>NC_057346.1:11075035-13715869 GCF_016509475.1 Prionailurus bengalensis
AAGAAAACTTTGCTAATCTTATTAAGGATGTTCGGTGTTGGCCTGGGCACCACTGTTTTCTCAGAATAATGGAGGTATGGTAAAAGGGTGTAGACTTGGAACCCAAAAAGTCTGGTGTTGCGTCCACCTTCTGCCTCTTAGTGGCTGTGTGTCTGTGGATGATGGCAGTGCTGCCCTTACATATACACCTACTGTGTACCTAAGGGGTTGGTGTTGTCTTTACCTGACACTTGGTGAGTCAGAGTCTCAGCAGGTATGTAACGTTAGGCAAGTTGTTTGCCTCATGTTCTTACACTGGTAGGAACAGAGCCTGTCTAGTGAGGTGGTTGTGGAAATGAGGGATACTCGCACACTGCCTGCGTTACAGACACTCAGCAAGTCCTCCCTGTTGTCATTAAACCATGTGGTTTTAGCCACACAGTGCATTGGGTATTTGAGTTCCTCTTGTCCCTAAAAGATAAAAACAATAATTCCAGACTTCTTATCTGTACAGTACTGGAGTATGCTCTAGGAGTATGCACTGCATGTTCTCTCAAGTCTATGAGGTAGGATTCAGCACTGTGAGAAAAATTATGGAAGAACACAGCGTGTGTAGACACCATCCCAAACATAGTCCCCTCCAGAATTAAGGTGTTCCCATTCGATGACAGTTAATTATATTGAATAATACCAAATCAATATGACACATTTTATTCTTTTACTTCATTCTAGTTGTTGATGGGATTATAAGTCTCTTTGGAAAGCAAGAAGGGTCTATAGATATTTGGAAAGGAAAGTACTACAATCAGTTGTACATGAAACATATCACTTGGTTTCCAGATCTTGTTATCAGAGAAATCCCCTTATCCTTTGTTATACAAAGTAGTACTTGAACTCTTGCCATGTATTTTCTACTTGCTATTGCAAAAGAGAAAATTTTTGTTCCACTAGGGATTTGAGGTAGGGTGGAGAGCAAATAAAGTGATTTCATTGGCCTAGAGTGCACCTGAAGTTTTAAAAGAAGTAATGGCTAACATTTTTATACCCCCTTATGTATGAAGTACTTAACATACATTATCT
This sequence comes from Prionailurus bengalensis, assembly GCF_016509475.1. NCBI lineage: Eukaryota > Metazoa > Chordata > Mammalia > Carnivora > Felidae > Prionailurus > Prionailurus bengalensis. The sequence goes on from NC_057346.1 coordinate 11,076,095, forward strand.
TGTATAATATTCACAACAACTCTCAAGGACACTAATGGAGTCAGTTTTTCTTATTGACAGTGGTTAGGTTCCACAAAGTCACCAGGAACACTGAATTAGCAACCATGGAATCATTGTTCCTAGGAGGAAATAGTGGGTTTGGTTCCTCTGAGCCTCTGGTCACGATATTTTTTTTAATGTTTATTTATTTATTTTGAGAGAGAGAGCACGAGCAGGGGAGGGGCAGAGAGAGAGGAAGAGAGAATCCCAAGCAGGCTCTGTGCTGTCATTGTGGAGCCCGATGTGGGGCTTGATCTCATGAATCGTGAGATCATAATAAACTGAGCCAAAATCTAGAGTTGGAGGCCTAACCAACTGAACCACCCCGGTGCCCCTCTGGTCACAATATTTTTTCCAACTGATTAACACGTAACCTTGTTTTATGTGTGTTTCTGTTTAAAGACATTATTTTATGCATAGTGTCGATTCATTCACATTGTACTCACAGCCAGCAGCATGACTAATTCATGACTGAGGGAAGCTTATCTAACACGTGTATTTTCTCTTTCAGGCCCATTAGGGCCTTCTCATGCTTAGGAACACTAGCCAGCACCACAGCACTGTCTCGGGGGCCATTTTCGGCAGCAGAACCACCACCAAAAAGAACAAAAACATGAAGCAAACCATAGCACCAAGTGGACCATGAAAAGGACACTTTTTTACAGTAGGGAGAGCTGAAACAAGAAGGCCCAGCGTGGCCTTGTTTGACATCAGCTGGGAACGTGTGTTTCCTTTGACGCCCTGCACATGTCCTTGATTGACTGCCAAGGTGTCACAAGCATTGATTTGGAGTTACAGATGAATCTTACCGAGTAGGCAAATTGGTGAATTTGGAATGTGTGAATAATAAGGATTGACCTTATCTGTCTTTTCTTAATATGTTAACAATTGAAGCTTACACTGAGTGAATTGCCTGACTTCCACACAAGAGACAGATGGTAGAACTGATTCCTGTGTATTTTGCGCTTGCTCAGTTAGGATATGCCATCTATGGTAACAACCTCTTCCACACAAGGAGACCATAGGGACTCAATACAGGTCAGCGGGGGGTGAGGGGTGGGATGGACTCTGTTCCTCACAGTCCTTCAAGGATTCAAGCTCCTTTGTCCTCTGGCTCTTCCCAGAATCCCTTGCGTCCTGTCAAATGACCTACAGGATGGAGGGGGAGCGTAGAGGACCATTTGGGAAGTTTTGGGGACAAGGCCTCACTTTCATCCACATTACACTGGCCCCATTGAACCACAAGGGACGCTGGGAAATACAGTTGTACCTGGAACAAGACGGGGGTGAGGGGCGCCAACCCCCCATGCAGTCATAAATCCAAGTATAACTTTAGGCTCCTCCAAAACTTAAGTTACTAATAGTCTACTGTTGACCAGAAGAAAGCCTTACCAACAATGTAAACAGTCCATTAACATGCATTTTGGGTTTTTTGTTTTTAATTTTTTTAATGTTTACTTTTGAGAGAGAGAGAGAGAGAGAGAGAGAGAGAGAGAGAACAAATGGGGGAGGGGCAAAGAGAGAAGGAGGGAGGCACAGAATCCGAGGCAGGCTCCAGGCTCCAAGCTGTCAGTACAGAGTCTTATGCGGGGCTCAAACTCACAAACATTGAGATCATGACCTGAGCCAAAGTCAGACCCTCAATCAACTGAGACATCTAGGCACCCCATTAACACGTATTTTGAATGTTGTGTATATATATCCTGTATTCTTACAATAGAGTAAGCGAGAGAAAAACAAGTGTTAAGAAAATCATAAGGAAGACAAAATGTATTTATGGTACTCTGCACTATTTATCAAAAAAATCCACATATAAGTGGATTTATGCAGTTTAAACCCATGTTGTTCAAGAGCCAGCCATATTCTTACATGCCAGGCAGAAAACAGTAGGGTTTAGTGAGCAGATGGCATTTTCTCTGTCATACATTGTATGGGAGGATATAACCATATTTTTATGCCATTCTTATAAGTCTTTATGCCATTTTTCTGTGTCCCTCTAAGAAGCATTAGGACTCAGAGCCTCTCTCTGTTGGAATTCAATTGAAGAAGCGTGGAAGTTGAGGTTTTGTTTTCCGTGCAGTAAAAGTTTCCTTGTAATGCCAGGGAAAATGAGCTGATTATTTTCTTCTACTTAGCCGGGCATTTCAACAGTCTTCTCCAAAATTAAAAGAGTTTTCCAAATGAAATGACTTGATTTAAAATTAAAATAGATACAGAGACTCATTTTTTCCCCCTCAGTAAATTTTCTGCACTCAGGTTCTTGCCTCCCATAATTGAAGGCAACCATAATAACGAATTTGATTGCATGGCTTTTACTATTACTTCTGAGGTAATTGCCAGATTGGCATACACAGTAATTTGTATGTGAGAGGTGATCAGATGTGAACATTTCCATTCAATCATCTCCCTGGAATTCAGACTCATCGCTGCTTCTGGCTTCAGAATGAGGACCAGTAATTGCAGCTTTGGGATGAAATGCCGATCTGAAGTAACCTGTTTCCTGTGTGATCGGCAATATTATCAGACCTGCTTTGGGAGGAGAGTCGAGCAGATTCCTACCTTACTCTGCGTGGTGGTGGTAGTAGAAGGAGTAGTAGTTGTTTTGGAAATAGAGCAGGAAGTGTCCAGATGGGGGTGAGATCGGGAGGGCCCTCGCTGCGGTGATGCGCAAGTGTGGAGGCAGAATGAGGCAGGCTAGAGAATCCGGAGGCACATTCAGATGTTTCTCCCTTTTGCTTTCATTCCTAATTTAGGTACCGGCTTCGTTTAATTTTCCCTTCAGCAGAAGGGGAAACAGATTTTTTCCCCCTCTACTCCGCAAAGAGAACACTGGTTATTCTCTAAGAACCACAAGCTCACATGAATTATAAGGCAAACAGCCAGACAGCTGTGGATGGCTTCTTCCCTCAGGAACTGTCTTTATGGAGAGATGTGTTTTCCCAGCTCCCTTACCCATCTTGGGGATGTGTGCACTATGAGAGTGCCCCCCCCCACTTTGGCTTGTGCATATTAACGTTTGGAAATTTTAGTTTTTAAATGTATAAGATGTTAACTACGTAAGATGCCATATGTCCTTACCCAGACGTGCGTCACGATGTTAAAGTAACGTTATCTATCTGATATTTATAGCTTCCTGTCTTCCACCACAAATACCTATATTCTTTAACATCTCCCACCACACCTTCTGATCCTCAGACCGCTGATGGAGGGGATGGAGAAATGGGCTTGTGTTCAGCTTGCCCCTAAAATATAATTAGGAACACACTGTGAGTTTTTATTTTCCTTATTTTAATTTGGGGTTTCACCATTATAAAAAGCACTTTCTTGCCCCTCCTTGTCCTTAATAGTTCGTGTCTGTTGAATATCTACTGTGTTCACAGCATTATAGAGCGCTCCTGGTAGATACTGAAGAAGTGACTGAGAAATTTGTTCCTGCCTACCTTGCCCCTAACACATTCCTACTTTGGTCCTGGTTTTATTCTTGTTCTGAACATACTCATCTTGATACCACTGAGCATGGATAAGAGAGGAAAAATTGGTGTGCGTAATAATCTGCTTTTGTTCAAGTTCTGACTTGCAGTTTATTCTGATCTCTTTTAGATTTGGCCTAATTTCTTTGAGGCTTGGGCCTCAGGGCTGTGCTAATTCATGTGATTGATGAGATGTCTTTTATATGGTGCTATTGACAGAAAAAGGAAATTAACCTCAAATCCAGTCATGGTAATTAGGCTCTACCTTAATTCACCCACATGTCCTGGGGGTCATTTTCTTTTGCTGTCTGTTCAGTAACGCTTAGGTGGTTTATTAGTGTCTGGGCAGAGGAACTCCTGTCTGTCAGGGGTTTTTCCTAGAAACAGAATGGACATTTTTTTTTTTCCCCCTTCACTTTCACCTACCCTTGGAGGGGCTGTGGGTGTGGGTGATAGATTTCAAAGGAAACCCTGAAGACATTGTTGTAGCCTAGATGTTCAGGACAGAAACACACTAATGGATGAGTTGAGGTGAGCCTTGATACTTCCCATGACTCGTTCCTTTATTAAGAAAGGAAGCTACTTTTTTATCTTATCAATGTGTGAATATCCAGTCGCATTCCAAAAGTAAGACTGTTTATTTGTACGTATGAATTGCCTGTGAGGTTTGTGGTTATTTCTTTTCTTCCTCTTCTTGCTTTTCTTCTTTTTAATGGCCCTGGTTTCTGTAGACCCAGAAGATGTGTGTTTGAGTGACAGCTCCAGTCTGTTAACATTTCATGGTGTAGGATGGGACAGAAGATGAAGATGAAACATTGTTTTAATATCACCCCTCCTTAGTCGTCAGCAGCTTTAGGGATTCACAAATAGCTTGTCGTTCATAAATATTAAATAAGGGATTCATTATTGGAAAGCGTCAGCATGATTTGCCAAACCCAGAAGCCTAGAGATGTTGGTTGTTGTGGTACCATTTATGATGAGAAACCCAGGGCTGAAAAAATGGTTTCCATGCCCTTAGACATTTAGGAACACATGGGAAATATCCTGGTGTTATAATAAAATGCTCTTGAGTCTATGTTAAGAAGACCCTGTTAAATAACCCTGAACCAAGACTCTCCAGAATATTTATATGGAGAAGGCTCTACAGTGAAAACTTACATTTACCTGAGGGTCAGACTTTTAACACCTCCTTTTCTCAGTGTGTATAGACAAGAAAATGGACCCAGTGGAATATCTAAACACTGAGTAAAACAGTGGTGACAAAAGCCATGTACTTTGCTTTGTAGGGAATGTATGGAAATACCCTAGGCCTTTCAATGAGAGTCTGCTTTGCTGTAATTCTGTGAAAACAGCATTTCCTGGCTTAATAAATTTGATTATATGTTTTTCCCTAGAACTCCTTGTTCTTTCACTTTGAGGGAGATAATACATCGTAAGACATCTCTCACCCTGAGAAGAAGCTATTGAGAAGGAGACTGCAGAATCACTAACTATAACAACACCGAGGTCTAGGGTCTTTATTGAATGGACAAGTACTCTGCATACCTCAGCACCCCTAAAGGCATTATCATATTATACAATCCAGCTAGTGACATTTAATGATGACCCCAAGAGACCAAGAAGAGATTAAATTATGCTCAGCCCAGTAAGGAAATGTATTGCTGTATTTTAAGAACATGATGTTAAAAAAATTTTTTTGAAGGCCCTGATATTCTAAGAGGAAAGAGCCTAATTACTTGGTAAATTCATGTATGGCAGCTGGATGAGAGGTGCATTGGTGTATTTTCTTCATCTGGATTTAACAGTTGCTCCTGTCCCCTATATTTGCATTTATAAAGTACGTTTGGTCTAAATAATTAGTAATACTAAATAATTCGTATCCCGCTGTTTTGTTTTGTTTTGTTTTTTTAATGATTACTGTGATCTCGTCCTTAGTTTTATTTCCCCCATCATATTTACAAGCCAGAGGAGTAGCAAGAAGGAGTGAAGAGTGTCTCCTCCTCCCTCTGGAGCAAGCTGTGACCTGGGAGCCCTGAGTATACATCACCTGTCCTTTAGAACACAACTCCAGTACCTGAAAAGTCCAGGTGCCTTTCAGAGCCAGCTTTGTCATCCGCTTCTGAGCGTGACCCAGTCACCTCTCTGCCTGGGCCGAGCCCCTGATTTGAAGCCAGTTCTCAGGGAGTCCTTGGCACCCACGCCTCCTTGGCTCCCTGTCTGGGTCCCCACTGGCTGGGGCTCTTCCAGACCATTTGCACACACCCAGGCTCCCAGCCCTGCACCCCAGCCCCAGTGTTCTTAGCAAAGGACCTCACCACTCGTGAGGAAGTTTTAATCCGTCTTACATGAACTGCTACTTGATTTTAATTTTCCTACTTCACGTTTCCCATGTCCTTAGCCCTGTTGCCCCCAGTCACAACAGAAGAATCACCCTCTTCCTTTTTGCAACTAAACTCTGCAGTTCCTCCTCGGTAACTGATCAGCTTTTCCTTCTCTCTTGCTTTTCTGGCCCCATCCCTGGGCTCCAGAAACCCTGAATTTCCGCCTCCCACGCCACCCCATTCTGTGTCCTGAACCGATGTCAGCTCTTCTGCTTCCTTCTGCCGTCTTCCACCCCCTTCCTCGGATCCCTCTGCGCTCCCCACCGTGCTCTCTTCGTCCGTTGCCACCCGCCTCTGCCCCCGTACTTTGTAGGCCTCACGTCTCCAAAGTCACCTGTGACTTCTGAATCCCTCAGTCCTCCAGCTGTTGTTGTCCTACATGGCCCACATGATTTGGAACTTCTGATCAACGTTTCCTTCTGGAAGCCCCACATTCCTGAGGGCGCCCTACATTTTATTACAATCCTCACCGTGCTTGTTCTCATCTTACCTTGCTAACCCCCTTTCCCTACTCCCTGCCTCAGATCTCTGGAGGGGCTTGACACTATACAGGTAGGCTAAGATTTCTGTACCTTTCTGTATGCCTCTCATGTCCCTGGGGTACCTGCATCTAAGTTAAAAAAAAAACAACTATAGGCTTACATAATTTGCCCAAAGCCAGGTAATTATAAGTAAGAGAGTCTGGACTCATAGCTGGGTTTCCAAGCCTCATGTCTTTTCTAATGCCCACGTTAGCACACGTCCCGTTTGCTCTTGACTCGTTTCTTGCCCCATTTGGCAGATGTGGGCACTCATGGAGGTCATTCCATCAGCTTCTTGCCTGCCCCATTCCCTCAACCCTTACATCTGTCCTCACGACTTTAACTACAGTCTTAATTGATCTGATTTCCAAACTTCCATTCATCTGGATGCCTCTTCCAGTCTACATATCTGTAGTTTATCGGGCACCTCGTAGTCACATCAGCACCTCAGAATGAATAACCCCATCAAATAATACCTGTAAAGCATTTCCAGATTCGCAGAGCACTCCTCTGTATATAAATTTATTTGACCCTCTTCCTCATTTAGGGAGGTTATCCTCTTGCAGATGAGGTAGTTGAAGCTCAGGAAGCCTCTAGAAGTTGCTTGGCATGGCACGTGCAGAAAACAAGCCAGCTGGGTTTGTGAGCTCAGATCTCTTTGCCCTTTTACTGCTGGACTCTGAGGTACCAGTCCAGGGCCGAAATTGTCACCGTCTCCCCCAGCGCTCCCCACAAATGGTAATATGACAACAAAATCAAAATGCAAAGCAGCAGCAGCCTCACACCGGTACAGGTGCGGGACGTCCTGGTACAGGGACCCTGTCTTACTCATCCCTGAGACTCTTGCCTGCCACAGTGCCCACATACAAGGGGCTCGTTAACGAGTGTCTGTTCTCTCGTGTACCCAGACTGCAAACCTTAAAATCATCTCTGATTCCTTCCCTTCTGTTCTACCAGTACATTAAATAAGTCCTCTAGAATTTTCTTTCCTCGGTGCTTCAAATCTTTCAGTGCAGCCCTGTCTTTCAGCCTCAAACACATGCACTGACTTTCTCACTGTACATATCACTTGTAGTGTCACTGTAGCCTCCTCCCTGGTCCCCAGGCTCCAGCCGGAGGCTCTACTGATGCCAGATTGGTCTTCCTAAAAAATAACTGTCCTCCTGGACACAGACTTATTCTTAGAGCATGTGGGAATTTGAGACATTGTCTGGTCCTGCCTGCCTCCAAGGAAAAAAGAAGGAATCACAACATGGCCCCAGGAAACGAGATTCACCCCGTCCCCCACATCCCTGGGCTTCCTGCCGCCCAGTCCAGGCTCTTGACTCTTGTCATTCTGTATCTTCTCTTCAGTGATTCTCCTCAGCCTGCCTGATGAAGTCCAGGCCTCTTTGTGCAGCGTTGACACACTCTCCATGACCCAGTTCCAACATGCTATTTGAATTATCTGTCACTAACCCCTGAATCGATGTTCCAGCCAACACGTGCTGCTTACCATTCTTTCAGCACGCCCACTGCTGTCTTGCCTCCTTGCCTTTTTAGGTGATTCCCTCTACGGGGAATCCTTTGATCGCCTTTTATCTCACTCCATCCTTTCCATGAAAAGTTGCCGGCTTCTTCTCCAGCTGAAAAGGCAGGGACTTTCCCATCTGTAACCACTGCTAGCACTTTGCTTCTCTGCTCCACCCTGCATCTGACTTCTCTTTGTGCTTGTCTTATCTCCCTTCTCATTGTAAGCATCTCTAGAGCAAGGGAGAACTGCATCTTGTTCACCCCAGATCCTTCACCATCAGCAAAGTGGACGGGCCTGGCATGGGGTGGGTTGCAGCTTGGTGATTGGATAGTTGAAAGGTGACAGACAGTGTCAGGGAAAGGTCAGGTCAGCGTATCGGAGCACTGGACATCACTTCGTCTTCTGAAGAACTTTGGGATTTGGTCTCCATTGAGTTGAAAATAGCTTAATTTTTTTTTTTATGTTCATTTGAGAGAGAGAGCATGAGCAGGTGAGGAACAGAGAGAGGGGGACAGGCGATCAGAAGTGGGCTGTGCCCTGACAGCTGTGAGCCCAGTGTAGGGCTTGAACTCACAAATCCTGAGATCATGACCTGAGCCAAAGTCAGCTGCTCAACCCTCTGAGCCACACAGGCCCCAAAAATAGCTTAATTTTTTTTAAATATGAAATTTATTGTCAAATTGGTTTCCATACAACCCCCAGTGCTCGTCCCAACAGGTGCCCTCCTCAATACCCATCACCCACTCTCCCTCCCTCCCACCCCTCATCAATCCTCAGTTTGTTCTCAGTTTTCAAGAGTCTCTTCTATTTTGGCTCCATTTTTAATAATGTCATAGAGGTGCCAGTGGGGCTGGTGGTGGTAAATGCTTTGCTTCCCACCTTTTCTTGCGCCATGGTGGTTGCTCAGTGCTTGCCTTATGGTACTGCTTCCCCAAGGGGTGAAAATAAGCCTGTTGCCTTCACAGTCACACCTTATGTGGTAGGCTCTGTGTGGCCTTGGGAGAAATGGGTGTTTATGTCTTGGGAAGTGGTGTTACATTTCACAAATACTGAAGATGCGAGGAGGTGACCAATCATCCCCAGGGCTGCAAGCGTCTAAATTGGCTATGTAAATGTTCATCAGATTGTCTAATTATACTACAAAGACTTACATAGAAATAATATGCCTAACCAAAGGGTAAACTCGCTGATTAAAAAAATATATACGTATATTCCATATCTATTAGCCTTTGGGTGTTAAGTGTTGAGCAGAATACATGTGAAGTTGCCATGATTGTTAATGAATTCTGTAAGGTAGTTTGCATTGTTCAAATTTTCTCTGCATTTGGCAAATACGGGCTAATGTGAACTTGACTTTTTTTTGACCAAGTTTTTTCTGCTCTTCCCTCTCACCTCCACTTAACTTGTTTATTTATATGCTGCAGTGAATTAGCTGGAAGTGAGAGCTTGCATTGTTCTTATCTGTGTAATTAGAGAAGGTGAAACAAGTAATTGACCTTCACCAAAATATACTGTGCCCAGACAGTTTGATCCCAGCAACTTGCACTGTGTCAGTATGTAGCCAATAATTGAACATTTTCACTCATTTCTTCACTGTCTTAAGGACCAGATTATCCCGGCAAGTTGTACAATTCAGTCACTAAGCGAACCGAAAAGCAGACCAGTTATCTATCATTTGCTACTAGGTCCTAGGAGAGTATAGCTTAGCCACTGCTGTACGTTGAATTTGTTCTTTTAGGGTCAAATCCTAGAAAGACCTAATTCCCAGAAGATTATTTGTTTAGGGCCTAGACTCTAAGTCACTATTGCCCAATAGAAATAAAGTGCATGCTCTTTAAAATTTTTCTAGTAACCACATTAAAAAGATGAAAAGAATAGCAGAAAGTAATTTGAATGATATATTTTATTTAACCCAGTATATCAAAAGTACTATTATTGCAATATGTGATCAGTATTCTAAAAATTATTAATGAGGGGCGCCTGGGTGGCGCAGTCGGTTAAGCGTCCGACTTCAGCCCGGGTCACGATCTCGCGGTCCTGGAGTTCGAGCCCCGCGTCAGGCTCTGGGCTGATGGCTCAGAGCCTGGAGCCTGTTTCCGATTCTATGTCTCCCTCTCTCTCTGCCCCTCCCCCGTTCATGCTCTGTCTCTCTCTGTCCCAAAAATAAATAAACGTTGAAAAAAAAAATTATTAATGAGATTTTTTACTTTTGTTGTTGTTACTGAGCCTTTGAAATCTGGTGTGTATTTTTACACAGCAGTTCTGACTAGCTGCGTTAGAAGTATGTGGTAGTCACACATGGCAAGTGGCTACCATATTAGTACGTGTCTAGATTGATTGGGATGGGATTGTCTGAGAAGCAAAAAGGTAAAGGAGTAATTTTATCGTTACTCTTCACCAGGAGTCAGCAAACCTTTTCTGTAATGGACCAGATAGTAAACATTTAGGCCTTGAGGGTCATACATACTCTGTAGCAACTCTTCAGCTCTACCATTGTAGCACCAAAGCATCCACAGATCCTACATAAACAAATGGGTGTGGCCATGTCCCAATAAAACTTTATGTATAAAAAACAAGTAGTGGGCCAGTTTGGCTTGTGGACTGTAGTTTGTCCGTTCCAGTTCTAAAGTTTAAAACAAATTGCTCTTCCATGGAAATAAAAATAATTTCTGTTTGGAATCATTGTTTCTACATTGGATAAGTAATCCCATCTGTATTGAGAAACTCACAAACACAGCAAAATGATGGGTTCTGCCATTTACTGCATCTTTTTACAAAACTAGTGATGCTTACTTTGTTAGGATTTGTTTGTTTGTTTAGAAAATGCAATGTGTTTATATTGCTATTGATCACAGCTTTTCTCTCTCCCCCTCCCCCACTCCCATCTGGCTGGAATAACATTTCTGGACCGGTTGGCTGTGGCATTCCTACTTGCATTGTTGTGTTGCAACAGGTAAGACCCTTTTCTTTCTTTTTGAATTATGATTCTGCCTAATGTCACAAAAATCAATATAGAAAGTTGTGACTTTAATTTAAATGTTTAAGGAAATAGCATGAAATAGTTTCCATAGATTTGCTTTAAATTAAACTGTTTTCAGCTGCAAGGAAATAACGCCAGTACAAAATATACGGTGAGATAGATTTCAGTCGCCCATGGGATGTTCCCTTAAAATCTTTTATAAAACATGGCTTAATACGTCACGAAAAAAGAGAGGGATGCAGGATTATACTGTCTTATTTTTTCATCCCCAAGTTCGATGCGAGTGTGTCATTAGCCTGGGCGTGCCTTTATGTGTGTTATGGTGATTATGTGCAAAGAGTTTCTCAGAAACTCCTCTCCCCTCAGGAGTGGTGGAAGGAGATGTTTCTCTCTGTGTCTCAGCATCAGGGCCTGCGCTGGTACCTTCTGGGAAGGTGGGAGTAGTGGCTGTGCAGTGAGTTTCCCATTGGATTGGGCAGTGGGCAAAGCCACTTCAGATCTGTTGTGGCTACCTTAAATGAGCCAGTTGTAGACCTGCTCATCAGAGTGAAATGGGAAAAAGTAAAGAGATGGGTATAAACATCTTAGAGTCTCTTCTTGTTAATGCCATTTTGTTGTGTCTTGTGGGGAAAAAACATTTTAAGGTTTGTTCTCTCCCACTTAAAATGATGTAACAGCAACGTCACCCCTCTGGAGCCGGTCAGCTGGTGACAGACTGAGGCCCCGCCATCTCCTGATAATGCGTGGCTCATACCTCTGTCCCTTTTCCTCACAACCAAGAAAGAAATGCACCCTCAGCTCTTCCCCCGCCACCCCCAAATGTCCCCTTTACTCTTAATCCACTTTCCTCTTCTTTCTAATTTCAAGGAAAAAGAAATTATCTCTTAGAAGCAGAATCTTGCACTTGTACTTGTTCCCACCTCCTGTAGCGTCCTCCGGGGCCCTGTTTCATCAGTGAAGCCTCTGCCTCTGGCGCTTTCAATCTGCTTTCCTCCAGCAGACCTTTTACTCGAGCCCTTACACATCGTGAGGTTTGCTTAGGCCTGAGGAGAGCAGAGAAGACTGCCCTCCATTTTGTTCCTCCTCCTTCCTTTCTTCCCCACGCGTCTCAGAAGGACAGCAGCACCTCCTTCCGCTTCCACGGCCTCTCTGCTAAAATGGCGCCCAGACTCCCCGGGCACGTCCTCCAGTCTCTGAACTCTGGCAGTCCCTTCTCAGGCTCTGCCTGGATTGCTCTGTGCCCTTGGGAGGCCTGCATCCCGGCTGGCCTGGGAAGCATGTGTCTGCCTTCCAACAGTCTAAACATAATTCTAACCGGACTCCTTTCTTGCTCTAGAATCTTCCTTGACCCTTCGCCATTGATTTACACCATGTGTAAGGCACTTAGAACCATGCTTGACCCATAGTTAAGTGCTCAGTAAATGCCAGTTATTTCCACCCTCTTCTTCCTCATCTGCATTCTCAATTTGTTATTTAGACATTTAAAGCCTTCTCTGATCTGGGGCAACCTTCTTTTCTACTTTATTTTTCGGCTGTTGATTTCCAGCTCATCACATATTGATTACGTTATTGATTGCAAGGACTGAGCTGACATGATATTACACAGTCCTGCCCTCAGGGAATTCAGTCCAGGAGGGACCACAGATGCAGAAGCAGAAAAGTGAGACACACTATGATAGATTCTGTAATAGGGTGTAACAGGGAGCTGAGTGGCCCTTTTTAATTTTTAATGTTCTTACTGTTTTCCTGGAATTATGGCTAAGGAACAAAGGTGAGGACCCCACATTCCAAAGTGGAGGTACTAGCAGTTGGGACCAGAGCTCTTCCCCACAGCTTAGTAACAGTCCCACTGTGATAGGTCAGCAACGCTCCAGGGAGGGATGTAGGGTTCTTGGTGCTGTTGACCTTGGGAATGCAGTTTCTGGTGCTGTTCCCCTCTGCCCTAGGCCAAGTACAGCATGGTGAGGGCTGTGGGAGAATTGGTCTTCTGCTTGCAAAAGGGGAGAATGGGGCTCTGTGCCTGAGTAGATGTGTGCTGAGCTTCTGGACATGTGAGCCCTCCCTGGTGTGGCCAGTGGAGCATAGTGGACCATGGTGGAATGGAAGACCATCAGGGGTTTTTGCACAGTGTGACCTGTGGCTCCTAAACGTGAGAGCCCACCTGAACAGCATTACCAGTGCTACTGCTCTCCTGGAGATTATTGACTGTGGGAAGCTTTTAGAGATCCCTGCCCTGGCAGGGCGGGGAAGCGTTGTCCATCAAGTGCCTGGAAAGCAAATGAAGGTTGGAATCTCCTCCTTGGTTCCCTCAGTCTTGGGAGGGTGCAGGCGCAGTCTTCCTGGCTCCTTGGACTCTATATAAAGGAAGATGGAGGGGACAAGCACAGGAAGTGTGGATATGTGGCTTGAGAAGATGCTGGAGGGGTATGAGTGTAGGTCAAGAGAGGGTAGGACGGTAGAGATAAGGCTGCCTCTTTTCAAGTGGTTCTCAGTTACAGGGACTGTGGGAGAAGCTAAACCCCATTCCAGGAATCATCACGTAGTTGGAAGTCACCAGCAGGTAGAGACCGAGAGAACCTGATCAGAACCACCTACCTACTCACTACCAGTGATAGTCAGTTATGACCATGCCTGCTTCTGTGTTTTGGTTTTCCAAAGCCCTCTGTATTTTGGTTTTCCCCTTCCTCACCCTGACATCAGAGAGGAAAGGAAAAGAGGTTCCTTAGTGCGGACCTCTCACTTTCCATCCTCTGCCAACCCTCCACCCCAGTGACCACAGTCCTAGGACAATGCCCCCATTCCATCTTGCCCTGAAGGAGGGAAAGTGAAGAGCTTTGAAAATAGTTTTATGTGAATGGACTGACTTTAATTACTGGAAGTGCCTGGAAAGTTCTGGAATCTATAGCACATGTGGCTAGGGCACGGGGAAGGGGGATTTGAAGGCAGCGATTGGAAAACAGAATCCCGTTTCATTTTCTGCCTCGACAAAGTCGAGGCTGCTCTGTAAACCAGGAGATGTGGCCCCAGGAGTGTAGAGCCGGCTCTATTGGGATCTGAGCACGCTGGCCCCGAAGAAAGTGAGTGTCAGCATTGAAGGACGACTGGGCCTGGAGCAGCCAGGGCGAGAGGAGGAGCGGTGTGTACACAGAAGCCTAAGGAAGGGAAATGGAGAGCAGGCACCTGGGGAACTGTGGGTCCTGTCTCCCCAGGTGGGAAATGGGGAACAGTAGGAGATGAGGGGTGGGAGATCATTTAAAACGGAGGCCTCACTCAGGCTTTTGAATTCATCCCCTGGGTGCCATGGAGGGTCTTAAACAGAGGCAATCAAGACCATTCACTCTTGTAATTCATGCCGTCCCTTCCCCTGTCTGGGCCCATTGAAACCCTACTTTTAATGGAGGGTGGATTTGGAATGCCACCTTTGTAAAGAAAGCTTTTGTGATCTCTCGGGCTAGAAACATTTCGAGTCCACATATCTACATGGACACTTTGAGCTTTGTGTCTCATAGTGTGTGCCTTGCATTCAAGGCAAGTCTCCTTCTCCACTTGCAGGATGCAGCCTGCAACCCGACCCCCACCCTACCCCCCCCACCACAGTGCCTAGTATTAACCCCCCCACAGTGTATATAGTGTTGTGTCCAGCACCTCGCAGGTGACCAGCAAGCGGTTGTATAAATTTAAATGTTCTCTAGACGTTTTTGAGCATTTGTCACGTTTTAAGACTTTACTGCACTATTTTTAGTGATACTTTCATTATACTGTTTAGCCAAGGTCAATAAAACCTGTTTAACTAAATGAATCAAGGCTTTGCTGGATCAAGTAGAGATCCACCAAGTCTGAATTGTTTTTTCCTCCAAATCCCAGACAAGGAGAATACTTTCTGTGATTCCTTTCTTTCTATCTGCAATTTTTCACGCTCTTCCATAGGAGACTATTATCTGAACAACTTTGGACTGGATGCTTCTTTAGGTCATGGTCACACACCAAGATGGACCTGTTAACCTTTATTTAACTTTTGAGGGAAGATAAGAAAATAATTTGTTTTTAGTTGTTTCTCTGTGCCGTACTTTGCCAGTTTTCACCACACAGACACACACGGGCACACACACACACACATGTGGGCTATAAAACATGACTGGTAGTGCTTAGCAACAAAACGCATTTCTAAGCGTTTTCCTCTTTTTATTTCTAGGGACTAGCAGGGTGGTATGATTTTGAGGGAAAATGTCTCCAGCTTTCGTGTTTCTTTAAATATATGTGAAATAAGGGAGCACATGTTAACATGAGAGCGAGATCACAATTTGTGCACTGTGTAAGTCTTTTCCAGGAAAAAGGAGCTGGGGAGGAAGATCATTTCCCCTTTCCAGTAGGCAAGCCACCCTTGGGCCACTCCCTCCTCTGTCCTCCCTTTCCTGGGCAGTGGGCAAGATGGCCACTTTCAGGGGGTGGGCCAAGCCATCCTCTCCCAGGGAAGGCACAGGGGGATCACAACCATTTATCAGCAGCTCACTGAGGGAGCCCCTCCTGGGAAAGTCGTAGATAGGGAGGAAGGAAGTACACTCAGACGCAGGCAGGCCCTGGGGGAGGCTGTTCCCTTCCCCTTTCCCCCTGGAAAACAGCTCCTCCCACCATCCCCCACCCCAGCCACACTCACTGTGCTCACCGCAGGGTCACACGCATTGTGCCTACAGAGTGGAAGGTAATAGAGCACACTGGAGCATTAATCTGAGATTCTGAAATGCCATCATGCATTATTTATACCTCTTGCTACAAAAATATATCACAAATGAATTTAAATGAGAGAGATAATATTTCTTCTTTTCCCCCTGATGATAGATTCAGACTGGATAAATTCCTTTATTTTATTTCATCCTGTCTGCTAAAATAGGCCGGCATGTTATAAAAATATGCTTTTCTCTTTGAGGTGAGTGAAGTGGTTCAACTCAAGGAAATTTTTTCTTTGAATAAAAGACTTTCTCTTTTTAAACTGGCTTTTTAACTGCATTACATTATCTGCCGATCAGTTTGGGGAACGTTAGAAGTTCTGTCATTTAAAGCCCTGCGGTGAGATGAACAGAGAACTACAAAGCTATAGGTGAATTATGAAAAAAAGATGAATTGTGGTATGTTTCTAAAGACTTACTCCATCCCTTCTAATGGCACTTGGGGAAAATAATGTGGAGGAGATAGCACCGTGTGATTATTATTTATTAGAATAGCACTCATTAGTCCACACTAATTTAACTGCTACTAAAGAACCAGCTAGAAATGATCTGCAGGAGGCAGAGTAGTAACACTACTAAGTGCTCAGAAGGTGCCAGGTACTATTTAAACACCTTACACATTTGATTTAGTTAATCCTGTTCTGGGGTTGGGTTGATATTAATGTCACCTTGTTTCACAGCAGAACAATGGGAGGAGCAGAGAGGTCAGGTAACTCACTTAGGAGCACAAAGCTGGTAAGAGAGGAGTCTGGGCTTTGAACAAACCCCAGAACCCACACTCTAAACTGTTCTGTTGTGTTGGCTTCTCATCCCAGGCTTGCATGGCCAAAGCACCGCTGGCCCAGGGCACACCGAGCCTATAACTTCTGCTTCATATTGACACATGGCGGTCAACTTTGGTTTTATACCTATAGATTGACAGAAGTTCAGTCTTCAGCAGGAGGGCCAAAAATACCTGGCTGGGCAGTTGTTTGGTCCACAGTCTTGAATGTTTTATGTTAGCAACATAGCAGATGATGGATGGATGGATAGTTGGATGAATGGACATACAGAAAAATAGATGGACAGAGAACAGTTCATAGACCTGGACAGCTACTGGCTGTTAAAGTTCATCTTTTAACTTTTCTCTTCATTAGGATTTCATATACCTGAGGTAGACAGCAGCCTGGGCACTTGAGAGATTTGTGACTTTATACTCCCTGGTGCTTTCACTGGAACACATGGATTCCTGCAAGGCTCATAGTACAGGAGCAGAATTTTTTTTTTTTTTTTTTTTTACAATGCTACATGTTTTTTTTCTTTTTTCTTGAATCATAACAGACAAGCAAAGCAAATCCTATTTTTTCCATTAGATTCTGTTATTTATTGAATTGATTTTTTTTTTACTTGAGGAATTTCTCATCCTGTGTGTAGTTAAGAATCATTATGAAGAGTAGTACTATGCTTAAACTAAAAAAAAAAAAAAAAAACTGATGCTGAAAATCTTCTCAAATAATTGGAGATTATAAACCAAGAAGAAGATGTCCAGTATTTTTTTAAACAATTTTTTTTAATGTTTTTTATTTATTTTTGAGACAGAGAGAGACAGAGCATGAACGGGGGAGGGGCAGAGAGAGAGGGAGACACAGAATCGGAAGCAGGCTCCAGGCTCTGAGCCATCAGCCCAGAGCCCGACGCGGGGCTCGAACTCACGGACCGCGAGATCGTGACCTGGCTGAAGTCGGACGCTTAACCGACTGCGCCACCCAGGCGCCCCGAAGATGTCCAGTATTATAACATTGGCCTTTCCTCAGCATGCCGTGGAATCTCTGCTGCCCAGGCCATGCCACGTTGGAGGTGAAACTTCAGTTTGAAGTGTAGTCACAGAGCTATTTCCTGTCACACTTGCTCTGTGGTAGTGAAAACGATTCCAGATTATTCTTGGCACCCTAGAAGTCCATTTCCTCTTTCTTCTAATCCTCATGTGTCTGAAAGTGTGTCTTATGTAGCTACATCTACTTCAGAGGGTGCTTGATAAGACTAAATAATCAGATGCTAATGGGGGCCCCGGGTGGCTTAGTCGGTTAAGTGTCTGACTTTTGATTTTGGCTCAGGTCATCATCTCACAGTTCATGAGTTCGAGTCCTGCATTGGGCTCCACACTGATGGCTCCACCCTCTCTCTCTGCCCCTCCCCTGCTTGTGCACTCCTGCAGGATCTCTCTCTCTCTCTCTCTCTCTCTCCCCCCCCCCCCTCTCTCTCTCTCTCTTTCTCTCAATGTAAATAAATAAGCTTAAAAAAAAAAAGAAAGAAAGACAATGGCTTTGGGCTGTCCTGCTCAGGTCCCAGCCGAGACTCTGTCACTTAACCAGCTGATGACCTCATACAAGTTGCCTCCTTAAACTTCACGGTGTCCACATCAGGGGTTAGTGGGATAATGTAAAGCTTCTGTCACTTAGGAAGTGCTCAGTTAACCTCATTCTCAAATCTGTTTTTTTTTAACACTTACCTGAGGGTCAGGCCCCTCCAGATCTCTGGGCTCCAGAACTGATGGCCTGCTTCAGTGACAGGGGTGGGCAGGAGAGGATGAGTGGCTCACTGGTTTCAAAGCAAATCACGTTATCTACCACTCATTTTGGTTCCCGGTCGTTCAACATTCCTTCAGCAAATATTTTCTGAAACTCTCCTGGGAGTGAGGTGTCCTGGGGCTGAGGATACAGTGATGATGGGGAAGCATGGTGGAGTCCCTGCCTGACATCTTTGCACTCAGCT
Organism: Prionailurus bengalensis; assembly: GCF_016509475.1. Taxonomy (NCBI): domain Eukaryota; kingdom Metazoa; phylum Chordata; class Mammalia; order Carnivora; family Felidae; genus Prionailurus; species Prionailurus bengalensis. Next base: position 11,094,474 of record NC_057346.1, read on the forward strand.
TAGTTAGACCTTTTGTGACCAGACCTTACAGTGTCAGATCTGCTTTTGATCCCGTGACGGGGAGTGACTAGGGTTTTCTTTTGGGGAGATGCAGATACTTTGGAATTTGATGTAGCCAGTGATTGCACAACATTGTACTAAATGCCATGGAATTATACGCTTTAAAATGGCTAATTTTATATTACATGAATTTTGCCTCGATTAAAAAAACAAAAGATCGCAGGATCAGCTCCTTGGCCCATCGCCTCAAGTTGTATTTGATTCTTACTTACTCATTCTTACTGACCTTAGATAATTTCTTCCCTGAAAATTCCTTTCTTTTGTTTGGAAATGGCTTTGAAACTCCCAGGCTGGGGCCAGATGGTAGCCTACATAATGTGACTTTAGGTACGTTGCAGAGTGCTTTTTATACGCGATGAGCTGATAATAATGAACTGTGTCTCCTAGTGATGCTTCAAGTCCTCCTTTACTTATATCATTCAGGGTGATGTTCCCTCTCCCAAATACTCTTTAGAGGCCTCTCAGGGAAGGGAACAGAAGGGCTGAAAGCACTGGAGGTGAGCTTGGCCCCAGCTTTGGTTTCCGTGGGCCGTCCCGTCACAGATGGCGGAGGCCTGGGCACTGAAGCTCCGAAGTCAAGACAGAATGGAAAAAAGCAGGGGATCTAACAGAGGCCCCCACCTGGCACCAATTTCCTCCTTTCTCTGTAGTCCTCTGAGCCAGAGCTAAAAGAGTTACAATCACTTAACATAAAACTAAAGAGCTATGTGTCTGTCCTATTGGCAAGGGGCATTTAAAGGCCATTCACTGGCTCTGCTGAAACAGGTGTCAAAGAAAAGCTGATTGGCTTAGTTGTCTTAATGGGACATAAATCACCATTCTGATGGAAGATCCATTTGATTCAGGCATTTGACGTGAGCTGGAGACAGTCCGAAGCAGACATCTGTCTCCTTGTGGCTGGTGTGGGTGTCTCAGATTCAGTCAAGTCTGTGGAATTTTTCCATTTCTGTCCATTGTTTTGTTCTGAGAGAGATGCGGGGCAGAGTGGGGTGGGGAATGGGGGGGGGTGGTGAGAATGAATGAGACAGAATGAATGAATGCCCGAGAGGAAAAAAAGGAGTTTATGTGTGGTTGGATATGATTTGCTTTTACAGAATCAAAGTAGTAAAGAGGTGAATGTAGTAAATCAATCCTAATTTAAAACAAAGCATTTAAGTATTCATGGAATGTAGACCACATTACAGTCCAAAACTGCTTGCTCAGACCCTGACCCAAATTTTTAGCTCCTGTTTTTCCTAAACAGTAATAGATCATGTTTTAAAAAAAAAAAGATCTAAGAAACTACAGTCTTTACCTTATTTTTTCCAAAAAATGTGGTTAGATGCTTGGTTAAATCACCCTGATGCTATTTTCCTTTCTAGAGTAGGATTTTTTTTTTTTTTATCCTGGGATAATAGGTGATAGGCTTCCAGGATATCATTTTCATGCTGTTTAGCCCCAACGCATGGTGATGATTGTATTTTATATCACTATCGAGAATGCATACCACATGAGTAATTTATATAATTAAATATTCTTTAGATTTATACAGATATTAACAATAATTTCATAAGAGAAAAATTCCATAAAATATTACTGACCCATCATATATATGCAAAATATATGTTGTTGTTTTATATTATTCTTCTTTGTTCTTTATTTTATTCTTTTTTTATTTTCTCATTTTCTTTTTTTTTAAGTATTTGAGACAGAGAGAGCATGCGCATACACTCACAAAACAGGAGAGGGTCAGAGAGAGAGAGAGAATCCCAAGCAGGCTCTGCACTGTCAGCACAGAGCACCATGTGGGGCTTGAACTCACGAAGCATGAGATCATGACCTGAGCCGAAACTAAGAGTCAGTTGCTCAACCGACTGAGCTACCCAGGTGCCCCTGTTCTCTCATTTTCTGTCATGTCATGTGATTTCATGTCACAATGCACAGAGTAAAACACATTGTTGTGAGGGATCCATGGACCAGCTTTTGGGTCTCTGCAAATCCCTGAACCAATGTGCACAGTTTGTTTATTAGAGCTCAGGTGCATTTTTCTGTGAACAGCATGGGGGGCTTCGTCAGGTATTTCCAGTGTTGTCTCAGTGACCCAGAAAACCTGAAGAACTACTCCTCTGGATGGGCTCTCATTTCATAATAACTCAGAAGTGATTTTGATCAGTTCGTAATTCATTTAATTACGAATTTAATTTAGAGATACCATTAATGTGAATAGCGGTTTAGGAAATTCTTCTCCCTTCTTTATGGTAGAGTTTCCTTTTTCCCAGGACAGCTTCCTAAGCCACAGCCTCCCTGTCCATGACATGAAGGAGGGGGGGGGGGGGATTATCTCCTGTTCTTTTCCAACCCTCACTTTAACCAGATATTTTTTATCATTAAAAAATTAATTCATGTTTATTGTTGAAAATTTACACACTCAGATATCAGAAGAGGAGAATGAAAGTTACCCTTTAATCACCTAAGTACATACTATTAACACTTCGGTATCCACCCTTTGGATCTTGTTTCTATGTGCAAACACATATGTTTTATACCCTAAAGTTTTTATATTATGGCACAAACTATTTTATAACTTACTTTGCCCATTACAACATCATTCCACCATGTTATTATATACTTTCTTCCGTGTTTTGTAAATGTCTGAAGACACCGGTGGATTATTTGATTGCCTAATTCATTTAACAGTTCCTACCATGGGACACTGGTTTACTTCTGTTTTATCCACCTGTCACCAATATTGCCTTGAACATCAGTGAGCTTTCTGCAGTCACTATACGTTCTCAGTACAAATTCCTACAAATGAAATAGCGAGGTCTGAAGGTACAACTATTTTTAAGACCTATTACATAGCGGTACATATTACAAATTGTCCACCTTTCAGGAGGACAGTTCTAACGGAGCGCCAAGGAGTGCTGAGCTTGCCCGCTGCCGTTTGCCTCACGGGCTTTCCGATGCACGGTCCATACGGGTCAGTGAACCATACTTCCTACCGCACAGCCTCAAGGTGCACCTTTTGGTGAGAGGGTCTTTTCAGTGTCCCTTTGTAGAGAAGTATTCAATTCAATAACATGGGGATTTCATCCGGGACAGAATCTGTGTGGGTAGTAAGTTGTTTGCCTGGCAGTAATCGAATCCAGTCCTTAGCTGAATTGCATCTGCGGGTGATCCCTACCTAAGGGAATTGCTGCAAGTTGAGTCAATAAAGCAATTTCAAATGGAAGAAAACCTGAACTCCCTGTTTGAGAGACAAGTAGACAAAGGGCTTTTCCTTGGAAACACTGGTAATTAAAATGGAGTTTGAAGGACCCGTGAGCTATGGGGAGCAGGTTTGCTATTTCTCAGAAGTCCTCTTTTATGAAGTGTGACCTGAATTTCCATCTTGTGCCTAATCTGAACAACAGCCTTGCAGCCGTCCACTGCCCTCCCCCTGGAGAGGCAGGGCTCACATGGGTCCTGGGTGAATGAGGAAGCCCTGAATAGATAAGCCAGTAAGAACCACAACGTGTCACCAAAAGGAAATTTAAATACCACATTTTAGGGGCGCCTTGGTGGCACAGTTGGTTAAGCATCTGACTTTGGCTCAGGTTGGGATCTCGTGGTTTGTGGATTCGAGCCCCACATCGGGGTCTGTGCTAACAGCTCAGAGCCTGGAGCCTGCTTTGGATTTGGTGTCTCCCTCTCTCTCTGCCCCTCCCCTGCTTGTGCTCTGTCTCTCAAAAATAAATAAACATTAAAAGAAACTTTAAATAGTACATTTTAGTTTGGCCTGGTGATAGAAGCAGTTTCTTGCTGCACAGTAACTGAAGGCATATCTTCCCTTTCTCCTGGTTTGCTCCGAAGAAAATTTTGTATAACATGTATTTATAAAAAAGTGTTCAAACTTTTAAACCCTGCTAGGAAGTGATGATGGTCCTGATCCTAAAATCCTTGTCCCATGCTCTTTTTAAAATTCCTGATACTGAGCTAGAGCTCAGCATCGGTCCATCTGGTGCCAGTGCTGGTGGGTTTGTGGCCTTAATATAAACGTCCCCTCCTCACCATTTTAAACCTTTACCTGAGGCATTAGCTGTACCCTTTCCAACCTGGTCCTGCCCTTGAGGAAGGGTAATTTTCCAATTAAATCCTCAGACTGCTATTGGGTTTCATTGGGTATACCCTGAAAATCTAACTGCAGAAAATGGCTACATCTCAGAAATTACATAGACACTTAAGAGTTTGCTGGAAAATTCTCTCCTTATTCCCTTAGCATGGAACTAAGTAGAGGTCTGAGGTCCGTTCACTGTGGAGAACTTGACCTCTTTGGCTTTTCGGGGGCCAGGTTGGCCTACTCCCCAAGTCTTGGCAGATGATTGCTAATAGCTTTATGTTTCGGTGGAAGGTCAGAAGCTGCTTTTTTCTTTTCCCCTCATTTGTCATGTTGCTTGAGCGGCATTTGGGGCCTTCTCCATGCTGTTGTGATTAACTCTGAGTCAGAGCAAGTAGGAGCCACTCTGCGGGGAAACAGAACATTTATAAAAAGGATTGAAGCCCTTTAAAGGGGGAGTATAGGAAGGCCTTGGGACAAAGTTCTGCCCTAAAGTGACCGCAGTGTCACTGGCCACATTCAGTGCTGATTTATCTGGAGAAAAACTGGCCCGGTCGTAACTTAGTCAGAGGCTGCCGTGTTTGTTACAGATGTGGCGCAGTCCATAGGGACACATCAAAAAATTGCTGATGCATTAGGCACATTCTTTATGTTTTGAAATGTTTTAATATACTTCCTTGACTTGCCTTATTTTCATAAATTTCTCTTTCTCTGAGGAAAATTTGAACATTTCTCACTTTTCAGATTTCAGTCTTTACGAGGTTGACATTTCCCTTAGTGTATTGTTGGCTATAAATTATTGAGGTGTATTAAATAAAGCCCTGCCTCCTGAGCCTCAAACACCCTGTAAAGTGGATGAAAAATAAATGATTTAAGAAGATTCTTGCTGATCTAAAGAGCCAGTTACAAAAATAATGATGCTGAAAGTAATGTACAAGTAAAAAATGGTCACTGTTTTAAATTTCACATTTGCCCCCAAACCCTGAGCTATGCTTTGCAGAATTTTTTTATTAATTGTAGAATTCTCTAGTAACATAAAAGTAATTTTCATAAAAAGAAAAAATGTATTTAAGATTGCGCAGTAGGTTTCACACATAAAGCATACCCCTTTTTAATATATTTAACCTATGCTTGCTGTTCCCAGTCCTTTCCTGGATGTTTTAGCTATACAGCCATTCTAGTGAGTGCTCTCAAAACTGTATATTTGGGTGGCAGACAGACTCCAAGATGGCCCCTGGGATTCCCACCTCTGGTTTTCATGCCCTTGTGCAGGTGGGGCCTGTGAATTGTTTCTAACCAATGTAACAGAGCAAAGATGATGGGATATGACTTCTATAATTACCTTACAGAAGGTGGTAATGTGTGTCTTCCTGAGAGACTCTCTCCCTTTCTGGCCATGTTGGAAAGGCCCATGTGGCAAAAAAACCCTGAGACTGATTCCCAGCTGTCAGCCTAATGAGGCTCTCGGTCCTACAGTACAAAGGACATAAATGCTTCCAACAACCACATGAGCTTGAAGGCAGATCCTGTTCCAGTCAAGCCTCAGATGAGACCACAGCCCTGGCCAACATCTTAATGGCTTCCATGACAAACCCTGGGGCAGAGGACCCAGCCAAGCTGTGCTTGAATTCCTGACCCAAAGAAATTGTAAGATGACAAATGTGTATATTGTTTTCAGCCATTGGTTGAAATGTTATTACACAACAACAGGTCACTGATACATTTTGGTATAGACTTATCCCTTGAGACTTAAGTCCATATAATAATTTAACAATCCATTCATTAAAAATTTCTTAAGCATCTAATGTGATGCCTGACTTCATTTTTGGTGCTTGAGAGACAAAGAATGAGTAAATCATGGTTCCTTTAAACTACATTAGTAATGAGTATTGTGTAAGGAGCTAGAAACACAGTGTCAGTGCTCCAGGTCTCTCACAGGAACAGAGGCAGAGAATCTAATCTGTGGGTGGTGAAAGATGAAGGGCAACCTCCAGAATGGCTTTCTAGCAGCAAGGATGGCCGGACTCTCTGAACAGTGACTGGGAGGTAAGCGAGGGAGGGGTGTGAGAGTATAGACAGGAGGTGAGCCCTCAGACAGGAGGGGATGGCATTAGCAAAGGCATGGAGCTAAGAAACCACGTGGAGCATTCTGAGAGCTACAACCAACAGAGTAAGGAAGTAAGAGGTAGAATCCTGTACTAAAGAAATGGAATTTGATAATAGAGGGTCGCGTTCACAGTGTTAAGGAGCTTGGGCTTCACCCTCCGGGCAGAATGGCCATTGAAGAATTTAAACAGAATGATGAAGACACAGTGTATCTCTGAGGGAGACCTCTGGCTACCTGAGAGTCTGAATTTGAGGGGACTGGGCTGGAATCAAGCCAGTTAGGCTACTGTTGAATGTCTAAACTGGAAGTGTGGTGCAATGGAGAAGCAGCAAACCTTTAAAAATCTATGTGAGAGGAAATCTAGTAATTTGTCACTGATTATAGATTAGGAGTGAGGGGCAGAAAGAAGGCAAAGACAACTCCTTCATTTCTCGTATGAATGGGGAGACTATCAGTTGAAACAAAGATATAAAATAACAGGTGTGGCATGGGGAGGGGAGGGGGGAGTTGGATAAATCCAGCTAGGAACATGTTGAATTTGAGCCTGTGGGATATCCATGGTGAAGATACAGAGGATGTGGGAGAACATGTGGATTTTCCTGGATGACACCGTAGGGGAAGCATTGTCCTCAGAGAAGAGCCTGGTTGCAATTAAAAGCTTGAAGTGGAATGTCCTACGAAATAGAGCAGGTGAGGGTGGTATGTTTCCAGTGAGAAGGATTTCCAGAGAGCCTGATGGAGAAGGTTGTGTTAGAAGGGGCACCGAGAGCATAGGGAATGAGGGACTTTTGACTGAGGTACAATGTACCCTTCCTCTGTGCAGAATTCATTCCATGAGGCACTGGCCTCTCCCTGTGTTCCTGTGTTTATAGGAGTGCAAGTCCAGCTTATTGAATGGGAGCATTTGAAATGTGCTACTTTTAAATTCAGAATCGTGAACTACTACTACCTCTGTAGTTGTTCTGAGGAGGTCGTGCAGCCTGCCTTTTGTTGACCTTCGAAGGAACTGTTAAGAACAGAGTCTGGTCTGGGGCACCTGGGTGGCTCAGTCAGTTAAGTGTCTGACTTTGGCTCAGGTCACGATCTCACGGTTTGTGGGTTCAAGCCCCGCGCCGAGCTCTGTGCTAACAGCTCAGAGTCTGGAGCCTGCTTTGGATTCTGTGTCTTCCCCTCTCTCTGCCCCTCCCATGCTCATGCTCTGTCTCCCTCTGTCTCTAAATACTAAATAAAAGTTAAAAAAAAAAAAAGAATAGAGTCTGGTCACCCGCCTGTTTCTGCTTCTTCATGCCTCTTACACTGACTCCATCAGCTTAACTGCAGCGGCCTCTGTAGCCTCTGAGTCCAAAGATGCTCCACAGCCCTTCCCCTGATACCACTGAGAGCAGGGCGGATTCTCCTGGCCAATGAAGACACCCTAATTTGGGGAAAGTAATTATTTACTTCTAGAAGTTCAAATAAATTAGAATTGTGGCTTTGAGAAACTGAAATATGCTATATCTGTTTTTGGTCATTTACTTTTTCTAGTTGTGGAGCCTTGTTCTTCATTTATTTTCTTGTTACATTTATGCTCTGGTCCAGCAGCTTGAAAAAATAAGTAGGAGAATGGGTAAACAGCAATGAGAAAAGAAGAGCTGTAGGCTTCTTCCTCTAGTTGCCTGAGACAACATGATTGGTAAACTCCACTATCTTAGACAACCGCTTAAAACTTCTGGGCCTCAGTTTCTCTCTTTATACTCTGGCAACCTTAGATAGAGAGGTCAACTACGATCTCTTTATTCTTCAGATGTAAGACCCTTCCAGAGGTGAGGGTTTCATGGGACAGTGTTATGGTTATCTGTTGCTGTGCAACAAATAATGCCAAGGTCTAGGTGGCTTACCACAGCCTTTTTTATTTTGCACATGATTTTGTAGGTCAGGAAGTGAGGAAGGATTTGGCTGGACGTTGGTTTTGGTGGCTGGACCTGGAGGATCTTCTTCCAAGATGGCTTCTTCACTTGTACCTCTGGTGCTTCAGTAGTCCTTGGATTCTCTTGCTACATACATGCCCACTCACCCCCTCCAGGGCCTCTTCTTGCAACTTGAGCTTGTCACAGCATGGCAATCTCATGGTGCTTTCTTCTTATGTGGCAGCTGGTTTCCAAGAGGCAGAATGTGGAAGCTGCCAGGCCAGCTAAAGGTCTCACCTATAGTGCCTAGCACAGATTCACTTCTGCCATTTTCTGTTGGTCAAGGCATCACAACGCCCCCCTCTGGACGACAAAGTCACATGGCATAAGAGCATAGGGGCTGGGAGATATTGTTGCTGCCATCTTGTAAAGTATGCTCTGCCACACCCAGTGATTCCTTCCCATTAAATGGAGAAAAAGTATGGTTTGAGGGATAATATATATAAAGCCCTTGGGCTAACAGTAAGTGCATAATGAATGATACGTTATTGCTAATCTGGTGGAAACAGGGCAGACAGAAATGATTGTAGCCAGAACCTCTTTTCCTTACTAAGTTTCTCTGGGGAGTGGGGTCTTTTACTTTAGAGTTAGAGTAGATGAAGAAGGACACATTACAGAAGGATGAATACTGAACTGGAGATTCTCAGACTAGTCTGATTGAACTAGAAAGCTTTAATATTTTTAAGACTAGTTTTTTCATGACTTCTAAGTAGTTGTCTCTAAGTTTTTGTAGATTTTGGTTGCTTCACTTAAAAATTGACAATTCAGAAACACTTTTAGATAAGATATTTAATATCATGATGCATACTCTTTCTAGTTAAGACAGCATGTTTTATGAAACCATGGTGATGATTCCAGGGGATAATTGAGAATCAGCAATTCTTTTACAGCATTGTGTACTAAATTTAGATACTCCTATTCACTTGTCTACACTGCAGCCATTTTCAAGTTAAAGACCTAATTCAATGAAAGAACGTATATTTCCTTTAAATTTTCTATGTCTTTGTAAGGTTCGGCTTATTAAGAATTATAGTTTTAGAAGTTGCTTTAGAAAAATTCTCTCTTCTGTGAACTCATAAAAATAGTTTAAATTATTCATCATACTACAAAGACTGTGTTTTATGTGGAGTACACACCATGGGAGATTCAGAAGGCTTCCCTAGCTCCCTGTCCAAAAAGTGAATCTCACGTTTTGAGCCACAAATCTTATTTTTAAAATTCCTGTATGTAAATTTCAATATTTGGAGTGATAATGGTTCTGTATCTTTTGCATTTCATTTCCTCAGTGTCACCCAGTATTTTCCCTGGACGTGTAGCTTTAATTGTTGTCATTAGTCACTCCATTTATTTCTGGAGCTATGGAAGAGTTCATAAAGTTTTGATCCAGGTGTTGAAAGTAAATGAAGGTATACATAAGGAAATGGTGGTTAAGTGACAGAACCATCTTAGCAGGAACGTACATACTTCACCAGAGGGTACTTATAACCTTATAGTGTGAGTGGATTGTATTTCCACTTCCTTGCCCTCCCCTCCCACCTGTTTTACCTATAGTCTCAGAAGTAGGCGAACTATGGAAGTAAATATTCCAAATACAAAGGAAGCCTTAGATTAAGAAGGCAAACCTCTCTGGTTATGACCGCTGGCAGTGGGCCTGATGTTCTCAGAAGCGGGAAGGGAACAGAAGAGATCTTTCTGCTTTGATATTTCCCACTTCTCATTCCCCTGCTGGGCCAGCTTGGTTCACTTGTTTACGGGACAAGTACATGGAACTCACATCCTGCTCTCTGCATGCATGAAATAAATCAATGCTCGAAGGGTAATGTATTCATTTTCCACTTCCAAGCAATCGGTGCAGCACATCTTGAATTTAATTTGGCCATGGTGGTTAGTACTGATCATTGACTGGAATGAAGGGGCTGGCTGTGCTGTCCCCTGGTCTGGCCACTTACACCCAGAAACTGAAACGAGGGCTCTGTGTTTGACTCTGTATATGTGCAGCCCAAATGGGGATTTGGTCTTCATTGTATGAATTCACTTGGGGACAGCAGAGAGCCCATCTTGGTGGTTCAGTTTGCGCCTAGTCTGTTGCAGGTGTATCAGGTAGGTATGTAGGCTGGCATCAGCCCAAGGAGAAGCTGCCTGCCTCCTAGCTGTCACCTGCCGGAAGGTGGGACACCATGAAGGTACAATGTATGCATTTCTTCATATTACTGTTTTGGTTTTTTTTTTTTTATTGTGGTAAAATACACATAAAATAACATTTTCTGTTAGTGACATTGATTACATTGACAATGTTGTGCAAGCATCGCCTCTTTCTATGTCCAGAACATTTTATGACCCCAAAGAAAGCACCATACCCATTAAGCAGTCACCCCTCATTGTCCCTTCCTCCCCAGGGCCTAACTGGGATCTGTCTCCACGGCGTGTCTGTTCTGGACATTTCCTAGAAGTGGAGTCATACAATATGTGGTGTTGTGTGTGGCTTCTTTCACTAATCATAGTGTTTTCAACATGAGCGATTTTTACTGAATGCCTGCCATGTGCTAGGCACTGGTTCTACAGTGACAGACAAAACCAGCAGGTTCCTGCCTTCAGGAATCTCATGCTGGAATGGTAGAATCAGACCAAAAACCATGTAAGTAAGTAAATAAATAAAATGACCTTGAGCCATGCTAAGTGCCATACAGAAAACAAGCAGGGTGCTGGGCTAAAGAATAATGAAGGAGGAAGGGAAGGGGTTGCTACTTAAGAGAAAGGTCAGGGGAGACCCCTCCCGGGAGATGACATCTCAGTGGAAAATGAAAAGTTTAGAAGGAACCAGGCCTTTGAAGAATGGGAGGAAGGAAATTTCAGAGACCAGGAGTAGCACGTGCAAAGGCCCAGTGATGGCAAAGAATCCTGCAACCTCTGAAAGAAGGTAAATGTGGCCAGGACTCCAGAGGGGACTGGAGAGGTAGATGGGGCTCTGGATTTTACTCTGGAGGTACTGGGATGCCGGGGAAGTATTTTAAGCAGAGAAGGACCGTGAGCTCACTTACCTGGTGCTGTGTGGAGTGTGATGGCAGGACTGGCCAGTCAGAGGCTGCTCTGGGCGTTTTCAGGGGGCCAGACAGCCCTACCCTGAGGTATCCACAACTGTGGGCTTTCTGTTGTTAACTCTGAGGCAGCTTTTCAGATTCTCTGTTTTAGATTCTGTTCTGTGCCTGTGGCTAGCCAGGCCCTGCAGTCACTGACGAGCGTTACGCTCTGAAGTCTCCATCTGGAGCATGAGGTCTGAACTTGACATTCTGAATACTCATTGAGCCCACTGGCCACCTCAGGGCCTTGCTCTGCCTCCTCTGGAGACCACTCAATGTTACTAATCTAGACTGGTTATGCTGAGCTCTTCAGAAGCACTGCGTCATTAAGATGGTGTTGCGCAGGCATCCAGGGGGCCTGCATGATTGACCTGATCTGGATGGCAGGTCCACGCATTCTGTCCAGTTCCCGGGACCCACTTACCATCTGACATATCATAAGCTTGCTTTACTAGAACTTCAGACTACTCATATGATCTGTGCTATGCAAGCATGATTCTTTCGTCCATTCTGACCCTGTAGAAGAAATACAAAATCAGATTTGGTTTAAGTGAACAGTTAAGTGATCTTTCAGAGCACCAGCATTAACTTGAAACCAGTCCTCAGAAAATGTAGTCTGTACTATTTGTGACTAATATCTCATCTGGCCTCAGGTAGAAATTATCGTGGCTTCTTTGCCACGTATAGTCAGATAGGTTCTCATAAGAGATTGAAGAGAATTTATGATCATGTTACTGTAGACTTATATGGACAGGTCTTCCAAATGTTGAGACAATTCTAATCGATGGTAGGAGTTGAGACTATTTTCTATGGGAACCCTGACTGCCTTCTATTAATGGCATGGCTGGGGTTGAATGGTGGACATTCTAATGTAGAAATTGTAACCCTGTGTCTCATTGCTCTCTCTTCCTCAGGGTGACCCCTGTTTTTAATCCATTGCAACCGGTTGTGATAGCGTACATTAGGAAATCCACTTCTTAGTGCCTTCAGGCAGCGGTAACATGACTGGTAACATGGTTGGCTTAATCTTTCCAAAGAGCATATTTGGAGTAAAAGTTTATGCCTAAATTGATGCTTACTTTTCAGTCAGTTGGTAAAAACAAATACAACCAAACACAAAGAAATACAAGCAAAAAATTATACCATTAGATCTTTTGCTCTTGAAAATATTTTCCCATAAACTACAAATAATGTATTTATCATTTATTACATGCTTAAATGTGCCAGATTCTGTTCTAAACATTTGCATGCATCATCTTATTTAATTCTCCAGTAGTCCTTTGTAGTGGCTGTGACTCCTATCTCCAACTGACAGCAGACCTATCTGAACCCATTCTTGAGCTCTGAATTTCAGATCAGCAGATCTTACTGACAACTCAGTGGTAGATGCCACGGGAAACTTACAAATGTAAGTGACAGTTTTCTTCCGAGGCACTTGACATAGAAAACTTAAAGGGGTTGAAATTTTCTGGAGAATTAAGGAATACATAATGTTTAACTTAATATATACGAGGGTGGTTCCCTATAGAAATATTTGTAGATATGTATATATGCACAGGCTAGTCAACACAGGGACCTCTCTTTGCTATCAGCTGAGATGGCGTAAAAGAAATGACACTTCTCTTAGCAACAAGCACACTTAGTGCCCAGATCGTGGTTTCTGATCCCATTCTGCAGTGATGGGAACCAGGGCTCTTCGGAGAAATGGCTGATTCTAGGGCTGGGGCAGGAAATACAAGATGAGGCTGGAGGCTCTTGTTGTGCTGGAAAGTAAGGAAGGGCTCAAAAAGAAGGAAAGAGGGGGGGAAAAATAGCCACATCGAAGGGGGTTTGCCACAGGAAGACACATAGAAGACCCTGCAGGAGCTCCCAGGAGCCAACGATTCGAACAACAAAATAAATGAAGTGGTGTTGAGTTACAGCCCCAAGCACAAAATAAACATCCATGAGACCGTACTGATGCAAGTAGATGATTGAGGAGATTAACGTATGCAGGAGAAGAGACAAATGTCACATGGAGTATTCCAAATAAATCCTGCAGATACTTCATCCTGAAGGACAGAGAGCCCACCTCCCCTCTCCTCCTGACTTGGCTACATGTAGTAACTTCCTTCCTACAGCATGGAAGGGAAGACAGGGAAGAAACCTCATCAACACCACCCAGCCAGGTCTTGAGATGATGGATGAAAACGGCACTTTACCTCCATGGTCTTCCTCCCCCAGACCTACAACGTTGGGTCTAATCATGAGACAAGCGTCACATTCCAGTAGAGGGAGCATCCTACAATGTACTTGGCCAGTCCTCTCAAAGCTGTCAGCCATGACAAGCCTAAGGAGATAGAAAACTAAGTGTAATGTGGGTCCCAGAAGGGATTGTGGAACAGACAAAGGACATTAGGTAAAAACTAAGGAAATCTGAATAGAAGACAGACTTCACATAATGATGCCTTGTTAACGTGGTTCATTAATTATAACAAATGTACCCCATGCTAATGTAAATGTTAATGAGGAAACTTTGTGCAGGTTGATGGCGTGTATGCGAGCTCCATACTATGTTCGCAGTCTAAAATGCTTTAAAATATAACATCTACTGGGGTGCCCTGCTGGCTCCGTCAGTTGAGTGTCTGACTCTTGATTTTGGCTCAGGCCATGATCTCATGGTTCATGGGATCGAGCCCCACATCGGGCTCCATGCTGAATGTGCAGCCTGCTTAAGATTCTCTCTCTCTCTATCCCTCAGACCCTCCCCCCTGCTCCCATATGAGCTCGCTCGCTCTCTCTTGAATTAAAATTAAATACAACGAAATAAAAATTTTAAAAATATAACATCTACTGACAATAATAATAAACAGAACACATGAGAATTTCACTGTGATTCACGAGAGAAGATTGGTTGGTTCTTGGCCCCCCTTTTCAAAACATACCTCATGTATCCTCTGAGTGTAGAATGTAGGTATGAACTTCCCTGACTTGGAATTGTCAGATGAGGAATTTTTGTAAAAGGAAGTCCTATAAAGATTCCTCTGAACCCATCCAACTTTAGAAGATGAACAGTTCAGTGGGGAAAAAAAAATCTATAGGCAAGAAGTGGTTCTGTAATTTAATTTCAATCTTGTAAAAGTCCACATAAAGTTATTAAGATTATTTATATACAGAAATAGATGTGTTTTCTTCTAATAGTTGTGCTAATGGATCTAAAATTTGCTTTTCGTCCTGTCTCTTTTGCTTCACTAATTGCATGACGCTTTGCCCATCCCATTGTATTAATTTATCTCCATCATGTCCATGTAGGACAGAGGAAAACAGGCAAAGGCCAGCTGTTCTGCTAAAGTCACTCAGGATCAAAACCAGACCACAGGCATCTCGATTCTTGTTTCTGTGCTTTTCACACCCTGAACCTGTTGGCTGACTTTCAAATGGCACATTCCTTTCATCAGCTTTGCTGTGTGAGCTCTAACCTCTGTTTTCCTTTAGGATTTTGGAGGGTAGGTCCTAATGTGAAGATGAGGAAGGGAAAGCCCTTCGTGCTCCTCTTTCCTTTCAGCAAGAATTAGGCTGTGAGAGTCACATAGTGTCTTGCACACATTCGACAAAAGCACTTTGTGTGGTCCACCGCCCTGTCTCCCTATGCTGCTTTCTTCCCACCAGGCCATGAGCTCCTTGTCTCGCCCTCTCGTGTAGAGTTTGACATGTAGTAGGTTAGGTGGCCAGCAGATGGGACTTGGATAAGTAATGGAGCTCAGGACAGTGGTATTGGCCAAGTTGAGTTCCTTGTAACAAAGGCACATACTTGTTCTCCAGCCTTCTTACTGTTAGGTCTTCCGAAGAATTTATGTAATGGGAAGCACAGGCTTTCCTCTAAGGATGTGAGTGTCCTAAGAAGGAAGGAGGTGTGGCAGGACTGGAAAATAGCACAAACAGGCACTTTTGTCACCTCAAAATTTGCAAACCATGGCGCCCATCGAGCAGCCTTTACCACCACTGGCCCTGTGGCACATTGGCTTCTTGAATTGGTTTTGTGATTACTGGGATTAAATCAGAGGGCACTGGTGTCTAATTCCATGAATGGAGAAATAGTTTTCATTCTACTCACGAATATTGTCATTGTCATTATGTCACCTGGCATTTGAGGTTGTGACACAAATGCCTCACCCGCTCCATCGCTTGTAACAAATACTGCAATTAGCTCCTTTCTCCTTTTGGCCTCAGTGAGTTCATAATCCCTTTGGTTATCATCTAAAGCCAAATTGTATTCTACAAAACATGTGCCCCCTGATATGTTATAAATGGTTCCATTAAAAAAGGCTCCTGGAGTCAAATAAGCTTAGCGAATGCGTGTTAAGTAAAGTTAAAAGGCTTGATACTGCGAGACCTCTGAGAGCCCTTACGTTATAATGTTAACGCAGACTATAACCTCCAGGAAGGGCATCTGTGCACCCAGTATCCAAAAGTTGCTTGGACATAGGCTCATTAGCTTGGCGGCAATAGTTAACAGCTCCGGCTATAGAGTCCTAGTCCTCTGGAGCATGGAAGTTTGGGAAGTTCTGTATTTAAGTTTTAACTTCCCTAGAGATGGATATACTCATAATGGAGGTTATTATGGAAATTAAATGAAATAATTGTGTATAAAACACTTGGCACCGTGCCTGGTACATGGGTGTCCGTATCAGTAGATTGTGGCTGATGGTGATATGGTTAATATTTTTTGGAGGAATAGAGATCCAGAGTTCTGCAAAACACCGTTCTGGAAAGGAGGATCTCTAATCGTATTGGTCTTGCAATTCATCTAGTTTTACAGATGAGACCAGGAATACATTCCTCTGGTTTTCTCCATAATATAATAGGTCTGATAGGATACGGTCTTCTGACCCTCGGTTAAATTCCAGTTCTTCCGTCTTACAATAAGTGAGAGATACAAACATTCTACCAAAAGGGTCTCATTTGTATTCCTGGCCTTGTGACTATTTTCAGGACCTTAGGGCCAGAAGCTCTGGGGTTTTGATGATGTGGACCTAGAAGTAGTAGTTCGGCTATTCGATTGTATTGTTATGGCTATCAAATATTTTCTAGTACTATGAAATTCGCCTGGTGCTATGCAGTCCTGTTCTGTCAAGAAAGCATAATCTGTGGCTCATCAAGGGACATAAGGGGGTATCCAGCTTCACTTAACAGTTACACTTCATTTATATGTGACTAATATTTGTACTGCCTTAGCAGATGTCCTGGCACATGGTACTTCATTTGTATTCATTAATTCATTTATTGATTCTCAAATATTTAATAATTGCCTCCTATGTTTTGGGTATGAGTAATGAATGGTCCTCATCTCCAGAGCCCGAGAGCCCAAGAGTCACCTTGTGACTGTGGAGGCTTTCCTAAGTATAAATAATCAGTACAGGGGAAACAGGTGTCCTGAGGAAGGACAGAGTGGTCTTTAGGGAGAAGGTGGAATTCAAACCCAAGCAGAAAAGTCTTCAAGGTAGAGGAGAAAGTTGACATTCAGGTAATAAGGGAGAAGAGCTTTGGGACCTTAAAGTTGTTTGGTATAATTTAGGTGGCCGTGGACAGTGGGGAAGGGTTAGTTCAGAGTGGCAGGTGTGCACTTGGAAGTGTATGCCAGAGAAGGCCACGATGAAGTCTGTGACAGGCAAGGAGTGGAGGTTGCACCACGATGTTTAGATTTCTTTTAATCTGGGAGCAGAATGGAGAAGGACCCAGAAGGAACCAAAGTGAACTTGGGGAGACCAGTTAAAGATGAGTCCTTCGGGACTGGGCTGGGTGCAGGATGAGGTGTGTTTCTGTTTCAGAAAAAGGGGCATGGGTAACTTTAACAAATGTCAAGGATCATTGTCCTGAGCTGGTGAAGAAGGATTCACAAGGCAGTGGCCTTGGAGGTAGGGATATGAGAAGACATTTAAGAGATTCTTAAGACATAGAATTGACAGAAAGTGGTGGCAGTTTATGTTGGCGTGGGAAGGAGGAGGAAGGGACATCCAGAATGACTCTAAGGTTTTTTTGGAAGAGCAGTGTTGCCATTGACCAAGACCGGGCATACAGTGGCCAGAGAGAAAAACGTTGTGTTTGGTGGGCGTCTGTTGTGCCTGGAGTGTCTGTGAGATATTCAGGAGGAGAGTGTAAATATAGCCCTGGCACCCCCAAAGGCTCTGGGTTGGAGAAGTGGGTGCCAGTGTTTCAGCCTGTTTGGGGGGGGCGAGGAGGCACGCAAGAAGGGAAGGTGGCAACGGGCAGCTATGAGCCAGCAGGTGAGAGGGTCATAGGCAGGGTGAGCAAGGTGTCGGTGCACCGCCTGTCACCAAGCATCCTGGGTTAGATGGCAGCTGCTATGCTGTGCTTGATGGAACCTGAGGACAGTCAGCATTTGTGGAGAGAAATGAACCCAGAGAAGAAAGGTTTACCATACCAGCTGAGTAGTAGAGGAAAAGGCCCTTTTGCAGTGCCTTTGGGATTAAATGGAAGATGAGGAAGCGTCCTCCTTGAAGAAGCATGCCTGGAAGGAGAAAGCGGCACAGGTAAGCTGGGGGAGGGCCTGGAGTCACAGGAGAGATGCTATTTCATTTAGAAAAGACATGAGCGTCTTAGTGGGCTGAGGGGAGCAGGGAAACAGACAGGGAGAAGTTAGAGAAGGGGAGAGAGGATGGTGGGTTGTGAGACCCCAGAGGGGGCCAGAAGGAGACCAAGCACCCAAGTGGGAGAAGGAAGCATTAAATACAGGGTATGGCTTCTTCTTCATAACCAGAGGGACTGTGGGAAGGAGTGAGAGGAAGGCAAATAGGTTTGGAGGTAGTTGGGAAGAGGCCCTGAATGCCGGTAAAATCTATGGCTCAGTGTCCTCTGTTTTTACCATGAAGGAAGAGATGAGAGCATTTGCTGAGAAAGGGGGCAGACGGGGAGGAGCTGAGAAGGTGGTAAAAATTCTGATAACCTAACCAGGGAAGGTGGCTGACCAGATGCCTCTCTCAGAAGAATACTTTTGGGGTGTGCTGAAACCAGAAACTGCAAGTCAGTTCCTGGTCCATTCTGCATCATTCATGTTTCCACGGCAGTCACTTGGCAAACCCTGAGCTGGAGAGGCACCAGTAAATGGGTGGATTCCACCTGTTCTGAGGATGTGCAGGCTGCATGTGGTCCAAGGAGGAGGGCGTGATGAATAAAGTGGGAGAATGAGGAAGCATCCTCCTTGAAGAAGCATCCCCCTATCTTGGGGGTTAGTGAAATCAAAGAGGCTCTTTGATTGGAAGAAAAGGACAGGAAGAGGGATGCAGTCTCAACAGGGGACAAGAGTGGGATGGCTGGAACAGGAAAAGAGAGGAACGAGTCATGAGTTGCAGTTGGACATCAGAGTGTATGAATTTAAGATCACAGATGTGGGACAGCTCCCACTGATAACAAAACCCAACATGTAGCCATGGGAATGGTCTTGTTTGTTGAATGAATAACATGATATTCTCTGGGACTTTGCCTTTGAGCAGCCTCTCCAAGTATGACTTTGGGATTTGTCACTGCTGGTAGGAACTGTACTGAGAACCTGGATCTTCTTGTGACTGATCGAGTTATAGTACCTTGCTGGTGGTAAGCAAACCGCAGGACTCAGTTTTTATCGGTAACACTTATTAATTTACAAAAAAAAAAAAATTGAAGTTTGCCAGGTTTTTTTTGTTGGTGGGTTTTCATTGGTAATTGATAACCGTCGTTAAAAGTGATCACTGATAGGGCGCCTGGGTGGCTTAGTTGGTTAAGCATCCGACTCTTGGTTTCGGCTCAGGTCATGATCTCATGGTTTGTGAGATCAAGCTCCGTGTCAGACTCTGTGCTGACAGTGCAGAGCCTGCTTGGGATTCTCTCTCTCCCTCTTGCTGCCCCTCCCCTGCTTGTGCACATGCTCTCTCACGCTCTTGAAATAAATAAACTTAAAAACATGATTTAAATAAAAATGATCCCTGATAGCTGACAATTAACTTTTTCCTGAAGTTGTCCCTCGTAGCTTTGTTGAATTTTGTTATGATGACCAATGGTTGCATTCATTTTGATTAAACTTATCAACTAATGTTGAAGAGTGAATTAGGGGTATTCCTTTTGGGGAAGGCAAAGGGCATTGCCATATTTAAAATTACAAAATTAGCCAATGAAATATTAGTGTCAGGTAAGTGTATTATAGTGGAATTCAACGAGTATTTTTCATTGCCTGTCCATTCATTTTGCAATGTCAACATCTTGGACAGTGAAGACAGAGTAACTCTTAGACACTTTGTAATGGTTGTTGGGATGAGTGAAGCTAAAAAAGCAGAGAAAAAAAGCCTAATCTGGACTTGTTTTGTTGAGTTAGCATGTTTGATTAATCACATAGATTTCTCATGCAATATAGGGAGATAACATTTTGAGACCAGTCTCATTTACTGCACATTTATCATGCTACTTTAAATATAATTTGTGTCTTGATTTACAAGTGTGCTGACACAGTGTGCATACTTTAGACGGTTCCCAAGTGGTTGCTGTGTAGCTGGAGTCATCTTTTCTTCATGGTCTTGCCGAAGTAAACTTTCTTCCACAGGTTTTAGACCAATAATCATGACTTCTGTGTGTTTTACATTGCTTCTTGCCTTGTTTTTAAGCTGTTATTTTTTCCTCCAGCTGAGTATAAATACATCTCTGTAGAAAACAAAAGGGCCTCTTTTTTTTTTTTTCCGAAAAACACATCTCTCTTATACTGGGTCCAAGTGAAAACATGTATTCACCAAACTAAAAGGGGTAAGAAAGAGAGAGCTGTGTGTAGAAAAGTTATCTCTAAAAATTTAGCTGAGAAAACCTTTTCACTTCTCCCAAATCACAGGAATGCCTCTGTCAGGATGTGACTTTCTTTACAGCTCTCTGACAGTCACTCCACCTGGCGTGCTTGACTATATTTTTAGCATGGCATTAGATGTACTGGAAGGTGTTCCTCATTGTTTTAATTGTAAACTTTTTTATGTTAATTTCGTTATTTTAAAAGTTTTGCAAGCTTTTTTAATGTCCTGGGGCCATATGGAAGCATCTGATTCCAGTTTAAGCTAATGAGAAAAGAACCTTTCAACAAAACATTTAAATATACACAGCACATTTCAAAACCCCTGAGCTGGCTGTGGTGGTGGGAGTGTGGGTGTGTCAGGAGCGAGGAACGCACCTGTCACTCTTTAATCTCCCGATCACTTAATTTGCAATACCCATGGAAAGGAAGCTACAGAAGGAAATCTGAAACGCTCACCTGTAATTTGAATTTTGAAAATGTTCTTATAAAGTATCTGCATCTGATATTTATGAGTCTTTAAGTGGCAATGCCTAGCTGTTTTCTGAGTGGGAGTTGATTTCTGCTGTTGAGTAAATAGTAAGTGTTCGAGAAGCGTTTGTAATGAGATTTGGAAGGAGAAACATGCCAGTGCAGAAGTAATAATAGTATTTTGCAAGAGAGCACCTTGACTCAGGTAAGTTATTTTAAAAATCCTTTTAGATGATGCTGCTGGCTCCTTTTCTGCAGGTTTTTCTCTTTCTTTCTTTCTTTTTTTTTCTTTTCTTGAGCTTGGCTGTATAAGGTCCCTATTTGTCCTGAGTACTGAGGGCAGAACATGAAACACTTGAAGAAGAAATCATAGATTTGGGGTTATCAGGGTTGCCAAATACCGAACTAGCACTGAAGGACCCTAGGAAACATGACTCATCTACTCTGTGATGTGAACAGTATCCCTGCATTTGTATAACGTGGTCGTCCTGGGTGTGGTGTCCAAGTGCCCCTGGGAACACAATCCTTTCTTCAGGTTGCCCTCCGCAGTAGCATCGACCTAAGGTAAATTGCGATCTCTCTGAGTTATGCCTAAAATAAAAATCACAGGTCTCACTGGGAAAAGGAAAGTAGTCTATGACAGCCTGGTCCAGTAGAACTTTGTGCAACAAGGGAAATGTTCTATATGCTGTCCAGTATGGACACTACTTGTCATGTGTAATGGGTGTGTGACTGAGGAACTGGGCAATGACATAGCCACTGTGGCTAATGGCTGCTGTACTGGATCGCACGCCTCTAAGAAGAAAGCAGCCTCGAATTTCTAACTCCTTTATTGCTCTGGTCCTGCTGTGACTGTCAGCCCTCTTGCTTAGGATGTCCCCTCACGTGTTTCTAGACATGATAACAGTCGGCATGAGGAAAGTTCCTTGTCTCCATGCTGGAAGTTGTGGCTTCATCACTCAGCTCCCTCCTCTACAGTCACATTCCTGAGCCGTCTTCAGAGCTCAGTGGTGACTTCCTTGGTCCAGGGGAGAAGGCGAGGTTGAGAGGGGAGTTTTTGAGCCACTAGTTAGGGGTCTTTAGAGTAAGGTTCTTGGCTAGTCTTGGCCATCTCTACAAGAGATTGAATAGGGCCAAATTGGGGAAACTGTATAAGGTCCTCAGTGGGTCTCTGTCAAGTCAGCATGGATTGAAGGAAATGTCATGGGGTACTGATAAGAAAAACTTCATCTGACGTCAAATATACGCTTTAGCCAGATGACTTTGGGTAAAACATTTAATCTCTTCAGAAAGCTAGTTTCTTCTACATAAAACGGGAGGAATAATAACCAGTCTGCCTGCTCCTGTGGTTGTTAGGAATAACAAATGAAATGATGGAAATTGCAAAATGCTGTTTAAATGCTTATCATCCTTATTGGACAATAGAACATACTTATAACTGTGTGTGTGTGTGTGTGTGTGTGTGTGTGTGTGTGTCCATCCCCTCTGACTCTTCTTCAAGTAAAAAGGAAGCTAAAATGAAAAAAAAAAAAAAGTTCTAACATACGAAAGGGCACATCCAGGCTAATTCAGATCTTAGTGTTGACTCGAAGAAAAAGCCCTGATGTCCAGTGGGCAAAGGTTCCCAGTCCTCTTTTGAACTGATTTGCACCTAGTGGGACTGGGACCCCTGCATGGATAGCGTCACCAAACTAAGTGTCTCTCGGCAGAAAGCCACCATGAGGGACTCCTGGCCTTGAGGGAGAAGGAGGGGCCATCTGCAGTCTGCAGTTTTCAGAATTAGCTTCCCTCCTGGCTTGTGGTGGCAAGCCATGTAAAAAGACATTTACCCACCCGTTCCTTGGGTTCCAGTTTTTATTCTGCAAGTTGTGAAAATTGCCCATTTATTCTCTGGCCGGTTTTCTTAAGAACATAGCCATGGCCCCCATAGGCCTGTGGTAACACACTCACTTACTTGCCCTTTGAAGGAAAAAAGTAAGATGTGCAGGGACAGAGGGCATGGGCTGTCCTTCTCTGTGCAGGTAAACGGGTGTTTCCTGGATGTAAACATTAAGAACAAAATGGTTAAGTGAAATTTTCTTTCCTTTGAATCCTCAGCCCCAAATCATTTCTTCCTGCTAACGCCACTGCCTGATCTAAAATATCCCCTCCAAGCACGTGCAAAGTGAAACATTTATATCTCTGTTTTCCTTCCATAGAAGGAGATAGCAGATTTGTTTTCTAGCATTTCCAGGAATTCTGTTCAGCTGGATTGAAACTGATAAATGATTTCATTACCTTTTGCTTCATTGTGTTCATGCTACTTTGTTTACATATTTGTGCTTGTACTCTTGATTATGTACCAAAGGAGGCCGAGAGGTTGGCCACTTGAGAAGAAAAGAATAGAAAAGGTTTCTATTTTGATACAAAAAATATGATTCATCCTGGCTGTGAATATGATTGCACTTAAGCATCTGACCTCAAAATATTTTAACATTTAATTATTATGCATGTTTCAACACAGGATCCTGACTCACTGATAAATAGCTCTGACTCATTCATTCAAGAAATACATTGAGGAGCTCTTGTGCCAGGTACTAGGGACCCCAGAATATATCAGATGTAGTCCCTTCTTTCTGAGACCCTACAGTTTGGAGGACGAGGCACAGTTAGAAGTCAACATTGACAACCCAGCATGATTGGCCCTGTAATAAAGGATTGAAGAGACGGTTGTGGTGGTACACAGGCAGAAATTGCTGGTATTTCTAGGACTCGGCCTGCAAAAGTTTCATGTGGGAGCTGGTATTTGATTTTGATGCAAAGACTTTAGGTGAGCCAAGAAGGGAGGAAGAGCAGTCCCAAAGGGTTTTCTCTAAATAGGGCTTAGGCAAGCACTTTGCTTCTCCTAGGCATGCTGTAAGCATTGTTTAACTTAACTGTGTGCACTTACTGTCTGGGTGTAACACACCTACTCCTGGAGATCGCCCCCTCCCAGTGTCCACCTGCTGTTTTCTTGGAGCCAGTTATGGAACCAGTTTTCTCTTGCATTCTGACCACACACTGCCGTGACATTGGATGCCATGCCAGCCTGTGTACAGAATTCATTTACAGAATCCACCTTTTCTTTATCCTACCCAACATCTTCATAGGGTCCTGCCTATGGCAGAAGTTTGCAGTTAGTAGGTGCTTAGGAAGTGCTTTTTGAACTTCCTATTTTAGAATCTGTATTGGCTTCCTAAGACCATCATAGTAATTACCACAAACTAAGTGGCTTGAAACAAGAGAAATTTATTTGATCACAGTTCTGGAAGCCAAAAGTCTGAAATCAAGCTGCCAGCAGGGGCTTCAGTCCCTCTGAACGCTCTGGGAAGAGTCCTTCCTTGCCTCTTCCAGCTTCTGGAGGCTCTGGGTGTTCTTTGGATTAGGGCCCACATAACTCCAGTCTCTGCCTGTCTCCGTATGGGCTCTGTCTGTATCTTAGATTGTCCTCTCTCTTTTTTAAAAAAATTTCTTTTTAATGTATTAGTTATTTTTGAGAGAGAGAGAGAGAGAGAGAGAGCGCATTAGCAGGAGAGGGGCAGAGAGAGAGGGAGACACAGAATCCAAAGCAGGCTCCAGGCTCTGAGCTGTCAGCACAGAGCCCAATACAGGGCTTGAACCCACGAACCGCGAGATGATGAACTGAACTTAAGTTGGAAGCTTAACCAACCGAGCCACCCAGGTGCCCCTGTCCTCTCTTATTTTATAGGGACACTTGTTATTAGATTTAGGGCCCACCCTAAGTTTAGGATATTCTCATCTCAAGATCCTTACTGTCATCTGCAAGACTCCTTTCCCAAATAAGGCCTTACTCACAGGCATTGGGGGTTAGAACATGCACGTATCTTGTGGGGAGTCACCGTTCCATCCACCATAGGGTTCTTTCCAGGGTCCAGGACTGAGGAGGGCATCACAGTTATAGAAATTTTTGGTCAGATAACTATTTTCACTGTAAGGTCGGGATGGGAGAGGAGGGTAGTGGTGAGAGATATTTAAAAGATGTCTCCTTATATTTCATTCCCTCTTATCCACTGCATTTTGAGGGAGGGTCTTTTTCAAGACCATTTCACTGAGTCATGAAGGCCACTACAGCTCCTCGGACCCATACAGCGTACCGTAGACCACAGTAGCTCTCTCCTGACCACAGCTGACTTGAGCTGGGTTGGAGGGTAACCAGATCCTAGGCTGTCCAGTTTAGGCAAGTTGAGGCATCTATACTTAACATTTCTCTCACTGCAGTATGAGTACTGAGACTCAAGAGACTGAGTTAGGGGTCAGCACACCATGCATCTGGAAAGTCCGCGCAGCTGAGCTGGCCCCTGCCTCATGTGTCGGCTGGGGCTGGGAGAAGGCCAGTCAGCAGGGAGAGCCGACCCAGTCACGTGACGAGAAAAGCAGAGGTGCCGTAACAAAGCCTGGACCCATGGCCTCTGAGAAAGACCACCCTCTGATCCCAACACTTTCCGGCTTGCAGGAGGCTGTGATTGGTGCTTCTTAATCCCGAAATTCCATGAAAAAGATACCTAGTAACATGTACATGTTCAAGGCCACTCATGTACATGTCGTGACCACTCCTTATTTCATAGCTGCAGAGGCTGAGGCAACAGAGATTAAGTGACTTGCATGAAGTCTGTCACCTGGTACATGGTAGAACAAGGCATCACAGTCCAGAGACCAGCCCAGAGGCAGGGGCTCTTCACTGATGCCACCATCTCTCTCCCTTAGTGCCTGTCTCCATCCTGTTTCCTCCTTTTTATTCTTCCCGAGAGAACGGAGTATATCGTATATATGTTTCTTATGTCCCAGAGACAGATGCCAAATCGGTTAGCCGAATAAATTTTAACTTCTCTGCCAAGCTTCTTGCTTTATTCTTTAATTAATGTGAAAATTAAGGTCGTATGTGATAAAGCATCGAACTGCCCAGTTTCTGTGGTATTTTCGGTATGTGTTTGTCTGCCTCATAATAAAATCAGTGACTATTTTTAAAAAATTAAACAAACCTGTGCTCGAATGTCGGGCCACCATACCCTAGCACCTTCAGCTGAATCAGGCAGTCCAGGCTATCAGTCCGTCTCACGGGGGCTAAGAACACTGGCTTTGACTCTTTCTCCAGCCATCTTCCTTCCCTCAGAAGAAGTGGCCCCTTGTATTATGACAAAGCTCTTTCCAGATTGATACATTCGAGAAATGAACTCCTGCTTCAGCTTACTTTTTTTTCTTTGGAAGGAATGGTCTTCATCCTTTGGAAGACTGCACACAGGCATCTTTAAAGGCGTAAAATCCTCCTAATATCACAGTGTATCATAATTTAGGTACCAAGACTTCAGGATAATAGTAGAGATTCAGACTATGAAATTCTACAGAGAACAGGCTCAGATTTCTGATTGTGTTTTTGAAACAGAAGAGATTTGGGGTTGAAGAGGGTGTGTGGGATTGTAGGCTATCATTGTATCATCCGTTTATGAAATAATGAAAAGAGGCTGGCAGAAGCAGATACGCCCTATTGAGTTGGTAATATCTGGTGTGATTTTCAAGTGCCCACTACAGAAATGTGCTTTACCTGATAATTTAAAAGAGGTCTCTCAGGTAAGCATGTATGTTTCCCCAAAGCCTGAAATGTCCTTAAAGAAACACTGTTTTGTGATGAAAATGTAGGTTTGCCAAGTAAAAATACAGCGTATTCCATCTCAATCACATACAGGTTGTCAAATCAGACACGTAAATCCCTACAAATTAACTGCTCTGAAAGACTTTTTTTTTTTAACCTAGGGGGGAAAAAAAAGACCTGTCAGTCAAGTTTGATGGGGGTGGTATTCATATGCAGGACCGCTTTTGTATATAAGATAAGCATCTGTCCAATTGAGCATCTAATTGGTAATCATGGATTATTAAGTTAATTGTTTGAATGGAGGCTATAACTGATATAATTTCTAAAGCTCTAGATCATATAATGGTATTTTTATAGTGACAAGGGGGAAACAGACATGGCTGTGCCTGTAAATTGCCAAAACATTGGGTCATATAGATGGAATCATAAATGGAGTTGTATTTGCCCTGGCTTTGTTTCCTTAGTGCTTGGAGGGTCCCTAAGTGCCGAGTCATTGTGTATTTAGTTGCCAAGGTAAATGTAAGTCATTAAGGGAACAGAGTGGAGTGGCTTCTGCTGTGCTGTTTTCCACTTTGTTTTGTGTATTGCTTGGATCCAGAACAACACGATTGGCATTTGGGTGAAGTGTAGACGGGCTTTAAAAAGAAAAAAAAAATCAGTTACTGTCTTGCAATAATAATTTATTACATTTATTTAGCTTTTACATTTTATAAATATGCTATTTCACATGTCACATGTGCCATTTCATTTCATGCTCCCAACACTAAAAGGTGGTGCTTTCTCCTCCAGAGCCAGTCAGGGGTTGGAGGATATCCTGGGGAAGATTGGGGATGCCTATAAAAGGGTACACTGTCACTTTTTCACCCAATTGGATGACTGCTTGGCCAGAGTGTGTACCCCCTATCTCTAGTATTGCCAGGGCAGAGGAAAGAGACATGTGGAGATACGGCGGGGGTTGTCCAGTGTTTGTGGGGAAAGAGGTTTAAGACAGCTTCCCAGCCTCCATCATGAGGTTTCAGTTCCCAAGAAATATGGGGAATGGATCCCACCTATGTTTGCAGGCCCAGGAGTTGGACATGAACCATAGATAATGGGAGCTACAGTCTTGCTGGATGTTGGTAGGATGGTGGGCAAAGAGGCTTCCCAAGAATGCTGTGTGATGTCTCTGGCTGGGGGTTCGCCCCATCTCACAAGGCATTGTCTTTCTTTCTTTTTTTTCTTTTTCTTTTTCTTTTCTTTTACTGAAAGAAAATCTTATCCAAGGATTTTTTGGTAGTATTGTGTTTTTATTTTTTTAATGTTTTTTTTAAGTTTTTTTTAATGTTTGTTTATTTTTGAAGGTGAGAGAGAGAGACAGAGCATGAGTGGGTGAAGGGCAGAGAGAGAGGGAGACACAGAATCCAAAGCAGGCTCCAGGCTCTGAGCTGTCAGCACAGAGCCCTATGGGGGTCTTGAACTCATGACCTGTGAGATCATGACCTGAGCCGAAGTCAGACACCTAACCATCTGAGCCACCCAGGCACCCCTGTTGTTCTGTTTTGAATGGACTCAAAACAGTGAACTCCATAGAGGCTTTACTCTGCCTACTTGCAGTGATACTAAATGTGTACAGAATTTGTATGTCATATACATATACGTCCACATACATGTGTATATGTATATTTTTTTGCTCTTGTATACATGTGAGTTGAAATCTGTATTATCTTTTAATTTGTGTGTTTAGTATCCTGTTTATATTACAAGCACATCAAAAACTGTAATTGTTTTTTTGTTTTTTTTTTCTTTTTTTCTATTATTGTCTTAATTGGTCCAGTCCTGGACAACTAGAGGCTTGGTAAATTTTATTAAAAGACCAGTTGGTACTTCGCCGTCACAAAGGCCAGTCATAATGGAGAATCAAGAAGGCGTTGGAAGAGAAGACAGAGCAAGATCTATGTACATTGTCCCCATATACTCTTTTAAAAAAAAATTATTTAAATTCAATATAGTTAACATATAGTGTAGTGTTGGTTTCAGAATCACTAGAACTCGGTGATCCATCCCCTACATGTAATACCCAGTGCCCATCCTAACAAGTGCCCTCCTTAATGCCCATCACCCATTTAGCCCACCCTCCCCACTCATCTCCCCTCCCACAACCTTCAGTTTGTTCTCTGTTCCCATATACTCTTAAGGCTACTTAGTATTTAAATTGGAAAAGCCCTGGTTATACATTTTTTTGATATGCCCACAGACTTGAATGTGTATCTCCTGAGATGCAGATTGGATTTTGAGAAAACATTTTGAACAATAATTTAATATAAAGCCATGGTAGTCTTATTGTAAAACCACAGGGCTTAGTGGAAATTTTTGTTGTGTCACCATAGATACCAAAATCTAATTTGATTACTCTTGTGAATAGTTGCTAACTATAATCTGATATTGACTGTTACTTTTCATCAGCTGGAAGTAGTCTGCTAATTGAGCTGGAGCCAAGCCAGAGAAATCTTTCAAAGGAGTAGTTTTATATACAGCAGTGTTAATAAGCAATTCAATGAAATCTTTTATAAAAGCAACAAAGCCAAGAAGGGTCTGGACACGGTGATCATGCTGAACACATCATACAAATGAACAAGAGACAATACTGGATCGTGTCGGTCACTCAAACCTAGTTTGGCAAGGTCAAATAAGAATAGCTTAATTTATTCAGCAATGATGAGTATCCTTATTTGCTTAACAACTCTGTCAAAAGCAGCCCTTTACCTCTGTGGAGTTCAATAAACGGGCAAGGTGCCTCTTATGCTATCAGATTATGCACATCTATAGTCATGCGAGGAGGGCATTTTGGGCTGCTGGATTTTTCAGGCACAATTAAAATTACATCAGATATCTCTACTCAGTAGAGAGGTTTTTCAAAGAGACAATGATATCTTTTCCTGTAATCACCTAGGAGCTGTGTAGGTAGATGGGTGATCCCAAAACACAGTGAGCGTATTTTTTTTTTTTTTTTGAGGAAATTGAAGCACAGATCAAATTGTTAGGCCAGTGATTTGTACTTGTTTAACCAAACCAACCTTTGCTACTGGCAACACTCTAAATGTACTTCTATTCTGTCTTCTCCTATTTTATTGATGAAGAGATGGAATTTCAGAGAATTTCACATCTGGCTTAGGTGCACACAGTATCCGGCTATGACAAGCAAAAGTTCTGGGCTTTGGTCTTTCCAGTTTTAGGGAGAGAATGCAGGGGAGTATGATCTTACTTGCAGAAAAAAAAGTTCATAAAATGTTGCTCTGTTGGCCTGCAGTGATTAGTATACTATACTTGCACTTGGAAGAACTTGGCACTTGGATTATTGAATTTAGATGACCCATCATCTACTAGGCTACCTTTGTTGCACATAGTGGAGATGTTATCTGGAGAGGATTTGACACATAAATAGTAGTTGTTACCATCTGAGGTGTTTTTCTTTGTGTTTGTTATGAGGATGCCTTGTTCCATGCTTCTCACACTTTGCCTGTGAGTACCCCAGGAATCTTGTTACAATGCTGATTCCGCAAGCCAGAAGTGGGATGTGAGGTTCTGCATGTCTTAGATGCTTCCAGGCAATGTGGCCCTGGTGGTCTGAATGACAAGGGCCTAGTCTATCTATTCCTTGAGATCAGCAATGGATTTCCCATGTATTCCCGTAAATTGGGGATACAGCCAAGTCACCAGCCCAGAAGAGCTCACACATCTGTCCTTGGTTTCATTAAATCAGTGCAGAGCCAGCTGAATGACCTTAGAATCAGACATTTTAATAGAAAAGGTAAGAAGTTGAAGAGGGAATGAAAACACAAAGAAATGCCCCAAGATAAGGAAATACATCTCTATCGGAAAGATGAACATAATTGGAAAAAGTTGCTCTTAAGTGTGCGTAAATCGTTATAAAAAGATCTTGATTGGAAAACCCAGAAGACAAAGTGTCTGAATCCCCATGGCTAGCTCCATCGGAGCCCCATTAGAATGAGTCAAGCCAGGGTGCCAGGGAGCATGATTTAATGGAATACTCACTCTCAGGTACCCACCCTAGACTTGCACCACCTTGGGGTTGAGTGCCTCCTTAAATGTGGGGCTCTAACAGTCTCCTTGCCCTAATGCTAGCTGTGTTCTCTATATAGGTGGTACCTGGAGTAGCCAGGTTAGAAGGGACCTTATTAATCATCAGCCTCCTATTTTACAGATACAGAAACTGAGCCCCAGTTTACATGATTTGTTCATCATAATTAACAGTGTAATAGTATTTTATTGGGGCACCTGGGTAGTTCATTTGTTTAAGTGTCCAACTTCGGCTCGGGTTGGGATCTCACGATTCATGGGTTCAAGGCCTGCATCTTTGCTGAGAGCCCTGCTATGTCTCTCTGTCCCTCTTTCTTCTCTCTCAAAAATGAACAAATGTTAAAAATATTTTTTTAAAAAAATAATGTGACAGTATTTTATCAATTCTAAAATGTACATTTCCCCCCACATTTGTTAAAAACATTTTTTAATGTTTACTTATTTTTGAAGGAGAGAGAGAGAGAGAATGAACAGGGGAGGGACAGAAGAGAGGGGGACACAGAATCTGAAGTAGGCTCCAGGATCTGAGCTGTCAGTGCAAAATCCGTCATGGGGCTTGAACCCATGAACCGTGAGATCATGACCTGAGCCGAAGTCAGATGCTTAACTGACTGAGCCACCCAGACGCTCCTCCCCACCGCATTTTAATACTTGTGGAATCAGGATTGACTTACATAATTGATGACTTTTGATCCCTGTGCCATAGTTTGATTGACAGTTTTTTTCTTTTTTAGTGGCATCGTAAATAATAACGGTGCATCTTACAATTGACAAGTTCTTACATACCATGAAATACAGTAGCAGAGGCCAGTCTCCTGCCTCCATATATTCAGGGATCTTCTGTTAAGTACCTTCTGATGTGGGCATCCTGATGTTTATGTGATTCTTCTATCCTGGTGTCCCCACAGCCCCTGATGCTCTTGGAGGCAGCTTTGCATAGTAGTTAAGAGCATGGGCTCTAGAACCAGACTATTCTACCATATGCCAACTATATATACTTCTGTCCATTCAACTTACTGCTTTGTAACAGGACAATGAAAGCGTTTACAGCCTGAAAGCACCCTTGAGAGAATGAAGTGAATTAATCCATTCAAACCAGTTGGAACAGTTGTGGCACACAGTAAGTGCTCAGTAAGCATTCTGTGGTTTTTGATGTTGGTCTCGCTGAGTCACCCTGGAACCATGGCAATGTGTGCACAGGTATGCCTCTGAGCACACTGCATGAACTTAACTGTAGCGAGAGTCTGCGGGAACCACAGACAGGATCCTGCGTATCAGTGTGATTCGGCTTAGGATCACACTTAGGCTCATTACCAAGGGAAACCATAGAATTCCCATCCATAAATGTTATTAAAAGCGTACATTGACAGGGGCGCGTGTGTGGCTCAGTCAGTTAAGCGTCTGATTTCAGCTCAGGTCATGATCTTGCAGTATGTGAGTTGTGAGCCCAGCATCAGGCTCTGTGCTGACAGCTCAGAGCCTGGAGCCTGCTTCGGATTCTGTCTCCCTCCCTCTCTGCCCCACCCCCATTCACGGTCTGTCTCTCTCTCACACACTCTCTCTCAAAAATAAACATTTAAAAAAAGTTTTTTAAGTGTACATTGACAGACATTTATTTGTCTTGACTGAGATGTGGGCCTGTCTGCAGAGTGGGTGCAGGTGAAATCTGCAACAGTTCTGTGATTTCCCGTTAGGTCAGATCCTAACAGGAAATTAGTTTGTTGGTACTAATCTGGCACAGCCAGGGGGTTGTGGCTGGACCGAGTCTGTCAGGAGATCCGGTGAGGTGCGCTTACCTGGTGCTTTCCTTCTTTCCTTCCCTCTCTGCCAGCTCTTCAGTTAGCCCTCCTGTTTGTTCTGTCCCGTGACTGCCCGGCCCAGTCATCTTGAATGGAAAGGATGTGGACATCCCTGTTCTTCACACTTCTTCTTAAGACGCCCCCTCCTTCCTTTCTCCTCTTCTGTTCATCGTGTCTCTGTGAATTGGGCAAGTGGGTTAGGTCTTTCACAAACCTCTCCTCCTCACCCAGAAGGCAACACTTTCTTCCACACAACTCCCAGAGCGCTCTGTAGTCATCCTGTAATGTTTATTCCAGGCTGCAGTGTGTTGGTTTATGTGTCTGCTTTGTCTCCTGTTTGGTCATGAGGGCCCTTGGAGAAAGGATCTTGGCTTTCTCTTGTTTGTCGTCCAGCACCACCTGGCATCACACTTAGAGTTCTTAGGAGAAACGTATTGAGTGGCTGCTTTTGGGGTTTTCTGAATAGAGACGGGATAGATTTCTTTCACGCAGTTCACATACACCATGTGGATAGAGAATAGCTCATCTGAGGTCATGCCAGCCTCCCTAGTTGGAAGCCTTCTAAATGCTAGGGAAGCTCTTCTCTCGCAGTTTAGGAAATTGTATCTAACTCCTGTAAGCTGCATTACAGAGCAGTAACAGGAATGATGGTATTATCTCGGTAAATGATAATAGAGGCATTCAGACAGATTTGTTTTCTGATGCCAGGTTCCGCTAACATACCTCACGTTGCACTGACACCCACTACCATGAGGAAATCTTTTCCATCAGCAGTGGGGTTACAGGAGCCCTTGACCCTTGCCAGTCTAACAGATCACATGACCTGACTTTTCGTTTTTCAGAATTGACAAAGTAGGGAGCACTTTTGGTGAACATTTTGTGACGAACGCTATAAAAGGCACCTCTGAATTCCCGCGAATCTTCAGGTAACATTTACTAAGTTTGCGACTCATTGGGGCTCCTTAAATACACATTCCATCCCATTGAACAGTTGACATATGTTGTGAAGGGTGGAGTAATCTGATAATTAAGACTGCACACCTATTTCTCTTTGAGAAAATATCACTGTTCAGATTCTCAAGAATGTATCCTCCTTCCGAGTTCTTATTAACATCCTTAAGGAAGATAGTGTTAATAGCTCCTTTGTCCCCAAGACCTTTTACTTTTTCTTAATCTCTTTCCCATCAGACAGTGTGAGCTCTATGTACCCATTCAGACGGATACGTCCATCAACTCAGGGTGAAAGGGGCTATTTCTCTCTCGGAAAGTTGTGAAGAGGTGTACACAGAGTTGTAGATGGGGAGAGCTGGACAGACTTCCAGGTTCCAGTACAGTCTTTATTAGGTAACTGGAAACAATAAAGTTTGAAGAATTAAATTTTTAGAATAGCAATCATAATCCCAATATGATGGAGGAAATATAAGGTTTTTAAATTTAGAATATATGAATAGCTTCCCTTCAATTCCCAGGGGTAATTATAAGTGGACTATACTTAAGTCCACTTGGTAGCAATACAGGGTGTATAAGTCATTAAAACAACAACCTTGCAGGGATGCCTGGGTGGCTCAGTCAGTTGAGTGTCTGACTTTGGCTCAGGTCATGATCTCACAGTTTGTGGGTATGAGCCCCGTGTTGGGCTTTGTGCTGACGCCTCGGAGCCTGGGGCCTGCTTTGGATTCTGTGTCTCCCTCTCTGTGTCCCTCCTCTGCTCACACTGTCTCTCTGTGTCTCTCAAATATAAGTAAACATTAAATATATATATATTATATATTTATATATATATATTTATATATATATATAAAATCTTGCAGAGTAGCCCAAGCCCACAACCATATTTTTTTTTAACTGAGACCTTGGAAAGCATCTATTTTTCTAAGACTTGAACAAGTAAAACTTTAACCAGAAAGAAAGCACACGGGGGTGCCTGGGTGGCCCAGTTGGTTAAGCATCTGACTCTTGATTTTGGCTCAGGTTGTGAGATCAAGCCCCATGTAGGGCTCTGCATTGTTGTGGAGCCTGCTTGGGATTCTCTCTCTCCCTCTCTTTCTGCCCTTCCCCTGTCCATGCTTTCTCTCTCTCTCTCTCAAAATAAATAGATGAACATTAAAAAAAAAAAAGCAAGCACATAGTTATATTCCAGTCATTCTTTCTTGAGATGGTTGTTCTTAAGAGACACTGAGAAACTTGTTTTTTGGAGGCCTGAGGACTTCTTTTTGTAAAATCTTCTGCAGCCGGAGCTGGGCAGGTCATGGACGCATCTCTCGTTTCCTGGTCTCTCTCTTTCTGTCCCTGTGTTCCCAGCACTCATGTTCCGAGCTAGCAGCAGAGAGACCAAAAGGTTGGAAAGTCTAAATTACACTCCACAGGTGACCTTGGCTGACTTTGGTTTTTCTGCTGTTTTAGTTTAAAGTGAGGCTTTACATCCCCAATGCTCTGTCTGCTCTGAGTCAGCATTGGTACAGATCTTGGCAGCTGTGTGACTCGGTCCCATTTTGTCTGACCCTTTCTGATGTCGCCCACACATCCGTGACCCCAGAAATGCCCTGCCAGGGGCGAGGCAGCTAACTCAAGGGTGAAGACTCCCTGTTCACGGTAGCTGTTGAACTTGGCAGCCAGGGTAGAGTGCGCATGAGGCACGAACAGCTCTCATTGTGTTCTTGTTGATCACTTACAGGGCTTCCTGGCATAATATGATTCGTTATCATTGTAAAATGGATTTGTATGAAAATGTCTGTGCACGGCTCTTTTGACTTTTCAGCAGAAAGGAGACTTACTCCTATTTTAAGGCACTCAGTCTCTGCACCTGCCACTGACATGGGCATCGTGGAGGTCAAAGTTCAAGGTCTCTTCTTAGCTGCTGACATAGTGGTGTATCCTCATCGTGACTACAGCCAGCCTGGGGGGTACTTCGTCCAGCCTGCTTTCCAGGTGTCATAACAACTACCTTCTACACCGTTTGAGAAGAAAACTTACCTTTCACCATTTTAACAAATGGTGGCTTCATTCCCATGTGACAACCAATTGTTTTAACAAATAAATTGTTCTAGAGGAGCTCTGTATGCTGAAGAATCGGGTGTTAGTATCAGTCTTGACTGTTCTTGTTGGAACTTGTTTCATTGGAAGTGAACACATAGGCCTGAGTGGAGAAGCAGCACAGGCT
Source organism: Prionailurus bengalensis (assembly GCF_016509475.1). NCBI lineage: Eukaryota > Metazoa > Chordata > Mammalia > Carnivora > Felidae > Prionailurus > Prionailurus bengalensis. The sequence goes on from NC_057346.1 coordinate 11,129,672, forward strand.
TTAAACACAGTCAGTAAGAAGAATGAAGTCCAGGGGTGCCTGGGTGGCTCAGTCGGTTGAGCGTCCGACTTCGGCTCAGGTCATGATCTCGCGGTTTGTGAGTTCAAGTCCCGCGTCAGGCTCTGTGCTGACGTCATGGAGCCTGGAGCCTGCTTCGGATTCTGTGTCTCCCTCTCTCTGTCTTTCTTTCTCTGCCCCTCCCCTGCTTGTGCTCTCTGTGTCCCAAAAATAAATAAATGAACATTTTTAAAAAAGTAGAAAGATGGTAAATCTCAAGGGAATGATACTTCTCCTGCCAGGGACGTGGGTTAAAAGATGAGCGCTAGAAGGACAGGGAGAGTGAAGTGATCAAATTTTATCATCTTTGGGAAAGTTGGTGGATATTGTTAACTTGCCTTGCTTTGGACTGAGGCGGCTGTAATTGGGACTAGTGCATATTACACACGTATGATTAATAAAGCAGTTGAGAAATCAGGATGCGCCATATCTATGTATTTCGTTAAAACCATACATTTGGCTTAAAAATCCATCAGGTTTTCATTCTTCCCTTGAAAATTTAAAAAATAGAGTTGATTCAGTTTTTTTTTTTAATTTAGTGCATAAAGGCTATTAATTGGGTTTAAGTTCACTAAATGAGCAATCATGGTTCAAGCCTACCTATCACTACAGGCAGTGATTGATGCCTCTCTCCTCTCCTGCCCGATTTTAGAGTGCCATATAATTCAGCAGGCTGCACAACTGGCCTGTGCGTAGAGTTAGAAAAGTAAAGGTACCTGTGTGTTGGGGAGAGAAAACATACTATTTTACAAAAAAGCAATGGGGGCAGCATTTCTGAAGGGAGGGGGATGAAGATACATAATAGTGATAATCATAACATGAAAAAGATGTGTTTTTCCAAAGGAAGATGATAATGTTTGCTGTTTTGATTAATTGAGCCAAAAAAGCCTAACCAAGGATTCCAGTGCATTTTTCCTCCCCAAAGTAGCTCACAGGGTTCTTGTCTATAAGGCTTTCTTATCACATATTGGGAAAAGAAATGAATTTTTCAGTACATCTAACTTAATATTATGCAGATTGATGAAACAGAACGTCTTTGGAATGTATGTGGGCCTTGAATAATTGGAGCTTTTCTAACTATCTGTTGTGTTATTTCCAATTGTTTTTGTTTGTAATCTCAATAACTAGTTATGAGAAAGTAATTTTTAGCTATTCTCTCTGAGCTCATTTATATTACATTACACTATGGACTATCACTTGATAAATTCAAAGACCCTGACAGGAAAAAACATTGTTGCTTGCATGTTTTAGTTAACGTTCATGATGACTTTGCCTTGCATGGATTATTACTTAGAGTATTACTGACCCATATTAATGGGATCGAGACTAATACATCTTCCGTAAAGGAGAAGTTTTGCATCACTGAACAATAAAGCAAGACAGCATAGTTTGTGGAAAAGAAGATTTAGAACCATACAGCACATCACTTCTCTTTCTGCAACATAATTTGTAGTGAAATGCAATGACTGAACTCTTGAACTTGTAGGGAACATGTCAGACATGAAGGCCAAGGAAGCAGTGGGTAGGGGATGATGGCCCGGCTGTTTTGCTCCCCTTCTTCTGACGCCACTGCAGTGCCCCTTTGCATGCACAGTGTTGTCACACAGCTACCCCAGCTGGGACAATATCAGGGAAAGTCAAGTGTGCAGATCTGACTTGGGGGTTCTGTCCACAAAGCCTAAACTCTGCAGCTCCCTTGGACTAGACGGACTGGGGAAAAGGGAGTGATAAAATCATTTTTAAAGAGCATTGAAAGAAATAATGAGAACTTGCATAGAAACTCAAATTATACCCAACACATGACTCCCAAAAAGTTAACACTTCTGGGCCTGTTTTGTCTGATGTTCTATTTAGACCATGATTCATCCATTCACTCGGCGAATGTTCACGGAGCACCTGCCGTGTGTCAGGTATTGTTCTGGGCACCTGGGATACATCAGCAAAAGGAACAGCCGAGATCCCTTCTCTTGAGCTCACATTCTAGTGGAGGTTGAAGCAGACAATAGCCAGTACATAACGAACCAACAATTACACAGCACATTAGAAAATGGTAAAGACAGTGGAGAGAGAGCATAGTGCAGGTAAGAGCAATTTGGAGAACGTGTGGGGGATGAGCAGTGTGGGGTGGTTGTCACAGATGTGATGTCCTCGAAAATCCAGTCCATCTAAGGGAGCCCCCCATGTAGAATAATTCTGTTTTAACATGGAAGCTAACTGCTCCTCAATAAAGGTGAAGCAGTTGCCCCAGATCAAACTGGTGAGGAAACCCGTGTACCCTATCGCACCCAACAGCCCCTCACCTCTGGGGCCTCACTGCTCCCATTTTGGTTGCTTTCTGTCAGGCATATCTTTGGCCCAAATGATTGGTTTCAGGACAGTGTGTTGCGGATGTTTTCTTGGCCTCATGCTTTCTCTAGGCCACTCAAGGTTCCTGTGCCAGAACACGGTTCATTGCTGTGGTTACATCCTCGGGAAGAGCATCTCACAATAACTGGAAATTAGACATGCCTGAGAGGATAAGCAGGCTGAAATGCTAATGTTAAGGTGAAGCAAGTAGGTGAGAAGGCATAGCTGTATCTGAGGACTGCGCGAGATAATCACTTAGCAAAAAAGATTGTGTCCAGTCCTGGGATGGAGGGCAGCAAATAAGTCATGAATCACAAAGATACAAAGTAATATGGATAATTAGTGCCTCTGGTTCTTTCCCACTCATTAGGTCCTCGAGTCTGATAAAGTGGATACATTCACAGAAAAGTAAACTAATATTTTAAAACTTTAAGCAGCTTGCCTTGCTAACCATTACAGAAGGTGGAGGAAGGATTCACACCCAAGCAGTCTGGCTGTAGAGCCTCCTTTCCAGTACTTGATGGAAAAAGAAAGGTAAAAGTGAAAGAAATAGAAGCGAGAAAGAAGAAAAAAACAACACAGTGATTCTTGCTTGAATACAAATTGAGTTCTGATTAAAGAAATATTGATAGCGATCTAGCACGATTTATTTCTACCCCTAATAACCTTCTGGAACAATCTTCCCCTAGTGGGAAACGAACTTGCAATTCTCAGGTTGTCTTTGACAGTACTTTTATAGCTGCAGCTTGTGGACATCAATAGCTAACTTTTATTAAGCACGTGTTATTGGCCAGATGCTGTTCTAAATGCCTTACATTAATTTGTGTAAATTTAATAGCATGGCTGTGAGGTAGGGTCTGTGATTTTCTACATTTTAAAGATGAAAAAATGGAGGCAAAGAGAAATGGGCTTTCCCAAGATAATCACAATTAAGTGGAAGAGAAGTAAGTATTTTGGTTTTTGTTTTTTCGATTTTATTTTAATTTACATTCAAATTAGTTAGCATATAGTGCAACAGTGATTTCAGGGGTAGATTCCTTAATGCCCCTTACCCATTTAGCCCATCCCCCCTCCCACAAGCCCTCCAGTAACCCTCTGTTTGTTCTGCATAGTTAAGAGTCTCATGTGTTTTGTCCTCCTCCCTGTTTTAATATTATTTTTGCTTCTCTTCCCTTGTGTTCATCTGTTCTCTGTCTTAAAGTCCTCATATGAGTGAAGCCCTATGATATTTGTCTTTCTCTGACTAATTTATCTTAGCATAATACCCTCTCGTTCCATCCATGTAGTTGCAAATGGCAAGATTTCATTCTTTTTGATTGCTGAGTAATACTCCATTGTATATATGTACCACATCTTCTTTATCCATTCATCTGTTGATAGACATTGGGCTCTTTCCATACTTTGGCTATTGTCGATAGCGCTGCTATAAACATTGGGGTGAATGTGTCCCTTTGAAAGAGCACACCTGTATCCCTTGGATAAATACCTAGTAGTGCAATTGCTAGGTCACATGGTAGTGCTATTTTCAATTTTTTGAGGAACCTCCATACTGTTTTCGAGAGTGGCTGTACCAGTTTGCATTCCTACAAGCAATGCATAGGAGATCCTCTGTCTCTGCATCCTCGACAACATCTGTTGTTGCCTGAGTTGTCAATGTTAGCCATTCAGACAGGTATAAGGTGGTATCTCCTTGTGGTTTTAATTTGTATTTCCCTGATGATGAGTGATGTTGAGCATATTTTCATGTGTCACTTGGCCATCTGGATGTCTTCTTTGGAGAAGCGTCTATTCATGTCTTTTGCCCATTTCTTCACTGGATGATTTGTTTTTTGGGTGTTGAGTTTGGTAAGTTCTTTACAGATTTTGGATACTCACCCTTTATCCGATATGTCATCTGCACATATCTTGTCCCATTCCGTCAGTTGCCTTTTAGTTTTGCTGATTGTTTCCTTCGTTGTGCAGAAGCTTTTTATTTTGATGAGGTCCCAGAAGTTCATTTTTGCTTTTGTTTCCCTTGCCTCTGGAGACGTGCTGAGTAAGAAGTTGCTGCAGCCAAGATCAAAGAGGTTTTTGCTTGCTTTCTCCTCTGGGATTTTTATGGTTTCCTGTCTTACATGTAGGTCTTTTTTTTTTTTTTTTACATTTAGTTTATTTTGTGTATAATGTAAGAAAGTGGTCCACATTCATTTTTCTGCATGTCGCTGTCCTGTTTCCTAGCACCACTTGCTGAAAAGACTGTCTTTATTCCATTGGATATTCCTTCCTGCTTTGTCAGAGATTAGTTGGCCATACATTTTTGGGTTCTCTATTCTGTTCTATTGATCTGAGTGTCTGTTTTTGTGCCAGTACCATACTATCTTGATGATTACAGCTTTGTAATATAGCTTAAAGTCTGGGATTGTGAGGCCTCCTGCTTTGGTTTTCTTTTTCAAGATCGCTTTGGCTATTCAGGGTCTTTTCTGGTTCCATACAAATTTTAGGATTATTTGTTTTAGCTCTGTGAAGAATGCTGGTGTTATTTTGATAGGGATTGCATTGAATATGTAAATTGCTTTGGGTAGTATCGTCATTTTAACAATATTTGTTCTTCCTATCCAGGAGCATGGAATCTTTTTCAATTTTTTTGTGTCTTCCTCAATTTCTTTCATAAGCTTTCCATAGTTTTCAGTGTATAGATTTTTCACCTCTTTAGTTAGATTTATTCCTAGGTATTTTATGGTTTTTGGTGCAATTGTAAGTGGGATCTATTTCTTCATTTCTCTTTCTGTTGCTTCATTGTTGGTGTATAGGAATGCAACTGATTTCTGTGCATTGATTTTATATCCTGCCAGTTTGCTGAACTCATGAATCAGTTCTAGCAGTTTTTTGGTGGAATCTTTTGGGTTTTCCATATAGAGTATCATGTCATCTGCGAAGAGTGAAAGTTTGACCTCCTCCTGGCTGATTTGGATGCCTTTTGTTTCTTTGTGTTCTCTGATTGCTGAGGCTAAGACTTCCAATACTATGTTGAATAACAGTGGCGAGAGTGGACATCCCTGTCTTGTTCCTGACCTTAGGGGAAAAGCTCTCAGTTTTTCCCCATTGAGGATGATATTAGCATTGGGTCTTTCATAAATGGCTTTTAATGATCTCGAGGTATGATCTTTATGTCCCTACTTTCTTTTTTTTTTTAATTTTTTTTTAACATTTATTTATTTTTGAGACAGACAGAGAGAGCATGAATAGGGGAGGGTCAGAGAAAGAGGGAGACACAGAATCCGAAACAGGCTCCAGGCTCTGAGCTGTCAGCACAGAGCCCGACACAGGGCTCGAACCCACAGACCGTGAGATCATGACCTGAGCGAAGCCGGACGCTTAACCGACTGAGCCACCCAGGCGCCCCTGTCCCTACTTTCTTGAGGGTTTTTAATCAAGAAAGGATGCTGTATTTTGTTAAATGCTTTCTCTGCATCTCTTGAGAGGATCATGTGGTTCTTGTCCTTTCTTTTGTTGATGTGATGAATCACATTGATTGATTTGCAGATCTTGAACCAGCCCTGCATCCCAGGTATAAATCCCACTTGGTCGTGGTGAATAATTTGTTTTAACATATTGTTGGATCTGGTTGGCTAATATCTTGTTGAGGATTTTTGCATCTATGTTGATCAGGGAGAGAAGTAAGTTTTTAACCAAATGTTACACTCCCTCTCAAATGAAAGACGAGTGACTGACATAAACAAAAAAAAAAAGTGCCCAGTGCTTTTCCAGGCACTGAGTCATCACAACCAGCCTGTGAGATGGGTACTATTGTTATTATTATGGTTTCACCCTGCAGGTGAGGCAACTGAGGCACGGGGAGGTTATACTAATATGCCCAATGGCACACTGCTACCAAGTAGTGGAATCTGGATTCAGATCCAGGCAGAATCGACTCAGTTTTCAAATAAAATGGCAATTATATAAAAGTCTGTCCATGGCCTTTAAGTTCTAAACAAATTACCTGTTGGAGGGACTTGAAGGGTCAGGAAAGTCTGACTGTCTCCCTCCCGGTCTGCCTATTGGTGGGAAGGCATAAAATGAAAATAGTATGGTCTAGGTGGAAAAATGCTCTTCATCTTAGACAAAGAAGTCATTAGGCTTGGCTCCTGGAAGAAAGGAGGGAGATTATGTAACAGGTCTTGTGACCGTCACTAGGGAACCCCCTCTTTGTTCAGCAGAAACTGGCAGGAACCTCTACCTCACAGCATTGACTCTCAAACTGGACTCCTACAGAATACCAGTGCTAAAATGTTGAATGCTTAAAGCAAACAACAGCAACCTTCCTTTATAGAAAATGGCCATATGGATAGTATCTTCTTGATTAAATGTTTCTTTATTGGGGCACCTAGGTGACTCACTCGGTTGAGTGACTTGATTTCAGCTTAGGTTATGATCTCTGCATTAAGTGTAGAGCCTGTTTGAGATCTTTCTCTCTCTGTCCGTCTCCCCCACTTATGCTCTCTCTCTCTCTCAAAATTAAAAATTAAAATAAAAAATTATAGAGATACCTTTATAAGGGGTGCCTTATTCAGTTAAGTATCTGCTTTTGGTTTTGGCTCAGGTCATGATCTCAAAGTTCATGAGATTGAGCCCCACATTGGGTTCTATGCTAACAGCACAGAGCCTTGCTTGGGATTCTCTCTCTCCCTCTCTCTCTGCCTCTCTGCCACCAAATAAATAAACTTAAAAAAAAATGTTTCTTTATTATAAATTCTTCCTGGGATGCCTGGGTGGCTCAGTTGGTTAAGCGGCTGACTTTGGCTCAGGTCATAGTCTCACAGTTCATGGGTTCAAGCCCTGCATCAGGCTCTGTGTTGACAGGTCAGAGCCTGGAGCCTGCTTTGGATTCTGTGTCTCCCTCTCTCCCTCCCTCTCCCCCCACCCCCGCCCATGCTCTGTCTCTTTCTCTCTCTAAAATAAGTAAACATTAAAAATATTTTTTTAATTGTTCCTGAGCCTTTGGAGCCTGGCTCCTTACCAAGTGACAACATAAATGGTAACAAACATAAAATACTTAGAAAGTACCTGAACCACCTCTGTTATGTTTTTGTAGACTCCAGGAATGCAGTTTTTCTCTTGAGTTCATAACACAGATCACCATTATTTGGTGTTCCTCAAGGAGCTCCCTGACCTCCAAACAGAGGCCCCTTCATTTGAGCTGCAGGCATGGAGCAGGATGGAAAACCAATCACATGCTTCCCACTTGGCTTTTCTTTCTGGTGTCTAATTTAGCCCAGAGAAGGCCCACTAAGGGAAAGCTTGCTTCAGGGAAAAACAGAAAAATGGTCAGTGCGCTTCTTAGCTGTTTGATCGCACCAAGTGGAATGGGAGAAAATATTTCTCGTTTTATTCTCCAACTGAGTTTATGTCCTGGTCTTCCTCCCTCTCCACCCTATAACTGGAGTGCGTGCAGCTCTGTGCTGAAGGTTCTGCAGCCTAAGATTTATGGTCTTGTGGAGCACAGCTGGAGACAGATTTATTCTTAAGCCTTTGGAAGACTTCCTTTGAAAGTTGAAAAACGCCCCATCTCTTTTCTCTAGGTAGGAACACTAGCAGCAGACTTTTATGGAAGTGAGGCACACTTGCTCAGCCTCTCCCCAACACAGGTCCACAGAGCCATTCCATTTCTGACGGGAGGGAATGTTTCACATCCTTTTACTTAAAAAGCAAATAGGCCGATGGATTGGAGCAAATAGACCATTGTAAAGGACACCCTGCAGGTGGGTGGACTCTGGGAATGGCCTCTCTACCTCAATGGGCCATGAAATCCTTCCATTCTCCCAATGATCCCCTCGCTCTACAGTCTTCCTGCCCAATGGGAAACACTGCCTCCTGCTGGGCGGCTCTGCAGGGGACCACCCCTCCCCCTTCCCCCCCACAAACACACCTGCAAGCTGCTGCAGTTGCTGCTACCTTAAGAACAGATAAAGCAATCAATGGCAGATAAGTGCTATCATGCTGCTTCAGACACAGAGAGGAAAACAGAGCCCTCCTTAGGCAGTTCAAACAGCAGTTACGGAAGAGACCAATGCTACAGCTGCTGGCCATTTGGCTGGTGACTAGTGGTGGACCATTTGGGTAACTTGAACAAGGATAACATCGAGGGGGGACAAAAGGCTAAATGGACTTGGATGTCAGAGTAGGGAGAGGAGTCCTACCATTTGGCGCCATTTTGACCAGAGATGGATGTCAGACTCATAGGTTTGCTATGATCATTGTAGAGACTGGGCCATTTCATCTTCAGAGCCCGGGTAAATAGTTCCCTCGGTCTTCCTTGTTGTCATAGATAGCAGGGAGAAGTTTTCGTTGGCTGTACTTTTGTGATCTTAATGCACACAGGACAGACGGGGCTTTCACACTGCCCTGCACCCCATTTGTGCCCATCCCGTTCCTTCCATGGCAACAGGCTCTTGGAGGCCCACAGTTGGGTGACATTCCTGTGTTTCATGAGCAATTAGGGCCTGTGATTCACCGGCTGGCTCCTTTCAGCCCTAATGACTCCACCATGCCCAGGCCCGATGGGCTGGTCACAAGCAGGTCAGCAAGGATGTCTGGGCCATTTGAACTGGAATAAAGGGACAGCAGATATTTTTTGTTGGCTCTCAACCCAGCTGGCCGTGGTGTAATCTTTTCTAAGTCCTGTGTGGACAAGACCCTCTATTGTGGTTTTACAATAAAGAGACACATGGCGGGAAATTTTTAATATTAAATTATCTTTATATGCAAAAAGCCGTAGCTGTGTTCTTATCGAGTGCTTTTATGTAAAAGGAAAATAGTATCTGGTTTTGAATTGTTAAATAACCTAAGCCTTTTTTTAAAAAATGAAATAACATTTTGTATTCTCTTCTTGGAGCTGTGAGGTCACCTGCAGTTAATGAGACCTTTGAGGCTGCGCAGTGAAGATTTCCTGATGACCTTAAGCACAGAAGGAGACTTAACTCTGATATTTAGCTGAACCCAGTCATTTTGTAAAGGGAATGTGACTGTGGAGCAGTATAGCTGATCCACCATAAATTAGTATTTGCTAAGTGCTCGTGATGGATTTGTGCCGTGTCATTGATTCCCCCCACCCCCCGGCAAAGCGAACGCCTCTGCTTTTCTCTTAGGGCCTGATTGAGCACTTACCAGGCTATGATACGATTTTTGTGTTGGTGTGTTCATCTTACCCGCAGACTGAGTATCTAAGGTAAGGGATCTTACCTACTTTACATGGTGGAGGAAACCCAGTCGGTACTGAGCAGAGGAATGGCTGTGCAGTGAAATAATTGTCTGGGCATGGTTCTGTTAACCCAGGGAGGGAGCCCATCAACCCAGGCTGACTCCATGAGAAGTCCTCAGCTCCTTCTGGGAATGCCTGCTACACACCAGGGAAACTATGTGGGGAGCCACGCTGGGCTGAGAATCTCCAAAACTTTCTCAAAAAACTGGAAGTAGGCCAGTTCATGCCAGCAGCTAGTGGTTTTTTGAATTCTTACTTCACTGAATCCTTACGACAGTCTTAATGAGGCAGGTGTTATTAATCACCTTTTACAGATGAAGAAAACTTGAGTCCCAGGGAGGTTAACTTCACGTTGGGGAATCAATTAGGCTAGCTTTCTGGGTGGGTCCCCGTGCTTTAGAACTAGACCGTCTAGGTTCACAGTGTGTGTGTGCCTTGACACTTACTGGGTGACTCTGAGCCAATGACTGTAATCTGTCTGTGCCTCAGTTTATCTGTAAAATAGGTAATTGTTTTTTAAACCTGTTGTAAGGCTTAAATGATAAGTAATGATGTACCTAGCATAATGCCTGACATGGGGTAAATATTCAATATTTTTATTATATTGATTATTGCTCTCAGACCTGCAGGAATTTAGATGCAGACCGGTTGGGTTCTGCACGAGTGGGAGGTTACAGGAGGTCTGGAAGCAGTTCAGCAAGGGCACTGGGGTAGCAGAGCAGAAGATGGCCTGCCTTAGGGTGGCTGGTGGCTGGGAGAGAAGAGAGCACTCACCATAGGATTCCGGGCTCAAGCGGAGTCTCAGACAGTGGGAGCACAAGGCAGGGACAAATGTGAGGTCCCTTTCCGAGACAGAACTGACCAACCGCGTCACCAGTCAGAGGTGGGGAGTGCAAACAGTGAGGAACTGACAACGGGGCAGGGCCAGGGGAATGGTTGCAGTGCCCTTACCTGGGATGCCGAATAGAGCACCAGGAACCCGTGTGAGAGAAGGGCCTATGCGTTCCGTCCGGTGAGTATGTACACAGTGGATGTGCAGGTGGGGTAAACAGCATTGCCAGCTGCAGCTCGGCTCAGGAGTCGGGGCCAGGGCTCCGGGCACTCTTTTGGGTGCTTACTGAAGACATGGGTACAGGTGAGCAGACCCAGAGAAACGAAGGAGGGTGAGGAGGGCCCAGGAAGGATCCCAATGTTCAGGTGCAGTAGGGGGGACCAGCATGGCAGGCAGTGGAATAGGACACTGGGGCAGCTTTCCAAGGGGAGGGTGTAGTTCAGCGAGTTTTGTTTGGTTGGTTTGATTTGGGGGGAGGGGGCACAAACTCCACTTTTTATCAAGAAAAGTTAAAACATACTCCAAGTGGAATAACACAACAAACCACCATATACCCATTACCCGGATTCAACAATTATCAGGATTCTGCCCTGCTCTGTCTGCCGTCATTATTCACCTGACATACTTTAAGCAAATCTCGGACAACTTGTATTTTCACCTCTACATCACTGTGTAGGCATCTCAGAAAAGGCTGGTTATTTCCCGTCATAGCTAACATGCCACTGGCATGTCACACATTAACCATGTTCCTGTGTCTCCTCTACTCTTCTCTCCTTGTTCTCGTTACTCTTTCTCAGAACTGTCTTTTATAGCTCCTGTTACATTTTTTTTGTTTTTGTTTGGTTGGTTGGTTGGTTGGTTTTTTTAAATCAAGATCCCAGCAAGCCTCACATAATTGCATTTGGTTGGTATGTCTCATACTCTCTTTGGCTGAAAAGCAGAGCCCTGCTTTTTATTTTTCATGCCATTGATGGGCTGAGGTTTTCACACCTGTCCTATAGGAAACCTCACTTTCTAGATTTGTCTCGTGACTTCTTAGAGTGTTATTTAATTTTGACTAATGCTTCTAAGATCTGGGATTGGTGGGGCGGTGGGGCTGAGTAGGTCTGAGTGGGAACCAGGACAGAGAGAGGTTGTAGCAGTTCTGGAGAGAGAGGTGATGTCTGGGGAGGGCTTTCTGTGGCCGCCAGTTCTCCGTCCCAGAGAAAGTCATTCCCTGTCACCGCAGTGTCTACACGGGAGGATGTTTTCACATATGCATGATATGTTACACACACGTATATAAAATGCAGTATTTTGGTATACATATGTCCCATATTTTGGTGGCATTGGGGGGAAAGTGCTAGGTTGACCGTGAGAAGGCTTGGATTCCAGTCTGGACACTGGTACCAGCTTGTCTAGGATTCAGAGCACATTTTCTGATCTCTAAAAACGTGGCCTCTGGGCCATATCAGCCCAGTGCAGCTCTATGCTTGTCCTGCATTTCCAAACACGTCATTTGATTTTTCTAGCAGCTTATGTACTCCCTGCCACAGATTCTCAGTGGATCTCAGTTTAACTGACCGCACAGATTTACAGACTCCTGGGCTCGGGCTTCAAAGCCCTCAGCCCACACCTGTCTTACCTTCCATTCTTCTGTCTTGTTTCTGGGACCATTCCAGGGTGGCTGACTGAGTGATTGCCTACCTCTGGATAGATCAGCCCCACGTGGTTCTCTTCCAGGCTTTGTTGACAAGACACCCTCTCCCTGGAAGGCCTGCCCCTGTTTCTCCTACCACAGGTTTGGTTCAAAACACTGCCCACTCCCCACAATTGCCCTTCCAAGCCAAATCCCGTTGCCATTTATTGAGCCCCTGCCCTGTGTCAAACCCAGTGCTTTCCAAATATCGTTATCTAATGCCCCAAGAGCAAATCCAGCAAGGTATAGGACTTCTTATTCCCATTTTCCATGGGATCGAATTGAGCCTAATGCATTAAGAAGTTTGCTAGAGGTCACACAGCTAGGAAGCCTCAGGGTTGGGATTCCAGCATGGTGTGTGAGTCTGCATCTCGGGTTCCTTCTCCCCCTCCGTACTGCAAGCCCCGGGGCATGTTGTAAATCTTTCTAATGCTGTTATCTAATGTTGTTTTCTGCTTTAATGCATTTGGCATACTTTTATTGAGTGTCTGCTATGTTCGAGGCACCTGAACAAATATTAACTCATCTGAGGGCAGTTTCTGTGTCTTACCAGTTGCATTCTGTCCAGGACTTAACTGAGAGATGGGACACAAGGTAGAAATTTAGTAAACGTTTGTTAAGTTCAAACAAAATGAATAGAGTGACCTGGCTAATATAAAGAGGGATAATCAAATCAAGAGTCAACAAATATTTTCTCCTGTTCGCTGAATGATTTGGGTACCCTCTCAGATGAATGCCAGTTTCATTGGGATCTGTTAGCATATTGACTTGTAATTTATTGAAACTGGCTAAGGGATGAATTGGGCTTGTTTTCACTCTTTGTCCTAAGGCTAGTAGCTGGGTTTTTTTTGGGAACACATTTTAGAATAGCTGTCAGTGAAAACAATTGAGTCGTTTGTTAAAGAACAGGAGGCACTTACGTCAAAATAAATTTACTTGTTATTTATGGACATTTGTTTTGACATAAATACCTAAAATCACAGTAGGATCATGATTATCATCAAGATGCATTTATTTATTTTTTAAAGAGACAGAGATAGTGCCAGCCGGGGAGGGTCAGAGAGAGAGAGAGAGACAGCGAGAGAGAGACAGCGAGAGAGAGAGAGAGAGAGAGAGAGAGAGAGAGAGAGAGAGAGAGAATCCCAAGCAGGCTCTGCACTATCTGCGCAGAGACCAGTGTGGGGCTCGAACTCATGAACCGTGAGACCATGACCTGAGCCACAACCAAGAGTCAGACACTCAACCGACTGAGCCACCCAGGCACCCCAAGATGCATTTAAGTTGAAGCTATGTAAGCTTCTGTGTTAAGTGTACAAGAACAAAAACCATAGAGAGACTGCATTTATTTCCTGCGTCAGGGACAATGGGGCTTTCTACATATCTAAATATCTCAGATGGCTGAAGCTTATCCTACGAAGTGCCAAGGCTTTTTATCTTAGACATAATTGAGGAAAGTATTTCTTAAGCAAATACATGAGAGAGAACATTTCTGAAATTTATGCAGTGTCATGAAATTTATGATACGGAATTTATTCAACAAATTCCATTTAGTAAACACTGGGCATGTACTAAGTGCAAGCTATTGTTCTAGCTTCCAGGGATGCAGCAGTGAGCAGTACAAGATGCCGGTCTCATCAGGCTTTATTGCAGTGGAGGGCATGCGCATCAATAAGTAAACAAACAAATGAGAAAGATCTTCTCAGATACAGTGGTCAGGGCTGTGAATAAACTACAACAGGATACTGAGATAAGGAACAGTTGGAAGGGTTGAGAAAGACCCTTATACGTGGGGTGCTCAGGTAAGCCTTTCTTGAGGAAGTGACTTTGGATCTGAGACCAACCAGAGTAATGACAGCCATTTGAACAACTAGAGGAGAACAAAGGGGCTGACATGAGAGGCAACATAATGGGTTCCCATTTGAGTTAGTTGGTTGCGTTCGAAGAGCTCATGAGAATTTCGAGAATGTAGGTTGGGCAAGCAGTTGGGCCTGGGAATCAGGAGTGTGAGAGAATGACAACATAGGAGATAAAGATTGAACAGTCCTCAGGTATGGAGATCATTAAAACCACTTATCAGTACCATTGCTTAGAAGCACCATTATGGAATTTGCACCCCTTCCCTGACATATCCCCCGGCAGTGATGAATGGCTGTGAGGAATACTTGCAAACCCATTATGGACAGAAACTCATTCAATCCTCAAAACAACTTTAGAAGGTAGGCACTATTATTTCCCTTCCATTTTGCAGAGAAGAAAACCAAAGCCCAGAGACATTAATTTTCCCCAAATCACTCTAACTTAGTGGAGCTTAGAGGCAAACCTGAGTAGCTTCGTTTTGGAGTCCATGATCTTAACTGTGATATGCTGCCTCATGGACTGTGCATCAAGAGGGGATAAAGAAGGCCTTGAAGAAATCTGGAGGAGGCTATGAGAGAGCATCCTGAAGATGGGAAGGTGTTGAGTAAAGTGATAAATTCATCATCTGCTGCGAAGTGAGTGGGGCACCCCCATCTGATCAGTGTATCTTGAGTCCATTGCATGGTTGCAGATAACTATTGTCCCGTCACATTCACCATATGCTTTCCTGGACCAGTGGCTAGAATACATTAATTCTGTTTAAAATAACTTCTTCAACTGACTAACAGCAATGTGAAAGAGCAAACAAACAAACCAGGAAGGACAAAAGGAGTTGAAAAAGATGAGCAACGGAAGAAGCAAATGGCCACCAAACCCACATCAGCAGAGAGTGAAAGCACTAGTTGATGAGTGGTTATAGGATGCTTGCTTGAAGTGATTTTAATTTTTACAGAACAGACAAGCTATTTGAAGTCCTGTCCATGAAAGAATCCCACCTTCTCATCAGAGCCTGCCAGTCTAAATTTCACCCATTGTGCCTGGTGGAATCCACCTAGCAATGCCTCTCCTAACATTTCAATCTCTAGACTCATCCTGGAGGGTTGCCATGGCAACCACAATCCAGCTTTCCTAGAATGTTCCTGGTTGACCCACGCTGGTCTTTGACACTGCTTCCAGGTTGAAAGAGATCATTTACTCTTTTTGGGTCTTGCTCCCTTTGTCCTAAGAAGGAACATGATTGTATTCAAATTAGTAGGATCCAGTTTATTTGTACCTGGAGGAGTGAACCTACACTGTCTTGGGAGATTTAAGGAAAGATTTACCAGGTTTGTCTTTGACCTGGAAATAGCTTAATATAATTGCTGTCGCTCTGCCTTGATGCACTTACCTACTTCTAGGGTATCCCTCGATGACCCTCCCAGAGTTCCTCTGGTCTCCACTGCGTGGCAGTGCCATGAAGTTTGAATAATTATTAAAAGCTTTAAAATGAAATATGAAAGAGCCTGCAGATTCTTCCATAATGGCTCGAATTCCCACGTTGGCTGTTAGCACCACTGAAGGTGTGACCTTGTGTTTAACGGCATTGTTATTTTCCTTGGTTACTTTCATATTCAACTTCTTTCCATATTTAACTTTGCTTCTCTATGAACTGTACTAAATTATGGTGGCATGGTGTATGGCCCCTTAATTATAAATCCTAGTGTTACACTTTCTCCTGTTTCCTCCCCACTTTCTTTCTGATTATTTAATTTCCCCATTTTTTTTTTGCCTGCATTTATTATGCTCATTGAATGGCCACTTATTTTATCTCCTGTGTATCAAATAATAATAATAATAATAAGATTCTCTGGAAGAAAATGTGCTTCAGAAATTATTGAGAAATAATTTCAGTAATTAAGTAATAATAGTCAACACCTTCAAGTGCTTACATGTGCCAGGCGCTTTAGTGTATTCACGCATTTAGTCACCATAATCTACTCTTGGACATCATTTTCCTTGTTGGGAAACTGAGGCCCAGGGGTTATATAACTTCATAAATTTGGATTTGCTGTTTCCCAGCATAGGCCTCCTAAATAATTTGTGTTATTTTATAACACAAAGAAGCTGATTTTCAAACACTGAGCATTTCTCTTTTGTTTGCACACATTAGGCTATTTACATGGTGTTCTGTTAGTCATTTCCACAAATTGGTTAAGAACACTGGTATGTTTGTTTTTATTTTCCCCAAAGTATAGATTTTCACCTGATAAAAATGAAGGGAAATTCTATTTCCTAATTCTGCAAACTCGGTGTTTATTCAGAAGACTGTAATAAAGTCTACTCTTGTATAATGTCAGGAACAATAATGGCAATTTTTTACTCATGTGTAAAAGGTCCTTAGGGACTTAGGGAATGTTCCTTAGGGAATATTATTCCCTCTGTATTTAATTTTTTAAGAGGATTTTTTTTCTGAAACATACATTATGAATGTGATAGGGATTGTCTTAAATAAAAGGTGGGGGTTATAATCCACGGGAGGACACGCCTGGGCCCACATGTTCCCACGCACAAGCTTGCATGTGGTGTTAGAAGCATGGTTGACCTATATAGTAGCTATGAAGGAGGGTGGGCCATTTCAGTGCCTATGAAACTTGAGATTTGCTGCAGACAAGTGAGGTAAGACGTGGATGTCTTCAGTCAGATCTTTTCTGGCTCAGACACCAGTCTTGTGTGCCCCTCAGCTGGCATGGAGCCTGTGGAGGTGATATTAATCCCAGCCACTATCAGATTGGAAGCCACAAATGGGGTGACTGGCTCGTGGGCCTGTTGATACACCATCTGGGCTTCCCGTAGATTTCACAGCCATCTGTGCCACACTGCAACTTGCTATTTACTTATTTACTTTGAATGATTAAAAAATGTTTAAAAGAACCGAAGAGTTTCAACGTGAACAAATTTTGATTAAAAATTAGGCCATCGTGCTACTATTGCACGTAAACGAGCCGCGAAAGGAACACCACACACATCAGCAGTTTCATGGGGGGAAGGTGACGAGTCCAGCTGAGATTTTTGGAGCAAAATCTTGAAGACCAGATCAACCATTAAAAATCTTTGAATTCCCATTGCAGGATTTGAAAGCATTTAGAATCTTGCCTTTTGGTTATTTCTTTATTCCCACACAAAGACAGAAACATATCTGCTTGATTATTAGACACAACATGAAGTGTGGTGGTGTTCACATTATGGAATTTGGTCCCAGGCATGTTTCTGCGTGTTATTTTTGAACTAGGCCAAAGACACAGAGCCCTGCGTTCGTTGATAAGCATAGGACAGAGTTAAGGGAACCAGAGCACAGAGGGAGTGGCTCATTAACACATCCAATTAATGAAACTTTGACATCACAACACTGGCTATTGTCAGTGAGCTTGCAAGGCTTCCAATTTCTATTCATTAGTTATTCTGTTTCCCTAGTTGCTTCACTCCTCCACCTTCACACAACGGCAGCATTATTAAGGGTGGATTAAAATGGCGTCCACATTGATAAGAAGTAGTTATCTTGTGTTCCTGACTGTTTGTTACTTGAAAAAAGTTTCAGGCTAAATGGAGTGAAGAAGATTTGAAATGTAAATGGATTCCTTGTCCCTTTTGTAGATAATTGTACTGGATGCTAATTTGTGGGCAGCTAATGTGTTCTTGTGTTCACTGATAAGCTGTGTTGCTTGAAACAAATTTATAAAAAGAGACAAGTTGTTGGTCGGCACAAACTCTCAACCCAGTAAAGTTGGTGTGTCTGATCATTTTCTTTGCTTCTTTGGAGCAAGAATCCCATCTAAGCTGCCTCCCTCTACAAATATACGGCTCCGCTCCCCATCCGGTGACAATGGGTGGTTTAGAACCTGTTTTGTTTCTTGAGATCTGTTTTAGAGATTTGGGATGAAATGTACCCTTTGGCTAAGTTACGCACAGAGTCTGCAAATTTTTTCTATAAAGAGCTTGATGATAATTTGTTATGGCCTTTGTAGGCCATCTAGTCTCTGCTATGGCTATTCGACTCAGCAGTTGTAGCCCGAAAATAACCTTACACAAAATGAATGAGCAGGATATGTTCCAATAAAACTATTTATGGACACTGAAACTAAGTTTTTATTATTTAATTTTCATATGTATAAAATACTATTCTATTTTTTTTACTTTATTTCAATAATTCAAACATTTTTTACAATAATATAATTTATCTGTAGCTCAGAGGCCTTCCCAAAAGAGGCAGTGAGCAAGATTTGGCCAAGGAACCATAGTTGGCTAACCTTTGGGTTGGACCCTTCTTTTATCCTGTGTGTGTCCATTTCCCCTTCAAATCTCTTTTCTTTTCAGCTTTCTAAATGCAAACCCCAGTTGCTGCCTCCAGTATCTTTCAGGTACTGTGACTGTGTAAAGGCCCCACTAGGTTTTTGTTTTGTTTTGTTTCTTGTGGTGGATGGGAAGAGGGGTGGGTGAACCTCTTTTGTTTGTAGGAGTGGGGAGAACAGCAACAGTGACTTATACTGCCTCATTAAAATTTAGGCTTGGTAGTTTAGGCACATAGAATTTGTTGCTGCTTCTGTGGCTTTTTTTTTTTTTTTACGAGAAATTCAGATGCTATAATTTTGTTGAGGGAAAGGACCACCCTGTGAATGACTATACTGCATTTGAGACTGGTCTATTTGTGATTTTTTGGTTTTATTCCTTTTAAAAAAATGCAGATCCAATTGTGAAAAGACAACAGGAGCTGACTGAGGTATTATTGAGTTTCGGCTGCCTTTCAGCTTGGTTGAAGTCCTTTCTAATGAGAACAAAGCTGAATTGGGGGTCATCGCTCATTGTCCACAGGCGCTAGTTAGCAAACTACCCCTGATAATTTGGAGGATGCAAAAAATTTCCTTGTCCTACATAGCTTCGTAATTACTGATCCTTTGAACCTCTGGTTGTGAAATAAATTGAGTCTTAGGCACTTGAGTCCTGTAATATTATTTTACTTCAGGGTGAAGAAGTTAATGTACACACTCTTTGGTTAGTACCTCAGACACTGGGAAAATGCCTTTGATATTTAGTCAACATAGAAACAAAGGAGATTTGAACTGTGTGGGAATATGTTCACAAAACAGGTTAAGTTATCCTTTTATTAACTTACCTGTCTATTCGAATGAGCTCCTTTCATTTGGATGAGACAGTGCATCACAACAGAAGGGAACTGTTAATAAAAATATGATTCGCCCGTTGACCTGTTTGGTCATTAGTGAGAAAACCTTTTTAGGTCACTGCCGCCCCGTTCAGCATCTGTGGTAGAGGAATGCCGTCAGGGTGTGGCTCAGACCTTTCTCTCCATTTCCCAATCTGGGAAATGATGATGGATTTGGAGGTCGTGGGTGGGGTGGGCCAACACTGTCACCCTCAGCTAAGTGCGTTTGAGGCTGGAGGGCCATGATCTCAGTAGCATGTTGGGGAAGTCCAGGAGACCCAGGACAGGACCCATCGGGATGGGCCTCACAGTGCATTACCACATGGGGCTTCCTCAGATTGCTCTGACTTACCCTGTTCTCTCCCACTTCTTCCCATGAAAACCTTTCCATTCATTGGCATAAAATGACTTATACTTCTTTCTTTGCCAAAGATTGTGGTTTTCATTAAAAATGAGATGCTCGACATATATCCATGGTAATAATATTCAGAACAGCATTCCTCACAATAGCCAGAGTAGAAACAGGCCAAATACCCACCACCTTATTAATGGATGAATAAAAAGTTGTCCATTCATATAGTGAAATATTATTTGGCTATTGGAAAGAATAAAGTACTGATATGTGCTACAGCTTGGTAAACCTTGAAAACATGATGTGTAGTCCTAAAAGCCAAACACAAAAGACCACCTGTCATATGATTCTATTTATATGAAATGCCCAGAGTAGGCAAATTCATGCAGGCAGGAAGTCGATTAGTGACTGTAGGGGCTAGCGAGACAGAAGGGGGAATGACTGATGATGGGTACATTGGGGGATGATGAAAACGTTCTAAAATTAGTGGAGGGACACCTGGGTGGCTTAGTCGGTTAACTGTTCAACTTTGGCTCAAGTCATGATCTCGCAGTTTGTGAGTTTGAGCCCCACGTTAGGTTCTGTGCTGTCAGCTCAGAGCCTAGAACCTGCTTCGGATTCTGTGTCTTCTCTGCCTCTGCCCCTTCCTTGCTCACACTGTGTACCTGTCTCTCTCAAAAATAAATAAAAATTAAAAAAAATTTTAAATTAGATAGTGGTGATAGTTGCACAATTCTAGAAACATACTGAGAAAACCAATACACTTTAAAAGGCTGACTTATTTCGTACGTGATTATATCTCAGTGAAACTGCTATAAAAACAATCACTCAAAAATAGAGAAATGATGTGTTTATGTAGTTTTGTCATCATGGAAAACTAATGAGATTCTTCAGAGTCCTACAGTTTGTATAAGTTTAATAAACATCTAATAGTTCTAATAGTTATGTATTTGACCAATTTACACTGTCTTTGCCACTGGGGGAGAACGATTACCTGAGAAACCAAATCTTGTCCCATGGATAACTAATCAAGTTTGTGATTCTATATTGATTTCCATTATTTCTAAATAGTATCAGGTCCCATTCATTCAGATGCATAGTTTGTGGTTGCAAATCCCTCAAATCTAAAAAAAAAATACTGAGTCAGAGGTGTAGATTTTCACCTCATAAAAAACCTCTAACTGAAGGCTTCTGAGTGCATATGCATCCATGGTCAAAATGTGGTCAATAAGGTTTATGGTTTGTACAGAGTTGGCCTCTTGGGAGTATAAGTATTGGGGTCCTAATTTGGGCAGTTTCAATATGGTACCCTGCACAGGAAGGCTTCTGGACTAGATAAGTAAGAGGAAAACAAAACAAAACAGTTAAGTTGCCTCCAATCTTGGCTTTCTTTTTCTTTTCTTTTCTTTTTTTCTTTTTTTTTTTTTTTTAATGACAGCTGAAGATAAAATACCCTTGAACCCAAATTTTATTATCTGGTATATCTGCCTTACAGAAGACAAAACAAAGATCCTGTGGTCCACATGTTTGAAGTATCTCCTAGCTGAAATGCCAAAGGCCATTGTGGTTTAAAATAAACTGAACCATGGCTCTGGGCTGGGAAGAAGGCCCCCCAGGCCCACTAAGGGGATTATTATAGCAGACACAGCACTTGTTTGTGGCAGGAAAAATTATTCAGAAGGTTGCTATTTCTGCAATTCTGGGATGCTCCAGCTGCATAGATTGGAGCTGATAATACTCCAGTCACTAGCCCATCTGTTCCTAAAACAGTCCTGAGAAAAATGTAAAAATGGGAGTCAGAGCAGAGGCAGTCGTGTGGTGTGGACTAGGATGCCCAGGCAACAGTCACTTGTGGTTTCTCCCCCCTTCTCTAAGTAACTGTGTTGGATCCAGAATTCTGTCTGTCTCACTCCATGATTTTTTAAAGTATTCACAGCTTTCAGTTCCGTTTGGTGAATTATTTGATGATGAAGATGAACTTACAAAAACGATTGATTTCTGAAAAGCAACTGGACGGGTGTGAGGTTTTGAGCTCCGACGTGTGGAAGGCAGAAATCCTTGGGAGTGGCGGGGAATGTGGTTTCCATGGTATACTTTAAAGTTAGAAATATCTGAGTTCCCTTTCCAGCCCACCTCTCAAGAGCTGTGTGCTCATAGCCCAGCAACTTCACCTCTCTGTAGGACATTGAGGGTCCTCAAGGGGTTTAAAATACTAATTTAATCAGGTGGTGAGAATTAACTGGAATAAAATATGCAAAGCTCCAACATCTTTGAGTAAGCACTCGATAAATGTTTTTGAGGCTTAACTTTGAGAAAGAAAAGACCACTTCTAGAGCTGTTGTACCTGTTATGTTCACATGGCATATGTCTAGGATGCCAGGGAGTGGAGGCCTATGGGGCAGTCCTGGGAACATAACCCAGTAGGAGTCCACAAATGAGCTGGAATTTTGTGTTCTTTTTTTTTTTTCCAGTGCTTATTCATTTTTTGAGAGAGAGAGAGAGAGAGAGAGCGCGCACACGAGCATGTGGGGGAGGGGCAGAGAGAGAGGGAGACACAGAATCTGAAGCAGGCTCCAGGCTCTGAACTGTCAGCACAGATCCCTATGTGGGGCTCAAACCCACAAACCGTGAGATCATCACCTGAGCCAAAGTCAGACGCTTAACCGACTGAGCCATCCAGGCGCCCGCAATTTTTGTACTCTTAAACCTTTGTTGTCCTTTGCTCAGAGACGATTAACTCCTAGTGAAATTCACAATTTTCTGGAAATTCTAGGATCCTTTGGAGATAAGCTCCCCCAAACTCTTTAGTGGTTAGAAGACAGGTTGTGTTCATCTGAGTCAACTGAAAATGAATTGACCAATATGGTCTGTAAGTCTCCAGATTTTAATATCAGACTGTAAAAATTAACCTAATGGGAAGTGAGCTCTGATTTGAATGTTTTGTGCTCTGTGGACTCTAGTGTATGCATAATTTTTTTAATCTTTATATTTTTTTGAAAGAGAGGGAGACAGAGCGCAAGCAGGGGAGCAACAGAGAGAGAGGGAGACACAGAATCCAAAGCAGGCTCCAGGCTCTGAGGCATCAGCACAGAGTCCGACGTGGGGCTCAAACTCACAAACAAGTGAGATCATGACCTGAGCCAAAGTCAGACGCTTAACCGACTGAGCCCCCCAGGCGCCCCGTGTATACGTAATTTTTAATAACATAAGCCTCAATATTGTCATCTGTAAAATGGACTGAATGGGAGTTTTCCTAGTTGTGAGGACTGGGCAGGCAAAACCATGCATCAGGTGGTCAGTGAATGTTACTTGTCTCTGAGCAGGGTGATGAAAGATGCCACATACTTATCCCCCTCACTTAAAAATGTTTGACACTTTGAAAAAGAATAAAGAGATGCCAGATTGGGATAAATATTGTTCCAAGCTCTCCGACTTTCTGGGTAATTGTTTTATCAGATTTTGGGGAGGAAGTTATCCCTCCAGCATCCTATGTGATTTGGTAAGAGGGTAGACATGCCTTCTCTCTTTTTCTCAGCTCATCTTTCATGCAGGTCATTTAATTGATTAAAGCATAGAAGCTACCTGTGATTAGTTTATAGGTATCTGGATGAAAATTTCTTTGATACCCTAAATGCATATGGAAGACAGATCATTTCTTTTTAAAAAATTTTTTTTAATGTTTATTTATCACAGAGAGAGAGAGAAAGAGAGAGCACATGCGAGCATGAGTGGAGGAGGGGCAGAGAGAGAGGGAGACACAGAATCTGAAGCAGGCTCCAGGCTCTGAGCTGTCAGCACAGAGCCCGATACGGGGCTCAAACTCACAGACCGCAAGTTCATGACCTGAGCCAAAGTCAGACACTCAACCTACTGAGCCACCCAGGCGCCCCAAGACAG
The DNA here is from genome assembly GCF_016509475.1 of Prionailurus bengalensis. NCBI lineage: Eukaryota > Metazoa > Chordata > Mammalia > Carnivora > Felidae > Prionailurus > Prionailurus bengalensis. The sequence continues at coordinate 11,153,122 of NC_057346.1, forward strand.
ATCATTTATTAATGTCCACATAAATCCCAATCTAAGTATTCTGTTGCCCTCCAAAAAAGTTTCTTCCTAAACCCTTGACACTCATATTATTTTTGTGTTACTGGCTAGGCCCCGAGATCCATGGATGGACTATCTGATATGTCCACTGAAATATTAACGAGGTTTCAAGAGGAGCCAGGAATTGTCGGGAATAGAAAGTATAGTATTACCAAAAGCCATATTCACAAGTCATATTTTCTGGACTGTTCAGCTGTTACTACTTTTGAGAGCAAACATTGATTATTGTGTCAAAATGGAATAAAATATCATTTATTCATTTATTCGTTTATTTTTGTATAAAGTGCTATGCTAGGCACCAGTTGGAAGGGGAGAGTACAAATTATCCATGAGCTCTGTGCTCAAGGAGCCTCTTGTTTTGTTGTGGCAAGAAGATATGTATATAAATAACGAATCCAAAGTCGAAAGGAGGCAGTTATTGTTTCTGGTGTAGGGAAACTGGGAAGGGCTTGATGGAGAAGTAACACTTGAGCTGTGTCTCGAGTGACAGGTAGGATGTGGGGATGGTAAGTTTCCTAGCCAAAAGAACCATCTCAAACAGGCATCTGATAGCATGGGCCTGGAGCTTGGAAAGTCATTCCTTGTCCTGTGAGATTTTTCAATAATGCATGTTCCATGAACATCTTACATATGGACACACACATACATGCATACATATAGACATACACAGAGGAACGGATGTCTATGAATTTAGCTGTAATGCAATTATAATTGCTTTTTGGCCAAAATGTTTGAAGCCAATAGTTCTGCTTTTAATATATGTGTACATTTGGCTAGAGACAGCAGACATGTTTTTAATTCAATTGCCATCTATTATGAAAAGCTTGGATCAGTTCATGAATTAGGAATTCATCCCAAGGATCAGAATTAAATGAGATGTTCTATTTCAATCAAAACATTTGGGAGCTTCCCAATAGAGACAGACTTACTCACTTCCTGGCATGCGTTATAGTCTTGGGAAGTTAAAGGTGGATCATACTTGTTTTTGATGAACTCATTCTCACCCCAGAGCCTCTGACAACCAAAAACCTTACAGAACTGAAGTATACAATTGCTTGGTCTCATTGTGCACTGATAAGAGATGTCTTGTTCCTGTCAAGACTAACTTTATTAGCCACGTTTATCTCCCCAAAGTTGATGTCCTGCAGGGGATGGAGGAGGGCCAGAGAGTTTGGGCTATTCCTATGGGATAGAAGGAGAATCAGAAAAATACAGTGTATGTGTTCACCGAAGTGTCCCTGGGGCCTACATAGTAAGGAAATATGGATTAAAGTTCTAAGGGTGGCTGGTCTTCACTATGAATATATTTTCCAAGGCACCTTGAATAATGAGACTTCACTTGTAAAATTTCAAGAATAGAAGATCACAGGTATATGAATTCATTCAGATGTCATAATAAAATGAGAATAGCTTTGTATAGAAAAATCAGAAGTTTTAAATTTTCTGAAGTGAAATGTCTAGAATTTAATTTCGAGATTTAAAATGTTGAACCTGTGACCTCGCCCCTCTTCCTCCTGCCCCTCCTTGTCATTCTCTATCCTGTGGCTCTTCTCCTGGGCGTAGAATGTCCTTTCATAGTGGAACATTCCCAAAGTCTCTATAATGGTAGTAATAGTGATAAAAATAGCCAAATAAATCATAAATGAGGTTGCCTGGGTGGCTCACTTGGTTAAGCGTCCAACTCCTGGTTTCGGCTCAGGTCATGATCTCACAGGTTAGTGAGTTTGAGCCCCATGTCGGACTCTGTGCTGGCAGCACAGAGCCTGGTTGGGATTCTCTCCCTCTGTCTCTTCGCCGCTTCCCCGTTCACACTGTCTCTGTCTCTCCCAAACAAACTTAAAAAAAGAAGAAACAAAGAAAAAACATCATAAATGCAATTTTAGTACTAAAGATTACCAAGTGCCGGTGGCCTACATGCACAGTCTCCTAGAGTCCTTCTAACACCTTCATGAGGGAGGCACTATTTGAATCCCTTCTTTAAAAGTGAGGACACTGAAGCTAAAAGTGATAAGTAACCTGCCCAAAGTCACACAACTAGTAGGTAGGATTTTTGCCATGCGCTGGCTGGTTCTCTGTTGCCTCTCAAAGTTAACTTTCTGGTGAAGGAATTCCACAGTTTTGACATCATCTACCACATTTGTCCTCACATGTGCCCCCATGACTTTATCTACTTACCATAAAGCCTATCACATTTTATTGGCTTTAATTTTCATTTTTATAAACTAGAAAAATAATTGCTTTTAATGAAAAATTAGAAGATCAAGAAAAGCAAAAGAACAAAAATAAAGAAATCATCACCTGTAATCTCATATTCTAGGAAAAAAAACCCAACATGATTCAAAAGGCTATGTACTATAGGATTCCATTTGTATGATGTTCTAGAATTAGCATTGTGATAAGGGAAAGAAAGCAGATTATTGATGACCATGGCTGGGGTGGGAGAGGAATGGACTACAGAAAGACATGCAAGAACTTTCTGGAAAGATGCAAATGTTCTTTCTTTTTTTTCCTCTTTTCAAATTTTTATCTAAATTCTAGTTGGTTAACACATAGTGCACTACTGATTTCAGGAGAAGAATTCAGTGATCTATCACCTTACCTACAATGCCCAGTGCTCATCGTAACAAGTGTCCTCCTTCATAAAGATGGTAATATTGTATATCCCGATTGGGATGATGGTTATATGATTTTTTGCCTTTGTCAGAACTCATAGAACTAAATACAAAAATAGTGAATTTCACTGTATGTAAATTTTTCCTTAGTAAACATGACTGAACATTCAAGCCAGTACTAACACCTTGTATGTCATCTTGCACTCGATTTCCATGCATCCTCATTATAAAAGTATGTTTTTAAAACATTATACTCTACATGTCTTAGAACCTATTTTTCAAAAGCACATCAAAAGCATCCTTTATAATCAGTACTAACTTATCATTAAAATGAGCATGATTATTTGAAGAAAAAACCTTTGATTATTTAAATTGGTTTTCTTCCAAATTTCCTTATAGCAGGTCCCATTTCTACACTTTACTGTTAATGTTTACTATGGAAAAACCAGACTCTTTTTTCCCTGAACACAATTGATTTGACTGAAAAGTAGCTAGACAGGTAAATTGCATAGATAACCTCTTTGGGGACATTCTGTCTGTAGTTAGGCTGCTACTTGTTAGGTTGTTGAAGACTCTACTTTTCAGTACATTTTTCTTAACCTTGGAGGTACAGCCAAGACAGCACCAACCTGTGTGAGTGAGCAGAAATGATAAGCTATTTTTACTTTAATGCTCCATTTGGGGCTGATGTTCATCTTTCATAACCCAACTTTTAAAGAATGAAATTCCGCTTTCCGTGTTTTGCCAGTGGAAATATTTACTCTTTGTGGAACTTACTTTTTTGGGGAGTATAATGAATGCTATTTCTTTTAAAAGGCACAATAAATATTTTCCTTCTGACCTCTAAAAGTAAATGGCTGAAAATAAAATCGATTGTTTTCCTCATAAATTCAAATAGACCTATTACTTCTGTTTCAAAAATGACATCAGCTAGATCACTTCGCAGGCTAATGACACTTTTGCTGCCAGACAGAACACTTGATTTACCATTGGCGTGAAGTCACTGCGCCATCCTGTTTTCCATTCACACTGCGCGCTTGAAGTATTGTGACACTTAACGTTTCTTATAATGAAAAATAAGAAAAATCTGACAAGACTCATTATTTACCATTATGTAGAGAAAGATCTCTCCACAGACATTGTGGGAGCTGCTTCATGGGTCGTGCTGGCTGTGGCCAGCTTTCTTGGTTTCCCCTAAAAGTTAGCATACTCTCTCCTCTTCCCCTCCCTTGTGGTGGAGGTTTTAAAATACATGTTAGTTTCAGGAAAGCCTTTCTGCTTAGAGAAGTAGAATTAGAACAGAAGCCACTTTCTCTATATGCAGGATCCCCTGACTTTTGGAAGGCATTTTAGACTTTGAAAGAGTTTGATTAGCTAACTGTTTGCTATCCTTCCGTATCTAAAATTGCCATCCTCTGATTCAGGAGAGCTTTGTAGAAGAGTTCTGGGCTTCTGGTTTCTTTTTAGATAAGCCCATAGATTTAAAAAAAAAATTTTTTTTAATGTTTGTTTATTTTGACAGAAAGATAGAGACAGACGAGGGGCCAAGAGACAGGGAGACAGAGAATCCGAAGCAGGCTCCAGGCTCTGAGCTGTCAGCACAGAGCCTGACGTGGGGCTCGAACCCACAGACTGAGAGATCAAGACCTGAGCTGAAGTTGGATGCTTAACTGACTGAGCCACCCAGGCATCCCGAGCCCATAGATTTTTTTTGAAAAATAATGTAGATAATCAGTAAATACCCTCTTGACCACTTGCTAAGGACTGGGTAGTTCAGGAAATATACTAGTATCTTGCCCTGTAGAAACTTGTCATTGTTCATTTGAAATTGTTGACTTGTTTCTCTCTTGAATTATATTTAATTTTCTATAAGCTTTTTATATGTTTTCCTTTAAGAAACCTAAAACAGTATCACGATCCCTCTCCAGAATGTCCTGTGTTATGATTATACAGCAGGGACTTTCCATCAGCAAGGCACCCAGGAACATCCTGCCCTGGGTATGTGTGGCCTGGCGGCTTCCGCCTAGGGCTTGATAGGGCAGAACCACTCAGGAGGTGGAGAGTGTCTTTTGTGGTGGTTGTTTCAGCAGCCATGGAAGAATAGTTTACTCTCCAAAGCTTCATTAGCTAATTGAAACAAAGTCTCACTGCTTTAGTTGGATGGGAGTCTTTTTCTTGTCTTGAAGTCGCAGTGGGACTTAGATCCCCTCTTGGCTTGGCCTTCCTTTCATATGATACAGGGCTCAGAAGGCGACCTTACGGTCTCTGAGAAATATGGACAGTGATCCATGAGGTAAATTGGTCACCCATGTCGGTCCTTTTGAATTCCCTAACACGTCACCTTCTCTTCTGTGCTGCAGGGTTTAGATAGGGCTAGCGGTCTGCTTTTAACTCAGGTGTGCATTTTGATGTCCAGTGCTTCAAATTGTTGCCCTTTCTAGGTTTCAGTGTGTCTGGAGAAGAGAGAGGAGACCTTGAATATTAAACTTCTGTTGCTGTTTATGTGATTCAAAGGCGGTTTTGCAGAGAATTATTGGTTCATAGGTCGAATCACAGCCCAGAGTTGGGAATGAAGTCATCATAGCCAGTGTGTGCCGGGCCAACAACAAGCCATATAACTGCTCTTTTCCCCGGAGTCAGAGCCACAAATAGAACAGTTTCAGAGCTTTGCAGTTGGTGGAATTGCAGTGCGGTTTGGCTGTGGTCATGCTCTTTGCTGCTTTTAGGATGAGGTGCGTCATGCCAAAGCCTGCTCCACATTCGTAAGCGGGACACAGGCAGCTGTAGAAGACATAGGTGCTAGAGCAGAGGAGGCCTCCCTCTCCAGCAAGCCCCAGACAGTGAAGCAGCAGGAAAAGGAAGGGCTGTCTGGGCGTTATGTAGTCATTGCATTTCTGTACACAGACCCCAAGATTTATTCTTCTTCACTTTGGCTTGGATTTAAATTCCTTCTTGCTGTGCCTGGGGACTTCCTCATTGTCCTCTTTAGGTGCCTCCATGGTCTCCCACCAGATGGCTTCTGCACCGTGGCACCTCCCTGCTCCCTCTGGTGGGAGACCTGGTCCACAGTGCTCAGAGAGTACCTCACTTCTGTGGCCCAAAAGATCTTGGGAAGGAAGGGTACTCAGATTACTCAGCTTTCAACTTGGAAGTCCTACCATTCAGTCAGTCAGCAACAGGTATTTCCTGACTGATCAAGGCTGCAGAATCAACAGGGAGCTAAGCCAAGTCCCTGCCTCATAAAGCTCCTATTTTAGTAGTGCATTAAAATTTTGAATCTGTAGAGCAAGTACCAAGAAACATATAAATAAAGACAAGCTTCCTTGTCCTCATTAATATTAAAAAAAAAAAAAAAGTCTTACTTAATTTGGTGGACCTAACCTATTAGTGTCCTCTTTTTGTGTTAGAGAAATCAGACATTTAGGGGGAAAAAAAAAAGCTTCTCAGTCCGTTCAGGCTATTATAACCAAATACCATACACTGGGTGACTTCTAAACAACATTTATTTCTGGACAGTTCTGAAAGCTGAGAAGTCCAAGGTCTAAGTATGTGTCTAGTGAGGGCCTGCTTCCTCCTCAGCAGCCATCTTCTTACTGTAACCTCGCGCATCAGAAGGGAGCTCTCTGGGATCTTTTTTTTGTAAGGGCACTAATCCTAATAATGAGAGTTCTACACTCATGACCTAATCACCCCTAAAGTCTCTACCTCCCAGTGTCATCACCTCATGGCTTAGGATTTCATCATACAAATTTTGAGGTGGTATGGGGCGCCTGGGTGGCGCAGTCGGTTAAGCGTCCGACTTCAGCCAGGTCACGATCTCGCGGTCCGTGAGTTCGAGCCCCGCGTCGGGCTCTGGGCTGATGGCTCGGAGCCTGGAGCCTGTTTCCGATTCTGTGTCTCCCTCTCTCTCTGCCCCTCCCCCGTTCATGCTCTGTCTCTCTCTGTCCCAAAAATAAATAAACGTTGAAAAAAAAAATTTTTTTTTTAAAATTAAAAAAAAACAAATTTTGAGGTGGTACAAACATTCAGACCATTCAGTTGCTTATACACTTAGGGTCATTTTCCAAGAGTCATGATAAATGGATACATTGAGAGGAGGTCCCGGTGCGGTCAGCACCCACAGCCAGTGTCATCCTGGGAGAGAAATGGTTGGGACAGAGCTGCCAGAGGTCCACCCTGTGTGTTTTCTGAGTTTCCGAGTTGCCATTTTCTCAAGTTGCCGCCACCACCTGATTGAAGTATATTCAGAGCGAGTGCAAGCACAAGTTACTTTAATCCAGATGTCCATCGTAAAACATATGAAACAGCTTGGAAATAAGCACTCTGCAAATAAAGCTTTATTATTATTATTAAATTATCAACAGAGAGCCAAAAGTTGGACCAACATGTTTTGCCTGCACTTTCCTGGGAAAGGGTCACAATATGAAAGCAAGTGTTAGCTTATTCCCAAGTCTACATTAACAAAAGGCCTACTGTCAGCTTTAGGTTTTGTAGTCCCTGAGCATCACACAGAAAATCAAGGAAGAAAATAACCCCTCGCCTCACTCCTAAGATGTCAGGAAGGTCTTACTTAGATTCTGTAAGGGACACAGTGGCTAGAAGGTCAGGACGAATGGATTCTACCATTAGCTCGCTAGGCAGCTAACAAAATGAGCTTCCAGATTTTTCTAGGAGAGCAGAAGAACAGAGAAGCTACAACAGTGAGATCCCTGTTACATACACACTTTTGGGGATACATGCTCTGAAGGAAACTTATACTTTGCATATACATATACATATACTTTGCATATACTAGTTGAGAAACAGCTTTTACGTAACACAAATAACTATGGTGGTTCTATTTTTAATTTTTCAAGGAAACTTCATACTGTTTTCTGTAGTGGTTGCACCAGTTTAAACTCCCACTAGGGACACGTGGGTGGCTCTGTTGGTTAAGCATCCAGCTCTTGTTTTCTGCTGGGGTCCTGAACTCAAGGTTCCTGGGATGGAGCCCCACATCAGGCTCTGCGTTCACAGCATGGAGCCTACTTGAGATTCTCTCTCTCCCTCTTTCTGTGCCCCTCCCCTGCTTGCTCTCTGTCTCTCTCTAAAACAAAACAAAACAAAACAAAACAAAACAAAACAAAACAATACTCCCACCAACAGTGCATGATGATTCCTTTTCTCTAGACCCTCACCAGTACCTATCTGTCGTTCTTTTAAAAGTAGCCATTCTGGGGGTCCCTGGGTGGCTCAGTCAGTTAAGTATCCGACTTCGGCTCAGGTCATGATCTTCCAATTCGTGGGTTTGAGCCCCCTGGCAGGCTCTGTGCTGAGAGCTCAAAGCCTGGAGCCTGCTTCAGATTCTGTGTCTCCCTCCCTTTCTACCCCTCCCCAGCTCACGCTGTGTGTGTGTGTGTGTGTGTGTGTGTGTATGTGTGTGTGTATGTGTGTGTGTGTCTCTCTCTCTCTTTCTCAGAAATAACTAAATTAAAAAAAAAAAATAGCAGTCCCTGGGTTGCTCATTCGGTTAAGCATCTGACTTTGGCTCAGGTCATGATCTCATGGTTCGTGGGTTCCAGCCCCATGTTGAACTCTGTGCTGACACCTCAGAGCCTGGAGCCTGCTTCAGATTCTTTGTCTCCCTCTCTCTTTCTCTCTCTCTGTCTCTGCCCGTCCCCTGCTCGTGCTCTCTCTCTCTCTAAGTAAAACTAAAAATATTATTAAAAATAAAAATAAATAAAAATCGCCATTCTGAGGTGGTATTTCATGGTGGTTTTGATTTGCACTTCCCTGATGATTGGTGATGTCACACATCTTTTCATGTGCCTGCTGACCATTTATATATTTTCTTTGGAAAAATATTTATTCAGATCCTTTGCCCGTTTCTCAGTCGTATGTGCGTATGCGTATGTGTGTGTGTGTCTGTGCATGTGTGTGCTATTGAGTTGTATGAATCTCTTATAGATGTTGGTTATTAGCCTCTCAGCAGGCCGGTGATTGGCAAGTATTTTCTCCTACTCCGTAGTTTGCCTTTTCATTTTGTTGATGGCGTCCTTTGCTGAGCACAAGCTTATTTTAATTTGCTAGAACTATGTGAGGTGATGGATATGTAAATTAGCTTGATTGTGGTAATCGTTTCACAATGCATACATACGTCTATTAAATCATTGTGTTGTACACCTTTTACAAATCACATTATATGACCTAAATATATACAAATTCTATTTGTCAGTCATCCCTCAATAAAGCTAGGGATTAATACCTACCTACCTACCCACCTACCTACCTACCTTCATACATACATAATGACAACAACAAATAATAACAAAAGCATGGCCAAGCTTAGACTCAGAAGCTCTGCCTGGCTACCCTTTGGACGGATGAGCAAGAGTGGAGGGAACTGGGAAGTGAGAGACTAGCCTGAGGAGATGTTAGCCCGAGGAGAGGAACCTCTCATCTATCGGTCTCTCTCTTTTTAATTGTGATAAAATACACATCACAAAATTGACCATCTTCACCATTTTTAAGTGTACAGCTTAGCATAGGGATTTCTTTGAAAGAGGAACGATACTATGATACTGCTAAGAGAATAAAAAGTGTCTTCACCCCTTCTCATTTTAAACCGACCTAATTCCCGGGAAGACAGGAGTTCTGGCGCAGGTACAAAAACCTAGTGACGCACTGGGAATCGATAGCTTCTGTAAACATTCACGGGCATAAGAAATATCTTCTTGTATGTAGTTTATATCTGGTCATCTCCTTCGCCTACTAGGAGTTGAGTTTTCCTCCAGCAAGTCACTTCCTGTATAGCACTTAGCATAGCAACTTACTCAGGGATGCTTAAAAAGTGTTGGTTGCTCATTACTTTTTTTTTTCTTTTTTTTTTTTGGTAAGTAATCTTTTGTCCACTCAGTGCAACTTCCCAGGAACTGTACCCTTTTGTGCCTCTCTGACGGAAGGGGTAAAGCCAGGTAGGTGACAGACTGCAGCGAGGCCTCAGGCTGCAGGCCCTCCCCCAGGAACCTCTCACAGCCTTGCAAAGCCAACAAATGGCACAAGTAGCAGCCCAGTGTATATGGTGGACCTTAAGCCAGAGCCAGGCCAGGGCAGCTGGCACGTATTTTCCAGTGAGTCCAAAGCAAAGCTTCTGTCTGCATCAGATGATTGTGATCATTTTAGCTTGGAGTTATTTAAACTTATCGACTCAGGGAGAGAATGGCAGGTTTTCCCTCCAGGGTTCAGCCTGTCAGATGTTAGTCTGTTCATTTCAAAGAGCCAGACCAATCGATAAAGATATTATCCCAGAAGATGCTGGGGAGGCTGACCCCGGATGAGGCTGTCGAAGTGTGTGGCACTTATGTTCTCCACACATGGGGCAACATGTGCTGAAATTCTCCGTTTAGGGTCTTGTTATGTGTTTCCTGGCCTTTTCGAAAAGGTACCACTGTGTTTTGGGGAAGGGGCCAAAAAGCAGATTAAAATCTAATATTTTGACTGGAACCTTTTTAACAATATGAGATTTCGTAGAGAAGTGTTTATAAAAATATGTGTCTTTCTGAATATAGATTACATTGTCTGTATTTAGTGAGTTCAAGTGGGCACTCCCTGTAAAATGAATCTTATATTTTCTGCCCTAAATCCTTATGAGAATGAGTGGAGAATACATAAATTACATGTTTCTCTTTGCAGATTGCCTTTCAGTATTTCATATGCCAAGAAAATGTTATAAAATTAGGACAGTACTGTAGTGTATCTTTTTCCTAATGCTCTCTCAACGCAGTTTCTTGTATTTGGTGTCATCTCATAAGCCACTTGGTGGCCAAGCAAAAACTAAGGGGGTAAGCTGATACGCTTGAGACAAAACCCAAGATGTATTCAGTGTTCAGATCTAAATTGTTAACCAATTCGTAGGGCGCCTGAGTGGTTCAGTCAGTTAAGTGTCCGGCTTCAGCTCGGGTATTCGTGATCTTGTGGTTCATGAGTTCAGGCCCCCCATCGGGCTCTGTGCTGATAGCTCGGAGCCTGGAGACTGCTTCAGATTCTATGTGTGTGTTTCTCTCCCTGTCTCTGCCCTTCCTCCTCCCCCCCTCTAAAAAATAAAGAAAATGAATAGTTACCAATTCAGAGTCCTTTCCCCTACAAGGGATCTTCACTGTTTTAGGAACCTGATTTACAGATGTGATGTCCTGCCTTCAGATAAGTTACATCATTACTGATGACAAAACCCTTTTCTACCCTTGGCATTCTGCTTAAGGCACACACAGCACCTATAGTTTCAACCTGCCAGCCCCCCCCCCCCCTCAGTCGCCCAGCCTGGACTATCTGCTTTTCATGTCAGTGGTCTTACTGGTGTTTCTGCTTCAGAACCAACCAGAATGACTGCAGGAATTTTGGTGACCCTTCAGAAATTGCCCTCTGTGGATTTTCGTCTTCAGGGATAATGAAACGTATTGATTTCCTCAGAAATTTTGTTAGCTGTATTGAGGGAAAACCAAATTGTGTATAAGAATTTAAACTGATAGGGGCGCCTGGGTGGCTTGGTCGGTTGGGCGTCCGACTTCGGCTCAGGTCATGACCTCACGGTCCGTGAGTTCGAGCCCCACGTCGGGCTCTGTGCTGACAGCTCAGAGCCTGGAGCTTGTTTCGGATTCTGTGTCTCCTTCTCTCTCTGCCCCTCCCCTGTTCATGCTCTGTCTCTCTCTGTCTCAAAAATAAATAAACGTTAAAAAAAAAAAAAGAATTTAAATTGGTAAAAACAACCTAAATCCTGGTCAGTTTCACACCAGTTATAAATGTGTGAGACTTCTTAGCTTTTATAGTCAGAATGGAATATGAATAAACTGACCTATGAAAGTCAAGTAATTATGCTTCTTATTATCATCGCAGTGAACTCCTTGACATTGTCTAAAAAATTTTTTTGTTTTGGTGGGGGTGGGAAGGATCACAGGGCTTTAAATACACAAATATTATAAATAGGCATCTCAGACAATTGCTGGTTCCACATCCACAGATCATGGCTATTTAGACCAAGAGTGATTAATAGCAACGATCGTAAGAAGATATTTTTTAAAGTGCATTATCATCTGTTATTTTCAATTTTGGTATCATGAGGTTACAATGATACTTAGTGTTATTCTTTAAATAACACACTGCAAATAAGACTGTCATATCTGTCCAATTGAGTCTTTCTTTCTTTGAGCATTCTTCTTATCATTCGTATCTAGGTACTTAGAATCTAAAAATAAGTTGCTTAATCTTTTCTCTCTCTTTGTGCTCTCAGAGGACATTTCTCTTCTTTCTCAAGCGTTTGTTCTTCAGCTGTATCTGTGTTGGAAAGAACACCTGCTTTTTGTCCAGCTGTTAGTTTAGCCCCGATGGGTACATGGAAAACCTAAATGAGCCCAAATGATTCTCATGTAATTAACAAATACGCCTATTAAATGTCGCAGAAATTTGCTGGGACACATTTTCTTGGCGTAGGAAGATTTTGCTGGGCCAGATCTGTTCTGTGTCCTGACAGAGCCTCCTTTTCAGCCTTCATTGCTTTCAAAACAACTGGGCTTGCTCCATTCCAGAGCCTTTCTCAGAGATGCTGGGCTCTGAGTCAAGGGCTGTAGGAAAGGCGGGGCTTGAAAGAGATGAGGCAGGCAGACAGACAGACAGCCAGGTCGAGGGGCAGCAATAGCATCAAGACACAGAAAAGTGGTGGGAAACATCCATGTCAGGGGTGGGTGGCGTGAATCCTAACACGTGTGAATAGGCACGTCCTACAGATGTAATTGATTGGATCAGGTGAAAGGCAAGGGAGCGGAGGTTTACTTTACTGATGGTCTCCCAAGGCAGATTCGCTTTCTTTTCATTTCCTCCCTAGTTATCAGCCGAAATTTAATAGATACACTGATCTTACATATGTGGTCATTCGATACTGCTTGTGTTGCACGTGCTTCTCATTCTTCTGATGTGTGTGTTTTTTTTAAGCTGCTTTATTGTGTCAGTGAAATATTTCCAGAAACTGTTGTACATATTTCATTAGTTTAAAATTGTCATTAGTAATTTCTAAGGAGACCACGTAGAAAAAATAAAAAACAAACAGGCAGGAAGCTGTGAATCCTGTTTTCAGAAGTGAGGGGGATCTGTCATTTCACAATTGTGTTGATTATGTGCCATCAAAACTCTTTGAGTTTGTAAAGGCACACAGCGTCCTGTTTTCTTTTGAGTGGTATTCACTTTGGGGGTAAATTCAGCATGTTGGTGTGTTTTGAGGATATAACTAGTAATTTGGTCTTGGAAATGTGCTGGAAACTGCTTTGGACCAGGAGTCAAAAGGCAGGAGTTCAAATCCTCCTAGAGCGATGTAAAAGGAGAAGTATCTTAAAAGTTAGGTCATGCCATTCCCATGCTTAAAACTTTTCCCTGACTTCCTAGTACCCTTAATAATATAATCCAAGTTCTTCAGAAGCACCTTACAACCTGTGGTCCCTGCTGTCTTTACAACCTTGTCCTGTGTCACCTCCCCTTTTCCCGGTCCCTAGTCACCCTATATCTTCTTTCCAAGTTCCTAGAAAACCCACATTTCTTCCTACCTCAGGGCTTCTTTGCTTGATGTTCCCTTACCTGAAGTCCTTTCTCCCAGCTCTTTGCACGGCTGGCTCCCTTGAAAACTAGCTCTTGGGAGAGGCTTTCTCTGACTACCTTTCTCAGACAGTTCTCCTGCTTAATCTCTCATAGCATGGAAATCTTTTTCCTTGTAACACCTATCATCTGATCATTTTATGTATTTATTCTTAACTTGCTGTCTTTCTCCCCTTCTGGGATGTGAACTGACTGTCCTGTTGAGCAATGAATCCCCAATGCCTGGCCCTATTCCTGGCTTATGTAGGTGCTCAATAAAAAAGTTTTGGTGAATGGGAATTTGAGTCCAGAACTGAAGCACTGACCTGGCAAATCTATGAAAGTAAAAGGAATTGCCAAGAAAAAAATCTGGAGACTTGCCTACTGAATCCTAGTGTTCTTTGAAGCACACAGAATGTAAATGGGCTGTTAAAAAAAAAAAAAGAAAGAAAAAGAAAAAAGAAAAGAAATAAAAGGAAAAAAGATTTTTATATTTAAAGTGAGCCAAACCTATCAAAAAAATCTCATGATTACAGAGTACAGACAAATGAAAATCAAGTTAGCTTAGTTCCTCTAAAATGTTTTTAGAAACAAATATAAGATATTCAGATCTTCTTAAAATTAAGAGAAAAATGGGCTCAGTCGATTAAGCATCTGACTTTGGCTCAGGTCATGATCTCATGGTCCGTGAGTTTGAGCCCTGTGTTGGGCTCTTGTGCTGACAGCTCAGAGCCTGGAGCCTGCTTCAGATTCTGTGTCTCCCTCTCTCTCTGCCCCTCCTCCCTCACACTCTGTCTCTCTTTCAAAAATAAATAAACATTAATGTTTTTTTATTTAAAAAAAAATTTAAAAATTAAGAGAAGAATGTTAAAACATTGGACAAATGCTAAGATATCTCTTTATGGCCAGTTTTAAAAGAAGGGAAATGGGAGGAAGAAGCAGAGTTGGAAGGTAAATGGGAAATAGGGGGTTGGGAAGGATGGTAACAGGGAAATGCAGTCCCACTGAGAAAGGAAGGGAAAGAAGGACACTCTGAAGACTCCAGTCACTGGTGGGGTCGGAGAGAGTTCTCCCTGCCCTGTGACATAGTCCTCTGCTGAGTGACCACAGCTCAGGGCTCTAGACCTGCCCCATAGGACAGAGCCTGCTTTCCGAGCAGAGAGCCTCTGTCCAGAGCAATAGCTGATGATAGCCATGTACCAGGTGAAACCCGGCCAGCAGTCGGACTCGGCCAAAAGGACAGAAGCTCCAAACATTGTTTTCTAAGCCACGGGTGCTTGTGTCCTTTCCCATCATCTGCACAGTGAAGTGGAAAATGGCACCACTCACAGTGAACGGTCTTGTTTTTGTAAGAATGGCTGGTCACAGCAGCCTAGACCCTGGGATCGATCCAGGGGGCCTTCGTGATGCAGTTTTGGGATGGGCGAAATTTGCTTTGGTAAGACTAACACAGGTTCTAACCTTGGTGGAGGAAGTGATATTTAATGTCACATAAAACCAAAATGAATTATTCTCTGGGGAGTCATCTGGTTGGCATTTCTTTCCTATTTTTCTTCCTTCCTAGGCCAGCTCAATTCTATTAAAAATTCTGTTAGCTAAATGTCAATGGGTTCAGCATGTCTCCTCTCTGTGCTACACATTGAAAATTTCCTATAAAATGCTATTTTAATGTATTAGAGATAAACAGAATTTTATTAATGTCAGCACCATAGATCTGCACACAACCCAGTACCCTGTCTGGAGTCCCATTTACCGGGATCATCTTATTACCCTTCTCAATTCGTGATGACAAAATACTTAGTTAGAACACAGAGAGAAGGAAAGTAGGTTTGCTGTCTAAACTAAATGGCTGGAGGGCGAGGATTTGCATTGAGCACTCTGGCTGCTGGGCTTAATTAGGCCCCTCAGTTTCCTAAAAGAATTCAATCTAGAGTGTTCTCTGAGTTGTCTTAAAAGAATTAGCCAGGCTTGACTGTGCCAGGTTGGAAAATTTACTGGTTTATTAAGAAAAGGCATTTTACAGAAACCACATTAGAGGCTTTTGAGCTATGCTGGCACTTTGGTTTCCCCGGTGAAGAATCTGTGGTGTTAATCCTGTGTTTGCTCTGAGGAGTTTCGCCGGGCCATTAGCACCCTGTGGGCTGACATTATCCACAGGCAGTGTTAAGAGTGAACTCGTTTTGGAAAGTTGGAAGGTTTCAGGGTAGAAACATCCTTATCTTCTTTAGTACTCAACCATTTACAAGTAACTACTGTCATCTGCACCACTCCACCTTATAAGCAGCCAAGAACTGAGGCCTTCAGGGACAAACCTTCAGCTTCGTTCCGGGGTAATATTCTGCCATTAAATAAAACCATAACCCCTGCTCATTAGAAACACCACAGGCCTCCTGCGACATTGCTATAGTCAGGCTTTGTCCCGACTCGCTTCTTGGGCCGATGTTATTATCCTGAGGACATAAAGCTTGGCCCAGTCAGAGCTTCCTCTGGCTGGAATCAGCCAAGGAAGTAAACACTAATCTTACAAGATGAAGAGACACTCTGCCCCAGAAAGCGGTGTTTGACCTGCTTCAGGAAGGAGAAGGGGAAGTAGAATTCAGTGTGGGATTCTGAGTTGTCCCCGGTAGCCCCTCGGAGGCTCCTTGTCTCCACCGGGCTTCACGAGTCTCACACCTGCCAGAGCTCTCAGACTTGACCCTCTGGTTTCTGGGGGAGCAGAATCTGTCCCCGGGGAAGGTAGAATCAACTCAGAAACGAGGAAGGAACGGAAAAGAAAGGGAAGAGAAGGGAAAGAGGAAACTTCGGGTGCCTTTTCAAAGAATATTGAGCTGCTCATACATGCGGACTGACTGTGGAAATAGCGACGTGCTAAGAGGAACTCTTGGGCACACACGGCCCTGCCTGCCTTCGTGTAATTGAAAGCAGATTTTCCACTCTCATCTGGGTCCTGCTAGTCTATTTCTGATCCCGAGTGCCCTCAAACATCTCTGTAAAGCCCTAGTTTCTTGGCTGTCACCAGCTTGCCGTCTGACCCCATCCCACGGGGGAGGCTTCACAGAAGCCATGGCCCCCGAGGTCCATCATCATTACAGCCACTGCCTCAGCCCATGAGGCCTCACAGTCGCCTTCCCTGAGAACACAGAACGCATTTCCTTTCCCTCCACGCATACGTGATTTTGTCCTCGCCTGCCTTTCGGGAACTCTTGACTCTCTGGGCACTTTTGCAGAAGGCAGGGCTTTTCCTGAAAGCAAAACTTTCTGAAAGAAATTGCTTCGTCTTTGAAAGCTGTAGAAACTGGTTTATTGACTGGCCCACCCTTGGTAGAGGTTCACCAGTTTTACTTTTCCTCGCTCACCGTGGTCAAGTGTGCCGTGTTAAATCTCCTTCCCTTACCAGCGGCAGGAAGGGCAGGGATCTCGTCCCATGTGTTCCTTGGTGTCATTGTCACCCAAGTGCCTAAAGTAGTGCCTGGCACAGAGTGGAACCTCAGACAAGATTTACTAAACTGCACATCTGTGGTGGAATATTCCAGTTGTTTCTGTTACGTGAGAGTAAACTCAGGATGATCCGGTTTAAAGCACTGGTCCCACATCCTTTGTAAATCCCACCTTTTCCCAGTCCCCTCCAGCACTTGCCGTCTGGAGGCTTCAGGGACCTGGAGTGGGGGAGGGGCGAGGCTGCTCTCTCCATCTTCCTCTTCCTCCCCTATTTGATCCTCCATCGCTTCCCTTATTTTAGGGCGAGGAGGAGAGACAGGTGTCCCTCACATCACTGGCCATGGCTGCCATCCCCTTTCTGTAGATGTGGCTCTGGTACTCCTGGCTGATGGTAGGTGTCTGCCTGGCAGCAGACGTCCAAATTCTGGCCTTCTTGTTCTAGCCAAGGGAGTGTTCTTCAGAACCCCTCGAGGGGACTCGCCACTCGTGGTTCCCAGGTGTGGACATCCAGTGTCAGCTCTGTTCCATCCAGCCACCTGGTGGTATAACCCACAGTCTTTTCTTCCTGAGGTTCACCTCTCAGGTCTTCTCCCTGAAGACCACCATCTTGAAAGGGTCCCGGCAAGGAGGCTCAGGCCCACTTGACCCATGGGACCTGGCATGTCCTTGCCTCCCCCAAGTACCCATCACCCCTCTTTGTTCTGCTGTTTCCTTCCAGTTCTCTTTTCATCTGCTCAGGGAGGCTCAGAGCAGCTCAGCAAGTCTGCTGATCTAGCAGTCACCTTGCTGGGGACCAAGAGGCCAGGTGCCCTTTCACACAGGCCGCTCCAAAGGAATTCTCTTGGGTTGTCACCTCTCCTGTCTTTGAGGGAGAGAGAGAGGATGGTGATTCAACAGGAAGAGAAGGAAAAGCCATAGCTGCTTACTAGGTAGGCAGAAGGCCCAGAACTGATGACTCCCCCTTCTTTCTTTCCTTCTGTCTTCTCTAGACTGCAGAAGGAGAAGGATGGGGCAAGTGGGGAGTGAGATTAGCTGGATAATTCTGCCACCTCCCGAAGCCTCGCGGGGAGGAGTCTTTTCCTAGCCATTTGTATTCTTTAAAATGGAGAGCACTGGTCCGTTTCTGACCTTGTTTTTTCTTCCTTGGCTACCAGGTTGGGTCAGCCACATGAACCCTGCTCAGCATTCTGCTGCTCAGTAAATAGCCCCCATCTCTGTGTTTTGAGTCTCCTGTCATCCCCCCCCCCAACACACACACACCAGGTGAGGTCTCTGGCTGTGCAATAAAGCAACTACTGTGTGTTCTTCAGATTGCAAACTGTAGAATTACAAGATATTTCAAAACCCTCTATTCATTTTTAGTTTTACTCTCTTAAAGCTTGTTACATATGAGAAATAGTGGTTTATTCCATTTCTTCAGCGTAGCTTCTGATGCTAATTTATTTTTGAAGAACTTTCCTTGGAGAGTAACTTACCTGAAGACACCAGAGTGATAAGGTTTTGTAATACTTTGAAATTTTTTTAAAAATCTCATTATTCCTTCAAGGGTACATCTGGCTTTCACTACAGCATGAAAGTCCGGCATAAGGGACATTTGCTGATAGCTGGATTACTTGGGATATGGCCAAAGAGCCTGACTTGACACTTCTGTGACATTCCTCAGCAGTGCTCTGAATGTATATTACCATGTGTCATAGAAGCATGTACAGACTGCTTGAGCCCTTGTGTTGTTAAAGGCCTAGATGCCCAGCCTTAGCCATCACACTTGTGGTATCTCAAATAGAATTGAAAGAAAGGTTCTAGATAAGCATATGTAATGTTTGTCATTTCTATTAGTGCTCTAATTAAATCAGCCTTCTAATCAGACAACTTATAAAATTTTAAGTAATATGATTAGAGCAAAATAGAACACAACCCTCATATGTCTGAAGCACTTAATTGGGTAATAACTTTTGGTTAATGTTTTACTGAATAGATGACTTTGTTCCCTAAGTGCTTAGTTGACTGAGAAATCTGGTAAAGCAAGCTTTCTCTCTAAGTCCGCAGAAGATTCCAGGCAAGGTTGGCTTTCACTCTTACACCTATTATCTCATGGGCCACATTTCATCAGTAACAATTACTGTAGCATGTTAGAAATTCTGATCCCCGTTGCTGTTTCATGCTGAAAAATGACATCATATTCCCTTGATACGAAAGTGGAAAAACTGTTGTGAACAAATCGAGAAAAGTCTCAATTATCTTTATTAATGGAAAGGATTAAATTGGAGTAAGTGTTCTTTTTCCTTACTTCCTGATTATATCAAAATGCACCAGAGACTTTGACCTTGGGGTGGTGGTCATGGCCCTTTGCCACTGGGTTTGAGCAGAGAGAATTGTTGGCCACCGCTTTGGTCTAGAAACTGCTGTCTGAGTCAGGCAGAGGTGGACAGCCTGCTCAGAGTCACTTGGGAGATTGCACAGCAGGTCACGAGGCTGCACGTGGGAGAAGAGCTTCAAGTGGTCCAACCCTTCTTTCAAAATTAAAATATGCATCGACATCCTCTGTGACGCTGGGTGCATTTTGTCCTCTAATGCAAAGTTTGATCCTAGATCTTTCTTAGTCTCCCCTTTCATAAACTGTTACCAACAGCAAGTCATAATCACAGTAAATTGCTTCCATTTATTCAGTGCCCACTATGGGATGAGGCCTGTGCTGTGTGCTCTCCAATATTAACTCTGCTCTTTCCACCGCCCTTACCAGAGAACTTATGTGAGGTGAGCTTATTCAAGGTTCAGTCAAGGTCAGACAGCTCATCCAAGCGGTGGGGCCAGGATTTGAACCCACGTCTGTCTTGATTCTAAGGCACAGAGACCTTTCTGCTGCCTACATCCCAAGGTGGGGCTGAAGTTGGGGTGAGCGGACCCTCACGTGGTCACGAAGCTAATTCCGATACGATGATAGCCATTTTCTCCTTACAGTTATCCCCCTACTCTCTTAGGGCTTAGTTTTTAAGTAACACAAAAAGATCTACTGTAACATTGCAGTTCATTTTTCTCATGGTCGTATTCTCAGCCAATGCGACTGACCAATTACCAAGCTTCTCCTGTGTCTCAGACATTCTTACGTAGTTCTGAAATGCATTTTAGATTGAAAGTTCTCTCATAAAAGGCATCGTTGTTATTTTCCACTGAGAATCTGCTCAAGCCCCACTGCGAACGCAGTGCAGACTCGCCCCCACAGCACAGGGAATAAACAGATCCAGGGGGGAGAACCTCATCTACTCCGCAGCTCACACCTGCAGTAGTATCGCGTATCCAGGGATGTCCACCGCATTTCCTCGCAGCATGCAGCTTCCTCCGTACCAGTCACACGGATCTTGGTGCAAGTGACAAGGGCAGGCTTAGTCTCCTCTACAGGAGAAAGCCTTCCTCCCCTGTCTCCCCTGCTGCCTCCCATAGTGGCATCCTGGTGCATGCTAGATGCCAGCTAAATACATTTCTACCAGTGTTAAACTCAAAGGAGGTGGTGATTTTTTGAAGGTTTTGTGAACTACACATCATTTCTTTTCCATTACCTCTTGTGTATTAGTTAGAACTGTGATTCCCAAGCCCAATTCCCTCCTAGACTCACCTGAGTATTAGTTAAATACACATTCCAGGACTTCACCCCAGAATCTCCAGGGATGGGGTTTACGAATCATTTTTACAAAAGCTCTCCAGGTAATTCTGTTATTACCCAAATCTAACTCTACTGCCTTAGGATAATAAATGGAATTTGCAAAAATGGGACATAACCGGGGCTGTAACAAAACCTCTGTGTCCACCTGTGTTTGCCGTCGGGCGCTGCAAGGCACGTGTGCAGAGAAGCGTGTCATCTCTTTTCCTCCAGGAGCCATTTGAAACAAAGCCTGTATCGCTGCTGTTCTAATTGCTCACATAAAAAGAAGGGACTGGCGATTGTAATGGAAGCATAAAATGCAACATCTTTTTAGTCAGGAACTGTCTTACAAAGGTGGCGTTTTAAAGATCTCATTGCTCTTAGCAAAATTGATAATGGTTAAGTAGGACAGGAGGATAGAAAAAAAATATCAATAGTCAGGGTTGCAAGACATCGAAGTGTTGTAATTTAGTCTCCACCCAAAGAAAACCAATCATAATAATAAGCAAAGTGATGAGTTCCGAGTCACAAAAACCAAGCAGATGATCAGCAGCGTCCCATCATATGAGAGGAGAGAAAGATGTGGGTGTTTCTCAGTTTAATGGCGGGCTGCACTTCAGCAGGTCACTTCTTTGTTGATTGTTTAGAACTTACAACACCTTTGCCCTTAGATTCGAAGTAGCTGCAACTTTGTGCTAGGTGCCTGTATCCGGAAGGGCTGGGCAGCGGTGATTTTGGTGGGGTGACCGGTGCACATCTCGCTGGGCATGGCTAAGCCCTCATCTTTCCCATGGACCCCCTGTGGCATGCCACCCAACTGGCACTGAAGTGTGGTCTCTCTCTCACTGGAATGGTTTTGGGCTCCAAAGAGGAAGGAGTGAGTGGAAGATGTGGGGTTTGTAAGTGCAGTGCTTGTAATTGGGGGTAATCTGTGACTGTTGACTCCATGCACCGAGCAACTAGAGAGTTAATAAGGTCCTGCATTCCCTAAATATGTCTGTGCATGTACGTGCATGCTCACACGCGTGCTCCAGTACCCCCTCCAACACACAATTTATTAAAAATTAAACCTCCAGGGAGATTATGGACAGCAAAAAGGAGGGCAGGATCATTAAACCAATCCTCTGTCTGGGAGCCCTGCCATTTGAGGGAGACCTTTTATCTTCTCATTAGACTAAATCTCAGAGCAGGACTCTACCTCGAGTTCTGCTGGATGTCAGGGCCTCTCACTTCCCAAAGAGGACCCCTTTTGTCTGACCAACGAAGATACTTTCAATAAAAATCTATTCTTAGCTTGGTATCTTAGGGCCAAGGTTTTGCGTTTGAAAATTAAACTGTTGCCCTGGCAGATTGGTTTCTGCGTAATTCTTTGTGCATGTGGGGACTGGCACCGCACATATCTGTTGGCTTCGCCTTCACTATAATGAGATTCTTTTTTGGTTTGTTTCCTGGGCTCTCTACAGACAAGGATCTGTATCTTTTATGCCAGTGACAGTGAGTGAGATGTGGGAACATTGCTCATTGGCTCTCGAAAATGCCCGCTCAGTCACAGCTGTGAGGTGAACCCAGGAGTCAGCAAGGCCACTCCTGTTCATTTCATTGTGACCAAATACAGCGTGATTCCAGAGGGCCTGCTTAAAATCAGCCTTTCCCCCCATGCATGCCATAAGAGTACAGAATGTAAAATAAATACCTGGCACCAAGATTGCTGGAGAGAGACAAGAATCTGAGTTTCAAGATTCCTTATGAGCCTGCACCATATTGTAGGATTCTGGAATAAAACAGATGTGTTAAGTAGCAGGGGTGAACAGCCGAAGTTTATTCTGCCCCTGCGGTTCTTTTCAGCCCCTCGCTAGCTAAGTAAACAGGCCAGGGATTTAGCATAATGCTCTCGTAGCTCCTGGTTTTGTTGCATTAGTACATGTATTTATTGCAGGGCATACATTCTTGCCTTTTTTTTATGTTATTGCCATGTGTTTAATGGCACTAATAGGTCTGCTAGCCCTCTGGACATGTAGGTGACTAAGGGTCACCTTCCTGGCTATGCCATTACTACTTCAAACAATAAGATAGCCTCATGAAACCTAGGTTCTGCCCATAGCATCTTCTGAATACCAGCATCTTGTATTTGACACTTAAAACCCATCCGTTTGTAGTCTTGTTCTGGAACATTTCATTGGTGAGCAGGCTTGGGGGCTCTAGTTACTGTCGTCAGAGAGTCTGAAGAAACTGAGATGTTCCTGTGGGGCTGAAGAATGTTTTTAAGAACACAGTGATTGCTCTTGGTTAGTTTTACTATTTAGAAACTGGGAGTATTTTTCATTCATTTGACAAATATTTATTCATCTACTGTGTGAGGCACTGGGGTACAAGTGTAAGCAAAACGGGAAACCCCTGCCTTCGTGAAGCTTAGCAAATACATTAAAGTCAATTACATTGCATGTTACAAAGTGATATCTGTTATAGGGAAATAAACCAAACAGGGCAATCAGAATGGGGAGTTCCAGAAAACAGTGGTGTTGGCAAACTAGCACATGGGTTTGAAAAACCAATTGGATACAAACAGAATCGGGCTGAATTCTGCCCGATGTTGAGCTGTAGGTATCTTTGTGACGTCAATATACTATCATCTTGGGTTTTTTGGTTTTTTTTTAATCTCCGATGCTTGTGCCGTGCTTCTATTAGTAGTTTATAAGCAATTTGAAGACAGGAACTATATAAATCGTCAGTCCTGGCTTCCCCTCCAGCATTGATTCCTGTGTCATACACATTATAGACACTCCATATCTATTAAATGAATGTATACATCTCCATCAGCAAGAGACAAGAGTGACCTTGGGCATGGCTGGTTCAGCCCATATGGAGTGTGTTCTGGAGAGGGGCGTGCACGTCTTTTCCTAAGGTGGTAGGTAGTGTCGCCTCACCCCTTTGTTGAACAGTTCCTCATCCCTGTCTCCTTGCAGCCTAGCACGGATGATGCAGAACCCTCTAGAGTGTTTTTCTTTTTTCCCTCCTCTGGAAAAGTATGCTTCTTTACTATAAAAGCCACAAGAGGGACAGTCACTAAAAGCTTGACCTAAACCCAATTAGGAGCAGTTGTCCCTCTATTCATACTCATCTCTGAAGAGCTTCAGAACTTGTGGTCTGATCCAGGGTTTTCTGGCAGGAAATTCTTTTTCATATACATTCTAAATTAGTTTAAGCCCGTTAGTCTTTTCTGAGGTAGGCTGTAGTAGAGACCAATAACCTAGTTGAGGTTATGGGGACGAGCCTTGTCATTGCCTGTCGGTGGCCCTGTTTTTGGCGCCCTCAGCCCTCCTGGGCTGCACACAGGAGGACACAAAGCCACCTGCTCCCCCCGCCCCAGAGCCCAGCTGTGCTCTTGCTGGGCTTCCAGCCTGTGTTGTACTAAGAGGTCCATCGGTTGTGAGGAACTTGCCCTCAGAATAACTTCAGGGGAAAAGGAGGGATTTGTCGGAAGCATACAGAGGCATCCAACAGAAGTTAAGGTCTGGTGTCCAGTCCCTCACAAGGGACTAGAACTGGTCTATTCGTTAAGGGTGGATAGACCTCTGTGACAGATAAACCTCAGACCCCAGCAGCTTAGCACAGAAATTGATTTCTGGTGCTCAGAAGCTTCGGTCGCTGGGCAGGGTAAGCTGTGCTCCACGTAGTTATTCGGGGCCCAGTATGACGACGCTCTGCCATCATCATTCTGGACATGGGTGCCCAGCAGATGGGAGAGAGAGGGGAAGGCTGAGCAGGTGGTTTGATGGGTCCATCTTGGAGGTGGCACAGGTCACTTCCACCCACAGTCTGTTGGCCAGAACCCAGACAAATAGCCTCGGCTTCCTTCGAGAGAGACTGGGAAACACAGCCCAGTCATTTGCCCAGGAGGACAGGGAGGCAGGCTTGGAGGACAGTTAATAATCTCCCGACACAACCAGCACTTCCAGATCCTAACCTGGTTAACCATGTCCTTGACTTTGACAGAGACTTGTGTGTCCTTCTGTGTTAGAAATCGCTCTGATAGGAAGGGGCCAAAGGTGCTTCTTTTATGAGACAGGAAATGCAAATCCTTTACATCCTCTCATGAGCCCAGTCATCTGCTGGGTGGACACTGGGACCGCTGGCTAGAACAGGCGTCAGGCTCGTATTCGGCGAGGCCCGTCATTGTCCCCTTGCCCTTTGCCCGGGGTAAAAGGTCAGCCAGGTTGTAAGCACACTCTATGCAGGGCTCACCTCAGATAGCTAACAATAGGCATTGAAATAATGTCTGTAAAATATGTTTAAAAAAAAAAAAAGACAGTGTTCCCAGAAGACTGTGACCTAAATTTTGAGCCAGGCTGTGAGAAGTTACCTTTTTTTTCTTTTTAACAAGAAAAAGATATTTTTCCTGAATCACATTGGTTCAGTTCTGTCTCAGAACTATAATGTGTATTTCTTAATCCCAGAGGGGAAGGGACCTTCACCGCCTCTCCTTCCTTCGTTTCTACAGTGTGTTCTCCCCAGGATAGCAGACAGCTCTCCCAGCAGTAGTCATGCCTGCTGCTAAGCTTAGCCACACAGGTGGAGGGTGCAGAGGAGTTTGGGATCAGGTGTGTTAGGAAATGTGTATGTGCATCACGTGTGTAGGGGTGTCTTTTGTCCCTGCGAGAGAGTGAACACCACTGTCCATCTCCTCTGCTCAGCGCACAGCTGTCAGAGGGGTGACGGAGACATCGGCCTGACCCACCCTTTAGAGGGCCACCCTTCACCTACTGGAAAACAGGGCCCGCCTTTCCGCGCCTGAGACCTCTTACCCAGGGGCCACGTGTGCTGCGTGTCCTACAGGTCACTGCTCAAAAATCTTGGGGAATACAGAAGTGTCGGTACTAGTGTGTTAGCTATAGTTTTAGGGAGTGGGGTTCTTTCCTTGGGTGCAAGAGAAAGTGTTGCAATGAGAGAAGTCTGTGCCCAGATATCCCTGAGGTTCTGCATCGTTGAGGGAGTGGTTATGGCCCTTGTGATTTTAGTGACAGAAGCAACTGCGAAGAAAAGCCAAGTTCAGGGATAAGGTCCTTGGGAAGCTGCTGAAGAGTCTTCTCTTTGTTCTGTGTGCCAGAAGCGATGGGTTTCTAATTAGGGTGGCAGGAGAGGTAGCTGTTACGGAGCGTGTCACTATGTTTCAAAATATCTCCGTGTTGTGTTATTGCTGTGTTCTTCGTGCAATAGAACGAGTGTACTTTGTCCTTCTTTCCAAGGACGTAAACTAACGGTTTTCTCTTTGCTTTATTGCCTTGCTTTCCAACCTGGTGATCTGCTGCTGTGTCCCCTTGCGATGAAATTCCTTCGCCTCTTTCACATCAACACGAAAAGGTAAGGAATTGCAAATGGTATTAATTTGCTGAAGCAGCACCAACCTATATTTTGATCAGAATTTTAATTTGGATTTTGAAATTTTGAGAATTTTTTTAATTTTGAAAGAAGTGATTGATTGTGAGGCCCTCCCTTCTAGAATCCGTGTTTGGCTGCTTGAGTTCATCTTTTCTGGTGTTGAGCAAGGCACAGGTGCGTGTGTCGGGGAGGTGCACCTTCGTGAGTTTTTGTTTGCGGCTTACAAACAGGGAAGCGATTTTTAGGCAGTCATAGTGAAGCTATATAAAGGCTGAAATACTAAGTGAAAAGGAGGTAAGAGGAGTGTTAATATTGCTACGTCTTCACACTTCGAAGCAAAATTAATCCAACCAATAATGAGTTCAGTTTGGGGTTTTATTAAACTTGAGGAATGGTAGGGGAGAGACCATCTGGGTTCTCTGCCAATGAGAAAACTTACAGTTTTGTAGCAGCAAAACCCCATGTATGTATGTATGTATCTATCTATCTATTGTGTATCATCTGTTTATCGATTCTGTTTATTGTGGCAAAAACCACATAAGCTAACATTTACCATCTTAATCATTCTAAGTGTGGAGTTCAGCTGTGTTAAGTACACATTGTTGTGCAACCAGTCTCCAGGACTTTCTCATCTTGCAGAATGAAAACTTCTTTACCCATGAAACAATAACTTCCCTTTTCCCACTCCCTCCCTAGCCCCTGGTAAATGCCATTCTGCCTTCTGTTTCTATGAATCTGACTACTTTAGATACATCGTCTAGGTGGAATCACACAGTACTTTGCCTCTTCGTGACTGGCTTGTTTCACTCAGCCTAATGTCCTCAAGATTCGGCCACATTGTGGCATGGGGCAGGACTTCTCTTTTGAAGACTGAATAATATCCTGTAGTATATCTGTCTCCATATCCCACATTTTGATTATCCGTTCATCTGTTGATGGACCTTGGATTTTTTTTTCACGTCTTCGTTCTGTGAATAGCACTGCTGTGAACCTGGGTGTGCATGTGTCACACCTGTCTTTTGATTGGATGAGTTCTGCTAATACCCAGTCCCAAAGTGAATTCTTACTGTCTCGTATAGTATTACATTTGCAGCATAGTCAAGCCTTCTAGCATTAGTGGCTTCACAGGCTGAACTTTCATTTGAGGCTTAGTACCTGGCTGATACCTATCTCCTGCCCTGTAATTCAGCACTGACTTTTCTCCTCAAC
Source organism: Prionailurus bengalensis (assembly GCF_016509475.1). NCBI lineage: Eukaryota > Metazoa > Chordata > Mammalia > Carnivora > Felidae > Prionailurus > Prionailurus bengalensis. The sequence continues at coordinate 11,180,044 of NC_057346.1, forward strand.
TTCCTTTTCCCACAAATTTAGGGCAGAAGGCTGTGGAAGCACATGTTCACCCCCAGACCCCACGACGCTTGCTCTGACATGGGTGTCCTTTGTAACATACAGTTGCGGGTGTCTTCCTGGTTACATATACCATCTCATGTACACAGTACGATGTGAGCTGAGGATCAATCATGAAATCAGACCTTATTGCCTCCTGATGTGGAAGGTACTCCGTTGAAACAGCCCTTAGGAAGAGAGGAGGGTACCATGTGGGTCTTAAGGCGCAGATGGTCTGCTTTTCCTACCACTTCCCTACAGGAGCACACTGGATCAGGCTGTGGCAAATGTCCCCTGAGATAGTTTTCTGTAGGGCTATGAGCACAAACCTGGCCCTTTATGGACCCAAATTTCTCCTGGCTAAAAAAGGACTGTTTTCTGAAAGTTCCGTCTGAGTGCTCATAAGTTATAAGGGCACTGGAAAGTGTGGGGGCTAAGGAGGGGAATTTAGGAACATGGCCTCACTACCATCCAGATCAGCTATATGAGTATCCTCGGTAGACAGAGGTATGACCTACCTTTGGATGGGCAAGTTGAGAAAACAATGACCATTTTCTGGTTTGTTAAAAACATACTATGTCTGTAAGAAAACATCAAGATTATGCTTCAAGTGGTATTTTTAATCTGATTTTCATGACTGGTGAAACCCTTTTCGTTGCTTGAGAAGGTAAGTGGATGGGTATAATAGTACTAATGGTCTTGGGAGTGCATTCTAGACTCAGTTCTCGAGACAGAAAACAAACCTGGGCAACAGGGCCTGCAGAGAGATGGTGAGAGAACTGTGGAGTTGAACTCCTGCAGCTCCACATGGTGTCATAAAATGCACCAGCAGGTGTGATCCTGCCCCTTGGGGCCCCTGGTCCAGGATGTTGTGTGTCATTGGCACTTGGAGCCTTTGAGGGCAGTTTAGGAACTATTTTTCTTACCCCACACTTGGTGTGTATTTCTCAGTGCTCTGTGGGGGAAATCAGGGCGTGTTGGATTATGCAGAGTCCCTCGGAGCCCGCGGTAATGCCTTGGAGACAAGGCTACGCAACGCTCCCATCAATTGAATTTAACAATCAGCGCATTTGATAGGAATCCCAGGGCCAACCCTGTCTTCATGATCAGTAATGAGGAGCTCTGAAAGCAGGTTTTCTTGGCGTGTTATATGGTTCTAGAGACTACTTTTTTTTTAATCCAAAAACTAATATAGTTGATAAAATACAATGACTCTCCCTTGTCGTTTCATTTACTTTCATGTTAATTTGTAGGTAAGCAAGGTTCGACAGTGGACATTTTTCAGGATTTTTAGTTTACTGCAGTTTAAATAGAAATAAAAACTACAGAGTAGTACTATGCAGACTACACAGGTGGAAATGCACGGTGGTTCATACTGGGGACAGTTTTGGGTTTTAGCGAGAGACAAGATGTGGACATTATTTATATTAGGAAATATTAATGGCCTGTGAGAGGAGAGAGAGGGAGCAGCAGGTGGGGTGGGGGATATTGTTTGGAGAACATGCACAGCGTTCAGCTAAAGAACAGGGAGCAGAAGAGACCATGGAAGGAGGTCAGGACGAGCAGAGAAGAGACACCATGCCTGGAGCACAGCCAGAGATTTCCCTGTGTACCCTGTGGTCATGTTGGGGATAGGGCTCAGCCCTGGTACATGCTGGAATGACCCAGGGTGCTTTTTAAAATATGCCAGTGTCTGAGCCCCACTCCAAGGTGATTACATTGGAATTTCTCAAGGTGGGGCCCAGTCTGGACATGATATTTTTTAAAACCTTCATACATGATCCTTGTGCCCAGGCAGTGTTGAGAGTCACTGATCAAGAGGGGAGGAAAGAGAAATGCTAATGAATTGGTCAAGAGGCAAGTATATGGTGACCTTCAGGGTTGTTAGCAGTAGCATCATGGAGCTTGAAGGAGGCCTGACTGTGGAAGGTGAAGCAAGGGGTGAATGAACACCGAGGGCTCGCACGTGGGGAGCACACAGTCATGGGCTTTGGCAGGAAATGGAAGGTTTGATTGAAGATTAAGAGGAATAAGAGCAGGGTCAAATAAAGGGTTTTGGTTTTGTTTTAAAAGATGATGAAGTGTCAGCAAAGCTGCTCAGGAGGAAGAGAGGGTAGGGGTAGGGCAAGAGATTGTTAACAGTGTCCTGGGTGTGACTGGAACTCATGGAGAGAGGATCTTCTTGCATTAGTGAAGGATGGGGGGACATGGGTGGTGCACCCACCAGAGGAGTTGGCCTTCTCTGCAGCCTGGCGGCAGTGAGGGTCTCCACTGAGGCCACTTGGTGACTCAGGACAAGCTGAGAGCCTCCGCAGCCGGGGATATAGGCTGGAATCGTTCCTGGGGGTCCCATGCAGCATCCATACTTCTCAAGTTGGCCCTGTTTGAATCTGTACTAAATCAGGTGTACAAGGATTTGTAACTCTGGTGCAGGAATGGGCACAAGGGATGGTGGGGATGGTCCAGGACTAGGGATTCACTGGAGGGGTTTAGGAAGATGTCAGGGCAGCAGGGAAGGCTGGGCCATGGGAGAGTGTGGCTTCCAAATCATCAACCCTGAGTCTCAGAAGAAAGAAAGAGGTCAGTGTAGATGACAGAGGGTTAACAGACTCCATGAAGTTGAATGGCCAGAGGGCTCAGGAGGAGCAGTCTGCCTGGGAACATGAGTCCATCATGGAGGGTCACGGAGAGAGGATGCCGAGAGAAGAGCTGACACTGACCAGGCAGGAGACGACAGCTTCCTGACTGTCCCCGGGAGCCTGAGAAAGTGGGAGAAGTACTCAGAGAGGGTCAAGTTTCAATTAAGTCCAAGGAGAAAAGGAAAGATTGAAAAGCAGATACGGGATAAAAAGTAGCTTAATTGTTCTAAAACAGAGCGTAACCGAAAGAGATTGTGGGTGCAAATAAATCTTTCTTAAAAAAAAAAAAAAATCTTGGCACCTAGGTGGCTCATTTGGTTAAGCATCTGACTTCAGCTCAGGTCATGATCTCACGGTTCATGAGTTCGAGTCCCACATTGGGTGAGCCCAAGCCCTACTTGGGGTGAGCCCTGCCTCTCTCTCTCTGCCCCTCTTGGCATTCTGTCTCTCCCTTGGTTCACTTGCACCCTCTCTCTCTCAAAATAAAAAGAATACACAAACACACACACAAGAAAAAAAAAGTCTGTGTGGATGTGTGTGTCAGGGGCTCATAGCAGTGGTGATGGTTCCTTTCCCCTTCGAAAGCAGCGAATGAAAGAATATTAGTAAAATGTAGAAACAGCTTAAATAACATGAATATTTTATGTTCGCTGTGTTATCTAGAAACCCAGCTGTTTGCTGACCATTAAAGACAGACGGTTACAGGCCTGGTATTAAGTTATTTAAAATGGAAACTCTGAAAATATATTTGTTGAACGATGTTTCCTGTCTTGAATTCTCCATTATGCATTTGGCCTCTGCGGAGAGAGGGAAATAACATTATGTACACACATCGTTAATTACTCATTAATCTGACATTTTGATGGCATTAAGCAGCAAATATTAATTTGAGACTCAACATTGTGATTGTTTCTAAGATGTATGACATCTCCAAAAATATGAAACCTGAATTTCAAAATTACTTTCTTCAAAGACCGATGGTGGCAAAACTCATTATTAGGGCCTTCTGTACCTTAAATGCTTTAAACGAAACACTGCAATTTACAGAATTCATTACTGCGCACAACTAATTAGAACTTTAAAGGAAATCACAGTAGGGAATTAGACATTTTAAAGAGCATTTCCTTGAGCTGAAATGTTCTTCAGAATAAAGGTTGTTTTGCAGCAAATGAGGTACTTGAATTCTACATACGTATATAGACACACACTGTAAAGAGTAGCATGTTTGACCAGCCGTGTTTGGAAACTGGTCTTGTTCTCCATGCAGACAAAAGGGATAGCAACAAAGGAGAGGCAAGACAGAAATGCAAATCAGATGTCCGCGGTGTCCTCGGAAGCCCAACAAAAAACACAGACGTATATAATTAGTTTCCAAAGCCAGCTTTATCCTAGGGGAAAAAAAATTCTCATCTAAGAAAACAGCAGTGGGAGCGGTGTGAGTCCCAGGTGTATGGGTGATTACAGAGGAGAGCAGAAAGAGCCACTGCTGTTCAGCTCAGCTGCCTCTGTGCCACACAAATGTGTTTACAGAAAGAATATAAAATCGACCATGGATAACTCCCTCCCTTTCCCCAAATTGATTAATTTCTCGACGTGCTGGCAGATTTCTACATGGACGGGGATGGAGTTTGAGAGATGAATGTGTAAATCAACAGCAGGTGGGAAGTTGAATTTGTCTGGCCCAGCTGCCGTTTCATGCATTTCCTATTCTCTCTGGCTATCACAGTCCAGCATCTGTCATTGAGTGGGACTCACGGGCTTCTGTCCTCCCAAGCCTGGGGAGCCACAGTGTGGCCTGTGTCTCCTGACAGCTCAGAGCCCTGGATGGAATAGCAAAGAGCAGGAATGACAGTCCTGTCACTGTTAGCAGGGACTGACAGAGATGAGCAGGATATTGTTTTCGTAACGCATTTTAGTGCTTCTCTTCCTCTCCACCTTGAGTTTCGATATTATCTGGGCTCCTTTACAATACCTCCTTACTTGATAATAAAACTCTTACATTTCAAGTGTGCTTTTCTTTGTATTTTAATCTTGGTGATGATACCCGGCGATAAAAAAATGACCTGCTTTCTTGCCCTTTAGATTAAGTCTTGAAGGAACAATGTGTTTTCGGCACCCTCTAGAAATCTCCGCAGAATTTAATCATCCAGCAGACCCACATTTTCAGCATTTACTAATAACATCATTGAGTTTCAGAGTTAGGCATCACCTGTAGAGGTGATCCTCTCGATTCTTACAGTGTAGAATGAACCCACTCTCTGCCTCCCCCATCACTCATGACCACCCAGCTTCTGTCTTGGAGTTGATGAGCTTTCCTGTGATATCCGAGCAAATGGCAGGTGCCTCCCTCTGACAGCACTCGTCCACTTGGGGCACTGCACAGAAACGCCAGCCTGCCGTTCTCGGATAATAGAAAGGGTTGCTGTTTCTCCAAGGCTTTCTTTGAAAGATCAGTCAGACCTCCATCTTTCTTAGGGGCTTGCTTGGACAGATCTTATTTTCAAAATGAAATCACAATTCCTGGTGTCATTTTAAAATGTTGCACAGAAAACACTGATTATTGCTGGCAGGCAGGAAATCAGATCTTTGTTTGATATTTATTTTGAAAGAGATGTTTTAAGGTTAGCTAAAGCACAAGGCACTATGTTCACTGTTACTTCGGGGTGCTAACACTGAACTGTCTAGCTCATGTATCTTTTTATATTCATAATTTGGCCTATGGTTTCCTCTACCATTTGTTTCCACTTGAAGTTTTTTTTTTTCTTTTTAAGAATCTAATTCCTAATAAGCTGAAATGGCTTAAGATATTATTCTTTATTGTCCTTTCAAGTTACAGGAAACATCAAATATTAAGTCTCTTCTGTTATCAGTTAGATATATGGCCAGGTCTATTGTCTCTCTTTGCACACATATTTTCATGGCACCTAATTATTTTTTCTCCTTAAACCTTAGCTAAAATGTTTTGAGGCTTGTTACACCACATTTGTCTTCATATTTATTTGCAGTCTTTTGAGTAGAGAGAGACAAAGTATTATTGTTTACAAATTCCTGGAAGATTTGCCTTCAGTAATCTCTGTGTACATTTTCAGTAGAAAAAGAGGTCAGAAAGGAAAGAAAAAAGATTAAATAGAAAATCCCAAATTATTTGGAAAAAATCAAAGTTGATCCGAATAGAAAACCGCCCATAGAAATGTGGAGTGTTCAATTAAAAGCTTGTGAAAAGGCTCTGAGATCTGTGCTAGTGATATTTAATCCATCCGCAAGACAGTTGTAGTATGCAAATATAAAAGTGTAGCATCTTACAGTTTACAATTCTTTGGAGATAAAAACCCATGCAGCCTCTTCACGAATACCTCAATTAATGAGACGTTCCCTACCATGATAGCAAGTATTAACTGGCCACAAAGTAGACACCAGGCACTGTCTCACGTGTGGGGAAGAAATGCTGAACAGGATAGAGACAGAGAAACAGTTTCTGTTGTTGTGGAGTTACATTTGAGTGGACGATGCAGGTATAGCAAAGCTAAACTGTTTAAATTCTGTTCCTCGTGTTCTCCACACCCTGCTTCTGTGTCTTTCGAGACTCAATTCAGAGTTAGGATTACCCTCAAGGGTTTCTAGTCCAGCCTGCTAACAGCACCTAAAGTCTCTCTGTGGAACCTGTATGTTTCTGGTAAAATTGGACAGTCTTCTGCACGTGGGACGCTCTTGTGTCCCCATTGCTATGCCCCAAGGGAGGCAGCCAGAGATTTGGTGCTGGCTTCGGTTAGCCTCAGCACATTGTTACCTGGCATGAAGGCATGGTCACCTGCAAACCTTAGGCTTCTTTAACAGGAACTGCTTGGGACCAAGTCTCCCAGATCCTGTATTTGTATATTAGATTTTTTGACCCAAAATATAGGACTTTTGTTGCCTTCATCCCCTTTGTATTTCATTACAGTTAAAATTGTGCCATGTCGCAGCTTATTTTGAAATCTGAGTCCCGATTATTTTCTCTAAACACTTTTGATTGATCGCTTTACCTGTAAACAATTTTGAGTATTCACTTTCTTTTTTTTTTTTTAATTTTTTTGGTAATGTTTTTATTTACTTTTGAGCAACAGAGACAGAGCATAAGTCAGGGAGGGGCAGAGAGGGAGGGAGACACAGAACCTGAAGCAGGCTCCAGGCTCCGAGCTGTCAGCACAGAGCCTGACGGGGGGCGCAAACCCACGTATCGCGAGGTCATGACCTGAGCCAAAGTCAGACGCTCAACCAACTGAGCGACCCAGGTGCCCCTCACCTACGCTTTCTTTGTTGTTCTTATCTTCAGTACACAATTCCTTTGTGGGAAACTTCTTTTTTTTTCCTTAAACCAGCTGTCCATTTTGGTAAGAATGGTTTAGTTAGAGCTAGAGAATGTAATCCATAAATCCACTGAACAGCGCTCGACTAAAACAGCTGTGTTACTACAGTAAAAAAGAGAAAGACAGAAAGACCCCTCCCTCAGTTGTCTGTGGTTACAGAAGCCCTCAGACTTCTCGTATACGTGACCTGACAAGCTGCCCTCTCAATACAAACCATGACAATATCATTGTCATTCATTGCATTTGAAATGTTAGTGAGGCTGAGCTCCTTTTTTTTTTAGTTTAAAAACAGACAGAAATAGCCCTGATTCTGTCTTCCCACCCTGGTATACCATCTCACACGCTTCTTGGGCTATACTCACCCTACTTTAGTGACCTTCTCTCTGGCCTATCAGTTGTCTCTCTCAAATTTTCATCATGCATACTTTTGATATCTCGCCTATAAGTTGTCATCCCCTCTTACATAGAGGTAGATAAAGGGGGGGCACCCGGGTGGCTCAGTCAGTGAAGCATCTGACTTCAGCTCAGGTCATGATCTCATGGTTCGTGGGTTCGATCCCCATGTTAGGCTGTTTGCTGATAACTCAGAGTCTGGGGCCTGCTTCAGATTCTGTGTCTCCTTCTCTCTCTGCCCCTCCCCTGCTCATGCTCTGTCTCTCTCTCTCTCTCTCTCTCTCTCTCTCAAAAATAAACAAACATTGGGGTACCTGGGTGGCTCAGTCGGTTGAGCGTCTGACTTTGGCTCAGGTCATGACCTCGTGGTTTGTGGGTTTGAGCCCCGCGTCCGGCTCTGTGCTGACAGCTCAGAGCCCGGAGCCTGCTTCAGATTCTGTGTCTCCCTGTCTCTCTGCCCCTCCCCTGCTCGTGCTCTGTCTCTCTTCATCTCTCAAAAACAAATAAACATTTAAAAAAAAATTACATGAGGTTCTGGCAACTTCCACGTGGTTGTTCCAGGAGCATGAGCGTGCAGCTGTGTACACGCTGGTGTCCAGCTCTCGGGCACTGGGCAAAGGGAAGAGGGAGGCACTAGGACACTGCAGATGCACCGATGTTCCAGTTTTCCAAAGGGGGTGAAGTGTCACATAATCAAGAGAACATAGTGTTATTAAACCCAAGCTTCTGCTGCTTTGAGGCCATCTTGTTGTTCACTCTGCACACGTATGTAGGGGACATACCCAAGGACAGTTTCCAAATGACAGTGATGTTGACAGGCCTGCCCACTGCCTGCTTAGAGCTGTCCTCAACTTTAAGCCTTCTGTGTCTCAGCTTCCCACTTTGTAAGATAGGAATAAAAAGCCCATTTCATAGGTTTCCCATGAGAATCAAATGAAATGAGATTTGTAAAGAGCCTGGTACTGAGCCTGTCACCACAAAGGGTCCCAGTAAGTGGTACCATGTGGGTAACTACAATCAAAGCTCTTGACAGTGTCTTGATAATCTTCCAGCCAGAATGGAAAACTCAGGGGCATGCTGTAAACAATTAGGCTTATTCCCGTCTAGTTTAAAAACAGTACCTCACGAGGATTGACGAATGGATCATTGTCAACCTAGAGGTTTTAAGTGTTCCAAGAACTCATCTTTACCCTTTCTCTACTTAAAAAAAATATTTTTTAATGTTTATTTATTTTTAAGATATATAAAGAGACACAAGCAGGGGAGGGATAGAGAGAGAGGGAGGCACAGAATCCAAAGCAGGCTCCAGGCTCAGAGCCGTCAGCACAGAGCCTGATGCAGGGCTTGAACCCATGAACCATGAGATCATGACCTGAGCCAAAGTCAGACAGACGCTTAATATACTGAGACTTGCAGGTGTCCCTGAAGTGATATTTTAGTAGTTTTCAACTTTAATTATAAATTTTGAAACAAACCAAAAAAAGAAAAAGAAAATACAGTTCAGTGGCTACCAACCACTTGATTTCCAACTAATATTTTACCATATTTATTCCATCAATATATTTTTTGTGAATTTTTTGCAAAGAGTTGTCTGGACACCCTATTCCCAAATACTTCATTATTGCATCTCCTAAAAAAATCAGGATTTTATCCCTAAAATAAGGTCATTCTCTATCATAACTGCTGTGCCATTTTCATAGATAAGAAAATTAACACTAATTCTCTCATATCATGTAATGCCTAGTGCAATTATCCCTCTAAAATGTATTCTACATTTCTTTCCCCAAACTAGGTTTCAATTAATTTTCATGCATCACCATTATATCTCGAATAGTATTAGAATTTAGACATTTTGTTGTGAAAGAGGTGGGAATGAAAGATCTGGATGATTTTTTTTAATATTTTCAGTCCCATTTTACATGAACGATGACTTTTCAGATGAAATAGACTATTGATCTCGGTTGTTCCTGTGGTTTTTCACTTGGTAGTAAATGGCACCGGATATGTTAAAGTTGTAAAATATAGAAATCTCTAAAGTGTTGACATGAACCACATCTTAACACAGGCAGTCCGTCATCTGTAAATGCACACGGGTCACTTAGTACTTTGATGCTCTGTGTGTGAAACCATCTCATAAGCAAGCAGTGCACCAAGAGTTTTGGCTCAGCACTGATAATGGATTATAATAGATTGAAATTAAATATGATTTACATGACAGGAAAATGGTGCCAGCTAAGTAAATAATTGATTAATCATCCCCCAGTTAAATCTGGCAGGTTAAACTGCAAGCCTGGAATTGAACACTCCGTACAAGCTCCTCTCCACCTTTCAAACCTAATGAAACTTGTATCAAAGAAGACAGAAAAGTCAGAAACTGTCCAGAGAAATGGCATGGCCCTTCCTGTGTCTAGTTTGCAACATGACACTATGTGTGTTCGTTGAGCTATGGGAGCCATGGTGAGAAGATGAGGACCCAGGAAATAGCTGTCCTAGAACATATTGAAAAGGAGATCAGTGGTTGTGTGGGAATGAACACATTCAGAAGGCAGATGACGGCAGCTCTTCTTTTATGTTGCCCTTCTAAATGATGGGGACATGAGTAGGGTCAGTATGGCTTTGATGAATTAGATTAGCATATAGAACTGGTTACCATGTGTCCTGGTCACTGTGTGGCTGCCACTGGACTCCTGGGTGGCCTTAGGCCATTCACTTAGCCTGCCATTTGTCTGTGTCTCCAATGGGTCATGTGTAAATAAAAGGCCTGGACAGAGATCCCTGAGGTGCCTTCCAACTCTTCACATCTAAAAGTCTAACAGCTAGAGACCTCTATTAGGTAGTGCGTCCTGCTTCCCTTGTGTAATTATAAGTGGCCTTTGTTATGATGGCCCTAGAACACTGCAGTCTCCTACGTGTTTTCTGAATTGTCCAAGGGCATCCTTAGTTTATATTAAATACACATGATTTTGTTTCACTTCTTAAAGATTGGTAGTCTTCCCCTAACACTTAATTAGCTAGAATGTTTAATTAATCAGAATAGTCCATTCTGGGTCCATGTAGAATAAGATAAATTTTATTATAATTAGAAAAATATTTACATGTTAAAAAATGGTAGAGCCACTAATACATTACAGTCCTGCTTCAAAATCCTTAATTCACACTAGTTTAGCAACCTCAGAGAAAAAGAACTGACCTCATTCATCGTCCGAGGTGATGTTGTATTGCATTTTTTTCCGTTTATTTATTTATTTAAGTAATCTCTACACCCAACATGAGGCTTGAACTCATGACTCCCAGATCAAGAGTCCTGTCCCCTTCTGATTGAGCTAGCCAAGTGCTCCTGTTGTGTTGCATTTTAAAGATTGGTTCAGTGTTTGTATTTTCCAGGTCAGCAGAACATGTCCTAGAGAGGCTTTAATAAATTTCTTAGGATTTTTATGTTTCTTCTTCCATAAAATAGAAATAGTGCTTATATCAAGGAGTATTAAAGATAGAAATCACATAGGTAAAGTGCGTGCATAACAGGTACTGATACATGTTAGTGATCAGAGACATTGTAGTATCACTGAATCCTTAGCAATTTCCTTCCAAGTAGAGGGTCCTCCAACCCATGTGCTTGTGAAGAACGAGACTTATGACTTTATGTCCATCATCTTTGTCTCACAACATCGGATCAACTTTGCAACACTTCACTGTCTAACTCATAACCCTAGAAAGGTAGATATCTCTTTTATTATCAAAAATATGAATAAGCTCCATGAATATTCGGCCTAAGATTGACACCCATTTGTCAACTCTTTATTTTATTGGGCCCAGGAATACCAGTAGTAGCTGCCTTAGCTTCAGTTGTTAACATACAATTATGATGAACAAAGAACCCACAAAACAGACCTAAGTTATAAAATGTGATGCTTATTCTTTATATTTGAACTTTGGCCACATCAAAGTGTATTTGCCCAACTATAAATATTACAAATGGCAAAAACCTGATAAAATTCAGGGATCGTGCCCAACACTAACATTACAATACAATCACTTATGATTTTTACAAGAGATGGTAAGTGATTGAGCATTTGTTTCTGTAACATTTTGTGAGAAAAAGAAAAACTGGAATCTTCAACTCAGTTTTTCCTCTTGAAAATATCCTCAACTATCTTCTTGAAGACCGTTCCAACACTGACACTGGTAGAAGTGTAGACATCATTACTCTATCTTGTTGGTCCCCTCCCCTTCTTTTTAAAGATCTGTCTGGCCATTTAAAGATCTGTCTTTGCTGCTTTACAGATGGAAGGTTAGACCTTAATATTTCCCAGGTTCATACAAAGAAAGGTCTCTACTTGGGTTTCATGAATATGTTAAGTGAGGTCAGAGGGTGTTACCCTCTAGGAGCATAGAGTCCCACTCCGTCATCCCATCCCCACCACACCCCACCTCTGCCTCCTTGGAATCCGGGCTAGACATGGTAAGCGTTTGTGGATAATTTAGACATACCTAAGAGGAAACGCAGAGGCCCACAACCTTCTGGAGGCAGGTTCTCCTTCACCGGCTTTAGGATTCCCTTGGACACAAGCATAGGCAAAGACACTGATTCTGGTGACATTCCTTTTTTGGTTGGAAAATGTCAGTGTCTTTGGTTTTAATCAAAATCGCTCATAATCTGGTTTAATGATGCCATAAAGGCCTTGGTTTACTCTGCCCCAGGTGAATGAAAATATTTGCTGTGAAAAATAGGTTATTAGTTTTATAGCCCTACCTACTTCAATGCCTCTATCAAGAATATGAGAAGAGGTATTAAATCTCAATTTTTAATAAAGTTATTGACATCATTGGGGAGCTTTATAACATTTGACATTTGCTTTCAGTGTTGGGGGAAGAAGTTGAAAGTAAATTGATTTGGTATTTATTTCCTGGGTTGGAGTACAAGTTACTTTCAACATAAAATATGTGCACTGCCTTTGAATGCAGTGAGCAGAATGGGTTGTTGGTTCTGAAAATGAACATAAATTTTAGAATAAAATGGGTAATGTGGTCATGATAATAATGTAATTCGATTGCTAAATGAACCCATTTTATTATATTCATCACCAGATTCCTATTGCCACCTAGATACCCTTCAAAATTGATAGAAAGTGATGTCTGGACCCAGCTAACACAGCTCATTGGTGAAAATACAGATCACTTAAGGAAAGTTAACAGGAAATGTCATTAATATGCTGTTGGTATCACTTTTTGCTGCTGGAGTATTAAAAAAACAACTCCCAGAAAAATGTCTTTGAAATGTGGACTTCCTTGCAGAGAATTATCTGTCCATTTTCCAATAGACTTTGCTTCTAGTTGGTAATGATATTGGGGTTTGGGGATGGGGCAGTGATGGGGTTGGTGGCAGTGTTTGCTGGGCACAGGCAGGTCTGGGACTGGAAGCGGTGCAGTAAGAGCTTGATGGGACAGAGGAAAGCCCAGGGTCCAAAGGCACCGCTGTTCCTACCTTGGCAGCTAAGACCTGGTTAAATCTCCAGTAATCCGTGAAGCAGGGCTCCTGATACAGTATGATAAACGATGGGTCCGCATCACAGCTGCCTATTAAGAACTGCTCTCTGAAAACACAAGATCCGTTTTCCTGAAGACATATCTCCGTCAACAGCTTCCCTCATTGGGCCAACACATTCTACCAGTATCTCTTAGAAAATGCCGGTTCCTGCCATGACCGCATGTATTTTCAGGAAGAGGCCTACAAAACTTGTACAAAGGCCAGCTGTAATATAGTTCCTTTCATCTACTGTTCCCAAACTGTGTGCAACACCCTGCCTGGCTTCTTTTTTCTTGCTTTACTAAAGATGATGCCAGCTTATTTACCCCAGCAGTGTGCTTAATGTAGATGTTAAACCGTGCAATAGATTTTAAAATGAATTTTTAATTACTTTCTGCTATTCTGAGCTCATTGCAATCAGCAGCCATCTTGCTTGAGGATAAAACAAAACAAAACCAGCCAGCTCATGGGAGGAGCAAAGGCCTGCAGAGAAAAGCCTTTGCGGAAAGGGGTACAGAAGCCCATTGTCAGCAGCAGCTGCAGGACGCCTCTCCCAAGCACAGGCCCAACTGCCAGAGGGTTCCAGAGCCTTTGAGTTTTCCACTGATGGTCCCTCCTGTCTAATGAGGTCACCTCTCAGCACAGTAGGTGGGATGACTCTGCTAATGGGAGATTCAGAAATGCGGATTGCAATTACAGTCTTTGTTTCCAGATAGCTCCCTTAGTTTCCAAACAGCCCAAGGAGGTAGAAACGGGGACAGCAACTCTACACAGCAGCTAGATAGGATGCGTTCTTTATCTAGTATCATCTAAGTTCCTTTCACTGTTCGGGGCTCTGTCTTTTCTCAGGAGCAGAGATGGGGGCGAATGGGAACGGCACTAGCCAGAAATACATAGAGACATTTAAAGCTCTGTCATTTACTTACCGTGTCACCTTATCCACACTATGCCAGTGGAAGAGCCACGGTTCAGAGGGTTGAAGTGACCTGTGGCCACCACGCTAGGCTCCAACATCTACCAAATGGGAACAACACACTGTGAGAATTTTGTCCGTGGAAATGCTTTGAAAATGAATAAATCTTCTACACATGTAATGCCTCCTAACAGTTAGTCCTAAATATTTATCTCTGTGACTGCCATACAGAGAATGCAAGAAATTGCTGGTATCTGAGAGGAGCAGCCTGAGGTGGGGACCACAGAACCCTGGGTGTGCGTCTCCACGGCTTTCGTGGCATCGGGGCCCTGGCTCCCTCTGTCCGCGTTGCCATGACAACAGGCAGCCGCTCTCCTCCTGGCCAGATCTAGAGCCTGGGCCAGCACTGGCCTGTTTGTTTTTTGTTGGTTTGGTTTGGCTTTTGTTTTCGGGGTTTTCTCGTTTTGTTTTGCTTTGTTTTAATTAGCCAGACCTGATTGCATGTCTCGTTTGGATTTGCCATTGTCCTAATTCCTGAATGTTTCTTGGATCTGAATTGTAAACCAGCAGTTTCCCTTTTCCCTGATATTTCTTCTTAGTGAGACAGGATAGAGGATAGAACACCAAGCAAGATTCAGCTTGAATTCCAGCCTAAAGATAATGAAGTGGGCATTTGTCACAATAAAAATATTTCCCAGAGGTTGGTCAGGAGATGAAGGCTCTGACCAAATCTGTGTCTCCCGATTTCCGATTTAATTAAGGCGTATCTGGCTCTCCGTATTTATCTGGCACCGTTGTAGGTCCTTTCGAGCATGCTCCGTCAATCCTTACAGCAGCTGTGGGTGGAGGGCATCATTTTGCCTGTGTACAAAATGAAGACGCTGCAGAATCTCTGAAAAGGAGCTTTTGCTCCAGTGCAAAGTGCTCTTTCCCTGCTGTGCTCCCTCTCTGTGTGGTCGTACTAATGGGTCTATTCCCTCTGTTCAGAGGAATCAGTGGTAACCGAGATCAAACAGAAGCCAGTGAATGACTGTCTCACCTCTCCATCATCTCACGTTGAGCTAAGAGCCTCAGCATTGTAGCCCCTTTCTGAAAGAATCATACAGGGGCACCTGGGTGGCTCATTCGGTTGAGCGTCCAACTTTGGCTCAGTGTCCTGTCTCACAGTTCGTGGGTTTGAACCCTGCATCAGACTCTGTGCTGACAGTTCAGAGCCTAGTGCCTGCTTTGGATTCTTTGTCTCCCTTTCTCTCTGCCCCTCATCCCACTCTCTCAAAAATAAACATTAAAAAAAATTTTAATACATAAAAGAATCATGTAACAACCAAATTGGTGCTTCACTTTCTGATCCTCAAGAGCAGATCAGCCACTCAGAGACTGGATTCTAAAGGAAAGAGCCTGGACTGTCTCCTGACCAAGAATCCTAGAAGTCATTTTGGGTGTTTGGATTACTTTGGAGGCGAGACAGTATCTCCACTGGACTCTGCATGGGGTCTGCCAGCGTGGGAGCTCTCCTGTAAGACCAGGGGTGCAGATTTCCACAAGAGAGAGAGAGTTTAGCCACATGCATGTATGCCCCTTCTAACTCAGGGGGGGCACATGGTATACTGGTGAGCAGAAAAATGACATAATGAGACATCAGTGTTCAGAAAGGATGAATCTGAATGCCGTATGCAAAATGGACTTTAGGAAGGATATCAGACTCAGAGAAATCAAGTAGGAAATCATTAAAACAGTCAAAGTGAGGGAGGCTAATGTCTGGTTGAGGACAGGGGCAGAGGGAGTGGAAGAAAATGGATCCATGGAAGAGCTGAGTTGAAGAAGGAATCAGGAATGCTAACGAGACTGAGGAGATAGATGTGAAGCCTGCAGGGGTTTGGAATTGCGTGTCTGTAACTCAAAGAAGTCCTCTGGACCGCTCCAGCCTCTGCCCCGCCTTACTCTAAGTAAAAGTGCTCTACTTCGAATATTAACAACTGAGATAAACTTATTTTTTTTGTTCACTTTATAGTGCTTCATTTAATTACTCATATTGTTACCATATTGCTTTCTGCTACTTTTCATTGCAGATGGATTAGCTAAGCTTTGTTTCCCAGCCAGAGAACTAACTGAATTACTATTTATAATGCAGTTTCTATGGAAAACGAATTATAAATTTCAAACAGCCTTGCAAATAGAATTTTGGAATACAGACAGAGTTGCAGACTTCTTTTATTGCCTTTATTTGAAAAGGAGATATTCTGGTAGTAGATGGGGGGCTGACTGTCAGAAGAAAGGTGAGGCTGAGAAGTATGTCTTTGGGATTCGTTTGCATAAAAGTTGGAATTTAAAAGGATGGCCATGATTGAAAGTAGGCAGGAAGAAGGATTGAGGCAGCCATGTACACCATTTGGTCAGCTAGTTTAGTACCGAAAGACAATAAATACAAAGTCTGTTGCATTTAAAATAAAAAATGGAAAGCTGAATCAACTTTGCTATGGTAAAAATTAATTGAAAAAAAAATGTGAAAGCAAATCACTATTTCAGAAAGGACCAATCTGAATGACTATATCTCACATTTTGAAAATATGAATTAAGATCTCAAGCAATGTAAATGTGCTTTTGGCAGGGGTGGGGGGTGGGGAATGGACTGAGTTGCACATAGTCATTTAAATTGATTAAAATCCATCGATCTGACTGCAGCAAATGAATGGTGGCATGTGTCCCCCTGTCTGTATGGAGACTGAATGAGTCACTGGGGAGCTCATGACACCTACCTGCTCACTTGCTATTTCCTGTTGAGCGTATCATTTAGAACCCAAGCCTCTACATCAGAGTCAACTCAACAGGTGTTTATTGAAACATCTTTCATATGCCAGCCCTATTCTAGGCTCTGGGAAGGATAAGAAGCATACGACTCTTTCACACACATTAAGGAATTTGTCATTCAGTTTGGGGAACAAGACTAACACACGTAAGTCAGTTGGAGAACATAAGGGAGAGAGTGGGTTCCGTTCCCAAACTGTCAGGCGGTTTTTTTTCTGTGGAGATACCAGGAAAGAGAGCGATCTCTGTGAACTGAAGCAGTGTGGGGAGACTGTGAAGAAAGGGAGATCTGGGATGAGTGTGAATGGATTCAGGATAGGGTGTCATCAGACTAGGAATATAGGGAAAGAGGTTTTGTGGGGGGAGGAGAGGAAGATGAAAGATTCAGACTTGAGGTCGAATGAGGTCTATAGGTGGAGCGTCCACATCAGGGGTTACAGGGGAGTAAGCCCAGCTGGTTGAGGTAGGAGAAGGTTTTGAAGGCCTTCCATGCCCGGTTAAGGGATCTGGTCTTGATCTAATGAATAATACAAGCAGGATATGACCCATACGGCAATCTGATACTGAGCACAGAATTTTAGAAGCAGGAGCAAAACCAGGTGGGGTGCTGGTGCTTATCGTTGAGACATCATCCACCACATGGACGTTCTGAGATGACCAGCTCAGGAGTCATGACTTTGACATGGCTCTAGCTGGCTCTTAAGTCAAAGACCCAAATCTTAAGTGTACAAGGGGGAATGGACTTAGCCTGAAAATACCAATTGAAACATGGTTGGAAAAAGCTGAGGATTTGTTGTCAATGTGCAAAAGCCACGGCCCCATCAAGCAGTGCATGTGGGAGTTCCAGAGAGAGAAAACAGAGCCAAATTGAATTGACCATCTTCACGATTCTAAGTGAAGATGTTCTCTCTGCTGGGGAGGCTTAAAGTGACTTGTCAGTTGGACACAGTTAGGAGGCATTGCACTGCTTGACAAATTCCGTGAATTTTTCACTTTGAAGCCAGCTTGGCATCGGGTAGAAAAAGTCATAGAATTACCTGACTGGGGCACACTTTTGGAGACCTCCACACTCAGCCTACTCTTGAATAAAGTTGAAATAATGGAAAAAAAGGAAACCTATATCCTTGTCTTTTACTTGTTCATGGCAAGCTCTTCATGCAGGGCCAAGGTTTTACTGGAAGACCCAAGCCCACACCAGCAGCTCTTGGCCTTCACTTGTACTTAGCTCTGTCATTCTTGTTGGTCACTGTGATCTAGTCTTATCCCCCCAGGGAGCATTGAGTGTGCAGCTAGATCCCATGAGGCCACCAGCCCGGAGCCTTACCTAGCTCAGCAGCTGACTTGTGAAGGATGGAAAATGAATGTTGAAATGCAGCCATGATGCATAAGGATCCTCACCAGGGCCACAGGTGCAAGGAGTGGGTCATAAGGGGGACAGAGGAGAGGCATTGGGTATTGGGTCGTCCCCCAGCTCTGGGCAAAACACTCCTGCAACATGCTGCCTTCCAGTGGAGGTATACACGCTAAAAGTAGATCGCCTAAATGCAGATTTGGAGTGGGTTGCAGAGAAAGACATGGTTGGAATCAGCCAGAATTTTCAGAGTTTTTTTAATGAGCTGTATGAAAGCATCCCTCACTACTGACTGGAAACAGCAAAGTTGCTCTCTGCGTTTCGGGGTCAGAGCTTGGGTCTGAGATCTGCCTTGACGAACCTCATGTGTGGGGTGACAGGCAGGCCCTGCCTTGGCACACAGAATCCGAGTACAATGGCTGCAGAAATCTTGCCGTGGATCGGCTGCATTGCCACCACACTTGTATTTATGCATTTTTCTTTTGGCATGATGCCTTCTCTTTCTGTTTTTAACAAATGGGAACCTATAACTGCCACACATCCCTTTGGCGTCTTCTCCTCTCCAAGCTAACATATGAAACAAGTCAGCGTAATATGTTCTAAAAATATGCACGTAACACTCAGACATGCATATTTGCACCTACTCTCCTTCGGAGCACTTTGTCTCGACCAGCAAGCACTACCTTTACAGGTTTTTGCTCTTCATGCACCGGGCCCATCTGAAGCCAAGTTGATTTGCTTTTGTGCATGTTCTCTATGACACAGCGCTCAATTATAGGGGCAAGGAGCATTTGCAACTGCTATTTACTCATTCCACCAAAAAAACTGTATTGAACACCCATTCCTACTAGGTTCTGAACATAAAAGATACAACCTGTTGGTCACTCCCTTAAGGAACTTCATATACTGCAAGGAGACCGGCAAATAAATAATGGACATATGGTGTGACATATCCTATATGGAAACCATCATGCTCAGTAAAAGCTGGAAAGAGGGTTTTATGGATCTGGGAGAAATTGGTTGTGGAGAGTGCATTTTGGAGCATATCTGGGAGTTCATGAGGAAGACTACAATGAAGAAAAGTGTCCCTTCCAGAGCAGAAAGCGCGTGCAGAGGCAAGAGTGATCCGAAGCGGCACATTGGGTGGGAGGGAGCTGTAAGCAACGCAGTGTGCCCAGGGCAGGGCTCACGCATGAGGAGTGACTGGGGACAGAGGCAGGATGAACCCATCGAGGTCTTTATAGCCCATATGAGCAGCTTCAGCTTGATTATCGCATTAGCTGGGATAGTAAGCCATTGCAACATGTTAAAGGAAGGGACGCTGTCAGGTTTGTGCTTTATAAAGATGACTCTGATAGGAGTGAGAATGATTTGTAGAGGGTCGCACCAGAAGCAAGGAAAGCAGATAGATTCCATTACTCGTCTTCCTGGTGAGCTCTGCAAGAACCTGAACTCCAGCAGTATGGCAATTTGGAGGAAAGGATAGATGGAAGAGGTGTTTAAAGAGTAGTGACAGGATGTGGTTGCTGGTGTGTGTGTGTGGGATGGAGAAGAGGGCTCTCAGGATTCTGGCTGGGACATCAGAGTAGATGGTGACACCATTAAGCATATGAGTGAAAGAGCAGGTTTGAGAAAGATAATGAGTTGAGTTTGGTTAGAGGTAGACTTTCAGGTGGAAATTGAAAGTGAACAGTGGTATGTATGAACCTGGGACTAAGAAGAAAGGCCTGGGATTGGGATGTGAACTTGGGGGTGAGTCCTGAGTGTGCAGGTGGCAGGGGAGAATAGAGGAGGGTGATGATCACAGGAGAGAGTGGAAAGAACACAGGTCTTTCACCAGATCTGGGGTTGAGTGCTGACTCTGTGCTAGCATGTGACATTGGGAAAGTTGTCCAGCTACAGTGAGCTTTACTTTTCTCATACATTAAATGGGGATAACCATTAATGAATAATTCAACAAATATTTATTGAGTTCCTCCTATGTGATTTGACCTGGGGATATAAATGTGGAGAATATACACATGGTGTGTGCACTGAGTTAACCTTCAGAAGCCTTTCTTTCATAGGGGGTGAAGACATTAAACGAACACTTGCCTGAATAATTATTATTAGGGTAAATGCTGAGAAGAATTGCATGAGGTAATGGGTTTAAGATGTCTGGCACGAGGGTGTAACACAGAGCAGGTCCTCGACGGTACCAGCAGGAGTAATTATACACATTACACTTTTCACGGAATGATGTGAATAGACTCCAGTTTCCAGTGAGTCTGGAAGGGAAGCAAGGGAGGTGAGAAATGGGCAATAATGAACAAAGATTATTATCTCAAAAGTTTGTTAAGAGAAGTTATGATTTAGCGGGCTATGTACAGAGAAAATTAGTGGCTGAAGAAAGGTTTGGGATTTTCAACATGGAAAACACAACCATATTGACATGCTGAGGGGAAGGACCTAGTAGAGAAGAAGTTATAGGACACATGGACAGAGGTCTCTCAGGAGAAAGAGAGAGGGAAAGAAGTGAGCCTTTGCTGAGCCAGCAAGAGAAGCATGGTAACAGGATTAAATGAGATAATGCATTACAAAATGCTTGGCACAGTGTTGGCATATGGCGGGTATTTCAAACATTGTGTTGAGTGTGGCTGTGAAGATGTGTACACATGCACGTGTACTTATACATATACGTGTATATGTACATGTATATATGCCTATCCCCCTGTGCACACAGTTAAAAGCTTTAATGGTGGGGATTGAAGGAGGGAAGCTGATGTTCATATCTGGTGACCTTACTTCTCTTTGCAGAGAAGGAGGTGAGGTATCTGCTGAGAGATGGGGCAGAACTGTAGCTCACGAGGAAAAATGTAATGGTTTAAACTGGCCACTAGAGGAATGAAAGAAAGAAAAAGGTTGACCTGGAGAGGGTTCACTGAACATTGGAGGTCATGTGTTCTACACAATTAGAGCTGGGCCATTTCCTCCAACAAACCCCGTTTACCTCTTTCTTGGCTTACATCAACCTTTGGGGTTGGCTGTGTGGCTGTAGTGTAACAAAAAGCAGTGAGAGAGCTAAAGGTGCCAACAGGACAGGAAGTGAGGTGTTGGGCAACAGAGTTGGACCAAAGAGGAAAGTGGAGCCTGCTGGAACCAAGATGGGTAACACCAGATGGCTCCGTAAGATCTAAGGGTGAGTGCAGTAGGTGTGGAGGGTGAAAGGGAACTAGAAGAATAGGAAATGGCCATTACACAGCTATGTATTGGAATCACAATCTTCAAAAGAAAAGCAGGCTTAACATGTGACCTAGATAAGGAGTTGCTTAAGGAGGATGGAGGTGATGGTCAGAGGAAGTCAAGAACATGGAGGCTGGCCCTCCACCAACACTAATGAACTGAAAGTTCTTCCTTCAAGGGCACTGTGGTCTTTATTGCCAAGTTAAATGTCCTTTTCTCCATTCTCCAAATCTTTGACTCCTCTTAGCATTCCTTGCTACTGACCAGCACCTTCCTTGTGCTCTGTTTGAGGTGGGCGTTGGGCATGTGTATTCCTCGCTCTCCTTCCCCCCTCATCCCTCTCTTAGCTTTTCCCCTTCAGCTTCCAGCCTTCTGGTCGACCCGTTCTCTCAAGACTCCCCTGGACTATCCACCTTCACCATCAGAGTCCCTCCCTCACAGGTGCTTGTGACACGCGGGCCTGAAATAGAGATGCAGTGGTGGGAAAAGGGAGAAGAAACAGACGTGAAAGGTATTTCAGAACTTGGGATGAAAGTCAACGGGGAGCAAGCAGGAGAAGAGGAGGGCCATGCCGAGAACCTCAGGACACCTGTGTTTAAGGGCGGGAAGGTGTCCTTAAACATGGAGAAGGGGGAGATATTGAGGTAGAGAAGCATGACAGTGTGGTGGTCTTCAGTAGGAGAGAAGACACCTCTCTAGAGAGTAGATGGAAGACTTGGAGTAGATGCCCTGGGGAGTGGGGAGAGGTGTCAGTCAGTTGTGGAGGTGACGTCCTCAGAAGAAGTGGGACCATCGTCCTTGTTTGTCCAGGACTGTTGTGATTTGTGCCTGGTGTTCGGGCATAATTATCTTCATTGAACCCCTTTTCACTTGTAGTCAGTCCAGGTTAGAGGATACCCTGGAACATCAACCCAGAGCAAAGCAGCAAAGACTTAAAAACAAAAGAGGATCCCCTAATCAGGAAAACAACCCAACTATGCCCCACTTGCACATTCTGCTTAAAAACCTGAAGCATGCAGTCCCGGAATCTGTGCTGTGGGATCCCATTGAGCAATAGGGTGGGCATCTGAAGCACTGCTAACCAAAACTTGACGGCTGAGCAGATGCCCACAACCAAACTGAAAATGTTCCAAGTTTTAGTTTCACATCAAGCAGCCTAAATAAATGGCAACACTGTGTTCATATTGATTTCATTTAGAGCAGTCGCCAGAGCATTCTTCTATCCCCTTCATCCCTGCTTTGTTGGTGCGTAATACTCCTGCTAGTCAGACATGTAGTGCCATTGCTTTGTTTGGAAGTCTGCCTTTAAAAAGAAAACAAACAGGGGCGCCTGGGTGGCGCAGTCGGTTAAGCGTCCGACTTCAGCCAGGTCACGATCTCGCGGTCCGTGAGTTCGAGCCCCGCGTCGGGCTCTGGGCTGATGGCTCGGAGCCTGGAGCCTGTTTCCGATTCTGTGTCTCCCTCTCTCTCTGCCCCTCCCCTGTTCATGCTCTGTCTCTCTCTGTCCCAAAAATAAATAAACGTTGAAAAAAAAAAAAAAAAAGAAAGAAAACAAACAGAGGTGCTTGGGTGGCTCCATTGGGTGAACGTCTAACTCTTGATTTCGGTTCAGGTCATGATCTCGCAGCTTCATGAGTTTGAGCCCCACCTGGGGCTCTGCTTGGGATTCTCTCTCTCTCCCTCTTTCTGCCCCTCCACCACTCACACTGTCTCTGTCTCTCTCAAAATAAATAAACTTTAAAAAAATAAAAATAAATTGGGGTGCCTGGATGGCTCAGCTGAGTATCCAACTTTGGCTCAGGTCATGATCTCGCGGTTCATGGGTTCAAGCCCTGCATCAGGCTCTGTGCTGACAGCTCAGAGCCTGGAACCTGCTTTAAATTCTGTGTCTCCATTGCTCTCTGCCCCTCCCATGCTATCTCTCTCTCTCTCTCAAAAATAAATTAAAAAAAAAAACATTAAAAAATTTAAAAAGAAATAAAAAAACACACTGTCATTGTACACCTGAAACTAATATGACCCCGTCTGTTAACTAACTGGAATTTAAACAAAAACTTTTTAAGAAATGAAATAAAAACCACTGTCTAGATCATCAACTCTTAATCTTTTGGGGCTCCAGCTCCTTGACACTTCTGAAAATTAGTATACTCCACAAAGCTCTTTTATGTATATTGGCTATATGAATCAATATTTATGGTAATAAAGCTTAGATTAAAAAATTATTTATTTAACTCATTTAAAAGTAGCAGTAGTGTATTTATGTGTTACCATAAGTCATCTATTTTATGAAAAATAACTGAACTTTTTTTTAAACTTGAGGAAAGCAGCATTGTTTTACATTTTTGCAATTCTCTTTAAGATCTGCCTTAATGAAAGACAGCTGGATTCTCCTAGCTGCTTCCCCATTCATCTGTTGTCATATATTGTTCTTATTGAAGTGTGTGAAGAAAATCCAGCCTCACACAGATATGTAGAGGAGTGTGTTAATTGACTTCTGGGATTATTGTGGATATTCCAAAACTTGACAAGTGGCAACTTCTTTTTTTTTTTTTTTTTAATGTTTCTATTTATTTTTGAGATAGAGACAGAGCATGACCAGGGGAGGGGCAGAAAGAGAGGGAGACACAGAATCTGAAACAGGCTCCAGGCTCTGAACTGTCAGCACAGAGCCCAACACCGGGCTTAAGTTCATCAACCGCAAGATTGTGACCTGAGCCAAGGTCAGATGTGGGACTGAGCCACCCAGGTGCCCCGACAAGTGGCAGCTTCTTAGTTAGTTGCCATGTGGGATGTGAAAGCTCTATCACATGAGTTTTTTGCACCCTATTTCATTAAAACCCATTGGTTTGTCTGGCACTCTGAGTGTATCATGTGCTCATGCATGATTTTGTAATATTTGGGCATTTAGAAGATACTGGTTCACTGAGCTATGAAGACCTTCCAAATACTGACACATTTTATTATATAATATTTTTTATTTTAAAGTATATATGATGATATTGCCAGGATTTCATCCAAGGAGGTGCTAGGATTAGAAAGTTGTCACCCGTTGTTGGTAGATACAGGTTTTCTAAAATGCTTTGTTTTTTAATGTTTGTTTATTTTTGAGAGAGAGACAGAGTGCAAAGCAGGGCAGGAGCAGAGAGAGAGGGAGACACAGAATTGGAAGCAGTCTCCAGGCTCTGAGCTGTCAGCACAGAGCCCAACACTGGGCTTGAACTCACGAACCGCGAGATTGTGACCTGAGCTGAAGACAGACACCTAACCGACTGAGCCACCCGGGTGCCCCCTAAAATCCTAATTTTTGCTTAAAAGCTTGAATTTTATCATTGGCCACACGGACTTCTGGGTATTTTTCATAAAATGACAGGCTCGCTTTATTTATTCTTGAGAAAAGTCTTCCAAATACCCAAGTCCGAATAACCTTAGTTTGTCAGTAATAATTTCAAGTGAAAATGATGACCCATGAAAATGGGGCTAGTTGAGCTCACAAGTCTGTCTTGTAAATGTTCCTCCTCAAGCAACCATCGTACTTCAGTACCCAGCAGGGGTACGTTACACCTCTTCCCATTTTGTACACAGAATATTAAGATGTATGGTGCTGTTTCGTTCTTCTTTCCCTCACCCCTATCTCTAACCTACTGTAATAAGACCGTCCTTGTGTACATTACATTATGTTGGTTGCCTTTTTAAAAATTTTTTTAAGTGTTTATTTATTTTTGAGAGGGAGACAGAGTGCAAGTGGGGGAGGGGCAGAGAGAGAGGGTGACACAGAATCTGAAGCAGGCTCCAGGCTCTGAGCTGTCAGCACAGAGCCCGACGCAGGGCTCAGAATCACGAGCCACGAGATCATGACCTGAGCTGAAGTTGGACGCTTAACCAACTGCACCACCCATGTGCCCCTATCTTGGTCGCTTTTTAAATTGATCTCTTCAAGTTATGGTTCTGCTGGCCAAATTATGGAGTCCTCCAAAGCTACAAGTCAGACTTCTGATTCCTTCTCAGTACTTGTTAGTATCCTGTGACCAGATGCGTTAGATGGACAGGACTTAGTAGTTGTGTGGACGTGGGGTGAATGAAAAGTGATGAGGGCCTCTCCTATTCATTGGGTTAATTATGGTCATTCGTGGCATATTTCTGCTGGGTTGAATTATTAGAAGCACCGTCACCCGAAACAGTAAGTGTCTTAATGGCTTTATTCATCTAGAAGAGCAAGTTTGTATCTGGAGTGTGTTTCTTCAGTAATAAATAGCAGCACCCTGTTTCTAACAATAGTTGCCTCTGGAGACCTATGCCACCAACTGAAAACTAAAACTCGCCCCCATCTCTTCTAATGTGCAGTGGGACGTTTCAGATAGAGTATGGGCTTCTATTGCAGTGATTTATTTAATCTTTCCAAATCACATATAGATGCCTGTGGGAGATTAAGGCTTTCATATAATCAATGGCTTGCTGCAGCTTATTTGTAAAATGTAACAAGACAACTTTTAAAAACCTGCTTTAGTCTGTTTTCTCAAATTTGTGGTCAGGAATATTGCAGCTTATAGTTAGAAGTTTTAAACTATGTTTCATATATTTAAATTAGATATATTTCTTAAATGTTTATGTAAGAGTTAACTTCTTAGGTTGTAAGGCATCAATTAGAAGGAAAATAACGCCCAATGATTAGAAAATATCCAATTGTGGAAACGTAGAGTCTGTTTTCAGTACCATACCCCTGATCATCTACCACACATCTGGGCAAAATGTACCTGATGCCGTGAATAAAACAGAAAAGCCTGCAGTGTGACCTTTCCAGTTAATAGTTTCTGCATCTATAAACATGTCTGTACGTTTCTGTATCTATAAACACGTCTATTATGGAGAGAAAATCCAGTTGAAGCTTTTAACAATCTAACTTTTAAAATATTTTAAATGCCCCCTAACAGTAGTCAGTTGCTGGTCATTACTGCATGTAGCTTCCTCCTTCGCTCCATGCCTGAAACATCCTCCACTTGTAGCTGCTGAGACCGTGGAGACAGAGCCCTGAGTGCCCAATGCCTGGAGGGACTGTGGTCAGCAAGAAGGCTCTGGTTTGCAGCTGATCTTATTTCAATCAGCCCACATGGGGGCTCACTCGTGGGGACAGACACTGCTGAGCTCCCTTGGGCAGCCTTGGAACACCCAGCTTAGGAGCTCAGCCTTGGACAATCTCCTACCACATTGGAGCTGACAGTGTGGATGTGGTCATGGAGCTACACTGTGTTTCAGAGAATGAGATTGCGCCTCCTCTTTAGCTTTCTTGCACTCAGGTTACCAGTTGCCTCAGTTTCCATGGGACTCTTCCCATTGCAGGACATGAAGTCTCAAGGCCCCTTTTATGTGGCTGTCTTCTGGCCCTGGTACGGTATCCCAAATCCCAAATCTTGCACGGTGAGAGTGCACTGGGAACTGTAGGGTGTCGCAGGGGTTATGAAAGAATCAGCCACAAGCAGTGTTACTGTTTTTCGATGAAGAGAAACTCCAGACATTTCATCCCCTGAGCTGGTTTTATTTTCTGCCAACAGCAGGCAAAGCAAAGCCTCAAGCCCACTTGGCATTCGGAATTTTTTGTGTTGGAAACTGCTTGTGTTATTGTGCCAGAGGTTGGCCTAGGTGTTCATCATGAGCACTTAAAATTATTGCTTTAGCAGTTGCAGATGGCTGTACCAGCTCCAAACAAAAAGGGTCATGGAGGGTTCTGCTTATATAGTGCGGTTTCTGGAAGGAATGCACTATGGATTGTACCATGAGGTACACTGGACTTTGCTGACCCAGGGAATTTTTACAAGGTTAAATCAGCCATAAATTCTGTCTGGGCATTTTCTGCTTCCCAGACAGTTCCTCCAAGGGCTTTTTTTGAGAGTTCAGGTTAAACCAAACGTTCTTAGCCGTTGAGATACCCAACTCCCAGGTCTGACGTATGTATCTGTGGAAGCTTCATCACTGGGACACACGGGGAGTCTGGCAGGTATGTTCTGCATTTACGTTCATCCCACAGACAAAACAGCTGAGGAGTAAGATGCTTGAATTACACGTGACCTTGATCCACGCACATAGTCTGTGTTAGGAAATAAAAATCTATACCACCAATAAGAAAAGAGGCAAGGAATTAAAAAAGCCCCCAAATCCACAATTACTTGTATCTTATAAAATGAAAATTACATACTCTAGTGGCTTTCTTTGTCACTTTTTAAAATCTTCATTCAGAATGTTTTATTTCTTGCTTTGGAATGTTTTATGCCTTCTCCTTATCCCTCTCTGGCATTTTATTTTATTTTATTTTATTTTATTTTATTTTATTTTATTTATTTTATTTTATTTTATTTTATTTTTTATTTTATTTTTTAACGTTTCTTTTTGAGACAGAGAGAGACAGAGCATGAATGGGGGAGGGTCAGAGAGAGAGAGAGGGAGACACAGAATCTGAAACAGGCTCCAGGCTCTGAGCTGTCAGCACAGAGCCCGACGCAGGGCTCGAACTCACGGACCATGAGATCATGACCTGAGCCCAAGTCGGACGCTTAACCGACCGAGCCACCCAGGCGCCCCCCTATCTGGCATTTTAAAGTTGGGGGACATCATGCTTTAGAGTCAGAATCCCTTGTTTTTCTTGCTGTGACTACTAAACCCTATGCTGGAGTGCATTACTACTGCCAAGTGTGTGGTTGCTGAGTTATCAAAAATATTTGGGCTTCCTTATCGTAACTCCATTATCATCCCTGGACAGCTCATTTCTGAGACTGCACAATCTTGTAATCAGTTAAAAGCTCTTTTTAAAAAAAGTGCATTTATCAATAGATAAACATGCATAAAATCTATCTACCTACTAAGTGTGGTTAGTGTGTCTGACTAGTAAAGGAGGTCACCATGCTTCCCCGCTAAGCATAAGGATGTAGTAAAAGAAACCCTTATTTGTTTGGCTTTTTCCCCTTCTCTCTTGCCCATCCTTCAGCAGAAACTGGAGTCTCTTGATTTTAGGTGGCCTGTAGCAAAACCGATGCGGGGGGAGGGTGGAGAGACAAGCCCGTGGCTGGGCTCCCTATAGTAGCCCAGGCTTCTGCAGCCTTTGGTGCCAGTGAGCAGCTGGTCTCATCATCCTTCCCCTGAACTGATCCTTTCCCTGAAACCTTGGCTTGGATGGCTTCCTGCAAAGGACGTGTAGTCTGCACGTGTGCCTGGTGAACTACTATTCAAGATATTTTCAGAAATCAAGGTTGTTATGCGAGGAAGTCAGGATCGTCTAAGTAAAACAAACAGACAGGCACTTGTGGGGTTTTATTTCCATGCGATCTGTGATTTGGGGTGGCCGTTCCTTGGGGAGGAGGAGCAGCCTGATGGTTGTGGCGTGTTACGAGGCAATTGCTAAAGGAAACAGGTCCAGATCCCTACTGTAATTTAGTCTTCGCAAACAGAGCTAAAAATACCAAAACATGATATTATAGCAACCGCTCTGTCTGCTTGGTTTCCAGTCATTCGAAGCACAGCCCTTGTTTTGTCATTTGTTACTTAAAAAACAAAATCCCAGCTCAGGCTTGACTCCCCTGAGCCACAGATAGGAGCAGAGGCGCACGTATAAGTGGCCCTTGGTACCTGCTGATGTGGGAGGAGGGACACTAAGGCTCTCTCCAGCCTCTGTGGACATGGTTTTCCTGGTGCCTCATCCTGGCCGAGTAACTACTACTGAGGCTGAAAGCAGAAGACTCCATTTTTTCCTTTTCTAAGTTACAGAGAAAGGGAGCCCCTGGCGTCACTCTTCCTTGAACAAAACACACTGAAAAAAAAATTGTTTTAATGGCTTTTGAAAATAGAGATGAGTCTCTGTATAGAGAGAGCCCTAATGTGACGTGGAAAGAAAAAAAATGAATCTGGGGCTGTCCAAATGTTTGTCTCCACCAGAAATCGTATTGGATTCTGCCCTGTTTGTTCTCCGTTTGTTTTTACAGTCACAGGACATATTCTCTGCAGGCAGGCAGCACACGAGGCCTAGGCAGCAGGGGAACCATCTTACTAATGATTCAACATGACACCCTAGTGGCCACTGGAGCACACTGTCCACAGGGAGATCTGAAATGGGCATTCGGTTCATTGCCTTGGCTCCCTGGGAAAGACGCTCTCAAGCCAGGCTGCATGTGACAATCACCTGGAACAGGAACAATTTCTAAGGCCCCTCTCCCCCATGCCTGCACACTGGGATTCTCGTGGCCAGGGGTCCCGCTCCCCATGTGGTTTCATATGCAGCGAGGGTATAGCACCCCCATTTGGGAAGAACTTGTGTGCAGCCTCACCTAAGGCTGCCCACACTCTTCTGCTGGAGAGAAGTTTTCTTGCCTCCCA
This sequence comes from Prionailurus bengalensis, assembly GCF_016509475.1. Taxonomy (NCBI): domain Eukaryota; kingdom Metazoa; phylum Chordata; class Mammalia; order Carnivora; family Felidae; genus Prionailurus; species Prionailurus bengalensis. The sequence continues at coordinate 11,209,628 of NC_057346.1, forward strand.
GAAAACAAGCCAAGGGGGACTCTGAGGGATCGGAGTCAGGGATGTAATTTTCTGAGTCTGTGGTGGCATATATCTTTATCTCTCTGTAAAATAAATACCACAGAAGTCTTGGAACACTCTGAAAAAAAAAATCCCTCATTCTGCTGTTTTTGCATGGGTGTTGGCTCAGCAGCCTGGTCAGCCATACAGACGTACTGCTTTTGTTTTCTCTAGGACCTTTTTCTGACACCCCCCAGGAAGATAGGATGTTGCGCTTTGGACCTCTGTGGGTTTCTCTACTGAACTGGTCCTCAGAGCCAGAAGGTTCAGCGACGGGTCTGGGGTTCTGTGCTCGGCACCTGTCGAGAGCGTTATGGAAAGTAGCTTGTCAGAGATGATGTACATCTCACAGGAGAGGTTCTGTAAGGAAGGATGTGTCTAGTCCTGGCCCAGAAAGCCCAGTCGGTCGGCAGTGTGCCCCTTGCTTGCCAGGAAGGAAGGCCATATTTTGAGCATTCTGCCTGTTGTGGACCAATGGCTGGATGAGCAGTGAAAATCTAGAATAGACGTAAGGAAACGTTTTGCTCAGATCTGCTAAGTTTAAAGGAAGAAAATGTTAGGGTTCACTGGCCCTAAAGTCGAAAGTTTCATTAAGATGACAGGCACTGTGCCAATTGCTAAGGTGTGCTAAGGTGTACAGAGGTGTGCAAGAGTTTCCTGACCTTGGCATCCCAGAGTGTACAGTCAGGCAGAGAGGACTAGTAGTCAGGGGAAAAAATTGAGAGGTTTTTCCAAAGGGAAGTGCAGGGTGCTTCAGGAGGAAACCCCTGTAGGACCCCCCCTGCATTGGTATGTTGCCATGTGGCTGCTGGATAGGGTCAGAGAGTGCCCCACTGCACCCTGGCGCCATCATGGGCCTGACATGACCTACAGTAGACCTCAGTATCCAGGTAGCAGAGTGAATGTGGTGATCTCCTGAGGTCACACGCAGCACTACTCACTCCTCGTGTGGAGATCCCATTGCTTTGGACTGTTGCATGTCATGTTCGCGGGCTGCAGTTACACCTACTTTTGAACTAACGGTGGTAAAGGGAACCTACTTACTCGTGAACAACAAAGGTCAAGCGTGTCAGTCTGAGGAGAGGACAGAAGCTCAAGAAAGTCAGCTGTGAAATAACCCCTACCAGCCCACCTTAGCACCCCTGGGGACCTTCCTTCTCAACATAGAACTAAGAGGGTCAGGTTGACAGAGCCATATATGGAAATAATTGCATACACACAAACTCATCACTGGGAATGCAGAGACATTTAGAGGCCTGGTGAGTTTGGACTTGTAGGATTTATGTAGGAAAACCGAGTCAGAAAAAGTAAATATAGCCAGATTGGAAAAGGTCTGGGAATTTGCAGGTCTTCTATTGCTTTGTTTTATTTTATATTTTATAAAGTTTATTTATTTTGAGAGAGACAGAGACAGCATGACGAGGGGAGGGGTAGAGAGGGAGAAGGATGGAATTGTGGGGGAGAGGGAGGGAGGGGAGGGGAGGAGAGGAGAGGAGGAAAAGAGAAGAGGCAAAGAAAGAAAAGAAAAGAAAAAAGAAAAAAAGAAAAAGAATCCCAAGCAGGCTCTGCACCATCAGCACATAGTCTGATGTGGGACTTGAACTCACAAAACCACAAGGTGATCTCAGCTGAAACCTAGAGTCAGACGCTTAACTGACTGAGCCACCCAGGTGCCTGCTTTGTTGTATTTTTATTTATTTGTTTGTGTATTTATTTCCTGAAGACCATGGAGGATAACAGATAACTGCTGGAGAGAAGGCCAGCATGGTTTCCCATAGAGGTCAATGCCACGGGCGTTTGTAACACAGAGTGAAGTGAGAAGAAACCTGAGACAGGAAGGCCAGCTGGACAGCAATTAAAATAGTCTCTACCTAGGATTTATAATTCCTAAAATTTATACACCTGGTCTTTCGCAAAGTAAGTGTCAATAAACTGATTATGTATTTCCTCTAAGTATAAACAGAGAAGCTGGTTTTAAATTTTAGCATCATGGGATGAGGACAAACGTTACAAAAGAGGAGAGAATGCCTGAGTCAATAGCCTGAAAAACATAAACAGAATTAGATACTAAAATTAGAATGATAAACAGCAATTTATACTTTCACCTTGTTTAAAAGAGAAAGAAGAGGAAAATTAAGCAAAACCACCACTGTCCACTTATATGGCCAGTGGCTCTCAGAAGCCTTGGTTCGGAAAGTTGATGTCTAAGGGTCCTTTTAGAGCTGAGACCCGAATCTCACCTGTGGTCTCTGGGCTCAGAGCAGACTCATTTGCTCTGTTTTGATTCAGCCACAGGCTCCCTACCTGTCTCGCAAACAGTGGAGACTGGGAGATACTGAGAATCACCACTTTGAGACTCGCAGTTAATTTTAGAAACAGCTTTTTAGAGAATGAAGTTTGAACCTCTGAGGCATCTGGTCGGACCTGGGATCTGTGTAGCCTTCGTCTCTTGCCGCCTGGACGGTTGTCTGTGTGGAACGTTTTCCCAGATCTTGAGGAGCCTGTCATCCACCACTGAGCGAATCACAGATAGCCTCTGGTTTCGCCCCACGTGAGAGATGCCCCAGCTCCCTGAATTCCTCCCTAGCGCTCACTCGGCTCCGGTGTGGAGAAGTCCGCCATTAGCTGCACTGGCTTCTTGCCTGCTCCCTGCTCCTCTTGCTCCTAAGTAGCAAAATTGACTGATGCATTTCCACGCCTTTTCATATTCCCAACCTTCTCCCTGGGAGAGGTGATAATGATCAGAAAAATTGCAAAAAGGGCAGCAGCAGGAGGACGGAGTCGGAACACAGAGCCTGGATCACAGCCATGGTCCTAAGCTTCCAGCGCCTTGCAGCTCAGTTGCTAAGGCAAGTTATGCGAAAGGAATTTGCAGATGCAGGACCCTGAAACGCCGTACGGAAACACAGTAATAGAATAAAGAGTGCACCAGTAGGTCCCGAATATCTCCACATCACGGAGTCAGCATGAAGGGCTGCTGTCCAATTGTAAATCCAGTGGAATGGCTCTATGACCTTGGGTGGTCATTTTGACCTTTCTTAACTTCCCTTCACCTATACAGCAAGTGCATTGGTCGAAGTTGTTATTATATCTATAGTTTGCCAAATGAAGGTAACAAAAAGTAACCTTGTTAGATGATGAAGGACACTTCCAGATCCTCAGATTCATGACCCATAACTTTCATAGAAGGGAATCTGGAGCTCTACCTGTAGCAAGTCAGCCAACAACAAAAAAGTAGATTCCAGTTTACTTTATATGAACTTGCATTTAAAAAAAAGCCCCACAAATATATAATCATTTTAAGTACTTTTTAAGTAAGTAAGTACTTAAATTCTGCTGGATTAGATCAGATTTCAGAATGGCTTCTCATAGTATTCACTCATTCATTTACTGGTCATTCTGTCAACACAAATTTGATTTCTGGCTCTCAGGAATTTAATGTACTGGATTTTGACTTGCATTTAAAGAGGGCTGCAGTATGGATAACTACGTTGTGGAACGTATAGGACATGCTAAGTACACAGCCTTGATCCTTCTGTAATCAAAGGAGCCATCAAGGAACACGCACCTATCAGGGTACAGAAACCAGAACCCTAAACACTGCCTGTTGACCACTAGCCTCAGATTTGCCTCACTTCTGGAATAGTCTTTTGTATGCACATACATCTTTCTAAGCATCCTCACTTCCATTCTTGGAGAAAAAAATGCTGTGTTTCTCAATGGTTTATGAGCAGCAGCATTAGAGAGTTCCACAGTCTGGGGTGCCATGAGGGGAACCACCTTCCAGGGTCTGCTCCCCAGGGTCCCCTGATATGGGGTTGCCTTTGGTCAGACAGTGTCTCAGGCCCCTTCCCCACAGGCCTCCTCACAAGGGTGGGTGCCACTTTGCCATGGTGGCTATCACCCACTTTTTCAAAATGGTAAAATGATTTTGTAAGTTTTTTTTTAATGTTTTGAATAGTCAACATTCAGCAGTTCCTGAATTCCAAACTTCGCCACTGGAACCAGGCCCCTGGGGGTGTGGGAGCTAAGCTAGTGGGGTATAGGAGCCTGCAGGCGGCTCCTAGCAGGAAGGCTGGGTCCCTCTCCAGCCTGGAGCAATGTTCCATGTATTTTTCCCATGTGGGGGCTCAGCCTCTGCCCAGGGTTCACACAACTCAAACTGTGAGTAGGACTCAATTCTTTTTTTTTTTTAACATTTATTTATTTTTGAGAAACAGAGAGACAGAGCATGAAGGGGCGAGGAGTAGAGAGAGAGAGGGAGACACAGAATCCGAAGCAGGCTCCAGGCTCTGAGCTGTCAGCACAGAGCCCAACTCAGGGCTCGAACTCATGAACTGTGAGATCATGACCTGAGCCGAAGTTGGACATTTGACTGACTTAGCCACCCAGGCAACCCCAAGTGGGACTCAATTCTTGACAGTCCACCAGGTTTATGAGAAGACTTTTCTAGGACTGATCTGGTATGACCAGTTTGCTGTGGTTTCATAATATAGTGTGATAGCTAGGGTGTGTGTGTGTCTGTGTGTGTGTGTGTCTGTGTGTGTGTGTGTGTGTGTGTGTGTGTGTTGTCTTTATGCAACAGCTTGGGTTTTTCTTCACTCTTTGAAAAGTCGAACCACATCTTTAGGCACCACTTATATAACTTCCTTAGAAACCATACAGATAATGCTAGATTATGGTGGGACTATGAAGCCAGAGTTTCACAGAACACATTTTTCCATATCTAAAACGAAATGGAATTGAATTCAGAACTATGTTTAAAATTGAATCAGGCAAGTAAGGCTTCTCCTAGGTTGGGCTGGATAAACAGGTTAATTCAAATTCACCTGGAGGACTTTCTCTGGAAAAGGTTGCTTTGTACAGAGATGCTGTATGCCCTGTGCATCACTCTGCATTTTCAGAACCCAAATCTTTAGTGGTCTGGGTTCTGTTTGTATTTGGTCTCTTGTTCCTTTGCCCAGTTCAGTGCTGTTGCTTTTGTAAACACAGGTTTGGAATTTCTGCTCACAGCTGTTATTCTGAGAGAGACCCTGGACGTCTCCTCCTCCCCGCCTGCGGCCATCACGACTGGCCCATTATCTCTGGGTCCAGTGCAGACCCATGTAACATACCTTATAAAAAAAGGTGGGGGGGGATGGTGTGTGTTCTCCAAGATCGGTTTACACACCAGGTCACTTAAGCATGTGTAATTGTAGTTAGTTGGCGTGTTGATATCCATTACCTAGTAATTAATGTACTTCCCCGTACTTCTGTTTGAGATGTGTTATTAACTTCTCAGATCTGTCCTGCTGCTCCTGGTTTAGTGTGAACACAGTGGGAAGAAATCCTGTTTCTTACCAAAAATTGCAGAGCAATTTGATCTGGTTTCTTTTGTTGAAACGCTGAGTTAATTATATTTAACCACTGATGATAGTAAAGTTGCACTAACAGCATTTTTTAATCAATGGGAAATGTTTAGCTGTGTGAGGTGGGAAGCTGGAAATCCAGATGCAGAGTGGTGGGAGGGATTGGGGGGGGAGGCCAGAGAACCAATTCCATGTGAAAATGTTAACTGTGTGATTAAACATAAGCTTTTTAATGGCATTTTTACAGGATACTAAAGAGGCCTTTATTGTGCGAACTTGGAAACAACGTAAATGTGCTTGTGTGCCTATTAAAGAGGAGAGCAAAGATTACCTCTATCTTTTTTTTTTTTTTTGTCTTTTTCTCATCTCCAAATTGCTTTGCAGAAATAACAACCAGCTTGGGGAGCCCAGGACAAGACTGACCTAGTTGATACCAATCATATACCAAAACAGAAACTGGGGACAATTGTTTATGTGGTTTAATGGCCAGTGAGATGGAGCTGGTTACCGATGTGATGATGGTAGCAGATCATTTCAACTTGCCTTTATTGGTAGAATAATTAGGGTTGTGCTGTCCCTGGTGCAAAATCAGGAGTGCAGATTGGCTCCACGTTAATAACGCAGAAAAGCTGGTAGCTTGGAAAAAGCTGGAACTTGCCTTCTCCCGCTCTCAAGGCAGCTCCTCAAAAATAAATTGTTCTGAGTTTTACCTCCCATAGGAGAACAGATGATATGTATTTTTCAACTCGTCATAAGTTCCCTGATCTTTCTTCAGGCTCTTGGGTGTAAGTAAGATGGCTGCCGTTTCTATGAAGACATTGGTTTTGCTCATTTTACACTGCTGTTTCAGAGTAGGTTGGGAAATGTTTCTCACAAACTTGTTTCATTAGCATGTTTGTTTGATTGACTTCTAGGGTTTTTTCTTTTTTTTTTTACCCAAGAGGCATGAAATAAGAACCATTGTCTAAGAACTTTTCTCTGATGTCCAAGTGTCTTCATTCCTTCACCTCTTTTGTAGATCAAAAGCTGTTTTTTTCTAGAAAATGATTTTTTTATATTTTTGTGGTGTTTTTCAAAGGATTTGAACATTTCCCATCTCACTGGGAGCTAATAGCAGCCTGGAACTAAGGAGGGCATTATTTGCTAGTGCTGTCCTTGTGGAAGAGGAGGCTGAGATCAGAAAGGTGTGCTCAGTGCTTCATGGCCAACTGGGGAAGAGGCTACCAGACCTCACACCAGTTCCACAGCCCCCAGACCCCAGCCTTTTCCCACTGAAGCTCATAGAAATTTGCTCTTGGGTTTGTTTCTGCCAAACAACTTTTCCAAGCTATTAAAATTCTACCCACTCTCAAAACAGGATTGCTGTCCTTTGGCTATGCCCATTCTCTATGAAAGTAGTGCCCGTTCTCTCTGTGACTGTATTTGTCACAATGAGTGAGCAATAAATAAATAAATAAAACCTACAGGAAAAGCGGTAGGGAGACAGTACAGATTACGTCCTTCTTACTTTACATGTAGGAGAGAGAGCGCACGCATGCACGCAGGGGCGGGGCAGAGAGAGGGAGATAGAGAATCTCATGCAGGTTCTGAGCTGTCAGTGTGGAGCCCTATGCAGGGCTTGAACCCAAGAACCACGAGATCATGACCTGAGCCAAAACCAAGAGTCGGATGCTTAACTGACTGAGCCACCCAGGCACCCCCCATTTAGGATACTTCTCAACTACAAATTGTAATGCATGTTTGTTCCACCAAAAATATTTTTGCAAGTGTTTTTGAACCAAATGTTTAATACTTAACCTTAAAGGGTAAAATAAAAGAAGTGCACTGTACAGATGTTAAAAGGGTATAAATACGCAACCTTTATGTTCTCACGGTTTGAAAAAATATCCGAGGACCAAAATAAATGTGAGTAATCATTTTGAAGATTTAGTTTTGTTGGGTGAGGGGCAGCACTGTGCAGGAAGGATCGAGATTTTTTTTTTTTTTTGGTTCTTGCTGTTTATTTTGTTTTATTTTGCTTTGTTTTACCTTTTCATCTTTTGGGTGCATCTTTGGGTTTTATTTTTATGCCTCCCTGGCCTGTTTGCTTATAAAAAAAGAGGGAGAAAGAAAGCTAAGGGCAAAAAGAAATCATTTTTCTTTCCTACTACATTGAATAGACATTAGAAGTCATGAATCAGAGCTCCCTTGGGTGGAAAAAAATCAGTAAGCTTGTCTTCCAGCACTGCTAAAAGCTAATTGCGTTAAAACAATTATTTATGCTGTAAATAAGGGCCAGGTAATCTGAGCTGATGGTGGTGCTGTATTGTGTTTGTGCTTAGAAAAGCTGCATAGTATAATTAAAAGTAAAATACAGTGACTTGATTTTGAGATGCCTTGTTTTCAAGGTTCAAGAGAGAAGCAGGAAAGGAATGGGGAAGGTGAATTAATGAATGTTGGTTGCCCCACGAGCCATAAAATAGGACGCTTGCTCTCTTTATGTTATCTCCTATAATCCCCACTACAAACCTGTCAGGTTGATGTTGTATTCTCCCTTTTACAGAGGAGGAAACAGATGTTCAGAGAGGTTAAACAGTGTGTCCCAAAGCACACAGCTCTTAAATGGCAGAATGAGAATTGGAGCCCAGGTGTCGCTAGCTGCAAAGACTATATGCTCAGTGCATGCACATCTCCTCCCCACCCCCCCCCCCCCACCACCACCACCACTCTTTTCCCAAAGGGGAGTTCTGAAAGGCACATGACTTGGGATGCATCATGAAAAGGGATAACTCCTTGCCCTCCCAGAGCTGATAGTTAAGTTGGAATTACCAATCACTAACTGTCCAGTTAGATAACCATATCCCTCACACGTGTTACAGTTTGGATTGTGTCTCTCCCACAGTTCACTTGTTGGAGTCCTAATCCCCAATATCTCTGAATTGACCTCACTTGGAAATAGGGTTGCTGTAGATGTAGTGAGTTAAAATGAGATCATACTGGAGTATGCTGGGCCCCCTGACCCAGCATGACAGGCATCCTTACATGAAGGGGAAATTTGGAGATGGACATACACACGGGAAGAATTCCATGTGAAGACCAGAGTGGTGTTGCCAAGAAGCCAAAGAAGTAAGAGACGGTAGCAGAGAGACCTGGCGCCTGAGGAGGAAGTGTGGCCTTGTCAGCACCATGATCTTGGCCGTCTGGCCTCCAGACCCGTGAGACAAAGAATTGTTTCTTTAAGCCACTCCTTTTGTGGTACCTTGTTCTGGCAGCATGAGCGAACTCCTAGAGTACATCTCATCCCTTACTTCCATTTGGTCCTGAGCCCCATCCCCATCGGTACAGGCTGGGTGGGCTGTGGGAACTTCCCCTAAGCTGCCTTCACAGACTGATGGAGGATTCTAGGAGCCGCCTTCGGAGCCGTCTTGTCTTGTGTTTCACACAAAGCCCATCCCCTCTGCATTCTCAGTAAGTGTCCTCACCTGTGCTGTTCCCAACAACTTCCTCCTCATTGTGTTCTGGAATTATTATTTTTCATGCCATAGTGGATTTTGTAAGTACTCGGTGGAGAGATGTCAGGATATTATAGCTTGAGGACTGATCACGGTATGCTTTTTTGTCTGGGTCTTTTTATTTTGCCTTATATTGTTTATTCACAGATTTTAGAAGATTGCACATTTTGTTTAATTATGTTGGAGACAGACTGGCATTTTAGCTGTTACAGTCTGTAGGAGAGGGGTTGATAGCAAAAATTATGTGGAGTTTAAATTGTGTTTGGTGAAGGAAGTGGAAATGAATAAAGCTGTTTTACCATGAAAAGTAGGTATTTTGCCTTGGATCTTGGAATGGATTTTTTTTTTCCTTCTTAGCTGGAAATGTTCTAAGTGCTGCATTGTCTATTTTGTTTGCCTTTTACAAGTCTGACTGTTATAAAAAGGAAATTTGTATCTGTATTTGCAAATTTGAGGCTGGCAGCTGTGTTTTGAAGGCTTAATCTGGGATCGAACTCAGATGCAAATGATGTCGAATAGTTTTCTCTTGATGGTATCAGGTTTTACTTTTTAAAAATACTGCTTGTGGCAGCTCCAGCCTCCATGGAGAGTCTATTGACTTTTAGATTTTTAAGTAATAGGCAATTCTAAAATGATGTTAACTTGGGAGAACAGTGGCTTCTGGTTGCGACCTCATTGCTCCTGCAAAACCACCACCAGCGTGGACAGAGTCCTTTGCCCGGTCTTATTACGTTAGCCATGTTTTTGATTAGTTGGGGGGGGAGGGGAGGGAAGCCATCACAAAACCACAAAGCTTTTTGTCTCCTGTGTCTGTCAAAATGTGGCCGATGCAATTTGAATGAAATTTTAATTAGAAAAATTCTGCCAAGATCCAGCCCTGATTTGAATATTTATAACTGTGTTAAGAATCTCCATAAACCTGAGGTCTAGTCTGAATTGCCTCTCTGGACCTCAGCCCTAGCAGTACAATAAGAAGGGAGTGCCTGGTGGTGCACATTGCTCACGTGGTGGCTGCGAGAGGAAGCTGTTACGTGCGTGGCCTCCACAGCGGCTCGTCCAGATGCATTTGTCAGGCTTGTGAGCACTTAGTTACAGGGGTGGAAAATGCATGCCTGATACCTTGCAACACAAATTCTAGGGGCAGCATGATTCACCAGAAACGCTGAAGGAGATCACCATCTAGATGCATTCTTTTCTACTTTGAGGCTTGTGTTCCGGGGTTGAACCTCAGCCCCTTTATCTCTAGCATGGGAGAAGACAGGGTGTGCTTCGGGACTGGTGAAAGGAACCCACTAGCCCTGGGGGCAGCGCTGTGGCATTGCTCTTGGCAGTGGGCTTCTGTGGCTCGTGAGTAGAGCCTCTGGCTAGCTCCGTACCAAACGCCACTTTGCCCGAGTATTCCTTATCCCCAGTCAATGTGCTCATTGTTAAAAAAACAATTACTGTGGCACATTACCTTTGTCAGTATGTCAGTATGTGTTTAATGTAGATGCTCTGTGCCCTGTGCAGCAGAATAATGCCTTTAACTAGACAGTGGAGTTCTTAGTATGATCTGCTTTGATGTAGGACATGAGAAATTGAAAACCATACATATCTCCCCTTCTTAAGACTTCCTAACAATCCTGTCCTTTTTTAACATAGCGAGAACAAACCAAGAAGACCCTAGCGGGGATTTGGTTTCCCTGTAGCGGGTCTCCAAGCTCACCAACCCCCCTCCCCCCCCCCCCCCCCCGCCGCCACTACTCCTGGACTGATTACTATGTTTCCCACTTATTGAGATCTCTCTCCCTCCTTCCCTTCCTCTCTCTCTCTCTCTCTCTCTCTCTCTCAGCTCAGACTCCATTTCCCCCATCAAACACCAGGTATTTCTAAGCAACCTTAATTTCATTTAGTAATGTTTATGCAAAGGAACACAGGTCAGGCAGAAACGTGATTTGCATCTGAAAATAAATGTGTAGGGCTTTAGTGAAAATAGAAGAGAAAAACACATCTGCAGCGGTGATTTGTTCTACAAAATATTGTCAACAGGTAGGGCTTTGACTCCCTGAATGGAGGTCTTGTGTGCCCTGTATTTAAAACCCATCTTTGGGGCGCCTAGGTGGCGCAGTCGGTTGAGCGTCCGACTTCAGCCAGGTCACGATCTCGCGGTCCGTGAGTTCGAGCCTCGCGTCAGGCTCTGGGCTGATGGCTCAGAGCCTGGAGCCTGTTTCTGATTCTGTGTCTCCCTCTCTTTCTGCCCCTCCCCCGTTCATGCTCTGTCTCTCTCTGTCCCAAAATAAATAAATAAATAAACGTTGAAAAAAAAATTTTTTTTTTTAAATAAAACCCATCTTATACCTTGGTCCCCAGCTCATGCTGCAGCCAGTGGTCCTGCTGAGCCCAGAGACATGGAATTGTCGTCCCCACCCGGCTGTTCTTGACCACCTTTGGCTGGCACAGATTTTAAAGACCTTGCAAATTTGGGAATGCAAAATATTTGTCCTTCAGCTTAGTATTTTTCTTCACTTGCGTGTGGCATGGAGAAACCAAGTACTGCTCACATTTCCCCTGAGGTAAAGAAATAGAAATAAAGTAATGGCAGAGAAGAGAAGGGGGCAGCGTGGAAGGTGAATTCTGTGGGGAGAGCCCAGCAGGAATGCCTCCCCTGAAGCACAAGCCCTGTGCTCACATCTACGCTCCCTCCAAGCCCACCACCAACTATGTCTCCATCCTCAGGGAGTAGAATCTGCATCTGCTGGAGAAGCTGGTGCATGTGTGTGTCTCTGTGTGTGTCTGTGTGTGTGTTTGCTCATCAGTTGGGAGCCCAAAGTCTTCCTCCTTGCAGCCCCTATAAAACAAAAGTCTCCAGAGGTGCCTTGGCAACTGAGGTTGTGGGGTGATGTCATGCTTTTGTGGGAGATCTGTGTTTCTCAGATTGAAGCCTCTGAATACTAACTCTGATGTGCTGTGTTAATCATCTGGAGACATTTTCCGGTTGTTGTCAAAAGGTTGACGGAGGTCTGTAATGCAACAAGACGAGCTGATGGGAGCTTAATAGAGCTGACCAGTTGTGCTGGTTTGTGAATAGCAGCACCACAATAACCCTGGGCCCAAGAGATGGAGGCTGTGTATGCTGTTTGAACCAAAGTGGCAAGGAGGAGAACGCATGTGGTGCATTTTGTAAGAATTTGGAAAGCACTTAAATTGTGTCCATCCACCCTAGTTGGGAAACTTTGCCCCACTGGTCACATGTATGTCATTCATTTATTTACCAATTATTCACCTTGTAGAAAGCTCTTTTAATTGAGGAATTTTGCACATCAGCCCCATTCCTCCAGAATAGATGTATATTTCAGTATGCCACGTGTGTAACTTGGTTTTAGACCTAGTCCAGGCCCAAGTCTGTAGAAAGTAGCCTAAATACTCCCAGGGTCTAGGGCTAGGGTCTCGCTAGTGAGGCATTTATGACACTGAAAGAGATGAATGCTTGAGCTTTTCTCTGTGTCCTTATGTAGAGAAATACTAGAATATCTTTGTTTTTATGTTTTCCATGCCATTCACCATGGTGGAAAAAAAAAATCGTACTCCTTACGTATCTGTACACATATTTATGTCTCTGTATTTAAAACCCAACACATTTATGCATGCACATAAATATGTGTATATGCAAACACGAGAGGAGAAGAAAAAGGCAGGAATAAGGGAACGGAGAATCCTATTGAAGAAAGCTGAAGGCGGTGCAGTAGTCGGGGAGTGGGTAGGAAGAGGAAATGATGGGGGGGATAAAGACAAGAGGATGAGCACGTGGGTGGGTGGTCAACCACCCACCAGATGCTGGTGTTCTTGATAAAATACAGCATCTTAGTAGAATAGGATCTGGTCATCAGGGACTCTCATGGCAAAAACACAGAGCTGGGGAACCAGAGATCATGGTGGGTTCATTCAAGTCCCTTTACCAACTATGTGCCGTCCCAGCTCTGTGCCAGGAATGGGGCTGGGACTAATCCTAAAACACAGGGAAGCGAGACAGGACTATCCCTTGAGAGGCTTAGGTTTAGGAAGGGTGCTTGGTAGCCTTTTAAAACCAAAGGTGTGTCGTGACCATTGGTAATGTTTCTCTAAGTCGGATTCTGCTTTGATTGTGCTAGAGAGTTGGTACAAGGAAGTGGTCCAAGGTCAGAAAGAGTGGTAGATGTCCTACAACTCATCATGGCTATTTCATCCCCAAGGGGCTGAATTGTTCAACTTTACAGGGGAGTGGGCGAAGCCCCATTTGACCACCATCCAATTCTCTGACATCTTGGAAAACCATCTGGTGTATCCTGAGGTCAAGTCCCCACCCCACCTCCAAGAACACCCACTGGTCCGGGAAAGATAAACACACAACCCTTCATGGTTTTCAAGGGAGGTGTTATGGGCATTTGCAAGGATTAATTTTCCTTCTGAGTTACATCTTAAGATATGAGACATCTGTAAATCATCCCATTGTTTGTTTTTTGTATGTTTAATTTATGTGGTTTTTCTCTGTGGTCATTGGGATGGGGCCAGATTTAAGTTAACAAATTCCTGAAGGCAGATACAACAAATGCCTTCCAAATGTTTCCATCGTACCATTAAAAAAAATACACTATTTATTTTCCAGCCTGTTGAGGAAAGCTTGTCCACCAACTCCTTATGAGGGCGTGTCCTTGATGAAAAACTGACGTACATGGGTGCCTGGGTGGCTCGGTCAGTTAAGCGTCTGACTTGGGCTCAGGTCATGATCTCATAGTTGATGGGTTTGAGCCCTGTGCATCAGTGTCTGTGCTGACAGCTCAGAGCCTGGAACCTGCTTCGGATTCCGTGTCTCCCTCTCTCTCTGCTCCTCCTCCACTTGCACTCCATCTCTGTCTCTCAAAAACAAATAAAGATGTTTTAAAAAAAATTTTTTTTTAAAAAATAAAGAAAAACTGACGTACAGGAGGGCATGAAAATGGTATGCTGCAGTGAATTCACCAGGAATGGTAAACGTGCTTTGAGGAGGTTGTAGTTTATGGTCCTGTTTCCTCTTCTCCAAACTTCTCGAGAGACATTCTTATCCGATGATGTGGTAGGAGGACATTGGCAAGATCACAAAAGGTTATCGCAAGCTTATCCCAGGATGTACGTTCCTGGCTGGTGCAGATGCACAGATTGTTTCTTTAAACACCCCCAGTTGGAATGTTTGTGGCGCTGGTGTTTATCACACTAGCGGGTGGAATAGGCCCTGGTAGAAGCTTCTGGTCACATGGGTGGGGTGGCTGGAAGGGCACCGACTCTTCAGGCCCCCGTCTTACCTGGAGCCACTTTACGTGGCCTGGAGTTGCCCCAGGCAGTAAGGCGGGATACAAATAGGCACAGTTAAAAGTCATATGGAGGAAAGAGCCTCCCTTTTTTCTTAGCGTTTGTCACGGGACACAAGCCTGAGGAGAGGAGGCAGAGGGCAAGTCAGACCCTGGGGTGAGGGATGAAAGGGCCAGTGTCAGTAGGTGGATCCAGGCTGACCAAGGAAATGCTGGCCCACCGTGGGCAAGCTCAGATTTGGAAGGAACTCAGGGCAGCGAAGGGGGACTGCCCACCCATCTCTCCATTTCCAATTTTTCTCTTTTATTTCCATCTCTCTTGCTTGTTAACCTTCATATTCTGTCTCCCATGGGTCCTCCCCTGATGCCCTCAAAAGAGATGCCTTGAGCAGCAGTGACAGAAGAATCCACTGGAGGGGAAGGGAGGGGACTGCTATTTTAGAAAACTAACTATATAAATAGAGAGTTGGGCTCTGAAAAGAAGTTCCTTAAAGACTGTGTGGGATTTAAAAACCAAGCAACAAGCATGAGATAGACAGTACAGATGAACTAAATGCAAACACAGTCCTTGCATCATGAATTCTCTTCTTGCTTCTCCGTCCTGTTCTCTCCAAGCCTCTGCCTTAGAAGAGAAGGAGTGAGAGGAACCTAGGAACACAGCACACAGGGAAACAAAAAAGGGAGCCAGATGCACAGAAAGGCAGAAGAGGAGTAAAGTAACTAGGACAGGGCCACCCTCGGGTCCACCACATAGCTAGTGAACCAGGGTATTGACTTAAGTAGGGCTGCAGGGCTTAACTCCCAGCACCCAGCCTCACTTCCTGCCCTTAGAAAGGATTTGGAGCTCCAATGTATATTTCACTATCAGGACGATGAAACCGCGGCAGTAAATGCACTGGCTGGATATGTAGCCCCACATCCAGGCCAGTCCTGCCTCACATCCGTGGGGCTCTGATGAAGCCCCGTCATTCTGAGGGCCAAGTAGCAAACTTGTTAATCTGTCTGCTTCTCTGCAAGTTGCTGACAAACGGCCTGGGCTTTGGCAGGCTGCAGGATAACCAGAGCAAGCCTGCCTACCGGAATCGGGAGCGAGAGCTCAGTAAAAAACGAAAGAAGGCTCATTCCTTGCTAAGCAATAGATTTGGGGCTCTCTGGTTGTTCTCAGGATGGAAAGTGCTTTTTGGATTTCTGAAGAGGGAAGATGCTGGGGGAAGAGCCCAGCGTGTGATGAGTGCATGGAAGATGCCAGTGAGCTCTCGGCGCTCCAGGATGGCTGACCCCGAAGAGCCGGAGTGCACTGACCTGCTGCCGCTGGGGCTGGAGGAAGCAGCTGTCAGTGACCCACTCTCGTGCCTGGGATAGGGATTAGAGGGTCAGGCAGGACAGCAGAGTGCTGAAGCTGTTCTGCTAGCTTTCCAGAGTGACTGTGCATCTCTTCCAAGCTCAGATTCAGAAACATCCTCGCGACGGTAGCTTGAAAGTTCGTGGTGAGAGTGTTTACACCACAGGAATCAGCAGGTGCTCCAAATGAGGACTGTCCTACCACCAAGGGCCATCCGGTGAACGTTTACCAGCATGCCCCTGGGCAGGAGGCACGTGTGATCAGATATTTTTTGATGATACATAATTACAGATTTTTAATGCTCTGAAAGCCTGGTCTTGTTTTCCATGAGGGCATATGTTTATGTGTGTATCCCCTCAACCCGATTCCTAAGAATTCAGCATCCTTTAGCTAGGAAGTAAAATGAGAGCACATTTCCATCTTCAAGGTTTGTTTAAGAATTTTGCAACAAGTATAAGGAGATCATGTCTGCTCAGCTAAGCAATTTGGTGTCTGTTGATAGCCAAACAGCCTGGAAAATTATCTTTGCCTCAGCTCACCCACTGTGCAAGGGAATGATGCTGACAAGCTGGCTGCTTCCAAAGGCCCATTGTGTGGTGCTCGGCAGCACGGTGGTGAGGGAGAGGCGGGCCTATGATTTAGCCATCTTTTGCTCTGTCTACTTTGCTTAATAAGAACACTGCCAGACAGTCTCTGTGTGGCTTTTCTGTCACCACTGGGGCCATTTCTTCTCTTCCATCCCTCAGGGGATATGGAGTATAGACAGGCACCAGTAAGATTGGAAAGAACTCCAACAAACCACATGGAAATTTCTAGAAACGTGTGGATGTCTGAAACCTCCTAAGCATGAAATGCCAAGATTTCTTTTACTTTTCAGTTGTGTCTCTTAAAACATGGAGGCACATGGCTTTTGTGACCGTGTGTCTTGGAAAAGAGGAGAAGGTAGATAGGGAGGAATCCTAGTCCTTAATGTTCTAGAATGGAAGGATGCTCACACTCAATCTCTATGATCTTATAAATGAAGAAACTGGGGACCCGGAAGGTGCGTGACTTCCTGGAGGTCAGCACGCAGAACGGGACCCCAAATTCCCAGTAGCGCAGAGCAACAACATCTGCCACCACAGCCGCTCCTCTCCGCTCTGTCACTGCGTGCGGACCACTGGCTGTGACAGGGGCCACGCTGAACATTCTGCATGCTTTTCACCTCATCTGACACACACTCAACATCTCCTGGGCACAGGCATGACCGAGCCCTCAGAGGATGGAGAGAATAAGCAGCAGCAGCAGCTTACAGTCTCATCCTGCAGATAAGAACTCTCCCAATAAAAAGGGTGCACGAAGCACTTCAGGTTGAAAGGCAGGAGAAAGCATACTCGGCTAAGGCATTTGTCCATCCCTAAGATTCTTTTCCTGGGAAATATTAGCTAAAGGAAGAAAATAAATCTTTAGAGGTAAACACTATAGGGTAGCGTTTTTCTTAGCATGAGATCTGGTACCTTACAATGTGTTCTCCAGAATGATCTTTCAAAGAGCCTAATGTCTGGGCACCTAGCTTTGGGCAGAGGATGATTGTGGAAAACGCTGGATCTTTGGGAAGTGTGGGCATGATGTGTGAATGCACATTCCAAGGATAGAATTCCTGTAGACTTTTCAGGTTGCTTTCATCTCTCTACCCTAAGAATAAACAGCAAGGACCCATACTTAGAGTAGAAAAAGTAAAGGAACCCCGTCTCCCATTTGAGGACCCACTGCGTCATTGGAAGCATCATGATGGAAAAGAATGGACTTGGGAACAGAACCGCCCTGAGTTCTCAAATCCGAGCTCCCCACCTGTCAGCTGGTAATGTTGGGGCGCTCAGTTAACCTCTCTCAACCTCAACATCCTCATCTGTAAAATGGAAAACAGTAGGTTCATATGGAGGGTGGTTGTGAGGGTCCATCACTCAATCAGTGAGCATGTAGGTGTGGTACTAAGTTTGTAAAGCATCCGGCCCGGAGTTAAACACCTGGATGCCGATGTGAGTGTTGTCTAGAATGGGGGCCTCCTTAATGGTGCACTTTCTCTTTACTACTTGGTATAGTTTCACGCAAGGATAAAAATATCCCTGGTCTGGGGTAGCCATGCTGATTATTCTGCTGGGACTTCTTTGCCATTCTCCTAGATTCATGAATTCCTGGGCAGAGAGGAATGCCTACTGCCCAGGCCAGGAGAATCAGCTTGGAGGGCTTTGTGAGATGTGCTGTGAGTATGTGTAGTGTGAGAGAGCCCTGGGCGGCCTCCTGGGCACCACGAGCCTCACGGTCCTAAGCCGCCCACTTGCCCACTGCCTACGTCCAGGTGACATCCCACACAGGCTCTGTTTGGTGGGATTTAGACTGGTTGGCAGTGGCACGCCCAGGTTCAGAGGCCCAGGTGTGAGTAGGCCTACGGTGATAGGCCAGATTTTCCTTAGGAAAGGGTTTACCATGTGATTTTAATCAGCTGGCCTTCCCTCTGTTTGCCAGAAGTGGGACTGGGCCTCAGAGGCAACAGGGGTCCTGGCAGTGCTTGGCTGGTCCGGCCTCTGTGACTGTCTCCCTTTGTTGCAGTGACAGGTGGCCACCTGGGATCAGAAGAAGGAGCCCCCTCCATTTTTGACAAACGAGCCTCCAGAGTTTAAAAGTTCTTTGAATGAGACCACTTAGCCACTTTAGCTTCAAAAAATATTCTCTGAAATAGGTCCCAGGAGTACATCCGGAACACACATGTCTAAGTAGCTTGCAACTGCATAAACCCAAGAAGAAACAAAGACAAATGGAGCCAGCGTTTCCTTCTTTCTAGCTCCCTGGTTTCCTTATAGCCCTGTTGTAATGATGTTATTTGGCAAAACACAGCTTACTGTCCTCGGAGTTATTCATACCTCTTCTCTTAAGTCCGTAGGGATTGCTTAACACTTGAAGAAACATCGAGCTTTTTGACTGCACCGCACCCCAAGGGGAGTAAAAGCCTTGATAGAGTAGTCCGTCTTGTTCTGTTTCTCTGACTCCCTCTCCTACCACATGGCAGTACATCCAGGGACGACTGGAGATGCCCTGGAGAAGCGCACCAGGCTCCGTCTGCAGAGCTCCCCGCGTCCACCAGGCAAGTGGAGCGGGAAGAGGTTCGCTTCACCCATCACCTGTCAGGCTGGCTCTCACACTCCTTTTCTGGGCTCCCATGCGGTTAATTAACAGCTATCAAGCACTTGTTTTTTTCTGCCTTGGATTATGGTAATGAGTAGCAATGCTGATTATCATTTGTAGAGTGCCTACTATGGATTAGGCACTTCACTCGCCCTTCCATTGTTCTTCAACACCACTCTGTGGTGCAGGTAATATTGACATCTCTGTGTCACCGAAGAGAGGGAGTAGGAGCGGCTGGGGAACAGCAGCCACAGGAGCTGGGAATAGGAGCGTCTTGCCCACCCACTGGGTGGCAGCATTGTGCACTGGGCAATCCGTCTGATTTGGACCAGAACTTCAGCCACTAGCTGAGTCTAGGGACCAGGACCCCAGGCTTTCTATGGGAACACCTTAGACCCCTGCCCAGGTGGGGCTGGGGCTTGTGACGAGCTGCCAGGGTCAGCGAGGATCACTTGGAACTAAGTGGGACTTTGCCTACAGGTCGGCCCCCAGCAAGACTGGGACAAGCCTGCCTTGGCAGGAAGATGGGAAGATTGGAAATCCTTTTAACGAATTGCCAAGCTGACCCCCATCGTGTGACGATAGAGGTGGAATGGACCTTCAAACTCGTCCAACCCCTTCCTTTCTGAATGAATAGTGTGAGCCCTGGCAAGGTAAAATGACTCGCCTCAGATCCTGTGGGTGTTCTAGGAGGAAGGCCAGAACAAAACCCCCGGTTTCCTAGTTCCTTTTCATCTGCTTTTCCCACTTTGCCACCCTCTGCCTCTCCTTTTATCCTAATTTTACAGCTGGGGCTCCAGTGCCACAGCGCAAATGAGGCAATTAGCACCAGAATCCGGGTCTCCTGCCATGTGGGTGCGGGATTCTCTTTCCACTGCACCTCACGACCCCACTCTTAGGGATGGACCCACGCATTTCCATTGAAAACAATTCTAAAATACATTTTTTTAACCAAGCAGTTTACCGGGAGATAAAACATACATGAAAGGAAGGTTGCTGTCAGGCAGCAGAGAGCATTTATTGGAACCTGCTGCGTATAAAGCCAAGTCTGAGATGCTTTGAAATGACAGAAGATACCTGACCTCGCTCTTGGTAGCTTACGTCTAGCTGCTTGGTGTGATTCTCCTATTCCATCTTTTCCTCCAGTTTATTATGCGAGTCCGCTCTCAAATAATGTTACCAATTTCTAAATGTAAGAGCAAGAAGCTTACAGCTACAAATTATTGAACCGGCCAGAAGGTGAGCCTTGGTTCTCATGTCCCCTGGCTCTTGAAAAGCAAGTGAGGCCCCCACACGGTGCATAGGGTGATCTTTGGGGTCCTGTGGAACGGTGCTCGCAGGAGAGTGAGCTGTGGCGACAGAGACGTTAGGGTGAGTTGCATTTATCTTGATAGTTTAAGATAGAGAACACCAAAGAGTTTATAGGAAAACGTATTTCTACACTTTCTTATCTATTTGTTACATGTAGGCAGTTTGAAGGGCGTATGTAAGATGTAGAGATCCATTGGGGCGCCTGGGTGGCGCAGTTGGTTAAGCGTCCGACTTCAGCCAGGTCACGATCTCGCGGTCCGGGAGTTCGAGCCCCGCGTCGGGCTCTGGGCTGATGGCTCGGAGCCTGGAGCCTGTTTCCGATTCTGTGTCTCCCTCTCTCTCTGCCCCTCCCCCGTTCATGCTCTGTCTCTCTCTGTCCCAAAAATTAAAAAAAAAAAAAAAACAAAAACAAAAAAAAACGTTGAAAGATGTAGAGATCCACACTGAATGGTCAGAAAGATCTATAATTTAGGTGGAAAGGCACCCGTGTGTGTGTAGTGGTTATGAATTCCTACATTCAGGAAAGAGCTAATGAATCAGCAAATGTTTTGTTTTTTCCCTTTAAAGTGAGTCTTGTGGCAGGGCACCTGGGTGGCTCAGTCAGTTAGGCATCCGACTTTGGCTCGGGTCATGATCTCATGGTCTGTGAGTTCGAGCCCCGCGTCCGGCTCTGTGCTGACAGCTCAGAGCCTGGAGCCTGTTTCAGATTCTGTCTTCCTCCTTCTATGCCCCTCTTCCATTCACGCTGCGTGCGTGTGTGTGCGTGTGTGTGTGTGTGTGTGTGTGTGTAAAATAAATAAACATTAAAAAAATTAAAGTCAGCCTTGTGTTGTAGAGAGGGGGGAAATCACTGAGCAAGCATTGAAATATTCAGAATAAATCATAATGTTTACATATGAGAGGAACGTTTGTCCTTGGGATTCTGCAGCTTCCAAAGCAAGATGAATTCAGCTAGGAGTTTCTTGCAACAGTTGGAAGTCTTCTTTTTATCAGGTTCAGCAGGGGATTGAGAGTCATGCTTAATGCGGAGGTTTGAAATCCATCAGTATAACAGAGCAAAGGTGAGAGGTGGGTAGTTCCTTGCACCGTGTACCAGAAAGCTTTCTGGGCTGAGAGCCATTTGGTGTTCAGTATCCTTTTTAACTGCCATCTTGAAGATACTACGTATAGCGGTAATTCGTCGTATTTTATGATTTATAGCTAATTCTGCATTTCGGGAGCCTTTTTCTTTCAGAGCCTCAAAGTCTCCTGTTAGGAAGGGAGTGTGTGATGCCTCCTGCAACACCTCCTCTTTCTTTTCTCTTATGGTTAACAAGGATCTGGTCTGAGCATCCAGAATAGATTTCTCACACCATAGCTGCTTAGTGACCAGCACATTTATCTGTGGAAGCTTTAAACGAGGCTTATACAGGGAACATCTCAGGCTGACCCACTTGGCAAAGCAAGAGAAAGATTGCTGAGCTGACCGACGACCGATTATTGAGATCTTCCATTTGGCAGGGCACAAGTTACCCTGGGATGGGTGGACCAGGGATGTCAGAAGGTGTGTTGAGGGCAGTGGTGCCTCACTGTAACTTTCTGTCTGTTATTATTTTATCCGTTCTGAATGCAGGGCATACCTGCTTTCAGAAGAACATGATGTTTACGTGTGTTTGGGTAAGACTTCCTGCAGTACTCATGTGACGGACTTGAACGCCAGTGCGTGAAACAGGAGTTTATTATGTAGAGCTGCGCCACATTGCTGCATGCGGTAAATGGCAAAGTACCAGGGCAACATAAGAACGATGATAAAAATAAAAACCTTCGGGCAAGGACTCAAAGAGTTTCAGTGAGCTCAATATCGTTTGCAGTTCATCAGTGAACGCAGCGAGGCCAGTGAGCCCTGGCTTGGCTGTGTATCAGAACCATCCGAGGAGCATTTCAAAACTAGAGTCACAGGCCCCCGGTTGCAGAGGTCCTGAATCAGAGTCTCCAGAGATGCAGCAAGGACATCTGTTTTCCTAGGCTCTCCAGGTAATTCTGAAGCAGATTGGCCGACGCCGTTCCAGAATTTGAACCCCTGCATCCCACGCAGTTGTGAACCTCAGAAAAGATCCTCAAAGCAGGATCTTCCCAGCTAATTTGGGACAGATCTTTTTGGGGTTACTATGTGCTGAGCACTGAGGATGCATGTGGTCGTCTCTACAAAGTTCAGTCATTTAATAAACAGGTGTTCATACATTACGTTGCAACACCCAGGTGCTGTGATGGAAGAGGACAGCTAGTTGCTGTGGAGTCACGGAGCAGGGACAGGCCTTCCTACCTCTTCACCTCCAATTCCCTTCCTGTATGGCCATGGAAGCCATAAAGGCCATAGAGGATCCTGGGGCCAAACCTTGACAACAAAAGCCAGGAAATAGCCTCAGATCAGTCATCCGGTGGTCCTGGTTGATTTTTCCATGGAAGAAGAATCCAGAAGTGTCACTTTTGAAAGCTGGCACTCGGTTCAGTCTAGTCTGGGCCAACTTTGTGCACAGATAGTCAAGGTCTCGTGGAAGGTTCCAGCAATAGCCTCAGTCTACAGCACCCAACGGGAGAGAGGAGGCTGTTCACACATAGCTTGGGTGTGAAGCTGATGTCACAGTTGGTTGTTTCTGGAAGACTGTGAGAAGCCACAGAATTAGCATATAGGGAGCTTCTTACAGAGGCCTGTTAGAGGCCATCACACTGCATGAGTGTGAGATCCAGTTAGCACCATCGCTTTCCTTTATCCTGATGTGCTTTCCTTCTAAACTGAGGTTTCGGTGTCAGGGTCGTCTTCTCTTGTGACATTACAAAAGGATCTTGGTGCAAGACAAGGACCAGTCTAAGACTAGAGCTCATTTTGGGTCATTTAATAGCATTGCCCCAGGGGTCAGGGAAAAGGACAGCTCATGGAGGTCAAGAAGTCTTTGATGTGGTTGTTTGTTGTCGTCATCATCATCATCATCATCATTATTCAGCTTTATAACCTACAGAGAAGTTTGGGGGGGAAAGCTTGGGTTTCATCATCACCTCCCCTTTCCTAGGAAGCAGGCACATAACTCACAGTCCAGTGATGTTTGAGGTGGCCATTCTTCAGACTTGGCAGGGGGGTGGGGGTGGTCTTTGTGCGTGTGTGTTGGAAATATCTGTGTAGGCGATTCACAAGGTGTCATCTTGCTTGAATGGACTCCATAAGAAATGCACCATGAAATGGAAATCTGTGTGTAGACCCCATAACAAAAAAGTGGAAAAGAGAGTCGCCGCTTATACCCTCAGAGAGCAGGATGGAATTTGGAGACAGATCCGCTGCCCCTGAGGGAGTGAAGGACCGCTGCTGGGGTCATGTGCTCTTTCCTCTCTAGGCATTTACTTAGCCAATTCCAGCCTGTTAGTAAACTTGGCTGTCAGGCTGTCACTATTTAATAGCTTTCTATAAGATCCTGCCATCTTTAAAGGCCAGCTAGTGATGCTGACAGCTGTGACTTGTTTATAGAAATAAAGGCAGCTTGCCTCATTACAAAATAAGGTCTAATGCCTGACCAGAGGGTATATATTCATGTGTGTCTGTGCTTTTTCTTCTTGAGCAAAGTGTGTTGCTATTTTTGTTGGGAGGGTAGGACTGTGTCTGTCTTGAGGAAGTATGTAGAAGGCGGACCCTGAGATTGTGGTGGGTCAGGTGGAGAGGGAGGTGACCAAAGGGGAATATGGCAGGGTCTCTATTAGATAACAGATAGGTTTTTGGGGGAGATCACAGCCCAGCCCAAGTGAAGCAACTGGCCCATCCTGTCATGATTCACACTTCAAAGAGTCCTGCTGAGTACCCCCAGGACAACACAGCAAGCCTGATAGCAGACAGATGCACTAGTCATCACTGCACCTGAGGCACTGGCTGGCTGCATTGTGATGGCTGTCATGGCCGTGCAGTGGAGATTTTGGGGGGAGTTTCTTATGGGGGTAGAAGGGACCTGAAAGTTAACATAAAAAAACCTTACCACGTGTGAGTTCTACTCATTTAAAGATGACCAGGTTGCCTGTAGTCTTAGGACGTCTCGGTTTTGTAGCTGGCACTCCGGGTTGGAATAGAAACTAGTTATGTACTCCCAAGTTTAGCTACTGTTGGGGCTGATTCTGTTTTGTTGCTGTTGTTGTTGTTTGTTTGTTTGTTTTTTTAAATATAATTTATTGTCAAATTGGCTAACATATAGTGTGTAAAATGTGCTCTTGGTTTTTGGAGTAGATTTCCATGGTTCATCATTTATGTGCAACACCCAGTGGTCATCTCAACAAGTGCCCTCCTCAATGCCTATCACCCATTTTCCCCTCTCCCCCATCCGCCCCCCCATACACCTGCAGTTTCTTCTCCATATTTAAGAGTCTCTTATGGTTTGGCTCTCTCCCTCTGTAACTTTTTTTTTCCTTTCCCCTCCCCCATGGTTTTCTGTTAAGCTTCTCAAGATTCACATACGAGTGAAAACATGATATCTGACCTTCTCTGACTTATTTCACTCAGCTTAATACCTTCCAGTTCCATCCACATTACTTCAAATGGCAGGATTTCACTCTTTCTCATTGCCAAATAGTATTCCATTGTATATATAAATCACATCTTCTTTATCCATTCATCAGTTGCTGGACATTTATGCTCTTTCCATAATTTGGCTATTGTTGAAAGCACTGCTATAAACATTGGGTTACATGTGCCCCTACGGGTTTCTGTTCTTAAAGAAGGGACATCCATTGGCTCACGAGCTAAAGGCTTGGTCACTGTGACCAGTCACCGTTTTGAAAGTTCAAAAGTTAGTTCCCAGAGGGGAATTCACTGTCCAGGGAGAAAGGGTGAAGGAAAGAGTGTGTGTGTGTGTGTGTGTCTGTGTGTGTGTGTGTGTGTTTCCTCCCCTGTGTCCCACCCAAGTCTCTCATGTAGACTTGGTGTTAAAACCATCAGGCAGCATCACAGTGGTCACCGTGAACTCCCGTTGCCAAGAAAGGGGGTCTGGTCTTCTAAAGTAGAGACCAAGTTTTCTACAAGTCTCCCCTAAAGAGAGAATTTGTCTCTTGGCAGGTTTTCCTTCTTTCTGAGATAAGGGTCTAGGTATAAGAAAGTTCAGTTACTTGGTTTTAAAGTTGCTCATAACCAGAATTTGTCACCTTGAAGAAGTTAAGAAGCATTGCCTCTGTGAAATCTTTCCTAAAAGAAGATTCTGCCACCATCAGATGAGTTTGGTTTGTGTTTGTTCCTCATGAGTGAGCCTCGTATCTGCCCCCGACCTTTCAATTGGCTCCTTGGGATCCCACTCATTTTGGCTCTTGAACATCAAAGCCCGTTACGACATGGTGCCATGGGGGGATTGTCTTTAATGTTTCTGGCTTTGATTTCACAGACTCTTGGATTCAAAGGTTCTCCTGCCTATTGGATAAAGCAGAGTGAGTGTGTCAAGGACAGTTGAGTTTGGAGTGGGGGAGGGAAGGAGTCTCAGTGAATAATGAAATAACTTCATAGTGGTTGCTTAAATAAGAACTTGTTACAAAAACAGAACTCAAACAAAAAACCATAAAGACTATCATAAGGGCCTCATTCCATGTTTAACTTCATGACTTGTTAGCAGTTCTTTGGGGTTGCAGTAGTATTCTGGGCCAAAAAAAAAAAAAAAAGACCGTAATTAGCACATGGAGGAGGTCCCAGCTATCAAAATGAGTGGGGACATTGAGCATTGATTGCTTTTTGTCTCAGCCTCCCCGGCCCTCCTAGCACACTGTACCCAAATCTTTGATTCATTATAACTGGACACAACTGATAGCAACCTAGAGTACAGCCAGAGACCCTTGCTGTTATTAGGTATACAAATCATAAGGCAGAAGTACTAAGAATGAAGGAATGTCAATAAGCAGCCTGGGGCTGGAGGAACACTTCCCGGACTCTTCTGGGTCCCTGAAATCACCCTGTGCAAAAACAAGAAGGCCGTGTAAGTGCAGCCAAAGGACTTTTAACTGAGAATCAGAAAGTAACGTTATGGGCAATTCTGTGGATGGATGGATCATAAGGTTGGCAGATGTAACACCAGAGTCTCAGAATAAAGACGTACCTTGGATGTGCTGGGACCGTCACACAGCCACCACCTACTGCAGCCCCCTCTCCTCTTCCCTCTCCACCTCCCCACCCAGTCTGTGACTGGTCTCAGCTCTGGGTCCCTGATAAGCCATAGTGCTAGATACGGCATTTCAGTTCTTACCCTGATGAGTGGTGCCAGTGACAGCCTTCTTATTCGTTCTTAACTCAGGGAAACATTATGATTATTTTCCAGGTTATGGATCTTTTATTTGTTAAATTATTACTTAAATGTCTCCGTTTCCTTCTCTTCTGTTCCTTTCAAAATACTGTGTAATGTGGCCCTGTGTACTATCCACCAGGTCAGGCACCTTCTGATTGGGGGTGATGGTGGCTGAGGGAATGGGGACCGGACTCTCCACCCAGTAGAAAAGATTCTGATCTCTACTAGGAATCCCTTTACCACGAATGCTCTACAGATGGCTCCTTAAGGAGAATAAACTCTTGGAGAGGGTGCCAGGTGACCAGATCCATGAGTCTTCCATTTCAAATGCACACCATACAGAGGAACAAAGAATTAGCCAAGACTTAACTATTACCAAATAACAATTATAATATTAACTTTTTAATAAGGGATTATATGGCTTACCCAGAAACCAAATTGGGGAGTCAGGAATCACCTGTAGATTGGAAAAGCCACTCACAGCCTCTGGCCTGATTCCTGTTGGTGGATGCCACCAGTGCTGAGCACTTAGTGGCAGCGGAGGAGGACTGCAGGTGTGCCTGAAGGCCAGGCCCATGGGAGCAGGTGGGGTGGGGAGTGCAGAGAGGATTCAGTTTGGAGACAAGGCAGGGCTACACTGGGGAGAAGCGTGTGGCCTTCTGGGCTCCAGATTCAAGGAACCTGTTTCCGGCCCCTCTTCAGAAACACTATATTCTGGGGTCTGAGCAGAGTATATCCTTGAGTAGGTAGGGGTTTTCTCTACGTAGGTGCTTAGCTCATCTAGCACAGAACCAACCCCTTTTTCATGCCAGTTGACTTTAAAGGAGACTGTAAGTAATATCTATGTAAGATCAAGCATTATGAAGCCGGATCTACATGGGTTCAGATCATGGCTCTACTACTTACTGGCTCTGTGACCTTGGGTCAGTTACTTAACATCTCAGTTCCTCAGTTTCTTCTTTCTCCACTTTGGATAATAACAAGCACCTATCTTGTAGGATTGTTACGAGGATTACAAGAATTCAATAAAGTGCTTGGTAGGGTGACTGGCACATAATAATTACCACATACTTATATATATCTTTGTTTGAGAATATGAATTTTTCGCTTGACAGAAACCAAATTTAACAACTCTTTGCACTGGTTGTTTGAGGGATTATAAGCCTTTGTGTCTTCAATAGCCCAGATGTGCTTAAAGCTACAAACACATAAGGACATTTTTGAAAGACACGGGCAGGATCTGAAATTCTCAGGATGAAGTTGTGTGCTAGCATTCTCTATATTTCTATTTTCTGGGTGTAAAGAATACAACATCTGCAAACAACAGCTGGACAAAGATTAGAAGATATAATTCCAACTTCTTGCCATGTTGGCAAAAGCTGCTGGGCGGGAGAGGAACAATGCGCCTTTTATGAGTACCTTTTTACAGCTGGAAGAAAAGAAGTTAAGCAAGTCATTTTGTCAAGGCAGTGTTTTCACAAGAGCAGACCTAAGAAAACATGGTCGTGGGCATCCTGGACGCCCTCAGATAGCATGCAGCAATTTACTCAGAAGGCCAGGGTTCTTGAGGCCGATTGACAGATTTTACGTTTTATATCTGGAGAACCTTAGCTGAGTTCCATTTGTCCATTTGTATCCTGGCCCTGCATTTCAGTATGTCAGTTTCATGTAAAGCACTGGCCTGGAAAAGGCACACAATGGGAAAGGCAGGTGGAAAAGGAAGCCGGGAAGCTGAGCTTCCATTAAAAAGTGACGGCAGTGTTGGAAATAGTGGACCTTGTCATTGGCTTGGGCTGGGACTTAGCAGGGCACCTGCCGTTTGTCCCGCTTTCTTAACAGCGCTTACTGGAGCGGTTCTCTTACTTGATGATGCCTGCTTTTCTGGGGCAGAGGTGAGACTAGGGTAAAGCAGGTGAGAGAAACCCGTGCAAGAAGAGGCCTTGCGAGAAAGGTAAGAAGAGGCCTCAGGGCAGAGGTCAGCACATGGAGCCAACACTGTAGGTCCCAGATTTTGCAGTGGGGACCCTCGACTTCTGCCCCTGGAGTTTCCCATCTGTGAAAGGAAGGGGCTGCAGATTACCCACCCGGTCCTTTCTGGCTCACCCTTCCTTGTCACTCAATAGCTCTACAATCCCAGCCATGAATCCAGTGCAGTAGAAGACTGAGAAGTCACAGTGCAACTAGACCACATCTGCCACCTCTTGGCACACACGCATGCCTTTAGCTGTGCGCTCCTTAGTGCGAGGGGCCGTGGAACATTCCTGTCTTCACCCCTGTGGACTGTATGAGTGAGACCGGGCTAAGGCCCCCTCGGAAAGGGTTTCACTCCTCGTCTGGAATCTGGCCCTTTTGAGACTCTCTGAGTAAACTTCTGACTTTTTGCTGCTTTGGGGCAAAAAAAAATACATTTAAATTCTTCAATCATCCCCTTCCTTTATGACCCACTACTAAAACAAGCAAACAAACAGTAAACAAGCTTCTTTTCATCAGACTCAGGCTGGCTTCTCTCCTGTGCCTGATCTGCTGGTGTCGTGTGGAAATTGTTTGGGTCAATTTTGGCCTCCTTAGTAGCCCGTTGTGTCATTTCTTCCAACTACCCATTAAAGATGCTCCAGAGTACTCCTAATAAGAACGGTGTGTTTTCCTGGGGATGGGGATTAGAGGTGGGAGTCAGGGCCTGGCCACCAGCATCAGCCTCTTACTTCTGAACAGATTAAACCAACGTATAGATCTTCTTGCCCTATAACCGGAAGCACGGGACACTGTGTTGTGGCCTTAGTGAAGTTTTCTAGCTTTTAGGCAGTTTGTGGAGACAATGATGGCTTAAAACCACTGACTTCTTTCTTTCTATAAGAGCAAACCGTTTGATCAGACCTAATGAAATGGTGATTTGACCCAGGGAACTGGGGAGGCCAGGAAAACTGAAGCTGTTATATGCCTTGGCTCTGTGTTCTGACTTGAAGCCAGTCCTGTGAAACAGAGCTGGTACCCAATTATTCCTGATCCCCAGCAGCTCATGTAATGTATAACGCTGAGAAAGAGAGCTTCCTGCCTCTGGCAAGGGGTTTTCTGTTGTTTGGCTACCAGAATCCCATAGGATAGAATGTTCTGGGCGCAGGGAAACCAGATCAGTCATGTAGGCTTCGGTTGTGCAGTGATGCCCAGGTGTTTTTCTTCCTTTGTATCTTATCACAGTATCTATAATAGTATCGCATGGCATGGAATGCTGAAGAATTCTGAA
The DNA here is from genome assembly GCF_016509475.1 of Prionailurus bengalensis. Lineage (NCBI taxonomy): Eukaryota > Metazoa > Chordata > Mammalia > Carnivora > Felidae > Prionailurus > Prionailurus bengalensis. The sequence continues at coordinate 11,239,134 of NC_057346.1, forward strand.
GCCTCATCTACCTTCTGCACCCTTCCCCCCATCACTCTGGAAGAGTCATGAGATTTGAGGACACTGAAGAGAATTTTCACCAGGATTACCTATTACATGGCTTTTGCAAGTAAACATTGCCCAGTTTGGGTGGCTTTATTAAAATGAAAGACTTTGGAAACCTGTCTGTTGTATGTGCCCAGCATCTCCCGAAGTAAATTTGGTTTAGAAATGCCTGCATACGTCTGCAACTTTTGCATATGGCTTTATTTTCACACGGGGAGCTTTGGTTTCTCCATTCTAATGGATAAAGAATGGACCCTCCACCACCCCCAAGACTCCTCCTTGCTTCCCGTTCCAGTGGTGAATTCTCTTCCACATCTGATGTGCACTGGTGTTCTCAACTGGGAAAGACCACAGCTTTCTCAGACAGCTTCCTTCACCTTACTGGAATGGCTGACATATTGTGGGAAGCCAGGGGTTTGAGTCCTTTGGGGGTCTCACACAGGTTTCCCAAGGGTTTGGTTGTAAACTTAGTTGGCCTGGATACCCAATGTAGATCATTTCTGGGTGTTTAGGTTACGATGGGAATTAGAACTCTCAGCACTTACATACATGGGGCCCTAGCCAAGCAGCCCTAAGGATGGCTTCGGGATGATTTCCGTTACTGCTGTGAGCCAGCTGTAAGCAATGAGGATGCTTCCACTGGCAATTAGAATATGGTCTGCCATCATGATCACATTATACAGAACCTGAAGCCCAAATCTCTGAGGACACGTACTTTACAGTTCGTTTAAAATGACATTTAACTTTTGGGTTAATATTGGAAAGTGAAACAGTCTATCTCATTTTCTTCCTCTTCCCGGCTGCTATCAACAGTAGCTCAAGCCAGAATTCTAGGGCCCATGTGTCAAGTATGGGCAACTAATAGTTTATTTGTTTTTCTCTCCCCAGATGAGATAATCTTACCTATGTCCAGCTGCTATTTGCAACAAATAGCAATCTGCCATGTTGCATTATTTTACACATGTATCTAGGCTCACAGCGGATGTACTGTATATACACGTAGATACAAACACACACACAAATAACCCTTAAGAGATTTGGGGCAGGTTGAATCCAGTAGTCTATAAGAGGTTCCATTATCTTTTTCTCACTACAAGCATTATTAGAGATTTTGTTTGTATGGGGTGTGTGTGTGGGTGTGTGTGAGAGAGAGAGAGAGAGAGAGAGAGAGAGAGTGAGTGTTCAAAATACTATCACATATGTATCGCCATGTAAAAAACAACCAACTCAGCCTGGTGTTTGTTACTTTACATTCATTACCTTTCTAAATCATGTCAACATCCCTGTGACATCAGTAGGGTTGTTATTTTCATTTATGCATGTGGCAAATAGGCTCTGAGATTGTCCTGAGAACTCAGAGTTACTTGGCGTCCAAGCTAGGGTTTGGGCCCAGGTCTTTCTGGCTCCAGTCCCTGACTACTTAGCAGTGTCTCTTTCCGGACATCTAATTATCCTGACAGTCCAGCCACATGAATTCAGTCTTACCATCATCCCCATTTTACAGATGAGAAAACTGAGGCCAAGGTGAAGTGGCTTGTCTAGAGAGCCTCCATTATTGTTTTGAGTTTTAGGGGGTTTTTGCCTCTGATTGAATTCAGTCATCTTTTATGACAATAAAGTCATGACTGGCAATTAAAAATAGCTAAAGGGATGCCCGAGTGGCTCAGTCGGTTAAGCAACCGACCTCGGCTCAGGTCATGATGTCGTGGTTTGTGAGTTCAAGCCCCACATCGGGCTCTGTGCTGACAACTCAGAGCCTAGAGCTGCTTCGGATTCTGCGTCTCCCTCTCTCTCTGCCCCTCCCCTTCTCATGTTCTGTCTCTGTCTCTCAATAACAACAACAACAAAAAATATCTAAATTAGCGTAGAATGGAATTGGGCTACCTGACCAATGGGATCGTTCAGGAAGTTTACTTTATCTTAAACCATAGAGAGAAACATTGCTTCCCTCAAAAATTGTGATCAAAATAATTTCTTTGGGAAGGATTGTTAGCATAGATTTAAGCATAAAATATTTATTATGTGTCAGACATTATTCTATAATTCTAAGTGCTTCACATGTAGTAATTCATATTGTCTTTCCAACAGCCCCATGAAGAGGGTTCTGTTTGTTCCCACTTTACAGATGAGAAAGCAGAGGCACTGAGAGGTTAAATACCATGGGTAAGATTACACAGTTAGTAAGTGGCAAATCTGAGATTCATACTGAACAGTCTGGTCCAGAGTCTTGGGCTTCAAGCATGCTCCAATACTGCCATGTTGGTTTTGGTTTTGCCTTCATCGAGTTTGGTTGGTTTAGTAGTAAAGTTACCCTATATTTTCCCTCGAGTACTTTGCTAATGGAGCAAACTGCCACTGAAAAGTGGAGGCGCCTCTGTTATTACGCCCCTGGGTCAGATATCTGGATTTCCCATAGGTATAGTCACATGAAAGAGATTTTAGCATTCAGTTAGATTTTGAAAAATAAAAAGCAACTCACCATGGAAGTGGTTAAAGTATGGTGATGTTCAAGGTTCATTTCTGGAACAATAACTAACAAAATACTATATACTGACACTTTGATTCCTTGTTCAAAAATTCTTAGCTGTTAACAGGATGCCTGGCTGGCTCAGTCAGTTAAATGACTGACTTTGGCTCAGGTCATGATCTCAGGGTTTTTTGAGTTCGAGAGCTGCGTCAGGCTCTATGCTGACAGCTCAGAGCCTGGAGCCTGCTTCAGTTTCTGTGTCTCCCTATCTCTATGCCCCTCCCCTGCTGGCATTCTGTATCTCTCTCTCTCTCTCTCTCTCTCTCTCTCTCTCTCTCTCTCTCTCAAAAATAAATGAACATTTAAAAAAATTTTTAAAAATTCTTAGCTGTTATCAAATATGTTCTAGAAAATCCCTTATGTGGTAGATTGTCACTTATCAGAGTAACATTCTGTTGTTCACCCTTCTCTTGAGTTGGTGACCAATTCTTACCTTGGTTCTGGGCCCACTGCACATCTCTAATCCATCTTCCTCAGCAATCAATGTCTTTACCACCATTCAACAAGAAAATATTTTCAGTTAGCCCTGGGAGAGACCTGGGTTTACATTCTTCTCAGCTCCTACCTCCTCAAGCACATTAGAATCTGAAAAGAAAACCACTAAAACCAAAGAGCATCGGGGCACCTGGGTGGCTCAGTCGGTTAAGCATCCAACTTCGGCTCAGGTCATGATCTTGTGGTTCATGAGGTCAAGCCCTGCATCGGGGTCTGTGCTGTGACAACTCAGAGCCTGGAGCCTTCTTCGGATTCTGTGTCTCCCTCTCTCTCCCCCTCCCCTGCTCACACTCAGTCTCTGTGTCTGTCTGTCTGTCTGTCTCTCTCTCTCTCTCTCTCTCTCTTTCTCTCAAAAATAAAAACATTTGAAAAAAATTTTTTTAAAAAGAGAATCAACAAGTTGTAGACTCCAGTGAAATCCATGATCTCCTTTTGGAAATCAAGATAATTTTTCTCTGTTACTTTGCCTTAGTAAGAGTTCTACTTCTTCTGATAAATGCCTTAGCATGTTTTATGAACTGAAATTTTGAATTCACTTTTCTTTAGCAACTAAAGGAAATTGTCTTACTTCTGCCAGAAAGTTGAGTTACAAAAGTTCTATCTACATCTGAAGCTGTTTGCTATACAAGTTTGCATCTTTTCTAACATAGCATCAATTTAAAAAAAAAAAAAACATTTAAACAGAGCACTCATTTGAAAACATACAGATCTCCCCCAGGGTTATTTTACTTTTTACATGAGATGAGGAGAGGGGGTAATCATTCTGTTCTGAAGAGAACCCTTTGTCTGTCTGATCACAAGGGATGGAAAGAGTATGGGAGAGATAATCTGGGGCTTTTGAGTTTAACCATCCTGGCTTGGAATCTGGACTCCACCATTACTATTTCCTATGGCTTTGAGCCTCCACTTTCCCGCCTGTGAAATAGGAGTTATAATGCTATGATAATCTGTGGGCAAAGATGCCAGTTAGAATTAACCAGGGTAGAAATGAAGGCGGCAGCTTGACTATAAGATGTTCATACACTCTGCTGTTTCCAGCCCATGATTTTGAAAGAGAGCAAATGGTAACCAGTCGGTCAAAATGAGTCCACGAGGAAAGCAACCAAACATTAGTGGTAGTTGTGGAGTGTAGGAGGGAGAGCTGGAGCCTTAGAATCAGATGACTTTGATTATTGACTGCTCATTAGCTGAATTCCCCTGGGCTAGTTATTTTACTTCTCTGAGCGTTCATACTCTCTTGTGTAGAACGGAGACCATAAGGTCAGCCTTCTTATGTCTCGGAACTATTGTGAACATCAGATGAAGTAATAAACTATGTTTTGTGAACCAGAACTAGTGATCTGGCTGTAGGGGGCCATGGGGCACGAACACTCATTGGAAGGTGCTGGAAGCACCTGGGTCCCTTCAGGCCCAGACACCCATCTGTGAAAGCGTGTATCTTTGGAAGCATCTATGATGAAGTAGGATAACACATGGTGTTATGGCAGAGCATTTGTTGCAAAGCACGAATTGAGATACTTTTTCTGGGAGAAATGTTTTCCTAGGTTTCTTTAAAGGTATGAGTTATGCCTGGTTAGGAAATTTCACTTATATGTGCAACTGGAGAGAAGCAAAAGTTGAGGTAGGAATTTTTATTGCAAACAACGAAAGGCCTAATGGAGTAAGAAAGGACGGGGAGCACCGCGAAGTGCATGGAAAGAGTTTGGAGACTAGAGCAGGGTTTCCACGTACCGCTATTAAACCTAATAATTCAAGGTTCAGAATTTGGGGAAGAAGAATCAGCCATTGTGCTTCAGTGGAAAGCATCCAAGCATTGACTTTCAGAGAGGCTGGGGTTCCTCTGGCCCAGCTTTGATTCTGGTGTTTTGAAGGAGGAATCATACTATCTTTTCCCTATGTGCCAGGAGTCTAAATGGATATGTCTTCTTTCAAAAACCTCTGTGATGATAAATGTGTGCGTGGGATCGGGCTAAGCTGGGAATTCCTTTGAAAGTCTTGTTTCTGATTGCTCTCCACGGCCCAGAGGAGGGATACTGGCCACATTTGGGTATGAAACTCTTGAGCCTCGCCATGTTCTCTGGCCCCTGGAGAGTCATGTTCTGTTTGAAAAGAACCGAAAAAATGAAGGCTGTTTTTTCAGTTGGGATAAGAATATCCTTCTCAAAGCAATAAGGGCTCGGTGAGAATAACGGAATCCATATGTTGAAGCTGGCTGCTGATGCTCAGCATATGGGCCAGTGAACCTTTCAGGCAGAAATATGCCTCTGATTCTCTAAAGAATGCCCCAGTAAACTCCAGCAAGGACCATTACTTACGTGACAGATCACAGAGGCGCAGCTCCTGGGCTTTCATGGACCCGTTGTTCCGTGGAAAGTGAGCCATAGACATGGATGGAAAGGTCTTGGCTGGCCTCACGATGGAGGGCGCTGGCCTGTGGCCCTCTCCGTCAGGCCCTGTGCCCCCCAGATACTAAGGGCCTTACCAGCTCTGGGCTTGCTCTGTTCTGTTAGGGGATGGTGAATCTGAGGGTTGTTCTTCAGGGTCTCCAGATTGTTCCTTAAACGGAATGAATGAAAACGTTTTATCCTCTACTCACAGAGGAAGCACTGCATGATGGAAAGGACATTTACCTGGGAGCCGAGTGGCCTGGGCTCTGCAGCTGCCACCACCACCACCCTGGCTGGCCCTAAATAGAGGTGACCTTAGTGAAGTCACTTTACCTCTCTCTCTCATCCAGAAAATGAAGACGTGGAACTTGGTGCTAGTTGAGACTGTTTCTGGCTCCCTCCATGTAGAACTGAGTGCACCTAGGGGCACCTGGGTGGCTCAGTTGGTTAAGTGTCCAACTTCGGCCCAGGTCATGATCTCATGGTTCACGGGTTCGAGCCCCACGTCGAGCTCTGTGCTGACAGCTCAGAGCCTGGAGCCTGCTGCAGAGTCTGTCTCCCTCTCTCTCTGCCCCTCCCCTGCTCTCTCTCTCCCTCTCTCTCAAAAATAAACATTTAAAACAAATTTTTATTAAAAAAAAAAAAGAACTGAGCGCACCTAGCTCTGTCCAGAGTGACAGTAGCAGCCACAGCTAGTGACACTTGCAGAGTGTTGGGTTCCTTTGCAGCTCTGTGTGCTATGTGGCAATTCAGGAAAGGTAGGGGAGCCTTTTCGTTGCTCCCAGTGATATTCCATCTAGGCCCCAGATGAGTCATCACCACTCAACCCAGTGAGGTTGCCTGAGAGAGACTGGCTGCCCCTGGATTACTGCTCCATTTCTTCCCAACCAGCACCAGGGAAGTCTGAGTAGCCCCTCCGCCCTCACGGTGGCGCCTTTAGCATCCTCCCCCGGCCTGAACTCTGTGCCTGATTCCTCACTCGTGCCCTGGCTCCTTCTGAAGCCTCTGCTGGTTCTCCATGGTCTTCTTTGTCTGTTGTGGATGGTTAGCAAGGCCCCACCCTCCCCCAGTAGCTGGATGTCCCCAGGCTCCCCTTCCCAGCCCCACGCAGGCCCTTTGATCCCTCGGCTCTGCTGAGCACCATGGTCCTTTCATCACAGGAGCACAGACAGCAGCTCAGCCTGGAGTCAGTCTCCATGGCAACCAGCATTCCCTCCCGGTCTGCTGTGCAGAGAAAATGGCTGTTCTAAGGAAGGGCTCCCTGAGTCTCTATTACCCAGCCTGTATAGTCCAGGCCCCTCCTCCACATCATCTCTAAGAAGCTACATGCATTGAACCAAATGTCCGTTAGCTTTTAGCTTTCAGATTTGGGTGGGAGGCAGAAGGAGTTTGAATCCAAACGGATAAAATCATTTTTTCCCTACCCTAAAACTCTGTTTTCACGAGGAGCAGGTATCTGCTCCGAGCAGGTGAATGAGGAACTGAATGGATAGAGCAATCTGTGGCGTCCAGGGGCAGCGTATTTTGTCTTATCGGTGGAAGAGAATGACCGAGTGTGTGGATATTCAAATCAGAATTCTGTACGAGTCACTAGGAGTGACAGGGGGTCCCGCAGGGCAGCAACGGCAGCATTGCAGAGGAGTGCCTGACTGACTGTAGCAATGGTGTTCTGTGCTGTCTCCTCTTTCAGAAAGAGGGGTGTGGGTCCCCTCGTCATGAGGCAGGGTGAGCGTTTTGGCATCTTCTGCTTCAAAATCCATCCGGATCATTACAATGAACCCTTTTCCGTAGTCATCAAGCGTGGTGACAAGGGGAGCTGGCAGGAGACCCCTGTGCAGAGGTCTGAGTGACAGGCTTCCCTTGTCACACAGCCTTGGGAATGCTTCAGGTTGACATCCAAAAGGAGCTCATCTTTTATTTCTGTGAATCCCAGAAGTGCTTCTGTTTGGAGCAGGAGCGTAGCCTTCTCAAGAGATCAGAAACATGTAGAGCGAGGGTCACCCCAAATTCCCCAGGGCCCTCATACCGTCTAAGGGGAAAGAAATTCCATGGGAAATGGTCCGGACCATGCCAACTCCTGGCTTTGGCATAGGAACTGGGGATTCTTTGGGTGGTGACAGGCTCTCGACCCAGACAGCATCCTCCCTTCATTCTTTCTTTCTTTTTCTTTTTTTTTTAATTAAAAAAATGTTAATGTTTATTTATTTTTGAGAGAGACAGAGACAGAGTGTGAGTGGGGGAGGGACAGAGAGAAAGAGGGAGACATAGAATCCAAAGCAGGCACCAGGCTCCGAGCTGTCAGCCCAGAGCCCGACACGGAACTCAAACTCACTATCAATGAGATCGTGACCTGAGCCGAAGTCCGCCACTCAAATGACTAAGCCACCCAGGTGCCCTGGCCTTCACTCTTTCTTAATGTGAGGTGGGAGACCCTATTTTTGAATGGAAGCTCTGGGTTTTGTTCTCAAAAATCCTAATGTGTGTTTCAACTGGACTTTGTCTTTTTCAGTTTCTCTGCAGGTGGATATTGTCCCCAGCCAAGGGGAGATCAGCGTTGGAGAATCCAAATTCTTCTTATGCCAAGGCAAGTGCCCTGTGCCCCCACTGCGTTTGAGGAAAGGTGGCCAGCAGAGCAGAAGCCCGTGGCCTGTGTGTGCTGTGAACTGGTTGTGCCTGGAACCACCTTGCTGCCGGTCCAGTCCTGTGAGCGGAGAGCCAGGGAAGCCCTCAGGCCCTTTTCCTTCCCTTCTCAAAGGGCCGCCCCGACACAGTGAGATGTGTCATCTGGACTTCCACAGGGTGATGGAGGAGGTCTAGGGATTTTCCAAGGAAAGTCTGGGCACAAATTCCCAGAATACCAAATCACCGCAGATCCCCTGCTCCATATCGACCCGGAGTTCTGTAAATGATGACGGAGAATAGCGCTGCCTCAGAAATAATGCTTCAGTGGGTCAGTGTAAGGCTTATTTCTTAGAATCTGCCAGAACAGGAAAATCCAAGAAGGTCTGAAACTTGCCTGAAAGGAAATGAAGCCCCAGTGTCTCTTTTGCTGTGAGGCTGTGGGTCCTGGGTTTTCCAGATCGGTCGTGAACACCTGTATCCTGTCCCATTGCTCCCCCCGGAGCTCTGGGGTTTGTGGAAGCTGGTGTCCTTGTTTTTTCTTGAGAAAACATGCCCCGTTTCCACAGCTCAGATAGTCTTCAGGAAACGTGGAGTAAAAGCTTTGTGATTAGGCTTTGGGTTCTCTGCTTGTGACATGACTAGGATTCGGATCATGGAAGAACCGGGGACGTTGAGCTCAGCTAGGCGTAGACTGACATCTAGCAAGCGGCTTTGGGCAGGGAGGGGCCTTTCAGTGCAATCGCGATTTGCGCCGGCTGAGGTGCGCGTGGCCGCCGGATGTGTTCACTCTGGCTTTGCCTTCATTGCAGCGATTTAAATGATCTGGAGATGCAGCCATGGAACCCACTGCACATCTTGCAAATAGCGATATTTATTGAAACCATGATGGGCCCTGAAAGGAAGGCTGCCTCATTTCCATACTAAGCATCTGTGCAGAGCCAGGCGGTGTGGCCTGCGGAAGGGCGCCGCGCAGAGAGGCGGTGCCCAGAGCCCTTGTTCCGGATCGGAGTTGGAGACCACTAAGCAGTGGCATCTCCCCCTCCCAGGGGGCCCAGGGAAAGGGCGCAGGAGTGGTTCTGGCTGCCTTCTTTGCAGCATTTAAGGAGAATAATTTGTCTGTCTGAGGTGGGGTGCTGAAATGACAGGCCAATGTGTGCCGGCAGATGCTAGAATAAAACTGGTTGGAATCCACACACCTAGACTAGCTGGTGTCTCATCCTCCTCTCTGGAGGCCATAATCTAAGCCCTCAAAAATCAGCTGATCAGTTGGCTCAGACTGGCTATGCCGTTGAGCTCCGATCCTAGACACTAACTCCCTTTGCTCCCTATTTTGTGGGGCTGTAGCTCCTCATTTAGAGACCGGCACACAGTAGGTCCTCAACAAATGCCTCTTCTCTTCCCTCACGGGGTATTCTGAAAAATACTGGCGCGCGTGGTGGTTGAGTTCTTTCCAATTACTGTAAGTGGTGTTGTGTACATAATGATCAAGCACAGAGTTAGGCTGTGTTGTGTCCTAATGTACATGGTCTCCCTCCCTGATCATCAAGCCCAGTGATCTCTTGTTCAGTAGCTCTTACTGAGAACCTGCTGTCACCCTGGAGGGGACTTTGTCTTTCCAACTTAAGTGGTTTGAAAATAATCTCTTCCTCTTTAGTGGCAGGAGATGCCAAAGATAAAGACATCTCCTGGTTCTCCCCCAATGGAGAAAAGCTCACCCCAAACCAGCAGCGGATCTCCGTGGTGTGGAATGATGACTCTTCCTCCACACTCACCATCTACAATGCCAACATTGACGATGCCGGCATCTACAAGTGTGTGGTCACTGGCGAGGATGGCAGCGAGTCAGAGGCCACGGTCAACGTGAAGATCTTCCGTAAGAGCTTCCTCTGTCTCCCTCCATATTCCCTGTCCTCTCCTTTGGCCAAAAGACACGTGGGCAGCAGGCAGAGTGGGATGGCAGCAGAGGGCCGGCTGAGGGCTTCTTCCTTTCCACTCCTTAAGTCTTTTCTGAGCTGAGCTAATAGGAGCTCCGACTCCATTTAAGGAGTTCTTAAATGATCCTTGGCCAACTCAGAACTCACAACCCCGGTTCATGCTGATCCCAGGTACCTCCCTCTGGCCTGTGTTCTCTAATTTCAAATTACACAGTTCCCAGAGGGCTGTTAAGAGTTCCCCATCCCTTCCCCAAGTGTTGACTGACTGTTGTACAATTCAGGTTTTCCCTCTTATTTCACTCTCCCCTGCTGCTAATGGAGTCCAGAGGCTCGGTGGGGTGTGGGGGATCATTATCTGAACACTCTGGGCCGCTCAGAGCTGGCAGTTCCCATTGTCATTGAAACCAGGTCTGGAGGTGGCATCTCATTACCTTGTTATCATGCATATACTCATTGGCCAGTATAATGGTGGGTGACAGCTAATGGAAAGTATTGATTGCCGGAGTATTTACTGCCATTAAGCCTGCCTTTCTTCAGTTCTTCAGAATCCTCACTGCTCTAGGAAGGCTGAGTTTGGGGTGTCAGACAGAGTGGGAGACAGAGAAAGGACTAATGACCAATCATTGTAGACTAGGTGTTCTACCAGTTCATTCCACCTGTGCTTTGTGTTTCACTGGCACTACCCCACATGGCAAGGAACACTTGGGAAAGACTCTTGTTTCCCTCCATAGACCCTTTTCTACACAAAGTATGATAAATTCAGCACTCAGTGAAAAGGCATTGATTGCCAAACATTGATGCCATATTCCCCTGATTATACCAGCTGCTTTGCCTGGTGTCTTGGCTACGTATGGGGTGGGACCCTGTCCTGTGCAACTGGGTATATGGATTGAGAGTTGCCCACAACTCAACCCAAGCAGTATGGCTCTAGCGTAAAGCGGTCTGCATGGGAGGACCAGCTGTTTCCCCTCACTCTTCTCTCGCTCATTTTCCAGAGAAGCTCATGTTCAAGAATGCACCAACCCCACAGGAGTTCAGGGAGGGGGAAGATGCCGTGATCGTGTGTGATGTGGTCAGCTCCCTCCCCCCAACCATCATCTGGAAACACAAAGGCCGGGATGTCATCCTGAAAAAAGATGGTGAGGCCTGAATTCCCTGGCAGCTGCCTTTCCCCCCCAAGCTCCCCAAGTCCCCTAGGGTTTCCACCTCAGCCAGCCTCTGAAGCATTACAGCCCAGACTCAGATGCCAGTGTCCCCCAACCACATGCACTTTCCAGGTCCTGAATGGGTGTATGTCTGTAGCTTGTCCATTCAGGCACTTGACTTTTTCTCCAAAGAGAAAGACAAATTTCCAGTAGACTTTTGCTCTTGGCTGTATGTCAGAGCCAAGAACATATTCCTGTATTTCAGCTTAAAGCCCCACCTGTAAGATTGCAGCTAGGAAAGAGGAAAGGCTCTGTGACCTGCCTGCAGATACCTGAGATCTCTGACTGATCCTTGGATGAACCCACCTCTTGTCTCTTCTAGTCCGATTCATAGTCCTGTCCAACAACTACCTGCAGATCCGGGGCATCAAGAAAACAGATGAGGGCACTTATCGCTGTGAGGGCAGGATCCTGGCACGGGGGGAGATCAACTTCAAGGACATTCAGGTCATTGTGAATGGTGAGGAGATCCGTTCTTCCTGCTCTCTCCATTACTGCAACCTGGTTCCCCCAAATCATCCTCTGTAATTTCCTCTTTGGTCTATTAAATAAATCCTGTCCTGACTCACATATCCATCTCAGCTGAATCCCTCCTCCTTACATAGCCTCTGGTTTGTTTTGTTTTTTCCTTAATACACTTGTCTTTTGGGTCTCCCTCAACTCCGAGGACTTCTAGTGCAACTCTTGAGTGTCCTTCATTGTCTTACGGAACTGGAAACTTTCCCCATGCTTACCGATAAATTCTTATTCATCCTTCATTGTCCTTGATGCTACTGTAATCATGAGGTTAGTCCTCTGGCTCAAAGTTCAAAGAAAATATTATAATCAATTCAGTCCTCAGAATAGTCAGAATCCTGGGCCACGGGCTTATTAATTTTAATTTGCAGTGTCACATAAACACACCCGTGGAATCGATCTGACATTTACAAGATGTTTACAGGAAATTATAATGTCAGTACTAAGAAAATAAGTAAATCGTGGTCGAATTGTTTTGGCTGTTGATATATTTTTTGCCAAATTCTCCCCCTCCCAGTCCTTTTGGTAGAAACAGTTTGTGCACACGGTTGTTTATGACAATCCCAGAGAAATGTCACTCGGTAAGCTGACGCATTTTGAATTGGTATATTAACCATTTAGCCACTGAGAACAGGCTTTTCCGACTTTTTCCAGTATCAAGAGCCTCCTTTTGGACATCAGGTTCCACTTACCATGGTATTGTAAGCTTAATACGCATTGACTAAAAAAATATATAATGATAAATAGCTAGTATAAGTTGAATACTATTTCTTAAGTCGAATACTATTTTTAAATGAATAAAACATACTAATGTAGCTTCTAAAGCTGTATTGTTGGAAAACAGTATTATACGTTGCTATACATATAATGACATTCTGTATTGTTGAAAAACACTGACACATGCTTGTGGGTGCCTTATTTATTCCGTTTAGAGTAATTATTTTGTACACGTCTGAATTTAGATCCCTCACACTAGCCCTGCAGCTGCCCGGGACTCGACCTCTAGGCTGTGACCCTCCGACCTGAGGTCCCCCGGATGTGCCTCTTCTCTAGGCCACTGGGTCCCTCCGGGTTTTCACAGCCACCCCTGACAGTTCTTCTTTCCTTCAGTGCCACCCACCGTCCAGGCCAGGCAGAGCATAGTGAATGCCACCGCCAACCTCGGCCAGTCCGTCACCCTGATATGCGATGCTGAAGGCTTCCCAGAGCCCACCATGAGCTGGACAAAGTAAGAGACCGGCTCGTGCCTTTTATCAGGGACTAGTGGAGAAGGCAACGCCACAGAGCCTGCTCCATGCTGGCATTTCAGTGCAACGGGTATGGGCTGCTTGGGAATATCAGCTCCGGTGTAGGATGGATCCTTTTCTGCAAGCTTCTCTTGCCTTGTGTGTCAGATCCCTTCATTTTCCGTTTGTGGGACAGAACCAGAGGGCGTGGCCTTGGAGGCCCTCTTTGGAATGTTTGTAGGTGCAGTTTGTAAGCCTTTGGACAGAAACAGAGGTTTGGGTGGAGGAATCTAAGGCATATGTGGAAGTACAGTTAGGTGTGTTGACTGTATGTGAAGACCGAGTCTTCCCCATGGGCTCGATCTGCATTTTATGGAAACTGATTAAAAATAAACATCATACCTCTGTGGTCAAAATCATGGTACTTTGCATTTCTGTACCAATTAGGGACGGGGAACAGATAGAGAATGAAGAAGATGACAAATACGTCTTCAGCGATGACAGTTCTGAGCTGACCATCAGGAAGGTGGATAAGAACGACGAGGCCGAGTACGTGTGCATCGCCGAGAACAAGGCTGGAGAGCAGGATGCATCCATCCACCTCAAAGTCTTTGGTAAGGACAGTCGGGGTCAAGGTCATTGCCCTGCCACGCTTCCTCTGACCCTGCACGCTCGGTCCACCAGCAAGGCCCTGTCCACTCTGCCTCGGAATCTGTTCCAAGTGCAACCGCGTCTGCCAGCTGCCCCTCCTGAGCCATCCGCCTCCATGCCATCCGCCTCCTCCCCTGGTCAGTGAGACAGGCTCCCAGCTGGTCCCCCACACCCCACCAGTGCTCCCTTTCAGCCCCTCCCACAGCAGCCAGAACGGCCTCAAGCGCCATTCCTTTCTTTAAAATTCTCCCATGGCTTCCCGTTACAACCAGAATGAAATCCAGACCAAACCTGAGCCGGCCCCTGCCTTCCTGGGCAGCCTCACCTTTCCTGCACTTTGCTCCTCACTCTCCAACCCCTCAGGCCCTCCTTCTGCGGCTCAGACACACCAAGCTTGTTCCTTGTCTTAGGGCCATTGCCCTCAATATTCCTTCTGCTTGGAGTGTCATTTCCCCAAGATCTACTCTGAGCCGCCTTCTTCTCCTGCACCGTTCAGATCTCAGCTCAACCCACCTTCTCGATGAATCCTTCCTGCACTGCCTTGGCTGACACACCACTAACACCCCACCCACCTCCATCGAGCCCTTCTGTTGATCTTACTGTACCTTCTTCACCACACTTCTCAAACCTAAACTGGTCTCATTTACATCTTTGCTTTGGGGGTTGAGTCGTACCTCCACTGAGGCTGGAAACTCCAAGATGGTAGAGTGCCAGCTCTTCTTCTCCTCTCCTGCTCTACCTCTGCCACTGCAAGCGGTGCCGGGCTCGTGAAGGCCCTTGATGATACCAGTGCTCCCCAGGCTGACTGCCTGTGTCTCCTTGCTTCTTTCCCTGGCCTGTGTGAAACAGCGCCATCAAAGTCATGAGAAGCATCCCTGCATCTCTCCTCTCTCTGTCTTCATAAACTCCGTTAGCTTCCATTCATTTAGAGCTGAAATGTGTTTTGACCTGACCTTGGAAAAAGAATTTGTGGCAGAGAAATGCTTAGCCCAGTGGCTGTCAACACTGCTCATGTTTTTGGTCCACTGTAGATGGTGCTGCCAGATGCCAGATAGGCAGCTCTGGTTCATGCGTCTCCCAGGTCACTACTGTGTGGGCCCAGGGAACCTGCCTGGGACCCACTTGTTTAGCCTGATCGAGAGAACCAATCCATGTTTGTAAACAAAGAGCTTTGAAACATCAAGTGCTTGTCTGCAATCAGACCTGCTAATCACAGGTGAATCCTCTCTATCTATTAATGACAATTGGGCTTAGAAATAGGTGATCAGTTTGGTTCATATCAACCGGATATACCAGAGAGTGAAAGCTAATAATGGTCTTGGAAGATATTCTTGATAGTTTTTTTCTCTAATTCTCTTCCCCAGTTATTCTCATTTCAAGTCTTTCCGTGGTATAAAGACAGACGCCTTTGTTGATGTATTCCTTCATTTAACAAATATTTACTGAACGTCAGTGCTGCTGGATAGAGGGGCAACAGAGACAAGTCTGATGTCCCTCTGAGAGACACGAGGAGGGAGAGGAACACATAAGCATATAAACCATAATAGTGCCAGCCAACAACATTTGAGTGTCTGCTATAGGCCTAGCCATTGCCAAGGTTATGAGGATGAATAACGTGCTCTGTGTCTTTATCAATGGGCTCATGGACTCACACTGATGACCAACACTGATATTTTTTTTCTTTCTTTTTTTTAATTGTATTTTTTTTTTAATATATGAAATTTATTGTCAGATTGGTTTCCATACAACACTCAGTGCTCATCCCAAAAGATGCCCTCTTCAATGCCCATCACCTACTCTTCCCTCCCTCCCACCTCCCCATCAACCCTCAGTTTGTTCTCAGTTTTTAAGAGTCTCTTCTGCTTTGGCTCTCTCCCACTCTAACCTCATTTTTTTTCCTTCCCCTCCCCCATGGGTTTCTGTTAAGTTTCTCAGGATCCACATAAGAGTGAAAGCATAAGGTATCTGTCTTTCTCTGTATGACTTATTTCACTTAGCATAACACTCTCCAGTTCCATCCACGTTGCTACAAAAGGCCAGATTTCATTCTTTCTCATTGCCAAGTAGTACTCCATTGTGTATATAAACCACAATTTCTTTATCCATTCATCAGTTGATGGACCTTTAGGCTCTTTCCACAATTTGGCTATTGTTGAGAGTGCTGCTATAAACATTGGGGTACAAGTGCCCCTATGCATCAGTACTCCTGTATCCCTTGGGTAAATTCCTAGCAGTACTACTGCTGGGTCATAGGGTAGGTCTATTTTTAATTTTTTGAGGAACCTCCAGACTGTTTCCCAGAGTGGCTGCACCAGTTTGCATTCCCACCAACAGTGCAAGAGGGTTTCCGTTTCTCCACATCCTCTCCAGCATCTATAGTCTCCTGATTTGTTCATTTTGGCCACTCTGACTGGCGTGAGGTGATATCTGAGTGTGGTTTTGATTTGTATTTCCCTAATGAGGAGCGACGTTGAGCATCTTTTCATGTGCCTGTTGGCCATCTGGATGTCTTCTTTAGAGAAGTGTCTATTCATGTTTTCTGCCCATTTCTTCATTGGATTATTTGTTTTTCGGGTGTGGAGTTTGGTGAGCTCTTTTTAGATTTTGGATACTAGCGCTTTGTCCAATACGTCATTTGCAAATATCTTTTCCCATTCCGTTGGTTGCCTTTTAGTTTTGTTGATTGTTTCCTTTGCTGTGCAGAAGCTTTTTATCTTCATGAGGTCCCAATAGTTCATTTTTGCTTTTAATTCCCTTGCCTTTGGGGATGTGTCAAGTAAGAAATTGCTGCGGCTGAGGTCAGAGAGGTCTTTTCCTGCTTTCTCCTCTAGTGTTTTGATGGTTTCCTGTCTCACATTCAGGTCCTTTATCCATTTTGAGTTTATTTTTGTGAATGGTGTAAGAAAGTGGTCTAGTTACATTCTTCTGCGTGTTGCTGTCCAGCTCTCCCAGCACCATTTGTTAAAGAGACTGTCTTTTTTCCATTGGATATTCCCAGCACTGGTATTTTTAATGACAGTCCATTGTAAGGACTTCATAATGGTGATGTGCATGGTGTTTCATAGAAAAAGAGGATGTGTGGTCCTGTGGGACAGAATTCAGAGAGATTTTCACAAATGGTGTGCTATTTCACAAGCAAGGGCTTCCAGGGTGAAGCAGGAGGAGGCATGGGCAAGGACCTCAGGCCACACACACACAGGCACAGAGGCAGGAAGGACTCGCGTTACGTTGAATGTGAGCTCCTTGTAGATGGGGACTGTGAACCCCCAGCTGCCAGGACAGTGCCTAGCAGATCTTAGGTGCCAGAATTTGCATAAATGAAGGAATAGCAGTTTATGTGAATGAAGCACATTGTATATGGCAGAGGGAGGAGTCCAGGAATGTGTACCCATCACTTGTCTTGGGAAATTCTTAGATATTAGCCCCAGGAGGTAGTAATAACACCCAACACGAAGCAAGTGCTTGTAGTATGTCAAGCACTGTGTGAAGTTGTGTCTGTAAACTGACTCTTACTCCTCAGCACAACCCTGTGAGGTAGATCTCATTATTGTCCTTACTTTACCAATGAGGAAACTGAGCACAGAGAATTGAGTGACCTACCCAAGGAGCCAGGATTCAAATCCAGGCAGTTGGCTTTGAGGTCCCTTCCCTGACAGTGGGAGTTACTACTCTGTGAAACTCAACTCAACACATACTGCCTCTGAATTGCAGATGGAATGCAGATGCTGAAGTTAGTGCGTGCTCTGCCTTGCTCACCATGGGCAACATTGTTTCTCTGTAGAAGTACACTCCCTTCTAACTTGGCTGGTCAGGAGCAGAGCTTGGCTTCTCTTCCAGGCCTCTCTGCTGTGGGGAGCTGCCCTGGGAAGGAGGCGTGGGTAGTCAGTCAGGAGCCTCGTGGGGCCAATGTAGAGGAAAGAGCTGGAGGTCTGGGGAAGGAGGTAACGAGGCAGGGAATGTAGGATGCAGGAACTGAGGCAAGGTACCATTTGTCATTCTGCCCGCCTCTCCCACCACGCATCTCTCGTCCTGTGCCACACACACACACACACACACACACACACACACACACAGTTTCTTTCCCGAGATCGCACTGGGAGAACATATGTTAGTCCAGAAGAGTAAATAGAGGAGAAGTGGCCAGACTGCAGAGACAGGTAAGCAAATCACCGGCTCCTAGGGACCCCATCCGAAATGGGAGTCCTCCTCTATGATATCCAGGGGAGGGTTTGCATTGCCTCTTTGGAGTAACCTGGTGCCTCGTGCACACACCCCTTCCCCTCTCCATTTCACATTCTTAACCTCCTCTTCTGCCTCCTTTGGCCTCCCTTGGTTTAGGGGATTGGTAGTAAGGCCAGGGTGGGGGGGTGGCTAGTTAGGGCTCCATCCTTCTTTCCTCCATCCCTCTCCTTCCCCTTGGTTTGCCATGGGACCAGCACTAAGGAGAGAAATGAGGAAACAGGCTCCCCCTTGGCAGCAGAGTCGGCAGCAGTGGGGCAGAAGAGCAAAGAAACCAGCAGCTTAGACAGTAGAGAAGCTCACAGAACTCCCCTGATTCCAGAAGGGAAGGCAATTAGTATGTATGGAGCATATCTAAATTAGACACTGCCGTAATTGTACCTTACTGACATCATTTTTTCCTAAGAAGGGGGCACGTTCTAGCATGCCTTGCCCTAGTTATCAGCCAGAAGCTCTTTTTACTAAGTAGTTACATCCTACCTGTCTTTAAATTTGGCAGTGAATTTCCATTGCTTTTCTCCCCATGGGCCCTTCTAAAAAAGTATTTTTGTCTCCTCATATTCCTATTATGCTCGCATGAATGCTCTTGAGGCCTCATGCTGCCGTGGGCTGAGGCCAGTTCACCAGTGGGTTTGCTTCACTGACCCCTTAAGACCAAAACAGCCCTTGTGAGTTTGCACACAGTATAAAGCCTGAAGGAAGGTGCGCCTGGTCATGCCCAGCCTCTCTGTTCAGACAAGCAGGGCCCCAGAGCCCTCCTTGGGCTGGGGATGCAGGAGTCTGGATTGGAGTGGGAATAGACAAGACCACTCCTTAGTGGTGCGGTGCAGAGCCATGGGCATGCTGGAAGAGGAGAGCCAGTGTGCTTGGAAAACTCCCAAGGACAGGTGTTCTCACAGGAAGGTCCATGGGGAGATGTATAATGGGACAGTCTGAGGCATTAACTCCCATAGCAGCAGGTGGAATATAAAATGGGGATCCAAAGTCAACGGCCCACAAAAGACATTAATTAAGATGGTACAAGTTCCATCTGAAGATAAAACCTGGAGCTGTTCCTGTAGATCCTGGGGTGCAGAGGGAAATGACCCTGCATCTGTCCCTGTTGGCCTGATGATGCCCACTGTCCCAAGGTAATTATGTAGAGAATACCTTCTCCCACTCAAGGGTGTCCTGATTTGGACAGGAAATTATATTGGTATCCTATCTCCAAGGCAATATTCTAACTCTTCAATTACTTCTCACAAGAGCCTTGCTTCTGTAGTGCAGAGAGGTTAAGTCATCAGTGAAAAGCTTGCCTTCCTTCCCAACAGCCCTCTGTAGACCATCTGAAATTAGCTATTGTTAATAATATTTTTAGTAAGAATACATTTTCCTTTTTTCTAAAGATGTGTACAGTGGGCCTTTTGTAACCCACCAAACCAAACATTAATAGATGTTAACTATACCTTGTCTGTCTTCTGTTAACCTTTGGCTGCCAGGACAAAGTTCAGGGGGTCAGAAAAAGGCCAGCAAACACCATCTAGGTCACAACATCCATCGAGCTTTCAAGAAGTCAAAATTCAGCCTTCCTATACTGCCTCCAGACTTCAAAACAACTGTCCAGTTCAGTGAATTCGGTCGTTAGGCTGAATTTTATTTATTTTTTAACACTCTTCAATCTGTGATTTTAACAGGGTAGAAATTCAGCTTTTATCTTTGTAAAACCTCCTGTCCAGCTACACTTAACACGTGGTCCATTCGATATGAGTTGTGACCACCTGGAAAATCCTATTTATCAAGATAGACACAAAACCTTCCAAGGGGAAAACCTCACTCAACTGGACTCCATCAATTCCAATTTGTGATCATTTGGCCACATTGGATTGAGATGTGCCTATGTGCTTGCCATCAAAAAAGGATTTGCCAAGCAGGCTGGTTAGTACAGATTAAGTGTGGCAGAATATTTGATCTATAGGGGTAGTTTTATATAGAAGCAGATATTTGCTACAGAAAATGCACAGCCTTGCCATTGCTTTCTCTTTATTAAAGCAAAATCGAGCGCCTCAACTTGTAGGATGTATATAGGCAGTAGTTCATTAACCTACTTGGGGGTACCGTATGAATGTGAATGTAAAGGAAATGCAGTTCTTTCCAAAATTATCCGTAAATTTGATTTATTTCTCTTTTGTTTGTATATCTAGCCTGGTCTTTCTCCTCCATTAGTGAAATAAGTTACATTTGTGTAGTGTTATCTTTTCTCTTCCATGGAAGGTTTAGCAATTTCAGAGTATAATTGTTTTAAATCAGGAAAAGTCAATTTTCTCTAATGTTTTAACATTTAACTCAGCTTTCGAATCCTTGTGTTTTCTTGCATTACCCAAAACATTTGGAAAATGAACCCATCTCATCTCCTTCCCATCCCAGCCCACCCCACAGCCCCTAACCCATCACTCGCCATATTTCCTTCCTGGAGTCAATGCGAACCCAACTCCCCCCTCCAGCAAGATGCTCAGAGTCATGTCAGCACCTTCTCATCCCCTCTTTTGTGTCTTGCCATGCCTCCTTTGCCCTCTGTTCCCTTGGCACTTCCTCTGAAACCTGCTGTAAGTACCTCTCTCAAAGCTGACCTTCCCCATCTGTCCCCCACCCCAGACCACCCAGTTCGGGACTGTATTAAGCCACATCTGGGGCACGCCCAGAGCTTCCAAATTGGTTTTCCCACCTCAAGGTTTCCTCCATTCTAAATCATCTTGAGTTTTTCTAGATTAACCTTCTTGAAGTACAAATGGCCATTTCATTCCTCTGATCACATACCGCCAGTGGGCCTCCATCAGCTACCCAAGATCATTCAAAGCAAGTGTTTTAGCCAGGCAGTCATGATCTCTGTGCCTGGGCCCAGCATCACCTCCCCCTGCTGTGATGTACAAACACCAGCTCCTGCCACACTGCCCTCTTCCCATGTTCTCGCTTCTTTGCTTTCAGTCAAGCAGGTTTCTACACTTGGAATGACTGTCTCTATCCCAAAGTTCCATGTGTGGAAAGTCTCATGGCCCAGCCGGGACACTTTCCCCTCATGAAGGTTCCAGCCAGAGGAGCAATCTTCCTCTGCCCCACACCTTCTCCACCCACTGCCCTTAGCACTCTTACTCTATGGGATCTTATTGCTCTGGCTATCACATCAATGTTGTTGTGTGCCCATTTGCACACTCCTTGAGGATTCTATTCTTTATCTCCTACAATACCTAGAATAAGTTCCTAACACCTAGTAAGCACATAACCTTCGTTGAATGGGTGCATGTTGTAACTTAAACCCAGAAAGCTGAAAGATCAGATAGACTCATTAACATGTCTTGTCTTTTCAGCAAAACCCAAAATCACTTATGTAGAGAACCAGACTGCCATGGAACTAGAGGAACAAGTCACTCTTACCTGTGAAGCCTCAGGAGACCCCATTCCCTCTATCACCTGGAGGACTTCTACCCGAAACATCAGCAGCGAAGAAAAGGTATGATGTCCCCCAAGAGTTTCAGGGCCATGGGATGCAGGCTCCAAGCAGATTGTGTCTGCCCATGCCCCGTTCTCTTCGATGAGCCCAAAGATAGGATGCAGGCACCAGAGGCCATGCCAGGTCCTGTGGCCTCCGTCCTCCAGCCTGCCTGGCTGTGGCCTCACCAGTGTCCCCTTACAGTGGAAGGACCACAGTTTCTTGCAAAGATTTGCAGGGTTGTGATATTAGTGGGCATGGTCAAGTTAGACGTTCTGGGGAGGAAGGGGGTAGTGATTTTGGATTATGGAGCTATGAGGTGTGAGGAAAAGCCAAGATCCTGGTGCCCCAGCTGTTCCTACCATCATCACAGGGGGCACCCAGGGAAGTGTCGCCCAGAAATAGCAGGGATCAGAATGAGCCCTATTAATTTTTTTCCTTGTGTTTTGTAGACTCATGCTGTACATGCACTACACGCACAAAAGCTTGGTTGCCTTTGTGTCTGCCTGTATTTTCGGTCACATTTGGATATCATTTTGTTCTGAAGGCAAAAATAATTAGCAGTTTCTACATGATGATTATTCCACTGGGTTCTACAGTACATTCACTGAGAGTTTAAGCACATGGCAGCAACCTTCTTGGTAAATTGAAATGACTGGGAAAATTTAGCTTTAAAGCGTGTAGATTTATAGGCCCCCGGAAAGCTATCTTTATTATTGACAATGTATAAAAATTTAGATAACCTTACATCATTGCAACCCTTTGCTGCTGAGTGGGCCAAAAGCAAGAGGAAGAAACAGCTTGGTTTCAGAGCAACTTAA
The DNA here is from genome assembly GCF_016509475.1 of Prionailurus bengalensis. Classification (NCBI taxonomy): domain Eukaryota; kingdom Metazoa; phylum Chordata; class Mammalia; order Carnivora; family Felidae; genus Prionailurus; species Prionailurus bengalensis. The sequence goes on from NC_057346.1 coordinate 11,261,265, forward strand.
ACCCTCTTATGGCCCATCTCCAGCCTCCTCTCATATACCCTCTAGTAATGGGCTTCATTTTAGTTGGCCAAAATTTTGTCACCTATTCAGGAATAATGGCCTTAGCCTTAAAGAACATTTATAATGGATTGCTTATTGACCTGAATGTCAAAAATGATAGATCTTCACTCTTCTGCCTGCCTAAAGGAAATCCCTAGAGAGGGTAAACTAAAATAAAGTCAAAAAGAGATAGTGTGAAATGCCAGAGCCACGTTTGGGATTTGCATTTGAGGATCTGATTTCTGCCCTGTTAATAGAAAGCAAACTAAATCAAAAGGAATAGAAATTGCTGTTCCAAAAAGCCCATTATTTTTTTTGCGAGTTTTACCTCCACAGTTGAATTCCACTTAACAAAAACTCAAGGAACTGCTAAGTATTTTTGAGACTCACATATGCTGTTCGATATTGTGAAAACCAACCGGATTAGGAAATGTGGTGTTTACTTGGATACTTTCTTTATCAACATTGGAATTAAACCCTAAGCTCAGATTTCAGCTCCCATCGTGTGTGTTACATGGATTGAATGTACATTTCAGGGCTTAAACCACAGGGCTGCTGCTCACCAGATTTTTCTCTATCAGGCTTGTGAGTAGATTTGTCCAGAAGGAACCAGTGTATATCGTTGACCTACAGTAAAGGACAGAAATAATATCTATCCCAGATGAATGATGCTTTTAAATTCAATGTCTTTTCTAGGAATAGCTCAACATCTAAGCTATACCAGAAGGGCCATTAAGATTTGTGCCTACCCTAAGTTCTTTAATAGGTGGTCACTTCTGCCTTCTATCTGTGAATTCATTTTTACAGAAAGAGAACAAATAACCAGGCACTAATACACACTCATACTTACTAAGTAGTGAAACCAAAGGTATCCAACAGAGACCATCTCAGGCCAAGTAGGTACTGTATAATTCAGTTATCAGTGTAGATCACTGGTCTCAACCTGAGATAATCATGGAAGGCCAGCCACATATATTGCATTGTGCTTCCTTTTACTACATACAGACTGTCTTCAAGTCTACTTGACGTGACATTACTGGAGCATGAGTGAATCGATATTAGAACAAGTCCTCCAGACCAGCCCGTGAGATGACACCAGATTAACACACTTGCCTAAATGAACCCCTGCATATAAAAGTTGCCATTTCTATCAGCTATATATTGACATCAAAGAGGCTTGCTCTCTGTCCTACACTGGGGATAGCTAGTAATTAATAGAACGAAGATGGCCTATTACAGGTGCCGGTTGGACTGCAGGTAATAAATTTCACTTTTACCTGGCAGCGGCCCATCATGTTCTCCTCCACCTGAAGGTGCGTCGTATACAATCAGGTACCAAGATGATTAGAGTCACTGCAGCATAGAAGTGAGAGAAAATAGTTGGCTTTTTACAATCAGGCTGATACACTAAGCAGATAAAAATAGCCACTGTGTCTAACCGCGGAGGCCAGGAAGTCTCCTGAGAATTAGACCGCGCAAAATGCTGGAATCATAGAAGGCAGGAAGGGAGGCCCTATTCCAGGTTGTCTAGTCTCACCTGGCACTCCCTTACCAGCATATCTGCCAGAAAGCCCCATGGCCACTCCCTGAAGGGTGATGGCGACCGTCCTCTGCAAGACAGCTGGCCAGCACTGGTGATCGGGAAGGTCTGCTTCCTTGCCCCTTCCGCTCCGTCTTCCCACCTCTGCCACTCAGTGCCCTGTGTGAGGGCTCTTGGATTCTCCACTCTTCTTCCCTTAAACACACTCAGTGGTCTTCCCTGTTTCTGGGGTCATGGGTTCCCCACCTTGTGCTTTCTAGTGGTCCCAGTGGTCCCAGTCCAGTGACACTCCCCTGAAGTTTTATGGTGCCTAGTGTAACTAATGCAGTCTTCCGTGCAGCTCTGACTCCCTTGATCTGGACACCACCATGCAGTTAAAGTTGCACTGGCCCCTGCAGCAGTTTCCTCATTGTGTTGCCTCATGTGGAGCTTGGGGTCAACTAAAATTCTCAGCTCTTTTTTATCTGAACAGCATTTAAGCCACATAGCCCCTTAGCCTGCTCTTATGCAATTGGTTGCTTCGCCTAAAATGCAGAATATTATATTTATTTCTGCTAAAAGTTGTGTTTTGTTTATTGCAACCGCATGTTTCTCAGTGGTATCAGTGGCACTTGGGAAGGCACTTCCTTCACTGGGATGGTCCTGTGCATGGCCAGAAACTCAGTACCAATAGCTCCCTTCCTTCTAGATGCCAGTAGCCACCTCTAATCACCTCGATTACCAAAAATGCCACCCATACAAACTCTTTCTGTCTTGAGAACCATTTCAGTCCATCCTTCTAACCAGGCAGGTCTGGCTTTTATCAGAACTGTCCTTAAAGGTCTGTAGGTCTAGGGCATTTCGAGCCTCATGGGCCCCCCTGTTCTATTCACGTATTTTTAAAGTAATGACGTCTAACACTCAGTGGTGACCCCACTTCCTTCACAAGGCCCTTCACAAGCAGTTCAGTAGCCTTCCCCATGCAGCTGTCATCCAGTATCTGTATTAGCTATTGGCTCCAACCTTGTATGAACACTTACTTGAAATATCTTGGTCTAAGTCTCTGATAAAAATGTTGACTCGGACAAGGTCAAGTGCAAAGTCCTTAGAGTGCTACGAGGGCCTTCCTCTGGGTCACTGGCTTGGAAGGCAGAGCATCCAATATCATGGTGCTCCTCATGATTTTGAGGACTTTTGTGGAAGGTTCAATGATTTCCTTTTTTTTTTTTAACTTTTTTGAATGTTTATTTTTGAGAGAGGCAGAGACAGAGTGTCAGTGGGGCAGGGGCAGAGAGAAAGGGAGATAGAACCCGAAGCAGGCTACAGGCTCTGAACAAGCGGACAGCAGAGCCTGATGTGGGGCTCGAACTCACAATGGGGCTTGAACTCACAAACTGTGAGATCATGACCTGAGCTGAAGTTGGATACTTAACCAACTGAGCCACCCAGGTGCCCCTCAATGATTTCTTTAATAAAACTGGTTACAATATAAGCTAATTACAGCAACTTGGTCTTTTGATTCATTGCTCAGTTAAGTCTAGTGTTTGTCTAGTATTACCCTTCTTAAGAGAAGAGAAGAGAAAAGGCTTTCAACCATAGGCACAGAGTTAGTAACTTTCTAATGGAAAACTGATGTTCCTCTTCATTAAAAAAAGAAGAAGAAGAGAAAGAAGGGGTGGGGGAAACAAGCAAAAGCCAGTACACTGAGCCTGATTGTCAAAATCTATCTGATCGCATCTCTGGGTTCAGTCCAATCACTCCTTCGAGACTGATTACTATCAGTCTGCTAAGCTTCAGCTAGTTGAGTTGGTTTTGCTCGACAACTGATAGCAGGTAAGCTACATTTGGGTCATTAAGACCGTTAGGGCAGATCACCTGTCTGAAAGTTAATCCATTTCTTAGTCTCCATTATGTTGGCCCAAACAAACAAATACAAACAAACAAACAAAAAAAAAAACCTTGAAACAAACCATATTTGAACATCATAATGGGTCAGTTTGATCACTGTGTCTGGAGGACATTGTGATAATGCAGGTACAAAGGAAGTTTGCACATCCACATCATTTCATTGCTTATACTACCAAGACTCATTTTAAATACTGCCAGGTATGTGAGTGAGTGGGGCTAACTTCGAGGTACCATTTACATACTGAGCGAGACCTCTGGGTGATGATTTGCACAATCGGTCGCTATCACAACACGTTCTCTGTGTGCGTATTTGAACCTCTTATTTGAACATGCCTTTGAAATGACTGGTAAAGAAATGTATACGAAGCCTTAATATTTAAGGAAAAGAAGAGGGGCAAAGAGTTGAGTTCAGAACAGGTAGAAAAAAATGGAACTTCCTGAACCTCGAGTCTTTAGCTGACAGAGTGTCCCACAAATCCCACAAATAAGAGAGACCTTTGAAATTCTGGATCCACTGAAAACTGGATCTTTCTGTCACCGGGGAGAATTCCTCATTAATGCAAACCAGGCACCCACGTATAAACACTGGAAAAGGTGCCTATGATAAGCAGTTAGAGTCTGGCATATTCGGGGTGTGGGCAGAGGTATAGCAGGATCTACTTTAGGCTAAGTGTAGGGATGCTTCACTGTACATATTCCTGCAGACTCATATGTGAGGTAATAAAACGTGAATATTAAAAGGACCTGGAACTTAAAATTTCTGGAGCGTGGCTAATCATATCCTAATTTGTTTTATGTGTGTATATTTGCACATCAGATTGTCTTAAAGTGAACTGCACACCATCACCAAATTATCAGGGCCAAGGCATGTCCTACCACTCCCATCGGGCACACAGGCAGGAGGTCAGGCTAGTGGAGGCGTTGTGTTACTCGCAACTACTTCTCAACGACACAAAACCCTAATGATTTGGGAGAGGTACAAGACGGATCAGATTTGAAGAACAAATAACTCCATATGAGATAGCCCTTTAAAAAAGTCTTGATTCATGCAGCCCTGGCATGTGACAGACAAGCTTCTCATTGGCGGCCACATTTGACATGCTGGCACACCGACACATGGTGCATGGTCCTCTGTCCTCACTTTTTTCTTCATTCCAGCATCACGTGACATAATCCAACCTCTCCATCCTCATTTCTCACAAAAGCTCTCTGCATTTAGTGGACTCCTACTAAATGTTTGCTAACCATTTGCATTTCCTGGATTGCATTGCCTTGTCTCTGGTATCTGTTCTCTCCTTTTTCCATCTGAACATCAGGGACAACCAGGCAGTCATGCCATTTAATAAAAAGAACAACTGCAGGTAGGATGTTTTTGAAACCCAGTATGAAAACGGAAAAACTCTAAGTGTAGGAGTTCCCCAAGTGCCAGATATAAAGTATGCAGACGTGGGTAGGAAGACACCCAAACCTCTATGCTTCTGAGCTGACTCCCTCCTCTGTGAATGCCATGTTTGATGTCGATGGTGCACGCTTGAGCCTGCATGCCATCCGGGCATTCCTCTGCCCCTGAGAACTGACTGGAGCCCGCCACAGCACTCAGAATTTGGTGTCCTGGAAGTTTCCTGATCAACAACTTTAAGCACTTCATACTTAACCACTCCTAATGTACCTCTCTGCTCCTTTTTTAGTTCCTTTTTAGAAAATATAAACGTGATTTTTAATAGGATGCATGCAATGAATTATAAAATGCATGAGCACAAAATGGCATTCGTATTTTTGTGATAAGCTGTCTAATAGAATCCAAAGGAGGAAACATACTCTATGAGTATCTCTAGACTTTATAGTCAGAACTAATAGCGACATGAAATAACTACGAGAAATATTCAAGATGTTCTGGAACAGGAGCAGTCTGCTGTGTCTGCTGGTACCCCTGTGTATGTCTACCAAAGATTAGGAAAGCCTTCTCCTTTGAATTATACATCTTAATGTGCATAAGGGGGTGGGGAAAGCTTAACATAAGCTAAACCCTAAATTCAGTTGGGTAATAAACACACCATTGAAAGTGAGCCTTGGAAAAAGTTCTGAGTTGAAAAGAAGCTGCATGTGCACGGAATGCAGTGTGATACATCAATTCTCTGAAGCAACATGTTGTAAAATTTTACTGCTTTCTTGTTGTGTTTTATATCTTGTTCTCTCCAGGCTTCGTGGACTCGACCGGAGAAGCAGGAGGTATAGCTTACCTGACCACTAGCCAGTCTTTAGTTTCGAAAGCATCGCAGTTTAACTCGCCATTACAGTTTAATAACCAGACATGCTAAACTAATTAGTCATCTAGTTAGATTAAAGAATAGGTCAATAGTGGTAGACGTTACTTGGCGATAGTGTCTTAGGATGAGCAAGCAAGCTGTGTTGGGAGTGGATGAACAAATCCTTATTACTTCTTAAAATTGGATCTTATTCTCTTGCTGGTGCTGGTAAAATCACCTCCAGGTAATTATACTTACAGAAATAAATCGCTCCAATTCCCAGGCCAGGCATTTTGAAATGATGAGATTTTTTTTTTTTTTTTTTTTTTTTTTTTTTTTTTTTTTTTTTTGCCTCTCACCTGGTTGATGTGGCTTTGGGTCATAAAGTCACAGAGTTAGTGTCTAAAAACCCACTCAGCCCTTTCCAGCTCAACTCATCTTGTTGCTCGCTTTATTCTAGAATGATCGGTCCTGGTAAATGATCACATCCCATTTCATGTCACAGCAATGCAGATGACATCTCTCCTTGGTTTCCCCAAATTGCTAAGCATACCTATGTTACTTTCATAGAGAATTAAATTTATTAGATTTGCATGATTTGGCACAAATGGTTTTAGAAGTCAGTAGCATTTAGCTTTTGAGATTTCTCTGACTGCTTCCTTCCATTTGGGTAATGTGGGACCTTGTTTGAAAACTAAAGCTAAATATTAATCTTTAGATTTTAATGTTACACACTCAAGACCCTAGTTACAATCAGGCCTATCTTTGTTTCATTGATTCGTGTAAGTGAAAGATAGCAAAATAAAAACTAGTATACTTTAGATGAGGTTCAAGGATCGAATCCATAAATATTTTTTAAAAAATAGCTTTTGTCTCTTCTCCAGAGGAAACTTTGATATTTTAATACTACAAATGTCGAATATGGCAATCCTATACACTGTGTTTTAATTAGGTAACTCTTTCCTCTTAGTTTTCAGAAGTGATAATTATTCGGAACACATAACTCATGTGTTCAGATCGTGGCTGTAAATATTTAATGCTGTTTAATATTCAAGAGTTGACTGCCCATCCCCGGGCACTGATCCTAGTTTCTACACATGAACACACTGCCGTGATCAAATCCAGTGTACAATAAGCTGTCTTTGTTTCCTACCTTCTTCCATGTCATGGGGGACCATAGTCAGGTGCTCGTCTCGCTGAAATGCCTCCCTCCTGTGGCACAGGGATCACTTAGTGCTGTCCCAGCCTGGCTGTTTTATTGCCCCAAAGTCACAGACCCATTGGGATTGGGGACAGGAGAGAAGAGGGGTTAATTATCAGCCACTCCTCAGTAACTACAGATCTCATTCTGTTTGACCTTCTACATCTTCCCCTGTCATTCTGATTTAGACCTGGCTGGAGGGGGACGTGAGATTTATCAGGGAGCATTAAGGGAGGTTAAGAGAATTATTATTATAAGTGGAAGTCCTAGGTTTACTCCCTGAAAAGCAGACAACTCACTTCCGTTTTCTAGAACTATCCTTATCTTGAGTATCTCACTTTGGACATAATTGACTTTCAAGTGAGTGCCACCCCTGGGGCTCAGAATTTCCTCCTGTTTGTCTCATTCAGAGATGAAAACCGTAAGTCCAGATGAGCTCCAAAGAAGGTTACTGGGTTATGGCCAGTTTCGTTCTGTAAGCTCTGAGAATTAGCACTTTTACCTAGAAGAAGGGACACAAAAATGTTCTGATGAGAAGAATAGTTGTGATGGCCCTTCATGCTGTTTTTGCAAAACAGGGTTTTCTTGTCACAGGTGTTTTTCCCTTCTTGCCCAGAGATCATCTGCTTCCTCTGTAAGCCTGGACTTTATCAGCATGACTCCTGGTCTGGATGGCTTATGGGTAGCAGTCCCTGACTTTGTCCCTGTGTGAGAGTCAAACATTTCAGAGGGAAACAGTCTAATTGCACTGGAGTCTATCTGCTTCCCCTTGGAGGGAGAACTGGGCATCTGGCAAATTCCCATCATCAATCCTGTCACGAGCCACTGCAAAATAAGAATTCTCTGTAGAGGGCTGTCTACTGGTCTGTTGACAACATTAAATGAGAAAATTTTTCCAGAGAAATTTAGAACACATAGAAGGGGGGAAGAGTATAGCTGTCAATGAAACCACTTCCCAAGCTTCTCTTCAACCTTTTTCTAGAATATTCTGAGTAAAGACTGCTCATGCCCTGTTTCATTGTGATTTGTTACTGTCCTACTCTTAGTTCCGCGACTCTCTTTTCATCTTTTGCTGCAATATTTCTTCCATTGTGGAAATATTCTCTTGACTTCCCAAAGATCCGGTCAGTTTTCCATGTTTGTGGGTGCTGGGCCCAGGACAAGCTGTGCCTCTATGACAAACAGTCATTGCTCAGCCACTGGCTGGTATCACTAGCAGCTGAACCTGTGTTCTCACTGATATAACCAAAAGGGTGGGGCGGGGCAGGGGGGAGTGGTCCTCAAATCCTTTCTGCCTTTGTCCTGCTCTGTTGGGGACAGACAGAAGTGACAAGCAGATCAGGTCAGCTCTTTAGAGATACTTGCTGGTGTAGCTTCATGTTTTCGATGACACTAGATCTGATGGGTTAAAATTTATATGGCTCATGGGAGTCACCACTTGGGAATATTGGGACAACCCTGTCAGCCCACAAGATATGGGGGGTCCGAGGACCCAGTATCTTCAGCAAACTGGATGTCTCAAGGCTTACTAGCCAAGTGCTCCACATCTGTCTGTTGTCATCTCTCACTAATGTGTGGCATCTCCTCAACCACTTAGCCTGGCAGACTTATGGTTCAGGTGGAGTTGAGAGCTATGGGCATCTGGGCACTCCTCTGTGAGTGGGGTGGCCCTCACAGAGGTAGGCAGTGATGATTTTGTTCAGCACTCTGCCTCCTTGCCAGCAGTGGTATTCCAACTTCCAGATATGAGAACCTCAGTGGGGCTTAAATGCCTGAGATGGATTAGGTCCATTAGTGATGGGCAGATCTGTGGAGACTGCCCCACAAGGCCAATGGGACCTTCCTTTTGAGCTGCCTAAACTGGCTGCTGTATGACAGCATTGCAGTTCTGAGTCCCAGGCTTCCAAACCAGCGTGTCAAAAGAATCTGAAGCAGGTGTTCGATTCCCTAAAGGCTCAACCCCATGGATGACAGATGCCATATGCAGAACACTCACCTGTCCATCTCCACAGAATAGCATATGCTGGAGATAAGAGTGTAGCCCAGCCTACGAGGAGCAAGACTCCTTCTTCAGATTACCAACTTTCTTGAGGATTTGAACTTGGGCAACATGCCCAGACTAGGCCAGCAACCATTTTAGAGTGTCAAGGCAAAGGCCCCTTGGAAATATTACAGTACCCATTGCCTAGGGGTCATATGCTTATTCCCTTTTTGACCAGTCACTGTAATTCCAGAGACTCAGGAAGCCAACTGTGGTCTTAGGGGCTAGAAAATGGTGGTGAGTGTGGTGTCACGGATCCCAGATCTGCCTGAGACTCTGTGCCACTGTCCCTGGAGAGAAGACCCAGCTACCCCTCACCAGCTCCTGATCATTGAGTTGTCGGACTTTCTCTTGAATGAAATTATTTTACTTTTAAGCATTCAGGAAAGTGAGGCATCTGCAGAAATATAGGTTTCTTGCATAATTTCTTGCAGTTGGCACATTCGGATTTCCCATTATGCGTGCCTGCACTGTGGAACTGGCAGACGGGCAGACTCCTGGGAGGAAAGCATAGGGGTGCAGGTTTCCCAGAATCCCATGGAGCAAGGCTGCTGCTGCTGGAGTATCTGCTAGCCAGGACTTTCACTTCCATTTAAGACATGCCACACAGGGTTGTCTTGGGGGGGGCGGGTGGTGGCGGCGGGGAACCTTGGTTGTCCTTGCCCCAAACCAACCTTGGCACAGAGTCCAGGCTGCTTGACATAAACTTGAGTCCCATTTTCTATTTTGGATACACTCAGGTTCCCGTGGTGCTCTCCAGAGCCTCCCACACTACCAGGTACCTAAAGTGAAAGTTAGGCATTGGCACGATTTGGGGAGAGGATGTGAGACTGGTCCCAGACGAGGGGTGGCCCGGTCTCCTGCCCCGCCCCCCACCCTGCCTCGGACTTTGACGCTCTCCCTTCCCTCCTGGCAGACTCTGGATGGGCACATGGTGGTGCGCAGCCATGCCCGTGTGTCATCTCTGACCCTGAAGAGCATCCAGTACACAGACGCGGGAGAATACATCTGCACTGCCAGCAACACCATCGGCCAGGACTCCCAGTCCATGTACCTCGAAGTGCAATGTGAGCAGTGACTGGAAAAACGAGGGGAGGGGGCCGTGTGGGGTCAGGATGAAAGGGGAGGACAGCAGCCAGGACCTGAGCTGCACCCTGCCCTGGGCCCTTCCAGACCCCTTGTCCCCAAGTTGTCCCTCCCACCTCCCCAGGCTTCTTACAAGCCCACAGGCGCTTCTGTCTTCCCACGCAGCTCCCAGGACTGCTACACCAGCCTGGGCTTGATCGTGTCCTGGAGCTGGGTCTGCTTCAGGGCACACACACCCTGCCAGGGCCAGGAGACAGGGTGCACGGAGCTCCTTGGTGGTGGTGGTCTTCCTGATGGGCATTGCCGTTCCTTGCAGATGCCCCGAAGCTGCAGGGCCCTGTGGCTGTCTACACGTGGGAGGGGAACCAGGTGAACATCACGTGCGAGGTATTTGCCTACCCCAGCGCCACAATTTCATGGTTCCGGGATGGCCAGCTGCTGCCAAGCTCCAATTACAGCAATATCAAGATCTACAACACCCCCTCCGCCAGCTACCTGGAGGTGAGTCAGGGTGGGGACAGGGGAGGGTGGAGAAGGCACAATCTGACTATGGATAGATAGGCTGCCCTCTGCAGCTAAAATCTTCTCTCTTGCTTCTCCCACGTGTCCGGACCAGGGGAGCCATAGAAGAAGAAACTGAGTCTCAGCCCTGCTCCCCTCTCTCTCCCTGGGACTAGGTCACAGCCTGGGAGGCCGAACGTGCCTCTCACTAGCCCCTTGGCGATTCTCTCTGACTTAAGGCTGGGCTGGAGCTAATCGTTCATGCTTTACTTGTTCTGTTCCTTACAAATTAATTCAGTAAACAAAGATCTGCATCAGTGACCATTCTGTGGGACACTTGTAACCCACAAGTTCCTCCTTTCCAAAGGTGACCCCAGACTCTGAAAATGACTTCGGAAATTACAACTGTACTGCAGTGAACCGCATTGGACAGGAGTCTTTGGAATTCATCCTTGTCCAAGCAGGTGAGCATCCCTGATGGCTGTACCAGCCTTATCTTTGCTGGCCTAGTCCATGCCCTTCGGTGACGCTAAGAGAGTAAAAGAAGAGAGGGCCAGGGTAGCCAAAGACAGAGGGTCAGGAAGCAAGGAGCCTATGGAGGTTCAAGGGTGTGGGCACGGCGCATGTTGGGAGGGAATGATAGGGTGAGGCGGGCTGGGGAACGGGAGACGGGTGACGAGATTCCCAAGAATGAGTACAAACGAGAGACATGCTTTGTGACTGGGAGTCATGTCCTGGACCTAGTCGGGCTCACCTGGGTCTCCATATGTGCCCTCCCCACAGACACCCCATCTTCACCGTCCATCGACCAGGTGGAGCCGTACTCCAGCACAGCACAGGTGCAGTTTGATGAACCAGAGGCCACAGGTGGTGTGCCCATCCTCAAATACAAGGCCGAGTGGAGAGCAGTGGGCGAAGAAGCGTGGCATTTCAAGTGGTATGATGCCAAGGAGGGTAAGTGGGAAGAGTCGGCGTTTCCTTTAGAATGATGGGTTTCTCGGTGCTGGGCAGACACTCACCCCTGGTGCCGGGCCCCTGACTGCCCACCCGGGTAGAATGGCACATCGCTGTCACCTGCTGAGGAAGCCAGATGCCACAGCCTGCCATCCGTCCGTGATCCTATGCCGCAGCACCATCCCTGTCCCTCTGGAATTCGGGCACGGTCACATCTCCTCTGGAAGTGTTGGCCTTCTGTCCCCTGGTACGTCAGAACCTGCTTCTCAGGACACGCTAAGACGAGGCCATCTCAAGCACGCTCCAAGCAGAAGCCCTACTTAGGTGCTAAGCACAACTGGATGAGTCCAGACCGCCCCTGCCCTGCACCTGTGGGTGATCCGGGCTGGGGGTTCTCTGCCGTCACCCATCCATCTTGCTTGGTGTACTCAGGGGCTGCCCTGTAATGATGGTATTAACCACACAACAAATTGCCAGAGAGACAAGTCTGCTCTTAAATTCATCCTGTGATAGATTTCCAAACTAAAATTTTAAAAATGACCCTTGGATTTCTACAGTTTGAAGATTTTGAGCCTGGACTATTTTGCCCTGAAGACCGAGTATACAACCGTGTGTAACTCTCCCTGCGGGGTTTATACACCAGTGAAGTACTTTTTGTTTCCGTAGAAAGTTTTAATCCCGGTCCGGTATGTGGTAACAAGGGTGGCTGCCTTCCGGCCCTTTTTACTGAGAATTTATTTCACCAGGTAGCCTCCATCACTCCTTCAGCTTTTGGGGGGTGGGGAACCTGAGGAGTTTCTGGGCTGTCCATTTGGAGCCAGAAGAAAACAATCTCTTTACCTTGCCAACTTCCCTCTGAAACCTCACACCAGCTCTATGGCAAGTCGACCCCATGTGAAAGTCCAACTGGCTTTGTTTTCTTTTTTTGGTCATTGCTACAAGCTGGATTCCACCCTCCCCTGCCCTTTATATATATATATATAAAATATATATATAATTCATATATTATATATATATAATTTATATATATTATATATATATAAAGTATATATATATTTAATTCAAATATAATCAACATTCTGATTCTATTTTTGTTGTGGTGAAATATGTGGAATGTGAAATTTACCATTTTAGCCATGTTTAAGTGTCAAGTTCAGTGGCATTAGGTACCGTCACGTTATTGTGCAACCATCCCCACCATCCGTCTCCAGAATTTTTTCATAATCCTAAACGCAGTGCCCGTTAAACACTAGCTCCCCATTCCCACCTCCCTCCAGCCCCAGCAACCACCATTCTACTTCCTGTCTCTTTGTAGTTAACTATTCTAACTACTACAGATGAGTGGAACATGTCCTTCTGTGTCCGGCTTACTTAGCCTGATGTCATCAAGGTCCACCTACATTGTAGCATGTGTCCGAGTGAGTTTCATTCCGTGTTAAAGCTGCCTGAAACTCCACTGTATCAGTACCACACCGTGTGCTCCACTCGTCCATTGATGGACACTTGGGTTGTTTCCTCTCTTTGGCAATTGTGAACAGTGCTACTCTGAACATGGGTGGGCAAGTATCTGTTCCACTTCCTGCTTTCAATTCTTTTGTGATATACCCAGACGTAGATCACATGGAAATGCCATGTTTAATTTCTTGAGGACCTGCCATGCTGCGTTCCACAGCGGCTGCGCCATGTTACTAATGGGCTTTCCACCCTTTGTGATCCTTCTCATATTCTCGCAACAGCCAACATGGAGGGCATTGTCACCATCGTGGGCCTGAAGCCGGAGACGACGTACGCGGTGCGGCTGGCGGCCCTCAACGGCAAGGGGCTGGGGGAGATCAGCACAGCCTCTGAGTTCAAGACGCAGCCAGTCCGTAAGTAAAAGCAGCTGCCCTGCCTCTTCCCCATCCCCACCCTCTTCTCCTCAGGGGCAGAGGGGACCCTGAGCTGCCCCATCCATGGTTTGGATGACAGCTTTTGTCTTTCAGCTTCCTCCGCTCCAGGAGGTCCCACCTCCTAGTTCCTTGGCCCTCAGTGATGGCTGATGCCCAGCCCCTTCTGTTCTCTTCCCCAAAGTGCCTGGTGACACTGTCACAGTAGCGGGTCCCTCCTGTTAGAATAACAGCCAGGGAGGAAGCCCCTGACACATCGTAAAGGGAGCGGGCAGAGACGCAGAGGCATGTTGTGGAGGGATTTGGGAGACACTGCTTTTGGACACAGGTCACAAAGGCCCTAAAGCACCCCGTGACTTGAAGGAAGAGGGTAAAGACAATGATGGTTCGTGTAATTAGGTGTGGGATTTTTGGCACAGCAGAGAGATGACGTTACGGAAATGCAGGGGCTGCTGTGCGATGTATGTGCAGGAGCAAGAGCCCAGCAGTGCACGAGGGAAAAGGGTGGCTGAGGCCCCTGACTCTTCTGCTCCTCCTCCCTCCCACCAGGAGCACGCGTCAGGGTCTCCCTCCCTTGGGGCCTCTTTCCAGAGAGGCGCTTCTTCCTGATCCATTCAGGATGGCACCGCTTTCCTCCATCATTCCCTTTTCCCTCACCTCTGCCTGCCTCGCTTTCCCCGCTGTCCCACAGAAGGCCAGGCTCTGCTGATATCCCTCCATAGCCCAAAACCTCTGGGAGGACCGTGCATCCTCCCAGCTATAGCAGGTGCAGCACAGCCCGACTCCTTGAGCGGTCACAGGGATCCCTGGGTCCTCTCTCGTTCCTGGGATGAAAAGCCACGCAGGGCAATCCCTTGCTTCCTTCTCTTTGAAGCCAGAGGCCGGCAAGCAGTCCCCCTACCTTTTGCAGAAGCAGGCCTGTCTCATCTTCTTTCTGCAGGAACTGCTTCTTTCTGGATTTGAAATAACATGATAATTTGAATTTCCAATTCCATGTGCTGTCCTGAGTCTATTCATTTCTTTTACATCTTTTTTTTTTCCCCCTTGGGTCTGTCTCTTGTCTTTTCTTATCGTCTGTGTTCCATCCATGGGAAATGCAGACAGCCCTCTTCCACGTAAGTGCCTCTTCATACCTCATTATCTGTTTCTATAGTGTTAACATCTGCTAGTCCTAGTTCTTAATTTAGTTCTGGTCCCTTTTTCGTCCCCTAGGCTGAAGTAGATGATGCTGTCCGGGCCCTAACCACACTGACCTTGGTCTAGTTGTGCTCCTGTTAATGTCTGTAGGTTCCTCCAAGAGGCTAACACTCGTCCTGTTGTAGAGCATGCAATTTCTGTGTCCTTCGAAATTATGTTGATCGATTAATTTCTGTGTGTGATGACTCCCCGTGGCAATGCCGCTGCGCGCCAAGCTAAGCAAGGTGGGTCTGCAGGCGGTCTCTGAGTAACACGCGAGAGCACCGCCTCACCTCCTGCCAGGATGCCAGAGAAGTGACCGCAGCCACACCAGGGATTCAGAATCCCTTCACAGGGAAAAGCAGCTGAAAGGACTTGCGCTTTTGCCTTGAGGAGATAAAAGACTCGAGCTCGTAGTGCCTCCCCTTTCTGTCTGTGGCAGCTGGGGGGCTCTAGGAGGCCCAAGCAGCAGCCGCAGTTGTAAAGGGTAACATGAGCTTTGGCTCCCAAGTCCCAGGTAGGTGCTGCAGGCAGCTGCTGGGGTTAAATCCCCACTTGCAGTCAGTTGTGTTCTTTAGAGGGAGGTTATTTGCAGTGTACATTTCCACATTTCCACGTTTGGAAAAGACTGACCAGCTCCTTAGTATCTTCACTGCCAAGCATATAGGGAGGGGAGTTCTCCGTGGGAAGGACATGTAAGCTGTAAATAGTGAACCTAAGGAGCAAGGGCTACAGAAGCCCACCGCCTCCACAGTGGCGGGGGCGAGGGCGGGGACAGGGGTCTGATCTTGGGCTATAAGATGGCCCCCCAAGCCTCACTCCCGCTGACGCTTGCCCCTTGCTTCCTAGGCTGAGTTCAGTGTTACCCAGAGAGACTCACAAGAAAAGGTATTCGGAAAACTGCACACTCTTTTCATAAAAAGCGCCTAGCTCCTGAAAGGCACTCAGGGAAGCTTATCTTTTTAAAATTTATTCAGAAATATTGCAGCCACAGCAGAAACTAAGTAGCTCAGTGTAGGCGTTCGGAGATTTTCAGCAAGCGCTGAATCCATGATCTCAGCAGACTTAGTTCCTGAATGAACCGGTTCTGGAAAGAGTCAGGATTGGGGATTGGAGTGGTCAGGTTAAGAGTGACAGCTGTCAGCTCCCCTTGGCACCCAGGCCCCGAGCAAACTCAGAAGGGGCAGAAGGGGCAGCTCTGAAGGTGAGAGCACTTGCTCCTGGATCTTTACTCTCAGTTTGGGCTTCTACTCTTCTGAATTTTGACCAGTAAATGGATGTGGCTTGGGTACACCATAGACAGGAAGGCTGGGATGAGGCCTCCTTTTGAGTTGCTTACTAGTACTTGGGGTTTGAGTACCGAATCAGAGTAACTGGGTCTTAGAGTTCAAAGCCTGTAAGAGATTTTCATTCATTGCCAGCTCAGCCCTTGTAAAGGTAAAGAATTTCTTAAACAGATGCTATGTTTTAAAAGTCGGTGTTTAATTTAAATAAAGAGAGAGACCTCTAGACCTCATTGTTTGTTATCTGCTAGTAGGAAAGTGGGTAATTAACCCAGATTCCAAGAGGCCCTTTGGAAAATGGTGTGGTCAGCTGTCCATTCCAAGTAGGTCATGAACGATCCAGCAGCAGGCATTGCTAGAGGCATGCAAAGTCAGTTTTCTCAATTATCTAATAAGTTATGGCCTAAAGAATTACAAAAAAAAAAAAAAAAAAAAAACTCCTCTTAGATAAGAAGAGTCGTGGCCCAGCCTTAGCGTTGAGTGCCTTTGTCAAGAACTTGAAGTGGATAAGAGGCAGCGTACATGTGAGAACATCATACGCTCACTACAGTTGGTTATTATGGTATTTCCTGTACCCTCATGACCTTCCTAGAGGGGCTGAAGGGAGGGCCTGGCCCCAGGGGTACCCAGACCCATCCTGAAGAAGAATACAGTTGGAAGGGCGACTCCAGCATCTATCACGCCCAAGACAAAACCCACTGACTGACTGCTACTGGCAAGTGAGGGCACGTTTTAGGAAGGACTTCTCTGAGTTCTCCCTCCCTCAGAAGGCACAAAGCTTGTGTGAAATCAGCCACCAGTTTAGCTGAATGCTTACACCAAGCCCAAGAACCAGCAGCGTTGGTTTCTGACACCGGCTCGTCTGGCCTGTTGGCAGTGCTTTCCCCTCCTGTAATGTTGGGGTGCACGTGGACAGCCTGAGCCCGTGATGCTGGAGTTAGGCCCTAGGTGCACACTCACCCCAAGGGAGAGAAGGTACCCAGGGTCAACACGCCGTCATGCTGAACAGAGAGAGTCATTGCTGCCAGACACCCTACCCCATCCTCCGTCCCCCACCCCCTGGTTAGGAGGCAGTAGGTGAAAGCCAGTGCATTTTACACTAGTTTATCTCTTGAAGTTCCTTGAGATGTGCCAATAATGGGGTTGCTCTCCTGGCTCCCTAACAGACTTACCCACCTTCGGGGGCATGAACGTGCCAAAGCCACAGGTAACCTCAGAGAGCTCCTGCTTCTGAGCTGCCATATTAGAAAGCATGGTTCACCTGTTTGAAGATTCCTTTGTGTCCCGTTCGTACATGTGTGTGAAGGTAACGAGGCAGCTGTGACTCCAAACAAGCAAATAGAATTGCAGCCTGGAAAGATGTCCTTGATTCACGTCTTTTTAAGCCAGATGTCTGCGTGTTGTCACGGTGGAAAGCTCACAACCTCCGTTTGCCTTGGGAGGGGCTGCTTCCCTGTCAAAGCTGCCGAGGCCCTAACCCGATGATGTGACATTTGAGCATGCATCCTGTTCTCTGTGATTGAGCCACACGCCTTCAGAATTTCATTGCCTGAATGTTTACCTCTTAATTTGCTTCTGAACTGTGAAGCAAAATAGACCATTTCTTTCAGGGTATACAGATTATGAATGAGTCTCTCCTTTGTAAAAGAGGCATCCTGAGATGTTTGTTTTCACAGAATTTTGCCCCTAGATGGCACATTGCAAGTATAAATTAAACGTATTCTAATATATTGTGTTTAAAACAGATAAAACTCCACCCCTTTTCCAGAATAATATGGACAGGTATGCAAACATTTGAAGCCAAAAAAGTAAAAAAGATACACTTTCACATGAATTAACCAGACCATCAAGTCACCATGAGTTAGTAGGCCATCTTGCTCTGACTCCGGTGACCTTGTACTCACGTGGTTTAATGAGGTCCCTCATCTGGGAGGGAAAAGGAAGACCAAACCATGAGTGCCCAGGCAGTGTTGGAGATACGGTGATGTTTTTTCAGATTTTCATCTAGCTCCCAGAGGGAACTTTGTTTTGTGATTGTTGATGGGACAACCTCAGAATATTTGCCAGCAGAAAACTAGACATCTGTTCAGTGTCCAGGATGCCTCAGATGAGCCCTCGCTGACGGTCCTCCAAGCCGAAAGTGGGGTGAGCGTTACTTATCTAGTTCCAGTCTCTTTAGCATCCCCTTTGTCCAAGAGAGAGCGAGAGTAACGCTCACAGCAGCATCTGGAGAACCCGTATAAGGTTTTGGAGGGCAGTGGTGCTTAGAGTATCATCCAGATGCCAAACAATCCTGGACCTCACCCAGTAGTAAACTTTGAGTAGGAAGGTCATTTCTGTGTCATTGGGACATTGAGATTAGAGAATGAGGCTTACAGGCTTTGCTCCACGCACACGCCTGGAGTGGAGACATCGGCCTGTACAGGAGCGCATATGGACATCTAGCACGTGAAAAGCCAAAGCCTCCTTTTTTCCACATTCACCTTAAGCCGGGCTCCAGGTTCCCTCTCCTCCTGACATGTGATCGCATGGAGACGGCTGGTCCTGCTGAACCGGTTGTTTGTTTCAGGCGGGGCTGCAGGCCTCTGCTGCTGCTCCTGGCCCCGTCCCTTACTGAACCCTGGGGCTTGGCAGAGACACAGGCTTGCGGTCCGAAGTCAGAGAGCCCTGCTCTCCGCTGGCCCGCAGGCCACCTGCCCTCATGCATGGTGTTTTTCCTCCTTGCTTTAACCCGCTTCAGCTCCTGCCACTGACACCCTGGGGTGACTCTTCCATTTTTTTTTTTTTTTCATTCAGTATCTGTGCCTCAATGAGCTTTTTTTCCTTCTCTTTTTTCTTTTTTTTTTCTTTACCTTCATGTTTCTTTCCTCAGCGGCTCCTACTAGCTCCTCCACCCCCGCTCCATTGTCTCATCCCAATAGTGAGTATCGTTTTCTTCATCCGTCTCTCCGCAGGCTGCTTTTCCACCAGCCACGGTGGGTCTGCGTAATGTTATCTCCTTCACCAGGTGATAATTCAGCTCTGTTGGCAGAAAGCAGCACTAGGTTTTAGAGAAGCAAATGAGAAGAGAGGAAGGCACAGAGCGTCCCACATTCGCCACCCCCCGCCCACACCCCCAGATGGAGAGTAGGCAAGTGACAGGCATTGCTCTGGACTGAAAATCGTGCGGCCAGGCTTCCCCGGGGCCGGTGCAGCCCAGCCGGGCCCTGTCCTCAGGATTCTTCCCAGGCTGGACTCAAGCTGACATTCGGAGAAACCAAAGGAATTTGCCAAGGAAAATATCTGTTCGGCAGGGTCATAAGAAATGCTTTGGGGTGTTGTGTTTTCACCCTTCATTTTAATTGGCACAGTTGGATTCAGACACTGAAATTAGATAGCGAGGCCTGTAGCTTTCACTTTCTCCATAAATGCATACTTGTCTCGTAAATATTTGTGGGAAAATAAACAGTGTCTGCTCACAGATGTGCCTGGCCGTAGGCGCTCAGGCAAGTTACTTAACCCTTCACAAGTGAGCCTTGTTTTTCTCTTCCATAAAATAGGATGAGTAAATGGCCCTCCTCCCGTACCACCCCCCCAAAAAAAAACATTGTAGCGCTCACCAAGCTGTGTTTGCCCACCCAGAAGCAGGACTACCAAACCTGGTTGGCGTCAGGCTTCGTCATTCCTGACTGAGCCTCGCTCACTTATGATCTTGTTTCATTTGGCTGCCCTGTCCTTCTGTTCCTTTGGGGGCTCAGGAGAGAGCTCTGTGCCTCTGACTCGGAGTTTTGAACCCAGCTTTTGGTGTGTGTTGGGGGTTGGTCCGTGGAGAGCAAAGGGAGACAGCAGCTGCATGAGGCCCAAGTTGTCATGCCAGCAGGTGCCCAGAGCAGCCGTCGGGGGCAGGCAGGGGGCAGGCACCGCCCACCTGGCTGTATCTTCCCTCGAGTATCAGAAGCTGCTGCACGTTGGGCACAGCCTCAGGAGGCAACTCAGGCCCTCACTCAGAAGCCGCCTGTTGAATCTGTTTGGCTTAGAAACAGCCCCGCCACACCAGGTGGTGATGTCCCGGCAGTGGCTGGAACAGCAGGCATTCAGGCTTGAGAACCAGAAACAGCCTTGGGTTCAAATCCCATGTCTGCTCCCTCTTTGCACAGCTCCATGACCCTGAATGAGTCACTCAGCCTCCTGAACGCCAGAGTTCGTATCTCTCAAATGATAGATTCTACCTGTCTCATAGGTATCTGTGAAAATTCAAGACTAAGTATGAAAAACCCAAGACAACAGTACCCAGCACATAGTAGCTGGAATTTGTGGTCAGAGTAAATGAGGGTAAATGAGTAAATATGTTTTTTCTCACCACAGGAGAGTGATTTGTCAGCAAGATCTCTGATAATTTTTTTTAAAATCTCTGTATTTACACTGATAAATCAGGGAAGGAGGAAATGAGAGAATATCCCCTGCTTTTCTTTATAATAATGTCTATATATGTATATAAACACATTCATATGTTTACTTATGAATATAATTTATATCTCCATTCTCTCCTTCACCTTTCTGTGCCCTGTCTGCCCTTCGTGTTTCCATAGCAACCTGGCCTCTTCCTGCCCTCCCAACCACAGAACCGTCTAGTGAGTATAGAGTTATGGCGGCTCTTGGCCAGATTGCTGCTTGTTGCCGAGCTGACTTCTGGGTCACGGTGCTGCCTGACATTGTCCCTTGTATTAACAGTAACAGTTGTGAATGCATGGAGGCTCTCCGCCTGGTGTGGTTTCCTACGCATGCTGTCTGCGTGGCCAGGAGACCAGGAAGAGCTGGGGTGATTATGTGAAGAACATTCTGCATGAAGAGAGTTTTCCAAATTTCCCTTTGTGTGAAACAACAGAATAGGATTAGAGAAACACCAAGGAGACAAAAGAACAGCATCTCTTCCCCGCTTTAGTTGTCCCTCCCCTCTGAAGCGTGGCACACATGCACACACACACACGCACGCACGCACGCGCACGTTGCCAAGACTGAGAACAAGGGAAGGAATAGAGAAAAATAGAGAGGTGGGAGGTGAAGGGGGCAGCAGAGAGGGCAGGAGCTGCTACTTCCTGACAGCATGCCCTGCTTCGTGGCACCTTGAGGCAAGGCAAGGGGTCATAAGGAATGCACAGGGCACAGGGGGGCAGAGGCCTCCTCACAGCCCTCCTCCTCAGAGCTAGGAAAATGGTGGCCCCAGGAAGCATAGCCAAGCCCCCTCAAGTTTGTTACCCAGAGTCCAGATCAGAGCTCTGGAATTCATCTGCTGAGGGTACAGTTGGGGCCAGACTTGTGGAAAACATTACACTTCATCACAACTGTGACATGTTCCAAGCTTGCCTTTATAATGCTCTAATGAGGTGAGCTTGTGTATTAGGCCTTAAGTCCCAAGTCAACAGGATCCCCTGTGTGTGTGTGTGTGTGTGTGTGTGTGTGTGTGTGTGTTTACAGCGGTTTCCATGGCCATGTGGGGGTTTAGATCCTATATTTCTGAGTGCACAGGAAGAAATGACATGCATCCGTTGAGCAGTAGCCAGAGAAGGCAGAAAGCATGTATGCAAAATATAGCTCCCACTCGCTCCCGCTCCCAGGGCCAGGGTTTCTGATACATAACTGAACAGAGAAGAAAAGAGTTTCCTGGTTCTGTGTGTTGCATGAAATGGTTCTTTTCTCTGCTGCAGAACATAGCTGAGGGTCTGCTTTCTTGGTGTTCTCTCTGTGTGTGTGCTGCAATGAATTTTAATTCCTGATGCTTTTCAGGTTTCACTTTGTCGGCAGAGCAGAGCAGGGGACATGGAACTGTGCTTGTGCGGGCTTCACTCAGATGATGGGTTGTTTTGGGGGTGGATTGTTTTTTGTTTGTTTGTTTTTTGCATTTGGGAAAAAGAATGCAATTAATAGCACCCTTTCTTCTTCTAACAGCCGTGTTCCTGGTCTTCCCAGCTTGGTGTGGTGTGTGGACCTGGCATTGTAGGCTATGTAATGCATTTGCACAGCTCGGTCATACTTAAGGTGTCTCACTGTAGATTGGTCCTCCCTGGAACCTTGAATCCAGATTTATCCTTAAGGAGGAATTAGGTGTTCTCCCCTGACAGATGTTTACGTTTTAAACATCAGACGTTTCTGTCCACAGATAAAATGCCTAGAAAGTGACATCAAAGAGAAGAAAGTGTCGTGTGTGTGTGTGTGTGTGTGTGAGCGCGCGCATGCGCCATTGGACTACTGACCTAAATTTAAGTCCCAGTGGATACTGGGATGAAGGAAAGACCATCACACTTGGGCAGCAGCCTGTATTTGGCATGAGCACATTCCTCAACAATAAGGCAAAAGGTAGCACGTGTGAATACAGTGGAGCTAAGAGCAGAGTAGCTAGATGCGTACAACGATCCATCGATCGTCAGCCAATCAATAGGGATGAAAATAAATATTGTCTTCTGTTTTTGCTATGGAGTGTGTGTGTGTGTGTGTGTGTGTGTGTGTGCTGATCCATTTATACTTCTGAGTGAACGAAGGTGTCCTAGATAAAATCAAAAGAGAAACTGATCAGGTGAATGTAATCCCCGCAGGATACCCTTGGTTGGAATGTGCCAGAGCCTGTACAGTTTCAGACAGTAGGAAGCACAGCCTCCATCCGCTCAGAGCGTCAAGAATATGTAACGGGGCTGAAGCATATTTCTCTTGCATTATTTTTAAGCAGTGGTCGTGCTCTGGACAGAAAGATCTCTCCGCCTCCCCTCTTTGCCCTTCTCTTAGCTTCAACTGGCAGTTCGCTGATCTTCCCCTGGCCTGTGCAAGTGAAGGCAGGAAACCCAAAGTGCCTTTGGACAAGGCAGGTCATTCAGTAACAAATTAGAGTATAAATACAACAGATGACAAAAAGGAACGTGGACAAATCCAAACATTTTTTTTAATGATCACAATCAAATCCATATCTTATCAAGTGCAGCCACAAGTCTGGAGAGATAACTATGTCCACCAATGCCCAAGCACTTGCTCAGGGTCAGAGTCTTAGCTCATGGGGCCAGGGGGTCCATTCAGTTTCGCTCCTCAGTGTTGTTGGAGCCACTGTCTTGACCACCAGAAGGAAACCTCGTCCCTTTGTGCAATGACTAGCCTCTGCCTTCACAGGTGTCTCAACGGGGCTGTCACTGGGAGCTCCGGGATAATGCGGGTAGATGAATTGGAAAGCGAGGAGGGAATCCCCAGGGCTGCCTCCTCTGGCCTGCGCCCACTCCCCCTCTCCTCATGCACCAAAGGAAACAGGCAATGGCTTTTCTCAGTGTAACATAATATTTTGTTCTTACAGGACACACAGTCTGGAGACTTCTCCTGCACGACCCATGTTCTCCTTGATTGCCCTTGTTTCCCAAGGATGCCGAGAGATTTCTGGAATCTGTGAATAATAACTTGCTTTTTTTTTTTTTTCCTTCAGCAGTCTCCTGGATTGACTTTGACATCTGGGTCCCGGCAGAAACACCTCCCTATTTCCAAATAAGTTTACATACTCCTTGATGTGGTATTAATATGCAGTGTTGCAGCCGTATCTAATGCTTATTGGTGTCGTTAACCAAATGCTCTTTACGATTTATTATCCTTCTATTTCTGGGCAGTTTTACTGTCCTCCCAATGTTTCCTATATATGCTGCTAATTTAATTTGATTTCTCCTTTTATTTAGTCTGTGATTTTGTTGTTGATTTTTCTCCCTGCCCATTGTTTACATCAGTTTTTAATTTTTTTGTATTTTCCATGTGACCTCCTCCACTTTCCTTTCAACCAATCATGTGCGTGCGTATCATGTGACTTTGTCATGTGGCTTGCATGGTGCTGATGATGTCGTCCACGCTGGTGAACAGAAGGTAAAACTCTTTGTTCTGATTAGGGAAATAAACCTGGGACCACAGCCTGGCACCTAGGGCCCACTCATTTCTTCCCGTCTCAGATTTCCCAAGCGAAGCCATTTGAAAGATTTCCTCTTGTTCTCAGTTCACCTCTAGAATCCATCAATTCTTTGCAGCCTTGACATGACAATTTGATACCGTGGCAGGCTTTGGTTTAACATTTCGCTCCAAGAAACTTGGCCCTACAAACTGCCATCCACAGCAAAACCACATTTACCACCACACAGTTTGCAAACTTGAATTTTTACCAGAGAGTTCATAAAAATTACTTCCCAGAAAGCGGTTTTTTTCAGTGACCTTTATGACATTGTTGTTTAACTTTATCCAGTAGTTCTGAAAACCACAGCTGCTCTAAAATGAGTCATTTCTGTGAAAATGTGAAATGTATCTGTTTACGACACTGAAATGCTACAGAGAGAAGTGTATCAATTGCAAAGGTTCTATTTGCTCAAAACCAATGAGAGTGCTTCATAAAATTCATGCAAATTGAGGACTTTCTGAAGGGAGAGATTTAAGAATTTGGAATGAAAGCAGTTTGCATTGTTGATGTGTCACTTTTTAAGAGTGACCCTCCCCCCCTGGACAGTGGGGGTTAGAAATCAAAGCAAAAGTTGGCAGTTAACCATGACTGGAGATCTCTTTGTAATCAAGAAGCACATGATTGACCCTTGCAGCAAAGGAAATAAAATTATAGCCTAATTAAGCGCATAGCCGTGACAAAATAATTAGTTAATATTGTGACTGTCACAACCCTGTGAAAACATTTCTCGTTTACCATAAAGAGAAAAGGAAGCCTCTGCTTGCAACTTCCCCACTGTAAAATCAAACACCTATTCAAAACCTGCCCTGGGAGTCACATGCATTCTGTTCTCTTCTAACTGAAAATTGTTACGTCACATCACAACCTGAGACACACAGGCTGCACTGATCACGAAAGCCAGACTAACACGAATAACCGCCCAGTGTGCCCGTGCATGCGAGGGGTCCCCGTCTGGCCTCACATCTCCAAGGAACTGACTGGGCGACATTCACACAGACAAAACCATCCATAGCTGTTGCATGCATGTTCTCTGTTCCTGGTCTGTCCTCTCATTTTGTGCCCCTGTGCGTGTGAGCCCTGTGGATGCTCCCTCTTGCTCATCCTGCACACTGACCACCTCTGAGGATGTCAGCTTTCTGGGTGTGGTCACTGTGCCCATGTTGAGTCCCGTTTACAACCAGACTCCTGGACGAGGTCTTGGGTTGGAGCCGTCTGTCACTTCCAAAAAGATGTGTGGTATTTACGCTGTCTGAAATTAAGTGGGTGTGTCCCCAAAGCAGGGGAACATCTGACGTGCTAATGACTTTGACCTACCTTCAAAAGGCAACCTAATCTGTGAACCTTAGGGTAGGGGATACTGGGAGCCTAAGATTTTCTAAACTCCCGAGTCTCACTCCACATCCTGTGGTTTCATTATTTCTCTGAGGGGGACTGTGTTCTTCTAAAGACTTGAGATGACTGTTCCAAGGGAAAACCCGGATTTTCTCCCTGAGATCTGAAGGGTGAGGTGTTGGGTTGAAATCCATTCGTTTCTTTCTTAAAAACAAGTTTGGTTATTTCTGTGCAGTGCTAGAATTCAGGACGAAGCAGAGTACAACATGAGCAAGGTTGAAACAGATCCACCCCTCTGGACAGAGATCTCTTCCAGACATTCTAAGCCAGACAAATGTTTGAAGATGTTTCCTGCGGTTGCCCCAGAAATGCACTGTAGCAATGGTCTTGGGTGTCAGTAAAAATGTGGCCAGTGCTAAAAAAAAAAAAAAAAATCAGTTAAAGTGCCTGTAGAATTCGAAAGTATGATTACCGCCTTGTCAAACCACATTCCCTTCTGTGACAGACCCTCTCTTACCATTTGCAAAGGGACAGGCGGAGGACTCATTATTCAGATGAGCAGCAAGCAGCCAGAAATGGCCCTTAATAATACAATTTAAGGGACTGGAGAGGGTCGTAGCGAGTAAAATTCACGGAGAGAAATGAAGCTTCGTGAAAAACAGTGCTTGCCTCCTTTCTCTGAACACTAGCAAGGCTTTCAGGTGAGTGGGGCCTGAGGATGGGTAAGTGAGCAGGTGCATCTCCCGGCAGAGGGGTGTACATCCGACAGGTGATGAAATCCGGTTCCTGTTCCACCACTGCCCCCTCCACACACGCGCACGCGCATGCACACACACACTGCCTCTAGGATGCCCTTGACACAGGCTGCGTGTTGTGTAAATCTCAGGTTCCCGTCCACAGTGTTGACTGGGTTCGGCAGCATGGGGTCAGAAGGGAGGTGAAAACAGGCATTGGACGCCATGCCCTTGGCTCCCTTAGTCCTGAACCTGTAGAGCTTTGCAAATAGGGGTTCGTGATGGGGAAACTTAGGCACCTGTCCCAGGATCCCAGGAGTGGGGTTGCTGTGGTGAGCTAAGATGCTCCCGTGCCAAGTTGATTTTTAATATCACGGCACCTCGTCGTGGCCGGGCCTCCTTCCTCCAATGACTCTGTCACCTATGAGGACTCTGTGTAAGTAAACGGGCCTCCCCACCCTCCCCACCGCCAGCATGTGTGTGATGAGAAGCCCCCTGCGCCCCTCTGTCTGTGTGCTGCATGTTTTAGCATGGATCACCCCCCCCCCCCCCATTCATAATGATCTTCTTTTCTTTAGCTACTGACACTGCCTCTCGTACTAGGACATGCTGATTCTGGTGAACTAAGCTCCTTAACACCCACTCTTCCTTCTTAGATTGAAAACATCACTAACCACCCCTTCCACTCCTTCCTTTATTTATTTATTTATTTTTTTTACAGCTGTGTGTCTGGATTGCCACGGTCTCTGGCAGGTCGACACAGACTTTTCACCAGGGCTCTGCTCTAATTGCCTTTATTCTTAAGGATTCCCCGCACTGGCGGTTACAGGGTAGAGAGCTAGCGTGAAGGGTCTGCAGAGGGGAGGCAGTGACGCGTGTCGGCCCGAATCCTGGGGGCAGAGGCCGGGGGCTCTGCAAAGGGCCCGTTTCCCTAGGGCTTCCCAGGAGCTTTGTACTTCTTTATAAGTAACCTAATGTCCGTGAAATCGTGTTGAAGATGTGCACAGACTCCCCTTGTCGGCCTCGCAGGCGGGAGCCGAGTTAATTGTTGGAGGTTATTTGGGTCCTAACTTCCTCAGCCTGGATCAGCCCCATAACCACAAGCCATACCTTCGTGGTCCTATTTTCATTTTTAGGATGATGATGAAACAGAGATAATTGATCAGCTAATCTGGTGGTGTTTTCATGACACCCACGAGAAGGGAATTGATATCTCTGTGGTTCAGTCTGTCAGAGTTCATCTTTTGCTGTTCAGTTCATATCCCTTCCTGCCAGTGGCCTCCACACCCACCCCCAGCTCACACGCTCACGTTCGTAGTTCCTGAGGAGCCCGATTTGAGAGGGGTGTGTAGGCTGGATGCCCCCGTGAGCGTGGCCACAGGGCTACGCGTCCTTTCTGTGGAGAGCCAGGGAATTGGCCATGGCTTATATGCACTCCCTGCATCCCTTGGCGTTCCTTGGAGCCGGAGACCAGGATGGCAGTTAGTCAGCTGGCACTGGCACAAGCATATTCTTGACAACAAGGAGGAAAGAGCTCAGGAGAAAAGGAGCATTTATTCCCCAGGCCCGATCTGGAGGAGCAATGCTTAGGACAGAATGAACCCCGTCCAGGGTTGGGTATGTTCGGACTGACAGCCGCTCGCCGGGACTGTCAGAAAGCCCCCTCAGCCAGGCGGGTTGTCACAGGGGGCGTCCCAGAGCGTTTGAGGCTCCAAGGATGAAAGCAGCACAGATCCCACTAGATTCATCTGTTCGGCAAAGAGCCTGGTCTTAGGAAGGACAATCAGCAGCCTCATAGCTACAGATCCTAAGGCTGATCAAACGTCTAACCTCTTGATGTAATTTCGAATGTTCCTGAGTTGGGAAAAATCAAATGGGCTTCATACTTGAACAGCCAAGTCATACATTTTGTACTCTTCTAAACAAATAATGGAAAAGGCATACGTAAGTTTCACATTGCTTGCAGGGTGTAATGGACCAAAGGGGAACAGGAGTTAAGATAAACAAAAGTAACAGTATTTTTGATGCCAGACAATCCTGATTGATGGAAAATGTGATAGATTCTAATGCAAGCCCTATCTCCATCACTGGTTTATACTCAGAGGCCCCGAAGTCTGTGCAGGTCCCTGTGGGAGAGAAAGCAAAGGTCAGGAAAAAAGAATGCAGGTCAGGCCTCTGTCAGGGATGCCATGGGGCACCTCGGCATTTCAGTCAGAAGGTATACTTCTTGGTACTTGGGCGTTTTTGAGTAAGAAGTAGAAGATTGTTTTCCTTCTAAAATTCACAGATGCTGTCCAGACCCCCTAAGCCTGCTATAATTTCTGTTGTGGAATTCAGGTACCCAGCAGTAGTTTTCTGACCTCCGGACTTGTGCTGACGAGGGGAAGGAATTGAAGCTGACTCAGATTTTAGGGCACAATAGCACACAAATTACAAAGAACCTACAATCTGCAAGGCCAGAAATACACACTTCAATTACGATTTCTGGGAGGAATTTATAGGACGAGCCTGCCACATTTCTGACTGTATGTGGTCTCAATGGTACATTCTTCTTTTCTTGCATCCGTGATTTACACTCTTCTAGAAAATACCAGAGTTGCCTAATATTTTGTATTTGTTATCGGCAAGGCTTATTTTTAAGGTGATGTTGTTTTGAGTCTTTACGTGAAATATTTGGGGGCAAAATTTGACTCATGGCTGAAGCTAAATTCAGAAGGTGTAATTAACCGCAGGGGTTTTCTTGGAGCAACCTGCCGATTGCTGCTGAATCGCAAACCAACATTTACAAATAATTACAATATTGGTTTTGCGGAAATTACCCATAATGATTTCAATCAGGGCAGCCATTTCAGAACAGAGTGCACATTGGGACCCTCTAAATAATTTCCTCTCCTAATGTGTTCAGCAAAGCAGTGAGCCACCCAAATGCCAAGGCCCCATTTCTTCCGGGTCAGCCCATCCCTCATCAGGTATGGCTAGAGTCTCCTTTTCGCCGACAGCTCAGGAAGCAATTCCTTTAGCCTATTCGTAATCTTGAGAAAAATGGACAGAGTGTGTGCATTTGAAGATGGAGAAGACAATTGTTTAAATATTGCTCTTTCTCCACCTTTATGTGACTACAAGTTGTGTAGAGTTGGTCAGAATCCCTCTGATGTTAGTTGAAGGTCATCTTCCTCTAGAAACACCGTCACAGGAAGGGTTACCTTTCCGTACAAGGGCCCCGCCATTTTTAAAAAGAGTTGAGCATAACTAGGTTTCTTCTTTTCTTTTGACAAACCGAACTTTGTCTTGTTTACCTTTGAAACTCCAATGCCTAAGAGATTATCTGGTACCTGGGAGGTAGGTACTCCGTAAACGTTTGTTGAGTAAATCATAGTTAAAGCACTTTAAATGATACATGTAAATATTATATGCCATGCTCTACATTCTGTAAGAAAGAAATACACGTATATCAGAATAACATGGTAGTCGCTCCAATATAATAGCAATGATAGTGTTCCAACTTTGGTAAATGTTAGAACTGTGTTCTGTGGAATAGTTGTTAGTGGTTTCTTTGTGGTTCCAATCATATTTTTTCTGAAACACATCCAAAGATAAGAGTTGACTGCTTTCATCGGGGCTGTTAGTTTCTGCAGGGAATCCTTGGCAAGATATTTGTTCCCATGTCTCTGAAGACAGTTGGGGTCTCTTTGCAAAGATAGGACTTTGGGGAGGATAACTTTTAAAATTGTAAAGAAAAACGGACAACCCTGTGCCTTAGAGATGTGGAATCGCTGGTCTGGGGATACAGTGCCCCGAAATTGGCAGGGCCATCCTTATTTTGCGTCTGTCTTTCACAGTGTTTTGAAAATAGCCAAGGTGTTCTTGGTAGTTTGTCCTAACACAGTGACTGTCATTGGGTCACAGTGCTGTCAGAGCCAGAGGGGGGCCCTGGAGAACACCTCGTTCGGGGCATGGATTCTGCAAACGTGGGTACTGAGGCAGTGGCCTGTCCAAGCATTCAGTTTTACAGGGATCCCCACAGACATGAAAGGGAGTACCTCTTCTAAGTAGATACAAACCCCCCACCCACTCCCAAAGCAGGGTCCAGTGTTCTGTGGTCTTGATTCAGCCTTGAAACCCACGCTGCTCAAATCTGGAAGGAAATCATAAGGAAAGTGCAGCCAGAGCAGCCCCAGCAGATTAATCTCCGTTTACCTTCCAAGGAAGCTTTGGGGTAAGGACCGGGTCCTCGCCCCATGACTGTGTTGGCAGGGCCACTGATGCCACTGCCTTCCCTCCTTAAGGCAAATCGAGCATCACAGAGTCAGTGTTGCAATTCTGAATACAAAAGTCCTCGTTAATGTCCATCCCCATTCAGTCTGGGGCCGTGAGCTCTCCCAGTCAGCCTGAGTGCAGGACTTGTGAGGCTCACACCTGGAAGTCCCAGGCCAGCCAGAACCAGTCTGTCCCCTGCATTCAGAGAACAGAGCTATCCAGTTCAACTGTGCCTACTCCTGCCATCTGTGACTGTGTAGACCTGCCCGGTTCTGAAATATCCTCCACTTTGTTTGAGTTCCTTTCTAGCCCTGGATATTTACAATGATATAAGACACAACTGTTGTCTAAGGCTTAGGATGGTCCAAAAGAATCTGAAAAGCATACGTGCCTTAACATTATCGAAACCAAATTCCTCAGAATTTTCCAAAGAATAGTTGGGACCAGCAGCTGGGTAGCGACATGAAAACAGGACAAGTCTTTGCCTAAAACCTTGCCTAAAACCTTGTCATTTTTTTCCTTGTCTTTTTTTTTTTTAATTGCTGATGGAGGAACACCAATTACAAGCCTGACTTCCTAAATCACCCCTGACATTAAGGGGATGCACCTTCCCTGTCAGCTTCTGTGTGTCCCCATCACCTAAAGGTGCACAAGGATCACCTTGGGATCTTGTTGAAACGGAATCTGCATGTCTAAGGAGCTGCCACGTGGGGTTCGTGCTACAGGCCCAGGCTGAGCAGCAAGGGCTGGCCAATAGCTTTCCCTGTCTGGTTCCTCCTTGTCTCAAAGTGGGGAGCAAGACACAAGGCCACTGTGAGGTTCCCAGAGTAGCTGAATGAGGAAGGTGGGCTGAATGGCTTTGCCAGCAGCCTTGCCACAAATGGCCAGAGGTATACCTTGGGGTGATGAGGTCCAAAGCCTGGCGACAAACCTTTCTGGGTTCTTTGGTTACATGTCTGTGATTCTGTCTTCCAGTGAACGAGCCAGGACAACCCTCCCAGAAGGTGACTTCTTGTAGGCTCTCCCAATTTTCTGTCTGAGGACATGAAATAGACACAGAGATGTGTGTCTCTGAAGGAAGTGCAGAATTCCCAAATGCGTTAAATCTTCATTTTAACTTTTCATACCAGACATTCTCTTACCTCATTACTCCCAGTACACACTAGTGAGACAGTTTCTCTTAAAGAAAGTCGGCATCTTATTTACTGAAGAAGCATCCCACCTCTGGTAATTCGTCCGTACCGAGCTCACCTTCCTCCTCTGTCTCGGGTTCACGAGCTGAGTGTATACCACAGGTAGAGACATTGACTTTTTTCTGTTGAGAAATGCTGAAGCCATTTTTTCCCTCTCTCTGCTCACAAACAGAAAGACTTTCATGATTGTTACTTTAAACAAGGTACCAAGGATTATCACTCAGGCAGTTGAGCCGTAAATGCAGGATGCTTACAGGGGAGACTTGCCCGTGGCAAATTGTGCTTTATTTAATCACACCTGGAAACTTGTCATGTTTTTATATGAATGAGTCTAAGTAATGCAATTTAACTCATGGAAAGCTGGTCACAAGAATGCAGTGTCATTCCGTCCCCGTTAGGGATGGTTCCCCCAGCCCCCTGAGATGAATCACGTATCCAGGGAAGAAACTGGCTGCTGTGAAGAATTATTTTATGGGTGTAGGTTTTCTCCTTTAAACACTTACGCACATTTGCCTGCATTTCAGGCTGTTCCTCAAAATGCATCAGGCTCATCAAAGTTAAATCTGCAGTTGTAAGAACAGCAAAAAGGAAATGCAAGCACCAGTGAGAAACAGTTTTTAAAAAATCCTGTTTCTAAAATGGTAAAAGGACTGTGCTAATAGGGTTTCCCAGGACATTCCCAAAAGTCACTCCCAGTTTGGGGCTAAGTCTGAGGTATCTCACTGGAATCTGAAGTTTTATATTTATTGCTTTTTAACCATTTGAATTTCTGAGAAAGCAAGAAAGAGCCCAGCCCCACCCCATCACTCCATCCCATTCTGGGTTGGATTTTCTTCGTGTGGGCGAATATGTCACATGAATTAACTGGCTGTTGCAGGGGAACCCAGTGCACCTAAACTGGAAGGGCAGATGGGAGAGGATGGAAACTCTATTAAGGTGAATCTGATCAAACAGGATGACGGCGGCTCCCCCATCAGGCACTACCTGGTCAAGTACCGAGCGGTGAGTAGCTCCCGTCCTCCTTTTCACCTGCTTCTGCCGCTGTCACACCCACCTTGTTGGGGCAACAGCATGCACATCCCGGGGGGAAAGGGGGAAGTAGTGCAGGACAGAGTCCTTCTGTGTCTTGCAGGGCTCAGGGGCCCTGCTCAGGGTTTTAAATCCCAAGATCGACCTACAGCCATCAGGCCATGTCTACACGGGGATCATTTCAAAACCTCTGAAATGAATGTGGCGACAGACTCATACCCTGATTGATTTTTCTGCTTCTTGAACATTTCTACAAAGTGATTTTGCAATTACTCGGTAGCTTCTGCATATAATATACTGGTATCTCATAATCAGGACATTTGATAAACTGTGTATTATGGGCCAGGCACTGTGATTTTCTCCCCACGAGAACCTGATGAAGCTCTTCTTATGATCATCTGCCCTTTACAGAGGAAGTACTATATCCATTCAGTCACGGCCTGATCTCTCATGCCTGGATGGGCAGAGTTTGAATCCAGGTCTGTCTGCAGACCCTGGGCTGTTAGCCCCTGCCCTAGGCTGCCCTACCATCTCAAATTGTGGTATTCCCACCTGCCCCTCACAGCTACCTGAGCTGTTCTAATCCTGCTAACAATGAGCTTGGCCCTGAACCCTTTCTTCCCGGTTTGCTCACCATCTAAGATTTCTGTCATGCTGCCTGTCATCTCCATCCCCCAAAATGAGAATCACTCTGTTTCTCTGGTGTTAGAATGATACTTGGCCACTGCCAACCAGAGTCAACTGCTGAGAGATTTAGGGGCAGAATCTGAACACTGGGAAGAGTCTCTTGCCAGGATTTCTTACCAGTAAGAGATAACAAACCAGAGAGCAGTTTTCTTTCTTCCAGTCACCCCCAAGAAAGGATTTTTCAAGGAAGTTGACTTACTCCCTTCTCTCTTGATCAGCCCTCACTGAAATGATGTGTGAGCTCTTACCTGGTTGGGCCTAATGGAGAGTCATTACAGCGGAGCCCTACCAGGCACACGCCCACCCACCCCCCACCCCCCTGCTAGCTGCTGGGCAGACCTGTCATTCCACTCAGCCCTTCCGCACTCAGTTGTGAAGTCAGGCATGAGCCTGACATCAGATGAAGAGCCTCCTCTAACGTCTCTAAGGCCCAGCCTAGAGACACCCCTGTAAGAGCGACCACTGTGGCTTCCTCGCTGTGGAACAGGATGCCAGGATTGAGTGGTGGCCCAGCACAGCCCACAGGAAGTGGACAGTGTGTGTCTGGCCCTTGTTATGCTCATGTGGCCCAGACAGTTGGGTTCCGGTTTCAGCTTTACCACTTACCAGCATGCCCAGTCTTCCAAATCCTCCATTTCTCCATCTGGAAAATGGGGATAAAATAGTTTCTTACATTATTGTACAGATCAGGAATAATATAAACAAAGAGCCTGAAATGTGCCTAACACTTGGAAACCCCCCGTACATGGTAACAACAATAATTACCCTGAAGATGCCGGCTGGGTCTGGAGACACCTCCCATATGAGGCTACCTGAGATGTCAGTTTTCCAGAAAAGCCACTGTGGCTGTGTCAGGCAGGTCTGTATTAAAAAGACAACGGGGAGTGGCCCCTGGGGGCTCAGTCAGTTGAGCGTCCGACTCTTGATTTCGGCTCAAGTCATGATCTCATGGTGCTGAGATCTAGCCCCGCGTCGGGCTCAGCACTGAGCATGGAGTCTGCTTAAGATCCTCCCTCGCCCTCACCCTCTGCCCCACCCCACTCATCCGTTCTCTCCCCGCCCCCACACACACACACACAAAAATATAGCAGGGACAGAACACCAAGATATGACAGCCTTACCTGCCCTGTGTTCGTCTGTCTTGCACTTCAAACACTCAGTGTTTGCTAGATATCATTAATATGTTATTAATATTTTTATATAACACAGTATTTGCTTTATATTCTGGTTGCCTCTTTATTATAGAGTTTGCCAAGGAAAGGAGCCTTTCAGAGAATGAGAATACAGACAGCTGAATTTCTTTGTTTTAAATTAAACGCGGGCCACATGGTGATCTATGGCCACATGAATGTGCAGCCTGACGAAACACTTCACAGGCTCTTGGTAGGGATCCAGTGAGAAAACTGTGGAAAACCTTTAGTACAGTGCCAGGCAGATAGCAAGTGCTCAATAAATCGTACTTTTTATTTTTTATTTTTCTTAATGTTTTGTTTATTCTTGAGAGAGAGACAGAGTGCCAGCTGGGGAGGGGCAGAGACAGAGGGAGACACAGGATCGGAAGCAGGCTCCAGGCTCTGAGCTGTCAGCACAGACCCTGACTTGGGGCTCAGACCCACAAACTGTGAGATCATGACCTGAGCAGAGATCAGACACTCCACCAACCTTGCCACCCGGGTGCCCCTGATCCTTTTTCTTTTTAATAAAACAAATCGATGCAGTGTTTCTGTGTCCAGGAGGGCGAGTCACACGTACCTGACTGAGCATGAGCAACATCCTGAATCAGACAAGAAGCTTCTTTGTTTCTTTACTCTTCCAGGGTGTCTGTGCGCGTATGCGGAGCACAGCTTGGCAGATGGTCCCTGCGCCACACTGCTATCTGCCGAGGTCTGTGTGTTTGCAGACACGCAAGGGTGACCTCCTGACCTGTGTAATCCTTAGGGTTTTTCAGGCTAGTAAAGAATGCACACCATGTCCTATCAGTGGTTTTTCTTTTTATTAGTTTGCACCAATACTTAGTGACTCCCTTGAGTTCTTCCAGTTAGCTGGCCTCACCAGCATTTGTATCTCAACTTTCCTGGTGTCTCGTGTCCTTCCTGCCGGTTTCTCCCAGAAGCTCTCCTCGGAGTGGAAACCGGAGATCCGGCTCCCATCCGGCAGTGACCACGTCATGCTCAAGTCCCTGGACTGGAATGCTGAATATGAAGTCTACGTGGTGGCTGAGAACCAGCAGGGAAAGTCCAAGGCCGCTCATTTTGTGTTCAGGACCTCGGCCCAGCCCACGGCCATCCCAGGTATGACCGCCTCTGCTCTCTGTGAGTCTCCCGCTTTGAATTAATGCACCAAAGCTGCACCTCCTAATGCGCCTGAACAGCCCCTGACAACTTGCTTGCTTCCAGCCATCCTCATGATCGGTCGCCCATGCAAAGCTTAGTTTTGCTTTGTACCTATCTGTGCAGTGGGTTGAGATGTACTGGACCCCCAGCAAGGCTTGGCCAAGCCTCCTGGGGCAATGGTCCTGTGTCATTCAGCCTTGAAGGACTGATGCTGAGCCAGTCCACGGGACCCCTGAGATGGGAAAAGCCCCACCTCCAGCCAAGCCTTGGAGGCTGGTTGAGTAAGGATCTTGTTTTGAGACCTTATCTACCCTCTGCCATTTCCTACAAGGACCACCCAATTGTTGAAGCGCTTTCTATTTGATGCTTGCTTACTGCACAGTCATGTTCCAGATCTCTTCTCTGTGGGGACCCCAAGAGAAGGAAGAGACGGTGCCCAATTAGTTAAAAAGCCTATCTTCCAAGGGCCTCTCAACTGAAACAAAGATTAAATTGAATTACTTGAAACAGAGCAAATGAGGAAAGTAGATGCTTGGAAACCCCATCTGTGAAAGGCAGTCTGCTGGAAACCGTGATGCGAGTGGTTCTCCTAGGAGATGTAGAACTGTTTCTAGGGACCCGGGACCAACCCAAGTGTGGGAATAATGTGGGAGTTCTGCTTGCTGGCCCACCCACCTTGCCGATGATGGTTAGTCCCCTCACTGACCAAACCCGCAGAGCAGAGAGAGATCTTCAGCACCTCTCTGCTTTCCCAGATCAGCCCAAGGCCGGCCTCAGGCAGGAGAGGTGGGCATAGACCATACAGCTGCAGCCTGTTGAAAAAGGGCCCCACAAACCCTCTGCTGTGTTCAAGCATGGCAGGGAAGATGTTTCGGTCTCCCAGTGGCCTTGGTCTGGCCCCATCATGACTGTCCTCTCTCCAGTGCTTGCCTGGGTGCTCTGTTCAGTTATCACAACAGCACCTCCCAGCAGGAGGGAGAACAGAAAGGGTACGGCTGCCTGGGACACGGGCGTGCATGTGCGCGAGTCAGTGCAGCAACAAAGGCACCAGTGTGTGGTGGCCGACTGTTGTGTGTGCGTGAGTGTGTGTGTCCGATAGACCTGTTGGGGCCTCCAGGGAGTTGACAGGTGGGTCTTAAACCACAGATGAGACACGTCGATTGGACCTACCCTCTGCATTCTCAGGGAGGCTCCTTAGTGCAGATGGTCAGTGGTAAAGGCAAGGCATTTGGGTGTGGCTGCAAGAAACGCTCTCACGACTGCTTAATATGATGTCCACACGGGGGTGGCCCTGCCATTCTGTGCCCTCTCTTTCTTTGTGCTCTTTGGTCAGCTTTTCATTGAAATCGACAGTCTGGAATGTATCCAGATCTGCCCAGCCTTTATGGGACACTTAGGAGCTGGGGGGTTGGGGTGGGGAGAAGCTCGAGCAACCCCTTTTCAGCAAGGCGGACTTCTGGTGGCACTTGTTGCCTGGGCTAAGTGACACAGGCAGGTTGCTTGGACGTGCTGTGTCCACATGTTGGGTAGTGCCCACAGCATCAGCTCGTGGGGTTGGAGCAGGTGGGGACACTGTGAGTCAGATACAGAAACAGGAGAAGATGTTGTCCTCCAGGGCCCTGCCCAGTGGAGACGTCAGAGGCGTTAAGGCACCCCATTAACCGGGAGAGGGTCGGAGGGACTGCTCACCTACCGCACGCGTATTAGGAGGAGGAGTCCTGTGCTTAGTTGGACTTTCCTGGCCGTGGCGTTGGGATCTGCGTATAAAACCTCTGAACTACAAGATGTGCGCTCGTGGTGGGATTCTGTGGTCAGTGCGGTAGCAGAAGGCGAGGGGTGCAGGCGAGATCGTCTTGAAGAGCGACCGGGTGGGGGCCATGGCGCAGTGGGAAGACGAGTCCCATCTATCGCTGAAAAAGCACAGTTTGCTGCACACAGCGCATCTCTCCCGCTACGCGTAGAAAGCTCTAGAGGCCAGGAGGCTGTGGGTAAGCTCGTTGACTGCCCCTCAGAGGCCTTGCCTTAGTCGAAGGTAACACTCTCCTAATCAAACTCTTGTACTTTACTGTGGAGGCTCTGTTCTCTCACTGTAATTTCATTTGCTCGCTGACCCCTAACCCCCAAATTCACCCTGCTGTGCTGCTTCTGGCCTTGCTGAGCTTTGGAACTGGCCTTACGGGAATAATACTGTACTGAACCCTTCCCTAACCTTTGTCAGTCTAATTTACTAAGTTGAATTAACCTTTGATTCTTGCGTTTTCTGTATTTGACCTAATTTTTTTTTTCTTTTTATCTATTTTTTTTTCCTCTGTTTCTGTCTCTACCTTCTCTTTCCTTCTCCCCCCTCCTCCCTTTCCTGCGTCTGTCGTCACACATGTCACGTTGGACGTGCGTCACTGGGACATCCCCACTGCCACATTTGTTTTTAAACAACCACATTCTCTCTGGGCTCCCATTGCTTGGGACCTTCAGCGACCTTGGGAGGCTGCTGTGCGTCCTACACCTTTGTCTCATTGCTTCTCTCTGCAGTGACTCTTCTTTTGCTCTGTTAGGAATTTGAACACAAACACACACAAATTAAATTTGCTTAAATGCCCAGTTCCCATGAGAATGATCAGTTGCCCCCTTTGGAAGAACCTGTCAGGACCGCCACGGCCACGCCACCAAGTGCTCTGTGTGGAAGAGGAAGGTTTGGTGATTGGAAAAGCTGGACCTCCAGACATTTTACCGTTCGCGGATACTTCCATGCTGCTTCACGAGGAGTTTGCCCCCTTTTTGAATGGCAGTACAAAAATATGTGGGAGCGCTTTTCTTTAAACGCGGTTTTTAGAAGAGCATCATGCTAGTTTTACAGAGAAGTTTCTGCACATCTCTGCTACTTGTTCCATTTTTTTTCTTACCTGAACATGAGGTGGCAGAGAAAAATGTCTAAGTACCTCCTAAAGCTTGCATCAGAGTGTCCACATCACCACGTTTTCCCTACTCCATTCCAACCCCGTGCTCCCCCTCTGCCCTTCAAAAAAGCAGTGGGCGCTGCTTGCCTTGACATGCCCGTGGTCAGGGGGCCAAACCGCTCTGATGCATCTGGGCATTTTGCTGACATGATGGGCAAAGTAAGTCACCCTGTTGCCCATGCAGTGGAAGAAAATGGATTCGTTAGGCATTTTCCGGGGCTGAACAGATGTTCTGGGGGGGCACGGTGGTCCTGGTATTACAACCAGCCCCTTATGCTGGCTCTGCGAACAGGACCAACCTGTGATATGCCCAATACCAGTCAGCTTTGAAAGATGCGAGTCTCCCAGTTGGAGTGATAATGGGACTGCCCAGCAGATTAGCACAGAGCCTGTCTTGGGAGTTATGGTCCCACAGTGACCCACCGTGTCGCATAAACATCAGCCCCCAGGTTAGAAGTATCCACTGCAAGCCCAGTATGGGTCACGCGCTCCGCGACCCCTCACATACGCACCAGAGCAGATGGGTGGGGAACAGGCCCCTCCCAGAGTGTCCCCACTGCGAATCACTCAGCCTGTCGTACTTCCCGAATGCCCTGACCCCCGCCCATATTGGTCAGTGACTCTAGTGACATTTAGAAAATTGTGGTGAAAGCCAGCTAGTCCTCTCTGCTCTTGAGGGGGCGTCCTCTCCATGTGCCCAGGAGAGAAAGATCAGTGTGTTTGCTAAAGTCTCACATGGAGACCCAGGCGGGTCCTGCTCAGTACCATCCTGTACACGCTTGGGGATGGACCCTCTGCTAAATAAAACCTCCGTCCATTGTGGTCACCTATCATCCTATACATCTCATCTCTAAACATCCCACAGAAGTTTGATTTTTGTTCTTTTTGGTTTGTTTTTTAGTTCCATTTGGTTTTTTCTAATGTTTGAAGACTAGTCTTTCCCTTTGGGAATCCAAGGGACCCCGTGGTCTGCAGGGCATGGCTGGTGGTGTTGGTCGGCACAGGCCTGTGTCCCCAGCGCTCACAATTTAGAGGCTCACGCACACACACTCTTCCAGCAGCTCAGGCAGGTAGCGCCTCTTGCCCCGGCCCTGTGCACCCCCAGCCCCATCTTGAACCTCTCTGCCTGGGGTCCCTGACCTGCATTCACACCAGCACAAGAGAAGCAGGCATGGTTCTGAGGCTCAAGGCAGAGCATTGAGGAGAGGCACCCGGGGCCTCTGGGCCTGGTGTAAAAACCCCAGGTCAGTTAGAGCTGCAGGGAGGACAAAGGAAGGAGAGATCCATTGTCACCCAAGTGGCCCATCACTGTCCTCCTGGCCTCTGGCATGCTCTTGATATCATCTTAGGCAGAAGTCACATGTTCCCCTAGGGGGGGCCCCGGCCTGGCCCCAGTCCCGCCCCTAGGGAAGGGACAGTGTCAGTGTTTCTGAAGGGACTCCTCAGAGATCTAGTCCCAAGCGTAGGGAGGCCTGACAGAACCCTGTCCCCTCAGCACAACCCCGGGTGAGGCATGCCTCAGCCAAAGGCACTTTGAGGCCACTGCAGCCCCATGGCTTACAATGGGATGCCTTTCAAGAGACAGTGTTAGGGCACATCCACTCGCACTGGACACCGTCCTCAGTGATGGCTGTGGCCCCCAGCCCCACCGGGAATCCCCAAGACAGCGGCCCTTCGAGCCCCCACAGGAGTAAGCACTTGCCGCCTTGCCGGGCTCTCCCAGCCGCTGCGCCCTGCTCAGTGCTGCCCGTGCCCCCCATGCCGCGGGGTTTCTCTGCTCCTTTCTGGAATATTTATATGGCAGGTTTGGATCATGTATGTTACTAATAAGAATGCTAACACTGTTGTGTAGATAATCAGCGAGGCCTTTATGAAGTTTACACCTTTGCATTATTAAAGGAAATAACAGTCCACGTGAACTTACCGGCGTGCTTTGATTTTATTTAATAGCTGTGTGTCCTACCAAGTGTCCAAAGTCCTTTCCCTCCTCCACCTCACATGTACCTGAATAACTCTGATTACCCCAAATTGTACCCCAAACTTGCAGCCTGCTGCATGGAGTTTTAGCAGAGGAGAGGCTTTCATTTGCCAATGAGGGGCTATGCATTTGGCTCAGCTATCCTGAGAGCTCTTGTGGGTCATTGCCTCCTTGAACTTTCCTAGTCCCCAGCAGACAGGGGGATGAGGGGAAAGTGCCTTTGCAGAACCAGGAGCTGGTCACTTTGGGGTCAGGAATGCATTGTGGGCCATCAGACATACAGTCTCTGTAGCCAGGGCTCCTGATGTCATTGCCCCCATTAAAACCCCATAGCAGAGGCTGCACAGAGTGATCTTGTGATCAACAGAATTGCGAGAGAAGGTTCTCATTGGCAAATCCTGTTCTGTTTGTAGTCACACTTAGTAGGACTCTTTCCAAACTTAAGACCAGCTGTCTGTTTCACAGCAGATACTGGGAGGGAGGAAGCAGACGTGTGAGAGGTTTGCGAGTGAACCTGAACTCCCGCTCAGTGGGAAGGGCACCTGGCTGCACTGAGGTCCCGTGACATAATGACTCAGACCCATCTGGCGTCTGTAAAATGTGAGACCCGTCTTCCCATTTTGAGGCATTTAAGAGAGATATATGTAGGTCCCTGTCATGGGGCAGCCAGTTCCCCAGTCAGTGCCAGCCTCTCCCATGCCAGGAACCACAGAAGATGGACAGCCTCACTTTCGCAGCATCACCATTCGGGTGGCTGTGACCCTGGAGGTTATGGAGGAACTGCTCCCAAGAAAGTCTGTGCGTGCAGATGTGGGGTGAGTCAGTCACAGGAGGCCAGCGTAAGGTCATGCAAAGACAGACCCCTGAAAGGTTTTAATTTTTCCTTTTTCATACAATGTTACGTAAGGTGTAGGAGATAACCTATGTCCTCCTGGCTCTCCTGAGCTACACAGTTTTGTAACATCCCCCTAGAGGTGATGAATGTTGACTTTCATACCCTCTCATCTATTTCCCGGTGTTTCCCTTATGTACAGCTTCTTTTTGTAAAAGGTGCACACACCCTTCCTCTAGCTTAAGGAGCCTCTTACTTTCTCTGGAAGTCTGTACTCTAAGTGGTGAACTGGCTGGTCCTTTTTCCTTCAGGGACAGTCTCTGCTCCCTCTCTCCATACATTCAGTACGTCAGTTACATCAGTATGACCACCTCAGTGGTCAGGGCCACGAGGCGAGACTCCACAGCTCATCCGTGGGCCAGGAGTCATAGAAGCCACTATTATTCACTGTGACCCAGGCACAAGGTGGCCTGGAGACAGCGCTCTTCAAACTCTGCTATGTATAAGGATCACCAGGGCCGCTCGGCCACACCCAGATTCCTGAGCATCACCCACAGAGATCCTGATTCACTAGAACTGGGGAGCCCCAGAGGCTAAAGCACCCTAGAAATTCTGCTGCAGGTGACAAACATTATGCCGAAAGGTGTGTTTATTTTTCACATAAAAATAAAATCCCGAGGACCAGTGAATAAAAATGGGACCCACTGAGTGTTCTAGTCTTCCAAGGGAAAAGTCAGTGCAGAGGACCTGTACCGTGTGCTGGACCGCGACATGGGACGGCAGGCTCCCGTGGTTGAAGAGGGTGTGGAGACACCTTCTGTCCCAGGCCCTGCCCAACACAGGAGCCTTTTCCAGAGCACTAGGCATCCCTGCCAAGGGTGTCCAGGCACAGGGTGCTTGCCTGCCGAGGCAGCTCACACTGTTAGCTCCCTCTCGAGGGAAGCTGAACTACCCCCGACCCCTACAGTTTCCATCCAGCAGTGATACCAAGTAAGACCGCTTCCATTTCACGACACATCTGTAAACATCTGGAGATGGTGTTCTCATCTCCAGACTAAACACCCACTCCTCTTTTTGACAAATATTCTTTGAACATTTCCTATGAGTCGGGTTGTGCTAGATGCTGGGGAGAACTAAGACAGAGTACCCTACAGAACATTCTGGAGAAGACAGCCAGATAAAAAGCATGCAAGTGAACAGAAAGTGGCAGATAGAAGTAAGAAGAGAACAGATACTCTACTACTCTGTCTACTCTGCGGTAGATACTGGGCAGAGTGAGAGATCAGGGGACGGAGGGAGAGGGCTCTCCAGCAAGGTGACATTTGAGCTGAGGCCTGTAGGACAGCAAAGAGCCAGCCAGGAGGTTACGGGGCTAGAGGGTTCCCAGAAAGGAGTCAGCAAGGACCTGAGGCAGGAATGGGCTGGGTGTATTCAGCAGGTAGGATGAAGGCCCTGGCCTGGAGCACAGGGATGGGTTGGAGGGAGGGGTGTGGGGAGCGGTGCCATGAGTTACAACAGAGGTATGGGAGAGTCCACGACATGTGTAAGGCCTTTAGGCCAGGAGAAGGGAAGACCGCTGCCCTTCTTTCTGTCTCACGTCGCCGGGGTCTTTGTATCCTCTGGCCCTTCCCCTGAGTGTGCCTGCAGAAGCCAGGCAGCCCTCCAGCCAGGTCTAACGAGCCCAGAGCACAAGGTAGACAGTGGCTGCCTCTCACATGCACAGAGCCCCCTTTCCGTGGACCATTCGTCCTCTTCAGAGATATGACTGGTCCCCTAAAACCACGCTTATGTGTAAACCTCGGAATGTCGAGTTTATGCCACTGAGTCCAAAAATACAAACATTCTCCCCTCCCCCAAATACTTTAGGCTCCTTCCTCGGGAAGCAGGCACTCGACACCTATTGGGCACCGACGTCAGGAGGCGGCAGTGGCTGGAAGCCACTGTCATGGGATAGAAAGCCCAAGGCTGGTAATCCCTCCCTGTTCAGGGAACCAGCTTTGGGATTCTGAACATCAGGAAGGCTTGTGTGCCTCTCTGCTTCTTTGGGTGGAATGTATGAGGAGCCGGAAGAGAAGAACGAATGCTCTCTTCTGCTTTTGTGAGCTGCTAGGGAAAAGACCTGCTCTAGCGGATCACGGGGGCCAGCCATCAGTTTCCTGCTGCCGAAGTCCAGAGACAGCGTGGCTGGAGCTGGGTCCTCTGAGCACGGAGGCCTTTGCCAGTATTGGGACCTTCCTGGGGGATAGGCTAAGGTTTTCAGTGCAGGTTGGATGGGACCAGCCAGCAAGCCTGAGGAGGAAACACTGGGAAGCAAGACCAAGGTCCCAGAGAAGCCAAAAATACTCAAGAATTTGAGAGTCTTTTCCAACTATAAGGCCCAAATGCACCCTGGGTGCGAGAAATGAAGCTATGAGCAGTCGTCTGTGGCCTGCTGGCCTGGTGGTCTGTACCCTGAATTAAACTTTGAAACAGAGGCCAGTGGGGTGGGACCACCGCCGAAGAGGCTCCGCGATACCTGACCAGGGACCCCTGGGCAGACGAAAGAGTGCTCCCAGGAACACAGACTGCATGGAAGAAGAAGACTGGGGCCTGTCTGAGCACATGTCACCTTGGACTACACATTCCTCCATTATCTGGTGTGCTGTGTGGCTAACAGGCCACTGGGCCTGGCCTGGGGCTCAGCAAAGGCACAGCGAGACCCCGACCGTGTTGGCCACAGTTCCCGCCTCTAGTCGGCAGACCTGGGGGATCCCAGTGGGTCCTGGCAGCACAGGAAGCTTCAGACAAGGTCTGGTGGTGGGGTGGAGCAGCCAGTTCTTGAACTCTATCCTTCCAGAAGAAGAAAAATGAAGCAGACATGCTCGTGTTTCAGTGTGATGTCATTGGCTCTGGCTTA
The DNA here is from genome assembly GCF_016509475.1 of Prionailurus bengalensis. Classification (NCBI taxonomy): domain Eukaryota; kingdom Metazoa; phylum Chordata; class Mammalia; order Carnivora; family Felidae; genus Prionailurus; species Prionailurus bengalensis. Next base: position 11,305,272 of record NC_057346.1, read on the forward strand.
TGGGCAGAGCTCGCTGCCCACAGCATGACCTCTTATCTCCCAGACGGGTGGGGTGGGGGGGAACCAAACAGGGGGCCACCTCAGGCAGCTAACATTGACACAAGGGGGCCTGGGGAGCTGGGGTCCTTCTGTGATACCACCAACACCCCCGGGGCCCTGGGGAGTGTGACACAAGTTGAGTCATTCAAAGTGAGCCAGCCAGAACGGGCATGCTGTGGGCTGCTCAAGTGGGAGAATGTGTCTGTCTGTAGTGGGCACAGAGGACCTTTGCCCTGAGTGTGAGTGTGCCTGTCCGTGTGGGTGTGCATCTCTGGGTGAGTCTGCTGGTTTTCCTGAAGTCTGATCCAGGTGTGCCTGAGCTCCCAGATGGTGAGTATTCCCAAACCTTTCACCCTGGGCAGACCTCCATGTCTCCAGAGTAAATGGTCTTTGTCTGTCTCCCTGGGTGCAGTGAAGAAGGATAAGCCATGAAGCCAATGTACACTGTCCAAGGTCAGGATCATCTAGAGCCGTCCTTAAAGAGGAGGAGAGGAGGTGGGGTCGGGTACTGGGCATACTGTTGTGCCTCGTGCCAGCACAAGCCCAAAGGAAGCCTTGGGAACCCTGTGCCACCCCATTTGGGACCCTGTCCCTGAGTACTCCCAAGAGCCATGGTCTAGCCTGAACCCGGTGACCACCACCTGCCTGCCTGCTTCCCTGAGCTCAAGAGGAGATCAGCTAAGGATGGGGCTGGGGGAGGCTCGGAGACTGAGCGCAGGGGTGGAAATACAGCTCCTGGTGCCCACTCCTCCCGACTCGTGGGAGCCTCATGCCCCTACCCCCTGGTCTGTGAGGTAAGGCTGCCATCCCGCCCTCTTGAAAATACAGAGAGACTCTGTTGTCTCCACACCGGGGTGTAGAAAGGCCCCACGGAAGGTGCCACTCTTGACACAAATGCCACGACTTTGTCCTATAGGTGCTACCCCACCCCCAGGGGCTGTTGCTCTGCAGGGTCCAGCAGTCTGCACGTCAGTGTATTAACCACCAGCCATCTCTCTCTCTCTCTCCTTCCCTCCCTCCCACTCAAGCCAACGGCAGCCCTACATCAGGCCTGAGCACTGGGGCCATTGTGGGCATCCTCATCGTCATCTTTGTCCTGCTACTGGTGGTGGTGGACATCACCTGCTACTTCCTGAACAAGTGTGGGCTGCTCATGTGCATTGCCGTCAACCTGTGCGGAAAGGCTGGGCCCGGAGCCAAGGGCAAGGACATGGAGGAGGGCAAAGCCGCCTTCTCGTGAGTGCAGACCTAATTGCCACTGCTAGGGTCTAGGCTCTGCCCTGGGCCGGGAGGCTTAGCATCAGAACCATCTCAGTTTCCCCATTTGGAAACCCCAAAGGTGGAAAAAAAACATTGGAGAAATGTTTCCTAAAACACAGTCTTTGGGGATTCCTGTTTGAAAAGCTAACACTTGGGCCGAACCCCACATATAATGTATTAGAATTTCAGAGAAGGTTGAAAATCCCTGCATAGGCCAAACTGAGGGGAATTTTCAGAGCTAAATAAACTTGGAGGGGACCTGCCGTAGCATTGGAGACACACACTTGCCTCGCTGCCATTCGTTCATGTCTTCATTCATTCAGCCATTCATACATCACTCAACAGATATTTACTGAGCAGCTAAAACAGGGCCAGGCTCTGTTCCCAGACACTAGGTTACACCTGCGAACAGAACAGGTAAAACTTCCTGTCCCTTTGGAGCTGACCATCCAGATGCTGTCCCCTCCAGCATCTCTGGAAAAACGGGTCCTGAGCCAATGAGCAAGAGGTTTCACAGACTCACCGGGTGGACCTGAGCTGGAGTGAGGTGAGAAGAGGCAGAGCAGGGAGTAAGCTGTGAGTGCCACCACAGGGCAGGCACTGTATGTAAATACAGATTATCTGAGCACTTCTCTGTGCCAGGCACTGTGCTAAGCACTTGACATTCGTTGTCTCAGTTAATGTTTCCAACAGCCAGGCAAGGTCGAGACTGCTGCCTGCCCCATTTTACAGATGAGGGGACGGAAGCCAAAGCGAGCGAATCCAATGTTCACGGTCACACAGCTAGCACGAGTGGGAGCCGAGGCTCGGGCCCTTGGGCTTAATATGCCCACGCCCCCACATCAACTTTGGGCCAAACCCAGGAGCCCTGAGCTGTAGCCGGCTTCCCCGGGAGCCCCCTTCCTGCCCCAGCAGCCTGGGATCAAACCAGCAAAACTCTCTCCACAGGAAAGATGAGTCCAAGGAACCCATCGTGGAAGTGCGGACCGAGGAGGAGCGGACCCCAAACCACGATGGAGGGAAACACACGGAACCCAACGAGACCACCCCGCTGACGGAGCCCGAGTACGTGGGTGGGGAGGGGCGGCACTTTGGCCGCAGAGCCCCACACTCACCTCATCGCCTCGCCCATGCCTCGCCTCCCATGCCTCCCACCCACCACTCCCAGCCCAACAATGCAGCCCAGATTCTGGAGCCCTTGGCCAGAAATGCCTGAGCCCACTCTCTCCCTAGAGAGAAGGCATTCCTGGTTCTGTGAAGAGCCTGCAGATGCTCTGAAAGGGTTCCAGGGGTGAGCGGGATCTCTAGACCCTATGCCCGAGTCACACGCACATTCTGGAAGTGGCCGAAGGGGACACAACCGCACTGAGAGAGGCTCTGAGCTTTGAGAGGCTCAGCAGATTCTGTGTAGGATTTTCAAGAGCTCTAGGGTTTTCTGCACTCTTCCTGGAAGGGTGAGAGGAGGTGGGGCGCGTGGAGCTCCCTGACCCTTCTGTTCTCAGAAGGCTGGGGGACCCTCAGTCAGAAACCGCGTCTGGCCGAGGCGGTCACGAAGGCTGGCTGTCGTGAGTGCTGGGGCTTTGAAGGGAGTGGAGTTTAGCACGGATTTAGTTTAAATCTCTGGCTGGACAACCCTCGACTGCTAGGGGCCTTGGGAGCACTCTTTGTCTGCCATATTCCCGACCTTCCCCATCAGTTCCCGTGGAGCCCCTAAGGACAGCAGGGCCCATTCCTCGGGGTCCTTGACGCCAGCAGTGGCGGACGGCGAACTGAGGCTCGCCTCTCCTGGAGTTGGGGTGCAGGCAGGGGTCAGACAGGGCTGCAGGGAGAGGCAGCGCAGCGTAGAGAGCTGGAGGGGCATCAGCAGGGAGGAAGGGCCAGCAGGTCTGTGTCTCCTGTCTCCTCTTCTGCCCGCCTGGGCGTGTGCTTCCTCTTGCTGTCCTCGTTTCTCTGTGGGCCTGTGTCCGTGCCTGTGCATCACTGCATGCCCTGCCCACGACCCCCTCCTTGGCTGCGGCCCCCCTTCCCCACGCCCGCTTCTCTGTCTCGTCCCAGCTTCATTGTCTATTCTCTTCTACTTCCTGTCCTCCCCACAGGCTGCCGGCCGACACCACAGCCACTGTCGAGGACATGCTGCCTTCTGTCACCACCGTCACCGCTAACTCTGACACTATCACCGAAACCTTTGCCACTGCTCAGAACAGCCCCACCAGTGAGACCACCACCCTGACCTCCAGTATTGCCCCCCGGCCACGGCCACGCCTGACTCAAACTCTGTGCCCACTGGCCAGGCCACCCCTTCCAAGGGGCCCGGCGCCACCGCCTCCTCCCCTCCCCCAGCTTCGGCCCCCAAGGTTGCCCCCCTCGTTGACCTGAGCGACACCCCGGCCTCAGCCCCTGCTGCTGGCAGTTTGTCTTCTAGTGTCCTGGCTCACCAGGGGGCTGTGCTCAGCCCCAGTGCCCCTGCCAGTGCGGGGGAGGCCTCCAAGGCCCCTCCCGCGAGCAAGCCGAGCCCCACCGCGGCCGGGGCAACCAGTCCCCTAGGGGCAGCGGCCGCCCCTGCCACGGCAGCCCCGCAGGCCAAGCAGGAGGCCCCCAGCACCAAAGGCCCGGACCCTGAGCCCACCCAGCCCGGCGCCGTGAAGAGCCCGACCGAGGCAGCAGCCACGGGCCTCACTAGCCCGAAGAGCGAGGCTGCCTCCGTCAGCGCCACAAACCCTGCCCAGGGCGAGGACTTTAAAATGGACGAAGGGAACTTCAAGACCCCAGATATTGACCTTGCAAAGGATGTTTTTGCAGCCCTGGGCTCTCCTGCTCCCACCGCTGGGGCCAGTGGACAAGCCCCTGAGCTTGCCCCTTCCACTGCAGACAGCTCTGTTTCGCCTGCACCAGCAAAGACCGAGTACGGCCTCTCTTTGTCTGCTGTCGTCGGGTTATGTCCCGTGGTGGTGTGCGTCTGTCTGTGCTGTGTCCTTTTTGTTAGATGTGTCTTCAGCCTGTTCTAGGGCTTCTCTGAGGCGACTCAACCAGGGGGCTGGGATGAGGCGGGGACAGAAGGGGGGCAGGCAGCCGCCTCCTCACTAATTAGGCCATGTTAATTACGTCTTCTCCTTATCATCATAGCAGCGACTTCTGTTTTCCCTGGCGGGGGGGGGGGGGTGGGGAGGGAGCCTCGCAGTCGGGCCCCTGATGAGCGTAGCTTGGGAAGCGAGCTAAGGAGGCCAAGGTGCCCTTATTGGCCACCCTGGGGCCCACAGACAGTGTGTTATCCAGGGTCCAGGCTGAGTCCCCACCAGAACAGCACTGTTACGCAGGAAGAAAAGAGGCAGACCCCAAGGCCCATGTGGGGAGAGGATGTGGTCCAGAGGGCCCTGTCCCACTCCAGCCCCAGATACCCCACCCCCTCACCCCCTACCCCCACCACCACCACCTACTCTTGCTTCTTCTGACCTGGAATGTCTGGGAACAGTCAGAGCTCACAAGCACCGAATGACTGTTGGGTCTCCAAGTTCAAGGGCAAGTCCTTAAACTTAGCAGATTTCTTAAATATGATGCCAAAATGCAGTTGGAACTGGGGTCTAAGCCTGCTTGCCCCAGTGCATCCTTAGATCAGACTTTCACTCCTCAGACTGAATAAGGCAGAGCGAGACCTAGGTTTTTACAGAGGCTCCTGTGGCTGCCCCCACATGAGCGGTATGCTGCCACCAAGAGCTGAAACAGGACTGTCCCCAGGAGCCCTGAACCCCAGGAAGTAGGACTCCTCTATCCCGCCCACTCAGCACCCCCTAGCCCCCCTACTCCCCTTGTCCCCATGTGTAGCGTGACATCCCAGTCTAGCCTTTCATGGCACAAAAAGCTGCCTCAGTCATAAAATTTTCTCACCCTGGCCAGGCAAACCACTGAGGCATCACCAGGAAACACAGAGCACAGGGTGTGGTGGGAGCAAGGACAGGCAACAGCAAGGCAGTTTGCAGAGGGGCCCCTGGAGTCAGTACTGGGGAACCAGCCCAGCATGCCCCATTTATACCAGTCTGACTAACTATACCAATTATACCGATCAGGGTGAGGAAAAGGCCACATCTGCTGCCCCCTTCCACCACCCCAGGTAAGGCCCCTGGGCCCTGGCATTGGATTAGGGCTGGAACAGAAAAGGTCTCATTCCTCAGATTCAGTGGCTCTCAACTTTGGCTTCATTTTAGAGTCACTTGGGTGCTTTTAAAAGTCATCATGCCCAGACCAATTAAATCAGGATTTCTGGGGGTAGAGCCCAGGCACCAGTGATTTTTAGAGCTCCCAGGTGATTCCAGCGTGCAGCCAAGGATGGAGACCATTGCTCTAAGCGGGAGCCCCTCCCGAGGGACTGGCTGAAGGGTGAGTTACTGTAGATTGTGTTCTCACTGCTGTTTTCCCAATTCTCTGCAGGAAGGGCCCCGTAGAAGCAAAGTCGGAGAGCCAGGAGACAGAAACGAAACCAGCGCCAGCCGAAGTCAAGACGGTCCCCAATGACGCCACACAGACAAAGGAGAACGAGAGCAAAGCATGATGGGTGACAAGAAATGAGCAGATCAAAGTAAAAAGTGACACCATAGTTTCACCAGAGCATTTCCAATATCACACACACACACGCACACACACACGCACACACACACACACACACACACACCTCATTCCTCTAGTGTCTTTTGCCTTTAAAAAAAAAAAAGTAAACAGATAAACAGGGGATCTCCTTTTTGTAGGTTTATAGAAAGGGTTCCTTTGCTGCGCACTCACTTGTAAGAAAACGAGACAAAAAGGTTAAACCCACAGCCAAACTAGGACACTCCGTTCCCTGAAACCATTTAAAAACCAAACAAAAGGACCCCAAATTAAGAATCTAGGAAGCTCAGAAAGAAAAAAAAAATCTAGGTTCAGGAAGACCGCACTTGGTGTTGCCCAATTGGCACAGACCAGTTTCAGAGAAGTGCTTCCAGGCACTAAGACTAACGAATGAACAAAGTCCAAGTTTATTTTTATACTTTGAGTCGAGTTTGAACTCTGTAAAACCCCATAAATAAGTTATAATTTCTGTTCACTTTGTATTTGTTCAGTATGCAAAGTGTGTCACCCTTTCTAGCTGAATTCAATCCCCACGTAGACTCTCGTTTTGTAGGAAGAAGGCCAAATTGCAGCTTCTGGGGGCAGATCTCAGTTTGCAATATTCGAATTTCTTTCTCCTTCGTTTTCTCTCTCTCTCTTTTTTTTTTCTTTCTGCCATCTTTGTTTTCCAGTGTTTACAAGTTGACAACTGTCTGACTTTGGTTGTGTTTAAATGTCCATGTAAAATAGCTGCCTTTTTTTTTTTTTTTTTTTTAAGTTACAAATACTGCCTAGAGGCGGGTAGAGTCATCACAGGCTTGTTTTCGCACAGGACAACTTTACAAACTATGATTGTTTACAGTGGCTCTCCTCCCCCACCCCCACCACCCCCATTCTGATTTGAAATTTTTGCCTGTGTGCAACTCAGGTGAAAATCCATCTCGTTCTGGAGTGGTTTTGCTTTTTTTTTTTTTTTTTTTGGCCCTTCAATTCTTTTTGTATTTCCTTGGGGGTTAGACCACTTTCTGATTAGCCACCACCTGCCTGTATCTGTGAAAAAGAGTCTGCCCCCCCCTAGGCATCTGCATCCCCTTCCTTTTGAAGGACTCCTTAGGCTTTGTTGAATGAAGCAGAGAAGATTGTATAGTTGGGGCTGGTCTTGGTGAACACACATTTTTACCCCAAACATCCCCTTTTTGTAGAAAGCCAAATAAAATATATACATACAATTTCCTTTTGAGCCCAGAATCTAGATTTGAGCGGAAGAGCATGTGTGCTTCAGGGAATTAGTGTCTTTTTTTGGAAATCTGTTGAAGTAAAGTAACATCGGCCTTCTGTTCACTTAGGCAGCATTTATAGAAACAAAAGAAAAAAAAAAAGCCAACTGCTGTCTGGAGTCATAACACAACTTTCCTGGATCGGAAACCAAGTGGGGAAAAAAAAAATACAGAAACTTTAAGGGGGATGGGAGGGGGGAGAAGGGAAAAGCCAGCCCTTTGTATAGAAATTTTGCTTTTTTTTTTTTTCCTCATTCTACTTTAGAACTGCAAGCTTGTGCACTGTGGATGCGTGACTATTTTAGTGTGAAACGTGTTTTTGTCATAGTATTGAAATAAAACTTCAACATAGTTTGGTTGTGGAAGGTATAGCAGATAGTTCAGAAAAAAATATTCAGGAAACAAGAATAACTCTTAAAAGGAATTGAAGCCTTTAAACAAAGAAAATGAAGTAAGCGTGATTTTGATGATGAAGAGGGCGCTAATACGCGGAAATCGGCGCCCCGGCATGCGCTCCTGTCCCACGGTACAAAGCCGCAAGAGGTGAGGGTGGCGAGACCTCTCCTGAGTCTGTTCTCCGGGCCACACTCCCCAGTGTCCTGACACTTCTGCGGTCTGATCAGTGACGATATGCGAAGATTATAATTTCAAACTGTGAAAAAATAATGGTCTTGTCATTTGCTAAGTGTGGGGTTATTTTGCATTTTCTCAGCTCCTGGGGATGGAAACGGAGGACCCCATGCACCCAGCCCCGGCCCCTTTGATGGTAGGGCTTGCACAAGTCTGTGGTTCAAATGCACGGGCCCTCAGGCATGAGTAACGTGCAGACAGTTCTCTGAGCACATAGCAGAATGGGGGCTCCTGGGTGCCCAAGACGGGGAGGGCCCAGCAAGGAGCAGCAGGCTAGGAATCCCACCGCCGGGCTGTCCATGGAATCAGTGGCTCATCTTCTGATGTTCCTGGCGTTGACCACCTAGGCCAAGCCCGTGCTATACCTCACCAAGAACTGTGCATTTCACACCAAGTGGTTGTGATCGGGCACACTGACTTTGGTTCTGATGGTTAGGAAGAGAAAGAGGTATAGTCGACCCTCAAGTAACCTGGCCCGGGGGCAGCTGACACCCCTCACCCACCCAGAACCCTGGCTCCGCCGTCAGCTGGCACCCAAGACTGCCCACCTTTTGGTCTGCCTCTCTTTCATTATACATAGATTTCTCTCTGCATGCATGAGCTTTCCTTTTTCTTTAAAAAAAAAAAATTCTAAAAATTTTAAAAAAAGCAAAAACAGACAAACAAAAAAAACCCAGAGCAATGCTTTCTCTAAAATCAAAGAGGGAGTCACTTTATTTTCAAGATGTTCTATCTTTTATGTTAAGAGATAAAAGCTTATAGTTTTCCTTTTTTAATTTTTTGAAGGCGGGATCAACTCTACCAGTTTCCAATGTCTATGTGTCTATATGTGTATGTGCCATACATATGTATTCACATAAATAGCGGCATGGCCAAGTTCTTCTGGAGGGGTTTCCACGTGCCACGCGCAGGGTCTCTGAATCCTGGAGGGCCGTAGTGTACATAGTGCAGCTTCTGAAGTGGGACTGTATTTTCACACTTTTCTATGGAGCCCTTCCAAGTCCCAGGTTTTCACTCGAGGCTGTCTGTCTGGATGGTGGTTTTCAGACCTCCATTAACATCCCTACCCAGCATTCCCTACTTCGGGGGCCTTCTCTCTTGTTATAAACTTTTTACCAAGTGAAAACATCAATACCACCTTTGTTTCCATTCTCACTGGTGTAAATACTGAGTACTAACTGAGAATTTTGACTTTGCATTCTGTCAGAATACTTGTGTTCAATAAAAATTGAAAGAAAAAAAAAAAGCTGTTTGTGGTCAAACTGGGATTTATTTCGATTCAGTGAGAGTCTATCAGGTGAATCATATGGGGAAATGCCAGGGGTATTTCTTTTGACCTTGTGAACAAGGTCAGTCAACTCAGTGTCTTGAGTTCACATTCAGTTGAGTTCAAGGTCAGTTAAACTCAGTGTCTTGAGTTCACGTTGCCTGGATGATGGTTTACAATGTTTTCTCTCGGTTTGATAGAGGAATCCCAGTTATGAGAATGGCCAGCCATCAGATTCGGACAGATTTCATTCAAATCCTGGTTCTGCCACTTCCTTGTTGACCTTGGAAGAATTCCTTAATCTCCTCAAGACTCAGTTTCTTCTTTTGACAAACAGGAGATACCAAGCTAACTGAGCTGAGGTCCTGGCTAATGAGTGAAGCCGTGTATATGAAAACAGAGTGTAGGACTGTCTTGGCACATAGTAGGTACTCAACAAATGGGGATAGTGCTGGTGGCATCCCAGATGTGGGATAGCATCAAACCCAACTGGAATAACCATCTATACCTGAGCTCCAAGGTTTCAACATGGAGGTCGGCGCCTGAGGCTTATTCCAGAATACACGATGCTTCGCCTTCTTAGTTTACCATACTTCTCAGCACTTAGAGCCTCACTTTGCCATACCTCTCAGCCCTTGGAATTGATTAAAGTCTCTGAGCTAGACAGAGTAAAGCAAACTTCACCAGACTCAGAATTCTCTTGTATATGCTGCTGTCCAGCGGTGTTGGGAAGAGCCAAGAGTTGGAATTGCCTATTAAACTGTGGAACTGCAAGCTCCTGGAGAGGAGCAGCCCCAGGGTGAGGCAGGTGAGTGAGTCTTCTAGGGAGCAAGATATAAAGAGGCCCTCTCTCAAGGCCATTCCTGCACCTGCATGGGTCTGAGGCACCTCCTTCGTTTGTGTCCTACGTGCCCCTCCCTAGCCCTAGCCTGGGGAGGTGTCTTGCTCTGGGGCGGTGTCTGCTTCCGTTCCCAGGCATTGTCCCTTCACTGGCCCTAGAGCTCATTCTAATGACCCAGAACCACGTAATACAGGTGATTTCCTGTGCCACCAACTGCCAGCAGCATATGGTAAGGTAAGGAGTGATAAACAAAAACTGACATCATGAAATGATGACCTTCTCTCTAATGGTCCATGAGGGCTTGCTTTCACCGCCTTCTCCCCTCCTCCAGGCTAGCCTCCTCCCAGATTCACTCAGTATTCACTGAGTGTCTCCAAGGTACTCCAGATACAGCAGTGAACAAAACATTCTTGCAGAATGTTAGTTTACGTGTGAGGTGGGTCAGACAATAAGCACAAAAGTGCCTGACACGTGGTAGGGTCATTAGGGCTCGTCACCAATACTCCAGCTCTCCTCTCCCTCCTTCCAGGTCCGTGATATGATAGGATGGTATGCCTCTGGTCTCATGAAGTGGGCACGGCCATGTACTTGCTTTGGTCAATGGACTCTGACTTCCAGGCAGAGCCTTGATAGCGGGTGTGCATCTTACTACGGCCGCCACGGCCAGCCACGCTGCAGGTTGTACAAGTGCCTTCACCTAGGCCCAAGATGAGGGGTGTGAACTCATGGAGCATGCATGAGGGAAAACCCCAGGGGTTATCTGCTGCACATTTAATAACCAGCCCTCCAAGAGGGAAGCACACATGTTTGTGTGCTTGTTACACGCTTTACTGAGACAAAGAATGCAATTTACAAATCATATACCACACTCTATACTGAAATTCCATGTATCCATATGGTGCGGAATGCTTTGGTACATTTTTGCTGAACTCTTCTCTAGAATCAACCTATGATTACGATTAGTGAGTGAGTGAGTGTCGTTCCACCAAGAACACTGGCTGATTCACTTGTGTTAACAGATAAGATGGAAGCGAAGCAATGAAGATCAGTGTGTGGGAACTTACTTGTTCATCAGTGGTGTGAGTGACCACTGCTGAACTGGGCAGAAGTTTTGAATACCAGGATATGGCCTCGATGTTTCATGCCAGCCACAGTGGAACGGCTGCAGACACGGCACATTTGTTTTTGTTTTTAATTTTTTTTTTATGTTTGTTTATCTTTGAGACAGAGAGAGAGCATGAACTGGGGAGGGGCAGGGAGAGAGGGAGACACAGAATCTGAAGCAGGCTCTAGGCTCTGAGCTGTCAGCACAGCTCAGAGCCCGATGCGGGGCTCGAACTCACAGACCTGGAGATCATGACCTGAGCCAAAGTCGGATGTTTAACTGACTGAGCCACCCAGGCACCCCCAGACACAGCACAGTAAGTTGAATCCACATCATAAATATTTGCCCCATCGCTCTCAAGTCTAGACAAACACCAAAACTCAAGCAAACCCTATTTGTAGCATTTACTGTTTCCACTGGTATGTAAATATTCCCTACATGGCTGATTTCAACATGTCAGCACTGAACGAGGAGTTAGTAGTAAAGCACGGTAGCACGGCATCATACAGCTTATCTCTACCAAAAAATAAACACAAGCACAGAGAAAATAGTAATACGTAGTAATAACAATAAACTATCAACATACATTCATAATAGTAAAAAGGTAGTAAAATAATTGAGAAACGGTACATTTTGAGTATATATTGCCTTCATTTTAAATATAATTTTGCTGATTGTAGGTTTATGCAATTTAACTTTTACTCACAACTGGCTCATAAATTTCCTGAAAATGTAACGGTTCTCTGAAAGCAGTAAAGGCTGGCTCCAGCATACCGCTGGACAGCTCTTTGTGCTGTCAGCCACTTAACCTTCAGATCTGTTACCACAGCATGATTTACGCTATCGTGGCTCAACACTGAGTGGTGAGTGTCACAGATAACAATAAACCCAGGTGAGGAGGAGGTCAGAGTGCTCTCTGAAAAGGTGACATTTGAGCAGTGACCTGGAAGAAGTGAGAAACTAAACCACGTGAATATCTGAACAAAGATACCTCAGGCAGAGGGGGTAGCAAGTGCAAAGATCCTGGGGTGGGGGCTGCTCAGTGTGTTTGGGGAAGAGCAAGAAGGCCATTGTGGCTGAAGCAGAGAGCAAGGGATGGGGTGGGACATCGGCACCCATGAGCTGGACAGATCACATAGGGGTCTGTAGATGACTGTTAGCATTTTAGCTTTTTTCTTCAAGCGACATGGAAAGCCAGAGGGATGTTTTGAGCAGAAGCCTGACGTGACTTGATTTTTGACAAGATCATTCTGGCTGCTGGGGGGAGACATCACAGGAGGGCAAGAGAGGAGGTGAGGATACCAATTAGGAGGCAATAATCTAGATGGGACAAGACAGTGTGCTTGGGACCAAGTTGGTTCCAGTGGAGAGTGGATAGCCCAATTCCAGTTATCTCCCAGAGGTGAAGCTAGCAAGATTGGGTAATGGATCAGAGGTGGGGTTTGAAGAAGGCATCAAAGGCAGCTTCCAGATTTGGGGGCTAAACAATTAGAAGGATGGACCTGTCATCCACCTTCCAAAAAGAGTGAAGGAGAAGCAGATCTGGAGGATGCAGAGTTTGGTTCTGAACAAATGCCTGTGAACGCCCTAGTGGAGATGATGCACGGGCCAAAGTTCAAGGGGGGTCTGGTCTGCAGACACATTTAGGAGCTGTCAGCATGGAACTCGTATTCAAATCTCTGGCACTTGGCAAAATCACCAAGGAAATGAACATGGATTAAGAAGAGGAAAGAACATGGGGCGCCTGGGTGGCACAGTCGGTCAAGCGTCTGACTTCAGCCAGGTCACGATCTCGCGGTCCGTGAGTTCGAGCCCCGCGTCGGGCTCTGGGCTGATGGCTCAGAGCCTGGAGCCTGTTTCCAGTTCTGTGTCTCCCTCTCTCTCTGCCCCTCCCCCGTTCATGTTCTCTCTCTGTCCCAAAAATAAAAATAAACGTTGAAAAAAAAAATTTAAAAAAAGAAGAGGAAAGAACCAAGCAAGAAACCCGAAAATTCACAGGCAGCTCCATGTCAAGGAGAATCATGGGAAAATCCCACTGTGCCATTTGCAGCCTCACCTCAGGGGAAAAGAGGGAGACAGTGACACTCCATGTTCTTTCTACATGAGCCTTCTCTTCTTATTCCCCTAACAGAATTAGCCTCCACCTGTCCCACTGGCTGGCACACAGGGTTCCTGCTCAGGAGTCTAGAGAATAGATGTTGACTTGTAGCTACAAAAAAGATGACCAGGACCCCTTGCCACCCTGGTGTTTGTATGCTCGCTGTCATTCCGGTGAATGTCCTCCATGGCCACTGCCTCCCACGTGGCTTTCAGAAACCCTCCACAGCAAGGTCACCCATGAGGACTGCCTCGTGCAATGAGAGCCCCAGCCTCAGCCCTGGTGCTTGGGGCAGGCAGGGTAGGTTGCCTCTGGGCGATGAGAGTTGCTCCCAACATGGCCTTATAAATCTCTTACAGAAATCACCCCAGTAACTCCCATCACATAGGCTGAGCTTGGGTGGCACCAGCTAGATCATGAAGGAGGTCTCGTTGGATTTTACCTGGTAGCCTCCAACCCACTGGCCTCACTCGGCACAGAATGAGTTGTGTGGACAGTGAATTATATCATACCAACCACATCTTTCTCCCACCTTCCCCAAAAGATCTTTACCAGCTCCCAACCACCCTGAGGATAAAACACAAAGTCCTAACAACACCCTTCTTGGCCACTGCCCCACCCCTTGCTTACTATTCCAGCCTCATTGTTAGCACGCCTCCAAATCCTCCTCTGCTCCAGCCCTAATCCACTATTACTAAAGGCATCTGTCTCCTCCCCTACGCCCCAGAACTTACACAAACCATATTTCATTTCCCTGCAGTGCCTGAAATTGTTCAACACTTTTTACCTACTCTTTGGAAGTGAACACACAGCTTATGGTGGCTTGAACAGAGTTTCACAAACACAATTCAGTTGCAGGGTTTACATGTGGCTGGAGAGGGTCTACCTGCTCGGGACCCTGAGCTGCTGCCTGCCATACCCCATAATCATGGGTCACCATGCCCCTCTCCTCCCTCCAGGCTGGTGACTGTGTCTGCGAGTGAGTAGCACCTGCATGATGGAATCAGGCAGGGAAGACGTGGGTTAGGGGACCCTGAAAGGCAGAGACATACTACCCTGTGTCTATTACTCAAAACTCTCAGTTTTCTGGTGGACAAGGCTGACCCAGCAAAACCAGGGAAACTCCTTCCTCGGAGTTTTCTCTAAGGGGGCAAATCTATGGGTTGGGAGGCAGGAAAGAGCAGACAAGAGGCAGGAGAACAGGGCAGTGTGATCTGTAAAGGATCTGCTGGTCCCCAGGTCTCGCTGGCAGGAGTTTGCCTTTCCAGGGGACAGTACTATGCTGTGTCTTCCTGAGCAGGCAAGCCCAGGCACTCGGCTATGAAGTCCAGCTCAGAACAAGATGACCCACAAGACACTGTCCGTTTAGGGTGCTTTCCACCGCGATGGCCATCAACAGCCTGCTGGAAATGTGGTGGTCAGCATGAGGAACAAAAGCACAAAGGTCTGACAGGATGAAACTCTGCCAGGGAAAGGGTATTTGGAGCCCAGGACCCAGCCTGCAAGTCCTGCCACACTCCTGCTGAGGGAAGAAAGACAGCGGGTCTGCAGCCCAGGAGAAGGCCTCTCCGGGCAGCCGCCAGCCCACCCTGCACCCCGGGCCGGGAAGTCAGCAGCAGTCCTGCTTGGCCAAGCTCTTCTGTCGCCCCCGACTGCAGGCGTCTGCATCTCTAGGGACACTCTGTGGATGGAACCTTCTGGAACCCAGCCTGTGGATCCTGAGGCCGTAGCTCTGGGACTCAGGGCTCCACTGTAGGTGGTCCTTAGCCCACACCTGGAGACACGCAGGCAGGACCCAGCCAGCCTGGATCCCCCAGGAGGCTCTGCGGGACCACACAGACAGGAAGCACTGCAGACACACGGAGTGTCTGGATGTCAACAAGACACTTCCCGAGGCTCAGCACACTTCACCACACACACCCAAGGCCAATGAGCATCCCAACGAGCCCTGCCGTCGGAGGTGATGAGCGGCCAGATCATGCCTCACAAGAGGGACAGATGTAAACTATGCTCTCTGAAAACCAGTTACTGGAGCACACACTGACAGGTGGGAGGCTGAGAGGAGAGCATTTAAAAAAAAAAAAAGGAAATGAAAAGAAAAAAAAGGCTACAAGTTATAAATTGGCTATAAACTCAGTGTGAGTATAAACATTAAAAAATACTTGTGATGTTGAAGATGGTGGAACAGCATGGAAGTTTTTTTGCATCTCGCGTCCATAAAATACGGCCAGATCAACACTAAACCATCCTGCACGCCTAGGAAACTGACTTGAGGACTGACACAACAATGTGCACAACCTGAACCGCAGAACCCAGCAGGTACGTGGCGCGGAGAGGTGAACTGGGGGAGACAGAAGCCACGGAGGGCAGGGAGCCGCTTTTCCTTGCTGAGATAGTATGAGAAAAGCACCTTCCCCCGAAAGCAGCTGGAGAGAAAGTGAAACAGTGGAAACAGCCGCAGGGACTGAACCAAAAAGGGAGAAAAGAGAAGGTTTAAATTCCATTAAGATGCTATAAACAAGGAGCACAGAGTCTGAACCTCGAAGCTCCATACCTGGTGGTGCTCTGGTGAGAAGGGCGAAACCACAGGCGCAGAGTGAAGTCCGGGGGTCTTTGGGACACATGGGCAGAGGCGGCTCCCCTGCTGGAAGGACTCCCCACAGGCAGAGGCCCCAGTGGACCCAGGAGAACCACCACATTCGCTGGTGCTGGAACGAGGTCGTTATGGGTGAAGCCTGGCGCCAGGTGTGTGTTGTGGTTTTCCGTAAATCCCGGAAACGCTGCTGCTACACGATCGCATCAACTTTTTCTGGGGCGGGCCAGCACCCGGCAGCAATCTCTGGGCACTGGCAGCAGCATGGTCCCGCGAAAGTTCCTGGGTGCGGCCGGCACCCGGCCATTGCTCCGTGAGACTCGCCAGCAGAGGGGCAGAACGGGTCAAAGCCGCAGTCCCTCAGAGGTGAGGGGTCGGGAAACACAGCTGCATCTGAGATAAAACTCAGGAGGGAGGTGCCGTCTGGCTACCTGACAGCTTGGACACAGACCGTGTAAAAGCGGGGAGCGGAGGGACTGAAGACAAAGGACGGGTGCGCGATATCTGCTTGAAGAGAGCATGGAGTTCGGAGGATAGAGACTGAGCAGCAGCTGACACCAGTTTCACCGCTCCCGCGCATGCGCATACACATCTCCAAGCGCCTCACCAATCAACCCCGGTACACTAAGTAGCGCCATCTAGTGGAGGGCAGAGCCATTACACTAAGCTCCACCAACTCCCACCGCCCCCCCTGCCCCAGCTTCCTGGGCCAATCTTGCTCTTCAGGAACACAAATCTCTCTGCCTGCTTAGTTGACGGACTATAAAGTGCTTCATAGTTTGACTTCTATGGGAAAATGATATAATTTCAACTATATTTCAGTCTGTTCACTAGTCCATCTGTTCAAAAATTTTTTAATTTCTCTTCTTTTTCTTGAATACAGGAAAAAAATTATTTTTTTTCAATTTTTATTAAAAACATTTTTGTTTAGGGGCGCCTGGGTGGCTCAGTCGGTTGAGCATCGGACTTCGGCTCAGGTCAGGATCTCGCAGTTTGTGAGTTCGAGCCCCACGTCGGGCTCTGTGCTGACAGCTCAGAGCCTGGAACCTGTTTCATATTCTGTGTCTGCCTCTCTCTGCCCCTTCCCCGCTCATGCTTTGTCTCTCTGTGTCTCTCAAAAATGAATAAACGTTAAAAAAATTTTAATATATATTTTTTTCTACTAATACTTTATCTTAGATTTTTCAAATTCTATTTTATTTCCATCATTTAACTTTATTCTATTTAATTGTATTCATTTTAGCAAATTTTCAAACGTTTTCCTTTTTTCCCTCATTTTTATTTTTTTTCCTTTTTTTTCTTCCCTTTTTTCTCCACTCTATCAAGCTCCTTTCAATAACCAGACCAAAACACACCTAGGATCTAGCATCATTTATTTGATTGGGTGTGTGTGTGTGTGTGTGTGTTCTTTTTAATTTTTTACTTAAAAATTTTTTTACATTACTAATTCCTTTTCTTCCTTCAAAATGATGAAACAAAGAAATTCACCCCAAAACAAAGAGCAGGAAGAAATGACAGCCAGAGACTTAATCAACGCTGATACAAACAAGATGTCTGAACCAGAATTCAGAATCACAATTATAAGAATACTAGCTGGGGTCAAAAATGGATTAGAGTCCTCCTCTGAGGAGATAAAAGAAGTAAAAGCTAGTCAGGATGAAATTTAAAAAGCTATAACTGAGCTGCAATCTCAAATGGATGCCACAGTGGCCAGGATGGATGAGGCAGAGCAGAGACAAAGCAATATAGAGGACAAACTTAAGGAGAATAATGAAGCAGAAAAAAAGGGAGACTGAGGCAAAAGGGCATGATTAAAGAGAAACCAGTGACTCATTAAAAAGGAAGAACTTCAGAATCATAGGGGTCCTAGAAGATGAAGAGAAAGAAAAAGAGGTAGAAGGGTTATGTGAGCAAATCATAGCAGAAAACTTTCCTAACCTGGGGAAAGACACAGACATCAAAATCCAGGAAGCATAAAGGACTTCCATAAGATTCAACAAACACTGACCATCAACAAGGCATATCATAGTCAAATTCACAAAATATTCAGGCAAAGAAAGAATCGTGAAAGCAGCAAGGGAAAAAAAAAGTCCTTAACCTACAAGGGAAGACAGATCAGGTTTGCAGCAGACCTATCCACAGAAACTTGGCAGGCCAGAAATGAGTGGCAGGATATATTCAGTGTCCTGAGTCAGAAAAATCTGCAACCAAGAATTCGTTATCCAGCAAGGATGTCATTCAAAAGAGAAGGAGAGATTAAAAGTTTCCCAGACAAACAAAAATTAAAGGAGTTCATGACCACTAAACCAGCCCCGCAACAAATTTTAAGGAGGACTCTCTGAGAGGAAATAAGACAAAAAAATAAAAAATAAATAAAAGCTACAAAGACTAGAAAGGACCAGTGAACACCACCAGAAACTCCAACTCTATGAGCAACATAATAGCAATAAACTCTTATCTTTCAGTACTCACTCTAAACATCAATGGACTAAATGCTCCAATCAAAACACATAGGGTAACAGAATGGGTAAGAAAACAAGATCCATCTAATATGTTGTTTACAAGAGACCCACTTGAGACCTAAAGACACCTTCAGATTGAAAGTAAGGGGATGGAGATCCATCTATCATGCTAATGGTCACCAAAAGAAAGCCAGAGGAGCCATACTTATATCAGACAATCTAGACTTTTTTTTTTCATTGATGTTATCAATTTTATTTTATTTTATTTTATTTTATTTTATTTTATTTTATTTTATTTTATTTTATTTTATTTTATTTTATTTTCCAGCTACATAAATCGTTTTATTTTTTTTCAATATATGAAATTTATTGTCAAATTGGTTTTTATACAACACCCAGTGCTCATCCCAAAAGGTGCCCTCCTCAATACCCATCACCCACCCTCCCCTCCCTCCCACCCCCCATCAACCCTCAGTTTGTTCTCAGTTTTGTTTTTTTTTTTTGTTTTTTTTTTTTTAATTTTTTTTCAACGTTTTTTATTTATTTTTGGGACAGAGAGAGACAGAGCATGAACGGGGGAGGGGCAGAGAGAGAGGGAGACACAGAATCGGAAACAGGCTCCAGGCTCTGAGCCATCAGCTCAGAGCCTGACGCGGGGCTCGAACTCACGGACCGCGAGATCGTGACCTGGCTGAAGTTGGACGCTTAACCGACTGCACCACCCAGGCGCCCCTGTTCTCAGTTTTTAAGAGTCTCTTATGGTTTGGCTCTCTTCCACTCTAACCTCTTTTTTTTTCTTCCTCTCCCCCATGGGTTTCTGTTAAGTTTCTCAGGATCCACCTAAGAGTGAAAACATACGGTATCTTTCTCTGTATGGCTTATTTCACTTAGCATAACACTCTCCAGTTCCATCCATGTTGCTACAAAGGGCCATATTTCATTCTTTCTTATTGCCACGTAGTATTCCATTGTGTATATAAACCACAATTTCTTTATCCATTCATCAGTTGATGGACATTTAGGCTCTTTCCATAATTTGGCTATTGTTGAGAGTGCTGCTATAAACATTGGGGTACAAAGGCCCCTACGCATCAGTACTCCTGTATCCCTTGGGCAAATTCCTAGCAGTGCTATTGCTGGGTCATAGTGTAGGTCTATTTTTAATTTTTTGAGGAACCTCCACACTGTTTTCCAGAGTGGTTGCACCAATTTGCATTCCCACCAACAGTGCAAGAGGGTTTCCGTTTCTCCACATCCTCTCCAGCATCTATAATCTCCTGGTTTGTTCATTTTGGTCACTCTGACTGGCGTGAGGTGATACCTGAGTGTGGTTTTGATTTGTATTTCCCTGATGAGGGGAGACGTTGAGCATCTTTTCATGTGCCTGTTGGCCATCCGGATGTCTTCTTTAGAGAAGTGTCTATTCATGTTTTCTGCCCATTTCTTCACTGGGTTATTTGTTTTTTGGGTGTGGAATTTGGTGAGCTCTTTTTAGATTTTGGATACTAGCCCTTTGTCCAATATGTCATTTGCAAATATCTTTTCCCATTCCATTGGTTGCCTTTTAGTTTTGTTGGTTGTTTCCTTTGCTGTGCAGAAGCTTTTTATCTTCCTAAGGTCCCAGTAATTGATTTTTGCTTTTAATTCCCTTGCCTTTGGGGATGTGTCAAGTAAGAGATTGCTATGGCTGAGGTCAGAGAGGTCTTTTCCTGCTTTCTCCTCTAGGGTTTTGATGGTTTTCTGTCTCACATTCAGGTCCTTTATTCATTTTGAGTTTATTTTGTGAATGGTGTGAGAAAGTGGTCTAGTTTCAACCTTCTGCATGTTGCTGTCCAGTTCTCCCAGCACCATTTGTTAAAGAGACTGTCTTTTTTCCATTGGATGTTCTTTCCTGCTTTGTCAAAGATGAGTTGGCCATACGTTTGTGGGTCTAATTCTGGGGTTTCTATTCTATTCCATTGGTCTATGTGTCTGTTTTTATGCCAATACCATGCTGTCTTGATGATGACAGCTTTGTAGTGGAGGCTAAAGTCTGGGAATGTGATGCCTCCTGCTTTGGTCTTCTTCTTCAAAATTATTTTGGCTATTCGGGGCCTTTTGTGGTTCCATATGAATTTTAGGATTGCTTGTTCTAGTTTCGAGAAGAATGCTGGTGCAATTTTGATTGGGATTGCATTGAATGTGTAGATAGCTTTGGGTAGTATTGACATTTTGACAATATTTATTCTTCTAATCCATGAGCAGGGAATGTCTTTCCATTTCTTTATATCTTCTTCAATTTCCTTCATAAGCTTTCTATAGTTTTCAGCATACAGATCTTTTACATCTTTGGTTAGATTTATTCCTAGGTATTTTATGCTTCTTGGTGCAATTGTGAATGGGATCAGTTTCTTTATTTGTCTTTCTGTTGCTTCATTGTTAGTGTATAAGAATGCAACTGATTTCTGTACGTTGATTTTGTATCCTGCAACTTTGTTCAATTCATGTATCAGTTCTAGAAGACTTTTGGTGGAGTCTATTGGATTTTCCATGTATAGTATCATGTGATCTGCAAAAAGTGAAAGCTTGACTTCATCTTTGCCAATTTTGATGCCTTTGATTTCCTTTTGTTGTCTGATTGCTGATGCTAGAACTTCCAACACTATGTTAAACATTAGCGGTGAGAGTGGGCATCCCTGTCGTGTTCCTGATCTCAGGGAAAAAGCTCTCAGTTTTTCCCCATTGAGTATGATGTTAGCTGTGGGCTTTTCATAAATGGCTTTTATGATGTTTAAGTATGTTCCTTCTATCCCGACTTTCTCAAGGGTTTTTATTAAGAAAGGGTGCTGAATTTTGTCAAGGGCCTTTTCTGCATCGATTGACAGGATCATATGGTTCTTATCTTTTCTTTTATTAATGTGATGTATCACGTTGATTGATTTGCAAATGTTGAACCAGCCCTGCATCCCAGACAATCTAGACTTTAAAATAAAGACTGTAACATGAGATGAAGAAGGGCATTATATCATAATTAAGGGGTCTATCCACCGAGAAGACCTAACAATTATAAACTTTTATGCTTCAAATGTGAAAGCACCCAAATGTAAAAATCAATTAATCACAAACATAAAGAAACTCATTGATAATAATACCATACGATTAGGGGACTTCAACACTCCACTCACAGCAATGCATAGATCATCTAATCATAAAATCAACAAAGAAACAATGGCTTTGAATGACATACTGGACCAGATGGACTTAAGACATGTATTCAGAACATTTCATGCTAAAGCAACGGAATATACATTCTTCTCCAGTGCACATGAAACATTCTCCAGAATATATCACATACTGAGACACAAATCAGCCCTCAACAAGCACAAAAAGATCGATATCATACCATGCATATTTTCAGACCACAATGCTATGAAACTCGAATCAACCACAAGAAAAAATTTGGAAAGGTATACTTGGAGACTAAATACTTGGAGACTAAAGAGCATCCTACTAAAGAATGAATGGGCTAACCAAGAAGTTAAAGAGGAAATTTAAAAGTACAGGGAAGCCAATGAAACTGATAATATGACAGCCCAAAATCTCTGGGACGCAGCAAAGGTGGTCACAAGAGGGAAGTGCATAGCAATCCAGGCCTTCCTATAGAAGGAAGAGAGGTCTCCGATACACAACCTAACCTTACACCTTAGAGAGCTGGAAAAAGAACAGCAACTAAAACACAAAACCAGCAGTAGACAGGAAATAATAAAGATTAGAGCAGAAATCAAATGTTATCATAACTAAAAAACAAAAACAGTAGAACACATCAATGAAACCAGAAGCTGGTTCTTTGAAAGAATTAACAAAATTGATAAAACACTAGCCAGTTTGATCAAAAAGAAAAAGGAAAGGATCCAAATAAATAAAATGAAGAATGAAAGAGGAGACCTCACAACCAACACAGAAGAAATAAAAACAATAAGAGAATATTATGGGCAATTATATGCCAACAAAATGGGCAACCTGGAAGAAATACAAAAATTCCTAGAAACATATACACTACACTACCAAACTGAAACAGAAAGAAATAGAAAATTTGAACAGACCCATAACCAGTAAAGAAATTGAATTAGTAATAAAAAAAATCTCCCAAAAAAACAAGAGTCCAGGGCCAGATGGCTTTCCAGCGGAATTCTACCAAACATTTAAGAAAGAGTAAACACCTATTCTCTTGAAGCTGTCCCAAAACTTAGAAATGGAAGGAAAACTTCCAAACTCTTTGAATGAAGCCAGCATTACCTTGATTCCAAAACCAGACAAAGACCCCAGTAAAAAGGAACTATAGGCCCACTTTCTCTGAGGAACATGGATGCAAAAATCCTCAACAAGATATTAGCCAACTGGATCCAACAATATATTTAAAAAATTATTCACCACAACCAAGTGGGATTCATACCTGGGATGCAGGGCTGGCTCAATACCACAAAACAATCAATGCAATTCATCACATCAATTAAAGAAAGGACAAGAACCACATGATTCTCTCAACAGATGCAGAGAATGCATTTGACAAAATACAACACCCTTTCTTGATAAAAACCCTTAATAAAGTAGGGATAGAAGGATCATACCTTGAGATTATTAAAAGCCATATATGAAAGACCCAACACTAATATCATCCTTATTGGGGAAAAACTGAGAGCTTCCCCCTAAAGTCAGGAATAAGACAGGGATGTCCACTCCCGCCACTGTTATTCAACATAGTATTGGAAGTCTGAGCCTCAGCAATCTGACAACACAAAGAAATAAAAGGCATCCAAATTGGCCAGGAGGAGGTCAAACTTTCACTCTTCACAGATGACATGATACTCTATATAGAGAACCAAAAAGATTCCACCAAAACACAGCTAGAACTGATCCATGAATTCAGCAGAGTGACAGGATATAAAATCAATGCACAGAAATCGGTTGCATTCCTATACACCAACAATGAAGCAACAGAAAAAGAAATCAAGACGTCAATCCCATTTACAACTGCACCAAAAACCATAAAATACCTAGGAATAAATCTAACAAAGAGGTGAAAAATCTATACACTTGGAAAGCTTATGAAAGAAATTGAGGAAGACACACAAAAAAAGGAAAAATATTCCATTCTCCTGGGTAGGAAGAAGAAATATTGTTAAAATGTCAATATTATCCAAAGAAATCTACATATTCAATGCAGTCCTTATCAAAATAACACCAGCATTCTTCACAGAGCTAGAACAAACAATCCTACAACTTGTATGAAACCAGAAAAGGCCCTGAATAGCCAAAGCTATCTTGAAAAAGAAAACTGAAGCTGGAGGCATCACACTCCCAGACTTCGAGAGATAATACAAAGCTGTAATCATCAAGATAGTATGGTACTGGCACAAAAACAGACACTCAGATCAATGTAACAAAATAGGAAACCCAGAAATGGGCCCACAAATGTATGGCCAACTCATCTTTGACAAAGCAGGAAGGAATATCCAATAGCATAAAGACAGTCTCTTCAGCAAGTGGTGCTGGGAAAAGGGGACAGCAACATGCAGAAGAATGAACATGGACCACTTTCTTACACCACACACAAAAATAAACTCAAAATGGATGAAAGACCTAAATGTAAGACAGGAAGCCATCAAAATCCTAGAGGAGAAAGCAAGCTACAACCTCTTTGACCTTGGCCACAGCAACTTCCTACTCAACAGGTCTCCGGAGGCAAGGGAAACAAAAGCAAAAATGAACTATTGGGAACTCATCAAAATAAAAATCTTCTGCACAGCAAAGGAAACAATCAGCAAAACTAAAAGGCAACCAACGGAATGGGAGAAGACATTTGCAAACAACATATCAGATAAAGGGTTTGTATCCAAAATCTATAAAGAACTTATCCAACTCAACACCCAAAAACCAAATAATCCAGTGAAGAAATGGGCAAAAGACATGAATAGACACTTCTGCAAAGAAGACATCCAGATGGCCAAGTGACACATGAAAAAATGCTCAACATCACTCATCATCAGGGAAATACAAATCAAAACCACAATGAGATATCACCTGACACCCGTCAGAATGGCTAACATGAACAACTCAGGCAATAAGAGATGTTGGCAAGGATGTGGAGAAAGAGGATCTCTCTCTCTTTTTTTTTTAATTTACACCCAAATTAGCGTAGATTGCAACAATGATTTCAGGAGTAGATTCCTTAGTGCCCCTTACCCATTTAGCCCATCCCCCCTCCCACAACCCCTCCAGTAACCCTCAGTTAATTCTCCATATTTATGAGTCTCTTCTGTTTTGTCCCCCTCCCCGTTTTTACATTATTTTTGTTTCCCTTCCCTTATGTTCACCTGTTTTGTCTCTTAAAGTCCTCATATGAATGAAGCCATATGATTTTTGTCTTTCTCTGACTGATTTCACTTAGCATAATACCCTCTAGTTCCATCCATGTAGTTGCAAATGGCAAGGTTTCATTCTTTTTAATTGCTAAGTAATACTCCATCGTCTATATATACCACATTTTCTTTATTCATTCATCCATCGACGGACATTTGGGCTCTTTCCATACTTTGGCTCTTATTGATAGTGCTGCTCTAAACATTGGGGTGTATATGTCCCTTTGAAACAGCACACCTGTATCCCTTGGATAAATGCCTAGTATTGCAATTTCTGGATGGCAGGGTAGTTCTATTTTTAGCTTTTTGAGGAACCTCCATACTGTTTTCCAAGGTGGCTGCACCAGCTCGCATTCCCACCAGCAGCTGGATCTCTTTGGCACTGCTGGTGGCAATGCAAGCGGGTGCAGCCACTCTGGAAAACAGTATGGAGGTTCCTCAGAAAATTGAAAATAGAACTCCCCTACGACCCAGCAATTTCACTACTAGGTGTTTATCCAAGGGATATAGATGTGCTGTTTCAAAGGGGCACATGCACCCCAATGTTTAGAGCAGCACTATCAACAACAGCCAAAGTATGGAAAGAGCCCAAATGTCCATCGATGGAAGAATGGATAAAGAACATGTGGTATGGACTCAGAGGGTAAGATGGAGGCGTAAGAGGATGCTGGGCTCACCTTGTCCGGCTGATCACTTAGATTCCACCACATCTGCCTAAATAACCCAGAAAACCACCGGAAGACTAGCAGAATGGACTCTCCAGAGCCAAGCATAGACAAGAGGCCTACGCAGGAGGGTAGGAAGGGTGGAGAGCCAGCGCGTGCTACACGGACTGGCAGGAGGGAGCCAGGCAGTGGAGGGGCAGCCCGCTGGGCAAGGCAGAGCCCCCAAAGTCTGGCTTGCAAAAGTGGAGGGGCCAAACTCCATGAGTTCTGACAGCCAGCAGGACTTAACATCTGGAATGTTAAAAGTCAACAGGTCTGCTCTTGGAGAGCAGGAAGGGAGAGAGGACACTGGGAAGGAGAGTTGTTGAGCCCAGGAAGACAGAGCTCAACTCAGCCAAGGAACAAAGATGCTGGCAAGTATCATTTCCCTCTTCCATCCCCCAGCCGAAATTCCAAAGGAAACCAGTTCCCGTCAGCGAACTTGCCGGCATTACGCAAACGCCCAATGCTGTGCTTCTGTGGATCCAACCCTCTGACGGGTCTGCCTCCCTCCCGGTGCTGCAGGGCCCCTCCTGCAGGGGACCACTGACAGCAAAGCGAGCTAAGCCTGCCCTTCCAGCCCCTGTGCACCTTGCAGATCCACCCCAGCTAATATGCCAGATCCCATCCAAGCAACACCACAAGCCTGGCAGTGTGCAAGTAGCCCAGACAGGGGCCACACCACTCCACAGTGAGTCCTGCCCCTGGGAGAGGGAAGATAAGGTACACACCAGTCTGACTGTGGCCCCAGCAGTGGGCTGGAGTCAGACATCAGGTCTGACTACGACCCCACCCACCAGTACAAATTACTCCCAACAGCACAGGGGAAGTGCCCTGCAGTTTGGAGCCACCACAGGGACTACCCAAAATGACAAAATGGAAGAATTCTCCTCAAAAGAAACTCCAGGAAGTAGCGACAGCTAACGAACTGATCAAAAACGATTTAAGCAATATAACAGAACAAAAATTTAGAATAATAGTCATAAAATTAATCGCTGGGCTTGAAAATAGCACAGAGGACAGCAGAGAATCTATTGCTGTAGAGATCAAGGGACTAAGAAACAGTCATGAGGAGCTAAAAAATGCTATAAATGATGTGCGAAATAAAATGGAGGTGGCCATAGCACGGATTGAAGAGGCAGAGGAGAGAATAGGTGACTTAGAAGTAAAAACTATGGAAAAAGAGGAAGCTGAGAAAAACAGAGATTAAAAAAATCCAGGAGTATGAGGGGAGAATTAGAGAACAAAGTGATACAATCAAATGGAACAATATCCATATCATAGGAATTCCAGAAGAAAAGAAAGAGAAAGGGGCTGAAAGTGTACTTGAACAAATCATAGCTGAGAACTTCCCTGATCTGGGGAAGGAAAAAGGCATTGAAATCCAAGAGGCACAGAGAACTCCCTTCAGATGTAACTTGAATCGATCTTCTGCACAACATATCATAGTGAAACTGGCAATATACAAGGATAAAGGGAAAATTCTGAAAGCAGCTAGGGATAAACAGGCTCTAACCTATAAAGGGAAACCCATAAGACTAGTGGCAGACCTATCTACTGAAACTTGGCAGGCCAGAAAGGAATGGCAGGAAATCTTCAGTGTGACGAACAAAAAAAATATGCAGCTGAGAATCCTTTATCCAGCAAGTCTGTCATTCAGAATAAAAGGAGAGATCAAGGTCTTCCCAAACAAACAAAAACTGAAGGAATTCATCACCACTAAACCATCCCTACAAGAGATCCTAAGGGGGATTCTGTAAGTGAAATGTTACAAGGACCACAAAGTACCAGAGACATCACTACAAGCATGAAACCTACAGATATCACAATAACTCTAAACCCATATCTTTCAGGAATAACACTGAATGTAAATGGACTAAATGCTCCAACCAAAAGACATAGGGTATCAGAATGGATTAAAAAAAAAAGACCCACCTATTTGCTGTCTACAAGAGACTCATTTTAGACCTGAGGACACCTTCATATTGAAAGTAAGGGGATGGAGAACTATCTATCATGCTACTGGAAGCCAAAAGAAAGCTGGAGTAGCCATACTTGTATCAGACAAACTAGACTTTAAATTAAAGGCTGTAACAAGAGATGAAGAAGGGCATTATATAATAATTACAGGGTCTATCCATCAGGAAGAGCTAACAATTATAAATGTCTATGCGCTGAATACGGGAGCCCCCAAATATATAAAACAATCACAAACATAAGCAACCTTATTGATAAGAATGTGGTAGTTGCAGGGGACTTTAATACTCCACTTACAACAATGGATAGATCATCTAGACACAGGATCAATAAAGAAACAAGGGCCCTGAATGATACATTGGATCAGATGGACTTGACAGATATATTTAGAACTCTGCATCCCAAAGCAACAGAATATACTTTCTTCTCGAGTCACATAGAACATTATCCAAGATAGATCACATACTGGGTCACAAAACAGCATTTCACAAATATAAAAGAATTGAGATCATACCATGCACACTTTCAGACCACAATGCTATCAAACTTGAAATCAACCACAGGAAAAAGTCTGGAAAACCTCCAAACACATGGGGTTAAAGAACACCCTACTAAAGAATGAATGGGTCAACCAGGCAATTAGAGAAGAAATTAAAAAATATACAGAAACAAATGAAAATGAAAATACAACAATCCAAACACTTTGGGATGCAGCGAAGGCAGTCCTGAGAGGAAAATACATTGCAATCCAGGCCTATCTCAAGAAATAAGAAAAATCCCATATATAAAATCTAACGGCACACCTAAAGGAAATAGAAGCCAAACAGCAAAGACACCCCAAACCTAGCAGAAGAAGAGAAATAATAAAGATCAGAGCAGGAATAAACAATATAGAACCTAAAAAAACTGTAGAGCAGATCAATGAAACCAAGAGTTGGTTTTCTGAAAACATAAACAAAATTGATAAACCTCTAGCCAGGCTTCTCAAAAAGAAAAGGGAGATGACCCTAATAGATAAAATCATGAATGAAAATGGAATTATTACAACCAATCCTTCAGAAATACAAGCAATTATCAGGAAATACTATGAAAAATTATATGCCAACAAACTGGACAACCTGGAAGAAATGGACAAATTCCTAAGCACTGACACACTTCCAAAAATCAAACAGGAAGAAATAGAAAAGTTGAACAGACCCATAACCGGAGAAGAAATTGAATCAGTTATCAAAAACCTCCCAACAAATAAGAGTCCAGGACCAGATGGCTTCTCTGGGGAATTCTACCAGACATTTAAAGGAGAGATAATACCTATCCTTCTCAAGCTGTTCCAAAAAATAGAAAGGGAAGGAAAACTTCCAGACTCATTCTATGAAGCCAGCATTACTTTGACTCCTAAACCAGACAGAGACCCAGCAAAAAAGAGAACTACAGGCCAAAATCCCTAATGAATATGGATGCAAAAATTCTCAGTAAGATACTAGCAAATCGAATTAAACAGCATATAAAAAGAATTATTCACCATGATCAAGTGGGATTCATTCCTAGGCTGCAGGGCTGGTTCAACATTCGCAAATCAATCAATGTGATACATCACATCAATAAAAGAAGAGATAAGAACCATATGATCCTGTCAATCGATGCAGAAAAAGCATTTGACAAAATTCAGCATTCTTTCTTAATAAAAACCCTCAAAAAAGTCGGGATAGAAGGAACATACTTAAACATCATAAAATCCATTTATGTAAAGCCCACAGCCAATATCATCCTCAATGGGGAAAAACTGAGAACTTTCCCCCTGAGATCAGGAACACGACAGGGATGTCCACTCTCACCACTGTTGTTTAACATAATATTGGAAGTTCTAGCATCAGCA
This sequence comes from Prionailurus bengalensis, assembly GCF_016509475.1. Classification (NCBI taxonomy): domain Eukaryota; kingdom Metazoa; phylum Chordata; class Mammalia; order Carnivora; family Felidae; genus Prionailurus; species Prionailurus bengalensis. The sequence continues at coordinate 11,334,374 of NC_057346.1, forward strand.
ATCAGACAACAAAAGGAAATCAAAGGCATCAAAATTGGCAAAGATGAAGTCAAGCTTTCACTTTTGCAGATGACATGATACTATACATGGAAAATCCGATAGACTCCACCAAAAGTCTGCTAGAACCGATACATGAATTCAGCAAAGTTGCAGGATACAAAATTAATGTACGGAAATCAGTTGCATTCTTACACACTAATAACGAAGCAACAGAAAGACAAAGAAACTGATCCCATTCACAAATGCACCAAGAATCATAAAATACCTAGGAATAAACCGAACCAAAGATGTAAAAGATCTGTATGCTGAAAACTATAGAAAGCTTATGAAGGAAATTGAAGAAGATACAAAGAAATGGAAAAACATTCCATGATCATGGATTGGAAAAATAAATATTGTTAAAATGTCAATACTACCCAAAGCAATCTACACATTCAATGCAATCCCAATCAAAATTGCGCTAGCATTCTTCTTGAAGCTAGAACAAGCAATCCTAAAATTTTTATGGAACCACAAAATGCCCTGAATAGCCAAAGTAATTTTGAAGAAGACCAAAGCAGGAGGCATCACATTCCCAGACTTTAGCCTCTACTACAAAGCTGTCATCATCAAGACAGCATGGTATTGGCACAAAAACAGACACATAGACCAATGGAATAGAATAGAGGCTCCAGAATTGGACCCACAAAAGTATGGCCAACTAATCTTTGACAAAGCAGGAAGAATATCCAATGGAAAAAAGAAAGCCTCTTTAACAAATGGTGCTGGGAGAACTGGACAGCAACATGCAGAAGAATGAAACTAGATTGCTTTCTTACACCATTCACAAAAATAAACTCAAAATGGATGAAGGACCTGAATCTGAGACAGGAAACCATCAAAACACTAGAGGAGAAAGCAGGAAAAAAAACTCCCTGACCTCAGCCTCAGCAATTTGTTACTTGACACATCTCCAAAGGCAAGGGAATTAAAAAGCAAAAATGAACTATTGGGACCTCATGAAGATAAAAAGCTTCCGCACTGCAAAGGAAACAATCAACAAAACTAAAAGGCAACCGACAGAATGGGAAAAGATATTTGCAAATGACATATCAGACAAAGGGGTCCAAAATCTATAAAGAGCTCACCAAACTCCACACCTGAAAAACAAATAACCCAGTGAAGAAATGGGCAGAAGACATGAATAGACACTTCTCTAAAGAAGACATCCAGGGGGCGCCTGGGTGGCTCAGTCAGTTAAGCAGCTGACTTCAGCTCAGGTCATGATTTCGCGGTCCATGAGTTCGAGCCCCACGTCGGGCTCTGTGCTGACAGCTCAGAGCCTGGAGCCTGTTTCAGATTCTGTGTCTCCCTCTCTCTGACCCTCCCCCGTTCATGCTCTGTCTCTCTCTGTCTCAAAAATAAATAAACGTTAAAAAAAAAAATTAAAAAAAAAGAAGACATCCAGATGGCCAACAGGCACATGAAAAGATGCTCAACGTCGCTCCTCATCAGGGAAATACAAATCAAAACCACACTCAGATATCACCTCACGCCAGTCAGAGTGGCCAAAATGAACAAATCAGGAGACTATAGATGCTGGTGAGGATGTGGAGAAATGGGAACCCTCTTGCACTGTTGGTGGGAATGCAAACTGGTGCAGACGCTCTGGAAAACAGTGTGGAGGTGCCTCAAAAAATTAAAAATAGACCTACCCTATGACACAGCAATAGCACTGCTAGGAATTTACCCAAGGAATACAGGAGTACTGATGCATAGGGGCACTTATACCCCAATGTTTATAGCAGCAGTTTCAACAATAGCCAAGTTATGGGAAGACCCTAAATGTCCATCAACTGATGAATAGATAAAGAAATTGTGGTTTATATACACAATGGAATACTACTTGGCGATGAGAAAGAAGGAAATCTGGCCTTTTGTAGTAACATGGATGGAACTGGAGAGTGTGATGCTAAGTGAAATAAGTCCTTCAGAGAAAGACAGATACCATATGTTTTCACTCTTATGTGGATCCTGAGAAACTTAACAGAAGACTGTGGGGGAAGGGAAGGAAAAAAAAAGTTAGGGAGGGAGGCAAATGATAAGAGACTCTTAAAAACTGAGAATAAACTGAAGCTTGATGGGGGGTGGGTGACGGGCATTGAGGAGGGTACCTGTTGGGATGAGCACTGGGTGTTGTATGGAAACCAAGTTGACAATAAATTTCATATTAAAAAATATATTAAAATATTCAGGGGAAAATATTACATCAAAGTAGAGGCAGTCACAGTATAATATGAAGACTCATGAGGAATGAATGTACCTGAATTCTTAAGTGTGGCAAGTCAGTTATATATTAGAAATTAGACAAAACAAGAATTTAAGGACATCAAAAGGAATTCCAAAACATGTGATGTATAAGGACATAAAAAGTAGAGGATAAGTGGGTGTCTTTATTTGATAAAGGTATAAAAATGCTCTTGAGTCTAAAAGAAAGTGATATCTTTGCCTAAAAGATTTGAAAGATGCCACTTTCAAATTATTAGCACTCTGGAAATATTTACTAGCACTGATTTATTAGGACATGTTTCATATGTAACTGTTCCAGCACTAACACAACAATGAAGTCCTCTAGGGATTTTGGAAAAATTTTTGACTGATATACATAACCAGATTTGGGGGGGGGGAAGGTAAAATTGAGCAACTTTTGAAAATCCTTGAAATGATAGTTAACATTCAATTTAAGGAGGATTAAATTAATATGCACAGATTCAGTCTGAGAGGGAAGTATGCCTAACCAGGAACATGTAGCCTGGGTGATCTATGCCTCTACCATTAGCTTTCTTCCCTTCAACCAGGAAAGCCACAGTAATTCCAATGAGAGGGCACCTAGTGCTCAGATAGTTGTGTCTAAGTACTATTCCCCACTGAAATGAACTAGAGTCCTTAATGAAATGCTTGATTATAGATCTTTGGCAGGGAAACAGGAGAGTGAGCTGGAATATCTTGCTGTTCTAGAAAATAAGAAAATGTTCAAAGACTGATAGGGCTATGCTAAAAACAAATGCTTATTAAAGAATAAAATAATATCTGAATAAATGCAGACATTTGCCATGTTTCTGGAGTAAAGACTCAAAAAAAAAAAGAAGCGGTATATATATGCAGTGGAGTATTACTCGGCAATCAAAAAGAATGAGATCCTGCCATTTGCAACTACGTGGATGGAACTAGAGGGTATTATGCTAGGCAAAATTTGTCAGTCAGAGAAAGACAATTATCATATGACTTCACTCATATGAGGACTTTAAGACAGAACAGATGAACACAAGGGAAGGGAAGCAAAAATAATATAAAACAGGGAGGGAGACAAAGCATAAGAGACTCTTAACTATGGAGAACAGAGGGTTACTGGAAGGGTTGTGGGAGGGGGGATGCGCTAAATGAGTAAGGGGCCTTAAGGAATCTACGCCTGGAATCATTGTTGTACTATATGCTAACTAACTTGGATGTAAATTTTAAAAATGAAATAAAATAAAACTACTTTTTTCTGCTAAAAAATACTTCTGATGTTGACATTAATAGTTGTATTTATTTTTAAAACAAGTTTATAGCACTATGACAGACACCATTCTAAGCACTTAACAAGTACTTCCTCTGTTAGTCCTTATCATCTATGAGGTAGATTTTCATCTGTTTTACACAAGAAAAGACTAAAGCACAGAGAGGTTTCATAACCTGCCCAAAGTCACTCAGCCATTAAAAAACAGAGCCAGAATTTGAACCTGGTCATAAGGGATCCACAGCGAGGGACATGTGAGCTGACACTCGGTCCTGCCCTGGCTAGTTTAGGTTGCAGACCCCTGGTCACACACAAGAAGAAACACTGGCCGGTGGGGCGTGTCCAGGGCTGGAGGGGGAAGGAACTGGCAGCCATATCTGCAGAGAAGCATGGGGAGGGGTGGGGGTGTGCTTCACTTGGGAACAAAATGCTGGGAACAGAGTGGCAGGGCACCGTGGGGCAGAACACAGGAGACTTCCAGCAGCTGCCTTCACACGTCTGAGGGGTTGTCAACTAAGTACGGGAGTGGGCTTACCAAGTATTGCTCCGGAGGTCCTGCCTAGACCCAGTGTTACAGAGAAACTGGCTGGACACACACATGAGGGAGACTATTGTCTCATTAGGGCCACTAAAAGTGGACAGTGGAGTCTTGAAGTAGAGGTGAACAGCCACCCCTCCAGCATGGGGACAGGGACACTGATGCATCAATGCATGGGTGATTTTGTTCAGATTCTAGATCCTTTGATAGCAACGACTGTGAGCACCCACTGGGAGCTGGAGCACTGACCACAGAGGGAGCAAATTGTGAACGTGACCATCGTCATCTTTGGAATTCACCTTCTGGGGACAGACAAGCATTTCACTATGTTCCAGACAGAGCCAAGAAGCTGGAGCAGGGGCAGCAAACAGGGACGTGGGGCACAAGAGGGGAAGGGCTCTAAAGGGAGAGGTGAGACTTCATAAGATGAATTTCACCTGCCATTTTACCTGAGCCTGCCCCCCACCCCAGGAGACAATCCAAGCTCAAGCACCATCCAAGAACAAAAGATTGTGGCATTTTCATTTACCCACTTGTTCGGTATTTATTAAGGCTGAATCTTTATTGGGCACCGAATAAGCTTCTGTCACTGAGTTAGGTTGGGGGCGGGTACAGATAATGTCCCTATTGGGGCACACTGGAAAGATCACGAACTCCAGAGAGCAACATATCTTTCACTGGACTCGAGGCACTGGTACCTACAAGCTGTGTGACCATGGGCAAGGTACTTAACCTCTCTAAGTATGTTTGCCTCATCTATAAAATGAGAATTCCTACCTCATGGAATTGTTTGAAACTTAAAAGAGGCCTCATACTCGGCATGGGATAAACACAGGGTTAGTCCTTATGTTTGTCAAGGTTCTTTGCTGCAGGCAACAGATTACGATTCTGATGGATTAAACCAGAACAAGATTTTACTAAAAAGATATTGGGTGGTTTAACACAGTCTTAGGACGCCTGGAGAACAAGGATTTAGACCAGGCTTCCAAAAGCAAAGCCTGTAACAGTCCTGTCAACGGGTCTGAGGAGAAAGCCAGCACTGCCCACTTTCCCCCAGCAGTGCCCACGTATGGGTCAGACACTTGACCTTCTCACTGCTACCACCTACCCACCTCAACCCCACCTCCAAAAGAAAGCCAAAACCTCTGTCATTGTCTTTGCCAGAAAAAAAAGGGGGGAGGGGGTTCTGGGCAGAACCTCTCTCCTCAGGTTGCTCTCATCTCCAGAGTGAAGTCTCACCTCTGTGAGTCTAGTCAGAGGGGCCTGGGTCTCACCTGTGTCCCGTAGGTAGCTGCAAAGAAACCTGGGGAATACCGTTCTCAGGCTTCCACATGACTCAGAAGGCTGGAACTTCCTCCAATAGAGCAAAGATGGTCCACAGATGATGGGCATCCAGAACGTGACACACGACTCCTGGAGCCCCGCACCCAGGCTGTTCACCCAATACACACCCAGCCCCTTGCCAGTTTTGCAGACTGCTGGTGGAGGTGCTCCAGACTCACCCAAGCCTCCCTGCCCCCATCCCACAGCCCTGAAACCCCACTGAAATCTTCTGTATGCATCTATCCACATGTGACTCGCCCCCCACCATCATCTCCAGCACAAGGAAGCATCTCAAGCAGAAGGTGTGAGGAGGAGTGCAGACCCTGAGGCTCTCGGGGAAGCCCACGTGTGCAGGCTAGCCCAGTGAGGACCTGGCTGAGAAGAGCACAAAATGGGCTAAAGCTGCCACCAAGTGGCCATCCTGAGAACCACAGGAGGACCACACCTTCCCTCCGACCCAGCTGCCCCCAGACAGAAAGCTGAGGTCTCCGTGGGGTCTGAGAAAGGAAAGCTCCTCCTCCCCTCCGCTCCTGAATTGGGTTGTCTGATCTGCCCGGCTCCGAGAGAGATAATGATATCTAACATTCGTTTGGTACCCTGCAGTGTAGAAAATGCTTTCATGCAGTAATGATAATTATATGACAATATTAATTATCGTTGTAGCAACTGTCATTAATCGAGGACTTACTATGTGCCAGAAACTTCAAAACATCCACTCTTAATCCTCACAACAATGCTGCAGTGAACAAACAAATCTTCCTCTCTGCTCTCAACGGTACCTCAATATTTGGGGAGGGGGATTCCCCTTCTACTCCCAGGACAGGACTGTTATTGAAACTACCTGTAAAAAAGCAGTTCTATTCTCACTGAACCATGACAAGGGAAATCTTCAGGTGCCACCCTGAGAGGAAAGACTGCCTGAGCCCGAAACCAGCACACAAGAAGCAGAACAAATCTCAGCAGTTTTGGAGCCTCCTGGATTCAGCTGTGCCTGAAAGAGTCTTTGGACTTGTCCATTCCATGACCCGATACATTTCCCTTTACTGAAGTCTATTTGGTGGGGGTGGGGGTGGGGGGAGGGTTTTTTTCTTTACTCAAACTCAAAAGAATGTTATTAATTCTTATTTAATAAAATAAATTAGCACGTGGAAGCAGGGTATTATAAATAATGGATCCAAAAATAGGAATTGTCAAAGTCAAGGTGATGGGGGAGGGGACATTTATTCCATAGCATGTGCCACTCCCTGTTCTATGTGCTGAGGACAGACAAGATCCAAGCTGTGCTGAGATAACTCTGTGGCAGGGAATGCCCCAGGAAACAGATGAGACTGATAGCTAAAGCAGAGAATTAAAACAGCTCTGTGATGTGATAGAGTACGACAGTGGCCACTTCAGACTGAGCGGTACGGGAATTGCATGGTGGAAATGTGCACTGTCAACTTGGTTACACTGGGGACTGCGTTTCCCAGAACTCCCTTCTTTGTATGGTTCCAACTAGACTTGGCCCAAAGAAGAGGCTCTTGCTACATTTGAAGGCAGAAGTGATGCCATTGCTCTCTGAAGGACTGTCACGGGCACTGATGGCCAGATGCCAAGGGCCTCGCTGAGTTCCAGTACATCTTCTCTCTTCTCCACTCAAGTTCAGCTGCCCATTAGCATCCTTCCAACCCCAGCCTCAGACCCACCACCACCTGGCTGGGGAATACGCAGAGGTGGTGGGCTCCCACAGACCTCCCCATGAACATCTCCTTCACGGCTGCCCACAAGTAGTGGCTCAGTGAGGGGAAGCAGGACCAGCAATGGAAAATGAACAGATTCAAGACCCGCTTTGGAGCTGGACTTGGTAAGACGTCCTGGTGGATGAGATACAGGGTTTGAAATAAAGAGAGCTTTTGCCTTAAGCAAGAAGGTGGGTGTTTGGGATCATTTTCTGAGAGAGGAAGAAGTATATTTAGGGTTGGAAAACAAGAGTTCTATTCTGGACATTGTGGTAGACTAAAAAAAAAAATACAGCCATAATATTTTATTAGATTGAAAAAAAATGGCCACAAAAATGTAGCCTCAACTCCTCCCGGTCATGATCATGAACTTACATAAAAGTTGTGAGTACAGGTGCAAAGAACTTTGTTTTTACTGAAATATTGGTTTCTGACCTGATGTCCCAATATCTGCAAGTATTTTACCATCTTGTACCATCAAGGTCATTTCCTCCCCTACCTAAGCACAATCGCAGGCAAAACCAAGAAATTAACATCGATACAACACTATTATTTAATCTGAGGCCCTTATTCAAATTTCTCCAGTGGTTTCACTGATTATCTTTAAGGAAAAGAAAAACCATGTTTGTGTGTACACATCTCATTTAGTTTTGTGACCCTAATCTTTTTCAATCCGGAAGACCTATCCTTTATTGTCTATCACACCCCTCGTATTTTCAAAGGGCACAGGCCATTTCTTTTGTAAGATGTCCCTTGATTTTGGTTTGTTTGAAATTTTCTCACAATTAAAGTCAGACAATGCCTCTTTGATAGGGATATCACAGAGGTGGTAATGGGTTTTTCTCCCTGCATCCTGGAAGGTAGCACTTCATTTCCAACCCCCTCCTGTCCCCACTCCCCGCATCTGACAATGTCCACTCTGATCCTTCAATTAAGGTAATGTCTGCCAAGCCTCTCCACTGTAAAGTTCCTCTTTTCCCCTTTGTAGTTAATAAGCATTTGTCCATTGCTGTAGTAAATATCATTAATTGAGGGCTTAGTATGTGGGGAGGTATTTAAATTTGTAAACATCCCACGTGAAACGAACTTTCAATTGTGTCATTCTTTATTTATATCAATGTAAACTAATGATTTGCTATTTTTTTCCCAGTGGATTGTTATTCTCATTATTTATCTTCACGCTCAAATTGTCCCTTGTCCCCATACTCCATGAAAACCCATTCAAGCTGGGTTCTGTATCTTTTGTACATGACCCCAAGGTTTCTGAGGACCTCATGGCTTGTTGGCATGAGACGTTCCAGAATCATCTTGTACCTTCTCCACCTCAGCAGTGGAAGCAGCTGAGAAGGGCGTGTTGCATTTAGTCTGTCTTCTTACACTTCTCTAGTATGTGGCTGTTCTTCAGTCTTTCATTGTTCCCATGACCTTGACACTTGAAGAGGACTGATCAGATATTTTGGAGAATGTCCCTGAATCTGGGTTGTCTGATGTCTGCTTGTGGCTAGATCTGGGTTATGGATTTGACGGGGAAGAATGGCACAGAGGTGGAGAGCCCTTCTTATCACAGATTCACGACATCAACATGACTTCTCACTGGTCAGGTTGACCTTGGTCACTGGGTTAAGGAGGTGTCTGCAGATTTCTCAACTGTGGAGGCTCTTAGAAGTGAATCACTAAGTCCAATGAACACTCAAGGGGAGAGAAATTGACTTCTCCCTGGAGTGGTACCATGAATTTATTTGGAATTATTCTATAATGAAGATTTGTAGGACAGGAGTTTTAAACTTTATTTTTGCTATGACCCCACCAGAAAGTAGTCAAGTGAAGCCTATGGATCTCTTCTCAGAATAGCACTTTAAAATTTAATTTACTTATTTGGGGCACCTGGGTGGCTCATTCAGTTGAGCATCCCACTCTTGGTTTCTGCTCAGGTCATGATCTTGAGGTTCATGAGTTTTGAGTCCTACATCAGGCTCTGGGCTGGCAGCCTGGATGGGATTCTCTCTCTCTCCCTCTCTCTCTCCCTGCCTCTCCCCTACTTGTACTGTCTCTGTCTCTCTCTCAAAATAAATAGATAAACTTAAAAATTAAAATATGGGTGCCTGGGTGGCTCAGTTGGTGAAGCGTCCAACTTTCTGAGTTCAGGTCCCCAAAGCTGGCTCTGTGCTGTCAGCTTTGGATCCTCTGTCTCCCTCTCCCTCTGCCCCTCTACAGCTTGCATGCTCTCTCTCTCTCTCTCAAAAATGGATAAACATTAAAAAACATTTATTTAAAAACACACTGAAAAAAACATGATCATTTCAAAAATAAAATAAAATAAAATTTAATGTATTTATTTAAAGAAAACCTAGGATTACAAAGGAAAACAATATTAAAATACAATTAGCAAAATACTTTATAAACAAATATGTGATGTGGTAATAAATGTGTTTGTTTATTAACACATCCAAACACAAGTTCTAGCAGCATGACTAGTAACTACTGTAATTTCCAAGTGTTGCTGAGCATAAATGCTATCACAGCTCCTGGTAACTCTACTGTGGTTTGTTGCCTGCATTCATGACGGGATGGAAGGGGTGCTTCTTCAGTGACAGTTTTATAAAAACAAAGGTATTTTTTTCCTAAACAAGTTCCAAAACCCCCTGAATTCTATCTACAGACCCCCTGGGGGAGTCTCTGGACCCTAGGATGACAAAGAACCATGACAGTAGAGATGTTCTGGGGAGGCCAAGGAGGCAGAAAGTGCCAGCACAGTGGTGAGAAGTAAAAGACATTTCACCCTCTCTAATGATGAGAGACCCACAAAACAACCCACTTATCACAGATTTTCTTATCAGGCCATTTATCATGTTTTATTTTTTTTAAAGTAAGCTCTACACCCAACATGGGGCTCAAACTTATGACCCTGAGATCAAGAGTCTCATGCTCTACCCACTGAGCTGGCCAGGTGCCCCTATCATCATTTAAACTGAAAAAGAAATCAACCCTCAGTGCTGGTGAGGATGCTGTGAAACTGGCATTGCCGTGCATCTCTGGTTGCAGGGCTAATGTGTACAAATTTGTGCAACCCACTGAGAAGCAATTCAAAAATACTAACAGCCATAAAAAGTCCAAACTCTTGACTGGGAAACCCACTTCTGAAAAGCCACCTTAAGAAATTTATCCTGGATTTGTAAAAAGTTACATTTAGAGAGGCTTCTGGCAGCAATATTTACATCAGCTAAATGAGATTAGCAGCAACTAAAGGTCTAAAATAGGGCAAGCAGGCGAGTGCAGCCCAGGGCAGGGACCCATGGGAAGCAATGCAGATATTAAATGAGCGTTACTGAAACAGTGCAGCGACATGGCTCAGACTTATGAGAGGCAAGAGATGTGTGGATGTTTGGATCCTCTCTGAGCCCCAGTTGTCTTGTTTATTAAAAGAGGAATAATTGGAGCACCTGAGTGCTCAGTCAGTTAAGCATACAACTCTTGATTTCAAATCAGGTCATGATCTCATGGTTTGTGGGCTCAAGTCCCACGTTGGGCTGTGCTGATAGTGCAGAGCCTGCTTGGGATCTTCTCTCTCGCTTTCTCTTTCTCTTCCTCTCTCTCTCTCAAAAAAAAAAAAAAAAAAAGAGGGATAATAATACCATCTCCTAAGAGTGTTCTTTGGCTTCATGGCATGACATTTAAAGCCTCTAGCAAAGGGCCTGGGACATCATGGGTGCTCAGAATGTATTATCTATTATTGTTATGATGACAATGTGCTACACAATAAAGTAAAATGTAAAATCATATATAAGCACAGTTACTTCATTGCAAAAAAAAAATGCAGGAAAAAAAAGCAGAGAGGAAATACATCAAAATGTTAACAGTGATATGGCACAAAAACAGACACTCAGATCAATGGAACAAAATAGGAAACCCAGAAACGGACCCACAAATGTATGGCCAACTCATCTTTGACAAAGCAAGAAAGAATATCCAATGGAATAAAGATAGTCTCTTCAACAAGTGGTGCTGGGAAAACGGGACAGTGACATGCAGAAGAATGAACTTGGACCACTTTCTTACACCATACACAAAAATAAACTCAAAATGGATGAAAGACCTGAATGTAAGACAGGAAGCCATCAAAATCCTAGAGGAGAAAGCAGGCAACAACCTCTTTGACCTTGGCCACAGCAACTTCTTCCTCAACATGTCTCCAGAGGCAAGGGAAACAAAAGCAAAAATGAACTATTGGGATCTCATCAAAATAAAAAGCTTCTGCACAGTGAAGGAAACAATCAGCAAAACTAAAAGGCAACCGATGGAATAGGAGAAGATATTTGCAAACGACCTATCAGATAAGGGTTTGTATCCAAAATCTATAAAGAACTTATCCAACTCAACACCCAAAAACCAAATAATCCAGTGAAGAAATGGGCAAAAGACATGAATAGACACTTCTTCAAGGAAGCCACCCAGATGGCCAAGTGACACATGAAAACATGCTCAACATCACTCATCATCAGAGAAATATAAATCAAAACCACAAGGAGATACCCCCTCACACCTGTCAGAATGGCTAACATTAACATCTCAGGCAACAACAGATGTTGGCGAGGATGCAGAGAAAGAGGATCTCTTTGGCACTGCTGGTGGGAATGCAAACTGGTGCAGCCACTCTGGAGAACGGTATGGAGGTTCCTCAAAAAATTAAAAATAGAGGTGCCTGGGTGGCTCAGTTGGTCGAGCGTCTGACTTCAGCTCAGGTCATGATCTCGCGGCTTGTGAGCTCGAGACCTGCGTCGGTCTCTGTGCTGACAGCTCAGAGCCTGGAGCCTGCTTCGGATTCTGTGTCTCCCTCTCTCTCTGCCCCACCCCACTCATACTCTGTCTCTATCTCCTTCAAAAGTAAATAAAATAAACATTTAAAAAATGTAAAAAATGGAAAATAGAACTACCCTACGACCCAGCAATTGCACTACTAAGTATTTATCCAAGGGATATAGATGTTCTGTTTCGAAGGGGCACATGCACCCCGATGTTTATAGCAGCAGTATCAACAATAGCCAAAGTATGGAAAGAACCCAAATGTCCATCGATGGATGAATGGATAAAGAAGATGTGGGGTATATATACAATGGAGTATTACTCGGCAATAAAAAAGAATGAAATCTTGCCATTTGCAACTATGTGGATGGAACGAGACGGTATTCTGCTAAGCGAAATTAGTCAGAGAAAGACAATTATCATGACTTCACTCATATGAGGACTTTAATACAGAACAGATGAACACAAGGGAAGGGAAGCAAAAATAATATAAAAACAGGGAGGGGGACAAAACATAAGAGACTCTTAAATATGGAGAACAAACAGAGGGTTACCAGAGGGGTTGTAGGAGGGGGGATGGGCTAAATGGGTAAGAGCCACTAAGGAATCTACTCCTGAAATCATTGTTGCACTATATGCTAACTAATTTGGATGTAAATTGAAAAAATAAAATTAGAAAAAATAAATTACAAAAAATGTTAATAGTGATAGTGTCAGGGTAAAGAGGTCAGGTATAATTTTCTGTTTTTTCTCTATTTTCTAAGTTTCTAGGATAAGCTTTTAATGTACTATTTACCTGTGTTTTTATGTTTATTTATTTTGAGAGGGAGAGGGAAAGAGAGAGAGAAAGAGAATGAATGAATGAATATCTCAAGCAGGCTCCGCACTGTCAGCACAGAGCCCACTACAGGGCTCAGTCTCACCAACCATGAGATCATGATCTAAGCCGAAACCAAAAGTCAGACGCTTGACTGACTGAACCACTCAGGCGCCTCAGTATTTCCCAGTTAATACAAAAAGAAGCAAAGGCATGAACTAGAAATACATAATCCTGCCCTTTCATAACCATCGAGATGGAGCCCGTATCAGGACAGTAAGTAACTCTGGAGTCCTGTATTTCTCTGTTGTCCACTTGTCCCCAAAACCTCGGAGGCAAAGGAAACCCTGGTGCACAAAGCTGATGTATCTTTATAATTTCTGGGTGTTGCAAATCAGCCCTAGACGTAAGTGCCCCCAAGCAAACGATGAAGAAATGCTGGACATTCACTAGAGCCCAGATCATTGCCATAATTTAATTCACTACTTCGGCAGCAGCCGCATCAATAGAAGGAGCCTAGCCAAGCCCATGACACGTAGTAGGTGCTCCACAAACTTTAAATAAATGAATGAATGCGGGCTTCTGTGGCTGCTTCCCTGACTTTCCCTGGGCTCCATGGTTGTCCCCGCACAGCCAGTTTGCCCACATGGTGGCAGTGCTGCTCCACACCAGGCAGAGACAAGAGGATCCGGTTTCCACCTGCTGCTCAATGCCTGAGTCTCCTTCCACTTTCAGGCAGAGGCATCTGAGACCCACAGAAAGGCTTTAAGGGAGGACATTGTTGGAGTCACCCTGTCCTTAATGGAGGAGGCGACATGGTCCTCTGGCTGTAGGAGAGATGCACCCCTCACCTTCAGAGGGTTGGACCAGCCTGTAAAGCAGACAGAGCACCCTGTAGGGAGGTGGATATGCCCAGGAGGCAGACTTAGGGCTCCGGACTCCCAGGAGGAAGCTGAAGACAGAGCTCTCTGGGAAGGGCGCCACTTTGGAGGCAGGGTGGCGACATGGGTAGGATGAGCTGGAGGAATACTCAGACCAGGGTACCCATCCTGGCTTCTGCTCTGGCAAGTCCTGTAACCTCCCTGACCGCATTTTACCTGTGGAATAGGAATAAGGCTGCTGAGAGTTTTAAGTCCACTAATGCCTGTACAGGATTGAGTGCCACTCCTGGCCCCAAGTGAGTCAGCGAGGCCAGTTACTGTCATCACCGTGGTTTTTGTTGTTGCTGCTGTCAGTAACTGTGGTGTCATTATTTACACGTGGACATCCCAAGGAAGACCCTTTTCCTCTGTGGACATCCAGACTAAATCTGTGACTAGATCTTGAAATCATTTCTTCATCTATAACCAGGCGGGAACTGAAAGAGAAAAGGGTGCATCCAAGACGCCAATGGTTTAGCTTCTCTTTTCTTTTTAATGAAAGGACATATGTTTGGGGGGAAATAGCAAATGTGACTCATGAATTTCCCTTAGGGAGGGAAGACACAGGCTGAATTCTTTTAGCTTCCTCCCCTACGAAATCCTAAAGCCAAAGTTTCCGAAAGAATTGTGGGCCCAGCATCTACATGAAGGGTTTTGACCAATGGGACATCTTCACAGTGTGGCTCCTGGCTCATGTTGTCAGCACTCTTCACTTTCAGCGGGAAAAGGCAGGATCCCTGTATTCTGCATGCGGCTGTCCTCGGTTGAAAACCATTTTTTTAAATCTCTCTTAAGTGTATAAAGTATGATTGGTGAGAAAAAGCAAAGAGCTGGAATCATTTACACAAAAGGGAAAGCAGAGAGAAGAGACAGCTTATAATAATCTCCAAGTCTCCAATATACTGCACAGTGGAAGGTGGCCAAATGTTCTCCAACTTTTATGAGGACATAAAGAAAAAGTGAAATTTGTATATACCACACAGGGGGGTTAGGTTGAGTGGAAGTAGCAGTTGTATGATTCATAGAGTTTCCCTAAGAGGAATAAATTTGAGATACCAGGCACACACGTTTTAAACGTCTGTTTTCCTCTGTGTATTTGAACATGTACGAACATGCAAACATTGATACTTAAAACATAAGTCACAATGAAAATAATCTATGTGCACTCATGGGCACGGTCCCTAGATTTTGACACTGTAGCAAATGACTGACAGCAGTCTGAGTTGTCATATTAGACATGAAAGGCTGTGTTATGTTGCCTAACAAACAAGTCCAAAATCCTTGTGGATTAAAGCAAGGAAGGTCTATTGCTACGTGTCCATCAAAGGTAGAAGGGCATCTCTGGTCCATGTCCCCTCACTCATGGACTCAAGCAGATACAGCCTTCACTACCTGGTTGCTGGGGCAGAGGACAGGCTGGCTCTGTATGGTGAGTCACACACTGGCTCTTAAAGGCTTCTGCCCTCTTCACTTCTTCCCACATGGCACTGAACAAGCAAATCACCTGGTCACAGAGAAGTGAGATCCTACTGTATGCCTGGGAGGAGGAATATTGGAATCTTTGCAGACAGCCCAGTGACTACCCAAGGCTTACTAGGACCTCTGACATTTTATTTTATTTTTTTTAATTTATTTTATTTTAGGGGGGAAGGGAGAGCATGAGCAGAGGAGAAGGGGCAGAGGGAGAGACAGAGAGAGAGGGAATCTTTTTATTTTTTTTTATTTTTTAATGTTTATTCATTTTTTGAGAGGCAGAGAGAGATGGAGCATGAGCAGGGGAAGGGTGGAGAGAGAAGGAGACACAGAATCCGAAGCAGGCTCCAGGCTCTGAACTGACAGCACAGAGCCCAAAGTGGGGCTCGAACTCACAAACTGTGAGATCATGACCTGACCGAAGTCGGACGTTTAACCGACTGAACCACCCAGGTGCCCCAGAGAGAGAGGGAATCTTAAGAAGCTGCCAAGCTCAAGGCGGAGCCTGATGTGGGGCTGGATCCCACAACCCTGGGATCATGACCTGAGCTGAAATCAAGATTGGATGCTCAACCGCCCCCGAGGACCTCTAACATTTTAAAGTGATCAATCTGTCAAGTAGATTTGCCCTAAAATATATTTTGTGACTATAACAACGTTTGTCCTCCAGGATGGACCTTCCTGAGAAGCCTGACGCAGAGAAACTGTAAACATCCATATTCCTTTCCCATGTAGAATGACTCAGACCGGAGCCTTCCTCCATGCAGAGCAAGAAATCAACTCACTCAGCAAATCTAAATTTAGCTCCATCTAAGGACCAGGCACTGGGAATACTAAGACAAACTAAAACAAAATTCCTACCCCCAAGAGATTCCCAGTCTAGTCACTCTGTTGAATCGGAGGGCCAGGGCATGGAGTGAGGTCTCAGCTGGATAGAGACCCAGGTAGGAGCCATCAAGATGGAAATGACTTCTAAAGATGCCACAAGTGTGCGTGGCTGCTGAGTATCCTTACACCTATCCTGACCTAGGAGAAAGCACATCTGCCCTCTCCTTGGCGTCCCTCCTGCCCAGGTATCTTGTCCCACTCTTGTCTGTTCTCTTGCTTTCCTCCCATTCTTCCTACGGCTTCCCTCCTTGACACTCTGTGCCATAACAAATTCCTCTGGCTCATTTCTCACCACTCTTGCCTTAAACTTTTCTGTTTTCTCACCCGTGGCGCAATGCTTCCTGCCTCTGAATGTTTGTTCGTCCTGTCGGCTCTGCCTGGAGCACTGTACACATGTTCAGCTTCCACATGAACTATGTAAACCCCTATTGCTGTGGGGCCCTGCCTCCATTTCCTTTCCTTCCTCCTTCCTCCTTCCTCCTTCCGTTAGCACTAGTCCTTCACTGCCTCTACCACACTGCCTGGTAATAATCTGTTTGTGTATCTATCTTCCTCACTGGACTGTGAATTCATTGAGGGCAGGGGCTGTGTCCCTGACTTACAGTATGGTGTCTGGTTAAAGCAAACATCCCAGCAATGTTTGTTGATATTTCTGTGGCAGAGAATTAGGATGGGATGATCAGTAAAAGACATTCAAGCATAAAAGTATCCTGTATTAACGATGAAATACTACTTGGCAATGAGAAAGAATGAAATCCTGCCATTTGCAACAACATGGATGGAACTGGAGGGTATTGTGCTAAGTGAAATAAGTCAGAGAAAGACAGACACCATATGTTTTCACTCATGTGGATCTTGAGAAACTTAACAAAGACTGGGGGGGAAGGGAAGGGGAAAAACAGTTACAAACAGAGAGGAGGGAGGCAAACCTTAAGAGACTCTTGAATGAAGAGAACAAACTGAGGGTTGAAGGGGGGGGGCAGGGGAGAGGGGAAAATGGGTGATGGGCATTGAAGAGGGAACTTGCTGGGATGAGCACTGGGTGTTGCATGTAAGCGGTGAATCACGGGAATCTAACCCTGAAGCCAAGAGCACACTGTATATGCTGTATTTTAGCTAACTTGACAATAAATTATATTTTTTTAAAAACGTATGCTGTATTAGGATAGTATTCTGAGTGAGTATGTGTGTGTGGAGGGGTGTAAAATGGAAATATGACTTCAAGGGGAAAAAATAACTCATAACTATAAAAACTATAAATAACTTCGAGCATAAAGAAAACATCATTCATGCACTACTCAGTGTGGCCTACACTTCACAAAGAGGCATCACTGAAGAATCTCACACCCCAGTCCTGCCGAATCTGAATCTGCAACTTGGCAAAATCCCCAGGTAATTCTTAGGCATAGTCCAGGTTCTGAAGCACTGGTCTAATGCATACTAATCACAAGAGTAGTAATAAGAATTAATAACATTTACTGAGTCTTGATGATGCTCCATGTTTTGTCTAGACACTCTACCTGTATTAACTCGTGTACCTCTCACAGCAATCCTGTAAGATCGATACTATTTAACATCCTCGTTTTTACAGAGGAGGAAACTAAGAGATGAAGTAACTTGTCAAGGTCACACAACTAGTAACGGTAAGAAGAGAAAAAGATTTCCAGTACCTAGCTCACTAAAGGTGCACAGGAAGGGCTTAATATTTTAATAAATGCTGCAAAGTGGAGAGCTGAGATTTGGACCCAGGCTGACGGGTTCTAGAGCCCCTGAGCACTC
Source organism: Prionailurus bengalensis (assembly GCF_016509475.1). Classification (NCBI taxonomy): domain Eukaryota; kingdom Metazoa; phylum Chordata; class Mammalia; order Carnivora; family Felidae; genus Prionailurus; species Prionailurus bengalensis. Next base: position 11,352,168 of record NC_057346.1, read on the forward strand.
AGCTCATGATGAATAGCTATGAAGTGCACCAGGGGGGCTCTCTCTCCCCAGCACCTGGCACACTGCAGACCATCCACAATCGACACAGGAATGTGTGAACAAATGGTAGTGTGGTACACTGGGTTGTGGGAAGGCCCCTCTTGGAGTCCAGGACAGGAGTTTGGTGAACAGTAGTAGAATGAGAAGTAAGCGATTTGGAGTTAAAACTGTCAGCCTCAAAGCGACAAGAAGGAGCCTGAGGTTGGAGACTATGCCTGTGTGTACTCAAGAAGTCACAAGCCTGAGGGGATAATGGGACAACGCTAACAATGATGACCTGTCACGGGTTCCTGTCTCCACAAATTTGCACACACTCCAAGGTCACTGTAAATTAACCCAGGTCTTTCTGAGAATGTCCAGGGTGTGGCCTCACAGCAGCCCCACTCTCCCAGACACCTCTGCTGTGCTACCTCTCATGAGGCAGCTCAGTCCCTGGGGACAGCTGCTGTGACTATACTGCTGGGTCCCCCAGGGCCCACGGCCTCCTGCTGCAGCTGATGTGCTAAGGACTCTGCTAAAGCGGCCCCCAGGCTGCAGCGAAGAGTTCAATGCCCCAGCCCCTGTGTGCTCTACTCCATTACAGGGGTTCTCAAGCAGGACTGATGTGTGCCAACACCTTGTGGAGATTTCAGTCAAACAGCCCCATGGAGAACACAGGACTCAGCAGACTGTGCTCAGCCAATGTTGGATCTAACTGGCCATGCCTGGACCCCCTCCCCTTCCGGTAAATTCTATCCCCAGGGGCTCCTCAGCCAGCAAACAGGTTTCTGAAATGCACCCACAAATTTGCCAAGGCACCCCAAGGGTTTCTGAGCTTAAACTCAAGATGGAACTTTCCCCAAAACTGGCTTTTCTCCCCTTGCCCCTTTAACCCAGCACCATAATACTGAAGTTTTGTTTCAAAAAACAGACTGGAATCTCTTTAAAGCTGTGTGCATTTATTCAAAGTGTGAATGTGTCTCATTCAGCTCCAAATCCTAGGATTCCCTGGATAATAACTAACACGTATTCCTAGTGACTAGATGCCTGGCACTTTAACCATAAACCTTGGGAGAACGTGCCATTTCTCCAGTTTATAGACGAGAAAAGATCAGAAGATTACAGAGCTCTCTGAAGGTCTCACATCTAGCAATAAGCCCAGATTTCACCCAAGTTTGCCTCTCCCAAGTACACTGGAGATTGTCCCCTTTTTTGGGCCAGGGATAGTAAGATGATCAGAGAGATGCCCCTTCCTTAGAAGAAAAAGGGACGAACACGTGGCCCTGATTCAGAGACCTGCTTCCAGCCCCTGACCGGGTACCCATCCTGGACCCAGGGCCCCCAGCCCGGCCACAAACTGGCAGCGCGCTGGCTCCAGAACCAGAGCGCTGAGGCCTTGCCCGCACCCAGACTCTAGACACGCCCCGACCGCTGGGCACGCCCCCGACACTGGCCACGCCCCCTGTCCCTGGTCAGTCACCGCCCGCCAACAGCCGCCATTTCCTGTCCGGCCCCTGGGCGTGTCAGGTCAGTGTGGTGGGGTGTCTCGGGGTCTTTGTTGGGATGTGGTCCCGATCTGGCCGTCAGCGCCAAGCAGAGGACACTGGTGTGGGCCTCAGCAGATGGGACGGTGACCCCCGGCGGGCTGGGACTTCGGCTTTGGGAACTGGGGCCGGTGGACGCTGTGGAGCGGTTGCCGGGCAACGGTGCCGTCGGCCCCGCCCCTCCGGCCCCGCCCCCCCGGCCCCGCCCCGGCTCGTCGCTGGGGTCCCGCGTGCGTGCCCTCCCCCGGCCGCGGGCCCCCGAGAGAGTTCGTGTCCGACCCTGGTTGCGCCGGCCCGGAGAAGTGCTGAGCCTTCCTTCTAACCCGGCAACCTTGGGCAAGTTAACTCGCTTCACTAGGCCTCAGTTCTGGAAGGAACTGGAAGGAACCCTAGCGCTCGTCTAGTTAAGCCACATGTCCCACTTCCCCCGTTTTATAGATAAGGGTGCCTCGCATTTACCAGCATTTACCACTCATCGTGTGCCTGGCGCTTTCAGAGAACCCCCAGGGTAGCCCTCTCGGTTCCTATTACCGTTTCCATAGAATGAGTTAGGCTCAGAGAGGTTGTTGAATTTAGCTGAGGTCACACAGCTTATAACCGGTGGGGTCTCAGGAGGTCAAATCACTCCCAGCTTGTTTGTGTGGCAGAGTTCAAATTTGCAGTAACTGGAGCGTTACAGCACTGCACTACTGCTAAACCTAATCGTAAGTCAGAATCGCTCGGCGAGTGTTTCAAAGTATCCATTCCCCGGCGCCCCGGCAAGGTTACTGACTCTGGCGCCAAGGCTGAGGACTGTGTATACTTAACACGTTTTTTGGACGACTTTTATGGCCTTTGGGTGAGCTTTGGGAACCACTGGCTACACCGTGAGACCTTTTTACTCACAAACGACTGAGAGAGAAGTAATAAATCCAAAGTACCTGGACAGGAACAGAGATGCTGGTGCATGCACAGTGCCATCGAGTTCTCATCCCTTCAGCCAATTTTTAGCTTCTCTTTACACCTAGAAAACAAGACAGAGGCTTATATTTTATTGTTTTAATTTCTTTTTTTTAATTTTTTTTTACATTTATTCATTTTTGAGAGAGAAAGACAGAGCACAAGTGGGGGAGGGGCAGAGAGAGAGGAAGCGCAGAAACCGAGGCAGGCTCCAGACTCCCAGCTGTCAGCACAGAGCCCTGTGCGGGGCTCGAACTCACAAACCATGAGATCATGACCTGAGCCGAAGTCAGAAGCTTAACCCACTGAGCCACCCAGGCACTCCTGTTTTAATTTCTTTTTAATGTTTATTTATTTTTTTTTAGAGAGAGACAGAGTGTGAGTTGGGGAGGGGCAGAGAGAGAGGGAGACACGGAATCCGAATCAGGCTCCAGGCTCTGAGCTGTCAGCACAGAGCCCCACACCAGGCTGGAGCTCAGGAACCCTGAGATCATGACCTGAGCTGAAGTTAGCCGCTTAACCGACTGAGCCACCCCAGCACCCCTGTTTTAATTTCTTTTTAATGTTTTGTTTTGTTTTTGAAGAGAGAGACAGAGTATGAGTGGGGGAGGCGCAGAGAGAGAGGGAGACAAAGAATCCCAAGCAGGCTCCAGGCTCTGAACTATCAGCACAGAGTCCCATGCCAGGCTCGAACTCAGGAACCGTGAGTTGAGCTGAGCCGAAGTCAGCCGCTTAACCCACTGAGCCACCCAGGCTCCCCTAGAGGCTTATATTTGAAGCAAGTTTGGACATTTAAGTGCACATTCTCCAGTTCCTGGTTACCAGTCACACAGCTAGGTCCAAGCTTCTGGCTGGGCGGGCCTGTCATGACCAAAGTCCAATGTTACTTTCCTCCATTCCTGGCAGCCCCTCCCCTCCTGGTCTCCTTTATACCCAGTCCCTGAATCACAGCAGTGGATGTCGGGCTTGGAGGAACATTTTGCAGAGCAGTTTTCCCAGAGGAGGGAGGGCTGACAGCTTTCCAGAAGCATCACCACAAATAATGAGTATCCCTTCCTTGGCCTTCCCAGCAATCAGAGTGAAATAGATCACCTGCCCTTATTCATGACGTTATTTATGTACACAAACCCATCTTAAAAATAACCACTTGGCTGTTAGTTTTAGAAGGCTAATAAGCCTGAAAAATCCTGTTTAGCGTTTTATTACTATTAATTCTCGTCACTCCCACTGCCTCCCTCAGGGATTCTGGTTGACGATGGCGGACCATCACGAGAAAGACTTGCAGAAATTTCTTAAAAATGTGGATGAAATCAGTAAGTACCAGTAAATCATAAACAAATTAAATTCTGCGTTAGCAAGGTGAGGTGACTGAAGAGAAGTGATCACCCGAAGTTAGTTCCTGGGTTGTCTGATAGGTTTATGACTCTAAGAGAAAATATAATTGGAATTAAACAGAAAAGGTATTAAGAAGCGAGTAACATTAGAGCCTGGGGTAGTATTTTGAGGCTGTTCATTGGTATCAGAGAAGCCATTAACATTCTGATGGGACCTGAGGGGGACAAGTCTCCTCCATATTCTGTCCCCTTCCACGTAGACTTCACGTCAAAGGAGCCCTAGCTGTTCCCTTCGAGATCGCTCAGGAACCTCAGTGATCAGTCTCCTCTTGCTTTAGGGCAGAGCCATTTCTGATTTTGAGCTGCAGAAGCAAAATCAAGTGGCTCTCCCCCTGGGTCCATCTGATTACATGAATGGCTTTTGGTTGTCCTATCCCCATCTCTCTGCCTCTAGGCAAGAAGACAGAAGACCCCTTCCCCAGCTCAGATAGGTGGGATCTCAAAGGACAGACTCTGATCCCACAAAGCACATTCACTAGATTCCAAAGTAGTTTGTTCCTATTCTTCAAGCTTCAGGGAGCTTGTTTGATGATGGAAACAAGCAAACCAACAACCCAACAAATCTTGCATATCAAATAGAAATAGGTTGAAATTGCTCCTTCTAGCAGCCTGTATGGGTCCAAAACCGTTAAGACGGTTTTAAAAATAGTCTGGGTCACTTGATAAAAGATAACATCCCTGGGCCTCTCCTCTGCCCATCCCTAAATGCTGATCTGCTAAGTTCTGGCTTTGGCCCACTTGCTGCTCACTTTGCTCTTCAGGGGGTCTGGTCCAAGCACAGGGTTTTCCCAGCAACCTGTTTACTCACGACCCCCACATCTCCATTGCCACCCGGCCTTCTTCGCCGAGGCTCGGGCTCTGTGCCACTCATCACAGCCACAGTACCCCACGAACACGGCAGACTTAATGCGTCCAAACTGCAGTTGCTCGTTGCCCTACCCTTCTATCCTCCTCCCAAATAATACTGCTTCTCCTCCCTTCCCCTTCATTCTAGTCTCCATTGGCACAACCATCCAGAAGTTTACCAGTCACATTGGACTCCTGCCATTTCACCCTCCATTCGATCAGCCATCAAGTTTAGCTTTCTTCTCCAACTCCTTCCTCCCCACCCCCTGCTTTGTCCTGGTTCTCTGACCCAGACTGTTTCAACAACCCCCTGATTGTTGTTCCTGCCTCCAGGCTTACGCTCCCCACAGAGTAATGTATCTAAAAATGCAAATCTGACCCAGACACTTCTCTGCTTGGATTCTCTCCGCAGCCACAATAAACTTCAAGCTCTCATCGGGGACTTAAGCCCTCCTGTGACCTTGTCCTTACCGCTTGCCTCTCCTTACCTCACACTTCTAGTTCCTCCACACACACCCTGGTGGTTCATGCTCTGCATGTTGCCTTTGACATTCCCTCTGCCTCCCTCCCCATCTGTCTTTACCGGCTCGCTTTCATTCATGCTCAGAGTTCTTGCAGGTACCATTATACCAGTACTAGCCAATGGAACTTTCGGTGGTGACGGAAATGTCCTCTAATCTGCACTGTCCACTATGGTAGCCAGTAACTGCATGCAGTTGTTGAGCATGTGAAATGTGGTTAGTGCTATCCAGTAACTGAATTTCCAGTTTTATTTCATTTGTAGTTACTTTACATTTGTAGAGCCACCTGTGTAGATTCTATGCATTCATTTCCTGGGCTCTTGCTATGTACTGAGCTTTGCTAGGCACCAGAGAGACCGGTAATAATAAATAAGACTTCCCTTCCTTCGGGATATCTAGAGTCCAGTGGGGAGAACAGATACTACACAAGCCATCTGGAATGCGATGTGTGATACAAAGTGAGATTTGAGATTTGCAAAGTACAAGAGACTGTAACTCAGTTTACAGATTGTATCAGTGTGGTTGGGCTGCTGTAACAAAACAGGGACTGAATGGCTTAAGCAGTAGAAATTTACTTCCCACAGTTCTGGAGGCTGGAAGTCCAAGACTAAGGTGTCGTCAGTTTTCGTTTTTCCTGAGGCCTCTCTCTCTGGCTTGGAGATGGCCTCCTTCTCGCCACATCCTCACATGGTCATTTTTCTGTGTGTGTCCGTGCATCCCTGACGTCTCTTCCTCTTCTTATGAGGGCGCCAGTCCTGTTGTTCAGTGCTCCATCCTCATGACCTCATTTAACCTTTTTTTTAAAAGTTTATTTATTTATTTTGAGCAAGACAGAGACAGAGCGAGTGGGGAAGGGGCAGAGAGAGACAGAGAGAGAGGATCCCAAGCAGGTTCCACACTGCCAGCACAGAGCCCACCTGCCATGGGGCTCGAACCCATGAAGCCACGAGATCATGACCTGAGCTGAAACCAAGAGTCAGATGTTTAACCGACTGAGCCACCCAAGCGCCCCCTCATTCAACCTTAATTCCACCTTTAAAGGCTCTCTGCCAGTACAGTCACATGGCGGGGCAGGGGGGTGGGCGGACATCAGCATAGGAATGGGGTGGGGGCCACACTTGCATACAGGAGTTTTATAAGGCTTCCCTAAAGCATGGGATTTAAGCAGAAATCTGAAGTGTGAGTAGGACTCGGGCACTGGGGAGAAGGTGAGGGAATATTCTGAATGGAGAGAACATAAGTAGAAAAGCTGGGAGTTAAGAAAGAACAAGGTGCTTCTAAGAAACTAAAGGCATAAACAGCTGCATGTGGCTGGAGAGATCACGGAGACGAGGCTCCCATGTGAGTCAAGAAAGGCCGGATCAGGGAAGACCTTGGAAGCCACAATATGGAATTCTCGTTTACCCTGAGAGCAGTGGGAATCCTTTGGAGGGCTGACTCAGGAACGTGATCAGATTTGCACCGTAGAGAAGTTGCTCTGGCCACAGCATGGATGTAGACATGAGGACACGAGGGGACAGAAGAATGGATGCCGGGAGACCAATCAGGAGGGTGTCACAGCACCAGGGAAGGGAGTCAGGTTGGGTGTAGAGCTGGAGCAGCAGGACTGGGCACAAGGAGATGGATTTGATATATATTTAGGATTTAGGATTTACTCGATGACCTTTAAAGTTTGATGGCTGTGAGGCAGAGGGAGAATGAAGACTCAAGAGTGAGCCCTCAGTCAGTTGAGCATCCGACTCCTGATTTCTGCTCAGGCCATGATCTCACAATGCGTTGGATCAAGCCCTGCATCAGGCTGTGCGCTCCCATGGGATTCTCGGTCTCTCAGTCTCTCTGCCCCTCCCTCTTGCACTGTCTGTCTGTGTGTCTCTCTCTCTGTCAAAATACATTTAAAAAAAAATGGGGCCCAAAAGTTTTGGGTTGAATGCCCAGTGGGTGGTTCAGCCATCTGCTAAGATAGAAGGCATTTGGAGGAAGAAGAGCCTCAGGGGAAGGAGGATGGGCAGCCCAAGATCGGTGAGTAAGACATGACAGCGAAGATGTTCAGAGGGCAGTTGGCTGTGCAAGTGTCAGCCTAGGAGAGAACAGAGCTGGGGACGTCAGTTTAGGGGGCACTTGGCATTAATGTTACTTATAACCGTGGGAGAGAACAGGAATACCTAGGGACAGGCTAGAGAAAAAGAGAAGAAGGCTCAGGCGGAGCCTTGAGGATGACCACAGTTTCGAAGGCAGGTAGGACAGGGAGAGCAGGAGCAAGCAAGGGAGACTGAACAGCGATGGCCAAACAGGTAGGAAGGCAACGACCATTCTGTTCTCTGTACTTGAGAGTCTGGTTTTTTGTCTCTGTTTTTTCTTTGTTTGTACATTCGTTTTGTTTCTGAAATTCCACGTGAGTGAAGTCATGTGGTATTTGTGTCTCTTGACTGACTTATTTCATTTGGCATTAACACTCTCCAGCTCCACCCGTGACACTGCAAACGGCAAGGTTTCATTCTTTTTTATGGCTGTGATATTCCATACCTGGCTGTTGTAAATAATGCTGTAATAAACACAGGACTGCATATAGTTTTTCAAAGTAGTGTTTCTGTTTTCTTTAGGTAAGTAGCTAGTAGTGAAATTACTGGATCATGGCAATTATTGCTATTAATTTTTTTAATGTTTATTTTTGAGAGAGAGAGAGAGAGAGAGAGAGAGAGAGAGAGAGCACACGTGCGAGCAGGGGAGGGGCAGAGAGAGAGACACACACACACAAAATCCCAAGCAGGCTCCTGTCAGCACAGAGCCTGATGCAGGGCTCGAACCCACAAACGGTAAAATCATGACTTGAGTCAAAATCGGAGGCTTAACTGACTGAGCCACCCAGGTGTCCCACTGCTGTTAATTTTTTGAAGAACCTCCAAACTGTTTTCCACCATGGCTACACGAGTTTGCTTTCCCATCAACAGTGCACAAGGGTTCCCTTGATGGGAGGCAGTTTTTTAAAGTCCATGAGAGGAGGACAGGATGACTTGGCTGGATGTGATAGTGTGATTTATTTTTTATTTATTTTTTTAATGTTTATTCATTTTTTGAGAGAGAGAGAGAGACAGAGCATTAGTTGGGGAGGGGCAGAGAGAGAGAGAGGGAGACACAGAATATGAAGCAGGCTCCAGGCTCTGAGTTGTCAGCACAGAGCCCAATGCAAGGCTCACACTCCTGAACTGCGAGATCATATCCGGAGCCAAAGTTGGCCTCTTAACCAACTAAGCCACCCAGGCGCCCTGATACTGTGACTTATAATAAGAAATACATGTTTGTTCACTGTCCCTGTGCTGGGCACAGAACTCCTAAAACCCTTGGCACTCCTAAGTGATAAGACAGACAAAGACATCCTCATATGCATGACAAACCCTTTTCAGTCACACCTGAGTTTATGTTAATGAGCGACTTTTGGAACCTAAGGATGGCAGCTGGTTGCCAGGGGAACCAACCTGGTGCTAAAGTTTCAACCCTCTCAGAAGGGGAGAGGGGCTGGCGGTTGAACTGATTACCAGTGGCCAATGATTTTTAATCGATCAGGGCTATGTAATGATGCCTGCATAAAAACTCAAAAGGACCAGCATCAGGGAGCTTCCAGATTGATGAACACATGGACATGTTGGGAGAGGGGTGCGCTCAGAGAGCCTTCTACACCCCCTTCCCACACACCATGCCCTATGAATCCCTTCCGTCTGGCTCTTCTGAGTTACATCCTTTTATGACAGACTGGTAATCTAGTAAATAAAATGTTTCTCTAAGTTCTGTGAGCCACTCTAGCCAATTAATCAAACCAGAGGAAGAAGAGGTCGTGGGACCCTCTGATCTATAGATGTTCGGGCAGAAGCACAGGTGACCATCTGGGAGGTGGGGAGGGGGCAGTCTTATAGGACCAGACCCCTAAGCTGTGGGATCTGACACTATTCCAGGTAGGCAATGTTAGAATTAAGCTGAATTGTAGGGACACCCAGCTGGTGTCAGAATTGCATGGTGGTGTGGGGAAAAGCACACGTTGGAATTGGGGTCAGAATCCTACTAGGCCAGCAGTAGGATCTCCAAGCATCATTGACAGGGCAGTTGAGTTAGGACCAGTTCTCCCTGGTGTCCATTGCTTTCTCTGTCAATACTCTGCATCCGTAACAAAGGCCCAGAGAAGTGGAGAGTTGGATTTGGAGTTGGGAGTTTTGTCTGGCAGGTGTGGTGGAAGGGCAAGGGAGGTCAGCATGTGGGCAGGATGGTGGCCGAGTGATGGACCACGGGCTCTAAGCTGAGTGGGCGGTAAAGTGAAGACCAGGAAGGATGGCTTTAAGGGCTGTTTTGTGATCTCAGTGCTGCCTAAATTTACCTGTTTGTCTCCCACACAAGATGGGAAACTCTTCAAAAGTTAACATCTTTTTTATTCATCGTTATCGAGGGCATTCTGCATAATATCTGCCTCATAATAAGCTCTCCATAAATTGTCACTGAATTAAATAAGGAGCTTAAAACTGTAATTTGAAGGCCACGATAAAATTCTCCTGCAGCTTCTTCCAGGCAAAACAAATCCTGATCTTAATTTTTTCTCAATGGTTCTAATGGCTCTAATTTTTGCTTTCCATTCAGAACCTTCTTTAAGAAATGGGAAGAGAGAGAGGCGCCTGGGTGTCTCAGGAGTTTAAGCATCTCACTTCGGCTCAGGTCATGATCTCGCAGCTTGTGAGTTCGAGCCCTGTGTTGGGCCCTGTGTTGGAGCTGACAGCTCCGAGCCTGGAGCCTGCTTCAGATTCTGTGTCTCCCTCTCTCTCTGCCCCTCCCCCTCTCATGCTCTGTCTCTCTCTCAAAAATAAATAAACATTAAAAAACAAATTTTAAATGGGGTGCCTGGGTGGCTCATTCAGTTGGGAGTCTGACTTCAGCTCAGGTCATGATCTCACGGTCTCAGTTCAAGCCCCACATCAGGCTTTGTGTTGACAGTTCAGAGCCTGGAGCCTGCTTCAGATTCTGTGTCCCCCTCTTTCTCTGCCCCTTCTCTCCTCATGCTCTGTCTCTCTCTGTCTCTGAAAAATAAATAAACCTTAAAATTAAAAAAAAAAATTTTTATAAGAAATGGGAAGAGATAATCTAAGGAATGGGAAAAGCTATTTGCAAACCATGTATTTGATAAGGGGTTGATATCCAAAATATATAAAGAACTCAAACAACTCAATAACAAAAAACAAAACATACCAGCTTACCCAATTAAAAAATGGGCAAAGGACCCAAATAGACGTTTCTCCAAAGAAATATTTGAAAAGCCAACAGGCACATGAAAAGATGTTCAACATCATTAGTCACTAGGGACATGCAAATTAAAACCACTCTGAGATACCACCACATGCCCTTCAGAGTCACCATTATCAAAAAGACAAGAGACAGCAGATGCTGGCAAGGCTGTGGAGAAAAGGGAGCCCTTGCAGAGTTGGTAGGAATGTAAACTGGCATAGCCACTGTGGAAAACAGTATGGAGGTTCCTCAAAAAATTAAAACCAGAAATACCATATGATCCAGTGACTCCACTTTGGGGAATATATCTGAGGGAAATGAAAACACTAACTGGAAAAGGATATCTGCACCTCCATGTTCAAAGCAGCATCACTTACATGGAAACAGCCTAAGTGTCCATCTGTGAATGAATGGATAATGAAGTTGTGCTATGTATAAACAAGGGAATGATATTCAGCCATAAAAAATGAGGAAATCCTACCATTCATGACAACATGGGTGGACCTTGAAAGCATAGTGGTAAGTGAAATAAGTCAGAGAAGACAAGTACTCTGTGATCTCACTTATATGTGGAATCTAAAAAAAAAAAAAAAAAAAAAAAAAAAAGAACAAGAAGAAAAGAAAAAACTCATAGAGATCAGACTTGTGGCTAACCAGAGATTGAGGGTGGGGGAGGGGGAGTTGGAGGAAGGGGGTCAAAAGCACAAACGTCCAGATGTAAGATCGGTAAGTGCCAGGCGTGTGATGTACAACGAAATGACTATAGCTAACACCACTGTAGGACAGACGGGAAAGTTAGCAAGAGAGCAGATCCTAAGAGTTCTCATCACAAGGAGAGAATTTTTTCCTTTTTTTTTTTTTATCCCATCTATAAGAAAAGATGGATATTAATGGAACCAATTCTAATCATTTAACAATATAATAAATCCAGCCATCACGCAATACGCCTAAAACTTATACAGTGATGTATGTCTGTTACTTCTCAATAAAACTGGAGGGAAAACAAAGAAATGGGGAGATGTTGGTCAAAGGGTACAAACTTCCAGTTATAAAACGCGTAAGTGCAGGGTTCTAATGTACAACATGGTAACTATTGTTAGTCACTGCATTTTATACTTGAGAGTCGCTAAGAGAGTTGATCTTAAATGTTCCCAGCGCACGTGAAAATTGTAATTGCATAAGGAGATGGCTGTGGTAACCTTATTGTGGGATCACTTCACAACGTGGATCAAATCATCACACTGTGAACCTTAAACTTACACAGTGTTGTACGTCAATAATATGCCAATAAAGCTGGAGAAACAAAAGTTCTTCCCCATGACTGTGCTACCCCATCCTTCCTAGTGAATGGAGTCTTTTCTTTTGAAGACCTCATTTGAATGATTCACATCTGATTTCTCCTGCAGCCAGTTTAATTCAGGAGATGAATTCTGATGACCCGGTTGTACAACAGAGAGCTGTCCTAGAGACAGAAAAGAGACTGCTGTTTACAGAGGAAGTCCAAGAGGAGGATGGATGCCGGACCACACTGAACAAGACCATGATCAGTCCTCCACAAGCTTCTCCTGAGGTTTCTTTTTCTATTTTGGAGTTAGATAAGCAGATACAGAGAAGAGGTCTGCACTGAAGCAGAAAAGTGGTAGTTTAATCTCATACTGCCTAGTGAGGCTAAAGTGGTCTTTTGCTTTTTAGATTCACTAGATTTATTTGCCACAAGGAAATACAAACTCTGATTTTTTTTTCTTTGTCGTTCTGAGTTATCTTTAAAATAATGGGTTTATTTTAATGAAAATTTGGTCTCTCTACCTCCTGAGCTTGCGACCATATCTAAGCTGTACTGTTAAGGTAATATATCCTGTCTCATATTTCCAACTCACACAGCCACAGCCAGGGTCCCTTGACCTGCTCACCCTGTAACAACCATATGCATAATCAGAACTGATTTAAAGCAAGCCTTCAGAATTCGGGGCCCTTCAGTATTGATGGTTAAAGGAAATAACCCTACCACCCCACTTGTGATGGATCTGCATTCTTGGTGTATATTCACATAAATCAGAGAGTAGTTTTTGAAATTTGTTTCTTTGTTTTTATGATAACCTGTGCCTGCAGAATACAGATGAAATAAACTCAGGTAAGGACAGCATCTCTCTTCCTATTTGTTTAGGATCAGTGTTTATCAACTGTAGCCTCCAGACCCTTAAATTATAGCCTCTGGGCTTAAAAATTTTTTTTTTCAATGTTTATTTATTTTTGGGACAGAGAGAGACAGAGCATGAACGGGGGAGGGGCAGAGAGAGAGGGGACAGAATCGGAAACAGGCTCCAGGCTCCGAGCCATCAGCCCAGAGCCTGACGCGGGGCTCGAACTCACGGACCTCGAGATCATGACCTGGCTGAAGTCGGACGCTTAACCGACTGCGCCACCCAGGCGCCCCTTTTTTTTTTAATTTTTTTTTCAATGTTTATTTATTTTTGGGACAGAGAGAGACAGAGCATGAACGGGGAGCCTCTGGGCTTACAAACAACCCATGAACAAAAACCTACTGATCAGCCACTTCTCTTACTAGTGGTCAGAGGAAACAGTGCTCACAGGTTTTTCTGTAATTTCTCCTGGACAGTCTTTTATAAACTGAATTCAGTTATTCTGTATCAGCCAATTTTTTGTTAGCTGCTGAAGGGATCCAGGTAGCTTCTCTGTTGCTCAGCTCAGAAACTCATTATGCTAAATGGAACAAAAAAGTCTACCTTTAAAGAAAAACTCTTTTAAAAGGCATAATTCAAATTTGAAGCACAGACATAGCCATCATGTATAATAATATACCACACAGATTACCATTTAATGTCAAATTAAGAAAATGTCATTTTAGTTGCCTCAGAATCTGTGTGTGTGTGTGTGTGCGTGCTCGTGTGCGTGTGTGCACAGGAGTGTGTGCCTACATATATATGCATGAGGTGTGTGTCTCTAAAGCTTTTAAAGAAGCTTTCTTCTGAATTTGAGCTAAAGAACTGATTATGATATCTGGATTTTTCTCTCTAATATTTGAAATTACTCTGCTGTCAGAAGCCTTCTTGGCATCCGTGGAGTTGGATGCAAAGGAACGTGCCAGGAGAAGAAGGGAGAACAAAGTCTTAGCAGATGGTAACTGTCTATCTTCACTTCCCAAGAGCTGGGATGATTTGTGCCCGAAAGATCATGAGTCTGTATGCTGATACTTGAGGACAGCGAGATTCCCGGCTGGGGGTTCATAATGGTCTCGAGGCAGTGGAGCCTGGCCAGGCAGAAGCCAGCGCTGTCTGCTCCCTGTCCCTGCTGCAGCAGACAGGGAAGAGGGCAGAGCCCTCCATCAGGCTCCACAGCCAGACCGCTTTCTAAAGCACAGGGACGGACCTGGCAGACCAGCGCTCAGCAGTCAGTAGGGAGGGTGGAAGTGAGGTGTGCAGGCTGGCCTGAGGCACAGAAGGGAGAGTGAAAAAGAAAAATCAGACAGTAAAATGTAGATGTGAGAAGGGAGAGGAGAAATGGAGAGAGAGACGAGGTTGTGCGTGTGTTGGAGGGACACACGCATTTGGCACTTTTGTGTCTCCCAGAGGCATGTGCTGCGCATGAACAGCTCCACATCTGCTGGAAAATGACTTATTTGGCCGTCTTTGTGAGACACTGAATGTCAGACTTGGCCTTTGTGGCAAACTTGGAGAGGTTCTGAGTTTTGAGGCAGAAACATTTTTTTTCTTAAACACTTTTTTTTTTAAGTTTATCTTGAGTGAGCGAGCGAGAGCAGGGGAGGGGCAGAGAAAGAGAGAGGGGGGAGAGCAGCTGGCTTTCTGCTGCCAGCGTAGATCCTGACGCAGGGCTCGAACTCACAAACCATGAGATCATTACCTGAGCTGGAATTGAGTCGGACGTTTAACCGACTGAGCCACCCACATGCCCCAGAAACATTTATTTTTCGGAGAAGCTACTTAGGAGACTTGGGGATAGGTTTGGAGGGGAAAAAAAATCCTTAAAGAGGCCGATCCCAAAACATCTGTAGAGAAACAGGCAGCAGATCTCCTCTGGGTTGATGGAAGCTATGACCTTCAAAGCTGGGTTCCAAAGCCAGGGGAATAAAGTCTGAGAGAATTATCCCGTATGCGGGCAGAGCTCACCTGTATGACTTTTATTCTCCAGCCCTAAAACAGAAGGGGAACGAAGCGTTTGCCAGAGGTGACTATGAAGCGGCCATCCTGTGCTACAGTGAGGGTTTGGAGAAGCTGAGGGATATGAAGGTGCTGTATACCAACCGAGCCCAGGTCAGTGAGCCAGCAGTGTGTCGGTGGTGCCTTCTCAGGGGACGGTGGCCACCGAGTTTGTGAAAACCGAACATGAGACCAGATGTCACCAGCGGTGCAGTCAGCGCTTACCAGCTGGCTCTGGTTGGGGTGTGGGGGGCAACCGCTTTGCATGGAGCATTTGCCACCTTCCACGGTGTCTGGGCTCTCACCGTGGTCCACCTTCCAGCTGCCGTCTTGAAGGGGTGGAAGGGTGACTTGGGAAGAGCTACACCCAGCCAGTCCTGTCCGTGGTCTGAGTCAGCTCCCACACATCACCGATGGTAAACGGGTGAATGAAACGGCCTATGAGCATTGGATTCTGGCGTCACTGGGTTTGTCCAGCCCCCTCTGGCTGGTAGCCTGAACTCCTCAGGTTCCCTTCCTTACTCCATCAGCTCCCGTTTGATTAAGATTATTCTATGGCTGGGATCAACTGGATAGCTAGCTGATGGGCCTAGACCCAGTTTTGCAAAAATTTTGAGTTTCTGAACTCCCTAAAACCTCAGTTTTGTATCATAGGAGCTCAATTTTGTGGTACACCAGGTAAAAGGCATCACCCAGACGTTTACTACCTACTATGGAGTAAAGGGACAAGGCTGATAGGTCTCAAACAGAAATGTCCCCTGTGGCCTATCTCTGAAAGGCACTTGAGCTTGTGTGAGGCAGAGCTCTGTGTCAGGCCTGAAAAGGTGGCGGACTTGCGGGCACGATGATCCACTGGTCAGGAGATGTCAGCAGGACCGGTGTGAGGTGCGCTAGCCACCATGTCATTGACAAGAGGAACAGGACGCGGCAGAGCCCTCATCAGCTCCAATTTCTGTAACTCAGGATCAGGAGTGTCTTGCTGTGGTAGGTTGAGAGGAACGGTGAAAGCAAGAAACAGGACGTTTGGAGGCCAAAAAGTCTGGGAAGTGATAGTGATTTCCTGAGAAATAAATCCAAGCACCCAGGCACACCGTCCCCTCAGTAGCTCAGCAGTTTGAGGGTTGAGGTGTAACTTACGTAGCCCCATCTGGGAAAAAAATTGATATAAGGGAGTGAACTGGTAAAGAGAACGGCCAGAGACTGATTTACTGGCGTGCATTCTACCACCCTAACAAGATTATGAACTTTTCCATCAACCTCCCCGCCCCCACCCAGTGCTTTCCTTATAATAGATGTTTAATAAACCCTTGCTAAGTTACATAACACTGGAAGCACAATAAGTCTATTTAAGGGAATTACGTTTCTGTTGACGCTTTGGAAGAAGCATTCAAATGCAAGCAATTAATGTAATAATTACAATTCCTTTTTACTTATCACCAGATTTGGTCTCCAAAACATTTACCTACTGATGCTTTTGCAGTCTTGTTACTTTGAAGTTATTTGAAAGCAGTAAAATTGAATTGCTTTTAAAATGTTATGTAATTCAGACTTTTATCTAATTCAGATGGTCTGTACCCAATCCACCTAAATTAGTTACATTTTTACTGTACTCAAGTCTAAGCAGCACATTGATTAGTTCTGAAGCATCACATTAAGAATGAATGTGGATAAAAATAAATAAATGTAATGAAAAGCTTTGGGGAAGTAATTCCTCCCATCTTTCCCAAAGAGAAAACTTATTCAGAGATGAAGAAATGCAGAGGGCGCTGCTTGGTGTTAACAATCACCGAATCACTGAATCTCGGTGTGGGGGCGGGGGACGGGGAGGAACAAAGGTGGTGGAATAGCACGGAAGGTTTCTTGTGTATCACGTCCATGAAATACAGCCAGACCAACACTAAACCATCCTGCACACCTAGAAAACTGATCTGAGGATTAACACGACAATCTGCACAACCTGAACCACAGAATTCAGCAGGTATGCGGCGCAGAGAGGTGAGCTGGGGGAGACAGAAGCCACGGAGGGCAGGGAGCTGTTTTTGTGCTTGGAGAGAGGACGGAGACAGGGGAGAGAGTACAGGAAAGGCACCCTCCCCAAAAGCAGCTGGAGAGAAAGCGGAAAAGTGGAAACAGCCGCAGGGATTGAACTAAAAAGGGAGAAAGGAGAAAGGAGAGGGTTTAAATTCCGTTAAGACTCTATAAACAAGGAGCGCAGTTTCAAGTCTGAAACTCTGCAGCTCCATACCTGGTGGTGCTCTGGTGGAAAGGGCGAATCCACAGGCGCAGAGTGAAGTCCGGGGGTCTTTGGGACACACGGGGAGAGGCGGCTCCCCTGCTGGCAGGACTCCCCACAGGCAGAGGTCCCAGTGGACCCGGGAGAACCACCACATTCGCTGGTGCTGGAACGAGGTCGTTAAGGGTGAAGCCTGGTGCCAGGTGTGTGTTGTGGTTTTCCGTGATCCCGGAAACGCTGCTGCTACACGATCTCGGGGAACTTTTTCTGGGGGGGGCTGGCACCCGGCCGCAGTCTCTGGGCACTGGTAGCAGCATGGTCCTGCGAATGTTTCTGGGTGCAGCCGGCACCCGGCCATTGCTCGGTGAGACCCTTCAGCAGAGGGGCAGAACGGGTCAAAGCCACAGTCCTTCAGAGGTGAGAGGTCGGGAAAAACAGCTGCCTTTGAGATAAAACTCAGGAGGAAGGTGCCACCTGGCAACCTGACGGTCACGGACAGTGTAAAAGCAGGGAGTGAAAGGAAGCCGGAAACAAAGGACGGGTGCGCAATTGCTGACCGGGCAGAGTTCCCATACTAGAGACTGGGTGGCTGGGTGACTCCATTTTCATCGGTCCCGCGCATGCACGTACACACTTACAAGCTCCATAACAATCCACCCCAGTAAGCTAAGCAGCGCCATCTAGTGGAGAACGGAACGATTACACTAAGCCCTGCCCAGCTGGGCCAACCTCGCTCTTTGGGAACACAAGTCTCTCCACCTGCTTAGTTTACGGAGTATAAAACACTTCATACTTTGACTTCTAGGGGAAAGTGAAGTAATTTCGTTCGTACTTCAGTCTGTTCCCTGGTCCATCTATTCAGTTTTCTTTTTTTTTTCTCTTTTTCGTTTCTTTTCTTTTTCTTGAATACAGAAAGATAAAATATTTATTTTTAGTTTCAATTTTTATTAAATATATTTTTATTATTTTTTTTCAACTATGTTTTTTACTGTTGTGTAAATTTTTTCAAATTCTGTTTAACTTCCATCATTTCATTGTGTTCTATTTCAATGTATTCATTTTTTCAAATTTTCAAACTATTTCCTTTTTTTTCCCTTCTTTTTTGCTCTAATCTATCAAGCCCCTTTCAACACCCAGACCAAAACACTCCTCGGATATAGCATCATTTATATGATATGTGTGTGTGTGTGTATTATTTTTAATTTTTTACTTTAATATTTTTTTAATTTTAATTTTTTTACCTCGTTAATTCCCTTTATCCCTTCAAAATGACAAAATGAGGAAATTCACCCCAAAAGAAAGAGCAGGAAGAAACGACAGCCAGGGACTTAACCAACACAGATAACAAGCAAGATGTCCAACCAGGATTTAGAATCATGATAATAAGAATACTACCCTGAGTCAAAAATAGATTAGAATCCCTTTCTGCAAGGATAAAAGAAGTCACACCTAGTCAGGATGAAATAAAAAAAAGCTATAACTGAGCTGCAATCCCAAATGGATTCCACAGCGGCAAGGATGAATAAGGCAGAGCAGAGACAAAGCAATATAGAGGACAAACTTATAGAGAATAATGAAGCAGAAAAAAAGAGGGAGACTAAGGCAAAAGAGCACAATTTAAGAATTAGAGAAATCATTGATTTATTAAAAAGGAACAACATCAGAATCATAGAGGTCCCAGAAGATGAAGAGAGAGAAAAAAGAGTAGAATGGTTATGTGAGCAAATCATAGCAGAAAACTTTCCTAACCTGGGGAAAGACACAGACATCAAAATCCAGGAAGCACAGAGGACTCCCATAAGATTCAACAAACACTGACCATCAACAAGGCATATCATAGTCAAATTACCAAAATACTCAGGCAAGGAAAGAATCATGAAAGCAGCAAGGGAAGAAGAGTCCTTAACCTACAAGGGAAGACAGATCAGGTTGACAGCAGACCAATGCACAGAAACTTGGCAGGCCAGAAAGGAGTGGCAGGATATATTCAATGTGCTGAATTAGAAAAATGTGCAGCATGAATTCATTATCCAGCAAGGCTGTGATTCAAAATAGAAGGAGAGATTAAAAGTTTCCCAGAGGAACAAAAATTAAAGGAGTTCATGACCACTAAACCAGCCCTGCAAGAAATTTTAAGGGGGACTCTCTGAGGGGAGAAAAGATGAATAAATAAATATCAAAAGCAAGAAACACTAGAAAGGACCAGAGAACACCACCAGAAACTCCAACTCTACAAGCAACATAATGGCAATAAACTCATATCTTTCAGTCCTCACTCTAAACATCAGTGGACTAAATGTTCCAATCAAAAGATATAAGGTAACAGAATGGATAAGAAAACAAGATCCATCTAATATGTTGTTTACAAGAGACCCACTTTAGACATAAAGATACCTTCACATAATAGTAAGGGGATGGAGAACCATCTATCATGCTAATGGTTGACAAAAGAAAGCCAGAGTAGCCATACTTAAATCTGACAATCTAGGGGTGCCTGGGTGGTGCAGTCGGTTAAGCGTCCGACTTCAGCCAGGTCACAATCTCACTGTCCGTGAGTTCGAGCCCCGCGTTGGGCTCTGGGCTGATGGCTCAGAGCCTGGAGCCTGTTTCCGATTCTGTGTCTCCCTCTCTCTCTGCCCCTCCCCCGTTCATGCTCTGTCTCTCTCTGTCCCAAAAATAAAATAAATGTTGAAAAAAAAAATTAAAAAAAAAAATCTGAGAATCTAAACTTTAAAGACTTGTTACACTCTTTAACAAGAGATGAAAAAGGGCATTATATCATAATTAAGGGGTCTATCCTCCAAGAAGACTTAACAATTGTAAACATTTATGTTCCAAATGTGAAAGCACCCAAATATAAAAATCAATTAATCACAAACATAAACTCATTGATAATAATACCATAAGATTAGGGGACTTCAACACCCCACTTACAACAATGCACAGATCATCTAATCGGAAAATCAACAAGGAAACAATGGCTTTGAATGACACACCGGACCAGATGGACTTAACACATGTATTCAGAACCTTTCATCCTAAAGCAACAGAATATACATTCTTCTCCAGTGCACATGGAATGGTCTCCAGAATAGACCACATACTGGGACACAAATCAGCCCTCAACAAGTACTAAAAGATCGACATCATACTGTGCATATTTTCAGACCACAATGCTATGAAACTCGAATCAACCACAAGAAAAAATTGGAAAGGTAACAAATACTTGGAGACTAAAGAGCATCCTACTAAAGAATGAATGGGCTAACCAAGAAATTAAAGAGGAAATTTAAGAGTACATGGAAGGCAATGAAAATGATAATACCACAGCCCAAAACCTGTGGGATGAAGCAAAGGCGCTTATAAGAGAAAAGTATATAGCACTCCAGGCCTTCCTAAAGAAGGAAGAAAGGTCTCACATACACAACCTTACCTTATACCGTAAAGAGCTGGAAAAAGAACAGCAACTAAAACACAAAACCACCAGAAGACAGGAAATAATAAAGATCAGGGCAGAAATTAATGCTATCAAAAACAACAACAACAACAACAACAAACAAAACAGTAGAACAGATCAATGAAACCAGAAGCTGTTTCTTTGAAAGAATTAACAAAATTGATAAACCACTAGCCAGTTTGACTAAAAAGAAAAAGGAAAGGAGCCAAATAAAATAAAAAATGAAAGAGGAGACATCACAACCAACACAGCAGAAATAAAAACAATAAGAGAATATTTTGAGCAATTATATGTCAATAAAATGAGCAATCTGGAAGAAAGGGACGAATTCCTAGAAACATATACACTACCAAAACTGAAACAGGAAGAAATAGAAAATTTGAACAGATCCATAACCAGTAAAGAAATTGAATTAGTAATAAAAAAAAAAATCTCCCCAAAAACAAGAGTGCAGGGTCAGATGGCTTTCCAGGGGAATTCTACTAAACACTTAAGGAAGAGTTAACATCTATTCTCTTGAAGCTGTTCCAAAAAAATAGAAATGGAAGGAAAACTTCCAAACTCTTTTAATGAAGCCAGCATTACCTTGATTCCAAAACCAAAGACCCCACTAAACAGGAGAACTATAGACTACTTTCCCTGATGAACATAGATGCAAAAATCCTCAACAAGATATTAGCCAACTGAATCCAACAGTACATTAAAAAAATTATTCACCACGACCAAGTGAGATTTATACCTGGGATGCAGGGCTGGTTCAATACCACAAAACAATCAATGTGATTCATCACTTCAATAAAAGAAAGGACAAGAACCACATGATTCTCTCAATAGATGCAGAGAATGCATTTGACAAAATACAACATCCTGTCTTGATAAAAACCCACAAGAAAGTAGGGATAGAAGGATCATACCTCAAGATCATAAAATCTGTATATGAAAGACCCAACACTAATATCATCCTCAATGGGGAAAAACTGAGAGCTTTCCCCCTAAGGTCAGGAACAAGATAGGGATGTCCACTCTCACCAGTGTTCTTCAACATAGTATTGGAAGTCTTAGCCTCAGCAATCAGACAACACAAAGAAATAAAAGGCATCCAAATCAGCCAGGAGGAGGTCAAATTTTCATTCTTCGCAGATGACATGATACTCTATATGGAAAACCCAAAAGATTCCACCAAAAAACTGCTAGAACTGATCCATGAATTCAGCAAAATGGCAGGATATAAAATCAATGCACAGAAATCAGTTGCATTCCTATACACCAACAATGAAACAACAGAAAGAGAAATCAAGGAATCGATCCCACTTACAATTTCACCAAAACCCATAAAATACCTAGGAATAAATCTAACCAAAGAGGTGAAAAATCTACACACTGAAAACTATGAAAAGCTTATGAAAGAAATTGAGGAAGGCAAAAAAAAAAAAAAAAAAAAAAGGAAAAATATTCCAAGTTCCTGGATAGGAAGAACAAATATTGTTAAAATGTCAATACTATCCAAAGCAATCTACATATTCAATGCAAACCCTATCAAAATAACACCAGCATTCTTCACTGAGCTAGAACAAACAATCCTAAATTTTGTATGGAATCAGAAAAGACCTCAAATAGCCAAAGCAATCTTGAAAAACAAAACCAAAGCAGGAGGCCTCACAATCCCAGACTTCAAGCTATATTACAAAGCTGTAATCATCAAGATAGTATGGTACTGGCACAAAAACAGACACTCAGATCAATAGAACAGAATAGAGAACCAGAAATGGACCTATAAACATATGGCCAACTAATCTTTGACAAAGCAGGAAAGAATATCCAATGGAATAGAGATAGTCTCTTCAGCACGTGGTGCTGGGAAAACGGGACAGCAACATGCAGAAAAATGAACATGGACCACTTTCTTACACCATACACAAAAATAAACTCAAAATGGATGAAAGACCTGAATGTAAGACAGGAAGCCATCAAAATCCTAGAGGGGAAAGCAGGCAACAACCTCTTTGACCTTGGCCACAGCAACTTCTTCCTCAACATGTCTCCAGAGGCAAGGGAAACAAAAGCAAAAATGAACTATTGGGATCTCATCAAAATAAAAAGCTTCTGTACAGTGAAGGAAACAATCAGCAAAACTAGAAGGCAACTGATGAAATAGAAGATATTTGCAAACAACATATCAGATAAAGGGTTGGTATTCAAAATCTATAAAGAACTTATAAAACTCAACACCAAAAAAACAGATAATCCAGTGAAGAAATGGGCAAAAGACATGAATAGACACTTCTTCAAGGAAGCTATCCAGATGGCCAAGTGACACATGAAAACATGCTCAACGTCACTCATCATCAGGGAAATACAAATCAAAACCACACTGAGATACCACCTTACACCTGTCAGAATGGCTAACATTAACAATTCAGGCAACAACAGATGTTGGCAAGGATGCAGAGAAAGAGGATTTCTTTGGCACTGCTGGTGGGAATGCAAACTGGTGCAGCCACTCTCAAAAACAGTATGGAGGTTCCTCAAAAAATTGAAAATAGAACTACCCTATGACCCAGCAATTGCACTACTAGATATTTATCCAAGGGATACAGGTATGCTGTTTTGAAGGGGCACATGCACCCCAATTTTTATAGCAGCACTATCAACATAGACAAAATATGGAAAGAGCCCAAATGTCCATCAATGGATGAATGGATAAAAAAGATGTCATATACAGTGGAGTATTACTCAGCAATCAAAAAGAATGAAATCTTGCCATTTGCAACTATGTGGATGGAACCAGAGGGTATTATGCTAAGCGAAATTGGCCAGAGAAAGACAAATATCATATGACTTCACTCATATGAGGACTTTTAGACACAGAACAGGTGAACCTAAAGGAAGGGAAGCAAAAATAATATAAAAACAGGGAGGGGGCCAAAACATAAGAGACTCTTAACTATGGAGAACAAGCAGAGGGTTACTGGAGGGGCTGTGGGTGGGGGTTGGGCTAAATTGGTAAGGGACATTAAGGAATCTACTCCTGAAATCATTGTTGCACCGTGTGCTAACTTGGATGTAAATTAAAAAGTAAAATAAGAACTGTGAAAAAAAAAAAAGAATCACCAAATCACGATTGGCTATTTTTAAAATGCCTCCCGTTTGCATGCAGTGTTAGAAACACTTAATAAGACCCTGTGAATTGAGTGTTGATGTTTGCTAGAGAGAAAACATACCCTTTCATTGCTCTGTGTTTCTCCTGGAGCTAATGTTATGATCAATAGGTTGCTGGCATAATTTAGATCAATCAGGAGTTTAATTGCCATTTGGGAAAGTAGTTCTTTTTAAGAAGTGGAAAAGCAAAAGAGAAGAGGGAATTTATAGGGTGTTGAATCCAAGCCTTAAAAAAAAAATAAAGAAGGAAAAGGAAAAGACTGTGTAGAGAAATTGTTGAAGCCAGTGTATGCATTTTCAGAGTCTGTATGTCTCCTGACTAACAATGTCACGGATTTGTGACTACCTTTGTCTAAAAGGATGCTAGTTTCCTCCTCACATCATCTGACTTTCAAATGAAACCCCAAACCCTGGGGGAAAGGATGGTGCTCTGTGGAACAGACAGTTCAAAGAGTCATCATCTTCAATTAGTCCAGAGCCTGAGTTAATGAAAGCACTGCTCAGCAGCTTCCTTTCTATGGGAGCAAATCGCTGCACTGCTGAACTTCATTAGCCAGCTCTTGCCTGCTCCCTCCTTGCTTGGGATGAGTTATAACACTGGCCCCATAATTGGCTTGACCATGTAAATATCTGCTCAGAGTTATCAATAACAATGTCACGGTGCCCAGTACAGTTTTGATCAGGGGCAGAACTATACATGTATGGGCTCTAGCTTGGGTGACTGATGGGACCCTGGGGAAACCCCTTATTCTCCAAGTGCCTGGTTTTCCTTTTTCACACCAGAGTGATCATTGCTGCTTCCTGGGAGCTTTCCAAGAGAAGAGTGCTTAAAGTCTGTTTAGTTCAACTTAATAAGAATTTATTGAATACCTATTGTGTCCAGTAATTAATTCAGAAGGTATGGTAGCCATCACACTTGCTGTTGAGCAGCGCTTTGTTAGTTTATATGTCACTAGTTCTCTGAAACTATAAATGAACTGAATTCAGTTTCGATTGA
The DNA here is from genome assembly GCF_016509475.1 of Prionailurus bengalensis. Classification (NCBI taxonomy): domain Eukaryota; kingdom Metazoa; phylum Chordata; class Mammalia; order Carnivora; family Felidae; genus Prionailurus; species Prionailurus bengalensis. The sequence continues at coordinate 11,376,710 of NC_057346.1, forward strand.
GTGGATCCCAGGATTCTGAGTCAATTCTTGATTTTCAAGATTGTCCCTAATTCTGAGTCTGGGGTGGGGGGAGAGGGTAGGAGGGAATCCCAGAAGAGGCTCCCAGGGCATTTGGCACTGGTGGATTGTAGTGATGGTCTGACTCTTAAATGTTAGCCCATTTTCTAGATCCCTTCCTTCTTGCTGTGCTTATGAGGAAAGAAGGAGAAATTTTTCTTCGTCTTTTTTTTAGTACCAGCTTTATTCAGATATAATTGGCGTAACATGCAATTCACCCATTTAAAGTATATGAATCAGTGGTTTTTAGTGTATTCACAGAGTTGTGCAACCATCACTGTAAGCAATCTTAGAACATTGTCATGATCGCAAAAAGAAACCCCATACCCTTTAAGTAGCCCTCCATGCTCCCGTGCACCCCTGCCCCTGCCTCAGTGCTCCCATGCACCCAGCCCCAGCACTCCCGTGCACCCTTACCCCCCGCCCCAGTGCTCCCCTGCACCCCCACCGCTCCCATGCACCCCTGCCCCCAGCCCCAGTGCTCCCATGCACCCCTACCCCCACCCCAGTGCTCCCCTGCACCCTCACTGCTCCCATGCACCCCTGCCCCCAGTCCCAGCCCTCCCGTGCACCTCTACCCACAGCCCTAGGCAACCACGAATCGACTTTCTGTCTCCATACATGTGCCTCCTCTGTACATTTCATTCAAATAGAGTCATGCATATTTTTTCCTTTTGTGTCTGGCTTCTCTCCTGTAACATGTTTTCAAAGCTCATCCATGTTGTAATATGTACTGATGCTTCATTCCTTTTTATTGCCAAATAATATTCCACTGTATGGATGGACCACGTTTTAGCTATCCATTCATCAGTTGATGGACATTTGAGTTGTTTCTGCTTTTTGGGTATTATCAACAATGCTGCTGTGAACATCTGTGCACAAGTTTTTATGTGCCTGTGTTTACAGTCCCTTTGGGTATACATACACCCAGGAGTGGCTGGATCATATGGTAATTCTGTGTTTAACCCTTTGAAGAACTAACTGCCAGACTGTCTACCAAAGTGGCTACCCCACTTTACATTCCCACCAGCAGTGTGTGAGGGTTCTGATTTTTCTGCATTCTCACCAACACTTATTATTACCTCTTTGATTCGCTCTACCATTTGGTTTCCTTCTGGAGCATCCACAGTAGGGTAGACTCTAGAAGTCAGCTCTTACTTTGTAGATGTGTTTAGTGTGCTACGTACTTTCTTTTGCCTTTCCAGATCCTCTTCCTCCCTGCCTTCTGTGCCCTGGGGGGACTGACCTCTGTGGACTGGCCCCCTGACTTCCCAGCTTTCTAGCTTGCATGGGTTCAGCCAGTGAGATCAGAAGGAAGGAGGAAATGAGAGTGGGGTATTTATTCTCCCACCTGTAGCCCTACTAAAGGCCTCAGCTCCCACCAGGCAGTGCCGTCCACAAAGCTGTCCTCTCCCACCTGTCCATGGCTCGTCCTTCTGCCCCCTCACCCTAGCAGCGGTAACGGCTGTCCATCGTTGCTAGACTTGGGGTTCCGTAACGTTCCTGTTGGTTTCCCTGAGCCTTGCCCTCAGCTTGTAAGTAGTCCTTCTGTTAAAGTCACCTCATGTGTGTGTGCCCTCCATTTTCTGCTGGAGCCGTGGCTGACATGGGGAGGGACTGGTTCCCTGTCATCACCCTTCTGTTGTTGGACTGCTCTGTCTGTGTCAACTGAAGACCGCTTGCTGAAGAATTATGTATCAACAGAAGCTGTTTGTGTCATTACAGGCTTATATAAAACTCGGGGACTTCCAGAAAGCAGTAGTGGATTGTGAGTGGGCTCTGAAGGTAAGAAGATGGATCTTTTTTCCACATGATGGAGCCTGGCCTGCCAGGCAGGGCATCTCGGTCTTGAAGGGAATGGAGGGGAGCGGCCAGAGTTTCATGGCGGGCCATGAGCTCTGCAGTCAGAGCCTCGGTTTCCTCATCTATAAAATGGGATAAACGGAATTGTTGTAAGGGTCACGGTAATGCATATGGAGCACCCAGCTCGCAGTAAGTACTCCAGAGAGGCTGCTGTTAATGCTGGTTTTTCAAGGTTTATTTTGCAAGGGCTCATTCTTTTCTGCTGTATTATCAGCAGCTCTGCTTCATGTGGCAGTGGTAACACCTCTTTCTGTTTCTAGAACCAACCACGGGAACTTGTTTGTGCAGTGTTGTTCTTCCTCATCAGTTTGTGCTTTTCCTCTAGCTCCAGTAATTTGGCATATTTGCAGAGGAATGATCAGCACGTAGAATTCCTGCTGTTCAGCCTGGATACTAGTCAGGGCTCAGGCAGATCACATGCTTCTGTGCAGGATACTTCCTCCCAAATCTGCCAAAATAGCTCATTTAAGGTGAGGAGAGGTAAGGACTGTCGGTGGAAATAGTACAAGAGTTTTTAAAAGAGAAATGTCATGATCACTTCTTAGGGACATTATTTCAGATGACTAAATATTTAAATAAGTCTTCATCCCATTCAGCTGAGTCGCTGTGTTGTAGGGGCTTTAACTGAAGAACCAAAACGAGTGTTTCTCTCTTCACGGAAGGGCTGCTGACAGAGGAACATGAGCACTGCCCCCCCCCCCCCGCCCCACCACAGAGTCTAGAGGCGGAGAGCAGGACTTTTCTTGTTAGATACATGTTTTATCATAAAAATCTTGCAAATTTGGCATGGCACTCCATGAAATTTATCTCTTTGTCCTAATATCCCCATAGTATCTTCGATAACTTACAATCACATAAAACTGAAGTGCCAGGAGAACGTGCCAGGTTTATCTTCTGGCCCAGATTCCTCCCATTCAGCCCACTGAACCCCAGGGCAGTGAGCGTGGCCCAAAACTAGAGCATGTTTTGACAGCAGCATATTGGCCACACCTCCTTCCTTATTTTTTATTGACAAGGTAAGCAAGGGAGACTGGGGTGAGTTAGAAACTCACCTTGATGAATGATGGTTTATAAAGTACGAGGGCTCCTCCGGAACTGACAGGTGGGGTGCATGATTCCCCTTTCCCTTAGAAGATCCGGCGTATTGGCAAATCCTGCCCCATTGCACCGTTATGGTCTTGAGGTTACAAGAGCTGCCCAGAGCTGATGACCTCAGGTTCTTCACAGCTTAGGACCAGCCTAGGTCCCCAACCTGTCTTGTCACTTTATGTGACCATAATTTCTTTTCTGCCCCCATTCCATAAGAGAAGAGAGAGGCAAGGATGTTTTCCTCAATTATTCCAATAATCACAGCAAAAGCCCCCGTTTATTGCTTCTCGGCCTCTTGGCTAAGATCAAGTGTTAAAGCCCCCGTTTGCGGCGTGCTGGCCGTGAGCCTCACGGCCTTCTCTTCTCTTCTGTTCACTACCACCGTCATCCTTATTTTTCTGGCAAGGAAACCAAGCCTTGAAGGTGAATGAAGTAACCTGTGCCGAACCGCATAGCTGATGTTAGTCTCACTGTAAGCCAGTGTCTGAATCCTGTACTTCGTACAGCTTCTCTACTGGACCTGAGAAACCCTACAGTCCCTGGGTGTGGATCTTGCTCCCTTCCGTGGGAGAAGCAAGATCTCCCAGTGGGGCTCCCAGGAGTATCTGTTCTGATCTGAAAAGGACCAAAGAGGTAGTGACACCATCAGCATGTTGATTCAGGGTCACATGCTGGCCGGTTCCCAAGTGTTAAATGAAGCACAATGTAATTAAGGGTGAAACCAAGGCAAAGCGGGCCCAGCAAAGCTGACATTAAAAAAACTCTGACATTCAGCAGCCAGTCTTGTGAAATGCCCAGCGAGGCTCCCGGTTGAAGAGGCTGTGTAAACACTTGGAGGGCTGGGGGAAAATGTATGAGGAGCTCTAAAAACTAACAGTGTCAGTTCTGTGTCAAAGTGGTGAGTTAAAAGTTTCTCTCTTTAAAAGTAGTATCTCAATAACGCATGTCATTGCCATCCCATTATTAATGGTGTTAGTAACTTTCATGCTCATTTAAGATTTTTGACACTTTTGAATTGGTAGAGACAAGCTCACATGAGGATATTTCAAGACTCCTGTTCCTCATCAGGGAAGATGAGGCAGTGAAGCTGGTTCCAGTCAGAGTCATTTCTTTCTTGGTGGAATACTTTCTGCATGATAAAATCCATCATCCTCTGAAAACTGGACTCCTTTTTTAAAAATCTTTTTTAATGTTTATTTTTGACAGATAGAGGGAGTGTGTGAACAGGAGAGGGGCAGAGAGAGAGGGAGACACAGAATCCAAAGCAGGTTCCAGGCTCTGAGCTGTCAGCAGAGCCCGATATGGGGGCTCGAACCCACGGACCGTGAGATCATGACGTGAGCCCAAGTCGGACGCTTAACTGGCTAGGCCACCCACGTGTCCCAAAACAGGACTCCTTTTAAGGGGATCTGGGACTCAACTGAAAATATCCTGGTGAATGTTGACACATGATCAGAGGAGAAGGACCCATCAGAGAGGACTTCTGTTAGCAGCCAGGGCAGGCAGAGTCATGACCACGCCCCATCTCTGTGACACACAGAGACACACAGGGTGGCAAGGACAGGGCTCTGAGGCTCCGGGTTTATTTTTGCCCCCTGCTGTAACCCTGCAGCCAAGGGACAGTGAACATTTGGCTTTCATGGGCTGCGGCACTGGCACTTTCTTTCCCCCTCACCATTCCTTTCCTGCCCCCTCGACCTCATCCTTTGTGGATTCTCCAGGCTTCACTCCTGGGCTCCCTGGCCTCTCTCTGCAGCTTCCCCCTCAAAGCTCTTGTCTCTCCTGGGTCCAGCCGGCCCAGAGACCTTGTTCCCCATCTCCACCTCCGAGGACTGCAGGGCGCAGGTCTCCGTGGTTGTCTTCGCATCACTGGAAAGATGACGCGTCTAGGAACAAACTCATCATCTTCCCCCAGCCTTCCTCATTACCAGCCCCGACTTCCCCTTCTGTTAATGGCATGTGCTGCCTTCCAGACATCTGAACCCCAAACTCGTTACTTGACATCCTCCTCTTCTTTGTCATCTGTCTGTGACAGAGCTCTGGCGTCTGCATTCTCTCTGCTGCTCCACCAGGGCAGATGCGGCCCCTCATTCTGCATGACTGTCTTGGTTTCCTCACTTGGCCCCTGCCTTTCCCGCCTCTGGTCAGTTCTGTGCGCCACCTCTAGACTATCCTGTATGCCCCCGCTGCTCACTCACCCCTTCCAGCCACACCCTCCCTGCCCTGCCCCTGCCCTTTGTCCTGGATGGAAGCTCCCTGCCCCCTCCCACCTCCCGACCTTGCTCAGCCCATTCTCCCTCCCTCCTTCTCTCTTCACCTCTCCACATCCTTTGAGACCCACCTCAGATCCCTCCTTCGCACACTCTTTGTTAGACCAGGCCTCTTTGGAGTGGGCTTCCCTCTCCTCACCTGCTAGGGCACTTTTCTCAAGGTGATTTGGTGTCCTTTTAAGCCTTTGGGGCAGAGTCAGATGGCCAGATTTTAAATCCCAGCTCATCCACTTAGTATCTATGTGACCTTGAACCTCTCCACCCCCTAGTTTCCTCATCTGTAAAATGGGGATAAGAACTGCATCAACTTCGTAGAGTTGTTACAAGGATTATACGAGACAAGTCCTATGAGCCGCACGTAAGGACTGAACAATAATGCACTATTACTTACCACTGGCATTCACTCAGCGCGTCAGGAAATGATGTTCGTGAAAATCAGCTGTAAAGCCCTCTCCAAATATGACCGTGTCACCTCTTCTATGACCACTTAGCTTTTCTTCAAAGTCCCTTCTGCCCTGAAATGGACAGCAGCTGCTGTGGCAACCGTTGTGGCAACAGCTGCTGATGCCGTACCACCTGGTGCTGCACTGAGCGCCACGTGCGTTACCTCCCCGTGACAACCTGCGAGCGAGACACTGTCACTGTCTTCACTTTCCACGTGAGGAGAATGAGCATCACAGAAGTTAGGTGGCCTGGCCAACACCCCGCTTCTGGTGAGAGGCGGGCCAGGCGTTCACCCAGGACTTTTTAGACTCCTGAGCTGGCACTCATCACCTCTTTAAATCTAGACCCTTGGAGGGCATCCCTGGCACAATGCCTCGCATGGGAAAGGGTTTGATTAACTGGATGCTAGAAGTTACAGTTGACGTCTTTGTGCCCAATCAGTCCCTCTGAAGTTGTAATCATCAGGGGCAGGCAGGTGTAGGGCCCCTGTGCAAATGCCGTGGTCTCCCGTAAGTTTCGATCCTGATCCTGCCTTTTGAAGGAGGCATCCCTCCTGATCTTAAGTGATAAGAATAGAAGTTCCCAGGATGTGTGGTGTGATTTATTGCCAGACCCGCTAAGATGTAACCATAACCTCAGCTGTTGACCCAGGGTTGGTGTCTCTCTCTTCTGTTAAACCAGTGGTCCTTAAGCTTGGCTGCATGTTTACAGCACCTAGAGAGCTTAAAAAAACTGTTGATGCCTGAGTCCTACCCTGGAGTATAATTTAATTGGTATGGGCTTCAGCCTTGCCTTCCAGATTTTGATTAGCATCCCAGGCGATTCTAATGTTTAGGCAAGGTTGAGAGCTCTCCTAAACTAAGGGTTTCTGGTTTGTCTCCTGATTGAGTCTCATTACGTGGAAATGAAAACTGGCAAGTATCATTAATTAATTTGATGGAGAGCTTACTTGTACATGCAGCATGCACCAATTAGTTTGGTCACAAACGCACAGAAAAGTTTTAATTGCCAACCGTGGTAGCTGTGCTGAGAACCGAAGTACTGCCTTAACTCTGTTAGCCAGGCAATGAGGGGAGTGGCTAATGACTTCAAACATCTGATCAGTCATTCTCTTTTATGCAGTGTGATGAAAAATGCACAAAAGCATATTTCCATATGGGAAAGGCCCATCTGGCCCTGAAGAACTACAATGTGGTAAGTTCTTAGAGGAGTAGAAGTGGCTTGTTTGATCCCAGAGCGATGCTCCAGATTGTCTCAGAGAAGGACTACGTTCCTCCAAGCCGATTAGATATTAATCTGCCTTTTACAGTATTTTCCAAGGAACATCTTACCATGTGTTGAGTTGGGAAGGACGTTGAGTGGCATCCCCACCTTCTCTGGGAATCCCTTCTGCAGTATCTTTTACCAGTGTTCCGTCAGCCCCAGGAGGAGCATCTCTGGAGAGAAAAATATAAGCCAACAAATGAAAAGAAAACTCACTTGTAATCTCTTCACTCAAAAGTAACCATGCAGATATATAGGCAGACTAAGATATAGTATGTTGCGAATAGCAGCTTTATTGAGATATAATTCACACACCAGACAGTTCATCTGTGGACGGTATACAATTCAGTGGGTTTTCATGTATTCACAGAGATGTGCAACTATCACCACACTCAACTTTAGAACATTTTTGTCACCTCCCCAAAAGCACTCTAGCCATTAGTACCACTCTCCTTCCCCCCACCCTAACCTCAACCCACGGCAGTCACTAATCTACTTCTGTCTGTATACATTTGCCTAGGCTCTTCATATAAATAGAATTATGCAAGAGATAGTCTTTTGTGACTGGCCTCTTTCACTTAACATGATGTTTTCAAGGTTCACCCATGTTGTAGCACCTATCAGGACTTCATTCCTTTTAGTGCTGAATAATATTCTGTTGTATCAGTAGGCTACATTTTATGTATCCATTCATCAGTTGATGAACATTTGGGTTATTTTCCCTTAGGACCATTATATGAACATCCACATACAAGTTTTTGTGTGGGCATGTGTGTATGGTCCTGTCGAGTACATTCTATCCAGGAGTGGAACTGCTCAGTTACATAACTCTATGTTTAACCTTTGGAGGAACTGCCAAAGTGTTTTCCAAAGTGGCTGCACCGTCTTACATGCCCACCGGCAGGACATGGTTTCCGTTTCTCTATATCCTGCGCAATACTTCTCATTATCTCTTTTTGATTATAGTCATCCCAGTGGGTGTAAAACATGACTCGTTGTTGTTTTGATCTGCATTTCCTTGACAGCTAATGACATTACGTCTCTTTTCACGTGCTTGTTGGCCATTTGTATATCTCCTTTGGAGAAATGTCTCCAGATCCTTTGCCCATGTTTTATTAGGTTATTTGTATTTTTATATTAAATAAACAGTACCTTATATATTGTGGATACAAGTTCCTTATCAGATAAATGACTTTTCAGATATTTTCTTTCATTTTTTGTGTTGTCCTTTAACTTTCTTGATTGTGTCCTTTGTAGCACAAAAAATTTTTAATTTTGATGGGAGTCTAAATTATTTTTTCCTTTGATTGCTTATACTTTTTTTTTTTTCTTTTTTTCAACGTTTATCCACCTTTGGGACAGAGAGAGACAGAGCATGAACGGGGGAGGGGCAGAGAGAGAGGGAGACACAGAATCGGAAACAGGCTCCAGGCTCCGAGCCATCAGCCCAGAGCCTGACGCGGGGCTCGAACTCACGGACCGCGAGACCGTGACCTGGCTGAAGTCGGACGCCCAACCGACTGCGCCACCCAGGCGCCCCTGATTGCTTATACTTTTGATGTCTTATGTAAGAAACCATTGCCTAATCCAAGATTTACTTCCATGTTTTCTTCTGTTTTATGACTTTAGCTCTGATTTTGAGTTAATTTTTAGATATGGTGTGAGGAAGGGACCTAATTTTATTCTTTTGCATGTGGATATCCAGTTATCCCAGCCCCATTTGTTAAAATGACTATTCTGTCTCCTACTGAATGATTTTGGCACCCTTGTCAAAAATCAATTGATCATAAATGAATGTATTTATTTCTGAACTCTCCATTTTATTTCATTGATCTATGTCTGTTCTTATCTCTATGCCATATTGCCCTAATTCCTATAGCTTTAGTAGAATTTGAAATTGGGAAGTTTGAGTCTTCTAACTTTGCTCTGCCTTTTCAAGCTTGTTTAGTTATTCTAGGTCCCTTGAATTACCATACAAATTTTAGGATCAGCTTATCAATTTCTGCAAAGAAGCCAGATGGAATTTTGATGGAGATTACATTGAATCTGTAGATCAATTTGGGGAGTATTCCTATCTTAACAATAGTAAGTTTTATGATCTATGAACATGGGATGTCTTTCCACTTAGAAGATATTATGTTTTTAAAAAAGAAATTGACTTCTATTGTACATTTTAAGAATTCTTTGCTTTGTTGGATTTTAATCCTAAAAGTAATACAGGCTTATTCTAGTAAGGTCAAATAATAAAAAAGTGGAAGAACAAAATGTTAATCCTCCCTTCTCCACCAGATTCTATTCACTCGTTCATTGAGTTAATTAATTCACTTAGTCAACATGTATACATGCTTTCTGTGTCTCTGGTACTGTCCTAGACAATAGGAATATAGTAGTGAACAAGACAAACTCCTTGACTAAATGGAACTTACATTCTTGGGATAGGTGGGGCCGGGAGACAGGAACCAAATAAATAGATGTGTAGTATGTTGGATGGTGATAAGTGTTATTGGGCAAACAAAATCAGGAAGCAATGAAGGTGAGATTGGTTTTATATGGAGTGGTCAGGGAAGGCATCTCTGAAGGAAGGGAGGGAGTGAAGTGAGCAAGCCATGTGGATACATAATAGAGTAGTGGTCCAGTTAGCAGAATAGCTAGAGAAGAGTGATAGGAGATGAGGTCAGGCAGGTGAGGGGGGTATGGTAGGGGACTAATTCCCTATGCCTTCCAGGCTTTTGGAAGGATTTTGGCTTTTACTGTGAGTGAGGTGGGAGCCATTGGAGGGTTTTGAGGGAAGGAGTGAAATGATGTGACTCATGCTTTAAAGGATCGCTCTGCTGCATTGAGAATAGATCTTGGCCTAGTCAGAAAAGAACAGAGAACTAGTTAGAAGGCTAAAGCAACAGACTTTGCAAGTGAGATGTAATGATGGCTTGTATCAGGTTGGTGTTGAGGGAGGTGGTGAGAAATGATGGGAATCTGGATATATACCAACAGTGAAGCCAAGAGCCATTGCTGGTAGACTAGATCTAGGGTTAAAAAGAAGTTGGACACAGCTTCACTGTCCTAGTCCTTTTGGGCTGCCATATAGGAACTACCAGGGACCAGGAGGCTTAAACAACAAGCATTCATTTCTCACAGTTCTGAAGACTGGAGTGTCTAAATCAAGATACCAGTAGATTTGGTGTCTGGTGAGGCCCGCTTCCTAGTTGACAGACAGCCAGAAGGGTTAGGAGAGTGCTCTGGGGTCTTTTGATAAGGGCACAAATGTCATTCATGAGGGCTCCACCCCGATGACCTAATCACCTCCCAAAGGCCCCACCTCCAAGTGCATCACATTGGGGGTTCAGTTTCAACATATGAATTTTGGGGAGACACAAACACTCAGTCTATAGCAGTTACCATGTTTGATGTGTATACTTCTGTCCTGCAACACTATTCTCTGTTTTAATGTGATGTTTTTTCTTCAGTTCATTTCTTAGTCCTAATCTTCTAGATGAGCCTTGAGCTTTCAAGATGTCTCAGAACCACTTTTTTTTTTAGCTTTTTTCTCAATGACTAGGCCATTCTTGATAACCCTGAGGACAGTACTGCTCTAAACCCAGTAACATGCCCCACGAACTACAATCTGTCTTTTCTCCAGAAACTTTTTAGAAATTTCTTCACTGAGAGCCCCTCACTCAAGTTTTCTTGCGACCCTTATATGGCCAGTGAGTGGACCCCTTCCTGGCTGTCTTTGCAGCCCTGTTTATTTAAATAGGTACTTCTCAGGGCGCCTGGGTGGTTCAGTCGGTTAAGCGTCCGACTTCGGCCCGGGTCACGATCTTGCGGTCCGTGAGTTCGAGCCCCGCATCGGGCTCTGGGCTGACAGCTCAGAGCCTGGAGCCTGCTTCCGATTCTGTGTCTCCCTCTCTCTCTGCCCCTCCCCTGTTCATGCTCTGTCTCTCTCTGTCTCAAAAATAAATAAACGTTAAAAAATAAATAAATAAATAAATAAATAAATAAATAAATAGGTACTTCTCTTTTCCTATTCCCAAAAGTTTCTGTCAACAGTGTCTAGCTTCATTTATTTCCTTCCTTGTGGGCTTATCTGACAAGTAGCCTCCCGTTCTCTCTCAGTGCAAATATCATATCTAAATTTTGCAATTACCTTATGATTAATCCTATTCCAACCAGACATAATCCATGAGAATTTAGGACTAGCTATTTTTCCATCACAGGCTGTATCTGACAACACTACTTTTTAAAAATAAACTCTGAAATAATACCTCTTGTCCCACAGAACCAGAGAAGCCTAAACAAAATGTCAGACGCATGCTGTGTTCCCCATGCCTACCTCCTACGCTGGGAGCAAGAGGAGGCTGGGAGGAAATAATGAAGCCAAGCCTTGTGGTACCCAGTGCCTTTCTTAATAATCACCTTTACCCCTGACCACTCTTCAAGGTCGTGTTTCTTTTTTTCCAGTCTAGAGAGTGTTATCAGAAGATCTTAGAAATAAACCCCCAGCTGCAGACCCAAGTGAAAGGTGAGAATGTTCCTGCTGGTGTCCTTAGTTTGAATTCCACTTTTGCTTTGTGCTCTGGCCCTAAGGTGCCTTCCACTCCTTCTCTGCTCTTGGCCTCAAAGCCACATCAAACTCTCACTGTTAGCAGGCTACCCCCTTCTCTTTCCTCTGTTCTCCCACTCAGACCTTTGCCTTCCTCCTTTCTACAACCATTGCCCCTTAGAAACCTTCTAGACAAGGCAGTAATGTTGTCCTTGAATCCCCAAGATGGTTTAAGATTCTGGGTATAGACTGTCCACCCTTCCTAAAATTTTCCTTCCTGAAACCAGGTAAGAATGATTTTAATGCTTCATGCTCTCAACCTCCCATCCTCAAAAACGCAGCTCTTTGTGTGGTGATGTTGATTGTTGGAGTTTTATTTGGTTTCTTTCCTTTGTTTTCCTTCTTGTTTTGCTAGAATACCTCAATCAAGTAAATCTCCGGGAGAAAGCAGATCTTCAAGAGAAGGAAGCCCACGAATTGCTGGATTCGGGAAAGAACACGGCAGTGACAGTCAAGAATGTCCTGGAGACTCTCTGCAAGCCTGATCAGACCCCCTTGTTCTATGCAGGAGGGATTGAAATCCTGACTGAAATGATAAAGGATTGTAAGCCGGAGACGCGTATGGCCTCGTGGATATAGTTGGTGTAAAGGGGCAGTTGAGAGGTCAGCCCTGATGAGGCAAAGAATCTCTGTGTCCCTTCCTTCCACAGATACTCAAGACATACTGTGATGTGGGGACTAAACAGGGTGTGCAGGAAATATACCCCCGCCCCAGCTCCATCCTCCCCCAGAGCATGCATGTGCTCAGCACATACGCAGTAAACACCCTCCACGCAATAAAGCACAGAACACACACACACACCGCATCTGTTTACATCACATACACACACGCCACACATACTTCCCCCTCCACACATCATACACATACCTGCACACCTGCTGCATATCCCACGCGTACCCCACGTACACCCCGAACACCGTAGACTGCCCTCACAAATCTCCCAAACGTCGAGGAATGGAAGACCCGATTCTGTAGGATAAACTCTAAGGTTCATCCCGTTATGTTTAATGGCTGCCTGGGACACGTAGTTTCAGAGCAAACATGAGCTCTCCTGCTAACGAGAGCCGTGCTGTTCTCCTTCACCAGTTCTCGTAAATGTTGCCATCGGGGCTTACGCCACTTTTTGACTCAGTGACAGGATGCCGTCTGTACAACGAGGCAGGATCTCTGACCTCCCTTTAGCATATGATGGAAGACACTCAAATGCTCCCTGCAGTAGTTTCTTGGAGGTTTTAGGTTCTCTAGAGCCTAGACAGAGCTTCAAAATAAATATTCAAGAGAGGTGAATATGCTAGTTCGTCCCAGAGGTTAAGCAGCTCCTGGAGACTCTCTAAAGATCATAAAATGACGAGTTGTCAGATAACCCACGAGGCCACGCAGGCTCGGCTCCCCTTCTCTGAACAGGACGTCCCTTCTACTGGGGCAACAAGTGGCTGATGACAGCCATAGGTTTCAGAAAGGAAAGGTATTTGTTTCCACCCAAACCGTTAATTTGGTGAGCTTGACATTCCGTGTTGGATTTCTCACTGTCCGCTAGACCTCAGCCAGACAGTTCAGGAGTCTGACCCGGTTTTTTATGAATTTGTTCCAGGCCCAGAACAGACTTTATTCAGAACACACAACGGATTCAGTGTCATCGGCGAGAATGAGGTCATAAGAAGGTAGGGGTGTTTGTAAAGTCAGCCAGCAGTAGAGCGAGGAAGGACAACCAGTTTCCCCCGAAACCCCTGCCTGCACAGGCAGTGGCTTCACCGGGTGGCCTGACCATTTAGTCAGTGTTGGGGGCCCCTGGGAGAGAGCGGTGCTGCTCCACGGGCACCTCTTGGGCCTTGTGCCTCGGGTGGTTTGAGTTACACCACAAGCAATGACCGCAGAGAGAGAAGGGGTCCGCAAAACTTCCCGGGTCCCTCCAGGCACTGCAGAGCCTGAGAAGTGACCATCTTTTCCTGGTTTCCCACCAATGTTTGCAAGATTGCTATTTGTTCTCCTCTCTTGGAATTTGCTGATCGCCTCAAGAAGTGAGATCAGCTGGGTCCTGGCTGATCCCATTTCTAATTTTTATCTGAAAAGAGATCCATATGGAAGGAAGTGGATTGCTAAATGTTATTTTATTTTTATTTTATTTCCTATTTTGATGGTTTGGGTGCAGTTCCCCAGGCTAAGGAGAACACTGCTGTGGGCTAGACTCACTGGCACATGTTTGCATGTGTGAGGAAGCCCATGGACCCTCAGTGGCCTGCTGGCCCACTACAGTTCACTGGTCACCGTGCAGCCATCGCCCATGGCCGCGGCTCACCAGCCTCCCTCTGTGCAGCCCCGACTCCTCGGCCTGCATGACTGTCCTGGAGCTCTCTGCCCTCCAGTCCTGGTGACCTGCGGCTCTGGGCTATAACATGACTTTCTTAAACCCACATTGGAGAAGTCTGGAGGTGAAATAAAACCAACTACAAAGAAGATCAGTACTGCTTTCCAGTTTTAATATCGCCATCCTTTGTCTGTTCTAGGTGCTTCTCCACGGCAGGGAAAGAGGCAGTGGAAGAGACGGTCTGTGTGTCCGTCCTCAGACTCTGGCAAGCAGTGTGCGCTGGGAACGGTAAGCCAGGGTGGTCACTGCTCATCACTGTTAGCGTACTGTTGATGCGGGAGCGCCGCGCTCGGGCGTGATCCTGGCCGGTCCCGAGGGAGCTGATGTTCAGACCTTCCCCCAGAGACAGCATATCGATCAGAGGCGAGGCCTGCAGTAGAGTCATGTCTCTGCCACCCTTACTACTGCCTTGACGGTGGACACAGTCACTGTCAGCATACTGAGAGGTCTTATCCCCTCTGCCCTTTGCAGACTCATGACCTCAGCTCCTGCTCCACGGGCACCCCTTGGGCTTTGTGCCTCGGGTGGGGACGGAGATGTTCCTTTCCTGTCCACCTAAAACTACGGTTCCTTTTGGCTGACCGTGGTACCCATTTCAGCATCCTGAGATTTTCGGTTGTCCCTGCTAGCATCTTGTGACACTGATTCGTGTGATAATGAGACAGTAAAATGCTGCAGGGCTTTTATTTACCATATTAACATTTATTTACCTTTTTACCTATCAGCATCTTCTGGGGTTCATGAAGTTTCTGCACAATCTCTCTTACCCCTTTGTAATGTAGTGAATGTAAAAAAAATTTTTAAGTGTTTCCCTCATGTTAAAAAAGTGGTGTTTCCATAGGGAAAGGTCCGACCTTGGACAGAAAACACTGAAAATGGGAATAGTGATGCCTGGGTCTCCTTTTTGCAAGGCTTCTGTGGGAAGCCAGCAGAAGAGTTCGTGGGTGCAATTTGCAGACCATGACATGCTGAATATGGGAAAATAGGATTTTTTCCATTGATTTAGTAGAGCCAGGGAATCATCGGAAGTTGCAGAAGACTAGAGAATCCGGGGGACTCTTTCCTGAAGGGAATTATGCTCAGACTAATACCATTATCAAGGTGCCTTGCCACTCCTTAGGATCCTGCACTTGCCCCGGGGGGTGGGGGGCGATCTCACATTCCCCCACCACAGGAGGGTGAGAGAGGCAGGGCTTGGTGGCCGTGTGTTTACTCAGGGCAAACCAGAGATAGCCCTCCCTCCCTGCAGCCCTGATTTCCTCAGCACGCACCTACTTGGGTTTCTGTGAACCTTGGGGGTCACATTTTTCTTTGACATCAGAAGAAATATTGTCAGACACAGCCTGTGATGTAAACGCTCTATCAGAGCCGTGAAATCTTGGGGTACCCAACTCAGTAAATACAAAGAAGACTTTAGAAAGGACAAGGGGGTGCTTACAAAGTTAAGGACAGAGACGGGTGTCCGTGATAGACTGTTGAGTGGGAGACAGAAGCCAATTACAGGATAGGATGGGTCATTCTCTAATGTTATTCACAGGAGAGATGAGCACAGCTCCTTTAAGGAGTGAGCTCACCTGGAGGGGTCCCAAGATGAGGGAACCCACATTTTCAGCTTTTGGATTGTTTGCAATGAGCTGCTTTTCCAGTATGAGAAAAAATATATAAACTGCACAAACTCTGCTCTCTTTTGTGGCGAAGTCTCCACTCCAGCCTGTCCCTCTGCTTCCTCTCAAATTCATGTACCTGGCTAGAAAATGAACCAGGTGAAAGGGGGCAGATCCCTGCCAGCACTCTGGAAGTCACTTACATCTCTATTAATCAATGTCCTCACATGACACCCCAGTTTTCTAGAAAGAACCGGTGGTTCCTCTGGCCACCATATGAAAACTGACTGTCTAAACATAGCCACAGGTAGGCTGATTCTTGTCCCTTTCCTCACATCCCAAATCCCGCACACCAAGGAACCTGTGACCGAACGTGTGTGCCAGGCCCTGTTCCGAGCGCCATCACCGACTCACTCACTGAACCCTCCTAACACCTCGGCCACGTTGGCTGTCTTCCCCATTTCTCTGATGAGGAAACTGAGGAACGTGGGAGTTGATGACTCAGCCTCAATCATTTCCCTGGCCATCGGGACCCGGCAGCCTGGCTCCAGAGCTCAGGCTCTTACACTTTATTACTCTGCCTCTCAAATGAGGGCAGAAGAGCTGGTTTGCCCGTTGGGATGGTGGCAAATGACTGGTTTGACCGCTGTCATGTGCCTGAGATGCCCGTCCCCTGTCTTGCAGAGGAGAACCAGCGCCTGCTGCTGCTGCGCCCCGAGATGGGCGGCCTGCTGCCCTCCCTGCTGACCTCCCGCGTTCTGGGCCTCCGGAAGCAGAGCCTGGCCCTGCTGCTGCAGCTCGCCAGGACGGACCACGGACGGAGCCTTGTCGTCGGCCACCTTGACCTGACCCGGTAGGGCTCTGCTGGCAGGGTCTTCTCTGCGGCTTTTCACACGGTCACCCGCCACGTTAAGACCTGCCCGTCCCCCTTCCCACACCATCCGACACGGGACGACCTCCCGTCTGAACTTAGCACGTGGGCAGTTGCACCTCTCTGAGCCGCCTCTGTCTCACAGATATTAGAGACGGCGGAGATGGTAGCCCCTCCATCGGGACTGGGCGTCCAGCCCTAGGGCGGGCCGTGGGCCCCTGCCCCTTCGGCCTCGGTGCTCCATCTACCCTCTTTTTGCCTGAACTTCTTCCATTCCTGTTTGTGGTAACTCTGATTTTGCATGTTCTTCAAGCCCTTCCGGAGCAAGGTAGAGCATAAACAAATCAAACACGTCTCGAATACTCTTGCGCGTAGGTCTGTCCAAGGCGTCCGGCTGTAGAAACAGCATGTGCCTCTCCCTTATTACACCTGATAAAAGAAACAACTGAACCCCAGTGATTCTGTCCAGTGCTTTTCAGTCGAAATATTACCAGTTTTTCCATGCAAAATTCTCATTTTCTCTATGAAAAGAGCTGCATGTTGGCGATTTCGTGTCGTTCAACCCAGTGGAAGCAGGAGCCGTGACGAGAGCTTGCTCTATTCGTGTTTCACACACCGTCTAAAAATGAGTTGGCTTCCGATTCTTCTCACTATCATTACCTCACCTTCTCTCTTCTCAGCCTGGGAGGTCGGCGAGATCAGTGTTATGACACCATTTCACAAATGGGGCAGGAGGAGCTGCCTCAGAGAAGCAGGGAATCTCACCCCGCCGTGTCTCTGCAGGCCAGCCCTCTCTCCGATCCCCGGCCAAGCTGAGGCCTCCGGGGCCCCTCCCCGTGTGGGGAGGACGTCCTCTGTGCTCAGGACCGGGTGGTTATTGAGCCCCTCCCCGTCCCAGCCCAGGGGCAGCCCCCATGGCTCACAGGCAAAGGCAACCCCCCTGAAGCTCAGCCCACACAAGCAGATGGATCATTGGAGTTAAGTCCTCAAAAGCATGTTTCACGTTTCACATGACTGCAGTCATTTCCTCAGTACCTTCCTCATGGTTTTTCATTTGGTTTTGGTCTGAGTAAATGTAGCTGAGTTGTCGTAAGCCACCCCCTCCCAGCTGTCTCTGAATTGCTTGAATTGTAATTTGAATTTTTCCATTGTTTTGGAGAGTGGCGTTTATGAGCATCTCACACAGTACGGCCTAGTCCCCAGGCTGTCCAAGACACTCAGCTTCTTACCTTCTGCCCACTATTAAACCGGAAAGAGATGGAATGTGTTCTCTGAAATGAAGGGAGATGGTTCGGCGCAGGACAAGGAGGCACCCAGGTCCCATGACCCTCGCGGGCACACATACCACATTCCTCTTCACGTGCTTTTCCCCAAATGAGAAGTTGGAGCGACAAATGTGCTCTGACAGGCACCGAGCGAGGGCTCATATCACTTTGTGCAAAGCACTGGGGTTTTCAGTTCAGCAGTCATGACCCCAGAGCCTCTGCTCGTCTCCTTCTATTCACGTGGCCCAGGAAAGCTGCTTAGCCTCCACGCACTCCGGTGTCTCATCTGTATCACAGACTAACGATGAAGCTTAACAGAAGTGATACACGTACGCCGGTTACAGTTTTCTCTGCAGCATTTTACACAGCACTTGGCCAGGAGACGCTGGTCTCGTTTACCTCGCGTAACAAAAAAGACTAAAGATGGCAACACCAGTTCAATGACTTCAAGATATCCGGCTCAAGGTCTCTGTCCTTCTCTTGACCTTTCCCTCATGGTCCCACGAGGGTGCTGCAGCTCCAAGTATCACATCCCTTGTTGAGACAGGTTAATAGCAGCTAGGATCTGTCCCATTTATCAAGAGAAGCCACTCCTTATTTCTGTTGGATCAGGATTGTGTCCCATGCCACTCCTGTGGGCAAAGTGGCTCCAGGAGAGTCAGGTAGGATAGAAGGGGAGAGCAGCATATCTGTGGGATTAGCCACCAAACGGCATCTGCCACAGTAAAGAAAGGACTGGTGGGGTGCCTGGGTGGCTCAGTTGGTTAAGCGTCCAGCTTCAGCTCAGGTCATCATCTTGCGGTTTGTGGGTTTGAGCCCCAGGTCAGGCTCTGTGCTGACAGCTCAGAGCCTGGAGCCTGCTTTGGATTCTGTGTCTCCCTCTCTCTCTCTCTCTCTCCCCCTCCCCTGCTCGAACTCTGTCTCTGTCTCAAAAATAAACACGAAAGAAAGGAAGAAAGAAAGAGAGGGAGGGAGGGAGGAAGGAAGGAAGGAAGGAAGGAAGGAAGGAAGGAAGGAAGGAAGGAACTGGAGTCATACCTGACACATGGTGTGGACTCAATAACTTTTAAAAGCATTTTCATTTTCTCTCTTCAGGGTCTATTTGCTCAGGGTCCTAAACTGAGGTGAACGTGCATTTGTTGGTTCACCAGAGCATTTTCTGACCTGGGGTCCACTATAGGGACAACTGTCTGTCAGCAGAGCAGAAAATCTGCCATCCAAAAAGGAGACAGGAGGGAGGAGAAAGGACCGCTATGTCCTTACTGGATAATGACTCCAGTTAGGATGTGTGTCTTGTCACATGGAGAGGAAGTCTCGTTGTTCACGTCTCTCGAGACAAACAGCAAGGTGAGCCAAGACTGCCGGCTCCACTTCTGTGCATTTCAGCGTCGTTTTGTCCATCCTCAAGACTGAAGAAAACAGAGTTAAACTGATGAGTGAAGACTCTGAACTAACTGTAAAATCTGTAATTTCTGATAGCAGGAACACTAGAACACTCTTCTAAGGAAGTCGGGGATTTGCAGAAGCTTGGAGTTACCTGGGACCACAGAAACAGTCCAGTCCAGCCCCATCCAGGGCCGCTGTCCCCTTTGCGGTACCCCACTGTGGTCTGTGTGTGATGCCCTCCAGGGAGGACTCCAGCATTGTCATTGTATTCTTCTCCATGTGATTAGGACGGGCGCTAGAGCAGCTAGTAGACTGGGAAACTTGCCCCAGCCAATTAGAGGATGCAGATCTCACCTCCCAGGGCAGCCCATCCTGTTCCAGGCTAGTTCTGACTGATGGAAAGCTATCTCCTTGCACTGGACACAAAGTGCCTGCCCCATTCCACGCTCCTTACAGGGAGGCCTTGGTCCAGTCTGTTGGAGGCCTCCGGACCGCTTCAATTCTCCCACTTTCCAGTGTTTGCGGCATCTGAAGACACTGATCTTTTCCAGGTTAAGCATCCTGGTTTCCTTGACCATTCTTCAGATTATTTGACTTCCAGACCCCTCCTAGAACGAGCTGCTGAATAATCCGGTGGCATAGATGTGGGTGGCTGGAGTCTACTCCTAAACCCCAGTCCCCAACCTGATGGTCCCTTTTCTGCCTCTGTTGTTGGCTTCCCCGTGGCACTGGGTCCTGTGGATTGCTGCACTCTTCGTGAAACTCCAGCACGTGGCTGGCCACCCCTCGTGGCCCTCCTTCTGCCCCCAGGCTCTTCCTTCCTGGTTTCCTTGGCAAACTCCCCTTATGCGGTCACCCTTGCAAATCAGGGATCCTACTCTTGGCCCTCTTCTCATTCGTGGCCTCAATTATCACATACAAGTCCCTCTCTTGAGTGCCAGAAAACCCTCCTCTGCTGCCGGACATCTTCCGTGTCAACTCCACAGGCATCACTAGGTTAAATCACAAGTGGTTCTTCAAAGCAGACCCTCTGCCTGAATTTCCTATCTTCATAGGTGGCACTTCCATCCACCCAGTCGCTTAAGCCAGACTCCTGAGGGCCCCTCTGGGTGGGAAGATGGTATATTGTCACTTCTCCCTCTTCCGCATCCCGGGATCCTTCCTTAGGGCTCTCTTCTGGCATCTGTGAGCACCCCTTCTAGGACTTCACGAGGGCCTCTCTCTTCCCAACTGTGTGTCTCGCCCTGCCCCTGCCTCAGCGAATCCCCCCATCTTTACTGTCTGGACCATTCCAGTTCTCCCCCCGTTGGATCCCCTGTCTCCTGTACGGTGGGCTCCAGTCCTGCCTCCGCTATTCCACCATAGGGATTTGCCTCCGATGCACATCTGTTCTGTTATGTGCCTACTTAAAACTCCAGAATGACTCTCTAAGGCCTATAGCATTAATTCTCCAACACCACGAAACACAGTGCTCGGGAACTCCCTACACACTTCACTAAGACGCAGCCTCCGCCAAAGACCGAGAGGCCCACGAAGCTGCCTCCCCCACCATTCACCAGCACACTCGGCAAAACCTAGGCCCGCGGGTGAAGCACAAATTGCCAGCAGGACACAGAAGGCGCAGCACCCCGCCTTGCCGCTCGCTGTCCTGTCCTCGTGCCGTAAGCAGCAGCTATGAGGAACTGCTGGCGTCCCCACGTGTGCCCCTGCCGTTTTGTGCCTCACCGTCCTTGTGAATGCCGTGTGCTCTGCTTGTGATGCTCTGCCCCTGTCCCCATGTGCCTGACACAGAGCTGAGACGTTGTCTTATTTCCTTGCTGCGGCCCCAGAACCCACCACACCGTCTGGCACTTTGTCATCAGTAAGTGATGTTGCTTGAATGAACAAACACAAGTGAACACTGTACTTTCGGGGGACAGCCGACATGCCCTCTGCTCTCTGAAGCCTTTATCTCCGTCCTCCCACACCACATGCCAGGTAGACACTGTGCCCACTTTACATGCATCTGTTTCTAACATACCACCTAACGCGTGTGTCACTGTAGGGGACCAGGTGCCCAGCACTGTATCCCTGCACTGAGCCCAGCACCGAGCACACAGTAGGTGGTTAGTGCGGGTTGGCTGGACAGATGACTCCTAGTGGTGCCAGCCAGGCCGTTAGGACAGCCACAGATTGCATTAGCTTTTTTTGGCAGCTGTAGCACACTGTTTGTTCATCCTGGGTTTGCAATCGGCTAAATGCCCTTGAATCTTTCACATGAGCCAGGTCTGAACCAGGTCTCCCAGGTCTATTGCTCATACAGAATTTCCAGCTCTAACGGGAGGGCTTTGAATTTAACCCTATTCAATATCATCCGACATATTCAGCAGCCCGTCAAAATCTTGTTGAAACCTTACTCCATCCCCCACTTCGTTAGGGGGCCCTCCCTCCCACTTGAGTCGGCAGCAGATTAGGAAGCATGCCACCTAGATGTCACTTATGGTGATTGAAGTTGGCAGAGGTGCCAGAGATTCCGTCCCAGTTGACATCTGATAGTCAGTGAACTTTGGTTAAAACTGTTCAACCCTCTGGGAGTTTAAGTGGCAGAGTCATCCCCATAGGAAAGTGTCTGTCTCTTTGGGGTGGGCAGGGAGCTGGGCTGCTCAGGAGGACGTAGTGAGGCCACCTTTCAGCTTATGTGACCCAGACGCAGACTCCTTTCTGGCCTTTTTGTGAGGTCTCCTTGTTGGGGATGCTGTCGGCTGGAGGACAGCCTGCTCTGAGGTTGTTCTGGATTTTTGCAGATTGTTGGAAGCCCTGGTGTCCTTTCTTGATTTCTCAGATAAGAAGGCCAACTCTGCTATGGAACTGCTCACAGACTTGGCTCTGGAAGAAAGGTAATTTTTATTTCCAGAAACTGACATTTCCTTTTCAACATTTGTAAAACTGTCTGATCTTTAAAAATATGCACTATGCAGGGAGGTTTGGCCAACTGAGCATCATAAGATTCACTGAGTAGAAGAGCCGCTGCCTTCCAAGCAGGGGGCTGTGGCTGGCCCTTCCAGTCCCCCCTGCCTGCAGGGGGACCCCCGTCCTTCATGGGTCTGGAAGCAGTAACAGACTTAAAAAACGGTACCTCTCACAGTTTACAAAGCTACTGTCAGTTGGAGAAGCTTCCTTCCCTTCATCAGTGCCCATTCGGAACTGCCCAGCAAATGTGTGTTGAATGAGTCTGAGAATAGAAAGCAACCTGCCCTTGGGTTCTCAGTGGCATTGTGGGTAATCCCCCCTTCCCTCCACTTAGCTGCTGGGGAAGACAGCAGAGGTCTTCAATTTTCATAATTCTTGGGGGTTTAAGTGCATCTTTGGTCTGTTTTTAAATCTCACAAACTTAAGGGTGTCTTGCTTAGCATGGTCCTATGATGAGAAAGAGCTGTCTGTGCCCACAGACAGGCCATGGCATGGGCCGGGAATGTGTCAAAGCCGCTCTAGTAGGAGCAGATGTGTGTGTATCTGGGCCCTCCTCACCGCTGTGCAATAAACATGCTTGCTCTGTGTTTCCTGTTTGCATGGCCCACAGAACCAGGGGAGGGCCGGGCTGGTGGTGAGTGAGCTTGGCAGAAATCGAGGGATTCCAGCAACTTCCGCACTAAAAGAGTTACCACGTGAGGTCTGCTGTTTAACGTCAAAGGCAATTCTCCCGACTTAGAAAAATTAAAGCCACATTACATACCCAGTGACATTTTTTTTTTTTTTGGTTCAGAATAAATCATCCATGCATACTGCACATCACACGGTCCCTGAGCCTGTGATACTCTGCTCCCTTACCCAAGACACCGTATTTCTGTTATAGTTTGTGCAGTGTAGAACTAAATCGTGGGGATGTTTTCTCCACAGATTCCAAGTCTGGTTCCAGGCCAACCTTCCAGGTGTGCTCCCGGCACTCACAGGTGTTCTGGTGAGCAAGCCCGCATTTTTCGCACCTGTGACAGACATTCGCAGACGCGTGAGCAGAGCCGTTTAAACACAGTTTACGCTCCAGAACTCCTGTTGTCTCTCGGGTTGATTAATCATTTCTTCACAGCTGGAATTGACACAATTCTGTTATCACAACAAGTGCAGTTGGGACAGGTGGGGAGGGCCTATGGATGGGGCTCGAGTGCCGGGGAAAAGAGGATGGGTGTGGACTGTGTCTTAGGTGGAGGCAGAGAGAGGGTGTCAGCTCCGGTCGGTCAGTCCCCTTCTGACCCCAAGGCTCGTCGTAAGTACCACGGGCAGCCGTGTCCCTGAGTGGTGGTCATCCCCAGCGGGAAGGCAAGTAGTGATTTGAGCTGATGAAGCAGGACATAGCAAGGTGGGGTCCTCCTAGGACAGCATGCTATGACTGGACCCTGTGCCATGGGAGTCACCAAAGTCTCAGGGGACCTGAGAGCTTGCCCATATCCCTGTATTCCACGCACATGGAAATGGAAGCTCTGAGAAGGGACGAGACTCACCCCAGCCCTCCCAGCGGGTTGGTGGAGTCACTGAGATGAAGCCCCAGGCCTCCCCATCCCAGGCTAGGGTGCTTTTGGGTCCACTGCCTGTGTGCCTCCCTCCATGCTGGTGCCAGGTGGCCCCATTGGTGCCCCTGGGTGACATTCCGCAGTCTGCTTCCCAGGCGTTTTGCTGAGTGAGGGATGCCCCTAGAGATTGCTCCGGCATCGTTTGCCTGCTCTCTGCAGACTTTCCTTCTCTTGGCTCATTCTTAGAGGAGAGAACCTACAATAACCAACACGTCAGCTCTTTGCCAGTGTATTGCCCTCATGGGAAACCTTAGTGCTGAGGCTGCCGTCCGAAGACAGATGTGTGGCTCTGAAGAGTTCGGGGATGCCTGTCTGGGCCTCATGGTACTGTGACTCTTCCGTTCAGAATGTAGTCCTTTACCTGCTTTGGGAGCAGTGGCTTCTTCTTGATTAGCCGGCTTTTCCAAAAATTCTTTTTGAGGGGGCTGGAGCCAGTGGCTTACCCCTTCTACAACCATAGATTTTATGGGTGGCCGGCCTTAAAGAGCCCTCCATCCACCCTGGAGAGTTTGGAGGACTTTCCGGTGGAGTTGGCTTGACTGCCCACTCCCCAGTTTAAACATAGGACCGGGCCGAGCCACAGTCTCATGGCTCAGGCACCAGAGATTCCTTGCAAGTCTTCTCCACTAACACTAATTCACGGAATTGGTCTCTGATCTTCCACCATCTCCTAGTGTCACAACACTGACAGTTCAGGGCGCGTGAGTAACTAAGATCACTGCCAAAGGGATGAGGTGGCCGTGAAAAGCTGCAGGGCAGAAAGGTCACTGATCCCTTTGCTTTGTTTCCCAAGGCCAGGTGTGAAGAGGCTGTGGACCTGTTCAGAAACGTCCTGTACACGCTCCTGGGACTTGTGATGAACTTGTGTCTTCAGTCCCCCTTCATCTGTGAGGTACGGCAGTCTTTCCTCCCTGCAGGGAGCCCCGGCACAACCCAAGCCCAAGCCTGTGCATTAATAGAACTGCTCTGGCTTTCAGAGAGAGAGTAGAAGCGGGGGACTCACACCCTGGTGGCGGGAATGGGGAGAGCAGGACGGACACTGTGTCACTCTGCTCCAGAAAGTGGACCGAGTGTCCAGGATGTGCTGAGCACAGTGCTAGGTTCTGCCTTTCCAAAGTCAAGTAAAATGTGCTCCCCGCCCTCAAGGCATTGCCCTGTAGTTAGGGAGATGAGACAGTTGTGGGAAGCAGCAAGAGCGATGGAAGAAGGGGTCGTGAGGGAAATACGGACAGGGTGTGGCCATGCTGAAGAGGGAGAGGCCAGTGCTGTTGGCTCAGAAGGAGCTCCATGGAGGATTCAGATTAACAGGCCATTTAGACCTCCTCCTCTCTCCTGTCGTGGCAGGTTTGGGCTGTGGAGGTGAGCAGAAGGTGCATGTTTCTACTCAACAGCCAGGATGGAGGGATCCTGACAGTAAGTGTCTCCCCGGGAGATCCAGAAACGGCTTCCTTTGTTGTTCCAGGGGAGTCGGTGACCGTCCAACCCAGTGCCCATCTGTGGACCCCCAAGAGTCCATGGACCCAAGTCAGGAATCTCTTTTCTGTATGGTTTGCAACTTAACAACTTCGACAGTTTAATTATAGGATTTGTCCTTGGAATAGGACAAATTGTACAGGTGATGAGATTTCATTTACAATCTTTTTCCATACTCAAGAAAGCCAGGCCTGTATTTTGAAGCCCATGATCCCAGAGGCTGTTTATGCACAATGGTTTTAGCCCCCTTGGACATGCATGCTGGGGTGGCTTTCTTATTTGTGCTTCTGACATTTGGACAAGAAAGCTGAGAAAGACCTGTGGTCAACACAGAGCATCGGGGGGACATCAGTATGATCCACAGACCATTTGCTATCATCCAAGGATGTGTTGTTTACTCACAGAAGTAATCACCCCAACTTCTCCACCTATTAGGTCAGGGCCCTAGTGCTCAGAGAAACACCTGGGGCACATCCAGCAGGTGTGGGAAACCAGTCCTCCAAGGGAGCACATACTGGAGACTGGGTCCAGGATCACAATAAAGGTTCTGAACAGATGCAACGAACCCTGTGTGGGACTAGTGTGCCTGCAACTTCCCCAAAGTCAATTCAGACAGGACAGGGTGGAGGGTTTTCATGTGGACTCCTGGAGTGCATGGCAGGTCTCCAGGGTCCCTGGAACCCCCTGAAATTGTATAGACAGTTTTGGGGGCACATGCATTTTCATGGCAAAGGCATCATGCCTTTCATCAGATCCTCAAAATAAAGACCCATCACCCCAAAAGTGGCAAGCATCACTATTGTCAGGTGCTTGGGTTTTCCAGAATGGTTTAGACCAGAGCTAGCGAGCTAACCTTTTAAGGACTCTCCTGGCCAGATGTTTCTAGGACTCTCTGCCTGTGCCTCAGTCAGGTGCTGGCCGACCAGCTTGTTGGACAGAGCAGCAGTGTCACCAAGGCCATCTGGTCCCTTGGGAGTGGGCTCTCCCCTGTGTCTTGGGCCTAACAAGAGATCTGTAGTGTCAGCTGTGGCAACATTCTGGCACCTGTAGGGAGCAGATGAGGGAAATAAGACTGATCATATGGTAATACCCATATTTATCCCTTCTCTGTAGGGAAACCTCATTAAAATCAGACTGAAAACATTAGGGAAGGAAAAAAAACTAGAAATCCACACTGACAAAATGAACAGGCAAGAGATCATCAGTCAGTTTTTAAATAATTTTAACCCGT
Organism: Prionailurus bengalensis; assembly: GCF_016509475.1. Classification (NCBI taxonomy): domain Eukaryota; kingdom Metazoa; phylum Chordata; class Mammalia; order Carnivora; family Felidae; genus Prionailurus; species Prionailurus bengalensis. The sequence continues at coordinate 11,403,036 of NC_057346.1, forward strand.
TTCTGGAAGATGAAGAACACCTACAAATGTCATAGCTAATGAGGCAGGGCTGAAGGAACCTCAGTACAGAGAACAGATACAGAGGACACAGATTTGCCTTGTAGGACCCTGGAGAGGCTCGAGACTCCAGAACACCAGGTGCTACGGAGGCTACAAGTAAGAGATGGGGGACCGCATGTGGCAGTCAGGTGTCTATACCTCTGGTGGAAAATCAGAGCTTTTTTTTCTCTAAGGGAATTGACAGGCCAGAGAAAAATGTTTTGCTTTCTAGTGTCTGGGAGTGCTACCTCTGCACGTGTCAGTCAACAGACTCCCAATAAACACAGCACACCGGAATATATTTTTATTGCTCTTTCATAAGTGTGCCCATAAATGGGCAGCTAAGGGTCACGGGACATTTCAGGGAAGCCACACACAGAAATAGAAAAAGCAAGAGAAACAGAAAAACATGAACCCAGAAGAAATAGAGATGATATAGGAAACAAAAGAAAAAGTGACGATCGTTTGTGTCCTCCGAAAGATTCAAGATAACATTATATCTATAACACCTAGCTAGCTCTTTGATAAAAACAACAGCTAGCTCTTTGATAAAAAGCAAAGTGGAACTAGAAAATCATAAATGGCGTCCGCCAGAAAGCAGAACTGGCAGACAGAGATTCGGACAAGATGAAGGACAAGCTAAGAGAGAGACCCTAAGGATCAATCCAAGAAGCCTGCTGTCTAGTAAAGACCCTGCTACTCCCAGAGCACTGCAGGGTGTCGGGGCAGGACTTTCTGTGCCAGAGCTGACCTGCTCAGTTCCATGTAGAGCTGAAATGAACGGGGCCCCTGCATGCCAGGGGCCCTGTTTCCAGCCCTTGAGTCACCTGTCCTGCACTTATATAATGAACACTGCTTCCTGCCTAGTCCTTGGCCGCTACATATTTGTAAAACCGAGGTGCGTGTTTTGCTCCCCACACTAATGATTGTTTTCGCCTCACTAAACTACTTGCTGACTTTTAAAGGTCATCAGAATTTATGAACAGAACGATTAATGATCTTCACTTTCCGCTTCACCCAGAGAGCCGCTGGCGTCCTCAGCCGCACCCTGTCTTCCTCTCGGAAGATTATTGAGGAGGCCCTGAGAGCAGGAGTGGTGAAGAAGATGATTAAGTTCCTAAAGGTAGAGCAACTTACTGGGTTACAACCACTTGCATTTCCAGGAGCGGCACAGGTTATCTGAGGGACAGAATTAAGGAGGGTTTTGTTCCATTCAGGGGCTGCCATTTCACCCCTGCCCTCTGTGAAACTTCTTGAATGAGGATTCCTTCCACCTGTCACCCAAGACAGTGCTCTGAACATCACCGTAAGATTGCTGAACAAATCCGTAAATTGTTCATTAGAAGCATCCATAACAATTGGTGGCCACTCGAGCCTCACTTAAAAATATACAGGCTCTGTCCCCGAAAAAGATGGTTGGCGTGGCTTTCCACAAGGTCCCACGGGCCCCGTGTTTGGCTCGTGTTCTGCTGGCCATGCTTTCTCTGGCTGTCTGGAGAATGTTGGCTGTAGCTCCGCTTATGAGGGAGGGAGGGGGCAGCGTTGTTCTGGGACAAAATGGTGCTTCTGTGATCTGAGTCAGCGCAGCAGCTGAAGTAGACCCACCGGAAGGACCAGGTGAATAAGGACCCCACGGGAGGCCTTCTCATAAAACCCCAGGCTGAGCAGGGCCAGGAGGCATGCTCTGTCAGGGGGCCGCTGCTGAGGCAGGGGCAACATTGAGGGGTAGAAGGTTGGGTCAGCGTTATTAAGCTGCCACATGGACAATGACCATCACTCACCCCATGCAAGTCTTGCACCCCGCCGGAAACTGCTGATCACGTGCACACACGTGTGCACTGTGCATGTATATATGCACGTGTGCCTCTTAAAGATCCTGCATTGGGTGATTTTGAGGGTTATGAGTTGACAGTTGTCACCTCTTAAAATGATCTAGATTTGTGATGTTCTCCATGCAGGCCTGTCAGCCTGACAGCCTTAGCAAGTCATTCCCTATTCTCCAGTGGTGAGGTGACATGGTGAAAGGCGGGAGGGGGGGGGGGCGCTCTTCCTGCCTCTTTGGTACATCTGCCAGTCAACAGCACCATGCCTTCCTCAGCCACTCACTCATAAAACCCTCTCCAGGCAATTACCCAGGTGCACATGACAGGCCCGCATTCCTGTCGGGCTGTGGGCTGTGCTGCTGGGGACGGGAATGACACCAGCCTGGCAGGGCCCGGGCCTGCTCACCGGGAAGCACCCGCCATTCTCAGGGGAACTGTGTTTTAGAAGTTTAGGAAGCCGCTCACACAGGCACAGCTGCTCGCTGGTTTGTGGCCAAGAACAATCAGAGGAGTGACTTTATTTTTCCAATTTCATTCTGAAACCCAGACAGGAGGCCAGACCGCATCACGATATGCCGTGAAGATACTAGCTATCTGCACTAATAGCCAACACAAAGCACGAGAAGAAGTGATAAGACTGGATCAAAGTAAGTGATAGTTTCCCTAGGCAAGAGCCTACATCCCAGAGGTTAATCCCGCCTCACAGCTGCCCAGGGAGCAGGGGCGAGACGTGGGGAGAGGCACTGCAGAGCCCTGTTAACCTCTCTCTAGACTGTTTACTAAGATTATCTGTTTCACCCTGTTCTGGAAGCATTTAATTAGCCTTCAGCTGCACACAGGTAGCACACCCATGCTGGAGACCCTGCTGCGAAGCAACTCAAAGATGACAGGGTCGAGGCCAGGAGCCACTGCCTCTCTCCTAGTAAACTGAAATGGTTTCTTTGGGTTTTTTTATTAATTTTTTTAACATTTATTTATTTTTAAGAGAGAGAGCATGAGCGGGCTCATGCAGAGCATCTGCTTCGGCTGATCTAACACGAATTCTCTCCCTTCACGGACCTTTAGTGAGCAGGGAAGTAGCAGAGTCAGAGGCAGCCTTAGTCTAGTAACTAAACATGGCTGCGGTCATGTACAGCGGGTGTTCCCAGCGAGGCAGCCTGTGAATGTTCTTCACACGTCCTCTGGCGTGGAAGAAGGAGCCCTTCTTTTTCATCCTGCTCCTTGCCCTGCAGCCACAGGGAGCAGGCCCGGGGGCCCCTACTCGGGGCCTTCAGATGGAGTGCAGGGGCTTAGAACGGGGACTTTAGGGAAGACAGACCTGTGTGACACATAACATTCAGCCACACAACGACTGTGTCACTCTGGGCACTGCCCTGGGCACCTGAGAAACATCAGAGATGCATCCAGGAGCCGAGGAGGTCCATAGTACTCAGCAAATACTTGCCGAGTGACCAAGTGACATGTCAGAGCTTTGGGGAGGCTCAGTGTCACTGACACTCCAGGTGCTCCTCCTGTCCCTTGCTGTTTGAGGTTCAGAGGGACAGATGCTGGTTCTCTCCCCTCCCTCTAGAGTTTGGCATTCTGCTGAGGCTGCTCAGCTCAGAGGATGAGATTGTGGTGGCCAACGCTGCCCTCTGCCTGGGGAACTGCATGGAGGTGCCCCGTGCCGCGTCTTCCCTGCTGAAGACGGACATTGTGCAGGTGCTGCTAAGGCACGCAGGTGGCGACGCCCAGAAGACAGCCGTGCAGCTGAACGCAGGGATCGCCCTGGGGAAGCTGTGCACGGCCGAGCCCAGGTATGCACCCGCTCCAAGCCGGGGTGGCCCACGTCAGTTACATCCTGGAAGACGCAGGGCCAGCAGAGGTACCATGCGGTGGCCATGTGGTGGCTGGGCCTCTGTGCCACCCAGAACTCCGTGGAGAGCCCCGGGAGTCCTGGTGCTTCCTGTGCACACAGGTGTTAGGCCCAGTAGCTACATCCCTGAGAGACCTGGGCTCTCAGGCTCCAGTGAGAGAGGGGGAAGATGCTTCTCTGATAGGCATCTGTCCTGTGCACTCACTGTCATCATCTTCCCTCCATTCCATTCTCTCCTTCTCTTCTAGCTTCTTGCCCATCTGTCCACGCATCCCTCCTCCTTCACTTTTTTGCCCGTTGCCTGAGCATGTGGGAGAATGCCCAATGAGGGCCACATTCCCGTGCTGGAGGAAACTGAAGCAAGAATGGCATGTTTAAGACAAGCCAGGGCAAGAGGTCTCTGCTCTCACTGTGTGCACTGCTTCCCTTTTAGCTCAGGCTTCTGTTCTGCTCTGGCTGGGTTCTGATGTGCTGAAACACCTAGTTATCATGCATGTCTGAGGGACGGAGTCCCGGCATAGGAGAGGGGTGCCTTCCATGGACAGGGAGCAGAGCTGACTCCTTCTCTTCCAGACTAAGTAAGCCCTCTGATTCCTCCCCAGAGAGTCAGAGGGTCGACTGGGATCACATCTGAGGCCCTTTCAAGTTCTGTCTGATTGTTCAGACGGAAGGCACAGATAAAATCTTTCTTCTACAGAAAGCAAGGCACGTTAGCTAGGTTGAGCTCAAAGTGGCAACCTACTGGGGAGTCCCCGAGAGCAAGGCCCCATCGGATCAGCCTGTCCATCTGCCACTCATGACAGTATTTACCGTGTTTTTGTACCTCCCTGAGCACCTTACGTGCTTTGATGGCCAGGGCTCCCAGGGCAACAGCTACTTCCCCTTTCTGCCTCACCAGCCAGCTTCTACCTGAGAGGGGGTGGCTCCAGGCACCATGGCATTAATGTCCTGAACTTGGTGTTCTGATTATGGCAGATTTGTCACTCAGCTGAGAGAGCTGCACGGGATAGAGATTCTCAACTCCACCATGAAGTACGTGGCTGATTCTTAAGATATGTGGCGTCTGTGCACATTTTCAGCATCACGGGACTGTGTGCTAGGGGTGGTTCCTGTGCTAATAAAGACTGTCGGAATGGCCACTCCAGAGCTGGGCATTGTTTTCAGATGTTTGCCTTCTGGTTCTCACTGATAATGGCAGAGTGGGTGTCAGGCCGGCCACGGTGTTGGAAACCACTCAGCATCCATCACACTTTCCTCCTCCTGTCCCTTCCTGCCCTGCAGGGCCTGGACGCCAGCAAACAAAAAGCCACATTTCCCAGATCCCCTTGTAAGCAATGTTTCTAGACAGGAACCAGACTCTTCCCGCCCCTTTGGCTGTTTCTGCTGGTAACATCCAAGAAACATCAAGTTTTTCGACAGCGGGATCTCAGTGTCCGAGTTCCAGCTCCAGAGTGCCCAGGGACAGTGGCAGCGGCAGTGGCAGCTTCTTCGGGCCTGGCCTGCCACTGTGCCATGTACTCTTGAATTCAGTGGGTTGAGTAGTAGGGGGAGGCTCCCGAGGCAGGGAGTTCTCTGTGATCCAGGGAATCGTTCCTGGAGGCGCCGCCTGGTGCCTTAGTCCGGCCCATCTAAGGGTGTTCTCAGCACCCTGTTCCTTGTGTCAGATGGTTTTCTGCTTCAAGTGCCAAAGCAGGGGCATCTGTTTCTGCCCTGAACTCGTATAAACATCGACATATTTGTTCCCTGAGCCCACTCTGCACTCTCGCCCCATCCCCAAAATGCACTGCACCCTTACAGCAGCCACCTCTGGACCCCAAGTCCCTAAGTGAAGAGTCTAGTGAGTGACACAACTCTTTCGCATCTCAGCACAGTCATGTGACCATCTCAGGGTAGAGAGCAGGCCCCTCATGGTATAGTGAACGCTGAGAGTCTCAGACTGGAGTTCCCAAAACTTATGGTCCTACCCCGCTTCCTGGCAGGTGCATGACTCTGGACAAGTCGCTTAACCTGTCTGAGCTTTGCAGCTTCTGGAAAAGCCAGACTAATAGCTGTCCAACCTATCACCCATGTTGCTGTCAAGCCTAAATGAAGTTTGGGAGCTAAGGGCACTTTGGGAATTACAAAGTGCTGCACAAATAGATTACCAGGGTGGACCTTGAGGTTGAGGGGACTGACTGTGGCATCAGCTAGATTAAATCTGAGGGCCCCAAGCCAGGGTAAAGCCCATGTCCCTTAAGGAATCAGAGCTGGACATTTTCCAGGCCATATAGGAAAGGAAATCCTCCCCCTCCTCAGAGTATTTATTCAACACACCCAAGAAACGATTCTCCACAAGTGAGGTAGCCCTTGGCATGAATTAAGAACTCTGCTCCTGAAACCATGATAGAGAATTGGCATTTTGAGGGGCCAAAAGGAAATCAATAGCCCTGAGACCCTAGAGCTGGGATCGGAGCACTGCCTGGGGCTGGAGTGAGCTCGCTAGAGCACTGTGATGTGGCCACAGCACCATCCCCAGGGGCATGTGACAGGCTGCAGCAGAGAGGCCAGGACCTGTCCACTCAGTCCCATCAGGCAAACAAACACACTTCAAGAGACTACTGGATTGCAAAGGGAGTCGGCGTGATGCTAACTAAGCAGAGCCCAGAGAAGAAAGTCAGAGGCCACCAAACGTGCTGTTTTCAGAGGGAATGCAGTGGAGCTTTAAAAATGGAAAAGACTGTCTGCCTGCACAACCAGCAGGCTCCTCTCCTTGGATTCCAAGTTCAGGCCCCTCCTCCCCCTCTGGCTGCACTCCTCCGTGGCTCTTGAAAATGGCTACTATATGTGTAATCTCTTCCCCAAAGAGTGGGAAATATCAGATTATATTATTCTCTCTGCCTCAGAGTGCCTGCCAGAGCAGTAATGTTCCCCGCTTTGGAGGAAGGTCTGGCTGCCCCTGAAGAGCTCTCCCCTCTCGAGGATGGAGAGAGATGTTTTCCATGCCAGTGTTCATCTCCAGTGCAAGCCAGCCCTCCCTAACCTTGTCACCCCCAGCACACGTCACCATGCCGGGCTCCCAGGAGGCATGGAAAATACGGCTCCCACCATCCTTCCCACTCTCTGGGCCATGGCTTATTCAGGGAAAGCCAACCGCTGGTTCCATGGGCAAAGGGGTTGAGATTATCCATCCTAAAGAGAATGTGGCCATGACCAATATGGAACAGAATGACCACCCTGAGGCCACAACAGGGATGTCAGGTAACAGATGGCAAACAGCTGTCCTAGACAATGTGACGGCCATGGTCCTAGAGGTCAGCAAGGCAGGACTAAGGTTAAATGTTGGGAGGAAATAGCAGGAAGGGGCAGGACATGCCTCTGCAGGCACTTTCCTGAGGATCTGTTAACAAGAACTTCCTGGCTTGGAGAGCCTGTTTTCTAAAGGCCTTTAGAGTAGGGGCTCTTCAGAAGGCCCTGTAAGAGGAGAGAGTCATTGGAGGTGAAGAAAACATTTACTCTCCTCCCCCATATGAGAGACTCTCTCTTTATTTTGTTTTACTTATTTTTTGAGAGGCAGAGAGACAGTGCGAATGAGGGAGGGGCAGAGAGAGAGGGAGACACAGAATCCGAAGCAGGCTCTGGGCTCTGAACTGTCGGCACAGAGCCCGACGCAGGGCTCGAGCTCACAAACCATTTGATCATGACTTGAGCCAAAGTCAGACGCTTAACCAACTGAGCCACCCAGGCGCCTTGCCCGAGGAGGGACTCTTGGTCCTCACGGGCCATTGACCTGCAGGCCTACAGAGAGAATGAGAGAATGAATCATGCCCATGCACTGAGCATTTGCTCTATGCGAGGCACTGTAATAGGTGCCTAAATATCTTGCCCCATCAAAGCCTCACAGAGACGCTGTGAGGCAGGTATCATCTCCATGTGATGGGTAGAGAAACTAAGACATGAAGACAGTAAGTACTTCTTATCGAGAACCACATGGCTGGTAAGTAGGGGAGTCAGAATTTCCCTCCAGCCTGGGTTTTCACTCCTTCCAGAGGCAAACATTTCTCCACTTACTGAACATAGCTTGGGGCGAAAGGCTTCTAGTTTCTCTGAGCCTCAGTTTCCGCTCTATAAAATGGGAGCAGCAGCCCCTACTTACAGCATTCCTGGGTTTGAATTTAACAACCTTGAAGTGCCTGGCACAGGTGACTGGAAAATAGAAGGCTTGTACTTAATGGTGACTATTCAGGTGACTATTTTTAGGCTAGAAATTACCAGGAGCTCATTACCTGCCTCCTCCCACCCTCACCAAAATACACTCATCTCCTAGGCAGCCCATCTCAACGCAGGCGAGGTGTGTTTGCCTTTCCCTCTCTCCTGTGCCCTCTGGCAAACATGAGGGTCCCCCAAGACCCAGCTGTGGACCTGCCTTCTAATACCTCCAAGGCATCAAGGTCTGGTGGCCTGGGCGGGGTGGGGCCATGAACAGCGCTCACTGGTGGTGTGACAGTGCTTATTGCCTGTGGAGGTAAGGGGGGACGGGCTGCATTTACGCCAGCAGCACCCCATGAGCAGTGGGCTGGGAGCCCTGAAACGGGAAGGGCTTCAAAGCCCCCATGACTTACAGATGCTCCCTGTATTTGTCCTCACTTTAGAATCAAGAGAGCCTGGGGTGCCTGGGTGGCTCAGTCCGTTGTCTGACTTCAGCTCAGGTCATGATCTCATGGTTGGTGAGTTCAAGCCCTGTGTTGGGTTCTGTGCTGACAGCTCGGGGCCTGGAGCCTCCTTCAGATTCTGTGTCTCCCTCTCTGCTCCTCCCCTGCTCACACTCTGTCTCTCTCTCTCCCTCAAAAATAAATAAAGATTACAAAAAAAATCGATGGTGCTCATTCATCAAGATACTGCCAGAGGCTATAGAACCCGCCCCCCCCCCCCCCCCCCCGCCACCTTCAGTGAGTGCCCAGGAAAGGGAGTAACAGCTGACAATCGCCTCCAACAAGAAGTTTCCAGGGGTCCTGCTGTGGCCTGGCACCTGTGATCTGAAACCTGCCGGATGACTTTTTTAATTATTATTTAAATGAGACTTCTATTTACAAATATCTTTTCCCATTCCTTCCCTTGCCTTTTAGTTTTGTTGATTGTTTCCTTTGCAGTGCAGAAACTTTTTATCTAGAGGTCCCAATAGTTCATTTTTGCTTTTAATTCCCTTGCCTTTGGAGATGTGTCAAGTAACAAAATGCTGAGGCTGAGGTCAGGGAGGGTTTTTTCCTGCTTTCTCCTCTAGTGTTTTGATGGTTTCCTGTCTCACATTGAGGTCCTTCATCCATTTTGAGTTTATTTTTGTGAATGGTGTAAGAAAGTGGTCTAGTTTCATTCTTCTGCATGTTGCTGTCCAGTTCTCCCAGCACCATTTGTTAAAGAGACTGTCTTTTTTCCATTGGATATTCTTTCCTCCTTTGTCAAAGATTAGTTAGCCATACTTTTGTGGGTCCAATTCTGGAGCCTCTATTCTATTCCATTGGTCTGTGTGCCAATACCATGCTGTCTTGATGATGACAGCTTTGTAGTGGAGGCTAAAGTCTGGGATTGTGATGCCTCCTGCTTTGGTCTTCTTCAAAATTACTTTGGCTATTCGGGGTCTTTTGTGGTTCCATACATATTTTAGGATTGCTTGTTCTAGCTTCAAGAAGAAAATGACGTATCAGACAAAGGGCTAGTATCCAAAATCTATAAAGAACTCACTAAACTCCACACCCAAAAAAACAAATAATCCAGTGAAGAAATGGGCAGAAGACATGAATAGACACTTTTCCAAAGATTTGACATCCAGATGGCCAACAGACACACAAAAAGATGCTCAATGTCACTCCTCATCAGGGAAACACAAAAGAAAACCACACTGAGATACCACCTCACACCTGTCAGAGTGGCTAAAATGAACAAATCAGGAAACTATAGATGCTGGTGAGGATGTGGAGAAACGGGAACCCTCTTGCACTGTTGGTAGGAATGCAAACTGGTACGGCTGCTCTGGAAAACAGTGTGGAGGTGCCTCAAAAAATTAAAAATAGATCTACCCTATGACCCAGCAATAGCACTGCTAGGAATTTACCCAAGGGATACAGGAGTGCCGATGCATAGGGGCACTTGTACCTCAATGTTTATAGCAGCACTTTCAACAATAGCCAAGTTATGGAAAGAGCCTAAATGTCCATCAGCTGATGAATGGATAAAGAAATTGTGGTTTATATACACAATGGAATACTACTTGGCACTGAGAAAGAAGGAAATCTGGCCTTTTGTAGCAACATGGATGGAACTGGAGAGTGTTATGCTAAGTGAAATAAGTCCTACAGAGAAAGACAGATACCATATGTTTTCACTCTTAGGTGGATCCTGAGAAACTTAACAGAAGACCATGGGGAAGGGGAAGGAAAAAAAAAAAGTTAGAGAGGGAGAGAGGCAAACCATAAGAGACTCTTAAACACGGAATAAACTGAGAGTTGATGGAGGGTGGATAGTAGGGGAAAGTGGGTGATGGGCATTGAGGAGGGCACCTGTTGAGATGAGCACTGGGTGTTGTTTGGAAACCAATCTGACAATAAATTTCATATTAAAAAAATAATAATACATTTTTTTAAAATTTAATAATTAAAATAAATAAATAAATAAATGAGACTTCTAATTTGATCTCAATTTTAAAATGGCAAAATGGGAACACTTGGGGTTCTCTCTCTCCCTCTCTCTCTCTCCCCCTCCCCTGCTCATGCTCTGTTTCTCAAAAATAAATAAACTTTAATATGGCTTTTGGTTTTGTTTTGTTTTGTTTTGTTTTGTTTTGTTTTGTTTTAATGGCAAAATGAAGAATGGGCTCTCCTGGAACACATTCTGCCCTCGGTCTGATTTTGCCCTTGAGCCAGGATCGGATTTCTCTGGCTGTTCTGTGTCAGCCCTGGCAGGGGTAGGGAGGGGCCCTTGGGTCCCAGCAGAGCAGCAACTGCAGTGACTGCCCGTCTGCTCCCAGCCACCCCAGCCTCAGGTCAGCCTGGTTCTGGGCTGGGCTCTGGCCGCTGGTGGGTTGAGAGGAGCTGCTGACCCGTGTGAGGGTGGCTGCCTGCCAGATGTGCCCGATCAGCTCAGCCAGAGCATCGCGGCCCTGCCCCACGTCTGTCTCCCCATTTGTGCTTTTCTTCTTCAGCCGTTCCATCTGCTCATTTAGATCCCTCACCCGCCCCTCGAGCCCCACGTCCACCACGCACACGCACACACGCACATTGACTCTGCTGCGGAGACACGAGTTTCCACATACAAATGGGTTACTTCACATGCAGTGGGGACTTAGGCCGGATCAAAGGCACTCAAGATCATGACAAATACTGAATGGGTGATGAGGACAAAGGTTTCCAGAATGTTCAAGCTGAGAATAACTCAGGGACCATCTAGTCCAGTGTCTGCTTAATTGGAATTCATCTGATTTCACCAGCTAAATATAATTCACTGCTCAAAAGTGTCCATCCACACAGTCCATCATTTACAAGTAAGGAAATCAAGACTCCAGGAGGCTGAGTTGTCCTCTACGCATGAGAACCTCTGAGCCAAGGGTGCAGAGAAGGGCAGGGTCTCACAGGAGATGTGGGGAAGCAGTTCTGCACAGGGGCCAGAGTGCCCATTCGGGGTCTGGATGTCTAAATGCTGGGCTCACGGCCCAGTGCGTCACTGAGCCCCTCAATTGCCTTGTTCATAGAAGGTGCAGGTGGTTGTGAAGTAAGGATTCAATGAGACAATTTCCAGAAGGCTCTCAGCATTGGGCTGGGCACACAGTAAGCCCACAGGAAATAGTAGCCACCGTGTGATCCTTATACTGAATCGGTTGCTTCCGTAGGCACCCCGGGCCTGGCCATCCCTAAGCGCTGTTTTGCAGAGTTAAGTATGAGGATTCTTATCAGGGTCAGAAGTGCTGGGATGTGACTCTGTCCAAAGGAGGAAGATAGAGAACCATTCCCCAGGGTGTGGAGTGGCCGGCCTGCAGAAGTGGAGGGCCAAGCTGGTGAGGATGGGTGGAGAGAGTCAAGGTGGGGGCAGAGGGAGGCAAGAGAGAGCCTGAGGGACTGAGCTACGCAGAGATGGTAACCCAGCAATGCATCCTCAATTTCTGGGGGAACAGGGGTCAGAAAGACAGGCATGCTTGTTCCCTTGTCCCTGCTTTGTCCTCTGAGCCTCCTGCACACTGCAGCCCAAATAATCCTCTTAAACACCACTTTCATTGTGATGTACCCCTCTCAGGCACCTTCCCACAACTGCCTACAGGATCAAGGGCAAACTCCTCTGCTGGGGTGTGTGTTTGTGTGTGGGGTGTGAGGGGGTGTGCGTATGTGAGTGGGGATGGTAAGAACACAACGCTTTTTTTTTTTGAGCACTTTCTAAATTTTCTAAAGTTTTGCTCATAAAGCACACATCTTCTCTTACTTGAACTACTGTAGGATTTATATGCACTCCTAACACTGCATGTAAGTAAGAGCTATGATTCATAAGTTTTAGGTGTATTTTTTTTTACTGTTTATTTATTTTTGAGAGAGAGACACAGTGCAAGTGGAGGAGGGGCAGAGAGAGGGAGACACAGATCCGAAGCCGACTCCAGGCTCCGAGCTGTCAGCGCAGATCCTGACACGGGGCTCAAACTCATGAACTGCAAGACCATGACCTTAGCCAAAGTTGGACGCTTAACCAACTGAGCCACCCAGGTGCCCTAGGTATAATTTAAAACAAGCATATCTATTATTACCCCCCAAATTAATTGTTCCTATAAATAATATTGATAAAATCACCCAGGGCCCGTTCAGTGTGATCTCGCTGAGCCTTAAGTCAGCCTGGTTTGGGAGTCATATTCTGGCTGATCTTATGGGGCTCATCACCTCATGAAGCCAAGGGCACACTTGAATGGTGGTCCCCCACAACGTGCTCTGTCCCCTTAGGCCAGCTCCCCAATATTTGTCTGTGTACATCCTGCTCATTTCTATCCTCTTGCTCCTGCCGACCCTCATTTAAAACACCTTCTCCTTCCCTGTTTTTAAACCCTACCTGTCCTCAAAGCCCCAACATCATAAAACTAGCAGGTACTTTTTGTTAAGTACTCACTAGGTTTCATGTCCTGCCTAATGAGATGAGTACTCTTATGACTCTCCCTTTACAGATGAGAACACTTAGGGGTCAAGCAGCTGGTCCATGATCTGCACAAGGTTCCCCAGGCAGGCAACCCCCCTACTCCACATGATGCCCTCTCCAGCCCACGAGGCTAGCCTTTCTCTCAGTCTTTCATGGCTGTGCTACACTTTTAAATACAGGAAAACCTCACTTTGCAAGTGTAATCTGTTCTGGAAACACACTTGAAATCCAAAGTACTTGTACACCAAAGCAGATTTCAAGAACCATTGGCTCAGTTGTGATCATGTGATGCTCAGGGTCACATACTACTTGTAAGACATCGCTTGTTTATCAAGTTAGAATTCATTAGAAATGTTTGCTCGTCTTGTAGAACACTCGCAGAACAAGTTACTCCCAATCCAAGGTTTTCCTGAACTTCATTCCTGTGAAATTATTTTCTGTCTTTGTGTTTTTCCCTCTAGAATTAGAATTTAAAGTCTAGGGGCGCCTGGGTGGCTCAGTCGGTTAAGCATCTGACTTCAGCTCAGGTCACGATCTCATAGTTCGTGGGTTCGAGCCCCACGTCGGGCTCTGTGCTGAGAGCTCAGAGCCTGGAGCCCGCTTCGGATTCTGTGTCTCCCTCTCTCTCTGTCCCTCCTCTGCTCATGCTCTCTCTCTCATTCTCGCTCTCACTCTCTCAAAGATTAATGAAACATTTAAAAAAATGAATAAAGTCTAGTTGGAGGACCTGGAAGATTTTTTCTGTGAAAAGCTTCATGGACACAAATGACAGGTATGTGCAAAAGGTGTTCATCAAGCTTACTCTAAGGAGGGCATGCCTTAACTTTGTGCTTGGCCCTGTCTTCAAAAGCACGTGGATGAGTCACTAGAGTGACAGTGGCTTCCTTCTCAGTGAAGGCATTACCCTGTCTGGCTCCCAGGCCCCTGGGTCCCCTGCTCCTCAGAATGTGACCGCTACCACAATTCTCCCTCACAGTAGCTATAGGATGTGGAATAGGACGGTCCCCTCTACGCTGGTGCTGAGCAAACCTAGGCCAAAACCTCACTCACGGTCCCACCCAGACTATCCTGGGGTTTTGGGCCATGCCCTCAGCCTGCAGTCTGTCTCTTATGGCATGACAGCAGCCTCCCACAGGGAAGTACTTTTAACTTCTTCAAAGGGCTCGCATGCCTTGCACTCAGTTCATGTGAACAACACCTCTCTCGAGTAGCCATCATTACTTTCCATTTGAGGCCAAGGAAAGAGAGACTTGATGTGTCACCCGGAATTTCCTGGGGACATCATGGCGGAGCCGGGGCCCGAATCCAGCCTTACCCTTGAGCCTCACTGCCCACTGCCCATCCCTGTCTCTCCTCTCATTGATTTTCTGGCCTAAGCCGCAGGCCAGGGAAGTGGCCACTCCTCACTCACTCCCTGAGCGTGAAGGGGAAAGTGAAACCCTAACCCCTTTAGGGTTTTATCTGAAAGCCCTGCTAATCCATCAGCGGTCAGTTAGATAACAGCTTAAGTCTCCCCATTGCAAAGGATTACCTTCCCAGCCGATCTGGCGTGGCACATTACCAGAGGCGTGGGATGGCGGTGTGCTGAGGCCAGCGTGCCTTCTCTGTGACCCTGCTTGGGTTTCCAGATGGACTGAGGGATCCTCAACACGGGGGAGCTCAGAGCATGTTGTTGCATTAAGCAGTTCCTCAGCCAAGGTCATTTAAATGGCAACTTGACCCTGAAAAACTCCTCATTCATTCAATAAATATTTATCAAGCACCTACTATGTGCCAAGTACTGTGCTAGATAGCATAAAATGCCTTTGAGTGAACTGAATAACCTCTCCTCACAATTTCTACCATAATGATAGCAGAACATTATGAGGGTGAAAAAAAAATGAGACACAGCAGAGACCTCCTCTTTGCGCTAATGTGGTCTTGGCCCCTGATCCACGCACCTGCCAACATCTGCTGAGGGTTCTCAAAACCCCAGCCCTTGGATTACATGGATTATCACTCCAAAATCGAGGTATGGCAGGGTGCCTGGTGTCCTTCAAGCAAAGGGAAGCATCTAGAAGTCTTCAGACTTCTCTTGGTCTGTGACCAGTACTATAGTAGTTTATAAAGGGAGGGATTGCGCCGGATGAAGCAGACCCTCTCCTATGTGGTCTGTATTTCTAGGTCAGTGTTTGTGCCTGACTCAGCTGTGACTTTTTTCCCCCAGGGCATTTTGGAAATATGTCAGGAGAAATTTGGTGTGCCCAATTTACACAATCAGCAGAAGGGGTGGACAGCCACCCCCCCACTACCCCCGAGGCCCACACCCTGAGCACAAGTTACTGTCTGATAAGTAGAGCTAGGCCTGTTCTCATCTTTCCCCCAGATGTTTGCTGGCAATGCCCTCCTCCCTTAAAGTGCTGTCTGTTTGGGATCCTGCTTGGACCACACAGCTGAGCCTCTGGAACATTAAAAAATACACACACACACACACACACACACACACACACACACACACATATGTATATCGACTTCTCAGAACAAGTAGAATCAAAATAAAATAAAATTCTGGTCAGGAATTGAAGCAGAAATGGCATTTTTGAAATAAGAACTTTTTAAATCACTGGGCTATGTGCTGCTATTACCAGGGTCATTGAGAAAATAAAATCACTATCTGCAGGAGTGGAGAAATGTCACTTGTTGAGCAGGAGTCTAGGAAAGGTGAGGCCCCACTGGCTTCTTTCTGAAGGCACTCTGAAACCAGCATGGACCAACAGCTGGAGTGCCAGCCTTGCCCTAGCCAGGTTTATGACCCGGGACTCATCAGCTGACCTCTCTGGGTCCCAGCCTCTGACTTGCCATCTCTCTGTAGACCGGACAATTGATATTCTCTAGCCCGGTACCCATTCCCTCTGTGCTGGTAATGACAGCTCGATTTCCCCCCGGGGAACCGTTCCTCTGCCATGCTTAAGCACAGGATGCAGGTGGAGCTGAGTCTAACTCTGGTTCCAGAGATGAACACAGAATCCAGGACCTGCCAATCACAGCATAGCATGTCCCTCTCATCACAACAGTTGGTTCAGAGATGGTCATGTGACCTGAGGAGTGCCAGTCAGAGCTCAGCCCGGACTTGGGCCAGAGCAAAGGAAAGGAAAGAGCTCTCTTTTTTTCCACTGATGTTGCTCAGATAGTAGGAGATGAGTTTGGAGGGGTGCTGGTGATTTTACGATCCTTGAGCTGGGCTTCTCAGAGAACGGAGTCAACAGAGGAGAGCAGAACCAAGCAGTTGAGAGCCCTGACACCATTGTTTGAGCCCCTAGATCCTGTGTGCCCAAGGCTATCAGGGCTTCCCAGTTACTTGAAATAACAAACCCCCCTTTGCTTCAGCCAGTTTGAGTTGTTGCTATTACCAAAGGAGCCCTTATCTGTCCCCTTGTCCCTTTTATCCTGCCTAAGTTCTACTTACCCAGAAAGTACCTGTTTAAATGTTGAGTGGTCCTGCCCTATTTTCCCCAGCTCCTTTCTTTCCACAATTTAAGATCTTAATAGACATGTACCATTCTAGCATCCTATATCATTTATCAGGATGTACTGTTTACTACTTGCACACCACCTTTCTGCCCGCCAAAACGTGAACTCCATGGTTTCTGTTAGTTCTGTTCACTAATGTGACCAAGTACTTAGAAAAGTGCCAACACATAATAGGTGCTCAATAAACACTTGTTTGAGGGGTGCCTGGGTGGCTCAGTCGGTTGAGTGTCCAACTTCGGCTCAGGTCATGATCTCACGGTCTGTGGGTTCAAGCCCCACATCGGGCTCTGTGCTGACAGCTCAGAGCCTGGAGCCTGCTTCCGATCCTGTGTCTCCCTCTCTCTCTGCTCCTCCCCCACTCTCACTTTGTCTCACTCTCTCTCAAAAATAAATAAATGTAAAAATACAAAACAAAACAAAACACTTGTTTGAATGATAAAATTTAGCAGGGCAAGGCATTAGGAGACTCACAACAGGGCCAGTTTGGGGTGAAGTCTGGTTATGCCCACCCACTCCCATTTTAAACTCCATGCCTGCCTCCACCTCCTACCTGTGGTAATGGTTTGGGGTAAAATACTACAATGAACACCAGCTTCCATTTGTTAAGTGCCCACCATGTGCCAGGCACTGGAGTAAGTGCTGGGCACACACAGAAGACAGACACGGTTTCTTCTCTCAAGGGTGGGGGATCAGGTCAAGAGAAATGGGGTGGACACACAGATAATCATGTGCCATTGGGCCTAATATGATGTGTGCAATATAGAGCTAGTGCTTTTAGCCCAGCAAGGGCCACAGGGGTCAGAGGCTCCTCCCTGGAAGGGGTGCTATCTGAGCTGTCCCCTTCCTAAGATGGAAGGACATGGAGGGGGTGGGCATAGGTTGAGTGGGGAGAGAAGATGGCAAGAAATGAAGAAATTCAGACTACACCAAGGGCTGGGGCAGGAAAATGTGTGCTGATTCCCTCCTTCGCTGGGCTGGGCTGCCCTAAGACAGCTCCATTAGGCCCTTATCTCTTCTCTGCTTCCAGACCACATTCTCCCTCACAAGGCCACATAGTGGGGGCCTTTTACGCTTGTGTTTGAAGTCAAAAAGACTCAAACTCCTTTGGTCACCTGCTTCCACATCATTCAGTGTCATCTTTGTTTCTGTGAAAAGCCAGCCCTCGCACTCCACACCCGTGCCGCTGGATGCCTGGCAAGGGGGCGATGCTTCAGTTCTCGTCCTTGATAACTCACCTCTGCTCCAAATTGCTCCTGCCTGCGTGCTCCCAGGACCACCCATCACTCCTTTCCTTCTGGGACATCCCTGTGTGACTCTTCCAGGAAAGACAGGATACCTCAGAGCTGGAGGAAGGCTCCCCTTTCTCAGCCAGAGACTCCATCTGTGTGTGGCACCTTATGCTCTGAGGTTCCATATTCAAATGCAAATTTACCAGCACATGCACAGTCCCCTTTTACTGGTGGAAAAGTCTTTTGACCATCCTAGGGGCACATTGTTTTCTTTCCAGCCAAAAAAAAAAAAAAAAAAAAAAAGGCAGAGACAAAGATTCATTTCCACTGTGACTAAATAATCTATAAGTTTCTCCAGACGCTGAAATTGATTGAGTTAATACAGACCTTTCTACAGGCGCAGCTTCCAAAGATATCTCTTAGCCTCAGGCAAAGTCCTGACAGTATGATATTACTCAAAGCTCAGTCTTCAGTACCAGCCCACCTACCCTCACATTCATTCACCTGAGAGGTTGATGGAGGATGGGGGGTGTCACTGAACACCCACTGCTGACTTAAGTCTTAGGTCCATGTTTGATTTTATCAAAACTCTTCAGGCCTGTTACAGTGCTAAGAGCATTTGCCTTGGCAAGGGGCAAGCCAGATTCAAGTCCTGGGGCATCTAATTACCTACTGCGTGACCGTAGGCAAGTTACAGAGCTCCTCTACACTTGTAAAAATAGGAATAATAATAACACTTACCTCAGGGGATCGATTAGAAGCAGTAATGCAGGCTGCTCACTGAGGATGGAATGGGCACAAAGCTAAGACTCGGCAAATGACAAGTCTTATCATTGTTTTGGTCCCTAAACACCTCACCATCAATTTCTTCTCATTCATCAGAAAAGCCTTTGCCAAAAAAAAAAAAAAAAAACCCACTGTATTTATAAAAACATGCACAGAGCAGGGGCGCCTGGGTGGCACAGTCGGTCAAGCGTCCGACTTCAGCCAGGTCACGATCTTGCGGTCTGTGAGTTCGAGCCCCGCGTCAGGCTCTGGGCTGATGGCTCGGAGCCTGGAGCCTGTTTCCGATTCTGTGTCTCCCTCTCTCTCTGCCCCCCCACCCCCGTTCATGTTCTGTCTCTCTCTGTCCCAAAAATAAATAAAAAACATTGAGAAAAAAAAATTAAAAAAAAAAAAAACATGCACAGAGCATAGTAAATGATCATAAGGATCTGATAGGAGGAGAGCAGTGGGGACGGGAATCTCTGAGGGATTTCCCCCAGGAAAAAGGAGTCCATGGACGGTCACAGACACTTACGTCCAGAAGTTTGACTGCCTATAGCTCTTAGCATCCTGGCCACAGACTGTGGGCCAATGTGGAAACTGTAAGGGATGGAGAAGCTCACTGGGACTAGAGAAGACCCTGGAGAGAGGCGGGAGGAAGTGCTGAAAGTCAGCCTGAGTTTCACCTTCACTCATTGATTCATTCAGTTTGTCCATCCGTCCATCGTCCATCCGTCCACCCATCCATCCCTCAGCTATTTCATGAGCTCTCAACCACATGCCCAGCTCTGAGGAGACAGACCGCAGTTCCTGTCCAGGAGCTCGGTCTATTTGGGTTGGATTTTTTTTTTTTTTTTTTTTTTTTTTTTTACTTTTAAAAGTTGCATTCTTCACAACTACCTAAAGCAGATGATGAACCAACTTTTTTCTTGGTTCCTTTCAGTGTGCGCCAAGTAGTGTGACAGTTCCCCACCCCCAGACAAAAAGAAAGGAAACACTTCACTAAGTAGTAGGGAAAATAGAAAAAACAAACAAACAAAATCAAGGAACATGAAATCAGTCTGGTCTTTGGCCTTTCCTTTTCCTACACAGCTGGGGGGAGTGTGCTGAGCTCCCCGGTGCCCACATTGAGAAAGCTGCTTGGGGTGGGGGGGCTGCTCCCAGCCCAGCCCTCTAGCTCAGGAGGAGGCGGCTGGCTGTCCTTCGATAAACAACAGGGCCCTGACAATTCCCAAGTTTGACGCCTGGGGGCGTATTTTCCCTCTCTGGTCCTCACTAAAGGAAGTTCTTGCCCTCTCCCTTCACAGCCGCTTCTTCTTGGTCCACAAGTCTTAGACAGAACTGGTCGGCTTCCTCCCATGATCCTCTCCTGCCAAAGACATGGAAACACAGTGGCCTTTTCTCTCCCTCCTTAGGGTTTCTACATGGCCGTGGGGGCCAGGCTTCCAGTGGTAAATGTTGGATTAGTCCCTTTCTCCTGTTTTGGAAAGATTTTGCTTCTGAGAATATAATATTGCCTGGAAATAAAGAACAAGGAGAAGCAGGGGCATGGGGGGGAGGAGAAGAAAGATGGGGGAGGGGGAGGGAAGAGAAGGGGGCTGGGGAAGAAGCAGGAGAAAAAGGAGACTGAGAATTAGGAGGAGGGAAGGAAGAGGTCTTTACATGCATTTTAAAAGCTTTTTGTTTTGGGGCACCTGGGTGGCTCAGTTGGTTAAGTGTCTAGCTCTTGACTTCGGCTCAAGTCATGATCTCACTGTTGGTGGGTTTGAGCCCCACATTGGGTAGTACAGAACCTGCTTGGGATTCTCTCTCTCTGCCCCTACCCCGCTTGCTCTCTCTCTCTCAAAATAAATAAGTAAATTAAAAAAAAATTTTTTTAACTTTTTATTTTGAAATAGTTACAGATAAGCATGCAATTGTAACATGTAATGTTGAGATCCCGATACCCTTTTCCGAGTTTCCCCCAGTAGTAACGTTTTATGTAAATACAGCTTACTATCACAATTTGGAAATTGACAGTGATACCATCTGTGAACCTTATTCTCATTTCCCCAGTTTTACAGGCACTCGTGTGTGTGTGTGTGTGTGTGTGTGTGTGTTTCATTCTACACATTTTATCAAATGTGTAAATTCATGTGCCCACCATCAAGCTCTAGAACGGATTCCTTGAAGGATTCCTTGTGCTGCCCTAGATGGCCACAACCAGCCCGCCCTCCACTTCTGACCACCACAAATCTGTCCTTTAGCTCCGTAAACTTGCCCTTCCGAGACTGCAATCTAAGTGGACTCGTATAATATGTAACCTTTTGAGACTGGCTTTTTTCTTGGGAGAGTCATCCAAGTAGTTATGTGAATCGAGAATTGCATCCTTTGATTGCTGAGGAGTGTTCCGTAGTTTAACACTAACCTTAAAAATAAACGTCAGTGATTTTACCAGCAAAAAATGGGTTTAACTGAGTATAGCAGAGAATTACAATTCAAGACTTGCAAAGTCATAGGCAACTCCAACAAACAAAGGAGGGAAACACTATTTATGGAGAAGAAGGAAGAGGTTGGGAAGGGTTGTTTTGAATGAAAGTCCACCGGAGGAAAGCAAGACAGGGTGATGACGGCCTCTCATTGGCTGAGCTGCTGGGATGGTCCATTTGTTTTAGGAGATGCAGTGTCCATCTTTTCCCTATTGGGACCTGTAATGGATGATTCTTTCCTGTGGGTGATCCTCCTTTTGGGGTCTGCAGTTGACAATTCTTCCTGTGATTGGCATTGAGTGGTCCTGCTCCCTTTCTAGCCTCCCCACTCCATGGTAGTGATACATACACCACAGCTTAACATTCGCTTGCTAAAGGACATCCAGGCTGTTTCCAAGTTCTAGCTATGACAAATAAATCTGCTATAAATATTCATGTTATGGTTTTTGTGGGAACATGTTTTCATTCCTCTGGGATGGATGCCCAAGAACGCCATTGCTAGGTTGTATGCTAAGTTGTATGTTCAGTTTTATAAAACAATGCCAAACTGCTTTCTAAAGTGGCTGTGCCATTTTCCATTCCCACCTCCAAAATATGAATGGCCCAGTTTCTCTGTATCCTCACCAGCATTTGGTAGTGTCACTTTTTAAAAAAATTGGGGGTGAGGAGCCAAGATAGTGGAATAGCATGGAAGTGATTTTTGTGTCTCATATCCATGAAATACAATCAGATCAACACTAAACGATCCTGCACACCTAGAAAACTGATTTGAGGAAGGACACAACAATCTGCACAACCTGAACCACAGAACCCAGCAGGTACACAGCGCGGACAGTTGAACTGGGGGAGAACAGAAGTCGCAGAGGGCAGGGAGCTGTTTCTGTTTGCAGAGAAAGGACGGAGACTGGCAGGGGGGAGAGCAGTATACGGAAAAGCACCCCCACAAAAGCAGCTGGAGAGAAAGCGGAAAAGTGGAAGCAGCCGCAGGGACTCCATTAGGACTAAAAACAGGGAGCGCAGAGGCTGAAACGGCGCGGCTCCATACCTGGTGGTGCTCTGGTGGGAAGGACGAATCCCCAGGAGCAGAGCGGAGTCCAGGGTTCTTCGGGCCACACGGAGGGAGGCAGTTCCCCTGCTGGGAGGACATCGGGTAGAGGCTGTGTGGGTCCCCCAAAGGCAAGGCCCCAGCGGACCCGGGAGAACCACCACGTTCACTGGCGCTGGAACGAGGTCGTTAAGGGGGAAGCCTGGCGCCAGGTGTGTGTTGTGGTTTTCGTAAATCCCGTAAATCCCAGAAACGCTGCTGCTACATGATCCCGGGAACATTTTCTAGGGTGGGCCGGCACCCAGCTGCAGTCTCTGGGCATCAGCAGCAGCCCGGTCCTGTGAACGATCCTGGGTGCGGCCGGCACCCGGCCAGTGCTCGGTGAGACCCTCCAGCTGAGGAGCAGAACGGGTCAAAGCCGCAGTCCCTCAGAAGTGAGGGGTCGGGAAAAACAGCCGCATCTGAGACGGAACTCAGGAGGGAAGTGCTGCCTGGCGCTTGGTCACAGACAGTGTAAAAACAGGGAGTGAATGGAAGCCGGAGACAAAGGATGGATGTGCAATCGCTGACTGGGGAGAACAGAATTCAGATACTACAGACCGGAGCGGCTGGGTGACGCCATTTAACCGCTCCCGCGCATGCGCATACGCACCTACAAGCACCACAACAATCCGACTTAGTGAGCTAAGCAGCGCCATCTAGTGGAGAACGGAGCCGTTACACTAAGCCCCGCCCAACTGGGCCTACCTTGCTCTTCAGGAACACAAGTCTTTCCGCCTGCTTAGTTTATGGACTATAAATTGCTTCCTAGTTTGACGTCTAGGGGAAAACGAAGAAATTTCAATCGTATTTCAGTCTGTTCACTGGTCCATCTTTCCAGTTTTCTTTTTTTTCTCTTTTTCATTTTGTTTCTAATTTTTTAATACAGAAAGAGAAAAAATGTATTTTTATTTTCAATTTTTATTAAAAATACTTCTCTTTACTTTTTTATACTATATATTTTACTTTTGTGTAATTTTTTCAAATTCTATTTTACTTCCATCATTTCATTTTATTCTATTTCAGTGTATTGTGTATTCGTTTTTTCAAAATTTCAAACGATTTCCTTTTTTTTCTTTCCCCTTTTTTCTCTAATCTATCAAGCCCCTTTCAACACCCAGACCAAAACACACCTAGGATCTAGCATCATTTATTTGACTTTTGTGTGTGTGTTGTTTTTAATTTTTTAATTTTAATTTTTTAATTTAACTTTTTATTTTGATTTCTTTTTTTACCTCATTAATTCCTTTTCTCCCTTGAAAATGATGAAATGAAGGAATTCACCCCAAAAGAAAGAGCAAAAAGAAATGACAGCCAGGGACTTAACCACCACAGTTACAAGCAAGATCTCTGAACCAGAATTTAGAATCCCGATAATAGATTAGATAATAGATTAGAATCTCTTTCTGTAGAGATAAAAGAAGTAAAAGCTAGTCAGGATGAAATAAAAAATACTGTAACTGAGCTGCAATCTAGAATGGATGCCATGGCGGCAAAGATGGACGAGGCAGAACAGAGAATCAGCGATATAGAGGACAAACTTAAGGAGAAAAATGAAGCAGGAAAGAAGAGAGAGACTAAGGCAAAAGAGTACAATTTAAGAATTAGAGAAATCAGTGACTCACTAAAAAGGAACAAAATCAGAATCATAGGGGTCCCAGAAGATCTTGATTGCAGCAACTTCTTACTCAACACATCTTCAGAGGCAAGGGAAACAAAAGCACAAATGAACTATTGAGAACTCATCAAAATAAAAAGCTTCTGCACAGCAAAGGAAACAATCAGCAAAACTAAAACGCAACCGACAGAATGGGAGAAGATATTTGCAAACAACATATCAGATAAAGGGTTAGTATCCAAAATCTATAAGGAACTTATAAAACTCAACACCCAAAAACCAAATAATCCAGTGAAGAAATAGGCAAAAGACATGAATAGACGCTTCTCCAAAGAAGACATCCAGATGGCCAAGTGACACATGAAAATATGCTCAACATCACTCATCATCAGGGAAATACAAATCAAAACCACAAGGAGATACCACCTCACACCTGTCAGAATGACTAACATCAACAACTCATGCAACAACAGATGTTGGCAAGGATGTGGAGAAAGAGGATCTCTCTGGCACTGCTGGTGGGAATGCAAACTGGTGCAGCCACTCTGGAAAACAGTATGGAGGTTCCTCAAAAAATTAAAAATAGAACTACCCTATGACCCAGCAATTGCACTACTAGGTATTTATCCAAGGGATACAGGTGTGCTGTTTCAAAGGGACACATGGACCCCAATGTTTATAGCAGCACTATTGGCAATAGCAAAGTATGGAAAGAGCTCAATGTCCATTGACAGATGAATGGATAAAGAAGATGCTGTGTGTGTGTGTGTGTGTGTGTGTGTGTGTGTGTGTGTATGTGTATACATATATATATGTATATGTATATATGTACATATATATGTACGTATGTGTATATGTATATGTATATATGTATACACACACACGCACACACACACAATGGCGTACTATTTGGCAATCAAAAAGAATGAAATCTTGCCATTTGCAAGTATGTGGATGGAACTAGTGGGTATTATGCTAAACGAAATTAGTCAGAGAAAGACAAATATTATATGACTTCACTCATATGAGGATTTTAAGACACAGAACAGATGAACACAAGGGAAGGGAAGCAAAAATAATATAAAAACAGGGAGGGGGCCAAAACATAAGAGACTCTTAACTATGGAGAACAAGCAGAGGGTTACTGGAGGGGTTGTGGGCGGGGGTTGGGCTAAATGGGTAAGGGCCATTAAGGAATCTACTCCTGAAATCATTATTACACTATATGCTAACTATCTTGGATGTAAATGAAAATATAAAAAGTAAAGGAAAACAAAAAAAAAAGAAAAGAAAAATAAAAAATAAAAATAAATTGGGGCTCTTGGGTGGTCCAGTTGGTTGAATGCCCAACTCTTGACTCAGCTCAGGTCATGATCCCAGGGTCTCTCTCTCTCTCTATCTCTATCTCTAATAAAAATAAATTAGCCAATCTCATGGGTGTGCAGTGATATCTCATTGTGGTTTCAGTTGGCATTTCCTTAAGGCTAACATCTTTCCATGCACGTATTTGCCACCTGTTTATCCTCTTTGGTGAAGTGTCTGTTCATGGCTTTCCTTCATTTTTAATTCTATAGCTTGTCATTTTATTTCTGTTGAGTTTGGGAGGGGGGTCATTCTTTACGCATTCTAGAAAGCTACCACTTTGTCAAATGTCTGGTTTGTAAATGTTTTCTCTCCCATACCTTGACTTTTCACCCTCTTCACAGGATCTTTCACAGAGTGAAAGTGTTTAATTTTGTGTAAATCCAATTTATCAACATTTCCTTCATGGATTGTGCTTTTGGTGTTCAGGCTAATAACTCTCTGCCTAGCCCTAGGTCCAGAAGATTTTCATCTATTTTTTTTTCTGAAAATGTTATAGTTATACATTTTAGAGTTAAGTCCACGATTCACTCTAAGTTAATTTTTGGATAATGTGTGAGGTTTGGGATTTGGCGTTGGGTTTGATTTTTTTTGTTTTGTTTTGTTGTTTTGTTATTATTGTTTTTTGCCTACAGGTGTTCACTTAGGTGTGTTTTTAAAGGTTAATCCTTACTGTGACCTTTTGAAGTAGGTATTATCATCCTATTTCACAGACGGAGAAACCCACAGAGAGTTGGTAATGTTGACCAACGGCCAGTGGCCGGTAAGCGATGGGGAAAAAGCCAGGTTTTGAACGCAGGTCTAAGTGACTCACGAGTTCTTGCATTTAACCCCTGCCCCCACTGCTGGATTCTATCCCTTCCTTTTTGGGACAGCCTAGCTTCCTGGGCTGGGTGTTCCAGCTTCCGACATACATTCCTTCATCTTGACCAGCCTGGCCCTCACCTCAGTACATAGGCTCACAGAGTTCGGAGCCTGCCAGAACCTGTCCAGGTGTCCTGTGACATGTCTGCAGGGTGGAGAATGGGGACAGACTGGGGAACTTCCCTGTATGCAAAGAGCTTGTCATTCTGGTTTGGGGAAAGGCTCATGTTGGATTTCAGCATCTTCCAGAGGATTGCAGAACTGCTCGATCAGCTCGCTGGTCTGGGGGTGGTAGGCTGAAAATTTTTAGGCCCCCTAACACACACATACACACACACACACACACACACACACACACACACACACTCATACACACTTTTCATATAATAACGCCAAGTCCAGAGAATTTCTGTCCCCCATCTGCCAAAATAAAATACATTGATAGAAGGCAATAGAAATGACTCTCAGCATCTTGGGGCAAAATTCTTGTGGCTAGAGCATACTTCCTGCTCCTTCGCCATACCCATCTTGTTCATTCCCATTCACGGTAGGAGCAGGCAGTTGAAGGTGGCGCTCTCCCTCCAGCTCTCTCCTCTCTACCTGCTGGTTGCAGACTTCCAAGCCAGGCTGGCCCCAGGGATTTCTGCACTCAGACCTCTAGAAAGAAATAAGCAGCTTCCAGATCTCCTTTGCCCCTTTCCAACTCCCTACGCATCAACCCACTTAATGAGGGATCTAGAAGTTCTTTGCTTCTATGACCTTAGTCTCAGGAAAGTCCTCTACCCTTATGACTTTGTGTTGGGCTTTCGTCCCGGCCCTTGTGAGCAAGATAAAGGGAGAGGCACAAGCCAGTCTAATGACTCCAGTTGCTATGAGTAGGTGCATATATTTATTTTGCCAGATTCTTCAGAAGTCTCAGGGTTGCTTGAACCCACAGCTTGGCAGCTTCTGGTTTCTTGCTCTCCCTGGGCCAGGGGGAATTTCCCTGACTGGTTCAGGCCATCTGACCCTGGTACTTCCTCCGGTGGCCTCAGCAGATGGTGTTGAAGGGCAGAAATGTGGGGCCGAGTCGACCTTTCTCAAGGCCAGCGGGCTTTTCACCCTCCCAATCTCCATTCTCACCCACCCAGAAGATCTCCCGACCTCCCTGACAATAATGTCCTCCATCACCCTCCAAGCTTCCCCGTGGGACATTCCTTCTTGTCATTCTTGTCAGGGGCAAGCAGAGCTGCCCAAGAGGCAGTAAGTTCAGTTGTGCCCTGCCCTGTTCCAGCCAAAGCAAGTCACAAGCCTTCCTGTGACATCTTTGGGGTCCATGTCCTAATCAGGATGCAGATTCCATCCCATGTACACTCTTCCAGACCACAATTCTATTCCCCTATGTCCCCCTGTATTCTTAAAGGGCTACCCTCCTACTGCTCCGTGCCCACTTCTTCTCCTAGCGGACCTAGCTCTGAATGTCAACTTCCACTCAGTAGCTACATGGCCATTGACTACTTACTGTCTTCAAGCAGGAAGACATTGCTCTCATAACCTTGTGGGTTATGTGGATTATCCTCTCCAAACGTTGTGGGCTCAAACAAGATCATACCTATGAACTATGGACAGTAGGCAAAATTGATGCTGATCCTGGAACAAAGTTAATGCTCAATAGTGGCTATCATTGGTCTGTTTGACAGCTGTCCCTGGGCCCATCTCCTGTCCTTACCCTGCTTGCCAGAACTCAGTGTGGGGTTTGCACAGAAACTGTTATGCAAAGCTTCCTCTAGTGTCTCTACTCACCCATCACATCCCCACTGTTCCCTGGGAGTCTCATAGTGGTCGTGGGTGAGAGGCTCTACAGGTTTGGGCCAGAAGGAAAGCATTTCCTCCGTGGTAGGTGGGTTCCTTGAACTTGAGGTTGGTCACTCAGGGGGTTCCCTGTGGCCCAGCTGCAGGGGAGAAGTGACCTACCCTGCACTGTCCCATGACAGTTCCCCCAGAAGCACCTGCCCTGGGATGCCCCTGGAATGCACCTGCTTGTCTGTTCAAGCACTTATAATGTTCCCTGCTCTGTGGGTCTCTCAAGTGAGGGGACAACTCCATGGACAGAGGACCCAGAGGAACCGCCAGGCTCAGTCCCGGGAAGCTGTCCTGCCTCTTCGCTTGTATCCCCTAAACACGGACCAAGGTAACCCTGCCTACAGGGAACGCTCCCCATCTTCCCAGCCAGCCAGGTTTGCCTCTGCGGGTGCATTTTCTCCCCTCCTTCCTCTGGTCTCTGCACTGAGCCCTGGGGCCAGATTTCTCCACAGCCCTGACACCGCTCTGAGCTGGTCCCACCTCAGGGATGGGGCTGGGGTCATGCTCCAGCTGTTCCCTGAGCCTCACCCCTGGTCCCTGGCAACAAGCCACCCCAGTAGCTCTGCCAACGCGTCCACCTCCCCATGGTCAACCCTAAATCAAATGCCAATCCCTCTGAAGGCGGGTGCGGAATACAGTGCCAGGAAGGGGAGCTCCCTGCAGACAGACACCCGCCCTCTCACCCCACTGTTCCCGCTGACCCCTCTTTGGTGACGTTTAGCACACCGTGACTGGTTGACAGACAAAACAAAACAAAACAAAACCCAACAATAAAGGCTGCATGAAGCCAGTCAAGCCGAAAGACTCAGACCAGAAAAATCCCCACTACACTTTTTTTCTCCATTCTTGCTGTGGAGGGGTGGGTTCCAGGCCCCCACACCCATCCGCAGAGACCCCTGGCACAGTTTTCAACCCTTCATAAATCCTTGGCACGGTTGAGCGAGAGTAAGTAAATCACCTCCCACTTAGGGCTGGGTAGAAATCAAGTGAGGCCCTCTTCCCTGGCTTCCCCGACACCTTCCTCCCCCCGCACCTCCCCCCAGCCCCATGCGGGAGCTGGGGTCCAAACGGAAGGCTGAGGCTGAGGAACGGTGCTGGGGTGCGGAGGGGCTGGCGGGGGGCGGGGTGTCCCCGGGGAGGGACCCTCTTCCCAGGCCCAGGCCCGGCGCCGCCTGGGGCCTCAGGGCTCGGTTCGGGTGTCCCCGCCCTCGCAGGGCCGGCCCGGCCCCTCCTGGAGCCGGCGCCTCCCCATCCGTTCCCACCCGCGGGCCGAGCGGCGGGAGGCCGGGCGCTGAGCCTCCTCGGTGCGGAGAGCGCGCGGCCTGGGGGGCCCGGCGGCCGCAGACCCCATGGCCGCGGGCGTGGAGCAGCGTCTGGGCAGCCTCGCCGTCTTCACCCGCGACGACTTCGAGGGCGACTGGCGCCGGGTGGCCAGCGGCGGCTTCGGCCAGGTGTTCCGGGTGCGGCACAGGCGCTGGAGGACGGAGTTCGCCGTCAAGTGTGCCCCCTGCCTCCAGCCCGAGGCCTCCAGGTACCTGCCGGCCCCGCCCCTCTTCTTAAAGGGGGTCAACGGAGGCCCCGCGGGCTCCCCAGGGAGGGGTGGCGGGGCTTGGGGCTGAGGCTCGCCGCCCTCTGCGTTTCTAAACTCTGCCCAGTGGCCTGAGCCACCCAGGCACAGCCACTTTGTTTCCATACCTGAACCGCGCCTGGACGGCCAAACCCATCTGTGGAATCCACAGAGGTCAAAGGTGAGCCACAACTGCCCTCCAAAGACACCTTTGTCCCCTCAGACCTCCCAAACTGGTGGGCCTCCTTCCTCCTGGGTGTCAGGGTGGGGATGACGACTTTTGATGGCCCTCTGCCATGCGTACATCCACCCCCGAATTCTCCCAGCAGGCAGGGCTGGGCCTGCTGACAGTCAGTCCGTGGCACTTGGCCCAGGGATCGATGCTCAGTGACCCGTGGAGATGCACGCTCTCCCTTCCCCTGGCCGTCAGTGTGGCCTCTGCCCAGCCAGTGCAGGCAAGGAGGCGTGGGGACTGGACACGGCCCAGCCTTCTGGCCTGAGAGCCTGTCCAGGCCACTTGTTGGCGAGTCAGGCAGGGAAGGCGGCCGTCTCTGACCTTGCTTTTGTTTCTGGCTTCTCCTTGACTCATTGTGTGCACTGTGGCCACACCTGCACATGCCTCCTTTTTCTCCTTACTCCCTCTTTCTCTCTGCTTCCACCCCTCCCAGTCTCCTGCCCACCACATTTGCTTGGACTGGCTGTGTGCTGGTCCCCTGTGCAGCCATGAAGGAGACGCTTAGGATGTGAGGTCTGAGTGTGAGAATCCTGTTGTCCTCCCAAGGCTCCTGGGCCACCAGTTAGAAGGCCTGGGGAGGGGCGTCTCCTAATTTGGATGTTGTGTTCTCTGTGGTCACCACGCAAGCCCCCAAGACACATCCTCAGGTTGCACCCACTCAAGCCAGCCCCTTCTCTAATTCCTGGGCTTTCCACCTGCTTCGCGAATGTGGGCAAAGTGAGACAGCCCACAACTCGACCCTCTTCCTCCTTCAACACCCTCTTGCTGGCTTTGGAGCACAGTCAGATTTTTCTAGGGCGTGGCCACATCATCTACGGGCTTTGAAGTGAAGGGCAAAAGGAGAGAGATGGGATTCATAAGACTGGGTTGTTAGGCATGGTCAATAACTTTCCAAGTTCTGGGAACTCTCTGGGGGAAAGGGCGAAGGGATTTAATGACGATTCATGCCTGCTGTGTGTGGAGTACTGTCCTAGGAGATCCATGTGGAGTCACTGGATACTTTTTACACCACTTCATTCCTTCCTTCCCTCGACAAATGCTTCTTGCTCTCCTACTAGGTGTCAGGCACTGTGCCAGACCCTGAGACACAATGATGAGTGCAACAGATAGGGCCTTGTTCTCCTGGAGCTTAGAGCCTGGGGGGACAGAGACATTAACCAAATAACTCTACAGGTAGATGTAAGCGTGCTGTTGTGAGAAAAGCAACAAAGATTTATTGTGCTGTGAGAGCTTATGAGAAGAGTTTGGGATCAGAAAAGGCTTCCCTGAGGAAATTACAGTTGAATTGGAAGAGTGAGGGATGAGTGTGAGTTAAGTAGTTGAAGAGGAAAAAACTTTCCAGGAAGAGGCAGCAGAATGTGCAAAGGGCCTGTGGCAGGAGGGGCATAGCAAGTGAAGGTGGGGGGAAGGGCTGTTGTGGCTGGAGTTGAGAGAGAGGGAGCAGTGGAAAGCCACTGAAGGGTTTGCCGCCAGGTCGGGGGTGTGTGACAGAAAGGAGCTAATAAAATTTGCAGTATGGAGAATGGATTGGAGGAGTAGAGTGGATGCTGGTCCAGTTAGTTTTCACCATTCAGGCAAGAGGCGACTGGAGACCAGCCCTGTGCATAGTGACAGAGGGAAAGACAGGCATGGATTACGCAGTATTTAGGTAGTAAACATCCACTTGACTTGGTGCTGGGTTGTGTATGGGAGGCAGGATGGGGAAGAGGAATGTCAAGGCTAATCTGATGTCTGGCTTGCCCAGAGGAACAAAGGGTCCAGTAGATGTCTGGTCCCTGAGAGCTGAGTCTGTATCTGCTCACTGCTCTATCCCCAGAGCCTGGTACATGGCTGGTGTCTGTTGAATGAGGTTGACAATTAATAAAAGGAACATGAAAAGAGGCCCAGGTTTGCAGAAAAAATTCGTGAGTTCAGTTTTGTACAGGTTGAGTTTAAGGTGCCTTTAAACAGCCAACAAGAATTGTCAAGTGGACTTCAGAGTGAAGGGCTGACCTAACAATATGAAAATTTGTGCGTCATTCATTATGATAGGTTGTAACTGAAGCTGGGGCATGAATGATATTCATTCGCTCTAAGCACTAAGTGAGCAAAACAAAGTCCCTGCCCTCATGGAGTTTATAAACTAAGGAAGAAGGAAACTAGGGGAAGATGGAAAATAAGTAAGTAAATAATACATAAACAAATAATTTTTTTCTATAGCACTTACAACCACCTGATATTTTCTTGATTAAAATGCCTCAAGAGACTTGAATAATCTGATCTCCCAAGAAAACATTTGATCTAAAAATATTAATTTGTGGCTTGTGTATGGAGGTGGAGGAGTAGTATTGCTGTTAATTACTTAATTGATTAATTTTTATTTATTTATTTTGAGAGCGAGAGAGAGAGAGCAAGGAGGGGAGGGGCAGAGAGAGAGAGAGAGGGAGAGAATCCCAAACAGGCTCCATGCCAATGCAGAGCTGGTCGCGGGGCTTGAACTCACAGACTGTGAGACCATGCCCTGAGCTGAAACCAGGAGTCAGTTGCTTATCTGACTGGGCCCACCCAGGCGCCCATGGATTGCTATTTAATATAGACTTGAAATCCTTATTCATTAGGTATCATTTGAGTAGAGATTTGAAGCAAAGAAGTAGCAAGCCATGTGGCTGTCTTAGAGCAGAGGGAATAGGAAGTGCAAAGGTCCTGAGGTGGGAACACGCTTACATGGTGGAGGAGGAGCAAGAGGCCCTGATGGCAGAAACAGAAGTGGGGAGAGTCAGCAAGCTATGCCCCGGGGGAGATCTTGCAAAGCTTCCTAGACCTTTGTGAGAACTTTGGCTTTCCTGTGAATGAGAAGAAAGCCAATGGAGGGTCTTGAGCACAGAGGTGACATGCTCTGACTGACATTTTATGAGTATTGCTCTGGCTGCTGGGTTGAGAGTGGATGACAGAGGAAAAGAAAGAAGCAGGGAGGCCAATTAGGAGGCTTGGGCCAAGATGTCACTGGGTAGAGGTGGTGAGAAGGAGTCAGAATGTTGCTCTGTTTTGAGGGTAGAGCTGACAGGATGTGCTGAGGGGCTGGTTGTGGGAAGGGATGAAGAGGGGTAGAGGAGGAGGTCTGATCTTTGAGGGTGGGAGGCTGGAGGCCCCGTTCACTGAGGGGAAGGCAGAGGGAGAGGTGGGTGGCCCGGGAGAACCAGGGTTCTGCTTCAGACACCCTGTGTCCTCTACCACAGGAGATCCCGAGGCTGGGAGACACAGTGTGGAGTGAGAAGTGAAGGTCGGAGACCGGATGGGGGAAGGGGGAGGGATCTGGGGCAATGCTGGCACACGGCCAAGGAAGTGAATACTTCGAGAAAAAAAGAGGGAGAGACCTGGCTGGTACACCGAGACCCGGAAACTCTGCACAGGCTGTAGCACTGGGCAGAGGTTGGGCTCAGACACCTTGGCATCAGCTGCTCAGAGAAGTATCAAGACCTGGGTCGCCTGGGTGACTCTGCTGGTTAAGCATCCAACTCTCGTTCTCAGCTCAGGTCTTGATCCCAGGGTTGTGAGTTCAAGCCCTGCCTCAAAAAAGAAGAATCGAGACCAGACGCCCAGCGACAGGGGCTGGTGGGGGATGAACCTCAGACACAGCACACGTGGACTGTGTGTCTGGGCTGTCGGGGCAATTGTGCAAGCTGTTGTTCCCATTCCATAGTTAAGAAACTGAGGCCCAGAGAGGTTACTCGCTCAGGGTCATGCAGAGAATAAGCAGTAAAGCTGGGAGTTGAAACCAGTGCAGCGAGATCCCCGGATCCCTTGCTTGCTCCTTGCCACGACCAGTATCTCAGTTTCTGGGAACTCAAAAGGACAAGAGGAGACAGATGATAAGTACAGCAGAGGTGGAGGGGAGGTCTCTGGAACAGAGCAGAGGTGGAGGCGAGAACAGAGGAAACCTGGACCAGCCACCCTGTCCAGATGTGAGGAGGAGCAGGTAGGTCTCCTGGAGGGCAGCAGTCTCTGGCTGGCTTCCCGGGGCCGCCCTGCACGCACATTCCCAGCAGCCTCCGCCTGCAGTGCCCACGCGGCTTTGCAAATACTGGGCTTTTAAAAATGTCATTTCTCCCTAAGCCTCATCCCTGCAATCCCCAGACAATCCCCAACAATTTGCATAGTTACCACTCTGTGGGCGAAAGGAGCGAGAGGGTCCGGCAAATGCTTATTTTGTAAGGCCTTTCCCTTAAGTCTTGACTACCAGTTCGACAAAGACGTATTGTGCTATGCGTGGCAATGTGCTGGGGGGGGGGGGGGGGGGCGGGGAAGCAAGATGAATAATTGCAGTTCACCCATTAGTCGGGGTCCAGAGCAGCCAGTGCAGACCCCGCTTCAGGAGAATGGCTATGGGAGGAGGCACTGTGCGTGCGTGCTAGCTGGGAAAGCGGATCACAAAGCACCCCACATGGTGTGATGGAGAGGCGGACAGGGGAGCGGGGAAAGGAGCGAAAGGGAGGGAGAAAAGGAGAGAGACACCTTGAACATGTATATGTTAAAATATGAACAGAGGCCAACTCTGCAAGCTTGGATTACTGATGATTTAATTTTCTTCTTCCTAGTTCTCTGTATTCCCTTGATTTCCTGCGAGGATATATATTATTTTCATAATCAAAATGGCAGCAAATGATATTTTGAAACAGAAGCATGAGGCGTGATGTTGGTCCTCCAGGGGCTTGTGACCTACCGGGGGAGACAAACATATAGACAAGTGGCAGAGTAACCGGCCGGCTTTTTGTGGCCGCCCCTGTAGAACAGACTTGCCCCTAAGCTTGCAGACTCCTTCGCTTTCCTGCCCCGTAGCGGCCGGCCATCTGGACCCCACTCTGTGCATCTCGCTAGGCATCCTTCTAGAACTCACCTTCCTCCTGCACTACCTTGCAAACTCCCGAGGCTTTTCCGGGTCTCCAGAGCCTGGCACTAAGCCTAGTTTGTTGCTCTACTCGTTGCTCTTGGAATTAACGGGTCATCTCCTTGCATCCCTCACGCCCCGCGTGTCCGCAGCCACGATGTGGACTGCCTCGTTGAAGAAGCAGCCAAAATGGAGAAGATCAAGTTTCAGCATATCGTGTCCATCTACGGGGTGTGCAGGCAGCCCCTGGGCATCGTGATGGAGTTTATGGCCAACGGCTCCCTGGAGAAGATGGTGCCCACGCACAGCCTCTCCTGGCTGCTCAAGTTCCGCATCATCCATGAGACCAGTCTGGCCATGAACTTTCTCCACAGCCTTAAGCCACCTCTGCTCCACCTGGACCTCAAACCAGGCAACATCCTCCTGGACAGCAACATGCATGTCAAGGTAAGGGCCCCAGTCAACCTCCCTGCCCCCTTTTCACTCCAGAGTCTCCCGCAGGTGAGCAAGATTATCTACCAGCTTGACTAGCCTGCCGAGAGTTTCAAGTGGCTCCATTCGTGCACAAATACTGAAGGCAGGGATGACACCTAAAACGACGGATGAGCAGTAGAGTTTGGTGCATGGATCTGGGTATCAGGATGCCTGCAATAACCCTCTTTGGACCTCAGTCTTCTGTTTCTACTGTGGGTAGAATATTCCCTGTCCCTCCCATTCTTTGCTTTGGGTGGGGATGTATGTAAATGAGATGATTCCTAAGAAAGGTTATGATGGTCTTCACTTCCTAAAATGTGCCACCCTCTTCTGCCCCAGGACCTTTGCACATTCTGTCCCTATTGCCAGGACCAGTGTTCCCCTCCTCCCTTCTTTATTTAGCAGGCCATGCTCATCTTTCAGCCTTCTGCTTAAACATTACCTCCTCAAGTCTTCCCTGATGGATCCCAACAGGCCCCTGTTACTATATACCCTCATGGTACCTCTGTCTCTTCATAGTGCTAACCCCAATGGTACGTATATAGTCATTTGTGAAACTGTTTCATTAGTGACTATACCTCCCTATTTGAGTAAGGACTTAGAGGAGTAGTAGGCGTGGGGGTCTCAGCTTTCCTATCTGCTGCCTGATCCTTAGTTCGCAGGCTGAGTGGTCAGTGAGCGGTCAGTTGGCATATGAATGGACCAGTGGATAGAACCCATGCTGGGGATAAATATACGGGGTGTATATACTTCCGGGCCCTTGGAACGGAAGCTTACCAAAGACGGCAGCTTTGTCCACAGTCCGTCTGGATCTCAGCCACACCTACTAAGTACTTGCTGTGTGCCAGATACTGCTCTAAGTGCTCTTGGCACACTTCTCCATCTAATGCTTGTCAGAGCACTGTCACTTAAGTGTCCTTGCCATTTCCAGTTCATAGATGAGGAAACTGAGGCTCTGAGAAGGTAAGGAACTTGTCTGAGGCCATCCAGGTCATACGTGGGAGAGGTGCCCAGGCTCTTGACCACTGCCCCGTCCTGGAAAGGGCAGGCTGCAGGAGGGGGAGAGATCAAGGCAGTTTTCTGGAGGTGAGGCTGTGGCTCCGTTATCCCTGCCTGTGGTTCGCCCCCAGATTTCGGACTTCGGCCTATCCAAGTGGATGGAACAGTCGACCCGGATGCAGTACATCGAGAGGTCAGCTCTGCGGGGCACCCTCAGCTACATCCCCCCTGAGATGTTCTTGGAAAGTAACAAGGCCCCAGGGCCCAAATACGATGTGTACAGGTGAGAGGGGGCTGGGCTCACTCTGGGGGTGGGGGGTGGGTAACTGCTTATCACCACCCTGCCTGACCCGTCCCCCCAGTCCCAAGGGCAGAATGACAGGGCAAGGGGGAGGAGGGATGGAGGGGCACTCTGGATGGGAGCGTGTGGGGCCCGCCATGTAGGGCGACCACGGGTGTCTGAGAAAGTCACTGAGGGCACGCTTTGCCCTGTCTGCAGCTTCGGGATTGTTGTCTGGGAGCTCCTCACTCAGAAGAAGCCGTATTCAGGTAGCAGGCGGTGCCAGCACCCTCGGGTGGGGTCCTGGAAGGGGCTGGGAGAGGCCGAGGGCTCACAGGGGAGGGCAGGTGGCAGCTTGGTGTTGGGGAACCACGTGCTCTTTACGGATTCTCGCTCGTACCCTCCTACCTTCCTGCCCTACTTTCCAGAGCTCACGTAACAGTCCAAAGAGGGCATATGTCAGCCCAGACCATGCTTCTGGCTCTAATTCCTTTGCTTCCAAAGTATTCTTTCCTGTCTCTCCTGCCCCCACCGTTGCCACCTAATGCCAGGTACATAGACTGTCAGGAAACCCAAGCAAACTCACAGAATGAAAAGTCAAAGCCTGTAACCAGGCCTCTGGACATCAGAGGCCTCTGGACATCAGAGGCCTGTCCTGTCTTGGCCTGGGAGGTGGCCACAGCTGGACCGGAGACCCAATAGCTCAAACTGGAACCTCAAGTTGGCCTGCAACCTAGCTGTTGACTCACAGTGCATTTATGTTGCCCTTGCTGTGTGCACTATTCTGTGGGGATCCTGGGAGCCCCCCTGCCCCTGTACCCTGCCCAGCCACTCCAGCCCCACCTCCCGGCCTGCACACAGCCTGGGCTTCCTCTCACAGGCTTCCACCTGGTGACCATCATTGTCCAAGTGGCCGCAGGCATGCGGCCCTCCCTGCAGTCTGTCTCTGATACATGGCCGAGCGAGGCCCAGCAGATGGTGAACCTGATGAGGCGCTGTTGGGATCAGGACCCCAAGAAGAGGCCCTCCTTTTCAGGTTCTTGTTCAGCCCAAACTGCTCAAGGGACTAGGGAGCCGGGCAGGGCTGGAGCTTGAGGGGGCCAGGGCTGAGGCTGGAGGGGGCCAGGGCTGAGGCTGGAGGGGGCAGGAGAGGAGATGGCTGGAGCCTGGGCCACTCCCGAGGGTTGTGCTTGGCCCTAGGGCACAGTCTTTCTCACAGAGCCGGGAAGGAGGAGGCCAGCTGAGGATGGCGGCCCCGAGTCTCAGGGTGACCGTGCACCCCATGGGAGGTAGACTAGAAAACCCATGCTGGAGGGTCTGGGCCTCACTGTGCTGCTTCTGAGTTTCCCGGTTAGCCTGGTCCTTCCAGGGTACGGCATCCCCATTTGTAAAATGTTCCAGACCGTGAGATCACGGGCCCGGATGACCTGTGAGGATACCCAGCCCTTTAGCGACTGTGCAAACACACGCGTGTGTAACTGTGAGCACCTTAGACATCACCGAGCCCTGCCCGCTTGTTTTATGGAAAAGGACCGACCCTCAGAGGGTCAGTGACGTGACGTGCTAAATGTGGTCCCACGGAGCCTCCGCCGGGACCCAGCTTTCCTGCCTCCCGGTGCGCATGTGTGAATTTGCATGAGTCCAGGAAAGGATGGCTGGGTGGGCACCGGGAATGTTAGGGTGTCTAAAATGGAGAAGGGACGGCTGGCCAGCCCGTTGCTTTTTTTGTCTCTCTCCTTCATGGAGCAGAAATCACAGTTGAGACAGACATGCTGCTGTTCCTGCTGCAGAGTCCCGTGGCAGACCCGGAGAGTGAAGCCCTGGCCAGGAAGGTGTCGGGCAAGCTGTCTCTGCACCGGCCCGGGGACGTGAGTGCTGGGCGTGTCTCTGGCAGGTCCTGGGATGCGTGCGTGGGAGCAAATGGGGACTGAGACGCAGCCCACACTGCTGGCCACTCCAGGCAGCCCACTTGGGGACAGATTTTCCTACTTTGCACGGTGGTGGCTGTAGCTCTGAGCCCCTGAGAAGGACATACGGTCTCTCGTGTGTGTGGGTTCATCCGAGCCCTGCCCGGACAGCCTCAGTGTCCTCACTCTGTTCTCCTGTGCCTTCCCTACCATGGGGACCAGCCAGGAGCTAGCAGGGGGCTCCTGGCTGAACCACAGGGCCAGCCACCCTGCACTCCATGTGGCCCAAGAGGAAGTCAAGACCCTGGACCAGGGTCTCTTTCTGGCAGGGTCTCCCCTGCTCAGGACGTTTGTCCAGCTGTTGGTAGGAATGGCATAGGGGGGCTTCCTAGGACAGAGTGGGATGGGAGTCCCCACGGGTGCTGGAGAGGGTCAGAGAGAGGGGAGGGGTGGAGGAGGGTACAGACCAGCACCGCCCCACTCATCTCGTCTGCCCCCCTGTCTTCTGATTCCCTGTCTCCAGGTCAGCAAAGAGGTCAGCCAGGAGCTAACGGACAACGGTGAGTCCAGAGTACCACACTGGACCCAGAGAATTCACAGTGGAGAGGAAAGTGGAATCTCACTACAACCTATCCCCATCCCGCCTGCCCCTGCCCCTCCACCCCGATTGTCACAAATCAGGAGTTGGTGTGTCCCTTTCTTGGCACCCGGCTCCGTGTTCCAGAAATGCACTTGCCCCCAGGGCTTAGGCTATGCTTCCCTTCAGGTCTGTGTTCTTACAAAGCCAGACTCCTCCCTTCCTGGCTTGGAGGTAGAACATCGGTTTTCACTCCTGACTGCGTGTTAGAATTAGCTGGGGCATGAAACCCTGATGCCTGGGCCACCTAGACTGATTAAATCAGAACTTCGGGTGTGGGGGCCGTGGGAAGGGATTTTTGTTACTGTTATTGTTGTTTGCTTGTTTGGGAAATTGTTGCTTTTCTAAAAGTTTTTTCGTTCTTTATTTTGAGAGAGAGAGAGAGACGGGGCAGAGAGAGGGAGAGAGAGAGAATAAGAGGGGAGGGGTAGGGAGAGAGGGAGAGAGAATCCCAAGCAGGCTCTGCACTGTCAGCACGCAGCCCCACTCGGGGCTCAGTCCCTTGAACCGTGAGATCATGACCTAAGTTGAAATCAGGAGTCGGATGCTTAACCAACTGAGCCATCCGGGTGCCCCCAAAATTGTTGCTTTTAATCCTAACACATTCTGGGTGGAGCAGGAGGAAGCCTTAGTGGCCTCAGGAGGAGACCAGATCATAGAGCCTGTTTTCAACTTGCATTGACTTATTTTGTGCCAAGCCCTCTTCTGAAGGTTCTTACCCACCCACGTTGTCCCCACAATGGTAGTTTGTGTCCCCTTTACGGATCCGGATCTGGAGGCCCGAGATGGCAGGGAATTGGCAAAAGTCAGGCGGTGCTAAGGGTGGTTTGCCCCCAGGCCTCCATGCCCTTCATGGAGAGGTTTGCCCCCAGGCCTCCCTCTGCCCCGTCCTCACAGGAAGGCCAGCCGGGGTCTGTTCGCTGGGATGAGGACGTTGCGTAGAGATCTGTGAAAGCAGGAAAGACTGCCCTCCCTCCCGGAGTCTCTGTGCCTGGATGGCACTTCCAGGAGGCAAGGGGCTGCATGAGATGACCTCTGGACAGGTCAGAGGCCCATTTTTCAACCCTATCTTCCTCCCAGCAGACTGGGGAGACTACCTGAAGCGGGTCCTGCGGCTCTCAGACGGTGAGAACCCCGTCCCAAGCGGTGAGGAGCTGTGCACATACGAGAACAAAGTCTCCCCCCTCCACTTCCTGGTGGTGCAGGGCAGCGTGGAGCAGGTGAGGCTGCTGCTGGCCCACGAGGTCGACGTGGACTGCCAGACGGCCTGCGGCTACACGCCCCTCCTCATCGCCACCCAGGACCAGCAGCCCGAACTCTGCACCCTGCTCCTGGAGCACGGGGCCGATGCCAACCTGGCGGATGAAGACGGCTGGGCCCCCCTGCACTTCGCAGCCCAGAATGGAGACGACCGCACCGCCCGCCTGCTCCTGGACCACGGGGCCCACGTGGACGCCCAGGAGCATGAGGGCTGGACCCCGCTCCACCTGGCCGCACAGAACAACTTTGAAAATGTGGCACGGCTTCTGGTCTCCCGTCAGGCCGACCCCAACCTGCATGAGGCCGAGGGCAAGACCCCTCTCCACGTGGCCGCCTACTTTGGCCACGTCAGCCTGGTCAAGCTGCTGGCAGGCCAGGGGGCTGAGCTGGATGCTCAGCAGAGAAACCTGAGGACGCCGCTGCACCTGGCGGTGGAGCGAGGCAAAGTGAGGGCCATCCAGCACCTGCTGAAGAGCGGGGCGGTTCCCGATGCCCTTGACCGGAGTGGCTACAGCCCACTGCACATGGCGGCCGCCAGGGGGAAGTACCTTATCTGCAAGATGCTGCTCAGGTACGGGGCCAGCCTCCAGCTGCCCACCCAGCAGGGCTGGACGCCCCTCCATCTAGCAGCCTACAAGGGCCACTTGGAGGTCATCCACCTGCTGGCTGAGAGCCACGCAGACCTGGGGGCTCCTGGGGGCATGAAGTGGACGCCCCTGCACCTGGCCACCCGCCACGGGGAGGAGGGGGTGGTGTTAGCACTGCTGCGGTGTGGGGCTGACCCCAATGCCCCCGAGCAGTCGGGCTGGACACCCCTCCACCTGGCTGTCCAGCGGGGCTCCTTCCTGAGCGTCGTCAACCTCCTGGAGCACAACGCCGATGTCCATGCCCGCAACGAGGTGGGCTGGACTCCCGCCCACCTGGCCGCCCTCAAGGGCAACGTGGCCATCCTCAAAGTACTGGTCAAAGCCGGCGCCCAGCTGGACGTCCAGGACGGGGTGGGCTGCACACCCCTGCAGCTGGCCCTCCGGAACCAAAAGCAGAACATCGCTGCCTTCCTGGAGGGCAAGGAGCCCTCACTGGCCATCCTGGGCGGTGCTGAACCTGGAGCCCAGTCAGAAATGTAGACAACGCGGGGCCTCCTTACCCGTGAGGAAGAAGGGTTGGTGGAGGTGAAGCTGGGCTTCTGGCACGGCCCCTTCCCTGTCCTTGCCACCTGCCCCTGGAGCCTTGAGAGGAAACAGGAGGCTGGTCTCCTCCCGGAGGGAAGGGAAGTACACTGGGGTCGTAGCTGGGAGTTGGCCCTGGCCACCTCTTCCTCCTCCCGAACCTGGACTCAAGCCCCCAAAGTGAATTCCCTCTTCCTTCCCCAGACTCCTGCCATCTTTTGCCACTTGCCCCTGAGCTCCCAGGGGCCCCTGCATCCTGGGAACCCTCTCTGACGGTGAAGGGACGCAAGAGAAGAGGGGCGTGCTCCCTCCTCGATAGTATCTGTGTACTTGGCCCCTGTCTCTGGCAAGACCAGGAGAGCCAGGCACGTGCTTTTCAAAAGGGGCTGTAGCTAAAAGCCGGGAGGAAATCTCTGCCTGCCCTTTACAGCCCCAGCCAGCCCCCTGTTGCCACACAGACCACACCTTCCTGGTGGCCCTGCTTCTGGCTCCTGGGTCTCCCACGTGGTCTCGGGGATGAAAAAGGGCAGCTCCGGCTGCCCATGAGTGTGATACTCTGTGGGTCCCTGGCCTCCCCTACCTCCCCTTTGCCCTGACTAGTTATATGGCCAGATTGCAAACCCTGAAGTCGATAGAGCTGGGGATCTGAGTCTCCCCTTTGGAGACAGGCTGACCCGTGGGGCCAGTAGCGTGCGTATGGGGCGTGGTGTGTGTATAAGCTCACCCAGTGGGAGGAGGGGGGGGCCAGAAGTGTGGAGTTGGAGGAGGTGGTGATGGTGAGGGGTGGGTTATTGGGGCAGGGACTTCCCTCCCAGCCACAGCAGCTCAGATAACTGTCCCCTGTGACCATACAATGGCTGCCCATGTGCTGGCCTGGCCCGCCCTACACATTGTGGGGCAGGTTTCGGGGCAGAGCGGGGGCTGCTCACAGTACCCTTGTGTTGATTGGGCCCAGCCTCTGCTTCCTCTCTGGCTCTGCCGGGAATGGCCGGCCTCAGAAAGGTGGGGGGACTTGAGTGGGTAAGAATGGGTGCCCTAAAGTCCTATCCCACTCCTCTCCACCTCTCCGCACTGCTGGAGCAGTTCCTCCAATTTTGATTTAAGGATGTTTTGTAATTGTCAGAGAAAAGGAATCTTCTGCCCCAACCACTGGCCAGCTCCAACCCCCAGCCCCTGG
Source organism: Prionailurus bengalensis (assembly GCF_016509475.1). Lineage (NCBI taxonomy): Eukaryota > Metazoa > Chordata > Mammalia > Carnivora > Felidae > Prionailurus > Prionailurus bengalensis. Next base: position 11,445,199 of record NC_057346.1, read on the forward strand.
GCAGGCTCACCTCTGTGCGGGGCCGGGTGCATGCGGGGCCATCAGTCAGCAGCCTGCTGTCAGCATAGGGTGAGAGGCAGAGCAGAGGAGACCTCTTACCCCACATACGTGCTGGCAGTGTTGTGTCTCTGGGCTGTGGCGCCCACCTCCTGGGCCCTAGATGCTTCACCCCATCACGTCACAGCCCGTGGCCGCCACGGAGAGCCCTGAGAGTAGCACTGAGCTGGGATGTGCCCCAGAACAGTAGCTATAAATCAAACCTACGCATTAGAACCTCCTGGGTGAGGTGTGTGGGGGTAGAAGAGCTATTTAAACACTGGCCTTACCCGGTTAAACAAGAATCTCCTGGGTTAAGCTGGAGAGCAGCCAGGGCTGAGAACAAACACCAGGGGGTGTCTCATTTCTCCCTGTGCCCTCTCCTTAGCACCACCATGATGACAGTAATCCGCCGGCAGCCCCCTGGTGGTGGGCTTTTCTGGGCTAGTTGAAGGAGTGGGGACTCCTGAGGACTACCGTAGGCATCACTCGAACGTTCATCTTTCTCCTCCCTGCTCAGCCACCTGGTCCATTCTCCTTGTTCTTCCTGAGGTTGAGCCTTAGGCAAGACTTGTAGCCGAAAATGCCCCCTGGGAGTTCTGTCTTTCCAGAACATGCTAGAGCAGGAAGGGGGAAGGGGAGAGGACTCTATGCTGTTTGCCTTCCCTGTGCACTGAGGTCTGTCTGGCTCCCATGCTAGGATTCTGCATGAGCCAGAGAAGGGGGGGGGGGGGGCTACCTGTTCAAAGCCAGGTGAGCTCAGATCAATCCCTGGGAATGTCCAGGAGTGAGGCACAGGGGGACAGCAGTGTTGGGGCTCTCCTGTTGGAAAGAACTTGAAAGATCCTGAAGAAAGAGAACAGATAATTGATGCCTTTGCATCTGCTGTCCTATAATGGCAGGGATTCCGTGGACATGCGGTCAGGACTACCTCTGGGAGTCATTGCATCTCACCAACCTGATGGTCCCGGGGTCCAGACTGAGATTCTCAGACCCCTGCTTGGTCTACAACCTGCCTCCAGGAGGTAACAGACGTAGCGGGTTCAGGCCAGCTCTGACCCACAGCCCTCACATTGCCTACCGGCACCTGCTTGCTTTTCAAGTCAACCCAAGCCAGACACATCACACAGTGTCTATGGTGAGTCCCACTGCCACACAGCTGCCTTCTAGAGGTTTTCGTGGGATGTTTAGAATTGGATTTTAGTGAGGCCCTTGAAATTTCCGAGGAGAGAGTCTCCAGCTGGATTTCAAATCCTGTTTGGGGGAGATTGGGGGGTGGCCAAGGATAGGAACTCCCTAGTTTCCTACTGGGCATCTCTACTTGGAGGTCCTACAGACCCCTTAAAGTCCCAAACTGGGACGTTCCCTCCCCTCCACAAGTCCATTCTTCACTCTCTTCCCCTGTCAGTTTTTGCCTGAACTTTTAACCTGGGAGTCCTTCTAGACTGGTGCTGTCCAACAGCACGCCCTGGGAGGTGGGAAACCCACATCTGCAACCGGTTGTTAGGATAGGTCCTTCCCCTCTGTGCTACTGAGCGCTTGAAATGTGGCCAGTGCAGCCGAGGGACCAAACATTTGAGTTCAATAAACTTAAGTAGCTCCACATGTGCCTAATAGACAACACAGTCTATAATCTGGCCCCGTCCCTCATCTAGTCAGTTACCAAGCCAAGTGGGTCAATCAGGGAGGACTTTCCAGAAGACACATGTGTGGGAGGACACAGCAGAGACGGGGCAGTGCCTAGATGAGGTGGAAGGAGCCGGGGTGCCAGAGGCTGGGGAATGTGAACAAGCAAACAAGCTAGGGGTGCAGACAGCCCAAGAGCAGATGGGGTGGTGAGACCCTGACGCCCACCCTGATTCTGGAGCTTGGACCTTGGGGCAGCTGGGAGAGGCTCTCCCTTTCTGAGCAGAAGAATAAAATCACAACTGTGCATTCCAAAGACCCTTTGGCCGTGCATAGGGTTGGGGAAGGGACACTCTGGTGGGGGAAAACTGCTCTCAAGGGACCAAGAGGACAGTGTTTTTTGTCAGGCTTGCTCAGGAAAATCTGGGAGGTGTGCATGCGCTTTGCTCCTGCAAAGTCCCCCACCCCTCCCCATGCCCAGAGTGGTCTACCTCCCTCCCTGCCTGACCTCTATCCTTCATTCACCTGCAGCATCTGACTTCCACTGTGCATCCAAGGCAGCAGGGAGGCTCTGGGTCTCAGGACAGAAGTCAGGGGTGGAGAAAGCCACAAGCAAGTGCAGTGGCTGTGTGGCACTTCCTGTGGATCTGGAGCTGCCATAGCTCCAACCAGGAGTGAAAGGCCTCTCCAGATGCCTCCACATGGGGATTCCCCCCAGCAGCCGTGCTTTATTTGGCAAGTAGCAGAGCTGGGTTGGGAGAGGGGGTGGGAAGCTGTCCTTACCAGGTACCTCTTCTCCCTGCACCGCATAACCCCACAAAGCCAGGGTGGAAGCCACCTCTTCCAGAGATGGTCTGCTCTGTCCCCGCCAGCTTCCCGCTCCCCTGGACTGTCCAGACCCAGGGCCAGGGGCACTGGGTTGGCAGGAGAGGACCCTCAGGCACATGCATGACAAGACTCTGACCTGCAGCCCCCCTAAAAACTACTCCCCTGGGGTGCCTGGGTGGTTTAGTCTGTTACGTGGTTAAGCATCTGACTCTTGATTTCACCTCAGGTCATTATCTCACTGTCACGAGATTGAGACCCGCGCTGGGTTCTGGGTTGAGCATGGAGCTCGCTTGGGATTCTCTCCCTCCCTCAAAATAAATAAATAAACATTAAAAAAATAAAGATTTTAAGAAATAAAATAAATAAAAACTACTCCCCTGCCCTGCACACACACACACACACACACACCCGCCCCACTCATTAGCTCTGCAGCCCAAAAGGCTACCAGGCTGTTCACAGGCACCGGAGGGCAACCTCCTAAAAGACAGGGGCCCAGATGCTTTTTCTTTCCCTCTCTCCTCACCTTTTTAAAAATCATCTCGGGGCGCCTGGGTGGCTTAGTACATTGAGCATCCGACTTCGGCTCAGGTCATGATCTCACGGGTTTGTGAGTTTGAGCCCCACGTCGGGCTCTGTGCTGACAGCTCTGAGCCTGGAGCCTGCTTCCGATTCTGTGTCTCCCTCTCTCTCTGCCCCACCCCACTCACACTCTGTCTCTCTCTCCTTCAAAAATAAATAAACATTAAATTTTTTTTTTTTTAATCATCCCACACTAGCTTCCTCCAGCTTTGCTCAGGGCTGGTCAGGAAACAGGCAGAATGGACAGTGTCAGACGTAAATTTGGAACCCTGAATTCAAAGGTCAGCCTGTCATCAAGGCAACGAGTCTCCTTAAGAGAGGCGGCCTAACAGGGGATCCCATGGATGGGGGCCCAGGGTTAGGAAGACAGGAGCACGTGGGGCAAAGCCCACACGGCCCCTGCATAGGATGGGGACTAATGGCCACAAACATAGCCTGGGTCCTGGGGCCCAGGAGGGCAGGGAGGCAGTGGGGCACAGGGCTGGGACAAGGAAGGGATCCCGGGCAGGTGGACATACTGCCCCCAAGGCGGGCTGGTCGTCAGTGTCCCTGATTGCAGATGACTGACTGCCCGTGTTCTGAGCCCACCAGGGAAGCAGGACAGACGGTCACTTCTTTCGAGGGCCTCTTGCCCCACCATTCAGGCAGTGCTCTATGCCCTCAGCCCTCCTACTCTCACCAGGGCTGCTGCACCCCACATCATTGTCATCTATGGGACCTGTGCCTCCACACCCAGCCAGGGCTCTGTCATGGGTGACACACAGCTTTAACAGCTGTTGCGTGATTGTGGGCCACGGACTCTGCAAGAACAGGGGTCACATCCACCTTTTTGCTGTTGCACACCTAGCACCTTGCTCAGGGCCTGGAGCACAATGGTTGCTCGAGAAAGATCCACGGAGGAAGTCACCGGCTGGGTGGATGGATGGATGGATGGATGAAATGCAGTTTCTCTTGCACTACTGGCCTTCCCAGTTTCCATCTCCCCAGCCAGGGGCCACCTGGGACTCCTCCGGAACCCACTAGGGGAAGAGTAAGGGGAGAGGGCCCGAAACTTTGAAAACTTGCAGTCACACAGGGACATCTGAGGGAACATAACACGCAAAGTGCCCGGCTGTGCCTGACCCGGTGCTGGGTGTTGGGGGCGGTCAGACTCCACCTGCTGTAAAGGCAGATAAATGACCCCTTGGTTGAAAGTCATGCTTCGGAGAAAGACAGTCATAGAGACAGAAGCCCAGGGAAGGCGGAGGAGAGAAATCAGAGCACTGCAGCAGTAGTCAGGGCCTCCTGGGAGGGAAGCAGAGCCTGGGCCGCCCCCTTCCACCTCAGAGTTCTCTCGGGTCCCCACGCCCATTCCTCTGTCCCCGAAGAGTTGAGGGGGGAGGGGGCGGAGCCGGCCCTCCCCCTGCCCACTCCAGCTGTCAATCTGCTGTCTGGAAGAAAGACTTGAAGCTTCATGACAACTGTGGGCAACTTTCCTCTGCCCCGCCTCCCGCCCCTGCCTGCCCTCTTGCCCTCTCCTCCCATCAGCGCCCTTTCCAGACTGCTGGGAGCCTAGCTCCCCTCCCTCTCTAGCTACCTGCTGTCCCCTCTTCCTCCCTTCCTTCCTCCCTTCCTCCCTCCCTCCCTTCCCTTCTGCCCCCCTCTCTCCCTCCTTCCTTCCTTTCTCTCCTTCCTCCCTCCCTCCATCCCTCCCTGCCTTCCTTCCTTCCTTCCCTGTCTCCCTCCTTCCACCCTCTTTTACTCTCTACTCTGTCATCTCTTCCATTCCCACAGCTGAGAAACCTGTGTGACCTTATAGTTTCTAATGATGCAATGAGATTTGAAGCTTCCGTCCAGGGCAAGATCTTTCATAGGCTGAGTGTGCACTGTGTCTGTGTGCATACCTGTGTGTGCATCGGCAGCAGAGAAGTCTCTAGGGTCTCTAACCCCACTGAGGGTCCGACGCCTTCCCCAGGAGGTGGTCACTGGGTTACTGACACCCTCTGAGCTGGACTAGGGGCCCATTTTGCCCAGCTTCTGGGACCTGGGTGCTCCCAGGTACAGGAGCCTCCCCTGGGGCTTAGCAGGTTCAGGGAAAAGATCAAAGTCCATAATTAAATGTTCAGGGCAAGTTAAGTGCTCCAAAGTTTGGTGCTAAAAATATTGTATTTAGCATGCAAATTATGCCCTGACAGCTCCCCGGAGCCTGAGCCCGTGGGAGCCGGCACCTTGTTTGTCATCATCGCTGTTATTCTCAAGGTAGTAAGAATATTCCTCCTTTGCCAGGTTGATTTATATTTCATTTCTTAAAGCCAAATTTCTGTTTTCAGGGCAATGCCAATTTGTGGCCCCAGAGAGCTTGGAGCTGTGACTGATCTGGAGGCCAAGAGGAGGGGGACCACCTAGGTCATGTCACACAGGCCCTCCCTGCCTCCCCAACCTGCTGCAGAGGAAGGGAGTCCTGATGTGAGCCAGAAGTCAGGGCAAGGGGCTGACACAGACACGGACACAGCCGGCAGCTCAAAGGGCACCTTTTCCATGGAGCCTTCTCTGCGTGGTGGGTCATAAGAGCTGAGGTCCTTCAGAGGTGCCAGGACCTGGAGAGGAGGAGGTGGGAAGTGGGGACAGCCTGGCCTTCCTACAGGAGGGATCAGGGGAGCCCTGGGTGTGCTCTGGGATTCCCACTGGGAACTTTCTCCCGTCCCATCTTGGTTGACAGTTGAGGCTCAGGGCCAGCCAGTAGCAGGGCTGAGAGCGTTCAGGTCTCCTGGGCTCAAGGGACGGGGAAGGGGAAAACACAGGCGCACATATCCTCTCCCCAGTCCTCCTGGAGCACCTCCTTTCCCCCCCACACCCCCCCCCCCCGGCGTCCACCCTGGTGGCTGTGGCCAGGGTCATCCCTTTGTGGGAGGGGGCTGCGGAAGGCTCCCCCAACTCTGATCCCAGCACAGACACCTGCTGCGGAGGACAAAGTTCGGTACCGGTTCCCTTCCACCCGAGGGGCCTCGCATATGACTCTTGTCAAAGTTTTATTAGTTTGGAGCATGTGTAGTGATGTTACAGAGTCTGGGACCCAGGGCCCCGCCCACAAACTGCAACCTCCCTCCTCCCTCAGGGCAGGGCCAGCCCAGGCTAAGTGGTATTCAGCAGCCCCCTCACCATGGGCTCCTCTAAGGCGGAGAAAGTGGAAGGGGAAGGGGGCAGGAGAGAGGAGAGGCAAAAGGCAAAGGAGAGTGGTTTTGCGGCAGAGTGTGGCAGGAGGCAGTCCCCCAGAGAACCAACATCCACCCCGGACCCGGATGCGGCCACAAGCCCACCTTCCCTGCCCTCTCACAGGTTGGCCCAACAGTTGCTAGAGAAGGGACGCACCGAGTCAGTTAGGGGGCAGCAGCATGGGCTTGGGGGACGTTCCGCTCCCCGCAGACCTTCCTGGGGCCTTTCAAGCCCAGGGTTCCTGCCCTCAGCAGGTGTGGAAATCACATGGGTTGCTGGAGGCACAGTGGGGTGGGGTGGGGTGGGGTGGGAGCCACTGCTGTGGAAACAGAGGCTCCCATCGGGCAGGAAAGGGAGTGAATGAAGATTTTTGGCTTGGGCTTCTCTGGGGCTCACCCTGTGGTCTGGTATTTACATGGGTCTCCCAGGACTGAGTTTCCTGGAGCCTTGGCAAGAGCTCTGGCTTCCCAGGCATGGGCCTTGTGGGGTGGGAACCGTCCATCCCTCCACACTGCCCGCTCCAGCACAGGCCTACGAAGACCAGGCCAAACCCCACAGAAAGCACAGCCTCTGAGCCCTGCCCCTGTTCCTGGTGACCCCAGAAGCCCAGAGAAAGGTCAGAGAAGGCGGCTGTGTCTTTGGTGCCAAGGGGAGAGGGCCTAGAGGTGGGAGGGGGGGGCTCTATGAGCCGCCCCTGAGCCAGGGGTCCAGCCCTTGGGCTGGCACCGTGCCTGGCTCCCCAGCACTACCCTGGCGGAGTGAGGGTGTGCGAGCTCTGAGGGGCGTGGAGTCAAGCTAGAGCCTGCCGGGGACAAAGAGAAGGCCGAGTCCGCCCTGCACCACCCCCATCCATGGCTCCCAGGAACGGAGACCCGGCTGGCCTGGGCAGGGAGGCGGGAAGCGGGTCAGCAATGCAGGATCTTCATGAAGGCCTTGCGGAACTCAATGTTGAAGGTCGTGTAGATGATGGGGTTCACGGCACTGTTGACATAGCCCAGCCACGTGAAGGCGCTGTACAGGACGGGCGGGATGTTGCAATCACAGTGTATATTCAGGATGTGGGTGATGAAGAAGGGCAGCCAGCAGATGATGAACACGCCTGGGGGAGAGGGTGGCAGTTAGGCAGGGAGAGGCTGGGCTGGGAAGGCCCGCACGAAGACAGACCCCGGCCCAGGAGCCCTGCAGGGGAGGCAGGAGGAGGGGGCAGGGGAGGCAGGGGAGTCAGGGGAGGCAGGAGGAGTCTCAGCCTCAGATTCTAGAGCCATCTCTGACACCCGTTTGCAATGAAGGCCACTTTCCTTCCCTCAGCCTCATTTTCCTCACCTGTCAAATGGGTATAATAACACCTACCCCACAGGGAAGGATAGTGGGCTTGAAGACAAATCCACGAGGTTAACATTCTGACACAAGTCAGTAGAGACGGAGATATGTACTCTACTTTCTGGTCATCTCTGAGAAACACATCTTCCTCAGCGACCGGAAGTGGAACATTTGGTCACTGCAGGTTGGGGATGCACCGTTTGGGCCCGAGGGACAAAAGGGAGAGCTAGATACCCATCTCACTTAGGATCCTGGCATCCCTGTGAGGTGGACGGGAAACCGAGGCTCCCACAGGCCCTGTGATGTACACAAGGCCACCCCGTTCATGAGGGATGAAGTCAAGACCCTCTGAGTTCCAGTCTATTGAGGTCTGTCCCACCAGTGGCCAGGCTCTCCCTATGCCTTCCCCAGCCCTTGGGGGGTACCTTTTCCTAATTGCTGCTTTGGGATGCTCTGACCTAGACTAACCTCCCTCCCGCCTGCTTTGTCCATCTGACTCAGGACCTCGTGCTCTGGCGGGACTCTTGGCATGGTGGCATCATGAGCCCAGAATGCCCCACAAGCACCCCGGGAGTCCCCAGGACTGAAGAGAGACCCCACGGACTAGAGCACCCTCTGTCACCCCCAGCCGCATGATCAAGGCTCTGTCCCTTAACCTGCGGTGACCCTGTGCGTGCATTCATAAAAGCAGGGTAGTAACTCTGGTCCCGCTCACGCCACAGGACTGGCCGGAGGTCAGAGGGGATGGTGGGTCTGGAAGGGTGCCCCGTGATAGCCTGGGTGCTGCAGGGAAGGCACAGTCACATTGGCCCCTCCTGTTCCCAACCAGCCACATCACATCACGTCCAGTCTTGTGTTTTGACTCGCCATCTGGGGTTTTCTAGGAAACTTTTATTTGAAAGCGATGCCTGGCTGACAGAGCCATGCCCTCATTCAGATGGCTCCCCCCTCCAGCCCCCTTTCCTTGTTCACAGCTCTGGTCCCACAGGGTCTTGGTTGAGCTGAAGTGAATTGAATTTCCAGTTCCTTAACAATAGCAACATTACCCAAACCATACTGATAACACATCCCTGTGTATACTGCTTTGCACTTTACAAAATGCTTTCACCTTTGTGTACCATCTGACCACCACAACAGCCTTGAGAAGCAATCTCCTGCTGAGGGGACTCCAGAGAGAGATGGTGACTGGCCCAGGACCATGATGCTCTGGAGGTCACCATGGTTGACTGGCCAAGCTCACTGACTCTGAAGTCAGACTCCCTGAGTTTAAATCATAGGTCTTCCTTGGGCATGTTATATACCCACTCCAGACCTCAGTTTCCCCATGAGTAAAAGGAGCATAATTATAGAATCTACCTAATGGGGTACATCAGTGGAAGTGGCCTGCACCTGAGAAAGTGCTGGTCCTCTGGCCCGCCAGCCATGGTTAGGAAAGGGATGGCAGGTAACAGGACCCATCCTGGTGGGCGGACCCATGGTGATGGTGATGGGTCCTTTCCTCGGTGATGGCTGGACAGAGCCGGGCTGCGGCCGTCGGCCAGCCTGACTCACCGAGAACAATGGCGAGCATCTGGGTGGCTTTCTTCTCCTTCTGCTGGGAGAGCTTCCTGCGGCTCATGGTCTTGAGAGAGGTCCGGGTTTTGCCATTGGGCATGGACTGGATCTCAAAGATCTTGGCAATCTTGGGGTGGTCTTTGGCATGCCCATTCTTCTCTGGTTTGGCGGGGCTGTCGGCCGTGCTGTGGAGGCCGTGGTGGGATGGGTCAGGGAGGGTCAGCTGGTGGTGGCTGGGCGGTATGGGGCTGTACCGGGTCCTCTCGGGGGGGCTGGTGCTGGACAGCATCTCCATCTCTAGTTCCTGGGCTCGGCGGGCAGCCTCCTGCACAGGGGCAGAGAACTCTGGGTAAAGCCAGGCCAGTTCATAGGCATTAGCCACGCAGCCTCACCTGGCCCCACCCGGCCCTGCCCTCTCCTCCTTTAGAGACTCCCGCAAACACCACAGGGTCACTCTGCCGAACACGGGGAGGTCGGGACGGTCTGGGCCCCAGGGCAGTCCCTGCCTGTGGGGTCATCCCCAGCACTTGGCCCCGAGCAATACTTATGCAGCCTCAATAACCCCACAACCATCTGTGAGGGCTTATTACCCCCAGCATTTCTCTCTTATTGACTGAGCAACACTTACTGAGTACCAGTGAGCGCCAGGCACCGAGCTGGCTGCTGGGAATACATTACTGGTTTGGCATCCAGTGCCTGCCTGCAGGAGCTCATGTTCTAACTGCATAGAGGGTACCCCTGTTCTTCCTGCTGGGCTGAATCGAGGGGCCACCAGGCAGACCTGAGACACCCCACCACATTCTCCTTGTAGACTGATCCCCGTGCCAAAGGGCTAATCCCAGGGCTCCCCCCAGTCTTTCCTGCCAAGCTGACCTGGCAGCCTTGGTGGGGATCCACTCATGGCCTCCCAGTTTCCCCAGACCGTGGAGTGCCAGCTTGAACTTCTCAAATGCAGCCTTGCTCTGCACCCGGTGGCGGGGGGCGGGTGGTGGTGGTGGTGGTGGTGGTGGTGATATAACTCAGCTGCTGCCCCCGTCCCAGTCCTGAATGCCCGTTTGGCACCCATCTCATAAAGGGAGTCCTACCCTTGCCGTGCAAGTGAACAGTGGGGACCCCGCTTCCTGTGGACACCTGACCTGAACTTCGTGTGCGGCTCTGGGTGGGTTCCCTGGCCCAGCTGGGGCTGCGGCACCTGCTGCTGGGACCCTGCTGCTACTTCCTCTGGGCAGAGCCTGGGGTCTGCTGTGCTTCCACGTCTCCAGGCTCTACTTTCGGGCTGCACTGCCCCACCAGCCCCAAGGCTGCTCTGCTCGCTCCCCTACTCACCCCCTCCACGCCCAGCCTCCAGCCCCAGAACCTGCCTGTAGTAAGGAAGCACATGCAAGAGGGAAGAGCAGCAGAGGCGTGGACTTCGGAGTCATGTGGGTTTGGGCCCAAATATGCGCTATCTCACTGTTTTGCCTCGGGTGAGTTACCTACCCTCTCTGAGCCTCTGTTTCCTCTTCCATAAAGTTAAAATCAATAAGCTCAATAAGACTTACCTCTCAGGGTCGCTGTGAGGATTTGATGAGACAGTAGGAACACGGTGGGTGTTCAGTGAATGGTAACAGCCACTCTTCTTATTTGAATTATGTTATTACGGCCAAGTCCTCTCTCCCAACCATTTTCTTGCGCTAGGGGTGCCTATCTGTGCCTTGCAGAATCGAGCCGTCTTGCTGCATGCCTGCTTGTGAGGTGTGCATGGTGAGTCTGGCCTCAGAGGCAAAGTGGGGGAGCCTGGGATGTGCGCTGCCGGTGGGGTTTCTGAGAATCACGGCAGCTGGGTTTCCCTAGGGGCGGAAGGACCTGGCTCTGGTCCCTGACCTGAGCACTTACCACTCTCCTCCTGTTCACTGGGAAACTCCCATTGGACTTGATGATAACGGTGCAGAGTTTCATATCCTCGGGGTGAGTGCAGGTGCCCTGTGGAGTGAGCCAGTACACTGGTCATGATGGGCAGGCAGCTGGGGACAGACACCCGATGTGGGGTGGTCAGGCTGGGCACCGGGGCTCAGAGAAGGGCAGAGGAGGAGTTGGTCCTGTGAGGGGAAAAGGTGGGCAGGACGAGGGACAAACGGGCCCTGACTTTAATGGGGTACCTGTTAAGGGTCTGGCACATGCTAGACATATTCATATCCCTCTCACATTGAATCCTCAAGACCACGCTGAGAGGCTGGCATTATGATTCCCATTTAACAGATGAGGAAACCGAGGCTCAGAGAAGTTAAGCAACCTGCCCAAGGTCACTCAGCAAAAAAGGTGGCAGTGCCAGGCCTTGAACCTGATGTGTCTAACCCCAAGATCCTGGTTCCTTCCAGGCCCACATACTGTCTTCCCATACAGGGAGGGCTGAGCAGAGGGGAGAATTCACAAGACATAAGGGGGAGGCAGTGGAAGCAAGGTGGAGGAGAGGAGGAGGAAAGAGCAGGGAGGAAGGAGGAGGTGCACACAGAGGGGAGCACAGGGAGCATGGAAGGTAAAGGGGAGGGAGGGAAGCACAGAGGGAGGAAAGGCAGAGAGAGGGGCCACAGCAAGGAAGGACAAGTGATGGGAAAGGAAGGAGAGGAGAGGGTGCATTCAGACAAGGATCTACAAGCAAAGACTTCTCCCAGATGGTGTCCACCACCTGCCCTGCCTCCATCCGGCTCCTGGAGATTCGGTCATCCCACGGAGGTCCATGCCTTCAGACTGTGCCCTGCCCAGGTCCAGGTCCGTGGAGCCCCCTACAGCCTAAGCCCCGCCCCACTGCACTGCCCTGGTCCTCCACCTGTGCCTGGGCAAGCTCCCTTGATAATGGTGAGGTGTGGGCGTTGGAGGGGGTGGGGGATCTGGGGACCTTGAGCGGGGCCTTCAGGTTGGCCCTAAAAGCCCGGCTGCTGCGCTTCGTGTTGACCCGTTTGCGGCGCCTGCGGAGGACGATGTAGATCTTGATGTAGACCAGCAGGGTGACGATGAAGGGCACGTAGAAGGAGACGATGGAGGAGTACACCACGAACGCGGGGTTGGCGATTATGCACTCGTTCTGGTCTGGGGGGGGAAGGAGAGCCCAGAGGGGACGTCAGCATCCCACGGGGCCACAGCGCCACAAGAGACCTTTCCCTCCTCCACCAGACTCCAGCAGCGAGGTCACAGAGAGTAGGCCTAGGTGTCTAAGGCCACCCGGAAATGCTAGATGTAAATGAACGTGCACCGTAAACCAGAGATTTTAAATCACAACTGTGAGCAAAAAGCTAAGCTCTCATGGACTACTTCTGAGTTTTCCCATTAACATTCCCTCCTTATTTCATTATTAGTTTTATTGCCCGTGAACACATGAGTGGGGCCAGTGTGCTTGGAAAAAATAACAGAAGGAAATTATTGTCAAAGAGTAAACCCTTATTTTAACCCTTGCTGTATACATGGGGGCGGTCTACCACCTTTCAATTTTAGGGACAAGGTGACTTGGTCCTATTTGCTCAACCCTGTGTTCTGATGTGTTTCCAAGTTCCCTTCCTGGTCTAGAAGATGTCTGACTTCTATCTCAGGGCCTTTCCAGATTGATCTGAGCATATGCTCAGGGAATAAGCCTATTCCCCACGTCTTGGAATTCCTACAAGAGGTACTTTGCAAGGCTTCTTGGTGTCCTGCCCTGTAAGGGTCTCCAGAGGTGCACCTGCCTCACTGGAGCCTGCCTGATGAGAGAAAGCTCTCTGCCCACGCTGGCAGGCAGGCAGGCCAACACCTATTTCCTCTACGTCAGACACACAGGACAGGTGCAGTGGGCTAGCTTCTATTATTTCTACCTCTCCTGCTCCAGAGGACTCAGGTCTGTGCAGAGCTGGGCCAGCTTGGACTGCAGCCTCATTACCACAAACAGCATCACCGTGGGGTGGGGATGGGACCCCGTAGTCACCCCCCCATGTGTGCATATGCACGCGCACACACACACGCAAACACATGCAGTTGGTGGGGCTGTCTGGCCTGTTTCGGTTGAATAAACAAAGTTGAAAATGGCCAGACATCCTCCTGAATCATTACCCCACTCCTCACGCAACCCCATTATGCCTCAAGCTACTGTTCCTCTCCGGCCCATCCAGGTACAACTGAGAGTCAGGCTTGGCCGGGGAGACCCAGCCTGGTCTCAGCCTAGGCTGGCAAACAGGTCATCTCCCTAAGTCTGCACCAGGGGCTCAGCTCTCTTGGGGTCCTGTGCAGCGAAGAGGGGCAGTGGAACCCCAGGGAGACAGAGACAGGACTCACCTGTGTTGTTGAGTCCGAAGAGCAGTGGGCAGGAGATGGTAAAGGACAGGACCCAGACGATGGCGATCATGACAGTGACTCGGCGTTTGGAGCTGTAGCGGGTGTTGTAGAGCATGGGCATGGCCACGGCTGTGTACCTGCAAGGTCACGGAGCAGGGGACCCTGAGTCTGGGGTGCAGGCCCAGGAACTCATTCCACAGCAGGCACACACCAGAGACACCCCACACCTTGGGGAGTTCCAGTTGTCTGAATTCCCTGAAGGCTGCCTGTCTACCCTAAATCACTCCTTTCTCCTGCCCCAGCTCAGACAGCAAGGGTAGTTGGTGATACTTTAGTGGCTGACCGGCTACCATGTAATCCTGGGCCATATCTATTACTCCAGTGTCCCTACTTGGATTTTAAGGTTTTTGAGGGACCATGGTCTAGGTCTTTGCACCTTTGAAACTACACCCATGCTGTGCTCACAGAAAGTGGAAGCGTTTGTTGATGGGTTGGTAGCCAGGCTCCTCGGAGAAAGAATTCAGCCCCATTCAGCAGAAAATAATAACGGTGGAAATCATTCGCCTCCTTGATCCAGCACTTCCCATATAGTAGCTCATTTCATCTTCCAAGAATCCTGCCAGGGGAGCCCAGCCAGGGGAGCCCACGTGGCCTGTGTGTGCAAATCAGTGAAAGGCTCCAAGGGTATAGTTTAACAAAGTGAGCACAACCCGGACCCCCTTGGCCGTGTGCCTGCCCTGTGCTGGACAGGAAATGCACAACCGGACACTGTGGCCCCACCTGGACAGGGGTCATCATCCTTGATTTCTAGACGAGGTAGGGTTCTGAGAATGTGCACATTCTGCCCAAGGTCACTTAAGTAGGAAGCGATAGACCTAGGGCTGCCATCAACATTGGGAACTTTCTCCTCTTTACCAGTCTCTGCTGGGTATCCTTGGTAGCATCTCCATCTGTACGATGGCCTCTCATGAGGTGGTCTGGACTCTCCCAGCCAGATCCACGTGCACCTATATGCATGTGCACGTACACATGTGCACACACACATGGACTCACAGGCACACAGCCTGCCTCTTCAGCCCGAAAGGCCAATGGCTTGGGTCCCCTCTCCCACCTTGGCTGGGCTCACCTGTCGATGCTGATGGCACATAGGTTCAGGATGCTTGCTGTGCACATCATGACGTCCAGAGTGACAAAGATGTCACAGTGAATCCTGCTGAATTTCCACTCGCCCACCACCTGGGGACAAAGCACCATAAGGGGTACGGAAGAGGGACGATGAGCTCAGGCCACATAGTTTGGCTCTCCTGGGGCAGACTGGGCCACAGGCCCAGAGGGCAGCTGTGGGGGTCTTGCAGGTCTCCAGTTGGGGCCCGGGAGAGAAGTGGGGCAGCAAAGGGAAGCCGTGCCCCTGGCTGTCTGAGGCACTTGTCCCTGCTCCCCTCCCCTGCTAGCCACATAGGGCCATTTTGTGCCAAAAACAGGACAGGAAGAATGATGACCAATTTACACCTCGTGTCTCAACTCTGAGCCTTCGTCTGTAAAACATCCGTGTGATCTACTTGCATCCCATTCTGCCAATGGAGAAACTGAGCCTCAGAAATGGGCAGTGACTTGCCCAAGGCCATTCCGCTCAGCTTCTGATCCTGCCCTGATCCCAGGTTTCTGGGGGAGCCAGGCAGCTCCTTCGGGACCAGCATGGTGTGTGGCCCAGTCGGGGCCCGGTGAGTGTCCGTTAAGGACAACGGTGAGGACCATGGCTCTGAGACAAAGAAGACAGTTCTGCTCTTTGTCGCACCTGGAGAATTCAGGACGGAAAACCTGGGCTCAAGCTCTGGAAACACCAGGAGGGGGTGGGGAGGGGCGGCTGTACCCATAGATCCTTGTATGATGGAACTGAGGAGGCCCGCTCCTGCACCCCTCTCCCCCTTACACACACAGACACACACGCACACACACTCACTTTCCCGTACGCCCATGCACATCCATACCACCCATTTAAACGCACAGGCACACACACTCACGCAGCGAGCTGGCCCAGGCAAATTTGGAAGTGTGGAACACCCTGACCCTGACCCTGAGACACATCCTAGGCCTCTACCAATAGGAGAAAAAGGAGCAGGAAAGCCCCCCTCCCAGGGCCTGGGGCAGGGCAGTTCCCATCCTTCTGTCATAGCACTGTCAGTCGTCAGGCTAATTGGAACATGCTCATTCCCAGTGCTGCCTCTTTTTTCTGCTCTCAGGCATGAAACCAAATGCTGGCACCTAAGCTCGGTGACAGGAACTATAGCCACTGATGTTGGACGTGAAGAAACAGCAGCTGGTCCCAGAAGACAGGAAGGAAGCTGCCTTCTCTAGGCTCACGTGAGCCCACATCACAGCACAGAACTCCCCAAGATGGCAGGTCAGGTCTGGATTGGGGGGTGAGGAGCTCCGGGTATAAATAGAGTCTACCTGTAGGGCACTGCTAGGAGGGTCCCAGACCCACCTGGTCCACCCTCCACCTTGAGGCCCGCCCCCGCCCCAGACGAGTACTTCAGAGCTGTTTCTATGTCCCTAGGGATCCGGGTCTGAGCTGCCAGGGCCCTCTTTCTCTCCCTCCTTCCCTCTCCCCTGCCTTCCATCTTTCCTACAGACACTTATGAGCAACTTACTATGGGCCAGACTCTGTCCTAGACTCTGGGGTACAGCGGTAAACAGTATTGGCATAGTCCTTGCCTTTAGGGAGCTCTCAATCCCTACCCCTAAAGGCCTGTCTGGAGCACAGAAGAAGGGAGGGCTTTCCTCCACAGGCCTGGGGGCAGCTGACTCAAAGACTCGAGAGAAATTTTTGGCAGCCATGTACATTGACGGGGGGTGACTGGGTGGCTCAGTCGGTTGGGCGTCCAACTTCAGCTCAGGTCATGATCTCACAGCTCGTGAGTTTGAGCCCCGTGTGGAGCTCTGTGCTGACAGCTCAGAGCCTGAAGCCTGCTTCTGCTTCTGCTTCTGTGTCTCCCTCTTTCTCTGCCCCTAACCCACTAGCATTCTGTCTCTGTCTCTCTCAAAAATAAACATTAAAAAAAAAAAAAAAAAAGAGTAAAGCACATCCAATCCAATCTAGCACGCTAGACACGTGCTGACATGGCAGGCTATGAGAGGCACTAGTATTGCTGGGAAAGGAACAGGGTGGAAAATTCTGGACAACAAGAGCATCTCTTAGAAAGGAAAGAGTATATGGGCTGCAAGAACACTCTGACAGGATGTTGGGATAGGCTGAGACTCCCCTCGGGACAGTCTCTCAGGACAAAAAATGGCTGGGACAATAACCTGTAAGTCGAGCTCACTGTCCAGCTCTTGTTTTAAAGGGAAATAATGAGAAAGTTAGAGCACTACCCTCCATGATACTGTTCTCCACCCTGCCCCCCAAACCACTGCGCTTCCCCCTTAAAATAACGGTGAACTGGTTATGTTGAAAGTATCTGTTCACAGGACTTACAGATTCTCAGAAACCCCCAGTACAGCCTGTGTACAGATGTGGCTCTATCCTAGAGTGTCGGGGGAGAGGCTGCAGATCTGGAAGCCCAGAAGCCTTGCGTGGAGCCGCAGGCAAAGCATGCTTCACTGTGGGTAGAGGGCGCCTTGCTGCCTGGGCACGGGGAGGGCCCTTGCTATCAGGACAGGTGCTGGATGGCTACCACCGTCACGTTCGTCTTCAGCGCCACTGTCACAGCTGATTTCTACATCTTGCTCACTACAGTGTGCGGTACCAATCTGAGCCCTTTGCATATATTAACTAACTCATTAGATGCTAAAGCAATGCCACGAGGTAGATACTGTGATTATCTCTTTTATATGGATAAAGAAAGTGAGGCACAGAGAGGTTCTTTGCTCTGCCACTCGCCCCTCATTCTCCCCTGATGGTCAGAGGCCTGGGACCCTCCTTTGAGAGGGAGCAGGAAGGGAAGAGGCCTTAGGATTGAGAAGGGTTCCTCAGGGAGAGGCCCTCAGACAAGACGTGCTTGGACAGACTCACGGACGTGTGAGTCGTGGAGGAAGTGGACCCCTGGCCTGTGGCACCTGTAGATTTCATGTTATTTTGCTTGTTTCCTTCGGGGTTTTTCCTTCACATTCATTTTGGACGTCCCAGTCTGTTGGGGCTGTGCTACAGAAAACCAGGGGTGTGTGATCCTGTGAGCATTGATGAGAAAGCCCGGGGAGCCCCCGGGTACGGAGACCAGGAGAGGGGCCACGCTGGGCCAGCCTCCTCTCCCCCACCTCAGCTCCCTCTTCTGGGTGTCGCCTCGGCTCAAGCCTACAAAATGTCACGTTTTCCTTTAAAAGCAGAAGCCTTACCCTCCCAGCCAGGGACTTGCCTCCATAGCACAGGTGTATCCCCCCTACCTTGCCCAGGACGGGAAGGTAAGTGCCCAATGATCGCAGTAACCTCAGTGTTGGCTCTTTCCTGACGGGCTGGTCAGTTCCCAGACTCCACCCCAGAATCCTAGGCCGAGAGAGGGGCAGGATCCAGGACGCAAGCCCCTAGACCCTCCCACGTCTGCCTGTGGGAAGTAGCTCCCCGGTTACTCCCCTTGCTGTGCAATCTGAGGACAGACAGCTTCTCAAAGCTTCTGTTTCCTCTTCTGTAAACTGAGAAGAAAAGTATCAACTCCCAGGATTAGCATGACTGTTTGCTGAGTCTGTGTCTGCGAAATGCCTGGCGGGGTGCCTGGACCACGGCAGGGGCCGCCCACTCTCTATTCGGAAGTGCAGAGCTGGGCCCCATCCTGGGCCGAGCCCTGGGTGACCATGTGGTCCTTCCCGAGCCAAGGGGCTGTGGCCCAGCCCACAGCGGACCCTGCCTGGAGGTCCCAGACATTGGCACTAGACCGAACTGGGAAGAGGGGAGGCATAAGGAGCACACGGAGTAGCAGCCCCCACTTTCGAAGTGACAAGAAAGAATGGGAAGCTTCGGGTCTGGACGCATGAACATCTCCCTTCCTTGAGGATCTTCCTCCATCACTCCCATTTGCAGCATGATCTAACCAACCAACCTGGGGCCAAGCCGAGTTCCAGCTGGGACCTGCCAGCTGCATGATGCTGGAGAAGTCACCGAATTTCTCTGACCACCTGGCTCACCACCTGTGAGATGGCGGTAGTCGTGGGGTGACCTCACAGGGCTGGCCTGAGGGCTACACGGGAAAACGCCGGGGATAGAGGACTCGACCCTTAGTAAGCACTCTCCAACTGGCAGTTGGGACTGTGAAAGAGGCATTAAGCCCATTTCATAAGGGGAAAAACTGAGCCCAGAGTGGAAGGAGAGGCCAGGCCTGCTGAGAAGGCACCAGGCAATTCGTCGGGAAGTGCCTGGACTCCAGGCTCCCCTGCAGCGGAGGGGAGGGCAGACCTACCTCCAGGTAGACAACCCAGGGCATGACGAGCGTGGCCACCAGGAGGTCGGCCACGGCGAGGCTCACGATCAGGTAGTTGGTGGTGGTCTGCAGCGCCTTCTCGCGGGACACGGCCATGCAGACCAGCACGTTGCCGAAGACGATGACGAAGATGAGCAAGGTGAGAAGCGTGGCGTAGTAGTTGTAGTGAGGCTTTCCGGTCCTTCCTTCGGACCCGTTGAAGGGCCGGCTCCAGTTCTGGCTCTCCAGATCATCATCGTACCAGGACAGGTTCAGTGGATCCATCGGGGCAACGGGGCCACTGGGTGGCCAGGCTCTGGCCAGGAAAAATGGACATGGCGGGTGAGCAGGAGGACCTCCCAGAGCGTGCTGCCTCCCACGGAAAGCTCCGGAGCTACAGCCAACCACTGGCAGTTAGAATTCTCCAGCCTCGGGATTTTCAGTTCTGCATTTTAACGATTTTCTTAAAACGCTGGGGCCTGCTGCCACTCTTCTGCTGGCAAGTTCTTGCAGATGGCAAGACAAATGAGCAATTATAATTTTTTTAAAGAAAGTATAATAAAATAAATGAACTTGAAAAGAGCTGATCATTCATTCATCTATTTATTCAACAAACACTTAGTAAGCACATCCCATGCACCACCTCCTGGAGACAAGTTAGTGAGGAGTTCCAGCTTCTAGGGGCAGGAACAGGAATACACATTCATTCCTTCTTGATTCTATAAATATTTATTGAGCATTGTTCTATGTGGTGCTAGAAATATGGGCTGGAACGAAATATACATGGTTCTCCAGCTCACATTCTAAATTAAAAAAATTTAATGTTTGTTTTTGAGAGAGAGAGAGAGAGAGTCAGAGCATGAGTCGGGGAGCAGCAGAGAGAGAAAGGGAGACACAGAATCTAAAGCCCTTGCTCCAGGCTCCGGGCTGTCAGTACAAAGCCCGACACAGGGCTCGAACTCAAGAACCGTGAGATCATGACCTGAGCCGAAGTCATAAGCTTAACCAACTGAGCCACCCGGGCGCCCTTACCGAGCTCACATTCTAAAAGAAACAACAGCCCATGAATCAAGCACTTAAACCTATAAGCAGTGGGCACTAGGAAATGGAATGCAGGAGGACCACAAAAGCTAGTTTAAGCATTGAAATAAGACTTTCCAGAGGAAGTGACTTTTGACAGACAACCCTAAGTCATTAGGTGAAGAGCTGGGAGCCCAGGGAAGGGTCTAGACACAAGAAACAGCATAAGCAAATGACAGAGCGAGACAGCAGACACCCGGTGGAGGGCTGGAAGAAATTCATTCGGGGCAGCTGAAGCCCGTGAGCTGAACTGGGGAGGGTGCCAGAGCAAGATCCTAGAAGGCCTTCCAAGTCACGCTACATTTGAGCCTAAGGGCAGTGGGAACCACGTGATCAGAGGCGCCTTCCGGCGAGAAGGTTCCAACCGCTGTTCAGAGGATGGAAGTGTGTGGCCAAGCAGGTGGCGGCACACCAGCTGGGAGGCTGTAGGAACCCGAGGAAGAGATGAGGAGTTTCTGCATTCCTGCCCTGAGAGCCTGAGAACTTCCTGAAGGAGGTGTCATCTGAGATGCGATCAAAGGAGGAAATAGCCAGGCCACAGAGTTTGGGAGACCCTGCAGCTAGAGAGAACACAACACGGTGCCAGACAACAAACAGTTCTGTTTGGCTAAAAATGTAGGGTGTGAAGTGGGGGCAAAAGAAACCAGGGGGCCAGTCATGGGCCAGATTCTGTCTCATAAGACTGGGAGGCCCTGAAGGGTTGGGTGCAGAGGAAGGACCACGGGGCTGGTGTTTTAGTAAAGTGGCTGCTGCAGCATAGGGAGGCCTTGGAGGAGGCCAGGCTATGGCTGTCATTTGGAGAAGGGAGGGTGGTTGTCTGAATGAAGGTGGCAGGGATGAGGAGAGAAGTGTTCAGAATCAGCAGCTGACCTGTGCATCGGTATCCAATGGATAGATGTGGGATGGGAGAGGGGCCGGGGCAAGCAGAGAGAGAAGGGGTAGAGGGAACAGCATTTCTGCCTTGGGCTTAGGGAGGCTGAGGAGCTGCTCACTGAGAGCAGGAAGCAGAGAGCCTGAGAGGCAGACTTGAGACGCATCAGGCATTGACGAGCTTGACAGCCTGTGTTTTGGTTGTGATTAGAACATAATGCACATATAATATAGCTGACTCTCCTGCTAACAAAAGTGTTCCTATTTTACACGATGGAATCAGGCTTATCAGTACCTCAAAGCACTCTGCCCAAGGTGCCACGACATCCAGTTGCTGGGCTACCCAAAGGGATTTGAAGTCTACTAATTTATGCCACTTGAGATGGTGGTACCATGTCCAGATCAGGGAGGAGGGCACGCCAGCCACAACAGATCAGAAGGGACTTTGGAGAAGGGTCTGCCCCCCTCTACCCCCTCAACCTTATCTGACACATTTGCTCTGCCGGCCCCCAGCAGAGGAGTGTGGATGATATCCTCACCACCCACCCACCCCTCCCCACCCCAGCACCACCACACCAGCCTGGAGTCTCTGGGGAAGCCAAAATACCTAACTCCATGTAGGGTGACATGACATGACACCAGTGCAAAAATCTTCCAACTCAGAGGCGCCGAGGCCCTGTGTCACACCGACGCTGCCCTCTGCAAAGGCATCGGCCCCTCTTCCCATTTGGAGCACACCCTGGGACAGCTATATGCACGTATCCATCAGGAACGGCAGCTGCTCCTGCCTCTTGTTTTCACACAAGATTGGGAGTCTGTTGAGCTTGTCAGGCATAAAGCAATGTGCCAAGCACTTTCGGGGGCCTGGAGATGTGGAGATCCACTCACTTCCCCCAGGGCTCCTGAAGGTTCTCTCTGCCCCACCTCTTACTTCCCTGGTCCCTCTCTGTAGGGCCAGTGGCCTCTGATGGAGACTATACGGCTTCCCTTCTACCCCACCCCACCTCTTCTCTATACCCAACCAGACTTCTGTTTCTGTACAATCCTGCGCCTGCCTGTGATGTGGCTTCATATGCTTGTAGAGGATTTGATAGTTTTGTTTGATAGTTTTGTCCTCAAAACAACCTCCGAGGCCTGCAGCTATTATCCCCCCTCGACAAATGAGAAAAGTCTTTGGAAAACTTCCCTTCCCCTCCCGCTGCTTGCCCAGACCTGACACGGCCTCCAAAGAAAGGCTAGCTCAGAATCTTCCCGCTTCCTGCTCTCTGCTGGACCGCTTTCCCTTGGGGGTTCCACAGCATCATTCCTGAGTTCTATTCTGGAACGCACCCTCTCTGTGTATCTGTTCCTCCCCAACACCCCCCACTGGAGTGTAAGCATCTTAAGCATTACATCACATCTTGGTCATGCCTCATCTTCGTGGAATAAACAAATAAAAGAGCATACTCTCTTGTTCTCTGGGATCTGCAGGTCGTACGTTGGGTTGCTGAACTCAATCAAAGGCTCTGTGAGTCCAGCCGGGAAGAAAAGCCCTCCACCCTTGAGATGTAGCTATAAAGAGAGGCCACCACATTAACGAGTGACAAAAGAGAGAGGCAACCCAAGAGGACCACGGGTGTTGCATGTTGGATCCCCAGAAATAAGACCCTGAGGAGGACATTGGCGTGCAGGGAATTTACCGGGGAATGTTCTCAGAATGGAGGCTTGCAGAGAAGGGAGGAGGCAGGGCTGGACTGGGGAGAAGCTGGGCTGACCTTTGTCTCAGGTGACCTCAGAGAGCCCTCAGGGAGCCTGCAGAGCTGTCTCTCTCATAATGTCCTAGGGCGTGGACTGTCCCAGGGAGAAGGTGTGACCTGGAGAGAGACATCTCTCTTCAAGTGAGCATCTGCTAAGAGGGCGGACCCAGATGGAACTGTCCGTTGTCAGCAGGCCCAGTAGTTGGGGGAGTGAGTTGGTCGTGCACAGGTGCTGGGGCCCACTTTACCACCAGGCGCTGCAGTGGATGCTCAGAAATCACAGAGGATATGTACATGGGCCTGGCTGGGGTGCTTCTGGAGGGCTTCCTGGAGGGGGAAGACTTTCATTCAGGACTTAAAATCATGAGAACAAGTAAGATGGCAAACGTGAGCATTTCCACTCAGGGCAGGGTCGGAGGTGAGCACTCATTCCTCTGTGTGCTGGTTACTCTGCAGGACAGGAGTGAGTCCCTTCACCTACAGCTGGGAAGGCTTCATGCATTTAATTTTCTAATCAAGCATTTATTCTATATCTTGTTTTTTTGCTGAAACAAATGCATTACAGAAAGAATGGGAAAGCCTGGAAAATGCCTAGATGCCTGTAGACCCTATTAATATCTTGGAGCAGGATTTTCTTCCAACCCCCGGAGCCAGTTCCATCCCTGCCGTGTCCTCAGCACCCTTCCTGCCTGGGACCGACATCTCTCACAAGCAGGGGCTGTCTGAATCACTCTCACACCACACCAAGCAGAGCAGAAATTCAGACATCAGCAAATCTAGCCCTTTTGATGACGCACTCTACCATGAGAGATACCAGTAGAAGATAGGGCTGAGGACCAAAACACCTGGGTTCAAATCCCAACTCCACCTTTATTTGCTCCAAGGTCTCAAATCCCAACTCCACCTTTATTTGCTCCAAGGTCTCGGCCAGATTACGTGGCTTTCCTGAGCCTCAGTTTTCCCATCTGCAAACTGGGGATTAGCAATTAGTGTTGTGAGGATTAAGTACAATGATACATGAGTGGCCTGCACAGGTAAACTCCCAAGGAATGTGAGCTTTAAAAATCAAACCAAGAGCAATCCCTATCAGAATAGCACCAACATTCTTCACAGAGCTAGAACAAACAATCCTAAAATTGTATGGAACCAGAAAAGACCCCAAATAGCCAAAGTGGTCTTGAAAAAGAAAACTAAGCTGGAGGCATCACAATCCTGGACTTCAAGACATATTACAAAGCTGTAATCATCAAACAGTACGGTACTGGCACAAAAACACTCAGATCAATGGTACAGGATAGAGAACGCAATAATGGACCCACAAATATATGGCCAACTAATCTTTGACAAAAGCTGGAAAGAATATCCGATGGAATAAAGACCGTGTCTTCAGCAAGTGGTGCTGGGAAAACTCGACAACGATGTGCAGAAGAATGAACCTGGACCACTTTATTACACCATTCACAAAAGTAGACTCAAAATGGATGAAAGACCTAAATGTGAGACAGGAAGCCATCAAAATCCTCAAGGAGAAAGCAGGAGAAAGCAGGAAAAAGCTCTTTGACCTTGGCCACAGCAACTTCTTATTCAACACATCTCTGGAGGCAAGGGAAACAAAAGCAAAATGAACTATTGGGACATCATCAAAATAAAAAGCTTCTGCACAGTGAAGGAAACAATCAGCAAAACTAAAAGGCAACCAACAGAGTGGGAGAAGATATTTGCAAATGACATATCAGATAAAGGGTTAGTATCCAAAATCTATAAAGAATTTATCAGACTCAACACCCAAAAAACAAATAATCCAGTGAAGAAATGGGCAAAAAGACATGAATAGACACTTCTCCAAAGAAGACATCCAGATGGCCAACTGACACATGAAAAAATGCTCCCATCATCAGGGAAGTACAAATCAAAACCATGATGAGATACCACCTCACACCTGTCAGAATGGCTAACATCAACAACTCAGGCAACAACAGATGTCGAGGATGTGGAGAAAGAGGATCTCTCTGGCACTGCTGGTGGGAATGCAAACTGGTACAGCCTCTCTGGAAAACAGTATGGAGGTTCCTCAAAAAATTGAAAATAGAACTACCCTATGACCCAGCAATTGCACTACTAGGTATTTATCCAAAGGATACAGGTATGTTGTTTTTAAGGGGCCTGTGCACCCCCATGTTTATAGCAGCACCATCAACAATAGCCAAAGTATGGAAAGAGCCCAAATGTCCATTGATGGATGAATGGATAAAGAATATATGGTGTGTATACACACACACACACACACACACACACACACACACACGCAATGGAGTATTACTTGACAATCAAAAAGAATGAAATCTTGCCATTTGCAACTACGTGGATAGAACTGGAGGGTCTTATGCTAAGTGAAATTCGTCAGTCAGAGAAAGACAAATATCATATGACTTGAATCATATGAGAAATTTAAGATGCAAAACAGATGAACACAAGGGAAGGGAAGCAAAAATAATATGAAAACAGGGAGGAGGACAAAATACAAGAGACTCTTAAATATAGAGAACAAACTGAGGGTTGCTGGAGGGGTCGTGGGAGGAGGGATGGGCTAAATGGGTAAGGGGCATTAAGGAATCTACTCCTGAAATCATTGCTGCACTATATGCTAACTAACTTGGATGTAAATTAAAAACAAATAAATTAAAAATTAACAATAATTAAAAATAAATCAAACCAACCAAAGGAATTAAAAGAAACAAGCACTCAGACAACAAGCCTGAGGCTCCTGGGGGTGAAGCAACCATACTGTCCAAATGCAGCCCATTAGGGTCAGGGGATGCCCTGGGCTCCAGCTGTTACACAGTGCTGCCTCCTATGGCTCCTCCTTGCAAAGCGGGGGGTCTAGATAAAGGGAGAGGGGTTCCAAGGTGCAGCAAACAAGCCCTGGAAGGGAGTAAAGGAAAAGAAAGTCAAAGTATTCCTGAGCCACGGTTGCAGGACAAATCTGAGCAAGCCTTGGGATGACATAGCAGCTGTCCTGGAAGATCCAGGTCTCCCAGCCCACCTGCTATCGCCCGTGATTCCAACTGCCGTATTTCCTAGGCTCTAAGATAGAATTGAATGTAACATGCGCCATTGTTTTACGTACCACTAGGAAAGAAAAAAAATGCCATCAAACTCCAATACAGCTCTAAGACAGGGCCAACTGCAAAATGCATGCTGAGTTCAGAAACATTAAAATGTGTGTAAGCGAAGGTGGGAGGTGTGCATCTTAGCAAGGTTAAAATACAGGGTCCTCCTGGCATTTCTCTGCTGGCACATTCTCAGGATGCCTACGGAAACCCGTCAGTACCCAGGCAGCCTGCCTGCAGCAGCGCCAGCCCCATCCCTTCCCTTCTTCTTTTCCTTCTGCCCAGGGCTCCAAGTGGTGTCCCAGAAGAAGGCACAAAGGGCCGGACTGTGGTCTTTCTCACGCCAGGGGCCCCCAGAGGGCACCTCAAATGACTGTCCTTGCCCTGCGCTCAAGCCTCTCCATCCAAGTCAGAGTTTTTGCTTTTGTGGGGAGAAGAGGCTCCAGGTATGCTGGCCTGGTCCTGGCTCCAGAGAAGCCAGGTGAGGTCAGTGCCCACTCTGTGGCTCCCAGAGGTCGGAAATGCCAAGCTCAATATCAACTGGCACCTAGGATTTTCCAGGGTGGTCCAAATTTCTTGTTCTTCTTTAAAAAGGGGATGGGGATGCCTGGGTGGCTTAGTCGATTGAATGTCCAACTCTTACAGATATATATATAGAGAGAGAGAGAGATAGATATAGATATAGATATATAAATTTTTTTAATATCTATTTATTTTTGAGAGAGAGAGAGAGAGAGAGAGAGAGACAGAGAGAGAGAATGTGTGTGAGCTGTGAGCGGGTGAGGGGCAGAGAGACAGGGAGACACAGAATCTGAAGCAGGTTCCAGGCTCTGAGCTGTCAGCATGGAGCCCGATGCAGAGCTCGAAATCACACACTGTGAGATCATGACCTGAGTGAAGTCAGGTGCTTAACCTACTGAGCCATCCAGGTGCCCCAAGTGTCCAACTCTTAATTTTAGCTCAGGTCATGATCCTGGGGTTGTAAGATCAAGCCCCATGCATTAGCTCTGCACTGAATGTGCTTAAGATTCTCTTTTTCTCTCTCTCTCTCTTTGCCCTTCTCCCCCATTCATGCTCTCTCTCTCTCAAAATAAAAAAAAAATAAATAAATAAAATAAAATAAAATAAAATAAAATAAAATAAAAATAAAAATAAAAATAAAAATAAAAATAAAATAGGAGCGCCTGAGTGGCTCAGTCGGTTAAACATAGGACTTCAGCTCAGGTCATGATCTCACAGTTTGTGAGTTTGAGCCCCATGTTGGGCTCTGTCCTGACAGCTCACAGCCTGGAGCCTGCTTTGGATTCTGTGTGTGTGTGTGTGTGTGTGTGTGTGTGTGTGTGTGTCTGCCCCTCCCCAACTTGTGTTCTGTCTCTCTCTCTCAAAAATAAATAAACAAGAAAAAAATTTTAATAAAAAATAAATAAAACAAAATAAAATAATAAAAAGGGGATGGCTAAAGGTATAACCCCAGGAAAATTATTCTTATAAGACTTTTCAGGTAAATAAGTTCCATATTATGTTTGAAACTTTCTGTTGTCAGAACAAGAATACCGATTTGGAGTCATGAAAATATGATCACCTCGCTCACCAACCTCCATACGCCGCCTCCATCCTCCTCTGGGAGGCTCCTGCCTCATGTATAAGATCTCCAAGCCAGTCCCCAGTCAAGGAACATTTAGTGAGCACCAAATACATACATGGTCACTGTCAATACTTGGCTACTTAGTCCTGTCTCCTGGAGCAGGGATGGATGACTTAACCCTACTGCTACGGACTGAGTTGCGTGCCTCTCAGATGCCTATGTGGACGCCATAACCCCCAAGGTGATGGTATTTGCAGATGGGGCCTTGGTATTTGGAGATGGGGTCTAGATACCATGAGGACAGGGTCCATATCGGAAGAGGCACCCCAGGCTGCCCCTCCTCATGCCGTGTGAACACTCAGAGAGAAGGCAGCCATCTGTAAAGCTGGGAAGAGAGCTCTCACCAGAACCCAACCCAAGCTGGCATCTTGATCTCAGACTCCCAGGCTCCAGAACTATGAGAAAATTAATTTCTGCTGTTTAAACCCCCCAGTCTTCGGTACTTTGCTAAGGCAGCCTGAGCTGACAAAGACACCTGCAGAAGGAGAGGCTGCCACTCCCCCAGAGCGTCACCCTCATCTTCCCTGTGCGGCAAGGGGGGACGACCGCAGCTCCCTGCCCTCCCCAGCAGATGCTGACAGACGAGGCACCCGTGTGCTCTGGGGCCTCCTAGGCTTTCTGTTCCCAGCTGCCCTGGTGTGTAGGAAAGAGGAGGGAGCCCGGAGCATGGGGGAGTCCACAGTGTGGGCGGCCCGCAGGCCTCGGGCCACACCTGACCCACATCTGTCTCTAGCCCCCATTGCCCTGCCTCAGCTCAGAAGGGCAACGGTCTGCTGGAAGATCTTCCAGATTCGCCCACTCTGGTGGTCAGTTCTCCTTAACATCCAGACTGCTGTGATGGTTATTGTCTTCAGAGCCTATACAGCAGACCTTCCTAACGAGATATCTGGAGTGAATCGAGGTGTATGGGGTTATCAGGGCAAGAGGACCATGAAGTGGTCATTTCCAGCCTCCAGGGCTCCGCCACTTACCCTTTGGGCTTTACATATGTTACCACTGTCTGTTTGTGCCTTCATTTGAAAATTAGCTAGCTGTCTGGTTGAGGAATGTAGTTAGAGCCCAGATAGCTGGGGCCGAGCTGGCCCAAGAGTCTGCCCCTGGCAGTCCACGGACTCCCACCATCTGCTGCACTGGGGCAGGGGAGTAGAGTAGAGGGTGGAGGCTGTGAGGAGACTCCACAGCCTGCAGATACAAACTGCTTCTCACAAGTACGTTTTGGAAGAAGAAAACTGCTTTAAAATTCCACAGTTCAAGGCTGACCCCCCAAACTGACCTTTTGTCTGAGGAAAAACTTGGGGGCTTACAGTTGCCCTTGGTCCCCAGCCTGGTGGGGTAACCCGGGACCCTGGAGGCAAGTTGATTGGTCTGGGAGGAGAGAGGAGAGGGTTCTGTCCTCTCTCTAGATTGAGTCCTTTCACCAGCAAAACCTGGGGGCTCTGGGCCCAAAAATGAGGCCTAAGGAAACTTTGGTGCAGAATAAACTCAAGCAACCCGGTTCCAGGGTGCTGCCTCCCCAGAAAGTTTGGCATTTGAAGGAGTCAAATTGTCTAATTAAAATTTAACAATCCCTTATCAGGCTCGATGGCGGGTGAGACACTGCTGTCTTAAACACATCATTTTCCCTCTTTTCTGAAACTTGAAGCATTTCAATGAAAAAGGAGGGGTGAGGGGGGGTACTTTGCATTTGCATTTCAAAAGCAGCTTGCCTGAGCGACTGGAACTGGAGGGGAATTGGGAGTGAGTGGGTAAGGGGTTCCTCCTCCTCCAGATGCAGTTCCAGCCCCCCCCCCCTGCTCCTCTGCAGGAAGGTCCAGACCAAGACTTGGGGGTGGGCACGTCCCCTGGGCCTCCTGCAGCTCCTCCTACTCCAAAGGGAAACCAGAACAGTCTTTAACTAATGCCCTCACTTACTGGGCCCAGGAGGGCAGTCTCAGCAGGTGGCAGAGGAACCAGGGCCTTGGATTCCCAGGGCCCTAGGCCAGGCAGCCCCAAGGAGAGCCTTCTGGGCCCTGGCCTTCCATGGCCAGGCATGAGGAGGGAGGGCCAGCAAAGTGATGGATGCTGTCACCTCCAGGCAGGCCCAGATCTGAAGGGAGAGCTGGGTCTGGCTCAGCTGCCAAGAGTCATTCTCAAGGGAAGAAATGCCCATTGTTTTGCCCCATCCTCCCCTCCTGGGCCCAGGTAAGGTCCTGTACCTATAAATTCCTAGGGTTCAGGCCTGGGGCGGAGTACCTATTCCCTCCTGGACTCCCTCCACTGCTCAGGACCTGGGGGCAGCTGTAGGGGACCAGGTTTGGACAAAGTGACCTAGATTATCTGGGAAACCAGCCCTACAGGGGCCTGAGAGGGTGAGTAGGCCACACACTGACACCACCCACTCTGTTCCCCCTCCAGATCTGGAAACTTCCCTAGTCCAACCCAGAATTCTGCAGGGACAGTGAGGGAGCAAAGCATGGGCCAAGAAGCCACTTGGCAATAGGGCTTCGATCTGTTCATCTGTGGAAAAAATTGCCCAGGTCTCCTTAGA
Source organism: Prionailurus bengalensis (assembly GCF_016509475.1). NCBI lineage: Eukaryota > Metazoa > Chordata > Mammalia > Carnivora > Felidae > Prionailurus > Prionailurus bengalensis. Next base: position 11,474,967 of record NC_057346.1, read on the forward strand.
AAGTGTGCAACAGCTTGGATGAATCTCTTCATTCTTGTTCTCTGGCTGTGTCTGGAACTGCCTCACAGGAGCCAGGCGGGGGCACAGTCCTAAGAATCATCAGTGGGAGTGAAGTCCCAGCAGCACCCAGGAACCTCCCCACTGCTCCCTAGAGCTGAACCTGGCCAGGCAGCCTGTTGCCTCCTACCTCACAGCAAAGAGAAGCTGGCCTCCGGTGCTCACTCAACTTCCTGTCACCAAGGCCACAAAGCCACCAGCAGCATAGGTACCACCTGCTCCCCGCTCCTGGCTTTCAGTGTCCCAACCCCTAACCAGGCCCAGTCCTTCCACAGAGGCTCAAGACCCCAGAGTCCCAGCCGGCCCCCTCCTCCCCCTCCCCCTTCAGGACAATCCCTGCTCCAGGGAAGCGTCTCTGAGGCTCCAGCTCAGAGCCATCCTCTTGCGTATGACGCTCATAGCACACATGTTCCTTGGTGGCACTCATCACCGTATAATTAAGTCACTTATCTAATTATTTGTTTAATGTCTGTTCTTGCCAGCCTGTGAGCTCCACCAGTGTAAGGATCACACTTATCTTGTCTCTTCACGGTCTTCTCACTTTCCAGCATGGTGGCAGCCATACTGAGCACTCGGTAAATGTTTGAGAGGCATCCGTGGGATCTGGTACCTCACCCCAGTGTGAAGGAGCTGGTTTTTTCTAGTCCCTGATGGTTGCTTCTCCCTGGATCCTTCTCGAGGAGTACCAGTAGCCTCCCCTAGACTCCTTCTCTGGCCCTTTGGGTCTGGGTCACAGCGGCAGCTGGCATGGGTTGCCCAGCTGGCTGGGGTCCATTCAGGGAATCCTCCAGGTGTGCCATCACTGGGGCACACAGGGTTACAAGCCATTGAAAGAAAAAGAGAATGCACGTGTGTAAAGGCAAGTGTAGGTGTGTGGGGAGGTGGGGAGATAACGTGAATTCTGTGGAAAGGGATGCACACAGCTGGTGGGGTGACTTCTGGGCTCCCAGAAGACCTGGCGGGAGGCGGGGCAGGGGTTTGCAGTGTCTATATTAGCACCCCACGGTGGGGGTGAAGTCCCAGCAGGCCACGGTGACCGGAGCCATTTCTCACACAGCACTAACCAGAGGCCGTAAAACATCCCTAGGGAGCACGTTGCATGCAGCTGAGATTCACAGCTCACCCAAGGAGATGTAGGGGGGTCCCGGGGAGAGGCTGGAGCACACACAGCTCCTCAGCTGTGGGAAGGGGCCCCTGCGTGGGAACCTTCTCCAACAGTAGAAAGAGACCAGTGCTGAGCGTGACTGGGGCCTCCCTACCCCTCATGCTCTCATCCTGGAAGTCCACTCTGCATTTCTTCTTCTTCCCAAGGTGGCCAGGTGCCCCGGGTCTGCCCAGGGGTCACTGGGAGTGTGGAATGCCCTGAGAGGCTGGGACAGAGGAGGACATGAGGGCTTTGAGACCTCTCCCAGGTTCACTCAGGGCTGGGCCCAGGGCCCCGAGGTCTATGGTAGGGTGAGGCAGGCAAAGGTCTGGAAAGACCCAGTGCATGCAGGAAGGGCTTCTGCCTGACAGTCCCATCCCTGTGCATTTTGAAGGCTCCGTAAAAATGTCTCCTCAAAAACTGTCAAAGTGTCACAAATTAATTAACTGTTAGCTGGGAGTGACTCAGTGTGGGGAGGGGGTGGGGAGAGAACACTCCAGTAATGCTAAGCGGGTGGTGGTGGTACTGTTCTCTGCGTGCGTGCGTGTCCTGCCTTTTGATTAAAAATCCTCGCAGCTCAACGCTGCGCCAGGGCCGGGGCGGATCACTGGGGCCGTGCACGTGCCAAGCAGAAAACTGGCAGGTGGGAAGCAGGGCAGAGGGCGTGGGGCCCGGGGCCCCCTCCCCGAGGGAGGGAACACAGTGTGGAGAACGAAGCCTCTAGAAATTGTTCAGATCTAAATTCAGAAGGGAGCCCACAGGCTGGCACTGTGTCTTTTTTTTTTTTTTCTCCCTTCTTTCTCTCTTCCTCCCTTTGCAAGTCCTCCCGCCCCCGCCCCCAACACCAGAGGACACGAATTGGGAAGTTGAGCTTGCCCTGAGGGCTGGGTCACAGAGCCCAGGGGGCAGGTACGCGCTTAGCCAGACTCACCAGCAGGAGCCTGAGAGGAGGGAGGGCAGGTCTCAGACCAGCCTTCTTGACCTTTACTTTAATTTCAGGAAAGAATTGAGAAAACATGCTCTTGAAAGCCAAGAGGGAGACAAATCCTGGCCCTTATTGCTCTGGAAGAAGGAAAAACAGTCCTTGCTCTTTGGCAGAAAATTGCTTTGCTTTATGAAAAGACACCCCTGTTCATGAAAACAAAGAGTGGGTGCATCCAAATAGCAGCTGACCTCCACCATCACGCTGCTGGGAAGCCTGGGGAAGCCCCTCTCCCCGTGTCCCCCATCCTTCCACAGCAGGCTGGCCCTGGGGATGGTGGGGACACTTCTTTTCCACAAAGGAGAAAGGAGCCCTTTCCTAAATGGGGGGCGAAGGAGCGGGGGCAGCAAGATTTCACTTGCACAAATACCTACTTCGTGTCTGTACCTCAAAGGCAAATTGAAGGGATGCAATTAGCAAAATCCAGCTTGTGGAAAATGTGATAAAAGAAACTCGAAAGCCGGATCGGCCAATTATAATGTGGGGAACTTACGTGCATCCTGATTCAAAGAAACCAATTGTTAAAGATCCTTGACATTCAGGAGACAATTGAAAATTTGAAGAGTAGAGGTGGACGCTATTCGGGAATTACTGCTAACACTTTCTAGGCATGGCAGTAGCATTCTGCTTAGTTTCTGTAGAGTCCTTATCCTGTAGGGATACACACTGAAACATTCGCCGATGAAAGTGTATGATGTCCGCGACTGATGTGAAAAGAAGAGGGAATGACAAATGGAACAGCTATTATTCCATGCTAGTCGCTGTGTGAAGCGCTGTGCACGTTATCATTTCACTTCATCTGCACGACAGCCTATGAGATTCGATATTATTTCCGTGTCTCAGATGAAGAAACAGGCACAGAGAGGGTGAGTAACTGACCCAAGTTCACCCAAGTGGGTCATGAACACAGACTCCAGAACCCAGACTCTTCCTTCTGTGAGTTGAGTCTGGGGCAGCGTGGCCCTGAGAGTGGGAGGGAGGAGATCTTCAGCTCGAGATCCCGGATGCACCTATAGGACGGGGACCTTCATCTTAGCTGCACACAGGGTTCCTTCAAGGGCATGTCCAGGGTCGCACCCCAGCCCGCTGTCAGGTCTCAGACTGGCGTCTGCAGGGCCCCACACGAACCTCTCACAGCCTGATAAACAGGGAGGTGGAGGTCCAGGCCACACGCAAGTTTCCTCAGAGTCCTGAGTGCCCTCAGTCAATGACGTCGTCCAGAAAATGACACTCTGGGAGTGAGTCTCCAGGGCATCAGCCTGCTCAGTGAAGTGAGCCCTGAGGGGGACAGGACGTGCTAAACTCCAGGTAGAGCAGAGCAGTGTGGCCGAGAACAGGGGTCAGCTCAGGGGCTGCCTCTGGGTTCACGCCTTCAGGCCGGTCCAACCCCACCTCCTCCGGCTCCTCCCTTGTGTTTCCTTTCATTCCGTGGGGTGTGGAGCCACCAACGGGGACAGCATCCTGCCCTGCTTGGACTCCTGGCATCTCACTCAGAGGAAGGGCACCATGGGCAGAGCCACAGAAAGGAGCAGAGAGGCACCTTCCCTGCCACAGTGACAGGCTGCTGTCCCAGACAGAGGCCCTAACTTCCTCTCCCACATGACGGAAGTAGGCGGGAAGGACAGCCACAGCAGTGGGCACTGCCTACCCTTCCCCCATCCCATCCCCATCCCCACATTGGAGGCTTTTCCAAGCAGCAATGACCAGAATACAAGGAGGAATAGCTTCCTTCTCTCCCAGGATTAAAGAAAAGGAGCCAATGCAGCCTGCTATTTTTTTTTTAATCAGACAGGCAGACAAATCTGGCTTTCAGTCTGACCCCCCCAACACTTGCTAGCAGTGTGGCCTTGATAATGCAATCACTCTGAACCTTTGTCTTCTCACCTGCAAAATGGACGCAATGACTGCTGCCTCACTAGAGTGGCTGGGAAATTAATTAAGAAGATGCAAATGAAGGGGCCAGTAAGTGGTAGATGCTTAATAAATGGCAGCTAATATCATTAAGACTGCAGCCTTAGGCAGGGCGCTTCGGTGGCTCAGTTGGTTAAGCATCTGACTTCAGCCCAGGTCACCATCTCACGGCTCGTGTGTTTGAGCCCTGCATTGGGCCCTGTGCTGACAGCTCAGAGCCGGGAGCCTGCTTTATATTCTGTGTCTCCCTCTCTCTCTGCCTCTACCCCACTCACTCTCTCTCTCTCTCTCAAAAATAATTAAACATTAAAAAAAAAATTTTTTTTTTAAATAGACTGCAGCAGTAGGATTCAGCTGCAGTTGCCAAAGAGGGAGGGCTGAGCTATGTGAAGGTCCAGACCACACACCGGGGCAGTGATGAGGGGCCCCAGGGGGAAAAGACCCCAATTTCTCTGTGGCCCCCGACACTCTGAAAATCTGGAGACTCCAGCCATACCCAACATGAAGTTCCCACCCACCAGCCCTGAGATAAAATGTCGGGGGTGCCTGGCAGGCAACTTTGGGTAAAGTCTTCTCAGCATGTGCCATGTGGATTTACAGCAACTTTGACCCTCCCCTCTGAACCTCTGAGAAGACAGTGCCTACTTGACCTTCCTGGTAAATTCTAAGGCTACAATAGCTACCAGATGCCTCTGTTCTCGCAGGCGGGGGTTGGCCAGCCTGCAATAAGGACTGGTAGACTGGAGAGCAACCACCAGCACTGCACCATCTCGTCTAATCTGGCATTCAGAAGGACAATCTAGTTCCCTCCGATGAGTCACTTCTCTGATCCTCAATTTAATCACCAGCAATAATTTAATCACGAGGGCAGTCGTAGCTAATTTCAGCCAGTGGTGGAAGAACCAAATAAAATGATATGTTTCAAAGCGTCTTGCAAACTCTAGAGTCCTACAGAAATGTTAGTGTGTTATTATCACATCAGTGGAGACCTTTCCCTGGCCATCTGTAAATGGATCACACCTACAATCTCATTAAAAAGCCATGGTGGTTGGTACCATTTGATTGTTATTCGCAGGCGTTCTTGGTACTTACTTTGCTCTGTGTCTGCCCCATCTCTCTGATGTGTCCGTGAGGCCTGCTGGGAAGAAGTTGTCTTAGTCCTGAGTATGTCCTTAGCCTCTACTGGGAAGCCTACCGGCCTGATCGGTGTTAAGGAGTGTCTGTGGTGCAGGTGGGCACCGAGAGCAGCAGTGAATGGCTCTAAACAGGGCGACACTACGTTCCCCGTGGGCTTATTTGAACGTTAAGTGAGATACATCAAGCATACCCTCTGGCCCAGAGGAGGCACTCTGCTGTTCCTATTCTCTTGCTGGCCAACCTGGAAAAATGTACAGAATTGAATTTTACTCCTGTAAGGAACCTTAAATCTAATCTATTTCACAGAATAAAAAACTAAGAAAAGTGAAAAGACCCATGCAAGTTCACAGGGCTAGTTCGCCAGTTCACCAAGATGGCCAAGACCCTCAAGGTCGCTAGATAGGCCCCCTGCTTTACTCGGCTCTCCGTCTGTTTCGTGGAACCTGCTCAACAAGGGCAGGTACTAGCTTCGCCCATCACCTGCAGCTGCATCTTCAAAGATAGGAAGTCAGCCGGAGGAGGAGAGTGATTCTAGGGGCCCTGAGGGTATCTCCCCTGAGTCTCACCTGAAGTCACCCAACTTATGTGCGTCTCACCTGAAGTGACCCAACTTATGTGCACACATCTCTCCCATCTGTGTCCTCAGCAGAGACGTACGCGTGCAATCTCCACTCAACCCTTCTCTCTCAACCTATCCTTCTAGGGGCTGCCTTCACAGCCCGACACCTGCTGTCCTCTGGATATCGGTGAGGCCATGCGCACCGTGTGTTACCTAGGTGCTCATGGATGGTGCGTGATGTGCAGGAGGCAGCCAAGCACCCGCTAGTTTTCTTTATGGGGCTGCTGCTTCCTGAAACAATGTTTTCGGGAGGCTTCCTGTCCCATTCTTCTCCAAGAATGTGGGGAAAGGTCTGATCCTCTGGATTTGTGCCTCAGCAGCCTGACGAGGGCAGCGATGGAGACAACAGCAGAGGCAAGTGGCCCTAATTCAGTAGTGCTCCCCCCATCCCGAAGACGGCAGAGGGGGCTGCTCAGCCAGAGGACTGATGGGTGAGCCTAGCACCTGCTCACCCCAGATGGTCTCTGGATAACTCTGACCCAGACACCCACCTGTGGAAGGAGGAATTGCCGCTGGGAACAAAGGGAATACCTCTGGCTGGAGCCGCCACCCTGGCTTCCAATCCTGAGAATTTCTGAGGCAGAACATAAACACTTCAGTCTTATCTTGGGACTCCTGGGACACAGATGAGCTAAGTTTTCTGAGCCCGTCATGGCAAACAACATAATGTCGCTAATCAAACTTCCTGTGCGCCCACCCAATTTGATAAATCAGCCTTTTGATGCACTAAGTGAAGATGAATTAGCAGTAATGAGGCTGTGACAGCTCCCGAGGCACAGGCTGACGGGGAGCTTTGATGACTGAGGCAGGAGGGCGGGGGGGGGGGGGGGGTGAGCTCTTCTCAAGGATCAGCTCGAGCTGCCAGGTTCGTGCAAATAACCTGCCGATGCCAAGGCACCTCGGCTTTCCCCCGCACATCGTGTGCTCTCACACACAGAGTCACCATCCAAGAAGTGTAAGCCAGTGTGTGTCTGAGAAACAGAGTTCGCTACCTTCCTACAAGGAGCCACATACCATAAGCCCCAAGCCAGTTAACAGCTTGGGGTGGGTCAGAACATGCAATCAATCCATTTTGTTGCATGGGGGAAAGGCAGGCTGGTGCAAATCCTCATTTGCAAGGCTGCCTGCTATTTAGCTAAAGTCCCCACTGGCCCAGCAACAAAGACTCAGCACTAGTTAGCTAATCCCTTCCATACCAGAAGTTGCAAACTGGCAGCCTATGGGCCACATTTAGCCTGCAAATAGGTTTCATTGGGCTCGTGGAGAGAGCATTATTGAAAAACTGTAGTCTACTGCCAGTATTTAAAATTTGGAGATTTTATAATAAAATAGGTCTCTAGCTTCTCTTTAAAAAAGAATCACAAGATTTTGGAAATACTGGGTTAGCATTCTTGCAAGGCAATAAAAGCCTAGGGTCAAGTAGAGGCAGTTCTCTTTACATGGGGCACACACTGATTGAAGAAGGCAGAGGCCCTCCCCAATCAGAGGAGAGCTCAGCTCACGGGGAAGGGGCTGTGTCTGTACTCCAAGAACCGAAGCTACATCTCCACCCTGTGCTTTCCCACCCCTGAGGGCACCCCCAAGTGCCCCAGCACGAACGGGGCAAAGCCGCAAGTCAGTGGCAGAGGCCCCTGCCTCCTATCACTGTGTCCATCCCCAGCCAGCTGGGGCACAGTGCCCTCAAGTTTGCCCCAGTCCCCGCCAATCCTTATAGCCCCACACTCAGCTAGTTTCAGTCCATTTATATTTACCTGCCAAGCCTCAGAATATATTTAAGTTTGAGTCACCTGTTTTATAACAGTTCCCAGGGTAAGAAAGCTGCTTATATATTGCTGAACTACAAAGGCTGTGTCTGAAAGATGCTCCAGTGTCCTCTTACTTGATTCTCACCATCCAGGCTGGTGGTGGTGGGAAGATGGGCACTATCAAGGTTGGGGAGGCTTCTGGGGACACAGGTAACTTTTGAGCAAAGCAGAGTTCTTTCCTAACCCTCGCCAGCCCTGCCTGGAGACTTCAGCCCTCTCTATGGAGGCCCCTGTCCTACTGTTTCTGAAGCACAGCCTCCCTTGGGGTCCCTTCTGCCGGCTGATGTTTAAAGTGACAAAATAAAAACAAATCTCTCTCCCCAAAGGTTGCCTTTGCTCCAGCCTTTCTATGACTGATCTCCTAATTATATTTGTGGCCCAGGAAGTGCTAATCTCTTCAGCAACCAGAGTGTACAACACAGGCTGAAACAAAACATCCCATAAAAAGCGAGGTCTGGAATTTTCTGCATGCACCAGCCTGGTAGGCAGGGCTGCTGAGGATCTGGGAGAGGTGCCCTGCTGGTCTTGGCTGCCTTCCTTACTCTTAAGATGACGGACTCCCTGGGGAAGACCAGATCCCCACCCTCCTTCCTTATCTATGATTCTAACAGTATTCCAGGATTTACTGGAATTGATGGAGGGGAGGCCCAAGGATCCTGTCCCATCCACAGTGGATGGAGATGACAGGAGACAGGTGGACCCCGCTGCCTCTGGTAACTTCAGCTCCCATTTCAGAGAACAACATCTTTATTTCTTTAAGAGAATGATGCTCAGTGGTCTCTGCTTCTTCCAAATTCCTTTCTTGCTTATGATCTCTGAGGCCACATCCTCCAAGAAGTCTCCCATGATTTCCTCCAGGGAGACTTGCTTGTTTATCCCTCTTCAATCTCACAGCACACTATTTGTTCTTCTTGGTGCTTGTGGTGTGTCTGTCTCTTCCCCTCCCCTGTGCTCTTTTAGGGCAAGGTGTGTGTCTTACTCCTCTTTTGCTCCTCCAGCAGCTAGTAGGAGCAAGTAAGTTGAGTAGGAGCTCAACCAGTGGTAAGTAGGAAGGAATGAAAGATCACTAACTCTAAAGGCTCTCCAACGTCCCCCACTCTGGGGGACACTGAAGTAGTCATCACTGTCTAATCCTCTTCTCAGGAAGGGATGTTGCCGATGCCCATGGCACACAGCACACTCAGTCCAAGGAGCTGGGCTCTGCCTATCCTCCCGGCACACCCGGGAGCCACATGCCCACCAGGCAGTTAGATCTGTTCCCAAACCTGCTCGTCTACCTCTTCTCATTGCCGTTCATCTGGCTCACCATTTCACAAACAACAACTATGAATACAAAACCAAAGTAGTGATTCCATACTAAGTGGAATGCACCGGGGAAATTTTTTGCTAAAGACAAATCACTAGGAAAAAAAAAAATCCTCACTAGTTCTATGTGCGTGAGATAACTCAAAAATTCTGAAAATCTAGAAGTCTACATTTGTATTGTTTCACAGGTTAAATCTTTGTATTCAAAAGCAAAAGTGAAAATACTAGAAGTTGTGGATAAAACGTTAAGGCAATACTTAGACAAATAAGAAGCAGTCAGACTCTAATCGGTGGATTCTACGCAGAGAAAAGACCCAAGATACACACAAACGTTTGGTAAATTAATGCATATGAATGTTCTAAAGAAATGAAACGCTTGAAGTATCACTGTTAAAATGAATCTTGTCTTTAATGGATTTCTTCAACTGGTCACCCACCCCTACCGGACAAGAGGTCTCCACTGTATTGTCTGGTGAGTACCTTAGCTCTGTCTGCCTGTTTTTATTTTTTAATTTTTGTAATGTATGTTTATTTTTGAGAAAGAGAGAGAGACAGAGCACGAGCAGGGGAGGGACAGAGAGAGAGAGGAAGACACAGAATCCTAAGCAGGCTCCACACGGAGCCTGACGCAGGGCTGGAACTCACGAACTGTGAGATCGTGACCTGAGCCAAAGTCGGATGCTTAACCAACGAAGCCACCCAGGTGCCCCTGTCTGTTTTTAGTCAGCCTATCAGGAGGGTTATGTGGCCCCACCTTGGCCTTCCGTAAAGTGCTCGGCTGCCCTTTGCACTCCATGGGCCACCTGCAAATGGGGGCTCATGGGGATTGCTCCCTTATTAGCATGTTTGCTGAGCTCCTTTTATACACAGCGCCCATCAGGAACTGAGGACATGTTCCTGGGGACAGGCACTGGGCAAGCCCCTAGTTCTCGTGCAGTTGACCAGCTCCATCAAGCACCTGGCTCGACAAATGAGGCTCAGAGGCAAGCACAAGCTGGACAGTGGGAGTCAGAAAGAGGACATACTTTTGCAGAGGGGAGGTGACATGGCTAATGTGACACACGAAACAAGTTAACTGCCTCCCACTTTTGTAGCTGAATGGGATCTTTCATTGAATTCAGCAGAATTTTTGGCAAAAGCAAGGCTCTGGCAGTCTGGAGAAACATAAGAAAGTGGAAACATTTGAAGGCAAAGCTGTAGAACCCTGTGCTCCCACTCCATCACAAATGTTTAAAACAGGGGTCACACATTCCACAAATACCTGACCAGTAGCCTTCAAAAATCTCCAGGCCAAGAAAGGCAAGGAAGTACCCCAGAATGCAAGGGACTAAGGACACAGGATTAACTAAATGCAACATGGAATCCTGGATTAGATCCTGGACCCAAAATAAAGGACATCAGTAGGAGAACTGGCAAAATGCAAATCAATCCTATTATTTAATTAATAATATTGGAGCAATGTTACTTCCTGAGTGTTGATAGTTGTACTCTAGTTAGCTGAGATGTTAACATCAGGGGAAGCCAGGCAAAGGGCAGACAGGACTCTCTGAGCTAATTTAGCACATCTTCTGTAAGTTGAAAATGATCTCCAGGGAAATAGGCATCCCGTATGGTCAGGTGGGAGGCCCCTAGGGTACCCAGGTGTCTGTGCGAAGGGGCTGGGCCACGGCTCCCCTCTGCAGGCAAGGATGCTGGAACTCCTCCCAGGCGAAGAGGAGGCTCCCCTGGCCACTCACCCAGGGATGGAGCGTGATAGAGCATCAGGTATGTTTCAAGCTTCTGGTGCAAGGGGCAGGAGGCACCAGAGAAAGAGAGGCAGGTTAATATCTGCCCAGCGATTAGTGTTTACTTCTGGTATCCTAGTCACCCACTGTGTTCCTTAATTTGCATACCATCCCCATTCCTCTGAGGCCCAGAAAGGGGCCCAGCTAGTAGGTGGCAGAGCAGGACTCCAACCAAAGGCAGCCCTTCCCCAGAGCCAGCGATGGATACGGAGGTGCTGCAAAAGCCAGCCATGGAGGCACCTCCAGAGGCCTGAGTCTGTGAGTTCCAGTGAGCTGCCCACTCTCCGGGTCCAGCAAGTTTTCCTCTGTGTCCGACCCACTCTCCACGGGGGTCTGCATGAGTCCTGCTGGGACACACAGGCTCCGTTTCATGCGTGGGCAGCAAGTGCGGGGTCTTGGGCTCCACCTGCCCACTCGCCCCTTTCCAGGTGTCCCTGATGACAGATCTGACTGCAGACCCCAGAGGGGCTTCCTGAGCTGAAGGGCCCTGGATCCCACCCCTGTGTCCTCCCCTTCCAGTGCCAGAGAGAACTGCTCTCATTCACAGCCGCAGCAATGACAACGTCAGTCACAGTAATGGTATTGCTGTTTATTGACCGTTCGCTGCGTACCAGATACTGTTGTGCACTTCACACACCTTTCTTCTAATTCTTAGAACAACCGTGAACAGTGAATATTACTAATGCTTGCACTGCAGATGGAACGGGTGAGGCTGAGGGCGGTTCATTACCCAGTGGGGCTGTGGCACAGCGGGCACGAGCCTGGCTGTGTCTACTCACGGAGCCACTCTTCCCCACTGGGCTGTGAGGCCCCCGCGTGCACGACACCCTTAGACGTTTGACCCACACCACTGCCCACATCACTGCCGAGCCTTGTGACGGCACAGTGACCCCACTTACAATGCAGGCAGATGCGGGTAGTTGTGAACACAGGAAGAATCCTAGCGCCTATCATGCAAATGCGTGCGGACATTGTGCTGCGTCTCCTGGAACAAAGGGCCGCCTGTTCCTGTAATTCCTGTAATTCTGCTGGAAAACCCCACGACCACACAGTTAGTCAATGGAGGATCTGGGGTTCGAACCCAGGCCTCTCTGGCTTTCCAAAGCCCTCGCTCTTTCTGCCATCCCCAAAGGCAGGTGCTGCTGGCCTCACCCACTGGTAATGCACAGTCTGGAGGAAGCCCTACTGGGACATGGAGTCGCACTTGCACCCTTCAGGAACCAGGTGTGTGTGGCAATGACAATGGCACTGTCACCAGAAGGAAGGCATTTTCTCTGTGTTTCCAAAGTAGAAGGGGTTCGCGGGGAACCATCCGCATGTCCCCATCTGCCTGCCTGCCTGCTACTTGCAGACCAGCTGGCATCACAGAAGCCCTAAGTGGCCACCTCCACTCTCGACTGGAGCCTTGACTGGAGCAGGGCTGGGTCTGGCCCAAGAAACCGAGGTGCAAATGCTGAGCAAATACAGATCTGTGGAGGAGCCCCCAGGACACCCTGCCTTATTCCAGAGCCCAAGGAAGTCCAAACCCTCCCAATTGTGCTCCACCCTCCAAAGATAGCAGGCCCCGCCCACCTGTGCCTGGGCCAAGGCTCAGGCTGAGGGTAGGGGACCCACCACCTCGCCCCTCCCTGTTCTGCTCCCCACGGTCCCCACCACTGCCTTGCTGGCAATCCCACAGGCACTGTGATGCTGGGGTGTTTTTTTTGTTTTTTGTTTTTTGTTTTTTAATCATGAAATCCCTTCCCATCCCTGTGCCCTCAGGTTCCCCACTGACTTCGCGATTTCTGGCACATCCCCATTGCACAGAGTGCCCGGCATGGGGGGATGGAAGCAGCTGTGAGAACAAGAGGGAGAAAACTTTACTGCTTTTCCATGCTTCCATTCCATCCTCTAAGAATTAAAGCAAAGCAAAGACAGCGTTGCCTGTTCCCAGCACTCAGAGCATGCGAGCCAGTCAGCCAGGGACCTCACCGTCCACCTTGCTTTCCAGCACGTGGGCTCCAGGCTCCGTGGGCAACAGGGATGAAGCAGAGCTCTGGGGTTGAGTGTGACCCAGCACACAAGGGCCTGTAGGGAAGGAGCTCTGTCCCCCGCTCTGCCCGCATTCACAGCTGTGTAACCTCAAGCAAGTCACTTCCCACCTCTGGGCCTTGGTTTCCTTTCCTAATAAATACGTATGGCCGCCCTAGAGGACCACCAAGGCTTTGCCCTCCCCGCCGGATGCTGTGATCTCCAGTTCTGCCCATGCTGAGGGGCCAGTGGTGGAAGGAGTTTGCTTGGACAGCGCAGGGAGCCCTCCCCGCGTCAGGCTGGGGACAATCATCTGCTATGGCTACTGCATGTTGAAGCAGATGTCTATGGTCGAGATGATGGTACGACCTCCCAGAAGGATCCCGAGGGGTCTCTGGAGGTGGAGCCTAGAGACAGAGAACATGCTCCGAGGACCTCCAGGCTGGGAAGACGTCGTTGCTCTGAGATGGAGCCCGGAGACACAGTTGTGGGTGAGTCACCAGGGATAACGAGCTTTGAGACAGGAACACTCAGATGTCTTCTGACACCCTTCCCAAGCCCTAATGAGACCAGTCGTGCACCCAGGCCCCGAGGGTAGCCCAGAGCCATGGGTAAGGGGTCTAGCTTCACCCTGGGGCAGCCCAACCTTGGAGGCCACTGGCTAGTGACTGTGTTTCCCGCCCCGACCCCAGCTCAGAAGAGCTGGGGCTGGAAACCGTGCCCCACATGCTGCGGGAGTTCCCTGGCTGTTCTTGGAAATGCAGAGACTCCTGGCACCTCCTCAGCACTGCTCCCTTCTCTAATAAGCCCCGGAGTCCCTGCCACGACACCTTCCCCTCAGAAGGCACTGGTGTCTCTGTAATTGTAACGTGATGTCCCTTGCAGCAGTATTAATCACCCCTCCAGCACCAGCCCCAGCCAAGAGAGAAGGAACAGGGTGGGCAGGCAGAACCAGAGGGGCCTGGTGTTGCTAAATATCCCCACCTAAGGGCAAAGGCAAAGCTGCCTGTCCTGTGCCTTCCTCAAGCCCAGTCATGCTTCCTGGATATGCCCGGGTTTGGACTTCATTTGAGTTGTCCCTGAGTGAGGAGCGTTGACCAGGGGCTGTAGCTCCCTTTGGCCACAACGGAGGAACTGTGCTGAGCTCGCCCTGTGTAAAGAGACAGGCCCACAGGCCCAGAGCCTGGATGGAGGAGACAGGGGGAAGCTGGAACCCAGGCTTCTCTCCTCCCCTTCCTAACCAATCTGCACCTGCTTTCCAAGCCCATCCCCCAAAGCCAGGGCTTGAGGCTGTCATGGCCTTGCTCAGGATTCCTTCAACGACTTTCCTTAAGAATAAATCCTAGGCTCTTTGCCCTTTACCTTTGACCTTCTTAAACCACTCCTGCTACTCTTCTACGGGGAGGCTACACTCTAGCTGGAGTTGATATGTCCTGTGGACTTCCCCAGCTTCCCACCGTATGTTATCATCCCTATTCCCTCATCTTTGAATGTCGCCATTTCTCCACCTGCCCTCATTTCCTGCTGTCCACATCCTACCAACCCTGCATGGGGCACAGTCTACCTCCCAAAAGAGGCTGTCCCTGACTGCATGAGCTTGTGGGCCCTCTTTCCTTGGCACTCCCACAGAGTCTGACAAGATGACATCCGTAACTCATTTTTATTATAGAGCGGGGAGTGTCGGAGATCCCTGGGGAAGGCAGACAGGTGAGACCAGAAGTTTTCAGCACTCACTGGGTGTGGGCATCTATGCTGTGCAAATAAGCTGGACACTGCAGGTGTCCCTCCAAGAGGAACAGATCACAGTGGGCCAAAGGTGGGTTTCAAAAGCATAATGTTTCTCCCACTGAACGCACATCCATAGTCAGTGCTCTGCAACACCGGCCGAATGAATAAACACTGTGCTAGCAGAGTGACACTGGGACATGGCATGGTTCCCACCAAGATGGTGTCTGCAGGGTGAGCTAGGGGAAGGTTAGGTTGAGATTTTAAGCTGGAGGAGTAGCTGAAGAAAGCAGGACCAGCCTTAATATCTGGCAAGAGAATACACTAAGACAAGCCACATGAAGCTTCCAAACACGGAAGCCAGAGAGACCCAGAGACAAGTGAAGTTACCTCACAGTCAGAGGGAGACGGCTGAGAGCCCAGGAAGGAATCTGGGGTCGGTGTTAGCGAGCAGAGGCACATCCCAGTGTGGGGAGAACCAGGTGTTCCCGGAGCTACGGCTTAGACTGTCACTGGCCGTGCTGGGTACACTCTTCACACTATGTGGTTAATGAATGGTTCACATTTCTATGTATGCATGTATCCCCAGCACCCGGGGGCACCCTCAATAAATGCAATGCTTATGGGTGATGGGGTGTCCGGGGCTGGTACACTGGGGAGAACGTGCCCCACTTAAGGGAGCCCCCCAGTCTATTGTTGCCAGTGCAGAATGTCCCAGAACTTCCAGTGTTTGAAAACAAGACTAAAATCTGAATTTTCACTTGAAGTCCCTTTATTTTAAAATGCAGGCAATCAATTCATCACTGTTTGAGCCAAAACACATCAGTGGGTCAGCCCCTGCTGGTGTCCTGCACTCACATCATCTAAGACACCAAGTGAAACAAACAGCCACAGTTCAAAGAGTTTTCAAAAGGCCTCCCAACAGCCCTCTGACCAAGCGGGGTGGGGTTATTACTCCCCAGGCCCAGAGAGCTTTATCAATTTTCCCAAGGTCCCTCAGCTAGTTAGTAGCCAAGGAAGGATCAGAACTCATGTCTCAGCACTTTCTCACAGGTTCTTTCCTCAAACCCCACAATGTCTCTGGGCCCTAATGGGCAGCGGAGTGAAAGGAGCAGTTAGAATAATGTGACACACAGACCTTGGCATCAGGTCACAGTGCCCCTAGAAGAGAAATAGACAGGCATCAACCAGACTGTTCCTTGATCTGTACAAATGGAAGAGTTGTTCTAGGTAGGTGAACAGAAGTCTAACTTGAATCATCAAAATGGAGAGTCATGGGGCGCCTGGGTGGCTCAATCAGTTAAACATCTGACTCTTGACTTCGGCTCAGGTCATGATCTCACAGTTCATGAGTTTGATCTCTGTGTTGGGCTTGGCGCCTGCTTGGGATTCTCTGTCTCCCTCTCTCTCTCTGCGCTTCTGCTCATGGACTCGCTCTCTCTCTCTCTCAAAAATAAATTAAAAAAAAAATTTAAAAATGGAGTCATAACCCCTCACTTAGTTCTAAGGCTTGAGTCAATTTACAGACTCAGATGCCTTGAAGGAAGGGGAGGCTGTGTCCCCTTGGGGAAGAACCTTGCTACACTGCCAACATTTTATACTGTTAATCTTTTCTCCCAGCCTTCCCCAAAGGGATCTACAGCCTTTTACCAGGGTGACTCTGCACTGAAGTAAGAGAAATAATCAGATTTTTCAGGGATTAGCAGACGTGAGCTCTGACCTGACACAGTTCCAGGGGCCCCGTCACATTACTGTGGCCCCCACCAGGCCTAGCAGGGGCCTGTGGAAGTCAGATGACCAATGGGGTTTTGAGCTCACGTCCTTCTCATAAAGGGTCCGATGGGTCCCCCGAGCCCCTCCTGTGGCTAATTCCCCAGCTCTGAAATGTGTAATTGGAGTAGATATACTCAGCACCTGGCAAAACCCCCACAGCACGGGACGAGCTGGATTCCTTTGAGCTATTAAGAAAATATACCCCAAACCTGGAAATAAGGCACAAAGCCATCTAAGGCTCAGCTGAGTCTCTAGGGGAGTGTATTTTATTTACTGTTTACTGTCCGTAAGGGAGCCAGCCCTGTGAGAGAGATGTCACGGGGAGAAAATTGAGAATACACAATGACTTCCATCCAGTAAGGAAGATAGTCCCAAACTTTACGACTTCATTGCCCTGTAAGACATGAATAAGCTTTGTATCTAGTTTAGCAATCATTCTAGCTGCTTTCTTCCTTCCACCGATAATCTACCTATTTCTCGCCTTTCTCTTTTGAACCTGCTTTTGTCATCCCACCGGTTCCCTCACTAATGACTTAAATAAATCTTTGACATGTCATGGTTTGAGAACGATGTTTTTAACCTTTCGAAAATTATTACCTTAACGGTGTACATGACTCAAAAAATAAACCCTCCCAGGAAAATTCAGCAGCGGGGGGAAGGGTCAAGAGGCTGAGTGAACTCTGCTGTCTCATTGCTTCTCTCCTCATCCAGCTTCCCGCCGGCCCAGCACACTTGGCTCCTGGCCAGCCTGCCTAGAGGAGAGTCTAGGTGCTTCCTCCTCTAATGGTGATTCACGGCTCCGGGCTTGGCTGCTTGTGGCTGCACCGCTGCCCTCAGTGTGCGAGGCAGCTGACTCCAGACTCTACGTGGGAGATCAGCACTTTCCAAGTGATGAGAGGCATGACACCCCCTCTAGGAGTCAGAGAGGGAGACCAGAGGAAACGCTGATGCCCTCCGGGCAGCCCAGGGGCCAGTGGATCCTTTATGTGAATAACTTAACAAATATATAGGAGAAACAGGGGCTGCTGCCAGGTGTCTCTCCTGTGGTCTCCATGAGGTGAGGTGAGTTTGTCCAAATGCCATCCCTTGCTGTCCGTGTGGGGGAGCAGGGGGCAGAGCCACTGGGGTGTGTCTGTGTGTGTGTGTGTGTGTGTGTGTGTGTGTGTTGGAAGACAAGATTGGGGGTGTGACATCTGCTGATTCAGGTCAATCCTGGTTCCCCAAGGGATCAACTCAAGCCACACTTGTTCTGGAAGTTTCCCTCACCACTACATGGCATCCCAGGACCTTCCCTTTTCTGAACGAGCCTTTGCTGTGCATAGTACCACACAATATACTTTATAATGCTAGTTACTATACTAGGAATTAGAAGTCCTGGGTCTTCATTCTGACTCTGCATCCTGTTAGCTATGTGACTTTAGGCATCACTTAACCCCCACACCTCTCTCTCAGCTAGTTTTCTCACCTATAAGATATGAATAATAACAGCTTTCGCTACATTATGGACAGTGAGGATCAAGTCTCAGGTTTGTGTCCTGGCTCACACATACTATATCATCAATAGAACAGATTAGGGGCGCCTGGGTGGCGCAGTCGGTTGGGCGTCCGACTTCAGCCAGGTCACGATCTCGCGGTCCGGGAGTTCGAGCCCCGCGTCGGGCTCTGGGCTGATGGCTCAGAGCCTGGAGCCTGTTTCCGATTCTGTGTCTCCCTCTCTCTCTCTGCCCCTCCCCCGTTCATGCTCTGTCTCTCTCTGTCCCAAAAATAAATAAACGTTGAAAAAAAAATAAAAAATAAAATAAAATAAAAAAGAACATATTCGGAAACCTACTTAACACCCATTCTCATTCTACTCCCATTTGAAATGGGGATGATGCTAATAATAGCATCTACCCTACTGGGTTGTTGCAAAAATTAACAGAAACTGGCATAACAGAAGCACGCAATAAATGCTAACTTGTAACTGAACATGTCTTCAGCTATAGGATTCTCCTCAAATGAGAAGTTTTGTAATTATGATGGACTATTATTATATTATTTTCTGAATATTTTAGGTGCGTTACTTTTGCCTCCTCAGATAGATTTCAAGCTCCTGAAATCATTTAACAAATATTTACTGAATACCTTCCAAGTGTTAGGCCACGTGGATACCAAAATAAGTAAGACACAGTCATTATCTTCACGGAGATCACAGCGCAGTGGGAGAGGCAGGTACAGTGGTGATTAAAATGTCACACGTTAGAATTAACAGCACATGAGAGGGTCACCCAACCAAGCTGGAGTCTCTAGAGGCAAGGCTAGGTCACACTCTCTAAAAAAATCCCCTCCCTGGGGCACCTGGATGCCTCAGTCAGTTAAGTGTCTGGCTCTTGATTTTGGCTCAGGTCATGATCTCACAGTTCATTAGTTCAAGGCCCTAGATGGGCTCTGTGCTAACAGTGTGGAGACTGCTTGGGAGTCTCTTCTCTCTCTGTCTCTCTCTCTCTCTCTCTGTCTGTCTCTCTCTCACTGCCCCTCCCCTGCTAGTATGCTCTCTCTCTCTCTCAAAATAAATAAACTTAAAAAAAAAATCCCCTCCCTGGATTCCCATGGAATCCGCCCCCCTCTTCCATGCCCTTATACTCTGTTGCCAGGTCAGTGTTTTGTGTCTAATAGAATTTCAATATATATTCGTTCAATAAACATGGAGAATTGAGTAAACATTCTTATTACCCAGATCACCTCGAGTCCCTTTGGTGGGGTGAGGAGAGGAAGGGAACTAATATTACCAGAGAACCTGACACATCCCCAATACTGGGCAGGTGGGACCACTGTGGGAAAACAGTATGGAGGTTCCTCAAAAAATTGAAAATAGAACTAGCATATGATCCAGCAGTCCTACTTTGGGTCTATATCCAGAAGAATTAAAAGCAGAGCTCAGAGGGGCGCCTGGGTGGCTCAGTCACTTGAGCATCTGACTCTTGATTTCGACTCAAGTCATGATCCCAGGGCCGTGGGATTGAGCCCCGCATTGGACTCTGCACTGAGCATGGAGCCTGCTTGAGATTCTCTCTCTCTTCCCCTGCCCCTCTCCTCCCTTGCTCTCTCTCTCTCTCTCTGTAAAAATATAAAAATAAAAAGCAGATCTCAGAGATATTTGCATGCTCATATTCATAAGCAACATTATTCACAACAGCCAAGAGGTGAAAGCAACTGAGGTGTCCATCAGCAGATGAGTGGATTTTTTTAAACATGGCCTATAATTACAATGGAATATTACTCAGCCTCAAAAAGGCAGGAAGTTCTGACCCATGCTACAATGTGGATGAACCTTAAGTGAAATAAGCCAGCCACAAAAAGAAACGCACTGTATGATTCACTTACATGAGGTATAACAAGTAGTCAAACTCATAGAAACAGGAAGTGGACCGGAAATTTGCCAGGCGCTGGGGAAATGGGGAACCAGTGTGTAATCAGTACGGAGCTTCAGTGTTGCAAAATGAGAAAGTTCTGGAATGTGTTACACAGCAGTGTGAATATACTTCACATTACTGAACTGTACACTTAAAAATGGTTAAGATGCTAACTTTTATGTTATGTGTTTCTTACCACGATAACGAAAAAAAAAAAAAGGAAAAGAAATTAATGGAAGTTCCAAATGGAATTCACCTTCCCCTTCTCAACAAAAGAATGAAACAGCAACAGGGCTCACCATGGACCTTCACAAGGATCACCTAAGAGGCCGCCACCTCCATAGCAGCCACTGGCTCAGAGGATGACCTCATGTAATCCATCCAGCTCTGGAGGTGAACATCATCTAAGATTCTTTCAAGAGGAAACTGAGACCCATAGCTAATTAGGACAGGAGGTAACTAGCTTTGTAAGAACTCTAAAAATGAATGCATTCATTTTTTTTAGTGTTTATTTATTTTTGAGAGAGAGAGAGAGAGAGAGGGAGAGAGCGTGAGCAGGGGAGGGACAGAGAGAGAGGGAGACACAGAATCCGAAGCAGGCTCCAGGCTCCGAGCTGTCAGCACAGTGCCCAACACAGGGCTCAAACTCATGAACCTCAAGATCATGACCTGAGCCTAACTCCAACACCTAACCCAGAGCCACCCAGCCGCCCCAGGTGAGATTTTATTAAAACAGTGAATTTGATATAGGATTGTTCCCCCCAATACCTGACCACCCCAACATATTTTTTGGGTTGAGGTACAGTTTAACTTGTTGAATGTTTCAGAGACGTTTCCAGTTAAAAAAAAATTTTTTTTAATGTTTATTTATTTTTGAAGGAGAGAGAGAGTGTGAGCAGGGGAGGGGCAGAGAGAGAGAGGGAGACACAGAATCTGAAGCAGGCTCCAGGCTCCAAGCTGTCAGCACGGTGCCCGACACAGGGCTCGAACTCATGAACCCCAAGATCATGACCTGAGCCCAAGTCAGAGGCTTGACGGACTGAGCCACCCAGCTACCCCGAATACATTCATTTTAATGAACAAATACACACCTGTAACTACTGTGTGCCCAGCACTTTGCCAGGCCCTGCGGGGTGATGTGAGGAGGACACGCTCCCTCCTGAGAAGTTTCTATGTGAGTGGGAGAGGCAGGCAGCAACAGGGGGCTGTGGAAAGAAGAGACAGAGCTGCTTCTGCGTCCTGACTGTGCCACTTGCTTGGCCCACTCCCTCCACTTCTGTGAGGCTCGGCCACCACGTCGGAGAAGTGGAGATGGTGTGTCTTCCCCCAATGGGTCTGGGTGATTGAAGGACGTGTGCCGGCCACAGTGGGTTGCTTTATTCAGTCAGCATTCATTTGATCATCAAAAGCTACCGGGCAACAGAAAGAAGGGGAGTTCTCGGCAGTAAAAACAATGACCCTGGTCTCGGTGGACTGGGAGTTTCTGTATATTTCTAGGCAGGAGGCTTGAGGATTAATCTACAGGACTGATGGCATTTCTGCTTCTACCGAGTCGCCCCGTGCACACAGTAGAGCCTACCTGCCTCCGCCAGCTGTGGCTTCCCTGGCTCCAAGGCCTCCAGCCCCTTCTCCAGACTCAGTAAGCGGGTCCTCAAGGCTGCTCGACCCACCCCCCAACTCCTCACCACCACCCGCAGAACCAGGATCACAACAACAGGGGGCCTTCCCCCAGTCAAAAGCTCCATTTGCATCTTAATGAAAAGGGGGAAGAGGAAAGCTAGGGGTGTTGACTAGGAATGAAATCACCCTGTAAGTCTTGGAGTTTTGTCTGCTTTCTGCAGCCTCTGCCAGATCCCCCTCTGAGCTCAGTCTGCACTATAAAAGCCAAACCTCGGAAACACCTAATTTGGGAATTATGTGCTGGCCCTGCAGCAGCTTTCCAGGCTGCTGGTTTGAGGCTGCTCCTGGTCCCTCTGAAGGTAGCAGTTCCAAACTGCTGATAGGCTTAGTCACCTTGGTCCCGCTCATTAGAGCCAGCGCCAATTACTGCCCAGCCCTGGAAGCTGAACCCAACAGCAGCCTCTTGTTCTGGGCGCTGCTCACTGGGGCGTGCGGGCCAGAACCAGCTTTGGCTGGGGAGGGGCGCCCAAGCTGCGAGCCCTCCTATGCCCAGTAGTGGCAGCGGTGGCTGGTAGTGAGGAAGGCAGGACCGCCTAACAGGGATCAAAAGGGCAGAGCAAGACTTTCTTAGCTCCCCTTGGGACTCCTGGCTGGGTGGTGATACAGCCCAGCCCTGCAATTAGAAAAACAACCGCTTGAAGCCAAGGCTCAGCTAGTTAAATGGTGTTGAACCTGAGTATTTAGCAATCTTTGTACATAAACACACAAATTCCTGTGAAACACACATAGAGTGTTATTTCTTACATTATAAAATGATTTTCCAGGCCTTCGATTTTGATATATGCTTCCCTCACCAATTCCCATATTCCACATCTTGATCTCCTTCCCGAGTCTGTAATCTCAGGCCCATCGCTTCTTGGCCTTTTGGCTAAGATCAAGTGTAATCTCAGGCCCACGCGGGTGACACAGAATGCCAGGTGTAGGCCTCCGAATATCACCAGGAAAAAAACGAGGAAAAGGTTGTGTTTACTGCTTCTCGGTGTTCATTAATATGGAAACACGGCCCTTTATGGGTTTTGATGGAGATGCCACAGGGATCACCCTTGCACTGGCATGCAGCTTTAGGGTTCCCTTCAAAAGTGCCAGCCAAATTAACACACTAATTTGAAAGGACATGTATAAGTTATGATCTGCAAAAAAAAAAAAAAAGTGCTGGTCCATCACAACCTGTGTTGTGTTTTACACCACCACAAACAAGGATTAATCTACAGGACTGATGATCTGTATGTGTGTGTGTGTATGTCTACGTGCATCTGAATTAGCATTAACTGAAAGCCCATTATTGTACATAGCACAGGAGACCATATATAGAGTCTCCAATTTTCCCAAGTGCCAAATTTTTGGCATATACGTATTCCTTCATTTATACATTCACTCCACAGATGTCCAGGGTCTCCTGTGTACTTAACCACCTCAGACAGGAAGATGCCCTAATTGACCTCTCATGCTGGGGACATGGATGGGGTGGGGTGGGAGGAGAAAAAGAGGAAGTCATCAGCACACACTGTGGCAGGCACTGTGTTAAAAGACAATAGGTCCCAAAAGAGTCACTTATGCTAAGCCCCATGTCATAAAATCTAGACTCAACTACAGTTTTGGCTTCTCCCAGAAATAGACTCTGAAAGCACTCAATCAGGTACCACCTCATTAGCACTAGCGAGGTATCTGCCTGATAGACCCTTGCCATCCCTACAGGCAAGTGACCTTGCCACAACCGATCTGCTCTTTGCTAGTAGAACGTCCTTGTCTAGCCCCCTCCGCCTATAGAAGTCTTTCATTTTTGTACAGCTCCTTAAAGCCCCTTTCGTCTGCTGGATGGGACGCTGCCCCATTCATGAATCCCTGAATGAAGCCGATAAGATCTTTAAAATATACTCAGTTGAACTTTGTCTCCTAACACCTGTGATGAAAGGGAAGACAGTAAACCTGGCCTGGAAGAGAGTTTCATGAGGCTCAGAGGCAGTGAGGGGGTAGTTTTACCAGACACATCTGGGCTCAAATATCAGCTTCCGTTCTTACCACCTGTGTGGCCCTGCATGCATTTACCTAACCTCTCTGATCCTCAGTTTTCTCGTCTGTAAAATGCAAATAATAAATAATTCCTACCTTTTATGGCTGTCACTAGCATTAAAGATGATACATGTGAGGCCCTAGGTGTTGCCAGTAGTTTTAAATGGTAGGTATTATTCACTTGAGTAAATGGATTACTGCTGTAGACAAGAACGCATCTCATTGTAAAGTGTTTGAAAGCAACCCGTGTGACTGTCAAAAGAAGTTCTGAGCGAAGGAGTTAGATTAGACAGGCAGTTGGTAGTCATGGTCTGTCCACACTAGAAGGGGTTTCATCCAACCCAACCCCATATATTTTTTTAAGTTTATTTATTTATTTTGAGAGAGGGAGACAGAGAGAGCACAGGGGAGGCGCAGAGAGACAGGGAGACAGAGGATCCCAAGCAGGCTCTGCACTGTCAGCTCAGAACCTGACGCAGGGCTCGAACTCAAGAACCACGAGATCATGACCTGAGGCTTGAAAGAAGGACTCACAGGAGCCTGACTACAGTTTGGTCAAGCCTAATGGGAGGCCTAGGGATAAGTGACTTCTCCCGCCCTCTGGTTCCTATCTCTAGAATACGGGGTTGGGTTAGGGGCACCTGGGTGGCTCAGTTGATTAAGCATCTGACTCTAGATCTCAGCCTCAGGTCATGACCTCGTCCTGGGGCCTGTCTTGGACCTGCCTTGCCCAGTTTGAGGAGGAATTCTGCGGAGTCATAAAGAATCACCCACCCTTGACACCTGATCCTGTGGTTTGCCCTCAGCAAGAATCCCATTAAGTGGATTTAACAAGAACCCCCCATACTTGATGTCTCCTCTTGTAATTTTCCATCTACTGACCCCTCATCCTGCTCATGGGTTATAAACCCCCAGCTGTCTTTGCACCCTCAGAGACGAGACAGATCTCTCTTCCCCACTGGGATAGTCTATCACAACAGTCATGAACGAAGTCTTCTTTACTGTTGTAACAAATGGCAAAATAATGTTTTTCCTTCACAGAGTGATGGTACTGAGACTAGAACTTAGGACTCCTGACTCTCTCGGCCCCTCTAAAGGCCTGTGTGGGTCTAGTTTAATAAGGGGAAGAAAAAAAAAAAGCCCAGAAAATTGTCAGGTAGCCAAATCTCCAAGAAGCCCAAGGAGCAGTTGCCATGGTCTGGCAAAAGTACATGGGATTCTGGCTCAGCCTTTTATTTCTTGGCTTTTTTGTGTCCATTCTACTTGGTCTTCCTGGGTCTCTGTATCTGGTGGACCGACACTCAAAGACTCTGCTCACAGGCAACTCAAACTAACCATCTTCATTCAGGCCTGTTGTGATAGACTATCCCAACGGAGGAGAGAGATCCTCTCAACTGTGAGCGTGCAAAGACAGACCATTATTCCGGCTCATCTGAAGCAGCTTGTGCTATTTGCTGAGAACCCTGCCACACCCAGCTGGCACTGGTGCCTCCCCCCCACCCTATCCCCCAAGGCTGAGTCAGATCTCCCACCACCTGAGTGGGAGGAGAGAGGTCCTCTGTCTGCTGTCTAATGAAACAGGAAGGAGAGGACTGAGGGGACATCCATCTGGGTGGGATTCTCCAGGCCATGGAGTACCTGGGCTCTGCCCCGAGCTGGGCTGCCTGTGGTTTCCACCTAAGGAGACGCCCAAGCTGCCAGCCTCCGGTAGCCCCCTGAAGACAGATATTCCAAGGTCAGAGCTCCTGGCTCCTTCTCCAAACGAAAGAATGTCTAGGGACCTGCATCCCTGGCCCCTCCTCACTGCCAGCCTTTGGTGGGAGCACTCTCCCCAGCCTTTCAGAGCTCTGCTTCTCAGAAGAGGCATGTGTGGCGGGCCACGTGTGTTCCTGTCCTTCCCCTTGTCCCCTCTCCCCCACCAGGACCATGGACTCCTGGGGCTATGACATCACCATGGAGACAGACATGCCCTGGAGGGCGGACAAAAGCCAGACAAGCTGGGAGGCACTGGCATGCGAGGCGCCCAAGGAGCTGGAGCAGGCCCCAAGCCAAACCCTACATTGAGTTCCAAAGCTAGGCTGAGAGCAGATCCTTGGAAATCCTCTGTACTTCCTTCCCTGACCCCCACCCCAACCTGTCACAGTGCAGGGGTTCACTTTTCTCTCAGGGCTTACATAATTGCTGAGCGACTAGTGGGGATCAGATCATTACAGACCAACACCCACACTGGAAAGCCCAGAAGGGCAGGCTCAGGTGTCTCAGTCCCACTGGAAGATGGTAAAGCAGATCCTGACGTTGTCACACTGGCTTCTATGGAAGGAAGGTGAGTTCACCACAAGAAGGTGAATCTGCAAGGCTTCAGGTTCCATATTTGCAGACCTGTAATCTTTACGAAGGGCTCAGAAAGTTCCCTAGCACCATTATCATCTCCATGTCCTTAAGGTCTGGCCAGCTGGGCAAATCCAGTGATGGGGTTCCCTGGGATGCTCTGGCTTGTAATGCAGAGCAGGTCTCCACTAGGCTCTGTGAGACCCCAGCTCTTCTCCTTCTCTGCAGGGAGCTCCCTCCCTCCCTCCACCCCCAGCAAAGCTGGACTCAGGGGCTCCGTCTCCACCCATCAGGAAGCTTCTGGGGACACACCCTGTGCATGGTGATGTCCTGGCCAGACACAGGATGCTCACTTTATTCCTACTCACATGGGACCCCCATAGTGGACGGGAATGTAATGACTAAAGAACACCATTTTGTGGGAGGTACACTGAGTGAGAGAAAAGACTTGGATTTCAGTCCTGCTCTGCCCCGAAGAAACCTTGAAGAAAGTACTTGGCCTCCTGGAGTCTCTGTATTCTCACTTGTGAAATGAGAGCATTAGCACATAGGAGGCATTTAATAAATGCTCGAGGGACGAATGTTGAGTGAACAACTCCAAATCCCTGAGCTCCTTACGACCATACATGGCACTTTGTTGTTTCTATCTTATTTTATTTTATTCATTTTATTATTTATTTTTTCTTTTTTTAGAGAGAGAGGGCACAAACAAGAGAGAGGGACAGAGAGACAGAGAGAGAGAGAAAGAATCTTAAGCAGGCTTCATGCCCAGCGCAGCCCCAACATCGGGTTCAATCTCACAACTCTGGGATCATGACCTGAGCTGAAATTAAGAGTCAGATGCTTAACTGACTGAGCCACCCAGGTGCCCCTATACGAGGCACCTTGTATTCGCACCCAGCCACCTCCTTCTGTGGCCTGAGCCCAAGGCTGCAGGCCTCCCCTTTCTAGAACCCTGAAGCGGCCCCCTTCCTCCCTTCTCTTCCTCCAAACTCCCCTTACCTTCCCCCTTACTACCCATGGTGCCAGGAGGCCAGCGAATCCCAGTTAATCCTGAAATCCCAGTCATACTAATTGCTTTCTTTCTTGTCCTTACTTGCCTTCTAACTCAGGAGATGAGGCTTCAGTTAGGCAGCTGTTCCAACAGCAGGTGACTGGAAGGGAAATGGTCTTGGCCTAGAAGAGGCAAAGAATGTCTCCATGGACCCACGGGTCAGGAGGCTCCCCATAGCAAGCTGGACAGTGTCCCCCCAAATCCACATGCACCCAACGCTCCAGAATCTGACCTAATTTGGAAACAGGGTCTTCGCAAAGGTAACTAATTAAGGATCTCGATGGAATTATATCAGAATAGGGGGGCCCTAAATCCAAAAGCTTGTGTCCTTACAACAAGAGGCAAGGACACAGAGAGACACGGGGAGACAAGGATGATGTGAAGACAAGAGGAAGGAATTGGAATTCTGCTTCCATAAGCCAAAACACCAGGAATACTAGAAGCTGGAAGAGGCCAGGAAGAGCCAAGAGCCTTCACAGGGAGCATGGCCCTGCCGGCATCTTGATCTGGGACTTCCAGGCTCCAGGACTACGAAAGAATAAATCTCTGTTGTTTGGGACACCCAGTTTGTGGTACCTTGTTACTGAGGAAATGAATGCATTCTTCAGGCCCCCCTGGGCTCCACGATGTTTAAGGCACAAGGCTGTGAGCTCTCTCCCCACCTTCCACCACCCTCTGGAGACCTTCTCCATGCCCTGGGGCTCAGGGAACCTGCACAGGCTTACAGCCATCGTCCACCACATGCGTTTCTTATCACATTTGGGAGCCAAGCAAAAGTGCTTAGAAAGAAAAGCTGTGGACATTTGGCTTCTCCAGGCTGTCCGCCTGGTTTTCCTCCAGTTCCTGCGGGATGTGATGTGAGCAAATCTCAGCTTGCTCTGCAAGAGGACAGTATTCGTTCGTTCATGCATGCGTGCATCCACACATGCAACCTGTATTTCCTGACGGCTTACCACCTGCCAAGCACCTGCTCAGTGCGGAGCACGGACACTACCCCTTCTCCAGCCCCTCCTTGCTGCCCAGTCTAAGATCTGGCTGATGACAAAGGAGCCATCCGTCTACCCTATTCTGTTATTTTTAATGACAATAACATAGCATTCAAAAAGCTTTTGCATGTCATTTGATACACTGAGAACCCACCTGCCTACAATCTGCTTCTCCATGAGAAACGGGAACATTAATGGATCTGCAGCCCCATCCCTCAAAGCTGTGAGCCCCTCAAAATATATAAGTACCAACTCAGTCCTGCTTTACAATTCTTTTATCTGTTTTTCTCAGGCAATGGAGTAGAGCTGAGTACTAAGGGCCACCAAATCAGCCATTTGGGACCCAGAAATGAGAGGAAAGGACAAGGGACGAAAAGCAGAAGACATCATCTCTGGCTATTGGGCACGGCGCAGGGCACTGGCTTGCTATGGCAGGCAATCGGCTGGGTCATTGGCAGACCCGGGGTCTGGTTTGGTCTGCTGCTAAGCAACCATCAGACTGATTGCACTGCTTACCTCTCTGGGCACAGTTTTCTCCTCCACACACCAAGAGTTAGTCTGGGTCCCTAATGTTCTTTACATTTACAGCCTTGGCATGCTGGGATCTCTCTAGTCCATGTCAATTGCTGGAGAAACTGTCTAGCCTGAGTTAATAATACAGGGGATTTCAAGGAGGAGCAGAAGACAGTGTGTCTCCTGCCATATTACTGTGTGTAGGTGGAGGGGCAGGAGAGTCCCCTGATCACAGTCCCACTATGTTCAATGGGCTGGTACCTAAGCCTGAAGAGATAAGGTCTTCGCTGCCCCCTTCAAGGAATTTACCATCTAACGGGGAAACAGATCAGTAAACAGACAATTATAAACATTACAATATGGTGTAATAAACCTTACACTTCCTGCCATGGAAATATAGAGGGGTCCCTAGCTCAGGCTGATGGGACACTCTAGGGGGGAAACCATGGAAGGCTCCCTGGAAGAAGTGATGCCTTCACTCAGTTTTAAAGACTGACTAGCAGTTAGCATTTAAGGTCAAGGGCTGGAGCATTCAGGCAGAGAAAACATGCTCAAAGGCTGGATAGAGTATAGTGAGCACAGGGGAACAGATGTCAACAGATCCATTTTCTTTTCTCTTCCTCCTAACCACCATCTTTTTCATCTCTTATCCACAGCTTAACACCTACTCGCCACCCTCTGTTCTCCTTTCTTCTCCTCTTTCTCTTCCATTCTCTGAAGATGAGGAGAGGAATGTCATCTAGTGAGTTCAGAGCTAGTGAGGTAACAGAAGAGAATACCAGTGTGATGATACGGGAAAGGTGGTTCTGTGTCAGCCTCCATGGAGAGCATAGCCCCTCCCTGTCTCCTTAGCCCCCCTCTGCCCTGCTGTGAAGACCCTGCTCCTTTAAGGTACATGCCAGCCACCTATAACCCCTCCACCTGTCTCTGTCAGGGCCATCCATGGATGGATGGAATTCTGGCCACTTCCCTACTTCACGAAGACTCTGGCACCTAGCTCCCCATCCTGCACTCCAGCCCCAGTCCTGACATTAACCTGGGTAGAATCAGCTTCTGGCACCTTGGCCTCTCAGCTCCGTGATGCCCGCATCCCCAAGTACACCCACCACTTCAATCACCCGTTCCCCTGATTGCATCCTGGTCTTTCTCCTCACCCAGGACTGCTCTGTTCCTCTTTCTAATCAGAAACTGAGTTATCTCCCTCTGTGACCCAGCTCGTGCACTCAATTCCTCCAACTATGCCAGTTCTCTGACCTCATCAACACCACCAATTCGATGATTCTAATCCCTCCTGCCCCAACCCCCCCCCCCATATCCACCTCCAGTCTGCACTTCCTTTTCCACCTGGCTCAGATTTCTGTCCCAATATTCAGACATTTTACCAATATCCTTAACTGCCTTGCTTCATTGTCTTTAAATCATCCTTGGCTACTCCCTTCCCCTCATCCTCCATAGCCCGTTAATCACCAAGTTCTGTTAAAATTTAAATAACTTTGCAAACCACTCCTGTCTTTGTCTCCACTGCCCCAACTTGGCTTTCAGCACTGCTGTCCTGGACAGCCAAAAACTCTGGCAGTTACCTTTCTTTGTTTCTTCATTTCTTTCTTTGTTTCTTCTTTTTTAGTTTATTTATTTTGAGAGAGAGAGAGAGAGAGAGAGAGAGAGAGAGAGAGGGCACACGCATGTGCACAAGTAGGGGAGGGGCAGAGAAACAGAGAATTCCAAGCAGGGCTTGATGCAGGGCTCAAACTCACAAACTGTGAGGTCATAACCTGAGCTGACTGAGCCACCCAGGCACCCCAGTTACCCTTCTTTCAATCTTGCTTCTGTAGCATCAGCGGCAGGGGGAGGGGGCGGGATGCAACCTCCGATTTTTTTTTTTAATGTAAATGAATCAATTGTGTTATTCTCCAGCTTAAAGGCAACCTTTCACAATGGCTTCTTCATCCCCTCAGGACAGAGTCTTCATGAGGCTTCAGAGTTCACAGTCTGGTCTCTGCAATGCCTCTGGCATCACCCTGTACTGTCCTCAGCTCAAACTCCAGCTCTTTAGCCATAGTTTCTTTGGGTTCCTTGACTACTGCATGCTCTAACTTGAAGTCCGTGACCACAGAGTGTGACCAAAGGGGCCCTGGGGCTCTGTGCCATTCTCCCTTGTTACATGATACTGAGGGTTCTTCCAAAAATAACATTCCAGGAGTCAGGTCCCAGCTTGTCTGATTTCTTGCAATGATGTCCTTCTTCCTTCCAGAAGAGAGAAGATGAAATTTGGAGCACGGACTAGAAAGGATCCTGTGGACACTTCAATGCCTCCTACTTATTATAATGAGAATGAAGTGAATGTTTATTGAGAGCTTACCACGTGTCAGGTACCAGGCTAAGCACTTTATATGTGTGATTTATTTACTTCCCACAAACCCTATGAAGTGCTATAGTCACCCCTATTTCATGGAAGAAAAACCTGAATCTCAAAGAGGTTATAGTAACTTGACTGATGTCACAAAGTTGGTTACCAGCAGAACACAGATCTGAGCCTGTATCATTCTGGTTTCGGAGTTTATCCTCTGAATCACTTCATTATACTGAATAGCCAGACGGGCAGGCAGTGGGTATCTCATGTTTTACACGTGAATTGGGGAAATGTGTGTTCAAACCATTACTGCTTTTGAAGGGTCTCAGGTAATTAAACTAAGGACCAACCCTGTCCCCAAACTTGAAATCTCAGCGTCAAAGCAAACCATCCAGAGCTCCAAAGACAGAGCTCAACAACTATTCCATCCCGCTTGACTTCAGGTCTCTGGGCAGACCTGGACCAACATATGTGTCATGTTTCCTTGACAGCTCGCCCAGTACCTTTTTCTCTGTGTGTGTGTCTGACTGAAGCAGGTTCCGACCAGTCAATAACCCCCTACTTCCGTGCCCCACAACAACTCTGAACAATTTCCAGCCAGAGCATAAAGTACTCATGGCTGAAGGTAATCAGAGAATGCAGGTTGAGGACGAAAGAGAGAAGGTGTGAAGCATCTTGCTGACCCATTAACACTGCCAGACACTCTTGCTGGGCTCCCAGTAAGTGCGGCCCTGGAAGTAGGCCATCTCTCACCCTCTCACTCATACCATGATTTAAGTAAGTGGCTACCAAGGGCTCAGCATCCCTTTGGGTTATAACAGGTTCTGGAGAAGCAGGAGGCAGACCCTGCTTCAAGGAGCTCTCAGGCTAGTGGGGAAGACAAGAAATGCACAATCAAGGGGCGCCTGGGTGGCTCAGTCAGTTGAGCGTATGACTTCAGCTCAGGTCATCATTTCACGGTTCATGAGTTCGAACCCCGCGTTGGGTTTTGTGCTGACAGCTCAGGGCCTGGAGCCTGCTTCGGATTGTGTCTCCCTCTCTCTCTGCCCCTCCCCTGCTCATGCTTTGTCTCTCTCTGTCCCTCAAAAAATAAATAATAAAAAGAAATTAAAAAAAGAAATGCACAATGGAACGATTAGCATTAAGCATTCGGACAGCAACATAAGAACAGAGCACAAGAGTTTTCCAAAGGCAGTAACTCCAGTATTTCCTAACTCTGTGAACCTGAGTACATTTTGCTTAGCCTCTCTGAGCCTCAGGGGCCACATCTACAAAATTGAGATTGTAACAGCTACTTCAGTAGCTTGTTGTAAGGATCAGTAGGGATAGGGTGTGAGAAAGTGATTTACAAATACAAGAGATTACTATTGCCTCGTGGGCTTTGAAAATTAAAAGGGAGTTCCAAATGCAAAGTATTAGCATTGCTCCATAGGGGTCAAGACAACTATTAAAAGGGCTTTAAAATGCACGCAGACTGTATGAATCCCTGCCTTGAATGCTCATCCCTCTGGTGTCTGCAAAATGCACTCCCCCACATTCTTTAAGTCTTCCCTCAAGTATGACATTCACCGTGACATCCATCCTGATCACCCTATTTGGCCATGCAAACTTCCCTCTCCTCCAGACCCTTAACACGCCATATACCAGAGCCCTAATCAATTTATTTTTCTTTTCTCAAGTACTTATTGCCTTCTAACACACTCACTCATTTATTTTTTATATTTAGTGTGTATCATTTTTCTCCTCACACTAGAATATAAGTTCCAGGAGTGCAGGGATCTTTTTTCATTTTTTTTTTCATTAATGTATTTGCAACCAAGATGAGTGCCTAGTACACAGTAGGTGCTCAGTAATTTTGGTTCAGTGACAGAATGAAAAGTTGAAATCCATGTGGAATGGCAGCCACAGCAGAAGACATTCAGGAAAGAGTGAGTACAGGAAGACAAAACAGAAATCGACAGCTTGGTCTGGTAAGACGAGGGCTGAGAGGCCCATGACCGTATTGTGTGAACCACGAGGACTTTGAAATCTCAGAACAAAACCAGAGGTGCTCCTTGAAGGTCACTAGAGGCCGTTTGATTCCCATACAAGAATTCATCTTATACGTGGATAGTGAAGAGACTCCTGTGTCACTGCAGAAGAAAATTGTGAATAACTTCACAGAGAATAATTTCATTGTGTGTTATTAGCTTTCTACTATTATATAATAAATCATCCCCAAACTTGGCAACCTAACACAACAAAAACTGATTATCTGAATGAGTTTCTGTGGGTCAGGAATTCAGGCAGCTCTATTCAGTGGTTCTGGCTCAAATCTCTCAGAAGGTTGCAATTAAGACCTTGGAAGTGGCCACAGTTACTTGAAGGCTTATCTGGGGAGAAAAGATCTACTTCCAGGATGGTTCATTCACATGGCTCTTGGTAGGAGGCCTCAGGTCCTTCCCATGCAGAACATTCCATAGGGCTACTAGAGTGTCCTCATGACATGGCAGATAGTTTTCCCCAGGATGAGTGATCCAAGAAAGAATAAGGTAGAAGTCATAACATCTATTATGACATATTCTCAGAAGTCACAATCTGCCATTTAGGCATTATCCTATTGGTATACAGGTCTTCCCTATTTAATGTAGACAGAGATTACATAAGAACATGAGTACCAGAAAACAGGGAGTATTGAGGGCCATCTTGGAGGTTGACCACGATGGAATGTAACTAAGGAAGGATCCAGAATGTATGGAGGACCGCACAAATCTATGGAAAGCATTCATCACCTCCTACCACCTCCTTCTAGCTCACCAAAGAAGACTGCCCAGAAGGCAGACTTTGTGCCATCAGTCATCCAGAGCAATCCAGGCCTTCAGTTATATACACTCCCCAAGGAAAGACGTGTATGTAAATATCATTGTTTCTTTAGGGGGCCTGACATCCTCTGCTTGGGACCCCAGATGCTAGTTCCTGCTTGTCAATACAATTCTCATATTGTTCCTGCCATAAATGAACATAAGAGCTGAGGAAGCTCACAGAGTCCAAGAAGGAATGACTCCATGACCTGAGGAAGATGGCCAGGGAATGGAACACCCATGATGTCCTTGAAACCCTCTACCTTCCCTAAATAGTAAGCCTTTTTAATTGGCCAGAAATAGATGCATCAATTAGGAAAGACTCCTCTCCTGTGAAGGATTCACAGAAAAGGAAAAGAGCCAAAGAAAGGGAGTAACTTTCAGGATCAGAGAGTCCTAGGGCCAGAAGCTATTGAGTTACATCCCTTTCTCAGGCAGGACCATCCTTCATCCAAAACGTGGGTGACATCTGCCTCTGCCATTAATGACCCCCAAAAGATGGACACCATGTATTTGTGGTAGCTTTGAGGATCTTAATGTGAGGTTCTTTGGGCTTCTCAACCAAGGGTAGAAGAAAGAAAAGTCTCCGTGTTCTTGTGCACCAGTATTTTCTCCTTATTTTTGATTTTCTATAATAAGTGGCCTTTGCCAGAGTGCACCATCCAACGTCACAGTACCAATCAAGAAGGCTCCAACCAAGTATAAACTGATGGGTGCCAGAGGGGAGGTGGGTGGAGGGATGGGCAGAATGGGTGAAGGGGAGTGGGAGGCACAGGCTTCCAGTAATGGAACAAATCAGTTGTGGAGACAAAGGGTACAGCACAGGCAATATGGTCAGTGGTATTGTAACAGTGTTGTCTGAAGACAGGTGACAGCTGCACTTGTGGCGAGTGCAGCATAACATATGGACCAGTGAGTGCAGCTCCTCTTGCTCAAGATGAGTAAAAACTTCTGGCAGGGGAGAGCCAGTGATTGTGGGGCAGGTAAGTGGAGAGTGTAAGAAAGAAACATAGGCTTGAATTTTGTGAAAGCTTTAGAAATATGCTTAATTTCAGAGATGTAAAACCAGGTGCTCAGTGAGTGCAAAAGGAAAGCAGCTGAAAATGCCCCCCCCAGTTCCTTTTTTTAATTTTTAATTTTCTTATTTAAAAAACTTATTTTAATGTTTATTTTATTTTTGAGAGGGTGGAGGGGGGCATGAGTGGGGAAGGGCAAAGAGAGAGGGAGACACAGAATCTGAAGCAGGGTCCAGGCTCTGAGCTGTCAGCACAGAGCCTGATGTGGGGTTTGAACCCACGAACTGCAAGATCATGACCTGAACTGAAGTTGGAGGCTGCATCAACTGAGCCACCCAGGTGCCACTCTCCCCTTCCAGTTCCTTAATGATTACAATAACACTTATTACAATTAACGTTTATGGAGCCCTGTGCTTACTTTTGCCAGGGACTCTTCCCAATGTCTTATATCTACTGCCATAAGTAATCACAGCAACGCAACCATCTCAGCATGAACATCCCCACGTACAGATGAGAACCCCAGCTGACAGCAGTCAGCCAACTTGCCTAAGGTAACACAGCTAGTAAGTATTGCAGTTGGAATCCAAATTCTGGCAATCTCGCTCCAGAGCCCACAGGCTTAACCATGCTGTGTTTTAAGGGCTTAAGTAAGGGACCAAATGCTGCTAAGTGGCATTCATAAAATTCATGGTGAGGTTCACCTACGCAGGCTAGAAGTCTTCTAGCTTATTGGGAGGTGATCCCCATTATCTGGTCATTTCAGTAGAGCCTGGAGTGCTGTTGAATCTTGGGAATTCCAAGGTAGCAGGCAGCATGTAAAAGTTCCTTTGTTTTGTCCGGGAAGAAACCAATGTGCAGACTAACTGCCCTGCCCAGGAACACCCAGGCCTCTTCGGCCTCTGTCCAGCAGAAGAGCACCGAGCAGTTACTCCTTATGATAGCACTCATGAGTTAATCCCGCGTCTGTGTAGGACCCCAGGCCATCCCACTACTCCCCACTCGCCCTAAACTCAAGCTTAGTCTTGGAGATGTGACAAGTTTTCATCCCATATGGTGAGAAAACAACACCAAAGGCCAAAGGGAGGCAGCAGCCTGAGTTGTATCCTCTGGCAACAGTTTGGTGCACCTCAAACAGATGAGCAATGATGGCATCCCAGTTTCAGCCTAGCTTCTCCAGGGAAGCCAGGCCTTCCATGAGTCCACACCTTCTCCTGCCCTCCCTTGAGTGAGAAGGCTCTGGTGTCTCTCCCTTTTTCTGCTCCTGCCCCCTCTCCTCTGCTCCCATTGCTTGCTGAGATTCATTCCCAGTGTACCTGACCCAAAGGAGCGAGACCCAGGCATAGAACAACTTCTTGGACGGTCCTCAACTTTAAAAATCCCAAGAACTTATTCCATCCACTCTTCTCCCTCTGCAACCTCCTCTTTTCCTGGTCTCCAATGCAAAGCTTGCTGTCACTTCAGTTTATCAAAGAAAGTGACTTCTTAGACCTATTTTCCCTTCCTTATTCTGTATGCCAATGACCATAGGTCAGAGAGCGCGATTACTTTAGCATCAAACAGTGTGGCCTTGAATCTCCACCCTGCACATTATTAGCCCTGTGATCTTGTGCAAGCAACTTATCTCTCTAAGCCCACGCTTCTTCCTCCGTAAAAAGGGGGATCATAACAGTGGCCAGAGTTGTTGCAAGATGAAGAGAAGAAATAAAAAACACATGTCAAATGCTCAGCACAGTACCTTGCACACAGCAAGTGCACAATAAACGTTAGCCATTAGGCTGATGGGGCCAGCAACGGAGGGATTGGCAAGCAGGACCACTGGTCAAAAGCAGCCGTTTTAAGGACGCTTGTGAGTAAGCCACTTTCCCAGACCAAGGGTTCCCGGGGAATTGCTAGTGATGCTGCTGCCTGGGGTAACAGGAAGGAGAGAAGGCAATTATACAGCGTGTAACAAAAATAATTTCATTTCTAATGCCTTTCCCCTGCTGAGCCACTTAGAATCCAAACAATGACAACAAGGCAGGGGTGGAAATGAGAAGGGCAGGCACATTTTGAAGGAGCCTGGTGACAAATGGATGGGCCCCAGGACTCATTTTGACTCCCAGACATCTGCAGGGGCGTGTCCTTGGGGCTGTGGCTGCTGTTCTGTGCCGACCTACAGCGCCCTGGAAGGCCCGTCTGCCCAGGCTGGCTATGGGCCTATTGATGGACCCCTGGGGGCTGAGTCTGCCTGGATTCACTTATCATTCTCTGTCTGGGAGCAGACTGACATCACTCAGAGTGCTCCAGGGAAAGCCAGGGGTCCTCCCCCCTTCCCCTACCCATCACTGTAGACAGCAAAGAATTCCCTTGTCTCCTCCCGGAAAACATGAAAACCCCTGCAGGTGCCATGAGATTACAACAAATTGGGCAAACCACACTAAGCTGATGTCTAATACATACGTATTTAACATCAGCCTTTTCTGGGGGTCCCCGAAGAGTTTACTTCTTCTCGGTTCCCATCCCTGTACACCTCTCCACACTCTCTCAGATGCCCCTGCAGCCTCCAGGCCTCTGAATTTGGGACATTGCAGCACCATGGCCTCTTCCACCCAGGGGAGGGGGGAGTCCCCAGGTCCCAGTGCGTCATCTCTGGCTCCTCCCTGTACACTGGAGCCAGAGCCAGCAAGAGCCTCTGCTCCTCTGCAGAGAAACATTCCCATGTCTCCTAGGCAGAGAGGAGGCTGCACCCTCCCAGGGGGCATCCCAGCTGCCAAGGGTGTTGGTTTAACCCATTTATCAGATTGAGGTGAAAAGGACAAGAGGAGAAATGTACAGTCCAGAAGGGCAAGTTGTGCTCCTTTCTTTGGACCCAAATGGGAACAAACCAAGTGGTGAATCTTGTAGTTTTACTCCTCCACCCACATGCACTGACACTATAATCAAGCTATTTTCCACACCTATGCATTTAAATAATATGATTCTATTGTTTAAAAAAAATAAGAAAGAAATCTTCAATGACAATGGTGGTAGGGACAGTTGAGAGACAGGGATGTATTCATGTTGGATTCTAGCACTATTAGAGTAATTTAAAAGGCTGCAGATAATACCACCCAGAGCTGGCAAATCAGCAAACTGCAAACCCTTGGTGGTTCCATGTAGTCTCCTGGAGAGCTGGAGATGCTGGAGCTTGTACAGAACCTCAGAGCCAAATCTTGGAGTCTTCTCAGGGTCATGAGAGTCCCTACTGGGGGTGAGAGAGGGGAATGAGGTGCTGGGATTCAGCTGAGAGAGAAGCTATATACATGAAAGGGTACCTACTGAGGATCCGAACCACATTGTGCCATCTCCTGCTGCCTGTGGCTTCCAAGCATCTCCTAGATGCAGGATGCTTTCCTGCTAAGCAAGGCTCCTAGCAGAATGGAGAAGTTTGGTTACCAAGCCCAGTCCTGGTGGCTTGGAACTAGAAAGCTTATGCCACTCCTTCTGGGAGCACTTTGGTAATTGGAGACAGCCCACCATACTTCTGGACTAAGAGAAAAGCTACCCTGTTTAGGGGTCAAGAGCAGCCAGGATGACCTCTGAGGAGCCCAAATAACCTAAGGGTTTAAAGTCCTGGTAACTATGTCCTTGCAGAAATCGGACTGAGTAGGCAGCCATGCTAAGATATTTTCAAGACCTCAAATCTCAGGTTACTGTGACAACCCGACTCTGGGAGATATGGCTTGGGATTCTGACATTATAAAACCTCAGTGTTGATTCTCCCCTCCTTTACCAGTGGCTAAAACACCTTCACTGCTGGAGATTCATAGGAAGGGAGAAATGGGATTTGGCAGGTCAGAAAATATGAGTCAGTAGAAGGGGCAGCATTGGCTCAAGGAAGTCTCATTATCCTTAACCCCCACCCCACCCCACCCCACACAAACTGTATTATTTTCACAGCCATGTTACTTCCTCGACACCAATATTTGACTTTCATTTGCAGGGAAGATGAAGACAGCTCTTTCCAGGCCAAGTCCACATGACTTTCCCCTTACACATGTTTACCCACAGAACAGGGACCTCAGACCAGTCTAGCTTCATCAATCCCAGGTGAATATGAGCCAAAAAAATTTTTTTTATGAGATTATGAGCTCCCTTTGTTTCCCCTGGTAGGAGGAGGAACAGAGGGTTCCTCTCAAGTTCAAATTCCCCTGCATCATTGCATGTTCTAGACAGAAATAATCCAACCTTTCAGGTGAAGGTAGAAAACGGACTAGACCACAAGCATCTCTACTGGCCTTATTCACCCCTACAAGCCTGCTAGCTTATAGAGCACAAGAACCAAATCAATAGAGCCAATATGTCACTGCCAGCAGGGCACGAGTGGCTACCAGCCTTGGGGAACATGACGTGCTACTAAGCTGAACTAATCACTCCTTGGCATTTCAGGAGCAGTTGGGTTAGCAGACCACAGCACATGCATAATGAAAGACAATAATTCCTCCAGAAGGGGAGAGTAAGAACAACATAATGAGTTGGCCCTTAGAAGAGGGCAGTTACTATTTACACAGGTCAACCTAAAGCCATATCAGTGATTTTTAGAGGCCAAAAATCTGTTTTAGAAAGAAAAACCCGGAGGATTTGGCAAGGAGATTGGGCTGCATCCTTTATTGCAGCAAAAGGATTGAATCTGGGGGATGGACCCTCCATTAGCAGTGTCACCCATGAAGAATTTAACATGATAAACTGAAGAAGGCAGAGAGGTCAATTAAAGACCTAATCATGCTCCCTCTAGCCAAAGAAGTATGAACTTTTACGAGAGATGATTTATTAACCTGCGTACATATGAATCACCCAGAAATATTGTTAAAATATACATTCTTGGGTCTCAGCTTGAGATTCTCATTCAGCAGCCCTTCAGAGAAGAACAAAAAAAAAATCCATTTTTAACTAGGTTTCCAGGTGATTCAGAGGCAGGGAGTTCATTAAAACAGAACAACCATTGGAGAAATGCTGCCCCAGACCTCTACAACAAATCAGAATCTCCCATTTTCCAAGCACCCTTCATCCCCAGGGTGTGCAAAGAAGGTAGAAGGAACTCAAAGTGTTCTCCAAGAGACCAAGGCTGGGGTTATCATGGCTCTGATCTATGTGTAACCCTCTCAGATATCTTCCCTACCCGATGTCTGATTTCAGAGGTGGCATCCTTTCCACTCACCCCCCTCAGATATGCCAGGAATCTTGAACACTAAGCAAAGAAGTCAAAGGCAGGGGGCTGGGACCCAGAAAACCAGCCCACTAGTTCTCTTGCAATTGGTCACATTCACCAAGGCCTCTCTCTCTCTGCCCACCCTCATCAAACACAGCACCAACAGAGAGAAACATGAGAAGAATGATTTCTTTTTCAAGTAGTCCTAATGCTGCAGGATGAATCAGGGATAAGCAGAATATTTGCATGGTGGGGGGCGGGAGGGAAGGCTAAGAATCACTGATCACCTAGTTCCTGGGAAAGAGTGAGGATTAATCTGAAAGGTTTACATCCTGGTCAAAATCCAGAAATGATTGGATCTGCAGAAAGAACTGGAGAGAGATCCACAAAGTGCCTTGTACCTCACCAACTTCGGGAGCCCCCAGCACATAAAGTAGTGGGGTGCCAGGTGGGGAAACTTCACTCGCCCAAACAGCTTCCCTGTGGCTGAGAGCAAGGGCCTGTCCCTACGGAGCTGCGGTGCTGTGACTTGCATCCATGGCGAAGCCTGTTGTGTAGACGCACACGCACCCTCTTACCTCTGCTCTTCAAGAGGAACCACTCACAGGCTGCCCGCGCAGACAGCGTTGGGGACCTGCTCTGTCTGGCTCTTAGAGCTGCCTCTTGTCTCCGCACACAGCTCTGTCGAGGTTCTTGGTCCATTCCAGAGTCGAACAGTCACCCTCCACTACTGCCCCAACCGTCACCCCCATTCCCAGGTCGAGATGATTCTGAAAGCTCAGCCTCCCTCCTTGACTGGATCTCAAACGGAGAGATGGCGAAGAACGTAAATTCAGAACCAAGGACAGCGGCACAACCGGCGGTGGGAGAGGAGGGGCAGAACCGGCCTTCGCTTCTGTCCTTAGAAACTGAAAAGTCTCAGGTCGCGCAAATCCAGACTTGCCAAGAATAACCCTTCTCTCTCCCTGGAGGTCAGAAACTCTGGCCGCGCGCCCTGGGGTCCCGGACTTGGGTGCGGGGCAGAAAGTGCCGTCCCGAGATCGTCGGGAGCCGGGCGCCCTGCGAAGCTCCGGCTCGACAAGGGTGGCTCACCGCGCTCCGCGGGAGACTGCCCCCGCACCGCCCGCTAATGACCGGAGCGAGGATTCCCGCCCGGGCCGTGCAAGGGATGCCGAGAGGGAGTCAGAGGGGATGACAGCCGCTGTGTTCCTGTCCCCCCTGGGCTAGCAGCCCGATGGAGAGTCGGTGGAGAGCCTGCCCGCAGTCGGGTCGGTCCCAGGCAGACGGCGCCAGAGTGGCCTGACAAACTTCTAGTCCCAGTCGCGCCGCCCTCCGAGCTCCCCCTTCCTCTCCCTGCGACCCGCCTCGGCCCCCGGCCGCCCGTCGCTCCAGCGTGCGCGCGCTTACCTTCAAGCCATAGGGCGCCCGGGGGCAGAGACGGCGCCGGCTGCTCGAGGCTTCCGGCTCCCGCCGCATCCAAGCGCGGCCGCCCCTCCGGCAGCCGTCCGGGCCGCCGCTCTCCTCGGCGGGTCCCTGGCTCCCGGCCCCGCCGCGCCGTTCAGAGCCCCGGCGGGCAGCCGCTTGGCCGGCTCCGGCCCGCGGGGAGCAGTGGACCGGCCGCGGCGGGGCGGGGCGGGGCCGGGCGCGGGCGGGCGTGCAGCACAGGGACAAGGCGCGGAGGCGGCGCGGTGCGCGCGGGAGGCGGCCGGTTCCGGCACTGAGACTGGACAGCTTCACGGCGCGGGAGCACCGGAGCGCGGGAGGGAGGCGGGGGGCGGGGCCGCCCTGGCCCACGGGGCGCCCCTGGGCCCCGCCCTTGGGCCAGGCCCCGCCCCGCCACTCTGCGCGCCGGTGTGCGGACTCAGTGCGACCCAGCCTGCTGTGAGCAGCGAGCCGGCAGAGGTTGCAGTCAGCCCTGGCTTTGGTGCAGGTGGTTGCTGAGGCGGGAACTGAGCGATCGACTGCCCATTGCGGTCTCCCCATACCCCCAAAGTGAATGATACCCTGTACATTCAGGGCCGCCGGTGACCAGGCATCTTCAGTGTCTGCTTATTTCCCTCTGAGAAGTCAGAGGATAAAGGTTGGAGAAGGCACAGCCCATCCAGGGAGTCGCGTAAGGAGAAGCCGTCCAGGTTCCGTTTACAGACCTCTGGTCTTGGAAGCCCTGTAGTAAGTTCTGTTGCTTGACCCTTTCAGGGGAAAGCCTGCTTGGAGTTGACCTGAAGAGGAAATTCAAAAGGGGGCCTCCGGTTCCGCTTGCCCTTGAATACAAACAGAGGTGGAGTCTTCAGCAATTAAGTGTTTGACTGTCCTCCGTTTGCCAGGCTCTGTGTCAGATTCCAGGGTCTCCAAGAGTAATCAAACCTGGCCCCTGTTGTCACATCCTGCCAGTGCAGTGGAGACCTCTAGGAAACACCTGTAACATAGCATAGCACTACAGCACCGGTGGCTTAACCAGGTGCGTGGAGCACAAACAAGGGAGACTTCATGGGGACTGGCACTGAAGAAGCAATACCCGTTCCAGCCAGGGAGAAGGCCACACAGCACGCCACAGGAGGAACAGCATGGGTACAGAACTGACTGTGCATAGCATAGAGTCCATTGCTGCTGGAGCCAAGCCACTCTGGGCACACAAAGATTAAGTCTGTATTCCTCCAATGACCCACATGATCGCAGAAAGACCTGAGCACTCATCTAACCCCCCCACCCCACCCCCACCTACATCGCTCTAGGAGGAACTGAGTGAGGCTCAGTGAATTGGAGTGCCCTTGCAGATTCCACCACAGAGAACCAGGGCTGGGCCAGTCCCCCACCTGAGAGGTGCACACTAGCATGTTTCTCAAATACAGCCATCTCTGGAGGTAACTGGGGAAGGGGAGAGGCTATAAGTGGGCGCATGGCACCTCCTCCCCTGCTCCCTGCCTTTGGCGTTGGCACTACCTTGTGCATCTGGTCTGGCCCCCATCCCTTTGCAGTCTTCATAGGGAGATAGTCTAGCCATCAGGAATCCCCACATTTTGCTATATTTGCTTTTAAAGCAACAAGACATTGCAGATATTGTTGAAATCTCAGTGTTCCCCCTGGTCTACCCCTAGGCCATTCTTTCCAAGGTTTAATCCACTTAAGGAAGGACTTGGTGCCTTCCAGCTCAGCACCTCTATTGGTCCAGGGATAGAGCCACCCAGTGGATAGCCACCCCTCTCCTGACTAGTCAGGGGACCTAGACTGGTGTCCTGCCTCTGTCACATACCAGTTGTGTGACTTTGGCTATGTAGTTTGCTATCTCTGAGCCTCAGTTTCTCCATCTTTAAATTGGAGCTATGAATACCGTTCTCTGTGGGCAGCATTGAGGATAATAGATGAGGAAGTATGAGACAAACTGTAATATGGATACCCCCTGGCTGTTCTGCAGTGGGGAGGATAGCCTCGCTCACTCAGGAGGCAGAAGGGGAGCAACATGACCACCACGGGGAGCACCAACCCAAGGGCCCCGTAGCGCTGTGCTGCCACTTTTACCCCAATCTTGCATGGCTGAGTGGATTTCATGCTGGCTGTGAGTGACACGGATGGATCTTTTAGTTTTCAATTAGCAAACGGCTCGCTCTTTAAACAAGCGGCACAGCAAACAGATGCACTGAGTGATTTATGACAGCGAACATCTGCGGCCAAGCGGCAGGCAGCTTACTGTGGGCCCCTGCCTCCCAGGCTGCCAGGGCCCTCTGGAGGTCATCGTGAGCCTCCCCTGCCTCCGGGCAGAACTGTACCCCGCCCAAGTAGGCCAGGCAGGGTGGCCCTTTTCCTTAAAGCTTTCCTGGAAAGGGGGACACAAGAGCCTTTTTGACTTTCCCATCTATATGTCCCAGAGCCTCAGAGTCAGGAAGTTCTTTTTGATGTGCTACCTAAACCTTTATTTGTACCTCTTTATTGTTGAAAGTGGTAAGCAAATGGTTACTAACGGGTGTTAGGGGAGAAGATGGTGGTGGTTTT
Organism: Prionailurus bengalensis; assembly: GCF_016509475.1. Taxonomy (NCBI): domain Eukaryota; kingdom Metazoa; phylum Chordata; class Mammalia; order Carnivora; family Felidae; genus Prionailurus; species Prionailurus bengalensis. The sequence continues at coordinate 11,518,542 of NC_057346.1, forward strand.
GTTGGCCCACGGTAACGAGGAAACAAAGGACCCAGCCGACAGAGAATGAGGAAAATCTAGAACTTTCTCCTGTGCCCCAAGAGCTACCTGTGAGGTAGAGAATGAGGCATGGCTAGAACTTAGAAGGAGAGTGCCTTACTGGTCTCTGTCAAACTCTGATGTACCCACAGACTGTCACAGCCCCTCTTCTGAAAACTATTGCACAGAAAATAAAGGAAATGCTGTCATGGGACTGGGAGGGGGGAAGGGGGTCAGGAGCAAAGCAGAATTGGAGTCACATGGGACTTCGCTCATGTCCAAACACCCAAACCTTGGGAACGTTCTGTGTATCTCTGAGCTTCAGGGTCCTCAGCTGTAAAATGGGGATAGAGATCTGTATTGCAGGGTTATCATGAAGTTTAAGTAGGAATAACAACCAATTCACACCGGGGCTTGATACATTTTCCCATTTTCTCCTCTTACAGAAAACTTCAGCTAGAGAAGCACCGGAGGAAAGGCAGACACCCAGTGTTCCAATTCTAGATTTCTTAACCTATTTCACAGATGAAAACTGAGCCCTGTTTCAAGTTCCTATAATTTTTTCTTCTCTCATCCTCCCCTCTTTGGTCATGTAGATCCTAGTCCATTTGCAAATGACTCTGAGGACAATAAGGTGGCAGTCCTCTGGGTCAGAGGCGGGGTGGGGCAATAAGAAAATAAACACATCCTTTTTATACTTTATTATTTCTCTCAAAGCGCTGAAAGCCTTAGAGAGGTGTAGAAGTCTTGGTCACTGATATTGGTGAGAGAGCCATAGTCCCATATCAGCGTGATCTAGTGAAGGGAGGTCAGGGTATCTGAGGAAGGGGTGAAGAAGGAGACAATCCTTTTATTTTCTTTATAATTTTATTTATTTATTTATTTATTTATTCATTCATTCATTCATTCATTCATTGAGAGACTGAGAGACAGAGAGAGCACAAGCAGGGAGGAGTAGAGAGAAATAGAGAGAGAGAGAGAGAGAGAGAGAGAGAGACAGAGAGAGAGAGAGAGAGAGAGAGAGAGAGAGAGAGAGAATCCTAAGCAGGTTCCACACTCAGTGTGGAACTTGATCCCATGACCCTGGGATGGTGACCTGAGCTGAAGTCAAGACCCAGACGCTTAACTGACTGAGCCACCCAGGCACCCCAGGAGATGACCCTTTTAAAAAGACAGGGGTTCAGGGTACTCTCTCTGACCATGGCAGGAGAGCAGAGGGAATTACTCGAGAGTGTTGACATCTGTGTGTGTATTCACCCTCAGAGGATGATCTCCTCACTCGAAGACTGTATGGGGCTTTTCCACATCCACGTAAAATGGACGCTCATAGATATTCTTTGCCTCCTCCTATTTTGGAGCAGTAAAGAATACAGGTGCAACCCTGTTTAAGAAAGCCTATTGTATATGGGGCACCCAAGTGGCTCAGTCAGTTAAGTGGCCAACTTTGGCTCGGGTCATGATCTCATTGTTCATGAGTTCGAGCCCCATGTCAGGCTCTGGGTTAACAGCCTAGAACCTGGGGCCTGCTTCAGATTCTGTGTCTCCCTCACTCTCTGCCCCTACCCCCGCTGGGCCTCTGTCTCACTCACTCTCAATCTCAAAAGTAAATAAACATTAAAAAATAATTTTAAAAAAAGAAAGCCTATTGTATAATTCTTCAGAATTACAAAACAGATAAATTAGAGTGTAAATATCCATCTTCTAAATGTATTTAATTGCTTGATGGGAAGAGGTCATAAATACACACTTATTCGTACACCCATATTCATCATAGCATTATTCACAGGGGGCAAAAGATACAGCAACCCAAGTGTCCACTGAATGGGGAATTGGATAACAAAAACGTGGTCTGGACTTACAAGCCTGGCTACAAAGTGCAGGTTTTCAGCACTTGGAGAGAAAAAGGTGGAAAAAGTGTGTGTTGATTCTCTTTTTGCCCCACCCCTCCTCTGACTCAGGAGGATTGCCACCTCATTGTTCTCAGAGGCATTGCAAATGGAGTAAGAATAATCCTGGCACAGGCTACAAGAACATGAAATTTGAGGGCATTAGGCTAAGTAAAACAACCCAGTCCACTTATATAAGGTTCCTAAAGAGGTCAGAGTGGAAAGGTGGTTGCCAGGGGCTGGAAGAAAGGTGAATAGGGAGTTTGTGTTTAAGAAGTAGAGAATTTCAGACTGGGGAAGTGAAACAGTTCTGTGGATGGATGCTTGCACAACAACGGATGCACATAATGTCACTGACCTACACACACTACACTACATAAGGATTAACATGGTCAATTATTTGATGTATATTTTACTACAATAAAAAATCTAGAAACCTTGTGTTTCGGTAGCTACTGCAGTTGCTATATGTGTGAAAACAAAATCAAACGCCTTGGAAATTACCAGGTAGATTGGTGGGAAAGTGATAGAACTTAGGAAACAATCCATCCATGTGTCACTTCTGAAGTTGTATAGGGGTAACACGATCAGTATTGCCTCTGATTTCTTCAGTCTTTTCTGTAGATATTTCTCATCAGCAGTCTCATTTACCTTCCAATAACCTTGTGATGTTGAGAATATCATTAATTTTGGAGAGCCCCCAGACAGTGTCATTAAAGCCTCCTCCCTTCCAGAAGATGGGAGCAGACAATGAAATCAGGATGATAGTTTTCCAGTAGTTTGCAAATGCAAGGGCCGTGCTCCCGCTTGGGTTTTGAGTGGAGTTGTGCAGTCCAGAGAAAGCTCTCGATAGTGAAGAAAAACTCAATCCAAGCTTTCTGCGTTGAGAGTGAGCAAATCAGGAGCCGAGGTATTTTTAGTCTCTAAGCCAACCAGCAGCATCTGGGACTCTCTTGCTCACAGCCCACTCCTCTGCATATGTTCGCTGTGGCTGAGGACTGTACCCAGCTGCTCGTGCCCTCCCTGCTCCTGATACAGTTAGGGTACCAGGCGGGGAGCGTGGATGTAAGAAACAAACAACTCGGGCAGTTTAAGCAGAAAAGGAGTTCATCGAAAATACTATAATAGCTCACAGAATGACGGGGGAGATGAGAGAACCAGGCGTGTAAAGCAGGTGGGAACAAAAGAGCTAGATGCTGTTAGGTCTTTAGCTGAAATCAAGCCCACACAGCAGTACAGTGAGAACTCTGTTATTGCAGGTAAACACAGGGCACCAGATGGCATAGCCACCACTACAGGCCTCAGACACCGGCATCCCCCTGGCACTCTGTTACACTGCTTCTGGAAACTGAAAGTTGTGGCAGCTTGTGCAGCCTCTAGAATGGATGCTCCACTCACTCTCCCTGCTTCTCTGAGTCACCAGCTCTTGAGTCAAAATCTGGGGCATCTGCTTGTCATTGAGCTGACCAAGAACCGCACAATGAGAGTGTGTGGTTGAAGAGTTCTCTAGCTTAGGAAACGGCAAAGCCTTGCAGAGCCAAAAGGCAATAATCCCCACATCCCAGATGTGAAGGAAAAAAGAAATCAGAGTCCTGTCCATCCCATGTTCTGAATGCCACCCAAATCTGTCCACTTGCTGCCACCATTCTGATCCAGGTCACCATCATCATCTCAGGCAGATTATGACCAAAGCCTTTTCCCAGCCTCCCACCTTCAGCCCATTTTTCACAATGCACAAAGTTGCTGTTTCTAACACATAGATCTGATTGTGTCACTCCTGCTTGAGACCCCTCAAAGCCTTCCCGTCATCTCTGAGATGAATTCTAATTCTGTTAGAGTGGATTAGAAGTCTGCCATATCTGTCCCTTGCCTCTGTCCAGCCTCATCTCTGCTAGCATCCCCTCTGAAGTCTATGAGCAATGAATGAATAAATGAGTTTTGGAGAGGGTCACAGAGATTATCTGCTTCAGAGTTGCCCAAATGTCAGTCCTTGAATTGGATACCATAGAAAACACCTGGGAAACAGAAAAATATAGATTTGATCTACTAGGTCAGAACTCAGGGGGCAGGGGTTAGGGTTCTGTATTTCTAAACCGCCAACCAGTAGTTCTGAGCACCAGCTGGGTGGCGAGGCACTCATCTAATCAATACCCCTCATTTTACATACGTGGGAGCCGAGGCCCAGAGAGGTTAAATACTAACGATATAGCAAGCAAGTTTGCTGTTGTAATGGAACAAGACTTTGAACACAGTTAACCTGACACATTAAGTGTTATATATATCATTATTGTGCCGCGTGATAATTAGGCATAAATAGTGGGTAAGTTTTTCAGAGGGAGGACTATTATTACAGTTATAGAAACCAAGTATTTGGGGGCCCACCTGGGGGGAGGGAAAGGGGCTATTGGGAAAGACTGGGGTGCCTCTCTGAGGTCTCATAGAGGGTCCCCAAGTCTGTCACCTGGGCTCTGGCAGATCTGATGGCAGGTGGATCTGCCCAAAGATTTGGAAAGCCAGGGGAGAGCTGGGTTGCTGGGAAGCGATTCAAGGCAAGCCCTTAGATAAGGCTGGAGAAAGATGAAATGGCCCCTTCCCCTTCTTCCAGAGAAGGAGGCATCACGGGAAGAGGGAAGAGAAACAACCGTAGACCTCAGTCCTTCGACTGCAGGACCAAACTGAGGGATGGATTTGAAGAAACCCCTTTCGCTGCTTACTTTCAAGCAGAGGCATCTTCCTCACACATTGAAATTGCCCGTTAGACACACGTTCCACATTCATGTCCAAGGCCATGACCACACTGCTCCCTGACCCACAGACCTGCGCTGCCCCCTCACTGCTCTTTCCAGGCCCAGCTCAACTATCTGTGTTCTGGTCTGTCACCCAACTCTCTCTTTCTCTGCCTCTGTCTCTGTGCTCTGTCTCCCTCCTGGTAACTGCCCCCTCCCTTGGCACCTTCAGTCCCTCCAAGTGGTAATGGAGTCCCATTATCACTAGTTCTGAGAGGCTGCATTATCCTCCCTGGTTTCTCTAGCCCCACCTCCATTTTTGTAACAGTCTCCTTTCCTAAACTCTCCTCAAATTAACCCATTTGAGTGTGTAGCCTGTCTCCTGCTGAGACTCAGCCTGGCGGGGCACCCAAAGTACAAATCCAAGTTTCAGGGCAGGGGCTGTGGAGAGCAAGATGGGACAGGTGAACCCAGTCATAGTTGGGAGTGAGAACCAAGGGCAGACCCCTCCACCCCCTGCCCCGCCAGAGGACCAAACAACGCTACACGGGTTGGAGTGCTCGGGACACGAAAAAGCAGTTCAAACTGATTCAAGTGGATAGCTTCAAGGCAGTGGAGGAATTTGGCTCCATTTTTGGCTATCCACCATCTAATCCTGCTCCCCCTTTAAGAGAATCTCCCATGTGACCACCAACCAACCGTGGGTCTCACTCCTAGGCTAAAGGAGGGGTCTTTCCTCTCCCCATCCCCTGGCAGGCAGGGCATGAGCATATGACCAGGACGCTCTCATCTCAACATTGCCCTTGGGGCTGTGACTTCACAGTGTAAGATCTCTAGGAGTCCTTCATGGGGTGACCGGTGTGCCCTGCAGTGGCTGTTTGGGTGCCTTGGTCAGACAGCTCCTGCTAAAAGACACTTGTGTCTCCTTTCTGTCACTGAAGCTGCCTTGGTGACCACTCATCTTCTCAGTTTAGTCTTTGTTCTGGGAGCCCCCCATTCGCCTCCACTCAGTTCCTCACTAGCCAGGATCTGTTTAAACTAGCCAGGATCTGTTTCTGTTGCCCACAACTAAAGACCCTGACACATAACTGGCCTAGAGCCCCATAAAAGGCCTCAGAGGGGATGGCCTGAGCTGTGGTGAGGTTGGCCTCAAAAGGGGTCTGCAGGTTCCAACACCAGCCCCAGATAATCCACAGCCTAAGGTACTGTACCTTCTGGCTCATGCCAGTGTCTCCACCTAGTTACTTTCTCTGGTTGCATTAACCTCCCAAGCCAAGGGTACAGCATTGCAATAACCAGCTATCCAGCCCTCTCAGACTTCACAGAGACTTTGTGGGAACTGGATGGGCACACTGGAGGCGTGGAACCATTCTCGTTTAGCTTGAGCACTGCTTGGTGACCAGAGTGTGGCAATCTGGACAGAAATTAGACCCAGACCAGTTACACAGTTGAAAGGCAGTATAACCCAATGTGGAGGGAAGAAGTTTCCTGCCTCCCTAAAGGCTCTAGGATATTATTTATATGAGGGACAGTCTCCTTCTGCCAATGTACAAAGTGAAATTTGGTAAGATGCCACCCAGTGGTACCCAGTCTCCCTATCTAGACACCTAGATACAAATAAAGACTGGAGTGGACCTCAGCTGACTAGCGCTGCCTGAGACTTCCTGGCCTTAGGGCTTTACCTCCCTCTGCTCTCCATACATGGGGCCAGTGGATGCCCACTGTTAGACTCAGCTCCCACCACCAGTCCTCAGGGACCATCCTTACTGACATAGGAGGGAGGAGCAAAGTCTCAAGATGGAGCACTACTCAGTGTCCAGGCCTTGCCCTTTGGGAGTTTCCAGTATGGACAAAGAGGACACAGACCAGATGCATAGTTATACCATCACAGGCTGCCTTCAATGGGAAACTATTCGTCTCATAGTGGGACAACTCAGGGCAGCCAATACATGAGATCACCTGACTTAAAAAGTTCTTTCTCACCTGAGACCATTAGATGCACTAGAGAAATTAGATTGTCTCTATTAAGAATTTAGACTAGGACATGGTCTAGAGAGAATTTTTCAGTTGGCAGTGCAGGCAGAAACTGATGCAGAGGGAGACTGGGAGAGGCAAGGACCACGAGCAGCCATGAGTAAGTGACATCTATGAGTGAACTAAATTATAAGTAAGCCAAAGTTAAGAGTAGAGTGAGGGGGTTGGTCCACAGCCTGAGAAGCAGATAAACACAAAGAAGCAGACGTGCAGGATCCAAAACCCTGGAGTTGCTTGGGTTTGGCCCAGTCTTGTAATTCTCGGCTCCGCAAAATCCAGCATGACTTTAGCTGCTGCTCTTCATGCAAGGCCTGGTTGTTACACCCTCCTTGGTAACCATGAGGCTTGGATATGTGGTTGAGATTTCTAATTGCTTTATTTCTATGTTCTTTATAACGCTCCTTCCCTCAACCCAAACACACATGTACACCCTGACTTGAAGCGGCCCAAGAAAGCCTCCAATCCTTTCCATCAGAAGAGCCTCACACACTCACCCTAAACTGGGACCTAGTTCTGAACCACGATTTCCTTCTTTCTGGTGCTCTGGGCTGGGATCCTTGCCTTGCCAACCTCTCCCTCTGGGGGTTCTAGACCTCTTCCACCTTCATCAGCTCAAGGTCTGACCTGGAGGGGGTAAAGGAGATACCAAGACACTGAGACTCAAGAGGGACATATAGCACTCTACTTAAATCTGACAGGAGACTGAAATTAAAGGCAGGAGAAACCCTTGGAGTCTACCACTGTTTCCCCAATCACCTCCCCTCCACACCCTTGAGGCACCCCCTTCTCTGGCTTCTCCAACTCCATGACTTTCTCCTAATCTCCCCTCAGATGGTCATCACCCTCAGGACTCTTGGCATCCAGGCCACTCAACGCCCACTACCTTCCTTTTCAGCATGGACAGCCCCCTCTCTCCTCTGATCAATACAGAGTAAGTTGATATTTTGCAACTTAAAAAAACTAGAAGAAAACCAAACACAGCCCAAATGGAAAATAATGAAAAGGCCAAGCAAGACACATCCTGTTTGTCTAGCACACATGCTTCATCCCAGGGTTATTGAAGCCTCACCTCAGGCCACCTTGGCTGGTATAGGTTTGGATAGGATCTAGGCTGGGCCTGGCCCAGGGGCTCTCAGTCGCCTCCAGGATTGGCTTCTTTGCCTCTGAATCCCATGGGGTCTCTCCACACCTGACTGGGCTGCCCTTCCACATATGTGTCACTTGTTACCTTGCCCCTAGACCTTGAGATTCTTCATGTGTTCCCTGGGATCCAGGCTACTCTGTCACTGTCTTTCTCCACCAGGGAGTTTTCTAAGGCTTTAAGTATCCACCTTTGCCCCTGATCCAAGTCTAAATGTGTCAATCACCACTTGTGAAAGAAGGAAGCAAACTCTTCCCTGGGGCCTTGCCCCACTACAGACATGGCAGTTCACACACTCACGTTTCATTTGATCTTCACAACCCTCAGATTTCACAGATGGTGAAATGGGCTCTGGAATTGCTGGAATAGAGAAAACCAGGATTCAAAGCTGGGTCCCTCAAAACCCATGCTCAGTGCTTTGTCACTCATGTTTTCATGGAGCATCTATGCCAAGGGTGGCAAAGAAACTCCATCTCACCTACCACTTGGGATTGATTTAGTGGCTGCCTGGAGTGCTATGGAGAAGGAAGACGATGAGGCCACATCTGCACTCCATGGGAGAGAGTATCATGATAAATCAGAGAGGTCTGGCATGGAGAGAACTGGAGAGAGCGACAGGCAGTATATGTGCTGTGGAGCTGTGGCCTTTGGTCCAGGCCATTTTTGTGGCAGGTGCCCCTGTAGCCAGAACCTCTCTGCCACGTGAAGGAGCACGCCTCTTCTTGGGGATCCAAGTCTCAGCTTTGCTCCTGACCAGCCACGTGACCTTAGGCAAGTCACTGCACCTCTTTGAGCTCCAGTTGCTTCATCAGTAAAATATAGCTGAGCATTATGCTTACCTCCAAGGGGTCAGGAAGTATGAATTAGCATAATGCATACAGAGCCCCTGGTACAATGCCTTACACACAATAAGCGCCCAACAAATAGTAGTAGTTGTGGAAGTTGTTACTGTTGTTGGCCGTGATGCTCTCAAGACCTACTGCTCACACTGGTGCACACACCAGCCAAGGTAAAAAGCGCCCAGTTTGCTCAAAGTCTTAGAAAACTCCCAGTTGGCCCATACTCTCCTTCAAGTGCCATTGGATCTGTGGCAGTCAGTACTGGGTCTGTGTTTACTGTGAAGTCCCATTCCTCTCTGGTCTACTGTTAGATATTTCAAATCCTCCCCATGGGCTCCCCCTTGTTAATGTGATTACATGTCCTGATTGTTTTCATTAAGTGCCTTTTCATAGACAGGCTGGTAAATACTTGATAAAACATGGAAGCTAATTATCGTCTTAATTGGAGATGACCTGGTGAAGAAAATGTGTAATTTAATCATCAAGGTAGGCCCTGTAAAGGTTAATGAGAAATCAAAACCCATAGCCAAAAGTTTTGGCATTTCTGGGCAGAGAATTTCCAAACTTTGGGAGCAACAGGGGTCAGTTTGCTGTGGCACAGAAGGCTATGGACCCTTTCCGTCGCTTGGAGCAGAAGATGAGAGCCATTGCCCTTTCTAATAGAGGAGAAGATGTCTTATGAATCCAGTATTGGCTTCTTTGTTTGTTTGACATTTATTCATTTTATTAAGCATTTCTCTTTGTTTTTAATTTTTTTAACGTACTATTTATTTTTCAGAGGCAGAGAGAGAAAGAGCATGAGTGGGGGAGGGGCACAGAGAGGGAGACACAGAATCCGAAGCAGGCTCTAGGCTCCAACCTGTCAGCACAGAGCCAGACGTGGGGCTCGAACCCACGAACTGTGAGATCATGACCGGAGCTGAAGTCAGACGCTTAACTGACTGAGTCCCCCAGACACCCCTATTAAACATTTCTTAAGGGCCTTGTGCTTTTCTAATGAGTAGGGCTGCTCATCCTCCAGGGACATCTATTGTTTTTCCCACACAATGAGAGTCCTAGGAACAAATTCTCTTGGCTTTGGATGCCCTCTTTTCAGAAACATGTGGCACCTTCTTTCCGCAGCAGACAGACAGAAAGACATGCCTCACTTCCATGCTGTCTTTGCCCTTGGTGGGTCTCCCCTCTCCCCTACCTTGGGCTCCCTCTGCAGCAAAGTCATCCCCATAGTTTCCTGTAGAAGCTACCATGGTAAACAAACTTTCCTGTTCCCTCAGACTTGTCATCCAAATGGCTCTTCTCTTTCCTACTTAACCGACTGAGCCACCCAGGCGCCCCTTCTCTTTCCTACTTAACAGAAACTTGGCTCTTCCCCCCAAATGCTGCTTTCCCTGCAGGCTCCTCCATTTGGAATTGTTGTTTCTTCCACAATCCAGAAATGTCTCTGTCTGGAGCTGGGGATGGCATTCTCCATGCTCCCAGACACTGCCTGTCATCTGGGAGCCCATGTCCCCACGCCATTGTCCTCCTGTCTTCTCCAGGACCCTGAGACATCCTGCCTCCCAGTTCCTTCTGTCTCTAGTTTTCCTGTGACATTGGAGGCTCTCATCACCTGCCTCCTGGAGCTTGGATGGCTCAGCTATAGCTGGTGTCGGTCACCTCCTCTCAACCACAGCCTTCACTGCCACAGCCTGGGCTGGTCAGCAGCTTGCACGGCTCCACTGTGCAAACATTCACTCAGACTTGGCCTTCTCATCTCCGCACCTGTGCCCCTTCCCAGCTTTGGCTCCATCAGCACCTCTTGCTGCCAGCACACTCACCCTCTCAGCCTCCACTTTCTTGTCACCTTTCACAATCTAGCCCGCACTGTGCACTGTGGATAGACTGTTTATACCTGCCCTAATGATGGCAAGATCGAGGTTGCCATGTGGACTTCAGACAGTGGACTGTGGGCAGAAGTGATAACATGCCTGTTCTGAGGCAAGGCTTTAAGAGATCATGCGTGTCCCCACCCCGTCCCCCACCTCTGCCTCTGCCAGCACCAGGAGGAGAACGTGCTCTGGCCGGCTCATGGCCCAAGGAGGATGGGAAGAACATGGAATGGACCCGAATATGCAGACCTACAACGGGATGCAGACACGAGTGAGTCAAACAAATGCTTATTCTCACCATAAGCCACGGAGAGTGGGGGTTGTTCATTATGCAGCATGATTGCAGCAATACTTGACTAAATCAATCTCCTGTATCTTAATCTCCTTCCTTCCGGATCTTTCCATCAGTGTTTAAACACGCTTACGTCTCTCCCATCTAACAAAACAAACCCTCAGTCTCCTGTGTCCTCTTCTAGTGATTGCCCTTCTAGGCTCTACTCTTCTAGAGTAAGATTCCCTAAGGAAGTGTCTCTCGTTACTGTTTCCAGGATGCATGCCTTGTTCTTGCTTTGTACTATTGTTCCTACTATAGTCTGGCTTCTTCCCATGACCTCCCTGAATCCCTCTTCCAGGGTTGCCGTGTTTCCAACCCTTACTCAGCACTTACCCTGTGCTCTGGCTGGACATGGTGGATATAAGTATGAAAAGGTGGGGATGGGCTCTGTCGGCCTCATGAAGCTTATGGTCTAGGGGCATATGGACTGGAAACCAGACAATTACAACCCAGTGTGATGAAAGTGGTTGGGGCACAGAGGGTGCATGTTGAGGGCACAAAACCCAGATTTGGAGGTCAGGAAAGTGTCCCTGGAGGAGGTGACATCCAATTCGAGACATAAAGAATGGCAAAACTCAGTGAGGTAAAGGAGGGAAGAAAGTTTCAACTAATTGGAAAAAACATGGTATGTTTAATGACACAAATCCCATCAAATCACTGCCTTCCTTAAAGCCTTCAAAAGGTCCCCGTTGCATCCATCAAACTGTAGGAGGTCAGGTTCCTGCTCATCATTTTAATCGCCACCAGGCTTCTAGTGGGAATTTGATAAATATTTGGTAACTCAAAAGAATTAACTTACAGAATAGAAAAGAATTAACAAGACACTCACAGGTGAAACATGAGAAGCACAAAGCAGAATGTTATTTGCTAAGTTCCGTGGAAGATTATTATTGATAATTGAGTGTTATAATAAAACTAGCATTTGGGTAATGTCTAATTTAATGTCAACGGCACGCTTGGTTCTTCATAAATGCTTGTTGAATACATGTAGTGCTTGGTAATTTAAGGGACTTGAATTATAATATATTGTAATCCTTACAACATCTCACTGAAAAAAAATTAATTTCTTAAAGGTTAAGTAAATTTTCCGAGATCACTTAACTAGGAAGTGGTGAAGTCACGACTGGATCCTACGGTTTCCATGGGCAGTACCTGAAGTCCGTATACATGTTATAAAGTCTGTACACATGTTCCCCTGTGCCAAGGGGACACCTGAGCTGCGCTGTGACAGATCTGGAGCATTTAGATAGACCACAAGGGGTATGGAGAAGAAATTCTTGGTGAAAGGGCCAACCCGAACAAGGCAATGGAAAGGAGACAGCAGGCTGCATTCAAGGGACAGAAAGGAAAGGGTCTACTTTAGATGGAGGGGCCGCATGGCTGGGGAATAATTTCTTCATGCTTTCAACATGGAGACTAGGATTTTCCTGGCACTCAATGTTGTCAGCTTACATATAAGTGATTTTGTCTTATAACTTTCACTTCTTTACCATGCTAGCAGTTCCTGCACACAGATAAACTATAGGAGGAACTACAATTGAGCAAAAAGAGAAGAATGAAATTCACCTACAAACCCAGTAACTGTTAATACACGTTTCACAGAATCTTTGTATAATTGTTAAAATAAAAATAAGACCATATTACACATACTATACAAAATTTATATCCTTATTTTTTTTTATGTTTGCTTATTTTTAGAGAGAGAAGGAAAGAGAGAGAGGGAGGGAGAGAGAGAGAGAGAGAGAGAGAGAGAGAGAGCGCGCACTAGGGGAAGGGCAGAGAGAGAGGGAGAGATAAATCCCAAGCAGGGTCCACACTGTCAGTGCAGAGCCTGATGCGGGGCTCAAACTCATGAACGTCGAGATCATGACCTGAGCTGAAACCAAGAGTTAGATGCTTAACTGACTGAGCCACCAACATGCCCCATCCTGATTTTATTTGACAACATAAACATCTTTTCATGCCAATAAATATTCCTCCACACCCCCTTTTATAGCCTAGCAGTGTTTTTATGATACTGGTGTCGCCGGGACGCTATGGTTTGACATCCGAGCTTCAGATCTCGGATTTCATAATCGTAGCTGGTGCTTCGGTGAGTCTGTGTCATCACCCTGCATTATGTCCTTAGAGTCCCTCGCCTCCCTTTCCAGCCTCCCGGGCTCATCATCCCCTCGTTCCTGTTTCTCTTCTGGCCAAACTGAACTTCTTTGGGTTTTCAGCACCCCTGCTCTCTCTGCCTCTTGCACGTTCTTACTCCCTAGAACATTTTTCCTCCACCTGCAAGCCCTCGCCTCACTAATCCCTGTTCATCTTTCAGGCATCACTTCTTCAGATGAACTTCCCCCAACACCCCGCCATCCCCATCACCACCACGGATTGGGTTGGCTGTCCCTCTTGTGGGGGCCACTGCCACTGTCTTCCCTCTGCTAGAGCAGGAGCCAGACCTGTTTCCTAGCTCTCCCTTTCACCAAGTTGTAATGTCTGTGAGGGAGGGGATCCAGTCTGTCTTGCTCAACATACCTGGAACAGCACCCTGCTCATTAATGGTATCCATAAAAGGTTACTGAACAATAAGTAAATATATCCCTAAGAATAAAATGGCTGGGCCAGAAGTATGCTCTTTTCAAGGCTTATGACACCTATTGCCAAACTTCCCCTTCAAAAGACCTTCCCGTTTTACCTTGACTTCATAGGTTATGTGTGTGCATTTCCTCGTGCCCTGGACAGCCTTGACAAAAGTTCTGAGAATAATTTCCCTGCACAGGGCTTAATTCAGGGAGCACTGACTGGAATGATGTGCAGTGGGTTATTGAAGAGTCTCAACTCAGTGGGGTAAAAACACGAAAGTTAATTTTTTCCAGTCACTGCTTTCTGCTGTGTACTGTCGAATCCCTTTTCCCCATCGCTTAATGATATTTTGGGCATAAAGTGAATGTTCTGTCACTTTGAGTTATTAAAAAACTCAGTCTAGTCTGTTTAAAACCATTCAAAGCCCTTCCTCCCCCGCCCCCTAAACTCTAGGCAGGCTGTGGCTCTAGGGACCCCAAGGTGGAATGAATGGCGTGAGAGTCTTCCTTCACCTCTGCTCCTTCTCCTCCCTCTTTTGGGTCCAGCTTTCTTGGCTTTAGGGGCAGGAAGGGGGCATGGGGAGGCAGGAGGCATCTCAGCATGGCCGAGGGCTGGTAGTGGTGAGAAGCTATCTCCCATCTTGGCCTGGTTCTGGTCCCATGTGAGGCTAGCGGACCTACTGAAGCTGTGGTCTCCATGTGGAAGGTGGGTGGGGGTTTGGATTAATGCTGGGTCTCCTCTCATACAAGGACCCACTTGGAGAGGAAGTACCCCTTCAGTTGGGACTATAGCCCTCAACTCTTTCTGGATCAAGGCTCTCCTCACTTGTTATGACAATCATCTGGGCAGCCCACAGCTCCTGACCCTCCTCATTCTATGCTCCTTCAGGTGTAGCCACAGGAAATACCGTGGACTTCCTCTGTATTCTCCAAGGGTTGAGTGAAAGTGGGAGGGGGTTCTCTGGCCCCTCTACACCCCCTTCTCCTTCTGTAGTCCCTCTACACCCCCTTCTCCTTCTGCTGGCATGGACCACCTCCACGGGCCTCTTACAAAAATCTCTAGCCCAGGAGTAACCAATGGTCTCTGTGATAACATGTCTTCCAATGGGGAGACAAGGGAATTGCCCGTCACCATGAACACTGGAAGGTTGGCAGCTGTGATGCCACCCCTCTACATTCCCTGGTCCTCTCCCTGTGTAAACAAGAGTGCAGGAACAGGGCTCAGGAACAGGGGTGGGTTGAAGGTATCAGGCTGTTTCCTAAACCTCTGATTGCTGACCACATTGTCATATTGCATTGGCTCTGCTCCTGGACAGCCCTCTTTAATTCCAAAGAGGTTCCTCAGTGCCTCTTGTCCACTGCTTTGGTTTGGACCTTGGCCACAATTCTGGGACACCAGACAAATCTCCCTCATCATCTTGTTGCAGATGTACCAGTCATGGTCCTCAACAGTATTTTTATAATAATTGCAGAACCAGATTAAACATGGCTATTTCTTTTACAAGCACTAGATAAAAGCTGAGGGCAAGACAAAACAATTTGGAATTAAAGGGAAAACAGCCATGTAAAGCAAGAGAGACAGAGTCCAGAGCCCTGTGATGTGGGAGTGGGGGAGGGCAAAGGGTGGACAATGAGGAGACTAGGCGCTCTTGTGCCTCCAGGGGCCTTTCGGGTCAGGGGACCTCTCTGTCCAGTCTAGTCTGTTGTCAGGGGCAATCAGACATCTCCTGCAAAAAAGAGAGTTGGAAAGAAAGGGGCCCCAGTGAAACCCTCTCGTCCGGCCTCAGTCCTCCAAATGCAAATGTCACATCCAATAGAACTGATGCTCTGGCTGAAGCCCCTCCCGCCCCACTGGTACTGGCCATAATAATCCACATGGCCACTTCCCGGGAGCCTGAGCCATTACAGGCTGACTGGGTAAGTGCAGAGGTGGCCATGGGATGGGAGAGGTGTGCCAAAGATTGTTTCCAGCCCCTGGCATACATGAGAGGAGGAAGCTTGGGCAGGGTTTCAATGAATCAGTCACAGCAAGAAGGGCCCTCTTCTCTCCAAGATTCCTGGCATGGTCTGTGGAAATAAGATCCTCAAAACTGCAATTACAGTCAGAGTGTTGGGAGCCTTGAGATTCATTAATCTTGACCTCAGCATCGATTTCTTATTTAGTAATTAGCTTACCAGAGCCCCTGATGGCATAATCGCTCCATTTACATAATTAAGACATACATCTTGAACCTGGATAGTAGCCAGGATACTGAGGACACTGGACATTAAGGGCAGCAGGCGCTTGACAGTTTGTAGCCCCAGTTCCACACCCTCACCCGCTGATTCCATTTGCCTCCCTCCACGCCTTCCACAGGCTGAGAACTTCTCCTTAAAAACATTTTTTTGAAGGCTTATGCCAAGGAGATCAATCCACTTAAATTAGGCTTACAGAGAGGCTATAATGGTTTTAAAATATGCCCACAATTTCTTTGACACTTGTTCCTTCAGGAGGTGGAGTCTAATTCCCTTTCTCTTCAGTGTGGGCCAGAATCAATCAGTGACCTGCTTCTAAAGAATAGACTGTGGCAGATGGTGTGTGATTTCTTTTTTTTTTTTTTTCAACGTTTATTTATTTTTTTGGGACAGAGAGAGACAGAGCATGAACGGGGGAGGGGCAGAGAGAGAGGGAGACACAGCATCGGAAACAGGCTCCAGGCTCTGAGCCATCAGCCCAGAGCCTGACGCGGGGCTCGAACTCCCAGACCGCGAGATCGTGACCTGGCTGAAGTCGGACGCTTAACCGACTGCGCCACCCAGGCGCCCCGGTGTGTGATTTCTAAAGCCAGTTCAAAATGCATTGCTGCTTCCTTCTCTGTCTGTCTGTCTCTCTCTCATTGCTCATTCTGGGGAACTCAGCTGCCATGTTGTGACAATATTCAAGCAGTCTGTGGTGAATCCACAATGGGGGGAGAAACTGAGGTCTTCTACCAAGCACTGGCACCAACTTGTTGGCCATATGAGTGCGTCTTGGAAGTGGATCCTTCACACTCAGAACAAGCCTTCAGATGCACAGCCCAGACTAACATCTTGATGACCATCTCCTGAGAGATCCCAAGTCAGGACCACCGAACTAAGCCATTCCCAAATTTCTGACTCACAGAAACTGTGAGGATAATAAGTGTTTATAATTATTTTTAGCCATCAAGTCTTAGGGTAATTTGCTACCCACAATAAATAACTAACACTGAGGGCGTTTCTGTCTCCAATGCTACTTCTTCAGGAGAGGATCTGATAGCAAACCAAACACAGCTAAAACTGTTCATACTTTGTGGTCCAGCAATTCCTCTTATAAGAGTGTATCTTATAAAAATACATATCTTTGCAAAATACTTGTAGAAATGTGTTCACTGCAGCATCCCTTGTAATAGTGAAAACTGAAAGCAATTAACATTTCCATCAATAGAATTGAATTAAATAAATTATGAAGAAAAGCTAAATAATTCTAAGTAAGAATTAAAGAAACTGAATTAGTAGAAGAATTCGACATGCAAAACCCCCATTCCAGATGGTTTATCAGTTAGTTGACCAACAATTTATGGAAGAAACACTTGAATCTTTTTAAAATCACAAGGAATAATAAAAAAAAAAATGAACACTTCCCAACTCGCATATAATCTTGATATCCAAACCTGACAGAAACATTAAAAGAAAGGAGCATCATAAACAAATTTCACTCCTGAACACAGATGCAAACATTTCGCAAAAAATTTAGACACCAAATTCAACAACTTATAGAAAGATATATATCATGAAAAAGTAGGGTTTAACACAAAAACACAAGGCTGATTCAACCTTCAGAAAATCATTCACAAAAATTCATCATGCATTTGGGACAGAGCAAAGCTTAATAAATTACAAAACATGGGGTGCCTGGATGGCTCAGTGGTTGAGCATCTGACTTCGGCTCAGGTTATGATCTCACGGTTCGTGAGTTTAAGCCTGACATTGAGCTCTGTGCTGACAGCTCAGAGCCTGGAGCCTGCTTTGGATTCTGTGTCCCCCTCTCTCTCTGCCCCTCCCCAGCTCACACTATCTCTCTTTCTCTCTCTCTTTCTCTCTTTCTCGATCTCACTGTCTCTCTCAAAAATACATATTTTTAAAAATTTAAAAATTACAAAACATAAGGCTTGTAATAGGCTATATTCTGACCAGAATCTTTAAAAATCCAAAAATCAACAATAAACAATAGCCTCCTTCCCAAATAAAACCCTGATAGCAGTAACACCTAACTGAAAGTAAAGTATGTGTTTATAATTTCAGATACAGTCATTAGTTTCTTAAATAATGACTACATTTAAATTATAAATGGGAAATAATCAAAAAGAAAATACTACGTATCAAAATGTATCCAGCATAGCTAAATCTACTTACAGAAATTTTAACGGTCTTAAGTTTCCCCTTTTACTATTAATGAAATTGGAAATAAATTAGGTAAGTATTCAACTTAAAAAATTGGATATAACAAATAAACCAAAAGAGGTTAGAAAAAGTAATAACAATGCATGTCTAAGTTAATGAAACAGAGAACAGCAAAAAAAAAAATTCGAAGAGTAAACGAAGCCAAAAGGCTGGGTTTTTTTTTAAGTTTCTTTATTTTGAGAGAGAGTGTGTGCAAGCAGGGGAGGGGCAGAGAGAGAAGGAGAGAGAGAGAATCCAAGCAGGCCCTGCGCTGTCATCCCAGAGCCCAACACAGGGCTCATACTCACAAACTATGAGATCATGACCTGAGCCAGCTCAAGAGGCAGACACTTAACTGAGCCACCCAGGCACCCCTGGGGTTTTTAGGGGGGGAAAATCATGAAATAAAATAATTGCTGCATCATTCATTAAGGACAAAACAGAAAAAGTAAATGTACACAATACTAGGGAAAAAAGGATATAAGTGACCACAGATATACAATATATACAGTAAGTTGATATTCTGTCCAACATAGCTGAAACTCTAAAGGAAGTGGATGATTTTTCTAGTCAAATAATAACCCCAAAACTGGCCCAAAGAGAGAAAGGAAATCTGAACAGACAATAATTGTGTAACAAATTGGAAAAACAACTAAAGATGTACCATTAAAAACAATTCCAGATCCAGATGTGTTTACAGGCGAGTTCTATCTAACATTTAAAACCTGATCATTTCTATGTTATTTTAAATATTCCAGACCATTGAAAAAGTGGAAATTTTCTAACTGATTTTAGAACCAATAAAGCTAGTTGAACTTCATACCAAAGTATGACATTAAAATATTGACTAATCTCACTTATAAAAAAAGACATAGGGGGAGGAGCGAAGATGGCAGAACAGCATGGAAGTTCTTGTCCATAAAATACAGCCAGACCAACACTAAACCATCCTGCACACCTAGAAAACTGACTTGAGGATTGACACAACAATCTGCACAACCTGAAACACAGAACCCAGCAGGTACGTGGCGCGGAGAGGTGAACTGGGGGAGACAGAAGCCACGGAGGGCAGGGAGCCGCTTTGCTTGCTGAGGTAGTGTGAGAAAAGCACCTTCCCCCAAAAGCAGCTGGAGAAAAAGTGAAAAAGTGGAAACAGCCGCCAAAAAGGGAGAAAGGAGAGGGTTTGAATTCCATGAAGACCCTATAAACAGGGGGAAACGCAGAGTCTGAAATGGCGCAGCTCGATACCTGGTGGTGCTCTGGTGAGAAGGGCGAATCCCCAGGAGCCGAGTGAAGTCCGGGGTCTTCAGGCCACATGGGGAAAGCTGGTTTCCCTGCTCGGAGGACATCGGGTAGAGGCTGTGTGCCCGCAGGCAAAGGCCCCAGTGGACCCGGGAGAACAACCACATTTGCCGGTGCTGAAACAAGGTTGTCGGGACTGAAGCCTGGTGCCAGGTGTGTGTTGTGATTTTCCATAATCCCTGAAATGCTGCTGCTACACGATCGTGTCAACTTTTTCTGGGGCAGGCTGGCACCCGACTGCAGTCTCTGGGCAGCAGGAGCAGCAGCATGGTCCCGCGAAAGTTCCTGGGTGAGGTCGGCACCTGGCCAGTGCTGATTGAGACCCTCCAGCAGAGCGGCAGAAGGGGTCAAAGCCGCAGTCCCTCAGAAGTGAGGGGTCGGGACACACAGCCGCATCTGACATAAAACTCAGTAAGGATGGGCCGCCTGGCAACCTGATGGCTTGGTCACGGACAGTGTAAAAGCAGGCAGTGGAAGAAAGCTGGAGACCAAGGATGGGTGCGTGCTGGTTGAGGAGAGCACAATGTTTGCATACTGGAGGCTGGGTAGCTGGGTGACACCATTTTCGCACCTCCCGCGCATGCGCATACACACCTACAAGCACCACAATGATCCACCCCAGTATACTAAGCAGCGCCATCTAGTGGAGCACAGAGCCATTACACTAAGCCCCGCCCAACTGAGCAACCTTACTCTCCAGGAACACCACAGATCGCTCCACCTGCTTAGTTTATGGACTATAAAATTCTTCACAGTTTGACTTGTAGGGGAAAACTGTAATTTCAATTGTATTTCAGTCTGTTCGTTGGTCCATCTGTTCAATTTTCTTTTTTTCTCTTTTCTTTCTTTTCTTTTTCTTGAATAAAGAGAAAAAATTATTTTTCTTTTTAATTTTTATTAAAAATATTTTCCTTTAGGGGCGCCTGGGTGGCTCAGTCAGTTAAGCGGCTGACTTCAGCTCAGGTCATGATCTCACGGTTCGTGAGTTCGAGCCCCCACGTCGGGCTCTGTGCTGACAGCTCAGAGCCTGGAGCCTCAGATTCTGTGTCTCCCTCTCTCTGACCCTCCCCTGTTCATGCTCTGCTTCTCTCTGTCTCAAAAATAAATAAATGTTAAAAAATGTATATATTTTTCCTTTATTTTTTCTACTATATTTTTTCTTTTTTGTAAACTTTTCAAATTCTATTTTACTTCCATCATTCTATTTCATTGTATACAT
Organism: Prionailurus bengalensis; assembly: GCF_016509475.1. Classification (NCBI taxonomy): domain Eukaryota; kingdom Metazoa; phylum Chordata; class Mammalia; order Carnivora; family Felidae; genus Prionailurus; species Prionailurus bengalensis. Next base: position 11,538,916 of record NC_057346.1, read on the forward strand.
TTCACAAATTTTCAAATGTTTTCCTTTCTTTTTCTTCTTTTTCTTTTTTTTCTTCCCTTTTTTCTCTAATCTATCAAGCTCATTTCGGTAACCAGACCAAAACACACCTAGGAGCTAGCATCATTTACTTGATTTGTGTGTGTGTGTGTGTGTGTGTGTGTGTGTGTGTGTTGTTTTTAATTTTTTAACTTGAAACTTTTTTTCCTTATTAATTCCTTTTCTTCCTTCAAAATGATGAAATGAAGGAATTCACCCTAAAAGAAAGAGCAGGAGAAAAAAACAGCCAGGGACTTAACACAGATACAAACAAGATGTTTGAACCACAATTTAGAATCACGATAATAAGAATACTAGTTGAGGTCAAAAATAGATGAGAATCCCTCTCTGCAGAGATAAAAGAAGTAAAAGCTAGTCAGGATGAAATAAAAAATGTTATAACTGGGTTGCAATCTCAAATAGCTGCCATGGTGGCAAGGATGGATGAGGAAGAACAGAGAATCTGCAATATAGAGGACAAACTTATGGAGAATAATGAAGCAGAAAAAAAGAGGGAGACTAGGGCAAAAGAGCACTATTTAAGAGTTAGAGAAACCAGTGACCTGTTAAAAAGGAAGAATATCAGAATCATAGGGGTCCCAGAAGAGGAAGAGAGAGAAAAAAGAGTAGAAGGGTTATGTGAGCAAATCATACCAGAAAACTTTCCTAACCTGGGGAAAGACACAGACCTCAAAATCCAGGAAGCAGAGAGGATTCCCATAAGATTCAACAAACACTGACCATAAACAAGGCATATCATAGTCAAATTCACAAAATATTCAGGCAAAGAAAGAATCATGAAAGCAGCAAGGGAAATTAACCTACAAGGGAAGACAGATCAGGTTTGCAGCAGACCTATCCACAGAAACATGGCAGGCCAGAAAGAAGTGGCAGGACATATTCAATGTGCTGAATCAGAAAAATCTGCAACCAAGAATTCATTATCCAGCAGGGCTGTCATTCAAAATAGAAGGAGAGATTAAAAGTTTCCCAGACAAACAAAAATTAAAGGAGTTTGTGACCACTAAACCAGACTTGCAAGAAATCTTAAGGGGGACTCTCTGAGGGGGACAAAAGATGGGGAAAAAAGCAGAAAAGACTAGAAAGGACCAGAGAACACCACCAGAATCTCCAAATCTACAAGAAACATAATGGCAATAAACTCATATCTGTAAGTACTCACTTTAAACATCAATGGACTAAATGCTCCAACCAAAAGACATGGGGTAACAGAATGGATAAGAAAACAAGATCCATCTATATGCTGTTTACAAGAGACCCAATTTAGACCTAAAGACACCTTCAGATTCAAAGTAAGGTTGGAGAACCATCTATCTTGCTAATGGTCACCAAAAGAAAGCTGGAGTAGCCATACATATATCAGATAATCTAGACTTTAAAATAAAGTCTGTAACAAGAGATGAAGAAGGGCATTATATCATAATTAAGGGGTCTATCCACCAAGAACACCTAACAATTGTAAACATCTATGTTCCAAATGTGAGAGCACCTAAAATATAAATCAATTAATCACAAACATAAAGAAACTCATTGATAATAATACCATAATAGTAGGAGACTTCAACTCCCCACTTACAGCAATGCAATGGTCATCTAAACAGAAAATCAACAAGGAAACAACAGCTTTGAATAACACACTGGACCAGATGGACTTAACAGACATATTCAGAACATTTCATCCTAAGGCAACAGATATACATTTTTTACCAATGCACATGGAACATTCTCCAGAATAGATCACATACTGGGGCAGCCCTCAACAAGTACAAAAAAGATCAAGATCATACCATGCATATTTTCAGACCACAACACCATGAAACTCGAAATCAACCACAAGAAAAATTTGGAAAGGTAGCAAACACCTGGAGACTAAAGAGCATCCTAGTAAAGAATGAATGGACTAACTAAGAAGTTAAAGAGGAAATTAAAAAGTACATGGAAGCCAATGAAAATGATAACACCACAGTCCAAAACCTCTAGGACACAGCAAAGGTAGTCATAAGAGGGAAGTAAACAGCAATCCAGGTCTTCCTATAGAAGGAAGAAAAGTCTCAGATATACAACCTAACCTTAAACCTTAAAGAGCTGGAAAAAGAACAGCAAATAAAATGCAAACCCAGCAGAAGACAGGAAATAATAAAGATTAGAGCAGAAATCAATGCTATTGTAACCAAAAAAAAAAAAAAAAAAAAAAAACCAGTAGAACAGATCAATGAAATCAGAAGCTGGATCTTTGAAAGAATTAACAAAATTGATAAACCACTAGCCAGTTTGATCAAAAAGAAAAAGTAAAATACCCAAATAAATAAAATCAAGAATGAAAGAGGAGACATCACAACCAACACAGCAGAAACACAAACAATAATAAGAAAATATTATGAGCAATTATATGCCAACAAAATGGGCAATCTGGAAGTAAAGGAATAATTCCTAGAAACATATACACTACCAAAACCAAAACAGGAAGAAATAGAGAATTTGAACAGACCCATACCAGTAAAGAAATCAAATTTGTAATAAAAAATCTCCTAAAAAAACAAGAGTCTGGGGCCAGATGGCTTTCCAGGGAATTCTACCAAACATTTAAGGAAGAGGTGACACCTATTCTCTTGAAGATGTACCAAGAAATAGAAATGGAAGGAAAACTTCCAAACTCTTTCTACGAAGCCAGAATTACCTTGATTCCAAAACCAAAGACCCAACTAAAAAGGAGAACTATAGACCAACTTTCCTGATGAACATGGATGCAAAAATCCTCAACAAGATATTAGCCAATGGGACCCAACAATATGTTAAAACAATTACTCACCACGAGCAAGTGGGATTTATAGCTGGGATGCAGGGCTGGTTCAATATCCACAAAACAATCAATGTGATTCATCACATCAATAAAAGAAAGGACAAGAACCACATGATCCTCTCAAGAGATGTAGAGAAAGCATTTGACAAAATACAGCATCCTTTCTTGATAAAAACTCTTAAGAAAGTAGGGATAGAAGGATCATACCTTGAGATCATAAAAGCTATCCATATATGAAAGACCCAACACTAATATCATCCTCAATGGGGAAAAACTTAGAGCTTTCCCCCTAAGGTCAGGAACAAGACAGGGATGTCCACTCTCGCCACTGTTATTCAACATAGTATTGGAAGTCTTAGCCTCAGCAATCAGACAGCACAAAGAAATAAAAGGCATCCAAATTGGCCAGGAGGAGGTCAAACTTTCACTCTTCACAGATGACATGATACTCTATTTGGAAAACCAAAAAGATTCCACCAAAAAACTGCTAGAACTGACAGGAGGTTACTGCAGGGGCTGTGGGAGGGGGGATGGGCTAAATGGGTAAGGGGAATTAAGAAATCTATTCCTGAAATCATTGTTGCACTATATGCTATCTTGGATGTAAATTTTAAAAAATTAAAAATAAATTAAAAAAAGAAAGACATAAAAGTTATAAATGCAACAATAGCAAATAAAACTACTCACTGGTATAAAAAGACTCAGTACATCACAGTCCTCAGTAGGGACTACTCCAGGAATATGAAGACAGGTTCGACATCTAGAGATCTATTAATGTTTAGATTCAATTAATCAGAAGAGAAAAACCAAGTGGTTGTGACAACAGATTCTGAAAAAACATGTGATATTTACATCTATTCCTAATTAAATTGATAATAAGGAATAAAGAAATACAATCATAGTTAAATGAATAATTTCCTAAAAGCAACACCAAATTAGGAGTTATCTTTTGGAGCTGGGGAAGGAGAGGATAGGCTACCAGAGAGAGAAGACACAGAGCAAATAAAATTGGTCACATTGTAGTTCTTTTTTTTTAATATGAAATTTATTGTCAAATTGGTTTCCATACAACACCCAGTGCTCATCCCAACAGGTGCCCTTCTCAATGCCCATCACCCACTTTCCCCTACCTCCCACCCCCCATCAACCCTCAGTTTATTCTCAGTTTTTAAGAGTCTCTTATGGTTTGCTTCCTTCCCTCTTTGTAACTTTTTTTCCCCTTCCCCTCTCCCATGGTCTCCTGTTAAGTTTCTCAGGATCCACATAAGAGTGAAAACATACAGTATCTGTCTTTCTCTGTAGGACTTATTTCACTTAGCATAACACTCTCCAGTTCCATCCACGTTGCTACAAAGGGCCATATTTCATTCTTTCTCATTGCCAAGTAGTATTCAATTGTATATATAAACCACAACTTCTTTATCCATTCATCAGTTGATGGACATTTAGGCTCTTTCCATAATTTGGCTATTGTTGAAAGTGCTGCTGTAAACATTGGGGTGCAAGTGCCCCTATGCATCAGCACTCCTGTATCCCTTGGGTAAATTCCTAGCAGTGCTATTCCTTGGTCATAGGGTAGATCTATTTTTAATTTTTTGAGGAAACTCCATACTGTTTTCCAGAGTGGCCACACCAGTTTGCATTCCCACCAACAGTGCAAGAGGGTTCCTATTTCTCTACATCCTCTCCAGCATCTATAGTCTCCTGATTTGTTCATTTTAGCCACTCTGCCTGGCACTTAACAAATGGTGCTGGGAGAACTGGACAGCAACATGCAGAAGAATGAAACTAGACCACTTTCTTACACCATTCACAAAAATAAATTCAAATTGGATAAAGGACCTGGATGTGAGACAGGAAACCATCAAAACCCTAGAGGAAAAAGCAGGAAAAAACCTCTCTGACCTCAGCCGCAGCAATTTCTTACTTGACACATCTCCAAAGGCAAGGGAATTAAAAGCAAAAATGAACTATTGGGACCTCATGAAGATAAAAAGCTTCTGCACTGCAAAGGAAGCTATCAACAAAACTAAAAGGCAACCGATGGAACGGGAAAAGGTATTTGCAAATGACATATTGGACAAAGGGCTAGTATCCAAAATCTATAAAGAACTCACCAAACTCCACACCTGAAAAACAAATAAACCAGTGAAGAAATGGGCAGAAGACATGAATAGACACTTCTCTAAGGAAGACAACCAATGGCCAACAGGCACGTGAAAAGATGCTCAACGTCACTCCTCATCAGGGAAATACAAATCAAAACCACTTTGTAGTTCTTTTTTTTTTTAATTTTTTTAATGTTTATTTATTTTTGAGACAGAGAGAGACAGAGCATGAGCAGGGAAGGGGCAGAGAGAGAGGGAGACACAGAATGTGAAGCAGGCTCCAGGCTCTGAGCTATCAGCGCAGAGCCCGACGCGGGGCTCAAACTCACGAACTGTGAGATCATTACCTGAGCCGAAGTCAAACGCTTAACCGACTGAGCCACCCAGGCGCCCCAAAACCACTTTGTAGTTCTTAAGTAGTTGGTGGGTTCACAGGTATTCATTTTATTATAATGCTTTATTATTTGCATATATGTCATACATTTTATGTATTGTTTTCTACGTAAAAAGAATATCTAAAACAATAGTGAACTTTATGCGAAACTGAAATTCTAAGCTATTTCCATTAAACTCAGGAACAAGGCAAGGCTATGATCAACATTATTAAATATTATTTGGGAGAATTAGCTAATGCCCCCCCCCCATTAAATAACCCACATAAATATTAGGAGAGACACAACTTGTTTGAAATCGCAGTGCTTTTATAGCTAAAAGGCCCAAGGGACTCCATTTTTTAAAAATAAAAAAAACTTCTTTAACTGATAACTTGTTATGATGACTAGATATAAGATAATAAGAAAAATACATAAAAATCACTTTCTCTTCTTTGTACTCAACAAAATCAGTGAGAAACAGAAATGAAAACAAAAGACCCATTCCCAAGAGGGGTAAAAACTGTAAAATATTGGGGAATAAGATTTATAAGAGGAACACAGAACCCTTAGAAGAAAATACTAAAAACACAATAGTCATATAGGGACACAGAAAAAGATGGGTCATTTAGCTATATAAATTTTTTCTTTTTAGTTTATGACAAAGACACCATAAGAGAAATGAAAAGAAATAGTATACAATAATATTTAGGATGATATATTATAGAGTTAATATCCTTAATATACAGAGAGGTCTTACAAACTGATGCCGTAGACCAACAGCACAATAGGAGAATGAGCAAATGACAGAAACTGGTAATTTACAGAAGGGAAAATCCAAAGGACCAATGAACTTTCAATCTCATTAGGTAATGGGAACTCAAGTTAAAGATTGGCAAAATATAGATTAAAGAATATCGATTTTCAAAAATAACCTGACTCAAATCTCAAATTACTAGTTGTATCACCTTAAGCCTTTCTGTGCCTAAGTCTCTTCATTTTTAAAATGAGAGTGAATATCACAGCTTCCCACGATTTTTGTGAGAAAGAAAAGAGCATTTAGAAAAATAAAGCTGGGAATGGTGTCTTGAACAAAATAGGCGGCCCATAATGTTAGCTCTTGTTATTACTAATATAACAACTGAGGAAGTGGAGTGATGGGCATTTAATCCATTACCGGTGGGGCTGTAAATTTCTGCCAGCATTTTAGAAAGTCAACTGGCAATATATATTTAAAAATTAAAATATACTTATGTGGGTAGGGAAGGCAGGGAAAGGGGCATGAGGGAACTTTCTGGAATGGTGGTAATGTTCTACATCTTGTAGAAGTTTGGGTTACACTAGGGTTTACATTTGTCAAAACTCCCTATGTACACTTAAGATTTGAGCATTTTGGGGTGCCTGGGTGGCTCAGTTGGTTAAGCATCTGACTCTAGGTTTCAGCTCATGTCATGATCTTGTGGCTTCATGGGTTCAAGCCCCACATTGAGCTCTATGCTGGCAGCACGGAGCCTGCTTGGGATTCTCACTCTCTCTCTCTCTCTCTCTCTCTCTCTCTCTCTCTCTCATTGCCTCCCTCCCTCCCTTCCTCCTCCACATGCATCTGTGTCTCTCAAAATAAATAAATTTTTAAAAGATTTGAACATTTTATTATATGCAAATCTTGTATTAAAAATATAAAATATATAGAATCCCACTCTATGATATGCTCGCTGAAGAATTTAGGGGAATATATACTGGTGTCTGAAATGTACTTTGAAATGTATCAGAATATAAGTTGGTGCTAGGGGTTGAATTGTGTCCCACCAACATTTTTAGGTTGAAGTCCTAACCGTTAGTACCTCAGAAGTGACTTTGTCTGGAGACAGAGTCTTTACAGAAATAATCACGTTAAAATGAGGTCATGAGAATGGGCCCTGATCCAATATAACTGACATCCTATTAAAAAAAAGGAGATTTGGACACAGGGACAGACATGCATTGAGATACAATGGTATGAAGAGACACAGAAGACGGCCATCTGCAAGCCAAAGAGAGAGGTCTGGAACAGATTCTTCCCTCAGAGAAACCATCATCACTAACACCTTGACTATAGATTCCTAGGCTCCAGAACAGTGAGACACTAAACTCTTATCTGTTGAAGCCACCCAGTGTGTGATACTTGTTATAGATACCCTGGGAAGCTGATGCTGCTGGATTGATGGACAGTTGGAGTTTGGATAGACAGGAATGTAGTAAAACAAATACAGTACAAATATTAATGAGGGGAAGACTCCAGATGCCAAGTTCACTGTAAAGTTCTTTCAACTTGGTTGTATGCTTGAAACTTTTCAAACGTTGGGAAGGAAGGAGAGCATTTCAAAAATGTTTTCTTAGAACAGAGAACAGTCAATTCCATTACAAATAGTATCTCCATTCCTAGGAGTTCCGTGACTAGGTAATCCCACAGAAAGGATCACATAGCTTCAGATGAAGCAATCATCCGGGTAACAATGGCATTTAGACCACACACACACACACACACCACAGCCCTACATGTGGGCTTGGAAATTCTATGTTGGAGATTCTCTCTTACAAAGCACCAGCATATCAGTATGTATTTGCTTATTTCACTCCTGTTTGTAGTGACGAAGAACCTGGAAATGGCCTGACTGCCTCTCAGTAGGGGATGGTTGGCTCAGTGGTGGTTTGTCTGTGGAATCTATGGTGCTGTTATTTGAATGAGGTAAATCTATATTATTTTCCCCCACCTCCACTCTTAGCCTCTGCCCTGTATTGTGCTTCAACAAAACCTATATTATGAAGAGTATTTTTGCTTTTATAATAAAGACAAAGTTTTTGTTGTTGTTTTTAATGAAAGAGGTCATTCCTCTGCTGACATGTGTCACTATGGACAGGCCACCTCATCCTCCAGGCACGTTCCTGCACCTTTAGCTATTTAGGAGAGGGAGGGTGGGCACAGGCCTGGCTGAGGCTGCTTACCCTTAGGTTGGATGGTCGAAGCAAGGAAGCACCCAACAGTCAGCCCAGAAAGGTAAGTCGAGGGAAAGAAATGGGCTCATCAGTTCCTCCTGACAGCTGAAAACAGTAGGAGTAGAAACTGAGCTGAGGTTCAGGTCTGGTGAAGAAACTGGGGCTTGTTCATTGAAAATCCACATCTTAGGGGACCAGCAGAACAAGAAACGGTGGGTGGGTAAACAAGAGGGAAGATTCTAGAACCAGCATAGTCTGAGTTTGGAAATTCTGGCTGTCCCACTCCCTGTGAGGCTGGGCAGATGCCTTTTCCTATTTTGTCTTTTGTAAAATCAGGTTTGATGAGAAGAGTAAATGCAATGATGTATATGAAACACGTACCATAGATGCTCAGGACACTGTCATTATTACCTCTCTGTACGCACCCAATCATCGCAGGTGCTCGGTTGTGGTGACCACTGTTGTCATGCCTACAGTATTTCCCTAGTCTTTTCTGGAAATAGACAAAGGGAGAAACTTGCTTCTGCCAACCTTGCTCTCTGCTCCACGACTCTGGAAGCTCCTTCTGGTTCCTCTGCATGCAGCTGAGGAATAAAGCCCTTAGCTCAGATGGCAGGAAGCCAGGGAAAGAACACATCACAACCGTGTCCCCGTAATAACTGGTCTTGATTCCCCGACGCAAATGGCTCGTGGGTACACTGTGCCAATGAAGACATCAGGATTTGAGGATCAAGTTTAGGTATCTGGTCCAGGGCTAGGTTCTTATTGTAGTGTGTGCATGAGAGAGAGAGAGAGAGAAACAGACAAGGACATAAAGAAGGAAAGAAGGCTGGCTTGTTTCACAGAGTGAGGAAGCAGGCAAAATCATACTATTCAAAATGTTACTTCTGAAAATCAGAAAGTGATAACCCTCATGTGCATGCAGATCAGCCTTGGAGATACTTAGATACAACGTGCTCTGCTCTGAGAAGCCGGGTGGCTGCTGAGTCGCCTGCCTCTACCGCAGAGGCTGAGTCTGGCTGGGTGGGTGAGGCAGCAGAGGGCACACCAGCGGATAGAAGATTGGAGAACCCGTGACTCAGAGGTGTTTTATGCATCCCCTTATACTGGATGAGCTACTCCTGGCCCTCCAAGACAGAAAGCAAGCCTCCTGTGCCTTGAAGCCCCTGGACATCCCTCCCCTACCGCTCACCACCCTGTGGCAATCTCAGTGGCAATTTTACTGCTTTGCTAAACGCTTTCCTCGATTGAAGCAGAACACAGGAAGTCACGCTTCTTTGAAGAAACCACTCCTCACAGGACTGTGGACCATCTTTCCTGTCCTCCATAAAAATGTCTCAATCTCAGGGGGCTTGTAACAACTCGGCCCTAATCGTGAGCCAGCCTGTGCCTTGTCCCCGGTCTCCCATCACCCTTCAACACCGCAAAGATGACAGAGGAAGAGACAGCTTCTGCTGCAGGATTGGAGTTTGGAGGGTGCCTCCCGTCACTCGTGCTGGGAGCTCGGACTCTCCTGGCATCCACATCAGCTCTGGTCTTCAATGTCACTGGCTTCCTGAGCACCCTACTCTGGCCTGTCACCCACCTTTCTTTCACAGTCCTGTGTTCCTTTGTCTATCCCCTTCAGCTCTGTGTTAATGCCTCAGTGACCCCGGTGGGCAGTCATTGGGAACAACTGTCTTCTGGAAGGTTGGCCAGTCTCTGTAGGCTTGGCCACTTCCCTCCCATTACCGGAAGCTGGAACCTGAAATTAGTCTGGTTTTATCTCCCTTGGTGAAATCATTGCTCCCTGGCTCTGCAATTCAAGGCTGCTGCCTTGGGTTGGCCCTTCCCATTATGTCTATTGCATAACAAGTGCCTTTGTTCCTGGCTGAGTGTGACATTACTCAAATGTGACAATGCTCCCTTTGTTCTCCTCCTCCCAGGGCCTCAGCAACAGCGGCTCCACACCACACCACCACACCACCGTGAAAACCAAATCAGCAGAAGCCTGCTGGAAATTGATGTGTGATGCCTGAGAAACTTGCTCCGGATGCTAAGAGATGCCCATTACTGGCACCTTCCCTTGACTGTCTCAGAATTGCTTGAGGGCCCTGTTGCTTTGTCAGCCACGCCAGTAATGAGCTGGTAAACCTCACTAACCTTGGCCAATTGCACGGTCACGTCTGGACTCACGTAAGTTTTTCTGGAGATTTCCAAGCAAGGCAGTCATTCAAGAGCTCATCGAGCCCATCCTCCAACTTCCAGGCTAACCAGACCACCTGTCCACTATCCAAGAAAAAAGGGCATCCATTATCCCTTCAACCCTCATAAGACCCTCTGTGAAGGAGGTGTTCCATTCTCATTTTACAGATGAAAATAGTGAGCCTTGGGGGCATACAAGGCTAGGAAGTGGTGGCACTGGTCAGGAACTGAGGGTTTGCTTCACTCCCCAGACTGGCCCTGCAGACTTAGAGAAACAAGTTCAAGGTCCTCTTCCCCTCCCCTGCTTCTCAGCTACGCCTGACAAAGTGGAATAGGACTTGAAAGGGGAACCTTTGCCCCAAAGACAACTGGAGACCCAAGTCTCATCTCTGTGAAGCAGCTTCCTTGTAGAGTGAGGGTGGCAGGGGCTGGGGCGGCAAGTGAGCATGACCGAGCTGAGTTAGCACATCCTCCAACTTTGGTGCGAGCACAGTCTCTGTGAGCCAGGGCTTTCCTCTCGCCATCCCGGTGTGGGGGAAGGAGACGAGGGGCACACGTGAGACGCAAACTCTCAGGTCTCTAGGTCAAGTCGCAGCCACCCCAACGAGGTCATCCAGACAGAGAGGCGGCCAGGCTGAGAAACCCAGAATTTCAGGCAGACGATTTCAGGGCTCCCTTGATGAAGGTCTCCAGATTTGCATCCCGCCCCTGCCTCCCTCTGTTAGGTGAGGCTCCCTGAGTTCGAGGAACTGGAGGACAGGGGATACCCTCCCCGCCTTTGACTCCCAGCCCTATAGGGTGGCTCATCACCAACAGAAACTTATTTCTCACAGTTCTGGAGGCTATGAGTCCAACACCAGGGTATCGGTATGGTCTCACTCTGCCGAGAGCTCCCTTCTGGGTTGCAGATGGCTGACTCCCCGTGTCCTCACAGGGCAGAGAGAGAGGGAAGCAAGTTCTCTGTGATTCTTACAGAGGGCACTAATCCCATTCATGAGGGCCCACCCCATGACCTCATCTAATCCTAATTACCTCCCAAAGGCCCCACCTCCCTTCATCTCACTGGGTGACAGAGTTTCAACATGTACATTTTGTGAGGATACAAATGTTCAGTCCATAACAGGCTGGAAGGTTTTCCTTTCCTTTCTGGTTATGAAAGCAAGAGCCACTCTCATAGCAGGTCTCTTGTTGCAGGTGGAGAGGGAAGCCCATCTGAAAAGCATCGGAGGCAATGCCTCTGACCTTTCTGGATACCCTCTGCCCCTCCCACCCACCAAAGTGCGGTTCCGTCCTGTAGCTTGGGAAAAGCACAAAACCAGGTCGACCAGGGCTCCCAGGACTTGGGTAAGAGCAGGCAGGGGTGGCGGGGAGGTGGAGGCCGGGGCAGAGTGAGGGATGGGAGAGAGGAAGAAGGTGAGAAAGAGGAAGTGGACAGAGTGGGGGAGAAAGAGCGAAATGGAAAGAGAGGAGAGGGAGGACTAATAAAGCAAGGACATGATAGAGAAGGGCAGAGAGAGGACACCCAGTGCCTCTTGCTCTATGGACCGCATTGATTGCAGAGCCAGAGAGTGTGAGATTCTGGCCCACTGCTCACTCAGACCCGGCTGACAATGGTTTTCCTGCCGGTGATCCAGCCTGAACAGCAGAAAACAGAAGCTGTTCTAATAGTGATGATAACACTAGTAAATAAAACAGCTAATGTTGAGAGCAATTAGGGTTGAAAGAAAATCTCGCTGCACTGAGAGAAGCCATTCCATTGTCCTCTTGACTTCAATTGGTGTCTAGTGGAGGGATGTTCAATGCCTTAGAAAAAGCGGGGGTATGGGGCGCCTGGGTGGCGCAGTCGGTTAAGTGTCCGACTTCAGCCAGGTCACGATCTCGCGGCCCGTGGGTTCAGGCCCCGCGTCAGGCTCTGGGCTGATGGCTCAGAGCCTGGAGCCTGTTTCCGATTCTGTGTCTCCCTCTCTCTCTTCCCCTCCCCCGTTCATGCTCTGTCTCTCTCTGTCCCCAAAATAAATAAATGTTGAAAAAAAAAATTTAAAGAAAAAGCGGGGGTCTTTGGGGGTTTTTTATTTATTCATTTTAGAGGTGGGGGGAGTGCATGAGTGGGGGAGGAGGCAGCAAGAAACAGAGAGAGAGAGAGAGAGAGAGAGAGAGAGAGAGAGAGAATCTTAAGCAGGCTCCACACTCAGCATGGAGCCCGATGCAGGGCTCGATCCCATCACCCTGGGATCATGACCTGAGCCAAAATCAAGAGTTGGACATTCAACCGACTTGTAGCAGGATTCTCGCACACCAAGAGTTGTGACACCCAGGCTTTTCTTTCCAGGAAGCAACCTTATTCCTGCCGGCACCGGTCCGTTGGGCTCGTACCCAAAGAACTGAGCCCCGAATGCCACATCAAGTAGTTTTCTATATATTTTTTACTTCTTTGTCTCCTATGTACGGTAACGCACAAACATGCAGTCTGATTAAGTGGTCTCATGTTACAAGGTCGTGAGGAATGTTGTCATGTACGTATAGCCAGGTTGCCTTGAGGGCTTTTATTTTTCCTTAGGGAGGGGATCTTACCACAGACTGAGCCACCCAGGTGCCCCAGAAAAAGTGTTTGTGAGCTGGAAAGAAACTTGGTCGTCACTGAGGCTTTAGACACCCTCATTTTACAGACAAGTCTGGGAGAAATTAAGTGATTTTTTTTTTCAACACCACTAGGTGAGTAAAGAGCAGAATCTGACTCTGGGGAGTCTGGACTTCCGATCTGAGAGGTGGCTTCACAGGGCTAAGAGTCGGGGTGGGGGTCTGGGGCCTGACAGCCTTGAGTTACAGGCCCAGCAGGAGAGACTTTTTCTTTTAGAGTCTCCTCTCTAGAAAGGGTTTTGAGAACTGTTGTAATGGAAAAATAGGATCATCTCTCCCCTGAGTGTAGCGGGATTCCGTGGTAGCTTCCCCTTGCGGTGCTGGGGACAAGGACCGCGTTAGCCCAAGAGCCCAAGAAGCTCGGAGAGCCTGGCTCTCACTGTGAGGGAGAGTGCTTTCTCAAGGATTCTACCCCACACAACAGGGGCTTGACATCTGTGCCCACACTATGTGGAGCTGACCGTCTTTCCTTTCCCTGCCTTACCACAGATCCACGCGCCTTCCTCCGCCATTTAGACTTGCGCCATCCAACGAGGCAGCCACCAGCTGTCACAGCTATTTGCATTTAAATTCACCCACATGAGGGGCACCTGAGTGGCTCAGTTAAGTGTCAGACTCTTGATTTAGGCTCAGGTTATGATCTCACGGTGTGTAAGTTTGAGCCCTGCGTCAGGCTCTGCATTGACAGCGCGGAGCCTGCTTGGGATTCTCTCTCTCTTTCTCTCTCTGCCCCTTCCCCGTTCACAATCTCACTCTCTCTCTCTCTCTCTCTCTCTCTCTCAAAATAAAATAAGTGAGCATTTAAAAATAAATCAGTAAATTCATTCACGTGAAACAAAACGTAAGATTCAGTTCCCTGTCTGTCACATTTCAAGCGTGACCTGCAAGCCAGTGTCTGCCTTATTAGAACGCACAGTATAGAACGTGTCCATCATTGCAGAGAATATCACCAGACGCTGATAGTTTTAGATGCTATAGATAGTTTCGTTGTTTTTTGTATGCTGTTCTGTTTCTACTCATCCTTCTAAATTGCTGTAAGCCTAGCCGTTGGCGGTTTGCAGCTCCCTGGGCACCTAGACGGTATCACTTCGCATCCGTCACTGGCGGCCGAGGGCCCTGCAGGCAGAGAGGGCGCTGTGCCCCCTTCTGGAGCAGCAGGCCAGACGAAACAGGTGACTTCACACTGCCTGCCCCGGCTCATTGCTGGTCTCTTTCCTCTCCACCATCCCTGACTTTCTCTGTCACTCCCCAGTGTCCCTGGTGATTGCAGCTTAAACACCTTCAAGGGCTACTGAGGCTCCAAAGTCCTGCTGAGTTGAGCCGAGCACAGAGAATTTATCGCCAGACTCTGAATCGGCTCATTCCCGCCTGCCTTCCTCGTTTCCCCTTCCTTACCGTGACCTCGATTTCCAATCCAATATATGTGCTAACAATAAGGCAGCAACCGTGACACCCTGTGATTGGAATCCAAAGAGAAAAGGCCAGATTCCTGCTCCCCAGCCATCGTTGGCTTCTCCTAGAGAGAGGAGAAGGAGGCACAGGAAGGAGGAAAGTACTACTTGCTTCCCCAGCAAGTGGGGTTTATTTTGCCAGTCAAGTGAAAGGAAACAGGATGATACCCATCAATTTCCTAAACCATAGAGAATGCTCATCTGTCTTTCCTTCTTTGGTTTTTTTTTTTTTTTGTCCCAACTAAAACTCTTCCTATTAGCTCAGACGTCTCATTCATTCATTCACCGATTCATTCACTCCCTCGTTTTTCATAACCAGAGCTGCACGTCAGAATCACCGACCTTTTACAAAGCACACAAACCCAAATGATGGGCAGGCAAGCTGCATCTGAGTTCGTGAAGGGTGGGGATGGAGAGACATGGAGCCTGGGAGGGGCGTTGGGCCAGGGGCTCATATGTTTTGCAAAAGATTAAAGTTATTCTACTGTTTGATCATGGGTAGGAAGCCCTGCAGTCATCCATTCCTTCATCATTCCTTCCTCTATTCATTCAACAAACATTTCTTGAATGCCAAGGACTGTGTTAGGTGAAGGGGAGATGATGGAGCTTATGCAGAGCTGCTTAGGACTGGCTGCACCTTAGAAACACCTGAGAACTTTTGACATTCCTGACGCCCAGGCTGTGCACCCTTGGGGCAGGGACACAGGTTGGCATTTGTTAAGTATTACGGGTAATTCTAATATGGTGGCTTAGGGTGAAAGAGAGAAAGCATGGGTCGGGGAGGATGGGGGTTCTCACTTAGCCATGTTGGGGGGCACGGGTCAACAAAGCAGCACTGTAGATGGACACAGTGACAGCATGTGTGCTAGCCAGCTCAACGTCTCCAGTATCCCTCATCAGACAGTGACCAAGGCAAAGAAGATGGGCAGGGCCGACCCAGGGCAGAATTCAAAGGACACAGGTCTCGGCGCTGTCCTAAAGAAAGAAGAAGCCTACCGCAGCCCCTCGAGTTGGTCAGACCACAAACTAGAACTTGCAATGGACTTGTCCCATTAACAACATGAAACCTGATCTGAAGCAAGATAATCTGTGCTCGGGGAGACGCCACCATTGCTGGGGAGGATGGCCGTGGGGAGGGCCAGGGAAAGACATCTCTCATCTCGTTCTACTATTTTTACTCCTTTGTCAACAGTTTTGCCCATGTTTTTTGTCAACGTTTCTGAGCACCTCCCAAGAGTCAGGCACTCTGTCAGACAGTGAGGATCTGGTCCCAACCCTCAGTGAGTGCATTGTCTCAGGCAGGGCACATACTTGGTCTGTTTCTTTATCCATAATGGAGGGCATAATGGAGGGAAATCTCTGACATTCCAAAAGCTCTAACGTCATTTGCTTCTATGACACTCTGATGAGGAGTTAAAATGGGAACACGTTCTTTGCCTCCTAAGCTGATTTTTTGAGTGGCTGGTGAATAATGCATATACTTTTGCGGTGTTATGAGTCCGGCCCAACTGTCATCCACTTCTGGAAATCAAAGCAAATCCCAATCACATGTCTACAAGTAGGAGCTGAGCTCTGATGAGGGATATGCATTCTGCAGAGTCTGGCACATGGCAAGACCCCAGCCTATTCTCTTTCACTCAGGGCTCCCTGACTCCAGTCTGCCCCATCTCAAAAGCAATGCAATGCAAGAACCTCTACTCAGGCATGCCCGTCCATTTCTACTTAGAGAGTTGTTTGTTTGTCTATGTGGCTGTGATTGTTCCGAGCCCAAAGTCCAGCCAGTGTGCTTTTGCCTAGCAGCCTTTAGGGATGGCCCCTATTCCAGAAAGTCACATCAGGCCAGTGTTTCTTATAGTAGGAAAAGGGCCTTCCAAAGTTGAGGGAGGAGGTTAGAAGGGCTCATGTTCTGTTCTGCCTGGAACCAATTCCCTTCTGTTTTGTTGTATAGTTTTAACATTGCAAAAGAAAGGCTATGCTGTATGTAAGGAAAGGCAGGAATTTTGCAATTAAGAAAGAGTTGACTACTTTATAATTAAGCTGGGCCGAATGAAGTTGGTGACATTTTTCCATTTTCTACCTACAGAAGCAGAAATATCATGTATTTTACCCTATAAATAAATTAAACCTCATTATGCCTGAGTTTGTTCATCTGTAAAATGGGAGCAGAGCTACTTACTTGGCAGGATTGTTGTGAAGCTAACCGCGCCCACACAGTACCTGAACACACTCCTTTTATGTAAAACCTGAAACCCAGCATCCACTAAGGGCCAGGCCACTGGCTCAAAAATTGTAGCTGTCATTATGGTAATGAGCTGTTTGACAGCCATCTGGTCGCCCTTCCTTGTAGGAGCCCCAGCCCCGAAGGGCCCACATCATGCCAACAATGGGGTGGCCTGGGGCCACACAGACCCAGAGCAGGTCTGAGCACCGCCCTTTTCCATCTGTGGAGCCTGAGCAAGTCAGGCCTTCTAAGACCACCGGCTCTCCCTCTGGTGAAAGTGGGGCTCACTCTTCCTCCAAAGCTGGTTTGGAGGATTAAATGATTACATTCACAAAGTGCCTGGTCAAAGTAGATTCCAAATAAGGGGCCTAAGGTCATAAGGGATACAGGGTGAGGTTGCTGAAGGGATGGGGAGGGGGGCCAAGGGGCCGGGGGAGTGGGGAAAACTGGAAGGTAGGCTGAACCCAGAAGCTTCCCCACTCACACTCTGAGACATCACCTTGGAGAGAGATTTCTGGTTGTCAGGAACCTGAGGGAAGGACCCCCTCCCACTAGAAACTGTCCTGGAAAGTGGGAGAGAGAGAGAGAGAGAGAGAGAGAGAGAGAGAGTGAAAGAGAGCCTGAGAGAAACAATTACCATAGCCATTGGCAGGCAGATGCCGGATGCAGTTAAGACCCAGTGCCTTAATTGGGGATTAGAGGCTGAACTTTACCGACGCACTGCCTCGGTGGCTTTGTTAATAGCTGGAAAATTCTCCATGCAGGTGCAGTGACCTTTTGTGAAGTGACCCAGAGGCTGGCTGGGCCCCAAGGAGCATCCTGCTCCCAGCCAGACACTGTGGCGACCTCCCCACCTGCCTCTCTCTTTCCCGGCACAAGTCTGGTCTTGCCCTTTCCCACCTCCTGCAGCGCTGACCCAGAGGGACACAGAAGGTAGAAAGACTTACTAAGGACCTGTGCCTATTCGTATGGTGTCACTTGATGGAGCTGGACAGTCCTGGTGTCCCCATGTTTCTTTCCTTCCCATGGGCCATTTGGCCATCATTAGACTTAATGAAACCATTTTAAAACTCAAAACCTGAAAGTTCTCTTTATTTTATTTTATTTTTTTTAATATTTTTTTTTCAACGTTTATTTATTTTTGGGACAGAGAGAGACAGAGCATGAACGGGGGAGGGGCAGAGAGAGAGGGAGACACAGAATCGGAAACAGGCTCCAGGCTCTGAGCCATCAGCCCAGAGCCTGACGTGGGGCTCGAACTCACAGACTGCAAGATCGTGACCTGGCTGAAGTCGGACGCTTAACCGACTGCGCCACCCAGGCACCCCATGAAAGTTCTCTTTAAAATGCAGGTAATAATAACCTGTCTGCCCGGTTTCAGGTGATGCAGGTGTAAAGTCCCTTAACATATCGTCTTCTTTGATTCCCTAATGATCCTGTAGGTGGGAAGGTCAGGAGATGCTCTTCATAGATCCAGAGACAGAACTGGGGTGTGGAGGATGGGCAGCCCCAGAGTCGAGACCAGGTTCAGGTCTCCTGATGCTCAGTCCTTTCCCACAGTGCCCTGTGGATGAGTTCCAGGTGGAACAGAGCGGCTGAAAGCCAGGGAGCTGGTTGTGTTGGGAGAGAGCAGGTACAACTGACCAGGAGGGGAAGGCTACCGCCCTTTTCTCCACTTGGCCTTACTCATGGGCCACAAATCTCACAGTCAAAGGACGTTTAGGACAGAAGACAGAAGAAAGTAAGCCTGAGAGAATATTCAGGAAACAAGAGTCAGAGCTCAGGGCCTACCAGGAAAAGCAGATGGTCCTGCTCTGAAGCCCTTCGACCGTCTAGACCACTGCTCCCCACCCACTGGGCATGGCCAATCTCAGGAGCTGCACAAGGTGACCTCAGTAAGGCCTTCTTGACGGGGCCTCCAGAATGTTTACCTCTGACCTGGCAACACTTCCTCTAATCCTCCCGGTTCTGGGAGCAGATTAACCAACCAGCCACCATCAGGGGTTGAGACATACTTTGCTGACGTGCCTGGAAGTGGGATGATTCCCCTTCCGATTCGTGGAGCTCACACCCTAAATGGGGAGCCGGGACAGACAGACATCAAAAGATGAGGGGTGATAACAAGATAATCTTCAATTTATTTGTGACTTTACCTAATTTGAAAGCACTTCATTACTAGGTATTACAACCTCCTTTATATTTGTCTGTATGTAAAAGCATTTAGCCACGTGCTCTGGAAAGCATAAACATGAAGCTATTGTCCGTATTATCATTATTATTTGGGTTATTGTCTACTGGACTATAAGCTACTGGACAGTGAAGCTGTATTTTTTTTTTTTTTGTCCTCTGCACCTAGTGCTGTGTATTTTGAGCTAAATACAGAATGAATGTTTGTAAATGTTCAGTGAAGGAAGGTCATTTAAATTTCATGAAAAGTCTGTGGAGGGATTTTCTTTCCTTTAAAGATAAGGAATCTGAGACACAGGTAGGGAAAGCAACAGAGCTGGGGCTAGAAGATAGTCTATGCAGAGTATAAAAGGAGGACATGAGGGGCGCCTGGGTGGCTCAGTCGGTTGAGCGTCCGACTCCGGCTCAGGTCATGATGTCACAGTTTGTGAGTTCGAGCCCCACATCAGGCTCTGCGCTGACAGCTCAGAATCTGGAGGCTGCTTTGGATTCTGTGTCTCCCTCTCTTTCTCTGCCCCTCTCCCACTCATGCTCTCTCGCTCAAAAATAAATAAACATTTTAAAAATAAATAAATATTAAAAAAATAAAAGCAGGACATGGGAATTCTGCAAGAAAGGTGGTCAGGGAAGGCTTTGTGGAAGAGGCGCGGCTTTTATAGGCTTTTTCAAAATGAGCATCAGAGAGGCATACAAGGAACAGGAACTAATAAAGTGGAACAGCAAGAGAAAAATCCTGCAGAAGGAAGGATTCCTGCACTGCAGGAAACAAGAGTTCGGCACTGCAGGATTCAGAGCACAGGAGATCCAACCCAGCAGGCTAGCCCAGGATCAAGGCTGAGAGAGCCTTGAATGTTAGACTGAAGGTTGAGGTCTTATCCTAAAGCCCTTTAGGGCTGGGGCACCACCTGGACTGCCTTCCACCAAAAGACACCAGCTCTGGGCCTACGTCCATTCACTGTGGGGGCTGTGCGTTGGCCACTAGTACAAGACCCTGAAAGAATGGGAGTGCCCCCCCAACCCCCCATCCTCGTCCCCGACCCCGCACAGCACAGGGCCATCTGCAGGGCGGCATGATTCATTCATTAGCACCAGGAAGAGAAGATGAGCAATCTGCCTCAGCACCTAATGAGAAAGATTGGAGCCTACGAGGTGCATGCTTATTACTGAGGGTGCCACATTAATTATGGACTCTGAAAGAGAAGGGGGGGCCGCTGGGAGCCTGAGCTGGGCAACATCCATGCAGAGTAAGGTGCATGTTACTCTGGGTCCAGCGTCCAGGCCTCACACTCAGCCCCCTGAGGAATGTTCACTCAGCTCTGTGTTCATTCATTCACTCAGCAAATATTTCTCAAATACCGACTGTGTGCAAGGGACCTAAGGCCTGAAGGTCTGGGCCCTGGAGGGACCCCAGAAACTGGGGGCTGTTGGAGACAGATGCACAATCAGATACTTGGAATAAAATCTGCTGGAATAGACTCACCCAAAGCATGGGGTCCTAACCTAGTCTGGGGGTGACTTGGATGGGCAGGAGTTATCTGGGACTCCTTGTAAGTCATGTAAGGAACTGGCTCTTTAACTTTCCAGCAAGGGGAACCACTGAAAGGATCAAGAAGGAGAGGCATGTGGTCAGAACTGCTCCGTCTCTCCCCACGACAGCAGCCCCGACTGCCTCCTGCCTCGTCTTGGGGCCTTCTCTCTCTTCTCCTTCAACCTGCCTGTCCTGGGCTCCCACCCCACAGGAATATACTGCATGGACCACGTGCTTACTTTGTTCCCCAACCTGACTCCAAAGGACTGCTGAGGCTCCCTCTGGCCTCGGGGGGAGGCCAGCTGTTCCAGAACAAGAGCCACGGCGGGTCCTCGGATCAGAGCTCTCATAAGGCCTAGTGTTGGGGCTACAGCACCTCAGAGATCACGTGGTTGGGGCCATGGAACACTGAAAGATCTAAGCCCCTGTCACTCTGATGCACCACTGTGTGCCCAGTGTTGAGCACAGGGCCTGGAGGAATTGTGAGTGAGTGAATGAATGAATGAATGAATGTTTGGATCTCAGCTCAGTCATTTTCCAGCTCTGTGACTCTGCAAGGGTCACGTCACCATCTGAGTCTCTCCTTCCATCTCTGTAAAACACTGATTATAAGGTGCCCTGCATACAGCTTGCTAAGATGATGAAATGTGGTGGCTCTGAGTCCAGTACAAGGCCTGACACTCAGGCAATACTGGGAAAATACGGCCCTGAATGTCTAAGTTCTTGTAGGACTGCATCTAAAGTAGACAATTAGACCACCTTGCGAGGCAATGAGGCTTTTCACAGGTATGGCCTCCCAGGATGGTCATTTTTGAGACACTTACTTCTGCTGAAATTGAGATTTAGGGAAACGTAGTGATTCGGCACAAGTCAAACTTCTGGTCTCTGATCTAGTCTTCTGTGACCCCCATCATTCAAGAACATTCAGCACATATTCATTGTGCACCCCCAGATGCCGGGCACACCCAGTGTTCCCTCCTCTACACCCCAAACACCCATCCTTGGGGACCATCTTATGCTCTCTCCCCCCTCACAGGCTAGGAAAAGTGCACTGCTTGGTGACAGGTACAAGGTCACTGGACTGAGAATGGTGAAGTGGCCTCAGGGCCTGGTTTCCAACCCCCAGTCTAGGCTCCTGACTTATATAACTCCTTCCTCTCACTAAGCCCAGCAGTATGCTCCCTGAGGACAGCAATGATTACATTGCCTAGGCATATGGGGAGTGGAAGTGAGAAGGGAGGGAGGGATGAAGGGAGGGGGTACAGAGTACAGAAGAGGACCAGAGCTTGTTAAGACTCTATTGTCCCCCAGGCAGCAGAGGTAATTTAGCAGTGTCCTCCGGGAACATTCCAGGAGGTCTGAGTGAGGTGGAAGAAAGTCCAGGAATGATCTGGGAACGAAGCTCCTCCAGATGGGTCTTCTAGGGTCAGCCCCAGCATCCTGGTCTGCTCCTGGGATGCTGAGTCTGCCTCTACCCCTATCCATCCTTGGGCTCCAGAGGGACTGTGTGGATAGGTGGGAGGCAGAGGAATGGAAGCAGGAGGGGGAGGGAGAGAGAGGAGTAGAAATAGTTATGTTGTCAAATCTCATTCTACCGTATAGCCTCAGGGGCAAACTGCGTGTGTGTGTGTGTGTGTGTGTGTGTGTGTGTGAGAGAGAGAGAGAGAGAGAGACTTCTCCAGGGAAAAGGAACTAACAGGATGTATGTGTGTGTGTATATATATATATATGTATATATATATATATACACACACACATATATACATATATACATACACATATATATGTACATATATACACATATACATATATACATATACATATATATACATATATACATATACATGTACATATATATGTACATGTATATGTATATGTATATATATATACATATATATATAAAGATTTATTATAGGGAATAGCTCACATAATGATGGAAGTTACCAAATCCAAAATCTGCAGGGTGGGCCGGCAGGCTGGAGCCCTGGCAGAGCTGGTCTGTAATTCAGATCTGAAAGCTGTCTGCTGTAGAACCAGGAAGAGCCAATGTTGGCGATGAAACCCAAAGGCAGTCTGCTGGAGAATTCTCTCTTACTCATGTGACACTGGTCTTTTTGTTCTATTCAGGCCTTCAACTGATTGGATGTGGCCCACCCAGTAAAACAGGGCAATCTGCTTTACTCAAAGCCCAATGATTTAAATGTCAATATCATCCAAACATACCTTCACAGAAACACCCCAAATAATGTTTAACTAAATATCTTGGGCACCCCATGGCCAAGCCAAGTTGACAGGCAAAAGTTACCATATCACAGAGCGTGTGTGTGTGTTTGTATGTGTGTGTGCGTGTGTGTGTGTGTGCGCGCGCGTGGTGCTTGTGGGAGGGGTTAAGGGCATAGTGTCCCCTGCACCCACACCAGCTCCTGGCATCAGGAAAAGTCCCTGCCATGGCACTTAGTTGTGAGAAACCATGTCTTGGCCAGAAGTCCCTGGAGCGATCCTGGCAGGATCATGCTTAGGCCTGTGACTGTGTGTTCCCATGTCGGTGTGGCACTTTGTGTCTCCCAGTGGAGGCTCCTGCATGTGGGAAGTGTGTGTCACACTGCGACTGGGTCTGGGGTCAGGGGGGTGGATGCATCCCCCAGTGACAGATAGCACATGGCTCTCTCAACCCGGCCAGGAAAAGGGAGCACCTATCTGTTCCTCGTGTCCATGCCGCCTGCCCCTTCCCCAGAGCTAATGACACAGTGCTGTCCAGAAAGGCTTTCCCGTTACCCTGAGGTGCAGGGCTGTCTTTGCGAGATCACAGAAGTGCTGAGTGGGAGCTGCTGACCCGAAGCACTCGGCACCAGGGTGACAGGTCATCGATCGGGGCCCCCCCTGTCTGGAGATGCGAATGGTATACTTTCGTCAAACCAAGAAACATCACAGGGAACAGAGAGCTGGGGGAGCCCTGGCATCTTAGGGAGCTCCTAATTACTCAATGAGAAGTGCCATGGACGGGTCCTTTTACCCAAACTGTGCCACCTCTGCCACTCTTGGGGCCCATTTCCTGTGTTCCTGTCTCCGTAGAAACGGGCAATGGCTGACTTTCCCAAGGCCTCGCCCTTCTCCCTTGTCGGGTGGTGCCTCCATCACCACACGCACATCTCTGGCTCTGGCTGCCATGTTCCCCCTGATTCACTTGCCCGTCCTGTGCTGGTTTTATTTCCATAGCTTTGGATTAGTCTTGATTTATGGGCAACCAGGGCTCCTTTCTTTGCTCTCTCTTCTTTCTCAAAATTGTTCTCGTTGTTTGTGCCCTTGAATCTATTGTGTGACTTTTAGAATCCGTTTTTCAGATTTCTGAAACATTCTACTGGGAGTGCGATTAAAATTGCATTGTTATAAAGGTTCATCGGGGAGAAAAGGTAGTTTTACAGTGCTTTGAAGTCACGAATACGGTCCATGTCTCCACTGGTTTGTTTTAATACAATTTTCTCCAAAAAGGTCCTGTATTTTTCTGGTCAGGTTTACGGGTTTGGGTTCCCCCAGAAAGCAGCCTCTGAGCCAAGGGCTCAAGCATCAACAGTTTATTGGAAGGTACAAGAAACACAGAGAGGAGTGATACAAAGGAGAAAAGCAGCCGATAGATGGTATGTTAATAAACCAGCTTCCCCACAGGTGACTCGAGCCCCGTCCTGCAGGAAAAATCTGGATCACCGTGCATAGACATGCCTCAGAATTACCCCAGCCAATGGAAGGGGGCCCTTCACTCAGTGATTAAGGACTGCCTTTAGGGAGAATATTCCCAAACATTTTCTCAGCCCTACCACTAAGAGGCAGGAGCTGGAATTAAAAAGAAATAGTGAAGGTAGCCCAAATGATATGAACACAGGGTCTGGGAGCTTGTAGGAAAGATCCTCTCTCTCTAGGTGGGAAAATCAGGGCAATGTGTGGAAACCAGAAGCAATTCAATCGGGATAAGAGCTTTCTGTCTAATCAAGCTGCCGTCTGAGGATATGGAGACCACCACACTGGCAGTTTTCAAGCAGAGATCGGACAGTATGCCAAAGATGTGATTCCATCATTGACAAGAAGCCCAGACTGGGACCACAATTCTTAACCTTTTTCTGCAGAGATCCCTATGGTGATGCTATTAATCTGAGGCACTCATGCTAGTACAATGCCCAGCTCTTTCTTTTTCAGCCAAGGAGGCTAACAGAATTCAATTAAGTTATCAACCGTAACTTCAGATCCACTATCGTTTACGTTCTTTATGAAATAAATCATTTGCAATTTTTATTACTTGGTTGTTTGTCCCCAACTGTGTGCAGCACAGACCCCAAGTCCTGGCAACACATCAGATGTCCTGGCCCCCTGGTTGGGAACTTCATGGCCAGACAGCCCCTGAGGGCACATCCGATGTCACCAGCTCCGGTGCGCAGACAGACACAGGGGGCGGGGGAGCTATGTATGGGACCTGGCTCCCCAGTCCTGAGGGCTCCCCTTCCTCTCTTGGCAAATTGCTTGATGTGTTTGGCAGTGTAATATTCTTCCATTAATTATTTGAGCCTGAACAATCCTACAGGGGATCTTGGCTGGATCCTCTGTATAGAATCGCTGCCAGAACATGGCTTCCAAGTGCTGATTTTAATTTGGGAAACTGGGGCTGACTGATGGGTCCAGGAAGGGAACTGAACAATTTCCTGTAAGGAGTGGCAGTGAACTCCCAGAGCTCTCAAAATTACTGGCTGCTTCTCTTTCCTCCTAATTCCACTAGTAAGCGCCTGTGTGTGTTGGGAGAGTGGGGAGTAATCAATTAGAGGGCAGGCTGATGGGGAGAGCTGCCCCACCCACCTCCACCCACAGACCGGGGCATGGGAGTGGCGAGCCTCAGCCAGCCCTCTTAGACACACTTGTGGTTCCTGATCAAATGCAATCTACTGCTTCTTAAAAAAATGTCCGTATCCCAACTGTTGCTTTTGCATATAAAGAACTCCCCGGAGAAGAGGTGGGATAGATGATAGGGGGGTGTCAGAGCAGATATTACCTTATTCCCCAAGGTCTCTGCAGATAAACTTCTTTTCTTCACTTTGGGACAGACATGGTGTGGTTGATTCAATTCAATAAACATAGATAGAGCCTCTACTATGCAGAAGCAGCCATTGTCTAAGACACTAGGATGAACTATCCTCAAAGACACGACAGTTTAAAGAGAGAAACAGGCAAGTAAAATATAATATATAAGTGCTAGTTCGGTGTGATGTGTGAATATAGCGATCTTTCCTTCCTTCCTTCCTATAATATTTATGTAGCGTCTATCTTATCCACTTGCCAAGAACACAGTGCCATACATACATAACAAATAAAGTCTTTGCTCTCATGCTAGGGGGGAAGACAGACAACTAACAAACAAAAACATCTATAAAACAACTTGTTATGAACACAAGTAAATTGGTTAGAGGGTAACTGGGGGTGTTATTTTATATAGGGGGACCAGGGACAACCCCTCTGAGCAGATGACTTTTAAGCAGAGACCCAAGTAACGTGAGGGAATAATGGAAAATAAGGGGAAAGAGAGTTTTAAGCCTAGAAAAGACTAAGAGCAAAGGAACAAATGCAGAATCTTTCAAAATAAGGGGCTAAGTGGAAGATCCAAAGGAAGTTCAAGGTCAGGGCAGGAGAGAATGGAGAAAAGTCAAGGAAGGCTGGACTCTTTGGTGCATCAGAGGGTGCATCAGAGGGCGAGGCCCGGCAGGGGTTGGGAATGGAGCTGGTTTGGAAAAAGTCCACATGCAGGGAAAAGCCATTCAATGCAGGGCACTGCGAGGGTTCTTCCTGGGAGCTTGTGCTTCAGACCAAAGGCTGGTTTGTGGGCAGGATGGTTTGTGAGGCAGAATGTTCAAGAAGAGAGAGAGCTTGTGGCTGGAAACCAGGGGGCTCATTTGCTGGGACGTTTCCTTCCTGTTCAACCATTGGCTGTTCCATCTGTAAACACAAGATGCACACTCTGGCTCCCCTCTGTGCCAAATTTGTTGAAAGTCACGGAGTCCTTGCCAGGAACAGAGAGGATTCTGGGTTGTCAGGAGGCAGGGTTGCATCCGGTTCCCTACTTCCTGCCCCTGTGGGTGGTTGTCAGGAGCTGAGGGCCTGCTTGTGAGTGAGTGTGTTCTCACCCTCCCCTGGTCTCCCATCTCCGTAAGCCGGAAGACTCAGACCTCTCTGACACCTGGCAGGGCTTCTGGAAGCCATTCCCCTGTTTCCAGTCGGGCCACCCTGACTGCGACCCCCTCCCCAGCAGCACACCTGTGATGATCATAGTATCGGCCAGGTCAACTTCCAGGGTGACCAGAGGCTGGCACTCCTTCCTTCTCCTCGAGGAAATCACCTCCACGCAACAAGGCATATGTGATGCAGGAACACAAACTTAGCCTTCGTGAAGCAGAAGAGACCACGGGAATGTCACCCTGATTGTGAGAATCCAGCAGGAAAAGGGGAGAGGGGAAGCCTCAGCAATGGAGCTCACTGCTGTTCTTTACAGAAGAAAAACTTGCAAAATACATTTCCAAAAGGTGACATGTGAAATCTAAACTCTACGATTTCAAAAGCAGGAACAGAGTATCCGGGGTGGTGCCAAGAGAGTCTCTGGACCCAATTCCATGAAGCAGAGAAGGTGGGACACGGGCCGGTGTCACAGAGACAAGCCACGTATGTGAGAAACGGTCCATCTCAGTGACAGTGGCGAGGAGAGACGCTTTGCCCTATGAATTACCACATAAATGCCTGCCTTCCCCAGCTGCATTGAGGCAAAGCCCACACCACTCACACACAAAGCCCTGAGTCCTAAGGAAAAATTCTGGTGACCGGAAATGCGGTCCAGCCAGCCCCACACGCATACCAACAGCTGGTTCAGGGAAAAACTCCCACCTTCCAAAGCCAGTATTTGAAAAGGAACCAGCACAGGGTCCATACCAAAAATGCAAGAGAAAGGGAAGAAAGAAAGAGGAAAAACAAATAGATGAAGACAAATCAACAGGGAAAATGTTTTCACCGAGCCAAATAAATTGTGACTAAGTATTTCACATGATTTTTTAAAAAGAAAGTAATGAGGCAATTATCTCAGTGAACCCAAGGCACTGAACAAAGATATGAAAGAAATGACTACCTATTATCTAAAGAAATAGAAGATTGATGTATTATATAGAGAATTAATAGATATTGTCGAAAGAAACAGGGGATTAAGCATATTATATAAAGTTATGGTTACAATGGTAACTACCAGAAAAATATAGACTTTCTAAGTTACACAAAGTGGGGGATAGGGTGCAGAGAGAAGGGATAGGGTGCATAGTCTGCAGAGAGAAAGTTTCATAAAGAAAAAAATTAGAAAGCAGAATGTAAAAAAAAATTAGAACTAAGACCAAACATATAGTCATATAAATCCATAGCAATGAGCTAAATGTATTTATTAGAAAAAACTTCAGGGGCACCCGGGTGGCTCAGTTGGTTGAGCGTCTGACTTCGGCTCAGGTCACGATCTCACAGTTTGTGAGTTCGAGCCCCGCGTCGGGCTCTGTGCTGACATTTCGGAGGAAGGAGGCTGCTTCGGATTCTGTGTGTGTGTGTGTGTGTGTGTGTGTGTGTGTGTCTGCCCCTCCCCCACTCATGTGCGTGGGCATGTGTGTGTGCGCGCTCTTTCTCTCTCTCAAAAATAAATAAATAAAAACTTCTAAAAAAAATAAAAAATAAAAGCCACACTTAGAACAAAAGGATCTAGGGGCACCTGGGTGGCTCAGCTGGTTAAGCGTCTGACTTCAGCTCAGGTCATGATCCCTCAGTTTGTGAGTTTGAGCCCCACATCGGGCTGTGTCCTGACAGCTCAGAGCCTGGAGCCTGCTTCAGATTCTGTGTCACTCTCTCTCTGCCCCTCCGCTGCTTGTGCTTTCTCTCTCCCTCTCTCTCAAAAATATAAATAAACATTAAAAATTAAAAAATTAAAAATGTATGTATTTCCAACTCCATATCCTCAACATAGAGAAAATATCTTCACTCAAAATGCATCCAAAGTAAAAAGTACAAAATTCATTCTCTGGTCATACTGTACTAAAACCAGAAATGAATAATAAAACCAAACTAAAAAAAATCTCACCTCTGGAAAAATAAACATTTAAGTCTTTTTAAAACAACTCTTAAGGGGTGCCTGGGTGGCTCAGTCAGTTAAGTCTCTGACTTGGGCTCGGGTCACGATCTCACGGTTTGTGAGTTCAAGCCCTGAGTCAGGCTCTGTGCTGACCGCTCAGGGTCTGCTACGTATCCTCTGCTTCCCTCTCTCTCTGCCCCTATCCCGCTTGTGCTCTGTCTCTCAAAAATAAAAGAAACATTAAAAAAAAACTCTTCAGTAAAAAAAGAAATTCAAATAAATATGACAGAATATCTAGAACGTGAAAATTAAGGCGATATATATAAGTCCTAGTGGATACAGCTAAAGCAATATCAACAGGGAAACTTATTTCATTCAATAGTATTAGTAATCAAGGTGATAGAAAATAAATCAAGTAAACATTCAATTCTAGAAGCTATAAAAATAATAAAACAACCTTTAGGAAAGCAGAAGGGAGGATTTAATAGCTGAGAGCAGAAATAAATATATTAATTTAAAAAGGAAAATGTTAGAATAAATCTGAGAGCTGGCTTTAGAAGCATAAATAAGTAAGTAAGTAATCTAATTAATAAAAAAAAAAAGAAAGCAAAAGTCTAGCAAATAAGGCATATGGAGTGGAGGAGGGGGGAACTATGTGTATAAAGGAAATTAAACCAGTACTTTACTCAATTCTATGTAAATACGTTTGAAAATTTCAAGGGAATGAACAATTGCATAAGTCATGTAATAATCTGAATTGATTCTATAAAAGATAGGAAATTTAAACAGACCAATTACGAACGAGCAAATAGAAAAGGCTAGTAAACTTTCTCTTCATAAAACTACTGGGCCAGAAATTTTTATAAGGTGAGTTTTTAAGCCTATTTTTAAAAGAAGAAAAAGAAAAAGAGTGATTCCTTAAAATTTCTAGAAAGAAAGAAAGAAAGAAAGAAAGAAAGAAAGAAAGAAGAAAGAAAGAAAGAAAGAAGAAGGGAGGAAGGAAGGAAGGAAGGAAGGAAGGAAGGAAGGAAGGAAGGGAGGAAGGAAGGAAGGAAGGAAGGAAGGGAGGGAGGGAGGAAGGAAGGAAGGAAGGAAGGAGGAAGGAATTCTACCAGGGGCACCTAGATGGCTCAGTCTGTTAAGTGTCAGACTTTAGCTAAGTGTCTGACCTTGGCTCAGGTCATGATCTCACAGTTTGTGAATTTGAGCCGCACATCAGGCTCTGTGTTGACAGCTCCGAGCCTGGAGCCTGCTTCCGATTCTGTGTCTCCCTCTCTCTCTGTTTCTATCTATCTCTGTTTCTGTCTCTCTGTCTCCCTGTGTCTCTCTCCCCCACTTGCCCTCTCTCACTCTCTCTCATAACAAACAACGAACCAACCAATAAAACAAGAATACATGAATACTCCCTCAATGCAATAAAATACATCTTTCTGAACCTGAGTTTAATGTGGAAACATCAGAAGCATATCCATTAATGGTAGGAATGCAGAAAAGATGCGCACTATCTCCAGTGATAACTCCGTTCGAAAAAGCTCACCAATGCAATTAGACTTAGAAAGAAACAGATTTGTAGACATTGGAAAGGAGAAGGCAAAATTTTCACTATTGTCAAATGGGAGGTCCAAACATAAAGTTTCATAAAGAAAAAAATTAGAAAGCAGAATGTAAAAATATTAGAACTAAGACCAAACATATAGTCATATAAATCCATAGTAATGAGCTAAATGTATTTATTAGAAAAAACTTCAGGGGTGCCTGGGTGGCTCAGTTGGTTGAGTGTCTGACTTCGGCTCAGGTCATGATCTCACAGTTCATGAGTTCGAGCCCCGCGTCGGGCTCTGTGCTGACAGCTCAGAGGAAGGAGGCTGCTTCGGATTCTGTGTGTGTGTGTGTGTGTGTGTGTGTGTGTGTGCTTAGACACTGGAAAGGAGAAGGCAAAATTTTCACTATTGTCATATGGGAAGGTCCAACCATCTAATGGGGAATAAAAACACCAAATAAACCATCATGAACAGTAAGAGAACTCACTAAGCTGGCGTGTACAAAACTCATATACAGAGCTTTCACAGAAGCAAACAACAATCTGAAGGCTGAAGAGAAGATAAGACTCCATTTACAACAGCAAAAAATACACATATGGATAAAGATGAAATACCAAGTAATGAAAATTAATGATAGATGTGCAAGACTGGTGTGAAGAAAACTAAAAAACACAAAAGACGGCTTGAACGAATGACGAGGCATGCTATGGTCTTGGCAACATTCAAGATTATAAAAATGTAAATTCTCCTCAATCTATGAATTAAAATTGATGTAAAAAGTACTGTCCAGCTGTTTTGAAGTTCATGCGGGAAAATGAACAAAAAACCCAGGATACTATGAAAAAAAAATAGCAATGAGATGGCCCTAATCTTTATATTCAAATACATTATAAAGCTACAAAAATGAAAGCATTGTGATATGGTATATGAATATTCTGACAGATCGTTGGAATAGTATAGAAAGACCAGAAATAAACCCAAATCAGTTGGGGAATTAATACATTATGAAGGAGGCATCTCAAGTCAGAAAAGATAAATGTTTTTTTTTTTTAATGAGGCTGGGAAAATACGATGGAAACCACCCCAAAGACATTCAATTGTATTCATACAGTACCTACATAAGAAGAAATTCCAAATGAGTAACAGTTTTATTTTTTTAATGTTTATTTATTTTTGAGAGAGTGAGTGAGCAGGGAGAGGGGCAGAGAAAGAAAGAGGGGACAAAGGATCTGAAGTGGGCTCTGTGCTGAGAGCAGAAAGCCCCATGCAGGGTTCGAACTCGCGAACCATGAGATTACCCGAGCCGAAGTAAGGGCTTGGGCTCAAACTGACTGAGCTATCCAAGCGCTTCCAAATGAGTAACAGTTTTAAATGCAAAACTGAGGGGCACCTGGGTGGTTCAGTTGGTTTGGGCGTCTGACTCTTGATTTTGGCTCAGGTCGTGATCTTGAGGTGGTTGAATCAAGCTCCATGTCCAGCTCCCCGCTGGGCGTGCAGCTTGCTTCAGATTCTCTTTTTCTCCCTCTGCCCCTCCCCTACTTGCACTCCACTCTCTCTCTCAAAAATAATTAAATAAAAAATAAATGCAAAACGGATACCTTAGTGATGCCAGAAGAAAACATGATAGAACTTCTTTATCGTGTCAGAGTATGAATGAACTAAAAATGACGCAGATATCAAAAGCCATATAAGAAAAACTAAAAAAATTCATTAACAAATGTTTTTAGAGACCGGCATAGCAAAAACCTCCACACGTGAGATAAAAAGACAAAGTAAGAACTGAAAAAATATTTGCAAGTTATACTACAACTCCTTTAGTAAATGAAAGTCCACAAATCAATGAGAAAAAAAAAAAACCCTAAGAACACAACAGGAAAATGAATAGAATTATTTGGAACAGTTTGCTGAAAGGGAAATGTTAATGGGTTTTAGGCATAGGGGAAAAAAAGTGCTTAACTGCACAGCAGTAAGAGAACTGAAAAATAAAACTATGCAGAAGTACCATTTGCTGCCCATCACATTGGCAAATACCAAAATGCTAGCTATCACTGAATTACTCTCTTAGACCTTATCCCAGTTTACAGTCTCTCCAATGACGCGTTTCCGCTGAACATGTTCACCAGACTCACACAGTGTTGGTAGAAGTGTGAATTAGTGTAACTTCTGTGGAGCTTAGCAATAGCTAACAAAATTAAAAACACATGAACTCCTTTGACCCAGAAATTCTACTTCCAGAAATTTATCTTTAGCTATACTCCAGCCTGAGTGAAATAATGCTTGTAACATTACAAACACTGTAACAGTAAAAGCCTGCACATTAGGAAAAGACTAAAGAAAGTGCCTTTACACTAATGAAAAATTATAGCCAAAAAGTGGGGGTAGAAGTGAAATATAGTGTTAGAAAGTATTATCTCCACTTGTATAATAATAAGACAGAGAGTACAGGTGTTTTCTTGGACATACATAAACTGTCTTAAAAGAATGCCTAGAAACCAGTAACATTTGTCACTGCCAGAGAGAATACCTACTTACTTAGAGGACAGTGGTAAAAAGAAACAGACTTTTCTTTATGCACATAATTTTAAATGTTCTGAATTTTGAACCACTCGAAGGCTGTACCTATTCCATAAACAGACCAAAACTGTTAGTAATTCTTCCACTTGGATTTATTGAGTGCTTTCTATGTTCAGTGCCCTTTGAAGATGTTGCAAGCCTGATTCCCATATTACCCTTACAATAACCTTATAAAGTATCCTTCTTTCCAGAGATGAGGAGACCAAGGCATAGAGAGTTTAGATAGCTTACCTAACATCACAGAGCTTGAAAGCACCCAGCACCTGAGCCAGGATAGAACCCCAGTATTTCTACTAGAGAAACTCAGAAGCCCCAGCTGTTTGCCACTGAGGTACACATTCTGTCTGGACCACATTTATTTGTGCAATGCCTACAAAGTGGATGGTGTATTAATACAGATCAAACTTGTCCTTTCCAAGAAGTCCCTCCTATCCGGGCACCCAAACTCCAAAGCAATTCCTCTGGTCGGTGCTATACTTTCTGCGCCCCCTGTAGACAGGTGCATGAATGGGGCTGGGGCAGCACGAGACAGTATTATCCTTATCTCTTCCTCTTTCGCCCTCCTATTCCCCCTGCACCAAATCTCACATTTGTGACTTCCTAAGCGCCTCTCCCGTGTCTCCCCCTGGTCCTCATTCCAACTGCCTCGGATCCTTTCAGGCTGCCATCAAATCATAACTATGTTTTGGCACAGTCTCCTTATTCAGTGGGTAGCGGCCAGAATGATGTTTTCCCCGTTGTATTATTTTCTACACAAGTAAACGTGTTTTATCACCGAAAATTTTAAATGCATTTATGCACAAAGAAGATGTCTTTCTAACGCTCTCCCTTGGTCTCAAAGGATTAGGGCATGACAGGTGAGCCTTCAGGTTCTAGGTTTTCTTTGCTCATCTCTTCCTTCTAGACGTGTGGAACAAGGAACTACCTCTCATTTTCGGGTGGTGTCAAAACATTTCTTCTCTCTGGGCCTTGCCACACTCTATCTCCTGTGTTTGGAATCCCTAAACTGCAAATCCACCCAGTCAACTGCCATTATTGCCCCAAAACTCAGCTCCAGTGTTCCTTCCCCAGGGAAGCCTTCTTTGCCCCCCAAGTCTGACTCAAATTTCTCTCCTCTTTGACCCTGGAGGATCCAAGCAACACTCAGCCCAGGTGCAGGTCACACACACGATAGCATGATCTGCCTGTCTGTCTGTAGCCAGTGATCCGTGGGCTCCTTGAGAGCAGGGCTGGTGTCTTGGCCATCTTGGTATGTTTGCTCACGGTCTGCACAGTGCCTGGTACTGGCTGGAGTGACTTACTACTTATTGAATAACTGACTGAAATATGTTAAAGCTACATGTACCTCCCAGGACTGCTCTTATTTTCTAGACTTTGCCTCCTCAAGTCCCCACTGCGCCACAACTCCTGAGGGTTACCCCCTGGTACGGTCCCCTCCCACAGTGATGCCGGACTTGGTCATGTGACTTGCTTCGGCCAGTGGGACTTTAGCAAGCATGATGCAACAGAAGCTGGATTAGTGCTTGTACACCGGGGCTTGTCCTCTGGGAACACACCCTCTTGGAAGCTGCCTGCCATGTTGTAGAGAAGCTTAAACTACTGAAAGATGGGAGACCACGTGGATGAGGGAGGACAGGTCATCTTGGATGCTCCAGCGCTATCGGGCCCCCAGGTAAACTGGGCCTCATGAGTGATCTCAGCTGCATCTTGTAAAATAAAAACCTCCCAGCTGGGCCCAATCAACACACAGAACTACTAGATATAAGGCGTCACTGTTCATTTCGGCTATTTGTTCTGATAGTTTTGGGGTGATTTTTTGAGCAGCAACAGACAACTGAAACAGACCAATGGAAACTACCATGCCTATGACTTCTACCATGGCAATACAGCCTCCCCGGTGCCCTGGCTGGTCACTGCAGCTGCCCCATGTGCCAAGGTCATTTGCTGGAACCATTCATCGTCTGGGTCATTTGCAGGCTGCCAGAACCCAAGTGAGAAAATTGGAGCCCCCAAATCAAAGCACAGCCATAGAATAGAAACATGGGGAAGAGCCCCAGCTGTGTCTGAGTGTGAGAGGTGTTTGTCAGGGAGAAGCACGAAAGATCAGGCCGTGCTTGACGTGGCCTTCCTCTGGAACCTCCTCACAAGGACACTTGGCCATGAAAATGCATTAACTACAGCCTTCCAGGGCTTTTGATGTGAGAAAAAACAAAGTCGTGTTCTGTACCACCCACTCCATGCAGAGACCCAAGGGGGATATCCTGAGCTCTGGCCCCTGCTCCCTTTGTCCAGCATCCCTGTGGGCCAGGATTTCAGCTTATGGGCAGAAGGAGATGAGCCACCAACCCAGAAAGAAAACAGCAGATCTAGGAGCTCTGAAAAGCAGGGGGCCCTAAATGAAGGGATGTCTCCTGTGGGTTTATACACAGTATCCTCTCCTCCAAGATGAAGCTAGATTCCCTTTTGATGCTTTGTGGTTCTTACCTCAATTGTAATTAAATTGTTTGTAGTGACTCTCCCCCAGTAGAAAGCTCCCCGAGAGCAGAGATTGTATCTGCCCTACTCCATGTGGTAACTACTTTGCCCAGCACACAGCATGGCACACAGTGGGTACTCAGTAAGTAGCTTGGGCTGAATGAATGAATACATTATGCATATGCATATAGGGCTTCTTAACCCTGATGCCGATGATGATCCAGTCTCCCACCTCTGTGCTTCCGTGCAGGCTGTTTCTGGGCTGGAACTCCCTTCTCTCCTCATCCATCTGGCCTCTTTGCTAGCTCTGGAGACATGAGCTAGTTCCAAGCCTCTCTGATCCTCAATTTGCTCCTTCGTATATGGGGACTAGCACCCTCCCTTGTGGAGAGAGTACAGGCTGAGATCAGAGGATGCCTAAACATGCCTGGCACACACTCAGGGCTCGTGGGTTTTTTTGTGCTCATCCTATAACTGGGGCTGTAGCTTCTTGCTCCTCAAGGAGGGCTCCCTGGATCAGCGGTATCCTGTCATCTGAGTGCTTATTGGACATGCAAAATCTCAGGGGTGCTACTGGGGTCTGACTTCTGGCCAAGATGCCTGTGACCATTTCTCTGTGCCATGTTCTCTGCCCCGGGTGCTGAGAAGCCAGAAGTTATCTTGAGAGTCACCCTTATCATGAGAGCCCATAGGGGAGCAGGGCTAAGTTTCTCAGACTTGAATGTGCATACATATTTCCCAGGGATCTTGTTAAAGTGCAGATTTTTTTTTTTTTAATTTGAGAGAGGAGAGAGCATGTGAGTGGGGGAGAGGGACACAGGGAGAGAGAGAATGAGAGAGTGATTCCTTTTTTTTTTTATATTATTTAGTTTTGAGAGAGACAGACAGAGAGAGAGAGAGAGAGAGAGCATGAGTAGAGGAGGGGAGAGAGAGAGGGAGACACAGAATCCCGAGCAGGCTCCAGGCTCCTAGGTGTCAGCACACAGCCCGGCATGGGGCTCAAACCCAGAAACTATGAGATCATGACCTGAGCTGAAGTCAGACACTTAACCGACTGAGCCACCCAGATGCCCCAGGGAGAGAGAGAATCTTACTCATACTCAGCACAGACGCTGGAACCTGATGGGGGGCTCCATCCCACGACCCTGGGATCATGACCTAAGCTGAAATCCAGAGTCTGACACTCAACCCCCAAAATGCAGATTCCAACTCAGTATGTCTGCTGAGGGAGGAGGACTGAGATCTTGCATTTCTAACAAGCACTCAGATGACAGGATGCTGAGGATACAGAGAGCACTCTTTGAGGAGCAAGAGGCTACGACACCAATTACAAGATGAGTACCAAAAGGACCATGGGGCAGCCAGGGTGGGTGGCCACCGGAAGTGTCGGTGGACATTGGGGGTGGCCGTGGTTGAGGCTGCTCTAGTGAACCCGTCCCCCCTGGCTAGTGGGTGGGTAGTGGAACCGAACACTAGTGGCTCTAGGGCGCCCCTCTAGAGGCCAAACAGCTGAACTGCAGAGAACGCCTGGAGCATTTCATTTCCTGGTGGTGGTGGTGAGAACCAGCCAGGAAGCCTTCTCCCCGGAAGTTTGCACATTTTCCCAGCTACAAGCCTCTGAGCCTCTTCTCCCTGCCCCAGCACTACAGGGCAATGGAGAAGAGCACTAATTGCAGAAGGAGGCCAAACGACAAACGTTATTCTGATGAACTGGAAGTCCTCCCCAAGCACTACTCCCTAGTTTGGGTATATATTCATTTTTTAAATTCAAGTAAAATATCATATATATATATATAATATACATATATATATGTATGTATGTATATATGTATATATAATATGTATATCATATATATCATATATAAAATATACATATCATATAAAATATCATATATATAATATATAAAATATATATATCATATATATGACTTATTATTTTTTAAATTCAAGTACTGTTAACTTAGAGTTTTATATTAGTTTTGGGTAGAATCAGGTTTTATCCTGGATCTTTGTGCCAAAAGCCCTTCCTCCTTACGCCAGTAACAAAGGTCGCCTACAGCAGCTCCTTAACATAGAATCACTCTGGCGCCCTCTGGAGGTCACTCCTCCATCCTGCCCCCTCTCCGAGGTCAGCTCCTCTCAACACCGTTGCTCTCTCCTTTTCTTGCGTGTAAGGTCTGACACCCTGAGAAGACTCTAAAGTGACGCCGAGCTGAGTATTACAAAAATCCCCCCAAGAATGGAAATACGTGGAAGGCCTCTCAGCCCACTCCCACAGCATAAAGACAAAGGGAGGAGGTGACAGCCCCCTCCACCCCCACCCCACCCCCTCGTCGGCCCCAGCTGTCTGTCTGTGTCAAATGTTCTCAGCAGAGGTTGGGGGCTTCAGCTCCCCACACAAAGAGAGTTCAGAGCTGTCAGTCCCTTTCCCACGATACACTAGGTGCTGAGGAGCAGGTGATAATTGTAGCTCTGTCACCCTTGTCACCTCTGAGCGGGCTGGTTGGTTTTTGTTTTTTTTTTTTTTTTCCTAAAAACAAATGTTGTACTGCCTGGAAATCAAAGTTGGAGTTTCTGCAGGCCACTGCTCTTTCCGCTGAAACCCGGATAGGGAAATGAGTCCTGGGAGATTTTTGGTTTGACCTCCCGGCAGCCCAGCCGGGAGCACTTCCCTGGGGAGGAGCCCCCTCCCAAAGCCCAGTGTGACCTGGCATGTCAGATCTCCACCTCCCTCTCTCTCTGTCTCTGAAAGAAAACTACCTTCACCTCTTGATCTCCGTCCTGTGCTTTGTAGAAACCGCACAAGAACTCTCCCTCCACCTTCCTCCCTGCTGAGACCCTTCTCATCTCTGAGGGACTCTCATGCTCTGACCCAACATTTTCGAGGCCACGTCTCCTCTCCCATTTAGATGCTCCCTGCTCTTCTGATGCTTGATGTAGAAGGATTGCACTCTTCAGCCCCACCCTGCCCTCAGGGCACACTATGGGATACCTAGGAATGTCTGTGTTAAACACTAGCAGTGAGACTAAAATATCCCAGAAGCATGTACTCAGATTTTCATACTCAGATTCACACACACAGATGCAAACGGAAACAGCTCCCCATTAGAACAGATGCCGTTGTTCATAATAATAGTATCCCAAGTTAATTATGTTACCACGTGCCACGCACTGCGTTAAGCGTTTACCTACATTATTCCCTTTAGTCCCCGGATGCGCT
Source organism: Prionailurus bengalensis (assembly GCF_016509475.1). Lineage (NCBI taxonomy): Eukaryota > Metazoa > Chordata > Mammalia > Carnivora > Felidae > Prionailurus > Prionailurus bengalensis. The sequence goes on from NC_057346.1 coordinate 11,577,365, forward strand.
ATGAGAGGCCCATATGCCCATATCACCACCTGTATCACCAACCTCTTTACAGGTGAGAAAAAATACAGCGTAAAGATGATAGGAGTCTATCCAAATCTCAGAGCTAATGAAATGTTGAGAAAACACTGGAATCCACGTGTTTGTCTCTAAAAACAAATGGTCTTAACCACTCCTCTATATTGTCTACCTCATACAAAGTCTCCTAATGCTGCGTCACGTAAAATTGCACACACACGGCAGTCTAATTCTTCTCAGAGCCGTACGGTTTCGTATTGGATAAACACACTCAGGTGGAGATCCAAGTTAAGTCCCTCGCAAGCTGTCACAGAGACAAATCCAAATTCCTAACAAAAATAAAACCCACGGAAATATTTCCCAGTCTAAATTGCCTAATCAATCTTATTGACAACTACTTTTCATTGCAGGACCTATCACTGAGGGAAAAAGCAGCAAACGAACATTCAATACATTCGTGGCTTGCCTCAGCAATGTAACCTCTCGGAAAGCAGAGGTTGGGGACAGAGCACAACATCTATTTGGAACCTAATTCTGCTCCAACGAGGGTGAATTGCTTGGTGAAAGAATAAGGGAAAAAAACTCCTGAGGAATAGTAGCCAGGTCATCTCACAGGTCACGCTATTCGAGGGGGAGAAGCTGGGCATGGTCTCACGTGTACCTTGGACATTACGAAGGCAGATTACAAAAACCTCTGCAGGAAAGAGGCTGGTCCCATGACTTTATGCGGGAAGACAGCTCTGGAGAGATGACTTTCAAAACTGAAATTCCGACAATCCAATTGCAAATAACTCCGATGTGGGAGAAACGTGGTTGCACGGGATGACTACAAAGGAGTGACACAAACCTTGAAGTATCATGTTAGCAAGGCTGAGGCCGGAATGAGCCAAGGACGGTGACATAAAGCACCTTCCTGAGGAGAGTCAGAGCAATGAGAACAGAAGGGCCAGATCCACCTCTCAAGGGCTGGGTGTACGACCATGGGTGATTTCCCTAACCTCTCCAAACCTCCAAACCCATCCATAAGATGGGACCAGTAGTTCTTACACTGCAGGTGTGTTGTAAGCATTACATGGAATGATGCATTCAAAGCAAACAAACAAACAAAACCTAGAACTTTCTCAAAAAGTATCTGCTGTCTGGTCCCTCCTATCCTCCTAGCACTAGTGGTTTAACATGAACAAAACCAGCCCTCTTAAGCTCCTGCATTGCCTCCATCTTCCTATCGTGGACCAAAATCTTCAGATTAGGACATCTAGGGGTGCCCGGTGGCTCAGTCAGTTGAGCGTCCGACTTTGGCTCAGGTCGTGATCTCTCGGTTCGTGAGTTCGAGCCCTGCGCCAGGCTCTGTGCTGACAGCTCAGACCCTGGAGCCTGCTTCGGATTCTGTGTCTCCCTCTCTACCTGCTCCTCCCCTGCTCACGCTCTGTCTCTCTCACTCTCAAAAATAAATAAACATTAAAAAAAAGAACATCTAGAATGAACATCAATAAGGAGAATTTACCAATCCGCACAGCATGCAGATTGTTGAAATGAAGTTATACCTCTTGACCCAGAAGAATTATATTCGATGGGTGGAGGATGACATGCAGAGTGCTCCTGTGCTGTTGGGAACCCTCTAAGAGTCCCCTAGTATAAGGAAAGGGACAAAAGGCATGCCTGTTACATAGCAAGCCTTCAATTAAAATTTGTTGAATGTTGTTGTAAGGGGCAAGAAACAAGCAAATGCCTTAATCTTCCTAAAGGGACAGAAGGTGTGCCTGAGTCCATCCCAGGATAAATTCCAGATCTGTTTATTGAACAGGGAGCTTTCAAGCCTTTGGGAAGAGCTGCCATGGTCTCCAGCATAGGTCCATCAAGAACCCACTGCACCTGACATCTCTTGTTTCCTTTTCTGATAGAGTTGTTAGATGAAGAGCAGAAAAGAGCAGTATCTCTGGTTTCACGATTCCAGATGGAGAAGTGGGATGTGATAACAATGCCGTCAGGGGCTTAGTAACTGACGGGACCACCATGTGCAGAGACAGCAGATTAACTGCCTTGGTACCAACCTGGAGATGGGGCTTAGTAACTGATGGGACAACCGTGTATAGAGACAGCAGATTAGCTGAGTCAGTACCAACCTGGAAGCCTCAGGCAGGGCTCTTCTGGATAGATTCCAGTCAACATTTTTCTCACTGTCCTGGGAGAGCACAGATGGATGGCGGGTCAGCTGTGAAGGAAACACAGAGGGCCAATCTTTGTATTGCTAAGGATCCAGCTCCATCACACCAGCTGAATCGTGGTCAAAAAACCACTATCGTTTCCACAAAATCTTTCCTTTCTTCACTCTCCAGAGTTCACCTGAGCTCTCCCCCTCGCTTCTCCCCTCACTCATTCCCTGAATCCCTCCACTTGCCAAATTCACCAGTTTTAACTCCTAAATAATTCTCAGACTTTTCCTCTATGTTCAATCCCACTATTCCTGCCCAAATGTAAGCCCTTATCAGCCAAGGGTTTGGAATCCGGTCGGAGAGATACATATTCAAATCCCAGTCTATGTGATCTTGGGCAAATTCTTTCATGGTTTGAAATTTTGGCTTCCTTGTAGGCAATGTGAGGGGATAATACTAATACCCACCTCAAGGGTTGTTGCAAGATATCTGAGGTGATTCTTGCGGAGTGCTAAACATTCAGTAAATACCAGTTAGTATTACTGGGCAGTCGGGATGACCTCCCAGCTGGTCTATCCACCAGCAGGCCCACCTTCCTGCATCACCTGCCTCTTATCAGAAGAGTGGTCAAATCCAGAACCTATCAATGATTCTGCCCAGAGTAAACACCTTTACACGCACGTGCGCACACACATGCACAGGCACAGATGTGCATGTCACACACACACACACACACACACTCAGCATTGCCCCAGGACACTGTCCTAGCCTGGTACATACAGCCTTCTTGACTTCTCCAACCTGCAGCTATAACTGTCCCCTGGTTCCCCTGCATAGGTGGTTGTTTCTTGCCTTGAAGCTTTTGAGAGATCATTTCCCTCTCCTCGGAATACTTTTGTCTCTTGTCTATTCAGCAACCTTCAACTCATCCATGAAAATGCAGACAGGTGTCTGCCCTCTGGGAAGACCTCTAGGTCCTCTCTTGGTGCCCGACACTTTTCATGCCTATTACAGACATCTTGGAACCTCCACACCCTCCCCTGCAAAATGATGCTTAAAATACCAACCCCAGGGGGTGACTTCATGAGAACTGAGTGAGATAAAATACTCAGCACATCTAGGAGAATGGACTGCAAGGAGAATGCTGATGGGGCTCAAACCTTTCACCTGCATATGGTGGGGAAGTGGGGTGCTCACTGTCTAAGGGGAGAGAGCGGGCAATTAGAATGTGAGCCCTGATCATGATAAATAACCAATGAAGTGAGTAAGTCTGTCATTCTCTCAGGGCCCCTTCTTCAGGCAATGCATGTGGGCACTGTTTGGCCAAGAGCTATACCAATAGGCACACATTGTTTCTTCCAAAGGAGGAAGTCTCTCTCTCTCTCTCTCTCTCTCTCTCTCTCTCTCTCTCTCTTTCTTTCTTTCTTTCTTTCTTTCTTTCTTTCTTTCTTTCTTTCTTTCTTTCACGCTTATTTATTATTGAGAGACAGAGAGAGACAGAGAGAGACAGAGGGTGAGCAGGGGAGGGGCAGAGAGAGAAGGAAACACAGAATCTGAAGCAGGCTCCAGGCTCTGAGCTGTCAGCACAGAACCCGACGCAGGGCTCCAACTCACAAACCACAAGATCCTGACCTGAGCCAAAGTTGGACACTTAACCGACTGAGCCACCCAGGCGCCCCAGGAAGTCTCTTTCTTGATCTCATGGATGCCCCACATTTTGGAAGGACAAAGATGAACACACCTCCCCTACCCCCAGCTCACAGAGGGAAGAAGGGAGTAGGGTGTGGGGGTTAGATGCCTCCCATGGTGCCCCAGCCCATCAAACTGCAGCACCTGCTTTAACCGAGGTTTAACCCGCTTGCTTATACTCTGCTTCCCGAGGATGCTGGCAGCCAAGTGGACCGGCCAGAGAAGTGTGCTCACTGCTCGTGATGGCAGAGGGGCACCAGAGAGCCTGGGTCAATCCCAGCAGACAAGCTGGCCTCTCTCGCACATGCCCTTAGGGTATTCCATAGCTGTCTGTGCACCAGAGACAAGACCAAAGACCTCCACTTTCTCAGGAGCTTTGAAAACCATTTAAGGAATGGACTTCTTTCATTCAGGGCCATGAGACTGGTGCCACTGGGCCAGGCACTAGCTTAGACCAGGTAGGGAAAGAAGTCAGACTTCATCCAAATGAAAAGAAGGAAAAGTGATCCGTATCAACCCAACGAGCAGACATGCTGTAGACAGGGAGAACAGAGGCACTGGAGTGACAGACTTCTCCACAATAAGCAATGGAGATGTCTCCTGTTCAGGGCAGGACAGCAGGGAGCCCAGGACTTGTTTCTGTGAAGCTGCTATGCCCATAGCAAAAGCCTGGGTCGACCCGAGAGGCCAGGACAGCCGCAGATGTACACATGGCAGCCCAGGGCCAGGAAGCACATCCTTATCCAGAAAGGGGGCTGGGCAGCTGGCTCTGACAGAGCCTGGCAGTCCCTCTGGATCTGGCAGTGAGCAGGGCCTGGTAGCCTAACACCCCATCCAAGCAGGATCAACCAGGATTGGTGTCAGTCAAGACACATATCTGGTTAACTCACCAACTTTTGAAATAGGTAGAGTTTTTCATCTTTGCTTCATAATCTCTCTCTCCAAACATATCAACCATGTAGGCCACGCCGAGGATAAAATGTTTCTCCCTCTGGGAGATCAGTGCACCCCTAGAGGCCAAGTGAGGTCACAAAAGCCCAGCCGCAGAGATTGGTTCAGTCAGTACTTCCCCGGGCACCCACTGTTTGCCAAGCCCTGTTCCACACAGGAAGGGGAAACCATCAGCAAAGCAGAAAGGGCCCCTTCTCTCTTGGGGCCAACGTCAGGAGGAAGGAAACAAACAATATGTGCTAAATGAATATTATAAAGTGGATTCAGAGTAATAAGGGCATCCAAGGGTGGCCATGGGCACTTCTCTAAGGAGGGAAAGAGGTACCTTGGAACTGTATGAGCAGAGGCAGCTGGTCTTGTAAAGCCCTAGGGAGAAGGAACAGCAAACACAAAAGTCCTAAAATAGGCCCAAGCTTGGTGAGCTGGAAAAGCAGTCAGAAGGAGAGTGTGGTTGCTCCTGATAAACAAGGCGGGCAGGGCCAGGAGGTGAGGTGAGGGCAAAGAGGCAGACAGGCTGGCAAGGTGAACCCCAGAGGGACCTTGCCTCTTTGCCGTGGGCCAGTGCCCAGCTGAGTTCTGGGCTCAGAATGTGTGCTTGATAAACACTTGCTGAATGAACAAACACATAGGAGCAGGCCCAGGTTAGTGACGAACGGAGCAAGGCAGAGGGACGCGATTGCCGGTGGCTTTTCCATAGTGGACCTCCTCTGATCCACATGGGCCAGGTCCACGTGGGCTCCCCACGTGGTTCTCCTGGCAGGGAGCCATCACTAAAGTAGACAGGAACAGACCAGAATGAAGGTCTTTGAGTTGGGAGACCCTAGAGCTGACTTCAGTCCCTCTTTGCAGAAAAGATGTGCCTCTGGGATGCCGAGGCCAAACTGTATATGGAAACATGGGAAGTTTCCATTTAAGCCACCAACCAGACCTCTTCCCCATAAAGAGGCATTTGGCGACCCGGGGGCTCCCAAGCCCTGTCTTTGTCTGGAACTCCCGATGAGTTTACCCCCAAGGACCCAGGCTTCTGGACTGCTGATACTAGGGCTAGCTGGTTCTGCAGTGCAGAGGATTTTGCTTTTTAAAGGTAGACTTTTTAAGCTTTGTTTCCATTTGTCTGGTGCCAGACTGAACTGGAGAGTTCAACTGGGATTGATAAACACGGCCTGGCCTGCTAGGTGCCAGGCACTGGACTGGCCAGGGATTTGAGGCCGAATGAGGAGCAGTCTAGACCAGAAGACAGCCACATAAACAGAACACAAAAGCCCCGTCAACACTGTCAAACTGATCAATAAACGTCTGGGGCTTTTCTCCTACAGAGCAGCAGAGGGGACATGAGTGAGCATTTCACTCCTCCTCTCCCAGCCTTGCTTCTTGACCTTTTGTGATGTTTTCTTCCATGGCCAGAACACACAGACACTGCAGTCTGGAATTCTGGAAGCTTGTGGTCCCCAGCAGGAGAATGGACTGGTGCAGCATGATGCATGTTAAAACAGGACACGCCAAATCTCTGGTGCCTGTAAGACTACGGGCCGTGAGGAGGTCAGTCTGTTCAAGCCAAATGCTTTTCGGGGACCAACCCAGCATCCATTAGGATGCTTTTGGAAGAAGGGGAATGGCCCATTTCCCCCAAAGACTTAATGCAGCGGGGTGGGAGAGTACAATTTGCTCAGCCTGTCTTCAACCACAGCAGAGCCCCTCGTGCAGCTTCAACAGACTCTTGCAAACTCAAGGAGACCCACCCAGCTTTTGGGAGCTTCGTTCACCTCTGAGGGGCCTCAATCACCTATTCCTGCCTCTCATGGCCCCTTACAGTCCATGGTCTCAGAATAGCACCATCCCCCAACCAAACCTCACAAACCTGCCCCCACCCCACACCCCATCACATGGAAGCCTCCTGGAGAATCGTCCAGCCTCCCCTTCCCGGGATGACCATGGCAGTGAGCACCCAGGGCTCCCCCTTGAAACTCTCTCCTCCCTCCCCTTTCTCCGTCCCATAGTTAGTGAACCCATCTGGAGCTCTGCTTCCTGCACTTGAACTGAAGATTTCCTGATTTAAAAGTCACACATGCAGGGCCCTTGGGTGACTCAGTTGGTTGAGTGTCCAACTCTTGATCCCAGGGTCGTGGGATTGAGCCCCTCATGGGGCTCCAAGCTAGATGTAGAGCCTGCTTAGGATTCTCCCTCTCTCCCCCCTCTCTCTCCCTCTCTCCCTCCTTCTCTCTCTCTCTCTCTCTCCCCTTCCCCCACTCACAGAGGCGTTCTCTCCCAGAAAATAAAAAAATAAATAAGACTCACACATATACAGTAAGTCCAGTCCTTCAACAACCAACAGTTATTCATTCTGTGTCTACCAAGGGCATTCTTCTATGTCCTCAGACTGATTTGAACAAATAGGACAAGATGTAGAGCATGTGGAAATTACTGAAACTTGCAAAGAAGAAAAAAATTAAAATGTAATCCATTCAGCAATTATGAAGGAACGATGGGGTTAACATTTTTAGTGTATTCTTTTCCAGACATTTCCTATCTGTTTTTAATATGGTTGAGATTGTAGTGTAAACCTAATTTGTGTCATGACTTTCTCAGTCCATTTGGGCTGATATAACAAAAATACCATAGAGTGGGCACCCCAAACACACTTCTGGAGGCTGGAAATCCAAGAGCAAGGTGCCGGGAGATTCAGTGTCCACTGAGAACCTGCTCCCTGCTCTTCCTGGTGTGTTGGCACATGGCAGGAGGGGAAAAAGAGCTCTCTGAGGAACAAGGACGCTAATCCCATTCCTGAGGGCTCCTCCCTCATAACCCAATCATCTCAAAGTCCCCACCTCCTAATAGCATCATGTTGGGTGTTAGGATTTCAACAAATGAATTTGGGGGGAGGGAGACACAGACATTCAGTTCATCATAGTGATTTAAAAATTTTTTTTAATGTTTATTTATTTTTCAGAGAGAGAGGCACACACAAGCACAAGTGGGGGAGAGGCAGAGAGAAAGGGAGACACAGAATCTGGAAGCAGGCTCCAGGCTCTGAGCTATCAGCACAGAACCCAATGCGAGACTCGAACTCAAGAATCGTGAGATCATAACCTGAGTCAAAGTTGGACACTTAACCGACTGAGCCACCCAGGCGTGCCCATTATAGTGATTTTTAAACATAACATTATGTCATGACCATTTTTTTTTTCTATTAGGACTGCCAAATTTAGCAAACAAAAAATCAGGACATTAAGTTAAAATTGGACTGGAGACATAACGAATAAAGTTTTAGTATAAGTATGTCCCTAGTACGGCATAGGACATGCTTACATTAAACAATTATTCATTGTGTTTCTAAAATTAAAATTTAACTGCTGTTCTGTATTCTATCTGGCAACACCATGGTTTAAAATTCACACAGGCTTTTGGGGGAGAGGCCTCATTTTTGCCATTAGCCTCCTTCCCTCCTTCTGCTTGGAACATACCAACCTTGAACAGGTCACCTGCACCTGCCACACAGTCTCCTTCTGACCAGACACTCATGCCCCATGTTTGAGTGACTTCTTACTCACTGGCCAAGGGGCCTCCCATCCATCTATCTGTCCCATCCCATCTCTATCTCTCCCCCTCCTCTTATCCTGACTGGTTTTCTTCCTAGTGTTTATCCCTCACATAACATCATATATGTGTTTACTGTCTGGCTCCATCTATTAAGGTAAAAGGCCCCAGAGAGCAGGGGCTTCATCTGTTTTGTTGGTTTTTCTTTTGTTTTACTCCCATACCTCAGTGTGTAGAACAACACCCGCTCAATAGATATGTGTTAAGTGGATGGATATATGTGTATACATGTGTGTATCTGGTTATCGATTCTATTCTATTGAACAATGGTCTATTCTTGAACCATTACCATGATGATGTAATTATTGTAGCTTCAAAAGTTTTTTGTTGTTGTTGTTTTGGTTTTGGTTCTCGTTTTTAATATCTGATAGAGCCAGCCCACTCATTAATCTTATTTTACACTCTTTATCCTTGGTCATTTTCAACTGATTGTTCTTCTGTCTAAATTTAGAGGCATAAAAATGGCAAACAATTATGGAGAGAGCACTTACTCTGTGCCAGCTATACTCCTCTTGATAAAAGAGTAAGAAGTCACTTAAATATCGGGCTTGAGTGTCTAGGCAGGAGGAGGGTCTGTGGCAGGTGCAGGTGACCTGATCAAGGTTGGAAAGTTCCAACCAACTAAGCCATGAGGCAGGTAATATATTTATCCCCACTTTCCAGATGAGTGAACTGAGGCATAAGTAACTACTTTGGGGTCAGCAGAACTGATGTTTGAACCCAGGATGCCTCCAGAGGCCATCTTCTGAACATTCTGTGCCACCACAGTGAACTTCCACAAACTCAGCGGCCATAAAGCCACACACACTTGTTAGCTCACAGGGCCATGGACTGGGAGTCTGGGGTACAGCGTAGCTGGGTCCTTGGCTCAGGTCTCACAGGCTGAAATCATGGTGTCCATGGAGCTGTAATTCTCCTCTGAGGCTGCGATCCTCTTCCAGGCCCACTGGTTCTGTGCATGTGGCCCCCACAGCAGCTTACAGAATAGCACCTTGCTTCTTCTTGAAGCCAGCAGGAGTGCCTCTTTCTCTTCTTTCTTTAAATTTTTAATTTTTTTTCAACGTTTATTTATTTTTGGGACAGAGAGAGACAGAGCATGAACGGGGGAGGGGCAGAGAGAGAGGGACACACAGAATCGGAAACTGGCTCCAGGCTCTGAGCCATCAGCCCAGAGCCTGACGCGGGGCTCGAACTCACGGACCGCGAGATCGTGACCTGGCTGAAGTCGGACGCTTAACCGACTGCGCCACCCAGGCGCCCCTCTTTAAATTTTTAAAAGTGTGTATTTATTTATTTATTTTGAGAGAGAGAGAGAGAGAGAGAGAGAGAGAGAGAGAGAGCGCTCAAGCAGGAGAGGAGCAGAGAAAGGGAGAGAGAATCCCAAGCAGGCTCTGCACTGCCAGTGCAGAGCCCGACTCAGGCCTCAAACTCACTAACCATGAGATCACTGAGCCAAAATCAAGAGTCAGTCACTAAACCAACTGAGCCACCCAGGCGTCCCAGGAGCACCTCTTTCTATAACTTCATCTCCTGCCACTGGCCAGAGAAAACTCTGCTTTTAAAGGGCTCCCCTGATTGAGCCAGGTCACCCAGATAATCTGTGTCTTAAGGTCAACCATCTTGGGACTTTATTTACATCTTGCAAAATCCCTTCACAGCAGTAGCTAGGTTAGTGTTTGATTAACTAGCCAGGGCAGGATTGTGAGGGACCCATCTTAAGAATTCTGCCTACCAGTCTTTTAATTGTGTTTAGTTATTAATTAGGTACAATTAAGCCCGACAAATCACAAAACAACTCCCACTGAAAATATCTTTGTTATAATCAGAGATCCCAAGTTGAAGGGGCATGCCACACCACAGAGGATCACACAGGGAAGCTCTGGGGTCATTCAGGAAGCAGGGGTGAGGCAGGATGGGGGACCTCAGAGCAGGAGAATTTATTGTGACTTCCCTAGAAAGTAACCAGGCTTAGCATTGGCTGGTTTGAATAATTTCAGCAGGTGCTGGTCTGGGTCTAGGTGTTTGGTACATAGGATGATTAGAGCAGGGAGATAGAGGCTCAGCTGTGATAAAGGACCTGACTGGGACTGTGGGCTCTGGACTGGCTGGTTTGCAATTTGGAAGACAGACCCACAGGCAATCTCTAGGAATTGGTAACCCTGGGAGAGGCAGTCTCTCTGGGCTCAGTGAAGCCCCAGATGCCAAAGCATCAGAACACAGAAAAGATAAGACATGATGAATGCACACAGATGCCCCATTTGGTCAAGCTCAAGTCCTTTCCTCACCTCCCATGACCTCCCCCCACCCCCCAGAATAAAACAATTTGTTCTTCTGATTCACATCGTTTTAAATTTGCATGGCAATTTAGGAAGAATGTCATCTTTATGACAGTCTTCCTATCCAGGAACATAGTATACCGCTCTATTCATTCAAGGTTTTTTTTTTTTAAGTTTATTTATTTCTTTTGAGAGAGAGAGAGAGCATGGGAGAGGGGCAGAGAGAGGGAGAGAGAGAATCCCAACCATTGCAACCCATCCCAGTGCAGAGCCTGATGCAGGGCTCAGTTTCATGAACTGTGAGATCATGACCTAAGCCGAAATCAAGAGTCAGATGCTTAACTGAGTGAGCCACCTAGGTGCCCCACTTTTTTTTTTTTTTAATAAACTCTCAGTAAAGTTTTATACTTTTCTTTATGTAAACCCTCACTCTTTTGTTATGGCTATTCCATATATTTTACGGGCTTTATTGCTGTAAGAAACGGGATTTTCCTTTATATTTCTTACCTGGTTATTACTAATATATAGGAACTTCATGTTTTTCCAGCTTTGTTGACAGATAATTGAGATCCAATAAACTGCACATATTTAAGGTGAGACTTTAATATGTTTGAATAATGCATACACCCATGAAACGATCGCCATAATTAGGATAATGAACATATCTATTAGTCCCCAAATTTCCTCAAGCCTTTTTCCAATCCCTCCCAACCCATCCGCCCATCACCAGGCAACAATGGTCTGCTAGCTGTCACTATCCATTTTTTTATTGTATTTTCAGCTGCTAAAATGTCATATTACTTTTCATAGTTTTTCAACTTATTCTATAGAGTTTTCTAGTACACAAGCAGATCATCAATACATCATCACAATTTTACTTCCTACTTTTGACATTTACATCACCTAATCCTAACCCCTGCAAAGCGTGTTAGCAACAATTCACAGAAGAGTGCCAAACCCTGTTTGCGACTCTTGCATCATTTCTGACTCTCATTGGAATGACTGGTCTTGAGCCCCTGTTGCAATGGTAAATCGGCTGCCATCTGGAACCAGGCTTCGAAACACAGAGAGCAAGTTCTGTGGCCAGGTAGGGTCCTCTTTCTAAGCCGGGATCTGAGCACACCCTAACCCTGTCTCCTGCCTTGTCATTTCCAACCCTCTTTGATCATCCCCTCCTCTGCATCTGGTACAGATTTATTGTGGTATCTCTCACACAAGAGCAGGATCCCTTCCCACCTGCCTTTCTCCATGACCAGACTGTGAACGAAAGCAGAAATTGTGTCTTTTTCATCCTATTGACCAAAACACCTCACGCATGGTAGATACTTCACAAATGTTTATTAAATTAAACTGAAATACAGTAAGGTTTACTTAAAGCTGTGGCTTCCAAACCTGGATGTACATTAGAATCACCTTAGAAAATTAGTGGGGGGAGAGAAAAAAAAATACACACACACACACACACATTCTTAACATATTTTTTTAACTAGTAAATGAATAAAAAAAAAGGCTATATTTTCCCACGTCCCATCCCATACCCCCTAAATTAGAATCTCTCTGGTCTGGTCCTAAAAGCCTGAAATTTGTATTTGTATTTTTCTTTTTTTTTTTTTTTTTTTTTTTCAACATTTATTTTTGGGACAGAGAGAGACAGAGCATGAACGGGGGAGGGGCAGAGAGAGAGGGAGACACAGAATCGGAAACAGGCTCCAGGCTCTGAGCCATCAGCCCAGAGCCCGACGCGGGGCTCGAACTCACAGACCGCGAGATCGTGACCTGGCTGAAGTCGGATGCTTAACCAACTGCGCCACCCAGGCGCCCCAGTATTTGTATTTTTCATATGCTCCATGGATTCTTATCCAGCCAGCCTTGCACAGGCTGATGATCAGTTTGGAGAGCCACTGTCTTTAAGCGGTAAAGACAACCTGGTAGTAAAGCCCCCTTATATTATAAAATGTGGGTGCTAAAGGATTTCTAAAGCGCTGGTCAGCTCTTACATTTTGCAGTGGGTAAAACCTCCAAAAAGTAAAGTGCTTTGCCTAACGTGCTTTTGGTCACCCTGGTTAGTCTCAGACAAAAGCTGGGACCCAGAGAGTCTGCCTCCACCTTCCCTCTTGACCTCCCTAGGATTCCACGTCGCCCTTGGCAGAAATGAATCTTGCCCCAGCTTGTGGAGCAGGGACAACCAGGGAAGCATGTTGAGAATAATTACTTGGGGAGGGCTATGAATGAGGACTCTAAACCAAACCAAAATTTTCAGCCAAATGCTTGGATGCGGGTTCTGAGATAATTCTAACTCTTCAGATAGTTATAAACAAACACGAAGCCAGACAGCAGGCGATAATTCTGCAAGCCACCTCTGTCGGATGCATTATTTACAAGGTGGGAAATGTATTTTGTGCATTTCTTTTTCTTCACAGACATTCAATAAAAGCCCCAAGGCAAACAGAGCCTGCCAGTTGGTCTCCCTACACCATCAGGGAGCCCTCACGCCCCCACACCCACACCTCACATCCCTGAGTCCTCCCCGGGGGAAGCCGTCGTCCAGGCCTGACCACCACAGGGAATATGCCCCAGGACTACTCAGAGACCCTCAGGAGAGGAGAGGACGTGGCAGACCATCTGGCCCAGTCTGGGTAATTTACAGGTAAGAAAAGCGAAGCTCAGAGAGGGAAAGTGATTTGCCAACAGCCACCAGCAAGACAGGGCAAAGCTAAGCTGAGCATAGACTTGGGCTCTTGCCATCTTGAAAGCCGCATGCTCTGGGAGCCTGGGTGGCTCAGTCGGTTAAGCGTCCGACTCTTGACTTCAGCTCAGGTCATGATCTCACAATCCAGGGGACTGAGCCCTGCATGAGGCTCTGCACTGACAGCACAAAGCATGCTTGGGATTCTTTCTCACCCTCTCTGTCTCTCTGTTGTCCCTCCTAGACTCATGCTTTCTCTCAAAATAAATAAATAAACTTAAATACATATATATATATTTAAAAAAAGAAAATTGCATGTTCAATTTTGCGCACTTTATTCCTGGGGAAAAGTTCTTTGGGTCTTATCTTATTTACACAGAGGTCCATGACCTTCAGAGTGTTGAATGTCTAAGTGCCCACCACCCCAGGGGTGACCCTCTCCTCTCTCACCTTCTATTCAGCCTCCATCACGTATAACCTGCATTCCTGCAACAACCTCCTGTGTTGTGCTGCCTCCGGGTCTGCCAGAGTATTCGCTCTAAAATGCAAATGTACCCACATGGCTGGCCTGCCTGTAGGACCGCCGTGTATCCCACGAAGCCCTCCATAATCTGGCTCTCTAGTCTCAAAACTCACTGTTTGGCTGTTTTTCCCACCCCCACAGCTGCAGACTGGGGCCTCAGCAGGGGGATTCGAACCCTTTGATTTGGCCATCAAAGCACTGTCTCTGGATGACCAAACAGCATCCCACATCATTGAGGAAGGCCCCTTCATCTCTGTTCTGACCCTCAATAGACACTTAAAAAAATTTTTTTAATGTTTATTTTTGAGAGAGAGAGAGAGAGCATGAGCAGGGGAGGGACAGAGAGAGAGAGGGAGACACAGAATCCGAAGCAGGCTCCAGGCTCTGTGGTCCAGCACAGAGCCCAACACGGGCCTTGAACCCATGAACGTTGAGATCATGACCTGAGCCGAAGTTGGACACTTACCAGACTGAGCCACCCAGGCGCCCGTCAATAGACGCTTCTTAGGTGCTTTCTTAAACCCACTGAAGAACTGCACCCGCCCCCCCTGCCCCAGCCACTGTGGCTATATATACAAGCTCCCCTAGCAATGAGAGTCTGATGGTACTGGAATTTGAGCACTTAGAATTCAACTACCATGTGTTAAGAGTCTGTTTTGACCCAGCTGATGTGCCAAGTGCTCAGAAATGAGCAGAAATAGAGCACGGCACCCCATTATTAGCTATCAGGGAAATACAAATGAAAACAATGGACTACTCTTCACACCCAGTGGGAGGGCTATAATAACAAAGATAACAAGCGTTGGTGAGGATGTGGAGGAATCAGAACCCTCATGTACCCCCGAGAGGGTATACGAGGGAGCCGCTGCTTTGGAAAACAGTCTGACAATTCCGCAAATAATTACACAGACCCAGCAATCCTGCTTCCAGACATCTACCAAAGGAAAATGAAAACACATGTCCGCATAAACGTTTGTGTGTCGGTGTTCATAGCGGCTGATTCCTAATAACTGAACACTAGAAACAACCCAAATGTCCAACCACCAACGAAGAGACAGATAGAGGTGGTCTATCCACATGATGGAATGTTATTCAGCAATAAAGAGGAGCGAAGTATTGATACATGTTACAACATGAACGAACCTTGAGAACATGACGCTAAGTGAAAGAAGCCAGACCCAAAGGATGCATGCTGTATGGTTCCATGTATATGAAATGTCTAGAATGGACACATTTAAATTTAAAGAAACAGAAGGTAGATTCATAGTGGCCCAAGGCTGGGGTCGTGGGTCGAAAATTGATTGTAATATTGGTCCCACAACCGTGAATGGATTCAAAACCACTGAATTATACACCTTAAATGGTCAACGGATGGCATGTAACTACATCTCAATAAAGTGGTTCTGAAAACAATAAAACCCAACCTCTGCTCTCCGTGAAATCTCTGGAGTGACCAACTTGCCCTGCTTGGCCTGTGACTTGCCCAGTTTTAGCACTGACAGTCTCATGCCCCAGGAAACCCCTCAGTCCCAGACAAACCCAGGTAATAGGTCACCCTACTGGAACTCCCCCTCCCCGCCCCCCATGGGGATTGCACTGGCAGGAGACAGGGGCAAAGCCCCCACCAGCCGGTCCCGGTCCTGCAAAGACAGGTAATCCTGAGCAGGGGTGGGGTGGGAGGGTGACTCCTCCCGGGCCTGGGCTGACAGAGCCGAACCCATAGGATACCGGTTATTTAAAGGGCGTCTGTGGCCAGAGAGTAAACACCATGTCACCCCAGCCCCGTTCTCCCTTGGGAGATGTTGTTAGCTGAGGGCACAGGGAAGCTGGTCCCTACTCTGGGTCCTGATTTTTTGTAAGCTCACAGAACGACTTTAATCTCACGATCGGTTCTGTTGTCCCCTCAGCCCTTCCTTCTAGAACTCCCCTCCCACCCCAAGTGTCTCCAGTGCCACCGACACAGCTCTACACTTTCACGTGGCTCAGCTAAGCAGCCTGGGTGGAAGGCTTTCCAGACAGCAGATCTGGGAGGCTTAATGATGTTTGGTCTTTCTAAAGCACTTGTAATCATCTCCCATTTTATGGCCCAATTACAAACGTGGCAAATAGTCCAGCCCAGTCTGAGTGCCTCTAATTGTGGCTGAGGGCTGATAAGGAGGATGACGGGATAGTCTCCGCTGGGAGACAGAGCACAGGCCAGAGGTCAGGATGCCCCCCACCCTGCTTCCAGGCAGGACTGACTTGAGCATGAGCCTGAGCCCGCCAGGATGGGAATCACTTTTCCCAGGGGAGAGGGCCTCCTGTCACCCTTCAGCAATCAGACCCTCTTCCCAGCTAACCTCACACTGTCTTGCCACGACTACAGGTGATTCCCTCTGGATAGGCTCTGCGACCACAGGGTGTAGACATCACTTACTGTGGGTCTTCCATGAGAAGGCAGTTGTAACAGGCACTTAAAAAAGAGTCCACAGTTTACTCTGCACACACAACAGCCAGAACCGTTTTAAAACTTAAGTCAGTGACTGTCACAGCCTTGCTGAAAACCTTCCTTGGGATTCCATAACCATTATTTTAAAAAAAAAAAATTTTTTTTAATGTTTATGTATTTTTGAGAGAGAAAGAGAGAGAGAGAGAGAGAGAGCAGGGGAGGGGCAGAGAGAGGGAGACAGAATCCGAAGCAGGCTCCAGGCTCCAAGCTGTCAGCACAAAGCCTGATGTGGGGCTCGAACTCATGGACCGTGAGATCATGACCTGAGCTGAAGTTGGACACTCAACCAACTGAGCCACCCAGGCGCCCCATTCCCACCACCTTTAGAATAGAACCTCAAGTCCTCTCCATGGCCCTGCAAGGCCCTGAATGATCCAAGCTCTGACTGTCCCTCTAACTTCATGTCTGAGCACATTCCTTCCCTCCTTCCACCCCAGACACCCTGGCCCACAGGCTCTTCTTCAAAAAGCAAGCTGTTGCCTCAGGGCCTTTGCACATGCTGCCTTTCTGACTCAGAATATTGTTCTCCCAAATATGTCCGTGTCTGTCTGCCTCATTCCCTTTAGGTTTTACTCCATTGTCATCTCCTTAAAGAGGGCTTCTCTGACCATCCTATGAAATAAAATAGTACCCATCTGTTACGCTCTATCACTTTCCCCTGCTTTATTTTTCTTCATTGCGTTCATCATTACATTGGATATTTGTTTGGTTATTAGACTACCTCCCTCTGAAAGAACTGAGGTCTACGAGGGCAGGGCCACTGTCAGTTTCATGTTTACTGCTATAACCCCAGGACCCAGAATAATATGGCAGGTGCTCAAGTAACATTTATCAAATGACCACTGTTACTCTCCTTCATGAAATTCTAATGAATCTACCTTCACTTCCCAGATGAGGAAACTGAGCTGGAGAAGGATGATGTGATTAGTCTACAGTCATGTTACTAGTAAGTGGCAGGTATGGAACACAACCACAATCTCTCTAAAGCCAACCCTGTGTGCTTTCAATTACACCACCTCTGAAACGCAGTCCTTTGTGGAACTGTGTGGGCAGGGAATTTAAAAAGAGAGACTCCTCAGAGAAATAAGGAACCTGCCTCCTTCTTTCTCCACCCCCAGTTCTCAGCTGATGTTTTAGGACACTGAGGCTGGGGCAACACCAGTTAGAAACATTTATGGATCCCAAAGCTACGTGTGCCCTAAGGGCACTTATGTTATTAAGGCAACTTCATCCTAGAATCAGAGTGCTGGTGACAAGGAAAAGTTACAGCAGATCTCAGGGTGACAGCAATTATACCATTCAGGGCTTAAGTCCTTCTGGGGAGAACGCTGGAAAGTCACGGAGAAATGAACGAACCGTTAGCATAAATTCCACAACCAAAGTCACTTCGTGGCCTTTTGAGACTTGAAACAAGTTCCAGAAATCAATCAGCTACTAGTTATTAAACAGGACAGTGAACACAGTGTGGATGTTTCACAGAAAATTAAGAGTATCAGGAGGGTACACCTCTCAGAGTTCAGCTAAATCAGAAATGAACAAACTTTTTCTATAAAGGGGCAGACAGTAACTGTTTCACACTTGCCACCTGTCCTGTCTCTGCAACTACTCACCTCTGCTGTTGTCGCCCAAAAAGTAGTCACGGACATGGGGGCACCTGGGCGGCTCAGTCGGTTAAGCATCTGACTCTTGTTACGGTTTGTGAGTTTGAGCCCCACAGCAGGCTATGCACTGACAGTCAAGAGCTTGCTTGGGATTCTCTCTCCCTCTCTCTGCCCCTCCCCCATTCCCTCCCCCTCTCTCTCTCTCTCTCTCAAAATAAATAAACTTTTAAAAAAGCAGTCACAGACAATATGTAAATACATGAGCATGGCTGTGTTCCAATAAAACTTTGCTCACATTGGGGCTCCTGGGTGGCTCAGTCGGTTAAGTGTCTGGCTTCCGCTCAGGTCACATTCTCGAGGTCCGTGAGTTCGAGCCCCGCGTCGGGCTCTGTGCTGACAGCTCAGAGCCTGGAGCCTGCTTCGGATTCTGTGTCTCCCTCTTTCTGCCCCTCCCTCACTCATGCTCTTTCTCCCCCTCTCTCAAAAATATATAAACATTTAGACCAATGTGCTTCTGTGACAAATGAAAAAACTAAGATATGGAGAGATGAGGTGACTGTCACAGCCGGTTATGAAAGAAGGAAAAGAGTGAAACAGTCATTCCACATCCATTCAACAAATATTTATCAAGCATGTATCACATGTTAAGCTATTTTAATTTTTATTTATTTTTTTTTTCAACGTTTATTTATTTTTGGGACAGAGAGAGACAGAGCATGAACGGGGGAGGGGCAGAGAGAGAGGGAGACACAGCATCGGAAACAGGCTCCAGGCTCCGAGCCATCAGCCCAGAGCCCGACGCGGGGCTCGAACTCCCGGACCGCGAGATCGTGACCTGGCTGAAGTCGGACGCTTAACCGACTGCGCCACCCAGGCGCCCCTAGGCTATTTTAAATGTAGAAGAAGAAACGGTAAAGAAAAAAGAAGAGAGACCTGCCTCCCCAGGCCTCACATTCGAGTACACGCAGCAGACAGTAAATTACGTGGATGAGATCATGTTAGCCCACGATGAGTGTATGAATGCAATAAAAGCAGCATAATAAGTCATGGGGCTGCTTGGGTCATGGGGGTATGTGAGGGAAAGGAGACGTGGGTTTCAAGGAAGGCAGCTGAGCCCAAACCTAAAAAAAATGCCACCCTGGGAAGACCCCCATCCTTTAAGCACCCACCTTATATCTATACACACTCTTGTACTTCTCACAGCCCTGTCACTACAGATGGGCAAATCGAGGCTAACAGAGCCAAGATGCCTGCTCACCAAGTAAGCCTGGAAGGATTTCCAAGCCAGACCTGTCTGGCACTAAAGATCGGACTCTTTCTTTCAATCAGATGACTTAGGAGTCCCCTCAGAAATTTTTATGTTATTTTTTTACGTTTTATTTATTCAAGTAACCTCTACACCCAACATGGGGCTCGAAATCACAACCCTAGGATCAAGAGTCACATGCTTTTCTGACTGAGCCGGCCAGGTGGCTCATCCCCTCAGGAATTTTTTAAAAATATTTTTTTATGTTTATTTTTAGGAGAGAGAGAGCACTAGTGGGGGAGGGACAGAGAGAGGGAGACAGAATCCAAAGCAGGCTCCAGGCTCTGAGCTGTCAGCACAGAGCCTGACACGGTGCTGGAACGCATGAACCGCGAGATCGTGACCTGAGCCAAAGTCAGATGCTTAACCGACTGAGCCACCCAGGTGCCCCCCCCTCCCCGATTCCTGAAAACATCCATCACATGTTCAGTTTGGGGCCCGACTGTGTACTAAAATGCAGATTAAATGTGAACTAGGTGATACAGCACCCCAACCTCCTTTGATGACCTGGTGCTTGAAATGACGATTTTGCTTTAAAAAAATTAAGCTGGCTTATTTCTAAAATGTTTCAGATTGTGTCTCTCCACGAGGTAGGAGACAGGTTTCAGGCTGCTACTCTCAAGCTCTGCAAACAAAACCTTCATGAATAATATTTATTCCCAACCAATGAAAATCCAGAACAAAATGTGTGCCTTCTTCAAACTGGTTTCCGAAGTACTAGGGACGCTGAAAGCCCTCAAGCGTAATTTTGATCAGCTTTATGCAGCTTGCTGATTTGATCAAATGGCCGTGAGGCAAGGAATTCTCACTGTCTTCTTGAATTCCTGCTCGAGCGTTCCTCATGCATCCCGTCATGGGGATGCCAGGGGCCCTACTGGAGTCAACCTAACGAGATATCACTAATGGTGGGAATGGCTCCACCGGCCGGGACGTGGGGAGCACTCGCGCCCACCCGAGCAGTGAGCGGTGTTTAGCTCAAGGACAGACTGCTGCATATGTTCACTCCATATGCACCCTGTGCTCCAACTGTTCCTTCTGGAAGGAAAAGGATGTTTAAATAATCATTCTGTTCGTTGACTGTTATGAGCCAGAAACGGACACCGGGGCCTTCAATGCCTTTAATGAGCGTGCCTGGCTCCCTTGCACAGGTCCAGGTGGAGGCCCAGGGAGAGGCAAGTGAGGGAAGGAGGCCCCCACCCACGGGGTCCACCAGGCACATGCACGATCCTAGAGGTAGGGGCCCCCTTCCATTTTGCATCTACCTGCCTCGTAGCTTTCATCACACTGCATGAGAGCGCATGTTCACATGTGCACACACACATACCCACGCACATGTACACACATATACACACGTCCATGCACACACACCCACAACAACTCAACCTTGCCATAAGTCAGCTGTTAGGAAACACTGCATGTCACCTACTAGCTTCTAGAACCCCCCAAACCAGGCCTGAACTGAACCTGCGGGACCTGCAGCAGTGGTTTGTGCCAACGGGCAGTGCGCTGCTCAACTTGTGTCTGCTCCTGCTGGTCACCCCCATCTGCATCTCTGATGTTGGGTCTCATGTGCCTGTTTTGTTTTGTTTTGTTTTTTAACCTTTATTTATTTTTGAGACAGAGAGAGACAGAGCATGAATGGGGGAGGATCAGAGAGAGGGAGACACAGAATCAGAAGCAGGCTCCAGGCTCTGAGCTGTCAGCACAGAGCCCAAGGCGGGGCTCGGACTCACGAACCACGAGATCACAACCTGAGCGAAAGTCAGACGCTTAACCAACTGAGCCACCCAGACGCCCCTCATGTACCAGTTTTTACGATACCTTGAGTTATAACAAAACTGTTTTCTCTCTTTTTTTTTTCTTTTTCATGAAATGGTCTCTTTTTCATTCTTCTGTCAGAAAGAAAAGAACTTTCAGAGGAAAACAAAAAACAACAGACATCGCTGGTTGCTGAAAACGATTCCCCCTCAATGGCTGTAGCCAGTTTTTTAGTTATGGAGCTCTTAATCCAGGAGAGATTCCCAGGGGACCCCTAGTCCAGCCGCCAGCCTCCAGCCAGTCATGACCGCAGAGTGCCATCCCCAGGCTGAGCAAAAGAAGCCTGGCAGACAGAGCCAGACGGCCCAGGGCCGCTGCTCGCTCATCGCACAATACGGGCAAGTCTGTGCCACCCTAACATGCAGGAACTAATATCGACCCTGTGTACTTTACAGGCTGGGAAGACTTGAAAAAAGTGATTTACAAAGTAATTTTTTTATTTGGAAAAATGTACTTTTTAATATAATTTATCGTCAAATTGGTTTCCATACAGCATCCAGTGCTCATCCCAACAAGTGCCCTCCTCCCTGCCCATCACCCACTTCCCCTTCTGCCCCACTGCCCCCATCTACCTTTAGTTGGCTCTCAGTCCCGAAGACTCTCTTATGGTTTGCCTTCCTCCCTCTCTGTAACTTTTTTTTTCCCCTTCCCCTCCCCCAGGGTCTTCTGTTAAGTTTCTCAAGATCCACATATGAGTGAAAACATATGGTATCTGTCTTTCTCTGCCTGACTTATTTCACTTAGCATAATACCCTCCAGGTCCATCCACATTGCTACAAATGGCCAGATTTCATTCTTCCTCACTGCCAAGTAGTATTCCATTGTATATATAAACCATATCTTCTTTATCCATTCTTCAGTTGATAGACATTTGGGCTCTTTCCATAATGTGGCTATTGTGGAAAGTGCTGCTATAAACATTGAGGTACAAGTGCCCCTATGCATCGGCACTCCTGTATCCCTTGGGTAAATTCCTAGCAGTGCTATTGCTGGGTCATAAGGTAGCTCTATTTTTAATTTTTTGAGCCACCTCCACATTGTTTTCCAGAGCGGCCGCACCAGTTTGCGTTCCCACCAACAGTGCAAGAGGGTTCCCTTTTCTTCACATCCTCTCCAGCATCTATAGTCTCCTGATTTGTTCATTTTAGCCACTCTGACTGGCGTGAGGTGGTATCTCAGGGTGGTTTTGATTTGTATTCCCCTGATGAGGAGTGACATTGAGCATCTTTTCGTGTGTCAGTTGGCCATCTGGATGTCTAATCTTTGGAAAAGTGTCTATTCATGTCTTCTGCCCATTTCTTCACTGGATTGTTTTTCGGGTGTGGAGTTTGGTGAGTTCTTTATAGATTTTAGATACTAGCCCTTTATCCAATATGTCATTTGCAAATATCTTTTCCCATTCTACACATCAGTAATTTTTAAAAAGTCTTAAACGTCACAAAATGAAACAAGTGAACATCTCTAGGAGTAGTAAACCCTTAGACTCCCTTCATTATTATGTCAACATATAGCCAACCATGAGAAGAATGTTTATCCTTAGTCCTAATTAGTGCCTCTTATTTGTCTTCTGGAAGCAGAAAAAAACATATTCAAATCCTGGTGCCACCATCAGGAGCTGTGTGACCTTAGATAAGTCACCTAACGTCTCTGAGCACCCACTTCCTTATCTGTAAAATGAGGCTGTGATAGCTTCCTCAAAGGGCCATTACAATGGCTAAGTGAATCTGTGCATGGAAAGCACAGGGCATATGTTAGGTCTCAAGAAATGGTATTGTTAAGAAATAGTTTTATTACTAAAACAAAACTTCAGAGTTACTAAAATCCACTTTATTCTCTTGTTCTTCTCCGGAATCCACATCCCTGATGCCTGTCACTGTTCCCAGTTCTCTAATCCCTGTCTTTCGCACGAGCGATTCTTAAACTCTTTATGGTTCTTAGCATTATTGACAATCTCATAAAAATTTCAGACCCTCTCCACCAAAAATTCGCCCACAATTTCAAGAAATTCAGGAAACTTTTGAAGCCCATCCGCATGCCCCCCACAAAGTTCATGGACTGCAGCTGGAAACCTCAGGTTTAAGAATTCCCTTACTGCCCGCCCCCCAACAAACTTGTGAGCAGTTCCCCCAGAAACAGCCCTTTCTGGCAGACTCTGGTTTCTGAAAGGGCCTGCCCGCCCTGGAGTGACTTCAAATACAAGTTTTTGGCAAGTGCAGGGATCTGGAGGAGACTGGGGTTTGGGCAGAAATAATCAAGCAGAGGAGAAATGTACCTCAGCACAGCCTGAGTCTGGAAGAACAAAGGCCCAATTACCAACCTCAGACTTTCAAATTGTCAGGCTCAGTTTATAGGAAACCTTTCTCAGTTAAGAGGCATTAATAGCACCAAAGGGACAAAGCTGAGTCAGAGGCAGCAGACACTGAAGCTGGCAGGGACACATCCAGGAGCTCGCAACTACAGGTCCCTTGACAAAATTGCAAAGACCCCAATGGGCTGGTCTGGGAACCCTGTTCATGAGCCAGTGCTCCGCCCTCCCCAACTTTTAACGGTAAGGTCCACATCCCTTCCACACACAGGGGCTCAAGACAGGATCTTACCATCTCTTGCCACGACCACAGTGAATCCCATTCACTTGGAGCCTCCTGTTAGCCCCACTGTGAGTTCAGAGAGGGGTCCTGCTGAAGGGTCCCCCAGAACTGCCCAGGAGAGGTGTCTGAAATCAGACAGATGCCTGCATCGGCATCTAGCTTCTACTGCTTCCTTTATAGGCCTCGGAAAGTCACTTAATCTTTCTGAGTCCAAGTTTCCTCATCCATTACAGCTGGATAATCCCCATCTCTTGGGGTTGTGTTGAGCATTAAATGAAGTAATATACCTAAAACATACATTACCTACAATCTAGTAAGCCCTCAGTGAATGGCACTATTCACTGGTATTATTGCAGTTATTAACATTACCCACAGGAAAAGGGATTGCACCAATATGGCCATTTCACCAAACGTGTGTTAAAAGCCTACTGTGTGTAGAGGCAATAGGCAATAAGATGCATGTAGGATTGAAAGGAGAAGAGACCATTTTCAGACAATTAGAATCTCCATTTACTACCAATTGTTGTGATGCTATTTGTTCTGTGGACCTCTAAGGAACTCCGTCTTGCAGAGAATATTTAGTCAGTTGCTCTATGGTTGGGAGAATACAACTACCATTGAGGGAAAATTCTACAGTTAGACTTTATGTTCATTTACACTAGCCTTTGCCCTAGTGAATCCTAATTAGTGAGATTTGTCTACAAGGAAAGAAACCCAACTGACTTACCACCTGTAAGCCAGAAGCTTTGACAGCTATTTTATTCAAGCTTCACAAGCCTGCTAGGCAGGTATCATAATCCTCTTTTGTAAGAGGAGACATTTCAGCTCAAGAGAGGTCCATGGAACACTCTTTGTTTGAGATCATAAGTTGACTTCTGGGATTTCAACACAAGCTGCCATGACGCTCCATGCAGCACTGTCTTAGTACAACTTCAACCTGCAAAGCACTGGTAAGAGCTGGGATGAGCTCAGGCTGGTTCAAAGGAGCCAAGTGAGGGACCAAAGAGGAAGGAAGACCTCGGGGGTCCTGTTAAAGAGAAATCACATTGAACACTCTCCAAACATGGCAAGAAAGACTTTAATGTGATGCCTGCACTAGAGGGGAGGGAATGAACTCAATTGCAAATACAGCAGGCCCTGCTGGGGACTTGTGGCCAATGGGCAGGGTGAGAGCAAGGCTGGGAAATTCCTAACAGGAACTTGGTGAGGTATCCAAGGTGGAGGTGGTTGGGAGGAACTTGGACACATGTCAAGGGTGGGGGGGGTGGTGCTGATTCTCCCTGAACTGGCTTGTCAGTGTTCTAACTAAAAAACTGTGCTCAGCAGGCCAAGGGTAGAGCCCCAACCAAGGCCTAGCTGAGAAGAGGCTCAGGAGAGCCCGGCTAAAAAGCTTGGTTGAGGAGCAAGCCTTTGTCAGTCCAGTGTGGCATCTCGCAAAAATGGCCACACTTCTCCATCACTTCTTGGGTCTGGGCCTTTTGTAATGTGACTCTGCAGTGATTTCCTTAAAGTCATAGTATCAGGTGCCTTCTCCTTTGAATCTGGGCTGACCTTGGGACCGGCTTCAGCCAATAGAAAACTATGGAAGCCACATGGTGCCAGTTTGGAGGCTAGATCTTTCTCTCTCTTCTACCAAGATGCCACGTGAACAAGCCTAGGGGGGACTTATGGATGGCCAAAGAAACAAGGCGCAGTCCCGCCCACACCTCCTTCCTTGCCCCTGCTGACATCCCCAGAGGCAGAGCCCCCCTCCTGGTCCTTGGCTGCCTGGAGACACATGAGTGGGCCCAGAGGCAACCAGAGGAAATGCCTAGCAGATCCCAGCCCAAAGTGCTAACCTATAGAAGCCTGAGCTGAATAAATGATTACTACTTTCAGCCACGAATTTTGGGGCCGTTCGTTAGGAGGCAATAGAGAATTGATACAATTTCAAACAGGTCCACAAATCGGAATCATCTGAAGAGCTTTAAAAAATACTAGTGCCTGGATCTTCCGCTATTCCCCACAGAGCTTCTCATTCAGAGTTAACCCCAGCATCAAGCGTCTCAAAGGCTCCCCAAGCAACGTCAATGTGGGGCTCAGCTCGAGCATCACTGCCCTAGTTCCTCTGGCTTGGGCCACCTGGATGTAGCCAGGTGGACTCTCCAGGTGTGTGGAGGACACAGGGGAGGTACACGGGTAGGTAATGACGAGTTGTCATCAGATCCAAGGGTCTATGGATCAGAGGCAGTGCTTCTCAAACCTTAATGTGCATTCTAATCACCTGAGGCTCTTGTTAAAATAGTCTGATTCAATTGATGGGGGGAGGGCCTGGGAGTCTGCATTTCTAACATGCTCCCAGGTGACACTGCTGCCGTGTGGGAACCATACATTAGCTGGTCTATGGGAACTTATTGAGACCCCTTCCTTACACTCTTCAGATGCTTGGCAGCCACCTCGGAGCTCAACTTTCTCACGGGAACTGTTGTGATCTGCAGGAGAGCCACCTCCAAATAATGAGATTTTTATTTATTTGAGAGAGAGAGCAAGCATGAGCCAGCGAGGGGCAGAGGCGGGGTAGCGGGGAGAGAATCCCAAGCAGGCTCTACACTGCCAGCACAGAGCCTGACTTGGGCTTTGAACTCATGAGAGATCATGACCTGAGCCGAAACCAAAAGTCAGATGCTTAACCGACTGAGCCACCAAGGTGCTCCCAAATAATGAGAATAATGCCACTCTGAGGGGCATAGGCAGGCCCTAGAGCTCTGCTTAGCAATTCCAGACCTCCGTGGAGTCAATTCTAGGACAGGGCCTCTGTCAAATCCAAAGAAGGGCGCTGTATGCATTTGCTAGAGCTGCAGCAACTGAGCACCCCAGACCGGGCGGCTTAAACAACAGAAATGTATTTCCTTACAGTTCTGCAGGCTGCTCGTCCAGGATCAAAGTGCCTGTAGGCCTGGTTTCTTCTGAGGCCTCTCTCCTTGGCTTGCAGATGGCTGTTTTCTGTGTCCTCACATGGTCTTCCCTTTGTACCTGTCTGGGTCCTGATCTCTTCTGATAAGGGCACCAGTTATATTGCAGGAGGGCCCACACTAGTGACCTCATCTTAATTTACTCACCTCTTTAAAGACCCTATCTTCACATACAGTCATATTCTGCGGGTTGGGATTTCAACACAGGAATTTGGTGGGTAAAACCCAGCCTCTAATAGACACTGCTTTTCTCTGCCCTCCTCTGTGGAACCGGTAACATGGCTATCTTTAACTGGCTGTAGCCTGCCCAGCAGAGCCAGGCTGGAAGGCAGGTGCTGGGCTGTGAAGCCCTTTCAAAGGCAGAAGACAGCAAGACAAAGCCATGTTTGGAAGTGAGAGAGTGGGCTGGTGTGGCCAGAGTGTATATAAAATACCTGAAGAAAAATGGTATTTTCTCTCAGAACAGCCCATACGAGAGCACGGATCTATAGTATGAAAATCCCTGTCTAAGCAAACCAAACGCCTGATGTGCTTAACTTGAACTAAGAAAATGGTCAAGGGATGATCTTAAAGCACCTGAGACCATACAGGGGAACCATGCAACTGTTTGGATTAGGACTCTGGGGGTCAAACTGCTGCCAAAGCTTGAGAGGACCATGGGGCGGGGGGGCTTCCCTGAGCATTAGTGCAGCACGTCAGGACTTTTCTTCCTAATAAGGTCTTACCACCTGGTTGACCTGAGCCTCATTTCCTCCTGTGTAACATGAGGTTAGTTCCACCTCCCCCATAGCGTTTGGTGAAGATTAAATGATAAGCTGTATCAGCATGGAAATGTGCCCACATTCCCAGGCTCCATCCTTCTTCATCTCCTTGGCACCCATCCCACCCCACCTGCCTTGGGGAATTTTGCTCAGCTCTTCCTCGGCCCTGGTCTTTCAGAAGAGTTCTGCCTAACCATTGCCTGGCTTTTTGCAGAGCACTTAGGACGAATGGAGGGAGAGAGAGAGAGACCGCACCAGAGAGGCAGAAGGCAGGGCGACAGGCTCTGGCCCGTTGGGTCAGGCCCAGGCCTGATGTGAGAGAGGTTAAATCTAGCTGCCCAGTAAAGATCTCAGGCCGAGGAGAGGCAAGGGAGGGGAAAGCAGCAGCAAAAACACTGAAGTATCAGGGAACATTCTGGAATAGTTGCCAAACGAGAGCTTCTGAGGGAGGCCACAGAGTGTGGGAAAAGGAAAGGGAACATTGACAGATTTTGCTGTGGCTCGAATTCCATCATTCAGTGCTCTTTGAGAGATGCCAGCAAAGATTGGAATTCCTGCTTAATTACTTCTGTCTGCTAGAATTTGCTTCTGACAGCACGACTCAATGCAGAGACTGGAGAACATGAAGCCCTGGGTTTTATGTACGAGAGACCCATCCACATCCATGGCATGTCCACCTGTGTATCTACCTCATCTCCTTCTGCAATTTCTGCTACTTCGTAAATGGTATTGTATAATTGTTATTATTAGCCACTGGCCATATGCTCTGGGCCCGACATCCACATCCTTCTGAGAAATGACCCGAGATTCTGGAAATCTCCCATCCCCTCATCTCTCCAGTCCCTAACCCCCTCCAGACTCACCTATAGAAAGTCTGTTTCAGGATGATTGGAGGAGAGACTATCAGGGCTGGTTCCCACCTGTCGGAGCCTCCTGAAAAAACCAGAGAGCAGGTCCCTTTCCAGGAGCTATATATAGCCTCTAAGACAGAAGATCTCTCTACCCCAGTAACGTTAAGCTGTACTCCCCTGGGGACGGAAAAACCACTGACACATCCACAGATCCAAAGGCATAGCAAGCATTGCCCATGGGCTGAAAAACGATGTTATCACATAGATAAGCTATTTTGGAAATATATGTGCTCTGCTAGATTCAGTGTACTCTCTGCTATCCTTTACCTTCTCGATTAACATATACTTTCACACCAGTTCTGTTGTGTGAAGAGAATACCCTAAATATTTTTTTCCAATGTAAAAATAGTTCTCACAAGCAAAAACATTAGCAATCTCCAAATCCTTGAAGGCAGGAGACGTGCCTCCTCTGGGTTCTGGAAGTCTCCAGCCTTCACCTGGAAAATAGCAGCTGGGTTTTGTTCCGAGAGTTGTTTAAGACCAAGAGTCTCTCAAGAAACTCACAGCGTCTGGAGGCCAAGCGATATAGGGCAACATCACATGGCCTGAGGGAAGGGAACATCGCCCACTGACCACCTTGCCGCCTCACTGCACGCCTTCTCAGGGCTGGCCTCCATCTGGGTCCAGCTGTGCCACCACCTAATACCGGGGTTACCTTGCCCAGCTCATCTCTCTGCTCAGGGTCTCAGTCTCCCGACTGCATGGTGAGGAGGTGTTGTTACACGGCTTCAGACATCCTTCCGTGTTGAGCTCCTCATCAGCTGTGCACGGGTGGCCATGAGGAGGACAGGGTTCTTTTCCAGTCTCAAGCCCACAGGGAAAGCACTCTCAAAGCAGAGTGTGGGCAAGCACAGAGCGGTGACCCAACCCTGATATGGGGTGTGTGTACTGAGGGGAGGGGCTAAGGGAGCAGAGAGTGTGGGTGGTATTGCCAGGGAGGGCTTCCTGGAGGGAACGCCCTGGGTCGCAGAAGAGCAGAACAGAGAACACTCTGTGCCAGACAAGCTCAGATTACGTATGACGCACGTGAAGTTTTTAAATTTTCACCCCAAAAGCCACATTATAAAAAATTCCTTCTTCTTTTGCCATCATGCAAATCATCTTGGTACCTATTGATTGCATTTGCATGTGAAGAGGGTTGCTGTGTTTGTAACTGATGTATTTGCATGTGCATTTTAATTAATCCACTTGCTGGTGGTGGTGATTAGAGAGGTAGGTATGGAAATAGGACTCTCTCCTGCTAATAGAATTTGGCACCTCCAGAGTAGGCTGAGTGCCGTCTGACGGTGGCATTATTGCAGGCAGGTGGGAGCTGAGCGGCGACGGCCCCTCCTGACCTGCCCTGCAGGACTGCACACTGGCTGCCCCCTAAACCATGCACTGTCTGGCCCAACCTAAGGACAGGGGAGGGCTGCAAAGAGCGGGTGAGCTTTCGGAGAGACACATTCTGCGTGAAGAGCCCCTTTCTCGTCACGCCACTGTGTTTTCGCTGTGGCTCGGCAGAAGCCATGGAAAAGCCATCACATTGCGTCTGCATACCAGCAATCGGCTTGTCTCTTCTGAAGAAGGCCTCATGGCTATTTAACTACCTTTTTTGCTCTTTGCTCTTTGCAGCTAGAGTTGATAGTATGTCTAATTTGCATCTAACATTTAAATGTATTCATTAAACTCTAGAAGCCACAGCACCTCTTGACAGCCCAGTCTCTGATAACGACTATAGCCGCTTCAGAGGAACATGTCCCTTTCACAGAACTAGCTTCCTAAAACACATTTTTACCCAAATACAAGGTTTTTTTGCATACAGAGGAATCAAGTGACTTCTCTGCTGGCTGTCCCCAGGGAGTGGTGGGAAGAGGGCACAGCAGTGGGTGAGCTCTGGGACCTGGGAGGGGGTTGTTCCCCAGAGTCCTGGCTGATCTGACTCAGAACTCAGAGTGTCTTTTGTCATTGATGGTTTTTTGTTTGTTTGTATTTGTGTTTTTACATTTGCTCAAAATGAGTGAGGCTGACCACCAGCTTGATGCCAGGGAAGAGGCCTCAGTTCTTAAGCGCTCAATTGCCTGAGTCCCCTTTCCTCCACAAGGACCACCTAAGATTCTCTACAGGTGCACTTTTCCAGGAATTGGGAATAACAGGGGAGCTGTATTTGGCACTGCAAGTAAACAAACTCCAAGCGAGTGCTAATATACATTTGATACATCTGGTGTGATGGCTAACAAGGCAACATACGTGTTTGAAAAGAGACTCAAATCAGCATTTTTGAGATGAGACAGAGTCTTAGCATACAAAGTATATGACTGAAAGAAGATTCAGAGGTGGATAGATGGTTGGTAGATAGATAGATGATAGAGAGAGAGAAATAAGATGACAGGCAATAGATAGATAATAGGTAGATAAGAGGCAGGTAGTTAATAAATCAATAATAGATTAGATAGATGATAAATTGACAAATGATTTGAAAAGAGAGAGGATCTTACTATTCATTCAGAAGAATAAAGAGGGAGTTTGACATTGAGAGACTAAAACATCAATATCTGTTATGTTATTTAACATTTACTTGAGTTACGGCTGGAGGAACCACGGCTCTGGCTTGAACTCCCATCTCAATTCAATCCACACTGAATTCCCTGGCCATCTCGCCTGTCCTCCCAACTTTAAACCCCCTCTCAGTGCTATGACTCCCAAATTTATGTCTCCAGTGCAGCCCACTCTTCCGAGCTCCGGACTCATAGCCAGCCACCTTCCAACACCTCCACTTGAGTGTCTAGCAGACCTTCAAGGGTAACACATCCAAAACAGGAATTCTGCTCTCACCCCACAAACCCACTCTGGGCCCACAGTCTTCCATATCTTAGTCTTCCAATTACTCAGGCCAAAAACTTAGGTACCACCCTGACCCTCATTCTTCCACTCCCCAACCTGTCAGGAAATCCTTTAAATTCTGGCTGCACAATGTATCCAGAATGCAACCACTCATCACCAATTCCATTGCTGGTACCTGGCCCACACCCCCATCACCTCTCACTTGGATTACTGCAGATGCTTCCAGTGGGTGTCACTGTTTCCCCCCATACTCCTGTAGAGAATATTCTCAGCAGAGCACCTGGAGCAGTCCTCTTAAATGTCAGTCAGACTCTTTCACCCTTCTGCTCAAAGCCTTCCAAATGGCTCCTATTTTAGAAGGGGCTGATTCTTCACAATGGCCTCCAGGGCCCCACCCAGTCTGTACCCACCTTCTATTTCCTGTTGTTCCAACCTCCCGCTTTTCTGCCGTTTTCCCACTCAGTTCCCGCCCTACAGGTTCCTTGTCCCCCCTCAGATTCATGCTCCTGCCTCAGAGACTTTGCACTGGTGCTGGTACCTCTGCCGGGAAGGCTCTGCCCTGCACGAACCGGGCCCAGGCTCTCCACTCCCTCTCCACTCCCCTTGCTTAAATGTCACCTTCTTTTTGCTCCATTTCAATAGCAGCCCTCACCCCTGCCGGCACACCCTCCTCCACTGTTGCTGGAGTCTGTCTCCCACTCACACTGGAACATAAGCTCCACGGGGCAGAAATTGTGGTCCACGTTTCTGTGCTCAGAGAAGCATCCTTCCGACAAAGGGGGCCCCACAACATATATGCTGGGTGAGTCAACAGGTATTTCAGTGGGCAAGGAACGTCCTAAGTGTTTTAGGTACATTTTTGTATTTAATAACCGTCCCTGTTTTCTTGAAGAGAACACTGAGACTCAGAAATTAAGTAGCTGGCCGAGGGTTTCACATTTAATAAGTCATAGGGTCAGAATTTGCATATAGGCCTGTTTAACTCCAGAACATCAAATAGCAAGCATAATTCGAACAGAATGAGACCTTCCTCAGAAATTTCACACACCTTGGTGAGGGATGTGACCCAGTACCCACAGCTCTGCCCCAGGTGCATAATTAAAGGGACCGAGGGTCTCTCCTCTCCAAGGTGCGTCTGAGGAGGCTGACTGTGGGTGGACGTGGCCCTTTGGGTCTATCCCTTCAATAGGTGAGCTACATCATAGTCCAGGGGTGGGTCAAACATGGTAGAACCCCACCTTCACCAGGGGAATAACAGTGCAATGCCTAAACATGGTTCAGCTGTGTTGGATGAGGGATCAAGAAGTAGGGGAGGAGGGGCGCCTGGGTGGCTCAGTTGGTTGAGCGTCCGACTTCAGCTCAGGTCATGATCTCGCAGTCCGTGAGTTCGAGGCCCGCGTCGGGCTCTGTGCTGACAGCTCAGAGCCTGGAGCCTGTTTCGGATTCTGTGTCTCCCTCTCTCTCTGCCCCTCCCCTGTTCATGCTCTGTCTCTCTCTGTCTCAAAAATAAATAAACATTAAAAAAAAGAAGAAGAAGTCGGGGAGGAGAAGATTTTAAATGCCAGGGCTTCTGTCTCAGGATCCCAAGCCTCTACCCCAGTGTAATTAAAAGAATCAAATTAAGGTTTATTCCAGATAGGAAAGTCACCACTATCTTGGCAGCTTCTAAAGTAATTACTATGTTTCTAGCCCATTACATGATCTCATTTATCTCACTCAGCCTTTACAACATCCCTAAAAGGGAGGTCTTATTGTCTCCCTGGAAATAGAAGGTCAGGAAGGTTAAATAATATGCCTATCAATAAGACAGTAATGGATTGCAGAGCTGGATTCGAACTCAGGTGTCTCTGAACCCAAGTCCATGGTCATCCCCTAATTTCACATTGCACATGTGGCCCCACCTTTCAGGCAGTTCAGGGATAAAGAGGTAAACGTGGCAGCAGGCTAGGCACTAAGACACCGCAGATGCTCAGCTCAGCAAAGCGAGAGAAATCCTTAGACCTCACTCAGGGGCAAGGGACGCGGGTCAGGATGGGGTAGAGGGAAGATCTCCAGGACTGGCACAGTGAGAGGCAAGGGCAAAGTAAATACACTAGTCTCTTTAGACCTCCCTGGAAGGGGCCTGCCCTTGGACTTCATCTAGATTCCCCTGGCCTCCAGCCCAAGTGATTTTTGGCTTCAGTACATTGGTTACAGCTACACATTGGCCAGTGCCTCAGGTGGGTCCACACGCTGATAGAGTTGGGGGTTTCATAGAGCAGAAGCATCTGGGGAGGATCCCGAAGCTTAGGTAGGATGTTTACAGGCCTTGATGGAAATGCAAGGAGACAATTTCAGGCAAGGGCATGCAAGGGCATACATACAGGAGGGTAAGTGGCCCCATGCAGCTAAATTAAGGCCACGAGAGGAAAATTAGGGAACAGTGAGGGCCACAGTGCTCAAGGCCTTATCTCAGTAGGCCATGGGAGACCCTAGCTGCTTCTGGATAAGCGGGTGTGACGATCAAAGCTATATTTTCTAGAGATCAACCTGGTGGCAACCAATAGGTTGGGTTGGAAGGGAAGGAGCCCAGAGGCTCAATAAGAGGCTTATGAAGTGGCCAGACCTGAGGTGGCAGCAACACACAGAAAAAGGAATGGATGTGACAGACACTTGTTCCATTCCTGCGAGGTTCCCAGCTCCCTCCTGCCTTAGAGTATCAATCAGCACAGACATTTTTCTCTGCTTGGAACCTTCCATGCATGCCTCACCATTCCTTGTCCCACCCATCAGGATCTCTGCCTCTAATTGGTTCCCCAAACCTCCAAGACCAGTCCAGGCCCCCACTTCACACCTTCCTTTTACTTTGTTTGCTACTTATGGGTGAGGCTGTGTAAGTGGGGCCATCCCTCCAGCCATGACCTGCGCCCAGCCACCCCCAGCAAAGCCAGGCAGGCAGTGGGCTCCCCTGGGGCTGTGACACCAAAGTTCTGTTGGGGTTCCCCCCCTTGCTGCTTTCAGAGGCAAGTGGTTTGGGGTTCACTGGACACCCGTACCACTCTGAGAAGTGCCGTGTCTGGGGGGGAGGTGGTGGGGAGGGCAGGCAGACTAAAAGCTGGGAGCGTGTGGGGGATACCTGCCCTCCCCGCAGATGCCTCGCTGCCCCCCAGGCAGCCCCCCGCTTCCCGAGCCCCGCATCCGCAGCAGGCAAGCTTGCAGAAGTGTTTCTCATGCTCCAAAGTGATTGACTTCTACGGAGAGGTGCGGCAGCTCAGGAAAACGCTCCTGGCTCACGGTGTATTGTGAGTAAAAGAAAAGAAATAACAGGTACTCTTCAAGTGTGGGAGCTGAAGAAGATGCTAATTAAATGTCAGGGCTGGAGTTTAACCCACTTGAATCTGTGTTTCTATTCCGGAGTCCTTGCGCTTCTCCTTCCCAAGCACTCAGCCTGGTTGAAAAGCTTTACAAGGGGAGCTGGGGGCACGGTGAGGGCCGGACCAGGCTGGGCTGGGCTGGGCTGGGCTGGCCGACCTGGTGAGTCCACCTCCTCCCCTGGAATTCAAAACCAGCCGTGCAGAGCAGGGCAGGGACCCAAGAAGCTGAGGAAAGCCACTCAGCATCTGAGTCTTCTTCCTCATGTCCAGAGCAGACCCAAGAAGGGGCCAGAGTGGAAGGACCCATTTGTAGGGGTGGAGGTGGGAGGGGACATGTCTTACATTCCATGTGAAGAAGGGGATTTGGAGCGGAGGGCCCGGGGGCCCAGCAAGGCTGAGGCACAGGTGGGGACCTATCTGACTGTGGCACGTGTATGGGGGGAGGCTAGCCTCACTGGGCCAAGAGCCAACACCCAGCTCTTAGTGTTACCCTTTTGCATTCCGGTCCCTAATCAAAGGCCCTGCAGGGGCAGCCAAGGCCACCTGGAGGTTTTGCTAATGTGCTCTGGCTAGAGAGGCCAGCAGACAGGGGACTCAGGGCTCCAGCCCCGTGTGGAGCCCCTTGGCTCCCAGATACAGTGAGTGGCAGAACATCCCCTCCTGTGGGACACAGGGTGCTGGGGTCCTGCTCTCTTCCAGTCCATCCCCTGGTCTCCACATTACCCCCACCACCATGTGGGGATGAGGAGGGGGCCCCCTCCCTGTCCTCTGTCCCACCCCCATCTGTAGTGGAGCAGGGCTTGCAATAATAATAATAACCCCCATCCCCAACACAGGTTCCCTGCTTTTTCCGAGCCCTTACCACTGCTAATTGTCATTACTGCCCTGTGAGGACAGATCCACATGCCTGCTGCGAAGCTAAGAAAATGGGGCCCGGTGGTGATGTGACTTGCCTGAGCTCAAACAGCAGAAACTGACAGTGATGGGAGTCCTTCTCCAGGGCTCTTTGGACCAAGCCTCCAGAGCTATGCCATGCGGTGGGAGGATTGGCCACCTAGGCCCCGGGGCCCCAGCACACTGGACTCTCCCACCCAGGCAGTCTCAGCTTCACACCCCTAACGTCTGCCCAGGCCTGCAAGCCCTCCTGCCCCCGCTCCCACCCACGGGAAGCCTGGCAGGCCAGGGGGGCTGAGAGGCCAGGTTGAGGGTCAGAGAGCGAAACTCAAGCAATGACCTCTTAGAAACGAAATCCTTGTTTTAATCATCCATTTGCATGCATGGTAACCATTTTTCCATTTCTTCCTCCTGCCGTCCACAGGCGCAGGGGGAGGGAATGAGGGAGAAGGATGAGGAGGAATGAATGAAAGGCGAACAAATCCCCCCACTGGAAGCAGCAGCATAAACCACTTATTATGAACAGAGGCCCCTAGAGAGGCTTGTTTTTAATATGGTTTGGATTAAGCAGAGAAGGAACCCGGGCTCCCACACACACTTTGGTGTGATTAACTCAGCCACAAAGGGGCCGGCCTCACCACCCCGCCCCTGGGCTCCCAGGCTCGAGCCATCCGTGGGGCTGGAAGGGGGCCAGCCTCTGCACAGGGGCTTGGATCCTGGGCCACCTCTGAGCCCCTGGGGGGCCCAGCTCACACACGCTTGACCAGGGATCCATCACACCACCCTCCAGAGCAGCCACCGACCCTGTGTCCTCACAGCCCAGGGGTCCTCTCTAAATGGATTTTCTGTATTCTCTGAAGACAGGAAAGAAACACCTCGCCAGGAACCCGGTCCCAGCTCTGACATTCCACCAAATGGGTGAAATGACACTTGCTCCCTCTCAAAGTGTGGGTCTGTGAGGCTCCTGAGGGCTGATCCAGCTGTGACATTGCCTCAGACGGGAAGCAGCCTTCTCTCAAATGCTGCCATGGGCTCTGCAATGTCATGTTCCCTGCCCCCTCCCTGCCAGGTACCTACAGAGTGCCCAGCACTTAAAGGCATCTTACCAACGTGTGTTAAATTAATAAATAAAGGAACTTCCCTTTTTAAATCTGTGACCTGGGCAGACTGAAAGTTCTGTGTGTCTAACTAAGCTCTACACTTTTATTTCAACACATTCTCCTTAGTTATCAGTGGATATAGCAGACCCTGGTTACTGACCTAAGTCCTGGAGAAGGGATGAGGTGTCATGTTGGAAAAAGGGTTAAATATGTAACTTGCATTTACATATATTCAGGGTTGGTGCTGAAAATACTTAACACCTGCATGGGCACCAAACCAATCAGATGCCCCCTCTAGCATTCAATACCTTCTCACCAGTGAGATCTGGGTATCTGGAACAACAAGCACGCATGTAGACAGAGTAGGTGTTTAATATGTGCACTACAACAACGGATCTTCTCAAAAGTCACAGGCTGACAAGGCCCTAGAAAATGGGTTCCAATGTTGTCACTGTCCATGGAGGTTATTACATGTCCCACTGTGCTAAACTGTATTATTGTCCAGCAAATGCTCCTTCCATATGTCCTGACACCACCCACACCTTGGCTGTTGGGCTTGGCCACACGACTTGCTGTGGTCAATGGATTCTGAATGGATGTGGCATCTAGGTCCAAAGCTTCTAGGAGGACTGTGCATTTATGGCAGCCTTTTTGAGCTTCTATTCTCAACCATGAGAACAAAATTCCCCACAGTTTGGAGACTCCTTGAGCCTAGTCCTGGAGTGAGGAAATACTACATGGAACAGACTTGAATGTGGCCTTCAGCCCAGAGCCAAGCCCAGCCAGGGCCAGCAGAGCCACAGCTGAACTGTGGACCCATAAGTGTGAACAAAATGTTCATGGTTGTAAGCCTTGAGGTTTAAAGGTTGTTATAAGAGCAAAAGCTGATGCATCAAGTCACTTCCCTGATTCTTGGGAGCTCCCATCCAAATGTGACCTGAATGGCATTGTTCAGGGCATCATAAAGTGGAGAAACTGATGGGCTTTGAAAGCAGACAGACCTGAGTGCAAATTCTGGCTCTGTCGCTTAGCTGTATGATGTTAACCAAGTGACTTTGACTCTCTGAACCTCAATTTCTTCCTCTGTAAAATGAGATTGGCAGAAACCCTCTCAGAGGACTGTTATTAGCATTACATGTGAAAAATGTGTGTATGTGGGTTTGGAGGCATGTCCCCTTGTGTCAGTAGAGCCTCAGTGCCTTCAATTGTAACAAGTAGATATTGAGCCAGGTGCAAACCCATCCATTCATCCATCCATCCATTCATCCATCCATCCAAAATCTATGCTTTGAGCAGTCTTTCCATCCAATCACCGTACTGGGCACAGGGACACAAAACTGATGAAGACAGATGTGGTCTCTGGCCTCACAGAACCCAGCTCAACCCCCTACCCCTAAGCTGAACTCACTACTAAAGCCAAATGCTGTACCTCGTGAAGGACACAGACATTGGGTGACTCCTTAGGTATTTCAATGTACACACAGGGGGCTATGGGAGCATGCAACCAGGGACCTGACCTGGTCTGGAGGTAGATGAGGTTCCCTTGAAGAAGGAAGATTAGAGGTGAACACTGAAGGGTGATAGAAATCAACCAGGTGAAGGACAGGCAAGGGAAGAGAGTTAGGGCAGAAGGAACGGCATGTTCCAAAAGTCCAGCACAGCTGGAAGAGAGTAAGTGAAGAGGGGAGGGGAGGCAGAAGGCAGGTCACGCAGGCCTGTAAGCCAGGCTGAAGATTTGGGGCTCATACCCTCAGAAAACATCAGGAACCCTGATTCTAAGCCAAAGACAGAGAAGGCCAGGCTCACTGTTTGAAAAGATTCACTCTGAAACACCTCAAACAGAACAGTTCAGAGAGGTTGGAAATGAAAGTGAAATGTGGGGCCCTGAACATTTTTCTGTTTCTTCCCTGATGTGACTAAAAAGGTGACAGTAAACAGATGAAAACAGGCATAAAACCACAAGGATTTTATGCAGGTAAGAGATGTAAACAGAATTTGGACTTTGGATGGAGGGGAATTGGAAGCAGCACAGAGAAACTTAGCTGATGAAAAAGAGCCGAGTCTAACTTCCAGCATGGAGGGCCACAGACAGGGAGGTGGATGCAAAGCCGCTTTCGTGCACAGGATCCCAGAAAGGCTCAGGAAGGGGAGGCACCCAGGAGCTCCGAGGCAGGATGTGGCTGGGACTGAAAACCATAGCATTGGCCCAAAGTCTGTGGAACCAGCAGTCAGGCCCCCAGCCCTGCCATCGCCAGGCAGAAAGGAGGTTTAGGAGAGGGAGACCCAGAGAGACCTTGAGGGTAAACGAGGTCTTCATGTTTAGTGATGAGACTCCCCCCTCCTTCCCTGGCCCTCCTTCCCCACCGAGCTCCCAGAAGTGGGCATCTATATATATTTCCCCACCCCCCACCCCACCATCCAGGGCAGAGGGCAGGAGATGGACACATTCCCCTCTGCAGAAACTAACTGGTCAAGAGAAAAGATAGTGTCATGGCGGAGGGATGGGGTGTCCTCAGGAAGCCACGTGCCCCCTGCCCAGTGATCTCGTGGTAAAACCCACCACTGGAGTATCTGCCCCACGTGCCTGAACTTCCAGTCTGCATTGTAATGCCTCACTCTTAGCAACTAGACAAAGACCAACAGATTTAAGAAAGTCTCTAATATAAAACACAAACACCAAACCAATAGAAAAACAACTTAAAAGAAAGTGAATCGAGGTAGGAAGCAGAGAAAACTCCCTCAATATTGTAGTTAATATCCTCAGAAAGATAAAAGGAAGCTGTGGCATCCATGGAAATTAGAACAGGATGCAGAAAAAAATTTTATTTAAGTGTTGGGGGGGAGGGGTGGAGACGCACCTGGGTGGCTCAGTTAGTTAAGTGTCCAATGCTTGATCTTGGCTCAGGTCACAATCTTATGGTTCATGAGTTCGAGCCCTGTGTTGGTCTCTGTGCTGACAGCACAGAGTCTGCTTGGGATTCATTCTCATTCTCTCTCTCTCTCTCTCTCTCTCTGCCCCTCCCATGCTCGCATGCTCTCTCTCAAAATAAATAAATAAAAAGTGTTGTGACGAGGAGACTCAGGAAACAAGAATATATATAATATCCTGAGTTTAAAAATTGATAGAAGGATTAGAAGATAAAGGTAAAAACTTTCTTTTAGATAGAATAATGAGATAAAGAGATTGAGAATAGGAAAGAGAGAAAAGTTAGAGGATTTGTCCTGGAGGTCAAGTATCTGATAATATGAGTTTTGGAAAGAGAGAAGAGAGAACAAAAGGAAGGAAGCTGTTCAAAAATACAATATTGTGCAAATTAATCTCTTAGACCTGAAGGAGTTGTTTCCACATAGGAAGGTCCAATCATCAAGAACGCAGCACAAATTGTCATGATGAGCACTGGGTGATGTATAGAAGTGTTGTATTACTATATTGTACACCTGAAATGAATATAATTCTGTCTGGTAACTATACTGGAATTAAAATAAAAAATAAAAATAAAACAATAAAAATAAAGAACCCAGCACATTGCAAGAAAATGGATATCCAAGCATGTTATCATAAAACCTCAGACTCCCAGGTGTGAAGAGGTGATCTAGAGGCATCCAGAGAGGTGACGTATTGACAGGAAGGGAGGTGGGGAAGTTGGGGTCACACCCAAAGGATCCAGAATCAGAAAAACTTCTCAATAATACTGGAAGCTAGAATATAATGGTCCTTCAAATTCTAAGGGAAAATTGTATCGAAGGTAGGATTCTCTATCTAGCCAAACTATTAATCAACTATGGAGACAGAATAAGAACATTTTCAGAGATAAAAATCTTCTCAGAGCACCACTGAAAAATGGCTCTACCAAAATGAGAATAACCAAAGATAAAGCCAGAAGACAGGTGATCCAACAGAGAAGAGAACGAAGGGGATCCCCGGAGGGTGGTGGACAGAGCCCTCAAAATGACAGTCTGGGCAGCAGGCTAAGAGGGTGATTATTCTTGATTGGAACAAGAGGCCAGGGCCTCCAGGAAGATACTACTGGAGTTTTGAACACATTGAGACAAGAATTATACTCCCGTCACAGAGTATGGAGTAAACTAATGACAAATACGGAGAAAACTACGCAAAAAGAAAGTCAATAGTAACTGTGGGGGGGAAAACACAAGGTTGTACAAGAAAGGATATGTAGCTATGATTCAATGCATGGCTCAACTCTAGCTAATATTCATACAATCACAATAACATACACATTTACTGATATATTTAGTCCCCAAAGTTGTAATATAGCTGTATTAGGAGAATTAAGAGGGGAAGTGGGGAAGAACAGAATGAAAGAAACTAATCCACATTTTCCATTGTGGGAAGTCAATAGATTGTAGCTAAAACTTAAAGAAGTTAAAAGGGGGGGGGGGGCAACATAACCGTGTTATTCAGAAATATAGAGAAAATGCCGGAAAAACTAAAAGGATTCAAAGTGATTGCCTTGCCTGAGTACAGAAGCTGTGGATGAAAAGTACTGGGGAGTTTTGTAAATACATATTTTCAAATATAAGACCCATGAATGTTTGCCATTTATGTCTTTAGATTCCTATGTATTCCCATGTGTTCCTTATAAAAAACACAAATTAAATGAAAGGGAAAAAGCAGGGGCGCCTGGGTGGCGCAGTCGGTTAAGCGTCCGACTTCAGCCAGGTCACGATCTCGCAGTCCGTGAGTTCGAGCCCCGCGTCGGGCTCTGGGCTGATGGCTCAGAGCCTGGAGCCTGTTTCCGATTCTGTGTCTCCCTCTCTCTCTGCCCCTCCCTTGTTCATGCTCTGTCTCTCTCTGTCCCAAAAATAAATAAACGTTGAAAAAAAAAAAAAGGGAAAAAGCAATACAATAAGTAGCTTCATTGAGCATCTCCTAAATGTAGGAGACCAAACAATGGAATGTTCAAGAATGTTAAAGTATTTGTAGCTTGGGATAGCTTTGGCAGTGGTATTAGTACACATGGATACAAAAATTGTGGCATCTCAGCTTTTAGGAGATAAAGATGATGTGCTCTGGAAAAATTGGGATAAATGAATCAGAACATTATCTCTAATGATGGAGAAGAAAACCGTAATCCTGAAAATGCATGCAAAGGATTTGAACGAAATGATTTCATAAAATAATGAAGGTGGAGGAAACTGAATTTCTTTTTTTTTTTTTTCAGAGAGAGAGAGAGTGAGAGAGAGAGAGAGAGTGCTAGTGAGGGAGAGGGGCAGAGAGAGAGAGAGAGACAGAGAGAGAGAGAGACAGAGAGAGAGAGGATCTTAAACAGGCTCCACACTCAGCACCAAGCCCGATACGGGGCTTGATCCCACAACCTGGGATCATGACCTGAGCTAAAATCAAGAGTCAGACGCTCAACTGACAAAGTCACCCAGATGCCCTGGAAACTGCATTTCTAAATTAAGATTTAATTTAATATATGAGTTTAGGGGCACCTGGGTGGCTCAGTCAGTTGGGCGGCTGACTTCGGCCCAGGTCATGATCCCCACACTTCGTGAGTTCGAGCCCCAAAACGGGCTCTGTGCTGACAGCTCAAAGCCTGGAGCCTACTTTGGATTCCGTGTCTCCCTCTCTCTCTGTTCCTCCCCTACTTGTGCTCTATCTCTGTCTCTCTCAAAACCAAATAAACTTACAATTTTTTAAATATAATATATGAGTAAACATGCATATGCAAGTGAACTAACTGATAAATTAAGTTTAAGTTTGAAAAATCCTAAATGAAAATGTACAAGAATATGAAGAAAAGCATAGGCAAAGGCTTTTGAGGCAAACGTATATTTGAAGTGAAACGCAGGAGGAAAAAGTGCTAAAACAAAACAAGGTCTCTTACAAAAAGAGTACAATTCACCACGGAGGTCTAACAGCCCTGAATATCTGCACCCCGACAATAGGATGTCTAAATTCATAAAATAAAAACTAAAAATATGAAGGAGAAATGGAAACACGTCTGTTTAATAATACCCCCTATTAATAGGCAAGGGTGTGACACAGCACTGATAAAGTGGACATCTGTGAAGATCCACAAAATGTATCAGGTTACCAGGGCACCGACGTATCTTTGGTCCAGGAATGCTATTTCTAAATTTACCCTACAGATAGAATTGCACATTATGAGAGGCACCTTTAAAAACATCTATGACAGGGGCATCTGGGTGGCTCAGTCGGTTAAGCGTCCAACTTCGGCTCAGGTTATGATCTCACAGTTTGTGGGTCCGAGCCTCGTGTCAGGCTCTGTGCTGACAGCTCAGAGCCTGGAGCCTGCTTCAGAATCTGTGTCTCCCTCTCTCTCTCTGCCCCACCCCCACTTGCACTCTGTCTCTTAAAAATGAATAAACGTTAAAAAAAATTTTTTTTAATCTAGGGGAGCCTGTTTATAATGACAAAATACTGAAAATAATCTGAATCCTGTCTGCTCAAATGGTAGTCAATGGACCAGAAGTATCAGTATTACCTGGGAGCTTGTCAAAAATGCAGAATCTCGGGGTACCTGGGTGGCTCAGTCGGTTAAACGTCCGACTTCAGCTCAGGTCATAATCTCACGGTTTGTGAGTTCGAGCCCTGTGTCAGGCTCTGTGCTGACAGCTCAGAGCCTGGAGCCTGCTTTGGATTCTGTGTCTCCCTCTCTCTCTCTGCCACTTCCCAGCTTGTCG
Organism: Prionailurus bengalensis; assembly: GCF_016509475.1. Classification (NCBI taxonomy): domain Eukaryota; kingdom Metazoa; phylum Chordata; class Mammalia; order Carnivora; family Felidae; genus Prionailurus; species Prionailurus bengalensis. The sequence goes on from NC_057346.1 coordinate 11,620,518, forward strand.
TCTCTCTCTCTCCCTCAAAAATAAATAAATATATCTATTTTTAATGCAGATTGTCAGGTCTCAACCCAGAACTACTGAGTCAGAATCTGCATTTCAACAAGATCACCAGACGATTTAAAGTTTGAGAAACACTTGTCTGAACATCCGTCAACAGGAAGCTGATTGGATAAACTATATAGCACATCCATAAAATGAAATTTTATACACAATTGTTAGAAACTATGGGACCTCTCTTACGAAGTGCTGAGAGAGAGCAGTCTATAACATACACTGTAAAATGGTGGGGGGGGGGGTACATGGAACAGAAAAGCAGTGTCCTATGCTACCATTTGTATGGGAAAAATTATTTTAAAATGTATTGTGCAGCTACAACCTAAATGGTGACCTAATTGGTCACCCAGAGTCTCCTCTTGTCCCAGTTAGGTCAGTATTTTTCCTCCTTCTCAATCCCTGGCGATCATGGGATCAATGGTCAGCAATGACCATTCATTTTCATCTTACTCAGCTCCTGGAGGAGATGGTTAAAGACGGGAACTGGAAGGCAGTATCTCCATCATCCCTAGGCCCCGTGGAAAAAAACAACACAACAAATTTTTAAAAAAGAAACAGCAGCCCAAACCAGCCCTGACCTTGTCCATTTTTCACAAGCTTGTCTGACACCCATGTAGGACTCAGAGGTGGGATGGCAGATAGGTCAGAGCCCTTTCCAAACCCATCCTCTGTCTCTCTCTCTCTCTCTCTCTCTCTCTCTCTCTCTCTCTCTCTCTCTCTCTCTCACACTCACTCACACACACACCCACCCCTCTGAACAGTCTCAGACTATGGTTTTACGGGCCGCACCCCACACCAAACACACCCCATGGGAGGCTCAGTCAGGCCCTGCCGGAGCCCTAGAGAAAGCTGTGTGTCAAAGTGGGCATTTGTCACTTGCAATTATCTGCTCCTGTGGTCAATAGTCATTTTGTAAATGACGCACTAACAGCCCCTAAGAGCCGGCTCAGAGGCAGATATTGATTAGACCCCTGGGGCCAGGGCCCTCCCCCTGCGGCTCCAGGGCTGAGCTCTGAAGCCTGTGAGCAGCCCCTTGCAGATGGAAGGAGGGTAACAGGTGATTAACGTCACCATTCGCTTCCCCTTTGAGTGAAGCGACTGGTAGGTAGGAAAGGTAAAGTGGCCCAGCCATCACATCCAGGCCTGGCAATCGATCCCATGCACAAATCTGTGCCCATTCCCCAGCAGCCCACATCGCGCCTGCCTGTGAGTGACAAGAAACCTAACATTGGGGGTCTGAGAAAGTGAGTTCCTGTAAGCATTTGGGTCTGGCACCATGCCCCAGTTATCTGTTGCCACATAACAAACCAGTCCAAACTAAGTGGCGTAAAGCAAACACTATTTCATTCCCCTCACAGATTCCATGGGTGAAGAATCTGGACAGGGGGCCGTATCGGAGAAACTCAGCCAGGTATGGTTGACAGGAACAGCTGGAGGGGAAATCACTGGAGGCTTCTTCACTTTCGTGTCTGGTACCTGGGCTGAGCTAGGACTACCAACCAGGTGCCCGTGTGGGGCTCCTTCATCTGACACAGGCTTCCCACAGCGTGCTAGCTGGGATCCAAGAGGGATGTCCCTATGGAAGTATCCAGAGACTGAATGTTCCAAGAGAACCAGGCAGAAGCTGTGTGCCCTCTTGTGACCTAGTCTCAGAAGCCTCAAAGGATCTCTCCCTCTGTATTCAATGGGCCCAAGCAGTCACAATGCCACACAGATTCAAGGGGAGGGGACAGAGACACCATCGTTGGAAGGTACAGAGATTTCCCATATATACTCTGCCCCTCACATGCGTAGTCTCCCCGTTAAAAACATCCCCCACCAGGATGGTGCATCCGTGACCAAGGATGAACCTGCACAGACACACCATAACCACCAAAGTCCGTAGTTTACAAGGGCTCACTGGTTGTTGTATATACCCTGGGTCTGTGCAGATGTACAATGACATGCACCCACCATGACAGTATCATACAGAGTGTTTTTCCCCCGTGCTCCACCTATTCATCCCACCCCTGCCCCTCTCCCCTGGCAACCACTGATCTTTCTACTATCTCCACAGCTATGCTTTTTCCAGAATGTCGTGTAATTGGAATCACACGGTATGTGGCCTTTTCAGATTGGCTTCTTGCACATAGTAATATGCAATTAGGGTTCCTTCCTATCTTTTCATGGCTTGGTAGCTCATTTCTATTTAGCACTGAAAAATAAATATTTCATTGTCTGGACGGACTACAGTTTAGTTATCCATTCACCTACTGAAGGGTATCTTGGTTGCTTCCAAGTTTGAGCAATTATGAATAAAGATGCTATAAACATCCACGTGCGGGTTTTTGTGTGGTCATTTCTTTTAACCACCAAACCTGGGATCTTCTCAAAGGGGCCCTTCTAGAACAGCTATATAAATTAGCTGATACTCTAAAAAAAATAAGGCAAGGGACTAAAATATAAACTGTAGACTTTAAAATGGTTGAATTAGACTGAAACTTTCCTTGAAGCATTCAGATCTGGATTTAAGTGTCTGAGTGGCTTCTCAGTCAAGAAACTCAAAGAGCCTCAGTTTATTCGTCTGTAAAAGGGAAAAATAGAAGTTCCTTTTCTTACTTAGAAGTTGTTAAAATCACTGGGGAAAGGGGCGCCTGGGTGGCTCAGTCGGGTAAGCATCCCTCTCTTTGTTTCGGTTCAGATCATGATCTCACGGTTTGTGGGATCAAGCCCCATGTCAGGCTCTGCGCTGACAGCATAGAGCCTGTTTGGGATTCTGTATCTTCCTCTCTCTTTGCCCCTCCCCGGCTTATGCTTGCTCTTGCTCTCTCTCTCTCTCTCTCTCTCTCTCTGTCAAAATAAATAAACTTTTTTTAAAAAGGAAAAGAAATAGGGGCACCTGGGTGGCTCAGTCAGTTAAGTGTCTGGCTTCAGATCAGGTCATGATCCCATGGTTCATGAGTTCGAGCCTCACATTGGGCTCTGTGCTGACAGCTCAGAGCCTGGAGTTGACTTCAGATTAATTTTCTCTCTCTCTCTCTCTCTCTCTCTGCCCCTCCCCGGCTCTTGCTCTGTTTCTCTCTCAAAAATAAATAAACATTTAAAAAATTTTTTTAAATAAAAAAAGGAAAAGAAAGAAAACCTACCAAAAAAATCACTAGGGAAAAATGCATTTGAAAGCATATTAACTGCAGAATACCACCAATAGGTGGCAATTATAGTGTGCTTCTTTTCATCAATCTCAGCAAAGGATTGGAGGTCAGTGATAGTGTAGCCCAGGGAATTCAAGAAGGTATTCAGTCTGGGTGGGTGTGTGGGTTAGGGCCAGGGCAGGCCAGGTCGGGGGGGGGGGGGGGGGGGGGGGGGGGGGGATGGGGCGGGCCTGTCATCAAGGCTCCTGGCCTTTGGTATCTGGAAGGCAAAAGCGTCCTTTTTCTCTCTGAATTCCAGAATCTCAGAGGCGGGTATGTTAGCTTCTGGCTTCCTGGTCCCCAGAGAAGAATGGGTCTTGGATGGCAATCCCTCATGAGAGAAGATCAGAACAGAGCAGGGTCATAAAGACAGAAATGGACCATCAGAGAATTTAGAGAGGAAGAGGAGATCAGATGGAAGAAGGCAGGATTCAAACTGTCAGGAAAACATTATTAGGACGTTGGCACACCAAGTGGGCTACAACTGGGTTTTAAGAGAGGAGAGCAGCAAAGGTCATCTCCAGAGCTGTCCTCTTTGTACTTGGGAGGCTCACAAGTTGGCAACGGGCTGTTCATGCCTCATCATCCCGAGAAGTCACCTGCTACAGTCCTAGTTCCCTCTGTGTACAGCCTTCCATGGCCAACCCACCTAGGGACCTCCACCCTTGGGGAAAGCTGGGGGGTCAGGAGACGTGACCACACAGCAAGAAGGCTGAACTTTGACCTTCGGTGAGTCACCCTGGCCCTTGGGACTCTGTTTCCTCATAATAAGATGCTTTCAAGCTCTAAGTTTTGGTGAAACCAATCAGTAGAAGACCCTTCCTCCACCTGACAAACTATCATTGATCATATGTCGTGTGGACTGGGTGCTGGGATTGGATAGCAAACCAGACAGTTCAATGGGGGAGAAACATCCTTTACCTCTCCCTAGAAAAATGTACCCACACTTCTGGTACTGGTGTTAAATTACTCAAACGAGAAAGCCATTCGAGTAATGTGGCTTTAATGCCTTAGTGGCCTACACAAACAAACCCAAACGTACACCTCAAGGGTGAGGAATGGAAACCTATGGACAGTCAGCTGCAAACAGCCACCTAGACTTCCCCAAATAATGCAGCCACTGAAGCTACAGCCACTCAAACGATGTCCTTGCTCGGCTTCTGCTTCTTCTTTATAAAAGTCTTGCCCCAGCTCAGGAGCCCTCCTAACCACTTCCCACTGGGTGCCACCCAATTCCAATCAATTATGGTTCATATAAACTCTTACAATGTTTAATATGCCTCAGTTTATCTTTTAATACCGGGCAGAAACAGCTGCTTCCCTCCCACTTGCTCTCGGAAGAAACAGTGACTATGTGTTGAGATTGGGCTAAGGGCCAAGTGGATGTGTGACCACCCCTCCTTGCACTGAGTAAGATCTCTGCAGCCACCCCCCTGCCCTTGACATCAGTGGCGGCCTGTCATGCTGCTGGGAGTGGGGGGCAAACTCAGCCTTGGAAGGAAGGCATAGGGAACTTGTTTTGTCTTCAGGCCAAGTCACTCTCTGCAATCCAGCTTTATTAGCAATCATAAAAAGACTAATAATAATAAAGAGCCCATCTGACTCTTGTGCTTATTTCCTAATTCAAAACTCACAGCTAGAGGGCAGGAATTGTTGGCACTCCCTTTCCAGTCCCTCCTCCCTCCCCCGCCCCCATGTCCCAAAGCCTTTGTTCTCCAGGAACACAGGCTGGTGGGAAAGCCGGACCAGCCATGGCGATATCATCCAGCATGGTCAATGCGATGTTAGGGACCAGCCTGCACGTATCTATGCATGCACTCACTGCTTGGGAATCATCAGAAGGCTCACCCAGCCCAGTCCTGCAGGCCAGGGAAGGCTTCCTGGAGGAAAAGATGCCCAAAAAACCAGAGTGGGAGCAGGAGTGCAGCCCATGATAATGAGGATGTGCCTGGGACATGGGATGGCTGTGCAGTACCCACTCAGGAAGGGTACCTGGAAAGAGCGGCATGTGCTGCGTCTGGCTGTAGGATGGAGAAAGGATCTGACAAGGGCAATCTGGAGGCAGAGAGGCCAGCTAGGAGGCTGCCACCACCACCTGGGTGGAAGCCGATGGTGGTGTGCCCCAAGGTAGTGACCTAGGGGAGGGGAGGCCTGTGGAAGGATGTTAGGCACACTCAGGAGGTGAATTATGTGACTCGGTGACTGATTTGTAGTGAGTGGAGGTGGGACAAATGGCAAGTTTCCAGCCCTGGGGCATCTCCCAGCTGTGGCTGGAACTTGGGAAAGGAAGAAGAAGGGTGAAGGTAAAGGAGAGGGTGGCTGAAGCGGCACCCTGATGCTGCAGGTGCGTCTGAATCACCTCACCAATGCTCCCCTCCCCCCCATTAATGCACGAGCCTGCCAGCCTGCCACTTCACAGGGTACTCTGCTGATTTGCCCCTGGAGACAAAAGGAAATTGGAATTAAGAGGAGACAATGGAATTGCCGCAGGATTATTAGCTTCAATGAAGTTAATGAAAGGAGTAGGGGAGGAGGGAAGAGGGAAGGGCCTCAGGGGGACAGTGACTCAACCTGGGTGCTGCGGCAGGACCAGGCTGGGGAGGCAGTAAAACTCTGCTTGTCCGGGCTCCAGGGTCCTGGGGTTGCACCAAGGTTGGGGGTTCTGTGGGAAGCAGGATCCTATGCGAAGACGGAAGTTGGGACAGGGGGGAGGGTTTTCGCCGAGCAAAGGGAGCACAGCAGAGAGACAGCAGGGATGCAAGCGTGGGTATGGCCGTGCTTCACCCCTGAGCTCAGGGACGAGGGGCCCAGGTACTGAGCAGCCCCAGGCGCCCTCCAGGCAGAGTCAAAGCCCAGTTGTCCGCTCCTGTAGGGGTAGAGAGAGGGCTGTGTTTCTCCAAAGGGGGACCGACTAAATCTCCACCTGCTCCCTGGTAGCGAGACCCAGTCAGTGGTCTGCCCAGGTCCATATCCACAGAGGGTGAGGTCTGGGGACTCAGTTCCGGTCCCTAAGGTCAGAAGTCACAACACGGATGGAGAAAATGAAAAATAAGTACAGCCCAAGCCAACAGAAAGAGAACGGGCATTCAGGTGGGGGCACGACCTCACACATGCACACTGTAAGCTCACGTGGTCACCAACCCACATGTGACACAGACCCAAATGCACAGACGCATGCATGTGCACTCACACTTGGGCTCTCACCCGACCGTGGGAGGTTCTAACACTAACTCGGTGATAACCATCTCCTTTGCAAACCCATCCACACGCCAGCCCCTCTTTCCGATGGCCTGGGACTGGGTTTGCTTCCCCAAACATGGCTGATGTCCATCCTTCCCTGCTTTCTGTATCACTGGCCACTTAGAGGCGGGGCAGGGGATGTGGTCACTCCGGCAGCGTTGCCAGGACGACAGAGCTCTGCCCCAAACTGCAAACCCCCAATTCGCCCTCCCCTCTGAAATGAGACAAAGTGCTCAACAGACAGACACAGTTTCATTTCCAGGGTGGGTTTTCTTTCTTTCTTTTTTTTTTTTTTTTCTTATATGTAGCTCATGAGTCACTAGATTAGCACCTTTCCAATTACTGGGAGGCAAAAAGCCTATTATCATATAAAACCTCCTGCAGAATGACGGCTCTATTCTTTTTGATGGCAGCAGGCAGTCCCCCAGAGAGCTGCAGAGCTCAGCAAGCTGGGAGCCCAAGTTCCAGGCAACTTTTTGTCCTTGTTTCAAAAGTGAACTTTAAAGAACTCGCATCGAAGCCTCAGCGGCGCCTCATACTCTGAGCCAGACATGCCGGAACAGCCCAAATCGGGGGGCTGAGGAAGGGCAAGCGAGCACATCCCAGGAAGGTATACACAGGGCCCAGGGTAGACGGGTACTCCTGTGGGGTCTACTGTAGCATGAAAGGTTCTGTCAGAGCTAAGGAAGGCCACGTGCCTCACTCACAGAGTTTGGCAAGTTCTGGAATGATGCTGGAAGAATCGCCAGAGAGCCCTTCTCCGGAGGCCTTCGGGACGAAGGCAGCCAGCCTCACATGGCTCAATCACAGCCAGCCTCAATCTGGCTTGTCCAGATTAGGGACGTGGCTTGTCCAGACTGGAGCCATCAGACCTCAGTCAGGTTCAAGGGCTGCTGGACGTCTTAATGAGCCACATCATTGTGGGCCTTGGGCTGAGCGGGAACCTGGATCTGAAATCATCATTTACTTGCTATGTGTCCCCACTAAGGGACCTCTCAGAGCCTTCATTTTGTCAATTGCAAAATGAGGATACTGACAAACTCCCTTCCAGCTATGATGTTCTCTTTTCTCAGTGAAGGTTCTATCCAGATCCATTAAGACTGCTAGCTCCATGTAGCCAACAGCTGCAGGCAGGGATGGACCCTTTAACGGTTCAGAGGGAGCCCACCCCTCCCCCACCGTCCTTTTGGCCGTGATCCACTCTGGATCCCCAGGATGCCCATGCAAAGTACTGTGCAGGCAGATTGGATGAATGCTAGCAGTGATCGGTACCAGATGCAGAGCGCTTCTTAGGAGCCAGGCCCTGCATATAGATCATCCCATTACCTCCTCCCACAATCCTGGAAGGAGGTGCTATCTCCGTCTTACACATGAAGACACAGAGCCTTAGAGAATTTAAGTCATTTGACCAGCAGGATTCAAACTCAGGTAGAATGTGAACCAAACCTGTGTTCTTATCCATACGGCAGATCACCAATATACGAGTTACAGGTCACAGCCTCCAAAAATCTCAGGTTGGCGGGCTGCTGATGACTGCAGCCTCCTGGAGGCTTTCTTCTGCCCCTCTAGACATACAGGTCATGGGGGTTTACTGGAGGTCAATTCCAGATCACAGCCCCCCTCCTGGGGAGTAGGGGAATTCCTGCACTGCAGGCTCCTGGAGCCAAGGGTCACTCAGACTCACCAGATGCATGCTTTGTGCAGAAAGGGATGCCTGTGTGGGAAAGTGGGCACTACCTGACCCGATGTCCACTCCCGTCCTTCTATCTCCCAAAGCTTAAAAGATTTGCAAAGTCAGGGGCACCCAGGTGGCTCAGGTCATGATCTTGCAGTCTGTGGGTTCAAGCCCCGTGTCGGGCTCTGTGCTGACAGCTCAGAGCCTGGAGCCTGCATCTGACTCTGTGTCTCCCTTTCTCTCTGCCCCTCCCTCACTCACACTCTGTCTCTCCCTATCTCTCAAAAACGAATAAACGTTTAAAATTTTTTGGAAAAAAAAAAAAGATTTCCAAAATCAGCTCAGAGAGTTTAAAAGATAACAAAAGGACAGCCTGAGGCAGAAAGGGAGACCAGGAGCCAGGAGAACTGGGAGGGGTCAGGGGCCCGCTGACACAGGTGAGTGTTAAATTCTTATGTAGTGGCTTAGCAATGAAACTCTTCTTTCCAGAGACACAAACAAAACCTTCAGGATGTATAACTGCAGTATCTTTCAACATTTTTCAGAGCTAGCTTTCACTCAGACAAGATCATTTATTATTGACATTCACTTACTTTTTACAAATGGTCCGGCTCTATTAAGGAAATCAAAATCAGCATCAGCACTTAACCACATTAATTGTTGGGCTGTGTTTTTTTTTCTGCAAGCCACGTCTTCTGTAGCTCAGTGGATGTCAACTGCATAATTAGAATTGGCTGCATTAATTAATCAATTAGAACACTGAATATTCCTCCAACTGTTCCTTTGAAGTCATTTGAGCTCAAATGTGACTCCATTGAAGAATAAAAGATCTCCATAAATATTGCAGTAAAAAATGTAATTATACTTCAACTGCTCTGTGGATGTATTTGCATGAGTCAGAAAGTTCTCCTATGCTCAGCTTCTCAGCTCTTTCTTAGACCATTAATTAGCCAAATAACCATCTTAATACTTGACAGGCTTCAAATTCTAGTTTCAAGGAAACTTTCAACTTCTGGGAAGACAGGCCAGGCCCAGAGACAGAGCATTACAATCCTGTCCCGGCTGAACTGGACTGTCTCCTCTTTCCACCATACCTGCTATGAACAAATAGTAATCATAATATAAAATAACCATGTAATGAGGGTTCACAACTTACCAGGAGCTATGCTGAGTGCTTTATATACATGATCTAATTTATTTCTTGCATCAACTCTGGGAGGAATGTATTATTATCCCAATTTTACTGGTGAGGAATCTGAGCACAGAAAGATTACATAATTTTCCCAAAGACACATCATGAGTAAATGGCAGAGGTGGCTTCAAACCCAGGTTTGCCTCATTCCAAGTTCATTTACTCCATTTTGCCTTCTAATCTGTACCATAGGCCTATGGCAGAATAACATAATGGGTTGCTCCCAGGTCCTTCCCAAATGGTTTCAGGTCTCTGATGACTACCCCAACGGCTATTCTCTGGGGAAAGTACTCTCAGGAAAGGTATTCTCTAAGTAAAATGCATGGAGGCCATTGTGGCTCCACCCACCACTCATCAGCCATTCCGATCTCTTCAAGTCCACGACCACAGAATCTGGGAGTGTGAGAGCTGGGGCAGCCCTTACACATTATGCAGTTAACATCCTCAGTTTGCGTAGAATAAAACGGAGGCTCAGAGAGGTTTAGGCTACTTATCCAAGATCACACAGTTGGTTAAAGCTGGAGCAGGATTTGGTACCTGGATCTGGCCATTTTTTTGAATAAATGGGGTCACTCCCCTGCCACCCCATTCAGACCTCTCTTCCTTTGATTACATCGCTCCCCCAGAACAATTCACCTGACCTCTTATTAAGTCCAGAAGGTCTATCCAGGCCTGAGATTGTGAGGCTTTGACTATTTTCAGTCTGCACAAAAGCACAATGACCAGTCCCCCCTGTTTTGAGCCTCTGTGTAAAACAGCATTTTTTCTGCTGTCTCTTCGTTGAGCTTCAAAGTGCGCCTTCAAGGCCTTTGATCAAATCTCTACCGTCTCAGGCTCCATTCTGACATAAGACCCTCCTATCTCTGAATATCTTGGAGGTCTTCCTCTGCCTCCTTGCTATCTCTGGGATACTTTTTTAGGATGCAGTGGCCTGAATTCCAATTAGACTCTCTGTCTGGGAGAGCTGGCCATTAATCTCACACATGCTCTCTGCCCCTGGGAGCCCTGAGCCCTAGATCTAGTCCCTCTGTGGGTAAGCTCAACGGACATGCTGAGAAACCACAGATCTTCAAGTACAACACTCCTCTGGAGTCCCTTCCATCAGCATCCAGGATCCTCTGCACAGGCCCTCTGAGCCCCACATGTCCTCATCTGTACAGTGAAGGACATGATTTCTAAGGTCCCTTCCCCCAGCTGTGGACAAGTGACTCTCCAAGTCCAGTTTCTTCATCTGTGTAATGGGTATAATACACATCAATAATATGTATAGCCATAGGATCTAACACATAGTAAGCTTCAATAAATGTTAGCAATTATATTATCATTTTATTATGTGGGAGTCAATCTTAGAGAAGAGGAAAATGGGCAAGTGTTTAGAGGTAGGGCCTATGTGCAACACTGGACCAGAAGCTCTCTGAGCAAGAGTGGCCCCAATGGGACAGCCGGCTTGTGCTCACCAGCCTACCATCACATCCACTGAGCCTAGGCCCACAGTCTGGAGGCGGTGATCTCACTGAGGGCAGCAGGAAGACCAGTGCAGGCAGCCAGACCCTCATGCACCCTGCTGGGACTTTGTGCCTGGCACAGGCTGGAATGTGTCCCTCCCAAACTCATATGTAGAAACCCTAACCCTGGGTACCTCAGAATGTGACTATATTTGGAGATAGGCCTCTAAAGTGACAAGTAAGTTAAGATGGGGTCATAAGGGTGGGCCTTAATCCAACATGGCTGGTGTCCTTATGAGATTAGCACACAGAGACACCGGACATGTGCACGCACATAGAGTCCACCACGTGAAGGCACGGCGAGAAGGCAGCCACCTGCAAGCCAAGAAGGGAGGCCCCAGGAGAAACCAACACTGCCAACAACTTGACTTTGGACTTCCAACCTCCAGAGCTGTAAGAAGATAAACGTCTGTTGTTTAAGCCCCGGAGTCTGTGGTGCTTTGTTACAGCGGCCCCAGCAGACAAGAGCAGTGAGCTTGTGAAGAGAATGACTTGTGGAAGGCCTGGTGTGGTTGAGACACCAGCCCGCTTGCTATTATGAGCCCCCTCCCCCTTTACTTATCTTGCCCTGCCCCTTACACAGAAAGCTCCAGGGCTCCTGAGGGAGTTGTATCGGGTGGAGAGACGACTGTGGAAAACCGAACACAGGAGATCAACTGGCATCTCACAGATAAGGGACGTGCAGGGTCAGCTCCTAGGAACTGAAACAGCACTGCAGCAGACGGGTTGTCCATCCTGAGGCACGAGACATCCAATGAGGCTGATCAGAGAAGGGTGGCCTCCAGCCTGTCTTATCTTGCTCAGACCAACTAGGGTCTCGGAGCAGAGGTCTTATTACTGTGCTCCCTCCTCTCCCAGGCCCCATGCACCACAAAAGTGGGGAGACTAGGGGCGCCTGGGTGGCGCAGTCGGTTAGGCGTCCGACTTCAGCCAGGTCACGATCTCGCGGTCCGGGAGTTCGAGCCCCGCGTCAGGCTCTGGGCTGATGGCTCAGAGCCTGGAGCCTGTTTCCGATTCTGTGTCTCCCTCTCTCTGCCCCTCCCCCGTTCATGCTCTGTCTCTCTCTGTCCCAAAAATAAATAAACGTTGAAAAAAAAAATTAAAAAAAAAAAGTGGGGAGACTAGAGCAAAAACCTCCACATTGGGAAGGCAGATGATCCAAATGCTTGTCTGGTCTCTTCTATATGATATGATACGATGGAGTCCCCTGACCCTCTGTTCTTATCTACTAAATAAGGTACTCATCCCTGCCTTCTCAGCATGGTGCGAGGGTAAGCATGATCTTATCTCTGCAATTGCATCCAGAGAGCTCCCAAGGTCTCCGGGTTGCCAAAGATTGTGGAAACTGTTATCGCTCTCTGCAGGAATACGTGGTCAGAAAACCAGAAGAACGCTAGCAAAACCAAGCAGCAAGCAGAGAAAGGACTCAGGGACTTGAGAGGGACTCAGAGGCCTAGAGAGACTGGGCAGGCATTAAATGAAGTTAAAGTTGGTGGCTAGGGCCTGGGGACTGACTCTGGGTGGGTGGAGGGGGTCTAGAGAGCCAAGAGATTTTATAGCCATCTGCTCCTCCCTGGCTCCCATCTCCAAGCAGCCCAGAGTTTTTGGCGAAGCCAGAGGTTTTATCTGGACTAGTCTGGTGAAAATAATCATTTTGGCACTGTGTTTTTAGGGAAAATTGTCATTGAAACGCCATGTTCTCGGAGATGTCCACCTTGGATGGGATAGAGGTGATGGAGTAATGTCAGGGTGGTGTGCAGGAAGAGTGGAGGGTTGGGTGATGGAGAATTTACAGTCCTAAGGCCTGGTCCGAGACCAGCTTGAGAGGCAGGCACCGTACAATTCTGTTCTCCATCCAAAAATCCACCAAGGCCATCAAGCAAACCCTTTGGAAAGGAGAAGGCACAGGGAGAACAGGAAACTAGGAAGAAGCTTGTTTCCTTGCTGTCAGACAGGGGGAGAACTTCAGGAAGAAACAGTCAAGCTCAACTTTGCCCGCCCCTTCCACACCAAAGAATAATCACATGCCCACCTCCCAGAGCCTTTTCTCTGGAATGAGAGAGAGGCAGGGAAAAGAGTCTAAGAGGACGACCATCCCAGGCTAATCTTTCTTTTTAACAGCTTTGTTGGGGTCCAGTGGAAGTATGACAACCTGCACAGATGTCAAGTGCACAAGTGGATACATTTCAACACACCGTTATCAAGACAACAAACACTTCCATCACACCCGAAGGTTTCCTTGTGCCCCTGTGTAATCCATCCTTCCCTTCACCCCATCTTCAGGCAACCACTCATGTACTTTCTGTCTCTAGAGATTAGTTTGCTTTTCCTAGAATTTTATAGGAATGGGATGATACAGTCCATACTCTGCAACAGTAGCTTGGTCCCGGTATCACTGAGAAGCGTTCCACTGTGTGGATACACCACAATGTGCTTATCCATTCACCGACCCATGTCCATCTGGGTTGTTTTCACCGTGGGGCAACTCTGAAAATCCACCATCACGCTGCTACAAATATGCACCAGAGTGTATAAAAGCAAGCCCATCTTTGACTACTGTTTGGCCAGGGCAGGGATGGTGTCTTTGAGGCTTTAAATTTCTTAAGGTCTTTCACCTGCATGAGCTCATTAGATATTCAACACAACCCTGGTGTGCTGGTTATAGGTGAGGTAGGTTTTAGGCACCACTGAAATGCATGACTACATGCTGGCCGCCTGCTATGTTCAGGCACCGTGTTACGTGTTGGGGTTCGGGAGGGATGTGAGACGGGCCCTGAAGGATCTGACACTCTAGTACTTTGTAGATGAAGAAGCAGAAGTCCCTTGCCCAAGGGCACACAGATGGGAAGTGACACAGTGGGAAGCAGAGCCTTGTCTGGTATCCCCTCCCCACACAGTTGCCTCTTTAGATGGCCAGGCTTCGGGAGCTGCATCTGAACTGGATGTTGACCAGAAGGCAAAAGGTAGGAAGACAGGAAGAGGATGAAGTGAACGCATGCTGTCTTGATTTTTATCTGTGACGAGGCAATGGTGGGAAGTTTTCCCACACAAGCTGGTCCAGGGCTTCCCCTTGCCGACTTACTTTGTGGGCACAATTGCTAGACCTCTTTGGGGATGTAGGTTCTGTTTTAGGGGGAAGCCCTCTCTTGTTTATCCACCATGTTGTGGTGGACCCTGCAGGTGGCTGCATCAGGAAAGACCTCCGTCCCCCAGACCCCTCTTGTCCCCCAGACCCCCTAGGGCAGCAGAGCTGATAACAGAAGGGAAACCCAGATGAAGAGGTGTCAGGCCCTGCTCTTGGGGCACCCACTGGAGGGACAGAGCACAAGATTCCCACACGGGAATCAGTATTTCATTCCTTTTATTTGGGGCTGAATAGCATCCCATTGTATAGATATTCCACATTTTGTTTATCCATTCACCAACTAATGGATATTTGGGTTATTCCCACCTTTTGCCTATTCTATAACACCACGACGAACATTCGAGTTTTGGTATACAGAGGAGCACATACAACAAAGACCATAATGCCTAGATTCCAGCCCTGCCACAGGAACAGTAGGACTGACAGCTGCTGGGGCACAGGGGAGTTTGGCAGGCTCAGTCTTGGAAGACTACCTGGAAGAGGCAACTTTTGAGCTGCATTTAACAGTCTTGTTTTTTGTTTGCTTGTTTACGTGTTTATTTATTTATTTATTTTGAGAGAGAGCAGGGGAGGGACAGAGAGAGAGGGAGACAAAATCTCAAGAAGGATCCACAATGTCAGTGCTGAGCCCAACGGAGAACTAGATGTGAGATCACGTCCTGAGCAGAGATCAAGAGTCTGACGCTTAACAGAAGGAGTCACCCAGGTGCTCCTAAAAGCCTTGAAGGGGGGCAGGGTGAGGGAGATGAGCTGATGGGTAGCAGGTAAGAGGTAAGGAGAAAAACTGTTCCAGGTTAAGTGAGAAGGTTGCCTTCACTTACAGAAGATTGAGTCTGGACTGGACTCTCAGGGAGAGCACGCAAGAGGGAAGGGGACTAATTTTTGGCGAGCAGTGTTGAGCTTCCCATTTGAGCCTCACAAACTCACTAACCTTATTCTCAATTGAGGCTTTTTTATGGAAAAAGCTTGGGATCAAAAGTCACCCTGTCCTAGTTCCTCTGCTTAGTGCTTATGTGATTTTAACCTTTCCAAGCCTCAGCATCCTCATGTATAAAACAGGGGCTATACCGATGTCCACCCCAGGAGTTGGTCCTGTGTTTAACCAAAGTGTGTCTATTCTATGAGATTCCAGGGCACGTGATGCTTGATGCATGTTTAACAAACAGAAGCACAGGCAGGAAAAAGGCCCTCCGGCATCCCGCTCCAGGCTGTCGGCTCCAGCATTCCACCCTCCTCCAGCTCGGCCCTGCCCTTTCCGGGTGTTTTCAAGATAATCCCGTAGGAGGAGGCCCTGCAGACACTCCTGCCTGTTCAGAAGCTGGCAGGCACTGAAATGCCCCATCTGCCAAAGGGAAGTACAATGACTCCTCTTAACAGGAGAAACGACCTTGGCCACAGATCTTTCAGAGACTTATCTAGGCTTAGGCAGAGGAAAGGGGCCCCCTTTCCAGGGTTGAAATACAGCCTCCAGCATCCCTGCTGTGGCACTGGGGCGTCTGCTGCTCCTGGGACAGACAGTGCCACTTCTGGAAAGGCCCCTGCCCACATCAGGTGCTCCGGCACTGCACTTGGGCCCTAATGTGTAGGGGGCACAGGTGCCTGACGGCCCCACATTTCCAGTCTCTTGCTGTAAGCGTCGCTAACCCAATCTCCGCAGATGCCCAAAGTGGCTCCCGATTGAATTCAGAATTTTTGTTTAATTAATTATCATTCATCTGAAAACTACTGCTTTCCTCAGACCAAGTGATTAACTGTTTCCCTTTCTGAGACTCTTAGCTTCCCCTGAGCCCTGAAACTAGGACTAAAGAGTAAATCTCCTCCCAGGGAGACTCCTAGTTAAAGCTTCAAAGAGGACAAGGCAAAATGTCAAGGAGTCAAAAAAGTGAAAAGGCGGTCCCGGATGGGAGAAGATATTTGCGAATCTGTTAAAAGGTTAGTATCCTGAACATATAAAGAACTCTTACGTAAAACTCAACAATTAAAAAAAAATTTTTTTTAATGAGGAAAGAATGTAAATAGACATTAGCACATGTTTTCTTTAGAAAATGTTATAAGGGGTGCCTGGGAGGCTCAGTCAGTTGAGCGGCCGACTTTGGCTCAGTCATTATCTCATAGTTTATGAGTTCGAACCCCACATCAGACTCTATGCTGACAGCTCAGAGCCTGGAGACTGTTTCAGATTCTGTGTCTCCCTCTTTCTCTGCCCCTCTCCCTCTCTTGCTCTGTCTCTCTCAAAAATAAATAAACGATCATTTTTAAAAATGTTTTTTAAATTTAAGAAGTGTGGTAAAATTACTTTTAATTTAGGGGAGGAGCCAAGATGGTAGAACAGCACGGAAGTTTTTTTGTGTGTCTCGCGTCCATGAAATGCAGCCAGACCAACACTAAACCATCCTGCACACCTAGAAAACTGACCTGAGGATGAACACAACAATCTGCACAACGCGAACCACAGAATTCAGCAAGTACGCGGCTTGAAGAGGTGAGCTGGGGGAAACAGAAGCGGCGGAGGGCAGGGAGCTGTTTTTGCTTGCGGAGAGAGGACGGGAAAAGCAGCGCCCCCCTCCCCCTCAAAGCAGCGGGAGAGAAAGTGGAAACGTGGAAACAGCTGCAGGGACTGAACTAAAAAGAGAGAAAGGAGAAAGGAGAGGGTTTGAGTTCCATGAAGACGCTATAAATAAGGAGCGCATAGTGTGAGCCTCGGAAGCTCCATACCTGGTGGTGCTCTGGTGAGAAGGGCGAATCCCCAGGAGCAGAGTGAAGTCCGGAGTCTTCAGGCCACATGGGGAAAGCTGGTTTCCCTGCTCGGAGGACATCGGGTAGAGGCTGTGTGCCGGCAGGCAAAGGCCCCAGTGGACCCGGGAGAACAACCACATTCACTGAAACAAGGTTGTTGGGACTGAAGCCTGGTGCCAGGTATGTGTTGTGATTTTCCATAATCCCTGAAATACTGCTGCTACACGATCACGTGAACTTTTTCTGGGGCTGGTTAGCACCCGGCCCCAATCTCTGGGCATCACCAGAAGCACAGTCCGCGAAGGCTCCTGGGTGCAGGCGGCACCCGACCTTTGCTCGGTGAGACCCTCCTGCAGAGGGACAGAACGGGTCAAAGCCGCAGTCCCTCAGAGGTGAGAGGTCGGGACACACAGCCGCATCTGAGATAAAACCCAGGAGGGAGGTGCCACCTGACAACCTGACGGCTTGGTCACAGACATTGTAAAAGTGGGGAGTGGACGGAAGCCGGAGACAAAGTACGGGCGTGCGATGGCTGATCAGAGAGAACAGAATTCTGGTACTAGAAAAGTGGTAGCTGGGTGACGCCATTTTCACCGATCCGGCGCATGCGCATACGCATACGCACCTACGAGAGCAGCAACAATCCGCCCCAGTACTCTAAGCAGCGCCATCTAGTGGAGAACGGAGCCATTACACAAAGCCCAGCCTAACTGGGCCAACCTCACTCTTCAGGAACATAAATCTCTCCACCTGCTTAGTTTACAGACTTTGACTTCTAAGGGAAAACGAAGAAATTTCAATCTTATTTCAGTCTGTTCAGTGGCCCATCTATTCAACTTTCTTTTTTTCCTCTCTTTTTCATTTTTCTTGAATACAGAAAGATAAAAAAATTATTTTTATTAAAAATATTTTTAAATCATTTTCTAGTATATTTTTTACTTTTGTGTAAATTATTTCAAATTCTATTTTACTTCCATCATTTCACTTTATTTTATTTCAATGTATTCATTTTTCCAAATTTTCAAATGATTTCCTTTTTTTTTCTTTCCCCTATTTTCGATAATCAAGACCCTTTCAACACCCAGACCAAAATACACCTAGAATCTACCATCATTTATTTGATTTGTGTGTGTGTATGTTGTTTTTAATTTTTTAATTTTAATTTTTTTCATTTTAATTTCTTTTCTTTTACCTCATTAATTCCTTTTCTCCCTTCAAAATGATGAAACGAAGGAATTCACCCCAAAAGAAAGAGCAGGAAGAAATGACAGCTAGAGACTTAAACAACATAGATACAAGCAAGATGTCTGAACCAGACTTTAGAATCAAGATAATAAGAATAATAGCTGGATTTGAAAATGGATTAAAATCCCTCCATGTGGAGATAAAAGAAATAAAATCTAGACAGGATGAAATTAAAAAATGCCATAACTGAGCTGCAATCTCAAATGCATGCCATGGCAGCAAGGAAGGATGAGGCAGAGCAGAGAAACAGTGATACAGAGGACAAACTTATGGAGAATAATGAAGCAGAAAAAAAGAGGCAACCTAAGGCAAAAGAGTACAATTTAACAATTGGAGAAATCAGTGACTCATTAAAAAGGAACATCAGAATCATGGGGTCTCAGAAGATGAAGAGAGAGAAAAAGGGGTAGAACAGTTATGTCAACATATCATAGCAGAAAACTTCCCTAACCTGAGCAAAGACACAGACATCAAAATCCAGGAAGCACAGAGGACTCCCATTAGATTCAACCAAAACTGACATCAATAAGGCATATCGTAGTCAAATTCACAAAATACTCAGGCAATGAGAGAATCATGAAAGCAACAAGGGAAAAAAAGTCCTTAACCTACAAGGGAAGACAGACCAGGCTTGCAGCAGAACTATCCACAGAAACTTGGCAGGCCAGAAAGGAGGAGCAGTATATATTCAATGTGCTGAATCTGAAAAATATGCAGCCAAGAATTCTTTATCCAGCAAGGTGTCATTCAAAATAGAAGGAAAGATTAAAAGTTTCCCAGATAAACAGAAATTAAAGGAACTTGTGACCAACTAAACCAGCCCTGCAAGAAATTTTAAGGGGGACTCTCTAAGGGGAGAAAAGAATGAAGAATGAATGAATGAATGAATGAATAAATAAATAAATAAATAAATACCAAAAGCAGCAAAGACTAGAAAGGACCAGAGAACACCACCAGAAACTCCCAACTCTACAAGTAGAGTTGTCAATAAATTCATTATCTTTCAGTACTCACTCTAAATGTCAATGGACTAAATATCTAATCAAAAGCCATAGGGTAACAGAATGGATAAGAAAAAAAGATCCATCTGGGGTGCCTGGATGGCTCAGTCGGTTAAGCATCCAACTTCACTCAGGTCATGATCTCACAGTCCGTGAGTTCGAGCCCCACGTCGGGCTCTGTGCTGACAGCTCAGAGCCTGGAGCCTGCTTCAGATTCTTTGTCTCTCTCTCTCTCTACCCCTCCACTGCTCATGCTCTGTCTGTCTCTGTATCAAAAATAAATAAAAATATTAAAAAATTTAAAAAAAAGAAAACAAGATCCATCTATATGCTGTTTACAAGAGACCCACTTTAGACATAAGGACACCACCTTCTGACTGAAAGTAAGGGGATGGAGAACCTTCTGTCATGCTAATGGTCACCAAAATAAAGCTGGAGTAGCCATACTTAAATCAGAAAATCTAGACTTTAAAATAAAGTCTGTAACAAGAGATGAAGAAGGGCATTATATCATAATTAAAGGGTATATCCACCAAGAACACCTAACAATTGTAAACATTTATGTTCCAAATGTGAGAGCACCCAAATACATAAGTCAATTAATCACAGACATAAAGAAACTCATTGATAATAATACCATGTTAGTAGGGGACTTCAACACCCCACTTACAACAATGCAGATTATCTAAACAGAAAATCAACAAGGAAACAATGGCTTTGAATGACACACCAGACCAGATTGACTTAACAGATATATTCAGAACACTTCATCCTAAAGCAGCAGAATATACATTCTTCTCCAGTGCACATGGAACGTTCTCCAGAATTGGCCACACGCTGGGACACAAATCAGCCCTCAAGAAGTACAAAAAGATCGAGACCATACCGTGCATATTTTCAGACCACAACACTATGAAACTCAAAATCAACCACAAGAAAAAATTTGGAAAGGTAACAAATACCTGGAGACTAAAGAGCATCCTAGTAAAGAATGAATGGGCTAACCAAGAAGTTAAAGAGGAAATTAAAAAGTACTTGGAAGCCAATGAAAATGATAACACCACAGTCTAAAACCTCTGGGACTCAGCAAAGGTAGTCCATTGCTGCTGGACGCAGCAATCCAGGTCTTCCTATAGAAGGAAGAAACGTTTCCGATACACAATCTAACGTTACACCTTTAAAAGCTGAAAAAAGAACAGCAGCTAAAACACAAAACCAGCAGAAGACAGGAAATAATAAAGATTAGAGCAGAAATCAATGCTATTGTAACCAAAACCAAAACCAAAAACAGTAGAACAGATCAATGAAACCAGAAGCTGGTTCTTTGAAGGAGTTAACAAAATTGATAAGCCACTAGCCAGTTGGATCAAAAAGAAAAAGGAAAGGACCCAAATAAATAAAATCAAGAATGAAAGAGGAGAGATCACAACCAACACAGCAGAAACACAAATAATAGGAGAATATTATGAGCAATTATATGCCAACAAAATGGGCAATCTGGAAGAAATGGACAAATTCCTAGAAACATATACACTACCAAAACTGAAACATGAAGAAACAGAAAATTTGAACAAACCCATAACCAGTAAAGAAATTGAATTAGTGGGGCGCCTGGGTGGCGCAGTCGGTTAAGTGTCCGACTTCAGCCAGGTCACGATCTTGCGGTCTGTGAGTTCGAGCCCCGCGTCAGGCTCTGGGCTGATGGTTCAGAGCCTGGAGCCTGTTTCCGATTCTGTGTCTCCCTCTCTCTCTGCCCCTCCCCTGTTCATGCTCTGTCTCTCTCTGTCCCAAAAATAAATAAACATTGAAAAAAAATTAAAAAAAAAAAAACAAATTGAATTAGTAATCAAAAATCTCCCAGAAAGGGGCGCCAGGGTGGCTCAGTCGGTTGGGCGTCCAACTTAGGCTCAGGTCACAATCTCACGGTCTGTGGGTTTGAGCTCCATGTTGAGCCCCGTCTGTGCTGACAGCTTAGAGCCTGGAGCCTGCTTCGGATTCTGTGTCTCCCTCTCTCTCTGCCCCAACCCCCACTCAAGCTCTGTCTCTGTCTCTCTCAAAAATAAATAAACATTAAAAAAAAAATTTTTAAATATCTCCCAAAAAACAAGAGTCCAGGGCCAGATGGCATTCCAGGAGAATTCTACCAAACATTTAAGGAAGAGTTAACACCTATTCTCTTGAAGCTGTTCCAAAAAAGAGAAATAGAAGGAAAACTCCCACTTTTTCTATGAAGCAGCATTACCTTGATTCCAAAAACAGAGACCCCACTAAAAAGGAGAACTATAGCCAATTTCCCTGATGAACATGTATGCAAAAATCCTCAACAAGATATTAGCCAACCGGATCCAACAATACATTAAAAAAATTATTCACCACGACCAAGTGGGATTTATACCTGGGATGCAGGGCTGGTTCAATATCCACAAAACAATCAATGTGATCCATCACATCAACTAAACAAAGGACAAGAACTACATGATCCTCTCAAGAGATGCAGAGAAAGGATTTAAGAAAATACAGCATCCTTTATTGATAAAAAACCCTCAAGAAAGTAGGGACAGAAGGATCATACCTTGAGATGATAAAATCCATATATGAAAGACCCAACACTAATATAATTCTCAATGGAGAAAAACTGAGAGCTTCCCCCTAAGGTCAAGAACAAGACAGGGATGTCCACTCTCGCCACTGTTATTCAACACAGTATTGGAAGTCTTAGCCTCAGCAATGAGACAACACAAAGAAATAAAGGCATCCAAATCAGCCAGGAGGAGGTCAAACTTTCACTCTTCACAGATGACATGATACTCTATATGGAAAACCCAAAAGATTCCACCACAAAACTGCTAGAACTGATTCATGAATTCAGCAAAGTTGCAGGATATAAAATCAAAGCACCTAAATCAGTTGCATTCCTATACACCAACAATGAAGCAACAGAAAGAGAAATTAAGGAAGTGATCCCATTTACAATTGCACCAAAAACCATAAAATACCCAGGAATAAATCTAACCAAAGAGGTGAAAAATCTATACACTGAAAACTATAGAAAGCTTATGAAAGAAATTGAAGAAGACACAAAATTGTAAAAATATTCCATGCTCGGGGCGCCTGGGTGGCGCAGTCGGTTAAGCGTCCGACTTCAGCCAGGTCACGATCTCGCGGTCTGGGAGTTCGAGCCCCGCGTCAGGCTCTGGGCTGATGGCTCAGAGCCTGGAGCCAGTTTCCGATTCTGTGTCTCCCTCTCTCTCTGCCCCTCCCCCGTTCATGCTCTGTCTCTCTCTGTCCCAAAAATAAATAAACGTTGAAAAAAAAATTAAAAAAAAAAATATTCCATGCTCCTGGATAGGAAGAACAAATATTGTTAAAATGTCAATACTACCCAAAGTAATCCACATATTCAATGCAATACCTATCAAAATAACACCAGCATTCTCCACAGTGCTAGAACAAACAGTCCTACAATTTGTATGGAACCAGAAAAGTCCCCAAATAGCCAAAGGAATCTTGAAAAAGAAAACCAAAGCAGGAGGCATCACAATCCTGGACTTCAAGCTATATTACAAAGCTATAATCATAAAGACAGTATGGTACAAGCACAAGAACAGACACTCAGAGCAATGGAACAGAATAGAGAACCCAGAAATGGACCCACCAATGTATGGCCAACTTATCTTTGACAAAGCAAGAAGGGATATTCAATGGAATAAAGACAGTCTCTTCAGCAAATTGTGCTGGGAAAACTGGACAGCAACATGCAGAAGAATGAACCTGGACCGCTTTCTTACACCATACACAAAAATAAACTCAAAATGGATGGAAGACCTCAATGTAAGACAGGAAGCCATCAAAATCCTTGAGGAGAAAGCAGGCAAAATCCTCTTTGACCTTGGCCGCAGCAACTTCTTACCCAACATGTCTCCAGAAGCAAGGGAAACAAAAGCAGAAATGAACTATTGGAACCTCATCAAAATAAAGAGCTTCTGCACAGTGAAGGAAACAATCAGCAAAACTAAAAGGCAACCGACACAGTATGAGAAGACATTTGCAAACACTGTATTAGATAAAGGGTTAGTATCCAAAATCTATACAGAACTTATCAAATTCAACACCCAAAAAACAAATAATCCAGTGAAGAAATGGGCAAAAGACATGAATAGACGCTTCTCCAAAGACATCCAGATGGCCAACCAACACATGAAAACATGTTCAACATCACTCATCATCAGAGAAATACAAACCACAATCACAATTAGATAACTCCTCACACCTGTCAGAATGGCTAACATTAACAACTCAGGCAACAGATGTTGATGAGGATGTGGAGAAAGGGGAACACTTCTGCACTGTTGATGGGAATGTAAACTGGTGCAGCCACTTAGAAAACAGTATGGAGGTTCTTGAAAAAATTAAAAATAGAACTACCCTATGACCCAGCAATTGCACAACTAGATATTTATCCAAGGTATGCACGTATGTTGTTTCGAAGGGGCACATGTACCCCAATGTTTATAGCAGCACTATAGACAATAGCCAAAGTACGGAAAGAGCCCAAATGTCCATCGATGGATGAATGGATAAGGAAGATGTGGTGTATATATATACAATGGAGTATTACTCAGCAATCAAAAAGAATGAAATCTTGCCATTTGCAACTACATGGATGGAACAGGAGGGTATTATGCTAAGCAGAATTAGTCAGAGAAAGACAAATATCATAGGACTTCACTCATGAGGACTTTAAGACACAGAAGAGATGAACACAAGGGAAGGGAAGCAAAAATAATATAAAAACAGGAAGGGGGACAAAACATAAGAGACTCTTAACTATGGAGAACAAACAGAGGGTTACTGGAGGGGTTGTGGGAGGGGGTTGGGCTAAATGGGTAAGTGGCATTAAGGAATCTACTCCTGAAATTGTTGCACTATATGCTAACTAACTTGGATATAAATTTTAAAAATTAAATTAAAAGAAAAGAAAAAGAAAATTACTTTTAATTTAAAAATTTTTTTAATTTTTATTTTTAGAGAGAGAGACAGAGCATGAGTGAGGGAGAAGCAGAGAGAGAGGGAGACCCAGAATTCGAAGCAGACTCCAGGCTCTGAGCTGTCAGCACAGAGCCTGTCGTGCATCTCAAAGTCATGAACCATGAGATCATGACCTGAGCCGAAGTCGCACGCCCAACTGACTGAGTCACCCAGGCGCCCCTAAACTTACTTTTAATTTTATAAAAAGACTATCATCTTATATCTAATCTTTTGGGATTTAAGTCTTTCACTTATATGCGAAAGATTCATTCATAATAATGTCCTGTTGGTAGTTAACATTATAATTAAATCGATAGGCATGCTGTCCTAAAACGTGCTGGCAAATTTTTTAAAACCAGCTTTCCAGAAAACAAAATACATGCATTCAGTAAATTCTGTTCATTAATTCAGAATTGAGGGGCACCCCAGACACCTGGCAATTTCTCTGACCGCAGTGGGGCTCCCTACCTTTCAACTGAATTCTGATACTATCTACCCAGAGATGGCATCAGGTCCCATAGGTTAAGAGCTCGGTCCCACAGGTCAGCCCTCTGCTGCAGGTGATCAGCAGGCTACAAAATAGAGGTTCTAACAACCCCCTTCTTGGTTTATAGGCTAAGGGCTCAGTCCTACAAGGCTGCACACACACACCCCAACTTCAGACATCTGCAAGTGCAGGCTGTCTGTCGCCTGTGCTTCTGATCAATCGGCTCTAAATCAGAGGTCCCCATGACCCCCTTCTAGGATTCAATTAACTTTTAGAGCAGCTCACAAACTGAGAGAAACAGTTTACTTACTAGATTACCAGTTTATTATAAAAGGGTATAACTCAGGAACAGCCAGACAGAAGAGATGCTTAGGGAAAGGCATGGGGAAAGGGGGTGGAGCTTCCATGCTCTCTGAGTGCACTCTTCTCCCTGAATCTCTGCCTTTTCACCATCCAGAAGCTCTCTGAACCCTGCCCTTTCAGGTTTTCAATGGAGGCTTTATTACACAGGCAAAATTGGTTAAATCTTTGGCCATTGGCAACTAAGTCAACCTCCAGCTGCTCCCCCCTCCCTCCCCTCCCGGAGGTCAGGAGGTGGAATTTAAAGTTCCTTCCCTCTAATCACATGGTTGGTTCTCCTGGCAGCAAGCCCCTCCATCTCCTACCCACTCTCCCCACCCCCATACACCCCCAGACCCCGCTTTGGGTGCCTTTCAAAAGTCACCTCGTTAACAAAACAAAGAGCAGCTTTGTCTATTAAACATACTGAAAGTACTTTTTACCTGTCCTTTGTCCTAACTTTGTTTATGATGCCTTGGACATACTGAACTGTTCAGTCTTCATGTAGTTAAGCAACAGACCTCTCTTGCTTTTGGCTCTTGGGTTTGTATCTTTCAGAGAAGAGCCCCTCCCTTTGCCAACATTTTCTTTCTCCTGTTGACTTCATGGGTTTACATCTTGACTCTGACTCTGGCTGGCTCCATGCAACACAGAGACAGTGATGATATCTGCCAAGTGAGCCAGTTAGCCTGCATCTAGACAGTAATCTACATTTTAGATATTAGTCTCTGTCGTTAAAATAAGTGTATGGGTTATCTGTTTAATTCCTCTGGAATGAATGTTTATGTGTGGGGTGGTGGTCGTTTCCTTAGGACGCTGGGATGAGTACCACAAACTGGGTGGCTTAAAAGAACCAATATGCATTCTCTCACAGTTCTGGAAGACAGAAGTCCGAAATGAAGGTGTCAGCAAGGCCAAGCTCCCTCTGAGACTCTGGGTGGAATCCTTCCTTGCCTTTTCCAGCTTGTGTTGGTGAATGGCCACCTTGGTGTCCTTGGCCGGCAGCCCCGTATCTCTACTCTCTGCTTCCACCGTCACTGTGTGTGACATCTCCCTGTGTGTCTCTGTCTTCACAGGCTGTGGCAGTTTCCTCTTTTTATAAGGACACCAAGCATATTGGATTAGGGCGCACATTAATGACTTTGTCTTAACATGGTTACATCTGCAAAACTCTATTTCCAAATAAGATCACAGTATCAGTCAGGGTTCTCCAGGGAAACAGAACCAAATATATACATGTATAACATTATATTTTATACAATGAAATGGAGAAAGAGAGAGAGAGAGAGAGATTGATTTATTTTTTGTAAATTGGCTCAAGCAATTATGGGGGCGGGTGAGTCCAAACTCTGTGGAGCAGCCAAAAGCTGGCAGGGTGGAAATTCAGCTAAGAGGTGATGTTGTAGTCTCAAGTCCCAAAACCATAGGACAGGCCAGCTAGAAACTCAGGCAGGATTGCTATGTCTAGAGGCAAATGTGGGGAGAGCAAGCCCAGGCTGTGTGCACCTCTCGTTGTCCGGCTCCCTTCTTCACTCAGAATGGAGCAGCTCACAGTGAGGTGTGGGTCTAGGTCTCCTGCCCTGTCACAGTTCAAGCCAAGATTCTGACATCCCAGGGGAAAATGAACTCACGGGCAAAATCCACCAGCCACCTGAGAAGCATCACTGTAAAAAGAAAGACAACAAACTGCACAATCAACACAGGATAAATTAGAACCAATGGCACAAACTGATCAATAATGCAAAATAGGTATAATAAATAAGAGAAGGCAATGGTAAGATGAAGCAAAACAAAGCAGTTATTAAAAAGAATCAAATAGAAACACCAGATACAAAAAATTTAATCATTGAAACAAAGCATTCAATAGATGATGTAAATAATAAAAATGGATTCCACTGGAACATAGACAAGTGAGCAAGGTGATCAGGTTGATGTCTTCTCCAGAATGACACCGGGAATAAGAAAGATATAACAGAGGGGCGCCTGGGTGGCTGATTCGGTTAAGCCGACTTCGGCTCAGGTCATGATCTCGCGGTCCATGGGTTCAAGCCCTGCATTGGGCTCTGTGCTGACAGCTTGGAGCCTGGAGCCTGCTTTGGATTCTGTGTCTCCCTCTCTCTCTCTGCCTCTCCCCTGCTCATGCTCTGGTTCTCTCTCTGTCAAGAATAAACATTAAAAATAATTTAAAAAAAAGAAATATATAGAATTAGAAGCTAATAAATAGAAAAATAAGCTAATAAAATGTAGGTGTTATCACCTGTATACTAGGAAGTCTTGAAGAAAAGAAAGAAAGAAATTTTAAAAAGGAAAGTGTCAAAGAAAAAAATAGCTAAGCATTTTCCAAGATTAAAAAAAAGATGAAAAGCTACATGGGCTCATGGGGTGTCTAATCAGAAAGACATGAGAAAACTCATGCCTAGACACATTACAAGAACATTTAAAAACATGGAGACAGGGGCGCCTGGGTGGCGCAGTCGGTTAAGCGTCCGACTTCAGCCAGGTCATGATCTCGCGGTCCGTGAGTTCGAGCCCCGCGTCGGGCTCTGGGCTGATGGCTCAGAGCCTGGAGCCTGTTTCCGATTCTGTGTCTCCTTCTCTCTCTGCCCCTCCCCCGTTCATGCTCTGTCTCTCTCTGTCCCCCCAAAAATAAATAAATGTTGAAAAAAATATTTAAAAAAAAATAAAAACATGGAGACAAAGGCAAAACTCTAAAGGCTGCCAAAGAAAAGGAGATGGTCCTTCATGAAGGAATGAGAATCTGATAGACATCTAATTTCTGTTCAATAGTTAAAACACAGGCCAAAAGACAGACATGTATTCTTTTCAAAGTGTTAATGAACTTCAAGCCAAGGATCTACCTTGAACAAAAACAAAGATTTAAATATGCCATAAAAATAATCTCGGGCATAAAAGGCCCAAAGAAGCTAATACATGAAAGTCTCTTACAAACAAAATTCTCTCTTAGCGAATGTGTTCTAATTGGAAAAGAAATGAATCCATAACACTACTATGAGATAAAAATGAAATGAGAATCAATAAGTAACTTAAAAAAGTTAATTCTGTATTAAAAAGTAGAGGGAGGGGGCGCCTGGGTGGCGCAGTCAGTTAAGCGTCCGACTTCAGTCAGGTCACGATCTCGCGGTCCGGGAGTTCGAGCCCCGCATCGGGCTCTGGGCTGATGGCTCGGAGCCTGGAGCCTGGTTCCGATTCTGTGTCTCCCTCTCTCTCTGCCCCTCCCCCGTTCATGCTCTGTCTCTCTCTGTCCCAAAAATAAATAAACGTTGAAAAAAAAATTAAAAAAATAAAAATAAAAATAAAAAGTAGAGGGAGAAGGAGAGCTAGAGCTAAAAATAAATAGAGAGAGAAAAAGAGTGAGACTGAGAGAGAAAGAGAGAATATCAAAAGTATTCATAACACACCCGGAAATAAACTCTGGGCAACACTAACACAACAAATGAGCAGTGGATGAAAAATAGTTCTTTGCAAAGGGAGCCAAGTGCAAAGTGAGCATATACTTATTTTGTTATAGAGAAACATATAAACACTGATAGAGAACCTATGAGAAAAAATAAACACATATATGATTTTTAATAAGCTTAATATAACCATCAAAATGAGTAAAAATAGAAGTCAAGGTTTTCGAACAGGCAGAAGAAAACTGTATCTGATGAAAGACATGAAAGGGAAAAAAAGCAAAGAAAAGTAAAATACAGTAAGTATAAATTAGAAATAAGAGGAGTGAAATAAACACTAATATAAAATCTACTACATAATTTGTGTTCCGGATTGAATTGTGTCCCCACAAAAAAGACACATTGGACTTTTAAACCCCAGTACCTCAGAATGTAACCTTATTTGGAAATAGGGTTGTCTCAGACGTAATCAGCCAAATTAAGATGAGATCATACTGGAGCAGGGTGGGACCCTAACTCAATATAACTGGTGTCCTAAGAAAAAGATGGACACAAGAAGACAGAGACGCAGGGAGAAGGCCATGTGACAACAAAGGCAGAGATTGGAATTATCCAGCAGCAAGCCAAGAAATGCCTAGGAAGAGATAGAAAAGGATTCTCCTGCAGTTTTCAGAGGGAGCATGGTTCTCCTGACACCTTGATTCCAGGCCTCTGGCCACCAGAACCACAAAACAGTACATTGCTTTTTATAAAGTGTTTTCTTTTTAAGTTTATTTATTTATTTTGAGAGAGACAGTGAGAGTGTGAGTTGGGGAGGGGCAGAGAGAGAGAGGGAGACAGAGAATCCCAAGCAGTCTCCACAGTCTCAGAGCAGAGCCCGGTGCGGGACTTGACCTCAGGAAACCAGGAGATCATGACCTGAGCCAAAACCAAGAGTCGAGGCTTAACTGACTGAGCCACCCTCGCACCCGGGTTTCTGTTGTTTTAAGAACCCAGTTTGTGGTACTTTGTAAATGGCAACCCTAGGAAACGAATACAATTTGTAATGGATGAAACTCGGCAATCAGAAGACAGAGATTCACAGACTGGAAGGTTTTTCTCTTTTGAAAAATAATAATCGGCAATGTTTTCTCAAAGGAATATTCATAAAATACAAGGTGACAGGAAAGCTACAAATAAAAGGATGGAAAGGGGATATGCAGTAATTCCGAGCCAAATAAAGCAGGAGAGTGAATTGAGTGTCAAATAAAACTGAATTCAAAGCAAAAATAAATCATAAAGAGGGATGTTTTTTAAGGAAAACAAAATCAGAAAGCTGTAACAATTTTGAACATACATGCCTTTAAAGAACAGCTTCAAGATATAAGACGCAATAGCATAACTACAGGGAGAAACATATAGAAATTATTTCAGAAACTTTTAAAAATGTTTATTTATTTTTGAGAAAGACAGAGATCATCAGTGGGGGAGGGGCAGAGAGAGCTACAGAGGATCCCAAGCAGGCTCCATGCTGACAGTGTCCAGCCCAGTGTACAGCTCGAACTCACAAACTGTGAGATCATGACCTGAGCCAAAGTCGGGTGCTCAACCTACTGAGTCACCCGGGCACCCCTGTATTAGAAACTTTTGTACAACCATCTAAGAAACTAAGAAAATGAGCAGACAAATAATAAGGGATGACAGAGGATATTCAAATGACATGATTCACACACTTGAAATAATAATTATATGGGAAGGGAGAATAACTTAAAAAAACTGACTAACAAGTGGGAAAAACACATTTTTTTGAGCACACACTGAACATTTAAACAATTTACCATTTAGCAGATCAGAAAGAGAGACTCAACACAGGTACCAAAAATCAACATTATACACATTATTATCTGAGCACAATGGATTAAAGTGATAAGCTATCACTTTAATACCTTTAAGGCCTTTACATCTGGAGAGTAAATGGCATGATACTCAATAACCCTTGGGTTAATAAGAAAATATAGAGGAAATTATAAAATACTTGGAAATGAATGATAATGGGAAAAGTACATGACAGAATTTAAGAGACAGCTAAAACAGCCTGAAGAATAAAATTTATGGCTCTGAACTTATTTATCAGAAAAAAAAAACAATTAAAAATGAGCTAAGGTTGTAGGCTTTTTTCCTTCCAAGATTAATTAACATATGGTGTAGTATTGGCTTCAGGAGTAAAATTTAGTTATTAATCACTTACATATGACACCCAGCGCTCTAAGGAGCTAAGGTTTTAACTCGAGAATTTAGGGAATGAACAATAGAACAAATATAAAAAAAAGAAGAAGAAAGAGAAAAAGTAAGGGCAGAATTCAATAAACAACTGGACCAAAGCAGAAGCAACTACAAAGTAAGTAAAAACCAAGCCAGAATCTGGACTTTTGGAAAGATTGCTAAGATGTACTAACCTCCATCAGGAACTGATAAACGTGAAAAAAGATGCAGATATACAAAATTCAGAATCAAAAAAGGGAAAATACTTATAGACACCAAAGAGATCAAAATAATCATATAAAAGAGCATTACGGATAGCTATTCACTAGTAAAATAAAAGCAAAGATAAAATATATTTAAAACATTAAAATATTTAAAATTTATAGAAAAAGTATAAAATATAAAACTGACTCAAGAAAAATTAGGAAATTTGAACAAATTGGCAACCAATACAGAAATTGAAATGATTGGGGTGCCTGGGTGGCTCAGTCAGTTAGGTGTCTTCGGCTCAGGTCATGATCTCACAACTTATGAGTTCGAGCCCCGTGTCAGGCTCTGTGCTGACAGCTCAGAGCCTGGGGCCTGCTTCGGATTGTGTGTCTCCCTCTCTCTCTCTGCCCCACCCCTGCTTGCTCTCTGTCTCTCAAAACTGAATAAACATTAAAAAAAAAAAAAAAAAAAAAGAAAAGAAACTGAAATGATTAATAACAACAAAAAAGGGACACACACTCCTATCACAAGGGGGAAACATGGCCTCAGGCAGTTGGTTTTACAGACGAGAGCTCAAAAAACATCTGGAACAATTTGCTTCAGAAAGTAGAGAAAAAGAAAAAGCTACCCAGCTCGTTCTATTAGACTAGTATTAGATTAATTCCAAACCCTAATAAAAAAGGAAGAAATAAAGAGAATGGCTCTTTTTCACTTACAGATCCCCCAGATCTTAAATATAATATAAGCCAACCAAAGTCAACAAAATATAAAAAAGTAATAAGTCATAATTAAATTAGGTTTATCCCAGTAATGTAAAGATCATTTGACACCAGAAATCGTTGGATATGATCCATATCCTAGACTAAAGGAAAAACACTAAATGATTTCAAAATTTTTAATTTTATTAGAATTCCACATATACTTATGATAGAAACCCTCAGAATAAATAAAAGGGAATTCCCTTAACTTAATAAAGGAATTATGCCCCAAATATACAGCACATATCATACTGAATAGAGAAGATTAGATTAGACATGGTGTTCATTATCACCATTTCTGGGTATCCTGGCCAAGACTTGTCATACTAATAACAGCACAACAACAAGAAGTTGTAAGAATTCAGGGGTGCCTGAGTGACTCAGTCGGTTAAGTGTCTGACTTTGGCTCAGGTCATGATCTCACAGTTTGTGAGTTCGAGAGCTGCATCAGGCTCTGTGCTGACAGCTCAAAGACTGGAGCCTGCTTCGGATTCTGTGTCTCCCTCCCTCTCTGCCTCTCTCCCTCTCTCAAAAATAAATAAACATGAAAAATTTTTTTAATTAAAAAAAAAGAAGTTGTAAGAACCCAATGGGAAGTGATGAAACTGCTATCATTTGCAAATTATATGCTCATCTATGAGGAATGCCAAACTGTAAAATTCAGCAAGGAGGCTGGATACAAAAACAGTCTCCAAAGATCAGAAGCATTTCTGCGGATCTATAATAACTATCTAGAAATAGAAACAAAAAAAGACATGATTCACAACAGTGACAAAATCGATAACATAATCAGGAAATAAGCTAATAAAGAATGCACATTCTTCTAAAGGCATAAATTTAAAATACTATTAGTGTTTAAAGCTTGTTTAAAAGATATAAAGAAGACAACTAAATGGAGAGCTCTCTTTTCCCCCAAATTAATCTATAAAATCAATGCAATCCAATTAGAACGTAAGCTGAATTTTTGGAGGAACTTGACAAATACTTCTACAATTTATTTGGAAAAATAAGGATGTCAACTAGCAAAAATCAACTTAAAAATACAGTACTCCAAACCACTGGTCATTAGGGAAGAGCAAACAAAACCACAAAGAGATGTCACTTGTCACCTACTAGGATGTCTATCATAAAAACACCAGAAAACAAGGTGTGTTGGCAGGAATGTGGAGAACTGGAGCCCTGATGCATTGCTGTTGGAAATGTAAAATGGTGCAGCCACTGTGGAAAACGTTTTGGCACTTCTTCAAAAAAGTAAAATATAGTATTACCATCTGATCCAACCATTCCACTTCTAGGTATTTACCCAAGAGAACTGAGCGAACAGATACTTGTACACCCATGTTTACTGCAGAATTATTCACAACAGTCAAGAGGTAGAAACAATCACATGTTCCTGGGTAGTTCAGTCGGTCGAGTGTCTGACTCTTGATTTTGGCTCAAGTCATGATCTCACAGTTCGCGGGTTCGAGCCCTGCATTGGGATCTTTACTGACAGTGTAGAGCCTGCTTGGGATTCTCCCCCTCTCCCTCTCCCTCTGCCCCTCCCCTGCTTATGTTCTCTTTCTATCTCAAAATAAATAAATAAGCTTTTTTTTTTTAAAAAAAAGGTAGAAACAACCCAAACATATATCACAAATGACTAAATAAATATGATACATACATACAATGGAATATTGCTCAGCCATAAAATGGAAGGAAATCCTGAAACATGCTACAGCATGGATGAATCCTGAAGGCATTATGCTTAAATGAAATAAGTCAGTCACAAAACGACAAATACTATACGATTCCACTCATAGGAGGTTCCTGAAACAGGCAAACAGAGAGAGAGAGAAAGTAGACTAGAGGTTATCAGGGGTGAGGGGGAGGACGGGTTGGGGAATTACTGTTTAACAGGTACACAGTGCCTGTTTGGGATGATGAAAAGTTTCTGGAAATGGACAGTGGCGATGATTACACAGCCTTACGAATGGACTTCATGCCACCGAATTGTACACTTAAAAATTGTTAAAATGGTAAATTTTACATTATTTATATTTTACTACCATAAAAAATACAGCAGAAAAAATAACCAATATACAACAGTAAAAGAAAATATAAAATCCCTAGGATTAGACAAATAAAAATTCAGCTGGTCTACATGATAAGTGTACAACATGGCTGGAAGATGTTAAAGAAGACCATACCATTTTCCTGAATGTGGAAGTTCGATATGGCAAATATGTCCATTTTGGCCAAGTAGATCTATAAATTTATCGAAGTTCAAAAATTGTGCTGTTTCTGGAGACGCACTCATGTATACCTGTACTTACACATCACATGCACCTTTGAAACTGGGTGCACACTGAAACTCTAGAGAACAAAGGGAAAAGATACTCTGGCTCAGTCTGTCATTTTTTAAATTTTTTATAATGTTTATTTTTGAGAGAGAGAGACAGAGCATGAGCATGAGCAGGGAGGGGCAGAAAGAGACGGAGACACAGAATCTGGAGCGGGCTCCTGCTTCAGAACTGTCAGCACAGAGCCCAACCCGGGGCTCAAACTCACGGACCGTGAGCTCATGACCTGAGTTGAAGTCGGACGCTTAACCGACTGAGCCACCCAGGCTCCCCTCTATCATCTTAATCCAATCTGTCAAAAGCCTCTTCTGGTTTGGGGGGAAGGAGTTAAAAAAGAAACAAACAAAAGGCTAACTAGATGAGTAGAAGTCATTTCACCATGCATCTCTTCTCTGGAGAAAGAAGCCTCCTTCTTTTACCCAAAAGAAATGTTCTCGAGATACCAAAGTGGGCAGATCCCTCTTTGGTTCCACAGATACCCCCTGAGTCTGTAGACAGACAGATGCTCTCAGAACAGACTGAAGTGGTAAGAAATGGAAGAGAGACTTTGCTAAGCTTATTGGAAAGGCAGGAGGGACCTCTTTCCAGATGTCTGTATGGTGGAGGGTCCATTCTCAAACCTGAAGGGACCCAGGCTCCCCTGCCACCCTGATAAACAGAATCTTGGGGAAAGAGAAGCCCTGTACTGAGAGGAACCACTCTGTGCTGAATGATGGCTCCAGCCAGCCGGAGCAAAATTAGGAAGAGGAGGAAACTCAACTGTGCTCTATCTCCCAGTACCCTTTTTCCTTCTTGCCCTTTTTGGTCTTTCCTTGCTGTGCCCTTTCCTCACTCATTCACTCACACAACAAATACTTCTTGAGCTCTTCCTATGTGCCAGGCACAATGTCTGGCATCCAGGACTCTGAGGAAAGCAAGGATTTAGGCACCAACCCAAAGACCTGGAGATGTAAAATGCTCCTTCTGCCAACTTCTCTCATGAGGATTTGTGTTTTAAGAGCCCTCAGAGAGAAGGCAATGCTTAACCCAAAGGTTATCACTTCTCTAATAGAGGGTTTTAAGATATTGCTATCTTTTGGGGAAGAGAAAATACTTTGGCCAGCAAAAACGTTTCCATTATTCCTCATAATGCCAACAATAGCTGGCATTACAGCTCACAACAAAGTCTCCCTAGAACATTTCCTCATTCCACTATGTGGTGACTTTCCCCGTGCAGCAGTGATTTCCACCATGGGATATGCCAGAAGATCTATGAAGTATGAGAAAAGAATATGAGACCTTCTCATTCTTCACAACTTTCTCAGCCTATAAATTTCCCATAGGCTTTACAACATATACATTAGTGCAAATGTACAGGTAGAGAACTTATGAATAAAAACATAAGCAAAAACTGGAGTGTGTGCTCAAAGGAAAACATGATCAAAAATTGTGGATCCCTGATGTAACAAGAAGTGTGATCTGTTATACTTAAAACCAGTCTTGGTAGGAACAGTCTTGGCAGGTGCCTGGGATTTTAAGGCGTGTGTCCCCGCACTAAGGTGCAGCTCAGTTAACTCTGGGTCATTTCATCCCAGTCCCACAGACAGAAGGAAATTCTAGTAAAACAATAAGGGAAATGAGGGAGTCAGAAACATAGACTGGAGGGAGAATTGGCTCTTCCAGGTCACTGGCTCATTCATGGGCAACATCCCAGGATCTAAAAATAGAAGAACCATCTGCAGTTTGCCTCCTGGAGCTGGGGCTTGGACGAGCCCCAGGACAGACCCTTACAGACTGGTGGCCGTGATGACAGCACGGCCTCTCAGGTGACCTCAGCAGATAATGGCCAGGGGCCAAAGCAAGATGCTTCCAAAGCCAGGATCCTCACAGTAAAATTAGAGTAGCAGGAATAAACAGAGACATGAGCTCTATACCAGAAAGCTGGCTCTTGTTTCTTAGTCCAGAAACTGGCAACAGTGTAGGGAAAGGAAAGAAGTCTAGAAAAGAAGTTAAAAAATCAGATGGAGTCTCCATTCTCAAGGTTACATACTGTGTGATTCCAACTATAGGACGTTCTGGAAAAGACAAAACTATGGATATGGTTAAAAAAAAAAAATCACTGGTACCCAGAAGTTGGGATGGGGACAGAAGACTTTTCAGGGCAGTGAAAATCCTCCACATGATACTATAATAATGGATATATGTCATTATACATTTGTCCAAATCCACAGAAGGTACAACACCAATTTTGATATATCACTGTAGGTTGATCAACTATAACAAAGTGACTCTCTGGTCAGGGATATTGATAATGGGGGAGGCTATGCATGTGTGGGGTTAAGTGGTATATGGGAAATCTCTACACCTTGCCCTCAATTTTGCTGTGAACGTAAAACTGCTCTAAAAAAAAAAACACGAAGTCTTAAAAAGATTAAAACCCCTGCAGTCCTGAATTTGCACTGGAAGTATCAGTATTAACTAATGATATTTTTTGTATGTATTTTCTAGCTTTGACCATTGAAAAGACCAAAAGCAATGGCTAAACCTAGAGCAATGAGCAAATCCTAGCACTAGACTATGACCTTTATAGTCATTTCTCCCTAAAATGAACCAGGGCTCTAAGGAGAAATGGCGGATTCTAGGTCTTAGACAGGAAATTTGCAATAGGAGCTTAGAAGATCTTATCTTACCAGAGACCTATCAAAGACAACCAGGGCCATGTCTAGGACATGCAGGAGCCAACTTGAAGAGGCTCCTATGGGCGAAAGATGGAACACTTTGAGCATCAGTAAGAATAAATACAATTATTTAAACACATCAAATTATGTTTAAATCCATGAGTTTGTAACGTTAAATTTTTTTTAAAACTTCATTGGATGGTTATCTTTGGAGAATTCTAGGGAACCATTACCTGAAAACTGGCAAATAACGACAACAAAAAAATCAAGATCTATCTTGCCCCTTTTTTTGTGAACTATCTCAAGAAAAGCAAATAATTGATGAGGGTAACTTTCTTTTTCAGCTGTCTGGCAGCTAAAAAATGAAGGCAGCATGCTAGAATTAGAATATCGTGAATATGCATCCTCCAGTGGAGAACGGATCCAGCCCATAGTAGTTCTGTCCAGTATGGTAGCCAGTAGCCACATGTGGCTACCGAGCACTTGAAATGTGGCAAGTTCGAATTGAGATGTGCTTTAAGTGTAAGATCCACACTGAATTTCAAAGACTTCATTTAAAAAAAAGAATGTAAAATAATCCATTAGTAATGTTTCTATTGATTTCATGTTGAAATGATAATATTTGAAACATATTAGACTAAATATAATATATTATTAAGATTAATATTACCTGTTTCTTTTTACTTTTTCTAAATATAACTACTAGAAAATTTTAAATTACTTATATGGCTTGAATTATGCTTCTATTTTGTAGGACAGATCGAAGCAATACCCACCAATACAATAAGCACTAACAATACAACAGCTAACCAATGTTATATGCCTCTCGATAAAAGTATACAACATTGCCTAGGATGGATTTTTTCTTAAAATATCGACACTGGGGGCACATGGCTGGCTCAGTCAGTAGATCATGGGACTCTTGACCTCAGGGTCATGAGTTCAAGCCCCACAGTGGGTGTGGAACCTACTTTAAAATATGTGTGTGTGTGTGTATACACATATATAAAATCTGATACTTTATATTTAGCTACTAAATTCAGTAGATACAGGTGGAAGAGATAAGGTAAATGATACCATGAGCACACAATGAGCAAAATCTTGAAAATAGGAAACTAATTCTACAAACAAATCACCCTGTTAGTACAACAGATAAATTGCAAAGAAGGGAAAAACAGGAAGAAGAAAGCTAGCAATGAAGAAGAGATTTAAAAACATCAACTAGTTGTGAGGTATGGACCTTATTTGGATCTTGATTTGAAAGAACCATAAAAATAAATAAATAAATTAGGATACAATAGGATTGATTTGAACACTAACTGGATACCTGGTCATATTAAGGAATTATTCATAATTTAGGTAATGATATTACAGTTATTTTTATAGGTCACTCATCATTTAAAGATGCAAACAGAATATTTATGAATAACATGGTAGGATCTCTAGGATTTGCCTGGAAACAACGTAGGGATGGAGAGATAAGAGTGGGGATGGTATGAAACGAGATGGGCTGTAAGTAAATTGTTGGTAAAGCAGGATCATGAGGACGTGGCTACTTGTTACACTCTTGCACTTTTGTACGTGTTTGAAATTTCCCATAGTAAATGTAAATGGAATGCGTTATATGTAATAGTATTCATTATTAAAAGTGGAAAATCACAGGGGCACCTGGGTGGCTCAGTTAGTTAAGTGTCCGACTCTTGATTTCAGCTCAGGTCACGATCTCACAGTTCATGAGAACGAGCTCTGCATTGGCTTCTATGCTGACAGAGTGGAGCCTACTTGGGATTCTCTCTCTCCCCCCTCTCTTCTACCCTTCCCCTGCTCATGCTCTCTCTAAAAATAAATAAGTAAACTAAAAAAAAATAAATAGGGGCACCTGGACAGCTCAATCGGTTAAGTGTCCGACTTCAGCTCAGGTCATGGTCTTGGGGTCGTGGGCTGGAGCCCCACGTCAGGCTCTGTGCTGACAGCTCAGAGCCTGGAGCCTGCTTCAGATTCTGTGTCTCCCTCTCTCTCTGCCCCTCCCCTGCTCACACTCTGTCTCTGTCTCAAAAATAAACACTAAAAAAATATTTTAATAAAAAATGAAATAAACAAAAATTTTAAAATGACTTTTTAAAAAGTTGGACAAGTAGATTATAAACCCACAGGGTTAGCATGTGGAATCTGGCAAACAAATCAGTAAGCTTATTTCATGTGGTCCCAGAGACTGGGGACTCCAGTGATTGTGCCCAGAGACACAGAGGTCAGTCAAATACAGTGCATGAAAGATAAATGTGACTCCCAGACTGAAAGAGACAAAGCACAAAGGTTCTGGATGCTTCAACTGAAATCAGTACCAGAACTCAAGACAGAATCCTGGGTTCTGGTGATGGGAGAACTCGAGTCAGTTGCCTAAGTCTGAAAGGACCAGGCCACACCGGGCTCGGCAACGTAATGGGTTTTTATTTTTTAATCTGGGGCCAGGACCAGAAATTCTTCTGCAAGCCAGCCACATGATTGCTTCGCTGATACCAAAAGGGAGGGGAGAGCAATAACCTCCTCTCATTCACTGCCAACTCTGTGCCAGAGACTCACCCAAGACTTCCCTTTAAACCTCGCATCACTGGATGCAGGTATTGTTCACGGCTCTTCATAGAGGAGGAATCAGAGACTTGGAGCCTTCAATCATTCACTCAAGTTCACAAAGCCAACAGATGACAGTGGCAGGATTCGCACCCATGTCTTACTAACTCCAGAGCACTTATTTTTATATGTTAGGTTATGTTGTATCTGTTAGCACACACATACAGACTAATATTGAACATGACACAAAAGTGAGTCGGGATAATGCCCTGTTTTATGTGCTACTTCGGTGCCTCACTGCTCAGGGTTCCCCTCAGACCAGCACCATGGGCACGACCTAGAAGCTTGCTAAAAACACAGGATCTCAACCCAACTAAATTGGGATCCACACTTGGACAAGGTACACAGGTGAGTCTTATGCACACTGAAGCTGGAGAACAGCTTCAGTGCGTTTAAACCTGAAGAGTCCAAAATGACATAACTGATTCAGTCAACTGTAAACAAGTAAAGGTAAATTTATTAATTGATCCAAGTCTCTTAGCATAAATGTTTGCCCTACGGTTCTTCCCATTCTTCCTGTTCATGAGTTTTGTGTTAGGTAATTAAAATGTTTTTAAGGTTTTAAACCTATAGGTAGCTAAGGTTTTAAGGTTTTAAACCTATAGGTAACCTAAGGTTTTAAGGTTTTAAACCTATAGGTAGACCTCATCTGGGACCATGGGCTGCAGACCAGAGAGGCAATTCAGGGTTCCTGACTCCTATTTGAATCTCCAGGGAGTTCTATATTCTAATGAAGACTCAGAAAGTGAAACCTTCCCACCCTAGTTCCCAAGGCATCCAGATTCTATGAGGGTGAATGTAGCAGCCCCATTTTTATTTTTTTCACATTTTTAAAAATTTAAATCCAAGTTAGTTAACATATAGTGTGATAATGATTTCAGGAATAGAATTTAGTGATTCATCACTTAAATATAACACCCAGTGCTCATCCCAACAAGCGTCCTCCTTAATGCCCATCACCCATTTAGCCCATCCCCCAACCCATAACTCCTCCAGCAACCTCTGTATTTAACAGTCTCTTATGGTTTGTCTCCCTGTTTTCATCTTATTTTTGCTTCCCTTCCCCTATGTTCATCTGTTTTGCATCTTAAGTTCCACATATGAGTGAAATCGTGTGATATTTGTCTTTCTCCGATAAGAGAATGGCAAGGTTTCTTTCTTTTTAATTGCTGAGTAATATTCCACTGTATATATGTACCACATCTTCTTTATCATCAGTTGATGGACACTTGGGTTCTTTCCATACTTTAGCTACTGTTGATAGTGTGTGGCAGCCCCATTTTAGAAGCTGGTGGACCTCACCCAAATCTGTGTGTGCCTCACCATTTCCCAGACCCCTTGTCATAGACTGGCCAAGTGATGGAGTTCTGGTCAATAGGGTGTGGGAGAAAGTGATGTGTGCCACTTCCAGGCCCCCAGCAAATCCCACACCAAATTCCATCAGAGAGCCTGGCAGAACCACAAAAGAGAAGGAGCCTGGCTGGGCCCCTGAGTCACCACTTGGAAGGAGACATCCGACAGCATAACCCAACCCCATCAACATAAAATTTTATGTTGATGGGCCACTGATATTTGAGGGTTGATATAATGGCTAGCGTTACTTAGGGTGGCTAGAGAGTGCTACTAACCTATCACGCCATCTGGGATCCAGCCCAAGAAGCCAAAAAGGCGAGATTTTCTGAACATCTGAGACAAGAGTAGGTAAAAGTAATTGCTTATATATTAGTCAGGGTTACTCTAACACACAGAATGGCCTTTTGCCAGAAAATAGTATTTAAGTCGTACTGTGTGTATAAACTAGTTTCACTACTGACAAATTAAAGTTCTGAATTATAGTGGAGATGAAAATCACATCTAAATTTACAGAATTGTCAATGTAACACAAGTTATTATTTGCGAGGGTTGGGGGGAGGGTAGTAATATGCTTCCTGAAACAGCCAAAGATTCTTTTTTTCCTAAAAGCTGATTATACATTTGTTGCTAGAATTAATGGGCCTATTTTATACACTTAACTGGAGATGATTGTGTTAAGTTAGAAATCTTATCTCAAGTGGAATATAAAGTAAAAAGCAACCATTTTTGAAATTGCAGAAAGCGCATATAAAAGGATACTTCTGAGAGTTGGATATTGAACATTACAAAAATCATAATTATGTAGAAAGAAATTTATTTCTAAGAAAGGAAACTAAATAAATATTAGAAATGTTCATGTTATATGAAATTAGAGCAAGTGTTTGTGTCCAAATTCACTTGATTTTTATCAACACTGACATTATGTTGAAGGCAATCTGTTAATGTTTCAGTAAGAGTAAAATTAAGTGGATGTCAAAATTGTTTAGCTGTTTGTACAATAATTTAAAAAATGTTTTAATGTTTATTTAGTTTTGAGAGGGGGAGAGAGAGAGCACGAGTGGGGGAGGGTCAGAGAGAGAGGGAGTTACAGAATCTGAAGCAGGCTCCAGGCTCCAAGCTGCCAACACAGGGGCTGATGCAGGGCTCAGACTCACAAACCACTAGATCATGACCCGAGCCGAAGTCAGATGCTTAACCAACTGAGCCGCCCAGGCGCCCCTGTTTGTACAGTAATTTTAAAACAAAAACAGGGGGCGCCTGGGTGGCGCAGTCGGTTAAGTGTCCGACTTCAGCCAGGTCACGATCTCACGGTCCGTGAGTTCGAGCCCCGCGTCAGGCTCTGGGCTGATGGCTCGGAGCCTGGAGCCTGTTTCCGATTCTGTGTCTCCCTCTCTCTCTGCCCCTCCCCCGTTCATGCTCTGTATCTCTCTGTCCAAAAAATAAATAAACGTTGAAAAAAAAAATTTTAAAACAAAAACAGGTTTGTTATCATTTGTGATTTTTTTAATAAACGTGCAGACTCAGTCGAGCCCCCTTCACGAGGGCCTGGGATGAGCAGTTTGGGCTGGATGCATTTTAGGATCAGGAGTCATCCAGCAGCCTCCCAGAGCCACCTCATTACAGCAAAAGATGTTCCTATTTCTCTTATCACATAGGAATTTACATGGTTTGGGGGGCTCTATATCAGGAACCAGAGGCAGAGATGAACATGTATATTTTCTATGATCTTACAGTAGATGGCATGGAAAAGAAACTAGAGGTGTCACTAAGGCCACTTTCAGAGATGTACAAGGTTTCAGACAGCATGAGGACAAGTACAATAGCAGTGGAATTAAAGAAAGACAGGCAAGAAATATGTTGGAAGAAAGACAGGAAGTGATAGCTGGAGAGAGGTAAACAAGGAGACAAAATATTAAAGTCTCAAACCTGGGTTCCAGGGAGAAGGACAGAGTATTGCAAGGGGCCGCAGAAGAGGAAGGAAGGTGTCGATGGTGAGATGCTTTGTTCATAAAGGGTAGGGCAGCAGAGAGGTCATTTTGGGTTGGGAAGCTACGTTTCCACTGGTGGAGAAGCGGGAACGTGAGGGGCTTGTCTGTTAGACGAGTGCCTAGGCCAGGCTGAGAGGAGCTTCCTGAAGGCAACTGGAAAGTGTTCAGGAAAGAGCCCAGCACCTGGCAAAAGGCAGATCGGCCTCTGAATCCTAGCTCAGCCCTTGAGAGCTGTGTGAGCTTAGGCGATTTACTTAACCTTTCTGGACTTGAGTTTCCTCCTCCATAAAATGAGATAAACAATAGGTGGCTAAACAGAAGCCATTCTTTTTCCTTGACCTGTAAGACTACTTCCCAAACTCATCTCAGATATAGCAATTCCTGGGATCACAGGGGAAATCGTTTCTTCATCCCCTGTCCATCGGGCCAGGGAAAATATTGTTTACAACTGGGGTTCTTGAATGCTGCGTATGCACCCAAATCATCTATGGAATATTTTTAAAATACAGATTCCTGAGCTCTCATCCAAGAGCTTCCGTCTCAGTACTTCTAGGCTGGGATCCATCAATATCTTTCTGCTCAAGAACTACTAATCCATAATAAAAGCTGCAGTGGAGATTGAACAGAATGATGGTTACCAACCCCACGCATCCCAGGTCCTGGAATCCAGTGTTTGCTTAAAAAGTGGCTCTGGTTGTGATGGTGAGACGGTGATGTAGGTAGCA
Source organism: Prionailurus bengalensis (assembly GCF_016509475.1). NCBI lineage: Eukaryota > Metazoa > Chordata > Mammalia > Carnivora > Felidae > Prionailurus > Prionailurus bengalensis. The sequence goes on from NC_057346.1 coordinate 11,663,644, forward strand.
GGGGAGTGGGGGTGGGGGGGTGATGGGTGATGGTGAGAGAGGGTGGGTGGTGGCCCTGGAAGAGGGGAGTGATGGCAGTGGCTGGTGAGTGGTGGGAGCCAGGTCCTTGGAGGTCCCTAATTCAGCAAGAAGATTCAGACGATCTCAGGTAGAACCTGAGGAGGCAGAAAATGGGAAGCTTCCATTGGGAACATGTATCCCTTCTAGCCTCCATCAGGGATCTCCTCCTGGACTGAATCAAAGAAGTAGCAGCTCTTAAGAAATCATATTCTCCTGCCTTCAGAGGGCAAAAATAAAACTGAATCCATGAATAGCAAAACTGTACTAGAATTTGCAAAAGAGATCAATTGTATGAAACCACGCTTTGCTATACAACCTAAGATCAAAATAATGTAACCGCCAGCTCCTACACACCCATGGGCTCCATGATGAAAATGATTTAACAGTAATTCCATATGAACTCAGGTTCGAGAGACAAGACCACCGACCATTCACCCGTTTGCAAATTCTGACCAATCCTTGTCCAGACCTCACTTACTAACTTCTCCCCTAAAACCACCCTATCACAAGAGCGCAGGAACTTCCCCCTTTTCAGCTACTACTGAGACGCTGCCAACATGATAATCCCCTTTTTCTCAGCATGTTGAATAAGCTCCACTTTGCAAAATCACTGCATTTCCCAGCAGTCGTTGTAAGGGGGCTTCGACAAGGAAGGTAGGGACCCATGGGCCTTTGCTCTTAGGATGTCAGCTCGTTTTACTGAAACAGCCATCCAGCATCTGGACCCAATGAATATGGAAAACGGCTCAAACACTTTGAAGAATTCAGTGAGTCACTCCCTGTCAGAATCAAAATTTTGGCGTGTTAAAATGAAACCTTAAAGTTAAATTTATTAGAGTCTTTTTACATTCATTTTGAAAAGGGATCTGGGGCCCGGAGGAGCCATCAACAGGTACTTACCTTCCCACACTCGGAGAGCTCTCTGAGCACTTCTTGGAGAGAAAAAGACCAGTGGAAAAGCAGGGGCGACTTAATTATACCCGCAAAGGCCATTTTTCCAACTAAGGTCAAACTCACAGGTTCCAGGGATTAGAACATGGATGTATTTGGTGGGAGGGGGGCACCATTCGACCGCCTAAGCCTGCTGACATACATTATGAAAGTAAGAGACGTCCCTTCTGTCATCTGTACAAACCTAGCTCTAAATGTATCCCTTTGAGTCCATCTTGAGAAGTCATTTTATTCTTCCCTGCAAAGTTCCTTAACTTTCCACGTTACCACCAGCAGAAAGGCGTCTTTATCGTTTCTAGAGAACCTCAGAACTTAAGACGCTCGGATATTGACAGGAAGCAACACACTTCCTCATCCTGAAAGCTTTACTCCCCTCCGCCTGCCTGGCCGTTCTCCCCCAAACCCATGCTACTCTTTGAGGCTTCCTTGAAACCACCCCTCATCCACCCCTCTCACAACCAGGCAGAGATTCGGTCAGTGTCCTGTTGCCCTTCACTACATAGCTGCATGACTTCCTGCTTCTCACTTCCACTCTCAAGTCCCGTTTCCTCCTCGGTATGGAGGGGGCAAAGGCAGACAGTTTGATCTTGAAGGTCTCTACATTCGAACCACAGAGTTGAAGTTGTTCAGCCCAGAAACCACCATCTCTCTTGCAAGACCCCCATTCAGCCTCACTGTCCTGCTCGGGGACATCTCAGCTTCTCCTCTCACCCCAAGCCCGCTCGTCCTGTTCTCCTGCCCTGAAAGGACCCTCGAAAGGCCAGGCTTACGTCCACCCCTGAGTTCTCCCCTCCCCTCTGAAGGAATCAGAGCAGAATTCTCAACTCCTTAATCCAGCTCCTACTTCCTCACCCGTAAGTGACCTTCTGATCGTTTCACGAAGGCACACAGAATACTGCAGTATTCTTAGCAAAGCCCCACAAAAGCCTGCAAATGTTGTTATTTACCCATCACATCCCATTACCAGCCAGAAAGTGAGTATGATGAGAAAGAACTTTCTGTGGGTTTCTATGCCTTCCCTGTTAGAGGTGGCAGATGGTTCCCAACCAAAAATAAATACTTAATCATGCTTGATTAAAAATACATATATATACGTACAGTGTGCACACCAAACCGAAAGGACAGAGTCAGAGCGCAAATCAACAGCCTTCACTACTATAGCTTATATTTTTCATTCAAAGGCACTGGTTCGTGTGCATTCAAATCACATCATGCCACAATAAAATCCATAATGGATTTGAAAAAAACCAAAGAGAGAGAGAGAGAGAGAGAGAAACCTGCGTGCGGTATTTTTTCCAGCAGACATCAAGCTCAAACACTAGACGGTTTAGTTCAAAACCAAGCACACGGTAATCCCACTGCCTGCAGGGGCCTGGGGCCAAAACAGAGCCAGTGTGATACCCTCAAGAACAAGTCCAGGGGCAAGGCCAGCACTGTGGATTCCAGGGATCAATTGCTTTAAATAGCTGTCATCCTATGACTACCTTCCCTACCTCCCTCTTGGGCTGGCTTTGAAATTTTATCACCTTAGCCTTCACCAGAGCATCAACAGAGTTTTATCTTCCAGCCGTGCTCAGGGGAGTGGGTGACCCACCCCTTCTCATCCAGGCCTGTGAGATGCAGAGCCAGCCCAGAGTCATCCTCCCTGCTCAAAACCCGGCCAGCAGGGCAACCCTGGGGAGGCCCCGGGCCACTCTACCGCAAGAGCTGGCAGCTAGGATTCAAAAGGTTTCACCAACTGTAGGAAGCAGAAAAATATCAAATAAGGGGGGGGGGGGGGAATCCAGTGAGTTGTTCTGTGATAAGCCTGCCCTGAGGAGTCTCTACAAGCCATTATTCTGAAGCCTAGAGGCAATGCCTTCCCCAGGGGTGCCCTGCTCTCACAGATACTGAGAGGCCAGACAAAAACACTCCGTTTCAGAGCTTCGAGGAACCCCTGATGAGGCCGGGGCCCCCTGCAGCCGCACGGTGGTTCTGTGCATGAGGAGAGGTCTGAGGCCACCGGCAGAAGCAAGGGACGTGAAATGTAGGAACCACCCCAGGGGAAGGACAGATGTCAGTAGACATCACTGTTTGTGTCTCTCAAAAACCCAGATAGCTCCAGACTGGACAGGTTGCCACTCATTCATTCATTCATTCATTCATTCATTCACTAAGGACCTAACAAGTGTTAGGGGTCACAGCAGTCCTTGTCCTACTAGAACTGTTTTCACGTGGGGCGCCCAGGTGGTACAGTCGGTTAAGCAGCAACTTCAGCTCCCATCATGATCTCGCGGTTTGTGAGTTCGGGCTTGCTGCTGTCAGCAAGTCAATGCAGAGCCCGCTTCAGATCCTCTGTCCCCCTCTCTCTGCCCCTCCCCCACTTGTGCTCGCCCAATAAATAAATATATTTTTTAAATCTTAAAAAAAAAAAAAAAAAAGAACTCTTTCCATGGGAAGAGAAAATAGTATTTGTGATTATAAAACATCTGATCTGTTTTCTCGGAGGCATGCAAATTGAGGTGTTGAGGGGCACAGAGGAGGAAAGTCTAAAGCCCAAGGCAGGAGGCAGTCCTAGAGGAAGTCGTGTCTAACCTGAGGACTTTACAAGGAGGAAGGGGAGACAAGTTGCTGCGGACAGAGAGAGCAGCCAAGTTCTATGCCTCAGAAAGATCAGTGTAGCTGGAGCAGAAAGGAAGGGGGAGGCTCGTTGGTGGGAGGCGAGCCTGGGTAGTGGATTATAGGCGCTTCAAGGACTCTGGACATTGTCCTAAGCGTATCTGGATAGTCTTAAGTGAGTAGGGGAGAGGGACAGCATGCAGATGGGGAGCAAATGACATAATTAGATCTGCAATTTAGAATCATTTCTCTTAGAAGCAGCACCTTGACCTTGGGCTCTTTGTTATCTTTGACATGCTCAGCACTGGTGTCACAACAATTGGTAAAAAAAAAAAAAAAAAAAGTTAAAAAAAAAAAAGGCAGAAGATAGGAGACAGAAGATGGGAGGAGTCCCTTAATAATCCCCTTACAGAACCAGCATAAGCCTGCAAGGTCCAAGGCTCTCTTGAACCCACATCTGAAGGGAATGCCCCAGGTCCCTCCAATGCCCGGGACAGGACAGGTGCCCCAGCCTTCCCTGCACACAGACGGGGCCTTCGGTAAGCTCTCCATTGCCTTTTAGCCAACTGTGCCCCATCACATCAGGCTGAGTCTGTGTTTATAAAAGATGCCCAGAGACCCCCTCCACACTCACACTCAGATGCTTCTGAGGCCATCATCACAACCCCAAGAGACCAGCCCCTCTCTCCTGCCCACAGTCAGCACATTTCCCGAGTGAGGCTGCTGGGGGTGCTCTAGGACATCCCTGGGGAGCAAGTGGCCTGAACACTGAGCGGCTGTCAGCGCAGTGGATGCCTTTCCCGAGGGGCCTGCCTGCTGCTTGCTCTGCTAACCGGGGAAGGCAGAGTCCTGCCTCTGAGCCCAGAGGGGTTTCTACCCTGAGACTGACTATAAGTGGACACTGTGAGAATGCCACTCCAGGACAGGACCTTCTGGGCAACCTGCACCAGCTCTCAGTTCTGGCAGGGTTTCCCACTCTCATGGCGAGAACCTGGAAGTGGGGGGTTTGAGATCGTGTAGCCCGAAGGAGAGACAGAAGAGTTTGGAGGTGCATACGGTAGTGAGGGAAGAGTAGAGTGGATTAAAACTCTTCCAACGAAGGCAAATGGGCCACTTACTTAGAAACGACCTGTTGTCAGGTGCCAAGGAGGATCCAGAAGCGACCAGAGATCCGTGACCCCATCAGGGCAACAGTGTTTTCTTGTGCAACCCAGAGATGCTAGAAGACGACAGCTTTAAGAGGTGCCTTATTTTAGGTGCAATGGATGCTCAGTACAGTCCCTGAGACACACGTATAGATGCAGTGAGAACTCACATTTGTAATAGAGCTTTAGAGTTTGCAAAATTCTACCACCATCATATTGGATCTTTCTCACAAATCAGATGAAGTAGAAAAGGAAGGTACATTCACCACTTGACAGATGAAGACGCTGCGAGGAGGTGAAGCGAAACAGGCGTGGCAGAAAGGACGTGAGCTCTGGGCCTGAAAAATCGGGATCCAAGTCCTGCCTCTCCACCAACAAAAGCTGCAATAATAACTGTGTTTGTGGATTCACTCTTACAAAAATGGCTGCATTTCTCTTATTTCCATGTTCCTGGGGAGGGGACGGGCACCTCACTGCTGCCCCCATGCATGGCCAACACAGCTCACATTCTCTCCATGGCTCCCAACAGATTACTGCTCTTTCAGTTAATGTGCGCCAAGTGCTTTGAGGAGAGCCTGGTCTGCAGCAAGTCGTATAGGTACGTTAGCTACTATCGTTTATCTCTCTGTCCCCAACTCCCAGCACAGGGTCTGACACGTGCCGAACACTCCACAAAGGCTGAGGGCATGAATGAAAGGCCTTCATCGTCCAGTGAAGGAGACAGACATATATACACACGATGGCAAATGCACTGATGAGTGCCATGGAAGGCATGATGAGCGTGTGGTGGCGGGGAGTGCGAGATGGAGCTGCTGGCTGTGGGCAGAAGGGTGAGGGATGGTGCCCTGAGGAGGTGACCCACAAGGCAGGGTTTCAAGGAAGAGGGAGAAGAACAAACAATTCGGTACGACTGGAAGGTAGAGTGTGAGGGAAATCATGGTAGAAGATGTTGGTAGAGCCGAGGATCAGAGCCAGACATGAAGAGCTTCAAAGGCCAGGCTAAGGAATTTGGATCTTGTTGTTGAGCAATAACGGAGAGCCAGTGAAGGATCCTCTTTGAAGCCAATAAGTGAATGTTTGTATTACAGAAAGGCTGCTCTAGGGATCGTAGGCAGGATGGACTTGAAAGGCGTGAGACCAGAAGCAGAGGGGACTAGTCAGGAAAACTCCCTTCACACTCCAGGAAAAAGAGAAGAAGGGTCTCAACTAAGGTTGGATCCCAACATCAGGTTGGATCCCTTGGATGCACCAGGGAAGGAGGAGGCAGCGATGGTGGTGACGTTTCAAACTTGAGTGACTGAGTAAATCGAGGCACCACTCACTGAGTTAGAGGACACCGGCCTGAGAGCACAGGAGGGTTTCCCATCTAGATGCTCGCCCAGTGTGTAGAGCTGTGCAGTGGGTGCCCAGAACCAGAAGAGTTTGTGAAGAGTCTGCAGGGAAGTCCACCCTGGAGCCGTAGGCTTGGGGCTGTCAGTGGACAGGCAACAGCTCAGCCATGGGAGAGGAGGTAACCTGCACTGGCCATGCCTGGGAGCCACGGCCACATGCTCGTTCTGCCTAAGAACTTGGAGATGAGGAAATACAGACACTCTTCTAAGAATGAAACAGTAATAAACAGCGGATGTGAGGAGCTAACGGTGGGAGTCAACCAAGATGTCTGTAGCCAAGGGCCCCATGAATTGAAAAGGCCTAAAACACCAATCAGAACAGCCTGGTGTAACCTCCTTTGCTTGGACCTCGTTTATAGCTGTGAGGCCAGGGCTCGGTGCAGGGTACCAGCCTGAAGAAAGGTCAGAGTGCCAAGAGCATCTCAAAGAAAGCGAGCATGAGCCATGTGTGAACCATGCTCCACGCCTGGCCTTTTTCAGTTACATGATCCAACCAATCTCTTTTACTGCTTTTGGCTTATTTGAATTGTGTTTCCTGATACTTTCGGTTAAAAGCATCCTAAGCTGGGGGCGCCTGGGTGACTCAGTCAGTTAAGTGTCTGACTTCGGCTCAGGTCATGATTTCACAGTTCATGAGTTTGAGTACTGAGTCAGGCTCTCTGCGGTCTGCACAGAGCCTGCTTCAGATCCTCTGTCCCCACCTCTCTCTGCCCCTCCCTTGCCCTCTCTCTCTCTCTCTCTCTCTCTCTCAAAAATAAGTTAAAAAAAAAAAAAGCACCCCAGCTGGTATCCCCAGTGAGCCTGGAAGCATGGCAAGAGGAGGTAATGAATGAGTCCCAGTAGGACACAGCTGTCTGGGAACCAGGGGACTCAAGTCTAAGGGACGGACCAGGCTTCCCAGGATCACTGCTTGCATGGGGTCTAGATCTTGGCTCCCTGTTTTCAGAACTCCAGAGTCATCAGGGATACAATTTGTGTGGCTCTTTCTTAAAACAAAATTTATTTAACGCTTATTTATTTTGAGACAGAGAGAGACAGAGCACAAGCAGGGGAGGGGAAGAGAGAGAAAGAGAGACACAGAATCCGAAGCAGGCTCTAGGCACCGAACTGTCGGCACAGAGCCTGACGCGGGGCTCAAACTCACAGACCGCAAGATCATGTCTCGAGCTGAAGTCAGATGCTCAGCCGACTGAGCCACCCAGGCAGCCCTCTGTGGCTCTTAAGAGTGAAGAAGCATCTGGGAATGCAAGCTGGTGCAGCCACTCTGGAAAACAGGATGGAGGTTCCTCAAAAAACTAAAAATAGTACTACCCTATGACCCAGCAACTGCACTACGAGGCATTTATCCAAGGGATACAGGTGTGCTGTTTTGAAGGGACACATGCACCCTCATGTTTATAGCAGCACTATCCACAATAGCCAAAGTATGGAAAGAGCCCAAATGTCCATCGATGGATGAATGGATAAAGAAGATGTGATATATAGATACAATGGAGTATTACTCGGCAATCAAAAAGAATGAAATCTTGCCATTTGCAACTACATGGATGGAACTACAGGGTATTATGCTAAGTGAAATTAGTCAGAGAAAGACAAATATCATATGACTTCACTCACGTGAGAACTTTAAGAGACAAAACAGATGAACCTAAGGGAAGGGAAATAAAAATAATATAAAAACAGGGAGGAGGACAAAACAGAAGAGACTCATAAATATGGAGAACAAACTGAGGGTTACTGGAGGGGTTGTGGGTGGGGGGATGGGCTAAATGAGTGAGGGGCACTAAGGAATCTACTCTTGAAATCATTGTTGCACTACATACTTACTAATTTGGATGTACATTTTTAAAAATTAAAAAAAATTTTAAAAAAAGAAAAAAAAGAAAACTGGGACCTACTAGAAATTTAAAAAAGGAGTTTATATGGGTTTGCAGTGATGAAGCAAAAAAAAAGTTCACAACTTTAATTACCAATTTTAAATTGCCAATATTTTCCTTTGTGATTTTTTTGTATTTTGTCTAAAAACTACTTTTTACACCAAGGTAATAAAGTATTCTCTACATGGTTTTCTAATTAAAAAAAAAAAGAGTGAAGAAGGATCTTTCCAAACAGACCCCAGTAAACCTGGCCCCCCGTCTCACTGGACCAAGTGGGTCACAACCTTCCCTGAAAGAATCCTGAGGCCATGACTGATTCACAGCGGCCTGGATCCCTAATGCCAAGAAAATGTAGTTATTCTTAAGCCCAACAGGCCAAACCTTGGAGCTGAGGGTGGGGGCGGACAAGGGCAGGGGACCTGAACAAAACTGAGACAGCTGCCACAGGTAAGGGAAATGGGTTTCAGGGAGGGGCCTGAGACATCCGCTAGACTAACCAACTTCACCAACACTGAATACAAGCTGGCTTCCCATTCAGACCTACCTGAGGAGAGAATAAAAACACTGCCCATGCAAATATCCGGGCCCAAGCTGTATTTCATATTAGTAAGGCTGTTTTCATTTTCAAGCCATTTCGCTTTCAACAGATAAACCCAGAGATCTCAATGGTTCCATATAGTAAAAGTTTCTCTTCCTTTTTAAAATTTTTTTTAATGTTTATTTATTTTTGAGGGACAGACAGAGCATGAACAGAGGAGGGGCAGAGAGAGAGGGAGACACAGAATCCGGAGCAGGCTCCAGGCTTTGAGCTGTCAGCACAGAGCCCGACATGAGGCTCAAACTCACAAATGGTGAGATCATGACCTGAGCTGAAGTCAGATGCTTAACTGACTGAGCTACCCAGGCATCCAAGTAAAAGTTTTTCTTGTCCAAACTCTAATTAGTGGCAACAATGATAGGAGTGCTCTGCTCTGGAGATGGCGGGGTCCCTGCCTCCTTCAAAGGGGCTTCGAAGGTAATCCTGGACATCAGCATTCAGCCAGAAAACGGTGGAAGAGAAGTAAAGGATCAAGAGGGAAGTTCTATGGGCCACGCCTGGAAGTGAGGTACCTTACCCCCATCCACGGTTACATGCCACACACACACAACATAACTTCAGGGAAGTCTGGGGAAGATGTTCCAACCACACGCCCCAGAGGGAGGGGAAATGCGTGTGTAAACAGTAGCCAGTCTGTGCTACAGAGGCTTCTTAGCATTCCCTGGCTACGTTCCCTGCTCCCATCCAACCTTCCCCCAACTGCTCCCCTCACCCCATTGCAATTGCCAAAGAGACAGAAAGGAACAGAAGATGGGACAGAACACTGGAGGAAAAAAACATGTCATCTGTGAAGTAGAAAAAGAAGCAAATGAAGAAAACTAAGAATGGAAATCCAAGGACTGAAGACAAAAACCAGAAATGTGGACACACTGAGCTCAAAGAAAGGCGTCCCAACAAGGGAAATGAGAACACTTAACCTGTCTTTTTTCCTCATCAGATGGTATGGAGGGTTGAATGAGCTGGGGAAATGAAGTGCTTTGAAAATGGTGAGCTGTGCAGTTGGTTGAGCAGCCGACTTCGGCTCAGGTCATGATCTCACGGTCCGTGAGTTCGAGCCCCGCATCAGGCTCTGTGCTGACAGCTCAGAGCCTGCAGCCTGTTTCAGATTCTGTGTCTCCCTCTCTCTGACCCTCTCCCGTTCATGCTCTGTCTCTCTCTGTCTCAAAAATAAATAAACATTAAAAAAAAATTTTTTTTTTAAATGGTGAGCTGTGGCAGCCATGGAAGATGTCACTTCGGATACCCTATCGGTTTCCTACCACCATCAGGAGCCCAGCCAGCCTGCAACATTCCCAGCAGTCCCACCCTGCTCCCTGACTTTCTGCACTCCCAGCAGATGGAATAGCCAGGAAGGTTTGGACAACTACTCCCTATGACCCCCCCCCCAAAAAAATGCCCGCATGATTCCAAAACCTCAGGTAGACCTTCCAAAGTCAAGAGATGCCTCGAAACCCCCAAGAGGTCATGAGGGCTTACATCCCCAAGTTACAGTGTCCCTGGACCCTTTGTTCACACTAGACTGGACTGCGCTTGTACTAGAAGAAGAAAAAGAAAGAATAAATACAAGAAATCTCTTGTACAGGCGGCGGGATGGGAGGGTAGGAGGAGTGTTTCAAAAGCTTTTCTAAATTTAATTATATGTCATTTTCTAATTGTACTTCGTAATTGTGTGATTATCCCCAAGTATTTTTTCTTTAAGTAATAGAACTCATAATTACATGCTAATTGAAATGTGTAATCTCGTCATTAGGATATGTAAATACATAATAGTGTGAAGATAGGTAATTAAAATTCCAGGGATGACTCTGCCATAAAAACCTGTACATGGTGCTGCTTCTTTCCCAGGAGTCTCTGTTGCAATGGGCTTTGAAATTCCACCTGGACAGGAGAGATAAGCTCCAGGACCCAGGAAACACGTAATGAGACAGTACATTTACCAACAAACATGGGCCATTGAGCAGTGAGGTTGCCTCCCTCCACACAATCATAAATACCCCAAATTCCTCTCTGGGATTTCCCATTTTCACACTCTTCCCCAGCGGGGAAGACTAGACTTTCAGAACATCTAAATATGCGCTCTCTGACAACTCTCCCTCCCCTGGCTGAATGCAGAGCTCAGAGAGGGCTAGACTGGCCATGATACTAGTCCCTAGAAATGCACAAAAGTTAGAATATATATCCCCCCTCCCCCATATTAGTCAGTGTTCCCCAGAGGAACAGTACCAGTAGGATCTACAGAGACATGTTTAAGAGGAGGCTTATTCTAGGAATTAGTTAATGTGGTTACAGAGACCCTGAAGTCCCACAGTCTCCTACAACCTGGAGAAGTAGGAAAGCCAATGGTGTCATTCAGGGCAGATCTGAAGGCCTGTGCATCAGGAGCTGAAAGTTAAAGTCCTGCTCTGAGTCTGAAAGCCTGAGAACCAGGAGCCTTGATGCCCAAGGGCAGGAGAAGATTCACATCTTAGTTCAAGTAAAGAGAGTGAATCTACCCTTCCCCCACCTTTTATGTTCTATTCGAGCCCTCAACAGATGGGATGATGTCCACCCACATCAGTGAGGGTAATTTTCCTCGCTCAGTCTACCAATTCAAATGCTAATCTCTCCGGTAGGCATCCTCACAGACACACCCAGAAAAAAAATGTTTTACCAGCTGTCTGGGCATTCCTTAGCCCAGTCAAGTTGACATATAAAATGAATCATCACACATCCCCTAACCCCTGACCTCCTAACCCCTGTGATGCCCCAAACCAACCACAGATCAATTATGTGAGATTTCATTCATGGGTAGAAACTACCCCTTTAGGGAGGTCCACTAACCAGGATGACTCTGGGAGAGATTTCAGCCACCTGGACGGCCCCAAGAGGGAGGCAGAGAACCAGCCTGAGCCACAGCCACCAGGGGCACAGACCATGAACAACCCAGCCAACACGAGATGACACTCATGTTTTCCCCTATAGGGTGACAGATGTCCTCATGGAGTAAATTCAAAAGCTAAAGAAGCACAGATAAGGAGCACCAACAGGCAATGGGGAGGATGTGAGAACAGACTTCCTGGAGGAAATGACATCTCAGTTCAAGCCTGAAGGCTGAGTGGAAGATGAACCCGGTAGAGGAGTCAGAGTAGACAGGGTGTGATGTAGGGGAGACAACCTGCACCACAGCTGGGAGGTGAGAGTGTGGCTACTTCAACGGGGTGTAGAGCATGAAGGAGAGGGTCAAGAGAGAAAGGCTGGAGAGGAGACAGGCTGGGCTGAAGAGCCTTGGAACCTTCATTAAAGTTTGGACCCTCCTGAAGATAATGTTTCTGATTAATTTGGCTGGAAGGATGAAAAGATGGACAAATGGATGGACTGATGGAGTAATGGCAGATTGGAAGATCTTGGGTATCACAGCCAAGCCTAAAGCACAGCTGGGCTCCATCAAGGCTGAGGTGTTTCATTCTTCTTCTGGTTGCCTAATCCTACAAGGCCAGTGGCAAAGCAAAGGCTACACCATTAGGCCCAGTGCTCTCTCCCCTCTGTGTGCTCATCTTGACGACATAGAGAAGGTTGTGTCATCCACCCAATACTCCTCACCTGCTCTAGTCACTTCATGTAAACACACACACACACACACACACACACACACACACACACACCCCAAGTGCCCCCACCCAACAGCACTAAAGTCCCTTGACCTCCAAGTCCCAGAGGAAGGACCCCTCCGAGCCGACATTCTTTTTTTTGTTTGTTTTTAAATGTTTGTTTATTTTTGAGAGAGACAGAGACCGAATATGAACGGGTTAGGGGCAGAGAGAGAGGGAGACAGAGAATCCAAAGCAGGCTCCAGGCTCTGAGCTGTCAGCACAGAGCTCGATGCGGGGCTCAAATTCACAAGCTGTGAGATCATGACCAGAGCCGAAGTCGGACGCTTGACCGACTGAGCCATCCAGGTGCCCCTGAGCCGACATTCTTAAACAGAGAATTTAATACCAGATACACAGATTGATTTTTTTTTGTCATCATATTAAAAAAAATGAGAATTTCAAGCAAGTTGCTATGAGGTTCAGTGGATGATCCTCAGAAATCTCAGAGGTGCCTGGCTCTACAGCCAGATGGACAAGGCGGACACTTTCCTAGGAAGTGGATCACACACTCGTCTCCAGAGTGCAGGGCCTGTTGAAGTGTGGCTTGAGTGACAGAGAGGAGGAGGGAGGGTGGCTCTCTGCAGGGAACCTAGTGGAACCCCTTGGTGACAGCTTTGGTGTAGGAGGGAAGAGGAGGGGAGATTAATGTCAGAAACTGGAAAGAAGGTAAGTGGAGCCCCTACTTGTGTGTATTTTAAGCACTTTCTCCGTATACCAGTCAGATGAGGGTTGAATTGTGACTTGACTCAGTGTCCCCAGATGCCAGCAATCTGTTATAAGACCCACTCTAATCACTGAAACTGAAGAATACTTCTTACAAGTCCTTTTTTTCTGTCTTCTGAGATGTCTTTTTATTAACATGAAGAATTCAGCCCATGGGCACACAGAAATCCCCAAGCTGATGTTGGTGGCCTTCTTCCACCATGTTGTGCTGAAAGGCTGGGGATAAAACATGAGAACAGAGGGATCGCCCAGCACAGATTCCAGATTCCAGATATCCAGCTGGGGATAATAAGGACCTTCTTCCTTACATTTTCTTGGAAGCCTGGAATCTCAACTATAGTGAGGCCTCAAATGCCAGTCCTAGACAGATGGCTTAAATCTCATCCCATTTGTTCAGAAAAGTAACAGTTGCTTTGGCTTAGACATATTCTTTATCAAAGTTTCTATAATTGGCTGCCTCAGAGACACACACATTGGGACTTACATTAGTAACAATACAGCAGTATATTAAGTTAAATTACATTTTGAAAGCCATTATCTACTTCAGAAGTCTTTCCCAATAGGTCTGGAAGATGAAGCTGGACAGCTCCCAGCTGAGTCATTACCCAGGGCTTCTCTGGTGAAATTGGTAGGGGGCGGGCGGGGGGGGGGGGGGGTAGGAGCAGATGGGACAGAGGGAATCACAAGCAACCTGAAAACAGAGCTGAGATCCTTGGACATAGCTTGTGGCCTGAGACCCTGTCATCTAGTTGTGGTCCTCTGCCTTGGGTTATTCATCTCAGCACCCCTAATTCAGAGGCCATGGCTGTGGCAGATAGGGCTTGGAGTCCCAAGTCACACAGATGTGTGTGAATTCAAGTCCTGGCTTTGCCACTGAAAGTAGAGGGACATAGAGAATTTAACTTTATCTCCCTGAACTTTAGTTTATTTCAGTAAAATAAAAATAGATGCACAAAGCATAAGACTATTGGGAAGATTAAATCAGATAGTGTCTTTCAGTACCTGGCACAGAATGGGTATGCAATAATGGTCTTTCCTGGGCTCCCCGTGACACAAAATATAATATACCCTGCCCTTGGGGCTCCTTCCTTGCCCTAGAAATTATCTCTGTCTAGCTGGCTAGCTCATCTCCCTCCTACTCACCCTAATAAGAAAATGGCTAGTATTTATTGAGCAATTACTAACAAAGAATCCATAAATGGTGAGTGATAAACCTGGAGGGATGGGGGGAGTGATCAGGGAATGATGTCCTAGAATCTCATAAATGAAGCCATTCATCATCTCATAGAGAATGAGATACAAGGGTTGAGTAATGGGGTGAGTGAGATTATGGAGTACAAGAGATCAAAGATTCCAAAAGCCATGCTATTTCATACCGCCTGTCTTTAAAAGCTTAGAGACAACTGGAGAAAGAAGACATGCAAATACAAACCAGGTGCAGCCACAAGATTATGAGGTTATTATCAGTTGGGGGGCCATAGAGGACTGTGTGTAGCAAATACTAGTTCAGATGGGCAATATTTAGCAATGCAAAGACTGGAGGAAACAAGTTTGAGGAAAATATATGAGGACTCAGTTATTGCAAAGATCTTCTATCTTGGTTCTGGTTCTCCCAAGAAGCTTAAATTGGACTCAGAAATGTGGATTTTAAGCCCAGCTACTCTGCTTAAAAGTTGGTGACACTGGACACATCACAACCTTCCTGAACCGTAGTTTTCTCAACTGTAAAATATGGATAAGAATATTGGTTTGGATTCTAAGATTAAAGGAAAAAGCAATTGGTAAACAGCATACAGGTCAATGATTCCCAGGCCTACCTGAGTACTAAAATGACCTACAATAAAGGCTAAAAATACAGTTTCTGGAGGGACACAGCTCTGACTAGCAAGGGCAGAGCAGGGAACATGTTTCCAGGGCTCTTGTTGACTGAATCTTGCCAGAAGCTGGCCATCATGGAGGGTGGGTAAGGCAGCTTGTGGGAGTCTTTCTCCTAGCACATACAAACAAGGGTACAAACACAGAATAATTCACACTCTCCCCTTCTCAAAACCTTCAGTGGCTGCCTACTCCCTACTAAACTAAGCCTAATCTCCCTAACTGAACACCCCAGTCCCTTCATACCTACAGAAAGAGTCTGGAAAGACTCTTCTTCCACTCACCGCTCACATACTTGAGTCTGAAATGAAAATCAGCCAGCGCCACTTGTTTTCTAGCCCATCTTCTCAAGCCAGTCCACCTGCTGGAATGTTCTGCCCAGCCCCCTCTGTTTTAGGAGATTCCACTCAGCCTTAATTTAGAGTGGGTCTTGAGCTCTGTCCCTTCCATCATGATATCTCTGATCACCTCCAGCTGAAAGGATTCTTCTTTCCTTCTATTACTACGAATTTCATTTGTGCCTTTTGTATGATTCAGCACATCCTACACCTACACCTGTCATCCATCCTCACTATTTCTTGTAGTGAAGTTATCTGTGTCTACCACTTCCCCTGTTTGATTAAAAGCTCCTGGAGGGTAGAAACCATATCTTGTATGTCTACATTCCCTCATTCTCAACATTGTCCTGCTCAAGGTGTCTCTCCTTCCTTCCCCTAGCTCACAGGCTCCTATGCCTTCTTTAAGGTACCATTAAATGCTAACCCCAC
This sequence comes from Prionailurus bengalensis, assembly GCF_016509475.1. Classification (NCBI taxonomy): domain Eukaryota; kingdom Metazoa; phylum Chordata; class Mammalia; order Carnivora; family Felidae; genus Prionailurus; species Prionailurus bengalensis. The sequence goes on from NC_057346.1 coordinate 11,679,258, forward strand.
ATATCCTCTGTGCACTGTATACTTGGCCCCCTACCCCACCTAGGGAGACAACACCATAGTTAGGAGCACACACTTTCAAATCTGAGTTCAAACCCCAAAACTCTATCAACTCAAAAACTGTGTAACACTGAGGAATTTATTTAACCTCTCTATGCCTGTTTCTTCACGGCACCCTTCATAGCAAATGAGTTAATATATGTAAAGCGCTGATTTAGCACATTGCTGGACATATATATTCAGTGCTGAATAAATTTTAGCTTAATATCATTACTTCACTCTGAGCCCCTTGAACACAGGACTTGTGTCTTGATCTTTGTTTCCCTAGTGTCTACACAATGCCTGGTATATAGTGGGTGCTCAATATGTTTGTGAGCTGCATGAATGAATACGCCTTTACTATTCAATAAATACTGAATTAATTTATTGATTGCTGGTTGGTTGTTGGTTAGTTGGTGGGTTGGTTGGTTGATTGGATGGATGGATGGATGGATGGAGGGATGGGTTCAAAGAGTAGGCACTTTGTTACTGATTGGTTGCATGAGTAAGTAAATCAGTAGCTATTCAATACATGTTGGCTGGTTAGTTCACTGCTTAAAACAAATGAATGAACAAGGAAATGAATGAATAATAGGTATTTAATAAGAAGGTTGGCTGTTTGCATGGTTGAATTAACAAACAGATTTTCCACAAATAGCAGATGTTCCATAAATGTTGGCTGGTTGAGTGAATGAACAAATATCCCTAAAATATAACAACAGCCTCGAGCCAAAGCCAGAGAGGCCACAGCTAGAACATTGGAGGGGGAGAGGGGTGATAGAGGCTGCCCCCCACTAACTGCCTCAGAGATTGTTCCCTTGTGCCTGCCATCTCTGAAGCTCTCCCCCTTTCCACAGCTACTTGTATATATTGCCTAGGGCTGCAGTGTGTTGCTATGGGAACCTGGGGCTGGGGAGATGACAAGAGATGGGCCACCCCAACCTTCTCCCCACTCAGCCCCAGAGGCCCCAGTGCTGGCCTCCCTGCCCCACCCCTAGTAAGGGGTTGGGGCTACACCTTCAAGCACAGTAGAAGCAAATTCTCCATTACCTCAGTTCCCGAGGGCAGGGATGTCAGCTAATTAGTTCACACATCCTTGGCCCCATTCCTTGGCCCTGCTTTTCCCCTGAGGCAGCCCCAACAGCTCACATCTCTAGTTAATGAATTATTTTGCAACAAGTCTGGAGATGCATGAACTAGAAATCTTACACAAGTTGGAAGATTTTGCCATTTCCATTAAATATGCCATTCATTTGGTGGGTAATTAAATGTGCAATAATGGGCTCTAATTTCCATCTTAAATGACGTCCTAGAAGCAGCAGAAAGGGAAATGCAGGGTGTAATTTTCTGGGAAAGCCTTCGCACCCCCACCCCTAAGCCTTCTTAGCACATAGAGGAAGGGGGAATTCAGTAAAATAAAGTTGGGTTTGATCCTGTTCCACAGGTGAGTCATCTGCAATTACCCACCTTGGGGAAAGATACAAGAGCCTACAACACAATAACAAACCCCCACCCCAAAGCCCCAGGGCAGCCTGGGGACAGCCTGAAGTGGGGCAGGTGTGGTGGGGAGGAAGCATCTCTGCAGACCCCAGACATTCCTCCTCCTGTCCATACTTCCTACAATGTACATGTATGCTGTACATGAGCACACACATACACACACGCACACACAGCATAGGATTCACCCTCTAACCCTAGAAGCACCAGTCTGAGCCAGCTGCAGGAAGCTGCCAGGAAGCAGGAGGGAAACCATGGAGTCCACATTAGGAATGGAGCCAGGTGAGAAGCACCCAGGGATGAGCAGCATGGGCTTTGAAATCAGACACATCTGGGTTCAAATTCAAGCTCCACCACTTGCTGTGAGAATATAGTTGAATTATTTTACTTTCCTCAGCCTCAGCTTCCTCATCTGTAAGATGGGAGTAGTCAAACCCAACTCAGAAGATAATTGTAATAGTCAAAGGAACCATGTATGGAGGTCCCCGTTCAGCCCTGGACATGGTAGCAAGCTCTCAACAAATCACATTCCCTCTTGCCCTTCTCCCCTCAGTTGGCAATGAAGGTCAGGCTTGCAGGGTCAACTCACAATTATAGAGGTCCAGGAGGCACTCACCCTCTGAGAGGTGCCCTGATTCCTCACTGCTCTCCAGCTTGCAATGGGCCCATTCCTGCCCTTCCCATTGATGAGGGAGCATAGGGCAAGCTGATAGCCAGCAAATACAGCCCCCCTGCCTCCCACCAGGTGGGACTTGTGTGACATCCCTCAGGCACTCCTGTCGGAACAAGAACAAAGGAAAGGAAACAAATGGTTAACTGATAGAGATCAAAGTCCTGCAGGACAGGAGTCTCTGTCAGTTTACAAATATCTTAGTAAATTATAAGAAAAAGGCAATCTTGTCCACAGCCTAATCTCCAGAAACCCATAGACTCAGTTTCCTGGAGCCCCAACATCATCCCTCAATAGTGATAAGGGAAACAAAGGCGAGAAGGAAATGGCAAGTAAAATTAAATTTCCTTATAACCTGCAGCCCATTGACAAATACTTGAGGCAAATACAGAGTATAACAGGTCTCCAGGAACCCCCTGCTGTCCTAATATTAATGCCTTACTAGAGGGAAAACAGCCTTAGCTTGACAATAGCAAGGCCCCTGGCATCTTATGAGTCCTCTTTAGCACATGAAAATCCTTCTGGAGGCCTCCCTTTTGCCTTTACCTCCCCCAACTCCACAGTACATAACCAGTCACTCTTCACAACCCCAGTGAAGCTCTTTCTGCCCATGCATTCTATCGCTGTGCTTCAATAAAATCACCATTTTGCTCCAAAGACATCTCAAGAATTCTTTCTTGGCCGACAGCTCTGGGCCCCACGACTCCAAAACCCATCAACATCTCTAGGACAGCCTCAGCATTTCAGGAGGAATGGGTCTTTCAGCCTTTCTTGAGGCAGGGCTGAGATTGCAGAGAGGCTGAGGAGGGTGGAAGAAACTGGGCTCCCGATATGAACACAAAGGTAGCACAAGGCAGCCTTTCTTGAAGCAGGGCTGTGAAGACCAAGACCAGGCCCTCGATTTTCTAGCATGGTCTGTGGTGAGTTCACAGACTTCCTGGTCAGCCCTCAGAGGCATGCCCCCCTCATTGAATCTTCAGAGGCTGATGCCTGGAGGCATCTAGCCAGGCTTCTCCCTTCCTCATGAATTTGGAGGACTCAATGGCAGAGCTGTCCCTGGCTGGAGCCTCTCAGTTCCTGGGTCTCTCCTTAGTTTGGCAGAGCCTCTGAGTGTGGATGAGGGTGCCAGGATGGGGCTGAGGGCAATAAATCAGGCTGTCCCCTGCTCCTCTGACTGGTCTCCACTCTGGGTATCTGGAAAGGAGATAAGTGAATAACTCTGAGGACACATCCCAGGGTATCTCAGAATCTGAGTCCAGAAAATGGATGCATAATAGCCTACCTGGAAGTAGGCTTGGGGAAGAGATAGAGTGAAGACAAAACGAAACCAAAAAAAAAACAAACAAAAAAACATAAAAAAACCCGGTTCACTCAAAGCAGATGCTTCACTCAAAAAAGTAGATACGGGTGAATGTGTGCTGGGCATTTATGAGGTGAGAGCACAGACTAGAATGGAAAGGAACCCCAGAAGACAGTTCCCAACTACAGGATCTGGGGCCCATTCAGTGAGGTGAAGGAGGTGGCCTGTGACTCCCTGAAGCCCCTGAGGGTCTACCCCAAAGTCTTTCCATTTATTTATTCTTTCAAGTTCTCACTCTTTGCTTACTCAATTACTCAACTAATATTTCTGGACTGACAACTTTACACAGAGCAGACTATTCATATGATAAATGTCACAGGTTTTAGGGGCAGACAGACCTGGGTTGAGTCTCTGTTCTGTCGTTACTGGCTTTAAGACACTGGTAAGTTACTGAAGTCCCTGGGCCTCAGTTCCTACATCTCTAGAAAATTGTTGTGAAGGTTAATGAGGCAGTACCCACAAAGTGCTTAACGTGATGGCAGGCACATAGTTTTGTGTGTACTAAAAAAATTAGTCATTGCTGTTATTATGAAGGCAATATGCTAACACCCTGAGATGTTCAACACATGATTATCTCCTTGGAAAATCAGTGCATAAAATACACTATATAAAATTACATCCCTAAGGAAAAGAGTATTCTGTCCTTTTCATTGCCTATGGCATGCCTGATAAGGTTTTACACATAATAGGAATTCAGAAGCTATTTGATAAATGGAGTTAAATTCCTTAATGACCAAGGATGAACCATTTCAGCGACTTGTCATAGAGAATATTATTACCTCATACAGGACCATTGGGCTGGAGAGGTGGCCATTTAAGTTGGGGCAATGACACAGACCCAAATTTAGACCAGTCATGAAATCTAGGCCCGAACAGTCTCCAGAGTTTGCCTTCATGATGTTTCATTTGAATTTTTCTTAAAGAAATAGGACATAAAACATGACATATAGGCTGCCAGGAATTAGCATTACAACATTCATCTCTTATGTTTTGTGTAATATTTAACCCTTCCTCCCACCAGTGATGCTAATATGCAAAGCAATTTTAGTTTGTGAAGAGGGAGAGAGAGGTTTGAGGGGGTCCAGGCAGAATTCATAAAATCATAGGGCATGACACAAATCTGTAAACTCCTCCCATAATACAAGACCAAGAGGGCAGAAGGAACTTAAGAAATCACCCTCATTCTTCCTGCTCATCTGACAGATGGTCCCAGGTGGCTCCAAGAGTTGGCCAAGGCCACTGGCCAGCTAGTGACAGGGCTGGGACAAAGTGTAGTCTCCTGACTCCACTTCGATGATCTTCCCACTACACCTGTCTGTCATGTTCCCTGAACAAGAAATCATCAGAGACAAGCAGATGACTGCTTTCCTTCCCAAGCAGGCCAGAGGGACCACAAGAGCATCACTTAGCAAGAGAGCCAAACACAGTTCTTGATAAGAAAGAAGGCAATGTGGTGATGTAACCATGCTCAAACGGATCCCGGTTCTTCTTTGCCCCCCAACCACCACCCTCTACCCTGCTTTTGAAGAGACGGATGTTGGTAAGCAAGTTTACATCTGCTACTAAGCCAGCTGTTCAGGGGACTTCATCCTAGACACAATTAGAACGGACACCTGCTTTTAATAACGAAAACAATCTGAGGATATTTAAGTTAGTCACAGTTCAGCTGTCACATTTGGGGGGAGAAAAAGCAGGATGAGCCGGAGGGATGGCCCTAAGGAAGGGATAATGGCTGCTGGGCCAGGCTCTTCAAAGGCCCTCTTCCACATGAAACCAAACTCAGGAAAATCCGCGGAGACCCCATCTGCCCTCTCTTCCCAGCCCTGGTCCACCAGGAAGACACAGGAGAGCAATGTGCATCAGTGGAAGTGGACAGGCTGGGGGCCATGGAGAAAAGGACGTTGAAGGGCCTGGGAGCTACCTGTGGACCCAGCCCCTGCCTGCCCACCCACTCAGGGTCCCGTTCCCTCCCCCTGCCCTCACACACAGTCCACTCCTTCTTCACTCTGCCTCGTTCTCCCTGATAACCATTGCAAAGTCTCAAGTGACAAGTGAGGGACCCTCATCATTTTATATCCAGAGCCTGGTACAGGTCCTGGTGTGCAGTAAGCACGTATTAAATAAGTGTTAAATAACCGATAACCTTCAAGCGTCAGCATTCATTTCCTTACATTATAGTTTAATTCTATCATATCCGTCCTTCACTTAAGTATTTATTACCTTTCAGATGTAGGTGGCTATGAACACCATTTCACAGATGGAAAACTGGAGTTTGAGCCAGTGAGGAGGACCTGCCCAGTATTACCAGGTAGCCAGAGAAGCCAGGAAGCCAGTAGGCCTTACGCCCCATACTCTTTCTGCCACGTGAGGAGCCTTGTCTGCCCAGAGTTGTTCCACAGGTATTAGCATTTAAAAGAGAACCCCCCCCCCCACACACACACACAGCCCAGGACCTACCTTGGGGCCATGCACATTGTCAGAGCTCATTAGCTAAGACAAACCAAACTTGGAGGCTATTCTCTCACAGGAGCCTGCTTGGGGGGCCGGGGGAAGGTGACCTAAGCCTAGTGTGGAGGTAGGCGCTGCCACATAGGTGGTGGTGATAGGAAGGGGCAAGAACACAGAATAATAGAGCAATCTCAGATAGTCACAAGAGCTGCAAAGATGGTCACAAATGGGAATTTTAGGGGAAAAATACAGGACCAAATGCATCAGTGGACTCAAGGACTGGGCTGTATGAGTCACACGCTAAGTGCTGAGACTCAGGGAAGGGAGAAACTAGGGTAAACAGTGTCTGAGACGCTTCATGGAAGTGGAGGGCCTTAAGAAAGCTTAGAATCTGCTTAAGTGAAGGGTGCAGGAGCTGGGTCTTCCCAATGTGAAATCCAGAACAGGGAAAGGAAAGCAAGGATGCATTTATGGAGCGATTGTTATGTGTCTGGCACCATGCCAGATGCCGTCACATCCATTAACAGCTCATTTCACAGAAGAGAGAGTAAGCACAACATGAGGGAACGGGGATGGGAAGAGACCAGACTACAGCAGAGGGCCCAAGTAGGAGGGGAATGAATAAGGAATGAGAGGTGGGGGCAGAGGAGCTCAGATTAAGGAGGACCTGGCATGCTGGGCTGGGAACACATCCCTGACTTCCCATGGCCGTGCTACAACACTGCGTCATGATTGTTCAGTAACGTCAGCTAAGCCCTGAGCAGCTTAAGAGCAGAGAAGGTTTCATATCCCACTGCAGTCGTTCCCAGACTGTAGCATGCATCTGAGGCACTGGGAGGGGTTATGCAAACAAGTTCCCAGTCTCACAAATGGCCCTCCTAATGCTTGCTTCCCGGTCAATCCCCTGTGGACTTTCCTCCCACACTGAGTAGATCTGACCTGTGGGACCAATGGGCTATTGTGGGAGTGAAGGTGTGTGGTTTCTGAGATGAGATTACAAAAGAAATTGCAGCTTGTCGCTTTTTCTCTTAGGCTGCTCCAGCCACCATGTTGTGAGGACACTCAAGCAACGCTGAGGAGAGGTGCACAGGGGTTGGAACTGAAGCCTCCAGCCAGCAACCAACACCAACGTGCCAGCGATGTGAATGGGCCACCTCGGAGGCAGGTCCTCCAGTCCTACTTCAAGCCTCCTGACTGCACTCCCAGCAGCTCCATGATAGATCCTAAGCCAGAAGCTCCAGAAACTAGGAGGGATAAGAGATGGTTATTATTGATTTAGGCCACTAAGTTTTGGAATCATTTGTTAGGCATCCATAGGTAACTAACACACCAGATGGTGCGGATGCAGCTGGCCCAGAGACCACACTTAGAGAATGGCTGTGCTATTTTAACCTTTGTACCTAGCATGTGCCTGGCACACAGGATGCACTTAATAAATGTGGTTTTTTTTAATGTTTATTTATTTTTGAGCAAGAGAGAGAATGCAAGTAGGATACAGGGCAGGGTGTGGGGGGGGGAACAGAGGATCCAAAGGGGCTCTGTGCCAACAGCAATGAGCCCAATGCAGGGTGCAAACTCACAAACTGTGAGATCATAACCTGAGCCAGTCCAATGCTCAACTGACTGATCCATCCAGGTGCCCCAATAAATATATTTTTAATTGATTGATTAATGAGTAAGTATCATATGAATGGATAAAGGTGAGAGACCTACAGCTATGAGTACTGGGGGGCCATACGGTTGGTGAATGTTAGGACATGGGAAATATTTGGGGATGTTTGCTGAGAAAGGTCTGTAGAACCGTGGTTTGCCAAAGGGCCCTGCTGGCAAAATTGCCATCTTAGTGTGCAATCTCCACTCTAGTTTCTAATGCCTCTGACCAGGGGCTTGGCAGGCAAGGGAGCCTAGGCCTGGAAACTGGTCTCTCTACTTCTCCTTCCAGCCAACAGAAGACCTGCCAAGATATCCATCCACCCCTGCATTTTTACCTCCATCAGGGATCTTCCAGCCCTCTCCCTGCTCTCCTTTGTCAGCCCTCATGCTCCCATTCTGCCAGCCCCCACCTTTTTTCCTCCAACAGCTTCACCTTCCTCTATAAGCCCACTGGGGAAATTCCAGCCTCCTCTGCTGCTGGCCCCATGATGACTGTTTTATCCCATTTACATTATTCCTACAAAGCAATTCACAGTACAATGCCCCAAGTATTTAGCAAGCACCAGCTGTCTGTGCTGGCCAGCACTAGACTGAATACACAGAGACAAATAAAACCTATTTACAAGTGAAAGATTTCCATTAAAGACTTCAGAGCACCCAGGACCAGCATCTCTGTTTCAGCTAAAATCCCTCCATGCCAAACTCCAATCTCCCCACCCGCCTCCACATACACCACAGCCACCTCTGTGGGACTAGTGTGGGTATAGGGGTTGTGACCACCAGCCTACGCTATGCATCACCTCCTTAGTGGCAGAAACATGTAGAAAAGTGCTAAACATGAGCATCTCTATCAGAGGGGACCTTTCACCACAACCCTAGCCCAGGACAAATCCTCTGCTCCTCCAGATATTTGATTACTGCATTTGTAACTAGCCTGGAGTCTCTGGAAGAAAACTGGCTTTGCTTTGATGTTTTTCCAGCTCTCTCCCTCTTGCTCCATTGGTTTCAGTCACTCTGCAAGGGCTTCAGACTTGTTTGTCTTCCCTTGCATTTTGGCTCAAAGTGTTTGTGCAGCAATATTCAGGATTCAGTTGGGATTTCTAAAAAACACAGTATCTGATATGCTATAGAACACTGGGGCTGTCTAGCCCACTTCTAGGAAGAGCTTGAGATACTGAGCCATTTATTTTTAGCATTGTTATGGTCAGGGTTAAGTGGGCCCATCTAAACCCCCTTTTCCCCTTTGGGTCTCAGAGGTCACTTCCCAGGATGCCTAGAGCCTTCAAGACAAGTGTAGTAAGCTTAAGGGGAGGGAGTTGAGCCCAGCCTCAAGTGCCACCCTCTCCTAAGCCTTTGCCATAGGAGCTCTAGAGTTGTTCGATGATACAAGTAAACTTCTAGAGAAACTCTCAGTCCACATGAGGAAGTGGGCCACATGCTCCCACAAAGGATACAGACCACCAGTGTCAACTCAGGCAATGTCCACCCCAGAGCCCTACCTATTGGGGCTCTCAGAGTCTGACTTCCAATCCCTTCCCTGAGGCTGCTTTCTATAATAAAAGCACCTCATACCTAGCAAGCCAGAATCAGAATGTTTGATCTTCCCCTCTATCTGCACACATTCATTAATATCACCATCAGTATCAGAAAGTCTTGAAGAAGTGGGAAGCTATCCAGATCCTGGTGGGTACAAGCTTTCCAAAACCCTACTGTTCACTTGAAACTTCAAATGCCATCGTTGTCAACCCATCAGTTGTTTTCCTTGAACTGGCAGACTCCCTCTGTTCATTTTTAAATGTCTGCAAAATATCAAATCTGAATAATCATAGTTTTTCTATCAATATATCTCACAAGTAAAATGACATTCTAGGGAAAAAGTGGCTAGTTCAGCTTGCAACTCGGTCATATGAGTGCTTTTCCTAAAGACATCCTCTGTATTTCAGTATGCAGCAGAAGGGCTGTAGGGGGGCTCCACACAGACTTTAAAAAAAAATGCATGTCTTGTCTCAAAAGCCAAGATTTAATAAAACTAGTACTCTATTGCTTCATCAAATATACTCTTTAGTGAAACTGGATTTTTTTAAATGTCTGTGGTAGTGAAAAATATGGTAGAAAACCACTAGAACAGTTTGGTGGCATTGCCTTCATCTGTGCCAAGGCACCAGCAGTTTTGCCCACCCTCGTTTTCGAAGTGTCAACACTAAGAAAGGGGCAAATGAAATCTTAGTATTATCATGAAAAGAGTTTTAACCATACAGATATCCTGAAGGAGTCTCAGACCCCAGGGGTCCTCAGACAATACCCTGAGTACTACTGGCCTAGAGCAAAACTGATCAGCTAGGGAATCAGATTCCCTCTCAGAAATTTTCTAAACCAAGAAACACTTAACCAACAAGGTGGCTAGTAGGGAAAAGTGAACTTAAGAAGGTAGCACCCTTAGATCAGAACCAGCAGAGCCCCTGTCCTGGATTGGCCTCCCACTTCAGGGGAGGCTAGTACTTTCTCTCTGATGCCTAGTAGCATCAGACGAAGGAGACTATCAGTATCATCTAGAAGGGGCATCCCAAGCCTGGATGAGGACCTGCAAAGGCCCTGTTTTATTTCTTTCCTTTGGGGAGCTCACAGACCCTCTACCTCATATGTGGGATTAACCAGATTCCCTGAGAGCCCTGGGGCTCACAGCAATGTGGTTGTCACAGGCCCTTATAGGTGTCTCCTGATTCTAGGAGGGCAGCTTGGCAAGAGGATTGCTTCTGCTGGCCAATGCAAAGTATTTCTTTCAAGGGATTACACAAGGTCAGGAAACCAGGATGGTATTGTCACATTTCTTTTGGTGACACTCACTCATGTCAGACACAAGATGAATTCAGGACTTTGGGCTACCAAAGGTTCACTATCAATCTTTGGGCTCATGTATCAGGTGTTCATCCATGGTGCTCCCTTCAGTCTACAGCACCCAAGGACAGTGGAGACACCCATGCTCCCCCACCATCTGTAGTACTTCTGCTTTCTGTGGGCTCCATGCCACATGTCAGATGATCCTCTGGGGATGGTCAGGCCATCTCCTCCAAGGGCTTTAGAGATCATGGTTCCACAATGCCAACAGGCCCTTATGATCAATGTCTTCTCTTGATTCTAATAGATGTGATGACATCATATTCTTCCAGGTTAGTCTTTAACTGTCTAAAACAAGGGACTTTCCTTCTTCCTCCACCTGTGTGTCCTTCATCTATCCTCCCTGCAGATGGCAGTGTATAGAGTACTACAGTGGAGTCAACATTGAAAGAAATCATATTCTAAAGTGTCCGAAAAAGTCAAAACAAGACTTAATTAGGAATGTCTTAAATTCACCTTCATTTTTTTTTAAGGATACTTTTGCTGGATATAAACTTCTTGGTTGACAGTCTTTCTATCAGAACTTTAAACATGTAATCCCACTTCCTCCTGGCCTCCATGGGTTCTCATGAGAAGTCAGCTGTTAACCTCGTGGAGGATCCTTTGTATTTTTATTTATTTATTCTTTTTTTTTTTTAATTTTTTTTTTCAACGTTTATCCATTTTTGGGAAGGAGAGACAGAGCATGAACGGGGGAGGGGCAGAGAGAGAGGGAGACACAGAATCAGAAACAGGCTCCAAGCTCTGAGCCATCAGCCCAGAGCCTGACGCGGGGCTCGAACTCATGGACCGCGAGATCGTGACCTGGCTGAAGTCAGATGCTTAACCGACTGCGCCACCCAGGCGCCCCTATTTATTCTTTTTTTTATTGGAGGATCCTTTGTAAATGATGAGTTACTTCTCTCTTGCTGCTTTCAAAATTCTCTGCCTTTGGCTTTTGTTATTTTGACTATAATGTGTCTTGGAGTGAATCTCTTTGAGTTTGTCTTCCTTGGAGTTTGTCAAGCTTTTATATGTATAGATTAGTGTTTTTAATCAAATTTGTTAAGTTTTTAGCCATTATTCCTTCAGATTTTCTCTCTGTCCTTTTCTCTAACTCCTTTCCTTCTGGGACTCCCATTATTTATATGTTGGTAACTTGATGGTGTCCTATATGTCTGAGCTCTGAGTTGGGTCAAACAAAGGCAATCCTTGAGAATGGCTCTCTTCCAGGGAGCATCCGTACAACTCAAATAAAGCTCTTCTCTGAGTATAGGGTTTTTTTGGAGAGTCCAAGCCCATTCTTCCCTTTTTGGCAGCTATTAAGCTGCTAATTTTCACATAAACCATAGTTGTGAGGCTGCTCATTTCCAAGGTTGCTGTGGAGCAAGGGAGAGGGGAATGGGAATAGGGCAAGCTAAAATACTATGAAAACATGATGTTCTTGCTGACATTTGGCCATTTCTTGAGTGAATGATCCTCAAATTGTTGTATATTGTGGTCAAATTCCAGCATTCTAGGAAAGTTGATTTTGACTATTTTTGCCAGTGTTTTCATTGCTTTAATGAAGAAGATTTTTGGAGGACCCTCTTCCACCATTGTTATAAGTGCTTTAAATTGTTTACATACACAAGGGCCCTGAACACCCTCCCAGTAGCCCTATCTGAAAGATTGTCAATGAGGCAGAATTTGAGCCATGGCTCAAGCCAAAGTTATAAGGAAACAGAAACTACATAAGATGAGGAAGAGCAAGCAGAAGCTATAAACTGGATGGAAAAAAAACCAAAACATATTGGGGAAACATATATTAGTTGGAAGAGAGCAGAGTTAAGAGCAGATGCCCAGAGTTGCTGAGTCACTTAGTGGCCAAACATTAGAGGAAATGCACACAAATTTCTGTGGCTGATATCCCTTCAGACACCTTGAAATCAGAACCGCCCATCTGTTCCTGCTCTTCCTGAGATCTGGTCTGCCTCTCTTGGGATCCTTAAAATAAAGTTCCTATAAAATGAAGTAATTCGAGAGAGTACCTGTTCCTTCGAACCAAAAGAGGCAAATAAAACAGGCAGACAGAGAGAAAGGAAGGAAATTCCGGGCTCAGAACTCAGCATATGTGATGGCACAGCCAAGTCATAAAACAGCCTGGAATGTTTGAAAAGATGAAAATGAGAGCCAGAAAAGAAGAAAAGGCTGAGAGCAGGAGAAAAGAAACAGTCAGGAGGACAAGGATTGCATTTTGTGGTGGTTAAAGTTGATGCTAAAGGAACCTGGAAAATGTCTGCTACAGTTTCCATGAGGAGAGGGCAGTGCACAGCTTTATATCTTGGATTTCCAGGAGTATTCCAGGGTTTCATTCTCCCTAAATTGGGTTAACACCCAGAGAATCCAGACCAAAAAGGGCCTGTCTTTTCCAGCAGAAATTCTCAAAACGTGCTGCCAGGACCAGTAGCACCAGCACCACGCAGGAATTTTCTAGAAATACAAGTTCTCAAGCCCCACCCTAATCCTACAGAATCAGAAACTCTGGTGGTGGGGCCTAACAGTCTGCATTTAACAATCCCTCCAGGTGATTCGGATACATGCTAAAGAACTACAGGTCTGTGAGCTGAGAGAGGTCTATGGACCCAGGAAGGAGAAGCCCAAGTAGAATTAGAGAAACACATGTACACGGAACTTGATGAAGAGAAACATTCACGTTTCATGAGCCCTGCATGTGGCCAGGACTGAGGAGGCCTCACTTCTGGTCACAGGAATCTCCATCCCCATCACTGGTTTGGGGTGGAAGTGTGGAGGAAGGAGATAGAGGGGAGTATTGCATGTGCTAAGGGCAGTAAACTTGAGCCACTTCAGTGACTGGAGGAATCCAGAATATCCTAGATCCAGACTTATCTTAGCATTATTTTAGGTTCCCACTTTGGTTTTCCAGCTGATTAGAGCTACACTGTGCTGACTTCAACATAAACTCAATATTGTAGAAGTAGAAGAGTGATCGTCCTCCCCCAGGTTATGTCTCTTATCCCCTTAATCTGGGACTAGAATGTTCAGGACTGACTTGGTCAATTCTGAGATGGTTCTACCTGTACTCCTACCTCAATGGTAGGCCTTGGTGCAAAGCCAGCTCATTCCTCAGCCTTCAGCAGCTTTGACCACAGAGTTTATTGATCCTCAACATTAGAATCAATAAGAGAACTTTCAAAAAAAAATTTTTTTTAAGTCTGACCCTGAGCCTGGGAGCAACTGAATCAGAATTTCTGGAATGGGTTGGTATTTTTAGGGTGATTGCCACGGCAACTCTAACACACATCCAGTGTGGAGAACCAGTGATGACTGCAGTTTCCTTGTGAATCCCATCCTCCTGCCCCATAGAAGGAGCACCCTGGGGTGCTGGGAATCTCAAAGGGTCAAGAGATGGAGTGAGGGAAGAAGGTGGACCTGCATTCTGCTAGAGGGTGTGTGTGCCCGACCCAGGGGTTCCGACACCATCCTGAGGACGCTGGACAGTTGCAGACAGACCTGAGATGGCACCGTGTACGTCTGGAAAAGTCACAGTGTGGTGGATGCAGTGGGAGGACCAGGTGTGGAGGACTGGAGCCGAAAGCCTGAGGGGAGATGCTGAGAGTGTGAAGGAAGGGGCCACGAAGGAGGAGGAAGAGGAAGACGATGTGGAGGAGGCCGGGTTCAAGGAACTCTGTGCGGATTGATGAGGGAGGACCAGGGATAACCCTGGGTTTCTAGCTTAGGCGCTGGCTGCAGGATGATTCCATTCACTGAGCTGGGTATAGGGGCTGCCCTAGCTGCCTGGCGCCCAACCCAGGGGTGATTAGTGGCCCCCTGAGAGCCCAATAAAGCAAGTGGCTGGGAGTCTGGGCTCTGGATTGGTTGGTCTGCATATGGAAGGTGCCCTTGCAGGGGAATCCTTTACTCTCCATAAGAATTAGCGAGCCCTGGGAGGGCCAGTCCCTCCAGAGTCACTGAGGCCTAAGGCATCAAAGCATCAGAAAATAAAAAGATATGATAAGCACAAGTGCCAATTCATGTAGCCCACTCCCATGTGCCTGGCACATAGCAGATGTTCAGTGGATGCTCACGGAAGAGACAAGCAGCATAGGAGAAGCATTTCTGTCTCTGAAGGCACCCAAGGTGGGTGTGGGAGGGCCTGATCGGATGGTGTCCTATCCCTGACAGGCAGTGAGGAACAGGCCTGAGAGACAGGTGGCAGGAGAGGGATGTTCTAAGGATTCATGAGGGCTCTTCAAAGAAGGAAGTGTTTGAAGAGAGGGGCAATGTCAGCGGGGTCCTGCGAGGAGGACAGAAATGGGACAGCTGGGGAGCCAGGGCCCCAAAACCACCCGGCCTCCATTGCAGGGCTAAGCCGAGCCCCTCAGGCCTTCCCAGAAGTGCCCTCTCGCATTTACCAGCACTGCCCTCCTGCTCCCACCCAAGTCTTAAAGGACCTGAAGCGCCTGGGGTTCTGGCAGGAGCCACCATCCTCATCCCAGGTAACGACTCCAGGCCTGCCCTCCCCTCCGGCCTGGGCATCTTCCACCCTTCCCTGGACTTGGCTGGCTACCCAGGCCTCGAATCAAAAGATGACTTACTTCCTTTCTGGTGCCAACACAAAAGAAAGTTTTGCCTTTAGATGGATTTTCCCCCCATTCTGCCCCACAGTGACCAGACCCCGAGAGGAATTATAAATGACTTCTTGGCTGAACAGTGAGATCTTCATCCATTCAAGCCCAGAATGTTTGGAGATCAGTGCTGTGCCAGAGATCCCCAGGGGTACATAATGGGGAAGAGGAGAGTGAACTCACTGGACACTTCAGTGCTGATTGTTCTGTCATCAAATGTGTCCTTGACCGTGACGATGGCTTCTGCATACTTGCTTTCATCTATTTCACAACCCTCCAAGGGGAAGGGGAGCATATTATTTCTGTCATACCCGAGTTGGACACTGAGGCTCAAAAAAGTCAAATAACTTGCCCAAGGGCAAAAGCTGAGAGCCTGCGAGTCCCATGGGGAACATTTTGGCTCGAGCCCTGCCGGGAGACACCATGGTGGCCACTCCTGGGCGTCACTGAAAGCGGTGAGTTTCTTGTCTTTTGCTCAGGAGGCAGGGCTAGTGCAAAGACCACAGATTTTTGGAACCCAAAAAAAGGTGTAGTTGAACCCCATCCCCACCTTCTCCATGTGTGTGAACTTGTGTGTGTTAACATAGCTGAGCCTCAGTTTCATTTACACAAAGAACAGGCTACCTCCTCGAAGCAGTTTTGTACAGATTCTGTGAACCAAGGTACTTAGCATGGCTCAGTACTTGATACAAAGGCGGTGTCCCACAAGCAACGGTTCCCTCCCTGCTCTTTTCAGCCAGGAGCAGTGGTTTGGCCACATGGAAAGAGACCACACGCTCATTCTCAGAGCTGTGGTTGCGTTGGAACCAGCTCCCTGCTCACGGAGAGACCTGAGCTCGGTGTGATCCCCAGGAGCTGACACCCTGAGGTTTGTGGGCTGTGAGATCTCTGAGCATGGTGCTCAGACTAACCCGGGGGTGGGGACAGCCCACGGATACCTGAGCAGAGGCCCTCGAAGGTCAGGTGGCAATCATGGCCTGTGTTCACTTGGCTGCACAGTGCCACCAGGAGCCCGGGGAGGCTGAACTTCCCGGTGGCCATTCCACAAGGTCAAGCAGCTTCCCTGAACCTCTCTATACCCCTCCCCAGGCCTTCTGCTCTGCACACTCCAAGAACTCATTAAATCCTTCCTTGATGGTATATCCATTCCCTGGTGCTCACACCACAGATTACAAGCTCTCCCAACAGGAGATTCCTTTTGTTGATGCTAAAATAAACTCTTTCCAACTTCAACTTTGAGATCCAGCAAACAGGTCAGAGGCCACCCTGACCATGACCTGACTCTAGAGGGTGCTGCTCCTGCCCATCCGTGCAGCCCTGACTGATGTGCCTTCATTTATTCAGTCTGCTCAGCTCAGCATTTATTCTGGAGAAAAAGCCATCCTGGCCTCTTGGGACCTTCTCTTAATAGACTGGTTTTGCGATGGCTGATCCCACCCTGCTGTTTCCTATCAATTTAGCTGCTTTGCCAACTTACTCTCATTACAGTCTCCTCTTAAGCTTTTCAACCTCCCACACTCAGTGCAGGCTTAACCGGCTGCTTCTCTTCACTTGGAAGGACCAATGCCAGAAAAGGGTGGATCTGAGGCAGACCTGGGAGCTGGGAACACAGGTCACCCAAGCCTCAGCTTCCCACCACCCTCTCTGTACTGGGTCTGTCCCACCCTCTTGGTACCTTGGATCCTGCAGTTGACAGAGAAACAGAGGCTGTGTGGCTCACAGACCCCCTAGCATTATTTCCTGACTTCACGATACCTGATGCTTCATGTTAGCATCATGAATCCAGACCATGGAGGGCCCAAGCCCACCTCCAAAGAACACTTTTCCAAAAAGTTCACATGTGTGTGAAGTCCCTTTCCCCACCTACACTGCCCATTGCACAATTTCCACTGAAAGCCCATCCTCAACATCAGCAGAAGAACCTACGTGCTATGACCGGCACTGAGGATATTCCTGGGGAAAATTAAGGGACAAATGCAATGCTCATTCCAATGAAAAGATATGTGACCTCAGAGGTCTAATGTAAATTCTTACCTTGAAGAGGCACAAGACAGCATAGTGATTAGGTACGCAGGCTCCAGGCTATGGATTCAAATCCCAGCTCTGTCACTTCCTAGCTGTGTGATCTTGGGCAAGACGCTTAACCTCTTTGTGCCTCAATTTCCTCGTCTTTAAAATGGAGAAAATAAGAGCAATCATCTCATAGGACTGCTGCAAATGTTAACAGTGTTGGTACATATAAACTGCATAAAACAGTGCACAGCACATAGCAGGTGTTCAGTAAAAGGATTTGTTATCAGTCTCCTCTTGGAGGGTAGAGGGGGGTGCTTTTCTACTTGGTGAGTTCCCTGAGCATACCCAGGTAGAAGTTTGCAAATGAATATAAGGTCTCTCAATATCCTGATGTTTTGCTTGGGTTCTCCCAACTCCCACAAATCATAGGTCACAAAGGTACCAAGATTATGGAAGTGCCACACGCTGTCTATAGGGTAGATGAACCCAATGTAGCTACCCCACTGCACTGCTCCTGCCAGTTTTGAGAGAAGTCCCCATCAACATCCAACTGAAGAAGCATGTATTAACGTAACCCTAACTGCCCAACTTCGGCCATGGCAGGATCAACACAAACAAACCACATAATACCCTTCACTCATGTCTTCACCTTCTGCAAGTGGCATAGGGGTTCTCAAATATTTGATTTACATTGAGTTTAAAACATATTTTAGCCATCTAGACCATTACGAAAATGTGTAACATGCCCAATTTTGGTACTTGGAGACCACCACCCCATTAACTTAGGATACGAGATTAACTCATTTTTATACAGACCTCTGAATGAAGTTTTCCTCTTTTAATTAAAGCATGCCCTGAGACTAAAAGTCAAGCTGTGCAAACCCCATTGCTATTAGCAACGACTTAACTGTGTTAAGTCAGGATTCCTTGGTGCTATGCAACTGAAACCAAAATCTGGAATTAAGCTGGGTCGTGAAATGAATATAACTCTGTAATTTGATGCATGGTTCCTGACTTCAACTGCTGATGCTCATCAAAATGGCATCACTGTTCACACTGACTGATTTTATCCTACATAGGTATCGGCAATGTGGAATTATAAAATGAACGCATGCTAATAAAACACTGCTTTGTCTCAAATATTTAAGGGCTCCAAATAAAGATTTTATCTTTAAAAGCAGTTTGAGACCCTACACTAACGGTTATATTAGTATGCCGCAGTTCCCCTCAAAGCCCACCTGCATATCTCCTCCAGGGTAATCTCTCCATTATACACGACTGTGACTCTCTCCTGCTTTAACGGTCTCAGAAGCTCCCCCCACACTTCTCATTAGACAAAGGAGGACTTCTTGGCTTGGCTGCCACTTATTCACAGGTGTCAGACCTTGTTCTAGGTCCACAATCACAAAACTACTTGCTTCCCAGGAAATATCAGGTGTTTCATGCTGTTCCCTTGGTCCCAAATGGCCTTGTTCTCTCTTCCCCTCCTGGCCATATCCACGCCCCTGCCCCAGCTCATTGCTGACATTCATCAGTCAAGGCCCAGCTCAAGCAGTCTCCTTACCCAGCCACACACCTTATTCATGCTCCAGAATGAAGCATCTTGCACCTGGCCCTTATTGAAATGATTGGTGCACATCTCTAATCTCCCCCACATGATTATGAGTTTCTGCTGAAATAGTGAGATACTTATCTCCACATTCTGGTACATGACAAGCATTCAATAAAAATGAAGGGAATGAGTATGGAGGGGAAAGGGAGGGAAGGAGGAAAGAGGAGACAGGAAAAGGGAGGACAGAGGGAGGGAGGAAGGGGTGGTCAGAGGTTAGCAGGACAGATTGGGGAGGACCCGATCCTCCACAGTGATCATCCTCACAAAACTAAACACGGCTTCTCATGCCACACTGCTCACCTCCTAGGAACATAAAAGACCTTCCAGATTAAGCTATGGCTGGACTACCTATGTGACTACTCTGTTACTTGCTCTTTCAAGATACTAGTATCTTTGGTGTAATTTCAGTTTCATGACAATAAAAGTAATGAGACAGAATCACTCCTCCTATACAGACAAGGAAACTGAGACCCAGACATGTAAAGTGATAGGCCAGGGTTAGAACCCAGGATTCCACAGAGAGCCTGATCTGATCCCTCTAAGGGCCCCAGTTTACCTCCCATTGTGTGCTTGCACGTATGTGTACGGGACCACAGACAATTTGGCAAGGCGCTGTGGGGGCTGGGGGCTTAGTCTTTTCTACTAAAAACATGATTCAACTAAGGCTCGCCTTATTGTGAATCAGAGGCAGCATTTTGTTTTGGGCTTTTTATTCTGCACAAATACGTTGGTATGGAAACCACATTTCTGAGGTTATGATCGAAACACCATTTGCCTCCATTGGTTTTCTTAAAACCTTACATGCTGATAGTAGGTGGGAAATTTCTACATTTGCCACATCAGTTCTTTCTTGGCAACAAGCAACTATCTGTAAATGGTTGTACAGTAATTGTAGCAAACTCTTTCAAAATATTTCATATTTGTGCTCTTTCAGCAAATAATAATAGCCGTGTTTTAGTGTTTGCCTGCAACTAGCCCATGAACCCCTCGAAGACAGTGCTATTCTTCTATTCAGTTCTGGGTATTCCAGGCTCAAGATGGGGCACGATAGCAAGGAGACATTCAATAAATGGTGACAATAAATGTGACAAGTGGCAGATGTACCAATACAGATTAGAAGCAATAACCTGTTACTTTTGCCTAGCTCCATACAATCTCCGAGGCCTTCTGGTTATTTCATTTGACTTGGTCTCCCCATCTACTCTGTGAGTTATGTAGAACATATGTTATTAGTCCCGTTACATAGAGGAGAAAATAGGAACTTCGCAAAGTCCAGAGACAGCCGGGCTCAATCACAAGGGATGAAGGCCAGTTCGGAACCCAAGCTCCAGGGATCCTGGACCTGGCCTCCCCTAAATGCCTCCCATGCATCATGTGATGGAAACCCAAACCACGGGCTCCAGCATCAGGCTGCAACACCCTGGACGTCCTCTTCTATTTATTCTCCTGTTTTACGAGCATCTTCTACAGTGATTCTCTTTTATTTTTTTAAGTTTGTTTATTTTGAGAGTGAGGGACAGCACACACGCACATGTGTGCAAGGACGGGAAGGGGCAGAGAGAGAGGGAGAGAGAGAGAATCCCAAGCAGGCTCCACACTGCTAGTGCAGAGCCCGTCTTGGGGCTCGATCCCACAATGAGATCGTGACCTGAGCCGAAATCAAGAGTCAGAGGCTTAACCGACTGAGCCACCCAGGCGTCCCTACAGTGATTTAATTTTATATTAATTGCTGTGGGCTGCCCTAACAGAATACTACAGACTGCATGGTTTAAAGAACAGAAATCTATTTCTCACAGTTCTGGAGCCTGGAAGTCCAAGATCAAGGTGCCATCACGGTCAGGTTCTCGTGAGAATTCCCCTCTTGGCTTGCTGATGACCACCTTCTGACTGTGTCCTCCTATATAGCCTCTTCTCTGAGCTTGTGAGGAAAGAGAGAGAGTGCTGGTGTCTCTTCCTTTTTTTATAAGGACACCAGTGAAGACCTCATTCAACCTTAATTACCTCCCAAAGGTCCTATCTCCAGATACAGTCACATTGGGGGCTGGGGTTTCGACACATGCATTTGGGGAAGACATAATTCTGTCCATAACAAGTTCAATCCAGATTTCTCCAAAATGCATACAGATTGTATCCTGGCTCCTCTCCCACAGACCTCCCCTGACCCTACACATCCATTTTTCTAATTAGCTTTGGCTTGCCTTTGTTTTAGCGAATTCTGTCTGTGAGAGAGTTCTGGAATATAGTTCATTTGTTCACTAGAGTTTTGTCCCTGTGTTTATCTCAGTTAATTTCTGAGGGCCAGTGAGTGGGAATCATGAATCACTCTATTTTTCCACTGAGCATGAGTCTGGGGACTGCCATGAGGGGAGGGGGGGGAGGGTGGCTGATGTAAAGTGGAGCCCCCTGAAATGTAGCCAGGGGCACTTTATAGCATCTGGAAGAGTAGGTGGGGGTCTACTTTTGTCATTCCACCTCTGTCTCACATGATGGGCTGCAGTAAATATCAGCCCCCACAGAGACCAGAAAGAGAAGCCAGCCTTGTTCTGGGCTTCTTACTTAATAAGACCCTGTCCAATAGGGCCAGGACCAGGATGAGGCAGGGGCCAGCCCACCCTGTGAGATCCTGAGAGCCATGCCTCACTTAACCTCACCCTAGGCCTGACCCTGCTGTCCTGGACCTTTTTGATCATACCCTCCCTCAAAGGAGAAGCTCGCAGGGCTGAGGTCACATGCCCACCCAGAGCCCATGTGCCCCCTTCTAGACCCTGGAATTCAAGTGGCCCCGAGGCTGCATTCGCCTCTTTCCCTGAGGGCAGACCCCACTGGTGGGCACAGCCCTAGGCAGGAGGAATGCCCTCCTGGCTGCCTACGAGGCCCTGTGCAGGAGGGCAGGGATCAGGAGGTGGGAAGAAAAGGTAGCCACACGCCAGTTCTCCCCATCCTGCCATGCCCCAGGAAAGAATCCAAGGATTCTAGGATTCTAAATTTGAACCTGGTATTCCACATCTTTAAGGAGGTATATTTGTCATGGCAAGACATTTTCAATTGAATGATCTGCTAGTTTGATGTGTTAGTTTTAACTCTTTAGACATATGGTATATTCCATCCATGCTCCTGCCCAAGCCCCACAAATGTTCAAGTGGACCTGGGGGAAGCAGTCTTGAGAGGCTGACTTAAGATTCAGAAGCTCCCATGGGGACATGACCACACATACGTGCACACACACACATATGCACACGTGCACATGCGCATATATACAAACAAGCTAGTACCAGACGTCTGTGTTTCTTATATGTGACCACTGTGATTCTTCCTAGTTATTTATGATCACATCTGCCAGGGTAAAGTGTTGAGGTGGTGTGTGTGTGTGTGTGTGTGTGTGTGTGTGTGTGTGTGTGTGTCATGGGGAGGGAGAAGCTAAAGGTGGGGGGAGCCCTGTACATGGAAACTGGCCAGAGTTCGATCTGCCTCTTCAAGGTTAGGGGAGAAATTCTGTAGAGCCTTATCCCAGACTCTCTTTATGTCTCCTCTTCCCTCCAGACCTTCAAGTTTCATAGAATATACATACCAGTATACATACAGACATGCGCCCAAAAACACACAGAGACCACACACACACACACACACACACACACACACACACACACACACAGACATATGCAGACACAGACACACAAAGATACACATACACAGGCAGACACAAAGATACATAGACACACACACAGTATGGATCCTATCACTTCCCAGAAGCCGCTACCAGTCCCTCAGACTCTCCTCTTTTCTGCTACCTCCCACCACCAGCTTTGACCCATTAGGATTGAGTGTACAAAAAGTGGTCCGTCTTTTGTTGGCCCCAGGACACTACGATGCTGTACTGTCTTGGACATGCATGCAGAGGTGACACCGGACCCCGTCCAAGGTCACTCTCAGCTGAAAGGTTCCAGGTCCCAGCCCCAGGCCAGGCTAGGCCACGACTAATGTCACTTCTTGATTGTGCCCATTACCAGGGCCATGAATACAAATGAGTGCAGCCTGGGGCCCTTTCTTTTGGGGTCCTCATTGGCAGTGCACCCTACCAGGCCCACCACATGCCCCAGGGTTTAAGAGGTTCTTGGACCCAAGCTGTTGGCTACTGGTTCATGTAAGGGACAGAGCAGAAGAGTGGAGGGGACGCTCTGGCCCCTGGGGGGTCACAGAGATGGCCTAAGTAGCCTCCTCACAGCCTCACCTTCCGCTCCACCCCAGGGTCCCTTCAAAAAGACTGCCTGGAGTCTGGCTTTCTCCCTGAGTCCCAGCCTGGCCTCCACCTGCTCCAGCCCCTCCCAGACAGGATCCGCTGTGCAAATACAGGGCCACCGCCAAGTGTGGGAACAGTAAATCTTCCCTTGCTCTTTTATTCATGCCCTCACCTCTGCAGACAGTGCCGAAGCAAAATAAACCCCACAAAATCCCTGTGGGCTCCAGCAGTCTGGCAGTCTCTTCTTTGCTCTTCTCTGCTCCCCTCCGGAGGGCAGAGGCTGGAGAAGAGACCCACCCGCCTCCCAGGAGGGCGATAGCCCCCTCTTATCCTCCTCCCAAGGGGGCTCAGTGAGCACCTCATGCCAAGCCCCAGACCAGGATCTGGGGACCAGACATGAGTGAGACGTGGGCAAAGTGGGAAAGCGATGTTCATGGCTTCCGGGAGCAGTGCTACATGTACATCACCTTCCTAGCCTCCCCCAAATTGCAGGAGGGCTTCTGGGCCTGGAAGGATCAGGCTATGTGCCCAGAACATTAGGTGAAGCGACAGCTGTCCTGGCTGCCATCTGAGGGACCACCGTAGGGAAGGATGGACAGCCAGGTCTGTGGGAGACTTGCTCCGAGGGCCTCAGGGCCAAGGCACTATCTGCTAACGTTGTAGCCTTGACAAAACCATCCAGACCTCGAGAATTCCCGGGAACCTTCTCTTCCTCCAACTCTGGGTCACCAGGGAAGCTTTCTTTTAAGCCCGATTGGACTGGAGGAGGCCGAGGGGCACTAGAGTTTACAGAGATGCCTTTTATACAGAAGGGAGGCAGCAGACTTAGCGTGACCCATTGGTTTGCCCGGATGGTAGTTTCAGTGTTAAAACCAGGTCAATCCTAGGCAAATTGGGAAGATAGGGTCACCCTGACTGAAGGGCCATGGGAAAGGATTCTCCCTCTGTGAGGCTGGTAACATGGCCAGGAACGGGGACAGCTTGAACCAAAGCTGCCTGTTAATGGTTCTGGTAGCCAAAACTTTTCCTCACTACTCGTCCTCATGCACGGGGAGAGACTGGGGAGCAGAGGGGGTCCTGCGGCCAGCTCAGGAGCTGTCAAGAGAAAATGGGCGAAAGGAAAGTGTCCGTGGGTCTTTGAGGTAAGGAGGGAATTCCCTCAGTGTCTTTAGGAGTCTGCAGCCCATGAGGCCCCACACAGAGCCCAGGGTGTCGGGAAGGAGCTGAGGAGCAGCTGAAACAGTGCCAGTCACCGGGCTCAGCCTGTCCTGGAACCCTTCACCCCTATACAAACGCTGGACAGATGGACATGGGGAAAGATGGCTTTTCAAGTTGCCTGGTGCTATCTCTCCCCTTTCCCCCAGGACCCAGAGGGCGAGCCTCAAGGGAGAGCAGCTGTGAGTGCCTTCCTCTTATGGGCCTGAGGAGCCCGAACAGTTGTGGTCCTTTAGATCTGTCCCAGGGAACAGGCAGCTGTCCATTGTGTCCCAACTACAGGGTGTGGGGCAGATGTCTCCGGGGGTGACAGAGGTTTGCGTGAAAGCTGACAAGGCAGATCCCATGGAGACCACCTGGCCCAGACTCCCTATTTGACAGGTGAGAGCCCAAGTTTGAGGGAGGCTGAGTCATTAGCTCAGGAAAGCAAACTCCCAAGTGGTTGGAGACCTAGATTGGGACTCTACACCCTCAGAGGCCACAGCCAAAGATTCCTGGGGAGGGAGGAGGCTCAGGAGATGAGCCCGGCCCTGTGAGCCCCGCTGCCTTCCTGCAGCCCTCACCCCGCTCTGGGAGAGGCACACAAGGGCGAGACCGGCGCCTTCTGGAGCCAGGACTCCTCTTTCTGTTTCGTCTGAGTCCCCAGCTTGGTCTGCTCCAGCACCAACCCCAGGTACAAACCCTCCAGTGGCTTCCCCTGGGCTGCTCTGACCCGGGGCCTCCAGCGCACGAGAAGTGTGCCCGCCTGCCCCGCGTCTTCCTGTCCAGGTAATGGAATGTGTAAGAAAGATCAGCCTCGTCCTCAGGAGTAGGAAGCTACTCCAGGCCTGCTGCTAGGAATTCTTCTAGAGGCAATGGTATTCAAGACAGTTTAAACAGCTGTGAGCAACCCTGGGCTCCAATGGGTCAGCAGGAGGCAGAGCCCCAAGGGTGAAGTGTACCCCAAGAGTGCATTCTGATGTGTCTGAGTAGAGGGGTGGGGGGATCCGGACCAGATATGCTGAGAGAGGCTGAATAGTGTAGCTGGGTTCTCTCTTCACTAGCCTGGAGGGTCCTAAGTGCATGGCCAGGAGAGGGCAGAGCACAGAAGGCAATAGAGAGACTGGGGAAAACCATCCCCTGACAGCTGCTGTACCAGCTTTTAGCATTTATAGCATTTCCAGTTTTGTCCTACTGTGGGTGAGCCCAGCACTTCCAAAAATAAAATGTAGGAAAGAGCTTGAGAAATGTTCCTCAGGAATGGCAGGCCTGCCCCCTCATTCACAGCAGCCCATCTAGGAAAAGCAGGACCCCACGGAAGTTCTAACAAGTAGAGAGAGCCTGCATCCCACTATACCTTCCAGACCCCAAAAGCACAGAAAAGGAGAACGTTTCCACCCTGGGCATGGCAGCCAGGAGCAACCTGCTTACAAAGTCTCCTGGGGCTCACAAGCTCTGCCCAGGCAGGTGGGATGCTGAATCCTTGGAAGGGACAGACAAGTTTCCTGCACAGAAATGCCCTGACTTATTCCACGATAGTCCCCTAGAGCTCCCTTCGCAATTATTGCCTCACCACGCAGCTTTGTGCCTGGCTGGCCACTAATAATTTATTACAAATAAGTCTCCTCGCTCCAATAAGGCAGTCAGTTTCTCAACCTCTGAATTCCCTACAGAGCTTAACACAGCTGGGCACCCAGCTGGTCCTCATTAAAATCCTTCTGGACCTGAATTTTCCCACCCTTCCTTGCCCCCATCCCCACCGCTGCACTCCAGCAGCTGGCCCAGGAGAAAGAGCCCAGGCACTCTTTCTCCTCATTTTCCTAAGAGTTGGATTGGCGGGTGCCAGCCAACAAAGGAAGAGCAGGTGGGAGCCTCTGAGTCTGCAGATCTGACTGGTAGCTTGATGAAAGATCCTGGGATCTTCTGTAGGAAAACAGGGAATCACTTTTAGCAAATTCTCTAATTAGGGTTCTCTTTATCGTCCTCCTGTGGAAGATACTCATTTGTAACGTTTAAGTCAGGCCATCAATCTCACGGAGAACTGGAAATCTGTCAGAATATTGCCTAAGAAGGGTCTCTGGCAGGAGCCACTTAACTTCTTCCCAGGTTTTGGTTGCCTCACCTATAAAAAGCAGGGATGGCGATGCATTTGTGTAGGCAGGTGACTCCACTAGGTGATAAAGAACCTTTCACGTCTACACTGCTGTGCAACACTGGACCATCTCGTTCATCCATGTGCCAAATGGTGATGTGGGTGTGGAATAAAAAGATCCAGGGTTCACTGGCGCTTACTAGTGGCTGGTCTTGGGGAGATGCTTCATCTTTCTGAACTAATCTTCTTGCCTATAAAGTGGGCACAATAATAATATCTTCACCGCATAGCTAGTGTGAGATCTCAATGAGGTACACGTGAGCTGTGTTGATAAACTGTAATAGCCCCATGTTACTGATTATTAACCGGCTACAATGACTATGATAAAGGAAAACCTCCCTTTAAATAAGCAAACACTCACAGGGACATGAGAAACACTGAAAAGATTATAGTTGATGGATTTGCAGGTAACTCTTTCCTGCCCAGGGGGATCAGCTGCCCTGAACCTGCCTCTTGAGATGGGGACTCACCAGAGTCAGGTGGTAAATGTTCGAGCTCAGGGAAGAGGCTGGAGATCTAAGAGCTGGGTGGTGGTGGGGGGGCGGGGAGGGATGAGGCTGTCTGTCACCTGCCAGAGTCTCTCCCCCACCACTTCTCCAATGTAAGAGCCAACTCCCAGCAACCCCTCCCAGGTAATACAGCGACAGTAAATCGAGGTCCTTATTTTTTAGTGCACTTCGCCAAAAGTGAGCAGACCCTCCAGGAATGAATATTCATTTGTACTACCCCTCCAAAAAAGTGCTGATAAATTCATGAAAAAGTTGTTATTGCTAAACGCTAATTGCATTTCCTTGGGTAAGCACCATAAAAAATTCATTGCACTTTTTAGAAACAAGATGCCAAGTGCATTTTAATTGCTAGAGAGAAGAGAGTCGGGGAGAAGCTTAACCAGGAAAATGCTAACTGGGCATAAACTCAGAAAGAAATCTCCCCGAGACAGAAGGCCCAGTGCTGGAACAGGAGCCAAGGAGACAGAGGTCTCCCAAGACAGCACTGACTTGGGGTGGGGGGAAGGTCCTCAAACCTGTGCATCAGCCCATCTGGACGGCGGGGGCTCTTTGCTGCAGGTTATGACATGTAGATTCAAGAAATGTAAAGAATTGAATAAGTGAATGCCCAGATTCTAGAGAGAGGAGCAGGAGTCAGATCCGGAGATTTAAGAAACATGTATGGGAGGAAAACTGTAATTCTATCCTTTTAGCGTGTATGTGTGTGTGAGAGAGAGAAAGAGAGACAGAGACAAAGAGTGTGTGTGTGAAAGAGAGACCGACAGAGACAGAGACACAGATAGAGAGAGTGTGCGTACGAGAGAAAGAGAGACACAGAGAGCAAGAGAAAATGAGGGACTGAGACCCTGTATCACTTCACTCCAAGACAGCAGTCCTTGAACCAGTTCACAGAACTGTCGTTATAAAAGCAAAGTCCTAACTGAAGGCCAACCAGAGCATTCTTACATGTCCCCGACCCTGCCCGGTCGGGTCAGCCACAGCCACTTGAGAACATGCAGAGTGGGGAGGATCCTGACTGCATGGGCTTGCCCAGCCTTGACCCCATCTGCCCAGAAGCCTCGGGGCCAGGGGCTCCTCTAAGGAGGCACTTTCCTTGCCTGAGAGACATGGAGAAAGCGGTCCCAGGGCATCCCCGAGCATCCTCCCAAAAGATGCATGCAGGGAAGGGCAGAGGGGGGAGGGCGGGTGCCCGGCTGCCGCCAGCAGCATCTTCCTCCCCCGCCCCTCCCCCCACTTTTCCAGCCCAGCCCCATCGGCTCTCCTGTTACTGAGGCTCCCTGGTGAGAAAGAGGGACTCAAAACCAGGGCCCGAGAGGAGAGGCCCGGACCCGGAGGCTGGCCTGCGGGCGATGACTGTCTTGTGCGAAAGGAGGTCCGTGCCTTCTGCACCTGGGTCTGCAGCTCCTCCTCCATCTGGCGGGCCTGCCAGAGACCCAGGAAGAAGTGTGAGGCTGCGTGTGGTGCGGTGGAGGAGGAACAGGGCTGGGAGAGGGAGGCCTGGGCTGACGGAGGAAGGAGCCAGACCCATGATGGCCCCAATACCTACCAACCGAGAAATTTCCATTTGAGGAAACCACCGTTCAGAACCTTGGTTTCCACTTCTATCAAATGCAGCTAAAACTATTTCTCTAGGTTTTCTGTAAGGCTTGAATGAGAACAGGGGTTTATGTGTCCCCTGAAATTCTAAAATGTACTACCGGCCACCTGCCCCTGTGCCCAACCCTGGGGAGAGATGCTTCTCATCATCACGCCCTGCATCTGTTAAGTACTTTACACAGAGGACCTGTCTTCATGCACATTATCCTCCTGGGCCCTCCCACTGAACAGATGAAGCCAAGTGGCTTGCCTGATGTCACACAAGAATTAATCCCCTGCTGAACCCACACTGCAAAATGCCGAGCTCTCTCCAAAGTGCAGGGAGTGCAGGCACTCACAACTGCCTTAGAAAGCAGGAACGAATGATGGTCGGAAATACGCCCCCGAACAACCTGAGGACCACCCACCACAAGCCTAGGGCTGCGCGGCTGTCTCGTGGTAATCTTACCTCACTACATCGCCGCAGGAGCATTCGAGGTAGCCGTGAGCTACTACCAAGAAACTGGGGCTTGCCAAGGTTAGGGACGGGCCAAAGCTCACCCAGTAAATGGCAGATCTGGGCTACAAACTCAGGTCCACTCTTCCCTAGCTAATAGTTAAATTGATAGAAATCCAATGCATTCGGTGCTATAAGCATCACTTCCTCCTCCCCATCTAGGGACCATTCTCCAGCCCCAAGCAGCACCCAGACCTAAGAGCTGAGCATCACCCAAGGGTTGGGTCCTTTATAAAGCTGCCCGCCCACCCCTGCCCCCACACTCACCCTCGCAGTGTCATGGATCCAGTCCAGGAACTCGGCAACCTTGGCGTAGACGCCAGGGTGATTGGGCTCCGCGCAGCCGCGGCCCCAGCTGACCACCCCCACCAAGTGCCACGTGCCCCCGTCCAGGCACACCAGGGGGCCCCCGCTGTCACCCTGAGGGATCCAGACGTAGAGACACAGAGAAGCGGGCAGTTAGTCCTTCCTGGTGGAGGCGCACCAGAACTCCCCAAAGCACACCCTCTACGCTAGGCCCCTTCTGCTTCCAGCATGGATCTCCCCTCGCCTCATCCCTCCATTAATCCTTAGCTGCACTACTCAACTCGCCTAGACACCCATCCTCCTAGAGAGGCTGCTCAGACTAGGGGCCAAGCCCCAGCAGGAAACCCCTCATCCCCGCCCCCGACCACGGTCCCGCTCACTGCTGCACCTGGCACGCGTCGGCCCTCCCGTCCACGTAGCCGGCACACAGCATGCGGGGGGTAAGGGCCCCGCTGTACATGCAGGAGCTGTTGCAGAGCCGGGTGCCCAGCAGGGGCACCACCGTGTCCTGCAGCGTGTCTGAGTTGTGGGCTGCGGGAGGCAGACATGGAGATGGAGGGATACAGAGCCGGGCCATGGGGCACAAAGCAAGGCCAGGAAGACACAGCAGCTGGAGGGAAGGTGGTTAGAGGCCCCAGAGACACGAGACCCAAAGAGCAGAGCCCAGGGTGGGAGCTGTGGACCCCGGGAAGGAGGCAGGGGTCTGTCAGACTTAAGAGTGAAGAAGGCCAGAAAAAGGGCAGGGGTATAAAAGGCCTGGCTTCAGGGGAAACTCAGGGGTGTTCTCCCAGGAAGACCCAGGCAGGGGAGACTGAGGCCAACGATGACACCAGAGAGAAAGGGGGTTGGCACTGCCATTTGGCCCAGGGGGGGAGGTGGACATGGGAGGTAGAGGTGCGTCACCTTGGGGGAGGATGCTCCCCCACTCCCCCACCCCTTTTGTACCCAGGGCCCTGGGAGCTGACTCACTGTGGCTGGGATCGGTGTGGCCCCAGCCAGACACCCAGCACTGTGAGCCCCTCGGGAAATCTTGCTTCTCAGCTGGCAGGCACACAGCACCCACGGTGTCTGTAGAGAAGCAGGTGGTTCTGGGCTCCACTCAGGCTCAGCTTCCCTTCCCCACCACCTCACCCTCAGCCTCGGGGAAGAACCAGGCCTGGCAGTTCCTCCTCACCCCCTTCTCAAACAACCCTGGTTCCCGGCCTCCACCAACCAGGTCTCCTGTAAGGTTGTGCAGGTCGTGCACCGTACCACATTGCAGAGGGGGCCACCATTCGCACAGAGGACAATGTATAAACTGCAGTGTGCAGGGTGCCTTCTAGGCTGGGCAGTGCACACCCCCAACCCGGGGACTGAGGGAGAACAAGAATTCCTTCTGAGCATCTGTACTCCTTTGGGACTTCACTTGGGGTGTTGGATCCCTCTTGCGGAATTGTTTCCAAAAGTGTGGCAAGTCCTATGGGGGCCCACACTTGTCGTCAGGTGGCACGTAGACATGCCATTAAATAATCGCTGATGCGTGAGGGGAGGAAGGGTTTTCTTCTGGGTTCTCCTTCAGTCCCTCGAACTACATCATGGAGAAAGATTCCACGGGGTGCCCCTGTGTGGCTCTCCCAGTGCCTGTCAACTTCCCCCTAAATACGGAGACAGCAGGCCCAGACACCAAATTCTGCAGAGGACTTGAACCCTGGCTCGTTTTCGCTCTGTGTTTTCATGGTTGTTACCTATTTGCTACAAGTAATGTGGACTCTCCAGTTAGGCAGTAGCTTGAAGTTCGCCTTTTAAAGGTACTTAAGTCAATTTAGGGGCGCCTGGGTGGCTCAGTCGGTTAAGCATCTGACTTTGGCTCAGGTCATGATCTCGCTGCTTGTGGGTTCGAGCCCCGCGTCGGGCTCTGTGCGGACAGCTCAGAGCCCGGAGCCTGCTTCGGATTCTGTGTCTCCCTCTCTCTCTGCCCCTCCCCTGCTCACGCTCTGTCTCTCTCTCCCCCTCTCTCTCGAAAATAAACATTAGGAAAAATAAATGTACTTAAGTCAATTTAGAAATATGAACTGTTGAGCAAAAGTTCAGAGTCACGTAGGCCCAAGGGTATGTAGCAACACTGGGATGTGTGTGTGCATGTGTGTGTGTGTGTGCTGGTGAGCACGCACATGCACGTGCATGCTGGGGGGGGCTTGCTCTTCGAGGGCAGGTGCTGTGGAGAAGCAGCCCTGGAGCCCAGACACCAGGCTCGGGAACCATGTGCCGTGTGACCTTGCAGAGCGTCCCTCTCCTCACTAAGTGTCACTGTCCTTGTCTGTATATACCTGTCTCATCTACCTGTCAGGGTTGTTATGAGAGTTGAAGGAAAGACATCTGGAAAACCGTGTAGCATGTCACACCATGGCATGGGGACGGGGGGAGGGGCGGTCTGTTGGTAGATAGAGCAGCCAGGAGCTCCGCTGGGGACTTGGAGGCAAGACCCGCTTGCAGTCCAGCTGCGAAAAGGGCCAGAACCTTTGTCCCCAAAAGAGCCTGCGCAAGCCTGGGTGAAGCTGAGGTCCAGGAGATGGCAGAGCTCATCCGATGAACTGAGTGTGTTAAGGTTTACAGTGCTGGGAGGAAACTCAGAAGGGAGCTCACCTCTCAGGCGTCCCAGGGCCTGCCCCGCTCCCTCCACGGCCCGCAGCCTGTTCGTTCCTGGCCGGTGCCTCACCTGAGAAGTTGAGCGGTGTCCGGAGCTGGAGGAGGGCGACGTCGTAGTCGTGATTCTGGGTGCTGTAGAGGGGGTGAGGGATGATCCTCTCCACCACAGCCCCCTGGTGCGGCCTGATGGCACTGTGGCTCACCAGCCCTGTGTACACCCGCCAGCTGGACAGCCGGGACAGCCTAAAACTACACACAGGAGCCGTGCTGAGCCCAGGGAAGGGAGGGGCAGAAGAGGCTGACATAAGCATGCCGGCGGATGGAGGAAGCTGGCCAGAGAAACCATTAATGGAAGCCCCCATCACCAGGCTGGCCACTCGCAGGACCCAGGGGCCAGGCCTCTTAGTATCATTGCAGCAGCTGGCAAGATACTGGGCACACAGTAGGTGCTTAATAAATGCTGCAGAACGGCCAGAGACATGAGACACTGGGGATCATCTGCAACCCCCCAGCCCCTCTGTCCTGAATGAGCCCCCTCCACATTTTGTAACGAACATCAAAGGGGCTTGTGTGACCTCCTAACTCTGAGTCAGAAAAAGTTCTGGGAGTCCTGCCTCTCCACTTACTACCTGTGACCATGGGGAAGACACCTCACCTCTCCCAGCCTCAGTTTCCTCATTGTGAAGTGAGAAGTGTGCTACTGCCCTGCCCGCCGCCAAAAGAAGAGGTCCAAAGAGCTCATTTGCTCGTCATTCATCCCTTCCTTGCTCCAACCAGTATTTATTAAGCACCTATTGTATTTCAGGACTGTTCTAGGCCATGGGGACATGGCCGTGGACAAATCAAGAAAGGGACCCAGGGGTAAACAAGACTGAGAGTCCCCGTTCCTGGGGAGCTTCCAGTCTAAAGGGGAGGAGAGACATTAAACAAATAATTACCCGGAAGGTGATTTAATGACACTTGTGATAAACATTAAGAAGCGCAGAGTGCTGTGAATACAAAAGTATTTTGAAAACTTCAAAACTGAGCCAGCACAGAGGACCAGTCTTTGTCTTACTGCTGCTACTCATGCAAATTGTTCTTGGCACTGAACGGGGAGAGCACTTCGCAATCCGTGCCCCTGAGGACGTACATAGGGAGGCAGACTGTTCGACGTGGACTTTTTTTTTTAATTTTTATGTTTGTATTTATTTTTGAGAGAGAGAAAGACAGAGTGCGAGTGAGGAGGGGCAGAGAGAGAGGGAGACACAGAATCCGAAGCAGGCTCCGGGCTCCAAGCTGTCAGCACAGAGCCCGACGAGAGGCTCGAACCCAAGAACCATGAAATCATGACCTGGGCCACCCAGGCGCCCTTGACATGGACATACCAACGGCCAAACGGAAAATGCAACTGAGGCCATGTCCTCCCCAGCAGCCCCCGAGACTTGCCTGTGCATGCAGTGTGCGGCCGTCATCACCCAGCGTGGGGCCAGCACAGAGCCCCCACACGTGTGCCGGGAGCCCAGGGCCACACTGGCCTGCCAGGGCCAGCGCCCGGGAGCCACGGCCTGCCCGCCAACTATCCGGGAAGCCAGGGGCCTCGTCCCACACTCTGCAAACAGGAAAGCATGAGTGAGATGGTGACTAGGGAAGAGAGGTGGGTGATAGATTGGTCCTAACTCTCGGGGAGCACGGTCCAGTGTGGACGGCTCTGATTTATTTCTCCCGACCCTGAATTGGGGATATGAGAAGGCAGAAATCAGTCTGCGAGCTCAGGGAGGCCCACACCCAGGCCTGTGTTGTGTGCAGAGCCCCGACACCTAACCAAATGCCTGTCCCACAGGAGGGGTCAGAATGCTGGTGTGTAGAGGGATGCATGCAACAGGAGAGGTGAAGACACAGACGGATGATTGGGGTCACACGCAAGGAGCTCTGCAGACTGTCTCCCATGCAGCCCCTGGTTTACCACCTGCCTTAGTCTCCTAAAGTTGCTAACCGGTTAACGGCCTATAGTAATCCCCCTGGGGGCTCTCCAGAGGAAAGTGGGAAGGAGCCTCAGAAGTCAAGACAGATAGTGCTAGGAAGAGAAGCAAGATCATCCAACCAGATCGGTGGCTGGTGGGGGACACGACAGAGGAGTGGACGGGGCTCTGTTGAGATGGAACTGTGTCTGCAAGAAGGTGACCGGCAGGCAGAGGGGAAGGTGGGCAAGGAACCCCATCCCACACCCACTCTGTGTGGCTCTCCACACTCAGGACAGTGGGGAGACCCTTTCCTCCCACTGCCGCCTTCCTGGACTGGACACATGACTCACCAGAGCATCTGAGGGAAACGATTTGACCAGAAGCGCAGCTGTCCCTGCAAAATGGAGATGGCAGCAAAAAGCTGGACAGGGGCCCACCCAAGGGCATGGAGGCCAGGTGGAGACAGAGGAGGCCTCCGGTGCAGCCCCCCTCTGTTTCCCACCCCCGCCCCAAGCTCCAGGCCCCTCCTCATTCACAGGCCCCCAGGACAGCACTGCTACCCTGGCCCATTGCCCCACCCCGGGGTACCAGCGGAGGTCGTGGCCCTTGAGGGTTGTCCTAGACAGGGCCCCAAGTTACAGACAAGAAAGTCCAACTGTGCCCACTAAGAGCCCCCAAATGGACGTGTTTTCGGTGGATGAGCGGATAAGGGACTGAAGGAAGAACAGGGAGCTTTGTCCCATGCCCCTCCTGGGCTTACTCTCTCTTCTCTATCCCCCGCCCTTTGCTCTCCTCTCCCCCTCCTCCTTCTTAGCAAACCTCCATTCCTGCTGGACCAAAGCCCTCTTCTCTCACCTGCTCTTACTGGCCCCAGCAGCCTAATGCCTCGACCGTTCTAGTGTCTCAAACCCACAGCATCCCGGCTCTCCTGGCAGAGTGAATCCCCACTCATGGGAACGGAGTTTGTGATTTCAGACTGGGAAATGTTCCTCTGTGTCCTATATCACACGGCCAATGTCTTTGCTACCAGCCTCCCATGACAGGAAGATTTCTGCCGGACTGTTCACCAGAAAGTAAGGGACCCCACTCAATCTCCTCAGAAGCCCTACCTGGGCTGCCACACCTCCTCCAGGAAGCCTCCCAGTCCTGGAGAGAGCTGAGCAAACCCCTGGGAGCTGTTGAGCTGGATGTCAGACAGGTTCACTCCCTTGTAGTGAGTGAGTCTTGGCAGAAGAGGGGAACAGAACGGGAGGAAATCGGTTTACACTGTAGCACAGTAGATGGCAGTTAATCATGACCGGGATATACGTGATATACAATCCACCCAACAGTACCCTCACTGAGCAAGACTTTGACAATGACTTCTGGGATTTATATTTGTTAAAAAGCAGTATTGCTCAAAGGAGAGAAACAGGCTGGGGTACCATCGTGTCCAGAGGCCAGGAGATGGCCAAAGTGGCCTCTTGCCAGTTCCTGAGCACTTTGATGGGGACGGGCAGATAGAGGTCTCCAACTCCCCCTTTCCTACCACCAGCCTGCCACCCTCCCTGGGCCCCTAGCCTGGCCCCCGTTACCTGAGATGTCCCAGGCTCTGGCAGATCCGCAGCCCCAGGGCAGAGCTCCAGCTCTCATGGCAGACCAGGAGCCAGTCTGGCCGAGCCCTCACCTGTACTGCCAGCAAGAAGCCCTCAGGATTGATTCTGAAAGATACTGAAGGCACAGCATAAAAGTCACATCCTACCTGCTGAGGGGTAGAGGGGCAGAGTGGCCAGGGGGAGCTGGACCTGGTCGTGCGGGGACCCAAAGAGGCCTTAATGACCCCTGTCCGTGCCTCAGCTGGAGATCAAAACAGTCCCCAGGCTGTGCTGGGTGCTCCGAACCAGAGATCCACTTTTTGAGGCTGGACCATGTCACTCCCTTCCCACCAGAGGAGGAGACCCGGATGCAGGCAGTGGATTCATGGCCTTCCATTTTGGTCCTCTTTGCCCCTGGCCAGAAGTGGGGAGCCCAGAGCTCTGACGGGGCTCAGGGCTGGGGGGAGGGCAGTCTTGCTGCCTTGGGGGTGTGGCCCACCTGTTCTGGGAAGCGAAGGGAGCAGGGCTTCCTCACCACTGGCCTCTGAGCAGTTCAGAGGCATCTCCTCATCCTGCAAGTTCCCGGGAGATGGCTGAGAGGCGGCTGGCCACAGATACAGCACTTCAGAGGACAAGGACAGGGAGAGGTCACAGAGAAGAGGCTAGGAGAAGGGAGGGATTCCCAAGGAGAGGGCCAAGGGGCAGAACAAGACCCCTGCAACAGAGGGAGACAAAAGCAGCTGCCTGGGGACTCACGCACCACCCAGCCTTAGGCGGGTCCCCCAACTAACACCCCGAGGAGAGCACACTCTGTCTGTGCCTGTCTCCGTCTCTCTCTGAGTGGGAATGATTTCTAGAAAACGTCTGCCCTGGGCCTCCCCGGGTCATCCATTCAAGTACCTTACACTTCTCACTGTAGGACTAAAACATTCTTTACGCGGAACCTAAATCCCTCCAGCTGCAAATCCATCCCTTCTCCCCTGCTGTCAGCTCGGGGTAGATCAGAAAGACGCTCTTCCCGACTGCCCTTTACACCCGCTTGTGTCTTGCAACAAGGATCCCCCAGATCCTGTTCTCCAGCCCTCCCCAGAGCACCGAAGGGCCCCAGCACTGACCGAGAAGCCATGAGCCGACGCTCGCACCAGCCAGCAGCGCCAGGGCGCCCAGCCCCACGCAGCCGCGCCGCCTTGAGCACCAGCGCCCCGCCCGAGAGGCTGTGGGAGAGGGCAGAGGAGTCTGGGTGCCCCGCTCCTGCCTACCAGCCTCACTCTGCCCTGAGGCACCTCCATGGGGCACGGCAGCCACTGGGCTGTGGCGGGAGTTTGCTCCCACTGTCCCTGCCCACCTCCCCCTGCCCCATCACCACAGAGCCCACTCAGTCCCCAAACTGGGCAACGGCCAAAGCGGTTCCGGGAGGAGCAGTGAGGCTGCCTCTCGCCATCGGTAATTTGGGACTGGCCCATGAAGGGTCTGGGGAATGTGGACAGCTTATCCACTCACTGTCTCCACCCTATCATTCCCCTATAGCCCAATCTCGCCTACTGGGCTGCTGCTGGGCCTCAGGCCTCCTCAGTGGGTCTCCTGGCTCTGCTCTGAAGATCCCAGGTCCTGGACCCTCCTCTGCATACTGAGGCTCCATGTGGGCTTGGCCATCCGGCATCAGGCTCTGGGAAAATAACTGTCGGTCACTCAGGATCCCCACACCACGGTGAGAAGGCACAGCCCACTACGAGCCCCCACTCTCTAACCTCAGCTGTGCACTCACTGCCTCTTCTTCATCTTAGACACTCTCTCTGTCTTCCCACCGATGCCCATGCCCCTCCAGGCCTTCTCCGCTCCCCTGGATCCCCTAACCTCACCCACCTTATTCTTACAAGGTCAGTAAGCACCAGAGCGGGTATTCAGACCCAGACTGGGCTGACTCTGAAACCCACACTCCTCACCACCCACTCCCCTTGCCTCCCACAGCTATCAAGGGCATCCACTGAGTCTCTCCACATCCCTCCTCAGGCCTCCAGACCCCAGCCTTCTTCTTCCCCTCCTGTGTCCGAGTAGGAAGTGCCCCTGCACAACGCACCATATTTAGCCCAAGTGGATAGGCCTCAATGGGGGACACTGGAGGGAATTCAAAATAAACCAACATGGAACACTCCCCAGCTGCCCCCGAAGAATCTGCAGTGGAGTCCTGACAATAGGTCATGTAAAAAAAGCAGAACATGTTAAGTGACAGAAGGGAAGTTCAATTTCACCACCACTGGCATTCAGAAGCAGAGCTTACTTCTCACCGGGGAGATCAAAAAAGGCTTCCCAGAAAAGGCAGCCTGAGACAGGCCCTCGGAGACGCACGGGGCCTACATGGACATATATGGGCATTGGGTGTTCTAG
The DNA here is from genome assembly GCF_016509475.1 of Prionailurus bengalensis. NCBI lineage: Eukaryota > Metazoa > Chordata > Mammalia > Carnivora > Felidae > Prionailurus > Prionailurus bengalensis. The sequence continues at coordinate 11,717,066 of NC_057346.1, forward strand.
GCGACTGAAGAGGCAAAAGCATGGGGGTGGAAAAGCACAGAGCAGAGTAAGTTATATGTTTGCCTGAAGTTCATGTGCCGTGAAGAAGAGTAATGGAAAATAAGATCTTGGGGGAAATACTGGAACAGCAGTTCAAAGCTAGGTCTGCAGCCTAACACCTCTCCAAACTTCAGTTTTCTCATTTGTAAAATAAGAGTGATCACCATTACTACCCAACAAGTAATCTCCCTTCTCTAGTTCTTGTCTCCATCCATTCTCCGTGTCAGAGCAATCCTAAAATTCAAACATGAGCAAGTTAATCTCATCTTTAAGGGACCCAATGAGAGGCGTCTGAGTGGCTCTGTTGGCTGAACGTCCGACTCTTGATTTCAGCTCAGGTCATGATTCCAGGTCATGGGATCGAGCCCTGCTCAATCATGGGCTCCTCCCTGAGTGTGGGGCTGCTTAAGATTCTCTCTCTCTCCCTCTGACCCTCTCCCCCCACCCTCTAAAATAATAATAATAATAATAATAATAATAATAATAATATACCAAATGAATCTCTGTAGTCTGATAAATCCAAAGTCCTAAGACATGGTTCACAAAATCCCCTGTGATCTCACCCTTCCTCACCTCTCCATCCCCAGCTGCCAGCATGACTCCCTCCTCAGTGGAATTCAGGATCATACTAACACACATGCCAGTCCTCCAGGCCTTCACGTGCTCTCACACCACAGAGACTTTGCACTTGCTGTCCTTTCTCCCATGTAGCTGACTCCTAGGACCCTTTAAGACATAGCTAGATATCACTGCTCTAAGAAGTTTCCTTCAACCCATAAGGCACCTGTTTTGGCCCTATACTGTGCTCATTTACCTCTCTCTCTCTCTCTCTCTCTCTCTCTCTCTCTCTCTCTCTGCCTTTCCTCACTGGTCTAGGCATCCCTAGATGCCCCGTGGGGGGCGCGGGGGAGAGACAGAGAGAGAGAGACAGAGAGAGAGAGACAGAGAGAGAGAGACAGAGAGAGAGGCCAGGTCAGGGATAGCACAGATGTAGGTACAGCCTTACCATTTGGGTCAGTGGCACCAATGTAAAGCCTCAGGGTCTGCTAGTCAGGGTTCTGTTCCTGTTCTTGGATCAGCATTGATTAAATAGCCCAGCCAGCTTGGTTGGAGGGTGAGGTTTCCCTAGTTCACATAGGGCCCCTCCCTTTATCCTCCCCCCACTACACACACACACACACACACACACACGTGCGCGCACGCGCGTGCCAAAGAGACAATAAATCTGCTCAGAAACCATGAATAGACCCCTTGTTGCAGGGAAAGGGGCCAAGGGCTGGGCTGGGCTGGGCAGCCTCAGGCCCTCCCATCTGCTAACTAGAAGCTTAGAAACAGAGAAAAAGGTTATAGGGAGGAGGGGAGGCCAGCTACTGTTGCTTAGCAACCAGGTCCCTTGTGCCAAACAGTGTGCCCCATGCATGCTAGCACATTCCCTCTTCCTGCTGACAGGGCTGTATTGGAAAGACTGATATTAGCATTTGTTGAAATGTTTCTGAGCCCTCTGGATTACATCTCATCTCTGTGTGGGTTGGCTTTCCCAGCAGTGTGGGGCTGTCACCATGTTGGAATTGGGATGATAATGAGGAATCTTAGTCGTTTCTCTCCTCAGGGCTACACCTGTCGCCCCAATCCTGAGGAAATGGGGCCTCTCCCCCCACCTGCCCTGGGGACCAGTTACTACAGGAGCCCCCAGTGCTATCTTGCTTCAAAGCACAAAGCGTCCCGGCTGAGCTGAGCATGCCTGGGAACCACAGCTCTTCAGAGAGGCAGAACAGGTCCCAAGGAAGAAAAAAGACTTGTGCGGCTTCCCCTGTTCCAAATGCTTCCCACAGATCCCTCAGATAGAACAGTTAGGAATACGGGCTTTCACCTAACCCCAGATCTGCCACTTCCCTTACTGTCTCAACTGTAAAATAAGGAAATAGTACCCACCTCGTGGGACTGATGTTGGAAATGGAGGAGATACTGAATGTAAAGCTCCTAGCCTGATATCTAGCATAGAATCTACTCAGTAACTACTAGCTGCTATCACTATTATGATTATTACTGTTGAACCTCATCCACACAGCCTTTATTTTTGCTCTTTTCCTCTTACATTCAGTGTGTCAACTCTGAGCTTATGGTAATCACACACAGCGCCCCACACTTCTAATACAATGAAGAGACAGAGGTCAGCTATGAATCACAGAAGGAGGAGGAAAGAACTGGTGGCGGGAGCTGAGAATTCCCTGGCTAGGCTCTGAGAGCCCCTAAAACAAATACCCCTCTGCCTACATAGATGAATAGTTACTGTGTCTGGAATTAGTTTAGGCATGGAGAACGAATACGTCACAAACTAGGAAACTGCAGGCTGAGGGAAGACACAGGAACAGGTATAAATAATTGTTATTTGTGAAAAGTGAAATGACAGGGGCATCAACACAGATGTATAGGAAGATAAAGAAATAACCGAGTCCTTTGCCCAGAGGACACAGAAAAGGCTCTATAATAGAGGAGACATTTGAGCTGTGTTTTAAGAAATGAGAAGGCAATCACAGAGAAGGGCATTTCAAATATGTTACAGGTGATGTCAGTGAAAATGCCAGAGTAAAGCCCTCTGAAAATTCTCTTCTTCACAAAAGCAAGGAGAAAACTGACAAAAAATTACCAGAATCAACTTCCTCAAAAGTCTGGAAATTAACCAAGGGCTTAATATGGAAAGTGTTTATTCAAGAAAAAGGACACAATCTTGGTAAGAACAGTGAGCCTTTATGGCATTTTAATGTTTATTTACTTTTGAGACAGAGAGACAGAGAGAGACAGAGTGTGAGCAGGGGAGGGGCAGGGAGAGATGGAGACACAGAATCCAACGCAGGCTCCAGGCTCTGAGTTGTCAGCACAGAGCTCGACGTGGCGTTCGAACCCACAAAACGTGAGATCATGACCTGAGCCAAAGTCGGACGCTTAACCGACTGAGCCGCCCAGGCGCCCTGCTTTATGGCATTTTAATTTGCTCTAATTCCATCACCCTCTCTCCAGCGCTGAAGTAGCCTTAGGAACCAACATCCCATGATCACAGGGAAAATCAGCAGCTTGGTAGTCACAGGTAGAAGAGGGTTGGAGCTCCTTCAAAAAGACTCATTTCCAGAGAGCAGTCATTATTTGAACTGTCTGGAAGATCCCTTTTGCAAGGCCATCTTACTTTGACTGGACTCTGAGCTTGCCCAGGATGAAGAGCTTTTTCCCTAAGGAGGTCTGTTGAAAACAATCAAAGATAATTGTGGGCCTTTATGGCTGCCTGAGGCAATGGATAACAGTTGGGGCAAACAATAAGCTAATCAAAAACCTTAACATAAAAAGCTGGGGAATAAGGTGTCCATAAGGGGATTTTGAAATATTCCAGAGAATCTAGAAAGCATGCATATGCATAGGAATGTGCGCATACCCAGGGCTGTGTACTTATTTAGGAAAGACTTCAGGAAGGTCCTAAGCTCTCATCTCTGGCTAACCTTGATGCTCTAAAAAAGTAGGAAGTGAAGGCTAAGGCAGAGTTGTAAACTTACTGGCTGATTGTTGAAGGCCTGCCCCAACATGCCCCTAGAGCCTCTGCAAAGACTGACAGACTTATTGGTTCTAGGCATCTAAAGCAAATCTCTGTCCAATCTTTAGCTGACCACTAAGCTGACTGAGCAGAGACTTCAGTGGCCACACATGACAAAGAATACATAGACATTACAGAATTTGTTCAGAAAAGTCACTAAACAAACAACATCAACAATAAACACCAGGGAAGAGGGAGAATCTGATTTCCAGAGTTGATGTATTATATCATTTAAAATCCAGTTTCCAACAACAAATGGTGAGGCATGCACACACACACACACACACACACACACACACACACACAAGAAGAAAGTATGGCCCATATTCAGGGGGTAGGGAAGCAATCAATAAAGGGGTTCTGGTTCAAGATGATGATATACAAAAAGCTCCTGAACTCACTTCTTTCCACAGACACAGCAAACCTACAGCTACACACAGAGCAATGGAGCTCACTTCCAAGTTCCTTCCATGGAAGGCCTGAGCATCTTGTTCACCTTACAACTCATGTAAGTTATAATACAGTGACTGTAGTTTATAACACTGCAACGTATGATTAGATTTTGCCAAGACTATATAACTTCAATGTTCTCACCAAAAAGTAAGTAAACAAATATGTCTACAAGTGAGTAAACAAATATGTCTAAAACAGGTGATAGATGTGTTAATAAACTAGACGAGAGGAACCCTTTCACAATGCACATAGACATCAACATCATTAAGATGCACACTTTAATTTTACAATCACAAGTTTGTCAATCATAAGCCTCCATAAAACTGAAAAAAAAAAGTGTGGGTTTTAGATTACACTGAGACCGGCCTCTTCCTGGCCATCCTTCTCTGCTCTGCTACCTAAGAAGGCTCCCTTCTCTTTCTCTCTGCTGCTCCTTCCATCCCAGATGAGCTATTCTGAGGGCCCTGGCTGTTTCCCTGGTTTGCACAGAATACCACCACCAGGGTAAGGCAGCAGGAGCCTACGGTGCAAAGTGTAAGGAGGTAGTCACTAGCAAGTGGAGTGTTAGTACCTGACTACTCTAAGAGTGATGCCTCCTTAAATTTTGTGCCATAGGGTGTGCCGTCTGAAAACCAGCTGAAGCGTGACCCCTCTGCACGAAGGCCCTGGGATCTCTATTTTTACCATGGTGATTCAAATACAGCCTCATCCTAGTTCTGACCCTGCTCCTCTACTTTCTTCCCCCTGACAACTCCCTGACTCCCAGGACCATGTCTATGGATAAGCCTCAACTCATGAACCTTGAAATTTTGCTTTCTCTCCTCCTTCAGTCACAATTCTCAAAAATATCAGCTGTCCTTCAGAGGGGCCCTGGCACTTTCAGACAGAGAAAAAATACCTAAGTTCAAGTTATACAGAATTCTCGGACTGACAAACTTTGTTGAAAGAATCTACCATTGAATCTACCATTAATGCTACAGGAAACTGGAGGTGGCCCAAGCCCAGGTCTCCTGACGTCTGGTCCAGGGTTTCCCCCCACTCCTACCACATACATGCCCCACACGTCATGTCTTCACAGAACGTGTGGGCTCAGAGAGAAGAAGGTCCCCCTGTGGACCACAGCTCTGGCCAGCGCCTATGGAGTTCTATCCTGCTCCTGATGTCCCCTTCCTGTCTACCGGTGGGTGACAGCTTCAGCTCTTGTTTGTGGATTTAAGCCTGCCCGTGATCTTCTGTTCCCGACTGCCTGCCCTACCGGTTTCAGACTTGCTGAGATGGCCCCCATAATCACTCTCTCTTTCTTTCCCAGAGGAAGAAAGTCTGGCACTCCCGGTGTAGGTCATGAGAGCACATGTGGGGGGAAATGCAGGATCAAGATTTCGAGAGGCTCTGTACGTCCCCTTCAGTGTCATCTCATGCCCTTCTGTGGCTTCATCTGTACCAGGAATGCCTCTATCTGTTCATCATCCATCTGTATCTACAATATCCCCAGGTCCCCTCAAACAACTCCCACCCCCTCCCAGTTCAGTTTGGCTCATTCCACTGGGGTTAGTTCAAGCCATTGGACCCTCTAATGCCATCCCACAGTGTAACGAGGCCCAACGGCATACCTCCTTCCACCCAACCCTCTGCAGAGTAATTTTCTCAATGAAGAAATTAATGATACCTAAATCTAATAAAAGAAAGCTTTAGTGAGTGAAAATTGGGAAAATGCGAGATCCAGTTAACTTATTCTAGACCATTACTGCGCATTAATAGGCAGCCAAGAAACCCTGACTGTTGCCATTTTGCTTGCATTGAATACAAAGAAATGGATAAAAGTGTATTTAGAAGGAAAAGAATAGCTATGTGATCTCATATAGTAATCGGTTGTTTATTCATTAGCACACTGCTTTCTGAGTACTCTCTTACATCTTGTTACTCTGACCAAAATCTAAAGTAAGGGATGCCTGGGGTACCTGGGTGACTCAGTCTGTTAAACGTCTGATTCTTGATTTTGGCTCAGGTCATGATCTCACAGTTTGTGAGTTCGAGCCCCACATTGGGTTCTGCACTGACAGTACAGAGTCTGCTTGGGACTTTCTCTCTCTCTCTCTGTCTCTCTCTCTCTCTCTGTCTCTCTCTCTCTCTCTCTCTCTCTCTCTGCTGCTCTCTCTTTCTCTCTCAAAATAATTAAATAAAGTTAAAAGAAAAAGACTTAAGTTAAATGTCCCTCCACCTCCTCCAACAGCCTCCACATTGGATAGCCCCCTCTTGTAGTTCATGCATCACATGCATATGGGACATGGCTGAGGGCTAATTGGTGGTAAGCCCTCAAGACCAGGGACACTGTCTCTTCATCTTCATCTTTTCAGTTGCACACAGTGACTGGCATGTGGCAAGTGCTCAGTAAAGTCTGTTGGCGCAATCAATCAACATGTGCACTTGCCAGTCTGTTTTATTTCCTCTCTTCTACCATCCTGTCCAGTCAGGGACGTTTCACCCCCCTGCCTTAGTTCAGACTCCTATCATCTCTTGCTTTCTTTTTTTTTTTTTTGTAAATTTTTTTTTTTCAATGTTTATTTATTTTTGGGACAGAGAGAGACAGAGCATGAACGGGGGAGGGGCAGAGAGAGAGGGAGACACAGAATCGGAAACAGGCTCCAGGCTCCGAGCCGTCAGCCCAGAGCCCGACGCGGGGCTCGAACTCACGGACCGCGAGATCGTGACCTGGCTGAAGTCGGACGCCCAAACCGACTGCGCCACCCAGGCGCCCCTCATCTCTTGCTTTCTAAACAATCTCCCTGCCTTTCTTCTCAGCCCCACATAGCACATCCTCCACATGGCTATCAGGATTCCTCCTCTTTTTGGCCTCATGTTTCATTGCATCCTCCCCCTCCATACACATACCCCATAAACTATATTCCAACTATAGTCAAATTTCTAGAATATTCCTCAAGTGGATGCCATTTCCACTCTTCACTTAGGCTGTGCTCTCAGGCTAGAATATCCTTCCCTCATGTTTTCATAATTAGAAAGCTTCTGATGCTTCAAGATATGGCTCAGCTGTCAACCCATCGCAAAACTTCTCACTGCATCCCCGAAATCCAAAATTACTGGCTTCTTTTTGTACAGGCGCACCCTGGAGGCATTGCTGGTTCAGTCCTAGGCCACAGCAATAAAGTAAATATTACAAAAAAGTGAGTCAGATGAATCTTTTGGTTTCCTAGGGCATATAAAAGTTATGTTCACACTATACTGTAGTCTAGTAAGTGTGCAATGATAGCATTATGTCTAAAGAGGCAATACACATGCCTTAATTTTAAAATACTGTATTGCACAGGGCGCCTGGGTGGCTCAGTCAGCTAAGCCTCTGACTTAAGCTCAGGTCATGATCTCACTGCTCATGGGTTTGAGCCCCACTTTAGGCTTTGTGCTGACGGCTCGGACCCTGGAGCCTACTTCAGATTCTATGTCTCCCTCTCTTTCTGCCCCTCCCCCCCCCATTCATGCTCGGTCTCTCTCTGTCTCTCTCTCTCTCTCTCTCTCTCAAATAAATAAACATTTAAAAAATACTGTATTGCTAAAATATGCTAACAATCAACTGAGATTTCAGCAAGCTGCAATCACTGATCACAGGTCCCCCTAACAAATACAATCATAATGAAGAAGTTAGAAATATTGCAAGAATTACCAAAATGTGACATTACAAACATGAAGTGAACAAATGTTGTTGGAAAAATGGTATCACAGACTCGCCTGATGCAAGGTTACCACAAATCTTTAATTTGTAAACAAAACAAAACAAAACCAAACAACACAGTCTGCAAATCACAATAAAGCGAAATGCAATAAAACAAGCTATGTCTGTCTGCATAGAGTTACTCCTAGCACTTTGCCCAGTAAGTAGCACATCATAGTCCCCAAATTAGAAAAAAGAAAAAAAAAAACTAGCTCCATTCTGTCCTGCCCTGCACTCCTGTTGCATCAGCCACTAAGGCAGCCGTAAAAAGTGGGAAGGACAAAAAAAAAAAAACAAAAACAAAAACAAAAAACAAAAACAAAAACAAAAACAAAAACAACTCTCTTGTCCCCACACAGGAGCATGCATTCCCAAGAGGATAGGGAAACAAGGCCTCCCTTGTTCAAATATTCAGACAAAAACTTACCCAAGTTGTATTCTAGGAAATGATTTCTAAGCCTACAAGGAAGGAACTATCCATGGTTTCTGGAGGACTTCTCAAGCTCAGGGATAAAATATGAAGTTTATAATTTACATACCATAAATAAAAATACCACCCCAAATTGTTCATTTTGTTAAGCAACTACGTTTTCCTTTTTTAACTTTGTTTAAAAGCCGTTTACTTTGGGGGCGCCTAGGTGGCTCATTCGGGTAAGCGTCCAACTTTGGCTCAGACCATGATCCTGTAGTTCACCTGTTCGAGCCCCTCGTCGGGCTCTGTGCTGACAGCTCGGAGCCTGGAGCCTGCATCGGACTCTGTGTCTCCCTCTCTCTCTACCCCTCCCCTGCTTGCGCTCTGTCTCAAAAAAAAAAAAAAAAAAAAAAAAAAAAAGGTCAACTTTGGGAGTCATTCAAATTTCTGTCTAAAGACAAGTTTGTGGAATACTCAGTCAAACATGGACTACGAGGAGATTTCCCCACATGGTGAATCAGTGGTGTCACTATTGGCCACAAAGGGCATTTTTCACCTGCTTTAATTAAGACAAAAAGGAGTAGCAAAAGATATCAATCATGTGGTTGATTAAAAATAACTTCCCTTGGCGCCTGGGTGACGCAGTCGGTTAAGCGTCCGACTTCAGCCAGGTCACGATCTCGCGGTCCGTGAGTTCGAGCCCCACGTCAGGCTCTGGGCTGATGGCTCAGAGCCTGGAGCCTGTTTCCGATTCTGTGTTTCCCTCTCTCTCTGCCCCTTGCCCGTTCATGTTCTGTATCTCTCTGTCCCAAAAATAAATAAACGTTGAAAAAAAAAATTTTTTTTAATAAATAAATAAATAACTTCCCAAACATCTGCTCTAGTTCAGCAATAGCCACCTGACATTTTAAATCAGTATCTAACAACTGATATGACTGTAAAACCTTTGTGACTCAGAGAAAATAAGTCACTCTCTCCATGTGCAACCTTCTCGGATACCCACTTTGTCACCCACTGGTCTTTCCTTTCTTCTCCAAGACTTGCTCTCATCAGTCACCCAAAGCCCATTCATGCCTGCCAGTATATGGTGCAGGGTCGGGCACTGCACAAGGTGCTCTGCTTTCTGGGAACTCAGTCCAGCTCAGACACACACATGCAGAACACAGAGACCACACCATGACCCCGGTAATATGGCGGATGGTAAAATCAACATAAGCAAAGTGAGAGTTTTGTTTTCACATCAGCTTGTGTAGGGGCAGCGTCTTTGATGTTTATTCTGTCTTCACGACCATCCCAGAAGGTGAGCAACACAGGAATTTCTATCTCTGGTAAGTGACCAGGCATAGAGAGCAGAGGAGCTGTTTTGCCCAAGTTCACACGGCTAGGCCAAGTGACAGGAGCAAGGAGAAAATCATGTCTTCTGATTTTACATCAGCGCTCTCTGCCCACCCCCACCCCTCCAGGGCTGCCCCCGGCAGATCTGGGAAGACCAGTGAGAGACTGACAAGGTCAGTGGTCCCTGGAGCGAGAGGCAAGCCGAAGACTGGGGTTGAGGTGGGGGAGACAGGGAGAGGTTTGAGGAACCATGCCAGCTCGGACAGGTGGGGTGGAAGCAGCTGACAAAACCAGCATCAGCCCGTGAAGTTTCCGCGGCGGCGATTTTCGGAAACCCTCCAAATTATGGGAGAACTGACTTGGTATGTGGCAAGATGAGGAAGGAGGGGCACAAAACCACAACGGTCTTTCCTTTTATTCTGGTTCCCATTCAGTTTTAAAAGATATACCCAGGCTAGAAAAATGCTAATGCCACTTCAGCTCCCCTCTCTTTTCCTGCCGGAACAGAAGCAAAGTTCCGAGGGCCCTGGGGCCGCATCAGGGATGCCTGGAATCAACAATGAGCTCTGCCAGTCTTGTCTCTGTCCTCTGCCAGTCTGTGAACCAGGGTTACAAAGCAGCTGTCACAGTAACTTGACTAATTAAATTAGAGCCCACTGAATGCTTTATTGACCTGAGACTCACTCCAGTGAGCAGGCCCACTTCAAAGGTGACTATGTTCATGGCTGTTAGTTAACAGATCAAATAAAATAGACAAAGACAATGATGGGCAATAGGAAAAGTCCTGTTCCTGTAAACAAAGCGTCTAAAGCACAGCTGCTAGAGTGTGTGACCTGCTATGGGGAGAGTTGTGTGTTCCCTCTACCCAGATACATATGTTGAAGCCTTAACTCAGAACGTGACCGTATTTATGGGGGTGCCCTGGGTGGCTCAGTCGGTTAAGTGTCTGACTCTTGGTTTCGGTTCAGGTCGTGGTCTCACGTTTCATGAGTTCAATCCCTGCAATGGGCTCTGTGCCAACGGTGCAGAGCCTACTTGGGATTCTCTCTCTCTCCCTCTCTCTCTGTACCATCCTACCTTGTTCTCTCTGTCTCTCTTGAAATGAATAAACTTTAAAAATTTTTTTAAATAAAATAAAATAAAAAATAAAATAAAACAAAATAAAATAAAATAAAATAAAATAGGGGCGCCTGGGTGGCGCAGTTGGTTAAGCGTCCGACTTCAGCCAGGTCACGATCTCGTGGTCCTTGAGTTCGAGCCCCGCGTCAGGCTCTGGGCTGATGGCTCAGAGCCTGGAGCCTGTTTCCGATTCTGTGTGTCCCTCTCTCTCTGCCCCTCCCCCGTTCATGCTCTGTCTCTCTCTGTCCCAAAAATAAATAAAAAACGTTGAAAAAAAAATTAAAAAAATAAAATAAAATAAAATAAAAGTGACTGTATTTAGAGACAGGGTCTTCATGGAGATATTCAAGTTCAAAGAAGGTCATTAGGATGGGCCCTAATCCAATATGACTGGTGTCCTTGAAAATAGGGGAAATCTGGACAGAGACGCAGAGAAAAGATGATACAAAGAGACAAAGAGAAGACGGCCGTCTACAAGCCAAGGAGACAGGACTGGAACAGACCTGATCTTGGACTTCCAGCCTCCAAAACTGAGACAATACATCTGTGCTGTTGAAGCCCCCCAGTTTGAGGTATTCTGTTTTAGCAGCTCTGGCCAACTAATACCTCTGGACACATATGAGAGGCAGGAAGACCCCTGGGGGAAAGGACTTTTCATGAGAACAGTAAAAACAGCACCAGCGCTGGACTCAAAAGAAACCTGGATTGGGACCCTGACTTTGTATTACCCACTGTGTGTATCTAGGCAAGACAGTTGACCTGTCCGTGCCTTGACTCCTCGTCTGCAAAAGGGACACATATCTTCTTCAAAGGAGCAGTTTTAGGAGTAAATGTGGAAACACACTCTTTGGCTTATCCAGGTCCAGGCTGCACAGATCCAGCCCCTCAACAAGTAGGCAGAGGCGCCAGTGGAACTTCTGACCACCCAGCAAATACTGACGGTGATGATCACAAGGTGCTTTTGTAAAGTAACTGCAAAGTGCACGTTCACCTGATTATTACCACACCGTCTGTGGGATTCTGTGAACATTATGATGAATGTTTCCCTTCACTCGGTTCCTTCTGCCCCACTGAATTTACTGCACACTTGCTCTTTGTCTCTCCAACCGGGGACTTCAGCTCTCTGCTTAAAAGTCCCCTCCTGCATTTCTGCTGGCAGCCTTGGAACAGAAGGGGAGCATATTCAGCCCCCAAGGCCTCCCTCTCTCTCATCGCCTCCCTCTCATGCTCACTCCTGGAGACAGCCATATAGACTTTGGGGGGAAAAAAAAGCTTCTTACTTAAATCATCCCAACTCCACCCAAAAATAATCATCATAACAAAACCAAATGGAAAACCACTTCCAGGAGCATTTCATATAATAAAGCCCTATCTGTACAGAATTATTGGCAAATTGGCTGTTTTGGTTAACTGCCTCTGCTATTTAAAAGCCACCCCATGAAGAATTAGATGTCAATCATGTATGCTAAACTCCAAGTGCATTGGGATGGTTTGATCCTCACCAGTTTGAAAGTCTTACAGAATTTGGCAGGGTTTCAGGGACTCTGTCAGGGCTATAGTTGGTGCTGAAGACTCTTGATAAGAAGAACTGAAGATAATTTGTGTCTCTAGGTTATATAAATTGTAAACATGTTTTAAACATATACATAAATACAAATATCCACACAGAGCCCAGGGAAGAAGTTCCCCTGGGTCCCCAGATCAATTCCTTCCCATGTTAGAGGCCTCACAGGTTACTTACAAGGACACTCCAGTGGGTGTCTGGGTGGCTCAGTTGGTTAAGCATCCTGACTTTGGCTCAGGTCATGATCTCTGTGGGAGCAAACCCCATGTTGGACTCTGCTACAGCTTGGAGCCTAGAACCTTCTTTGGATTCTGTGTCTCCCTCTCTCTGCCCCTCTTTCATTTGTTCCTTCTCTCTCTCTCAAAAATAAATAAAATAAAAACTTTAAAGAAAAAAAATGACACTCCAGCTCACACAGCAAAGGTGCCTCCCCACCCCCCCCCCCCCAACCCCTGCTACTCTCTTTAGGTGGCTTACAATGTCACACATCGTGTAGGGCTGACTTCAAACCACTCCATGAATATTCAGGCTTACTCTGCCCAGCTCCATATCAAGAAAAGCATTAGACACCATTCCTGCCCTCAAAGGAGTTCCAGTTTAGTTGGGGAACTGCCTACAAAATTAAATCCTAAATTGGGTGCATTGAGTTCGAAGCACTGAACACTGGAATTAACAGGTCTGTGATCACTATTTGGGGCCAGGTCCTGTGCTGTGTACTTAGCATAGATTAAGTCACTTCATCTTTTTCGCAAGCCCATGAGCTCAGTCACACGACTGCCCCCACTTTACAAATTCTGAGTCAGAGAAAATACATAATTCATGCAAGGTCACAGACCTGAGAAAGTGCAGCCTTGGGTCCCTGTGACCCCGCAGCCTGTGCTAGCCCTCCACCCTCCAACCAGGCCCCTTCCACCCTTCCTTCCTCCCAAGGCCAGCCGGCCCAGCTGGCCACCGAGAAGATCTTCCAAAGGACCACAATGGAGTCCCTTTCAGCCTTTCTTCCCTGCCCTTTTTGTCCCCATAGCTCCTGCTAGTCTTTCCCAAGATAAGACGATGAAACCAAAAACCAGAAATCTCAGCCTGGAGGCTTTCTCAGGAGCCCCTTTCTTTTGCTCTAAAGCAAAGTCCAAGGCAAAACAGACTTGAATACAAATTTTCAAAGGTGTTTACTTGTCTTCGCTTCGTGTTAGAATAGCATTGCTTTCCTAATGAGACTGTGGCTTTGCCTTTATGAAAAGAAAGCTGTCATATAGGTCTGCTTCTCCTCTAACTGAACTATTCTTTCCTTCTTACTGTCTTGCTGGCAGAAATTGGTAAGAGACAAACAACAGCCAAAGTTAAGATTCTGTGGAGTTCTCAGGGACCCCAAGTTAAATTATCATAGGTTGATAAAGTGAACGTTAAGCAACGAGGCACGTGAGGTAAAGGGAAGCAGAAAAAGAATAAGTTAACATTGCCGCCCTCCAGCCAGATGGAAGAGGTGGCTGGTATTTTTCTAAAATGAACAAGAAGTTGACACCGGGCAGTAGGGGATTTCAACTCTCCCATAAGACTCCCAGAAGCCCCACTCTGCTAAAACCCAGAATGTCCAGTGTTTTGTTTTGTTTTTTAACTATTAGCCTTGCTAATAATTGCTTTTCAGAAAGTCAAAGAAGCAAACAGGCACTTGTTATCCAAAACGTCAGATAGAGGACAATTGCAAATTTCACAACAGGCAAGGAAGAAACGATGTGGTCTACATGGGCCCTGGCTTTAGGGAAGTGTATTTCAGAGATCACAGACAGTCGCCAGAAATGATCTCACGCCCAAAGACTTTAAAAGAAAGACATCACACTATGGATGAAAGGGGAGGAGGAGGGAGTTCGAAAGTAAAAATCTGACAATATAATAAAATATGATGATATCACACACACACACACACACACACACACACACACACACACACACACAAAAGCAGCAGTTTGGCTGCAAATGGAAACCAGCAATGAGTTCTACAAAACAACAACAAACAGTCCCTTCATAAGCAAAAGTATCAAAATGGCCTGGACACAGAAAAACAGCTTCAGAAAGATCAAAGCCCAGAATGTGCTGAAGTTTATAAGAAACATTATTTCAAGGAGCTTGCAGGGGTGGGGGGGGGGGGTTGGGGGGGGGAGGGAGTATAGTCTGTGAAAGGAAAGAATCGAAAGAGCTCAGCTCCACTGGGAGCTGATGGTGTGATGTTGAAAACCAAGAGAACACTGAACTATTCCAATACTGTTATGCTTCCATATTCCCTATCAAGGAGAATGATCTTCGGCCTGGAAAGGATAGAACAGACATCGTTCAAAGGAAAATGAAGCCAAAGATAGGTGAGAAGACAGAAAAAGCAAAGCTGGGTTTCCAATGAGCTCATAATTTCAGACTCGGATGAATTCTACCCCACAGGACTTAAAAATGAAAGTGCACATGTAATCCCAAACCCATGCTATTATTTGTGAGCAACAGCAAGGGCCCCAACTTTGAAAAAGGAGGCAAAAGATCTACTGCTACTTTGGACCAATGCCATCGAAGTTAATTTTACAAAAGATCCCAGGACACCTTACTAAATAGATAGTTGGTGAGCAAGAAGTCCTAATTTTTTCATTTTAAGTAATAATAATGCAGATACAGATGTGGCAAACTATTTAGGCTTTACATTTAGGAACACAGCTTGGTGCTGAAATGAAATAAAATTTATAACAAAGTTAATCTGACATACTTAATGTCATGCATCATTTTCATCATCTTCCATGTTAATCAAGCATAAATGGAGCCCTTCGTGCAAACGAAAACAATTACTATTCTTTTAAAGTCAGAGAATGGGAATGGGAGACAGAAACCTGGCAGTGGCCACTCTACACCCCACACTCCACCAGGCAGACCTTAGGGAAGAGGGTTGCCCTGCCTTAAACCAAACCAGTTGCAGACTCCAGCCAATACCCCGTCCTTGGACCCAATAGCTGAAGCTACGTCACCACGTCTGTGAAGACAATCTCTGTGGAGAAAACCCAGGAAAATCTGGTTCTAAGAGGGTTCTAAAATCTGGTTCATCAGAGGATATCCTCTCTGATGAAACAATCAACACGTGGAAGGTCTTTGCTGGGCACCCTTAGAACCCAGAAACTACAGGATTGGGTTAGCTGGAGCAAGCGGCCAGGGCAGAGAGGAGGCTCAAAAGGGAAGTGATGGCATGAGTCAGCCGTCAGGCACAGTTAGGTGTTTATCTCATAGCCAGTGTTCAGGGAACAGGAGGAGCCTGAGTGGAGAAATAAAGTTGGGGAAGCAGGGAGGGTGGCAGGCAGGTGGGGGATCTGCCTGCCGGCAGAGGAGAGGGGGAATGAGGAGAGGCGAAGGATGCAAACAAGAAAAAGCTTCAAAGGAAACAAGAGTCAGACTTTACATAGAAATGAGCCCTGGGTTTGAAATGAGAGGCTGCCTGGCATTTGCTTCCACATTCAGTGTGTTTGTGGGAGCAGGGAGGACGGAGGGGTACAGATGATCAGAGCTGTTGCGTTACCTGGGTGATCATAATTGTTGAAGATGGGTGACGGGTACCTAGGGGTGTAATATTTTCTATACTTTTATAATATGTTCCCCCCCCCCATCTTTTTTTTTGGAAGCTACTAAAACTTTTCCATTTGCTAAGTTTAAAAGGGGGAGGGGAACCACCCAAATCCTTATAATAATGGCCAACACAATCTTACCTTTTCCTGTTACCTTGCTAACCTCCCCACCTCCTACTCTCTCCCCCCTCTCTGCTATTCCTTGAGTTCACCAGGCACGCTTCTCCCACCTTAGGGCTCTGCAAGGGCTGCTCTCTCTGCTTAGAACTACCTGCATCTTGTAGCCACACAGCTTACTTACCCTCTCAAGGAGACGTACTCTGACCACTCTATTTGGAATGGCAGCTCACTCCCCTTTTCCCCCTTCTCTGGATCTCCAGTGGAGTTCACATTTTTCACTCTACATGTATTCTTTACACAGCACTTAAAATCTTCAGACATATTGCCTAATTTACTTTGTTTCTTACCCGTCTTTGTCACTAGAATTTAAATCGCCAGAGGGACAGGGCATTTTTGTTTGGTGGGGGAAGTTGTTCAGTGACTAACTAGGGCGATGCTCGACACACGATAAATGTAAGTGGAATGAACACAGGGAGTTTTAGAACTGCACAGAGGGCTGAGACCAGGGAGGGGGCAGGTGTCTCTCTCTGGTCTTGGTACCAGTCCCCCATGGTGCTCTTCCCCACCAAACAAGAAATCTAGGGCACCTAATTTCTGAGGAGGCGTGAAGAACTCATACATAGCTCATCAGGTTTATTGCCCTCCTCCCAACCTCCAGGCAGATGTTTCATAACTTGGTTTCTAAGGCTATTCCCGGGTTGTATCACGTGCCATCGCAAAATCCTTAACCAAACTCTACATGACAAAGTGAGGAATTCGGTCTAAACTGTATGATCATTGAACAACTCGAAATTGGGGCTTTGTAGCTTTCAGGAGATTTTAGGCTATTAGCACGATGAGTATTTTTAGGAGGAAGTCGTCACAAAACAAATGTTCAAAAATCAAGTCTATGGTTAGGAAGAATGTGGGCACCAACACCCAATTTTAAAGAAAGAGTGCTTTGATAATCTCCAATAGCTTTATCCACTTCCTGCATGTAGAACTATCTCCCTTTACAAGGCAGTTACTCCTATACACAGCTTCACACATCCATGGCACAAAGTAGCTGTGAAGCTGGGGCAAACATCTTTGGGCTGGTTTTCTTATGACAAAACTATGGTGTGTGTGTGTGGGTGTGTGTGTGTGTTTGTGTGTGTGTACACGTCATAACTTTCAGTGGACAAAATCTTGGGAAATCAAATAAGCAACAGAATGAAACCCCAAAAAAGGCTGGGAATCATGGCCTTAAGTGACAGTGTAAGTATCCACCAGCATGGGAAGTCAATTATCCACATCTTCCTTAACAATGGTATTGATCAAATACCGTTTGATCAATTCACAAGCGATCGCTTGGCGACATTTTGCAGCTTACAGGACAGATGCTGTTCAAAGTCTGGATGACCTTCATGGGCTAACCCAGGTCAGGATACAAGCACAGGGCAAAATTTCCACAGACCAGACCTAGCTGCCTTGTGATGCTCGCAGGCATGAGGTGAGAGTGCCATCTGGAGGATCTCCCTTTTAAAGAGAAACCCTTGTGCAAAACTGACCTGGAACAAGTCCCCAACAATTCAGGATCCATGTGGGGACAGAAGCCACTATCAAGTGGATTCAAGCTGTCTGCAGTCTTGCCTTTTTAACAAAAACTTTCCTTTTTCCTAAAAGCCTGGGGACCCTTTTATGAGCTTCATTCTTAGGAGTCATTTGTATAGTTCTGATTGTTATGTGGGAAGAGGTTCCTTCTGGGTGGCCCATGGAGCCCATTAAACGAGTCCTCAAGTTCCCTTCCTCCCATCACCTGCGTGCTCTCTCCAAAAGAAGGTTCTACTCACTTCCAGCTCAGGTTCCCAATCAGAACAGGTACCTTCAAGGTCCCTGCAAGAGCTGCCAGACAACCCCAGCTCCCACGTGCCTGATCAAACGGCTCAGCTCTCACCAAAATGGACATGCACTTCATCATCCACCAACCCCAGCCCTGGCCAGGGAGGAAGATGGACTGTGCCTGCTCTGTGTGCCACGGTCTTCAAACTATTCATGAGGGGACACAGTCCTGACACCGTCTACACATCCTCAGGAGAACTATAATGCAATTTTCTGTGTTATTGAGGAGAGGGAAAGAGTGAGAAGTGCTTTTCAGTTACAAGAGATCCCACCCCCAAATTGCAGTACCTGTCAAGCGACCGTAATAGCTTCTACGAACAAAAGAAATCTGCTATTCTGTGTAATAGTCCTGGGATGCATTTATTTCAGTTCTGTCCTTAGTTCCCCATTCTCTCGACTGCGGAGAAAAAAGACTGCTCCCTGAAATTGTACGAAGTTTCCAAAGCAGGTATTTTTTTCACCTGGGAAAATGGCTCCCTCCTCTCTCAGGAGAGACAACTCCTTTGTTCTCAAAAAACTAACATGGGCTCAGGCCATTCTTTTTTCTGTGAGCTCTCATAGTAGGACCTGCTCAGCATAGACAAACAGCTTATCACTAACCAGCCGATTTCTCTTATTAAGAACAGAAACAGGCTGCTTTCTTATTCATTATCCTGTGACTCTTCTAGTAGGTAAAAGAAACACTACGCAACCAGAATGACGAGGAGCTGCACCAGAAGTGAGGGGGTGAAGGCAGAACACTTGAAGACAGGAGGAAAAAATAATTGTTCTTGTGTGCCAGGAATCAAGGGCTTAAGGCCTCAGGAACCATGCCCAATGGACTGAAAACTTCTTCCAGGCAGCATCTGCTTCAGCAGCACCTAAAAATCACACCCTTCGCCCTCTTTTCATGAGAGGAAACAGTATTTCAGTATGAAGATATATCAAGGACTGCAGAGGCCGAGGAAAACTTTGATAGGATACCTCCATCCAATGGCTGAAAAGAGTTAGAAACAGATGAAGCCGAACTGAAGAATTACCTATGTCCAGCAAATAACGGGCTGGGCTCCAGAGCCCAGAGTTAGATCTCAGGGCATATATACATGCCAAAGGAACATTATCAATTGAAAACCTCTGTCATTTGGTAGGGTACAGAAACAGTAGAGCTTAAGAAGGTGGGAGAAAAAAAAATCCAACCAAGAAAATAGAATTTAGTTGAAATAGCAGAAAGGGTCAAAAACTTATACTGAAAGGAAGTCCTAGGATTTCTAGGCCTTCCAAGAAAGACGCAAGAAGATGATACATCAGGGAGTCCTCTGTGAGGATCATAATTGTCAATAAAAAGAATGGTGTGGAAGACAAGAAAACTTGTTGGTGTCTTTTGTCAAAGCTCACCATGTTATTAAAGACACTCATCCTGAACTCTGAAAAGCATTATTTATTGGAAAGAACTATTAAAGGAAGTCTCCTTAATTCCTCCGAGGACAAACACAGTTCCCGTCTCCCAAAACATACATACCATTTGCTCACAAGTTCTTTACCCTGACTCATGGAATCCCCTGGATTCCCTGATCCAAGACCAGGCCTTACATTCACAACAGACACAGTCCCCAGAAGGCCCAGAAGCAACATGGATTAGTGCTACCCTACAGCGTCTTATCAAAGGAGGATGGCTAGGAAGCCAACAAGTTGAGGTGCTTCACTTGACAGCTTATCTTAACATCCAGTTCTTCAACAAAGCCTCATACAAGCCAGGAGGTAAGGCGTTCTTAGGTGAAATCAGACTTCCACGATATACTTGGTTCACCAAAACTAACAGATGATTCCAAGAAGTCTTTACAGGAGTCATTATGCCAAGAGAGGAATCCAAATAGTCAAAACATGGCTTTCTTGGGAAGATACAGCTATTTAATCTTAGCAAGGGCAGCTGCTCTTCTTTCTGTGTTCTGGAACAAGGCACGGATTAAAGCTTTTACTTCAGTGGAAGAGAATGCAGCTGCCAGGGGCCCCTTTCCATCTGCCCACCTGCAAAATAAAAGACAAAATTCTATTTCCTGTTATGTCTCTGGATAAGCAAGATTTTAAAACTGCTTACTGGATCCCAAATGCTAGTTGGTTTTAAATGGAAGTAAAACAAATGCTGGCATCCTTCCCCTTCTTTCTGGATCCTCCACTCAATCTCTTTAACTCCTGCTTCTTGGCTACATTTTGCTATCAGCACAGTCAGATCAAGAGACCAAGTTAGGAAGGTAAGACTCTTCCTCCTTATTCTATACTAAGTCCTGTTTGAACTTGAGAATTATGGCCACATCCTCACATGGTTACATGGAATCTGGGGATCTGTGACTATTTTAAAAAATGAGCCACAGGCAACAAATTTTAACCAACAAAGGATTGGTGTAAAAAATACACAGTGAACTCCCATGAGTCAATAATGAAATCACAAACAACCTCGTAGAATAAAGGGCAAATGTGAACAGGTCATTTGCTACAACAAAAGAAAAACAAATGATCCATAAAAAGATGCTCAACATCATTAGAATTTAGGGAAATGTAAGTTACAGTGACAACGAACTACCATTTCACACTAACTACAGTAGCAAAAATTCTAAAGTCTGACGATACCAAATACTGGTGAAATCATGAAGCGGCAGGACTTAATAATGAAATATCTGTAAAACAGAACACACTACAGCTCTAAAGACAAACATGCACGCAGCCCTGTACACAGTCATGAGTCAACTTCAAAAAAACCCAATATTGACCGAAAGAAGCAACTTACAGACGCTTCCGTTTACAGAAAGTTCAAACACGAGCAAGCCTAAACTTTATACTGTTCAGAGACACATGCAAAAGTGGCAAAACTATGAAGGAAAGCAAAGGAAACAAGGAAGGAACACAAAATTCGAGACAGTGGCTGCCTGCAGGGACAAACATTTGGAGAGGGGAAACACAGGAGTCTTCGCAGGATCGGTAATATTTTTCTTATATTAGGTAACAGGTACATGAACATTTTACTTGTTTCCTTTTAAGTGTAAATACGTTACATACTGTATTACTTTGTATGTTTATGATTTTAAAGCATTTAATCTACACCATCGGAGGTAGATTCTTCAGTAAAAAAGTGTTCCCAATTAACTACTATCCTCATGCTTACTGAAACCTCTAGGAGAAAAATTCTTCCTAGGCAAAAAAAAAGAAGATACACCAGTATTGTGACTGTTCTCAACACAAAGAATTATTATTAGGCTGCGGCAGCAGAGAAACTTTCTTATCTGCTGCCCTCTGGAGTCTTACCTAAAGACATCTTATTACCCACTAAGGACTTGTAAATAACAAATACATAAAATCTTGTAATAATGAGGTTGGAAGTATTTTGATGTGACTTTTTTCAGGCAGAAATGTCACTTTCTTTGTTTTAGAATGAACAACATATGCTGAGAAAAACTCAGACACATCTGGGGTGACTGGTCTAATACAATGGGGTACCTGTAATACACTAAAGAACCAGGCTAAAACAGGCAGACAAGTAGCTATAAGGATGGGGAGAGACCTTGAGGCCTATTCAGGGATTACCTATGCAAGGTATGCATACTCTGATTATTAATATCTACCAAGACAATAATAAAAGCATCCATGAATGTGTAACTAACCTGTGTCTATCCTTTTTTGTGCAGCATCAATGACCTCTGCATACTAAGTATGATACAATAAAGCATATAGTTACCCCACACAGCAATGTTAACTAATGGTGTTCGGTGTCAGGGGGTGGGAAAAACATCATCTGCTACATTTAAGATAAGATGAATCCTCTCTATGTGTATGATGCTTAATCTCTAAAACCACTGTACTCCTTGCAGAAAAACTGCTGGTCCATCAAACAGTGGATGATGTGGAATATTCCATACAAATAAAAGTCAATTTCTGTTAGCGAATCAAAGCCAATCGTAAAATGCATCCACTGTGGGTTAAAACAGGCAACACTTCCCATCCAGGTGTCAGAAGGTTGTACTTCTTACAAATGAAAGACCATCTGTACAGCATGCCAAACAACATGCTGAAGACTAAAATAGTATGAAACAAGAAGTCTTCATGTTATCAAACAGGAGAAAGTGGTAATGGGGAGCCACACGATTAGAGACCATGGCAAGGCTCCAACTACTGTTACTCAACATGAAACTCTTTCTGAGCAACTGGTTAAGAAACAGAGAAAAGCACTGCTCTCAGTGGCACTCGCACTCTGTAGCTACCTTTGGAGAGACACATGCCTCTGTAAAAGGGTAATACCTACCGATCCCCAATTTCTTGCAGGCTGGCTTGCAACATCATCATCAATTCCTTGAATGGCATCCATTTTGGCACATAGACTGGAACCTCTTCTTGGTATTTCTTGTTCTTGCTTTCTTCAGAGAGAGGTGCAAACACTTGGGGTCCCTCGTCCACCACCGTTTTGCATAAGGAATACAATCTATCACCATCTTCAGTAGAGATGTCCTGGTTTTGCACAGAGGGAACACAAAATAGAATTAGGCCACCTTAGTGGTAAGGAAAGGGCAAATCTTTAGTGCATGCTGTTTAAGCGGTCAGCTGCAGCAAGTTGTTTTCCAAGCAATTTAGCACACCTTATTAGACATGAGATTTCATCAGCTCTGACAATACTCCTGAAGCTAGAATGACACAAAGTATGTTTCAACACATTGTCAATAATTTAGTGTGCCTGCATGAAAGAGCCCATTTATCCAGAAGAATGTTGTACTGCTTGCTGAAAAGCAGGGGATATTTTTATAAACAAGGATTCAGTCAATCAATGCTTTGGAGACATCAACTGGCAGAGCCTGGGCCCCTTGCCTGTAAACTCACGTATATAATCTCTACTACCACAGTGCGCTGGAAAAGGGGCTCCTGCGGAAGGCTGCGTTTCTCTTTACTAAGTTACTGAGTTCACTTGCAAATTAAATAAATACATAACTTCATACTTTACAATACATCTAAGGGCTACCCAGTTTCCGGCCTCTTTGTTCATAATCTACACAGATGCTACATGGAGAAGCAGGATCGTCCTACTCTTAGGTACGCGTAAAGGAGAGACATTAGCTAGTCACCGGCAAAACAGAATGAAGGCAAAACTAAAAAAAAAAAAAATAACCCTATAATGAGTTAGACAGGAAACATGAACAATTTCTTCTACCATCTATGCTGACTGAAAATGAGATACCAACATCATTTGCTTAGAACAGCAATAATCAGAGACAGGAATTGCCATCTCAGGCCTGGTGAGGCATCTAACGGTCCTTACCTCGAGAGCAGTGATTCTGCCAATGATCTCAGAAACTGCTGTATTGAGTAAAGTCCCCATAGCCTTACAATATATATTCACTGGCAGGACATCCTGCCACACAATTCCAAGTCTCTTCAGCTGGTGTAGAACCTGTCAGGAGGATACAGCTGTTGACACGAAAGAGAGACTGTCGCAACTCCTATTTTCTACATTCACGTGCATCATTTGTGTGTGTTTAGCAGAAGAGGCGTTATGAGAAGGGGAGGTAAAGTGATCACAAATATCAGCTTCTTGACTATTAAACCCTAGTGGATATCCCTGCTCGATGAAAAGCAGAACTTAAGCTGAGGATGGGAAAACCACTGTGAGAAGCTAAACCAGGAGCACGGAGAAATGTACAAAATTGTGGAATTATAATATATTGTACACCTGAAACTGATATAACACTGCATGATCATTTTTACTTCAATAAATAAAATAAATACATAAAAACCATTTGCTCATTTAAAAAAAAGGATAAATCATGTAGGAGAGAGGGGCACTGAGGTAAAAGCTAGTATTTCAAATTTCCCAAACTCAAGTTCATGGGTCAAAACCTTGCCATGACAGACTTATTAATAACTAGTCACCTTACTGGGTGGATGGAAAGATAGCCTGCTGCTGGCTTGGTGGAGCAAGGAAAGGGCAAGTCTGTAAACATTCCTGTTGAAGGTATCCATATTTTCCACTGGGGGGGGGGCGTGGGGATTAATAGAGCTAACTGCTACACGTTCTTTGGTTGTGGGGGAGCAGGGATGGGGGGCTCATGTACAAAAGGAGTACAAATCGCAGCGCCAGGAGCAGCTGCCCACCTGCCGGACTGCTTTACTTGCTGCAGAATAATTCTCTTCGTCGTCCATGTTGGAAAAGTTTCTAGCACTAGATAATCTTTCCAGAAGTTCTCCTTTCTGTGCCCGCATCTGGGCCAGGAAACACTCTGTCCCTGGGGTGGAAAAACAGAATAGAGAATTGCCACTGTTGTCCAGTTACACAGTACAAAGCCAGGGTGGAAGGAGAGAGACAAGCATGAATCACGCATCAGCCTGCTCATTTGAAAACAACTGCTTGCAAGATAACATCATAAAGCTGCTGTGAGGTCACCAGAAATGATAGCTTCTAACACATCAGCCAGTGCCAGTAAACCCAATCTCAGGATAATGTCTTTCCCCATAGTCTGTCCAGGGTCAGATAAGAAACGTCACTTACTCAAGAGCAGCAGCTACTTATTTTTTGACTACATCAACACCACCTAAGGGGAAAGTCAGGAAGTAAAAAACTAAGTGAATCATATGGGTCCTCTGCTTTTCTTAGGCTATCATTATGGTAAACATATTGACTTCTTCCACATTTCATTTCTTTTCATTTTTTTTTTTTAACGTTTATTTATTTATTGTTGAGACAGAGAGAGACAGAGCATGAACGGGGGAGGGTCAGAGAAAGGGAGTCACAGAATCTGAAACAGGCTCCAGGCTCTGAGCTGTCAGCACAGAGCCCGATGCGGGGCTCGAACTCACGGACCACGAGATCATGACCTGAGCCCAAGTCGGCCGCTTAACCAACTGAGCCACCCAGGTGCCCCTCTTTTCATTTTTAATAACCCCAAGTAAAGCTAGGTGGAAGAGCGGGGAGCTATCTTGAGGTTTTGCAAAAGAACAGGCACTTACGTTAGTAAGCTCTTACCAACAATGCTAAAAGAATTATCACAATACAAATCTTATTATGTGTCACTCTACTGACATGACTCTGATTTGGCAAATTCACCGCACACCAGCAATGCAGTTTGGAACTCTGATGTACCATGAAGTCGTGTCATGGAAAAGTAACACTTCCACAAAGACTGCATTCACTTTAGCAAATTAAGTGATGGGGAACAACTGCTAACGAAATGCTCTCCCACTTTCCAATACAGCTCAGGACCACCACCTAATTTCTAGCTGCCTTGTTCATGAATTACAAAGATACTAGGTTGAGGGACTGCATAATCAATACGATTTCCTGAACTTAAGGATTCTGTTACCAAGCCTCCTGAAGCCAGGGACCAGATCCACGAAAGTGGTAGTGCCATCACAAAGAATGGGGGCGAGACGCAGTCTGAACTGATGTCCGAGGGTCAGTAGGTGGTGAGCAATGTACATACAGTTGTTGTGGTGAATGGCGGCCAACTGGGGCAGTTTTTGAAGGTTCTCCCTATGCCAGGAAGGAGGGGTAGAAAAAGAAAGAAATCAAAGTTACTGGGATTGAGGTGGAGGAAATGTTACTTCTCTTCGAGGTACTTTAAAGGTACTTCGAGGCTTTAATAACTGTCTCCTGTACAACTGCATAACAAGATGCGGCCTCATCACCCTGACCCTGTTCAGAGTGACAGCGTCCCGCCTGAGTGCAGCCTGATCCAGTAAGACTATCCCAGGGAGTAACAAAAAAGAGCGAGCCAGGGAATCCAGTGTTGACCTGTGTCGACTCTGTATGTAAACCTAGCACAGCTGTATATAATAATTCCCTTGAAGGACTCACCTGCCCTTCCTCCAAATTCCTTTTTCATCTATGTAATGAAGCACTAAACTCTTTTCTAATGCTCTAGTTTTCAAATTGGCTACAGTTTAGAGTCACCTGGGAAATTTTTAAATATATAGATGTTTAGACTTTTATTAACAAATGACCAATATTCTTTAAACATGTTTTTTTTTTTTAATGGCTTACTGCATTTAATTGTGAATTTTAGTAACCAAAATATTTTTGGTGGAAATATAAAATGACTGGTTTTAGTCCAACTTACGGGGGCACTTACTTGTGATATGTTGGCACGACATCATGGAACAAATGGAAGATATTCCTCACTGAGTAGAAAAGCTGAACAGCACTAATAAAAAACAGTTTCAATAGAAATGCATAAGGATAGTGGCAATGAGAAAAGAAAATTCAGGTCAAGTGCACATTAGTCATCACCTAAACACCTGCCTTGGTCACTGCAGAACACACCATTAATCTAGATGCAAATATATTCTCAACCAGTGTTTACTAACTAGATTGCAGTTGTAAAAACCTTGATCTGCTAATAATTTCAAGAAGAACAGCATTAACCCAAAGCCTCTTTCCCATTATCAATCTGCCGGTACCCAGACCATCCCTTCAGTAACAAATGGAGCTAAGCCTCAAGCAAATGTCACCTACTCACGGACGCACTCTGCAAAGGGCAAGGTGTCCATAAAGGCATTCACTTGTTCTCTTAGAATCAGTCTGACTGTCAGCTTTCACCTTTTCTCCTTCTTACTCCAATGCAAGGAGATGAATCAACATTTCTAGGACAGAATCCAACCTCAAATTTTTTTTGCCCTTTAAATCTGGCCTTAGAATACCTAAAGATTATTAATAAAATGCACTTGAGCAAATATAAAGTCTAATACGGCTTACTTCCACATAAGAATATCTTAAACTATGTACCTTGAATACAAAGGAATTCCACAAATATTTAGAAAAACAAGTCATGGTTCCTACACCCCAAAACACGGTTACTACTCGATTACTACAATGACCTGATGAAGTTATGTCATTTCATTTTTGCCCCATGTGTTGCTATTCAAGGTTTGGTAATGGGGAAGTGAGTTGTAATGGAGTTGTGTTTCTGTATGTCCTGTTTAAAACCATTTCTTTTAGAGGAAGCAGTGAGTACACAGACACTCATTGTTTATAGTGTTCTGTATTATCAAAAAACTTAGGAAACACTGCCTTGCAGCTCTAACTTCTGGTTAGTATATTTCATTCATGTGACAGCCATGTGACAAAATAGTTACTCCAAAATTTATTTTGCCAAAAGAGTATGTACTTTTCGTTTGTATTTTTCTTCCTACTTATATTTAGAACCAGATGGACCTGTGAACATCACAATTCATTGAAGTCATGGAAATATCTTAGTCAACATGTTCTTTCTAGAGCAGAATAAAATCAAAGGGTCTGTTTGCACGTGGAGATAAGAAGGAACACTCTGGAAGCCCACCTGAGATACGGTGTGGCTGAGGCAGGCCCTAACCAGGACTGTTCTCTCCCGTGAGGAGGAGATAAGGCGCCACTACCCACAGACAAACTAGGAGGCTTCTGCCAGTCTGCTCCGCAGCTCGGGCTCCAGCATGCCGCGTCCTCCTCCATTTAGTAAGAGAGGAGCTCGCGGAGCAGAAAGAGTTCGGTATGAGATGCGGACTCGAGGGTGAGGCACCCCGAATATGGTGTACGTTAAGAGAAATCACCTACAAAGGGTAAAATGAGATCTTCGAACATTCCATGCTTTTCCTTCTACCTTGGCCTTCCAACACACTACTACTGCACTAAAAACAAACATTTAAAGTGTAAATTAATTATAATTAGGGCCTGGATTTCACAAAAGGCAAAACGAATGTTCGGCTAAAAGGCCAGGGCAGGCTGGAGCAGATGGCATAACTACCACTGCTACCACCACCGTCGGTAATAACAGACGTTTGAGTATTGATGATTTTTCAGATAGTATTCGAAGTTCCCTGCAAGTGCTTCCTCACGTAACATCATTCAACTCAAATAAAAAGTAACAAATTAAACAAAAGTTAAAGAGTTTTTTGTAAAAAAGTGATTAACAACTTTAATGTCAAAGAAACTCCATTCATCCATCCATGCACACTCTTCCATTTCCTAGATATGCTGTAAGAAGCATGCGTCATTACAAATAAAAGTTAATTATCGATATAGGTCTCTGTGTTACACTGTTTTTCCAGGAAAAAAAAAAAACGCTAATGAGAGAGGAAAACCCAAAGATAATTTTCTTAATAAACGTCTAGTTTAGATACGCATTTAACCAAGTCACTGCCATTTTCAGAACTCTTACCATTGATCACTGCTGGTTGTGGCCTCTAGTAAAGTCTGATAGGCGAGTTCCATTAACTGCTTCACAGACTCACTGATGCGGCACGTGGGCAAAGAAAAGGAATGTTGGTCCAATGTATTTTCAGGCTCTAAATTCACCACCTCGTTGTACTGAGTTGTGGACATTTTCTGTACTGCTGACTTGTCATCCTTCTGAGGACTGGGTAAGTCTGGCACACTTATCTTAGAATCAGCAGTAATCTAAGATTGAAACATAAAACACAGAAAAAGCATTGTCCTCAGAACAATTCAAACGAAAGCATCAGAGAAGGGCAACGTGGTTGCTTGCACGATGATACAGTTGTAGCTCTACAGGGGCTCCCGGGTGGCTCAGTCGGTTAAGCATCCAATGTTGGTTTCCACTCAGGTCATGATCTCAAGGTTTGAGGGATCAATCCCTGCATCAGGCTCTATGCTGACAGTGCAGAGCCTGCTTGGGATGATCTCTCTCCTTCTCTCTCTGCCCCTCCCGTTTGTGCACTCTCTCTCTCAAAATAAATAAATAAACATTTTTAAAAATAATAATAATAAAGCTGTGGCTCTACAGTAATCAAAGGATTTGAGGAAATACAGCAGTATTTTAATGACTACTCAATCTTGGGTGAGAGCATGTCATAAGAAATAAAGAATCTCCTTTCCTATGCAATTCTTCCATTTCTTCTGTGTATTCTTAATCTTGGTGGAAAGAGCAAAG
The DNA here is from genome assembly GCF_016509475.1 of Prionailurus bengalensis. Taxonomy (NCBI): domain Eukaryota; kingdom Metazoa; phylum Chordata; class Mammalia; order Carnivora; family Felidae; genus Prionailurus; species Prionailurus bengalensis. The sequence continues at coordinate 11,745,727 of NC_057346.1, forward strand.
CTCTGAAACTGGCCCAAGATTTCAGGTAAATGAAAGGACCTTAAAAAATCATCTTTCTCAGGGGCACCTGGGTGGCTCAGTCTGTTGGGCATCTGACTTTGGCTCAGGCTGTGATCTCACAGTCCATGAGTTCGGGCCCCGCATTCGGCTCTGTGCTGACAGCTCAGAGCCTGCAGCTTGCTTCGGATTCTATCTCTCTTTCTCTCTGCCCCTCCCCTGCTCATGCTCTGTCTCTCTCTATCACAAAAATAAGTAAAAACATTTAAAAAAAAATTTTTTTTAAGTCATCTTTCTCAGAGGCACCGGGATGGCTCAGTCTGTTAAGTATCCGACCCGGCTCAGGTCATGATTTTGCAATTCATCAGTTCGAGCTCCGCATCAGGCTCGCTGCTGTCAGCACAGAGCCTGCTTTGGATCCTCTGTCCCCCTCTCTCTTGCCCCTCCCTCACTCTCGCTCACTCTCTCTCTCTCTCCCCCCAAAATAAAAATAAATATATATTTTTTAAAAATCATCTTTCTCAGACTAAACTATTAGATTATTGCAGACCTGTATAATTTTGTGTTCCGTTGTCTGAAATCATTTCCACCAAGAACACGTGTTGGCTTAGTCAAAGAAATAACCCATTCAGGCTAGCATATCCTCCGGTAAACAAAACAAAACAAAGCTTCCCTAACATTTATACAGAATGAAAATTCCTAGTCTCATCAAGACTAAATGAAAGAGCACTAGGCTGCTAGTCTGGAAACATCAGTAACATTTTTTTACCCTAACTTTTAACAAAGTCATTTAACCTCTCTGGACCTCAATTTTCTCATTGTAAAATGAAGGAATTATACGCAATAAGGGTCTTCAAACCCTGCTTCCCAAAGATGCCACAGGGGCCAAAACATAATGAAGTCCCACGGCAAGAGCAGCGGTCCTGCTCCACACACGCTGGGTTTCCACACCGCGCTGCTCACAGGAAAAGCTCTGAGTCTCATACAAACGTTTAAACACCAATTGTGCCCTCCTAATCTATACACCGGTATATAATAATATCTACCTCAGAGGGCGATAATGAAGTTTAAATGAGAATACAAATGTCAGGGAACTTGCAGTCAAATTTATGACTAAGATCAGAAAGAAGAAAAATATAATTATAAAGATGATTTAAAAATGCTGATGTTTGTCTGAAAAATAATGGGCCCAAAATACACAGGACTCAAAAAAAACGCTGACTTCTTGAGGAGAGTGAGAGAACCCCAGACGGAAGTATGGAAGATCTAATCTGGTAAACGGTCAGGTCGAAATGTTCAAACAGAACCGACGTCAGCAACAAAATGCATCTTTGGGGAAAATAGTGGGTACACACAAGCAGTTGTCTAGAGACAATTTAGATGAAGCCCATGAAAGGCAATTAAGCTGAAAATGGTTTTTAGAAAAAGAAAGAGGATCTTTTTAAAGTTGGGCAGCTTAGAAGATCTAATCCCACGGCCTAGATGCCCAGGGAAAGAACCAGGATAGACTCTAGACCAGTGGTTCACAGGTAGGGACACTTTTGCCCTCAGGGGAACATCCGGCAATGTCTGGAGACATTTTTCGAGTCACAACGGGGAGACAGGCATCTAGTGGACAGAGGCTACTACTAAGCATCCTACAAAAGAGCCCCCCACAGCAAAGAATGACCTGGTCCCAAATGTCAACAGTGCCACTACTGAGAAACCCTGACCTAGAGGAAGCCACCACTAGGATTTGAGTTCCTGAAGATAATGCAATCTTTTTAAAAATTTTTTAAATGTTTATTTATTTCTGAGAGAGAGAGAGAGAGAGAGATTCAGAGTATGAGTGGGGGAGGGGCAGAGAGAGAGAAGGAGGCACAGAATCCGAAGCAGGCTCCAGGCTCTGAGCTGTCAGTAGAGAGACTGACTCGGGGCTCAAACTCACAAACCGTGAGATACCTGAGCCGAAGTTGGCTGCTTAACCAACTAAGCCACCCAGGCGCCCTGAAGATAATGCAGTCTTACGGGATGTCAGAACGAGCTGAGTAGGGAGCTCAGAGATCAGCTGGTTCACTTCTGTCACATGACAGAAGAGGAAAATGAGGTCCAACAAGGTTAAAAGATTTAGCCTGGAGTCACAGAGCAATCCACTGACAATCCTATTTACATCAAGGAGTTAGGAGACAGGAAAGTGGGACACATATTAACACATTTGCCAAATATTTACTGAGCACTAAGTACACAGTACCATGTGCGGGTATCTTCTTGATGTTGGAGATACAGCAGTAGTCAGAAGAGGGGGGAGGGGAAAAAAAAGTCCACATGGAGCTAATTTTCTAGAGAGAAAAAAAACAATAAATAATTCATACAGAATGTTTGTTGATAATAAGAAATACGAAGAAAAATAAAGAAGGAAAGGGTGTAGGAATAGGAGGAAGTTACAATTTTAAGACTTGCCAGGAAATGGACCAAGTCATGTAGGTATCTATGGTAAAAATGTTCCCAGGGGTACCTGGGTGGCTCAGTCGGTTAAGTGATCGTAAGTCGGTTAAGCTCAGGTCGTGATCTCGCAGTCCGTGAGTTCGAGCCCCGCGTCAGGCTCTGTGCTGACAGCTCAGAGCCTAGAGCCTGCTTCTGTCTCCTTCTCTCTCTGTCTCTTTCTCTCAAAAATAAACATTAAAAAAAAAAAAAAAAAGATTTAAAAAATGTCCCCAGCAGAGGGAACAAGAGATTCAAAGGCTCTGCCACAAGCGGGCCCAACACATCCAGGTAACAGCAAGGAGTCCAGCAGTCGGATGCTGTGGTGACTGAAAAGTAACAGGAGACGGGGAGAGAGAGGTAATGTCAGGGCAAACCCTGTACGATCTTGGAGGCGGCTGTGAGACTACAGGATCTCATTCTATAGGAGATGGGAAGCCACTGGGTTTGGGGCAGGAGTTACATAATCAAGTGATATTTATGTAAAAAAGTAAATAAGACCCCACAGCACAGTTCCTGGGACCGAGTGAATTGCAGCTCCTTAACAGTCCAAAATACCTCAAAGTGTATTAAAATCTGTGCACCTCTAATGGCTAATTAACTGTTTTTCTCAGTGGACACACTAAGTGGACTACCCCCAAGGAAAAGGGAGGATGGTAAAAGGAGAAACAGAGGGGGGGAGAGCCTAATCCCTAACACTGTGACAGGAGAAAACTGGCTGAGGAATTTTCCATTAAGGGACTACTTTCATTTATGTTTTACTTTAATCTAAGTAATACCTTCCAATTACCAAATATTATTTTATATGTGTAAAATATGAAAAAAAAACAGAAAAGAAAATACACAAAATTACCCAGGGTCACAGGGGTAAATTACCCCTTTATGCAAATTAAAGAGTCCACTGACTGCGGATAATTGTCGATGCCCTAAAAAGATTCTATCTTTTTTGTTTGTTTTATTATCTTGACTTCAAAACTAGGGCCGCTAGTAGCCTCACAGATGAAGTCAACATGTTCACAATAGAGTATAATCTCTGGACATAATGAAGCCCAATTACATGTGTCACAAAATTGTGTACTAAAATCTCAAGTAATAAAGTTAAGAAAAATCTACATAGGTTGATATACTGTCTAATTTCAACAAAGGTAATTAATCTACACGGGCTTTTCCATGTATACAATGCTTTCGGGTGCACTACTTATTTGGGCCTCACAGCATTCCATGAGAGGGGCAGAGAGCAGGACCACTTGAAAGATGAGAACTAATGTCAGAAGATGAGTAACTTCTCCCAGGGAGCTCAGCAACTGTCGTGCTCTGTTCCACTCTGCCAAATTTCTCTCAAAAATGAGCGGCTTCCTAAACACAATGTAATACAAGATAGCCCCAGTACCTTCACAGTGTTGTGGATTTCAGAGGTCATTAGATTTCTAGCTGCCACGATCACATCCTGACATTTCTTGTTAGCAAAATGAGAATTGATGTTACGGGCATATTTCAGCAAATCAGTAGTATCTCCTTTTAAAAACCTCATCTCCTTTAGGGCATTTTCAAATTCTTCAGTGGACTGTATGATCTGAGAAAGAGAGACATGGGGAAAAAAGAATTATATACACATATTCCATTCCAATATTAAAATTTCAAATCCAATGTACAAAAAATAACAAGGACAGGCTGGTCATTTAAGTTGTAGAGCAGACCAGCACTTAGCAGGTATACATATATTATATATTTTTCCAGCCTTAAATTCACTAAGAATAGTACCTTCAATATAAATTTCTTACTCTACTTAGTAAAAGAGCAAAGATCTCTGAAACAAATACACTTATTTTAGTGTTCATGGAAACACTAAAAAGAAGCAAAAAGGTACAGTGTCGCAAAAGAGCTACTAGAGCTGATACAAGTATAAAAGAACAATTGTTTTTCAAAAGTATCTCACTAAAGAAAATATACCTAAAAAGAAAACCTACTTCCCAGTCGAAAGGTAGAAAGCCCGGAGAGAAATGAAGTAACAGGAAAAGCTGCTTCCACCTCCTATTATAATTTCCTTAAAGATGTCTCTGAAGAGCAAAAAGTCTCTAAGGAATTACAAAAGACACCGACAGGCACCTACGGTCTCTGAAAACCTTGTGTGACGTCTCTGTACTTACCTCCTCGTACTGCTGTAACTTGCTGCTATTAGTTGGGATAGAATAAACCAAACAGTTTTTAATGAGGCACTCAGACAAGTCTTCCCAGATCATGTCACCGAGCAGCTCAGCCAATATGATCTCAGATGGTTTTTCATTTTCTAGATCAGTATCAAGAGGTAAATCTGCATCATAAGAAAAAGTTTTAAACAAGAAGCCACTCACAGTCCAGATTATTCTCAAGTTCCCTCGTTTTCTAGAATTCTTTCATTTTAGGATGAGGGGGAAGAAAACAGCACAGATAATCCTACAGCCATCTCAACTGCCTACGTGGGACACAGCATGGCATACAATTATTACTTTACTTTCATTGCTCAACTGGACAGTCTGCACTGTATTACTGCCTGTACTCCACAACAGTAAAGTATTCAGCCATCTACATTATACAGTAACCATCTACTGCTAATCTACTGATCTGATTACATGACAAGCACTCAGAAGTTCTGCGTATCAAGTTGAAACTCATTTAGAATAAAATCCCAGGCCTTTAATAATGAATAAACATCCTCTGTCATCTCTGCCTAGGATCTGCGTGCTTGTCCTAAGTAAAATATCAGCAAATGCCTTACATTACAGCATACTATCTATCTACCCTAGCAGACAGAATACCTCAATACCCTTCTGAAGTGTATCGTGGGGGTTTTAATGGGGTTATATTTAAAATAAACTATTAATTAATTAAATGATAGTGAAGAATCAGGGACCAATGTAGAGAGAAGAGGAACCAGAAAAGAGACCAGCTATTTTTAACCTAGTTCTGATTCACCAAGGAAGACCTTAGGGGATAAGAACCTTAAAAGAAAGTGAGCATATTATCTTAGAGCCTTGAGAACCTAAAGTCTAGGCCTGTACTGCCCAATATGATAGCCACCAGCCACACTTTGCTGCTGAGCACCTGAATGGTGGTGTGACTGAGGAACTAATTTTTTTTTTTTAATTGATTTCAATTTCAGCTTAAAAATGGAAGCAAAGGTGTGTCATTATAAAGGGGTCGCCCAGAGCAGCCTGTGGCAAGAGCAAAGTGCAGTATCTTGATTGTGGGGGTGGCTACGTGGATCCACACGTGATAAGACGGCACAGAACTATACACACATACAAATGACTGCAGGTAAAACCGGTGAAATGTGAATCAGCTCTGTGAATCGGACCACAGTCAATTTGCTGGTTTTGATATTGTACTACAGGTATACAAGATGTTAACACCGGGGAAGATGGCGGAAGGGGACATGGGACCTCTGAACATTGTTTGAACAAAAATTTTAAAGTTAAAAAAAAAAGTGTAGTTTTCTATTAAACACAACTTCGTTGTTTTGCTAAGACTTCATTTCACTTGAACCATTGCGCCGCGTCAGCTATTGTCACACTTGCTGTGTCTGTGGCGGGCACACGGATCCCCTCCAGCACCGCACACACACATGACCAATCCACTTGGTGTAAACAGATTCATTCCATTCCAATTATTTGTTGACTATGCACCAATGTAACACCGTAATGTTTATCTGAATATTTATGCATACAGCACAAGTTGCAATGATACCTATATAAATTGTAAAAGGCAATTAAGTCAAAATAACTATTTTAATTATGACATAATTATTTCTCTAAGTTTAAAGGAGATAACTATGGACAAGGTATACTACCGATGCAGGATTAAGTGAAGATGCAAAAGCCAATAGAATCATTGGAACAGTAAAGGGAAAACAAAGAGAGACTGGAGAAAATACGTCACAAATTTCACAATAAATGGTAACTGCAATTCACTAACACAAAGCAAAACAAACGAACCTGCTTTTTTTTGAAGATAATAAAACAGACAAGAGACATTTTCAGCAAATATCATAAATATTTCACCACACTATTAAAAAGTACTCTATTCTTATTTTACTTAGTTTTTTATTAGGAAAGGGTACTGAATTTTGTCATAATGTTTTCCATATCTAATGATATAATCCCTTTTAATATGCTGATATAATAAACTGGTTGATAGGTTTCTTATGCTAAACTACCTTTGCACTCCTAGAATAAACAATGTGTCCTTTTTAACAGTACTGTTGGCTTTAACTTACTATATTTTGTAAATGTTTGCATTTATAAGCCAAAAGTAAAATCATTTTATAGGGTTTTCTCTATGTGTAAACTATCACAAAATGTACATTTTCGTATTACGTTTATGCTGGCTTTTAAAAAATTAAGTAGGACATAATCATCTTTTTCTATTGACCAAAAGGGCTTGATTAACACAGGCATTATCTATAATATGAAGAATCCACAGAATTTTTAGCCATAAACTTTCTGTGCCTGATGGTAGCCTTTTTAGTGGCAAGTCTTTAACAATCTTTCAAATTTCTTCTATAGTTATTTGTATGTTCAGAGTTTCTGCTCCTTGGTAGAAATCTGTAGTTGACATTTTCTAGAAAATCATCACGGCAAAAGCAAAACTTGCTTATTATGACAAGCCCCAAACCACCAAGGTTTATAAAGAAAAAGCCAAATCTTCCCTCTCCATATCCACAAGCTTCTCTCTCCACGCCCAAGTGACCAACGTTAAGTTTGGTTTGTCTTCTTCCTCCCTTACATTCATACTACATATATTTATATATGAGTTGCCAAATACACACACATATATATGAATCAAACACACACACACACACACACACACACACATCTGAATTGCCAAATGCACACACACACTTGAAATGGACTGAATTGTACAGAACTGTATACTCTCCCCGCTGATAATTCATATGTTGAAGCCTTAACCCCCAATGTGACTGGATTTGGAGATAGGGTCTGGCCTTAAAGAGGTAATTAAGGTTAAATGAGGTCATAAGGGAGGGGTTCTCATCCAGTATGACTAGTGGCCTTATAAGAAGAGAAGAAACACCAGGATGCACACTTACACAGGACAGACCGGTAAGAGGCTGTCTGCAAGGTAGGGAGACAGGGCTCAGGAGAAACCAAATCTGCTAATACCTTGATCTTGGAACTTCTGGCCTCCAAAACTGGGAGAAAATTAATTTCTGTTGTTCAGGCCACACAGCCTGTGGCACTATGTTAGCAAACTAACACAATCCTCACATAAGGGACTGCTTTCTTTTCTATAAATTGGGTTCATGCCAACAACAACAAAAAAGGATTCATGCCATAGATTTTACACTTAACTTTTTTATGACTTCAAAGTAGACCATGGCCATCTCTTAAGTCAACATATCTAGGTCTCCTTCATTTCTTTTTCATGGCTACATAATGCACCAGTATGGCTCAACCATTCCTCAAACGATGGGTGCACAGTCCAGTCTGCAAGTATATAATACTACTCACACACACAAAGATATAACCGATTGATATCACTTCCGTAAAGAATTAAAAATTGAAATACAGGGGATGCATTTTTTGGATTTTACTATACATATACTATAATAGAGCTTCGTAATATTTTACAAAGTACTCCAAAAAGCAATGAAGGAGACTACTTTTCCACTTTCTTGTCAGAAGTGTTTTACACAGACCTTTTAATGTCAGCCCTACAGATGAAAGTTCTACCTTGGTGGTGTGATTTCCGTCCCCCCACTAGGGAGATTAAGCAACACATTTTTTTATGTTTATTATCAAATTGCACCTTTTCTTCCATGAATTGCCTATTCATATTTTTTGCCTATTTTTCTATTATTATGTTTTCTTTTTCTCTGGAAAAAAGTCCTTATACTAACACCTTGTCTGCCAAACCTATTGCAAGGACTTTCCCCCAACCCACTACTGTCTTTTGACTTTGTTTATGTTATTGTTTACCACACAGAACTTAACATTTGTATGTAGTCAAATTCGTCCATCCTTTCCTTTATGCATTCTGAGCGTCCTCAGACTATTCACATCTCCTAAATTTTCTTCCAACGTTTTTATTGGTTTTGGTTTTTTTCATAAAGGGCTTTAATTCATCTGGAATTTACATCTGTGCGGAGCATGAAGCAGGAATCTAACTTTGTTTTACTGCACAGATAGCCAATTTTGCTAGCACCATTATTAAATGAACTATCTATAGTCCCACAAAACTGAAACGTGACTTTGATCAAACAGCAAGTTCTCATTTATTCTTGGCTCTACTTCTGGACTCTTTTTTATTCCACTGATTTCCTCGTACCAAGAACACAGTTTTAAATTTAAAATTCTCCCACTAATGTTTTTTAAATCATTATTGGCAATCCTCCAAACTATTTTTTTTTTAATGTTTATTTCTTTTTGAGAGAGAGAGAGAGAAAGAGTGTGCACAAGCAGGGGCGATACAGAGAGAGGGAGACAGAGGATCCGAAGCAGGATCCATGCTGACAGGAGAGTACCTTGATGTGGGGCTCAAACTCACAAACCATGAGACGGTGACCTGAGCCAAAGTCAAATGTTTAACCGACTGAGCCACCCAGGCGCCCCCAAATCTATTTATTTTTTAATTTTTTTAATGTTTATTTATTTTTGAGAAAGAGAAAGAGAGAGAGAGAGCATGAGCAGGGGAAGGGCAGAGAGAGAGGGGGAGACACAGAATCTGAAGCAGGTTCCAGGCTTTGAGCTGTTAGCACAGAGCCCAACGTGGGGCTCGAACTCAAACCATGAGACCTTGACCTGAGCTGAAGTCGGCCGCTTAATCGACTGCGCCACCCAGGCACCCCCAAATCTATTTTTGATGTAAGCTTTAGAATTTGTTGAGTTTGAAAACATATAATGGGTATTTGACTGGAAATGTATTAAATTTATACATTATTTGGAATGAACTGACAATTTTATGAGGCAATCTTCTAATCCAAGAGAGCCTCCCTTTTATTCAGGTCTTATATCCTCGAAAATTTTATGGTTCTCTTCACATATGTCCTCTCCTTTCTTATTAAGCTTAACTTTAAAAATATTATAGATTTTGTTAGCATTATAAATTTCTTTATATTTAATTTACAAGTGATTATTACTAGTACAGAGAGAAATTATCAATTTTATATCTTCATATTAGTATCTATACAACTATTAAGTTTCATATTAATTATTAAAGTTTTAGTAGTCTTTTGGTTTCCTAGGTATGAGATTATATCATTTATATGTAAAGATAATTTCTTCTAATATACATACTTATTTTATTTTCTCTTCTTTGCATTAGCTACAACCCCTAAAACAATACCAAAGAATATTAATGATAACGTGCATTCCTGACTTACAACTGATTTTAATGGAAATAAAGTTTTTAATCCTTTAATAGAATGCTTGTTGTTAGCTTTTTAGAAGCAATTAGTTTTAAAACCAATCATTACTTTAAAAAAATTCAATACAATAAACCATACCATAATTATGCAAAGTGATCTACTACATAGCTATATAATTTATTTTGTAATTTCCCTATTCTTCAAGATTTCATTACTTTCCAGTATTTCAGTATTATAAGCCTTATAATGTATATTATAAGCCTGTATAACCTTATACACAAATATATGGTAATATATACACAAATAGTTTCATATATTTAAAATTATTTCTGCTTCTATTAAGAGGATCATGTAGTTCTTATCCTTTTATTTACTTAAATATTTTTTAACATTTATTCATTTTTGAGAGACAGAGAGAGACACAGCATGAGTGGGGAAGGGGCAGAAAGAGAGGGAGACACAGAATCCGAAGCAGGCTTCAGGCTCTGAGCTGTTAGCACAGAGGCCAACGCGGGGATCAAACTCACGAACTGCGAGATCATGACCTGAGCCGAAGTCGGTTGCTTAACCGACTGAGCCACCCAGGCGCCCCTTTTTTCTTTTATTAATGTGATGTATCACACTGATTGATTTGAGGATATTGAACCATCCCTATAGCCCTGAAATAAATCCCACTTGATCATGGTGAATAATTCTTTTAAGGTATTGTTGGATTTGATCTGCTAGTATCTTGTTGAGAATTTTTGCATCCATGTTGGTCAGGGAAATTGGTCTGTAATTCTCCTTTTTAGTGGGGTCTTTGGTTTTGAAGGTAATGCTGGCCTCACAAAATGAGTCTGGAAGTTTTCCTTCCATTTCTATTTTTTGGAACAGCTTCAAAAGAATAGGTATTAACTCTTCTTAAATTTTTTTTTTAACGTTTTTATTTATTTTTGAGACAGGGAGAGACAGAGCATGAACAGGGGAGGGTCAGAGAGAGGGAGACAAAGAATCTGAAACAGGCTCCAGGCTCTGAGCTGTCAGCACAGAGCCCAACGCGGGGCTCGAACTCACGGACCAAGAGATCATGACCTGAGCTGAAGTCGGCTGCCCAACCGACTGAGCCACCCAGGCACCCCAGATATTAACTCTTCTTTAAATGTTTGGCAGAATCCCCCCTGGGAAGCCATCTGGCCCTGGATTCTTGTTTGTACTGATTCAATTTCTTTACTGGTTATGGGTCTGTTCAAATTTTCTATTTCTTCCTGTTTCAGTTTTGGTAATTTATATATTTCTAGGAATTTATCCATTTCTTCTGGACTGCCTGATTTGTTGGCACATAATTACTCATAATATTCTCTTATTATGGTTTGTGTTTCTGTGGTGTTGACTGTGATCTGTCCTCTTTCATTCATGACTTTATTTATTTGGGTCCTTTTTCTTTTTGATAAATGGAACAGAACAGAGAACCCCAGAAATAGACCCACAAAAGTATAGCCAACTAATCTTTGACAAAGCAGGAAAGAATATCCAATGGAAAAAAGACAGTCTCTTCAGCAAATGGTGCTGGGAAAACTGGACAGCAACATGCAGAAGAATGTACCTGGACCACTTTCTTACAGCATACACAAAAATCAACTCAAAATGGATGAAAAGACCTAAATACAAGATAGGAAACCATTGAAATCCTAGAGAAGAAAACAAGCAACAACTCTCTGAAATCAGCTGAGCAACTTCTTACTAGACACATCACCAGAGGCAAGGAAAACAAAAGCAAAAATGAACTACTGGGACCTCATCAAAATAAAAAGCTTTTGCACAGCAAAGAAAACAATCAGCAAAACTAAAAGGCAACCGATGGAATGGAAGAAGATATTTGCAAATGACATATCAGATAAAGGGTTAGTATCTAAAATCTATAAGGAACTTATCAAACTCAACACCCAAAAAACGAATAATCCAGTGAAAAAAGGGGCAGAAGACATGAATGGATACTTCTCCAAAGAAGACATCCAGATGGCTAACAGACACATGAAAAGATGCTCAACATCACTCATCATCAGGGAAATACAAACCAAAACCATGATGAGGTACCACCTCACATCTGTCAGAATGGCTAAAATTAATAACTCGGGAAACAAAGATGTTGGCAAGGATGCATAGAAAGGGGAACCCTCTTGCACTGTTGGTGGGAATGCAAACTGGTGTTGCCACCCTGGAAAACAGTATGGAGGTTCCTCAAAAAGTTAAAAATAGAACTACCCTAAGATCCAGCAATTGCACTGCTGGGTATTTAACCAAAGGATACAAAAATACAGATTTGAAGGGAAACCTACACGCTGATGTTTATAGGAGCATTATCAGCAACAGTCAAACTATGGAGAGAGCCCAGATTTCCACCCATTGATAAATAAAGAAGATGTGGGGTGTGTGTGTATGTACGTGTATGTGTATATATATACATACACATGTACATGTATACATATATGCATATGTATACATGTATATATATATATACATACACACACAATGGAATATGTGCACACACATACACATACACAATGGAATATTACTCAGAATATTCAGAAAGAATGAAATCTTGCCATCTGCAACAATGTGGATGGAGCTAGAGTGTATTATGCTAAGTGAAATAAGTCAGTCAAAGAAAGATAAATATCATATGATTTCACTCATATGTGGAATTTAAGAAACAAAACAGGGGCACCTGGGTGGCGCAGTCGGTTGAGCATCCGACTTTAGCCAGGTCACGATCTCGCGGTCTGGGAGTTCGAGCCCCGCGTCGGGCTCTGGGCTGATGGCTCAGAGCCTGGAGCCTGTTTCCGATTCTGTGTCTCCCTCTCTCTCTGCCCCTCCCCCGTTCATGCTCTGTCTCTCTCTGTCCCAAAAATAAATAAAATGTTAAAAAAAAAAAGAAACAAAACAGATGAACATATGGTAGGGGGTGGGAAGAGAGGGAAAACAAACCATAAGAGACTAGTAAAAATAGAGAACAATCTGAGGGCTGATGGATGGAGTCGGGTGGGGGATGGGCTAGATGGGTGATACATACTAAGGAGGACACTTGTGATGAGCACTGGGTGTCATATGTAAGGGATGAATCAGTGAATTCTACTCCTGAAACTAATATTGCACTGTACGCTCACTAGAATTTAAATAAAATTAATTTCTTAAAAATTAAGAAATAAAAACAAAAAGGCTATCTTCATAGAAGCATGGAACTGAGAATGAGAGCATGAGTACTGGCAAACTACTCTAAAGTGTTTCACATTATACCTATAATACTTTGTTCTGTTTTGAATACCATACTTTGAATAAGACTATAGAGGAAATGGAATACATTCACAGAAGAGCAATGAAAATAGGAACTTAAAACGATGTGATTCAAAAAACCTAAGGATGTTTATATTGGTGGTAAGATACAGGGGAAATAACAGCTACTGTAAAGAACTTAGAAGTCCATCATGTGTAACAGGAGTTAGACATGTTATATGTAATTCCACACAGTAGAAACGGCATCCATGAAGCAGACATTACGGAGCAATGTATTTTGAACAAATTTTTCAAACGACTACCTTAAAGATTTAATCTGCAAAATGGAGGCTTTGCCAGTAGTATTTACCATAGAGAAGATATGATTTTTAAAAAACAAACAAAAACTCCATAAAACTCAAGAGTTGCCCAGAGACAGAACAGAATGCATCAAGAGGAAGTGACCTCGCTCTCACTACCAGTGCTCAGAGTGGCTATGCGATCCATGGATGGGAGTGTGAGAGAGGAGACTCAAGCATCAGAGACCTCTGGTTCTTGCCAATCCTTCGATACTTAGTTTACAACTTTGTTTATTGCTATGTATTATCTCCCTAAGTGAAGGAACAAAAGAACTACCTTGGATTTCTGCAGTTTATACAAGTCTTAAGACTTTTCTTCTTCTCTGCTACTGTTAAAACTAGAACCAATTCCTTCCTTGCTTTACACAGAAACTATTTTACATTAATAAACTAAAGGACTGCCAGGAAGGCATTTAAACACCAGCATTTTTTTTTATTTTGTCCACATCAAGATTGTCTGATTTGACTATTAAGCCAGACAACTGAAAACAGCATAAAGAAGTCAAATAACTAAAAAGCAACAGTATTAATACACCAGAAGAACATGTTATTTTTCACAGTATTACAACTAATATTAATTATTCAGAGCAATACAGAAAATGGCTATCTTGATCGTGAATATATAAATATCTACCCAACTGGTTGAGATGGAATGCACTTTATTTCTTAAATCTAGTTTGTTTCTACCAGATGAATGGGATCTTCCCAATGAAATATGTAAAGCAGTACTTGGTTCATCTCTGCTTCGCCCATAATTAAAGCAAGAGTCCCAATATGTGACGCTACAAGTCTAGTGAGAGAAGCATAGCCCAGAATTTAAGTAACTATTACAAGTACAGAATCTGGGGTACCCCTGGTGACCCTACTTTCCATATGGGGAGGAAAATGATCGTAAAGCAGAGCAGGAAACAAGAAGGTAATGACTTTACTCCTATGGCATAATTTACTCACCTCCAATCCTCTATAATTCAACTTGGGGGCATGTTTATCTACCTTAAAATACTATTTACTTTAAAAATAATATTGACTTTTTCCCAAACATAAAAATATGAGAGCACTACCTTGGGGACACATACCTAGAAGGTGTTTCTGGAGCACTTCCAGTACTAGTCTGATCTTTGCAAAAACTTCAGAAGGTGATGGATGTTCCAAGTCAGTCATCACAGATTCAAAACGAATACTAATGATGTTAGGCTGGCTTTCTACCACAGCATAAAGGGATGGGCAAGATGCCAGAGGCCTAAGGATATACTTCAGCAGCATCTGACCTGAAAAATTTTATGAACATTCATCAGAAACCACTGGAAGAAACTTTTAAAAAGCAAGCATGCCACACCACCCAAAAAAAAAAAAAAAAAAAAAAATCTTTGAACCTAACAATAAAAATACATATAATGTGACATCACACACCACTCATTATGCATGGCAGGTTTTACCACTGAAGTTTCCCAGACTGTCTACAGGTCTTTATTTAAATTATTCAAAACAGTCCAGTAAAATAAATAGCAGTAGCCAGTTTAAAACAAGGAAAAAAGGAAAGACAAGAAAGGATCCAACCCCTTAATAAAAAGGGTTATATTTATGAGAATTCCATTTGATAAATCATGAGCCCAAACCCTACATCTATCATCAATATTATCTAGAGAACAGACTTCTCTAGACTTCTTTGCTATTCCTTAAACACTGAACCTTCTAAGATTTCATGTAAACGAAACAAAGTAGTATGTTTTACCAAATGATTTAAGCTTCATTTGTAGCTCCCCAAGAATAGAAAATGCCAAGAGCACCGAACTGATTGGTGGCCCGGGGGTCTTCTCTTCTTTCTGAGATTGTTCAATGCATAAATGAAGTTCTGTTTGTAGGCAAGATTCCAAGTTGCTGGTATCTAAGAGAAAGGGGAAAAACATCAGCTATCTCAGCAATACAATACAATCCCACTTCTGTTCCTCAGAGCTCATTCACTACTGAGATTCCTCAATATGTGGTTTTATTATAATACACTTCTAATGTAACCAAATTTTATTTTATTTTTTTAATGTTTATTTTTGAGAGAGAGAGAGACAGAGCATGAGCAGGGGAGGGGCAGAGAGAGAGGGGACACAGAATCCAAAGCAGACTCCAGGCTCCATGCTGTCAGCAAAGAGCCTGATGTGGGGCTGGAACTCATGAACCGTGAGATCATAACCTGAGCCGACTTTGGACGCTTAACCAACTGAGCCACCCAGGCGCCCCTGTGACCAAATTTTAATTATGACATACATGTCCTTGGCATCATTTTAAAACAGAAAATGACTGTTTTGGGGATATTCAAAGAATCAAACTAAGTGCAAAAGCAACATGATGTGCCTAATAAATGCTTATTAAATATGAATGGAGTGAAGGTAAGAAATGAAAAGTGAGGTCCTGGTCTCAAGATATCTTCTTTAATGTTCTTTCTTACCAAGTATAGAGAACAGCCTAACAAGTTTAACAAGAAGGTTGTATTATAACAAAGTATTAACACGCCTGCTATCTTCCCTTAATTTTACATTCTGCTCGGAAATAGAATCCAAAATTTTCTAGATTACTTCCTTCAAAATATGAAATATTTTGTTTGTATAAAATACATATGTGTATGTTTGTGTGTATGTCTATGTACACACATACATATACAGTGAATTTGGAGGCCCCCACGTGGATATGGGCCAGGGGATGGGAGAGACTGTGACCTTTCCCCTGAAACAAACTAAAATTTTCAAGATTCAATACTAGAAAAACATACTAGGGGTAATGGCATGTCGCTTACATCTACTCTCCGAGGTTTTACTTTGTGTAAACAAAACTTCCAAGAAGGCTCACACCTACAAGTGAGCAGAGAGACTGAGAGCCAAACAACATAAATCAAAGCCAGGGCCAAGTCATCCTATTTCTTCATCTTATAAAGCATCCCCTATCGCATGATTTTGCCACTATTTTTTCCCCAAGGACTGAAAAAAATTAAGCCAGACCCCTGTCCCAGTGACCCCGTCTTCTTTCCTCACCAAGAGAGAAAATGGTAGAACAGCCTTTCAAAGCTTTCCAGTCAAGGTAAACTGTTGGGAGTAGGGCTGCTGGGAATGGGTGTACCTCCAATGCAGTGGAAACTCGGTGTGGTTTTAAACCGCTGGGACCTCCTCTACCACACCATCATCACGTGAATCCCACCCACCCAATCATCCTCCTCTTCCGTGCTCCTTCCTCATGATGGGGACAGAGAGAAGGATGTAAGGGAAGTAAAATGAGGACACTTCAAGAATCCAGAGGAGTGAGTCCTGACCAGCATTCTGCTTGATATGAGAATTCAGGGCAGACTCGGAATAATGATAAATGAAACCTCCTCATCCACCAAAATAAAATATTTAGAATATATTCAGAGGCCAAACTGGTTCAGGCAGATTAAGCAAAGCAGTCCACCTGAGGTCAGCAGCACCTTTTGATGGCGGGAACTTCCATACAATCAGCTTCTGCCACTCTTCTCCAAGGTGATAGAGTATGTTCTGTTTCTGTATTGTGAGCTCCATGCTGAGAGATTTCAACATTTTTAAATCAAAGCATTTTCTGGATTTTAGTAACTTCAAGCATTTCTGTGCCTGGCAGTGAAATGGAATCATCGTTAGACATTCCATCTGGACTCAGGGCAATTAGAATCTATTTGTATAATGATAAGGAACACACAGAACACAAAATTTACTGAAAACAAGAAGAGTACTAATTGTTTATACTGTGGAGAAAGAGTTTAATACCTCTTCCAGACACCGAGCAGCAGTAACATACTTCTTCTCTGTTAATGCGCAGTTATATTCTTCAATAGCAGAAGAAAACTGGAAAGATAAGCATGGTTATTAGGTATTTCATTTTATACATCCTATTATTTCAAGTCTGTCTGCTTTTGTTTTTAAAATCTGAAAAAAAAAAAAAAACCCCTTAGAACCAGGGGATACACATTTAAAAATGAGACCAACTGGGGGCGCCTGGGTGGCGCAGTCGGTTAAGCGTCCGACTTCAGCCAGGTCACCATCTCGCAGTCCGTGAGTTTGAGCCCCGCGTCAGGCTCTGGGCTGATGGCTCGGAGCCTGGAGCCTGTTTCCGATTCTGTGTCTCCCTCTCTCTCTGCCCCTCCCCCATTCATGCTCTGTCTCTCTCTGTCCCAAAAATAAATTTAAAAAAAACGTTGGGAAAAAAAAAAAATTAAAAAAAAAAAAAAATGAGACCAACTGAAAACAAATAATTTTCTCGCCCCTGAAACACTGAAGTTTGAGTTGAGTTTAACTGACCTCTTGCAGCTGTTTAAGCAAATTCAGAACTACTGAGTCTCTTTCCAACTGTTGCTTCAAATCTGTAAATTCAGCAGTTGACACATGAAGATCCCGGCGGACCTAATCCACATCAAAGAAAAGTACTTTCAGGCTATACGGTATCTAAGAAACAAGACGTTTGTAGCTAATTCATAAGCTTTCGTAGGCGAACATAATTCATGTTGAAATTTAAATGCTGGTTAAGAGTGGAATAAAAAAAACACACAATGTATGAGGAAGAGATCTTAAGCATCCACTTAGTCCAAACCATTACCTTCTGCAGCAGTACCTTATTCCCGGCAACATAATACGCTCAGGTCACCATCTATCCTTAAGTTAAGCAGTATTTTTCATCAGAGAGCTCATCTACCTGGATGACTAGAGCGGTATCCCCGTTGCCAAGTGACAACTCATTCCACAGCTGATAGCTCTATTAGAAGGACTTTAGGTTAAATCAGAATCCACCTCCCATCCTGTCCTGCCTTTTCAGGGACTTTGCACTATTAATTATTTCCTCTCTTCTGTACCTTTACCTCTTCCTAATTCATTCTTCGTTTATAAAATATACACTGAATACCCACTAGAGCAAGGCTCCTTCCTTCAGGTTTAAACATGCTGAAATTTCCCCCCTCTTTGAGAAAAAATTTCCTCTACCTCAGCAACCACGTATATTTCTCAGTAGCTACCTTATTTGTCTCCTCCCTCTCATAAAACCAAGCTTCTTTCAAAAGTGAGCCATACTCACAATCTAGTTTCTCACCTATCGTTCATTCTGTAACT
The DNA here is from genome assembly GCF_016509475.1 of Prionailurus bengalensis. Classification (NCBI taxonomy): domain Eukaryota; kingdom Metazoa; phylum Chordata; class Mammalia; order Carnivora; family Felidae; genus Prionailurus; species Prionailurus bengalensis. The sequence continues at coordinate 11,764,248 of NC_057346.1, forward strand.
CGCTGAGATCTGGTTTCCATCAAAACTACTGCAAAATAGTGTCCAAAACACCAATCAACTCCTTGTGGCTAAATCCAAAGCATACGTCATCAGTGTTTAACTATCTATCAGTACAGTTAACTTCTTTCTCTTAATTCCCTGAAATTATTCTCCACTGACTTTCCTCCTAGTTCTCTGGCCATTCATTTTCTTTGGGTCACTTCATTTGCCCTCTGACTACTTCACACATATTGATATTCCTTTCTCCCTGGCCCTCTTCCTACTCTGAACCAGTGGTTCTCAAAAAATAATTTTTTTTTATTTTTATTTTTTTTGCCCCACTCCCATTCGAGGACATTTGACAATATCTGGAGACATTTTGGGTCGTAACAAATGAAGGAATTCTACTGGCATCTAGTGAGTAGAGGCAGGAGATACTGCTAAATACCCCACAATGCACAGGATAGCCCACCACAACAAACAACTATCCAGCTCCAAATATCAACTGGGCTGAGGTTGAGAAACCGTGCTCTATACACTCTCTCTGGGCAATCTCATCCATTCCCATGGCTTCAATTTCTAAGGACTACTATCTCAAGTCCATATCATTTTCCTAACCTTCAAACATGTATATGGACGGGTGACATGCAAATCCATTTTCCCATTCTCTCACAGTAGGAGCACGTGGCTAGAGACTATACGTTCTAGCTTCTCTCAGTGGAGTGTGACCATGTGTCTAAGATCTCACTACTGAAATCGAAGCAGAAGTGATGTGCACCATTTCCAAGTCTGAGTCAGGAAAACACATGTGCCTCCTCCGTGCCCTCTCTTTGCTCTTAACCTCTGAACAAAATGCTCAACCGGCCCACTGCTCTGAGTAATACACTATCCATCTGCCATCCAAGGAGTCTCATGTCTTCTAACAGCATCCATGAAATCGTGGCAGGCTAACTAGCTAACTTGTGTGTAGATTAAAATCTGAGACCCCCTCAAAGTTCTTGACTGTACAGGATCAGCCTGCTAGCCTAAACTACTGCAATTAAAGAGCCATCTGAGCAATTGCATTTCAAGGTCTGTCTCTCTCTTTTCAAAGTCTAGCCTTTGTTTTAATACACTCCAACTGTGCAGCTCCGCTGGGATATCCCAAAGGCTCCCCACAAAACCCCACTCCTTCTCTAGACCCTCTACTGCAGTGAATGGCACATCAATGACCTGGTTCTTCACTATCCTTGACCCCTCCATCTTTCACTCCCCACCTAATGTCCCAAAGATCCTACCTGTTAAACGTCACTAGGATTCATCCTCATCCTCTCCTCTATTCTCACTGCCACTGACTTCAGAGCTGGCCACTGTCCTTTCTTCCCTGATTAGTTTAACTGCCTCCTTATGCTTTAACTGCCTTCTCATTTCTCGGTCTCGTTTTCCTCAAGTCCTTTCTTCAAATTGCCAGCAGAATGGGATTTCTAAAATTCAAATCCAATGTCACTACTCTGCTTAAAAGCCATGGAGGCATGGCTTCCACAGGGCCATCAAGATAATTTCCATACCGCTTAACCTGATATACAAGGTCCCTGCTTACCTTTCTAGTCTCATCTTGCGTCCCTTTCCACCACACTCTCTAGACATGAGTCACGTGGAATTGCCACAGCTCTCCAAAAGCAACATCTCTCATTACATCTATGCTTCTGCAATGCTATCTCCTACGTCCATCTGAAACACTCCTTCCTCTTTGTCTAACTACCAAGCACTTCAGGTTTTGGTCTGATACTATTTCCTACAAGAAGCCAAGCTGAGCTGTATTTTCCCTCTCTGAATGAATTATTTCTACTTAATGTGTATCATACTACTTTAGTCATCTACATTAAGCATGAGATTCGCATTGTGAAATAAAAAATTGTCTTGTCCAGCAGCTACCACAGTATTTCACACCTAGCAGATGGCTCAATAAATATACCAAATGGCTAAATAAATCTCTATTAATATCTACCTGTTCAATCTAATTCCGCTTCTCCAGCCATAAATTTGAATCTTACTAAGGCTAAATGCCCTTAGTTTCTTTCACTGTTCCAATGATATAATGTTTAGGCATGGACCTTCTCATTCAGACCAGGCACCTTTCAAAATATAACAACCAGAAATGAATAAATTTCACCAACCATAATCTGGCCAGCAAAAGGTACAGACAGCCCATGACCCTCTCATTACAGACACTGTATGTCTAATAGTACAATCTAAGACTGCACCACTGACTCGCTGATCAATCAACTAATTATAAATACACCTTGAAAATATGATTTGAACTGTGACAGAGTTGTAAAGTAACAGATTTATGTTTATTAAAACCTCTAATCATCATGGTCGATGAACTGGCGATCGATTTTCCAGGTAACCAACGGTTTCCCCATTTGTGAATGAAATTTTCTACAGAACTTTTGAAAAACGCTTCTGCTCATTTTCCTTCTTTAGTAATTATCACAGAGAGAAAAGACTTGGGTATCTTTCCTTGAGGACCCTGAAAATGCTTCACCAACTTGATTTGGGGTATCAATGAGCCCTGCCCAAGAATTTGGCAATAGATGTAGAAGGCCTCGAAGAGTACACCTGATTAAACCTCTAGGGTCAGCTTTCCTTCCCTCAAATGACTATGTTTCCTAAAAGTAAAATACAGGGAAAAAATTCTGGTGAAATAACATAGGTGAAAAAATGTTTTTAAAATTATAAAGTGGCTATTTTTGTTTGCAGACTGGCTGACTTCTTTTTGTGATGGCAGCACTCCGGCAAACGTGATAAGCATTTCTAAACCCACCAGGCCATCCAGAAGAAACACAGCAAGCACTGGCCCTACAGAGTGATTCAGTACGAGATGGGCAAGGATTCTCCCTGCATCCAGAGAGTGGCTTTATGACAGGAAGCACAGTGCTTGTAATTGGCAAATCAAGCCTGGGTAGCTCAGTCGGATGACCATCAGACTCTTGATTTCAGCTCAGGTCACAATTGTGACCTGAGTGAGGGTCATTGCACTGTGTGGGTCATGGGACTGAGCCCCATGTTGGGCTCCACGCTGAGTGTGGAGGCTGCTTGGGATTCTCTTTCTTGCTCCCCTTCTGCCCCTCTCCCCCGCCCACGCGTGCGTGCACTCTCTCTCCAAAATAAAAAAAAAATTTTTTTAATTAAAAAAAAGAGAGACAGAAACATTTTAAACTAAGAGGAGACAAGAGAAAAGGCCAAATGACCCAGTTCTAAGCTTCATCTGTTTTTATTCTGAAGACAATAAAATTCTGAGATTATTTTTTTAATTTATAAAGTGCTATTCGAATGCAAGACATTATTATTATAGCTTTAAATTTTTACTATGAAAATCATTTAAATTATAGTTTTGGGCAATATTTCTATTTTAAAATTGGCAGTTCGGGGCGCCTGGGTGGCTCAGTCGGTTAAGCATCCGACTTCAGCCCGGGTCACGATCTCGCGGTCCGTGAGTTCGAGCCCCGCGTGAGGCTCTGGGCTGATGGCTCAGAGCCTGGAGCCTGCTTCCGATTCTGTGTCTCCCACTCTCTCTGCCCCTCCCCCGTTCATGCTCTGTCTCTCTCTGTCCCAAAAATAAATAAACGTTAAAAAAAAAAACTTAAAAAAAAAAATTGGCAGTTACCCTAAAATTATTTAATGCCACTTCCATTTACCAATAAGAAAAGTGAGGTCTTGAAAACTTACACACAGAACTGAATTGTCTTAGGAATCAGGAAGCTGAACTACCAGCCTACAAACCTAACCAATATAACAAACCATTCTTACCTCACTCTCTATCCTAGATTTCAGCAAGTCAATGTCCTCAGATAGCTTATCCACTTGGGTAACCAGGTCCTGTGCACTTTGCATGCTAGGCAGGAATTCACTATACTTCTTGCTGATCATGGTGCACACCTCACCCTATAAAATAAGACAGAAGAATTACAGTGAGATGAGTCGAGAACTCTATTAAACATATACAGCTCATCTTCCATAAGGAATCCTCCATGTTGGAGCCTTCTTGCCAGTTACCCACACTTTTCCTCCCAGCCAATGGGTTTCTTTGAAAAACACATTTCTCTTCACAGAGCTAGAACAAATAATCCTAAAATTTGTATGGAAACAGAAAAGACCCCAAATAGCCAAAACGATCTTGAAAAAGAAAACCAAAGCAGGAGGCATCACAATTCCAGACTTCAAGCTATACTACAAAGCTGTAATCATCAAGACAGTATGGTACTGGCACAGGAAGAGACACTCCAATCAATGAAACAGAATAGAGAACCCAGAAATGGACCCACAAACGTATGGCCAACTAATCTTTGACAAAGCAAGAAAGAACATCCAGTGGAATAAAGATAGTCTCTTTACCAAGTCGTGCTGGGAAAACCGGACAGTGACAGGCAGAAGAATGAACCTGGACCACTTTCTTACACTATACACAAAAATAAACTCAGAATGGATGAAAGATCTCAACGTAAGATAGGAAGCCGTCAAAATCCTCAAGGAGAAAGCAGGCAAAAACCTCTTTGATCTTGGCTGCAGCAACTTCTTACTCAACACACCTCTGGAGGCAAGGGAAACAAAAGCAAAAATGAACTACTGGGACCTCATCAAAATAAAATGCTTCTGTACAGCAAAGGAAACAATCAGCAAAACTAAAGGCAACCGACAGAATGGGAGAAGATATTTGCAAACAACATATCAGATAAAGGGTTAGTATCCAAAATCTATAAAGAACTTATCAAACTCAACACCCAAAAAACAAATCATCCAGTGAAGAAATGGGCAAAAGACATGAATAGACACTTCTCCAAAGAAGACATCCAGATGGCCAACTGACACATGAAAACATGCTCCACATCACTCATCATCAGGGAAATACAAACCAAAACCACACTGAGATACCACCTTACACCTGTCAGAATGGCTAACATGAACAACTCAGGCTACAACAGATGTTGGCAGCTTGCATTGTTGTTGCAAGCTGGTGCAGCCACTGTGGAAAACAGGATGGAGGTTCCTCAAAAAACTAAAAATAGAACTATCTTATGACCCAGCAATTGCACTACTAGGCATTTATCCAAGGGATACAAGTGTGCTGTTTTGAAGGGACACAGGCACCCCCATGTTTATAGCAGCACTATCCACAATAGCCAAAGTATGGAAAGAGCCCAAATGTCCATCGATGGATGAATGGATAAAGAAGATGTGGTATATACATACAATGGAGTATTACTCGGCAATCAAAAAGAACGAAATCTTGCCATTTGCAACTATGTAGATGAAACTGGAAGGTATTATGCTAAGTGAAATTAGTCAGAGAAAGACAAAAATCATATGACTTCACTCATATGAGGACTTTAAGAGACAAAACAGATGAACATAAGGGAAGGGAAACAAAAATAATATAAAAACAGGGAGGGGAACAAAAGAGAAGAGACTCATAAATATGGAGAACAAACTGAGGGTTACGGAACGGGTTGTGGGAGGGGGGATGGGCTAAATGGGTAAGGGGCACTAAGGAATCTACTCCTGAAATCATTGTTGCACTAGATGCTAACTAATTTGGATGTAAATTTTTAAAAATAAAAAATTAAATTAAAAAAAAAGAAAAAAAAAGAAAAAATCACATTTCTCTCACCCTTAAGGATCCTATAACATTATTAGATGCAAGAAGACAAAAATCACCCAATTCCGCCAGTGCCCAAAAGCTGTACAAATGCTAAAAAAGAAAAGGGGGAGCCAGTTTTCATATTGAACTAGATTAGCTCAGACTATAGCCAGCAATTTTAATCATACAGCCAACAGAAAAGCAAATAGACAAATTAAATTCACAATCTGTATACTTCAACTTATGAATTTCTATCTTCTTGCTTATAAAACTTTAAGGCCTGATCTTAGAAGTCTAACTTAATTTGAGTTTCATCAATAAACAAATTACTGAATACTTTGCACTGAATGCTTTGGAAGATACCAGGGTAAATTATGCCTGCTTACAAATAACTTATTTTTAAATAGGAAAAATACTATACACTTATGTAACCAGAATACAAAAATGTAATTAAGGAACAAAGTTAATGTCCTCCAGAAACACAAATGAGAAAGAGGTCACTTCTGCTGGAGCAAAATGGGGATATTTTTCATGCAGAAAACTGCATTTGAGATGGAACATAAAAAATGGGTAGAATACTACAAGCAAAGATGGAGAAATGACAACGTAAACAAAATTGGAAACCAAGAAAAATACTGGGTCTGCTTGGAGCACAGAAAGTAATTGTCAGTTGGCTGAGGATTCAAGTTGGTAAAGGAAACCTGGTGAAAGGAGAGTTAGATCCAGAACGGTAGGAGCCTTGAGTGCCGTGCTAAGGTAGCTTAATAGTCTTTCCACCATATAAAAAGTGGTGAAAAACGCTACAGCCCTGTAAAAGAAGAGATGCCATTAACCTGAATACTTACCGATTTCAGGAAACTATTTTCATAACATCAAGGGTTGTTAGGAAGACCTACTTCTTGTGCCTTTGTGATAAGGTGCCAAACTTGCTCCCTTAAATTCAGACTTCATGCGGGTGCACATAATTTTAAATGAATCCAACAGAGATGTGGGTGAATACTGGCAAGGTAAGGGCAGCAATACCAAGTGAAAACTGTGGACGGCTAGGTGCTTTTTGTGTGTGTATCAATCTCAAGACAGCAGGGTCCACTAACGTGCTCTTTACAAGTTTTGTAACACTCGGGACAGCCTCAAAGCACTTGGGGGTGAAGAACAGAGTTTAATAAACATGTTGACAGATTTGAACAACAAATATTTCAGAGAGGAGAAAGGTACCATTCTCCCAAAGCTATTTTATTCATCAACAAATCATACAAAAAGGAGTGGGTGGAGGAAATGCCGTAGGGGGTCCTGCCTGCATTTCTCTCTCTCTCACAAGCTCCCTCCCTAGACACCTCGGGGCTTGCAGTGCCACCTCTCCTGCTGGTCTCCTCAGTCTTCCTCCAAATCCCCCGACCCCACCCCAACCCTCCCCAACCTAACCCCACTCCCCAGCCACCGTCTCCTTCTCCCCTTCAAGCCTCCCCCCCTCCCTAGTCCCCAGCCCCTGTCCGGGCTCGCCTCCGAGCCCTCTCCTCAATCCAAATACTTCCAGCCTTCCCACTTCGCATTCTTCTCACTCGGCGTCCCCACCTGACTCTGCTCACACCCACTCTGGCTGCCCTCAGCCCCCATTCCTTTCCCGGTCCCTCCACAAACAGAGCCGGGTTCCTTTTCGGTCGGTCCCCGGGTGCCGGGCCTTCCTTCACCTTAATCTCCTCCACCCGCCGGGTCAGGCGGCTGATCCGAGTGCCCAGATCCTCCTTCTCCAGCCTCCCCGAGTGTGCCAGAACCTCCGTCACGAACGAAGCCATCGCCACGACTGGAACCAACGCTGACGGGGTCACTCTCCCTTGGCCAGCGCGGCAGTCCCAGTCCCGCCGCCGGCGGCGTTGGCGCGCGGCCTGCCGGGAAACTGAGTCTCGCGAGGCTCAGACCGCCGCGGGGAAGGCGAGGCCGCACTACAACTCCCAGCAGGCACCGCGACTGTCCTAGCGTGGAACTTCCACGGTGTCCCGTAGCTGGCAAACCAGGGGAGACGCGTTTCCCTCCCTAGCTATTTTCAAACAGCTTGTCTCTTCCCGCCTGTTTTTCGCTAGACGAAATGAAGGGTTTTTACTTAAAAATCAGTCCTAAATGAACCTTTCTCAACTTGAAAACGCTTACCTGTGACACTTAGCGAGCTGGAATACCGGACGAGCCCATCTTGATCTTTTTTCGTTGAATATTCACTTTCAAGGGCTGCAGCGGCCATCAGAGTCTATGTGAGTAGTGCCCTCTGGAGTTGTGCAGACGAAGTGGCGTCACCTCATAACTAAAAGTCTGACTAAATTGCACTATATATGTATGTATATTTTTTATGTATTTATTTTTGACAGAAAGCGTGCGAACAGGGGGAGGGCCAGAGAGAGAGGGAGACAGAATCCGAAGCAGCCTCCAGGCTCTGAACACAGAGCCGGTCGAGGGGCTCGAACCCATGAACATGAGATCATGACCTGAGCGGAAGTTAGAGGCTAAACTGACTGAGCCACCAGGCACCCCTAAATTGCACTCTTTTTATGTTGCATAGTTTCAATGCAATCTATGTACATATGTTACATCATATAGATCTTTGTTCATATATTACATATATACTATGTCATGTAGCAAATATGTGTTACATCTATGTAATAATACATTACGTATTTATATTGTTTGTATTATTTATATTACCTAAGTATAAATAACATTAGTACTGGGTGGACTAGAACAAGATACTTAACACTTTTTTTTTTCTTTAAAGTGTATTTATTTTGAGAGAGGGAGGGGCAGAGAGAGAGAGGGAGAGAGAGACTCCCAAGCAGCCTCTGTGCTGTTAGCATGAAGCCCGATGCAGGGCTCAAACTTATGAACCATGAGATCATGACCTGAGCTTAAGTCAGACGCTTAAGGGACAGAGCCACCTAGGCGCCTGTTAACACTTTCTATCACAGGTTAATAAATCAACTTGACGAAAAGTTTTTAAAAAATTGTTTCATTATTTACTGTTACATACTGAAAGATGTTCACAATATACTATGTACACTATGATTGTTTTTTAAAATAAGTAGATACAGATACATATACAGAGGTAAAGAACATACACCATATTAGTGGCAGACTTACGGGATTTATTCTCTTCTCTATGTTTTCCTGTCTTTCTGTAATAAACATGTACTGCTTTAGTTAAAATGTCACGTTTAATTTTTTAAAAAGGTATCTTGTGAGGGTTGACCTCAAGTAGATGCTGATGTTAATTAAGGTCCTTGTCAATTTTAAGTGTCTATATTTTAAGTGTCTGTAGGACAACCCGCTTATCCCAGTGAGGCTAGGGCGGCTTCCTGTGACATGAGCAAAGGACAGGAAACTGGGGTTGAGACAGGAAGTACAAAGGACAGCCTAACATACTGGGAAGGTATCTCTCCCTAGAAAACCAGATCAGCTTCTGTTCAGTAGACCTGTCAGCCTCACTTTGAATTCTAAATGCTGTTACTAGAAAGGTCCAGTGAGAAAGAAGGACTTGCAGATGACCTTCCTGAAAACTTGTATTATATATTTATTGGTCAACTACTGTATGACAGACAATGGACTAGGCTGGGAATCCAGAATCCCAGGAAATATTATCATTGCTATCTTGAAGGTAAATGAGAGATTGATCCAGATTTTGTGGGGCCTAAATGTTATCAGTTGCTGGGAGGGGGAGGGCCCTTTAAGGAAAAGAATATAAAATAAATACAAAATTCGGTACAGGCCTTAGAAGGGGCATGGGCAAGTAACAGGCCCTGAAGCTAAGGTACAGAGGGCAGAGGAAATGTTGGAGGAGGAGCACCCAGGCTCTAATTGAACCGGAAAAGTTTCACAGTAAGGAGGAATCTGAACTGAGAATGGAAGGAGGCGCCACTTTGAGGTTGAGCATCTGAGATCTTCTCCGGTTAACTAATCCATGGGTCATACCCACAAATGCCACTGCAGGGCTGCACCTGTATCTGGCAGAGAGACCACTGGATTAGTGGCACAGTGTTCCTCAAGTTTTCTGGGAAGACCCAGAGTTAGTTTGAGGACGGAGAAGAAAGAACACAGGGAATGGAGTGGGATTGCTACACACAGTCCGTGCATGTGGGCATGAATGAATATTTGAATAAGTAAAAAGAAATCAATAACATGAATGGGTTCTGTTTTCCCTCACCAACCTGACCTCCTACCTGGTTCACACTTATCATGGTTTACATGTCTTCCAACTCACAGATGGCCACAAAGGGTCAAGAAAGGGCTCTGAAGAAAAGGCAAGGAAATAAGGAGCAGTATCTGAGAGAATCCGTCCTGAGCTCATACACATGTGACATGCCTGTTTTCAAGAGTCAAAACATCAGACACCAATCTGGATGAACATAGCACAAGCAGGCAGCATTTCCAGGGATCCATAATATTTTGCCATTGTGTTGCTTAGAACATGTGGTTGTTATAAAAGCACCCCATTTGCTTCAAAATAGTGTGAAGGGAGGGATGTGAATGGTGGATGCAGAAAGATTGGCATGTGGGGATCATTTCTGAAGCTGGGTGGTAGGACATGAAATTTCTTTACCCATTTGCCCTACTTTTGTATGTGTTTGAAATTTTCTATAATAAAACACGAACGAAAAAGAGAGCCTTCAAGAGCCTTCACCTCCCTCCACCCCCACACCACTGGTAATCTGATCAGGCTGTATTGAGACATCATTCGGATAAAGTCAAGGTGGTGTTTCCTTAGATACTCATCCTCACTTCCTCCCCCCAACACCCCTGCTTCCTGGTGCACCACAGGGCAATCAGGAGGTTAAAATATGAATAGGGAAATACATTGGTCAACATTTGTCTTCGTTATAAGAAATCCCAATTTGGGGGCATCTAGGTGGCTTAGTGAGTTAAGCGTCTGTCTCTTGGTTGGGGCTCATGTCATGATCTCATGGTTCGTGGGTTCGATTCCCTCGTCGGGCTCTGCACTGACAGCACAGAGCCTGCTTGGGATTCTCTCTCTCTTCCTCTCTGTCTGCCCCTCCCCCGCTCGCTCTGTCTCTCTCAAAATAAATAAATACACTTATAAAAAGTCCCAATTTTCTTCTGTGTGTTGCCATAAAGATAAACCCCCTACCCCACATGTTGTGTCACCAGTGTGCATGCACATTGCGGGAGGAATCACCGTTGTAGCCTGGAGACAGAAACATGAAGTGTCACAGTCTGAGTTCCCTGGCTCAGGAGCTGGACCTGTTGTTTACCAGCTGGGGGACCTTGGCAAGTTATCCACCGTGTATCTCGCAGTGGCGGTGTGAAAATTAAATAAGGATAAAGTATCTAGTCAGAAGTCTGGCATGTAGCCATTCTCAGTAAATGCAAATTATCTCCTTTCCTGTCCAAACCTGCCTCTTTGCAGCAGCAAATAGGAGTATGGAAGCTGGTATGACCACCACTCATTATAGCTGCCGTCCTTCAGCAGTAGGAGACTGGGGAGAGAGCGCTTCCCTCCTGGTATATTCTGGGTCTGGATAGGTTCATTGAATGGGGCATTTTCTATTTTTTTCCTCCTATAAAAATATTAAATGGTAAACTTATCAAATGTATAAAGTACATAGACAAGCACAAATAGGGAAATAAAAACTGGTCACTTGCTGGTCTCACTTAACGAATCAAAAATATTTTTTGTGTCACTGAAGTTTCTTCTACATCACTTTCAAATGGCTACCTAGTACTAACCAAAAGTGTGCAATCATTAATAATATTTCAATGGACATTTTCATAAATCTTTGTATATATTCGCAATAAATTGGGGTAAGTTCCTGAAGGTAAGGTGCTGCGTCAAAGTATGTGTGTATTTAAAAGTATGAAATTCGGGGAGCCCGGGTGGCTCATTCTTTAAGCATCTGACTTCACCTCAGGTCATGATCTCATGGTTCACAATCTCATGGTTCATGAGTTCGGGTGAGCTCCAGCCCTGCTTTGAGTGAGCCTTGCTTCTCTGTCTCTCTGTCTCTGTGTGTGTGTCTCTCTCTCTCTCCATCTCTCTTTCTCTCTGTCTCTTTCACTCTGCCCCTTCTCTCACTTGTGCTCTCTCTCGCTCTCAAAAAAAAAAAAAAAAAAAGTATGGAATGTGAAGTCATGTTGCCCTCCAGAAAGATCTTATCAGTGTATATTCCCAAAACACCATTCTCATCCTCTCGGAACTGGGGAGTGATTTTAACTTCAGGTTTATGAATTTACTCATCAAATCGATACTGATGGCTTACTCTCTAGCTTTTCTTTGCCTCTCATGGGACCCTCCCCCAGAACCCACGCCCACATCCCATCTTGGACACACCCCTAAACCCAGTGTTGCCAAGCTCCTGGCACCTGCCTCAGCTGCTGCCTAAAAACTGAAACAAGAGCCCTCTCCGAATGTGAAAGACCTTCCACTGGGTCTCCCCCAAAGTGCTGCCTGCTCACCGGTCACCCAGCCGCCTGTCCTCACTTTCTTGCTCCGTGGTGGGAGCAACCATGGCCTGGAGTTTCCACGGGAAAGCCCAGCTTGGGGGACTGCTCCTCTCCCTCTTCGGCTGGGTCTGCTCATGTGTCACCACAATCCTGCCCCAGTGGAAGACTCTCAATCTGGAACTGAACGAAATGGAGACCTGGATCATGGGGCTTTGGGAGGTCTGCGTGAATCAGGAGGAAGTTGCCGTGTGCAAGGCCTTTGAGTCCTTCTTGTCTCTGCCCCAGGAGCTTCAGGTATCCCGAATCGTCATGGTAGCCTCCCACGGGCTGGGGCTACTGGGGCTCCTGCTCTCTGGCTGTGGGTCCGAATGCTTCCAGTTTCACAGGATCAGATGGGTATTTAAGAGGCGGCTCTGCCTCCTGGGAGGGACTTTGGAAACATCTGCTTCAGCCACTACCCTCTTTCCAGTCTCCTGGGTAGCCTATGCCACGATCCAAGACTTCTGGGATAACAGCATCCCTGAGATTGTGCCTCGCTGGGAGTTTGGAGATGCCCTCTACCTGGGCTGGGCTGCTGGTATTTTCCTGGCCCTTGGTGGGTTACTCCTCATCTTCTCAGCCTGTCTGGGAAAAGAAGACGTGCCCTCTCTCCAGATGGCTGGCCCTAGAGCCCCGCCGTTCTGTGCCCCAGCAAATGAGTCCAATGACTCCTTCTATCTAACACCAAGACCTAGGAACCTGTTCATCTAGGACTTGCTTCTGCCAAGGAATCTCCGGAATAAAGCAATGTCAGTAGAACCCTTTCCCTTCCTTATTCTTTACCACCTTCTGTATATTTTCCTCATTTGGGGGTGGTAGTCGCTGTCCCAACTTGATAAGGATTTGACTATCATGGTGATATAGTGATCCTAATTTAAGAATGAAAAATCAAGGCATAGTTTTCTAGCAAACATGTTTCTGACTTAGATTTTACTTGTATAATATGCTTTTAAACTCATAACATTAATTATGTACTTGATTCATTACTAAGGAAAATATATTGCAAAATTGGCTCCATCATAGAAAATCTAGTGTGAATAACCACTGCAGATATAAATAGAAATGCTAGAGAATATGCCTTGGCAAATGAAAATGAATTATTGGCCCAGGATAGCCTCTTAAGATAGGAAGCTTCCTTGTTTGTGTTCATTTTCTGCCTCTGACACACAATTTGAAGGGGAGCTTCACAATATATCTTCGTGATTTTGTAGATTCCTTTTTTTTTTTAAGTTTATTTATTTTGAAGGAAAGAGAGTGCACGAGCTAGGGAGGGGCAGAGAGAATCCTAAGCAGGCTCCAGATTGTCAGTGCAGAGCCCGATGTGGGGCTGGAACCCACGAAACGTGAGATTGTTATGCCCAGAATTCGTGATCCCCAAACACCAGCAGGGAGCCGAGTCCGATGCAAAAGCAAAGAGCCTTTATTCGAGATAGGTCGAGCTCAATCCCCTACCTGCACTGCGCAGTGGTGAGACACCGGAGAGAGAGAGAGCGGGTTTCAAAAGCACAAAGGTTTTATAGGGATCATGGCCTTAGCCGATTGGCTGGGGAAGGGTCGTGGCCTCAGCCGATTGGCTGCCAAAGTGTGGTCCCAGATCAGCAATTATCAGCGTCACCTGGAACTTGTTAAAAATGCAAATGTTGGGCCTGGTGGTCACAGACCCACTGAATCAGAAACTCTGGGGGTGGGGCTCAGCAATCTGTGTTTGAACAAGTCTTCCAGGAGATTCTGATGCACCTGAAGTTTAAGAACCACTGTGTCTGAGGTTGTTTAACATGTTTGGCCTCAGTGTATACAGAACATTTCTCACTGGTCACCTATTAACCATTGGCTGTCAGCCTTGCTGTGCTATATAAATACCTAGCATCAAACACCATCCCCAGAGACTCTGATTTAATTGGTTTGGGGAGGGGTCAGTTATTAAAATGCTCTCAGGTCATTCTAAGCCTGGACAGGGTTGAGGGCTCCTGCCTCTGGCCCCTACCTGAGAGAAGCCCTCCCTCTTCTCACACTTTTCCACGCCTCTCACACTCCCCTTCCTCCCTCCTCAGACTTCAGAGGAATGCATCAATCGGTAGCTTGCTTTCTTAGAAAACATAAGTTACTCAAGGGGGGGATGCGTGGTCTGAGGTTTGAGCAGGAACTTCTTTCTGCGGCCGTGTCAGGGACATAGTCACTAGTCAGCCGGCCTAGGTCTGCTCTTTCAAGATCGTGACCTGAGCTGAAGTCGGACACTTAACCGACTGAGCCACCCAGGTGCCCCAGTTTTGAGGATTCTTAATATCCCAGAGGAAGACATACTCTTGTTTCTGCTACGTTATGGGGCTGTGAGCGGTCAGCTCTGTCTTCTCGGCGTGAAGTTAAGAAATAGTGTGAATGAGTAGTTGGGTGAACAACTATTCTGGTTTGCCCAGGACTGGGCACTTTCAGTGCTAAAGCTAGGAGAGTCCCAGGCAAACCAGGGCAAATTGATTACCCCAGAATGGCTGTGCCTAAGATCTACCCAATGTGGGCATGTACGTGGACAGAATTATCAGCTTCTCAGCAATGTCTTCCACTTCCACCATATGCAAAATCACGTTATAAATCCTTCAAAATGGAACCCAAATGTCAGCCGAGCTACCCAAGTTGTGGCTACAAGTAAAGTCCCCTTCACAACGACCTGGGTGCCTTTGCTTGTCCCACCTCCACTGGCAGGCCCTCAGCCTCATTACCCACCTCAGGTCTTCCTCAGACATTCGTGCAAGTCCTCGAGGAAGAGCCTCAAGCTTACCCATAAACCTGTCTGTCGGGTGAAAGCACCCTGCACCTGTTCCTCTCACTGCCGTCTACACCCCCCACCCCACTCCCCTACTCAGTCTAAAGAGTCCACGATTCCTGCAGAAGAATAACTAAAGGTGCTCACTCCCAGTGTCCGCAAAGAGGTCACTTCCCCAAGCTCAGAGGCATGCGGGATTGCTTGCAAAACGGAGACCCTGCTCCCCAGCACTGGTGCTGCGCTTTGCCTGCTCAGCTCTGGGGCTGCTTGTGCTCAGACGCCTCCCATTCTGGACAAAATGGCCCTGGCTTCTTGATAGCCGCTGCTCAAGCAAGAACACACACACACACACACACACACACACACACACACACACACACCCCAACACAAGTATAAACAAGTTTGCTGGCATAGCCCAGCACAGTTCCCTCCTCAGAAAAATAACACGGGGTTTGTCGGTTTGTTTTCCTGAGGACATGAGTCAGCCCAGGTGCAACTTCATCTCCAGCAACTTTTTTTTTTTTTAATTTATTTTCAAGTGAGTTACCATACGGTGTAGTCTTGGCTTCAGAAGTAGAACCCAGTGATTCATCTCTTACACATGACACCCAGTGCTCATCCCAAAAAGGGCCCCCTTAATGCCCGTCAACGTTTACCTTCTTACCCAGAGTGGGGTGCTCTCTGGGAGTCATGGTTTCTCCAGAAAGCTCCTTTCCCTTTTATATGTGTCCTTTTGTGAATGTCCAGTCGATGTACACAAATCCAAATGACTCCTAGGTAAATACATTTCTGAGCATAAAAGGGCAGTTTGCACCAGTTGTATTCTGTCTTTCTATGGTTCCAATACCAATTTCACCAACCTGAGGTGGGGTATCAGGTTGGGGTAATCAATTTGCCCTGGTTTGCCTGGGACTCTCCTAGCTTTAGCACTGAAAGTGCCCAGTCCTGGGCAAACGGGAATAGTTGTTCACCCAACTACTCATTCACACTATTTCTTAACTTCATGCTGGGAAGACAGAGCTGACCACTCAGGGGTGAGGCTCAAATATCCACGAGTTATCCTTGGATCTTTAGAGGATCTACAAGATGGATGCATCTCTTCACTCATCCATCTGGTCATTTATTCCGTCATTTAACAAATATGCACGGAGCACCTACCATATCCTTGGCATTGTGCTAGGAACCAGGAATAAAAAGGTAAAAGACAAAATTTATCCCTGCCCCTCGTATAGGCAAATAGGGGAGACAAATACTAATATGAAATCACTTAAATAAAGGGAAATGGTAACCACAACAACCCTTACAAATTTGGAAAGGTATGTGCTTCTATAAGATCACGCAACAGGAGAAATTGCAACCTAGCCGGGAGTCCCGCATGGATACCCTAAAGAAGCAATAATTGGGTAAAAGCTGAAGGGTGGACAGCAGTTCTGGTTGGAGAAAGAAAAATGTAGAACGCAAGGCGAGTGAGGTAGGAAGCAGCCAGACTTGCAGAGCCTACAGGTCATATTACGGGACACTGTCTCTACCTTCAGGACCACAGGAAGCCAAGCATGTGGCCAAGAGTTGGAACTCAGCCCCCAGGTGACCACAGCTGTACCTGCTCCCTCTCCTCTAACACCTCACCCGCACACAGTTTCCCTGATGACACGATTGTGTAGGGAGTAAGAGTTTACAAAACACTTCCACGTATCTTGGTAGTATTATTAAACACATCTTGAGAGGTTTTTTGGAGGTTGGGAGAGCAGATATTATTTGGTTTGCTAATGAGGAAACTGAGATCCAGAAAATTTAGGCAACCTGCCCATGGTGAGTAATTACCTGGTCAGGACTTGAACCCAGGGCTTCAACATCAGGGCAGTCTTTCTTCACCCCATCCTGTTGCTTCTTAAAGTTGGGTTGCTGAGATAATCCACCAGACCAAGGGAAAAATTAGCAATGAAGCAGAAGGAAAAACCAAAGAACTACAAAGAAAAATCTTGTCCTTTGTGCTTTTGTTGAGGCCTAAACATAGGGTTTTTACTGCCAGGTGGCTCACCTGTTCCTTCTGGTGGCTCCCAGCCTTTGTCCCAATCCCATGTTTGCAGGTGCTAATGGGATATTTGTCACCAGCGTGTGATCATGTCCTCCAATGGAAACACACACACACACACACACACCCCACACACACTAAATATTTGTTAAGAAAATATTTTGTCTTCCTAACTTTCCCTATCAAGGACACAGCAGCATTTTTTAAATGGGGATGAGAATTGTTGATTGATTCCCAAATAATCAACAGCATGTCATTCCCAGACAGGGATGTGAATCCACTTTTAGAGGAAGAAGATGCTTTTCACTTAAAACTGCCACTGTTTTCATCTACCTACTTTGTAGGGAAAATAATGAGAGATAAAAATAGAACTAATTAAGTCTTGGCTTCAACTCAGCCTTTTCTCATGTAGACTTGCAGCAAATTATTCTAACATGAAAAACACTTCTTTATTGTGGCTACACATGGAGAGGTGTGTTGTCATGTGTATTAGAAACAGCAAAGGACACCAGTCAATCGGAATTTCAAGTCAAAAGCTTTTATTATGTGCACACACTGTAAGAAAGAAACTCAGGGACTCACCAGATTTGATGCCTCAGTGCCATCCTCCCCACCAGCCTGCCTTTGGGTCTGAAAACCTTGCCATCAGCAGACAAGGCATTCCAGAAGATCCCTATTAAAATACTCATCTGGAGCTCAGTCAGTTAAGCATCTGACTTTAGCTCAGGTCATGACCTCACAGCTCGTGGGTTTGAGCCCCACATCAGGCTCTGTGCTGACAGCTCAGAGCCTGGAGCCTACTTCGGATTCTGTGTCTCCCTCTCCTCTGCCCCTCCCCTGCTCACACACACACTCTCTCTCCTTCAAAAAAAATAAACATTAAAAAAAAATTTTTTTTAATACCCATCTGTTACCCTTCTGGGCTTCCAAGACTCCAAGACTCTAGAGGAAAAAGTCCTAAGGGAAGCCAATGTGGGTTAGACACATTTGGGGATGGGAGAGAAGTCAGAAGTAGTTTCATGAGCTTCTGGACAGGAGATGTGTCTTAGCAGCCAGGATGAGAGCAAAGGACACTCAGAGTTAGGAAAATGTTTGTAGTCACTGGCTTCAAACATAGAACCAAAGAAACTGGAGGTCACTTTCCACTCTACTGATTGATGGATTTATTTTTTAAGCCATTCTTGCTATTTCATCCACATCTATAGAATGTAGATTAGACTTCTCTGTTGCTCAGAATTTTTAACAAAGCCTCAAAGTCAAGTCCCATGGGTGCTATGTGCCCCCAATTCTAAAGACAGGGGCTAATACACTGCTTCCAAGAAAGGGCCAAGCTGGCCAGCGCCACACCCAACAGCCTATATAAATGAAGCACACAGATTCATTAGGTGGATTCCTGGAAGGGAATTCTTAACAGTTGGTGGGGGGCGGGTATGGTGATGTTCTCAACCCTTCTATGTGAGAACAGGGTGGAGATGGACCTCGAGAGAACCATGTAGAGATGGGAGTTGTTTCTAGCAGGGCAGACAGTACCTGAAACACACCCACCCCACCCCTGCTGAGCTGCGGAAGCTGCATAGGCCCACGCCTGCTGCCCTCAGGATGGTGCCCAAGAAAGTTCTTGAGAAAACCTGACCTGTGTTGCAGAGGCACAGAGAAGGGTGCCTGGTACCCAGTGAGGGCAGTCTGAATCAGGAGGCTGGCCGGAGTGGGGCATGACAGCAGCACCTGCACTTGGCCTCTGTGGGGCGGGTGGTGAGCTTTCCACAGCCCAAGTGGATGCAGGGGAGCCAGTCTGGGTGACACTGTCCCAGAGCACTGCTGGGAGGGGCGAATGACTTAACCAAGAGCTTAGAAGGTCTGTAAGTCAGCCAGGAAGTCCAAAAGCCACATCAAAGGACAGTGCGGAGGTTTCCACAGGGTTGTCTGGAGAACACATAAAATACCTCACACAAGAACTAGTAATTGCATTCCTGATCTAACAAAGGACATTTGAGAACCAGGAGAATATTACTGTTTTTTGTTTGTTTGTTTGTTTGTTTGTTTGTTTTTTAAAGTAGACAACATCCCTTGCCTTCTCCTATAAAGCCTCCTCCCTCAGGCTCTAGGGGAGCCAGGAGTTGGGGGTGAGGAGAGGCACAGAGCAGGGGGGAGAGGAACAACATCCTGTGGCCGCTTCCTTACTGCTAGCCCCTGACCATCGGGCCAAGGCCTGGACTAAGGTGAGGGGAGAAGTGCCCAAAAAAAGAATGACCGAACTGGTCTAGATGGGTCCAGACTCTGCAATACATGCAAATCTTTGTTTTAAGGCTCCCACATGACAGTACAGCTATGCAATCTTCCTGAGATGCTGTCAGGGGCAGGGAAACGGGATCCATGGGATCATAATGGAAGGTGGCAATGGAACCAAAAAGAAAACTATTGACTCCCTGTACCTTACCAAGCTCAAGCTTTTCCATAGCACAATTAAAGAAAAAAAATGTATCTAAAACAGGAGAAGAATCAGGCAGAAGACGCTGTAGTGTTTCTATCCAGCATGAGGTCCGATCCCTTCAACATTTCTCTCTGCCAGTCAGATTGGCCAATATGAACACTTCCACTTGCCAGAGACCCATAACCCTCTGGATATCTACGTACGCCCCAATTACTTAGAACCGACCTGTGAGCCCTGCACAGGTCTGGCCAGCCCTTAAAATTCTCATCCTGTGACAAGTTTCCCCATGAGAACTGCATCCAGGGCTCTGCTCACACTGAGTCACTGCTACATCTATTTTGTCCTTGACTCTTAAAACATTAACTACGAGGTAAGTATTTTCCTGTTTCACAGACCAGGAAAACACGTTCAGCCAGTAATTGAGCTCAGGTGTGTCCGATTCCAGTGTCAATATTCTTTCCATGAAACATCTTCTTAGAAGAGACACCGATTCTGCCGTGATTTGTGGGTCAGGAAAGCTGGAAACCTGTGCAACTCATGGAGGAGATCCGGCTATTCCTTACGCAGGGATAGTCAGGGTGACTTAGTGAACGACCATGCTACTTTCTGGCCATCACTGGGAATTGTGTTCTTACTATTAAAACCTGCATGCCACCTTGAGAAGACCGTCTTCGGCATGCAAGGACACGTCTAGCCCACCATCAGGACTCTAGACAGAAAACGGGCTACCCTTCCATGTCTGCTTTAGCACTGGGACCAACATACATTCAGTTTTGAAGAATGACTACTGCTGGTTCCTGGGCACCACTTTCGTGCCGACATATCAATTCCAAGTCGCCTACATTCTATGGGAGGTCTAGCCTCTATTCCTACTCAAAGTTAATATTCCTGTTCGTTGCTTATCATCACAGTTTCTGGTCCACCTGATGTAACAGGAGCAATCAGGCTTATTATCTTATTTTTGACAAGGGGAGAGACCAGGTCTCTGTCCTGTAGGACACATTCACCTGCCTATAAATGGTCCACAGGAGGTCGAGAGGTCATCATAACCTGCGAACAGCCTAATGGGCAGTGCAGCAAGCCACAGTGTTGAAAGGAGGAAGACATGGAAAAGGTCCTGAAAATCTCTTAAGCCAGTTCTACTCTTCCTTGCAGTAGATTACTAGTTCAGTTTATTGTCCAACAACTTAGAATGCGGGAAATTTTTTTTCAAGGTTCAGAAAAAAGTACTGTAATGACCAAATAGCTGAGAAGCTGAGCCTACGAGCAAACTTTAGGGAACTGATGTGTTTATGGGAATTAAAAGGAAGGTGAATTACAAGAACTCTATTTTCGATATCTCTATCAGAGTCGAGTTCAACATGAGGAGTGCCAAAACACATTCGTCCAGAAAACATGAAAGCCTGTAAACTCTCACTGAAGGAGGTTCTAGAGCTTTTTTTGTAAGACCAAAGAATTCGGGGTGTGGGCGACAACGTAAAAGCCACTTCCTTAGCAGGCACAGATGTTCTTTGAAGGAGTGGCTCTCAGCTGTGCCTGTACATCAGAATCACCTGTGATGCCCTTCTAAGCACAAGCAACTGGGTCCCAGCCCAAATCTAACAAGTCAGGATCTGCAGGGTTGAAGGCCAGCTGCTGTTGTTTTACTGTGACACGGATGATCCTGGACTGGCAGCCAAGGTTAAGAACCACTGCTGAAGAGCTTTCCGTTAAAAAAGCAGACCCCCCGCCCCCCACCCGCCTCGGGGCGCCTGGGTGGCTCAGTCAGTTAGGCGTCCGACTTCAGCTCGGGTCACGATCTCGCGGTCCGTGAGTTCGAGCCCCGCATCGGGCTCTGGGCTGATGGCTCAGAGCCTGGAGCCTGTTTCCGATTCTGTGTCTCCCTCTCTCTCTGCCCCTCCCCCGTTCATGCTCTGTCTCTCTCTGTCTCAAAAATAAATAAACGTTAAAAAAAAAAAAGCAGACCCCCCTCACCCAACCCAAACAAAAAAGAAATGTAAACAAAAGCAAAATATAGTTCCTTGAAAAGACCTAATAAACCCCTGAAAATAGTGATCAGAAAAAAAATACACATCACCCAGTTTCAGCATCACTAGAACATCATAGATCCTAGGGAGGGAGGGAGGGAGGAAGGAAGGAAGGAAGGAAAGGAAGAAAAAGGAAGAAAGGAAAATGGAGGAAGGAAGGAAAATCATGAGGTATTATGAACTTTCTGCCAGTAAAATATCAATTTTAGATGAAACAGGACAAATTTCTAACAATTTTCCAAAATTCACACAAGAAGAAGTAACCCAAAAAATCCAAAAATGCTGTAGGTATCAAAAAGACTGCTTTACCATAATGAAAAGCACGCCTACAAAAACATGTAATTCTAAGCTCAGACGATCTCAGATGAGAGAGCATTTCCCAATTCATTCAATAAGGCCAGAATAATCTTGATACTAAAACCCTGACAAGAATGTAATAAGAAAAGTAAAGGCCAGTTTTTCTCATGAACATACATGCAAAAATCCTTAACAAAATATGAAAAATTCCATGTACATATGAAAATATGATCACTGTCTTCTGGCAACACATGGTTTAACACTTAAAGTGAATAAACATAATTCACACATGAACAGAATAAAGGAAAAGACCCACGTAATCATTCCAATAGATCTAGAAAAAAAGTTGATAAATTTCAACAGGCATTCATAATTTTTTAAAAAACTCTTTGCAAAACAGGAATAGAAGGAATCTTTCTTTACCTAATAAATGGAATTTACAAAAAGCCTACAGCATACTTAATGATGAAATATTGAAAACTTTCCCCCCTGATATTAGGACACAAAGATGCCCAGTATCACCACTTCTATTCAGGATTGTACCAGAGGTCTTAGTAAGTGTGATCAGGCAAGAAAAATAAATGTTGCAAGGACCTGAAATAAAGAAATAAAAGCCATCATTCACAGACAATATAATTGTGCACAGAAAAAAAAAATCTTTACAAAAAATTACTGATCAACTATTAGAATTAGCAACTGAACTTATCAATGTCATTAGATACAGAGTAGATATAAAAATATCAATTTCTTTCTCAAATTTGGGCGTCATCCTTGTGCAGAGGCCGTGCTAATCTCGGTATTGTTCCAATTTTAGTATATGTGCTGCCGAAGCAAGCACAAAAACATCGATTTGTTCTTAGATGCCAGCAACAAAACAATTAAAAATGTAATTCCAAAAATGACAACACTTACAATACCTTGAAAAACATCAAAGATCTAGGAATCAATTTATAGAAGATACGGAAGAACTTTATACAGAAATTAAAGAAAACCTACATAAGCAGGATATACAATGTTCATAGATTAGAAGATGTCAATTCCAAATTATCTATAGTCACTGTAAACCTAATCAAAATCCCTGGAAATCTGTATGTGTGAAACTGACAAACTGATTCTAAAATGTATACGGCAATACAAAAGATTAAGAATAAACAAGATGATCTTAGGACGTTCAAAACTGGATGATTTATTGTACTGGAAATCAAGATTCATAAAGCTACACTAATTAAGACAGTGTGATATTGCTACGAGTAGACAAACGTACCAATGGAACAGGTAAAAGAGCCCAGAAACAGAACCCTACATAGACCCGTGGTTTATGACAAAGGCACAGTACTGGGAAAAACACAGTGAAAGCTACTGGGGTCAGTCAGCTAACTGGGAAAGGTCAAACAGCAAAACTTCTGGGAGATAACACAGAATGTCTTCATGACATAATGATTTCCTCAACAGGGCACAATACCGTTAACTGACCGTGATGGGAAAGACTAGTAAATTGGACGATGTTAACAATTTGTTTTCATCAAGCCATCAGGAGCGAAAAACCAGAGTGGCAGAAGATACATGCAATGCATATAAAAAGTTTCCGTAACTGGGTATCTTTTTTTACAGTTCTTACACATCAATACGTTAGCAAGACAGTAAATCCAACAAAACAAGGAGGCAGGAGACTTAACTAGGTATTGCACAAAATAGCCAAAGGCCAATAAGCATGTAAAGAGATGCTCAACATCGTTAGTGTGCAAAGGGCAAATGAAAACAGTATCGCACATCTACCATAATGGCTATAATTAAAAATACTGACAAAACCAAATCTTGACAAGGATACAGGGTAACAGGAGCTCACCAACTACCACGGGAGTTTCAGTTGGCATAATGGCTTTGGGAACTTGTGGGACAGTGCCTAATAAAGACGTAGCCATCTATCCCTGTCACCCTTTGTGACCCACATGCCCTGTGGCCCAGTAATTCCACTCACAGTTCCATACCAACAGAAATGCATTCGTGCGTGCATAGAAATACATGCACATGCATGCTCCTGGCAGTGTTAGATAGTAGCCAAAACCTGGAAACCAAAATGACAATTAGCAGAATAAACTGCAAGATAGGGGCATGCAAAGAAATACAGTAAACCAAGCAATGAAAATGGATAAACTACTGCTACAATGAATCATTCCTTCTATCCCATCTCTGCTATACCCCAGCCCTTCATTCAGTCCTTGCCTCTGGTTCATTCATTACTTCAACTATTCTATGTACGTACTTCACGCTTCTCTCTTGAAGCAGGTAGGAAAAAAACGCGTTCATACACCTTGGAGTTCTGAAAGGAGCTAACAAATGCAAGCACAGGAGGGCTGCAATTCCAGCTAGCCAAAGAAAGCCTAAACCCAGTCTCAAGGGAATTTATGCTGAGGTCAAGTGCCCTGACCAAACCCTTAAATCGTTCTGGGTAAAGGTCAAATACATTTCTTCCCTCTCTCCTCCCACCACCTTCCTGGCCCTCATCCTGCTTTTTCACAATCCTTTAAACATGTGAAAACCATTCTTGGCCTGAGGCAGTTTGTGGACCCCTTAAGAAACCAGGCTGTACCCAAAGCACCCAGTGAAAGTGAGTTAAGACATTACTCCTCAGCACCCCACTGGGTGGTTTGGGTGGCTCCAAATGACAGAAACTACCCCACACCAAACATACAAATGTCCATCTGTTCCTGTCTTGGTCGATTATAGACTCCCAAGAACTGACCAGAAGGTAGCACATGTAGAAAGGTACAAACCAAAAGATTTTACAAGACCGCCAAGGACAGTTGAACGGTTGTTTAAAGCACAGGCTATGCAGTGAGACTGCCAAAGGTTCGTGTCCTGGCTCCAGTGCCTAAAACATCTATGACCTTGGACAGACCAGTCCCTGTCATCATCCCAGGGCCATTACAGAAAGTGAAATAATACAACTGGGCACAGGGCTCAATGATGACAGAGATTAAAAAGTGAACAGCAGGGGCGCCTGGGTGGCTCAGTCGGTTGAGCGTCCGACTCCGGCTCAGGTCACGATCTCACGGTCCGTGAGTTCGAGCCCTGCGTCAGGCTCTGGGCTGATGGCTCAGAGCCTGGAGCCTGCTTCCGATTCTGTGTCTCCCTCTCTCTCTGCCCCTCCCCCATTCATGCTCTGTCTCAAAAATAAATAAACATTAAAAAAAAATTAAAAAAAAAAAGTGAACAGCAAACGGTGGCCCCCAGAATTTTAAACAGTGAAGCAAATTAAAGGGTAAGAAGACGGATCAATTTCCCATGAAACCACGATCCTCGCATTGAGCTCTGAAACACAAACACAGCTCTGAAATTCTGTAAAGGACTGCCTACTGTTAATTTAGTCAAAATGTAAGAAGGTCGGTTTTAAGTGAATTTTTTTTTAAATGTCTTTGTTTTTCTTAATTTTTTTTTTAACTTTTATTTATTTTTGAGACAGAGAGACAGAGCATGAACTGGGGAGGAACAGATAGAGAGGGAGACACAGAATCTGAAACAGGCTCCAGGCTCTGAGCTGTCAGCACAGAGCCCGATGCGGGGCTCGAACTCACGGACCGTGAGATCATGACCTGAGCCGAAGTCGGACGCCCAACTGACCAAGCCACCCAGGCGCCCCTAAGCGAATAATTTTTTTGCCTTCTAAATTACAAAGTAGATACACTTTGTGCAGTGCACCTAGCAAAGGGGGTGTGGGACACCAGCCACCACTAGGGGCTGCTCAAGAATCCGCAAGATTCTCAACCCTTTCATCTGCTTTTTTTTTCTTTTAAAGAAGAAAAAATGAAGCACCTGGGTGGCTCAGTCGGTTAAGCGTCCAACTTCGGCTCAGGTTGTGATCTCACGGTTGACGAGTTCGAGCCCCGCTTTGGGTTCTGTGCTGACAGCTAGGAGCCTGGAGCCTCCTTCAGATTCTGTCCCTCCCCAGATCCTGCTCTGTCTCTACCTCAAAAATAAAATATAAACATTAAAAAGAACCTTTTTTTTTAAAGAAGAAAAACTGGAACGTGACAAACGCTTACTGAGTTTACCGACTTCCAGAAAATGGGTGCTTAAATGAAGGCCATCCTGGACACCAAAGGTACAACAGATACTTTTATTGCACATTTATAAAATCTGCATAGTTGTATCGAGTGTTCTTCCCGCCCACTATTCCCTCATTAACGTTAAAATTTGGGTTAAAACACGATATCCAATCTGGAGCCTTTTAAAAATGGTCAACAGGGGATAGTTCTCTCTCTACATATACATATATATATTCTTTTTTTTTCTTTTTACAAACCCTCACCCCTTATTTTTTTTCGGAGCACAAAAGGGGAGGGGCATCCAAACGTTCTTTGGGGCCAGCAGCGGCCTCAGACACCTGCTGTTGACAGTTTTCGGATGCCAGAAGCTTTTACTGAAATCCCAACGCTCTCCTGTCTTAGTGACGGTTCACAACGCCGTTCAGTCTAAGGTCCTTACTGCTTTCCTTTCTTTCACTCGGGACTGAGTGTGAGGTTTTCTGGTTTATTTAAAATATATAAAATGAGAGAGAGAGAAGAAAGGAAAGGCAGCTTTCTTTTGACTTTGCAGCCCTTGCTGCCACGTGCCCTTAGGTTTCTACCCACACGTGAAGGGCGGTAGTTCATTAGCAATGCATTTTGTCTTCTCCCATCAAGAGACAGGCGAGGCTCAGAGCTCTCATCTCTTGCCATTTAGAACTTTGAAATGTCATCTGTATTTGATAAAATAACTAGTAGCTGTTCATCTGGTTCAGGTTCTGATGGATCACCCTTCTATTCCACTGTCAAAAATATTTATGCCTGCAGGATAATTTTAAAAGTGGCAAGAGAGTTACAAAAAAGCTCGAGCATTCGAACACGCGTGTAGGTACAAGAGGCATTTCAGGTCTTGTGACGTAATTCGATACCTTAATACAATGGTTCTTGTCTTTTGTGATGAAATTGCTTTTATGATTCTGTACCTAAAAAGTGCAATTTTATTTTCAATCCTTCTTTACACGCAGAGCATGGTTGGGGGCTGGATCTGAATCTTACTTTCCCACCTAATTCCTTCCCCAGGGCAAACACTGTGATGACAGACTTCTGTGCAACAGGCAGGCAGCCACGGACCAAAGTGGGCCTTGAACATGTGGGGGCTTACTTCACTGTCACAGTTGACACCCCCTGAATTGACTCCATGACAGCTGCAAATCGGCTACAAAGGTCATAGGGAGAATTGGGTCGAATAGTTGGAGGCTCCTTCAAGACAATGATTTCTGCAGAAGGATCGAGAAGCCTGGGTAGGAACTCCCCTAAGCACAGCTGTAGATTTTCTGTGGAGGGAAAGCAGATGGTTACATATACAGCTAAACAGATCTCTGAGTAAAAAGTAGTTAAGTCTGCAACTATATGGGAAGGTCTTCCACAGAGTCCATCCATCACCCAGCCTCGAAGGTCACTGCATTGTGCTGGCCAGTTAACAACAAATAACAATTCCTTTAAGTCGAACCAGGGGCAAAGACTACTTGCCAGATATACCAAAGAGTGAGGTCACTGCTTTAAGCCGTATGATGTGTGCCAGGATAACACTGCCTATTCATTTCAC
Source organism: Prionailurus bengalensis (assembly GCF_016509475.1). NCBI lineage: Eukaryota > Metazoa > Chordata > Mammalia > Carnivora > Felidae > Prionailurus > Prionailurus bengalensis. The sequence continues at coordinate 11,791,479 of NC_057346.1, forward strand.
TAGCAGGCCTTCTAATCTACCATCCGTCTAAAATTTGAAAAACTGGACAGGATACTCTCTACCATAAATAGAATGGTGTATTTTCTTTCGATGATTAAAGCATACCAATGTGCACACATGGCATTAAGTAAAGGTATATATCACACACACACACACACACACACACACACACACACACACACATATAGACATAGTCTAAAGAAAAACCCAAGGGGCGCCTGGGTGGCTCAGTCGGCTAAGCGTCCGACTTCAGCTCAGGTCACAATCTCGCGGTCCATGAGTTCGAGCCCCGTGTCAGGCTCTGTGCTGATGGCTCAGAGCCTGGAGCCTGTTTCGGATTCTGTGTCTCCCTCTCTCTCTGACCCTCCCCCATTCATGCTCTGTCTCTCTCTGTCTCAAAAATAAATAAACGTTAAAAAAAATTAAAAAAAAAAAAAGAAAAAGAAAAACCCAAGATGTTAAAAGGAAATTCATATTAATACTGTAAATGTAAACACTTCAATAAGTCAATAGAATATCTTTACATCAGTGAGAAACTAACCAAGAGGCTTCATATTAGAATACATACCAACTTTCTAAGTCTACCAAACTCACCTAAAAATGACTAGTTTTAAGCTCCCCTCTCCAAAATGCTTTGGACGAGCAAGACTATTTCATTTGCTATCCTACTAATCTCAAGGGCATCACAGTTAATAGTGGGTGTTCTGTCTTACAACTTCAAGTCACAGGAAAATTGAGTTATGGCACCATCAGGTAATCAAAGTGCATAAACATTTTGATTTTTAAACTATAAAATTGGAGTTCAGATTTTGACAGATGAAAAAGTAATGCAAGTCTGACGTCCCTGGAGAGGAGAAAAATTTTTAACAGGACTTCTGGGCTGTCTGTGAAGTCTTCAGCAGCCACAGAGGAGGTGAAGGAAGGTCTTAAGAGGGACAGAGGCCTAGGATCCTGTCCCTTGTTTCAGTAGAGCAGAGCCACTTCCAACCAACTTCGATGCTTCAATAATCCTTTAAAAAGGTTTGATAACCAGTGCCATTGAGTAAAAGCACTGTAATTTCTAAAAGTCTCAAGAGCCTTAGAAATTATTGCAAGTGAGGGAGGGCTTGGGTGGCTCAGTCAGTGAGTGTCCGACTCTTGATCTGGGCTCAGGTCATGATCTCACAGTTTGGGAGTTCAAGCCCTGCATGGGGCTCTATACTGACAGCAAGAAGCCTGCTTGAGACTCTCCCTCTCTCTCTGCCCTGCCCTGTTTGCACTCTCTCTGTCTCTCTCAAAATAAATAAATAAACTTAAAAAAAAAAAAAGAAGAAGAAGAAGAAGAAAGAATTTATTCCAAGTGCTAACAACAACATACCCGCAATATCTTGTCCAAGGTAAGAGCACCAATGGTTTCTCATGATCTCAATGGCATGTAGGTCATCCTTGGAGATGTCATTATTAATGATAAGGTGAATGCAGGGAATGATCAGCTCATTCATCACATTAATGCCCTCTGTTACAGAGTGGTCGTCGTTTGTTTCAAAGAGAGAAGCTGCCTTGGCATTCAGCTCCTATAGATAAAAGGCAGAGTGGGGGGCGGTGTCTGAAAAGGATAAATACCTATTTTAGAAGAGCCTAAACAAACGGTTCCCAAACTTTACTGCATATTGGAATTTCCTGGGAATTTTAAAAACTACTGATGCCCCATCCTAGATACGCTGATTTGACTGGTATGCAGGTGACTGGGGCACTCGGAGTTTTAAAAGCTCCCAAGGCGATTCTAATGTAGCAAAGTCTGTGACCCACTTACCTAAACTTACAAGTCCAGGTCTTGCTTAACACATGCTTCCACTAAAAGGCCTATTCAATGGCTCTCGATCTCCACTGAGCACCACAATCTCACCTGCAGAAGACATGCTGATGCCCTGGGCCCCTCCCCAGAGCCTCTGGTTTGACAGTCCAAGGAGGGAACGCTCCCTATGTCATTGTGATGCCTGCTGAATGCTGAGAGCCAGTGATGGAAAGAACCCAAATCACTGTTACCACCCACCTGCAGCAGCTGAGTAGGACATGCAAACTGTATTTGGTGATTTCAAACATAAAAGCATGGCTCTAATAAAATTCAGATCCATCAAATCTACAAGGCCCTTCTTTTAGCTTCAAAATGCCCTGCCACAACCTATAACTGATACGGAAATCAAGGTATAAATCAGAAAATGAAAATCTTGAGATGAATACACATCATGACTGAATCTCCTCCATCTGGTAGTAACAAGTGCTATTGAGTAAAAGCACTGTAAAAGCACTGCCACTGGTAGTAACAAGGCAGTGGCAGGAATGCTGGCCCAGCTCTTCCCGGGAAGGGCAATCCTGCTGGGTGTCAGGAAGACAAATGCAAGCTCACAATCAGAAGGCAAGCCACCCCTCTACAGATCTCTGAAGGACGAGCACTATATAAACCCTTGGATAGGCAGAGGGGATATGGGTCTGCCATTCCCCATGACTGCCAAATGCAAAACAGGCCAGGTTAGATCTTCAGTGTTGTATGACAGTGATATTAACAGAACAGTAGGACTAATTTTTTTTTTTTTTTTTTTTTAAGTAGACTTCATGTCCAGCACAGAGCCCAACATGGGGCTTAAACTCACAACCCTGAGATCAAGAGTCAAACAGTTAACTGACTGAGCCACCCAGGTGTCCCAGCAGGACCAATTCTTATAATTTGTATCTTTAAAAAAAAAAAAAACAAAACTGCAGTCTTGGGGCACCTGGGTGGCTCGGTGAGTTAAGCGTCCAACTTTGGCTCAGATCGTGATTTCACAGCTCACGAGTTTCAGCCCTGCATCGGGCTGTCGGCTGTCAGCAAGGAGCCCACTGCGGATCCTCTGTCTCCCTCTCTCTCTGCCCTTCCCCTGCTCATGGTTTCTCTCTCTCAAAAATAAACATAAAAAAAAGGGGGAGAGGGAGGAGGAGTTTCTTAGAAATCACCAAATTCTCATCTTTTAGCTTAGCAGGGAACATAGAAAAAACACTGCATTTCTTCAAGACACATCTATTACAGTCTTACGATGTGCCAGACACAGAGAAAACAGCTGAATAAGAAAAGGATCTGTGAGGGGTGGCTCAGCGGGTAAAGCATGTAACTCTTGATCTCAGGGTTGTGAGTTCGAGCCCCACGTTTGGTGGGGAGATCACTTAAAAAAAATAAAATCTTTACAATAAAACACACAAAAAGAAATAAGAAAAGGGTCTGTGTTCAACGAACTCACAATCCACTAGAGAAGCAATGCAGTAAACCGTGTAATGCAGGTGTGCATAGAGGGCACAGAAAAAAGGATAACTGATTGTCATCCTAGCTTCTCTCGGGGGTTGAAGAAGAATTATATTCATTTAAGTGACCTAAAATAATCTGGCTCAATGTACAACTACTCCTAAGAGTTTAGAAAAATCTACAACCTACCCAAGGTTATTTTGTTTTTTAAGTCGTATTTCTTCACGGCTTCAAGGAGCAGAGGTAAAGACAAGAAAATAATAAAAATCATAAGGCTTTACACAAACAGTACAAACCAGAAGGCACTTTCGCCGGTACAAAGCGATGACGGATTCCTTCACCCCCCGGCGGGGCCCCTTGGTCAGCAGGGCGGCATTGCTCTGGTAGGCATATACCAGGTAGGAGAGTGCCTCTTGGTACCTTAGAAAATGGTGGATAAATGACAGATGAGTGCCCCTTCTTTCTCCAAAATCTAGGGCTCAGGCCTCTCTGTTCCCCAGCACAAAAATTTCTGTAGCTCCAATTATGGAAAAATAACTGTCCTCAGGACAGAGGCAGCGTGGGATACTCTGACTGCAGCCAGTCTCTGCCCTTCTACAGGCTGGCCAAGAGACCCAAGCCCAATCGTGAAACTTCCCTGGCTTTCCATTTTCTTCAACTCTAAACCAACTCTAAGGTCCGTGACAACTCTAAACTTCATTTTCTGAGTTCATCTTTATCACAGAGAAAATCTGGCCATTACGTCTTTTCACCAATGCATCTATCACTACGTAAAGGATGAAAAACCACATGTGATGGTTAGTAAGACAGTGGGAAAAGCAGAGGTGCCCTGCCACGTGGGACAAGGGAGGGAACACATGGCTATGGTTCTCTCTGTTCCCGGGTGGCCACCAGCAGGTAACAGTGCCCTGACCAACAATCCGAGAGACATAAAAGGCCAACATACTTTCCTTTTTGGTAGAGTTCCAGACCCGTGAGGAGATACACAGACACCTTTCGAAACAAACTATAATCCTCATGCCACTTCTGCAAAGGAATGACTACCGTTAGCGATGATGATCACCAGGAACTTTCCCTACACTTCCCACCACACTAAGTTTTAAACTCTATACAAATAGTTATTGAGCACGTATGGCCAGGCACAAACACAACAAACACAAAAGCTTTTCGAGAATGATGTGTTCAATATTTACAACAAAAGCCCACTGCTGACCTTCATTTTCAGTGAGCTATTACTTCCCGAGGAACAGAAATATTTATTTCACAGGAGCTTTAGAGTTTATTATTCTCATTTCCAACACCCCTGTCAAAGTCCTGCAGTTCTGGTTTCAACAGATGCCTCTCAGGTTCTGACAAAACCGTGCGTGTGCAGGGGACACGGAAGGACAAGGCTGTTCCAGTCATTCAGAAGAGCACTTGAGCTCAGTGGGGTGCAGTGGGACCCCGTTAGGTGTCACAGAACACTGCTTTCCTTCTAACACACTGCTTTTTTGGGAAATTTGCAGTTATGTATGCATTTTTACGCACAGAAGTTTCATTTGGAATACAGAAATACCAGCAAACAGTATTATTTTACAAGAAACCAAACCATGAATCAAGAATTTTACTGCCTGGGTCGAAGGCTGGAGTAGGTATTAAACGGAAAGGAAGCATTAATTTACTCCAATAGAAGAATCGAACAAAAAAACCGGCTACTCTGAGGGTTAGAGCTCATTTATCCATTGGCACCCAATTGTGGGTTTTTTGGGGGGAGCGGGTGGAGGCTAGTCAGTCTGTGATAACACAAAATTGTTACGTTTTGCCTCAAGAGTTGATGTTTTTGTTTAGCACACTTAAAGAGGAGACTTCACCTTGTACTCTTCCATATTCATGTCCTCTGGACCAATCTCCTGCAGCTTGGCCTGCGCCACCTTCATGATGCTGATGGACCTGGGTGGGCCAAGGTCAGAGAGCAGTGAGAGGCCCGGCCTGCCCAGCAGGGGTGGGAGGGGCTTGCGCCGGAAGCGGCGGGTGGTGCGCCTGCGCGTTTCGCTCCTCACCTTTCATCGTAGCTGAGATTTTTATCTGCAAACTGTTCCAGGAGGGTCCGCTCCACCACCCTCTTGGGCGCCTCATTTTGGAAAAAGTAGACAAGCACGTGCTGGAGCCGAGGGTCGCTGTGGGCCGTGGGCGTCTCCTTGGCCAGCTGGTAGAGCCTGGAGTACTCTTCGTGGAATGCCTGTTGACGACAAGGTCGGCAGTGAGCAGGAGGGGGCGCTGTGGCCTTCCGTTCGCACAACCCGATGCCTACGTTAGAGAGGTGTTGCAGAACTCCAAGAAGACTTGAAAGAGCTCCTACTAGGGAATTACAGAGGCAAGTGCGGAACCTGGGACTTGTCTGCCTGTCACGAGGGCTAAAACTCGCCGTGGCACCGCAGACGCACTGTGCTCTAAGAAATTTGTCTCTCGCATAAAATTCTAAGAAAAACAAGTATTTCGTTCTAATGAGTTTGGGCGTATCCTGGAGTTCCAAGGACCTGAATTTTAAAAATTCACATGAATGCAATTTATTCAAGTACCTTACGTTTTACTCAGGTACCTTAAAAAGCAGGGCCTGCTTTCTTAGCTCATCTTCTATCATGGCCCTCACACCACAGAGGCAGCTCTATTAATGGAGATCTCCTAAGGACCACGACCAGCCCTCCAGGCTAGTTGTGATCCAGTTGGGCACAGCTTGCCAAGGCTGCGTTCACCCCGAGAGGGGGCGCTGTCGGTGGTGCAATACCGGAAGTGGAATTTTAGGTGTTAAAGAAAAACACACTTCATCCCATTTTTTTTTTTACCATCTAATAGAATTACGGCTCCATTATTATGATACTTGTGGTGTAAGGATATTAGATTAAAAAAAAACAAACAAACAGAGATACCTTAATAAGCCCTGCTTCAGACCCATCTCGGTCAAAGGTCTGACGGGCTTTAGCTATGGCCAGGATGACCCCTTGCATGGCAGGGCTCAGCATCACCTACCACAAGAAGGCACACAACACGGAGAGAAAAAGGAGAGAAGAAAAGTTCAAAAGAAGAATGAGTGACAGAGAGGCGAGTGGGCGGCTGAAGTGAAGTGGGGCGGCGTGCCCGTGGCCGGCCCAGATCTGCGCACCCGCCCCCCATGCACACCCACAGCCCCGTCCCTGCACAGCATGTCGGGACTTTGCCCAAGACAGGCTGTCCCTATGTATTCTAATTTTGCGGATGAACTAAGACGGGTATCTGAAAATATCTACAAATGGCGACTGCTGAAGAATCAAGTTAAATTACAGGTCTCCCAGGGGAAGTGTCTGCAGTGAGAATTCCAATTTTGTTCTGTAATCTGGGTGTGTGTTCCAGTACACAAATATTCTAGAGTTTAACTAAAAATGTTTAAATGTTTTACACTTAAGACACTCGAAATTAGGCGATATGCTAATATGACTTTATAAAATCAAACGCTTTCAAAGATTTCGAGGGACAGGGTTCATGACTGCTAATGTGCAGTGACAACTCCAAAGGGGACGAACCATAAATAACGTGGGATCCAAAGCTTCTTCCAAAAGCTTTGGAATCAAAAACAACTTCGATTCACATTTGTTTTGCTCACTATACACCACTGCAAGTTTGATATTTGGGCAGAAAAAAATGGGCTAATACTACCAAAGACAAAGCCTCCTAATTGAAAAGGCCTTTTTTTTTTTTTTTTTTCCCACTCATAATACCAAAAAAGGAACTAAACACTATCTTTCTGAGCCACTAGACCCTGCAGGGGCCTCCGTGAGTATATGCCTGGGTAGATACCCACCAGGGGCAGCGGACAGCAGGCACAAGGCTCCAAGGCTCTCTTTTAAAGAACAGTAGCTAAGGTCAAAACCAGATGGGCCCTCTTGTTCATTAGTTGTTTCAATTAGGAATATTTGTTTCAATGCGAACTACTGCCAAACACCTTAAAAAAGTAGATTCGGTCACATGGGGAGGCAACAGAAGAGCAGTGACACACAGCTGAATCCTGCCCTCATCTCTGTACCTCCTCATCATATCCATCTGCGTCCGCTCTAACCAGAATCCTTCCCACACTGGGAATCTCGACTTCAGAGGCCTCAGAGTCAGGCTGGGCAGCAGACTCTGTGTCACCAGCCTTTGGGGGCTGCTCTGTCTGCCCTGCGGGGTTTGTTTCCGGGGACATGGGCTTCTCGGGCTCAACTTCCTGAAGCTGTGGCAGCAGGATGGGGAGAAAGAGTAAAAGAAAACAGGAGAAATAAAGAGGGGGTGGTTAAATGGAGCAGAGACACAGAATAATGGAAAGGTGGGGAACGGTGGCAATTCTGGCTGGCAGCAGGCGCCATCGACGTCCTCACCTCGTTCAGCGCGGCTTCCACGCCGCCCTGCTCATAGGCGTGTGCTGTGTTCGCAATCGCCTGCGCCGTCTGCTCCTTTGCGATCACAGCGTGCTCGGAAGACAAACAGCGGACCCCATGGGAAGAGGCTACTGAGGGCTCTGATAAAGAATGGCACAAAGGAATCAGCATGTGATGATAAGCAATGTCTAGAACACTCTGTAAAAAGGCAAGCAAAACAGACACGGAGTTTCATTTACAGCCCTTCTAACGGGCCTTTAAAAAACTAACCCTGTGCGGGGCGCCTGGGTGGCGCAGTCGGTTAAGCGTCCGACTTCAGCCAGGTCACGATCTCACGGTCCGTGAGTTCAAGCCCCGCGTCAGGCTCTGGGCTGATGGCTCGGAGCCTGGAGCCTGTTTCCGATTCTGTGTCTCCCTCTCTCTCTGCCCCTCCCCCATTCATGCTCTGTCTCTCTCTGTCCCAAAAATAAAATAAAACGTTGAAAAAAAAAAAAAATTAAAAAAAAAAAAAAAAACTAACCCTGTGCAAATTTCCCCTTGGAACTAGGGAATCGAAGAGGTATCTACTTCAACGAGAGCCCACGGGTGGTTCTGTACAATTTAATGTGCTCCCAACTTTGTCCTGTTTCTTGATGTCGAGGAGCCTTACCACAAACTGCTGCTGGTTAGAAGAGAACGCCCTTGGAGAACCCTTATTAATCCCATCATACCTTCTCCTACAACCCAGGAAACATGTGAAAACTGAACAGACTGAAAGTACAGGGAGCTGGTCTTTCTGATATTCTTTCTGCTCATCAGGAAAGACATTCTGAAGCCACAAGCTGTTCTGTGAGGTTGTGTAATACCCATGACATTTGAACTATACATCGTGCAGACTGGATGCTACTGGATCACTGGTTTGCGTGCCCTTCACCGATACCTGGGGATGTGGAGAAATCCTGGGACACTGAGCTGCTGGACGATTCCATCTGAGGGATTTTGCAGGACTGTTCTTCTTCCCACTCCTCGACCTCCTGCTCAAACCTCCAGTTATCTTCCTGAATGTAATGCTTCAGTTCAACAGACAGGGCATCCACTTCTCCCAACATCTGATCTGATTCAATTGGGGCCGCCTCTGAGTCAAGAGCAAAGACAGAGTTAAAAGGGAGTGCCATCCAGCAAAAGGTCACCAGGAATCAGAAGGTCCTTTCTAGAAAGAAGGAAAATAAGACACTCGGTCCTTTTTCTTACTCCATGTGAAAAATACATACATACATTCATAATCCAAAAGAAGGACAATATAAAGCCAACAGTCACAGCACACCAATAAGTGTACCTGGAAGATTAACAGGTAGGCATACACTGAATATCTGTTGAATGGATGGATGAATAAAGAGTAAGAATTTGGAATAGAGGCCAATCACTGGCAAAATAGCAGGAACGGACCAAACATTTCTTGGAAATCCAGAAAATCGTTAGATCCAATGGGAATTTCAAGCTGAACGGTTTTATCAATGTAAACAGTACAACTATTGTTGATAAGAATATCCATCTATGGGTGCCTAGACACTCAGTCGGTTGAGTGTCTGACTTTGGCTCAGGTCATGATCTCCTAGTTTATGGGTTCGAGCCCCACATCAGGCTCTGTGCTGACAGCTCAGAGCCTGGTACCTGCTTTGGATTCTGTGTCTCCCTCTCTCTCTGTCCCCCTCCCCTACTCACTCACACTCTGTCTCTCTCTGTCTCTCAAAAATAAATAAATGTTAAAAAAAATTAAAAAAAAAAAAAAGAATATCCATCTCAAGACGGTTAGAAGTGAATTCCAAGACATTTATACTGCCTCAAGTTTCACACATGTTAAGTGCTATCAGAAAGCCATGGGACACAATGCTTAGATGGTATATAATACCTAGGGGATAATTAAAAGCTTTGGGGAAAAATGACAAGGATATCAAGGGCATATTAAATTTCATTTCTAATCCTGTGACTAAATCAAAATACAAAAGCCTACAGTAGAACAACACATCTACTTCCTGGTTGCCATTAACTAGCCTTTTCGTTAGGAAAATGACAGCTTCCACTTATGTGTTTCTACAGTAGAAGAATGGACCATATGTGTAATAACAAGGCTGCCATATATACGACCAACAATAGTCCAGTCATTTGTACGCCCCCCACAAGCAGCTGTTCCCTCTTTCATGTGCAAAGATGCAATTATGAAGATCAGTTACTGCTAAGTGGTCATTCTCTCCATCCCCTGGTCCCCCAGCCACACTGCCAATTGGAAAGACAATGCACTCCCTGGACAAAATGCCTTCTGTGTTTTCTTACTTACTCAACAAAGTACAGCCTGAATATGAAAAGAAAAGGTTTTCCGCGATTTTAGATATGAAATGCTGGTCGCAAGACCTCTTTCAGAAAATGTGAAAGAAAGAAAGAGAGAGTAATGTAAATGGAAGGTGACAGAATTTGGAGTCAGAATTGGATCTGGAATCCTGGGCCTGCCAGCTGCTTACTGGCTGTGTGACTCTGGACGAGCAGAGTACCAAGAACATGCAGGTAATGAGTTCCTACTGTGTCTTTTAGAGTTCTAAATTATTAGAGAAATAAAGTTTGAAAGATGTAGTAAGGAGTAAAGTTCTAATATAAATGATAATTATGATTGCTCTTAGAATCAGTTGTATTATGAGGGGTATGAAATTATTCAGGCAAATCTACTCATAGAATCTAGCTATTCTCAAAGGACGCAAAACCATGTGCACAAAGATGGCACTAAAAAAGAAAAAAAATTAGAGACAATATAAAAGTCTATCAGTGGGAAGCTGGCTTAACGAATTATATACATATTTCATGCAATGGAATTATTATGTAGTTGTTAAAAAGAATGAGTTGGTTCTATTTATAAAGATATAGAGATCATTGGGGCGCCTAGGTGTCTCAGTCAGTTAAGTAAGTGTCTGACTCTTGGTCTCAGCTCATGTCATGATCCCATGGCTGGTGATTTTGAGCCCTGCGTCGGACTCTGCACTGATGGCGTGGAGCCTGCTTGGGATTCTCTCTCCCTCCTCTCCTGCTCATGCTCTCTCTCTTTCTCAAAATAAATAAACTTAAAAAAAAAAGAGAGAGATCACTAATACACATGAGTGATGGGAAAGATGCAGGATAGAATGGAAAAATATCCCATTTGGGGGGGAAATGGGGTGGGGACAGACACTGCTAGATAAAACCTAGCATGTGCCTAGATCACTTCCTGAATACTACATAAGAAACCTAAAGAACAGATATATGTTGGGCTCCAGGATAGAAGCAGGAAAGCAAACTTATTTCTTTTCATTCTATTTTGCACTGTATTTTTTAAGTGCATTATTACTTTATAGTAAATTCTAATTCAGGGGCGCCTGGGTGGCTTAGTTGGTTAAGCAACCGGCTCTTGGTTTTGGCTCAGGTCATGATCTCACGGTTTTTGAGCTTGAACCCTGAATCGGGCTCCGTGCTGGCAGTGTGGAGCCTGCTTGGGATTTTCTCTCTGTTCTCTCTCTGCCCCTCCCCCACCTACGCTTTCTCTCTCTCAAAACTAAATAAATTAGCTTAAAATTAAAAAAAAAAAAGTAAGTTCTAGTTTAATTATTTAAAAAAAAATTTTTGATGTTGATTTATTTATGAGAGAGAGAGACAGAGCACGAGCAGGGGAGGGGCAGAGAGAGAAGGAGACACAGAATCTGAAGCAGGCTCCAGGCTTCAAGCTATCAGCACAGAGCCCAATGCAGGGCTTGAACTCATGAACCCAGGAACTGTGACATCATGACCTGAACCCAGGTCAGACGCTTAACCGACTGAGCCACCCAGGCACCCCAAGTTCTAGTTTAAAAACAAAAACAAAAAGACTACAAGGTTGTTCCCTTCTGTGAGCAGTACAGATTCTCCCCATCTCGAACTTCCGTTAGGCTATTTTTACCTGCATTGAAGTGCGGCAGCTTGTCATTAATGTACATCAGACAGTAAGCACTAACGTTTCTCAGGCCCCCATAAGAATCTCTTTCAAGTTCTTCCCAGGAAGATTCAGTAACAGAGATGTCATTGTACTTGAGCCAGACTTGTCGGGGTTGATTATAGATATAGGCCCAGTAGTGTCCAGCATTGGCTTGTCCTTCATGAACGAGAACTGCGTGCAAGCGATAAGGCACCTGCAGAGCAGAAGGCATATTCTTGAGTTAGGTTAAGCAACGTGAACGAGAAAGTGTAGGCTATTACACTTCAAGCTTACTGCCAACTATGAGACATAAGAAAATTGCCTCTTTATACATGTGTTTGATATGGGGTTAATATCAAAACATCTTGCTGATTCCATAGGAAGCAACAAAACACAGCCTTGGAATTTACCAAATTATGTTTCAACTCATGAAGCTTTAAAACCACATAGCTGAACGAGATGGCATCTTTGATGACTCTTTAAATTCCTAAAATCCCAGAGCTGAAGTCAAAGATAATGCAGACCTATTTATCCTCCCAATTCCAAACTCAGTTTACCTAAAAATAGAATCACTTTCACCACTCCTGCTGAGAAAAGGTATACTGCGTTAGGGACATGTGGCAAGTTTAGTACTGGTCTTGCTCTGTGCTGATTTTATTTTGTACCAAATTTCAAGTTAGCACACTTCATCATGAATCAGTCATATGGTCCTCATATTTCTTCTTCCAAGGGATCCATCCACCTCTCTGGGGTGAAGACCCTTTCAACGACATACTTATTTGTTTCAATGTTTGAAAAGCATTTGTTCTTTTTCAATATGGAGAACACAGAGAGCAATACTTAAGGTGCCAAGTAAATATTGAGGAAAAAGGAAAATCAGCCAGAGAGTCAAGTTAAGCCTGTATTCAATCAGTATTTTGGCATGTTTTTATGGCAGTGAAATTTGTGAAATAATACGGAAGAGCAAATGAAGAAAACCCAAGATTTACATGGCGCGTTCCTACTGTGCCTCCATGAGACCTGGAATCAGACAGAGCTCTCCTCCTCCTCCAACCCTGCACACACGAGCCTCTGGCTGGAGCATCTTTTCCTCTCTGTGCCCACAAGGTTATTCTAAACAAAAGTGCATGTGGACAATAAGAATTTCTGCCCTGGCCACATTCCGTTCTGGAGTTATGAGGGAAATAAAGCTTGAAAGCACACTGCTAAACAAAGCATCACCAAGGACAGGATACTGTGGAAAGGGTGGGTAACCAGTCCCTGCCTGGGGTTTTCCTCACCACATGACTTAAACTACCACTTTATGAGAAATTTTTAACACTTGACAATAAACCTTTCTACTATATGAAAAAATACCATGGGCAAAATCAAAACAAGTATGTGTTAAATGTAATTGTTAGAAGATATATTCCCTGTTTGGGCCTAAAAATAAACAGCAAAATACCTATTTCTGTCCTAAGTCTATTCTTAGGTCTCAGGGAGGCTCCCGTTCAGTCTCAAAGAAAACTATCCAATTTTCTCTTTGATCTACCATTAGCACATGAGGACATGCCTTGACTACTTTCCCATCAATTTTCATTCTACCTGACGAAGGAGTGGGTCGCAATACATCTGCTCAATAGTCTGGGTAGTGCTTGCAATACAATTCTTTAAATCTGTTAAAAAAAACACACACACACACACACACAAAAAACTTAGTTAAAATGATTTCGTTCCATACAGCCAACCAAAAAGTACTGTGTCTCTATCCCTGGCGCTCTGGCGATTTCAAATTCTCTCTATGAGCCACAAAAGACTGGATGCTTTCAAAGCAGCTAATGCTTTAGGTTATGAAGGCTTTTAGTTCATCACAATTTGCATTAAGGTTTTAAAAAGTTCTCTCTTATAATTGGCACCAACATTTCCCCCAAAAGAAGCAGTCTCTGTTTAGAAAAAGACCTTAATGGGTCACTTTGGGTGTAAAAATGTATGTTCCTCATACGCGACTGGAGAGGAGAAGAAAGAGGTGAGATTTCTGTGATAAGAACTTAGGAGGGATCTGGATTTGATGATTTGATTTGATTTGACCAATGTGATTTGACTGATCTGATTTTTTTTTTTAATGTTGATTTATTTTTGAGAGAGAGAGAGAGAGAGAGAGAGAGAGAGAGAAAACGCAAGCAGGGGAGATGCAGAGAGAGAGGGAGGGGGACAGAGGATCTGAAGCAGGCTCCATGCTGACAGCAGAGAGCCTGATGCAGGGCTTGAACTACGAACAGTGACATTATGACCTGAGCTGAAGTCAGATGCTCAACCGACTGAGCCACCCAGATGTCCCTAATGATGATGATGATGATATTCATTCATTCATTCATTCTGCCCTCTAGATAAAAGGAGAAAGGAAGGGGAGGAGGGAAAGTGAGCAACAAGATGACAATGCCAAAGGACCTTTAAAAACAGAATGCTGAATGGGGCGCCCAGTGGCCCAGTCAGTTAAGTGTCCGACTCTTGATTTCGGTGACTTCGACTCCCGCATCAGGCTCTATGATGATAGTGCAGAGCCTGCTTGGGATTCTTTGTCTCCCTCTCCCTGCCCCTCCCCTGCTCATGCTCTTTCTCTCTCTCTCTCAAAAAATAAATAAACATTAAAAAAAAAAAACCATAATGCTGAATAATTCCATTTTACATTGTGTCCACTGCTCATTCTCTGCCTAATTAGCCTTCAGTAAAACGTACTTCATACAAGACTTTTTTTTTAATGTTTATTTATTTTGAGAGAGAGAAAGACAGAGAGTGAGCAGGGACACAGAGAAAAATCGTAAGCAAGCTCATGCACTGTCATTGCAGAGCCAGACACGGGGCTCAAACCCACGAACCGTGAAATATGACTTGAGCTGGTCAGACTCTTAACTAACTGAGCCAGCTAGGTAGCCCTAGACAAGCCTTTAAAAGTAGAAATCTAAGAGAGCTAAATTCTAAGTTTGGGTCAACAAAAGCCAGAGTTCACATGAACTATAGGAACAGAAATCAGCAGATGCGGAAAAATCCCAGCCAAAGGTGATCACGTGCATCTAAGCGTTCCAAGAGTTCCTAGAGATTTTGAGGAGTTTCTAGGAGGAGTCTTTCCACAGCTGTATAATGGGAGGAACCAAAAGTGCAAAAGAAGTCCCAATCCCCACGTCAGAATCATGCCTCTCTCCATCATTTATGCCTAACTTCCGGCAGAAAGGGAAAGAGTAACGGTCTGACAAGTTTTAAAAGAGCCAACCTTGAATATCTTGTTCAATCTCACTCCTCCACCTCTGAAGACAGGTCTTAACAAAGTTTATCTCATCCTCTGTGACAGTTCGAGGAGCCGGCTGTGCGGGCATTTCCATGGAAGACCGGGACGATGTAAATGGCTTATTCATTGCCTTAGACTTGGGTAGAGAATCTTCAGGAGAAGAAAAGGTACCTTCGACATCCTGAGAAGGGCTTTCTTTACTTGTACTGAAAGAGGATAAAAATCACATTCACATGATAATTTCCAAAATATGGCTTGGCCTCGGTTAATGTGCTTCATAAAGCTACCTGCTATATGGAAAAGTACAGCTATAATTTGGTGAATATTTGCTCAGTAAAGGCACTGAGCCAAACCGAGTCTTTATATGCATCGTCTCATTTAACACAACTTGCTGATGAGACAGATACTATTATTATCACCAATTACAACAACTATAACTATCTAAGGTTTAGAAAATTAAGCAATTTACCCAAGCTCCCCCATCTAGTAAATTATGGGATTTAAATCCAGATCTATCTGAGTCTATGGTTCATGCTAACTACTTCTTGTAAGAAGGGACAAGGGTAACTATCAGATGATTTCACTCACATGTGGAATTTAAGAAAAAACAGATGAACATAGTAGAAAGGAAGGAAAAATAAGATAAAAAGAGAGAGGGAGGCAAACCGTAAGAGACTGTATTTAATACAGAGAACTGAGGGTTGCTGGTAGGGTGTTGGGTGGGAAAGTGGGCTAATTGGGTGATGGGCATTAAGGAGGGCACTTGCTGGGATGGGCACTGGGTGTTATATGGAAGTGATGAATCACTAAATTCTACTTCTGAAATCATTATTACACTACATGTTAACTACCTGGGATTTAAATAAAATTAAATTTTTTTTTTAAAAACTGGAAACAGAGGGGCGCCTGGGTGGCGCAGTCGGTTAAGCGTCCGACTTCAGCCAGGTCACGATCTCGCGGTCCGTGAGTTCGAGCCCCGCGTCAGGCTCTGGGCTGATGGCTCAGAGCCTGGAGCCTGTTTCCGATTCTGTGTCTCCCTCTCTCTCTGCCCCTCCCCCGTTCATGCTCTGTCTCTCTCTGTCCCAAAAATAAATAAAAACGTTAAAAAAAAAATAAAAAATAAAAAAACTGGAAACAGAAAAAAAAATATATATATATAAAAAGAAGGGACAAGGAAGAAGGGTTCAAAGAAGACTGGACTGGGAGAATCAAGGAATCAACTACAGAGTTTCCACGATGCAGATGACTGAGTAAAATATATAGAAACAATAATTATGAAGTATGGACTTTTTTAATTCAATGGCTTCTAGAGATTCTATTAGCCAGGACACATACATCAATCCTGATCTGAGCTGGAAGAGAATCAGAGGGCTCGTGTCACTGGGCCTCCCTGTTCCTGCACTAGGTAAGCCCCTGTGGGCTGTCCTCTTCACTTTCTAGCTGTTTTTTGTTTGTTTGTTTTTCACATGTTTTAATTGTCTACTCAAGAATAAAGCTTTCCCTGAGGTTAACTTGGTTGAGTATCCTTAGCAGATGTGAGAATGAGATGTTCTGGAAGATCAGGGCTGGAGTGGCAGTGAGCTTACAGCTAGTTAAAAACCAGGCAGACCTGGTGGGGCAGGAACACCACTGCAGATGGATCAGAACCCTCTGAAACAACCCCACCATCCTGTGGGCAAGACAAGTGAGTGCAGCGCCCTGCTGGCAATCAGGAATACTCCCACCTAAGTAGGAGCAAACTCATCCCTTCAACGACAAAGAACTCACAGCCCTTGAGCTCTAATGGAGTGAGTGCTCACCAGGTGGGAAGATGGTGCACAGTTCAAATTAAACAAGCAAACAAACAAACAAAAAGCCATTTACTATTTCTTTTTCAGTATTTTTTAAAAGATTTTATTTTTAACTAATCTCCACACCAACGTGGGGCTCGAACTCACAACCTTGAGATCGAGAGTCGCATGCTCCACTGACTGAGCCAACCAGGTGTCCCCCCGCCCTCCCGCCATGTGTACTATGTTAAACATTTGTTTTCATTACCTCTCCTTGGATGCCAGGTCAGAAACTGGGCAGTGCACTGAAGAAAGCGGTAACGTCACGTGGTCACTTTGAGACGTGGAGTTTTCTGAGGCAGGTTTTGTACTGGCAAATTCGATAACGTATTTCAGCATGTCCGGGAGTGGAAACCGAGCTGGGCCTGAGCCGTACTTCACATACCTAAGATGCAAAGACAATGGTGCTCTGACTGGCCAGGTTTGTCTAGTGCTTTGTGGCTTGCTGACAAAAGGTCTGTCACTGTGCAGAGTCCGTGGAAAGAAAGGCTCATTCCTAAATGCTATATGGTATTCAATGCGTCACTCAAACAATCCAGAAGGCGAAAATTCTCTAACTACAAAAGTAGAAACTGGTAACAATCTATGTGATTACACCTGGCAGGAAACATTTCAAATGAGCTCCCAATTCAGGTCTTATCTGTTGTGCGTTCTCTTGATTCCAAACCACATGTAGGATCAGGTCATAAAAGTAAATTCTATGTCTTTAAGAAAAATAGATTTATTACCAGGACTCAGATCCACAGATCCACAAATAACACTAGTGAACTGGTACCCAAGGGTTATTCTTTGCTGCCCATTAGACCCCCTACTGAGAAATTAAGGAAAACCATAGAGAGCCAGCTGGAAATGAAAAGAAGGTGTTGATAAAGGTCAGAGTTTAAGAAAACCGACAAATCTTTCCTCTGCAGGGTCCCCAGCACCCTATTATTCATGCACTCATTCAACAGCATAGGCCAGCCATAAATTGTTGAAAGCTTCTCTGTGATCAGTAATTAATAAATATCTTCATTATATAACCAAAATAATTAACAAATTATTGTAATAATACCTAATATTCTGCCATTACCAGCACATATTAGACCCAATAAAAAGATACACTGTTAAAGTCATAAACTCTATAATTCACTATAGTGGACAGAATTTAAATGGGACTGGTTGACTGGTTGGTAAAGGCAAACGCTATAATTATGGGCTTCCATTTACAAAGGGATAGAGAGGCACTTCGTATTTTTCTTCTCCAAACAAAGTGAAAGAAAGAAGCAGGTACAGAACTAGGAAGAAAGAAAATTGTGTCCATATCAAAAAGGGCATTTTGAGGGGCACCTGGGTAGCTCAGTCAGTTCAGCGACCGACTTTGGCTCAGGTCATGATCTCACAGCTCGTGAGTTCAAGCCCTGTGTCGGGCTCTGTGCTGACAGCTCACAGCCTGGAGCCTGCTTCAGATTCTGTGTCTCCCTCTCTCTCTGCCCCTAACCCACTCACATTCTGTCTCTGTCTCTGTCAAAAATAAATAAACTTTTTTTTTTTTTAAAGGGCATTTTGAAATGAAATTGCTAGTGGGAAACTAAGTGTAATGCAATTCAAAGCCAAACATATGTTAAAGGGTAGGTAGCAAAGACACTTCATCCTCACTAATTTAAAGAAGGAGAATTAGCATCTGGCTACCACAGAGACTTGAGGCTTTCACTGAAAAGGATGTCAAATACTTAAACTCAGAGGAACCTTAGAGAACTGCACTATTCTTTAAATTTATTTTCTTGCATTTATTTCGGCTTATCTAAACTCGACTTACCTTTCAAGATCTACTTTCTCTATGAAGTCTTCCTTCCAGCCCCCATCTACCCCCTTCTGAACTTCTACAGGCCAGGACCTAAACTTCTTATCTGTACCACAGACATGGTTAACGTGTGTTCAGAAACACACGGTATTTGTCGAAAGAATTAATTTATGCGTGACTGGCCTGGACCAAAGGAAACATTTTCTTACTGGAAATGCAGCCAAGATATGATATGGCATGGGACTTTAAGTCATCATTTTACACATCATTTAAGTCATCATAAACCTCTTCCCAGGTATGCTGTACTTTAGTAGGGTACTTATACAAAACCTCAATGAGAATTTTTCTCTAAGAAACTTGTCTTCAATTTTCTGACGTCATCATTTTCCTGTTTGACTGAATTCCTTTAGACCAACTACTTCCTGTAATGCAGCATCTCTATTAAGCTAGTAAAAGTGGAGCGAAAGTAGTTTCAGAAAAGATGTCTAGGCTTTATGCTGAGGTATCTTAGAGAAGAAAGGGTGGACCTTTTTTGTTTTGTTTAATGATGGAAGTACTGCACGCAGCTGGCAAGAAAACTCAAAGACAAAAGAGTGTAAAACAAATTATGAAATTTACCCAGCCCGTCTCGGTTCTACTGCCTACTCGTATCCATTAAAAGTTGTCTTGTTATTGGGGCGCCTGGGTGGTTCCGTCGGTTGAGTGTCTGACTTCGGCTCAGGTCGTGATCTTGCGGTCCGTGAGTTCGAGCCCCGCGTCGGGCTCTGTGCTGACAGCTCAGAGCCTGGAGCCTGTTTCAGATTCTGTGTCTCCCTCTCTCTCTCTGACCCTCCCCCGTTCATGCTCTGTCTCTCTCTGTCTCAAAAATAAATAAACGTTAAAAAAAAAAAAACGTCTTGTATTTTTTCCCAGGAGCATGTCACACTTAGGTAAGCAATTAAAAAAAAAAATTTACCCAAATAAAGGTATCTGAGATATTAAAAGTCAGTTATTTTTTTTTTTTAAGATTTTTTTTTTTAAAGTAATCCCTACACCCAGTGTGGGGATCAAACCTATAACTGCAAGACCAAGAGTCACATGCTCCACTGACTGAGCCAGCCATGTGCCCTTTAACAGCCTTTTTATTTTAAGTAGTATCATACTACATAAAATGCTCCTATACTCTGTTTTAAAATCTAAGTAAGTCAGAATGCCCTGTTGGTTACTGGCAAATTGAGTTCTTCTGAGTTATAATACATCAGGTATATTTGGTCTTATAAAAACAAATTTTTCCAGCCTTACAAAGCATCAGTGAAACCTTAGAAGTAACATATAGTCACATGTAGAGTCCTTTAAATCACTTCCAGGACAGTCTGAGGAATTAATCCTCAGTTTAAGTCTATATTAAGACAAGTAGAAAACTAATCACTCTCATCGTGGACAAGCTCTTCCCAAGCGAGAGAGAGGAAGCTAAAGATGGGGACCTATAGATGCAGGGTCTTGGGCTGGTATGGAGAGCTGGTATGGAAAGTGCTGGAAATGACATTCCATGGGATTTACTTCTTAAATGCTGAATCATTGGGATCTGTCTTTACTAGAAAGGAATTACACTGACTCCTCCTTAAGAAATCATGGGGTGATGCCAAAGAAATAGTCAGTGCAAAACAAATAAACAAAAAGGGAAAGATTCCTCCATAAGAGAAAGGACTTTGTATGTGTCAGAACTATTAGCGCTTTGAACCATTTAGCAATGCTCCAAGTAGAATAGCTTTTTTTTTTGTTTTTATCTTTCCCAGATACTTCCACCTTCTCAAGACAGAGGGACTGGAGTACTGTGACAGTTACCTCTCTCATGTTTGTGAAAAAGATGACAAGGGAAGTAGAAGGAGTAAAGGGCTTTAGTGCACTGCTAATAACTGACTGCCTGAGTCCTGTAAGACCTTGGGACTACTATTTGCCCATAGATACTACCAGTTCATCTTAAACACTGCTTCCCACTTAGAATTTTTCTTAGCTATTTCATAAAACACGCAAGTTAATACTTAAATTCTGAATTAATTTTTAAATATAAGCAAATTATCTGATTTTAATCTTCTTTTATATTTCTAAGCACGAAGGTATCACGACTCACCTTTCCAGTTTTTGCTGCAGAACTTTTATTTCCTCCTTCAACTTTCGAATACACTCTCTCTTACTTCGAATAAGCTCTTTGCTCTTGTACATGTACCTAAGCAAATGATAACACCACAAACACCATTTACATTTAAAAGCATTGATAGCACACAGTGTCAGCAAACTAGGGATACAAAGGAACTTCCTCAAACAGACAAAGGACATCTATGAAAACACATAACTAACATGATACTTAACAGAATAGAAACAATTCAAGGATATCCACTCCTGTCTCTTCCACTAAATGTTTTTATTGGTGGCATGGCCAATGCAATAAGGAAGGAAGGGAAGGAAAGAAGGTAAGAAAGGAAAGAGAGAAAGAGAGAAAGAGGGGGAGGGAGGGGAGAAAGGGAGAAAAGGAGGAAGAAAAGAAAAGAAAAGAAAAGAAAAGAAAAGAAAAGAAAAGAAAAACAAAAAGAAAAGAAACAAAAAGAAAAGAGAAAAGAAATCAAGAAAAGGCATACAAAGGAAAGCAAAGGAAAAAGCAAAACTGCCTTTTGTTGCAGATGACAAATTGTCTACATAAAAAATACCGAAGAATTTACAAAAATGCATCAGAACTAGTGAGTGAGTTTAGTAAAGTCAAAAGACATAAAGTCAATTCAAAAACAGAGAGGGAAAAAAATCTACTGCATCTCTGTATGCTTACAAAGAAAAAATGGAAAGTAGAACTTTTTTAGAAACCACTATAACATCAGAAGCATTAACTGTTTAGGTATAAACTTAATCAGATATATGTAAGACCTGAACACTAAAATTACAAAACTCTGTCGACAGAAATTAATGATTCAAATAAAAGCAGCTATACCATGGTCATGGATTGAAGGATTCAAAATAGTTAAGATGTCAATTTCCCCAAATTGATCTACAGATTCACCATAATGCCAATCAAAATCCCAATAGTTATTGGTAATAACTGACAGGCTCATTCTAATATTTATCTAGAAATAGGTAAAACCAACCAAAATAAGACCAAAATAGTAAAAACAATTTTGGAAAAAAAAAAAAAAAGTTGGCGGATTTACATTATCTGATAACAAATTTACAAAAAGCCACAGTAATCAAGACAATGTAGCACTAGCTTAAGGTTAGACAATAGACAAAATAGAGACTCCAGAAATAGACCCACAAATATATGCTTAATTAATTTTTGACAAAAGTACCAAGGTAATTCAATGGGGGAAAGGAGAGTCTTTTCAACAAATGATGCTGGAATAACTGGACATCCACATGCCTCCTTTCCCTCTCCTGCAAAAAACAAAACAAAAACCCCCACACAAAACAACAACAAAAGAACCCTTATCTCATACTATATATAAAAATAAACTCTAAATGGGTAATAGACATGCATGAACATAAGAGCTAAAATTATACAATTTCTAGGAAAAAAAATGGAAGAAAATCTTTGTGATCTTGGGTTAACAAAGATCTTTTAGTTAAAACACAAAAACACAAACTGTAAAAGAGAAACTGATATATTAGACTTCATCAAAACTAAAAACTCCTGGTCTTCTAAAGACATTGGTAAGAAAATGAAAGAGACAGCACAGACAAGAAATATGTGGATCTGTATCCAGAATATATAAAGAACTCACTCCTACCACTCAGTATGAACACAACGAAGATAATTCAAAGGTGAACAAAAGATTTGAAAAGACGCTTCACCAAAGAAAATATACAAGTGACCATTAATTAAGCACATGAAAAGAAATTCAACATGGTTAGCTATCAGGGAAACATATATCAAAAGAAAAATAAGATATTCCTACAAACCCACTAGAATAGCTAATATTTAAAAGATGGACAATTCTAATTATGGGTGAGGATTTGGAGAAAATGGAACTCTCATATACTGCCGGTAGGAATGCAAAATTATACAGACACTTGAGCAAACAGTTTGGGCATTTCTTATACATTTCAACATACACTTTTCATACAACCCAGCAATCTCACTCCTAGGTGTTTTACCCAGAAGCACTAAAAACCACACTGAGACTTTTAGGAAAATATTCATAGTAGCTTTATTCATAATGGCTTAAAACTGGATATATCTGAAACGTCTGTCAACTGTTAAATGGAAAAAATATTGGATTACTGCTACATTGGAGTACTACTCAATATGGATGAGTCCCCAAAACATAATCCTGAGTATAAAAAGATAGCCACAACAGGGAACATACTGAATACTGATGTCACAATGGGCATTCTAGAAATGGCAACACTATAGGGCAAGAAAACAAGTTAAGTGGTTGCTAAGGCCTGGGGATGGGGAAAACGGATTAACTGCAAAGGGGCATGAGGAAACCTTCTGGGGGACGGAAATATGACAGACTGTGCTGGTGGTTACTTGACAATATTATTTTACTAAAACTCATTGGCTGCACACCTAAGAATGTACGATTGTTTTGCATGTAAACCATACACTGATAAACTAGACCTTAAAAAGATTAAAATCCTATAATGTAAGTCTGTCTAGGATTTTTCTTTTCCATGAATACAAATGGTATTCAGATTAGAAAGAAATACACTGTGGCTACTTCACACACTGTTCTTCACCCGAGAATTAGCAGGCTTTCACCTGAAGCCTAGCTACTCAAACTGTGGTCCCCAGATCAAAACCATCATTAGCATCACCCCGAGAGCTTCGCAGAAATGCAAACTCTTGGGCCCTACCCTAGATCCAATGAATTCCATTAATCCGTATTTTCATATTATCAAAACCTCCAGGAGACTCCTATGCACAATACACTTAGTAAACTCTCCCCTCTCCTTCTGCAATACATCAAGAAGACAACCCATCACAGAACTCACCTGTCCATATAAATGATCTGAGGAAATTCCAGCTTATTGTGAATTTTCTCTGGCTGACCGAGTGACTGATTGAACTCAAATCTTGAGAGCTCAAAGGTCAACACTGGAGGCAGCTTTGTAAACCAACGCTATGTCAGAAGCAAAAATAAAGAAGTTAATTTGAGGAAATAGCAAAACCCAGATTTAAACTTTCTTCTTCTGGTATAGAATTTATATTCAAATCAAATTCACCCTGGAGTTTTTTGTTTTTTTTTAATCCCCAATACTAAAATGACCACTTAGAATCATGCCCTCTTAGAGAATATGGCTAAACATTCCTCAAGTTTCCATATTTACAAGCCAGTCAACATTTTACTCAACTATCGTCCTCAGAAATAACCACCCTTAAATGCATGAACTGCACCAAGAATCTACACAACTGATTCACTACGTCATCAGTATTCAAAAGAGGATCAAAACCTGAAGAAAATGGCTAGCCTAACCAAAGAATTAGAAATTATGACCTAAGCAGCATATAACTAAGGAGACAATTATCTCCATGAAATCAGCTCAAAACACTAATATGTGTGTTCACAAGCTATTCAACATAATTTGAATCCCCTTTATTTCTAAAAAAGAAACTTGAAATGGCCTCATGATTCTGGAATCATGTTTCTGGAAAAAACCTCTGAATTCTAAGAATTCACAGATGTCTTATAAGGGACCCGGTCAAACTACCTAGATGTTACCTTGAGTTTCAAGGAAAGAAAGCACAGACTTATAAAAAAGATCTCAACTGTTCCTGATCCCAAATGAGGAAATGCTAACCCAGGAAAGGCATTCCTGCTCAATTCACCTGTCTGCCAGAGGTCTGCAAGAACAGCTTTACAATGCTCCCTTTACCAAAGGTGCACATGGCTAAGCTCCCTCCACGCACCCTTGTTGGCATGAGGTGAATCCGGACAGCCTGACTACCTCAGGGTCAATCTAAGTAAGGATAAGAGTTTTCTATTTTCTTT
The DNA here is from genome assembly GCF_016509475.1 of Prionailurus bengalensis. NCBI lineage: Eukaryota > Metazoa > Chordata > Mammalia > Carnivora > Felidae > Prionailurus > Prionailurus bengalensis. The sequence continues at coordinate 11,815,879 of NC_057346.1, forward strand.
TATACCGAGTTCCCATTCTGGAATAAAGGTCTCCAGAGATCTAAGGAGCTTCCCTTCTGTAAGAGCACACATCAGCCGAGCATGCGTGGGACAAATGCTGTGCCTCCCGACCCTGAGTTAGAACTTTCCTTGGAAAGCCGGGAGCCGGCAGCTCTGGCCTAGGTCCCACACTGCCCTATGGCTGCCTAGCGCACTTTGACAAGGCTCATGTCAGGCTCCCGATGTGGATTCAAAAATAGTCAGCAACTGAGTTGGACTCACATAAGCCCACAGCTTCGTTTCAACACACGTGATGAAAGGAGAATGATCCAAGCTGTGTGGTACTGACAGTGATGCTCCAAATTCACTAATTCTTAACCCAACTGGAATCCTGAGGTATTGCTTACCAGTGCTCTCCCTCTAACTCCCCCCCTTCTTTCCAACCCACAAAAATAAACGAATATTAAACTTGAAAAATGTTAAAAGCAAAGGCAGAATTTACTATGAAGAACAGTAAATATTATAAGAGGGAAAATATTCTAAATGGCATACCATAGGAGTTAATCACTGTACTTTTACCCTCCGAAAATATGGAGGCAGTGGGTTCTCCCTACTCAGGTACAGGTAGGCTTCAACAGAAAAAGAGAAACTTGATCATACTTAAAACATCAGAAGCAGCATACAACCTTTATATGATTAACTCAAATTCACACTTTTGGTAAAGAATTCATTTATCAAACACTAAGACTCACTAATGCATAGCAACTCGTAAGAAACTTCAGACTAGTTCACCATGTGTTAAATGTAAAGTTAGCTACTATCTGATGGGAAGACAGTTTGCCAAAAAGCTCAGTCCTACTTAACTGGCTCTGTCACTGGCACAGCAAATAAAAATGTCCAACTTACCTCTTGTCCATACTTCACCGAATGATCGGAAGGAAGCAGGTCAATGTCCCCCTCCACCATGGCCCCTTCCAAACATTCGTCTAAGTTGCGATAACCATTTACCTGAAGGGGATACTGGCCGAAGGTCTCATTGTTACAAAAGGGCTTTCCTAGGCAAAGAAACAGATTGCTCTTTTAAAGACATCACTGGTATTATCTGAAGCCTGTTTTTCTGGCACCACAGAGACAGGTTATCTTCTTACTTCAGCAACTTGCTGAGAACCGGTTAGAAGTGCACGTGAGCCTGTGGGCCACCGCCAACGACCAGCAGATCCTGGTACTGGCCACAAACGACTGCCATGACCTTTCTTTCACAAAAAGAAAGACCACCAGACATTACGTGCCTCCTGATCAAGGACTATCCCATCCCTTGTGAATTCGTCTTGCCAAAAAAAGCCTTACCTGAATCTGGTCAAACTCTAGATCCAACTACCCATTTGTAAAAAGAGGAATAGAGAGGAGTGTGTTAAACTGTATCATGGGTACGCAAGGGGAGAAATTTCAGACTGTGGGGAATCCCAAAAACAACCTGGTTTCTTAAATTTTTTAAGTTTATTTATCTTGAGAGAGAGCGAATGAGAGGGCACACAAGGAGGGGAGGGGAAGAGAGAAGGAGAGACAGAATCTCAAGAAGGCTCCACGATGTCAGCACAGAGCCCTATGTGGGGCTCAAACCCACGAACCATGAGATCATGACCTGAGACAAAATCAAGAGTCAGAGGCTTAACTGACTGTGCCATCCAGGTACCCCAAAACAACGTGGTTGCTTAAAATATACATTTCAAGGAGGAAAAAAAAGATGGGGGAGAGTGTACGGATTTTGTTACGAGACTTAAAAGATGTATCAACCAAATATAAATGATCCACATTTTGATCCTGATTAAAACAAACTGTAAAAATAAACACTCATTCCCTCCCCCCAAATATATAGCATTATAAAACAACTTGGAAATCTGAACACTGACTAAATATTTGATATTAAGAAATGCTACTTTTTTGGAGTGAATAGTGGTATTGGATTGTTTTGAAGAGAATATCAGAGGGGTAAGAGAGAAAAACGACTTAGGGAATGTCTGGCCATGGGCTAATGGTTGCCGAGTTCACGTGGGTTTTTACACTGCTCTATCTGCGTGTGCTAAAAGTTCTCCACAGTTTAAAAAGAATTAAAATTACACACCCAACATGCAGCTTAGATAAGCCTCCGTAGCAGAGAAACATGTTTTGGCAGTCTAACTCAATAAAGCCTTTTGAGATTAAACACTACATTGAAAAAAACAACACAGAGAAAATTGAGTTGCGTCACTGTGACGGACATTAACACTGGACGTAGGCTGTGCAAACATTATACAATTTAATCTAACAATTCTGAGACAGACACTATGCATGCCCATTTTACAGATGAAGAGGCTGAGGGTCCAGGCACTCACACCGTTTGTCTAGGATTACACACACACTAAGAAGGTAGAACCAATGTTCAGACCTGGGACTGCCTGACTCGAAAGCCTTTTCGAGTAATACAGATACGGTCACAGGTCTAGAATCAACATTGAGAGGAAAGAATTTACCTTCACGAACCCCTTCAGTGAGGAAAGTCCCGTAGAATAGCTGCACCATTGGGTTTTCAGATTTGTTCCTGGGATTGCTGCTTTTAAAAAAAGGAAACAGCTCTCTATCATTTGGATCAGATAAGCACTGCACTAAACCTAATCATCATTCAAAAGCGAAAACAGTACATTTTCATCGACCTCCAAAGAGCCAGGTATGGTCTAAAATAAGTAACGCGTTAAATCAGTTTAAACACTCATGGAACAAATATATGGGCCTGATCCCTGGCTGTGAGGAGCTGAAAGTCTAACAGGAGCGTCCCACATGCAGAAAAATACATGTGTCTTTATACAGTTATTATATATAAGAAGTGACAGATGTATACGAGTTACAGAACAGGACAGAAGTAAGAATCAACCCTCTTGAGCAGTTATGCAAATAAACACAAAGTTTTCCCAGGGGCACAACAGAAATGAAGGGAAACAGTTTATTTCTACAAGCCCATCTTAAATGGTTACTATGTAAGCTTCCATGTACAAAGCTGTCCTATGATGTACAGGTCTTTTACTCAGCATTAAAACAGTTTAGAAAATGTCTCAGCATCTGTGTTCGAAAAGGGATCCTTGTAGTCTTTGCCCGGAATTTCACTTCCGAAGTTCGTTTCAGTGACTGAAATGATTAAATTCAATGTATCCATGTGCTACCACCACGCTCACATCTAGGATTGATCTGACTTTTAAATACATTTTGTAGCATGGGCTGTGACTTCAACAAAGTTAAGAGTTCTGGCCCTTCGGTAAAAAGCTGCGGGTCAAGATGCTTATCTACATCCTCAGAGGCGAAAAGCAAAGGCAAGGAGGATACAAAATGACAAGTATCTGAATGGTGACCCTGTGAAGTTTGGCAAAGCCCAGTAATTTCCGCTTGAGAAGCAAAACCCTGTCCATTCCCCGCTTCCCCATATTGCAGTTCTCCCTGGACCACTGTGAGTAGGAAGGCCGTACAAACGAATCCTCAACACTCACTTAACGTTAACAGCTAGCTGGAATGCGTCCTCCAGCCAATCCAGGAGCTTGTGTGTGAATTCACTCACATCTTGCTATAAGAGAGGCACAAATTGCAGAAGAGTTAGACCCAACACTATAGGAAATGAAAATCTGCCCTTATCCCACCAACGAGTAAGACACCACTGCTGTGAAAGGACTTCTTTACCAAGCAAGGACAGATATCATGAAGCTAGGAGCACTGGAAGGCAGCTCTTGCAGACAGACAGAAGGCAGCTTCTGACTAGCTTATGGCCAGAGAGGAAACTGGAAGTTCACCACTTCTGGCCACATCTATTTGTAACCAACCAGCAAACAAATTCTTCCAGGTAGGCTTTAAAAAAAAAAAAAAAAGTCCACAGAATGGACTACAGTGCTCCAGAATAATATGAGATCTGAACAGAGAAAGGAAAGTTTTATGAAATGTTTTGAGAACTTTGTAGGACTGTAAGACCTTTAGATAAACAGAGGGAAAAATCAATTTTATACAGAAGGCGCTGCTCTAATAGTGACGGCTCTGTTTTTTAACACAAGGCCGGGAAAGGGAAGTCCTACTGCCTCGAAGAGAAAGATGGCTCAGAAAAGCTGCTGAACTTAGGTTTAGATGATATTAAAAACAGGATTTCTATCGGGGCCATCCCAAGGCAAATGTGCAGACAAAGGGCTTTACTTTTGTCAGTGACCCTTTGCTATGATTCGCTGAGATATTTTCCAATCTCCTCCTCTCTCCTCCAACAGCCCCTGTGTACTTGGACCCGGGACACTTCCGGTCCTTAGTCATGTTCAGGGCTGACTACATGGCTGAACTGGGGCAACATCAGAGTAGTATCCACAAGGCAGGACTTCAAACATCACAGGGTTTGAGGGAAAACACGAGAATCACAGGCTTCTCGCACCTGCTGTTCCTCAGGTGATCGGAATGCTCCCTTTAAGAGATCCAGGGCTGCGGAAGGGTCTACAAATTTGCGATTTGATCCCATCATCAGAGCAAACAAGTACTGAAGCTCTTGCATAAACACGATATTTCTCTTTTCCTGTAGAGGAGACAGCAATGTGTGCTCTTACAACCCTTCACTTGGAAAATTATAACATACGAAAGAGAACCGTTGTCACTGATCCCTCCCGAATTCCTATTTACCTAGATCTAGAGCAGTGGGGACTCAAACTATGTGACTCATACTCTGTAAGGTCCGTGTGGGGATTGCCTTAAACTGAAGACTATCTATGTGGAAGCCTGAAAGGGAATACTGTCAGAAAGGCAAAAATGTTTACTTTCCTAAGCTGCTGCCCTCCCTCCTGTTAGGAAAATGCATCCCCGAGGTGAAATCCTGGGAAGGGTTAGATCACCGGCAGAAGGCCACGTTGTTTGGCGAGAACCCACCATAGGCTCTTCTAGAAGGATCCAGGCCTCTGGCACCAGGTCACCCATTCTGCATCACTCACCCTCAGCTGCTAATGAGCAGTGAGGGACCCCTCACACAGAACGAGTGTTTCTGAACCTTCCGCTCAGAAGCAGAAAAGTCAAGGCTGCCAGGATGACCGACCGCTTTCTTGGATACGCTTTTCTAATTTTATTTTTACTTAACTTTACGTTTTTGCAGACCCTTGTTTCGTGTCACAAAGAAGGAAAAAGGCCATTTGGAAATGAAAACAAATACTAGCACGAGCCAAAAAACATCACAGCTGTCAGCTTTAGCCAAAATTTCAAAGCCTTTGGGACGCAAGGGACTAAGCAAGAGTGAGGATTTCTCCACACCAACTCACCGTGTGACTTGGACAGTTTTCAAGTACATTCTGTGGCAGGCTATAGCTGAGAACAAGTCTTCGAAATTCAGGCAGTTGGAAGAGAGACTGAAATAAAGAAAGAGATTCCTAGCCTTTCTTTCAAAATAACTGCAGCCAAAAGATACTTTTTTTACCTCAGAAGTGCGTATGACTGTCACCTGCTATTTCTACTTCTATGCTTAAGGAAATGATGAAGGCTCCGTGTAATTTAGCTGACCAAATGAATCCTTTTAGGGGAAAACCAGAAACAACATGATGGCTAACAACAGAGATAGATTAAATAAGCTATAGTACATGTGCACAATAGGCTATTATGTAGTCATCAACATTGTAGAGAAAATGTTTCTGGAACGTGGACTAAGACACAGCAGTGGAACTGAATGCCTAAGAGCTACAAGGTTAACACGGAGAAATCTCAGAGCTATGTTCCGTGGAGGTCGAAGTTCCAGAAAAACAGAGTATGAAATGGTTGATAATAAGGTTAAATATATATAAGACAATATGGCACATTGTTTAGGGACCAGGCAGTCCAGGGACTTGTAACGTTTATTTCTAAAGCTGGGTGCCAAGTATAGCAGTGGGTGCTATTCTCCACTTTGTCATAGGAACCACTCTTTTTTTTTTTTATTTTAACAGCAGATATCTCCGGTTTATTGTCTGTAAGTCATACATGTTTTGACTATGAATATCTCTTGAGGGTTAAAGTTTTTACAAATCCCTTGTATGAAGAGAACTCCTCATCCCCATGGACTCTGCAGATGAAGACCCCTCAGGCCTGCTCACTGGAAGCCTGGAAGCAGCATCCAGGCAGACCACAGGCCTGCGGCTTCCCTCCCACTGTGACGACCCGACTGGGGTTCAACCGCCAGGGGGAGCATCCCGCCGGGCAGTGCTGGTGAAGCCTGGTCACGCTACTGCACCAACGGTCTGTCTACCTGGAGCCAGGGCGAGACCTCTCTGCTCCACACTCAACCTGCCTCCCTCTCTCCCCACCTCACCTGCCCCTTCCCGTGGTCATTCCCACTCTGCTCACGGCACCAGACCATTTCCCAGGGCTTCTGTTCCACCACGAGGAAAACGGCCTTACATTCACAAGTCATTCCGTTCCGCCTCCTCTCCTTCGCCGGAATCTGGCTTTCCTCAAAGACACCGGCATCTTAAAAGCCATCTAAGTGTGAGCTAACATTACGCTTCCCAATCCAGCGTCAGTACGACCCTCCAACATCTGCTGCTTCTCCTCTATTCTCTGTGTCACTTAACTACACACTCCTCCTCTACTCATCAAAGTGCAGAACTTCAGAGGAATCTTCGAATCCTTTCTTTGTTATCCATCCGCATCCACTGAGGAAGAAGTCACTTGGACTCTGCCTCCAGGGGGTGCTCTTCGTAACTACCTCCTCCCCACCATCCCTACCAAGTGCTCATCAGACTCCCCTCACCTCTCACCTGGGTCACTGCTCATGGTCTCCCTGCCTCCAGGGACCCCCTCCCTGCCCGGATCAATTCACTTGCCACACAGGTTCCTCTGTCTTCCTGAGACGACAGAAATAAAGCTGCTGATTCACGGACACCTGCCACAGGGCCACAGCTCTTCCTCTCCCAAGTCCTGGCCACACCCAACAGAACAGGACATCCTGTTAGCTCGGCCCTCAGAATAAATCAAGAATCCAACCTCCCCCAAGGCTACCAGCCTTGGGTCCAGGCCACCATCACCTCTCACGTGGGCAACGGTAGCAGCCTCCTGTGTAGCTTTGTCCACCTGTCTCTCACCACCTGCATTCTGTTCTCCCCACAGTAGCCACAGTGAGGAGACAGAGTTCATCACTGCTCTGCTCAGAACCCTCAGTGACTCCCTCCTCTGCTCCTGGAACCCCAGCCCCTCGGGCCTCCTGAGCGCCGTGAGCACACCAAGCCCACTCCCACGTTGGGGCCCTTGCTCTGTGCTTTCCTCCACCTGGAGTGTTCTCCCCCGAAGCTGCCTGGCTCACTCCATCACCTCTCAAGTATCTGGCATCTGTGCCAACCTCCTCCCTTGGGCGAGGCCTAAGCAGCACAGTTTATATTGTGCCCTGATTCTCCCATCTCCTCTGCAGCAATTCGGCCATGCCTAACCTTGCTCTTGTTTCTATCACGGTGATCACCACCTAATGTGTTCTGTAAGTTTAGTTAACTAGTTACTTTTCCACTTCACTGCTCTTTGTGTGTCTTGCCTCACGAGAATTTAACTTCCACAAGCCCAAGGCTCTGTGTTGGTTTTACTCATTCTTTTATCTCAAGGGCCTAGAACAGGGCTACACACACAGTGAGTTTTCAACTAACATCTGCTGAGGGAACACAAGCACACCCATTCAGCCCGGGACCCCTTGGCTTTGTGAGCATCTTATGTCTAGGGACACATTCCTCCCTTCCATCTCTGCGACCACGTCTGAGGTCACACGCAGGGTGTATCAATTCCAGAGAAGCGGCCAATTCTCAGATCACAAATTCGGAAAAGCCCGCTCTTGGACCGCAACCTGTCTTCCAGCGTTACTGATCCAATTGCCCAGAGGACATCTGTTCTTTGACTTTGTCAAAGACCCAAGCCAACGGACTCCCTTCTGTTCTGCCTGACCACCAGTCCCTTCCTGTCTCCAGCTCTGATTCCATGGTCTTTAACCATCCCCCATTAAATCCCCAAACTGCCCTTGGCATCAAACCCAGCAAAGCCCCCAACCTAAATAATGTTCAGTTTCCACCTAAGAGTCTCAGAGCGCTGCTAAGAGAAAGTCCCGATAAAACAGGCCATCCTGACGTCAGTACGCATGTAAGGTCAACACCCTGAAGCAGACCTTCACATTCGTGGAAATCCTACTACTATGTTCTGGTGCCGACTGGCCTCCACTGTCCACAGCAACCGCCCCTTTAACCCGACGCCATCCCTTCTCCAGGGACTCAGAAGAGGGCTGCTTACCTCACAGAGACGATGATCTGAAGCCACTTCAGCTGTAATCTGCAATGTGCCTTTCTTCCTTCTCCTCTCCCCTATTACTCCCCTGCCCTTTTCCTACTCGGGGCTGATCCCTCCCTCCAGGCTCTAGATCCTGTCTTCTCGGGCTTTCTCAGAAACCTTACTTTGTGATCCTCTCTGTGCCTTTTTTTTTTTTTTTTTAATTTTTTTTTTTTTTAATGTTTATTCATTTTCTGAGAGAGAAAGGGACAGCGTGGGCAGGGGAGCGGGAGAGAGAGTTGAAATGTGAGGATCCAGAGTGGGCTCCGTGCTGACAGCGGAGAGCCCCCTCTACGCCTTTCAATATGCCCACAGGCGAGAAGGCTGAGGAGGGTGGGAGGGCAGGCAGGGTCCTCAGCCTCTCCCCCCTCCTCTCTGAAAGGACTGACTGAGGTCCCGAAGTCCACATTCCTTCCTACATGCTACCCTCAACACAGATGCCTGCCATCTTCGTGAAATGGAAGCAGATCAGCTCACTTCACTGCTCTAAACCTTCCAATACTTTTGCACTTTCCTAAGTCCTCATCGTGATGCTGAGCACCCCCCGCCTCACCTCCACTACCCTTCTGAGATCATCACTGTCTGTTCCCTGCCCATGAGCACTCAGTTCTGCCTTCTTTCTAGTTCTCAACACATTCAACAAACTCCTAAACCTGGGTCTTTTCACTTGCTGTTCCCTCTGCCTACCGTGCCCTTTATGTAAGTATAGGGCGCATCCCCTCACCTCCTTTAGGTCTCTGCTCAAATACCCTCCTTTCCAGAGAGGCCTCCTTCCCTGCCCAGCTCCTCTTACCCTCACTCATCTTTATGGCACTTCTCACCACTTGATATGTATAATTTACTGCCCATCCTGCTTTTTTCAAAGTAAACTCTGTGTTAACGACTTTCCTTTATTCACTGCTGTTTCAAACCCAGTGCTAACACAGGGCCAGGCACAGAGTAAGCTGCAAGAATCTGGATCCTACGTGTGGAAAGGGAGGCCTCCGTTTTTGGCTGAGCCGCTGGGGAGAGGTCAAGTATCACAAAGGGGAAGACTGGAGGGGCAGGGTCAGGTGCCACACTGTGGCCCTACTAAGTTTAAGATGCCTGGGAGGTACTTCCAGAGAGGCAACACTCTCGAGGGGGGAATTCGTCAACTCCGTGGGCTCTATCACCGTGTGTATAAGCCACTGACTCCTACAGTGGCATGTGTAGCCCACACCTTTTTCCTGAACGGCAGATTCAAGTCAGTACCGGTTTATACGCATCTCCGTGTCGCACCTTAAACTCAGCATGTGTAGAACCGAACTGAGATCCCTCTCTTCACACACACCCAAATATTCCTCTTCCGGCATCTAACTATCCTATCATCCACCTAGTTTCTCAAGCTAGAAACCCTGGAGTCTTTCTCAGCGGTCTCCTGCATATCCCCTCTGTCCAACCTCTCCCCCAGCACCTGTAGATCTGATCTCCTGCATAACTCTAGAAAGCTTTTCTCCCCTTCCACGGCTTACACTGCTTCCCTTTTCCAGGCCGCCATCTTTTCCTGCCTGGGTATCTGTGTCCCAACTGCTTTCTCCTTATTAACTCTGCTGTAATACGTTTTTCAGTCAAAATGCTGATCCAAACCACCTATTTGACATATTTACAAACGAATTTGCAACCACAGGGTATTTTGTTTTTAGCATTGCCTAATTTAGACACCAGAGCATCTAGACCCAAACACAGGAGAGCAAAACACAATAATGCCATGTGGGAAAACACCAGTTTTATACCTCTGCTTCCATTTCTCTAAGCTGGGTTTCTCACATTTCAACTCGATAAATGACAAAGTTGTTTCCAAAAGACACAGTTGTTTCTTAAACACATCATACCTGAATAACAGCACTAAACCAACATGTATTGCCAACATTCTTCAGTCCAACTGGCCAACCATCAACTCTCCTCCAGTCGTTGGGATTGGGATTTTCTCCCCAGACTTCACAGCGTTTTCTCTTTGAGCGTTTAGTTTCTGCAGAGGCTGCCTCGCGCATCCTATAGTGTGCCAACATACCACACAACAAAAAAGGAAAAAGTTAAAGAACAATGTATTATATGGAGAATCATGGTCATCTTTCATAGATAATTCGAAATGCCAGATACACTATTTCCTGGGTAATCACTGGGCTATATAGTAGCTATAACATTATAATCTAAATGAAAAGTAAGGTTTAGACATGGATGCTAACCCGTCCGTAACAGAGATTATTACCAATAAGGTCCATGATGGAACCGAGCTGACACTCAAGACTATTTATGGCTGCCGTATCAAAGGATTCAGATTTCAGCAACAGTGACCTATCTCAGACCTTGCCATTGAGAGGCAAGAGAGACACTCTGCTAGAGATAAGAGCCTTCAAATTGCCTAGCACACAAAACCTGGCCCTATGTTTTCCTGAAACAACTCAGCAGTGTGAGGGAATAAACATGTCCAGAAACTGACAGGCCTCCACTGGAACTAGATGTTTATGAACAATACCAGTCAATCATCAAATTAGTACTAATTCAAAAAAGATATGTGTGGTCACTTCTGAGACGGGGTAGTTGAGCGTTAACTCATTTTCAAAGAGCCAACAACATAACCTTCACTGTGTACGAAGCCTCCAAGTTTATGAAGGGGATACATACTGTCAGATGTTTGTACTAGGATGGGTTTTCTCTCCCTCTCAAGTGCAAACTACGAAGGCCTGCAGGCCTCTACTCAAAGGCCACATCTACTCTAAGACCTTTGCCGTATTTGGCTTTGTCAAAAAGTAAACCAAAAAGTAAGCTAATGGGAATTTAAATTTTCTCCTAAAAAAATTTCATTTGGATACAATTAAAAGAGCTTGGCAGAACTGTCCCTCAGTGGCATCCACAGCTATTACTGCCTCTGACCTACATACTATTGTGAGGAGTAAAGATGATAAATTGCATAAATAACCTGTTCAGATCTCTTCCATCAGCTTGAATGTTGGGGGACTCCAACAGACTCAAAGCAATGGCAGCCTGTAGGTCATCTTTGTTATCATGAGTAAGGTCTATCACTTCTGGAAGATAAACAGAAATTTAATTAATCTATATGTAGGAAACAACAGCCTTCTGGCTGTACAGTAGGAAAAAAGGCAAAAGCATTCACAAAACTAGATATGCTCCCTAGTTCTCACGACACTGGCTCATCTGTGGAACAACTTTATTACTCCAGGCCAGAGGCAAATGAGTAACTCACAGCTATACGGTAACCTTAAGATTAGCCAAAAGGGCAGGAATGATAAGCTGCTGAGAGGTAATGAATCAAATACCCACTTCTGCAGTCTTATTCCACAGAGTAAAATATACATCCCATATCTGGAGGTTAAATAGTTTATCTGTCATCATAAAACATCAGCTAAATATCAAACACATTCAAGGAGCAGATATTTTCAATCTCAAACAAACTCTTCTAGGGAATAGAAAACATACTCCCCAGGGGCGCCTTGGTGGCTCAGCTGGTTAAGTGTCTGACTCTTGATTTTTGGCTCAGGTCATGATCTTGCAATCCATGGGGTCGGGCTCTATGCTGACAGCATGAAGCCTACTTGGGATTCTCTCGCTCCCTCCCTCTCTCTGCCCCTCCCCCTCCGCTGCCTCCTTTCTATCTGTCTCAAAATAAATAAAATTAAAAAAAAAAAAAAAGAAGAAGAAGAAGAAGACATACTCCCCAACTCATTTTATGAAGTCAGCGTAACATCTAGGTATATCCCAAACCAGTCAAGAATCGTGAGAAAGGAAAAGCAACAAACATAAACACAGATGTAAAAAAAGAAAGAAGATATTAGCAAATAAAATCCAGTAATCTACCCCCCAAAATCAAATAGTAACACCACGCTGAGTTCATTGCAGAATGAAATACTGAGTTAACATTAGAAAATTACCATCAAAATACACTTAAAGGAATAATCATCTTAATAGATACAGAAAAAGTACTTAATAACATTCAACTCTATTCAAGAATAAAAATCCCAAGTCAACTAAGAACAAAAGAGAATATTCTTAGGCTGAGAAAGAGTACCCATGAAAAGCCCACAGCAAACTTTATACTTAATTGTGAAATGTAAAACACTTTTGTTTTATTAGTATTTTTTAAAATGTTTTATTTATTTTTGAGCAGGGTGGAGGAGGCAGAGAGAGAGGGAGACACAGAATCGGAAGCAGGCTCCAGGCTCTGAGCTGTCAGTGCAGAGCCCAACGCAGGGCTCGAACCCACAAACTGCACGAGATCATAACCTGAGCCAAAGTCGGACGCCCAACCAACTGAGCCACCCAGGCACCCCTCGGCGCAACAGTTCTTAACTGGGGGTGAATCTGCACCCTTCCCCTCCTAGGGACACCTGCCTACACCTGGAGATGTGTCTTCAGCTGCCAGTACCTGGGGGAGGGGGCGCTACTGGCATCCAGCAGGTAGAGGCCAGGGACACTGCTCAACATGCAACAATACACAGGATGGCCCTGTTCAACAAAGAATTATCTGGTCCCAAACGTCAGTAGCCCAAACATCAGAAACGCTATTCTCTGGGAAAGCAACAGAGTAAACAAACTAAAAAAGTCAACTAAAAGGTAGACTGGAAGGTGGGAAGGGCTATGGACGAAAAGTTATGCCAGGCCAGGATGCCAGGATGACGATGGAGGAGGTGAGAAGCGGTCGGATTTACTGAAGATCCTTTGGGAGGCAGGAGAAGAAGCAAGGAGCCAGACAGAGATGAAGCTTTGAGCCTGAGCATCTGGAAGGATAACTAAGTGGTCCTTCCCAGCGGTCTCTTTATATCCATTCTAAACTGCCCCCTCTGCTCCCCTGCCAATCTTCTCCTTTCTCCACACGGCAGCCAGGACAATCTTTAAATAGAAACTCGGTGCCTCCAGTCCCCTTCTCTGTTCACTCCCAAGGTTCCCAAATGCCTGGTGGGCGCCCACCATGATCCAAAAGGTCTACGATGACATGACCCTTCTAGTTCCTCTTGCTTCTCCTTCAACCCTACTCACCTCCACCCGCCGGCCACAGTGTACCTGATGCACCTCCTCAACACACCAGGCTCTGGCCTCTCTCCCCTAACTACCCTCCACTCCTGTCTGACCCTATTCCTCCTGAAGGCCTCTGTTTAGAGGCCATCTCCTCCAGGAAGTCTTCCTGGACACCCTCTGCTGGGTGAGAGGTCTTCTCTGGGCTTTCACACCACCCTGAAAACACATTTATTTTAAAACCAAGACAAAAATGCCTACCATCAGGACATACATTCACTGTGGTTCTGAACATTCTGGCCAGTTCTTACAAGAGGACAATAAAAGGGGAGCTTGGGTGTTTCAGTCCATTAAGCACCCAACTCCTGATCTTGGCTCAGGTCATGTTCTCACGGTTCAGGAGTTCAAGCCCTGCATCAGGTTCCAGACAGCAAGCGCAGAGCCTGCTTGAGATTCTCTGTCTCCCCCTCTCTCTCTGCCCCTCTCCCGCTCACACACACTCTGTCAAAAATAAATACATGTTTTTTAAATAAATAAACTCGTGCAACTGAATAAAAAAAAAAAAAAAAAAACAGGCCAATGTTAAAAACAGGCCAAGAATCGGAATAGACATTTCTCCAAAGAATATCTACAAATGGCCAATAAGCACATGAAAGGATGCTCAACATCATTAGCCATTAAGGAAATGCAAATCAAAACTACAATGTGCTATCACCCCGCACCCGCCAGGACGGCTGGTATCATAAACAGACAAAACAGGAAAATAACAAGTGCTGATGAGGATTTGGAGAAATTGGAGCCCTTGTGTGTTAGCTGGAGACGACACAAAATGGTGCAGCTGCAGTAGAAGTTTGAAGGAACCGACTCTGGCAGCCCTTCAAAAAGTTAAACATACAAAGCTTTAGGACATTGGACCGAGCAAGGATTTCTTAGGCCACCAAAAGCACAGGGAACAAAAACAAAAATTGGCAAATGGGACAAAAGCAAACTTAAAAAAAATTTTTTGTGCGCGAAAGGCTACAATCAATAGAGTAAATGGGGCACTTGGGTGCCTCAGTGGATTAAGTGTCTGACTTCGGCTCAGGTCATGATCTTGCAGTTCGAGGGTTTGGGCCCAGCATCGGGCTCTGTGCTGACGGTACGGAGCCTGCTTGGGAACTTCTGTCCCCCTCTCTCTCTGCCTCTCTCTCCTCTCCCAGGTGCGTGTGCACGCTCTTTCCTTCTCTCCCTCAAAAATAAACATAAAAAAAAAAGATGTAAATAGAATAAAAAAGCAACTACTGAATGGGAGAAAATATTTACCAATCACGTATTTGATAGAAGGGTTAATATCTAGGGGCGCCTGGGTGGCCCAGTCAGTTAAGCGTCTGACTCTTGGTTTTGGCTCAGGTCACTGTCTGGGGTTTCATGAGTTCGAGCCTCATGTTGGGTTCTGTGCTGGAGCATGGAGCTTGCTTGGGATTCTCTCTCTTTGCCCCACCCCCACTTGCACTGTCTCTCAAATAAATAAATAAAGGGTTAATGTCTAGAACATATAAAAAACTCCTACAACTCAAACCAAAATAACCCAATTTGAAAACAGGTGAAGGACCTGAATGGATGTATCTCCAAAGATGACATACAAAGGCCCAACAAGCACGTGAAAAGATGTTCAGCATCACTAATTATCAAAGAAAATGCAAACCGAAACCACACTAAGGTATCACCTCAAACTCATCAGGATGACAAGTAAAACAAACAAACAGGAAATAACAAGTGCTGGTGAAGATGTTGTGAAATTGGAAGGCTTGGTGAGACTGTAAAATGGTGCAGCAACTGCTATGGAAAACAGGATAGAGGTTCCTCAAAACAAATAAAAATGGGGCCACCACACGAGCCAGCAATCTCACTGCTGGATATACATTCCAAAAGGACTGAAAGCAGGGTATCAAAGAGATAGTTGCACATCCACGTTCACAGAAGCACTATTCACAACAGCCAAGCAGTGAAAGCAACTCAAATATCCACCGACGATTAAATGGGTAAAGAAAATGCAGTGTATACATACAACAGAGTGTTATTCAGCCTTAAACAGGAAGGAAATTCTAACATAGGCTACGACGTGAACCTTGAAGACATCAGGCGAAGAGAAGTAAGCTAGCTACAAAAGGACACATACTGCACGATTCCACTTGAATGAGGTACTCAGAGTAGTCAGAATCATAGACAGAAAGGAGAACAGTGGAGCTGAAGGGAGCTGAAGGGAGCTGAAGGGAGCTGAACAGGAGCTGAAGGGAGGAGGGAATAGGGAGTTATTGTTCAGTGCGTAGAGAGTTCAGTTTTGCAAGATGAAGAAGTTCTGGAGATCTACTTCACAACACTATGAATACATTTAATACTACCAAACCGTATATTTAAAAATGGTTAAGATGGTAGGGGTGCCTGGGTGGCTTAGTCACTTAAGTGTCTGACTTCAGTTCAGGTCATGATCTCCTGGTTTGTGGATTTGAGCCCCATGTTGGGCTCTGCACTGACAGCTCAGAGCCTGGAGCCTGCTTCCAATTCTGTGTCTCCCTCTCTCTCTGCCCCTCGCCCACTCACACTCTGCCTCTCTCTCAAAAATAAACATTAAAATTTTTTTTTTAATGTGGGAATGCAAGCTGGTGCAGCCACTCTGGAAAACAGGATGGAGGTTCCTCAAAAAACTAAAAATAGAACTACCCTACGACCCAGCAACTGCACTACTAGGCATTTATCCAAGGGATACAGGTGTGCTGTTTCGAAGGGACACATGCACCCCCATGTTTATAGCAGCATCATCAACAATAGCCAAAGTGTGGAAAGAGCCCAAATGTCCATCGATGGATGAACGGATAAAGAAGATGTGGTGTACACATATACAATAGTGTATTACTCGGCAATCAACAAGAAGGAAATCTTGCCATTTGCGACTATGTAGATGGAACTGGAGGGTATTCTGCTAAGTGAAATTAGTCAGAGAAAGACAAAAATCATATGACTTCACTCATATGAGGACTTTGTTTCCGATAAACATAAGGGAAGAAAAGCAAAACTAATATAAAAACAGGGAGGGGGACAAAACAGAAGGGACTCATAAATATGGAGAACAAACTGAGGGTTACTGGAGGGATTCTGGGAGGGGGATGGGCTAAATGGGTAAGAGGCACTAAGGAATCTACTCCTGAAATCATTGTTGCACTAGATGCTAACTAATTTGGATGTCAATTTTAAAAAAATAAAATAAATTAAATAAATAAATGTTTTAATGGTTAAGATGGCAAATTTTATGTTATGTGTTCTTGACCACAACTAAAAAAAAAAGACTTCCAACCAATAAATTATGAAGTATTGATAGAATATTAGCATTTCGAAGTCTCCAATAAAGTAAAGCATCTCAGCCATAATCACCAATGACTGCAGAAGACACTAGGTCGGGGATTTTATAATAAATAAATCAAGCGGATAATCTTCTGAACACACTAACAATTCTAACAACACAAAAGGAGGGCGATCAGATGTTACTTGCTTCTTCAACATGACAAAACAGAAGATCCATTACACACACAATACTACCTGTGACACGGTCGTGCCAGTTAAGCACCTAAGTCTACGGGAAAGACAAGGAACAAAAAACCCATTCAAAGATACTGCAAGATTTGATTTCTTTGGACCTTAAACCGCAAGTAAAAAAGAGAGAGGGGATTTATAAAGAGCATCTTAAAAGACATTTCAAACACATCTAATGTTTTAATGCCATCTGTATCATTATTTTTGCAAACCAACAGCAAGCGTATTTTAATGAGATGATTAAGGAAATTTCTACACTGGTCTTTGAGTGACATTAAAGAATTATTAATTTTTAATGTGTGATAATGTTGCAGCTAAGAAAACAGTCCTCTTTTAGAAAAATTAAAACAAGGAAGTTGACACAGAATTGTTACATGACCCAGTAATTCCATTTGTAGGAATGAATTAAAAACAGATCCTCCAAAGAAACAGAATGGGAAACATGAAAATCCAACATAACAGAGAGCTGATAATGCAGACCAGTGGGTAAGTAAAGTCTTTTTTTTAATTATTTTTTTTAATGTTTATTTATTTCTGACAGAGAGAGAGAGAGAGAGAGAGAGCGAGCGAGCGAGCATGAGTGGGGGTGGGGCAGAGAGAGAGGGAGACACAGAGTCCGAAGCAGGATCCAGGCTCTGAGCTGTCAGCACAGAGCCCGACGGGGGCTCGAACTCACGGACCGCGAGATCATGACCTGAGCCGAAGTTGGACACTCAACCAACTGAGTCACCCAGGTGGCCCTAGTAAAGTCTTTTTAATAAAAGGTACCAGGACAATTGAGTAGCTGTATGGGGCCCAGTGAGTGCCAAGGAATCTAAAACTGTATCCTTACCTTATGCCTTGCCTCCTCCCCGCAAATCCACTTCAGATGGATTAAAGAATGTGAAAAGCAAAACATTACAATTCTCATATCCTAGGACTGCAGAGTATAAAAGGAGTTCTTAAACAAAAAGCACAAACCACAGGAAAAGACTGACAAATGCAACCACAATAAAATTAAGGTATTTAGCTCACACCATAGGGTAAAAACCCAAGTCACCAACAGGGAAAAGATGTCTGTAATACAAATCCAAAAAAGTGGGCTAATATCAAATATATATAAAGTCAATATCAGTAAGATATATATCAAGCCTAAGGCTATTATCAATAAGAGAGTATCAGGAATCAATAAGAAAAAAAGCAAACAAATAGAAAAATTGAGGCAGAAAACCCAAAGAGAAATTTCACTCACAGGAAACCGTGAGTGGTCAAAAGGACAAAGTTGCTCAATCTCCTTACCAACGTAAAAAAAACTCTCACTGAAAACAAGATATTTTGTAACAAAAATACGGGCAATAATTTTATAATATAACCAGTTTGAGAGCAATGGGTATCCCCAAATCCTGTTAATAAAAAACCTTCTGGAAAATAGCATTACCTATAAAGTTGAAGATGAGAGTACCTTACTACCAATGACATTCCTGGGTATATGCTAACTACAGAAATTTTGCATACATGCACAAGAAACATGAATCAAACAGCTCACAGCAACCTTGTTTATAATAGAAAAAAAAAAAAAAAAAAGGAAACAACCCAGGTCAATAAACAAATATATCACTTTCGGTATATTCAGACTATGAAATACTACATACCAGTGAAACTAAAGGAACTGCAGTTATAACCTTCAATATGAACGAGTTTCAAAAAGAAAAAGCTTAACTGAAAAGAGTCACTAGTACACTGACATATACAAGAATATTCACAGCAGCACTGTTCACAGTTACTCAAAACCGCAAAAGGCCCAAATATTCATTAACACCATCTGCCCCAGCTGGTGGCTCCCTCCTCCAGGAAGCCTTCTTGGCTTCCAGAGTCCCATTTTCCCAGCTCCCCTGGTATTCCTCCAACCTCCCTGGACACTGTCCACCTGCTCCAGCCTCTGAGCACTGGGAGGGTCCATTGCTTAGTCACTGAACCCGTTCCTTTTTGTACACCCCCAACCCCTCGGGAAGCTCATCCAGTATCCCAACTTCACGGGCCATTCACAGGTTCAAGTCTTCTCTCTCTGTAGCCGGATCGCTCCCTTGAGCCGCACGCACACTTGGATCCCCCCACTGCCTTTCAGACACTCCACTTGATGTCTAGCAGGTGCCTCAAACTCAGCACCGCCCGACGATCTCTTCACCTGCCACCCAGTCTGCTGTAGCGGTAGTCACTCCAGCATTTCTGCAGCTCGGGAACAAAACCTGGAGCCCCTTCAAGTCCTCTCTCTCTCTTTCACACACACCCCTTATCTCCGCTGTAAGCAAGTCCCCCTCGGCAGGGGCTCCTCACCCCTCCGCCACCACCTCCTGGCCCACACCGCCAGAACCCGCAAAGCATCCTGACTGCCCCGGGCCCCCTGCTCTGATCCATGCTTACCACCTCACCCCACAGCTCTGTTCTCAACAGAACCATCAGAATGACCTTCAGAAAACGGAAAACGGTTGAGGTCACGCCTCTGCTCCAAACTGTCCCAACGGCTAGCCTCTAGCTAGCGGAAAAGCCAAGCGCGCAGAGGCTCAGCATGATCCGCCTCCTGGTCCGTCTACCACCTCACCTCTCACTGCCCGCCGCACTCACTAAGCTTCCGCTCTGGCCTTGAGCAACCTCCTTTTCACTATCTTTAGTCTTAGCCCATTTAAAATCCAATCCCGGGGCGCCTGGGTGGCGCAGTCAGTTAAGCATCCGACTTCAGCCAGGTCACGATCTCGCGGTCCGTGAGTTCGAGCCCCGCGTCGGGCTCTGGGCTGATGGCTCAGAGCCTGGAGCCTGCTTCCGATTCTGTGTCTCCCTCTCTCTCTGCCCCTCCCCTGTTCATGCTCTGTCTCTCTCTGTCCCAAAAATAAATAAACGTTGAAAAAAAAAATTTAAAAAAAAATTTTAAATCCAATCCCCAGGGCTCCTTTTTCCATTTCTTTTTTTTTTTTTAACTTTATTTTGAGAGAGAGGGAGGGAGGGAGAGAGAAAAAGACAGCAGGGTAGGGGCAGAGAGAAGGAGACAGAGAATCTCAAGCAGGCTCTGTACTGACAGCACAGAGCCCGAGGTGGGGCTCGAACTCACAACCTGTGAGATCATGACCTGGGCCGAAATCAGGAGTCAGACACTCAACTGACTGAGCTACCCAGGCGCCCTTCCTTTTTCCATTTCTTTCATTCCATCCTTCACTTTTCCCTACAGTGGTCACCACGTTCTGATATGCCACATAATTTACTTACTGACTTGTGGGTTTCCCCCACAAGAAAACAAGCTGCATGAAGGCAGGGATTCTCGTTCTTCTGCTCATCTCCAGTACCTAAAAGAGTGCTTGGCACATAGTAGGTGCCCATTAAATAAGCGCAGAATGAATGAATGAATGAATGAATGAATGAATCCATGTAATTGCTCAGAATTGTGCCTGGCACACAGTGATGGTTCAATACTTAGCAATTATTAGCATTATTCCCGCAGGGTTGATGTGATTGGTGGGCAACTCATATACACTCATCTCTTACGTTCTGCTAGTTCAGGGCAGGATACACGGAGATAGGATACACCTACTTGCTAATACTTCTTTGCTAGCAGCTCTCCCCTCTACTTCAGATGGTTCCGTAGCAACAGTGTCTTGCCCGGGCTCTTTAACTCTTTCTTCAGTGAGGAGGCTGACTGCCTGGGTGATGTCACCATTACTGGCCTAATGAAAGGGAAAACACGGACATTTCAAAAGTAAAGCATCACAGCATTTAAAATAAATAGTGAGTGAGTTTTTTTGGTTTAACTCCTGACTACCCTGGTGACATTCTGAATAATTCAAGGCATAAGGTAGAAAGGAGAAGAGAGTATGGCGGAGGACAGCAAGGGTACTACGCTCAAAGCTTGTATCAAATGGTTGGCTCCAGGAAGGGAGTTGCCATGTTCTGATTTCCCACAACACGCAGAGAAGAATGAAATCTTGCTGGAGATTTGCTCTCACTGCTCTGGAAGTTACTGCTCCTGATTTTGCAGGCTAGCAAAGGCATCATGTATCAAAAGGGGCTGACAGTTAAAACAGAGATTCTAAAGGAAGTCAGCCTCTACAATAAAAATGTTAGGCAGTTACCATATTCGATAGTGGTGATCACACTTCTGTCTGCTTTTAACTTTTTATTAGGAAAACTTTCTAACATACACAACAGTAGAGGGAATGTGTAATTGAACCCTATGCACCCGTCACTCAGCTACGACAATTATCTAGTCATGGTCGATCTTGTTTTGCCTAACCTCTCCCAGACACTGTGAAGCAAATCCTAAGCTTTTCTTTTTATTTTTTTTTAACATTTATTTATTTTGAGAGAGAGCGCACGTGAGACACAGTGAGAGAGCATGGGGGAAGGGCACAGAGAGGGGGAGAGAATCCCAAGAAGGCTCTGCGCTCGAGTCTGATGCAGGACTAGAACTCACAAACCATGACATCATGACCTGAGCCGAAATCAAGAGTTGGATGCTTAATTGACTGAGCCATCCAGGCGCCCGACAAATCCTAAGCATCTTATCAATACATCAGAATGTACCCTTTCAAAAATATAACCTACGGGGAGCCTGGGTGGCGCAGTCGGTTAAGCGTCCGACTTCAGCCAGGTCACGATCTCGAGGTCCGGGAGTTCGAGCCCCGCGTCAGGCTCTGGGCTGATGGCTCAGAGCCTGGAGCCTGTTTCCGATTCTGTGTCTCCCTCTCTCTCTGCCCCTCCCCTGTTCATGCTCTGTCTCTCTCTGTCCCAAAAATAAATAAAAACGTTGAAAAAAAAATTAAAAAAACAAAAATATAACCTACAATGCTATTACCACACCTTAACAGTAACAAGTGTTTTGGGGTGCCTGGGTGGCTCCGTAGGTTAAGCATTCGACTTTGGCTCAGGTCATGATCTCGCGGCTTGTGAGTTTGAGTCCCATGTTGGTCTCTGTGCTGACAGCTCAAAGCCTGGAGCCTGCTTCGGATTCTGTGTCTCCCTCTCTCTCTCTCTCACCCACTTACTCTGTCTCTTTCTCTCTCTCAAGATTAAATAAACATTAAAAAAATTTTTTTAAAATAGTAACAAGTGTTTTAATATCATATAACCAGTTCAAACTTACCTGACTCAACGATTTTTGAGTTTGTTTGAGTCAGGATCCATATAAAGGCAATAAAACGCAATTGGCAGATGCGTTTCTTAAATCTCTTTTGCTCTGTATGGTTCTTCCCAGTTAAGTCTCCCCCATCCTCAACATCCCCCCACCCTTATAATTCACATGGAGAAGATACTGGGTGATCTGACCCGTAGAGCTTCCGTCCCTGTATGCACTTTCGTTTTGACATAAAAATAGCTTGACTTGACATAACCATGATATGGACAACTATTTTAAAGCCTGTTGACTAACAGCGGTCTTGAAACTAACCTTCAGAGCTTCATGAAGAAAGGAAGGGTCCTGAATGCCTGTGATTTCTCTTAGTTGGTTTAACAGCATTTGGCAGCTCTGTATTTGAGAAACAACAACAAAAAAAAAAACCAGAGACAGGTCAGTCAGAAAGTAAACCTGGATACATTTCAAGAATTTAAGTACAAGCATCTTGGATAATCAGGCTTGAGACTTGCATATTTTACTTTAAGGAACTGACAAACTCCAAGCAACACAGTATTGACTGTCAGACACATTCTAAAATGCCAAATTTATTTCTCTTGTAAAAGGTTAATCATGAAAAATGCTTTTGGCACTGGTGGGAAATAATATTAGTAAACAGTAAAACTATTAACAGTAAAACTATTAAGTACGTAAAATATTTAAATGTAGTAGTTAGCCCTCGTAGTAGCTAAAGTGCCTGAGGTTTTTCTTTCTGTGAGTAATACATAACTGGGTCATATAAGGAGTCCAGGGAATCTGCATGGATGTGAAGATGCGCTATTTTAAGCCACACTGCACATGCCATTTTTATGTGTCATTTTTCACTGACAATAAATTTCCAATCGCGTAATTAACAAATGATACCACCAACGTCATGATTTAAAACTTCAGATTTGATTGCTTAAAAAGCAGAGACAGAACCAACATTTTCTGAATTGTAAATAAAATTCCAGAGGGAATAAACTATGGAAGCCTTTGTCTTCATTAATCAGAATCATGGAAAAACCTATCTTGTTAACTTCCAGCTACCACAAGATCAGTTTCTAACTCCTTTACAGCCTTCAAGTCTTCATTGGAACACTTTACCCTGTTTTGCACAAAGACAAAAGTTAACACAAAACACCTATTTTTCACAAGCAAGCTCGTCTAAAGAACTGGCTCACTCAATTCTTTTAGATAGATTACTGAAAACGAAATAGTTCAAATTTAATTCAGCGAAAAGAAATCAAATTTATACCATGCCTAAGGTTGTTTTGATATTAAGCCCCAATTCAATATCTGATGCTCCCCATCAACTATCTTTCAGTTAGTAATATGTCTCCAAGAGGTAGTCTACACTCACTGTCAGCTGTAACAGAAATAGTATCCTATGTTTTTCAACAGCTGAGGGCCCAACGCAACACTTAAATATCACACAACTAGAAATAACTAACTGAAACAGACCTGCACAAGTGCTCAGAAAAGCATCAACAGTCTTTCTGCTCTGGTCATGGGCCACAGTCATAGGATAGAAATGGAACCCGATGCTGCTGAGACCAGCACTCTTGGAGGCTATGAGTCTTGTCAAAGGTAGTCACTGCCTGTATACTGGGACAGTGCTATCAGACTAAAAGGTGTCTGGATTTAGCCTTGGCAAATGCTAGCATAGGGCTTTTAGAAAAATAAAGTATTAAAAAGTTTTTTTCCCCAAACTAATTCTTTTTTTTCTTTAATAATTTTTTTAAGTTTATTTATTTTGAGAGAGACAGTGGGGGAGGGGCAGAGAGAGAGAGGGAGAGAGAGGATCCCAAGCAGGCTCTGCACTGTCAGCGAGGAGCCCGATGTGAGGTTCGATCTTGCAAACTGTGAGATAGTGACCTGAGCCCAAATTGAGAGTTGGACACTCAACCAACTGAGCCACCGAGGCGCCCCTCAAAATAATTCTAATTCCATTTTATTTTATGTGTAAAAGTGTGTGAATCTATACATCTCAATCATACACAATTTTCTAAAAAATCAAAATCAATATGCCTCAAAAAGGGTGGAATAATACAGACCTTCCTCAAGTTATGACGGAGTTACATGCCAGTAAAGCCATCGTAAGTTGAAAATATCATTAAGTGGAAAATGCATTTAATAGACCTAACCTCCCCAACATCACAGCTTAGCCTAAGCCTACCTCAGATGTGCTCAGAACACTTACATGGGCCTACAGTGGGGAAAAAAAATCATCCAACACAAAACCTATTTTATAATAAGGTGATGAATATCTCATGCAGTGTACTGAATGCTGTACAGAAAGTGAAAACCAGAATGGTTGTAAATGCATCGGTTGTTGATCCCCCAAGGTAGCGCGGCTGACTGCCCCTGGGCCAGCATCACCAGAGAGGAGCATATCGCATAGCACCAGCTTGAGGAAAAGATCGAAATGCCAAATTCAAGGTATGGTTCCTACTGGATGCATGCCACGCTTACACCAACGTAAAGCTGAACCCTCATACGTCTGTAATTGGGAGGGGGAAACGGGTGGCGTTGTTATCCCTAAACTAGAACTAACAAGGTAGCCATGGGATTGATAATCACATCTTCACCTCCAATTACCCTGTGTAACAACTGACACTTTGGATTCCCAGAGAATCATGCCAGTCAGAAACAGTAGTTAACGTACGCTGCTGTCAGGCAATGCTACACATGCTCCGTATGTATTAAGTGATTTCAGTTTCACCCTCCTAAGAAAGCTGTGACAGGTATTATGCCGCTGTGACAGAGAACAAGCACAGGGAGGTCCCTGCACCAACACAAGGTTACTAGTAGGAAGGGCTGCTGTGAGATCTGACCCCCGGCTGCCCTGCCACGGGAGTCTGCACCCTACGCCAGGCTGTATCTGAGAAGACAAGGGCAACAGGCAAGAATACCTATTTCAGGGGTGCCTGGGTGGCTCAGTTGGCTGAGCATCCGACTTGGGCTCAGGTCATGATCTCACCGTTCACGGGTTCAAGCCCCATGTCAGGCCCTGTGCTGACAGCTCAGAGCCTGGAGCCTGCTTCAGATTCTGTGTCTCCCTCTCTCTCTGCCCCTCCCCTGCTTGTGCTCTCTCTCTCTCTCCCAAAAATGAATAAATAAACATTAAAAAAAAAAAAAAGAATACGTGTTTAATGCAAACCAATGCAGATAATTAATTCTTGTATTTTGACCTTAGTCTTGCATCTTTGGGAGTTTTCTATCACTATTTTGCCTGCCTTACAAAACCACACCTTTGACTACTTAGTCAGACAATCAGTTCTAAAACAGGAAAGTACTGTGTCAGAGGTAAACACTACTTTTGACTGAATCTGAACGGCACACTTACTTTATGCACCACAAAGGAGAAAAAACAGTTGCCACTTAAACCAGGACACAATGCCTTCATGACAGTCCCAGGAGACACGTGAATTGGTCACACCAGCTTCCTGCAGCCCTAAAATTTCTTATTTATTTCGAGAAATATAGCCATTTCCCCCGCTTCCCCAGGTGCACTGCCTGGCATGGGACAAGCAATTCTTTTGCATGTTTCTCAGCAACAAAACTTAATATACCTAGGGTGGCTTCCTTTCTTAGGTCCCATAAAACACTCGATTGTACCTTTGCAAGAAAATTTGAAACTGTGATCATCCCTCCAGGGACAAATATTTTGCCTCCCATAAAATCAAATTTATACTCTGCTGTTCTGTTTCTATGCCTTTCTTCGTCCAGTTTTCTTTTTTTCATTTAAATGCCAAATCACAGTGTGATCTTTTAATTTTTTTAATGTTTATTTATTTTGGAGAGACAGACAGAGACAGAGCACGAAAAGAGGAGGGGCAGAGAGACAGGGAGACCCAGAATCCGAAGCAGGCTCCAGGCTCTGAGCTGTCAGCACGGAGCCCGACGTGGGGCTCGAACCTGTGAACCGTGAGATCATGACCAGAGCCAAAGTTGGACACTTAACCAACTGAGCCACACAGGTGCCCCACAGTGTGATCTTTTAAACTGAAACGTTAACTAACTAGACTAAAAATTCAACTAACCAACAGCACATGCAGTCAACCGCCAGGACAGTAGGAGCAGCTCTGACCAAGCACAAACGTGTGAAGACAGTCTAAGTACCTCCTACCTGCTACTTGCAGACAGACAGTGTAAGGAACATCTCAACTTCAGAGATCTCAGAATGCCAAATCAATGTGAATCAGGGAAATATGGTATTCAAGTATTACATAATTCACCAATCATCATACTTAGCCATGGATTAAAGCCCACTCCCCTTTCTCCACTTTGTAAGACATCTAGAATAACACACACACGAAAGGAAAATAAACTCTGAGTCCCCCCTTTTTAAAAGCTACTGGCCAAGGGGCGCCTGGGTGGCTCCGTCGGTTGAGCGTCCGACTTCGGCTCAGGTCACGATCTCGCGGTCGGTGAGTTCGAGCCCCGCATCAGGCTGTGTGCTGACAGCTCAGAGCCTGGAGCCTGCTTCCGATTCTGTGTCTCCCTCTCTCTCTGCCCCTCCCCTGTTCATGCTCTGTCTCTCTCTGTCTCGAAAATAAATAAACGTTTAAAAAAAAAAAAAGCTACTGGTCAGTTAAGCGTCTGACTCTGGATTTCAGCTCAGGTCATGATCTCAGGGTAGGTGAGTTCAAGCCCCGGGTCAGGCTCTGTGCTGTCAGTGCACAAAAAAGTTTCTGGACACAGATGACAGCTATGTAAAATCATTTTGTACAACTCCAGGAACAATACGCTACATGTTACTTCAAATCCAAACTCCTGATTTTGTTCCTCAGAGGCCGTTATCTGCTTCTACCTTTAACCTGCCCATCATTTTCTCCTACTCAGTCCTTACCTCACAAATGCATCCTCTCTCGTGCCTCCTAGTGTTAAACTTCTGTTATCTCCAGGAATGCCCAATTCCACAGTCCAGGGCTATATTCATCCCTTCTTTTTTTTTTTTTTAAGTTTATTTATTTTTGAGAGAGAAAAAGGAAGAATGAGCATGGGAGGGGCAGAGAGAGAGGGGGAGAGAGAGAGAATCCCAAGCAGGCTCCATGCTGTCAGCACTGATCCCAACGCAGGGCTCAATCCCATGAACCACGAGATCATGGCTTAAGCCACAGATGGACGCTTAACCAACTGAGCTACCCAGGCGCCCCAAGGGATAGATTCATCTCGCTTCCTCCTTAAAGTCATTCCCAAGAACTCTGGTCCACACTATTCTCTACCTTTCGAATCCCCCATATTGCAGGAACAAATGAGCTTGTGAATGAAAGGGACTAAACTGTCTTTACCCGGTATTTCTCATCATGTGGTTCTCTAACTGTTTTCAAGGGGAAATTCCTGCCTCCATAAAGGCAAGAATCATACAACATAATACCTAATTTGAACCATGCAAAGGACTGTGCTGGTAACAATTGGGACTATCATGTCAACATCTTCTTTGTGCCCAGAACCTTAGGTGCCTCACACACGTCATCCTTGTAACAACCCTAAAAGGTAGGAATCGTTATCTTCGTTGTGCAGATTAGGAAACTACGGTTTACCAAATCCATTTTGTCGTGAAATGTCTTGAATTAAAAAGGCCAATCAGAGATAACTATTACGAACCTGAATAACAAATTTTACAAGGATTAAGCCGTGCTCCTGACATACACAAATAACGGCTATATGACTCAGTCTCGGGACTGTTTAGCTAAACCTATGTAATTAGTTAAACAAAGCCCAAATCCTAGGAAGTGTGCTACGTTTCAGGTATTAGTTTAACAGTAACAAACACACTACGCTCATTAGGATCCTACTGTATTAGTAACTCCCAGCTTTTCCGGGCACTCCTCAAGAAGCTGATTTAAATATTAACTTCACCATAACTACGAGGCAATATACACAGCCCACACCCAACGGGAGACAAGACAAAGCCTGTGCTCCAGTCATAATGAAGTCAAATAACTAGCAAGAGCCAACAGGTTTGCATTTCCTTAGCTAAATCCACATTGTTTCCATTAAACAAAAAGTACTCTCTTTTCTTGCCCAGAGGCAGTGAAGAAAGACAGGGACACACAAATCTCTAGAAAGAAGAAACTCAAGCTTTCTGACCTCGGCCACTCAGTGATTTTGGTGCAATCCAGTCCACTTCTCAGAACTGATGTTTTCTTAAAGCAAAGACAGTAATTCGTCCCACAATAAGCGATGAAAAGGACTATTCACATAATAAACCCTAACACCTCTAATCCTACTGCAGCTAAATTTGAACTCTCTTTGATCAGATGAGGCAAATTTGTGAAATTAATAATTAAGAGTTTTATCTTTAAAACACCCAGTTTAGGGGCACCTGGGTGGCTCAGGCATTTGGGCGTGTGACTTCAGCTCAGGTCACGATCTCACTGTCTGTGGAGTTCAAGCCCCGCGTCGGGCTCTGTGCTGACAGCTCAGAGCCTGGAGCCTGCTTGGGAATCTGTGTCTCCCTCTCTCTCTGCCCCTCCCCTGTCCAAGCTCTGTCTCTCTCTGTCTCTCAAAAATAAATATTCGGAAATTTTTTTTTGTTTTAATAAAATAAAACACGCAGTTTAGCATGGTGATGAGGAGCTTTCTAAATTATTCCATTCCCTCATACAGGAATGCAATTGTCATTCGGACATACACGTTTCCTAACCTCAATTGTCTATTCTTCCAAAGACATTTCTAAATTTGAAGCTAAGTGAATAACTGATAAATGTTCTCTTACTCCAAAAAACTACCAAAGTTCTTTGTAAGTATGCCTAATGAAGTCCTCTCCAAAATTAAAGACCTGCTTTTCCAATTTTAAAATGTAACTTAAGGGGCACCTGCGTGGCTCAGTCCAACTCTTGATTTGAGCTCAGGTCATGATCACAGGGTTCTGGAGTTCAAGACCTACACGGGGCTCTGCCTGGGTGGTTCAGAGCTTGCTTGGGATTCTCTCTCTCTCCCTCTCTCTATTCCTCCCCCACTTGCACTGTGTCTGTCTCCCTCTCTCTCTCAAAATAAATAAACTTAAAAAAAATTTTTTTTACATTTATTTATTTTTGAGAGACAAAGTGAGACAAAGCGAGAGTGGAGGAGGGACAGAGAGGGAGACACAGAATCTGACACAGACTCCAGGCTCTGAGCTATCAGCACAGAGCCCGATGTGAGGCTTGAACCCACAAACCATGAGATCATGACCTGAGCTGGAGTCAGACGCTCAACCGACTGAGCCACCCAGGTGCCCCTCAAAATAAATAAACCTTAAAAATAAAAATAAATAAAATGAAACTTAAGTACCCAAGGAAAGCAAAAGTACAGCTGTAGGAATCAAAGAAAATATTTAGCAGCAACTCCAGAAATCCAGTCTGGACATCAGGGTCTTAGATGCATCCAGAGTTGGCCACTGACCCTCCATATTCCACAAAACAAGGACCTGGCCACAAAAGTCCTGGTGCCTTCTCAGTTCTTCCAGCAACAAGTCCACGTTTATTCCAACAACCCCTGTTTACTCATAACATGTCATGAGGATAAGACTTTCTATCCTTTTTAGTGAACAAAACTAAACTCCCCGGAAGAGGCTACTTCACAACTTACTTCAATGACGCATCAAGTAGGTACATGATGAAAAGGACGGTTTCAGTTCATCCACTGGCCCATGGTTTTTAAAAAGCATTAAAAGCTTTTAGGGGCGCCTGGGTGGCGCAGTCGGTTAAGCGTCCGACTTCAGCCAGGTCACGATCTCGCGGTCCGTGAGTTCGAGCCCCACGTCAGGCTCTGGGCTGATGGCTCAGAGCCTGGAGCCTGTTTCCGATTCTGTGTCTCCCTCTCTCTCTGCCCCTCCCCTGTTCATGCTCTGTCTCTCTCTGTCCCCAAAATAAATAAACGTTGAAAAAAAAATTAAAAAAAAAAAAAGCATTAAAAGCTTTTAAAATGTAGCCACTCTCGTGTGGCACAGAGGGGGGTTTAAACTGGAATTAAAAACCAGGAAGGAACTAACCATTATTCACTTTTCAATTTTTTTCACCTCTCTTTTTTCAAATGCGCAGAGAAATTCCAATAGTAGAAAAGGATACAAAGCGGAAAGGAATTTCTCCCTTCTTTCCATCTCAGTCCCATTTCCCAGGAGTAACCACCATTAATAGTTTCCGATATCTTTCCAGAAATGGCCGATGCACATGAATATATGTTTTCCACTGGATGTCACGTCCTGCAACTTTCTTCTTTCATACTGTACAACACATTAAGACAAGGCTTTTTCATTTCTTTGAATACGTGCCCCAATCAAGTACAAGAAATGAGGCCGGGAAACTGTTACAATAAGGACATACAGAATGCATCTTCCCAAATTAAAGAAAATGCCATGTTTAGTAATATATTGCTAAGGTCAATGGGGGAAACCAGGAAGGTAAGGGCAAAGACAGAAGAAATCAAATGCACATGCTTCCAGTTTTAGAAATCTAACAGTGAAATTCGAAGTTATTATTAGGAGGGACTCTGTGTGCAGTTTCTATTTGCGATAAGCAACGGGGACTTGAGAGGTGGTGTGGGACTGGACTAGGAAAGGTTCTCAATGTCAGCATGAGGTTGGACTTGATCTGATGAACAATGGAAAACAGGTCCCTTGGCAGGGAAAAAATAGGAAGGAAAATAAAGGTGCTTTAAGGAGGGTAATCTAGCACAGGTGGACAGCTATTTCAAGGCGAGATGAGACTACGGAAAGAAAGCTTAACTATGAGTTAGAAAGCTACCGATAAAAACAGGTGTGACTGGACAGGGAGGATGCAGGTAGGAGAACGGAGAAGGTGGGACACACAGTGAACAGCTCAAAGAATGGAGAAACGGAGTTTAGTCAAATATTTGAAACTGGATGCCTGAGAGAATGCCGCTGACCATTACAGAAGAGGAGACTAGTGAGAAACCCAACCAATGTAATATACCACACTGACAGAACAAGGGGGAGAAAACACACGGTTCTCTTGACTGATATTGAAAGAGCATTTGACAAAATTCATCACCTCTTCATGATAAAAACAATCAGAAAACTAGGAATGGAAGGGAATTCCCTCAACAAGATCCAAAGGGCCTTTATTAAAAAGCAAAAACAAAAACTCACAGCTAATATCATACTCAGTAGTCAAAGACTGAGAAAGCCACCCCGAAATCAGAATAAGACAAGGATGCCCACTTTCACCAATGCTATTCAATATCATATTGAAAAGTTCTGGCCAGAACAATTAGGCAAGTAAAAGAAAAGGCATCCAAACTGGAAAGGATCTGCCCCTGTTCACAGATGACAGGATACATAAAACCCCAAAGGAGCTACATCTGCTTGTTTGCTGACAAACAATTCAGCAAAGTTGCTACAAGATCAACACGCAAAAATCAACTGTTTCTGTACAGCAGCAATGAACAATATGAAAAAGAAATTAAAAAAACAATTCCAGGGGCACCTGGATGGCTCAGTCCGTTGAGGGTCTGACTTCAGCTCAGGTCATGATCTCGCGGTTCGTTGAGTTCAAGCCCTGCGTCGGGCTCGCTGCTGTCAGCCCACTTGCTTCAGATCCTCTGTTCCCTTGCTCTCTGCCCCTCCCCCGCTTGCACTCCTCCAAAAATAAATAAACACACACATATATATTTTAATCCCATTTATAATATCCAAAAAAGTAAAATACCTAGGAACAAATTTAGCCAAACAGGTGATAGACTTGTACTCTGAAAAATATAAAACATTGTAAAAAAAAAAAAAAAAAAAAAAAGAAAGTTAAAGAAAACGTAAATGAATGGAAAGATATTCAGGTTGATGCATTGGAAGACTGGATTAGTCACGGTTCTCCAGAGAAAGAAACAAACAACAGGGCGTGTGCGTGCGTGCATGCGCGCGCGCATGTGTGTAAATGAACACTGCATTCCTAGTTTCCTGTTGGGGAGATGGGTGGGTGAGAAGTAATTTATTATAAGGAATTGGCGCTTGCAATCATGGAGGCTGATAAGTCCCCAGATCTTCAGTTGGCAAGTTGCACATCCAGAAGAGCTGGAGATGTCGTTCCAGTCTCAGGTGGAAAGCCAGAGAACCAGGAGAGCTGACAATGTAAGTTCCAGTCTGAGGGCAGGAGACCAAAGGCCCAGCTGAACAGTCAGGTAGGTGACCTTCCCTCTTACTCAGCCTTATTTGTTCTATCCAGGTTTTCAATTGATTGGATGAGGCCCACAGACATCAGGGAGAGCAATCTGCTTTACTCCCTCTACAACTCAAACGTTAATCTTATTCAGAAGCACCCTCACAGACATACAATTGACCAAATGTCTGGGCACCTCATTCTCCAGGCAGGCTGACACACAAAATAAACTTCATCTCAAAAGACTTCATGTTGTTAAGATGGCAATATTATGCAAAGTGACCTGCAAATTCAATGCAATCTCTGTCCAAATTCCAACGGCCATTTTTGCAGAAACAGAAAAGTGGAGCCTCAAATTCATAAGGAATTTCAATGGGCCCTGAAGAGCCAAAACAATATTGAAAAACAAAACCAAACAAAACAAAGTTGGAGGACTCACACTTCTGGACTTCAAAAGCTATTAAAAAGCTACAGGAATCATGCCAGTGTAATATGGCAAAGGACCGACATACAGATCAATGAATTAGACTTGGGAATTTAGACTTGGGAATAGACTTGGGAATTGACCATACATCTATGGTCAATTAATCTCTGACAAAGGTGCCAAGACCATTCGATGGGGAATAGTCTCTTCAAAAACTGATGCTGGCACAAGTAGACATTTGCATGCAAAAGAATCAAGTTGGACCCCTACCTCCACCATAAACTAACTCAAAATGGATAAGTAACCTAAATATGAGCGCAAAAATGACAAAACTCTTAAAATATAGAAGTAAATCTTCATGATCTTGGATTTGGCAATGGATTAGATACGGCACCAAAAGCATGAGCAACAACAAAAAAAAGGAGGTAAGCAAGACTTCACCAAAATTAAAAACTTTTGTGCATCAAAAAACATTATCAAGAAAATGAAATGACAACCTCCAGGAGGAGAGAAAACATTTCCAAATCATAAATCTGATAAAAGTCTAGTATCCAGATATATTACAACTCATAATTCAAACAACCAAACACAAACAAATGCAATTCGAAAAATGGGCAAAGGACTTGGAACAGACATTTCTCCAAAGAAACTACATAAATGGCCAATAAGCACATGAAAAGAGGGTCAACAGTAGCCATCAGGAAAATGCAAATCAAAAGTATAATGAGTTACCACTTCACACACATGAGGATGGCTCTTATACAACAAAACAAAGGAAAAACGGAAAATAAATGTTTGGAGAGGATGGAGGTGGAGAAACTAAAACCCTTGTGCACTGCTGGGGGTGGAGGGACATAAAATGTCGCACCTGCTATGGAAAACGGTTTGGTAGTTCCCCAAAAAACTAAAGACAGAATTGCCATATGACCCAGCAATTCTACTTGGAGGAATGTATCTAAAAGAATCAGAAACAGGTACTCAAAAATGTTTGTACATGCATGTTCACAGTAGCTCTATTCATAAAAGCCAAAAGGTAGATACAACTCAGTTGTCCACCAATGGAAAAATGGATAAAATGTAGTAGATTCACAGAATGGAATACTACCCAGTCATTAAAATGAATGAAGCACAGATAGATACAAGCTACAATGTGGCTGAAACATGAGAATGTTATACTAAGTGAAAGAAGCCAGACACAAAATGTCCCATATTGTAGGATTCCATTTATATGGAATATCCAAAATAAGTAAATAGAGAGACAGAAAGCAGATCCGTGTTGACAGGGGCCCGCGCGAAGGAAGGACTAGGGAGTAACTGCTTAGTGGATACGGGTTTCCTCTTGTGGTTTTGAAAATGTTTTTGGAACTACACGAAGGTGGTGGCTGCACAATATTTGTGAATACATATGCTAAAGGTCACTGATTTTGGCTCAGGTCATGTTCTCACAGTCGTGAGATCAAGCCCCGCGTCGGGGTCTGCACTGAACATGGAGCCTGCTTAGGATTCTCTCCATCTCTCTCCTTCTGTCCCTTCTCCCACTTGTGCATATGCATGCGTTCTCTCTCTCTCTCTCTCTCAAATTTAAAAGAGTTAATTTTATGTTATGTGAATTTCACCTCAATTGAATAAAATCAAGAAAGATTTGTGCTCACACATATACACACACAAAAAAGAAAAAGGACAGCAGGAAAGTACTAACTTGGGCAAGAGTACTAGAGAAAGCAAATATTGCTTTAAGATGATTCAAGTTTAAAATGACCATCAGCAGGTGCCTGGGTGGATCAGTGAGTTAAGCGTCTGACTTCAACTCAGGTCACAATCTCATAGTTTGTGAGTTCGAGGCTCACACCGGGCTCTCTACTGTCAGCAGAGTCTGCTTTAGATCCTCTCTGCCCCTCCCCCGCTTGTTCTGTCTCTCTCTCAAAATAAATAAATAAAATGACTACCAAGCTATCATGTGGCATGCTGCCAGCACCTACTGACGCAGATCTTTAATTGAGATTTGAATGTCTGGTATTTTGACCTCCCTTTTTATGTAGAAAGCCTAGACAGTGGGAATAGTGCTACACGGCCCAGATTCCACTGCATATTAGTCTCTGGGTAAATCTCAACTTCCCAGGCCATCAATTTCCACATCTGGAAAATAAAGTACCATGAGCTTTGATGGCACTGATGTGACCACCAAATGAAGTAATGCACACAGGATGTGTTAGTACAACGAAAAAACGAAGAAGAAAACAGAAATGGAAAATATTGTGGCCTACCTGCCCAATGAAACTCATCCAGAGGTTGGGAGAAACGATCTATGCTTTGGTTTTGGTTTGATCGCTTTGCACCGCTTTGCAAATTCTACTTCCTCCTCACACTGAATTTTACTTCGTAAGGTTGCTCTATGGGTTCGATGAGAATACGCCCTAACGTACTTCATACATTACCAAGTGGTAGTTGAAAAGTTTGGTTTGAGAAAGGTATGTGTTCCAGGCAGAAAGCTGGATGGCTTGAGGTCCCAACTCTGCCACTTAGAATTTAATCCCGGGTAAGCCACATTTCCCATCTGCAGCATGGAGCCAAACAGGCTTTGGTTTAAAATCTCATATTGGGCCTTTCTAAGCTATATTAAGATCTGAGTATGATTGTCCTCTTCTGTAATAAGACATAATAATCATACCTTGCAGAGTATGTACAAAAAAGTGCTCAGGGCCGAAAATGGCATAAGGCAGAGGCTAGTATGACAAGTATATATTCCCATGCCTCATGCACCTGTGGCGAAAGTGGCTATGCAGCAAATGGTCATAGCCAAGGATGCTGATATGCAAGAATTGTTGAACTAGCATTTGCAAATAGGGGAGTAGAAGTCATTTGCAAGTCAGGATTACAAATGCAGATTTGGAAGAAGTTCATAAAAGGAAAGTAACCACCAAGAAAGCTAACAGGTTAGCCCCTAAAAGAGAAGAAAGAGAAGAAGAACCAGAATGATACACGTCCAAAATGTTCAAGAGAGAGTGTTCCGGAAGTAAAGCAGCTGGAGCACTGAGGGTACGAACCAGTCACTGAACTGAAGCCTGAGGTCAGGGTTCTGACTTAGACAATGAGATCTACAGTAAATTAACTCTTGAGACCTGTTACTGTATTTGGGGGTTGTTGTTTTTTGTTTTTTTAATTTTTTAAATGTTTATTTATTTTTGAGAGAGAGACAGAGAGAAAATGAGAATGAGTGGGGGAGAGGCAGAGAGAGAGGGAGACACAGAATCCAAAGCAGGCTCTAGGCTCTGAGCTGTCCTGTCTGCACAGAGCCTGATGCAGGGCTTGAACTCACGAACCATGAGATCATGCCCATGAGATCATACCTGAGCCGAAGTCGGACACTCAACTGACTGAGCCACCCAGGCGCCCCGGCCCATTACTGCATTTGTAAGATGAAGAAGGCTGCATGTATTACATAAATTCAAACATCTTTTCTAGGCCTCATTTTCCTAAGAAAGTTGTAAAACGATGTAGCCAGTTCGGAAGTGGGGGTAAACTACAATACGTTA
This sequence comes from Prionailurus bengalensis, assembly GCF_016509475.1. Lineage (NCBI taxonomy): Eukaryota > Metazoa > Chordata > Mammalia > Carnivora > Felidae > Prionailurus > Prionailurus bengalensis. The sequence goes on from NC_057346.1 coordinate 11,851,894, forward strand.
GTCTGTGATAAGACTGTGGCAAATGATTTAAAAAATACACACTGGAAGTTTTTAGGAAAAAAGAAAAAAAAAACCCAGAAACGATAATAAGTAGCAATAAAGATAATTGCCAAAATAAACAGCAACCAAGAAGTGGCAATGAGGAATCATCACACATAAAAGCATGAGAAGGGGATTCGAGTTGGTACTTGAATAACCAAAGCAGAATGGCAAAAAGAATTACTTCTGTAAAGCCGCGGATTTCACGAAAAGGTGGTTAGTCACCGGTCACCTGCGAGCGATCCATTTCATTCCCAAGCGACAAACAGTAAAAGCCTCCTATCGCCTCCTATCTGGGTTCTCGCTGCTGCTCTGGTGCAGGCTGGGAACCAATTTGCCTTGGTCTGGGGGCTGTGCCTCCAACTGCCAAGAGCTAGTCTTGCCCACAGGGTCGGGTGGGGGAGCGTTTTCCAAGTTTTCCACAGTGAATTGGAATTACAAATGTAATTGAGAAAATGCTCTAGAGAAGAAACAGGTGGATTTAGAAACTCGGTTCAAAAAGTAAACAAAAGGAAGGTGCTGAACAAGGCAAACACTGGACAGGGCAGAAGGCAATTCTGTTGCTATTTTGTCGGAGGACTGGGGACACATGTACATAACTGAATGGACAATGGGAATTCTGGAGCATCTGGGAGGCTCAGTCGGTTAAGTGTCCAACTTGTGCTTTCGGCTCAGGTCATGATCTCATGGCTCATGGGATCGAGCCTGCTTGGGATTCTCTCCTGCTCTCTCTCAAAAATAAATGAATAAACTTAAAAGAACAAGAAGAAAATGAAAGAGAAGAAAGTGGGAATCCTGTGCAGTCGGGCAGAGCTTCTCAAAGTTATCACTCAGGGATGTTGTCAAAAGGCAAACTGTGATTCAACAGGTCTAGGGTGGAGGCCTCAACAGGAGTATGTTGATTTGTGGAGGCTGTTGATTTCCTTGGTATAAACACTTCCACCATGAGAACTTCAAGCTAACACCATGAGGTCACTGAACACAGAGTTGGGAAGAGACACACACTTTCGGCTGGAGAGACAGTACAAGCTGGCTCTAACACACCCAAATCTCTACATTTCCAAGGCACTCCTAGATAATTCAGATGCTGCTGGTCCACAGACCACATTTTCAGTCTCAAGATTATAGAAGACAGTGAAGCTATCTGGGGCTTAGGCTTGAGGCAAGGAAATGTGAGATCATTTAGGAGAGCGAGGAGAGACATCACTTAGATCAGGGTTTCTGAAGCTCAGCATTATTGACATTCTGGATTCTTTGTTTTGGGGGGCTAGTCTGCACATCATAGGACATTGGGCAGCATCCCTGGCTTCTACCCGCTGAAGCCAGCAGCATCCTCCTCCAGCAATCACAATCAAACGGCTCTCTAGACGCCATGCATCCAGACTCATCTCTAAGAAAGGAAGGAAGGGAAGGGTGGTAACTCATACCATAAGAAAAGAGATACTGAAGAGCAAAAACAAGAAAGAGAGAAAGAAAAAGAAAGAAAGAAAGAAAGAAAGAAAGAAAGAAAGAAAGAAAGAAAGAAAGAGAAATAAGGAAATCTCCTTAAACACACACACACACACACATGCGCGCGCACACACACACACACACACACACCGCTTTAGTTAGCACCAGGCTGATCCAAGTAGAAAAGAAGACTGTATGTATATTTAGAAAGAATGTAGGCAGGATTCAAAGTTTAAAACACAAGGAAAGTTCTGGAGGGTAAAAGAAAGGTACTGACTTACAACAACAGGTCCATTGACTAAGAAGTAGGATCAAGGATATCTTGGGCTCTTAGACTCAAAATTGCTGTGTTCAGTCCTGGCTGTATCGTTTATTAGGTGGGTGATCCTGGGCAAATTATCTGACAAGTAAAAGCCTCCGATATGAAGATTTCATGGAGTTGTCATGAGTACTGAGATAACGGATGTTAAGTTCTGAGCACGTGCTCAATTAATGTGAGCTGCTACTATTACCAGCATCATTATTCTCCTTAAGAAACATGCTTCACTGGCTACTGTTTAAACTTGTTCGATGAAATGTAACACATGGGAAGATCTTGCCTGGTGAGGCCTTACTTGTCAATTCTTTTTATAAATATTGTACTCATCGTGTGAGCAGAAACTGTAGCTGAAGAGGCATTAAAGTTGGGAAAGCCAGGGCGCCTGGGTGGCTCAGTCGATTGAGCATCTGACTTCAGCTCAGGTCGTGATCTCATGGTTGGGGAGTTCGAGCTGCACACAGGGCTCGCTGCTTTCCGTGTGGAGCCTGCGTTGGATCCTCTGTCCCCATCTCTCTCTGCACCCCCACCTCTCTCTCTCCCTCAAAAAAAAAAAAAAAAAAGTTGGGAAAGCCAACCAAACACTGACTGACTGATGTTCCAAAAATCACAACTAATGAGACAAGGTAAACGTGAATAAAAAGCCCATAAATCAAGAGGAAGCAAAAAGAACATTAAATTTTCACTGAAACTGGAAGGTTTTCATAGGGCTCCAGTTAGCATCAAGAACATGTGATGAATTCTAGTACAGCTGCCAAGCATGACAGGTTTATAAGAACCAACCTGACTTCAAGTTGTTTATCCTACAACAACAGTAAACTGTGCTGCTGGTTTTTATCCAAGTGGAGAAGTGATTAAAACACAGAAACCTGTTGGGTGCCTGGGTGGCTCAGTTAAGCATCTGACTTCAGCACAGGTCAGGATCTCATGGTTTGTGGGTTTGAGCCTTGCATTGGGCTCTGCACTGACATCTTGGAGCCTGGAGTCTGCTTTGGATGCTGTGCCTCTCTCTCTGCCCCTCCCCTGCTCACACTCTGTCTCTCCCCAAAATAAGCAAACATTAAAAAATTTTCTTAAAAAAATAAGGAAAGAAAAAACACAGAAACCTGCCTGTAAGTAATTTCTATAGGTTAATTCGAGTATCAGTCTGGGGTATTCAGTAATATCACAAAGTATCCTCTTTCAGACGCTAGTACATACTGAGAACATATTTCAAGAGTACTACATTTTTCTCACTAAAATTCTTGGGAGGCTATGAAGGGTTCTGTCTGTCCCATACACAACTGAACAATAAGGGAAGGGAAGCATTCTAGGTTTTAAATAGCTTCTGAGTGTCAGGACAGGATAACTGTTCCCAACTAGAACAATTAAGGACCCTTTAAGGGAAATGTAGAATTCTTCAGAGAATCCAAAATAGAGCCACTCTAACATGAAACTCATCAAGAGGAGGAAGTTATTAAAACTTTTCCTCTGAGATGTGAAAAGTAGTTTCCCTGTATAGAATTCCTTCAACCTAGCCTGCTAATTTCAAGCATCTTCATTAGCAAAAACAAAGAGGGCAAACATTATCGAGCATTCCAAGCTTATCATCTGTCTGTATGGGGCGAATCACTGGGAAGAACACTGAATGTCATCACTCTGCAGATGGCCAGGAGTCAGGGTACTACTCCAGCCAGCCACAGCCAACGGGACTTCCAAGTTTTCCAAAAATAGCTATGACTTACATACAAGTGCTCATCAAACACCTCACATACAAACTTGTAGGGAATGCTGATAGTGGCCACTGTTGCAGAGGTAAATGAAGATGCCTTTGATTAACAGGCACATGGTCCCCAACAAATTTAAGTATGACTTATTCTGCCTTAAAATAGCCTCTTCCCTAAAATCAACCCAACGGTCTCAAAACTAAGATGTTTCCCACCTGTTTTGAAGTCACTGTCCTAAAACAAATAGAAACGATCTGTGAAACCAGAGAAAATCCTGACTCAGATTCCAATGGGCATTTGTGAACACCTAACAATAGCATCCCCGTTAGAAATCAGCACATGAAATACCATCCACATTACTTTCATTTTGGAGCCCAGGACCAGGAGGTATCTCTTACTACAGGAGTTCAAAAAGGAAGTGTGTTCACTTCCACAATACTGCTCTCCTGTGCGCAGGAACACAATAAAGAGCCATAAGCGGTTTCCCACGTGGAGGTATCTGACAGCTTTGTATTGTAAATGTTTATGAAATTCCTCATTTCCGAACTCTCATTTGCATACCTGGCACACGTTTCCCATTCGGTCTCCAAAAAGCACACTAGTTGAGGGGTGAGGAGGTAATGTTGTTACAGCATTCCAAAGCAACCTTAGAAGACATTCTCAAATTGCCTACTTCCCAAGTTTCTTCACACGGGCATTATCGGCCTTTTGATTTGCTCCCAAACCAGTGTTCCACTCTCACCCACTTAGCCCAGAAATCCCTGTATCGGTTTCAATCTTCTCAGATAATAGGAATGGGAAGGCATTTGTGAGCATACCTTGTATTCCTCGCGCTGTTCCTCCTCCCTCCTTAAAAATCCAGGGATGAATGCACTGGGGAGGTTGATTTAAAAAAAAAAAAAAAAAAAAGCGAGGGTGGCAGGGGTAAGGGAAGGGAGGGAGGGAGTGGTAACCAGGACCCCTGGTCTTTTTTACAAGGTGTTGATAAATCCCTCCTTTAAGTCAGCTAAGTTCGGTCTGCTTAGACACTTCAAAACACTACTGTATAAAAGGGACTTAAAAATGAAAACAAACAAAACCCACCTAAGCTGCCACCTTCGGAAGTTTCTCACCCAGGTCAGGGCCCACGAGCGCTCCCCCGAAAAAGCCCTGATGCACACAACCCCAAGTCCTGCCCTTTATACCTACTCCCCTCGCAACATGAGCTCGCCGCGGACTCGAACGGCGTCCCCGATCCCTGCGACCCGAGCCCTGCAAAGACTTCAGCCCCTTCGCCGGCGCACTGCCCTCGCCCCCGCCCGACCAGCGCCGGCGCCCTCCGTAGCCCCCTCCCGCCCCTAGCCCGCAGCCCCGCAGGCCCGCCCGGGCCCGCGCCGCTCCGGCCCGCGCCCCGCAGCCCCCTCCCCTCCCGGGACCCCGAGCCTCCCCCGGCCCCCGCTCGCCGCCGCGGGGCCCACCGAGCCGCGCCGGTCCGCTGCTCCGGCCGCGTCGTCCTGCTGCAGCTCCGCAGTCATGGCCGAGGCGCCCCTCCGCGGGTCATCCGGCTCCCGCCGCCGCCGCCAGCCCAGCCTCGCAGGAGGTGGAGGAGGAGGAGGAGGAGGAGGAGGAGGAGGAGGTGGTGATGGTGGTGGTGGAGGTGGAGGCGGAGGAGGCGGAGGAGGCGGGGGAGACGGAGGCGGAGGAGGAGGAGGAGGTAGCTATGCCCCGCCCCGCCCTCTACCCCTCTCCGGCCCCGCCTCCGCCTCGAGCCCGCCGGAGGCTCGTCCCACACGCCCCGCCCCCCGGCCTGCGCGCGCACGCAAGGCGCGCGGCCCGGGGCCGAGCGGCTCTGCGTGCTCCCGCGCACGCAGGGTTCTGACCCGGCGCAGGTCACGTGACTCAGGCCCCGCCCGCGGCTAACGGTCAGCGGCGCCGGCGTTCCGGGGCTGTTGGCGCCCAGGAAATGGTTTGGGAAGCGTGGAAGACTCGCTGTCCACCACCCCCCCCCCGGCCGTCTCGCGGAAGAGTTCAAGCTGCTCTCGGCCTCGGGAAGCTGTCTGGAGCCCGCGCTCTGGGCGGTTTCCCACCTGGCAGTAGAGTCGCTTGGGAGTCCAGGCGCTGGAGGGGTTACCCGTCGTTTGCTGGGAGAGGCGGAGGCTGAGCGCCGTGGTCTGGCCAGAGCTACCCAGACGGGCCAGACCCCCTCATCCCTGCTGCCCAGCACCCGCACACACCTGGGCGTGGGGAGTGAGTTGCCGCGTTGTCCCCTTTGCGGTTTTCTGGAGTTCAAACTAGAATTCCAATCTACTTGGTTAAGCCCGAGCCAGCTGCTCCTGACGGCGTATTAAGAACTCAGTGCCTCCCCCGATCAAAAATTGCATTTTCAACAGTTTGGTGGAAATCCTAACTACTAACCATGTTTCACATTATTCACGTGTTATCACTGACCGCCGTTCGGTTGGCACCCATTCGGCTGTCCCAAATCTCAGTAGAGGCCTGGTGTGGAAGAGCCCTTTTTTAGCGGTATGGTTATGCCATTTTCTTGATCTGGGCCTCTGGCGGTATCTTGGGTGTGAATTTGGTGTGGATCTTGCTTGGCCTTTCCCCCTGTGCTCCTGGCGTTGTTGCCCATGTGATTGTGATGTTTCACCTGCAGGCCTTTCTAGTCTGCCGGTGAGCCCAGCCTGTGGCACCAGGAAACGGGTGCAGAACAGGAGCAGTTCCCGTCGGAGACCTGGCTACTCACAGGAGCCGGGGCCATGACTGCTGCTGCTTTTCACCTGGAGACACAGAGGTTCCCCTTTCCCTGACAGGTAAACTGACAGAGTGATCAGAATCTTCCACGTGCAACAGGCCGACTGTGTGTGTGTGTGTGTGTCTGATGGTTGCAGGACTTTTATGGTTATGCCTCTGCCTTTTTTTTTTTCCCCATGAGTTCCACACCTGAGGTTCATGGCCTCAACCCTGGAGTCACGGCAAAACAAGTTGATTTCTCAGTATGATTTATTTACAGCTTCGCATATTTCTAAGTTACCAGAAAGCTCTATTTCTGTGTGTCTTGACCATGTCTCTGCAACAACTCTTGTTTGTCTTTGCACATTCATTTTAGGAAATTGCTTGTTTAATGGGAGTAAATGGGGTGGAAAACATGTAACTTATTCATGAACACTTCCTTGAAAAACTACCAGACACCTCCTACACTCGTATTTCTGGGGGGAAAAAAAGTGTATACAGGCCATTTGGTAAATAATAGGCCCCTGAATTTTGATTGAGCATCTTTCTGCTGTGTGGATCTAAACAGAACTCCAGATCTAATAAATTCAATATAATCAGTTTGAGGGCTCTAGATTGACAAATCCTCTTCGCCTCCTTGTGTTTAACTACCACCTGATCTTGGACACGGTAGTCAGCTAGAGACACCCTGTCCAAACAGAGTATTTAATGAAGAGTCTGCGTCAGTGCTTGGCCATCAGTTGGCAAGTTTCATGGTGATCAAATATCAAAAATGGACATCATGGAACATGCGCTGTCACCACAGAAAATCTTTTCTTATTCCTTCTTGAAACCCATACGTGAAGGCTCCAGAATAATTACATTATTAGTTGATAATCCTTTCAAGAGTGTTCAGGAAAAAAAAATAAGGGGCAATAGCAAGTAATTGACATATTTCAAAGGGGAATAATAGTTTTGGGGCTGTTTTCCTGAAGGAGAAATTGAATTTTTTTTCTTTCCCTGAAAACTGTTTGCCCCCATGCTAAGTTACTTTCTCTGAATCAATGGATTTATATTTCTGTTGGTGCCTTACTTCAAACCCAAAATAGAATTTGTATTGTAATAAAATGATCCCATTTTGTGTTATTGAATACTTGTGTGGAGCTTGTGGGATAAAAGAATGAAGGGAACGTGTTAGGAAAAGAAAAAAGGAGAAAGACGGAAATGCATACTTCTATTTCTTCTCTGTTTCACTCTGTAAATAGTTTCTGCCACTGTCTTTGGAGCAACTGGAACTGAGAGCTGAAGGCTGGGGCTGATTGACAGGTATGACTGTTCTCTGAGCAGTGGATTCCTTTCCAGGAACAATCTAGTCAGAAATGTCCTTACGGGCCAGCTTCTTAGCAGTTAGGAAAATGGCCTTTCTCACTATTTTGGAAACAGTATGGATATTTCTGTTATAACCTCTAGATTAAATAATTAGATGAAGTACAAGGTTAAATTATAGGTGTTCTGAAAGTGTCTCAGAAAAGGCTCTCTTTGGGGCGCCTGGGTGGCGCAGTCGGTTAAGCGTCCGACTTCAGCCAGGTCACGATCTCGCGGTCCGTGAGTTCGAGCCCCGCGTCAGGCTCTGGGCTGATGGCTCGGAGCCTGGAGCCTATTTCCGATTCTGTGTCTCCCTCTCTCTCTGCCCCTCCCCCGTTCATGCTCTGTCTCTCTCTGTCCCAAAAATCAATAAACGTTGAAAAAAAAATTAAAAAAAAAAGAAAAAAAAAGAAAAGGCTCTCTTTGGCTACTTGAAAAATGAATTTCTGGCCTTCCTGAAATGTGTACTGTAGGCGAATGTAGTTTGTTACCCATTCAGTAAGGTGAATGAGTTCATTTTCATTTTCAACGTATTTGGCCTTAGTATGCAAAATAATAACCTCATATCTCCTTATTTTTGTTTCTCTAGAAAACAAACACTAAAAAGAAAAAAACATAAAACAAACATCTTAAATCTGTTTTCTTCAGAATTCATGAAAGCCTTTACCCTGTGGGATTCAATTTTCCTTTTATAAGAAGGTGAATATAACTTTAGCTTCCAGATTGAGAGGTGATAAAAAAAGAACCAGAAACAAGCGTACTTCTGCAAACTTGATTTTTGACAAACCAGCATTGTAGACCAGTGGGCGTCAGATGGACTTTTCATAAATGGTACTCAGACAACTAGTTATCCATATAAAAAATTAATTTTGGACTCTTAGCTTACATCATAAGTAGAAACCAGTTTTAGGTGGATTAAAGACTTTAAAAAAGCAAAATTAAAAAAATTTTAAACATCCAGTTGGAGATTATACTTTGAGGATAGGAGAACTTCTTTAAATCAGATACAAAAGTACAAACCGTAAAAGAAAAGTTGGTAACTTTAATTAATGCTAAAATTAAGAATTTCTCAGGGCGCCTGGGTGGCTCAGTCAGTTAAGGTTCCGATTTCGGCTCAGGTCATGATCTCATGGTTCGTGGGTTCAAGCCTGGCGTCGGGCTCTGTGCTGACAGCTCAAAGCCTGGAGCCAGATTCTGTGTCTCTTTCTCTCTCTGCTCCTCCCCCACTCACGCTCTGTCTCTCTTCCTCTCTCAAAAATAAATAAACATTAAAAAAAATTAACAAAAGATTAAGAATTTCTCTTCGTTAAAAGGTACCATGAAAGGGGCGCCTGGGTGGCGCAGTCAGTTAAGCGTCCGACTTCAGCCAGGTCACGATCTCACGGTCCGTGAGTTCGAGCCCCGCGTCGGGCTCTGGCCTGATGGCTCAGAGCCTGGAGCCTGTTTCCGATTCTGTGTCTCCCTCTCTCTCTGCCCCTCCCCCGTTCATGCTCTGTCTCTCTCTGTCCCAAAAATAAATAAACGTTGAAAAAAAAAATTTAAAAAGGTACCATGAAAAAAAAATATCCACAAACTGGGAGAAAATAATTGTAACAATGTAACTGATAACATATTAGTATCCAGAACAAAATTTCCAAACCTTGGCACTGTTAACATGTTGGGGCCAGATACCTCTTTGTTTTGAGGCCTGTCCAATGCACTATGTTTTGGCATCATCTCTGGCCTCTCCCTACTAGATGCCAGTAGCTCTCTGCTGCCTACCTATGACCATCACAAATGTCTCCAGACCTTGCAAAATGTTCCCTAAGGGGCATATTCTCCAGTTGAGAACCAATGATCCAGACCAGGTGAAAAACCTTTACAAAAGAGACAGTGTAATAGAAGGAACAGCCAAACGCTGTGCAGATGCTGGATAGAAAAGGAAACCCAAGCAGTTGAAAAGATGCTTAAACTCACTGATAATGAGGAACACAGGAATTAAGACCACAAAGATGCCATGTCATGCATCCAGTTGGCAAAAATTTTTAAATACCACAATTACAAGCGTGGTCAAGGATGTGGAGCAGGGGCGCCTGGGTGGCGCAGTCGGTTAAGCGTCCGACTTCAGCCAGGTCACCATCTCGCAGGTCTGTGAGTTCGAGCCCTGCGTCAGGCTCTGGGCTGATGGCTCAGAGCCTGGGGCCTGTTTCCGATTCTGTGTCTCCCTCTCTCTCTGCCCCTTACCCGTTCATGCTCTGTCTCTCTCTGTCCCAAAAATAAATAAACGTTGAAAAAAAAAAATTAAAAAAAAAAAAAAAAGAATGTGGAGCAATGGGAGAACACTTACACACTTGCTGGTAGTGTAAATTAGCACAGCCACTTTGGAAAAATTTGGCATCTAGTACTAAAATTTGAAGTTGTGTGTGCCTCACATTCAGCATGTCCTAAGTATGTATCCTAGAACAATTCTTAGTTAGGATCTATGTGTAAGATGTTCTTAACACTTTTAATGGCAGATGAAGCAGGGATCAACCTAAATATATCAATGGTAAAATTGATCAATTGTTTTGTGTTGTCATTCGATGGAACTTTATAGAGCAGTTAAAATGAGTGAATTACAGCTATGCAATATCATGGATGAATCTTAGGAACATAGTACTGTAGGGGATCAAGCAAATCACAGAAGATGGCACATAATGTAATTCCATTTGTATGAATTACAAAAACCATCAAATAATATATCACCTAGGGAGATAAACATATGGTTAAACTACAAATGAAAGCCTGAATATTATAAACACAAAATTTGAACTAGAAGCTCTGAAGGAAGGGATGGGAAGGGAAGGGACAGACAAGGGAAGAGAAGGGATAGGGAACGGGCATATAAGGGAATTTACAGGTACTCCTAATGTTCTGGTTTCATAAATCAAGTGGTATTTACATGAGGGTTCATTATATCATTTTACATAAATTTTATTAACTTCAGTAATACAAAAGTTTGTTTTTTTTTAATTTTTTTATTTTATTTTTTTTTCAACGTTTATTTATTTTTGGGACAGAGAGAGGCAGAGCATGAATGGGGGAGGGGCAGAGAGAGAGGGAGACACAGAATCGGAAACAGGCTCCAGGCTCTGAGCCACCAGCCCAGAGCCCGACGCGGGGCTCGAACTCACGGACCGCGAGATCGTGACCTGGCTGAAGTCGGACGCTTAACCGACTGCGCCACCCAGGCGCCCCTACAAAAGTTTAAAAGAACATTAAACTTAAAATGAAAAGGCTATCAATCCTTGCTCTAATGATGTTTCCGTGCCCTCAAAAAATATTGAGAAAAGTCTCTGTAGTTTGCAGGTTACCCTTTTGAATGCTGGGTGATGCATGAGGCAGAAATTTAACATTCTCTGAAATTAGGGGCCCCTGCGTGGCTCCGTCGGTTAAGCATCCCACTTCGGCTCAGGTCATGATCTCGCGGTCTGTGAGTTCAAGCCCCGAGTCAGGCTCTGTGCTGGAGCTCAGAGTCTGGAGCCTGCTTCAGATTCAGATTCTGTGTCTCCCTCTCACGCTCTCTGCCCCTCCCCCGCTCACACTCTGTGTGTGTGTGTGTGTGTGTGTGTGTGTGTGTGTGTGTGTGTGTGTCTTAAAAAAATAAACATTAAACAAATTCTCTGGAATTATAATTTGAACTATCATCAAGATAAATGAAAAATACTACCATTCCTTTTTATGCAGAGTGTGCCCCAAATCCATATTTTAGATGATGTCCAATGAGCTAGAAATTCTATTTTATAAAACATTTTCCTCTTTAGCTTCAAGATTTGGGGAAAGACTTCTATGTCAAAGTTGTGGCCTCCTACAGAAACCGAAAATATCATTTAAGATAAAAACCAGAAAGCTACCCAGGAAAAAAAAAATAGAAGTTTGTATAATGCAGCAAATACTAGAAGCATAAATTGGAACTTAAGGTGACTTAATTTTTTCACCCAGGGCCCCATTGAAGTGAAAAATCTTCCTCCTCAAAATATCAGAATTTGAAAAAATAGATGAGGCCAGAGTAACTAATACAAACTTGCCTTCGGAAATGCGGATGTTTTTACTGATCTGATAACTTGACCTTGGAAGAAAACAGAACATTTTTAGAGGAAGTAATAACTTCACTGAGCACTTATAGGCTAGGTGGTGTCCTGAGTGCTTTGCAAGTATGAACTAATCCTCACGAGACCCTATGAAGTGCTGTTATTAATACCTCCTTTACAAATGAGGAAACCATCACAGAAAGGTAAAGTACTTTGCCCAAGACTTTTCTCCTATAAAGACGGGAGCCATGATTCTAAGCTAAGCAGTCTAGCTCTCTTTCTATAGGCTGAGGTAAAATATAAGATTCTGGCTTAAAGAAACCCAGGAAAGGGGCGCCTGGGTGGCGCAGTCGGTTAAGCGTCCGACTTCAGCCAGGTCACGATCTCGCATTCCGTGAGTTCGAGCCCCGCGTCGGGCTCTGGGCTGATGGCTCAGAGCCTGGAGCCTGTTTCCGATTCTGAGTCTCCCTCTCTCTCTGCCCCTCCCCCGTTCATGCTGTGTCTCTCTCTGTCCCAAAAATAAATAAAAACGTTGAAAAAAAAATTAAAAAAAAAAAAAAAAAAAAAAAAAGAAACCCAGGAAAGATGAATCATTAGAAGAAACAGCCTGTAAAGATTTCTTGGAGGAGGTGTTACCTGAACTGAGTTGACAGAGAAAGCAGAGAGTAAGACAATGGGAGTCTTGGAAGGCCATTAAAGACTAGTTATAGGTGGAGTTAACCACAGGTCCCAGTTTGCCTGGGGCAATCAGGTTTACCCCCTGTCCCCCCCCCTCCCCCCAATGATTTTTGGTAGCTTTTCCTTCCTCAAACTTCTGGATGTTAAATTGTCTGGTCATCCTACTACGGAGCAGTTTATCTTGAAAGTAAGCAATTCCTAGAGAATCTCACCGTAGTATAACCCAAAGTCTTTCAGATATAACTAAAATGCAAATCTCTAGCCCTGTCTGATTAAGTGTGTATCATTAATAAGAACTGGTTCATCTGTTTCTAAAGAACATAGCCAGAGGGAGTAGAGGGCACCCCATTGAAGGTGGGTGGGATCACTGCCTGGAGACCCTTGCCCTTAAGGGACTGGGTAGCTTTTTCAGTTTTGTAAGCCATCCTCTGTGGCATTTAAGGCCTAGAGGTGCCTGAGAGCCATCCCGGAAGAGAAAGGAGACAACGTGGAGTTAAAAGGGGGGAAAATATTTGATGGTCTCTGCCAGAGGGGGGCAGAAGTTGAATGGGTTTTTGTTTTTGCTTTTGTGGGATTTTTTTCTTCCCATGAGAGAAGAGAGTTTTAGAATTTTATTTAGACCTGGAATGTTGAAGGGAACAACTTTAAAATTTGGAAACAGTGGTTTGTTGGAGTATTTATTGTCTCTTCCACTTCTCCAGAGTAACCAGAAAGTGAAAACCAGAGGAAGACAGTGTCCTGAATAGAGTGGACTCTTGAGCCATTTTTCTGAGGAGCCGCCACTCCATAGAGGGGACATCAGTTGTGTTCAGGAGGACAGGTACGTAGTGCGTGCTTTGGGCTGGCAGTTCAGAGAGCTGGTCTGTGCAAATCAAGATTCTCTAATACCAAGGAGTAAAAAGATTTGGAAAAGTTACTTAGCTCGAAATTACTAGTCATGTTATTTGAAGTAGAGGATTCTCAAATTTGGTTCCCTTAACTTTATGAAAAGAGGAACAGTGATCCCCACAATCATTGTCATATGTTAAAGCTCATTAATTCATTGGCAAGACAAAGAGAATGGAATAGCAGCCAGACCAACACTCTGGCTTGATCATGGAGAGCAGGTCCATGATCTGGTTGTGACCTCGCTGGGAGAACGTGATGAAAATACTTTCCGCATTATGAAGTGACACTTAAATAAGTTTTGATTTTTATAAAAACAAAATTTGCATTGCTCAAACTGAATAGGGTCAAGAGCCCCTTTCTGTCACTTTGTGGACATTACCAAGGAAGCCTGCCTGTTCAGAGCCAGTGCTAGAGGTTCCTGGTTGGGGAAGGAGCACTTATTGAAGCAAAAGTTTAACAAAAGTGATGTTTTTGTTTCTTTTCTTGTCTAGGAATTCATTCTTAGTATTTAACCATACTAGAAAAGCCATATATGGTGTATATTTTGGCTTCCTCCCCACCATGGACACACATTATTTGGGAATCTCTGTCTTGGTTATCATAAAGACTAAAAATCTGAAGCTTTGGTGTTGTAAGCCCTTACCTTTTTTTTTTTTTTAATTTAAATTCAGGTTAGTGTAGTGTTGGTTTCAGGAGTAGAGCCCAGTGATTCATCACTCCCATATAACACCCAGTGGTCATCCCAACAAGTGCCCTCCTTAATGCCCATAACCCATTTAGCCCATCCCCCCCCCCACCAACCTCCCCTCCAGCAACCCTCAGTTTATTATCTGTACTTAAGAGTCTTTTATGGTTTGCCTTCCTCTCTGTTTTTATGTTATTTTTCCTTCCCTTCCCCTATGCTCATCTGTTTTGTTTCTTAAATTCCACATGTGCGTGAAATCATATGGTATTTGTCTTTCTCTGACTGAATTAATTTGCTTAGCATAATAATACTTTAGTTCCATCCACGTTGCAAATGGCAAAATTTTATTCTTTTTGATCACTGAGTAATATTCCATTGCATATAAGATAAAAAGCTTCTGCACAACAAAGGAAACAATCAGTAGAACTAAAAGGCAACAGACAGAATGGGAGAAGATATCTGCAAAGGATATATTGGATAAAGCGTTGGTATCCAAAATCTATAAAGAACATATCAAGCTCAACAACCCCAAACCACATAATCCGGTGAAGAAATGGGTGGAAGACATGAATAGATACTTTTCCAAAGAAGACATCCGGGTGGCCAACAGACACATGAAAAGATGCTCAACATCACTCATCATCAGAGAAATGTAAATCAAAGCCACAATGAGGTACCACCTCACACTGGTCACAGTGGCTAAAGTGAACAACTCAGGAAACAACAGGTGTTGGTGAGGATGTGGAGAAAGGGGAACACTTTTGCACTGTTGATGGGAATGCAAACTGGTGCAGCCACTCTGGAAAAGTGGCTCCTTTTGGAGCCTCCTTATGGAGGTTCCTCAAAGAATTAAAAATAGAACTATCCTATGACCCAGTAATTGCACTTCTAGTTATTTATCCAAAGGATGGAAAAATGCTGATTTGAAGGGGCACATGTACCCCAATGTTTATAGCAACACTATCAACAATAGTCAAATTATGGAAAGAGCCCAAATGTCCATTGAACGATGACTAAAGAAGATGTGGTATGTATATACAATGTAAGCCCTTATCTTGGTATTTAACAGCTACTAGAACTCATTTTCCCTCTTATAAATGACAGACTGAAAATACTTTCATTTTTTTCACAGAAGTTATGTGATTCATTGTTACTTGTAGTTCTTATTTATTTTTCTTCAGATTTGAAAACTTAGTAATTAGTAATTGTGATTTTGATGATTACATTCAGTCCATAACAAGTTATATTTATTTTCTTTTTATGTTGCTGAGATAGTATTGCCTTTTTTTAAAGTTTATTTATTTTAAGAGAGAAAAAGTTAGCATATGTGCATGCACAGGGAAGGAGCAGAGAGAGAGGAGAGAGAGAGAATCCAAAGCATGCTCCACACCATCAACATGGAGCCCGACGTGGGACTTGAACTCATGAACCATGAGATCATGACCTGAGCTGAAATCAAGAGTTCGACACCCAACTGACTGAGCCACCCAGGCACCCCACTGTGTTGCTTTTTAAAATAAATTAATCAAGTGGCGCCTGGGTGGCTCAGCCCATTAAGTGTCCGACTTCAGCTCAGGTCATGATCTCACAGTTTGGGAGTTCGGGCCTCACATTGGACTCTGTGCTGACAGCTCAGAGCCTGGAGCCGGCCTCGGATTCTGTGTCTCCCTCTCTCCCTGGCCCTCCCCTACTTGTGCACTCTCTCTCCATCTCTTTCTCAAATATAAACATTAAAAATTTTTTTTTTTTATTTATAAAATAAATTAATCAAGAATGTTGCTTTTGGTATGGAGGATTAAGATCTTAACAAATCTGCTGTGTAACAGATAACAGTTACAAAGTCTGGGCAAAATAAAAAGTACCTGAAGTATCTGGAGCTTGAATAGAGGTTTCAAAAGGGAGTCGTAACGTGGCAGAAAGGTCCGACGAGGGGTGTGTGCCCCACTATTTCAGCTTTACTCAGATAACGGACCATAGTCACAGCATGACACACGGTGGTTGAAGTGCTAGTGGAAAACCAACCAGGCTTCTGGCCTGAGGAACCAAAAACTAGAGTTTAGGACAAACATGGCAACCCAAAAGAAAGGGAGGGAATTGTGAAGAGGAGAGAGGTAGAGAAAAAGATCCCCAGGTTTTTGTGCAGAGTCTAACCACGTCTCTGGCTGACCCTTCCACCAGCCGCAAAGCACCTCAAAAAGCACAGAAGAAATCAGATGAGCTGTGAGCTGTTGCTTGTGTCCAAAAGAGACAGTTTGCAGTTTGAGTCTCACCAAATTAATTCACTGCCAAAGCACAAAAACATCGACATTCATTGGAGAAAGAGGTTACACACACACACACACACACACACACACACACGCACACACACACACGCACACACACACACACACAAACACCCTCTCCATCCTTTAGACAGAGAATTGAGAGTCTCGGTAAAACATAATATATAAGGGGGCACCTGGGTGGCTCAGTTGGTTAAACGTCTGGCTTCAGGTCAGGTCATGATGTCACAGTTCATGGGTTCAAGCCCTGCGTGCTGACAGCTTGGAGCCTGGAGCCTGCTTCCGATTCTGTGTCTCCCTCTCTCTATATCCCAACCCTCGCTCTCTCTTGCTCTCTCTCTCTTTCTCAAAAAAATAAAAAAAACATTAAAAACAAACATAGTATGTAGGAATACAATCCCAAATTACTTGATATATAAAGAACCAGGAAAATATGACCTCTTACCAAGAGAAAAGACAGGCCAGATGAAGATGTTAGAATCCATTAGACAACAACATTAAAGTGTCTGTGATAACTAAGCTCTGTGAAGTAAAGGAAACCATACTTGTAGTAAGCAAAATGGAAGAACCTCCACAGATAATTATAAAACATAATAAGAAAATGAAAAAAAATCAAGCTTAAACATTCAGTATTTGAGGGGCGCCTGGGTGGCGCAGTCGGTTAAGCGTCCGACTTCAGCCAGGTCACGATCTCGCGGTCCGTGAGTTCGAGCCCCGCGTCGGGCTCTGGGCTGATGGCTCAGAGCCTGGAGCCTGTTTCTGATTCTGTGTCTCCCTCTCTCTCTGCCCCTCCCCCGTTCATGCTCTGTCTCTCTCTGTCCCAAAAATAAATAAACGTTGAAAAAAAAAATTAAAAAAAAAACATTCAGTATTTGAAATGAAAAAGTCATTGACTTGGCTTTATAGTACGGTACGTATTGTATAAAGGAAAAACTCTCACACTGTCTTGTGGGGTGTATCTATTTAGATGTAACCCATGACACACCGGAGCATGGTGATGGCAGGGGCCAGTAAATGGAACCAAATGATTGCATGGTAACTACATTTGATGGGAAAGTGCTGTAGTAACTTGAAAAGTAGACTGTGTGAACAATGTTTATTTTAATTTCTAGTATAACCACTAAAAAAAGTTGTGCAAAAAGTATAGCTAAAAAGCCAATAGGTAATCTTTATTAAAAACCAAAAAAATCCAGGGGTGCCTGGGTGGCCTATTCGGTTAAGCATCCAACTTCAGCTCAGGTCATGATCTCATGGTTTGTGAGTTTGAGACCCGTGTCAGGTTCTGTGCTGACAGCTTGGAGCCTGGAGCCTGCTTCACATTCTTTGTCGCCCATTCTGCCCTCCCTCGCTCGTGCTCTGTCTCTCTCTCTCTCTATTTAAAGAATAAATAAACATTTAAAATTTTTAGAAAGTTAAAATCCAAAAGTAGGCAGAAAAGGAGGAGTTTTTTTATTTTTTATTTTTTTATTTTTTTAATTTTTAAAAAAAAATTTTTTTAACGTTTCATTTATTTTTGAGACAGGGAGAGGGTCAGAGAGAGGGAGACACAGAATCTGAAACAGGCTCCAGGCTCTGAGCTGTCAGCACAGAGCCCGGCATGGGACTCGAACTCCCGGACTGCAAGATCATGATCTGAGCTGAAGTCGGCCGCTTAACCGACTGAGCCACCCAGGCACCCTGGAGGAGTTTTTTTTTTAAAAAGAATATAAAATACAAATAATAAAATGGGTAACTTAAATCCAAATGTATCAAAAACTACTTTAAATATTAGTGGATCAAATATTCCAATTAAAAGGCAGAAATTAAAATGAAATGTAAAAGAAGACCCAAATATGCTACATGTAAGAGATGTGCTTTAAATATAAACACACATGTAGGCTGAAAGCAAATAGATGGAAAGAGAAGACATACCATGTGCCATGGACTGAATGTTTGTTTCCACCACCCCTCCCCCGCCATTCATATATTGAAATCTTAACCCCCAATTAGGAAGTGAGGCCTTCTGGGGGGTGATTAGGTCATGAAGGTGGAGCCCTCATGATGAAATTAATGCCCTTATTATATATTATGGCCCCAGAGAGTTCTCTAGTCCCCTTTCCATTATATGAGGATACAAGAAGCCAGCAACCTGCAACCCTGAAGAGGTCCCTCACCAGAACTTGATCATGCTTACACCCTGACCTTAGACTTCCAGCCCCGAGAATGGTGAGAAAGAAGTTCCTGTTATTTTTGAGCCAACCAGTCTGTGGTATCCTGTTAAAGCATGTAAATAAGCATGGAAAGGCCACAGTGGTTGTTAATATCAGACAAAACAGACCTGTGGCAAAGAGTATTATCAGAAACAGGGCCATTTTATAATGACGGATACATGGATTCATCAAGAAGACGTGATATTCGTAAATGTGGGTTAATGTGTATGTGCCTAATAACAGAGCTCCTAAAATGCATGAAGCAAAAATTGAAAGGATAAAAAGAAGAAATGGACAATTCCACAATGGTAGTAGGAGGTTTTAACACCCCACAGGAAGTGGTACAACAAGAGACAGAAAAGAACCGCAAAAATATAACCCAAACAACACTATCTACCACCTTGAT
The DNA here is from genome assembly GCF_016509475.1 of Prionailurus bengalensis. Taxonomy (NCBI): domain Eukaryota; kingdom Metazoa; phylum Chordata; class Mammalia; order Carnivora; family Felidae; genus Prionailurus; species Prionailurus bengalensis. The sequence goes on from NC_057346.1 coordinate 11,870,637, forward strand.
CTAATTGTTATTCACAGAATGTTACATCCAACGATGTCAGACTGCACCTTCCTTTCAGTACACACGGTGCTTTTACAACAGATCATATGCTAACCCACAAAACACCTCTCAATCAAAATAAGACTATTGAAATCATCGAATATGTTCTTTTACCACAACAAAATTAAATTGCAAGTCAAGAACAGTACAGATGGTCCCCAACTTTTGAAGATCCCACTTACAATTTTCAACCTCACAATGGTGCAAAAGTGATACACATTCATTAGAAACCACTATGAATTTTGAATTTTGATCTTTTCCTGAGCTGCTGCTGTACAGTATGGTTCTCTGTTGTGACACTGGGCAGCAGCTTTGTGCCACCGTGCCCAGTCAGCCACGTGGTCGCCAGGGTTGACGATTGATCCACCTACAACCATTCTATACCCATGCAACCATTCTGGTTTCGGGTTTTCACTTTCAGTATAGTATTGAGTAAATTATATGAGAGATTAAACTTTATTATAAAATAGGCTTTGCGCTAGATGAATTTCTCCCACTGTAGGCTAATGTAAGTGTTGTGAGCCCAGCTAAGGTCAGGTAGGCTAAGCTATGATGTTTGGTAAGTTAGGTGTATTAAATGCATTTTCTGCTTAATGATATTTTCAACTTATGATGGGTTCATGGGGATGTAACCTCATCATAAGTTGAGGAAGATCGTACAATATCTAGAAAGACATCCCAAATTTTAAAATAAACAACTTACTTCTAAATAATCTGTGGGGCAAGAAAAATCACGAGAGGTTAGAAAATATTTAAGACAGAAAAGTAATGAATATACAATATATCAAAATTTGTGTAATGCCCCTAACCTAGTGCTTAGAGAAAATGCATGGTCTTATTTTATGTTTTATTTAAGTATAATAGACACACAATGTTACATTAGTTTCATGTGTACAACATAGTGATACAAGAAGTTTATATGTCATGCTGTGTTCACAAGTGTGGCTACTGGTCTGTCCTGATACATCCTGATACATCGCTATTACAATACCATTGACTATGTTCCTTATGCTGTGCCTTTTATTCTGGTGGCTTATTCACTCCATAACTGGAAGCCTGTATCTCCCACTCCTCTTCACCTATTTTGCCCGACCCCCAAACCCACCCCTCTGGCAACCATCAGTTCTCTGTATTTACAAGTCTGATTCTGAAATGGCTACATACTGTATGATTCTAACTATATGACATTCTAGAAAAGGTGGACCTTTATAACATTAAAATTCTTTATTGGTTTTGGGGCTCCTAGGTGGTTCAGTTGGTTGAGCATCCAACTTTGGCTCAGGTCATGATCTCAGGGTTCATGGGTTCGAGTCCTGCATCAGGCTCTTTGCTGACAGCTCAGAGCCTGGAGCCTGCTGCAGATTCTGTGTCTCCCTCGCTCTCTGCCCCTCCCCCATTCACACTCTGTCACTTTCTCTCAAAAAATAAATAAACACTAAAAAATTTTTAAATTCATCTTTTATTTTTTTTAATGTTTATTTTGGAGGGAGGGAGGGAGGGAGAGAGAGAGAGAGAGAGAGAGAGAATGCATGGGGGAGGGGCAGAGACAGAGAGAGGGAGGCACAGAATTGGAAGCAGGCTCCAGGCTCTGAGCTGTCAGCACAGAGCCCGATATGGGGCTCGAACCCACAAACCGTGAGATCATGACCTGAGCTGAAGTCGGACACTCGAGTAACTGAGCCACCCAGACGCCCTTATATGATTTTTAATAATACTTTTTATAACATTTCAGAAGTGGAGAGCCAAGGCTTTCTTTATTTCCACTCTTAGGGAGAAAGAGAAACTACCTCTTCAAACATCACTGGGAAACTTGGGTGCTCCTGGGACCAAGAGTTTGGAGAAGGAAGAGTAATAAGGAAGTAAGCAAAGAGGAATTTGTTGACAGTTGCAAGCAAAGTAGAAATAGATTAGATGAATTGGTGTTGGGGATCCTGGAGAGGAATGTTTAGAGCAAAGAAGACAAGAGGCATGAATAGAGGCATGGCATGACTTTCAAGCTGTGGAAACGTGAACAGTAAAGTACAACGGACAATAGGTTGGATGGATGTTCCCTGGAGCTGCAGGTGCAGTGGCTGCCACAAGGCGGTGCTCTGACTACATCTACTTTGGCTTCCACTGTGCTTTTCATTTTCCCACTCCTCTCTCCTCTTTAAGGGCTCTAACTAGAGGTCTGTCACACTCCAGCCATAGTCAGCCAGCCTGTTATTAGTGCCAAGCCATCCTCCTGGAGCAATGACAGTGTAAATTTCAGCAGTGGCAGAAAGGGGACAAATACAGCTGTTGTGCATTTTAGAATAATTGCCACAGACCATTTAGAGACAGCTTTATAATAACGGCACTTATACAGACTTATACAATATTTCCCTTTTCTGTTTTATTCCTCCCTCAACACTTTGCAACGTGAATGTGTTAATCCGCTCATCTTGTGAGTCTAGAATTATCTGCTCCCTAATTTGCTTTTCTTTTACTTTATTTCATGTGTTTATGTTTAAAGCAACTGGCCTTTCTTTGGGCAATTAGGGTGGTTCAGGTAGAAACCTGTGTTCTGTCTGCTCCCCAGTTTTACAAAAGGAGGCTTGCAGTCCCAGGGAAGGTACCATTCGCCCTTTTCCTACCTTATTCCTTCTGCTGGGAGTCCCACTCTTCCTGCCCTCACCTTTTCCCAACACAAATGCTATTTGTGAAACCCCTCTTCTCACCCCACCCCAAGTCTGGCTCCTCTTTTTGCTTCCATTGTCCCGAGTTCACTTACCAGCTAGCTAGTGTTTATCTCATTGTGTGCTCAGTGTTTCTTATCTATCACCTCTATTCCAAGTTCCTTGAACTTTCTTTATATTCCCCAGTGTCCACCACAACTCCCCACATAGTGAGCACATGGATGGCTGGATAAATAAAACAGGTTCCAGCAGATCAAAGCCCTTGCCCCATCTTGAGTCCGCAGCAGAGTTGGAAATATCCAGAAATTTAGACCCGAACCAGAATATCTTACTGGCTGCTGTGGTTGACCGTGGTCTCTCCACAGAAAAGTTCTAAATGGACCTAAATGGAGAAGCCCTGGGTCCTGCAGTGCGCCACAGATCCGGGGAGATGCCCAGAGCTGGCACAGCAAGACTTCAAGGCCCATAATGTGTGCAGAAGGTCTGGATGATGCAGATTACTAAGACCACCTGCCTTACATGGCACTTGAAGCAGCGTCCTGGAACTGATGTCCTCAGAGGCATGACAAGAAGCAGCAAACCATGTGATCCCATGTTCCTCTAGTTTTTTTTTTTTTTGGGGGGGGTGGGGGGACGGACATCTCTCTCCAGGTGACTGTGAGACCCCTGAATTTTAGCACCCTCTGAGAGAATCAAAGAGGCATGAACTCCCTGTGTCTGGATCCAGTGTGTATCCTTTGCATGGCTTGCTGGCTGGCTCTGGACCAAACCCACCAAAAGCGATCTTGCTCTGAACCCGAGTCATCGTTCCCACCCATCCTTTCTGAGATGGTGGAGGAAGGACAGCATATTGGGTATGGTTGTGAAAAAGCTCATCCCTTTTGGTGTGTCCTCTTTCTTGCGTAAACCAAACTTCTTTTCTGCCCGCCTGTTAATTCTTCCCTCCCTCTCTTTGTTCCATCCTTCTTATGTATTTAATGAGTACTCACTAGGTGCCAAGCTCTGTGCTGGAGACACAAAGATGAATTAGGTACAGTGCTCTACCTTCAAAGAATTCACAGGATTCTGGAAGAGACAGGAAGGTCACAATATACTTGTATAAATGCCATAATGTAGGAGGTATCTGTGAGACCCTGGAAGTTCAAGGGAGTGGGCCATAGCACACTAGCAGGTGTTTGGTAGCCAGCTGGTGGGAGGAGCCCTGATTGGTAGTGTTTGCTGATGTCTGATGTCCGTGTGGCAGACATTCCCATCATGGCTGCTCTCAAGCTACTAACCTGATGTCACTGAACAGAGTTGGGAAGGGACGTACACAGTTGGCCCTTTTGATGCAGTAAGAGCCATTTCTAGTATACCACCATGACTTCCCCCTCTAAGACCCTGAGCAGAGAAACCCATTCAAGCTGTACCTGGGTTTCTGACTTACAGAACCATGAGCTCACAAACGAGTTTGGTTTTAAGCTGCTAAGTGTGTAGGAATTTGTTTTGTTGCCATAGAAAACAGAGCCTATTACACCCTTTTTACAGATGTGAAAACTAAAGCTTAAAAACAGTAAGCAATTTGACCACAAGCATCTAGCAAGTGATGGGGCTGGGAGGGCAACTGAGATGTGTCAGATTCCAAAGCCTGGGAAACTTACTCCTGTGTTCCATGACTTCCCATAGAAAACCATGTCAGGGGGCGCCTGGGTGGCGCAGTCGGTTAAGCGTCTGACTTCAGCCAGGTCACGATCTCGCGGTCCGTGAGTTCGAGCCCCGCGTCGGGCTCTGGGCTGGTGGCTCGGAGCCTGGAGCCTGTTTCCGATTCTGTGTCTCCCTCTCTCTCTGCCCCTCCCCCGTTCACGCTCTGTCTCTCTCTGTCTCTCCAAAAATAAATAAACGTGGAAAAAAAAAATTTAAAAAAAAAAAAAAAAAGAAAACCATGTCAGGAAGGGCCAGGGTCACGGGGGATACTATTCCTCTGTTCCTTCATTCGTTCGTTTGTTTGTTCGTTCGTTCGTTCATTCATTCATTCATTCATTCATTCATTTTTAAGGACCAGGAGAAAATGTGCGTTATTATTAAAAATGAAATTCTGAGCCAGAAGAAAATCAAATGTTGAGTGCGGCTTTGTACTTGAAGTGGCGTCCCAGTGGTTACCTTGATATTTATTTCAGAGGATAATGCTATAGAGTAAAAGAAGTTTCACATGGGACTGTACTCATTAAATATTTGATTTCGGCTAGAGTGTCCATTTCTACTTTTCTGCTCCAGCCTGACCAGATGTGCTCAGAAAATGTGGTTTCCCCTGAATATGTACATCTGTCAAAATTCCTGTCAATGTTAACACAACTGCCAAGAGAGTGAACAAAGAGAGTTAGCGATTAACTTCAAAGAATTTTGTTGGAGAGGAATAAAGATATTTAAGGTCTGTTTTGTGAACTAATTGCATTTGCATATTTATGGGATTTACTGATATAGCAGTAATTAAAAACTATTTAGTAGTCTTAAAGGACACATAACTCAGTTGCTGTTTGCATAATAAACACTTCTTATTATGTTTGCATAATAAAACCTCTCCCCCTCCTCCTTCCAAAAGACACTGGTCCAGCTAAGAGGTGTTGTATCTTACTTGGAAATAATGGAGAGACAAAGTGCAAGGGCTCCTGGGAACGTGGAGACGGGACTTCTGAGAGAAATACATCTCTAGGTAGCCTCTTAGTGACAGGCCTGACCCTAGACTGCATTCAAGAAACAACAGATTCAAACCTCAGATTACTAAGTCTTTTTCTTAGCTGATATTTTAGGAAGGCTGAATGCTTAGCTTCTGACAATTCCATTTTTTTCGTTTTAATACACTGATCTGCTTGAAAGGCCTGAACGGGGTTCACCTCACATTCATCCTTCCTAAATAGCTTAGAGGGGTGTGGTGAGATCTTTGAGTAATGGATAAAAAGTACTGTATTAATGAGTGAGAAGAGACCATTTTCCTGAAAAAATTCATGAAAAGTTAAATTTTCATGAAAAAAAAAGATGAACAGGGAAGAGATACCAAATCTAAAGGCACCAAGTAAACAAACTAAATCCAGACAGGACAGTAAGATTGGAAAAACAAATATCTGAGCCATTTGGTGATTCAGAGCAAGGCGATCAAGGAAAGATGGGGAAGCGTCTGTGTATAAACTATTTTGAAAACAAGTCAGTCACACAAAACCGTTCCCATCTTGGCAGAATTCATCAGCCAATAAAGAGCTGTAATGGGCAGGATCACCAGACTGTTGTTAAATTAGCTAATGAAGGTTGTAATGTACCTGTATTACACATCATTAGCAGTGGCCTTCCAGTAACAGATGGGTACATGAGGAAGTGAGAAGAAAAGGGAGGGGAAAGCATATCCCAGAAGGGCTGACTTACCATGGCTTGCTAAAATAAAATGTGTGGCAAGAATGTAATGCCGATCATCATCGCGATTAAACCTTTGCATAAAGGGAAGCTTCTGTGTCGCCTTCCCATAAAAAGTGCTAGGTACATAGATATGTCTGTCTGCAGCTTGCTTTTCTCCTCATGGTAAGTGCTGGGACTTTGGTGGCCAGATCAGTCTTTGGTGATTGTATCTCTTGATAAAGCCCCATTTATCTGGCCATCCTCTTTCAAGGATGTTTCTAAACTTTCCATAAGTTTGTATCAAATTTTCACTACCAGGTTACATTTCTTTTTTTTTTTTTCTGAAATATTTTCAAATACACAGCAAGACTGGGAGAATAGTAAAATGAATCCCGCCCCCAACCGTTTGAGAGTAGTTTGCCAACATGATGCTCTGTCGCCTGTGAGTGCTTAGAATGTGATTCTTACGAACAAGAACATTACATGATCTCAATCCCATCAAAATCGGGAGTCTCTAGGCCCCCACCTTGGGTTTTGCGAAGTCTCCCCAAGATGTTCTTTGTAACAAAAGGATCCAATCCAGAGTCACACATTGCACCCAGTTGTCATGTCTCCTTAATCGGCTTTATGGGACACGGTTTCTCCGTCTTTCCTCAGCTTCCCTAACCTTGACACTTTTGAAGATTATAAGCTGTTTTGTAGAGTGTCCCACAGTATGGGGTTATCTGGTGTCTCCTTCCAGATAGATCCAAGTTTTGAATTTTTGGCAGGATGATCACAGAAGTGCAGCTGTGTCTTCTCAGTCCCTCCTATCTCATGGCACACAACTCCCGTGATTGGTAACGTTAATTTTCATCATTTGATTAACGTGTTGTCTGCCAGATTTCTCCACGGAAAGTTTTTTGTTTTTTTTGTTTTTTTTTGTTTTTTTTTTTTTTTTACTCATTCTGATTAATAAGTATGTTGTGTAAGTGTCCTGTTTTTCATCAAACTTTTGCCAGCTAGGTTTTATCAGCCACTGATGTTTTTTGAGTGAATTATGACTATGAAGATTCTGACATTCCTTCTACATGTATTAGTTGGCATTCTAACTTAAGGAAAAGTCTTTATTTCATTCATTTATTTAAATCAGCATGGACTTGTGGATTCGTTTGTTTTTTTTTTAATTTTTTTAATGTTTATTTTTGAGAAAGAGAGAGAGAGAGAGAGAGAATGAGCGGTGGAGGGGCAGAGAGAGAGGGAGACACAGAATCTGAAGCAGGCTCCAGGCTCCGAGCTGTCAGCACAGAGCCTGACATGGGGCTCAAACCTGCCGATCACAAGATCATGACCTGAGCTGAAGTCAGATGCTTAACTGACTGAGCCTCTCAAGCACCCTGTGGATTTGTACTTTATTTTGGGAGATCCTTCAACTAACTATGCCCTTTTAACATGTCTCTGTCATTCTTTTATTTTTTAATTATTTTTTAATGTTTATTTTTGAGCAAGAGAGGGAGACGCAGAATCTGAAACAGCTCCAGGCTCTGAGCTGTCAGCACAGAGCCCGACTCGGGGCTCGAACCCACAAACCACGAGATCATGACCTGAGCCCAAGACAGATGCTCAACTGCCTGAGCCATCCAGGTGCCCCTCCTTGTCATTCTTTTAGCACTTCTTTACTTTGTGATGCAACAAGATGTTCTTGGGTCTTCTCACACATCCCCACATCCCCTGTTCAGCTCCATGTCTTCCTTTTAGGTAAGTGTGTTATTTAGAAACTAAGATCTGGGTGTCGGGTATACTCATTGCTACTGGGGTGTCTTGGCTCCCAGACTCACCAGTGGACAGAGCTTGGGATACAAGTGTGTATTAACATCTGTACACACACACTGACATCTGTGTTTATTTTTATACGTAGCCACATGTATTGAAAACCACAAGTTCACACCGATGCCTCCAAAACCAACTCAACGCCTCAGGGTTCATCCTAGTTTCCTCCCTTTCCATATTTGTAACTCCTGTCACCAACAGTAGGAAGTCAGTCAGGCTACGTTTTATTGGTAGATGAAAATTAAGGAGACAGCTTCATAGATTGTAAACAAAGGGACTAGATAAATTAGCAGAACAGGGATCAGGTATGTATTTCTCCCCTCGGTTTGCTCTGTGAAACTCATCTCAATCCTATGCCTCTACAATCCCACTCATAGTAAAAAGCAGATAGATGTTGGAAATGGTATGAAATTCAGTTTTTGTTTCTAGAGCATCTAGGGGTCTACCAGTGGCAGATAGAATCATATGGAATCAGGTCTGTTTTTCCTTCATAATGAAGAGTATGGGTGCTCAGTGAAAAGATGAAAGAAAAAATTTATCACATGATGTCCAGCTTTCGTAGCCCTCATCTTCAATCAGCCTAGAAGGATCCTCTCATACGTGGTTTACTTTCTGGATTGTATACTCAGTGACAATTTAAGAAGCACCCCCATTTATCAAACATCAACGTTTCTTTTAATTAAAGGAGCTCAGGAAAGACAGAGTGCACTTTCCCCACTGTATTGTTAGCAGCTGTTCTTGATTAGACAATAACAGGGTTCCATTAGCTTTGTGTGATTCAAGAGTCCAATAGCCATTGTCAAATACTGAAGATGCTCCTGCATAAGTCTGGTTTAGAACAGCTATTTAGGTCTCAATTATTAATGAAATTAGTGTCCTGAATGTCAGCAAGATCATCGCCTTAGGTAAAGGCTGTAAAGGAAACCATATTAGTGTGGAATGTCCCCTCCTTAGGGGCTCCTCTTAGATTACATTTTTCACTTAGCTATCTCTTGTCAGGGAAATTGAAATGTTGGCCACGATCTGATGCTGGGGCAGAACCAAATGGAGAAGTTAAGGGGTATTGCTGTGGCATCAATTCTGAAACATTGTGTGGTGCTGGCGTCACCTTTGGTCCTGTTCAATGTTTACAAAATAGCACCGGCGAGGACAGCATAAACTGGCAAACAGCAAAGAATGGAGTGAAGAGGGGCCCCTTTGGGAAAAATTGAGTGGTATTCCGTCCCGTAGGCAAGTTTACGTTTCTTCTCTTTGGGATGTGCCCAGGAACAACGGCAGGTGCAATGGCTCCTCTGTGGCCCTTCATCCTGGTGGCTGCCTCAGGTGGGTCCTTGTAATGATTTTATTTTAGTCATTGAGTATTAACTCTTAGAAGCGAGAGATGATATTTGTCTACATTGTGCTGTATAACTCTTTACAAGTGTTTGTTTTTATTTATCATCTGTACAACGCCTAGTCCTCTGAAGCTACATGGAGACCTACGATGATAGATCTATATATGTATATGTATATCTACATCTGTATCTTTATCTACATGTATACATACACACAGAGGCACACAGTGGGGCTTTGTACAGGCAGCTGGAAATATGCTCTGAAATGTTAAAACTGTTTGATAAACCCCTGTTTCTCTAGAAATCAGGTTTTCTTGGCAGCAATTTACATTGATAGTCTGGGGCATTCTTTTTCAGATTTGCTTTTATGTCTGAATAATACATTTTTATTATCCAAAATGGTCTTGGCTTCATTGTAAGCTTTTAGTAGACCACAGAAAGAGTCTCTTGGATACAGCATGGCTATAGATGCCCGGACATAATTTTGATATTAAGGGTTTCATCCAGCTGTACAAAGTCTGTATAGATAATGAGTATATCTCAAAAGATAAGCACTATGAACTTGCGTGTTTTAAGTGTACAGTTCCCCTTAAAATGCTTTAGAAACTAAAATATTTTTCCATATTTCTGGAACTGAACTACACTTTTATGGTTCCAGTATTAACATCACTGAATTGGGCCATTAGAGTTCGGATACAATGGATTCTTAAAGACACATACACATCAAGCAGATCACTTAGGCTGGTGTTTCCCAACACCCCACTTTTTTGAGGGGTCTTGTGGAACTCACATCTAGGAATTTCCATGTTTTAAAATATAACTGGAAGTGGAATCCGTCATTTATGGCAATGAGGAAGGAATTTGGTAGCAAAGCAGCTGGAAATGAGTTTTTCTTGGGTAGAGAAGAAAAATAGCCACTTAGCCTTAAAGTATAAAAATCCTGAATGTTGAAGTTCAAGGATAAAATCATTATTTAATTATAAAAATGAAAATAGGAAATTTCATTAAATGCCAGATGAGTTTCTTAGCAGAAAATAATTGTAAACATTAAGCTAAGTAAGATAGAAGGATAAAAGGTAAGGAAAAGAAAGAAATTGTTCTTAACGATATCTCTTTCTAATGTTTAGTATTACGCTTGATTTTTGTTCTAAATGTGACAGAAAATGTGTTTTAATGGTGTCTAGTAATCCGTACTTGCCTATAAATCATATTGGGAACATGTGTTGCAGAAAAATCTGCCCTTTGGAATCTTTGCTGGGTTAATATCAAGATGATTTGGAAATGCAAGAGCACTGAACCAACCACCAATTCAAGGCCACTGCCTGGAGGTGATGTGTGCTGGGGTAAGAGGCCCAGGTTAGGAGACCTGTTTGGTTCCTACTCCACTACTCACCAGCCATGTAACTCTGAAGAAGCCAATTAGTCTCTTAGAGATTCAGTTCTCCTGTAAGTTAAATGTTTCTCTTGTATATTTGTGAAGATCTAATAAGATAACATTGTGAAATTGTAGGGTGCAATGCAAATGTAAGATACTTTTGACCTAAACACACACACACACACACACACACACACACACACACAGAGAGAGAGAGAAAATAACAGCGGGCTGTTTCTACCCAGTCATGCACACCATGCAACATGTCAGTCTTCCTTTTGAAGGGTTACTCACTGCTATCCCTAATATTCTGGGGGAGTCAGGTCAGTGTAGTGTCATGATTAAGAGCTTGGGCTTTGGATCCAGATAACTTGTGTTTAAATTCCAACCTCTTCATTTGCAAGCTGTGGGACTTTGGGTGGTACTAACCTCACTGAGCCTGTAGTCCCTTACCTGTAGCAAAGTGACTCTGCATCGGGCTGTAGGGTACCTATGTCATAAGGCTGCTGTAAAAGCCAAATGAGATAATCCATGTCAATTGCTCTTAGCACAGTGCCTGGCATATGGCACATATTCAGTCAGATTTGGGAATTCAATAGACCACACACCTAAATCTGAATGTCCTTGTAACCCCTCACATAGATGTATAACTCTTTTTTTTAATAATCCTAGACATGACATACTCACTAAAGCAAGAACATCTCTTTTCATCAGAGTGCCCAGAACACTTTAAGATAGGTGTGAGAGTAATTTGTTAAAACAAGGAAAACGAATAATTCTATTGTATTCTTACCTTAAAAAAAAAAAAATCTCTCTTCACCTAAAAGTGCTTCATAGCTCAGTCCCCTAACACATTCTACTTTCCAGAAATCTTACAAATAAATTATTAGCATCCACAGAGGGAGTGCTAACAAGGAATCTTTCCTGGGTCTGTGGATCATTTCCATCAGCTCTGTTGAAACATCACTGAACTGAGTCATTTAGTGCTTGTGTGAATGTCACATTAGCTTTCAAGGGGGCATAATTTAGTGTTAATTAATGGTCACTTAAATCCTTAATCTCTCTCTTGTAATTGATCTTTCTCCTCAGGCAAATTTGCATTCATAGTAGAAATGTAATTTATTATTTCTTCCTGTTTTGAACAAAGAACTCTGCCCTTATAGTTTATTTCAGCATATTTTCATTTCCTTCTTATTTTTCTTCCTATCATTGCTTGTTTCTCTATTGTTCCTAGTTCTAGATTCCAGAACTTTCTCTTTTTACCCAAAGACTTTGACATGTTCTGGAAACTTATGTTATTCTATAGGGTATCTATGGATTGTTTCCTAGTAAAGATAGCAGAGGGAAATCTTTATGGGCAGAGGGTGTAGGGAAAACACATTCATTTCTCAGAATTATGCTTTCACTCTATCTCCGATAGTTTCCTGTATTGGAACATGCACATTTCAGTACTTCCCCGACTGGGACTTGAATTGGGAGCTTCCAAGCGAGGTGAAAGTGAAGTTGCCCAAAGCAAAGTTCATGGGAAAAGCACCAAACCAGCTTTGCTTTTATGCACCTGACTTCTCTCCCCTGGGGTACAACAGCAAGAAATGGTCTCAGGTGGAGAGGTTCACAGCACATTTTTTTGACAATCACAGTTCACAAAAACCTTAAAAATGACGCCTGATGCAAGCCACCTGCCTTAGTCCTGCATGCCTGAATAGCTGATCCCATTTTAGGCGTCTTCCTGGGTGAATAGTTAGGAAGTTAAACTGCTCATTAGCTTTGCAGCTCTGGTGGTAATGAAAGTGAATATTCCACTGCCCACAACGAGTCTGCAGTTGCACCCCCAGCATCGTTGTTAGCATTTTGGTCACACTGACATTGATAAATCATAGAAATTGCTGCCCGTGGTAGCGAGTGACACGACATCATTCATAAAGAAACGGGTAGAAACAGGACTGTTGCACAGAGAGAAGAGATCTCATTTACAGTTTCCTGCTGGACCCTGCACACCTTCAGCGGCTCATCAAAATAACCATCAAAGCCACTGAGAGGCGAGGTGAATTCACGCACAGGACACGACAGATAGATTTCACTCACGCACTGTGGCAGGAGGTGTGCAATTTGCTTCAGTCCAATGACTTAGCGAAGCTTTGAATCCCCCAGGAGCTGGCAGAGCTTGTGAGCAAAATATCTTTTTGCAATTCAGAGGAAGCACTCGCAAATTTGTCACTTCCAATTGTTGGTGCTCGCTTCCCGGGCTTCCTTTCCCCTGGCCTCCCCTGCCTCAACACCAATCACTGCTCCTCTGCAAATCAGGATTCCCAGGTCATAGAAAATGGTTGTTCTCTGGAACCAGAAAGAATTTTTTCCCAAAGCGGAGATCTCATTTTCTGACAAGCATGTTTTATTTAAAGACAGTTGAGTGCAAAAAGAGATTTTTTTTTTTTGAGAAGAAAAGTGTGAATTGTAATCTCATTAATCCCATTATTGAGGAATCCACACAGATCTTTGGGTCCATTGGTTTGTCCATGTTCCTGCTTGGATTTTCTACTTAAACGTTGAATTGTGAATGGAAAATCAAAAGAAAAATCCAAATAGGACATAACTTGTGGCTGAGTGTATAGGAAGGTTTTTTTCTATGTAGGTGTAGGTGGGGGTGATACAGAAATAAAGGATTCTGTCTCGAAGACGCAAGACTGCTGTGAAAACAGAATTGTAGGTGAAGTTCAGATCCTTGGAGATCAGGTTGGTTTATTTATCTTTACAGTGAGATTTCTCTACTGGGCAGTTAGACCATCAGCTTGCTTTAAATAAGTGTCTGCCAGAAAGCCCACCAGCTGGCTATGAATTTAAGCAGATTGGGGTAAGCTGAAAACTGTTCTGTTAGGAACCACCAAGTCCTGAACTGTCTGAAATCTCGTAAAGATACTAAGATGCTAAGTTTTGTTTTTCAGAAATACTAGTTACAGATACACCTCATCCCAGGAATTCTACTCTATATCGTCTCACCAAGCAGCTATTACAGAAATATCACAAGAAAGTGAGGCCAGTTCATGACCAGACTGAGGCCACCATGGTATACCTGGATGTATTTGTTCATGCCGTATTGGATGTGGTAAGGACCATCTTACCCTTTCTGATTCATGTTACCCTTTTGTAAAACTACCTGCTATTTACGCAGGAGCCTAGGAGATGTTTTATTCTTAAGACTCCAGTTGAGCTGGTAGGGAAGTTGCACTAGACTCATGTTAGCAGTAAGCGTGAGATAAAATACTTATTAGACACATGCTTTCTAGTCCCCAACTTGCAAGCTGAGACGCAGATAGTCTACAAATAGGAGTTTCATGGAATTAAGAGTTTTGTTTTAATTTTTTTAATGTTTATTTATTTTTGAGAGAGAGAGAGAGACAGGGTGTGAGTTGGGAGGGGCAGAGAAAGGGAGGCACAGAATCCGAAGCAGGCTCCAGGCTCTGAGCTGTCAGCACAGAGCCCAACGTAGTACTTGAACTCACAAATGGTGAGGTCATGACCTGAGCTGAAGTCAAACACTTGACTGAGCCACCCAGGCACCCCAAGAGGTTTTAAGAATTATAGTCATACAATAGCCAGAGTATGGAAAGAACTCAAATGTCCACTGATGGATGAATGGATAAAGAAGATGTGGTATATATATATATATATACAATGGAATATTACTCAGAAATCAAAAAGAATGAATTCTTGCCATTTGCAACTACGTGGATGGAACCAGAGGGTATTATGCTAAGCAAAATTAGTCAGAGAAAGACAAATATCATATGACTTCACTTGTGTGTGGAATTTAAGATACAAAACAGATGACCATAAGGGAAGGGAAGCAAAAATAATATAAAAACAAGGAGGAGGACAAAATGTAAGAGACTCTTGAATACAGAGAACAAACTGAGGGTTGCTGGAGGGGTTGTGGGTGGGGGATGGGCTAAATGGGCAAGGGGCATTAAGGAAGACACTTGTTGGCATGAGCCCTGAGTGTTATACATAGGAGATGAATCACTGAAATCTACTCCTGAAATCACTATTGCACTATATGCTAACTAACTTGGGTGTGGATTAATTAATTAATTAATTAAATTAAAAAAAAAAAAAAGAATGGTGGTCATAGATCAGTGTACACATTTTATGAGTTTGCTGACACCAAAAATAGCAATAGGTATGTTTTTTTCCCCATGGCTCACGTTTTTTAGTGACAGTGGTAGATTTAAGAAAACATCTACTACTTATTTAAAAAAAATTTTTTAATGTTACTTTTGAGAGAGAGAGAGAGCACAAGCGGGAGAGGGGCAGAGAGAGAGGGAGATACAGAATTCGAAGCAGGCTCCATGCTCTGAGCTGTCAGCACAGAGCCCAATGAGGGGCTTGAGCTCACAAACTGTGAATCATGACCTGAGCCGAAGTTGGACGTCTAACTGAGCCACCCAGGCACCCCTACATCTACCACTTACTGCCTGAAATTGAGGAAAAGAAAAAAGTGCCCTGGTGTCTTGAGTTTATACCTAACGTATTTGATAAGGATGGTGAGGGAAGTTTGTGTATAAAACTGTCTCTCCTTCTATATCTAAAGAGGGGGTTGTCGCAGGGATCAAATGAGAGAATTCATGGAAAGCAGTTAGCAGAGGTCTCAGTACACCCTCAGTAAATGGTGGCTTACCCCTGCTCCTCTCTCTTCTTAATTACAAAATTTCCAGTATCAATAGGTCCCAGATTTATTTTGATTTTTCTTATGAGCAGACCTTACTGAGCTTGTTTGTTAATATAGTTTAATATGTTTTTCAAGTTACTGCTCAAACTTTTTTTCTAATTAAGGTATAACATACATATGTGGAAATGCACGGATCTTAAGTGCACAGTCCAATGAGTTCTGGTAATTGGGTGTACCCATAGAATCCACACCCCTGTCAATATAACAGACCTTTCCATCGCCCCAGGAAGGTCCCTCATTGCCTGCCTGCCCAGTCAGTTCCCATCCCCTCTACCCACAGAGACAACTGCTGTTCTGATTTCTTTCACCATAGATTATTTTTGCCAGTTCTAGAATTTCATTGAATGAAATTTTATTGTGTTGTCCTCTATTGTGTCTGGAGTTTTTCACTCAGCATCATGTTTTTGAGGTTCACTCATGTTGTGTATATCAGTAGTTTTTCTCTTATTCTTTCGTTTTTTAAAAAATTTTTTATTTACTTTTGAGAGAGGTAGTGCAAGAGGGCACCAGAGGATCCGAAGCAGTGTCTGCGCAGTCTGACAGCAAGCAGTGAGCCCGAGGTGGGGCTGGAACTCAAAAATTGTGAGATCCTGACCTGAGCCGAAATGAAGAGTCGGGCACTTAACTGACTGAGCCACCCAGGTGCCCCTAATGGAGTCCATTTTAAACCAGCTCGTTAGGGGGTGCCTGGGTGGCTCAGTTGGTTGAGCGTCTGACTTCGGCTCGGGTCATGATCTCACGGTTTGTGAGTTCGAGCCCCGCGTCAGGCTCTGTGCTGACGGCTTGGAGCCTGGAGCCAGCTTCAGATTCTGTGTCTCCCTCTCTCTTCCCCGCTCATGCTCTGTCTCTCAAAATTGAGTAAACATTAAAAAAAATTAAAAAAAAAAATAAACCAGCTCGTTAGTTGTGGTTAGTGCTTTCTAGGTCCTAGGACATCTTCGCTACTCCAAGTTCACAGACATCATTTTCCTGTATTTTCTGTCAGAAGATTTGCAGCTCCTTACCTTTAGTTCTATGATCTATTAAGAATTAATCTTTGTGATGGTGTGTGATATAGATCAAGGTTTTTATCATTGTTTTTGTGTTTTGGTTTGGTTTGGGTTTTTGCATTTAAACAGGAGTTGTTTCAGCCTTGTTTTTTCGCCCATTGAATTGCTTGATGCCTTGATTGAAAATTAAATTGACTGGTAAGTGTCAGGCTCTTTCTCTTGAAATCAGGCAGTGTAAGTCCTTGGACTTTGTTCTTCATTTTTGAGATAGCTTTTTAGGACCTTTGCATTTCTACATAAATTTTATACTCAGTTTGTCAGTTTCTATTTTTTAAAAAAAACTGCTGGGAGTTTGTTTAGAATGATATGGCATCTACAGAGTAATTTACGAAAGAATTAACATTTTAATAGTATTAAATATTATTCTAGTCCTTGAATATATTATGTTGTTCCATTTATTTGGGTCTTCAACAGTGTTGTATAATTTTCAATGTAGAAGCTTTACACATATTTCTATTAAATGTATCCCAAAGTATTTTTGATGCTGCTATAAATGTTACTTGAAATTTTTTAATTTTCTATTTGTTATTATAGAGAAATAGGAATTTTGCCTGTTGACTTTGTATGCCTTACTAAATTTACTTATTCTGGTAGTTTTTTTTGTAGATTAATGTTGTCTACATACACAATCATGTCATCTGCACATGGTTTTGCTTCTTCCTTTCTGATCTGTTTATGCTCTTTATTTTTTCATTGCCAAATTGTACTGCCTAAGACTTCTACAACGTTAACAGAAGCAGTGAGAGCAGACATCCTTGTTTATTCCCATTCTCAGGGGAAAATTTTTCACCATTAGGTATGATGTTAGCTATAGCTTTTTCATAGATGTTCGTTATCAAGTTGAGGAAGTTCCTTCCTATTTCTTGTACACTGAGAGTTGTGTTTTGTTTTTTTTAATCATGACTACATATTGAATTACATCAAATGTTTTTTCT
This sequence comes from Prionailurus bengalensis, assembly GCF_016509475.1. Lineage (NCBI taxonomy): Eukaryota > Metazoa > Chordata > Mammalia > Carnivora > Felidae > Prionailurus > Prionailurus bengalensis. The sequence goes on from NC_057346.1 coordinate 11,887,924, forward strand.
CCATCTATTTGGAGAGCAGATAACTTTTCTGTTTTATGCAGTTACTAGGGTAAATTATTTTGATTTTCAAATGTTAATCATCCTTGCATTCCTAGGATAAACCCCATTTAATCTTGATATGTTATCCTTTTTCTATATTTCTGGATTTAAATTCCTACTTAATACAGGTTGTGTCTATGTTAATGAGGAGTATTGGGCAGCAGTTTTTATTTCTTGTAATGTGCATGTCTGGTTTTGATACCAGGGTTATGTTGGCCTTAAAAAAACTAGTCAAAAAATGTTTCTGCTTCAATTTTCTGAAGGAGTTGTTTAATGTGGATATTTTTCTTTCTTTTAAAAAAATTTTTTTGAGTTTATTTATTCAAGAGAGAACAAGTGCAAGCAGGGGAGGAACAGAGAGAGAGGGAGAGAGAGAGAATCAGAAGCAGGCTCCACTCCCTGTCAGTGTGGAGCCTGATGTGGGGCTCGATCCCACCAACCATGAGATCATGACCTGAGCTGAAATCAAGAGTCTGCTGCTTAACCGATTAAGCCCCTCAGGTGCCCGTATGTTTTTCTTTCTTAATGTTTGATAGAAGTCACCAGTAAAACCATCTAGGATTGGAATTTTCTTTGTGAGAAGATATTGAAATGTGAATTCGTGGGTGCCTGGATGGCTCAGTTGATTGAGTCTCGGACTCTTGATTTCAGCTCAGATCATGATCCCACGGTCATGGGATTGAACCCTGATTCAGGCTCCTCACTGAGCATGGAGACTGCTTAAGATTCTCTCTCTTTCACTCTGCCCCGTCTCCCACTCTCGCTTGCTCCCTCCCTCCCTCTCTCTCTCAAAAACAAGTGTGCGTTCAATTTAATTAACATGTGTAAGAATGTTTATATTTCCTATTTCTTCTTGTGTCACTTTTAGTAGTTTGTATTTTTAAAGGGATTTATTTTGTCCAAGTTGTCATATTCATTCGTTTACAATATTGCCTTTTTCATTCCTCATGTTGGTAATTTGTGTTTTCTTTTATTTTCCCTTAACCAATATTGTGAAAGCTTTATCAGTTTTACTTATTTTTTTTCAAAGAACCAAATATTGGCTTTGAATTTTATCTATTGTTTTTTTATTTCATTGATATCTGCTCTTTATTTGTTTTCTTTCTTCTACTTACATTTAATTTGTTTTTCTTTACTTAGTTTCTTAAAGTGGAAGCTTAGAGCTTTGATTTTAAACCTTTTTCTTTTTAATTTTAGCAATTATGGCCATAAATTTCCCTCTAAGCACTGCTTTAACTGTATTGTACAAGATTTTGAGCATCTTAAAATTGAGATATAAGTTACATAAAATGAAACATCTTTTTATTTTTTTATTTTTTTTAAGTGTTCATTTATTTTTGAGAGAGAGCAAGCACACATGAGCACACATGAGCTGAGGAGGGGCAGAGAGAGAGGGAGACACAGAATCCGAAGCAGGTTCCAGGCTCTGAGCTGTCAGCACAGAACCCGATGCAGGGTTCAAATTCACAAACTGTGAGATCATGACCTGAGCCAAAATTGGACATTGAACCGACTGAGCCACCCAGGCACCCTGAAACACCTTTTATTTTTTATTTTATTTAATTTTTTTAATTTTTTTTTTTAACATTTATTTATTTTTGAGACAGAGAGAGACAGAGTATGAACAGGGGAGGGTCAGAGAGAGAGGGAGACACAGAATCTGAAACAGGCTCCAGGCTCTGAGCTGTCAGCACAGAGCCCGACGCGGGGCTCGAACTCACAGACTGTGAGATCATGACCTGAGCCGAAGTCAGACGTTTAACCGACCAAGCCACCCAGGCGCCCCTGAAACACCTTTTAAAACACCACTCACTTCCCCCTAACCCCAATACCTGGCAACCAGTGATCTTACCTTTTTCACTATAGTTTTGCCTTTCCAGAAAGCCATATAAATGGAATCATGATATTTTACACTTTTTTTTGGCTTCTTCCATGTGGCATGCTGCCTTGGAGACAACCCACGTTTTGCTGTAGAGTCAGTAGCATTCTGTTGTGCGAGTGTCCTGCAATTGGTTTATCTGTTTACCAGTTTTTGGACATGTGGGTTGTTTCCAGTGTGGGGAAATTATGAGTAAAGCCACTATACACATTTGCATATGTTTTCACTTCTCTTGGATAAATACTTAGATGTAGGATTGTGAGTTGTATGATAAGCTTGTGTTTAACTTTGTAAGATACTACCATACTGTTTCCCAAAGTGGCTGTATCATTTTGCATTCCACCTGCAATGTGTGAGAGTTTCAGTTCCTCCACATGATTGCTAGCACTTGATATTGTCAATCTTTGTAAACGTTAACCATTCTGGTAGATTTGTGGTGATAGCTCACTGTGTTTTTTTAACTTTCATTTCAGTAAAGACTAATGACCTTGAATATCTTTTTGAGCTCTAATTTGCCAGTTGATATCTCTTTTGGTAAAATGCTCAGATCTTTTACCCAGTTTTAAATAGTGTTGCTTATTATGTTATTGAATTTCAGGAGTTCTTTATATATTTTGAGTCTATTTCTAGACTCTGTTCTGTCCAACTAATCAGTGTCTCTCCCTCCATCAGTACACTGTCTCAATTACTGCAGCATTACAGAAAACTTGAAATCAGAGCATGTTTTCCAACCTTGTTCTTTTGTTTGAAAATCATTTTGACTCTTATAGGCCCTTTGCATTTTCATATAAACTTTAGAGTCAATTTCTATTTAAAAAACTGCTGGAATTTTTGTTGAGATTGCATTAAATCTATAGGTCAATTTGAGGAGAATCAACATCTTTAACAAAAGTCTTCCAATCCGTGAGCCCATTTTATCTCTCCATTTATTTAGTCCCTTCATTTCTCCTCGTAATATTTTGTAGTTTCTAGTGCTTTACACATAATTGTTAAGGTGTATCCCTATTTCACATTTTTTGTTATTCTATAAATGGTATTTAAAAATGAATCTCTGCCTAGCATACAAAAATACAGTTGATTTATATGTATTGGCCTTGAATCCTGTGGCCTTACGATACCTTATTAGTTTTAGAGGCTTTTTTGTAGATTCTTTCAGATTTTCTATGTAGAAGATCATGTTGTCTATGAATAAAGACAGTTTTTCTTCTTTATTCCCACTCTTTATACCTGTATTTCCTTTTATTGCCTGTTGCACTGTCTCGAACCTACAGTACAATGTTGAATAGAAGGGTTTACTATTCCATAAATATCAATTTGATAAAAGTATTCGATAGTATTATTAAAATCTTCTCTAACTTTTTAAATTTTTGTTGCTTTATTAATTTCATAGTGAGGAGTGTTAAAATCCCCAACTATAACTGTGCTTTATTTATCTGCTCTGTTGTTAGGTGAGTATACATTTAGAATTGCATGCCTTCCTGATGAACAGATCCTTGTATCATTATGAAATGCCCCTCTTCATATCTAGTAATACTCTTTTTCTTTTTTTTTTTTTTTTTTTTTTTTTTAAATTTTTTTTTTTCAACTTTTTTATTTATTTTTGGGACAGAGAGAGACAGAGCATGAACGGGGGAGGGGCAGAGAGAGAGGGAGACACAGAATCGGAAACAGGCTCCAGGCTCTGAGCCATCAGCCCAGAGCCCGACGCGGGGCTCGAACTCCCGGACCGCGAGATCGTGACCTGGCTGAAGTCGGACGCTTAACCGACTGCGCCACCCAGGCGCCCCATTAATACTCTTTTTCTTGAAGTTTTTCTCATGCTTACTTTTTGCATGGCGTGTGTCTTGCCATCCTCTTATTTTCCATCTCTCCGCATGACATTGTATTCAAAGTCATTTCTTGGAGACAACATATAGTTGGGTCTTGCTTTTTTTTTTTTTTTTGGTCAACTTTTATTTTGAAATAATTATAAATTTACAGGAAGTTGCAAATAAATTTATAGGGAGGTTCTGTGCACCCTTTACCCAACATCCCCCAATGTTAACATCTTAGGCAAATAGAGTATCGGTACTAGAAATCGACATTGGTTCAATCCACAGAGTTTATTCAGATTTCTCCAGTTTTACATATATTCATTTGTCTCTGTGTGTGTGAGCTTCTATGCAACTTTATCATGTGTGTAACTTTGTGTGACCACCACTACCACACATTAAGCAACACAGTCATTACCATGGGGCTACCTGGTTCTGCTCCTTTATAGCCACATCCCTGTCCCTGCCCCCTATTCCTAACCAGTGGCAACCAATAAATCTCTCTTCCATCTTTGTATTTATGTTATTTTAAGAATATCACATAGGGGAACCTTGGTGGCTTAGTTGGTCAGGAGTCAGACTCTTGATTTCAGCTCAGGTCATGATCTCACAGTTCATGGGTTCAAGCTCCCCATCAGGCTCTGGGCCCACAGCACAGAGCCTGCTTGGAATTCTCTCTCTCCCACTCTCTCTCTTTTTGCCCCTCCCCCACTCACTTTCTCTGTCTCTCTCTCAAAATAAATAAACTTAAAAAAAAAAAGAATATAAATGCAAAGATACTGTATGTAACCCTTCAAGATAGGGTTTTCATTCAGTGTAATTCCCTTCAGGTTCATCCAAGTTGTCCATAGTCTTCAGTTCATTGTGTTTGTTGCTGAGTAGTACCCCAGGGCATTGCTTTTTTTTAACCTGTCTATCTGTGCATTTTAACTGAAGCATTTCATCCATTTACCAATACTTTCTATTTGTTCTCTAGTTGGGCCATCTGTTTTTGTTAAGAAAATATTTTTTTTAATATTTGATTTTAGTTCTTCTATTGGCTTTTTAGCCTGCCTCTGAATCATTTTTTTTAGCTGTTGTTTTAGGGATTCCCATTTCCATCATTCATTTAATACAGTTTACTTAGAATTAATGTTATTATCCTTTACATACATTGTACAAATCTTGCAATAGTAACATTCCATTTACCTGCTCCACTGGCTTTTTTACTATTTTTGCCTTCAACTTTACATTTACATACATAATATACCCCACAATACAATGTTAGTATTTTAATGTACTTTGTTAAAATCACTTAGTAATTTCTCTTTATTTAAATAGAGGTAGTTTTCTATGTTAATATCTTAGTGCTGTGCTGGGAGTCATAGACTGATTTTTTTTGTGACTGAGAATTAGGCATTGTAATTGATGAAAAACGTAATTTGAAACTGAAAGTATAATCAATATAACAGGGTTTAAATTATTTTTTTTTGTCTGATGCAAGATATTTTAGCATAATTTTCCTCCAGCTTAGATAAATCCCCAATCATTGTTTCTTTGCAAACAGGAACATTTAAATGATACACACACACACACACACACACACACACACACACAAATCTCAGTTTTAGCAAAAGTACTAGATCTAAGATCCTAGAAAATATTATTTAATACATGCCAGGAAATATCCACCCCTCCTCCAAAGGCCTAGTCTTACAGAAAGCTCCAACAGAAAACTCCCTTAAATGCTCTCTGTAATTGGATATTGAACTAAAATTCTTGAGACTTAATTTCCTGGGGCTATATTTTCACCTACTTAAGAAACGTCAGTCTTTGCTGGTTGTCTGTGAGCTATTATGACTGCGTCGTTTACCAGACATTGTACAGTGGGAATAGCATGATTTGAATTGAGTAAAGACACATGAGATGAACCATGTCATGTGAAACCCTGGGGCAGATGTATAATCAGCCTTGAGTAAGGGAATAAGAGAGGCCTTCTAGGTCCCTCCACATCCTCCCACTTTTTATTTCATATTGATTTAGATAAAGTAGAATTGCTCAGGCTTTCCTTTAGAGGCTTATTAGGAGATAAATATAGAAAAGGAGTTAAGTTCTATATTCATATTTTCCCTTAGAACAACTGTATCAAATTGGAATTTTTTTTTTTTTACCTAATTCTTTCTTTCTATCCCGATAAAAGTAAATAAAACCAGATTCCTTACGGTAGTTAAGGAGAACACCATTACTTTTTCAAAGATATGTTTTTCTCCACTGTTGTGGAATATACGAATTTTTTACTAGAATACATTAGACATACCCCTGTTACTGGATAAGACAGACTTTCCTTAGAAATTTGGAAAAATATTATATTCTATCCCTCTAGTTTTATCCCTGTCTACTGTCTTAGCCTTATCACCTCAATACTACAATGAAATCAACTCCTTGTTGTTTCCTGCCTGTATGCTGTTTCCTCCACTAAATGTCTTTGTCTTCCTTCTCCATCCGTAAAATATTCTAGTCCTTCAAATCTCCACTTCTGAGAAAGATTTCCCTCAATTCTGCAAGCTGACAGCAATATCTCCTCCCTTTAAATCCACAGAAGTCTGTATATATTTTTAAAATTTTTTAAATATTTATTTATTTTTGAGAGAGAGACAGAGCGTAAGTGGAGGAGGGGTAGAGAGAGACAGAGACACAGAATCCAAAGCAGGCTCCAGGCTCTGAGCTGTCAGCACAGAGCCCAATGCGGGGCTCAGACTCAACGAACTGTGGGATCATGACCTGAGCCGAAGTTGGACGCTTACCCGATTGAGCCACCCAGGTGTCCCAAGTCTATATATTTCTTAACACACATAGTGATTTGTTAAAATGTCACATACCCTAATTTATTAATAAGCTTCTTGAGGGAAGGACTTGCTTACTCATATTCATATTTCCCATATTATGCAGCACAGCATATCTTGCTTCAAAGATACTGGATAGATATTTGTCAAGCAATTAATTAATCAAAATACATAAGTGCCAATTTTAGTACCGCCATTATGAATGGCTTCGTCTAATAGACTTTGCGAACGTCTCTATTACATTCAGCAGGGCCAAGCCTAGAGTCCATCCTGGAGGCAGGGTCGGTTTGGAAGGACTTGATGACATGGCACACAGAATCAGCCAAGGACACCCCCAGTGTGAATAGATAACTTGTTGGGTGCATCTGGCGGCAGCTGAGCTGCTGGCAACTTTTGTTTGGCGTGAAGAGCTTTCAGCCCAGCTCTCATTGTGGCACCTCGCTTCCATTATGTTTTGCCTCCTGTTTTGTTTATATGAAAGACTACAGTCTTGTCTTAGAATTTCTGGGTATTATGAGTACCTTAGGGAAATCTGATTATAGAGATAATCTACTCAACAGTGAAGAGTTTCAATTTGTTTCTATTGAGTTTTGTCAATTCCGAATCCCAGATACCTTTGTCTTCCAGCCCATTGACTAGAGCCTCCCAGCCAGACGTTGAGGCATCTGTTTCTATAGTCTTCCGAACTGGGAAAGATAAATAAGAATGTGCGGGAATTATCTGTGTATTTGCTAACCACCAATTTAGATCTAAATAGACTCCCTCTGTTAGGAAGACTAATGAATTCCAATTCTCTGAAATATCCTTTGCTTTTAACAAGCAAGATGGAAGGTAGCTAAAGAAAAAAGAGAGGGAGAGAGAGAGAGAGAGATACACAGAGGGAAGAGCTGTGAATAATGCCACCAGAGAACCAATTATGTTCACCAGCTGGCATTGAGAAACTTGTTTCCTGTGACAAAAAAAAAAAAAAAAAAAAAAGATTTCAGTTTTAGCCTCAGACTCCTTTTTGACATTGTGTTCTTTAGGGCTGAATGACAAATGCTCCCAGATACCCCCTAATATATTAGAAAAAAATTTTTCATACTTGTTACATGTAACATGACAGAGCAATGGGTGGGAACAGAAGGGCCAGCAGAGGCATCAATATGGCAGTCAATACGAATCGATGGGATAAAATGCTGGTCTCCCCAGCCACGTAACTGACTTAGTGATACGTTCATGACTTGGCGAGACAGGGATTTAAAAAAACACTTGGTCAGGACATTTCATAGATGTAAGACTATATTTGTTGTGAAAGAAGAGTGAAAAAGCTGTGTTTTCCAGTAATACAAAGTGCATTTTGAACTTGGGTTATTTTTTCCCCTGTTTGTGATGGCAGCGAAACCCAGAACTGAGCCTTTATGTGCTTTAGTGGGGGACAGCCCAGATCTTAGAATGTCAGTAAATCAAAGCCCAGTTCTACAGTATGACAGTTCAGAGGAAGAAAGTCAGATGTAAATAATACTGACTTTAAAAACAGTATCTATTTCAGAATCTCTCAGCTGGTAAAACTTGGAAGGAAGCAGTGTCACCTCAAGGTTCATTCATGTTGTAGCACGTGCCAGAATTTCCTTCCTTTTTAAAGCTGAATAATATTACGTTCTATGCATATATCACATTTTGCTTATGCATTCCTCTTTGATTGACACTTGGGTTGCTTCCACCCCTTGGCTACTGTGAATAATGGTGCTGTGAACATGGGTGTACAAATAACTGAGTCTCTGCTTTCAGTTCTTTTTGGATTTATACCAAAGAATGGAATTGCTAGACCATATGGTAATTCTATTTTTAATTTTTTAGGAGCTGCCACTGTTTTCCATAGCAGCTGTACCATTTCACATTCCCACTAATAGTGCACAAGGATGTCAATTTCTTTATATCCTCACCAACACTTATTTTATGTTTTTGTTTTATTTTGTTTTGTTTTAGTAGCCATCTAATGAGAGTGAAGCAGTATTTCACTGTGGTTTTGATTTGCATTTCCCTGACGGTTAGTGATTGTATTGGCCAGCATGGACTGCCATAACAAAGACCATCAACTCTGTTTCCTACAGTTCCAGAGGCTGGGAAGTCCAAGATCAAAGTTCTAGCCAGTTAGGTTCCTGGTGAGAGCTCTTCCTGGCTTGCTAATGCCTGCCTTCTTCTCCATACCCACATGGAGGAGACAGAGAGATCATTCTCTCTACCTCTTCTTCTAAAGCCACCAATCCTAGTAGATAGTGCCCTCATTTAACCTTAGTTACCTTTTAAAAGTCCTGTCTCCAAATTTAGTCACATATGAATTTTGGAAGGACATAATTTGGTCCTTGGCAGTGATGTTGAGCTTCTTTTCATGTGCTTATTAGCCATTTGTATATCCACTTTGGAGAACTGTCTATTTAAATCCCTTGTCCATTTTTAAATGGGGTTATTGTTTTGTTTGGGTTTGTAGAAATTCTTTACGTATTCTGGATATTAACTCCTCATCAGGTATATGATCTGCAGATATCGTCTCCATTCTGAGGGTCGTCTTTTTACTTCTTGATGGTGTCCTTTAAAGCGCGAAAGTTTTTCACTTTGATGAAGTCCCATTTACTTTTCCTTTGGCTGCATGTGGTTGTGGCCTCATATGCAAGAGACCATTGTCTGAGGAGTCAGAGTCATGAAGATTTACTCCTATGTTTGCTTCTAAGAGTTTTACGGTTTTAGCCATTATGTTTAGGTTTATGTTAATTTTGAGTTAATGTTTGTACATGGTGTGAGATATCCCTCTTAGTTCCTAAGACCATAGTAGTTTTAGAATGCTCATTACTAGAACATATATGAAAAAAATTGGTAAGGAGTGTTTTGGTTTTTGTTTTGTGGGTTTTCTTTTCTTTCTTTTTTTTTTTTTTTGGTTATTCTTAAGGGTCTTCTCCAAAACAATTACTTACTTATTGCAGACATGGGTAAGTCACATCTACTTATATCATCACAAATATACTTCATTTACATTAAGCTCATTCAGTCTGATAACCAGAGAAATCCAAACATCAGGTAACCTAACAGGAATGGCTGCCAGTAGCAGTTGAGATTAACAGTCGTTGAAATGTTGTGAATAATATCTTGATTACAAATAAAAGCTTGGCCTCATCTTTGTACCCAGAATTGGCTAAGACTACATGTCATTTTTAATTTTGATTAATGGCAGAGTAACTAATTAGGGTGGGAAAGGGATTAGAAAATCATTCAAGACGTCGGTGTAGTCCTCGTGCCATTTTGTCATGGATGCTATAGTCAAGTTCACAGTGACAGGTACATGTAATAACTAGGAGCTGAGAATAGTCAGATTTGAAGAGTCAAGGCAGTGCTTTTAAAATCAGCATTTTTAGTTAGATTTGATTTTCTTTCTCTGAATTATTATGCTGTTGAATTGGGCTTTGATTTATTGACATTCTGAGATTTGGTACAGATTTTCTTTTTGCTTTGCAGGATGCACAGAATCAAAAATTAAAGACCAGTATATTGTACTATGAGGTAAGTGCTGTTTCCTTCTATGCATACTGGACTCCTGATTTCTATAGTGGTGCCTGGGTGGCTCAGCCAGTTAAGCGTCCGACTTTGGCTCAGGTCATATCTCGTGGTTCATGAATTCGAACCCTGCATCGGGCTCTCTGCTGACAGCTCAGAGCCTGGAGCCTGCTCCTCATTCTGTGTCTCCTCTCTCTGCTCCTTCCCCACTAGCACTCTGTCTTTATCTCTCTCTCTCAAGAATAAATAAACATTAAAAAAAATTTAAATCTGTTGCAAAATATAATTATTCTAAGGAATAGATATTTTCTTTGTGTTTGCAATTTAGTTTCTTAGACCTGCAGCAGATCTAATTTATTAGAATCTGTGTAAGATATATGGCCACGGTTTCTGGTTGGGGCACCATCTTTAGGAGTTAGCAGGGAAGTCCTCTCCCCTAACAGTACCAGCAAGCAGATCAGTTGGGTTATTCATCCAAATCCTTCTTCAGTTCTTTGGGGAGATTGACATTGCCCCTTTTTGATACATTTGTTTTCTAGCTCCTCCTAACAGGTTTGGGATGATGAATTTTTATCCTGGAGCCCCACCATGTTTGATGGGATCAGGGAGATCTCTCTACCTCTAAGCGCCATCTGGGCCCCTGATATCATCATCAGTGAGTTGTAAGTGTGCTGGGGTGTATTTCTACGGGGCTTAAACTGCTTGGACTATTTATGCCAGTTGTCACTTTCAGTCACTGTTGCTGTCTTTTGTTTCTTAACCTAAAGAGGATCATAGTGTTGGGAATATTCCAGGTAGAAGTACTATGAGTTGACATCATTTAAGATACAGATTTAATTATAAATGCTTGAGGTTACTCATGGGTTATGTCCGTTGCAACAGTAGCAAGTGAATTATCTTTTGAGGCTGTCATTACTGAATCCATCTTTACCAGGGTAAATGACGTCATGGGAAATGTGATTCTGTCTTTGCACTTCTAGACTAGTCCTGAGTATCACAGCCACTACCATCTCATAATCAGTTCTGTTCATGTATTGAAATGACTAAGGCCTTCTCTGTAACAGCGAGGTCTTCTTGTGTTTCATATAGTGTGGACATTGAATGATCACCCGGCCTCCCCTATGTCTATGTGAACTCATCTGGGGCCATTAAGAATGCTAAGCCTATCCAGATGGTTTCCACATGCAATTTAGAGACATAGCGCTTTTCCATTTGATATGCAGAACTGCAGCCTAACTTTCAGTAGCATCCTGCACACGGGTAAACCGTGAGCGGCATAGTCTGCCAATGGGAAAACACTCTTGTGCTGGGTTGGCGCACTTAGGTGAAATTATATCATGCTGTCTGTGAGGTTTATTTTGTTCTTGCACATAGTTTTTACAAATCGAAATCTTTTCTTACAGCTATTTGGCTTCCATTGTAATTTGGACTGAGTACAGTGTTGTGCCCAGATATATTGCTCACTGCTGCTCTAGGTTTGGGAATACAGTATTAGGCCTCCTCTGCCACTGAGAAGGTTATAGAAGTGGTAGGACCAGGTCCATCATTCTATGGATAATGGAGTGCAAACTATAAATTCACAGTTGGTTGTTTTGTTTGGTTTTTTTTTTTCACTGAGAGGGAGACTCTATTCCACATCCCTATCCCTAATTCAAAATGGTTATACTGAGCCCCATCTCAGTAAGACTGTACATGTGGGGGCAAGAGTGAAAGGAATAATTTGAGTTGGGAGTTGGAAAAGCGGGTGGTTATTGGGGCCTCTGTGTGTGGGTAAGTCCATTGTTTCTCTTGTTTTCAGTGGAAGATGTAGACCTGGCCTTCCTGAGGAGCAGAGAAGACATTAAGCATGACAAAAAGGAATTTTTGAAGGACAGTGAGTGGGAGCTTCTTTCTGTGTCCTCAACATACAACATCCTGCAGAGCAACACTGGAGATTTTGCACAGATTCAGTTTAACGTAGGTCCTTCCTGTTCCTGTTGCCTACTTCTCTGCAGTCGCAAGCCTTCTCTGCTGGGCTCAAGGATCTCTGCTCTGTCGTGTATTCTCATTCTTTATCATCATCCAAAAACTGATGATTCAGGTGGCTCTGGAAGCCCCTTGCATTACAGCATTTCACAGACCAGAGATTCAGTCCCAGATCCTGGACTCCTACCGTAAGGATTCCATATGTGAGTAAAAAGAGAATGGTTTCAGGCACCTGAACCACCCACCTTAGCCGGCATCCTCAAGCCTTTCGGTGCATACTAACATCCCCACTCCCAATTGCTGCTGAGAGGAGGGGGAAACAAAAAAAAGAAAAGAAAGAAAACCCACATGCAGCAACAACAACAGAGTGGGAGAAGAGCATCTCTTTAACGTTACTGTCCTGTTTTTAACTGAGTAAATTATTAATTAATTCCAGAAACAAATGCATAAAGCTATCATTATTAATTTGACTATCTTGAGCAATTAGCTAACAAATCACCTACAGGATCCTCAGAGACTCCTGGTAGTTTCTGGATCAGAGAGAACAGCTGCTCTAAAGGGATTCGTTGAGAACCCAAGCTTCTCGGAAGCACCACCAGGATGCTCTTGGCTGCATTGTCATGGGACAGTTTGTTCAGCAGGAGCCTGAGGGGTGGGGTGCAGGACAGCAAAACTGCTGTTTTGCACTCCAGAAGCAGCCATTCTCCCTTCCCTGGCCCTTCTGGCAAACTGTCCTGATAAGTGGTTTGTAGCAAGTTCATGCAACTGGTAGATCTGCTGTCAGTATTCACTTCTGCTTTTCTGCACAAAGTCAGCTAATAGTGTTGATAGCTGGGTGGGGAGGAGTTCTTCATGCCAGGTAATGTCTGTGATTGACAAATAGAGACTACAGACAGGTCAGGATGACACACGAGATGAATTCTCTTGGAAACAATCCTTTTGGATAAGAAGGAAAATTCAGACTAGCCTAGGTGCTATGGTTATGCTGGATAATCATACGCTAAGAGAGGGTGGTATTGAAATAAGCTATTATTGAGGGCACAGATGCCCCTCCATTGGTCAAAAGACGTTCCATGCAGCTTTCCAGCAAAGCTCTGGTTAAATCAGGGCCTCCTAGAAATAGCTGTGGCTTGAACGTGACTAATGTATAACTAACTCATCACAACTCATACCTTCCTGGTGGTGGGGTCTGGGTGTTTGCCTGTTCTGCTTGGTTTTTAGCAAAGCTGGCGTCGTGGCTTATTTGTCCACTTTTTTTTTTTTTAAGTGAGAGAAAGGGAGGGGAAAAAAGAAAGCTTTTTTAATTTCAATGAGTTTCTTGGCTAAGAGTAAACACCTCATTAATTTTAAAGATATCAGCCCACAAACATTATTAATGCAGCCCGAATAATGGCGAGCATTAAAGGGAAATGTGAGGGAGGAGCACGTGCGAGGTGGAACACAGTCACCTACCAAGCGCTCCGGAGAACACTGCACACACCATTACCTACACTGCACGAAGGAGACAAACAAAGGCAAGAGGCAGGGCCGATAAACAGGAGTGCGCACGCACACACGCACACACACATACACTCACACTCTTTCCATAAAGCAGCCATTATTTGTAGTTACACGTCACCCTTTACCCTGAATATTAATTTGTCTTCCCAGTTGTGGCGAAAGGCTTTCTATGTAGTAGGTCCGTTTTTAAATATGATGGACAGAGGCGTAACACAGTGCTTACAGAAGGAGAAGCTTCCCTGTGTCTCGGGAACAGTGATCCCATCCCTTTGCTCTGTTCACCGCCATGCTTCCTCTGCATTTACAGTGTTTACATTGAGGTATGCCAGAGGTGGGCATCGACAGCACTGTATGCTTTTGGAGCTGTTCCCTGCGTCTCTTTGCCCTGGGGGCTGCTTTCCACCCTCACCCTCTGGAACAGAGTAGGGAGAGAACCCTGAGTAGTCACAGATCATGTTTCATAGGCAGGGAGCCACGCCCAGAAGCAGTTACACAACTTTGGAAAGACTTAAAGTAGATTCAGTGGCTATCCTAGGTCTCTTGTCTCCCTTGGCCTCTCTCAGCCCCCATGCCTCTGCACACCTGCTATGTGTCCTGATGGGCTCATGATCTCTTACTCCATACCAGTCATCCTGCTCTGAAGTTAACAACTGAGGCATCCTGGTGACCTTCGGTAGCCTTTGGGCAATGACGTGAAATTGAGAGCCCGGTTCTCTGCCAGCACTGGTCTGCCAGGGTCCTGACAGCAAAGGGCCATCTCCCTCCTGATCTAATCACCTGCATTGTCCCTGTCCAGGCTGCCCAGTGCGGGGGTGGAGACAAGTGGGGCAGACAGGAGGAAAGATAATCTAAATATCTTGTCCCTCTGGGCCTGATGTACATTGCTGCCATTACTACTAAATCAAGTGCTCAGGATTCCTGGTTAGCTCGAGCTAATGTGCAGTCATATCTGCTGGCTCTAGAACACGTATTGTTTATCAGAGGGCACTGCTAACACATTGGAGTCAGGCTACATTCCACAGGGGGCTCAGAGCATGGGCACCTTTTGCCTACAAGGAGGTCTGTGTGCAGCCTGGCACCTGCTCCAACAGCCATAGGAGGGAAGATTCCCTCCAATACATTATCGGACATGCTGCTTCCAGAAACAGAAGGGTGAGCATTCCATGTCTACATGGCAGCTTTTTGTTTTTTTGTTGTTTAAAAAAAAAAAAACGAGGGTAGAAGTGGGAGGAGGTAGGAATAAAATGTGAGAATTCATTTTGGATGGAAAAGGGTGGACAGCTGTTGGAAGAACTAAAGTGAGCCCAACATGCACATATCCTCACAATGAGTGAGATGTTCATGCAGGCAGGGCTGGGAGCCTTCCCGGGCACCCCTGGAAAAATGCAGAGGGGCAATTGAGAAAGCAAGGTGCCCCATCTTTTCCTCTTTTTCTGGCATAGTTTTCCTTTATAGATTAGGTTAGAGTAGTTTTGTTGAGATATCCATTGAATGCAGCTCATGAACTTGAGAGAAGTTCCTTCTGAACTCCACCAGATCGGGAGGGAGAGTGAGAGAATGAGAATTTAAAGCCCTAGAAATCATTCCAGGGTCACTCATGCACCCTGACATCATGGACTTTGTGCTAACCCAGCCTGACCCATGGTCCAGATCCAACTCCGAGTCCAGAAGCTCTCGCTCCTGTGCAGGGATCTTACTTAAATGGCAGCAACTTTCCCATTCTTTCTGAATTGGGAATGGTGGGAGGGACTTGGGAGAGGAGGAAAATGGGCTTCTGTATGAAGCGTGAGTCTGGGCGTCAAAAATTCCAACTATGTCATAAAGACGGTCATGCAAAATTGAGTACTGGTGGGGTCTACCATCAAGGAGGCAATTAGAGGCTAACCTTGGGGCCTATTCCATCTCCAAGGAGCTCTCCACACACACATTCTGAATTAGATTGATCTCTTTCATTAACATCAATAGGCTCCAAATACCTTTGTGTACTTATTATTACCTGGCTTTAATGGATAATGAAATTGTGGCATAATATTGCTAACACCTGAAGGGTGTCTAATGGAGAACACGGACTGAAACTAAAGTGCTTTTTCTTCCCTTTCTGTGGAATTTAAAGGCACCAGCTCCTTTAGTCCGTTAGAAATGATGGGCTCTAGGTAGGGGCAGTTCCACAGAGAGTGGTCTCACTGAGCTGGTGACATCCCTTCCCCCCCTAGCATCAGCCATCAGCTGGAGTCCCTTACTGTCTCTGGAATGACCCGCTGAGAGGTAGCCCTCAGGGGATGGATCTCAATAGGAGAAGCCCTATCTGTGCTAACTCCACGCTCCCACCTACTTGGAACTAAAAGTAACATTACTAATAAGACTCCAGTACAACGCAACGAACATCTCTTGAGCCCTTATCATGTGCCAGGCTCAGTGGCCCCACTGAGGACACAAACATGGGTAAAGCGGGGCTTCTGCTATCCATCATGGGCCTGGGATGTTGCCCAGGGAAACATTGTGACACTGACCACAAAACCCAGCATTTACTTGACCCTGGGCACCATTTTAAGTTTGCCCATGTAATCCTCACATCTCTATGAGTTGGGTAATCTGAGTATCTGCATTTTTACAAATGGATGGATCGGGGTACAGAGAAGTTAACTTGCCCAAGTTTAAGTAACTTGCCCAAGGTTACAGGGTAACTGTGGAGCCTGACCTTGAGCCCCCAGTCAGTCTGACTCCAGAGACTATGTGCTAATCCTCTTTGATGCTGACATGCAACTCGGCTTGACATGGTCTATTCTAGTCCATTCTTTGGCGTTCATCCAACTGTGTGTTACTGGGCAAGTAACCTGCGCTCGTTTGCTAGGGCTTCCATAACAAAGTACCACAAACCGGGTGGCTTAAAACAACAGAAATTCATTCTCTCAGCTCTGGAGGCTGGAAATCAGGGTGTGAGCATGATTACTTCCTTCTGGGAGCTCCAGAAACAATCTGCTCCGTGCCTCTCTCTTAGCTTTTGGTGGCTGACAGCAACCCTGGGCTTATAGGTATATCAGTCCAGGATCTGCCTCCACCCTCATGTGGCATTCTCCTTTGTGCGTCTCTCTTCTTCTCATAAGGACCCCAGTTGTGTTGGCCCACCCCACTGCAGTCAGCCCTCATCTTAACTAATTATATGTGCGGTGATCCCATTTCCAAATAAGGTCACATTCTTACCTTCCAAGAAGGACATTAATTCTTGGGGCCATTATTCAACCTGGACAGTCCACTGCCCTCTCTGGCTCCCCCAAATTCATGTCCATCACCTATGCAAAATATCCACCCTCTCCCAACATCCCTAAATGTCTTACCCCATTTCAGCATCAACTCTGAGACCAAAATAACATCTAAATATAAACTCAGAAAGTCCCAAATCACATCGTCTAAATCAGGTACAGACTCTGGATATGGTCCCTTCTGGGGCAAATTCCCTTTCCATCTTCAGAGTCTGGTTGCTGATCCCCTGGGATGGGCAGAAACCTGTCCTATTAACTCTTCTAATTCCAGTATTTAAAAAAAGTGCCTGACACTGCGTTTATGGTCAGTTAATGTTCCTTCAACAAGAGAGTAAAGAGATTTGAAGAGCAAATGAGATCATGAAAACAAACCATTTCTGAAAAGTGTGATAAAATTAGAATTTCTTTAGGCTGCACTGGGCTTGCAGAGAAAATTAGTCCGTAAGTACATTGCTCCTAAATCAACCTGAAGAAAAAGGAAGGCCCCTTGTTCTTGAAGAAAACCAAAGAAGGGGCCTATGTAGCTTTATAGTGTTATAAGCCAAACATAGGTGGCAGGATTTCTGCTTTATGTTACAGGACAGCTAATTGTCTGCCTTGTAGCCGCCATGTTTCCCTTGCACTTCCGGCTGCTGGCACTATCCAGTGACAAATATTCTCCTGACAGGACTGGGTACATTCTTGGTGGGGTCCGGTGCAAAGGAAAAATGTGGGACCCCCTGTTCATAAATTACGAGTTTCAAAATGGCACCAGCAGAGCCTGAAACCAAACAAGCCCTTGTAAGTGCCAGGACCCAGGAAGTTTCCCAAGCCTCATGCCCATGAAGCCTGCCTACCTCGCAGCCTCTTGGCCCCTGCCACACCTCTCCCCTGGCACTGTGGGGGACACGTGGTCTGACAAAACTGAGGAGCCGTCTTTGGTTCTGATCCAGATTTATGTTCACTCTCTGCACCAGCCTCTGGGTGGAGAGGAACCATCTCAGCATGTGTTATTTACACAGGGGCTTTATTTAAAGAGACAACAGCCAATCTCAAATGTACCCAACATGTTCAGCAAGCAAAAGTGAAGTGCATTTTAAAAAAAGGAAAATTAGGGGGCACCGGGTGGCTGAGTCAGTTAAGCATCAGACTCTTGATTTCGGCTCGGGTCATGATCTCGCAGTACGTCGGTTTAAACCCTGCCTCAGGGTCTGTGCTGGCAGCACAGAGCCTGCTTGGGATTCTCTCTCCTCTCTCTTTATCCCTCCCCTCCCCTTCTCTCTCAAAATAAACAAACATAAAAAAGAAAAGAAAAGAAAATCAAGGCATGCACCTGGGAGCATTTAAACTAGGACACGTAGTCACTTAGAATCCAGGGACTCTGCAACTCTATTCCCTTGACTCTAAGCTTAGGCTCTTCCTGCTTAGGCAGCTGCCTACTTGTACTTCCTTTAGGGCAGGGTTCTTACACTTACTGTTCATGTCGTATCTGCCATGAGGTCTGGGGGGGTGGAGGTGGTCTTCCCACTTCTACCCTCTAGCGACAGCAGGCTTGGGCCCCCCACCACCCCACATAGCCCAGGTCAGGCCCACAGCACAAGACCCCTGTGGACTCTGACCACGTGGCTCCCTTTCTGTGGCTCCCTTCCTACGGCCCCCAGCTAACCACTGCCTGGTGGATCGTGTCACAGCATGACCAAGAGAGCTGGAGACACACGGGTTGGTGACAGTTCATTTTGTTGTGGTTTTTCTTGTAGACTGTGCTTTGGTAGAAATGTGTTTTAACCAAATCATTACAAAGCATGAGTGTGGCTCTCATTTAGATATCTGCAGCCCATTATGCTTCATGTGAAAGACAACAGCCAGACTGCAATCCTCCAAATGGCTCTGGCCTACCAAGCTCCACTGTGTCGGGATATGCTCCCAGACCCAAAGGCTGGGGGACCCCTGTTATCTCCTGCAGGGTGGTAGGTATTTGGTCTCCCCCAGCCAAGCTCTTCCCCACCTCCGTCTCCTCCATTCCCAGCCTCTGCCTTGGCTTTCAGGTATCATTTCCATGCCACCCCCCTCCTCCAAATCCAACAGCAAAGAGCTCAGAACATGCATTTGTTTGGCAAACTGATTGAACACCCATCATAAGCTAGGTATTATCTTTGGCCCCATGAGGAATGTTTTAAAGGTTGCTGCTTTTGCCCCCAAAGGGTCACAGAAAGCAGTCCTATCGTTCCCTGATGAAAATAGTTTGTGTTTATTAAAGACACTTCCTGTCACCGCCCCCAGAGAAGCGAGGTCTACAAAAATGGCAATGACAGAGCAACTTTCTGAGTCTCAAATCCCCAGCTACAGAGTCCCGGCAGGAGCTCCGGATGCTCAGCCATCCTGTGGGGTGTCTTCAGTTATCTCCCCAACTTAGACCCACTTCGCCCCTTCTCCTCCTGCTCTGTGCCCCTGGAGACGAGCCACAGTCTCTCTGACCAATAGGAAGAGGGGATGGAGTGGCAGGAGATTGGAGAGAAGGGGAGAGTGAGGAAGGTGCAGATGAGCACTCCATTTTTCTCCCGGTGGAGTCAAGTTACTACGAGGCTGGCTGTGCCCCTAAGGGGAAGCCACAGCTCCTGCTTGGTGGCCTTCTCCACCCAGCTTTCTCTCAGATTCTGTTCACATTCTCAGCCCTTGCCCCCTTCAGGACTAAAGACAGAAGCAGCTCACCCAGTCCTCCCAAGTATCTGGGGCACTGCCCCCCTTCTTGTGGTTTCCCTCTGCCCTGCTCCTTGTAAACGGTCTCCTTGCCAAGCGCTCCACAGATTTCCCAGTGGTGCTATTTGTTCCTGCCCAGACTCTGACACATACACAGGTGCTAAGGTACTCACGTTCCACATAGGAAGACGGGCTAAACCAAAAATAGTACAAGATGTTGCCTACACGCTGTCCGAAGAAAAATGTTGGTGTGAGACCTCAATTTAAAACAGCTTCTCACTCACCACCTGTGTAAGTTTGAAAAAGAAATTTAATGTCTGTGTACCTCGGTTTCTTTGTCTGGAGATGATAATACCCAGCCTTTAGTGTTGGTGTGAGGGTTGAATAAGAGCATAGGAAACACAGCCCAGTGCCTGGCATACAGCAAGTGGTAAATAAATAGAGGCTTCTTCTTATAATTATTCATAATATTAATACAAGTTCTACATAAAAGCTTAAAGGTTTTTTTTTTTTCTATTCTCTAAAACACAAAATAATCTCCGTTCTCGAAACTACATAGTCATTTCACATTATGTAGAACTGTTGGGACTTCGGGGATCTCTTGGCCGTGGGTTTGGCCAAACATTAGTCCATCAGCTTATACCCTGTCTTCAGTAGACTCCATGGCCCCTGCCAGGTGGTGATTCGCAGGCGCCCACTGGTCTACATCATGAGCCTGCTGATTCCCAGCATCTTCCTCGTGCTCGTGGATCTGGGAAGCTTTTACCTGCCACCCACCTGCCGAGCCAGGATTGTGTTCAAGACCAATGTGCTGGTAGGCTACACCGTCTTCAGGGTCAACATGTCTGATGAGATGCCAAGGAGCGCAGTGAGCACCCCTCTGATCGGTAAGCAGCTTTGGGGACACCAGACCTCCATGTTACAGACTCCCATCAGAGATGAGATGCTGCATTTCAGACAGGGGGCGCTGGGGGAGGGAGAGGCTCCAGAGACTCTAGCTGATGCCACCTCATTTGGTTCCTTCCACCAGGAGTCTTCTTCACAATTTGCATGGCCTTCTTGGTTTTCGGCTTATTTAAGTCCATCCTCTTGGTCACATTCCTCCATGATGAGTGCAGCAGTGAGCAAGAGTGGCCCCTCTCATGCCTTCAAGGGGACATTGACGCTGACGGGCCTAGAAGAGATCCCCAAGCCCAGCCTGCTGGGGTGACAGGTTTGTGAGAAGCCTCAAGGCCCCTACCCTATCTTGCTTTATCACTCTCCACCCTAGTTTCCGTTGGTGGAGCGCCAGGCCGGTGTCCTGCTGGGTGAAAAGTGTGAAACACTTGCTTCTTAACCTCTGTGCTGCATCTGATATTACCGCTCTGGAGATCGAAGGCTGTCTACCACCTGCTGGCTTTCCAGAAGGCCTCCTTTTAGCTTAGAGGTCAGGCCCACATTTGGCTTTCCTTGTTTTTGTTTGTGTTTTCCATTGCTTCTCGGCCTTTTGGCTGAGATCAAGTGTTTGTGTTTTCCAGTTTTAACCAGTACCTAAAGTGACTGAGCCTCTGACTCTAGAATAATAGAGCGCACATGCACAGTTTGTATGTATTTGGGTTCCTATCGCTTAATCTGAAAAAGTGTATGAATGATCTCAGGGCTCACTTTGGCCCCACATATACTAAAACTGGAACAATACAGAGGTTAGCATGGCCCCATGTGAAGATGATATGCCAACTTATGAGGCTATTTTTACTGTTCGCTTGAAAGTTGCTAGGTGGGGCACCTGGGTGGCTCAGTCGGTTAAGCATCTGACTTCAGCTCAGGTCATGATCTCACAGTTTGTGAGTTTGAGCCCCGCATCAGGCTCTGTGCTGACAGCTTGGAGCCTGGAGCCTCCTTTGGATTCTGTATCTTCCTCTCTCTGCCCCTCCCCTGCTTGCACTCTGTCTCTGTCTCTCTCAAAAATAATAAACATTTTTAAAAAATTAAAAAGAAAGTTGCTGGAGAGAGTATACCCTAAAAGCTCTGATCATGAGAAAAAAAATATGTGACTATGCATGGTGATGGATGTCAACCAGACTTACTCTGGTCATCATTTTGATATAAATATCTCAAATTACTATGCTGTACACCTGAAACTAATATGTTATATGTAAATTTTATCTCAGTTAAACAAAAAAGAATCATCCCAGCCTCTAAAACTCCAACTGAGTCAGGAAACCTCCTGGGTGGATCCAGCCTAGACAGTCTTCCTCACAACACAGCTCTGCTGTGTTCTCCAGGGCTTCTTTCAGCACAGCCTCACCTGCCCTGAGCAGGCAGGAGAGAGGCCCCAACCCAATCCACTGCCCTGTACCCCCTACAGACCTTCCTTGTAGTATGAGGCCGTCAGCTCCAGTGGGACGTCCAGGGGCCACGGAAGCCCATTCTCCCCTCTCATGCAGAGCCCTCGGTCTGTCGAGAACACCAGGCCCAGTCAGAGACCCTGAAGGAAGTCTCGTTCCAGCTTAAGTCCATCAGCACCTACTTCCAAACCTGGGACCAGGAGGACCGACAAGAGGTTAAGTGGCTGGCCTTCCTGGAACGTTTTGATCGACTGCTCTTTAAAGCGTGCCTCGTCGTGCTGGGGCTCTATGCCGTGAGCCTGTGCTCCCTCTGGGCGCTGGGGAGCAGCTTGTGAAGACTGGAGGCTGTTGGTCTCGCCCAACATTCGCTTTCTCGGTACTTGGGGAAGGCTGCAAAGTTTTGTGGGGAGGTTGGAGGGGGGGCATGGCAGGTTAAAAAGCTCCCCTCTTGCTGCCTCTTTTCATTCAGTGCAGGTACTCACACCTAATGAGGTACTGAATGGCCCAGGGCTAGTGCATTCATGGTGAACATGTCTGGCCATCTCCAGGTACACAGTGAAAAAGAAGCCCGCCTTCTCATTCTGGGCCACTCCCCAAAGGTGACACCATTAGCCATCTCTTTCAGAAATTTTCTAGGTACATACATACTTGTATGTTTTTGGGTGTTTGTTTGTTTGTTTGTTTGTTTTTGTTTTTAGTGTAAGATTCCTTCATCTCCCTGTTTTATCTTAGTCACTCAGGCAGCTGTTCAAAACCTTTACCAAGTGTCAGTTAAGTCCTAAGCGTTATGTTAGGACATGAGAGAACACAGAATATGTCAGTCACAGATCATTCTTCACTGGAATGATTCCCGAGGTCAACCTTGTACAAAGCAGAATGGAAAATTGTCACCATGTCTGTATCCTGAAGCTCTTGTTCCCACTGGCTCCAACAAGCGCCTCTTCCCCAGTACCTCACCACAGTTGGACAGAAGCCGGGCTCCAAACCTTCCAGACCCAATCTAGCACAACCTGTAGTCAACGCAGACCATGTATAAGGCACTGAGCTGGGGGATGGGCTTCACGCATGCCCCTTGGGTTCAAGGAGATTATAATCTACTCTCCCTGTAGAATCAGCTAAGGCCGCCATAACAAAACACCACAGACTTTGTGGCTTAAACAGAAATTTATTTTCTCCCTGCTCTGGAGGCTGGAACTTTTCTTTGAGGCCTCTCTCCTTGGCCCATAGATGGCTGTCTTCTCCCCGTGTCCTCAATGGTCTTTCCTCTGCATGTACATGTCTGTGTCCAAATTTCCTCTTCTTATAAGGACACCAATTATGTTGGATTAGGGCGTACCTTAACAACCTCATTTAACCTGAATGGCCTTTTTAAGGGCCCTGCCTCCACATACACATGCTGAGGTACAGGGCATTAGGACTTCACCATATGAATTTGGGGGGCAGGTTGAACACAATTCAGTCTATAGCACTCACATGATAGTGGACGCTTGGCAAGTCAAAATTCTGCACGTAAGCTGGAAGGCCAGGACCCAGGGAATAGTTATAGTTTGAGTCCAAACTCAACTATTTGGGAGGTGTCTGCTGGCAGAATTTCCACTTTTTCCAGGGGCGTCAGTGTTCTTCTGCTGAGGCATTCAACTGATTGGATGAGGCCCACCTGTACTCTGGAGGGTACTCTATTTCACCCAAGTCGACTGATTTAAATGTTAATCTCCTCTAAAAAATACCTTCACAGAAACACCTAGGGTAATGTTTGACCAAACATCTGGGTCCTATGGCCTAGCCAAGTTAACACACAAAACTAACCATCACAGTCCCAATGGCCCCTTCGCCTCCCATCTGTGCCCACAGTTACTTGTCCGGACAGAAGAGCCCTGAGCACATGGAACTGGGGTAACTGGTCAACTTCTGGCTCTTACTCTCCAGTGGCCCGGTCTGCCATGAGTATAGCTCACCTTCTGGCAGTTCCATGGCCTCACAACCTGAATTCTAAGGTGGAAGTTCAGGTCTTCCACAAAATTTCCTTCCTCCTGTTTTGACTTTCTTCATTTCTCATGGCTTCTTATTACAGTCTTCTGTCTAGCCAGACTAACCTGCCTGCCATTTCCGTCTAAGCCTCTACTGTGAGTTGACGTATTCTTTTGTTTCTCCAGTCTGTGTGCCATCGCGTCTGAGGAGCCTGCTCAAAACAGCCTCCCTCACCTTCTTCCCCTGAGCACCTTGTGACGGTCCCCTTTCTCTATCTTTACCCTTACCTTATTCTGTGTCCTTCCCCCTTTGAACATTTTAGGGCCTTGTGTGTGTGTGTGCATGTTTGGTGTGTGCACGTGTGTGTGTGTACATAGGTGTGTGGTGTGGTATATATGTACAGGTGTGTGGGTGTGTACATATGTGGGATGTGGGGTGTGTGTACACATGTGTATGTGTGGTGTGTGCACATGTGTGGGTGTGTATACGTGTGTGTACATCGGTATATGGTGTGTGTGTGTGCGCATGTATGTATGTGTGGTGTGTGTGGTGTACATGTGTGTGCACATCATTCATCACACAGACCACATGCTCCTCGAATAGCCATCCCGTTTTCTAGTTCTAGTTTATCCCCATCTCGGCCCAGGTCCACACAGAGCTTCACTCATGGGGATTCTGCGCTGATTGTTGCAGAGCAACGCATTCTAGCTCGCTGCTGACGTTGGACACATTTCTAGTTTGTTTTTCCAGGTCTGAGGGGGAAAATCTACCCGGGGTCAGACTCCCAGCCCCTCGGCATCCCTCTGCCCTCCGCCAGGGCAGCCATCGGGAGGTTGGCGGGCAGACCACGGTTGGCTGAGAGTCAACTCTCCTAACACTGCCAGCAGAGGACACGAAAGTCCAAAGCTGTTTGCTAGGAACTTTTCACGGCACTAAAATTGTCTTTTAAAAACCCTGCTCCCCCATCCCCCTAAAGAAAAAGAATTTAAATTCAAACAGCCTTTACCTGCATCCTCCCTCTCTCATTACCTCCCAGTTAGTGCTCAACGCCAATTGTCCATGAAATTCCGCTGCTGCTGTTAATGAAATGAGGAACATAAGAAGTTTGTGAACAGGAAGTGTCCGTGCAAACCTCCACCTGTTTCCCTCCTTACTTCCTCCTCTGCCTCCGCCTGCTCAGTTAGCTTCTCGATCGATCCCTAGATGTCTCTTCACTTCCTCCGCTGTCACGGGGGAAAAGGCTTGCAGTGAACTCCCCGCTACATTGTCTCCTTCCTTTCCAGTTGTCCTTGGGGAAAGCGTCTGGTTTTGGTCCCAGCTCCATCACAGTCCAACCAGGAGACCTTGAGCGTGATTTCTCAGAGCTTCGACTATGCGACACGGGTTGCTTATACTTACTCCACCAAATCACAGAACTTTGAGGATTGGAATGAAGCAATGTATTTAACAGCACTTTAAAAAGTAACTAATACATCACAAAATAAAAATAAGACCTGCCTGCTGTCCACAGATGGACTGTACTCTTCAGGCTTTGGGGTGAGGTCTTTCTTCCTCTGCCTCGATCAGAATCCACTTACGAGCTCTGGCTCTCCCCAGAAGTGCCTTTATTCCAGGATCCAAGGGCCAAAGCCTGAAGCCATCACCTGCCTTCTGGCCAGGGACTTGGGTGGTGGGGCTGCCCAAGGGACGTCCCATTCCACTTTCCATGCAGCCTTCTTTCACTTCCTCCCTAGAGAGCATCTCCTCGGTCCTCCTCCAAGAGGCAGCCTTTCAGGAGCGAGGCCTGACCACTAAGCTGGGCCCCAGTGTGGACCACCTCCGTCCAAGTGCCAAGGGGCCCTGATCTCAATGTGGCAGCCAGGGATGCGTTTGAAGCCCCAAGGTC
The DNA here is from genome assembly GCF_016509475.1 of Prionailurus bengalensis. NCBI lineage: Eukaryota > Metazoa > Chordata > Mammalia > Carnivora > Felidae > Prionailurus > Prionailurus bengalensis. Next base: position 11,913,584 of record NC_057346.1, read on the forward strand.
AGGTCTGCGTCCTGAAGCAGTGCCATTATTAACAAATGACATGGGACCCCTCCCCCTGGAAGAGAGTCCCTGTGCCGTGGGAGGAAGATAGGGCACCAGCAGCCTTTATTTACAGAACAGCTTTAGCTCAGCTCCTCCAAATGTTTAGAAGTTTCACGATTCCTGTGTCACAGAGGAAGGAAACTGAGGAACAGAGCAAAAATGGGATTTTCCCAGCTGTGACTGCTCCGACCATCTGCTGTTTCCCAGAATCTAAGGTAGTTTCGGAGCTCACCAAGAAATCACAGCTCCAATTTGGGGGACTTCACTGACGTCTAGAAGAAAGACTTAGCTAAGCACAGCCCCAGGCTAGACAGGCAGCCCTCCGTTTTTACGTCATTCTATCTCAGAATAGCTTCCAAGTCTGGCTGCTGTGGTCTCCCGTAGCCTGTGCGGTCTGGTGTAGGGCCAATAATCAGGCCGTGGAGGGTCTTGCTCCCCTCCCGAGACACCCCCACCCCCTCCCCTGCTTGTCCTAGAGGGAGGAGCTGTTGCGGTTAAGGAAGCTGACCCCCTCACCCTTAGTCTCTGTGACCCAGCTTTGAACCTGGACATGTCAGACCGGGAAGCAAACCAAAGAACTCACAGCTCCCATCCTGGGCACAGGCAGCATGGCGCAGCACCTGGTGGGATTAGACCCACCTCGGTGCAGCCTGGAGGGCCCCTGGGTCCTCTAACTTCTCAGGGATCTAAGTATACATATAAAGGCAAGGTTAGCAAAAGGAGGTGGAACTGAAATTTTCGCCTACCGTGTGGCTCTGAGGTTTCTAGAAAATTTCAGATTTTGTGTTCAAGGTAGGGGATTCCTCTACCAATTCCTGGATGTTGGCTGATCATCCCAAGGTAGAGACCCCAGGTCCCTTGGTCCCCCCAGGAAGGAAGGCTATGCCTCCCCCCCTGCAACTCCCATCAGTGCCCTGGGCCCATCGCAGGCGTCTCCCCCGTCTTCGTCTTCCTCCCTGGCTCACACTCCATCTCAGCAGCCAGAACCTCTCAGTCCTGAGTTATTTACCTGCTGAGACAGTAAGAGCTTCATAATTAGCTGAGCAACAGCATGGAGGCTTTTATGAGCAGCCAGGCCCCCCACCACACTCTGGTGTCCATAATTGAAATGACCCACGCCAGTGATTAGATTAGGGGGCTGAAGCAGCCCAGTGTGCCACCCCCACCCCCCTCCCCTGTCCTGTTGGGGGGGTGATGTAGTTAAGTTTGTGCTTCATTTGGCAGAGGCCATAAAGCAGGCATTGCAGCGAGGCTTTCTGCAGGGCTGGGGAGGCACTGCTGGGCCGTGGGCGGGCTCTGTGGCTGGTGACAGATTCCAGATCTGATGGGGGAGCCCCTCACTTGCCCTCTGCCTCACTGTCTCTGCATCTCCCCCAGCCTAGTGCCAGGCTCCAAAGACCTGGGCCTAGCGGGATTACCAGCCCTGCTCAGTGTCCCTAGGGTCCAGGGCTGCGTGTGGGCAGGCAGCCCCTGATGGGACTCCGCTCCTGGTCACCCTGCTCATCCTCCAGGATGAGAGCTCCAAGCCAAGAGCAAGAGGGTCAAGGTGCTGTCAGCATTCCCTTTTCTCCCCACCTCCCTGCCTAATCTCGGTTTCGCAGCTCTTTCCTGTACAAGCCTTCTTCAGCACCCCTGTCTCCTAACCCTACTGCTTCCCCCCACCCCGGGGAGCGTGTGTGGACACCACGGGGCTTTGGAGTCAGAAACATTTGTTTGTTCTACTAGAGCATGGTTACCCAGAGTTGGCATGGATTTGGTCTCAGTGCAAACCTGAAGGTCTGGTGGAGGCTGCCTGGAGCGCTGTCTCGAGACAGGTTTGGGGGCCCTAGGTGGGCTCTGTGGGAAATATTGCTGTGATCAGTTGTGATGTCTGCCCCAGGAGAGGGAGGGGAGGAGGAGAGGGGCGCTAGGGGGCCCAGTCGGTTGAGTGTCTGACTTCAGCTCAGGTCAAGATCTCATGGTTCGTGGGTTCTCCCGGGTCGGGCTCTGTGCTGGTGCGTGGAGCCTGGAGTTCTGTGTCTCCCTCTCTCTCTGCCTCTCCCCTGCCCCTGCTCATCCTCTCTCTCTCTCTCTCTCTCTCTCTCTCTCAAAAATAAACATTAAAAAAAATTGTTTTTAAAAAGGAGGAGAAGCAGAGCTAACGTTTACTGAGGGTTTTGTCATGTGCCAAGGAGGGTTCTGGGTGCATGGGTGGTAATATTCTAGGACCCCAAGAATGTCAGCCCCAGTGGGGCAGGGAGTATATCGTGTTCGCTGGTACGTCTCCAGTGCCTGTGGCTGCGCCAAACACGTAAGAATCAATCAATACGGCGATATGGGTTGAGTGAACCTCACCAGGTTCAAATTCCACTCCGCCACCGATTAGCCATGTGATTTGGGGAAGTCATTGAAACTCTGTGCCTCGGTTTCCCCATCTATAAAATATGATTAATATTAAACCTAGCTTACAGCGTTCTTAAGAGAATTAAGTGAGTTACTATATGTAAAGTGCTTAGAACAGTGTGCCGCACACGCTAACTACTCAGTTATGTAATAATTTTTATTGTTAAGGTCAATACCCCCATTTCACAAGCGGTCACCATCACGTATACCTGTGCCAGACTCTCTAACTGATCTCTGTAGGTAATCGCATCAGATAGACAGACAGATAGATAGATAGATAGATAGATAGATAATACTAGGGCTATTCAGATAGATAGATAATACTAGGGCTATTATGAAGATTATATGTACTATGAGATATGTATATATGTGATGAGACCTTGTGGTGTATATAATCCTCATAGTCACCCTACTATTATCATTTGCACTTCACAGTCACACGGGGAGGTTAAGTACATTGCCCCAAATCACTAAGCTAGCGAGTGACAAAGCTAGGGTTCAAATCTAAGCAGTGTGGCTCCAGACTCCATGCTCTTGGGGAGTCTCCTGTGCTCAGGCACACTCTGGCTCCAGAGATTTAACCCTTGACTCTTACTTCTTTCCCAACCACCCCCCCACCCCTGACTCTCAACCATCACTTCTTAAAAGAGGCTCCTATTTCCTAACTTTAGATGTGGCTACTGTAGAAGATAGGAGTTTGAATTCTAATTCTACCACTCATTAGGTTTACGACCTGGGGCAAGTAACTGAGTTAGCTCAGAACTCAGGGCTGTTTTTCTTATCTGTAAATTCCGACAAAGGGCTCTTTCACTGAGGTGTTGTGAGGGCTGAGTGAGTTAAGATTTATGCACAGTACCTGGCATTAGAGGTATTGAGAATGATAGCAATTATTATTATTATTATTATTATTCACCACCTTCCCACTGGGCTGTTCCCAGAGCCCAGAGAGGTTATACATATAAGCTATGTAAAGTCTAAACATTTCCTACTCGATGTATAGTCTCTGGATCAGCAGCAGCAGCACGGGAACTGTTAGAAATGCAGAATCTTGGGTCCTCTCAGACCTACTGAATCAGGATCTGAATTCTGACCTCATCCCAGAGGATTCGTTTGCACACTGCAGTGACAGAAGCGTGGATCTAAAGAATGATGATGGTAAAGGGGGACCAGGGTCCCTGGGAGGGAGGCCTCATGGCAGGCCTGGGAGCTGGGGTTCAGGGGCAGCTGAATATCACGCAGAGCCCGCCTCTGCTCCCCAGGCAGCTGGGCCCGCGGGGCACCTGCCAATCACCCCGCTCACTCAGCAATCTGCCCTCCCCACAATCAGAGCAGTCAAGCACCCCCGTGCAGCTGGGCGGCTGAATTATAGGCTGTGGGCAGATGGCGGAGATGGCTCTGTGTGCCATCCAAGGGGAGAAGGGAGTGAAGGGAAAGGAAGGTCCCTTCCACTGCCCTCCTTCCCCTGACAGCAGACACCCTGTTTTCTGGAGAGCCAGTGATGGGACGACCCCTCTCCCCCACGGGGCAAACCACTGAGCCCCCTTGCCTGGCAGTGTCATGGCCACATTATCTCAAGGGGCCTCAGCTATGTGAGTCCCTCTTCTCAGGGAGGAGCCTGCTCTCACTAACTAGCCTCTGATGATGTAGCCCTTTCACTCACCCAAAGCTCTGACTCTCCCCCAGAGCCGTGACTCATCAGCACACCAGGCAGAGGTAGACCTGAGACCGGAGGGGCCACAGCACAGTCATCTTTCCTGCGTCCAGAACAAACCCGACACAGAGCACAGGCACACAGGGTGCTAGGCGGGGAACATGCACTCCCCCCCGAAAGCCGAGCTGCAGCGGGTTGAAGCCTTTGTCGTCTTCTGGTATCAAAGCACCAGGGATGAGGATGGGGGAAGGACTCCAGGTGACAGGTAAGCCATGCTGCTGTCCCTGCTCCTTCCCTGTGCCTCCCAGAGGTGCTGGGAGGAGGCATCCCTTGAGCAGAGCCTACGCTCTGTCTTCCCACCCACATCCTAAGGCTGCATGTGGTCTGCTCACTCCGCCACCGTGTCTCAGCCCCGGTTCCTGGGAGGTTTGAAAGCTCTGTTTCCCGGACCTTCCCTCACTGGTGATAATTCAAACATCCATTAGGTTTTATGGGGCACTGCTTCCAGAGCTGCAGGAGATGACTCTGGGGCTTCACTCTAGGCCTTAGGACTCCCTATGGCCTGCAGATCCTTCTGGCCACTTAGCCCATCTCCCCTGAACACCCTGCCCTCTCACCTTTCAGCCACCATAGCACTCTCCCTGAACTTGACACTGAAGATACCAGGGCAGAACCCAGGCTTGTCATTGTAGCCCAGGCTTGAGGCCCCTTGTTCTTCCCAAAGAGGCAGCATTGCGTGTGTGTGTGTGTGTGTGTGTGTGTGTGCGTGTGCATGGGTTTACATGCCTATATGCATCTGCATGTGTGCATATGTGTTTGAGGTGGTCACTCAAAGTTGGAGGAGAACCGGACCAGCTCGTTCAAAGCTCTCATTTTTCAGGTGAGGCTGGGAGAGGATAATAATAATAAACCCTAGATAATGATAAAGGTGATAGTAATGAGGCTGATTAAAGATAGCCACTCCCTATGGGACACTCACTGTGTGTCACATGACCAATGAGGACTTCCCATAGGGTGTCTAATGTAGTCCTTATGGTAGGATAAATTCATGAATACAGAAACTGAGGCCCAGAGAGGTTAAGTGACTTGCCTAATGCCACACAATGAGTAGGTAAAGACTAGAATTTGAACTCAAGGCAATCTGACGGAGCATCTAGAAGCTTTAGTATCTGGTGTTTGGTATCTAGTGTTTGGAGAGATGGTGGAGGCAGCGGGTGGCCTCCCTATCACAGGAGCAGTGGCAGAATTAAGTGAGCTCCTGGGGGTGGAAGTTGCAAAGATAAGGGACTGTTTTCTCAGTGCAGAGCCCAGACGAGAGCTGCAGTTCTTCTTTCCCAAAGCAGTGAGCTTCCCTGGAGGTCTTATCCCGCTGGGAGACAGGCCCCGGAGACAGGCCCCTGCCCCAATGCCCTGGGGTTAGAAGGTACACACAGTGTCTTAGGCTAGACTCCTAAGAACCCTGTGTGCTCCCCTACCCGGGCAAAGAGAAGCAGGTGAAGGATCAGGGGCGGGGTCCAAAATGAGGCTGGAGAAGGTTGGCATGTTGGAGCCCGTGACAATCTGTGCTGATCTGGAAAAGTGATAGGGCTGGCTGGAGGCTAGAGTGGAGGACGTGGGGTTTAGTGGGGGGATCGTGTGCCCGGCACTGGAGGAATTCTCTCTCCTTTTTTTTTTTTTAAGTTCTTATTTAAATTCCAGTTAGTTAACATACAGTGTAAATTTAGCTTCAGGTGTCCAATATGCTGACTTAACACTTCCATACATCACCCAGTGCTCATCACAACAAGTGCCCTCCTTAATCCCCATCACCTATATGGCCCTTCCCCCCACCAGCCTCCCTTCTGGTAACCAGCAGTTTGTTCTCTATAATTAAGAGTCTATTTCTAGGTTTCTCTCTTTCTCTTTTTCCCCTTGCTTGTTTGTTTCTTAAATTCCACATATCAATGGAATCATTTGGTATTTGTCTTTCTCTGACTGACTTGTTTTGTTTGGCATAATACTCTCTAGCTCCATCCATGGCACTGCAAATGGCAAGATTTCATTCTTTGTACGGCTGAATAATATTCCACTGGATATATATACCACCTCTTCTTTATCCATTCGTCAATTGGTGGACACCTGGGCTCTTTCTATAATTTAGCTATAATAAATAATGCTGCCATAAACATCGAGGTGCATGTATCCCTTTGAATTAGTATTTTTGTATTCTTTGGGTAAATACCTAGTAGCACAATTGCTGGAACGTAGGGTAGTTCTATTTTTAATTTTGGGGGGAACCTCCATACTATTTTCCACAGTGGCCACATAAGTTTGCATTCCCACCAACCCAGCAAGAGCATGGGGGAATTCTCTTTTAAGGAAGGTAAAGAAGATGCTGGGGAGAGAGTCACCCAAGCATAAATTCAAATCTTGGCTCCACCACTTAATGGCTTCGTGATGCTGGACAAGTCAAATAATTCTCTGAGCCTGAGTTTGTTCATCTGTAAAATAGGGATTATAAGGTCCAATATCCAGCATGAGGACTTGTGAAGTATATAAGACTTGTCATAGATGCTCAAAAATATGGTCCTTTCCTCTTCCCACACCCTACCAACCACTTCCCACTAAGAGACTCTGGACAGTTTCCTTTATAATAATAACAGTAGTAACAAAAGTGACTATAACTTCCATTTGCTGAGCACTTACTGTGTGATAGACATAAAAGTAAGCATCCTACTCATATTATCTCATTAACTTCTCCCTAAAACTCTATGCTAGATGCCATGCATCCATGCTTCCAAGCCCTGGAGAGGTTGACTGACTCATCCAAGGCCCCGGAGCTAGAAAATAGCAGAGCTGACATTCGATCTGAGTCTAGGTTATACTGTGGTGACACATGACCCCCAAGTCTCAGTGGCTTACAGCATGTTGTGTGCCCACTGCCGGCCAGCTCTGGTTCTGGACCATGTCCTCCCTCTGAGACCCAGGCCAGTGGAACAGCGTCCATCTGGGACATTGTTGGTCACCTTGGCAGGAGGAAAGCGACAGGGCCTGGAAGACATCTCTGTCTCTTCTGCTCACAATTAACTCATTGTCCCATTGTCCTCCTCATGCACCCACTCAACAACCATGTTGCCAGAAGGGCAATCTGTCCAAGAACCCAGAAGAGGGGACAGTCAGAATATTTGGAGCGTAACATTAATGACCACTATACCCAGTTTCTAATCCATACCCTTGAGGGGTTCCCACAATAGAGTGCGCCTCGATTTCCTCATCTGTAAGGAAGGAATAATAATTCTACCTTTCAGGATGGTCATGCTGACTCTGTGACGTGGTACACAAGAAACCCAAGCCTGGAAAGACTGAATCATGGAGATTGTGTGTGGGGTTCAGAAATACTCTCGACTGGTCGGTTTAACCTTTATTTGGTGGAATGGCAAATGGTGCTGCGGAATTCAGAGGTTCCCCGTGAGACAAGGGACATGCTTTAGAAAGTGCTGCTGCTCTCAGAGCTCGTGAAACCACCTTCAGGGGAGCCAGAAGGGAAGGAACGTTTCCAGGATGTCGATCAGAGGCAACAGCAAATGTGATTATGTCAGCAAATGTGCAAAAGTGCTGTACGCTTTTGGAGGACTCTTCATTTAGGACTAATTAAATACTTGGAAGCAGGAAGATTGAAAGGGTCCTCTCTGGGAAGCTACTTAGGCCAGCAAGACACTTCAGGGTCTATTTGCAGCATTTGGAGAGCTCCAGAGGAGGGGAAGTGGGCGGCTCAACTGGGAACAACACTCAGAAGGAGGAACATGAGGCTATCAGGGACACTGCAGCATGCCCCCACCCCCACCCCAACCTTGGTCTCCCAGGGTCTGAGGTTTGGGTGATGTGAAAAACAGACCTGGGGTTTATGCTGGTTGTTGTGAAGGGGGTTGGGGGGTGCCTGTAGAATGGTGTGTATCAATTTCCTGTTGCTGCTCTAGAGAATTACCCCAAACTTAATAACTTAAAACAACACAAATTTGTTCTCTTATAGCTCTGCAGGTCAGAAGTCCGAGATCAGTTTCACTGGGTGAAAGTCAAGGTGAAGGCTTCCAGCGGCCACCTGCGCACCTGGGCTCATGGCTCCATCCTCCACCTTCCAAGCTCATCTCTGGTTTCTGCCTCTGCCTCCACATGGCTTTCTCCTATCCTGTCATCACACCTCCTCTGCCTCCTTCTTAGAAGGACGCTCATGCTTACATGTAGGGCCAACCAGGGTGATTCAGGATAATCTCTCCATCTCAAGATCCTTAACACAATCATATCTACAAACTCCCTTTTGCAAACACTCACAGGTTCCAGGAATTAGGACCTGAGTATCTTCAGGGCCGTTACCCAGCCTACCACATGACACATCCGAGATGGGTTGGGAAGCCAAAGGGCAACCATGATCCAGCTGTACCCCACAGATCTCCCATGGGTTCTGAGATAGGGGTATCCTCTAGGTCATGGTGGGACCTCTGTGGCAATCCCAGGAGAGCCCATGACACATCTCTCTTCAGCCATGAGGCAGCACATGATACACAGTGCTACTGAGCAGCAAAGACATGTTATATAATAAGTTAATCCATGTATTAACAAACATGTGTTCAACACCTACTGTGTTCCGTGGGGGGTGATTCAGACCTAGGGCCCTCCTGGGTTTTCCAACTAGGAGATTCATTCAACAAATACTTATTGAGTGCCTGCTAGGTGTCAGGCACTGTTCTGGGTACTTGGGATATATCAGTAGACAAAACCCCCAAAGCTCCCCGCCCTCAAGGTACTGACATTCTACCAGTGGAGATGGACAATTAGGAATCATCATAAGTCAATCACATAGTATGTTAGGAGGTGATGGGGCTGTGGAACAAAAGACAAAGTGGAGCCAGGTAAGAGGGGTCAGGTGTGCCCAGGTGGGGACAGGGAGGAGAGGGTAGTAAGAAGATTAGTCAGGATAGACGTCATTGAACAGGTGAGGTTTAGGCAAAGACCTGAGGGGGAATTAGCCAAGTGGACATCTGGGAAGAGAGAGCTCCTGGGAGAGCAAAGAGCTAGAGTGAAGGTTCTAAGGTGGAGTGGACAAAGTGGTGGGAAGGTCATAGCAGGTGAACACAGGGAACAGGAGCTCGGCGGGCTACCTCTGTGGAGCCAGCCAGGCCAAACCTAAAGAGAAGAGAAGACGGCGTAAGACAAGGTCTCTAAACCCGCTGGTATGGAACTCGGGAAAATCCTCTGAACTGGGAGCTAGCTCTGGGGTTGGGAGTTGCATGGCCTTGCTGAAGTCACTTAGCCTCCCTGAGATTCACTTTCCTCACTTACAGACTGAGAAGCTTGTGTGGATTCTCTCACTCCTCCGTTCATTCAGCGGACTCCATCAAGCACAGAGGAGGAGGCCCCAGGCAGATGGGAGACACTGCAGATCCTAAGGTGAGCCTGCTCTCCCTGTCTAGGTCCTTTCTGCTCTACTCTGTGCTGACAGAAGTGAGGGGCTTGGCCTGTAGATGAGAAAGCATAATGGTGGCAGACCTTGGTATCAATTTCTGAATGTCCTGAAGAATAGCACTGGGTGGGTGGAAATGTTAGAGAAACACATCTGAGGAGCAAAATAAGAAATATCTCAGCAAACATGAAATGGTTCTGAAAGGTCTCCTCCTTTGCTTGGAGGTGTGCAAGTAAAAGCTGAGCGCCGTTGGCTGGGGACGCCATAGAGATTTGGGTGCCAGATGGAGGCTGGATTAGATGGTTTCAGAGGCCAAAGGGAGCTCTCTCTGATATCTCCAACTCTAGAGAATGTTCATACCAAGGCAGGCATGTCTGCTGGGATGTGTTGAAGACCTTGCTTTAGGCTGATTGCTCTCTCATAAGTGCAAAGTGAGTGAGACAGTGGCCCCTGAAGCAGGAGGGCCATGTGACCTCCTTACCGGGTCCTGCGTCTCCACTGGGTACTGTGGGAAGAGGCCTCCATAGCATAGACCTCCTGTGGGGTCTCGCTGCCTCTGTCTTATTGGGAGTGAAGCTGGGATTTCTCCTATGCCTGTCCTTTCCCCATTGTCTCATTTGTCTATTGGCTCACACAGGACTACAGTCTCTATGTCACAGAGTCTTTTCTCTCTCCAGTTAGTGGCAGGTCAGGGAACCCAAATGTTCTCCACTCCAAGACATACATTACTTTACAAGCCACCCAGTGGCCAGCTAAGACCCCCTGGGTCACTGCCCAAGAAAGCAACAGACCAGAGCTATGACAGCAGTGGGGCCGTGGCAGTCTGCTCCATGTGTCCCCAGAACCAGGGGAGGGAGCCAAGGATCCCAACGCCGGGCCTGGCAGTATCCTTACTACCTCACTTGACAGCCACACCCCCAAGGAGGTCAGGAGAGCTCCAGAGCACAGGTGAATTTTGCTAAATAGCCTCATTTTCTTCCCTTTTACTACTGCCGTTCATTCATTTACCCAACAAATATTTATTGAGCATCTATTATGTAATAGGCACTCTCCTAGTTTCAGGGAATTCAATAATCAACAAAACAAATAAAAATCTCTGCCTCTAAAGGACAGTCTCTTCAATAAGTGGTGTTAGAAAAACTTGGGGCGCCTGGGAGGCTCAGTCAGTTAAGCATCCGATTTCTGCTCAGGTCATGATCTCGCAGTTTGTGAGTTCAAGCCCCACATCAGGCTCTGTGCTGATAGCTCAGAGCCTGGAGCCTGCTTCAGATTCTGTGTCTCCCTCTCTCTCTGCCCCTGCCCCTCTCACACTCTGTCTCCCTCTCTTTCTCTCTCTCACTCTCTCTCAAAAATAAATAAATAAACATTAAAAAGAAGAAGAAAATATAGGGAAGAGCTCTTTGACATTGGTCTTGGCAGTTATTTTTTGGATATAACACCAAAAGCACAATCAACAAAAGCCAAACTAAACAAGCAGAGGTACATCAAACTACAAAGCTTCTGTACAGAAAAGGAAACCACTGACAAAATGAAAGGCAACCAACAAAATGGGAGAAAACACCTGCAAACCATATGTCTGATAAGGTTTTCACGTATAAGATAGATAAGGAACTTATGCAACTCAATAGCAAGAAATAATAATAATCTGATTTAAAAATGGGCAAAACACCTGAATAGACATTTCCCCAAAAAAGATATTCAAATGATCAACAGGTACATGAAAAGGTTTTCAACATCACTAATCATCAGAGAAATGCAAGTCTAAACCACAATGAGGTATCACTCCAGGACTGTTAGAATGGCTATTACCAAAAAGACAAAACAAGAAAGAAAAGAAAGAAAGAAAGAAAGAAAGAAAGAAAGAAAGAAAGAAAGAAAGAAAGAAAGAAAGAAAAGAAGAAAGATTTGTGAGAGTGTGGATGAAAGGAAACCCTTTCCTGCAAATTGGTGTAATCATTATGGAAAACAGTATGGAGGTTCCTCAAAACATTAAACATAGAACTACCTACGTCCCACTCCTGAGTGTGTATCTAAAGGAAGTGAAATCACTACATGAAGAGATATCTGCACTCCCATGTTGCTTGCGGCATTATGCACAATGACCAAGATTGGAAACAACGTAAGTGTCCATCAGTGGATGAATGGGTAAAGAAAATATGATCAATACATACACTGAAGTGTTTGTTATCCAGCCATTAAAAGAGGAAATCCTGCCATTTTGCAATGTGATGAACTTAGAGGGCATTATGTTAAGTGAAATAAGCCAGATGGGGAAAGACAAATACTGTATGGTATCACTATATATATAGGATTAAAAAAAAAAAGTCAAATTCATGAAGCTGAGAGTACATTGGACGGTGGCTGCCAGGGGCTGGGAGGGCAGGCGGGGAGTGGGGAGACGTTGATCAAAGGTCCAAACTTTCAGTTATAAGATGACTATATTCTGGCATGTGTGGGTAGCTCAGTTGATTCAGTGGCCGACTTCGTCTCTGGTCATGATCTCTCGGTTCATGAGTTTGGGTCCGGAGTCAGGCTCTGTGCTGACAACTCAGAGCCTGGAGCCTGCTTCAGATTCTGTGTCTGTCTCTCTCTCTGCCCCTTCCCTGCCTGCAGTCTGTCTCTGTCTCTCTGTTTCTCTCAAAAATAAATAAACATTAAAAAATTTTATTTAAAAAAAGACAAATAAGTTCTGAGGATCTTGCACAGAGCATGGTGATTACAGATAACCATACTGTATTGTATACCTGCAATCTGCTAAGAGAGTGGGTCTTAAGCATTTTCACACAAAGAAAAAGATAACTATGTGAGGGGTTGGATATGTTCGTTAACTTGATCGTGGTAATCATTTCACAATGCATATGTATATCCAATCACCACTCTGTGCACTTTAAATGTACACAACTTTATTTCTCAATTATACCTCAGTAAAGCTGAGAGAGGAAAAATCCCCACCCTTGTGGAGCTCACATTCTAGCAGGGGAAACAGATAATAAACAAGATAAACTGAGCATGCAGCGTGTGAGAAGTGTGCGGAAGGAATATAGGGAGCAAGGGGGGTGTATGTGAGACAAGGTGGTCAGAGAAGGTCTCGCTGGGAAGGTGCCGTGGGAGGCAGGTGAGGGCAGCCAGCCTCACAGACAAGTTATTGCTCTCTGATTCTCCCCTCCCCTCTTCCCAGGCTGGTGGCAAGCTGCTGGGAACCCACCCCTTTCAGGTTCTATTGCTGTATTTAACTCTTTTAGGGTGTTCACAAGCCATTACCTCTTTTATTTATTAATTCTATTGATCCCTTTTGTTGTAATGGGAAGGAAACTAATAGCTTCTGAGCCTATGCTGTGTCCTGGGCCCTGGGCTGCATGCTGAGCTGTGCGTCCCTCAGCCCGTTGAATCCTCATGACCCCTGGGGGGCACGCGTGCTTATGCCCACTCTAGGCATGAGAAAACTGAGGTGACCTGCTTTAGGTGTCTGGACCAGGGTTGAAGGACTAGTAAGCTGATCAACTGAGATTTGAGGTCAAGTCTGACTCCAGAGTCTGTGCTTTTTTCACAACACATGAATTGCGATTTTCATAATTGTTGGGGGAGGCGGGGAGGGAGCAGGTCTCAGAATATCTGGGAAGGCGTGTGCTTAATTTGAACCATATGATGCTGGCATCGCCTTCCCCATTCCAGAGTAATAATTACTGAACTATACTATTCTCAAAAAGAGTCCGTGAATTTGGTAGGCAGAGCAACTATTCCTTTATTCTCATTTGATAGGTGATAAGACCTAGGCACAGACGATTTAGTTGGTTCGCCCACGGCCACACTTGGAGTATTCGATGGAAGCAAGGCTAGAGTCGCCTGGTATTCCATTCTTCCTCTTGCTTCCTTTTAAAAACCCATCTAGTTTCTTTTCAGTGAGATGGTACATGTACACTGGACAAAACTTAAAGGCGTAACAGGGTAGATAAAGAAAACGTCTCCCTCCCCACCCTGTCCCTGGATCTGCATCTCACCGCCCCTGAGGCAACAACCATACAGCCTGCTGTTCCTTCCTCTCCGCTCCTTCCCTCAGTGGAAATGGCAGAGGAGAGAATCAGATCTTCTCTTGGCTTAGGGTTTTAAACCAGTCTCGGCCACCTGTTTGCTGAGTGACCTTGGGCAAGTTGCTACAGGTCTCAGAGCAGGAGTTCTCCAGCTATAAAATGGGGACAAGGTCACCTACCTCAGAGAGCTCTCCTGAGTATCAAAGTGAAAGGGGAGCATGCAGGAAAGTGCATTGTAAACCATGCAGAGCCTCACGAAGGTTGCTAAATATTTTTATTCTCTGCCTCTGGAAGAGCCCAGAAATGACCACCAGGTTCTCACCCTCTCAGAGACAATGGAGAGGATGAATAGGAGATGGAACTCATTTCCACAGGATGAAAGGAAATGATTCAAATTGTACCAAGTGCAATTAAAATTTAATAGTACAGGAAACTTTGCTTTGGAATCCCAAAGGGGCTTCTGAGTTTTCCTTCTTTGAAAAGTTTTTGGAAAATACTAATAACAATATATTAAGACACTAATCTTCCAAGAGGCAAGGGAATGGATAAAAAGCCCTCTCTAGTCCCTTCCTTTCTAGAAATTAGAATTCAAGTGAAAGAGAAATTTAAACCAAACCTTCTGTCCCTGGCCCAGCTCTGGGGTGACCAGATGGGCTAATGACACATTGCCAGCCACACTCATGCCTGGCCTTTGCTACCAGCTTGTTGACTCTAGGTGCACTTTCCAGGTTGACCTTCTACTCTGGAGACCACTCTGGAGTTGGTTCTGTTGTTTGTGGCCAACGAACAGAATTTGATGGATATCTGGGGATTGGGGTAGAAGGGGAGCTTCATCTTATAGGAAGGAGACATTCTCCAGAAGCTGGAGCATCCTGGTCTTGGCTACTTGTAAGGACCCAGAGCAATATGGCCACCCTTCTGTGCCAGGAAGGAGGGGAGGGGAAAAGAAGGGTGGGCCTGCCTCTCTGCTGCACATGGCCTGCATGAAGGATTGCCACCACCCTTATGAAAACAAGTCCCCGGATCTCCAGAGTTTCGCTGCAGGAAGATCTCTAGGAAGGTGGGGCAGTGGGGCCCCTAGGGTTTCACTTTGCTTGGACGCTTCTCTCTCTCAGACAGTTGCTGCTGCCACCTCACTGGCCAATCAGGAACAAAGTCCTCCTCCTCCTCCTCCACCCCTTAGTGTGGCAGATGAAGGTTGGGGATTCCCACATGAACACCTATTAAGGGAAGAGAAAGGACAAGGAGGCAAAGGAGTATTTGCCGACTGAAATACTCGGTCTTGTAGGGCACAGGGTGCTGGGTCATCCCAGGCCTGTCGAATACCTCCCTGCAGCCCCACAGTGCTCTAGGGGGTCCCAAAGGAGAAGCATGACTTCATGAGGCCCCTTTCTTGGGGCTTCTTCACCTCTACTTCTTGCCTGTCTGCATGTGGACGGTGGTGCCTTAAAACAAACTCAACCATCTTGACCTTAGAGGTCCATATGACAGAAAAAGCCCCACTGTGCCACCTGCTTCAGGATTTCCATCCCTTCTGCTTGGAAGACTAGAAAAGACTTCCTCTCCAGGTGACAGATGACAAGGAAGCCCCACCCCATGCATCCCATGACGTCCATCCCATGACGAGGGGTTGCAGAAGGTCACTGGTCCCAAGTTTACTCTGAAGCCCCATACCTAGCATTTGCAGAAACTGGCTATATTGGGGCCAGGATGGGAAAGGGCAGTATTTCTGAATCCAGTCTGTATTGGGGAAAACAATAAATGCAATGGTCCCTAAAGTTATCATATATTCTTATGACTATTCTTTAATAAAAATATCTTTAATTTGCAGGCTTATGTAGGGCCAACCCAATGAGCCTGCCCTTTCAATAAGAGCAGTCAAGGCAGGAATGGGGGGACTCCCATCCACACTAGGGATTGGAGCCAGAGTCCAATCAGCCTGGGCGTCAATCCTACAGAATGCTCTCTCTGGACTCATTGTAATCGGGAGGTTACGAGCCCAGGCTTTCAAGTTTGTAGGACCTAACACCACATCCTCCATTTATCAGCCCTGGAATTCTGCACGGGCTGCTTGACTACTCCGTGCCTTCCTTTTTATTTTATTTTATTTTATTTTATTTTATTTTATTTTATTTATTTTATTTTTTATTTTATTTTATTATTTTTTTAATTTTATTTTTTATTTTTTAAAATTTACATCCAAATTAGTTAGCATCTAGTGAAACAATGATTTCAGGAGTAGACTCCTTAGTGCCCCTTACCCATTTAGCCCATCCCCCCTCCCACAACCTCTCCAGTAACCCTCAGTTTGTTCTCCATATTTATAAGTCTCTTCTGTTTTATCCTCCTCCCTGGTTTTATATTATTTTTGTTTCCCTTCCCTTATGTTCATCTGTTTTGTCTCTTAAAGTCTTCATATGAGTGAAGTCATATGATTTTTGTCTTTCTCTGACTAATTTCACTTAACATAATACCTTGCAGTTTCATCTACATAGTTGCAAATGGCAAGAATTCATTCTTTTTGGTTGCCGAGTAATACTCCATTGTATGTATATACCACATCTTCTTTATCCACTCCTCCATTGATGGACATTTGGGCTCTTTCCATACTTTGGCTATTGTGAATAGTGCTGCTATAAACATGGGGGTGCCTGTGTCCCTTCGAAACAGCACACTTGTATCCCTTGGATAAATGCCTAGTAGTGCAATTGCTGGGTCATAAGGTAGTTCTATTTTTAGTTTTTTGAGGAACCTCCATCCTGTTTTCCACAGTGGCTGCACCAGCTTGCATTCCCACCAACAATGCAAAAGAGATCCTCTTTCTCCACATCCTCGCCAACATCTGTTGTTGCCTGAGTTGTTCATGTTAGCCATTCTGACAGGTGTAAGGTGGTATCTCAGTGTGGTTTTGGTTTGTATTTCCCTGATGATGAGTGATGTGGAGGGAGCATGTTTTCATGTGTCAGTTGGCCATCTGGATGTCTTCTTTGGAGAAGTGTCTATTCATGTCTTTTGCCCAATTCTTCACTGGATGATTTGTTTTTTGGGTGTTGAGTTTGATAAGTTCTTTATAGATTTTGGATACTAACCCTTTATCTGATATGTTGTTTGCAAATATCTTCTCCCATTCTGTCGGTTGCCTTTTAGTTTTGCTGATTGTTTCCTTCGCTGTGCAGAATCTTTTTATTTTGATGAGGTCCCAGTAGTTCATTTTTGCTTCTGTTTCCCTTGCCTCTGGAGACGTGTTGAGTAAGAAGTTGCTGCAGCCAAGATCAAAGAGGTTTTTGCCTGCTTTCTCCTTGAGGATTTTGATGGCTTCCTGTCTTACATTTAGGTCTTTTGTCCATATTGAGTTTATTTTTGTGTATGGTGTAAGTAAGTGTCATTCTTCTGCCTGTCGCTGTCCAGTTTTCCCAGCACCACTTGCTGCAGAGACTGTCTTTATTCCACTGGATATTCTTTCCTGCTTTGTCAAAGATTAGTTGGCCATACATTTGTGGGTCCATTTCTGGGTTCTCTATTCTGTTCCATTGATCTAAGTGTCTGTTCTTGTGCCATCTCTGCCTTCCTTTTCTCATCTGCGGTATGGGAATAATCATATCTTCTTTGTAGGAAATAGAAGTTAAATGTGATAAAGAGTTTAGCACAGTGCCTGGCACACAGTGTGCTTGCTAAATGGCAGGTACTGTTGTGGAGTGGTGCAGAAGCAGGCCATTCCAAGGAGCAGGGCCTTGACAGAGAAGGCCCAGAGATGGGACATGATGGGGCATCAAGGAAAGAAAAGGCCAGGAGGGAAGAGACTGCTCCTCTTCTCTCTTCTCCATAAAGGCCACTGCTGCCTCTGTGGGCAGGGAAACTAGGAAGTCTGAGTCAGGCCTCTTCCCATCTTCCTGGCTTCCATCTTTCCCATGGGGAGATGACCTAAATCTTTCAACCTCCATGCCAGGATGTGTCAGGTGCCTGGAACTGGTGGAAGAAGGGCTCCCCTGTCTGCCCCTGTGCCCTTCCCAGAGCTGAGGGGTAGAGCCCGCAGGGATTCCGTGAACAAGTGCCGAGCGTGGGTAGCATGCAGCCAGTAGGGCCCGTGGACCCCTCTCCTCAAGGTGCCGTGGGAGAGTGGAGCTGCATCCCCCATTCGGAACCCTTCCCCAGCAGGTGGGCGCCTGGTAGGGCCAGATGCTATGACAGATTGCAGAAGTTTTTCTAAGTTTATAGGTTTTAAAAGGTCAGGCTCTTTGGTGGTAAAAGTTTCAGAGACCAGTAAAATTTACTGGAGGAGATGGGAGACACGACTGAAAGTAAAAGGCTGCAGCCAGGAGTCTAAGGTATCTCAGCTCCATCCCCTAACGGGCTGTGGGAACGGAGGCAAGGCACAGAGGCTCTCTGGGCTCTGTGTTTTAACCTGGAAAATGGGAGCAAGCACCGTGGTAAGGGGCAGGAGGGTGTGCGCCCCCATGAGCCTGGGCTCTTCATCGCCTGATTACACTGAGTCCCAGAGCCCTCTGTAGGATTTAAACCCAGGTTGATTGATTGAATTCTGGAAAGTGCCAAGCACAGGCGTGACTACAGTCCTCCTGTGCACGGTGTTGGGAGCAGCTGGACACAAAGCCAAGGCACAGGCCTACAGGTCCTGCATCCTCAGGGCTTTTCATTACCCACCCTGGGCCGCTGCCGTCTGCGTGTCTGCCTCTGCGCCCCCGGAGGAGCCCGGCCGTCTGCAGGCAGAGCTCCGGAATCAAATTAGCCAGGCCTCTGCTTTTTCCCTCGTCCCCACCGGCCATGGCGAGTTCATCAAGGCCGCTCACTAATTTTTATCTTGTTTAAAAGGGACAAAAGTGACTCCACAGTTTCATCGGAGGCAATTTACACCCCGCCACTGGCCACAGCTCCAACCACCCCCTGTCTGCTGTGCCATCAAATCCATTAATAGGAAATTTCTTTGGGGGAAACTTGACTGATGCTCCATCAGAGAGGCACAGAGGCAATACATCTCCATTCGAGGCCGTGGCCTGCCCGGCTCGCTATAATCCTATTACCTAAAGCTAATTCCCTAATGCACACACTGTACCAAGACATTCTCTTCCCTCCCCAGCACAGTTGGGCAGTCCCAGAGGATTCCAGGAGCTCAGAGCAGAAGTGAAGGCTTGGGGCTCAGACGACAGGGTCTCCAGGCTTTTTGGTTGCTCCCTGCCCGGGGCTTGGCATGTGGCCTTGGCTGGCCCTCCATTCCACAGCACTGGAGGGTCAGTCACATCCAGGCCACCCCAACTCCACGGCTCTGCCTCTCCTGAAACCTTCTTTTCTTTTCCTCCCTCTATTTCCCTCTTTTTTTTCCTCCTTTTCTCCTTGCCTTTTACTGCTAGCTTCCTTTTCTTCTCCGTTTCCTGCCAATGTTTTCTTTTCTCACCTTCCTTTTCCTCTTCCTTTTACTTTTGCCTTCTCTCCCTTCTTCTCCAGATCCCTCTTTTCCTGTAGTATTACCTTCTGTTTCTTTGCACCATCTTCTTGCCCCCCTCTCCCCCACTGCTTGGGGACCATGCCCGCACAAGTTCAGTGCCCAGTGCTTCTTCCTGCTGTCTGTCTCCAGGTGGCTTGGCTCTGTGGAAGGAATGGGCTCCAGGCCACACTGGTCATGGCTTGGGGCAACAGGTGAGGGAGTGCCTTGTGGGTATGCGCAGGGAGCCCCAGGGAGGACAAAATGGGGCATTTGGAGGCAGTGGTTAGGACATGGAGGGGAGCGGCTAAGTGTTGTTTGTTCTTCAATGATGCAGCAACTGTAATGGAAACCCCAGTGGGTTACTGCTAAGCACCAAACCTGGTAACGGCCATACGAAGGGCCCCCGTCAGTGAATGGTATAATGCTTGTTGTAGATTTTATAATGCACGTAAACAAGAGGAAACATCCTTCTAGAAATTTACAGCAGATTTCTCAGTGACAATGAGAAATGAACATGAGCCTAAGAATCTTTGTGTGTCACTCCAGATGCTGGGCTTGAAGGTGGATTTAGGAATCCACAAATGCCCTTCCTGAGTTTGAGCCCCTTCAAGACCTCAGCCTGGACGCCTGGGGACAGCCTGGTTCTTCTTGCCTTGTCCTGCTGTCAAGCCTGGATGTACTCGTTCTGGAGTGGAGGTGCCTAGTTTCTCCTATTGCACCGCGTGTCCTCATCTCCATTCCTCCAAAAGGAATTCCTGGAGATGATTTTCCGTGTTTTATGTGGATTGTGCAGTGAGGAAGCACATGACTTCAGAGAAGCGTAGCCCAATCTCCTTGAGCTGGACCAAGCATTCCGGCACCAAACTCTGGCTAATAGCCATCCAAAGGGACTCCATCAGTGAGTGTTAAATGCTAATGCAGATTTCATCATGCACACGAATAAGGGGGGAAATCCAGACAAAACCAAAAAGGACTCGGCCCTGACCAAGGTGATTTTTTTTTAACCATGACAACTGAGAAAATTCTTCTTTCCCACAGTGTTCCCAGCCTATGCCACACTTAAATCCAACTGGAAATGGAATTGAAAGGAATAAGAATATTTGTGGTTGAAGCTTGCCATGATTTGATACAGGTGTATCTTGCTTTTCACACACTCGAGGCAAAGAAGTCTGCTTCTACCCAAACGGTGAAGTGGGAGTGAGATTCACTCAAACAGAAATTCCCAGCCACACTCTTCTCTGACAGTTTTTTTTGGCACACAGCTGGGTGTCTGAGGGATAGATCCTTTCCTATTCGACTGACAAAGGAAAAAGAAACCCTTGTTTCAAGAAAACGTTTAAAAGCAAAGTATTGATGGGGCACCTAGGTGGCTCAGTTGGTTGAGCATCTGACATCAGCTCACGTCATGATCTCATGGTTTGTGAGTTCAAGCCCCACATCAGCCTCACTGCTGTCGGCACAGAGCCTGCTTCAGATCTTCTGTCCCTCTCTCCCTCTGCTCCTCCCCTGCTCAGCCTCTCTCTCTCAAAAATAAATAAACATTAAAAAAATTCTTAAAAGGAAAGTGTTGACAATGTTCATGAAATGGTATTAATAAGCAAAGGACAGGATGGGATGCAAAATTATATGTACAGTGTATTTACTTCATTGTACACATTATAACAGAAAATTATAGAGGAATATATATCAAAATATTAACAGGGGATGTTTCTGGGTAGTGAGTAAGCCCATGGATGATTTTAATGTTTCTTCATATTTTTCTATAATAAGCATGTATTCTTGTATTCTCTTTTTTAATTAAAAAACTTTTTTAATGTTTATTTATTTTTGAGAGAGAGAGAGACAGAGAGAGCACAAGTGGGGAAGGGATAGAGAGAGAGGGAGACACAGAATCTGAAGCAGACTCCAAGATCTGAGCTGTCAGCACAGAGCCTGATGCGGGGCTTGAACCCACAAACCGTAACATCATGACCTGAGCTGAAGTCAGATGTTTTACTGATTGAGCCACCCAGGCACCCTTATTATATTTTCATAATACATGTTATGGGGGTGCCTGGGTGGCTCAGTCAGTTTAGCGTCCAACTCTTGATTTCGGCTCAGGTCACGATCTCATGGTTCATGGGTTTGAGCCCTACATCAGACTATGTGCTGTCAGTGCTTGGAGCCTGCTTGGGATTCTCTCTTCCTCTTTCTCTGAGCCTGCTCCCCTTGTGCTCTCTCTCTCTCTCAAAAATAAATAAACTTAATAATAATACATATTATGTGTATGAAACAATATATAAATATATTTGCTTAGTATAAATTACATATAC
This sequence comes from Prionailurus bengalensis, assembly GCF_016509475.1. NCBI lineage: Eukaryota > Metazoa > Chordata > Mammalia > Carnivora > Felidae > Prionailurus > Prionailurus bengalensis. The sequence continues at coordinate 11,934,873 of NC_057346.1, forward strand.
AGGTTACTACTTAAATATTTAAATTTAAATATTTTGTTGAGAAAAATAAATATTTTGATGAGGACAAAAGGACAGAGGTAACCCCATGTGGTAACCCAGGTCCCTTCCTCTGTGTGCAGAGATGCCGGGCCCCTGCTTAGGAAGGGGAGTGAACGAATGGCACCCCCTGCTCCCGCCGCACCTCCCCCTGCCCCAGCCCCATGCTACCCAAGCGTACTAGCCATGGGACATAAATGAAGGTAGCAGCCCGGGGCCACTCCCAGCAGACAGGCTGCACCCTTGCTCCAGGAGCTCCTGCAGCGGCCCCCAACCCCCCAGCCCCCCACCCCAAGTTACTCCTTGGAGCATTTGGCCCGGCCACCTGGCTGAAGGGGCGGACTAAGTCCTGCCCCATGACATCAGCCAGGCGGCCTCCCCTCTCACTGGCTCCCTCTCCTTCCTTCCCGCCCTGAAACCTGATCCGGCTGAGGGACTGATTGCAGGAACTTGGCGACTGTCCAGCGGTGGTGGCCCCTCAGCAGTGGGAAGCTGCAGCCTCAGAGGTGTGGAAGGCGGCCCTGAGGAGGCAGGCCGGCTGGGACATGAAGCCGGCAGAGTGTGAGCAGCCTGCTTGTCAGCACGTCTTACCCTGAGGCCACTCCAAGGCAGCTCACGCCCGGGGAAAGTCACCATGCTGTCGTGGGTGCCACGGGTCCTGCTGGCCTTGCTTCTGCCCACACTCCTGGCACATGGACAAGGTAAGGGGACAGTGGGAAAAGATACGGGACATGGCTGGCCACCTGCAGAGGTCGGGTAGGGGATGTTTGATTCCCCCAGGGGTTGAGGGAGGGAGGTTTTCAGAGTGGGTGCTGCTTCGGGAAAGTCAGGGGTCTTGCCACATCCGAGCACAAAAATTTGAAGGCACTATGGTCCAGCTCAAAAGCAGGGGTGGTGGAGTGCCAGGTGAGGGCAGGGCTTGCCGAGAGGGGCTCCTGTCTTCTTTGCCCTGCCCCCAAACTCATGGAACAGCAGCTGCAAGGGACCTTGGACTTCATTTGGTCTACTCCTTCTTGTTATAAATGGGAATGCTGTGTCCAGAGAGGGGGCATAATTCACTCAAGGTCACACAGCACATTAGCAACAGAGTGGTGACCAGAACCAACCTCAGCTTCCCTGGTCTTGTTGCATGGGCTCCCTGGGCCTCCTTTCCTCAAGTTCCCTTCCAGAGCTAAACTCTAATAACCCCAAACTTCCCTGCATTCCCCTACCCTTTCCTCCTGCTTTCCTGGGATATGAGGTGTTTGGGTCACAAAAGGATTTGTTTCCTTTTGCCACAAACAATATTTATTTCCTGTTTTGGAAGCTTTCTCCCCATGCAGAGCTAGGTTGGGAGATCTGGGGCACAATTAGGATGCCGTCCCAGGGCTGAACAGAGAGGAAGAACTTACCTGCATGTGCGTGCTGGCTTTCCTCCCTTGAGCTGTCCCTGAGGAAGGTGGGCAGGACCAACAGACCCAGGCTGCATGTTAAGGCTGTGGCTCGGAGCTTTCTTGGCTGAGGAGAATTACTGTCCGGTCTGGCTTCCTGCACACCGGTCCGTTTCCCAGCATTAGACCCAGGGCTATTGGTTGCGTAGTGAAGACACAGAGAGATTTGGATTTGAATCTCATTTCCCCCACTTGCGGGGCACAGTCTCCACCTTTCTGAGCCTTGGGGACTCTTATCTGGAAACTGTGCCATCATGACAGCCGCCCCCATGGGCTGCTCGAAGATTGAAATGAAGAATGTGTTAACTGATATTATTCCACAGCAGGCACTCAGTAAGTGGTCTCTTGTCCTCCCCCTCTCTCTGCTCTTCTCTGTCCTTCGGAGGGAAGCTGAAAGTTTATCAGGGAAGGTGGGTGGGGAGCAGGAAGGGGGATCTGTAGCAGAAATTTGCCCACGTTATATAGACAAGATGCGAGAAGAGGCAGCCTTGTTTGGAGAAAGTCAGGCCCACTGGCACCTGGTCTGTGGAAGACCCCAGAGGCACCCTGCTAGTCCCCTAACAGCTTTGCCCCCTGTGCCCTGGTCCTCTAGGGCTCTCGCATTCCCTACCCTATGACTTTCACCTTCTTTTTCTTGGCACCTTTCAGGAAGTGCTTCCGCTATTTCCCAGAGGGGTAACAGGTGCACGTGAAACCCCCATAGAATGGGGTGAGGACCTCAGAGTTAGGTTTTCTCATCGCCATTTTGTCCTTATAGGTCTCCTGCTCTGGGAGCAATTCAGTTTCTCCTCACTTCCTGTAACCTCACGTCTAACCCTCTTCCCAACCCACCAAATCTGCCCATAAATCAACCCTCTGGAGGAGACCCGCCCCCAGGAGTTTGTGCGTGCCTGACTCAGAGGGGAGGATTTCGCAGGAAGGAATGGCAGCTTTCACGGGATGCCTCCTTTCTTTCTTTGTTAATAGGAGGCTGGGGTCAAGGAGCCGACGAGGATCTGGCCAGACGCTGAGGTCTGACCTTGACTGAGGCAAACCTTCATGCAGACCTTTGGGCTTAGAGATGGTGTACTTGGGGCCACCTTTCCTTGCAGCCCCCTCTCCTTCCAGTACCCATCCCGAGGGCCACTCCTCCTTACCTCCCCAGCTCCCCTCCTCTGTCTCCTGCAGACCACCTCCTCTGGGCAGGTACCTGCTCAACCTTTCTCAGCCCCTGGCCCACTTAGACCTCACCTGTCTTATATCACCTGCGTTTACAGCCCAGCTCCCCTCTCTCATGGAAATGAGTGTGTAGGTTACCCTTAGGAGACAATACCTTCAGATTTGGGCCGGAATCTCTGTGGACAAAACATTCCAGTGACGGGACTTTCAGTCTGTGGAAGTATCTGGGACTCTGGGGTGAAAATAGTGGAGGCATTTTCCTTTTAATAGCCTTCAAACCAGGCCAAAAGATGGGGGAAGCCTCAGGCTCTGATGCCCGCTTTGCCCTGTTCTTCCTAGCCAGGCGCAGGGAGCACCCCCAGGCTCAGAACACCTCTAGGCCCGCTCTGCTGAGGCTGTCAGATTACCTCCTGGCCAACTACCAGAAGGGCGTGCGGCCCGTGCGGGACTGGAGGAAGCCAACCACCGTGTCCATCGATGTCATTGTCTATGCCATCCTCAGCGTGGTGAGCACTAGGCCCCAATCTGCCCCACTCAGAGGTGGGCCTTTTGGGGTGAGAGACCATGTAAGGCCGGGTCACTCCCTGGGCAGCACAGGGGACATTCAAGTACCCAGAGTACCTGTGATCTGGCACAGACCCGTGCCAGGCTGGACAACAGCACCGACCATCTACAGAGCTGCCCAAATCAGAAAACCAGGGTCACCTCTGTGGCTGCCTCTCTCAACCCCTATTCCTAGAGGTCCACTTACCACATGTGGTTCTTCATGCATTGTATCATGGTAACCATGTCCCCACATAAGCTGTCCTGTTCATCTATCCTATTCATTTCTAGGCCCTTGGTGTCTGACGCGGGCCCCTGATACATGACAGGTGTTGCTAAATGATTGTTGAACAATTAATCCTAAACCAATTAATAAATCAATTCCTTCATCAATGACTGTAGTAGGGCGGGGTGCACTGCCTGGTGAGGAGGTCAGACGTTGTGCAGAGATAAACAAGAGAGCAGTTGCAGAGATGGAGAGCACCGGAGCAAGCAGGACCTGACCTCACGGTCTCTACTGCAGCCCGTGTGGCTGTTTCGGGAAGCAAAGCTGGGAATTAGTTGGGAATGAGGGACAGTGATGAATTTTGGACTGTGTGTTTTTGCATTTCTTGACTGCATACTAGGGTGGGAGGGAGATACAGATGTAGATATACAGGCATACAAATATGTAAAAGTGTATAGATATAGGGGCATCTGGGTGGCTCAATCAGTTGAGCATCTGACTCTTGATTTCGGCTCAGGTCATGAACTCACGATTTGTGGGATTGAGCCTCATGTTGGGTTCCTTACTGACAGCACAGAACCTGCTTGGGATTCTGTCTCTCTCTCTCTGTCTCTCTCTGTCTCTCTCTGTCTCTCTCTCTCTCTCTGCCCCTTGCCCACTGATATGCATATGTGTACTCTCTCTCTCAAAATAAACAAATAAACATCTAAAAAATACAGATAGATAAAATATTTTCTATATGTCTTCTCTTTTTTAAAAAAAAAATGTTTATTTATTTTGAGAGAGAGAGAGCACGAGCAGGGGAGGGGCAGAGAGAGAGAGGAAGAGAGAGAATCCCAAGCAGGCTCCACACTGTCAGCACAGAGCCTGACTCAGGGCTCGATCCCACTATCCATGTGATCGTGACCTAAGCCAAAATCAGAAGTCAGACACTTAACTGACTGAGCCTCCCAGGCACCCCCTTTATGTTTTCCCTTATCTTATATGTTACGTATATTATATATGTAAAATATATGTAGCATAGAGACATATATATGTATAACATAATAGAAAATAGTAAAAGATGATAGATAGATAGATAGATAGATAGATAGATAGGAAATTAAAAAAGAAACAGTTGTATTTCTTCCTAGATGTGTCCTAGTCAAAGACCAACCAACTCTTCCTGGTTGGCCCTTTTCTCTTTTTCTTCACTACCTCTTCCCGAAGGAATAGGGACACAAAGCAACAGCTCCTCTTGGGGTACATGTGCAAGGTGGACGTCCACCCACGGGGCACTGACGCTGAGCCCTCTTTCCTTTCACAGGATGAGAAGAACCAGGTCCTGACCACCTACATCTGGTACCGGCAGGTGAGCACCCACCCCCATTTCCTGGGACGGGATCTTCCCCTTCCAGGAAGGAGTCCTCAAAAGAGTCAGGAATGTCAGAGGCCTTGGTGAGGGGAGGGGGGAAGAGGCTCAGAAACAGACTCAGGAGACCCGGGACCCTGGGCCCCTCTCCTCTCAGGACTGGAGATGGAAGGAAGCTCCGTGCTCAGCGGAGGAGAAATCCTCCAAACCCCCTCTGGTTTCCGAGTGGTTTCACAGCATCTCGAACAACAGCTTGTCTGGTCTCTGTTGATAAACACCTCCAGTGCCCAGTTGCTCAGCGGGAAGCTACTGCACTTTTAAACAACTCTAATTGCTAGAAAGTTCTTCCTTCTATTAAGCCAAGGGTGATGACAATCAAATTGGGTGATTGACACGGGGCAGTCCCATCCACCGAGTCCTCACGCCCTCAGCCACCTCCCGACTCTCCAAGCTTCTGAGGGACATCGCTCAGCCACTGCTGAGAACGTCTCTGAGGCCTTCAAGGCCTTCATGTGGCCCTTCTGGCAGCGAGCTGGTGGGGAGCAGGGGTGGGGGGCGAGCTGGTAGAGAGCTGATGGGGAGCTGGCAGGGAGCTTGCGGGGAGCTGGCTGGGAGCTGGCGGGGAGCTGATGGGGAGCTGGCGGGGAGCTGGAGGGGAGCTGGGGGAGAGCTGGTGGGGAGCTGGTAGAGAGCTGATGGGTAGCTAGCTGGGAGCTTGCAGGGAGCTGGCTGGGAGCTGGTGGAAAGCTGATGGGGAACTGGCAGGGAGCTTGCGGGGAGCTGGCAGGGAGCTGGGGGGGAGCTGGCAGGGAACTGGTGGGGAGCTGATGGGGGAGCGGGGGGAGAGCTGGGGGGAAACTGGTGGGGAGCTGGTGAGGAGCTAGGGGGGAGAGCGGGCAGGTAGTGGGGACTGCTGTCCGCAGGCTGGTCCTGGGCTGGCAGGCCCTGAGCTGCAGAGCAGATTTGAGAGTAGAAGGGAACCAGAGGAGCTGGCCAGAGGGGGCGGGAGGATGGGGCCAGGTCGTAGAGGTCAGAGCTTAGAGGGGCTCTGTCTGGGGACATGCCAGGCATGTGCAGGTCTCTGTTACATCCCTCCACTGCTCGTGAGTGCTCCCCACTACCACCAGCATGCGGGGCAGAGGGTGGGGTGGAGGCAGAAGCCAGATGCTGATTCCTGCCAGACTGCTCTCTTCTGCCCTAGAAAAATCTCTTAATATAGAGCACTCCCTGCATCAAAGGAAGGGATGCACAAGAAGAGGCAGCCCAGAGCTCCTTTCCTGGGACATCTGGCCTAGGTCCCACCTGTGGACCTCTAGGGTCACTTGTGTGCCCAGCAGTAACGGGATGCCAACCTACTGTGCCAAGGGACCGGAATTAGAGACACGAATGAGACTCAGGCCCTGCCTGCGTTGAGCTCACAGACTAGGGGAGGCCACAGACACATGAACAGACAGTTGAATGTAGCAAGATTTCCAATGAGGCAAGAATGAGATACCAACCATGAGGGCGCAGAGGGGGCACATGAAAACCCAGCCCGGGGAGTGGGGGGCACGGAAGGTTCCCAGAGAAGGGAGCAGACAGATGCTCTGAATGAGTCTGGAGGGACACAGAAGACCTCCCTCAGGGGAGAAGACAGGGATTGCGGTGTGGGAGAGCGCAGGTATGCAGAGACGTGGGGTGTTTGCACGCAGTGGAAAGGAGACTCCATAGAGAAGATGACAAAAACCATGAGGCTCGAGAGGGGAGCCCAGGTGGCTTAGTCGGTGGAGCTTCAGACTTTGATTTCAGCTCAGGTCATGATCTCACAGTTCAAGGGTTTGAACCCTGCGTCAGGCTCCGCACTGACAGTGCAGAGCCTGCTCGGGATTCTCTCCCTCTCCCTCTGTCTCTGCCCCTCTCCGACACATGCTTTCCCTCTCTCAAAATAAATGAATAAATCTAAAAAAATAATGAGACTAGAGAGATAGCTGGAGGTCAGATTGTGCAGACCTTTGCTGGCCATGAGGTTGAACTCTATCCCAAGTGCAAGAGGCATCCCTAGAATTTTAAGCAAGGGAATAACATAATTACGTTGACTTTTTAGGCCAGTCATTCTGACAGGATAGTGAGGAATGTGTTGATCACAGTCATTCTGACAGGATAGTGAGGAATGTGTTGATCACAGTAACCATCTCTACCCTGTCAGATGCATCTTATTGTCCCAATTTGCATATGAGCAGACCAAGACCCAAGAAGCTATGTGTCCAAGATCCCGCAGTTGGTGGATGGGATAGTCAGACGGGAGAAATGACCGCAGGGCAAGGCGTCATTTTCCTGGGTCATATTTGCATGCCGGGAGAGTGTGAGCACAGAGATGGGGGGACTCTCGGTACTGCTGAGTGATTCCCCCAAGAAGATGCCCGTCTGTTGCCTGGGCACTGAGCAGTGAGGTCATCCCGAGGGGTGGCCGCCTGTGACCATCCCCTGCTCTTCCCCTAGTACTGGACAGATGAGTTTCTCCAGTGGAACCCTGAGGACTTCGACAACATTACCAAGCTGTCCATCCCCACTGAAAGCATCTGGGTCCCAGACATTCTCATCAACGAGTTGTGAGTGCTGTCATTTGATGCTGGGTGGCTGGGTGGTTCTGGGGCTGTGGAAAGATGGGGCTGGGGGCAAGACTCTGCTGTGGCATGAGAGGTCCCACCCAGGCTTGCAGAACTGTAGGTAAAGTTGGCTTGGGCCCAAATTCCCCTTTGGTTTCTTTCTCTTTTTTTTTCTTTTTTCTTTTTAAAACTCCTCTTTTTCTATGCCTGATGTGGAAACCCTGTACTTCTTGGTCCAAGGGCCCTCTTCCCAGGGAAGGGAAGCCAAGGAATGAATTTGCCCTGTCATAATAATTGAACGAAGGACAGCTGTGGTTTTCAAGGGGACAGTGAGATTACCAATAGGGATGAAGCTCCAGCAGTGGTTCCAGGGGTGATTTGGAGACACTCACACCTCTCAAGTCATACACATGCCTGGCTGGCTCCAGATCGCACCCCCAACGTGAAGTGGGTACCACCATCCTTGATTCCCAACAGCTGACAGCCCCGGCCAACATGCCCTCCCCCCATCCTTCAGGTTGTTCAGGCTGCACTGCCTGGGCTTCTTAATGCCAGGTGGTGGAAGATGGCTGGGGGACACAGATGGAAGGAGGAGGTGGCCCGGGGCCAGTTGCCCTCTGCCGGTACCCACCACATTGCCCAATGACATGGCTGCCACTCAAAGTGCTTTTCAGGGGAGACAGTTGACCTAGACCTCGGGCTGGAGGGATCCCAGTTCCTGGCTGGATCTCCAGGTTAGACTGTGAAGTAGCCTGGATCTTAGTTTCTTATCTCTTGGCCTGATTCCACAGAAGGCTGCAGGCTCAGGACCCTAAGCTCAGGCCACTCTGTGCCACAGTGGTCATTTGGGAGAGCCTAGGGGTTGGGGATCTGCTGAGAGAGAGTGACAAAGTCCACCTCGCCTCTTTTCTTCTCAAGGATTTCTTTAGTTCCTTTTTCCTCCTGGGAAGATTATTCTCATGTCACAGGACCTCTAGGCAAAGAGAAGCCCAGGTCAGGATGGATCCCCAGGATGGATTGCCCAACAAAGTTTGCCCATTGCCACTGGGCTGCTGATCCCGGGAGCTGAGCTCTGCCCAGCTGGGTGGGTGGTGGAGTAGGGGCAGCTGGGCATGCTCATGACAGCAAGTGGCTTTGAGGTACCTGGATTCCTCACCTGCCTTTTGTGGCCAGGTTGCCGGGGGAATGAAGGAGCAATGCCCTTTCCTGCTTTGAAAGTAGCCTTGACAATGGCAGGTAATCTTGAGCCCCCAAACTGCCCCTGTTTCCTGGCCAGTGTGGATGTGGGGAAGTCTCCAAGTATCCCATACGTGTATGTCGGGCACCATGGCGAGGTCCAGAACTACAAGCCCCTCCAGGTGGTGACTGCCTGTAGCCTGGACATTTACAACTTCCCCTTCGATGTGCAGAACTGCTCGCTGACGTTCACCAGCTGGCTGCACACCAGTGAGTACCACACACAAGCTTTGGGGGGTGGGGGTGCAGGTTGGAGGGTCCCCAAAACCCCTACTTAAGGAGCCCACCCTAGCAGGCACTCTCCTTTATTCAAGTTACTTACTGCTTATTTTGTAATGCCACTGAGCCTCTGTTTCCTCATCCTCCAAACGGGACTCTGTTGTTCTTGCCATCTCCCCAGTAGTCACAAGGGTTGAATGATCGCCAGGACACCCGGTGAGGGCTAGGATCTGACACTAAGTGTCTCTTACTTGTCTTTTCTCCATGGGTGCACCCTCCCCCTCATCTCTCTGCCCAGCTTTCTTCAGTCACCTCCCCAATGGTCCCCCTCTCCTTCATGCTCCTCAGAGCCAGCAGGGAGAGCTCATTAAATGCAAACCTGACCTTGCCCCTCTCTGCTTAAAAGCCTCAGTGGCTTCCCTGCACTCCTGAGACAGAACCCAAACCCTTCACCTGGCTGACAGGGGCTGCCCATAGTCACCACTCCAGCCTCAGCCCATGCATGTTCCCCTGAGTCCTGCCCCAACCCAGCTGCCTTCCTTCCCAGGCCCGAAAGCCCTTGTTCTCTCTCCTTCTCACAGGCTGCTTCCTCTCCTGGGCCACCCTGCACCCTCCTCCTGCCCCCCACCACTCCTAATTCAGCCAAGTCTCCTACTCACCTAATCACAGCACTGGCATCAGTGCCTCGGGGAAACTCCTCTCATCCCAGACTAGCCATCGCCCGTGTCCAATTTTTAGCACCCTGATCTTCTCCCCACTTCTATTGCACTTGTAGGTGTTTGTTCAATGTCTGCTCCTCGATCAGATATAAATTCACAGAGGGTAGGACCATGACTTCCTGCCCACCATTAGGTCCCCAGTACAGTGCCTACAAAGGAAGGTGCTTGGCAACTTTTATTTAATGGATGAATACGAGGTTCTCACTAAAGTCTACAAAGTGAGCATCACCCTCTGGCAAGAAGGCATCCTCCACTTCTATTTGATTTTGTCACATTAACTGTAAATTACAAACATAATACAGAACTTCCTTGCACAAAAACCAGAATTGCAAATTATCTTTGACTTTTGACCTCTACCTTCAATCCCGAACTCTTCACCAGCAACTCCACACACCAAGACTTAACAGCTTTTATCAGTATAAGCCTCATATGGTATGTTCTTCCAGATCCTTCTCTATCCTTTGCATATACACATACATACTCCTCTATGGAAAGTACATGAAAATTATTTCTTAGGTTGTTATTTTACTAAATGTATCATTCATGCCACTGCTACCTGATTCTCTTTACAGACAACAAGAAGCATTGGACATCTTTCCGAGTTAGTGTATATTTAGATCTTTAGCCTACATGTTGACTGCTGTAGGATAGCTCAGGGTTGGGATGCATCATAGTTGATTAAGCAAGCACTTTCCTGATTGGTGGACACGTAGATCGTTCCCTATACTTTGCTGTAACGGACGCTGCTGGCTTTCTGTATGTCTAATGTCTCTAGTGTAGATGCAGAGAAGTAAAACCGCTTTTCTCTAAGTGAAGATTTTGCATATTTCCCTAATTCACCTTTGAGGACAGTCAGCCCTATGAAGGCAAACGTGAAGAATGTTGACTTTTGTTCATTTCCTAAATGGGGGACCCTAATGGAAACCTAGAAGAGGTGTGCATGAGAGAGAGAGGGAGGCAGGGAGAGGGAGAGGAAGAGGGAGGAAGGGAGGGAGAGAGAGGGGGAGAGAGGAAGAGAGGAGAGAGAAGGAGAGAAGGGGCTTTCTAATAGTTTGGTTCTGGTAGATACAGTGTGCGTTATCACTTCGTTTTACGGCTGAGGACACGGAGGCTGAAGGCTAAGAGCTGAGTCCACCTAAGTCCTGCCTGTGCGGCCCACCGCGGGCCCCACCCTCACAGGGCCCGGCACATCCTCCTGGCCCTGGACTCCAGAGCTGGCTCGGTCTCTTCCCTCCCAGTCCAGGACATCAACATCTCCCTGTGGCGCTTGCCAGAAAAGGTGAAGCTCGACAAGACTATCTTCATGAACCAGGGCGAGTGGGAGCTCCTGGGGGTGCTGACCCAGTTTCGCGAGTTCAGCATGGAAAGCAGCGGCTGTTACGCAGAGATGAAGTTCTTCGTGAGTGGCCCTGGTGACAGACGCGGGGGAAATGATAGCTAGAACTGCTGGGCGTCATCCCCAGGGAGACTTCAGGAGGCATGTGGGGAAGACCATCTATAGCCCTTCTCCCAGCTCCAGGTCACACACATGCGTGGGACCTTCAGGGCAGCAGATGGGGAAGCTCAGGGGAGTTGTCACTTCCTCGTCCTCTGCAGCCACCGGCCTCAATCCAGAGGCCGGATGTGAGGTCTGTCCGGTTCTTCCTCTTCCAGCAGGGCCAGGCCGGAAGCTCCATGAAGCGAGGGGTCCATGATGGGCTGGGCGGTCCTGGGTGCAGGACCTGTGTGCCCCGGGTTTCCCCCAGCTCCTGTCCTGGTCCTAGGTGGTCATCCGCCGGAGGCCCCTGTTCTACACAGTCAGCCTGCTGCTGCCCAGCATCTTCCTCATGTTCATGGACATCGTGGGCTTCTACCTGCCTCCGGACAGTGGCGAGAGGGTCTCCTTTAAGATCACACTCCTCCTGGGCTATTCTGTCTTCCTGATCATCGTGTCGGACACGCTGCCGGCCACAGCCATTGGCACTCCCCTCATTGGTAAAGCCCGCTCCAGGGGAAGAGCACAGTGTGGTTGGGGGTGGGGGTGGGCGGGGGCTGAAGAACCGGCGCCCTCCCACCTGCTGTGTGTCCCCCGACCTTCCCCGCGTGCACAGGTGTCTACTTCGTCGTGTGCATGGCGCTGCTGGTGGTGAGCTTGGCTGAGACCATCCTCATCGTGCGGCTGGTACACAAGCAAGACCTGCAGCAGCCCGTACCCGCCTGGCTGCGGCACCTGGTCCTGGACCGGGTGGCCCTGCTCCTTTGCCTAGGGGAGCAAACAGCTTCCCGACGGCCCCCGGCCACCCCCCGAGCCGCCAAGACCGATGACTGCTCAGGTGAAGAGGGAAAGGGGGCGTCCCACACGGAGGGCCTGGGGGTGCGGACGTGGTGGAGAGTCTCTGGCTGGCGAGTCTGACCGGGGCTGGGAACTGAGTGCCACCCTGCACCTGGCACCCCGTGCCGGGTCTCACTGGGAGGCAGCAGAGTTCAGCCAAAGTCATCAGTGGACCCTTTCTGCACCTTCACCTCCCCTCATCAGTCCGGGTGTGGAGAGAGACGGGGCGAAGTGAGAGGCTGAGCCTGTCAGGAGCTGGGAAGGACTTGCCTTTCTCTGAGATGGACCCAAAAGGGGGTCAAACAGGTGCCCCTCCAGCAGTTATGGGTCCCCTTACCTCACATGGCTAAGTGTGCAGCCGGGATTTCTAAAACTCTGCATTCAGTCAGCCCAGAGACCAAGTCCCCTTCGAATTTCAAACACCTACGACAGAGAGACAGGGGTGCAGGGGACAGTAAACGTGAAGCTCGTTCTCCCTGACAAATTGTTTCAGCTACATTCGTTGCTGGTGGTGGTGGTAGTCGTGGTTTGTTGATGTATTTGTTGAGCACTTTGAGGCAGGCACGTGCGCTTTCTGTGCGTGATCCCAGGCCATCCGCAGGCCCCATAATAGGATTGTCATCCTCATTTGTCAAGTGAGGAAACAGGCATAAGGCCAACTAGCTTGCCTTAAGTCACAGAGCCAAGGTACTGGTGGACTGGTCTGAACCCAGGCCCAGCTGACGCTCTGCTTGTATTTTTCACCACCCCTCTCTGTCCTCCCTTCTGGCGAGAGCTAGGCCTTTTACAGGAGATGCATGGTTAATCTAAGACCACCTCATCGTGAACTGATGAATGAGTACTCCAGCCTAAGGCCCAATTTCACTGCTCACCTATGAGGTAGCCATAGCTGAAGGTGTATTTTCTGGTACAAAGGTACTTGGACTGGAGTCAAGGAGAGGGCAGCAAGTCCATATGGCATAGCAGAGACAGCAGTGGAGTCACAGTCCACATACCTTCAGCCTTGGTGGCCTCACTTTTAGATGATGCTCCAGCTGTGTGACCACAGGCTAGTCACTTAACCTCTCTGAGCTTTAGCACTTCCATATAAAAAGTCCAAATAGTAATCACTCCTACTCTGCCTCTCTCGTGGGGCTATTGTGAGGCTCAAGTGAAATAATAGATATCAAATTGCTGCAGGAAACCCAGGTGTTTAAAAAAATGCGTGGGAAAAATAAACACCAAATTCATATCTTAGTGACCTGGGGACAGATTGGAGGATGTGACTAAGGAGGGGTATGCAGGAATCTTTAACCGTGTTGCTTTCTTTGTTCGCTCAAGTGAGACGTTGGGTACACAAATAGGTAAGTTCACATCTATACTGTTTATGTCTGGAATTCATAATAACAATTTCTGCAAGCCACAGGCACAGAAGGGACAGTGGTCGTGCCATTCTGCCAGGCTTCCCTCCTCTGCCAATGCTGTGCCCTTTTTCCAGACGTGGGGAACCACTGCAGCCATTTGAGAGGACCCCAGGACTTGGAGAAGACCCCAAGGGGCCGAGGCAGCCCCCCCCCACCACCGCGGGAGGCCTCCCTGGCAGTGTGCGGGCTGCTGCAGGAGCTGTCCTCCATCAGGCATTTCCTGGAGAAGAGGGACGAGAGCCGAGAGGTGGCCCGGGAATGGCTGCATGTGGGCTCCGTGCTGGACGGGCTGCTCTTCCGCATCTACCTGGTGGCAGTGCTGGCCTACAGCATCACCCTGGTTACTCTGTGGTCCATCTGGCAGTATTCTTGAGTAGGCACAGCCCAGTGGGGGTGTTTTGAGGGAGGGGTGGTAAGGCACTGGTTAGAATGGGGATTGAGGATTTCAGGGCCCAGCAGATGCCAGGGATGTTTTCAAGACCCTGTCCAATGCCAGTAATTCTGAAGCAGGGCCTTAACCCTTCCCAAAAAGCTTGATGTTCAAGACTCTTGTACCCCCCCCCCCACCCAACTTATCATGGCTTTAAAACATGCTGTCTTTGATCTAGAAAAACCCATGCATTCCCTAACTTCATTCTATTTATCTGTGTATCAAGCCTTGATTTCCCCATTGTCACTTCCCTGAATAAGGCACTTTGAAATTCCGCTCCTCCCCCTTTAGCCTTGTTTTTAGATACAAAGCAAACCAACTCTCTACTGCACATGGCTGGTAACACTGCATTAGGTTTATTCAACCGTAATGTTCTCCTTCTTCACCTCACCTGTAGCCACTTCCCTGAACACTCATGTTCCATTGGATGATGGTGGGGTAGGGGGCGGGTGGGGGTAATAAAATACAATGAAGCCTAAACTCTCTTCTTAACCATTTGTCAGCAGCTGGGTGGGTGGAAGAAGAAGTTAAACGTTGCTGGTGGAAATGAGGTAGGGGTATTACCTGTGGTTTCAGTATTTGGTGCTTCCTAGCCCAGGGAATTGGGAAGTGACCACATAGTGGCTGCTATGAAGACCTAATAGGAGGTGGAATTCAAGGTGGGTGGGTAAGGGTCATGAACACTTAGCAATGCTCTGCTCTGTTAACCCCCAGGAAGATGCTGGAAGAGTCCTCACAGTCTTGTTACCATTCTGTGCTCATGGTCTGTCAGTGAAGCTGAGAGCGAGCTCTCTCCCTGCCAGAGGATCCTGCAGTGGAGGCCAAGACATCAGCACCACGGTCAGCACCCACTGGTCTGGTCCTTGGAAGACCGAGGAAAGCCAAGGCTTGAGTTTAACTATCTCCTTTGGGAACTCTTAGCAGCCAGCCCCTGGCACATTCACCCAAGAGAGCAGGACCATGAAAGAGGCAGAGTCAGGAGCCTGCTCTTCAATGTTACTTTTCATATCTTGGTCCCCTGTCCCAAACACCAGGGTTTAAGACATGCTCAGGAGCACTCTATCACTCCATCACTCCATCCATCTAACAAGCGTTCAGAGGAAAGGAATGCCAGAACCCACCCAGAGTGACCTTAGTGTCACAATGTTTTGCCTGAGGCTTTCTCTGGTTCTCCCTTTCTCATTGCAGCCTTATCCTTCTCCCCGTCTTGGGCTTCCTGTCACTCAGAGGAAGGCATGCTGGAAATGCACTAAATGCTGCCAGTCTAAAGGGAAAGGACCCAAAGGAATCTTTGGGATGAACTGTTCTGGGCTGGCCAATCATAAGGGCTTCAGTAGGGAACATGTGAAGTTATACCTTTTCACGACCCCAAACTGCAGTTCTAATTTGTAGACCACCCTGCGAAGCTGGATGGAGGGTAGACCTTGAGCCCTTGGGAGCTTCAAGAATGAGATATCCTAGAGACTGAGGAAGAGGACTCATCTCTTTTAGCTTCTTTCAGCTTCTTCATACCCTGTGCTCCCCAGCATGCAAAGTGAACTCATTAAATATTGTCTAACCAGCTGCTGGCTCCTAAGGTGAACTAGAATGAGATTTCACCTGCTTCTTCCATTCCAGACATATGGGCTTTTGCTATTAAATAGGGATTTTATATTTACCTTTGTTTTGTTGATGGGTGGATATCAAGGTCCCCCAGCAAAAATCAAGAGGCTGTGGGGCTGGGGATTGGCCCCATTCACAGTTGTTGCCTCCTGCTGAGCAGAGATTGGGCTACAGGTGGTCGTTGTCCACCCCAACTCTTTCAGGACGGTTCTGGAAGCTCATACTTTGGAGCCCGGTCTTGGGACCAAAAGCTGCCCCACCCCACCAGGATTTGCTGGGGCTGGTCAGGCTACTGGCGGAGTCTCATGCCTCCGGCCAGAGAGAGAGAAAGGGGGACAGTCTGGCACTGTCAGTGCACCACTGGTCAGTAAGTGGGTGGCTATTGACAAAGTGTCCAACCAGAAAGCTAGCAAGACACTAATCAACCTATTGATTCCTCATCTCCCCCCCCCCCACCCTTCACCCACAATCAATGGGGCAACAGAGCCCAGCATTGAGGCAGCCAATTAACCACCTTGAGAAAGAGCCGCCACGTGTAACATCTTCTGCTCCACTAGCCACAGCCAATCAGCTCATCGATCCGGCATCCAAACTGTGCCACCCAGGGACAGGAAACTGAGGCCCAGGGCCAGAGAACATCCAGTGTACTGCCTCTCATCGATCAGTACTGATCTTGATCTTCTCCCAAGGAGACCTTTGCCCTGTGCGGGATATGAGAACGCTCAGAATTTCCTTCCCACCTGTTCTGTCTCCCAGAACCTGCTCCCTTCCTTCCTCCTGCCACTTCGGCTCATTTCCTCATGAGACATCCAGAGAGAGAGTACCAGAAACCACCTGTGTCTTTGTAAGTGTTTCTGAGAAGCCTGCCGGTTCTCTGTCTTCTCCCTGCTCCTCTCCTGCAGTCTCCCCTCATCACCTACAATACTTGGGTCCTCACCTTCCCTTCCCACTCACGCTGCTTTCCAAACCTATCATGTCTATGCAAAAGATCCCACTGCAGGTCTTGAAAGTGCCTGGCATGAACCCTTCCAACCCCCTGTGGATTCATGGCCCGTACTGCTCAAGTTGTGGAGCCCACTGACACCATCCCATCTAGGAGGCTGCCTTTCTACCTGGTCAGCCACAGCCTGGGCTCCGTGACCTCAGGGTTTCCGACAGGAGTGGACCTTCGCTGGCCTCCAGGATAGTCCAGGGAGAGGAGCTAAACTCAGAGCCAGGATATGGGAGATTTCCCCAAGAGAACAGGAGAGAGAAAAAGTTGCCCAGGGTGGGGAGGGGGGGAGGTGCAGCGGGGGAGGGAGAGCATGTGGAGAGGTGGGGTTCAGCAATCACTAGCCAGATTCTCCTCCCTCCCCCACCTCCCTCCAGCCTCTGAATCAATACATTTTGAATCTAATCTAATAACAGAGATTTAACGAGGGGATAATGCGCGTGGAGCGGCCAGGCGCTTTGTTTCTTCTTTCATGCGGCAGCTGGGGCCCATTATCCGGGGACAATGCCCCATGCTAATCACTCCTCCTCTTCTCCGAGTGTTTGGGGAGGGGTGGTGGGCAAAGAGGGCAGCTCCTCCCCGATTGGAGGGGAGTGGAGGGGCGGAAGAGGGGGGAAGAAGTCAAGAACTGGCCGGATGGGCCCCTCACAATTGTCTTGACCTGATACGAACTCATTGGCCCTCTCCCCCAGTGCACACGCCGTTCACGTCCACGCTGACCGCTCAGGGTCGGGGAGCCCTAACAGTGCGCACAAACAGCAGATAATTACCTATCAGCTGCAAGTCCCCGTGGCTGGGAGTTGGGTGGGTTTTTTTTTCTTTTCTTTTCTCTAACTTGGTCCTCTATAATTTAAGCTCCCCCATTAATGCTTGTGATTGGCCAGCCCTGACTGTCATGGTTAGAGAATTAAACCCTGCTTTTAGAGACCAAGAATACCCCTCTCTGAAACACAGCCACATCTTCTGTCTCTTCTCTCTGGGACCTTGCAAAGGTGCTTGGCCTGCAGGAAGAGGTGTGGAGGTTAGACTATAGCAGGAACTTCTGGACAGTCATATTGACATGAATTAGATTGAAAGTCCGAAAGGGAAGGAATGGAATCTTATTTTCGAGAAGACTTGGAAGAAAGAGAGCTCTGTATCTACGTTGGGAAGGGACAGACCAGGGAGGAAGATCTGCCTCAGTCTCCACCGCCAGAGCCCAAGTTGGATGGAACCTAGAACTGGGGCATCTTCAGTGGCCACCCCCATTTCCTTATACAACACAGTTATTGGGGGCACCATGGGTGTGAGTGGCTACCCCAGATTTGCATCTTGGCCCCATCACACGCCAGCTGTGAAACCTTGGACAAGTACTTAACTCCTCTGTGCCTCAATATTCTCATCTGCAAAGTGGGGGTCATATCAGTACCTGGCTCATTGGGCACGTGTCTCCCAATATGGGGCAAAAACCCAGGGAAGCATGAGGCTGGAGTCGAGAGGTGTCTCGGGGCGTATCAGCCCTTCCTCAGTGTGCTCACATCACATTCGGAATGGGTGAGAACGTCCTCCGGGAGAGTAGAGGCCTTTATCCTTCTCATCCCCATTTCAGAGACAGGAAGGCTAAGCAAGCTGGTCACTCATCATAAGGCCAACGGGGGCTCAACTTCCCGTTCCCACCGGGTTGGATTCAGACCTCTGTGCCCCATCCCTTTGTGTCCCCCTTTCTCCCATTACTCCCCCTTGTCTCACCCTGCACATTCCCAGCTCCTTTGCACAGCATTCCTGCCCAAAACAGCTTGGAGCCCCTGCGCTGGGAAGGTGTGTGCATACTGGCACAACATGGGTGGCCTACCCCTGGGTTTCTCCTATTCCGTTCCACTTCCAGTGTCCCTGTCTGCAAAGAGAATGAAACTTTTGGCAGAGGGCCACACCATGAGGATGACACTTGGGACTCTGGAAGCCTAGGGAGTCCCTTCCATGTATCTGGGAGGACCCCCGACACACACACCATCTTTCCCACCCTCAACCCCAAGACTTAGAAAGATCTAGCCTGAGGCATGAAATAAGATGTCAATCTTTGTCCCAGAAGAGCCACAACCCTGTCTTTCTGAAGTCTTTCCACAAGGTGGCAGCAAAGTCCAAACGTTCTATGGAGAGGCCGGAAACCTTGGATCATCCCCTTGGCTTCTTCCCCAGGAGCCTCTGAAGCCCTCTTCCTTCAGGGCCAGAGTGTTTCATGCCCTGTTTTCATACTCTGGGCAGAGGCTGTCCCACTGACCCCTTCCCCTGTCACACAGCTGTGTCTATGCTGATCCCTGGGCAACTGGCCCTCTTCTGTGCTCAGAGCTGGACTCCACACAAAGCCACACACCTAGCTGCTCTTCTGGTTTCTGCTTTTGAATGAAGGTATTGATGCCTGATGGTGCAGAAGCTGTTTTGCCCAAACCTGTACACATACAGGCCCACGGAGGACTCTCAGCCTTTTTCTGCTGCCCATGTCTCCAGGGCGCCAACCCCAGGCCGTCCTGGGCTGGCTGAGATGGTTCTCAGTGATCCCAGGAAAATAAGGTGGGAGAAAGGTACTGGGCAGAGCAGGAGCTGGTGGGGGTCAGTAGTCAGACAGGGGCGGTGGGACATAGAGATAGCTGTCCAAGAGCTCTGGGGTCAGTGTTGAAGAGGTGCAGTTGGTCCCAAACACGGTGAGCGAAAGGACTGTTTTCCCAGCACAGAGCCTGTATCTTTGCTGCTGTCACATGCTAGCTGGGGACAGTGGTCGCCTGCTGCTGCTGTAACAAATTACGAATCTAAAAACCCAAGTTTATTATCTTGCAGTTCTGAAGGTCAGAAGTCCAAAATGGACCAGCAGGGATGTGTTTTTTCCAGGATGTCTAGCGGGGGATCTGTGTCTTTGTCTTTTTCTGATTCTAGAGGCCACCTCTAGTCCTTGGCCTGTGGCCCCTTCCCCGTCTTCAAAGCCAGGACTGGAACAGCGTCAGATCTCTCTGCTTTGTTGCATCTCCTCTGATGCCTCTGCTTCCTTCTCGTACAAACACTTTGGTGGTTACGGTGGGTCTGCCTGGATAATCCAGAATAATGTCCCCATCTCAAGATCCTGAACTGTACCGCATAGGCAAAGTTCCTTTTACCCCGTAGTATGGCCTGATCACAGGTTCTGGGGATTAGGAAGAGGACATCTTTGGGGGAAGGGCACCGTCCTACAACTGTGAAATCCTGTGCAAAGTGCTTAACTTCTCTGTGTCTCAGTTTCTTCATCTGTAAAATCCATTCCATAGCAGGACCTGCCGTACAGGATTGTTACAGGGAATAAAAGAACCAAAACTGGGGTGCCTGGGTGGCTCAGTGGGTTAAGGGCCTGACTCTTGATTTCGGCTCAGGTCATGGTTTCATGGTTCATGAGATCAAGCCCCGATTTGGGCTTTGCACTGACAGCAGGGAGCCTGCTTGGGATTCTCTCTATCCTTCTCTCTCTGACTCTCCCCTGCTCTTCTGCATGCTCTCTCTCTCTCAAAATAAGTAAATAAACTTAAAAAAAAAAGGAACCAACACAAGTAAAGGGTTGAGAACAAAGTAAACGCTTGGTAAATTTTAACTACAGTTTTATTATTGCTCTTACTCACAATTCTAGAAGCTGCCTGCCCGGACACCTGATCAGCAAAATGCGGTGTTGTCTATCTCAGACCCATTTAATTAATACTATATATGAAATACAATTTCTATTAGGCAACATTCATTTGTGCAATAGTTTATGGTGATGCATCCTGCATTAGTATCACTTAGCAGAAGAGAATATGTAAGCAGAACCCAGGAAGCAATGAGTCCCAGACCCCAGCCTGGCAGGTGATACAGGATCGGGTTGAGGCAGGTTCTCTCTCTCCTCTCCTCCCCCCCTCCAAATCTGTTCATCTTCCCAGTGGGCAGAGGCACTTGACAGTGGTAAGGGCTTCTCCAGGTAAGAGGTGTTCAGCACGGGATGGGGTCTGGAATCACTTCCCTTCTCCTGATCCACCTTCTTTGCCTGAGAAAGTACACGGAGGCAGGGGAAGGGACAGCATGGCCTCTAGAGGACCTTCCCAGCTGAAGGTCCAGGAAATTCTGCCTTTCCATCTAGGTGACACTTAATCATGGCTTAGGCTCCAGTTCTGCACTGTGTCCTCTTCTCCTGGCTGACATATCCAACTCCATGGCCGCTTTCACCCAAGGACTCACTTTTCTGGTTCTCACTAATGAAACTCAAATCTGTCTGCCATATGGGTTTGTCCTCGGGCTTCAAATTCCCACCAAGGGCTCACGCCTCCAGAGTCTTGTGAAGGTGAGGGTGTTTCTCCCACTATGTTAGCCTCAGCCAGCACACGCTCTTCCCACACCCCCGCCAATTTCTTTACAATAATTGTGGTGCACTCATTTCTTGCTGAGTGATTTGCTTTAGCATTTATCCCGGCTCCCAGCCTGTAAGTCCCCGAAGGCAGGTGTTTCTGGTGGTAGTCACCGTTCACATAGTGCCTGAACGCACCCCGTGCTTTGCATTTGGTAAGTGAATCAATGAATGCATCGCAGTTGGGGAAAGAGACACCTGCTTGCAGAGGGAGACCTTACCTAAAATTTCAATTCTATGCTGCCCTTCAGCCCTCACTGTGGCTACCGGTTTGGGGTGGGGTTGGGGGGCAGGGAGTCCCATGCTAGAGAAAGACCTGGGCAGCTGCAAGGGTCCTGGGGAACGTGAGGGCAGTTGCCTTGCGGAGGCTGGGTGGCCATTGAAGCTCCTTTGCCACTTGCTCGGCGAATCTTCTCCGAGACCCTTAAGACAACGAATCCCTTTCTGCCAGGACCTCACACTGAGCCACTGTAGCTGGTCTGGGGCTGTGTCTGCTGAAACAGTGAACTCCCTCCCCCAGCAGGGACTGGCTGCTTCTTACTCGGGTCCACACGTCTAGGGCCAGATGCATGCCTGGCCCAGGGTGGGAGGCTCAGGCTTTGTGGAATGAAGGAAGGAAGGTGGAAGCGTGGATTCCATTTCAGTCTGTGTCTACTAGGATGACCATAGGATTTTTCATCCAGACCGGAGTATCTTTGTCCCAGAAACGGAGGCAGAATTAATAACAGCACACGGACAGCCTACTCTAGAGTGGGGTTGTCCGGGGCAAACGGGATGCATGGGCACCCTGTGTCTTCAGGGTCTTCCCGGCCCCTTCCATGGCGGAGACCCTGCTGGAGCTGGCCAGCTGGGAGAGCTTCCACTCCCACGAATTCTAGGGACAAGAGGTCTTGGGCTGGGGGAGGGGGAGAGAGGCCTCAGCACTGCCCTTTGTCCACTCTGGGATCATGGTTTTCCTCCTGAGGTTTGCCTCAGAGGTCAGAAGGATTTCCTGTGGGGTCACATTCCTCAGCAGAGCTACGGGGCGGGGGTGGGGGGTCCTGGGCTGGCCTCTGCCCTCCCACCTCTAAGAAGAAGGATGGGCTGATGCTGGAGCAGGAAGCGGTGCGAGGCAGGCCCAGGCAGGCAGAAAGGGGCTCTGAGGGCCCCACCCCCACCATCCAGAGGGCTTGGTTCTGCGAACCCCCTTGACCCCCTTCACCCCCGGAGCAGGAGACGCTGCCTTGTGCTCGCGTGTGGGGTGGTGGGATGCAGTGAGGAGGGGGACTGCTGACAGAGGGGACGTGCCCCGTGGGGTTGAGCTTCGGCTAAATGCAGCTGGCTTGACAAGGAATCCTCAGATAAACCATTGCCTTAAAGGTCTGCTTTTCATTAATAATCTGTTTTTATGGAGGAGGAAACCCATCCGCCCCCCCCCCCACCCCGCTTCAGAGTAGAGAGAAAGAAAGTACAATTGTGTTGCTAAAGGGGGAAATGGATTTGGATCTCCCCCTAGCTTTCTGACAGCTCCTTGGGGGTTGCCCAGAGTTTGGGAGTGGAACAGAACTCCCCCTGAGGCCAGGCCATATCTGTGCAGTAAAGGGCAAGATATCAGGGAGATGGTGGGAAATGGGGATGGGTAAGAGGTTCAACCCTGAAGGTCTACTGTGGTGTCTTCTGGGATTTGGGGTCGGCCTCACCATCCCCAACATGCCTCTGGGCACCCGTTTTACAGGGCTGCTCTGTCAAGCTGCACAGGTTGTGCACTGTACAACCCTAGGGGCACCATTTACACGGACCCCAATGTGAACAGAGCCCCTGGAGTTGTGCCACTCAGGAAGCTCTGTCAGGAGCCTTTACACATGCTTGTCCCTCTGCGTAGAATGTCATTCTGGCAAGATCTGGCTTAGATCTCAGCTCCCCTCAGAGTTCTTAGTGCCTCCTTCCTGCGTACCCACCACCCCCACACACGCCTCTGTTCTACATTTACTGCACGGAATCGCGGCGATCTGCCTCAGCGTCTGTCTTCTCCACTCTTCCTCCCTGCCACCTTCCTAACACAGTGCCTGGGCTGTCGAGGCACCGGGTGAGTAATGTGGCCTGAGCCCTGCAGCTGGTGGGGCTGGGGAGATCACCGCGCACTCTTTCATGGCCAGGAAGATGCTGCAAAGTGACTTGTCCACAGTCACTCAGGGGCGTGAACGAGAACGTGATGGACGGGCCGGGGCAGCGAGCTCCCCCTCAGTACTGGAGATGTGGCAGGCTTCTAGGAACGAAACAGTGCTCCCTGTTCTGAAAACACCTGGGAACTGGGCCCAAACCCTCCTTCTGGTAGGTCACCCTCACCTGTCCTCTTCCCCTCCCCCCCCACCCCCGCTCTCCAATGGTGGGAATTTTAAAGGCTAGTTTGACTCTCTCTGCTGTAATAAGAAACTAGCAATTAACTATTATAAGCCTGTTTTACAATCGTGTGGAACCCCTTTTATCCACTTTGCTTTAAATGGCTGTATCTTTTATCCCTAGTTTTCAGGAATATAAAACTTAACAGCGTTTGCTGCAAACCTTCATACTTTGCCTTACAGTTTATTGCTCCCTCTGCAGATATATCTTTCACATAAATAAGACTTTCATCCATACAGTACTGGGCTTGGGCCACCACGGGTCTCCATGCTTTCATCAGTGGGGCTCACCTTGGGACACAAGGTGATTCACACGGAGCCACTGGCCTGCCATTGGTCCCTTGTCCTCTGACCGGGGCTGGAGCAGCAGCCCTGCCATGAAGGAGGTCGTGAACCCCAGGGAGAGGGAGACATGATGGGGAATCCCAGAGGGGTGTGCCCCCCCACCTCATGCTGCGCCTGTTCTGAGGTTTGGGTCTCCACAGTCACCAGCCAAGAGTGTTCTGGCTTCTCTAGCCCTTGGGTAGGGCAAGGGAATACCCAGGGAGTATATACCCAGGGTATACCCAGTGAGAATACCCAGGGAGAAGCAGCAGTGAGCTTTGCCGGAGCTCACCGATGGCATGCCTGCAGCAGAGCATAAACCAAGCTCACGGCCAGCCACTGCCCTGGACTTCCCGAGGCATCAGCCTGAGGGCCTCTCTGGGCCGGGGCTCCATCTGCAACAGCCGTGGCGGCCAGGAGGACCACACAGGCAACTCTCTCCCCAGGTGAATTCCCCACGTTTGCATTGATTTCCTGGTTTTCGGCGTGGAGTGTTTCTATCACACGCACACATGGATGGCACCTCATGTGGTGGCCTGGAGAGCACCGCTCCCGGACCTCCAAGTGCAGTGAGTAATCAGTCAAGGGCTCCAGCTGCCACACTGACGTCCAGGGCTGCCCTTGTGTCCAGGCCACACCCCTGGGGGGTTGCTCCTGGCCTTGGCCAGGGACTGAGTGGGGCAGGGGACTGAGAGACCAGGGCTTCCCTCAGGGCCAGCTGGCTGGAGGAGCCCTCAACAGCCCTGCCAAATCTTTCTTACGCTGCATGGCAGTCTGGGAAGATTCCTCTCTCTTCACGCACTCTCGCGGAGCGCGGTCGGACAGCAACCCCGGCCTCCGCCTGCCCTGCTCACTCACCATTTTCCCCCGCAGGCATTTCCCCTAATAAAATCCTGCGCATCTAATCCCATATTGGCATCTGATTCTCAGAGGACCTGGATTTGCACGCCTCTCGGCCGCAAAAGGAGAGACAGCTGTCCACATGGGTGTTGCTGGCAGAGAGTTGTTTATGTAGACAGCTGCTGGGGAGACAGAACATACTTATATGCAATGCTAGAAACAAATGCATATGTATTTCTAGGTAGAGATGTGTAGGTGGGTATAAGTGGATAGATATAAATGTGCCTTGAAAAAAAACTTTCTTGGGACGCCTGGTGGCTTAGTCAGTTAAGTGGCCGACTTCGGCTCAGGTCATGATCTCACAGTCCATGAGTTCGAGCCCTGCGTTGGGCTCTGTGCTGACAGCTCAGAGCCTGGAGCCTGCTATAGATTCTGTGTCTCCCTCTCTCTCTGACCCTCCCCGTTCATGTTCTGTCTCTCTCTGTCTCAAAAATAAATAAACGTTAAAAACAATTTTTTTTAATAAAAATAAAAAATACTTTCTTGGGGCGCCTGTTGGCTCAGGTAGTTAAGCAGCCAACTTCGGCTCAGGTCATGATCTCATGGTTCGTGAGTTTGAGCCCCACGTTGGGCTCTATGCTGACAGCTCAGAGCCTGGAGCCTGCTTCTGATTCTGGGTCTCCCTCTCTCTCTCTGCCCCTCCCCAGCTGGCACTCTGTTTCTCTCTCTCTCCTCTCAAAAATAAATAAACATCAAACAGATTTTAAAAAGATTTTCTTATATTAGGGCAATTTTAGATTCACAGCAAAATTAAGTGTAAGGTACAGAGACTTCCCATATACCCCCTACCCCACCCCCACACATAGCCTCCTTCATTAGCAACACCCCCCACCATTGTCATAATCGACGAACCTATACTGACACATCATAATAACCCAGAGCTCCTAGATTTCATTAGGGTGCACTAGTGGAGTTGTGCATTCTGTGGGTTTGGACAGATGTGCACCTGTCATTACAGTGTTCTCCAGAATAGTTTCACTGCTTTAAAAATCCCCTGTGCTCCACCCATCCCTCCCGCACCCCCAACTCCTAGAAATCACTGATCTTTCTAATGTCTCCATAGTTTTGTCTTTTCCAGGACGTCACATGGAGTCATATAGTATAAATACACTTTTTAAACTGTACTCATGCTACACTTAGGAACCAACTGCTAGTTAGCTGGTGATGTTAATGTGTGGAGAGGGTGATGGATGTGTAGCCATAACAATATTATCTTGCATTCATACACATTTTAATTACTTTATTTTTTACAAGTTTTTTAAATGTTTATTTTATTTTCTAGAGAGACAGGGAGACAGAGCACGAGCAGGGGAGGGGCAGAGAGAAAGAGAGAGGGGGACACAGAATCTGAAGCAGGCTCCAGGCTCTGAGCTGTCAGCACAGAGCCCAACACGGGGCTCGAACTCCAGAATGGTGAGATCGTGACTTGAGCCAAAGTTGGGTGCTTAACTGACTGAGCCACCCAGGTGCCCCACATTTTTATTGACACGCATGATCTCAGTTAATTCTCAATTCTACAAGAGAGGTAATTATTAAAAAAAAATTTTTTTAATGTTTATTTATCTTTGACACAGAGAGAGACAGAGCATGAGTGGGGGAGAGACAGAAAGCGAGGGAGACACAGAATCTGAAGCAGGCTCCAGGCTCCGAGCTGTCTGCACAGAGCCTGACGCAGGGCTCAAACTCACAGACCTTGAGATCAAGACCTGAGCCAAAGTCAGACGCTCGACTGACTGAGCCACCCAGGTGCCCCAAGAGAGGTAATTATTATCTCTATTTTCACAGATGTGAAACTGGAGGCCAGGAGAGCTATTCCAGCAGCCAATGGTGGAATCTGGACTTGTCTGTCGATAACTCCGCATGTCTGCGAAGCGAGATGATAGGCGTGCATAGAGGAGGAGGCGGGACTGGATGGGTAAGTAGACATCACTGAACATATGCGGAGACAGATGTGTGCTCTGGCAAACGGATGGAGATGTGCAAACCTTTCCCCCACAACCAAGACCTCTTGTCTGTAACTCAGGACTCAGGCTGGGTTTAAACTGGAGCTCAGAACAGAGTTCCTTCTCCGTAAACTTAACCTCACTGCTCAGCAGTAAGTCAAACCCCACTCCTGGATGCCAGGAAAGCCCATCCCTACTCTAGAAATTAGTCCTAGCACTTGGCATGGGCAGCAGATAGTGAGACGTACAGAATTTTGTATTTTGTTTAACTGTCCCCGTGGCTCGTTTTCAGAACAGAACTGCTCTTCTGTTTCAGTAAAGACCTCCTACTTGTCAAAGCCAGTGGTCTTATTTCACCACTTGCCGTGACCACTTTCTCCCTGAATCTCTTCTCCATGCCTCCCTGGATACACTTTGTTCTGCTGTCTGGACACAGTCCTTCTCAATTTCTTCCAGGTTGTTCTTTGGCTGCTCCACAGCAGACCCTACCAGTTGACTACCCAACAGCAGTCTCCTCTAGTGTTCTAGTTTTCTCCTAGACACTGATGGAACCCTCAGTTTGTCTGGTATCCTCCGTCCTCTTGAGCGGCACTGTGTTTTCTGGGAGTTGAGCCCAACCCTCACAGATGAGTCTTGATTAATCTAATCCACTGCTTCTCAAAGGATGATCCCAGGACTAGCAGCATCGGCCTCGCCTGGGAACGCATCAAAAATTCATCCAAAATTCAAATTCTCATACTTGACTCCAGTTCTCCCACTGAACTGGAAGCCCCTGGGTTGGGGCCCAGCCCATCTGTATTTGAACAAGCCCTTTCCTTATAAGGACACCAGTCATACTGGATTAGGGCCCACCTTACTCCGATATGACCTTATCATAACTTGATTTCATCTGCCAAGACTCTATGGGGAAATCAGTTTACGTTCTGGGGGCCTGGGAGTTAGGATTTCAACATATCTTGGGGGGAGGCACAATTCAATGTATAATAATGTTTTCAAAATTTATTTTATTTTAATGCACTTATATAAAAAATGCAAAAGCCAAGAACATCTTGTAAGAAGAATAACAGAATTGGAAGATTTACATGTACTGGTTATCAAGACTTTGTACATAATTACGGTAATCAAGACAGGTTGAAATAGGGGCAAGCACAAATATACCGAGGGAACCAAATTAGAAAGTCCAGAAATAAAATCAAGCTTATATAGATACTTTGTTTATGGCAAGGTTACACTCCACCGCAATGGTAAAAGGATGGCCTTTTTGACCTGATGGGTGTCTATACTTCACATCTATCACAAGCATCCATTCTAGATGGATTGTAGACCTCACCATGAAAGGTAATCAGTAAAACTTTTAAAGGAAAACATAGAGCGTCTTTATGATCTTGTAGTAGTCAGTGATTTTGTAAGCTGGACGCGGAAAGCATTAAGTGTTGTGGAAGACTGTTACTTTGGTGGACCCCAATGAACGCACCTGACTGTATTCATACCTCTGTGTGGTCTCTTGCCCCGGAACGGGGCTGGGCTTGAGAGTTTACTTGATCAACAGAATGTGACAGAAACGATGTGATGCCAGGTTCCAGCTACGGGAAGTGCTGCCATCCAGAATTCAGCTAAGGATTCAGGACCCCAGAGGGAACTCTTTTTTTTTTTTTTTTTTTTAACGTTTATTTATTTCTTTTGAGAGAGAGTGTGTGTGTAAGAGGGGGAGAGGGGGGCAGAGAGAGAGGGAGAGATCATCTCAAGCCGGCTCGATATGGAGCTCGATCTCATGGACAGTGAGATCATGACCTGAGCCAAAATCAAGAGTTGGGTGCTTAACAGACTGAGCCACCCAGGCACCCCTCCAGAGGGAACTCTTACCATGTTTGTCTGGGATTCCTCTTGGTAATGGTAGCATTCCAGCCGACCTCATATCCCTACTTACTTAGGAAGCTCTAAAGACCATGCCTCCGGGTGATTCATCATTGGTGCACCACCCCCCAAATCTCTGGTCAGTATCCACTAAGCTGACCCATTTCCCAGAGCCGCCAAACCCTTTCGTCTCTCCTCCGGGGCTTCCGATCTATAAGCAGCTCATTCCCTTCTATCTCCACATCTGTCCTCTGAGGACACAGTCCCCCCTTACAGTCCTCTTACGTAGTTCTGGGGTGAGGTCCCCAAACTGCACGTATGACAAGTTCCCACTGATGCTGACACTGCTGGCCAGGGAATCACACCTGGAAAACCACCGCCATTGTCCTTATTAAATCGCTGTTCCGCGCACATCCTCAACTCTCTGCCGGCTCCCTCGCTGCTACAAAGCCGGCAAAGCCTCCACCCAGTGTGGGCCCAACTACCCACATTCCCTTCTCCTGTGGCTGAGTCGCTGAATGTTCTTGGAGAAAATCACACTGATGGGATTTACTATAAATCCATGGCCTCAAGACACGATGGGCACTCGATGCCCCTCTGGCAAACCTATGTTTCTCTTTTAACTTTGATTTCTTGCTCTCCGACTAATTATTTTATTACTTCCTGGGTTTTTTTTTTTCTATTTTTCCCCCTCTCTTTTTTTCAAACCTCCCACACATCTTCCACGCTGCTATTTGTTCAGACCTCATTCTTTCATTCATTGAGAAGATGGGAGCCATCAGAAAGGGACCCCTTCATCTCACCAACACCAAGGCCATAGATTAACTGGACCTGTACCCCGGTTCTCACAGGTTAAAGGGCAGGGAGAGCGGGATGCTTTTAAAGGCCACCCCATCTCGTGCTGAGTTCCGCCCTCATCCCTTTCTCAAGGGCTTTGCTTCTGAAGTTACTTCTTTGCATAGCCAAAGCAACCATATCTACTGGAACATTCTCAGGAACAAACATATCCAGTGCCTCCTATCATTAAGAAGACAAAAAAGCAGAGGCACCTGGGTGGCTCAGACAGTTGAATGTCCGGCTTCGGCTCAGGTCATGATCTCACAGCCCGTGAGTTCCAGCCCCGCACTGGGCTCTGTGCTGACAGCTCAGAGTCTGGAACCTGCTTCAGGTTCCGTGTCCCCCTCTCTCTCTCTGTGCCCCTCCCCTGCTCATGCTCTGTCTCTCTCTGTCTCAGAAATAAACATTAAAAAACATTAAAAAGAAAAGAAGACACAAAAAGAAACTTTCCTTGAAACTGCTCCAAAAAGAAACCTCTCAAATAGTTGTCGTATCTCCTTTTCTTACTTCCTTACCTTCAATTCTCTCTGTAACTCAGCTGGCCTCAACAGCCATCACTCCCGTGAATCTTGTCGAATTTACCAATAGCCGTATACAAATGGCCAATATGCACGTGCAGTAGTCATCCGGGAAATGCAAATTGAAGCCACAATGACATACTATGTCATACTCTCTAGGATGGCTGAAATAAAAAAGACAGACAAGAACAAGTGAAGGTGAGGCTGTGATGAAATCAGAACCCTCAACGTGGTGCAGCCACTTTGGAAAACAGTTTGGCGGTGTCTCAAAATGTGAACCACAGTGATCATATGACCAAGCAATTCCACTCTAGGTGTGGACCCAGGAGGAATGAAAATGTATGTCCAAAGAAAAATTTAACATCCAGATGGTCATAGCAACATTGTTCATAAGAGCTTTCAGAAAGTAGACACAACGCATGAGATTCAAACTGACGCATGAGAATGAAAACGTAGGCTCAGGTGGTTAAGCGTCAGACTCTTGATTTCAGCTCAGGTCATGATCTCATGGTCGGTCATGATCTCATGGTCGGTCATGATATCACAGTCGTGAGACTGAGTCTCACACTGGGCTCTGTGCTGACAGCCTGGAGCACACTTGGCATTCTCCCTCTTCCTCTCTCTGTCTCTCTCAAAACTAATAAGTAAACTTTTTAAAAAATTGTAAAGGTAGCCTATCCAGACAATGGCCTGTTATTCAGTCGTAAAAAAGGAATGAATTCCTGATACATGCTGCAACATAGTTGGAACTTAGAGACATTATACTCAGCCCTAGGGGCCACATACAAAAGGCTACAGACTGCATGGTTCTGTTTACAGGAAATGTCCAGAAGAGGCAGATCTACAGAGAAAAGAAGTACCTTAGTGGCTGTCTGGAGCTGGGATTGGCTAGGGAGAAAGGAGAAAGAGGAGTGACTGCTGTTGGTGCTTTGCTGGCCCCCCCTCTCCCACCCAGGCTCCAAAGGCGGGGGCGCCCAAGGCAACCCTCTTGCCATCTCTGTTGACGCTTTATTACCCTGAGGGTTTATCCAGTCCTATCCCAAGACTTCAAATACCAACTTCTATGCCGATGACTCCACATAAATTGGGACCTCTCTCTCTCCCTTAGTCTCAGATTTCCCCGTCTAACTGCTTATTCAATGTCTCTCTTTAGTGATCTTAAAGTTAGGTCAGACTTGATATGTTGATATGTGAGCTCTCTCTCCTCAGTCACTGCAGCCCCCCACCAAACCTTTTTCTCCCCTGGTTTTCCTGGCCCAGTTAACGGCTCACACGATTGCCCAAGCCAACCTCGATTTATAGATTTTGCTCCTACCCTATACCTGATCACTCATCATGTCCTGTATTCTCCTTGCAAAATGCATCCCAAAGCCACCCACTCTTTTTCATGTTGTTGCCACTAAGCACAAGCCACCACCGTCTTCCATCTGCAACAGCCTCCTAACGGTTCTCTGTTTCTACCTGCTATATTCCTTTTCCAATAAAGACGCTTCATTGATGTCCCATGATACGATACGCTAAGCCCTCACCTGCCTCAGGGCGTCTGAATGTGCTGTCCCTCTGCCTGAAGAGCTTTCCTTCAACTTTCAGTGGAGATGGTCCTTTTTCTACCTTTCTCTCTCAGCTCTTATCACCTCCTCAGAGAAGCCTTCCCTGCAGACCTATCTACGTTCTTCCCTCATCTCAATCACTCTCTAACACATCATGCAGTCTTTTGCTTTGTTCCACTTCCCATAATCTATAATTACCCTCCGTATTTTCTTTCCACTGGCTAATTAATGTGATAAAAATTTATTGTGTCTCCTCTGTACCAGGCACTGTGTTAGAGGCTAGGGATAAAATCATAATCAAATAGACAAGGTCCCTGGTCCAAGGAAGAATCTATTCAGTGGAAGATACGGATATTAATCAAATGATCATACAAATAAAAATATAATGACAAACTCTGGCAAGTTCTTGAATGAAAAGCTGTTAGAGAATAAATATCTAACATTTACCGCATGCTTATCAAGTTCTTTTTTTTTTTTTTTCTTCCAGTAGGCTCCATGGCCAATGTGGAGCCCAGTGTGGGGCTCAAACTCACAACCTTGAGATCAAGACCTGAGCTGAGATCGAGAGTCAGAGGCTTAACCAAAGGAGCCACCCAGGCACCCCCACACTTATCATGTTCTAGATACAGAACTAAGTTACAGCTGGTCAAGGTAGGGACTCGCTTCAGCCCAGTTTGCTGGTGAGAACACCGAGGCTGAGTGCAAGTAAGAAACTCAAAGTCACAGAATTCACTGGTGGCTGAGCCGAGGTTCGACTCAGGTGCGTTTGACTTGAGAGCCAGGGTTCTGCACCAACACACCCCCTGTTCCACCCTGCTATCGCCTTTCTTGTTTTCCCTCCTGCCTTCATAACCACTTGGTTTCCCATCTCCCTACATTCTGGTGCTTCTCCTATTTCTGTTCTCAGGTGTCCTGGCCCCCCGTGTCCCAGCTGGGCTGGAGCTGAAATTTATACATTCCTCACAAAGAGGCAAATTTTGGACAGCAATGCAGCCCTACTTACATGAATGACAACCTGGCAATTCTCCTCCTGACATCCCAAAGCAATTCTCACAGCGGCCCTGAGGTTCCTTGAACGAGAACCACCGTGGCATTTCCCGTGATGAGGTAAGGCTGGGCAGCCCGGCATCCTCACCGGGTGGGGGCATCGACGTATGTGGTGGTTGCCCAGCATGGAGCATTATGCATCTATTAGAACCAACAGAATTGTTGGGCACCTGGGTGGCTCAGTCGGTTAAGCATCTGACTTCAGCTCAGGTCATGATCTCACAGTTTGTGGGTTTGAGCCCCGCATCGGGCTCTGGGCTAACAGCTTGGAGCCTGGAGCCTGCTTCAGATTCTGTGTCTCCCTCTCTCTCTGCCCCTCCCCTGCTTGTGCTCTGTCTCTGTCTCTGTCTCTCTCACAAATATGAAAAATAAAACTTAAAAAAATTTTTTTAAAGAAATAAAATCTTTAAAAACTCACACACACAAATTAAACAATATAGAATAGTCGCTTAGAGGGTCACAGGAATGGACATAAAGTCCAGGCAGGGTGACCACGTGCCCTGGTTTACATCGGTGGTCCCAGCACAGTAATTATTAACATGCTTCTCTCTCTTCTCACAAGGTTCTTGCTTGTATGATAAAACAATTGGTCACTCCAGGTATGGAAATAAGAGGACTAAATAATAAGAACAAGACCTTGCACAGATCTTGCAGAGGTAACACAAAGTGAGGACTATGGTTCACTCAACACTGCACCTGAGATCTGAAAATAAAACAGCAAACAACCACAACAAAAGTTAGCCAACAAAAACACAAAATCCAGATCGAAAACATTTCGTAACTACTCCAAGATGCGAACGATACTCACATCTTCATGGTCTGTTTACACGCACTCACGCACTTGGCCCGAGGGTCATGTGTGTTTGGCACTCGAAGTATCCACATTTGGGTTCCAGGCACATAAAGGCACATCAGGTGCACCAGGAGGGGCGGACTGGGAGACTGGGGGGTAGCTGGCAGAGGTCAGATTATCAGAACTTCCGGGCCCTTGGCAGAGAATTCACCACAAAGAGACAACTGGTTTGATAAGGTTCCTCTGCCGAGAGTGAGTGGTACTCAAGGCGGAGTGGGGGTGGTGCAGTGATCTAGGTGCCCCTGGAGGTCCTGCAGCGCAGCTGGTCTGGAGAAGCCCTCAGAATTTAGTGGATGGCAGGTATGCACCCTGGAAACAGTGCTCTGAGCTGGGGTTGCTAAGGGATCTCACTGTAAACGGCTGTAGGGTTTATGAAGGCCTCGTAGCTGGGGGGAGGGAGTGCGCACCTCTGACCTCCCCACAGGTAAGCTCATGCGCATGGGCTGTTACCTGCCGCTTCTGCTCACCTGGGCAGAGCTCCACTCGGCTGTTGATGGCAGTGAGAGGGTCGGGCACAGTGCACCTCTGGCTTGGCAGAACCTCAGCTCTGCAAAGATAGCATCCACGAGTAATGACTCAGGTTGATTCATGAATGCTGACTTTAAAAAAAATTTTTTTTAAGTTTATTTCTTTTTGAGAAAGAGGGACAGAGCGTGAGCGGGAGAGGAACAAAGAAAGAGGGAGACACAGAATCGGAAGCAGGCTCCAGGCTCTGAGCCATCAGCACAGAGCCCGACGCAGGGCTTGAACTCACGAAATGTGAGACCGTGATCATGATCTGAGCTGAAGTCGGACGCTTTAACTGACTGAGCCACCCAGGCGCCCCTATTGGTAAGACTTGTAAGATGCCGGGAGCTCTTTTTTTTTTTTTTTTTTAATGTTTTAAAATTTATTTTTGAAAGAGAGAGAGAGACAGAGCATGAGTGGGGGAGGAGCAGAGACAGAGGGAGACACAGAATTTGAAGCAGGCTCCAGGCTCTATGATATCAGCACAGAGCCCAACGTGGGGCTCGAACTCACGAACCGTGAGACCATGACCTGAGCCGAAGTCAGACGCTCAACCAACTGACCCACCCAGGTACCCCAAGATGCTGGGAGCTCTTTAAGAAAACTTGGCAAGGATCTGTAGGTGGAGCTTTGAGCTAAGGAAATTGATATTTAACTGCAATGTGATAACATTTGTCCCCATGAACTGATGAAACTAAGGGACAGCCAGATGATACTCCCACAGTGAAAAAGAACCATCCCCCACTTCATCTCCCGCAACCCAAACCTAGGGGTTATCGTAGACTCTCTCTCCCTCATCTTTCCAAACTAATAGGTCACCAAACCGTATTCAAGCTTTTGATACTTTGCTCGTCTGGAACTTCCTCTGCATCACTCTGGCCACTCTTCTTGTTCAAGCCACTGTCATTTCTCCCTTGTGTGATGGTTGATCTTATGTGTCAACTTGACTGAGCCACAGTGATGCCCAGATAGTTGGTCAAGCATTATCCCGAGCTGTCTGTAAGGATGTTTCAGGATGAGATTAACATTTGAATTGTAGGGACGCCTGGGTGGTTCAGTCCGTTAAGCATCCATGTCTTGATTTCGGTTCAGGTCATAATCCCACGGTTTGTGGGTTTGAGCCCCACATGGGTCTCTGCGCTGACAGCATGGAGCCTGTTTGGGATTCTCTCTCTCCCTCGCTCTCTCTGCCACTTCCTCTCTCTCTCTCTCTTTCTTTCTCTCAAAAATATATAAATAAACTTAAAAAAATATTTGAATTGTAGACTGAGTAAAGCAGATTGCCTCCTGCATGTGGGTGGGCCTCATTCAATCAGTTGAAGGCTTGAAGAGACCAAAATGCTGACTCTTTTGCTAGTAAGGGGGTTCTCCTCCTGCCTGATTATTTCAGCTGGGACATAGTTTTTTTCTGGCCTTTGGATTCAAATGGAAACATCAGCTCTTGCTGGGTCTTGAGCCTGCTGGCTTTCTAACTAGAACTACATCTTGATTTTCTGGGGTCTCTAGCTGGGCAACTGCAGATCTTGGGAATTCTCAGCCTCCAGAATCCCACAAGCCAATTCTTTATAGTAAATCTCTTTATATAGAGAGAGTTTACATAGCGGGAGTGTTCTCTGGAGAATCCTGATTAATGCACGTGATTACCGCAGTAACCTCCTGAATGTTCTCACTGTGTTACTAAGCCACCTTGACCTTCCACACTGGTTTCGGGGTGGTTTCCCCAAAACATAATCTGCATATTCCTTTTACCTATTTAGCTTTCTCCAATGACCTCCCATTGCTTTCAGGATAAAATTAAAACTCTCTAGCGCTTGTCCAAAATTCTTCACGAGTGGCCCCTTCCCTACCTCTCCGTACCCTTATCTCTGCCCACATGCATCTCCTCTAGCCTCCCCGAGGCACCAGCTGTCCTTCAAGAGGGCCTCACCACCTCATCTCTTCCCCGGGTCTTTGCACCAGCTGTCCCTCCTGCAGCCACACACAGGGTATGCCCATGCCGGACAGGGCCCGCAGCTGGTCTAAGGGCTCGACAGCCCGATTCAGCACCTGCCGGCTGTCTGACTCTCATTCCATTTCTACACACCGAGTTCAGGAATGCGCATGACCAGGCTGTGCTGCGGAGTCTGAATCAGGTTTTGATTCTGCCTTAATGTGCTATGGACACACTGTAGCAAGTGTACTCTGAGATGGCCATGCACTTGGCTCAGGTGAGGGGGTCTCTGGCCAGAAGACTGTAAAATTACGTGCAGGATGCCCTAGCCTCGTGTCTGGATGTGAGTATGTGTTTGTGTGTATAAACCGAAGCGGACTTGCCAGAAACTAGGCTTCAGGACCCCTTATCTGGACAAGGTGCTAGAAAGATGAATGTTTGCTGCATTTATTAGCTTTTTGAAATGTGTGATTCACTCCCATTTCTTTTTTCACTTTAAATATTCACTTTGTACCTGTATGTTCCTAATTTTATTATTTTTCTTAGGGAGTGTCTTTTCAATTTGTTTAAGCTTCATGCTGACAACACGTTGGAATATGTTCTTGCCTAGAAGGAAACAGCTTCCAAAAAATCTAATGTGACCCTCATGTACTCAGAAGTCCTGGGGGAGATGGCCAACAGGCACATGAAAAGATGCTCAACGTCGCTCCTCATCAGGGAAATACAAATCAAAACCACTCAGATATCACCTCACGCCAGTCAGAGTGGCCAAAATGAACAAATCAGGAGACTATAGATGCTGGAGAGGATGTGGAGAAACGGGAACCCTCTTACACTGTTGGTGGGAATGCAAATTGGTGCAGCCACTCTGGAAAGCAGTGTGGAGGTTCCTCAAAAAATTAAAAATAGACCTACCCTATGACCCAGCAATAGCACTGCTAGGAATTTACCCAAGGGATACAGGAGTACTGATGCATAGGGGCACCTGTACCCCAGTGTTTATAGCAACACTCTCAACAATAGCCAAATTATGGAAAGAGCCTAAATGTCCCATCAACTGATGAATGGATAAAAAAATTGTGGTTTATATACACAATGGAGTACTATGTGGCAATGCGAAAGAATGAAATATGGCCCTTTGTAGCAACGTGGATGGAACTGGAGAGTGTTATGCTAAGTGAAATAAGCCATACAGAGAAAGACAGATACCATATGGTTTCACTCTCATGTGGATCCTGAGAAACTAACAGAAACCCATGGGGGAGGGGAAGGGAAAAAAAAGAAAGAGGTTAGAGTGGAAGAGAGCCAAAGCGTGAGAGACGCTTAAAAACTGAGAACAAACTGAGGGTTGATGGGGGGTGGGAGGGAGGGAAGGGTAGGTGATGGGCATTGAAGAGGGCACCTTTTGGGATGAGCACTGGGTGTTGTATGGAAACCAATTTGACAATAGACTTCATATATTGAAAAAAAATAAAATAAAAATAAAAAATAAAAAACCAAATATATATATATATATATATATATATATATAAAGAAGTCCTGGGGGAGGCTGGGGGTCCCACGTGTCCTGACGTGCCTCCCAGTCGGCAGGTAAGGAAACAGTCTGATGCACACTGGTGTTTCCCTCAGTCCGGACCTGACACGGTCACACCACTGTCACCTGCTTCTTTCACTGGGCTGATGCCTTCTTATCCTTGAGAATTCAGTTCAGGGGCTGGTCTCCGGGAAGCCTTCCTTCCTTCCTGCCCCAGCCCAAGCTGGGCGCCCACATAGAGCAGACTTTCTGTAAAACTGTTGGCTGAATGAATGAAGCTGATCCATCAAATGAGTCCCCTCTGCTCCTGGAAACATGCATCCTTTCTGGTTGGTTCCAGTGGACTCCTGAGTTCCATCTGAAGCAACACTATTTCTCCCCTGACTCCTAGGCTGTCCCTTCCACAGGATCCTGTATCTCCCACTTCTGATACCTTCAGACAAAAGTAGTTCCTTTTAAAATTTTTTTCTTGGGGCGCCTGGGTGGCTCAGTGGGTTAGGCGTCTGACTTCGGCTCAGGTCATGATCTTGTGGTTGGTGGGTTCGAGCCCCGCCTCGGGACCTATACTGACAGCTCAGAGCCTGGAGCCTGCTCCAGATTCTTTGTCTCTCTCTCTCTCTCTCTCTGCTCCTCCCCTGCTTGCACTCCCTCTCAAAAATAAGTAAATAAACATTAAAAAAAAAAGAATTAAAATGTCCTTCCCTGGCCTACAATGCCTTCTAATTCCTGACCTTTGTGTGCCACCCACTGTGGGAAGAGCCTTCACCTACAGTCTATCACTCAGTCCCCCAGAATTTCTGTAGGGGGCAGCATCCTAGGGCCTCCACAGCAAAGCATCACAGGCTTGGGGGCCCAGACAACCCAGATTTACTTCCTCATAGTCCCAGAGGCTAGAAACCCAAGACAAAGGTGTCAGGGGGTGGGGGGGGGGCATTTCTTCTGAGGCCTGTGTCCTTGGTTTGTGGATGGCTGTCTCGTCCGTGTCCTCACGTGTCTTCCCTCTGTGTTTGTCTGTGTCCTCGCCTCCTCGTCTCATAAGGACACCAGCCATGTTGGACTAGGCCCCACTCAAATGACCTCATTTTGCTGTAATTACCTCTTTGAAGGCCCTGTCTCCAAACGCGGTCACATTCAGAAGTACTGGGGTTAGAGCGTCAACATATGAATTTGGGGGGATGCAATTCAGCTCATAGCTTTATGTATGTATGTATGTATACATATACGTATATGTATATGTGTGTATATATGCACGTATGTGTGTAGTCGTTTTATATATAAGGAAACTGATACCCAAAGGGGTTAAGCAGCTTGCTGCCTTCATCTGTTGGGGCTGCTCTAACAATACTACCACAGATTGGAGGTCTTAAACAACAAACATTTATTTTTCATAGTTCTGGAGACTGCAAAGCCCAAGGTCAAGGTGCCAGCGGAGCTGGTGTCTGGTGAGAACCCGCTTCCTGGCTTGTAGACAGCTGCTTCCTTGGTCGGATCCCCATGGTGCCGAGAGAGACCGTGTCTCTCATGTCTCTGTCTATAGGGGCACTAATCCTGTTCACGGGGGCTCTACCCTCATGACTTAATCAGCTCCTAGAGGCCCCGCCTCTAGGTACCATCACGTGGGGAATTAGGTTTCAACGTAGGAATCGGGGGAACAGTGGTGGGGGGACACAAGTCGGTCTAAAGCACTTGCCCACTTCACTCAGGTAGCCGGTTGGAGAGCCAGGCCTTCCGACTCCAAATCCTGGGGCTTTTGCTACATCCCACAGTGTCCAGGGCACCGCCCTGCTCCCTGCTCCCCGCCCCCCCAATAGCTCTCTGACCTTGCTGTCATCTTCCTGCCGTTTCATTCCCTGCAAAATAACACCTCTGCCTGCCACGTGAACGCTGGTGATCACAATCACGTAATTGGAAGGTATGGGGTTGGGAGTTTCTAGAACAGTCCAGGCAGCTGCAGTGGTAGGCAGGGGCTGGGGGTGGGCTGCAGTATAAAGGAGAGGTCAAGTGTGCATATTTTGAAACCAAAGCACCCAGGTTCAAACCCTAGCTCGCTCGTTTCCTAAGTTATTTCACCCCTCAGTGCCTCCATTTTCCCATCTGTAAAATGGAGTTGATAACAGTACCCAAGTCGTGGTTGATAGAGACGATTAAACGGATCAGTATGTGCACAGTGGCCAGCATTTAGTTCACCCTGAATGAGTGCCAGTGGTAATTACTATAGTAATAGTGATACTATCAGATTCTAGGGATGGGATTCGTTCATTCCCGCGTTCTCACTGTTCCTGTGAGTTAAAATTCTTTGAAGCAGGAGTAGTCTTGGATTCCTGGGTGGGGGGGGCAGGGAGGGGGGGGTGGCCGGGGGCGGCGCTCATACGAGGGAAAGAACAGGCAACTGTGGGTGGATGGGCCTCTAAACAATCTCAAGGTCAATGATGATTGCCTCCACCTTTGGACCGGGAAGTTCAAGAAGATACAGCATCCTTGGGATTTCGGGCTAGCAGTGTCCTGGAGAGATCTCTGCGGATGTTCGTCGCCGGCCCTTCTGTATATCCTCTGCTAGTACGAGGCCCTGAAGAGCTGGGTGGCAGCATGCGGCTGACAAGAAGCTTTATGGTGCTTCATGCTAGCTCTGACTTCTATTTCGGGACCCACAAAGGTCAAAGTCAGTCCCTGCCTGCAGGAATGGTGAGGTACGTGCCAGGAGCAGCTGGGTTCCCCAAGCCTCCCGGGTCCCACTAACCCGGAGGCGTGAACCTCGAACCCATCAAGCACAGGAGCTGACATAAACTCCAGCACTGAGCCCCGAGGGGCTGCTCTGTACACAATCCCCAGTGAGCCCAAAAGCGCAGAGAAATACACCTTCTCACGGCTCATTCTGGAGCTCGCCTCCTTTCCCTTCTCTCGTTCCCTCCACCAATGGAGTAGCTTGCTTCACGATTAAATACAGTAGCCATTTAAAACTGGCCTGCGGTCTAGTCCCCACCAGCTGAATCCCTCCCTGCCTGCCCAGACTGCTGTTTGTTTTGGCAAAGCTGAGGTCCTCACCCCGCCCGGGCGCTGGCACTGAAAACTTGCCCATAAAACACCCTGTAAAAGGAGCTCTAGGGGCCAGTGAGCGAGCTTCGTGCCTGGGGCCTCCCGTCCTCAGACCTTTTCTTCTTGCACTGACCAGGGTACACGGTGTCTTTTGCTTCACCCGCTTTCCCAGAGGCCTTGTATATTCACGGGTGACCGTAGCCCATCTTACGACTTCCAGGTGGAGGGATTTTAGGGCATTCATGGAGATCCCACCCAGGCACTCTGCTCGGGAAAGGACAGACACTAGGATTTAGGGTGGAAGCCGTGGGTGCCAGTGCTAGCCGTGACCCCGGAAGGACCCCTAGGGTCCTCTGAGTCTGACCACCCTCCCCCCTCAGCAATGGCATCCACCTCATTCAGGAGCTCGCTGCGACACCTCACCCCCCACCCACCGAATCAGGAAGCAAGCTGGAGCCCAGAAACCTGCATCCTAACAAGCCCTCCAGGTGATTCTGATACCTGCTAAGGCTCCAAACAACTCTTACATCACTTCCCTTGTGTCTGAGACTCACGTTCCTCATCAGGAAAACGGAGAGGAAGAACTTGTTTCGTGGGGGGTCTGCATGAAGAGACTCCATATAGGAAAGTGCCCGGCCTCACTGCTGTCCCACAAAAGCTGCCCCCCGCCCCCCGCATCGTTGCACCGGAGAGCTGAGGGGGCCCGACACTCTGGGCCCTGCCCCTGAGGGACTCTGAAGCCAGATCTCCTCTGACAGTCAGAGAGGCCGAGCGGGCAGGGGCCGCCAGCCCTCTGACTACGCTACGGGCTGGAGAACAAAAGGCAGAAGAGGAAACACAGGCAGCGGGAGAGCAACAGACACGATCGTGGTGAGTGTGACATGCCACCATCACTTGGTTGGCTCTGACGCCGATGGTCTCCTGCTCGGGAAAACATTTGTGGTCGTGGGGTTGTCCCGGGGAGAGAGGCCTCTTGTCCGTGGTCCGTGTGGCTGGTTCCAGACACACAGTCCCCAATGCAACCAGCTGCAGATTCCCATCTTGCCTGCCCTTGGGGGAAACACCCTTGTCTTCACCTTCCTCAGCAGCAGCAAGGGTTCAGGGTGCCAGCTATATATGTGTGTGTATACTTTTTAATTAACTGTTTTATTTATTTTCGAGAGAGACAGCGGGAGCAGGAGAGGGACAAAGAGAGAGGGGAGCAGAAGAGCTGAAGCAGGCTCTGCGCTGTCAGCAGGGAGCCCGATGCGGGACTCGAACTCACAAACTATAAGGTCGTGACCAGAGCTGATGTTGAGCGCTCATCCGACTGAGCCACACAGGCACCCCCATATACCTTATTAATTAACTAATTAATTAATTTTTTAATATATGAAATTTATTGTCAAACTCGTTTCCATACAACACCCAGTGCTCATCCCAACAGGTGCCCTCCTCAATGCCCATCACCCACCCTCCCCTCCCTCCCACCCCCCATCAACCCTCAGTTTGTTGTTTTTAAGAGTCTCTTATGCTTTGGTTCTCTCCCACTCTAACCTCTTTTTTTTTTTTTTCCTTCCCCTCCCCCATGGGTTTCTGTTAAGTTTCTCAGGATCCACATAAGACTGAAAACATATGGTATCTGTCTTTCTCTCCCCATATACCTTTTTTAAAGGGAGGGGACACATGCTTTGGCTGCTAAGTTATTACTGTCTGGGTACTTGGGAAGAAAAGTGTGTTTGGGCACCTGAGCCAGCCCATATCTCTTACTAGAAACCACGCTGGCTGCTGAGTGTCTGTTGATACGGGTGTGGTCCTGTGCGGTTCTCTTCACATGCTCGTGAGAGAGACAGTGAGAGAGAGGAAGAGAGAAGCAGGTGCAGACCCCACATCTAGAATTCTCTGCCAAGTGTGCTCATCTGACACTTGAGCACCCGGCTTCCGTAGGCATCAGGAAACGACCACACCTCACAGACAAAGGGGTCCAGAATCCTCAATCCCCAGGCTGGCTTGTGCCTTAAGTCTTCACCTTTCCCTCCTCCTGCCTCTGGGTAGGACTGTCCTCAAATAATCCTCCAAGTTAAACTGTCCATCTCCTTTGCTAATGTTCTCCACAACCTTCTGAGTCTGAGCAGTTCAAATTACTAAAAGCAATTGTAAAAGTGGCCACTATTTATCGTCTACTTCACGCCAGGCACTGTGCTAGCCAGTGTCAAGCACTCATCACTTTCCACCACAGCACTGGAGTAGAGATGTTCATCTTTGTTTC
Organism: Prionailurus bengalensis; assembly: GCF_016509475.1. Taxonomy (NCBI): domain Eukaryota; kingdom Metazoa; phylum Chordata; class Mammalia; order Carnivora; family Felidae; genus Prionailurus; species Prionailurus bengalensis. Next base: position 11,976,941 of record NC_057346.1, read on the forward strand.
TATTAGTGAGAAAACCCAAGGCTGAATGAGGTCCAGTGACTGGGTCATGGGCTCACGGAAGGAGCAGATCAAGAGTGCGAACCCAGTCCTAACTCCGGTGGTCCTTCCACAATATTACCCAGCTATTAAAGTTTCCTCTGGGGGCACCCGGGTAGCTCAGTAGATTGAACATCTGACTCTTGATTTCAGCTCAGGTCATGAAATGGAGTCCGCACTGGGCTCAGTGCTGAGCGTGCAGCCTGCTTAGGATTTTCTCTCTCCCTCTCTCTGTTCCTCTCCCTGACTCATGCACACACACACACACACACACACACACACACACACACTCTCTCTCTCTCTCTCTCTCTCTCTGTCTCTCTCAAATAAGAAAAAAAAAATGAAGTTTTCTCCTGTATCTACTACTCATTCCTTCAGCTAACATATATTTTTGAGCACCTACTAAGTGCCAAGCACTGTGCTGGGCACAATAGCTAAATGGAGTTCCTTTTGTTTCCATATAAGTCAGCTCTTTCTCATCCTTATTATTAGGGGAAAAGAGGCAAGTTGATCAGTGTTTGATTATTTGGGGGGGGGGGGTTGAGTCAAACACAGGAACATAAAATTTCTGAAAAAAGTTGCTTCCGTTCTTTAATTCTCTTTGGTTTGTTAATCCCTTGCATCTCTCTCCACCAGGTTGGGAGAAAGATCAGAGATGTATGGGATCCAAGGGAAGGCCTTCAAGGGCTGGGGTGAGAGGGTATCATATAGGGCGCACTCCTCGTGTTGGAAGATGTGTGAGATGAAAAAAAATTTTAATGTTTTTTTTTTTTTTTTGAGGGAGAGGGAGAGACAGAGCATGAATGGGGTAAGGGCAGAGAGAGGGACACATAATCTGAAGCAGGCTCCAGGCTCTGAGTTGTCAGCACAGAGCCTGATGCGGGGCTTGAACTCACGGACTGTGAGATCATGACCTGAGCTGAAGTCAGATGCTCAACCCACTGAGCTCCCCAGGAGACCCATGTGAGATGAAATTTTACCTAAGTTTGTCTAAATATTCCTCAACTAGTGGGTGTTGCCTATCCCTTCCCTCCCTCTCTTCTGCACCAGAAAGAAAGAAAAGGAAAAGAAGAGAGAGAGAGAAAGGAATAAAGAAAGAATGTTCTGAGATGGCCTGGGGTTCCAACAAGGGCCATCAATATTGGCCTGGAAGTCCTAGTCCTTTGGTGCTGGGGACATGTGACAGTTTCATCCTGTTAGCTGCCATTAATCCAAGTTTTACAATCCTCTTCCCCTGGCACCGCCCCCTAAGGGCTGCCATTGGCCTTTAAGATCCTCTAAGGTCTTCCAGATCACTTGGGGTAAAAATATGGAAGTCAATAAGGAACAAAATGGCAGATCTGTCCCCCTCGATAAAACAAAGAACTATAAAAACAGGCCTTGTTGAAGAAGACTCCAAATGGGTCATTGTTATGGGAGCAGGCTGGCTTGCCATGGGGCTGTTCTACAGGCTATTGGAGTTGGCCTGAGAAGCAGGTACTATGAGCCCCAGTGCTTGCTGACGGGGCTGGCTTCCCTCCATGCTACATGAGCCCAGGAGGGGAGAAGTTAATGACCCTTCTGGTGACCGGCAGTCCACCAACCCTAAGCTGCCTGCCTCCCAAGTTAAAGGGACAAATTTGCTCAGGACCCCAGTTATGGGTAAAAAGCCTTCTTTCCTTCCTGAAGATCAATAACAAACCTCCCCTAAACTTCTAGATTGTAAATTCAAAGGGGGCTGGGTCAAGATACTGCCTGCCGTGACTATGCCGGAAAGGGAAGCATTGAAGGAAAAACAGCATTACCAGAAGCATTAATAGAGGTCCCTCTCTCTGGAGGACGAAGGTCAGAACCTCACATTGGAAGAAGCCCTTGGTATTACGCCCCTTTAAAATGTCTGTTGGTGTAAGTGGCAGATTCTGGACACCTTGGAAGCTGAGAAAAGATCAAAGACTGTGGTTGGTTGTATGCGGACACTGGTTGCAAGGACTTTGGTCTGTGCCCTGGGCACCGGAATCCATTCATTTATTAAATAATAGCCTCTTAGGAGGCACCTAATTCATGTCCCTAAAATAGTCCTTGCCTCAGGCTCTGACAGACACAGGTAAACTTTATCCAGGAAGAGAGACTTGGGCACCTCTGTCTAACCCCATTCTCCCTCTGGGTCTGCATGTTTATGCTGATCCCTCTCCGCATACCTAGGGAACTGGCGAGATTAGAATAAAATGTTGTTTGGTTAATAGCACCGTTCCAGGATGAACGTCCCAGTGTTGATAACTGTCATGGTTATGTAAACTGGTAACTGTAGGGTGAGCGGTACGTGGGCATTCTCTGTCCTATTTTTTCCCCAGCTTTTCTGTAAGTCTAAAATTAGCTCAAAATAAGAAGTTACAAGAAAGGAAGTCTCACTAGGAGTTTCATTGACTCTGTGGCTGCTTTTCCGTCTCTTAGTCCCTATCATTCTGTGTCTTTCTATAATCCTTTTAACGGGGGCACCTGGGCGGCTCAGTCGGTTAAGTGAGCGTCCAACCTCGGCTCGGGTCACGATCTCACAGTTTGTGAGTTCAAGCCCCACATCGAGCGGTCTGCTGTGAGCACACAGCCTACTTCAGATCCTCTATCCCCCCCCACCCCATCTCTCTCTGCCCCTCCCCTGCTTGTGCTCTCTCTCAAAAGTAAATAAAAAATTAAAAAACTCTTTAAACAGCTCCTTGCCCTCTCCATTCCCTGCCTATCCCCCTTTCTCAGTCTCCGTCCTTCATTTCTCCTTCCCATAGGCACCTGCTCTCCTCAGGGATGTTTCCTCCCCGCCCCTCCCCCCCTCCATCAGCCACCATATTCTGTTGATTGAACTTCCTGAATATCCATCAGCAATTCCCTCCTCTCCAGTGCCACTTTCAGAGCTCCTGGCTCATCACCCAGGCTGTCCAATCACCCCAGGACTCCAGGGACCCCCTCGCTGGGCTCCGAGGCTGCAGCTCTGCCCAGGTCCGGCCCCCGGTTCACACCATCCCCATATCTGTGCTACCCACTGAGGAAAGCCTGGCCAAGCTTCCTCACGCTCTGTTCCCTATTTCCCCAGCTTGCACTCGTCACCAGTGGCGCGGCTGTCTCCACGGAGTCCCCAAGCAAAGTGTGTAACAGAACAGTGCTTCTTTCTTCTGAAAGGCAGTGAAGGTGGGGTTTTATAGGCAAAGTTGAGGTTCCCCGGTTGGGTGTGGAGGAGAGAGGAGGGGAGGCACAGAGGGAGGAGAGACAGGTTTTCATTTCAGTATTGGCAGGGGAGCCTAGAGAGAAGAAAAGAAAAGGGAGGGGTCTCAAGCCTTCTAACGCGGTGTCCGTGGGCTTGGGCACTGCTGTGCCAAAACATGACAAGAACTGCCAGGGTAGCCAGGTGGATGTGACAACGGACGGGTCCAAGCAGAAACTGTGGCCCCATCCTGCCACACCTGTCCCCCGGCCCATCTAGCCTCCAGCTTTTAGCTGTGCCACCCCAGCCTGTCATTGGACTGAGCTCCATCAGGGGCACCTGGGGGGTTCAGTCGGTTAAGCATCCAGCTTTGGCTCAGGTCATGATCTCACGGTTCCTGAGTTCGAGCCCCACCTTGGGCTCTGTGCTGACAGCTCAGACCCTGGATCCTGCTTCAGATTCTGTGTCTCCCTCTTTCTCTGTCTCTCCCCTGCTCATGCTCTGTCTTTCTCTTTCTCTCTCAAGAATAAATAAACATTAAAAAAAAAAATTAGGGGGGCGCCTGGGTGGCGCAGTCGGTTAAGCGTCCGACTTCAGCCAGGTCACGATCTCGCGGTCCGTGAGTTCGAGCCCCGCGTCGGGCTCTGGGCTGATGGCTCGGAGCCTGGAGCCTGTTTCTGATTCTGTGTCTCCCTCTCTCTCTGCCCCTCCCCCGTTCATGCTCTGTCTCTCTCTGTCCCAAAAATAAAATAAAAACGTTGAAAAAAAAATTAAAAAAAAAAAAAATTAGGGTGGGGGGGCGCCTGGGTGGCTCAGTCGGTTGAGCGTCCGACTTCGGCTCAGGTCACGATCTCACGGTTCGTGAGTTCGAGCCCCGCGTCAGGCTCTGGGCTGATGGCTCAGAGCCTGGAGCCTGCTTCCGATTCTGTGTCTCCCTCTCTCTCTGCCCCTACCCCATTCATGCTCTATCTCTGTCTCAAAAATAAATAAACATTAACAAAAAATTAAAAAAAAAAAATTAGGGGGCGCCCGGGTGGCTCAGTTGGTTAAGCGGCGGACTTCAGCGCAGGTCATGACCTCACAGTGAGGTCATGTGAGTTTCAGCCCCACACCGGGCTCTACCCTGAGGGCGTGAAGCCTGCTTGGGATTCTCTCTAGGTCTCTCTGCCCCTGCTCCACTTATGCTCTCTCTCTCAAAATAAATGAATAAATAAATGAATAAATAAATAAATAAATAAACAAACAAACTTAAAAAAAATTAATGCTAAACTTTAAAAAAATTAAAAAAAAAAGAAAAGAATAAACGAACGAATGAACTCAATCAGACCCTGGGCAATGCAGCAGGGTATATTCCCAGTTTTAGAACCATTTACCCCCTCCTCAATATTTTATGTTTCAGCAACACCAAAATATCACAGCGCAGTCGTAGCCACTGGGGGCAAGGGAGCTGGAGTGTTTATAGGTTTGTATCCATCAGTCAGTGGCTACGCCCCACCTCCCCGCCCCCTCCACACACACCGGGGAGGAGAGTGGGGCGATACCTTTGGCACATCCCCACCCCACGCCCCATAAAGGAGTCTCCTCCAGGCAGCTCGAAGGCAGGCCTCCTAAGACCAGACACGGTGGTTAGCTGCTGGGGATGGCCACACCCCGGGCAGCCGCGGACACTGACGCCCTGAGGGATCTGAGAGGATACTCACGGAGCAGGACAGCATCTGCTACAGAAAGGGCGTTGCAGCGGTTTTAGATGGGGGCCACCGGGAGGGCCTCACTGAGAACACGACATCGGAATTAAAACCTGCAGGGAGTGCAAGCAAACTATGCGTGTCTCCCCGATGGCCACGCCAGCGCCCGGCAGGTGCAGCCGCCCCGTGTGGAGTCGTGACTGAGTGGCCGAACCATGAGCCGGGCCCTGCGAGCGCGCACGGGAGGGCCCTGGTCCCTGCACCCCCTACCCCCCACCCCACCCCACCCCACCCCACCCCACCCCAGCTCCGGGCCTGGCTCCCGCACCCAGCCGGCCCGGCCTCTCCTGCTGACCACCCGGAGCCACAAGAGTAGCGGGCACCCCCAGCCCCGCAGCATCCTGGCGAAGAAAATTCTCGGCGCGCGGGAGAGGCGCAAACTTGCCGGGTGCGTGCACGCCTGCCTCGGGAGCCACAAATGAGCCTGTGCAGATGGCGCGGAGATAAACGGCGCCGTCTTTCTACTGTAGCGGTACGGTCGTAATTCTCCGGAGACATTTACGAGGCGGCATCTCCCTTCTGCAGGATGGCGCTGTGGCTGGCACCCGGGGCCGCTGCCGGCAAGGTGGGGTGCGGGACCCGGGGCGACGGCGAGGCGGCCGCCCGCGTCTCCCTCGTGCCTCTCCTCGCGTCCGCGCGTCTGACGATTTACAGGCTGGCCCGATGCTCCGAGAGCGGGGTCTCTGCAGTCTTATATATTCTCTGTAAGTGTTCCCTGCTGTGGCGGATTCTAAGAGAACTCCATCAAATAATTATCTTCCCTTGTATTTATCCTCCTTTTTTTCATTTGATCTGCATCGCTGTAAAATATTCGGTGGGTCTCCTTTGAGCAGAAAGCCTCCTCCGTGATTGCAGAGCGTATTTATGTACGGCGTTAAATTCACACCCGGTAGCCCTTCATCTCGGCACTTGCTGGACCTGACAGGGCCGCGGAGCAGCACTGGGTTCCCACCACCTTCCCTGGGGAAGGAGAGGCGGCCTCTGGGAGGCCACTGGCCCAGCCCAGAGGCCCCAGTGGCCTGGGGAAGCCAGCTCAAGAGCCCACGCCCAGCTGCACCTCAACAACCCCCACCTACCTTGACCTCTCTGCTCAGGATCCCCAGGGAGCCCCCTTTGCCACAAGGAGTCTTGATCTGACTTGGTCAAACTTTCCCCACTTCTCAGAATCTAGAAAACGTGAGGGATCACTGGGAACCCACAACCCTGCGTGTCCGGGTCCCACAGCTGGGATGGGGGCCTGCTGGCTGTGGCATCCCCAGGCCTTTTCTGTGCATGTGGCTGCCTCCCCACCTCGACCGGAAGCTCCATTCAGACAGACACAATGTCTTTGACCTTCCTGGATGTTCCCAAAGCCTTCAGCACAGAGCTGGGTGATCAATTCACAGGGAATAGTGAGCACCTATCACTTTGATGCCCCTTCCAGGAAGCATGCCCTGGTTAGGTCCTTCATTCCATGACCCTTGTGCTCAGATTAACTTAGTTGCTTATTTGTTTGTTTGTTTGTTTGTTTGTTTATGAGTGCAAGCGGGGTAAGAGCAGAGAGAGAGGGAGAGAATCCCAAGCAGGCTCCTTGCTGTCAGCACAGGGCCCAACGTGGGGCTCAGTCCCAAGACCCTGGGATCATGACCTGAGCTGAAATCAAGAGTTGGATGCTCAACCAACTGAGCCACCCAGGCGCCCCTAACTTGCATATTTAATATGTGACTTTATACTTTTCTAAGAATCTCTCTAAATAGATGACCCCCTCCAGCAGCATCTTATACGCTCAGAACCAAAAACTTCCTCAGGGGTCCCTCCGTCTCTCTCCTATCTGATGCACAAATATGAATCCTGGATTTTCTTTTGTTCTTGTGTTTTCTTTCCAGTGGCTAGATCACACAACTGGAAGGAAGAAAAAGCTGACTGTTCTAGAAAGAGCACATACTTAGAACCAAGACACCTGGATTCTGGTAAGTCCTAATATGCTGCCCATCTAAGGCTCATAGAATTTTCTGGACTCCACTTTCCTCATCTATAAAATATGGAAAATACTTACAAGGTTACAGAAGCCAAAGATCTTTTTTTTTTTTAAGTTTACTTATTCTGAGAGAGACAGACACAGTGTGAGTGGGGGGATGGGCAGAGAGAGAGAATTCCAAGCAGGTCCCATGCTGCCTGCACAGAGCCTGACACAGGGCTTGAACCCATGAAGCTGTGAGATCATGACCTGAGCTGAAACCAAGAGTCAGACGCTTAGCCAACTGAGCCACCCAGGCACCCCACAAAAGCCAAAGATCTAAAGGCCATTTGATTCATCCCTCTCCCTCCAGATGTGCATCTGTCTAATCTGGAAAGGCTGTCATAGGCGGAAATTCAAATTTTGCCTATGCCCTTAACCCAGAGGTTAACCAGCTAGAGCTGAAAATGCCTCCCTTTTGCCTCTTCATCTTGCTTGTAGAGTAACCAAGAATCTCAGTGTTCTCTCACCTGCTTACCAGGGAGACTGTAGGTATGTCTCCTTCCACAGTCTGGAGCTGAGTGGGGAGGTTAGAGTTGGGGCCAGGATGGCTATGCAACTCCCCAGGGAACTAGTTCTCTATCTGATTCCCCATCAGGATCACCTTTACAACTTTAAACAAACTGCATGACCGGGCACCTGGGTGGCTCAGTCAGTTAAGTGTCCAACTCCGACTCAGGTCATGATCTCACGGTTCATAGGTTTGAGCCCTGCGTCAGGCTCTGTGCTGACAGCTCAGAGCCTGGAGTCTGCTTTGGATTCTGTGGCTCCCTCTCTCTCTTTCTGCCCCTCCCCTGCTTGTGCTCTGTCCCTCTCTGTCTCTCACAACTAAATAAACATTAAAAAAATTAGAAATGAATCAATAAGTAAACTGCATGGACCACAGGGATGCCTTGGATCTGCTGGATCAGAGTTTCTGGGGTGTGGGCTTCTGCATCTGTGGTTTGCTGTTGATTCTCAGATTCATCAGAGTCCAAGAGGGCCTGTGGGGGTCCTGTGGCCCTTCCTCCTCTCCCGGGGGCTGGAAAAACCTTTGGGGTCTCAGCTTCTCCTGTCACTGAGCTGTGGAGGCAGGACTGACAGACAAGGTCTACTTCAGGACCACAGCCACATGTGAGCATCAGAGCCTGGAGACGAGTACAGGGCGGCAGGGACGGTCCCGCAGCAGGAATGGAGCTGGGCGGGAGACTGGCCCCTTTGCCCCCAGCAGACCATGGCGATCCCACCCTCTGCCTGGGGGAACCGTCACCCACACTGACTGCCTGCTGGCTTGGGTCGACCCAGGGGTTGACGTGCTTCCTCTCCTGGTCATCTGTGGAGTTGACTCTTCTGAGATCCATCTCATTCAAGTTCCTGAGTGCAAACAGGCTAGATCAGATCAGCGAGATAAGATCAGATAGGTTTCCTGCCTGTAAGAAGCTTCACACCTATAGGGGTGCCTCATCGTCCATCCTACCCCTGGCTTCAGACTCTGCAATATGCACAGAACTTGCCATGCCAGGCCTCATGATGCCTCTCTCCTGTAAACCCTATGGCTGGGACCTCAGAGTCTACCCCAAATCCCAGATGAGGCTGGGCTGGCCCCAGTGCACAGCAGCGAAAGGGCTGAAATCTCTGGAATTTGTCCTGAAATCTCTGGAAAGGAGCCATATGGCCGTACATGGTCACCCCTTGCAGGGTCTCCAATCTTGGGTCAGGGCCTCCCTCTATACCTTCCTCTGCTTCTTGCCTGCTCTCTGTTCTCTGCAAATTTTTGACGTTGCTGGATTCTCAGGCCTGAGCTGCTTCCAGTGTCTCCCTGACTTTTGGAAAGATTCCTTGTTTCCAATACCCACTCCCCACTCTCAACCTACCCTACTCGCTTCTGAATGCAGGAGGGCTGAGCCCAGGGAGCCCCTCGTGAGGTTTTCCATCTCCTTCAGAGTGCTCTTCTGGAAAGGACATTTCTGAGCTCTCCAAGCCACAGCCTGGACTTCACCATGGGATGAGAGGCGCTCTGGGCGGGGGTCTGTGCCTCCTCGGAGAGTTCCCCAGGCCGGGAGCACTGCCTCCTCCCAGGAGACTCTTTCCACGGCCAGCCGTTCTCATCCGTCTTGACCAGGGCTGAAGGGTAAGCGAAGCCACTGCAAACTCCGAGAAGAGGTGGGCAGAAACACCTTCCCCCTGGCACCTCTCCCCCTGTTGCGGTGTGCTTCTCTTGCCCAGGGAAACTTCCAGACACCACTGATAGTTCAGAGGCAGCTGTTCAGCATTTACATTTTACACAGTGCAAGGTTATTTGACTGCCACGATCTGATCTTCTCTAGTTAATAACCTTGACTTATGGAGTAAGTTGCTCGGTTTCTTTTCCTGCCAGGGATGCCTGCTGCTTGGGTGAGCACAAATCCCTCTCTCCAACACCCTCTGTCTTCTTATCCCATAGCTCAGGGGACCCTGCAGGACGAGGGAAGGCCAACAGGCTAAGCCTGTGCTCAGAGCCTTCTCTCACTATGACCCCGACTTCTTCTCCTTGCAGAGCAGGACCCCTGGCTCCGGATCCCTTCTGGGCACCACCCCTCTACCTCCTCGGGTTGTCCTCTGCGGTCCACGGCCACAGGTAGGATGGCTTCAGTGTTGCTCCCTCTCCTCTCCCGGAGTCCTCCCTGGCAAGGGTTAACTGTGTGTATAAAATTGATTGCGATTTTAGTAATTCGGTATAATCACAGTCTACCAGCAGGTTGCTTTTCCAGCAGGAGGGTTTGGAATTATTTTCTGGAGTTTGCAATATAGAACTTAAATTAAGCCTCAGAAGTCAGGGGAGCTCCGCAGCATCCCTAATGTGGTGCTAAATTCTCAGCAGCACAGTCTCCGTATTAAAGCCTTTGCTGGCAATTAGGTTCATTAACTATCACAATACCTTATTTATTACTCGTCCTGCCATATGGTTTCCCAGCTAAAGAATGGCGCCCGTTCTCCTACAGACCATTTGGCATCATAAAAATGTTAACAAATAATATTATGGCTCTCGGGGGCACAGGGCCTTGCTGGGTTCTGGGTCTGAGCGGCGGGAGAGAATATGAAAACATTTTTCTTCTATGGCGAAATAAAAAATTCCTCAAGACAGAAGTATTCAAAGAATATAGCACTTGCATAACAGAAATGGGAGTTTTATTTACTCTCGTAATGGTTATGTCAATATTTGCATCAGCTAGAAGTTTCCACTCATCTTCCTCTCCGCTCTCTTTTGGGTTGTTTTCACGTTCATCCTTCCCCCTCTTACTTTCTACCTCTGTGATGAGAGGCACCACGCAAGGCCTGGGGCCGGCTGCTGCTGGGGTGGGGGCCGCGCTTGGGCTCTCCCGCCTCCGTGCACCTGGCCACCTGCTCCCCTGCTCCAATCCCGCCCTGGGCGTTCAGGTCCCAATTCTATCTCCAGCCAGTGTTCTTTTTTTTTTTTTTTTTTTTTTTTTTAATTTTTTTAACGTTTATTTATTTTTGAGACAGAAAGAGAGCGTGAACAGGGGAGGGGCAGAGAGAGAGGGAGACACAGAATCTGAAACGGGCTCCAGGCTCTGAGTGGTCAGCACAGAGCCCGACACGGGGCTCGAACTCATGGACCGTGAGATCATGACCTGAGCCGAAGTTGGACGCTTAACCGACCAAGCCACCCAGGCGCCCCCTCCAACCAGTGTTCTTAGCAGAAATTGGCAAGTGCCGCCTGTGCCCGTGCCCGGCGTCACCCTGTGATGAGCAGGCGTCGTGCTGCCCAGGCTTCACCAGGCCTCGCGCCGTGGAGCGTGGGCACGGGGTGGTGGGGGGTTGGTCTGCGGGAGCCAGAGGTGACACCTCAGGAGGATGGGAGACACTGCATTTCAAGGGCCCCGTTGGAGAAAGCCATCTCCTCCAAGGACAAAGCACCTCCCTGCTCCTTATCACCTGGATGCGGAGGTGCAACCCTAATGCCTCGGGACTGGGTGGGGGAGGGAGGGCTGCCAGCAGGTCCAAACTAGGGGAGAAGTTCTCTGCCAGGTCCCCAGCATCCAATAAGCAGCCCTTCCCGCCAGCTGTGAGGCCGCCCCTGTCTGCCCCACCAGGGCCTTCCTCTGAAATGGAGGGGCTGCCTGGGCAGTGTTCCAGTGCGGGATCCACCCTTTCCCAAATGAGTCTCTAGACCTGGATGGGGACACTCCTTGGGAAACAATAGAATATAGGGGCGCCTGGGTGGCACAGTCGGTTAAGCGGCCGACTTCAGCCAGGTCACGATCTCGCGGTCCGGGAGTTCGAGCCCCGCATCAGGCTCTGGGCTGACGGCTCAGAGCCTGGAGCCTGTTTCCGATTCTGTGTCTCCCTCTCTCTCTGCCCCTCCCCCGTTCATGCTCTGTCTCTCTCTGTCCCAAAAATAAATAAACGTTGAAAAAAAAAATTAAAAAAAAAAAACAAAAAAAAAAAAACAGTAGAATATAAAGGTGAGAACAGTGAACGTTGGAGCTAGACCTCCAGTTTCAAATGCTACTCTTGCCAGTTGCCAGCTGTGTGACGTGTTCATGGCTCAGTGTCTTCATCTGTAAAATGGGGATAATAGTAGCCACGCTGGGAGGGTTGTTGCAAGGCCTAACTGAGTTAGCCTCTCTACGAGCCTCGGCCAGGAGCTGGCGCAAAGCACGTGCTATGCCAGGGGGCAGCTGGGACTGGGCCCGTTCTCTGGCCGTGCCTCTTCTTTGCTCTGGCTTTTCCTCTTATCTTTGAGGCATTTGGGAGCATGGACCACTCCCCACGTCACAACCCCACTGCCCCTGAATCCTGATCCTGACCCTGAAATAAAGCCATGTGCGCAGTGGCACAGCCAGGACAACATTTCCCCTCATTCACCCATTTCCTCTGCCGTGACGACACACAGTCCCAGTGCAGTGACCATGGTGGGCCACAGCCGATAGAGACCAACCAGACTGAAACCGTCAGGCCGGATGAGACCTTAGAGATGACTGCAGGGGTGGTACCGTGGCCACAGTCATACAGCCAGGAAAGGGCAGACGCAAGGCTCGGTCCCCACCCCCAGGTCCCTTCAGCAGATCAGGGAGGAGAACTCAAAATTAAATTACATTCAGTGTCACCTATGTACAAAGCATCACTGCCATCATGGGCAGGTGAGGTTTTGGGATGAGCGGACTCTGGCGTGGAGAGTGGCCCCCCCATGCTCCCAGGGATGGGCCCCAGAGGCCCCAGAAAGAAACGGGCTCATCCAGGAGAGGGCAGTGTCATAGCAAGCCTGTTCCCATTCCCATGAGCCTCTTCAAAACTCGAGGTGTCGGTGACCTACTGCCCCACCCTGTGGGCCCGGCTGCTTCCCTGGGAATCTCTCTCTTTGTCCAAAGGCACCCGGCTTGCCTTCTTGCTGGTTTTTGCTACTAGTTCCAGAGATTAGTTTGTTTCTCTTTTGCTTCTCTAAGAGGTAGCCCCTTTGGGAAAACTCTTCCAGGAGGGGACACGCGGGGCCTGGGACTGCACGGTGACAACGTGCAAAGATGTGCATATGTTCCCACATCACAGACGTTAAGCGAACACCATGCCTAAGTTAGTATGTGCTCAGCCCTGCGGTACATTCTCTGAGGACACGGCACCAGATTTCCAGAGATCACTTGTTTTTTTAAGTTTGTTTGTTTGTTTATTTATTTAGAGACAGAGCACATGCATGCGTTCGCAAGTGGGGGAGGAGCAGAGAGAGAGAGGTGGGGGGAGAGAGAGAGAGAGTCCCAAGCAGGCCCTGCACTGTCAGCACAGAGCCTGATGCAGGCTTGAACACATGAACGACAAGACCATGACCTGAGCCAAAGTTGGATGCTCAATTGACTGAGCCACCCAGGTGCCCCCAGAGCTCACTTTTTACTTTCCAGATGTCCTTGGACACGTCCCCTGATATCTGTCTACCTCATGTTCCCATTCGTAAGTGGGGACGATAAAAAGATTCTCCTCAGAGCATTGGCGTGATAATTACATAACAGGTGAAGGATGCTTAAAATGTCATCCTGTCCGTCATCCGGTAACGTGCACTCAGTCAGTGCTAGCTCTTACTGTCCTCGGTAACATTACGGATGATCACCTACCAAGGGGGAGGGTCTACCCATCATCTGTATGTTGTGGAGATATTTTTTCTGTACATCATCTCACCTAGTCTTCATGACAACCTGTATGGTAGACCACCTCTTCCCCATTTCACAGAAGGCAAGACTAAGGCTCGGGGAGCAGACAAGCTGGCTACGGGAAGCACAGGCTCACTGTAACCTACAGTATTGCCTTTCCTCTGCCCCCTGGGAGGGCCCGCATGGGGAGTGCAAGGCTCCAGGTCACCTGGGGACCCCGTGAGGGCTGAGGCACCCTGACAGCCCGTCCCACTGCTGAGGGCTGTGCTGCTCCCTGAGGTTGGCCCTGCCCAGCCCCCTAGGCAAGTCTGGCAGGGAGAGGGTCAGGCTGCTCAGACGTGGGGTCCGTCTCTCCAGGGCTGTGCTCTCCCCCAGCCAACAAGCTGAGGGCCAGGAAAGGCAGAGCAATCGGGAATAAATTTACCAAAAGCTGTGACCATGAGGGAAGAGAAACATGCAGAAGGAGAGGATCAGGAGATTGTTTTCAGGAACATTAGACAGAGACCGGGGAGAAGTGGGTAATTTTAATCCCACGCAGCTGCTGGAAATTAATTTAATTGTGCTGTCTCTGGCTCTTCTCCCTTCCAACCCATTCCATCGATGCCTGATGGAGTCCTGCACCTGAAGGAGACAGCCCAGCCCCTCCAGGCAGCCTTGGGGACTGCAGCCCCAGGCAGGCTGACCAATCCTACCTGCGACCAGAGCTGAGGGGCGAGCCGGCACTCGTTCAGCCTAGACTCTTCTCGGGGCACCTGGATGGCTCAGTGGGAAGAGCGTCCCACTCTTGGTCTTGAGGTCCTGGGTTTGAGCCCCATGATGGGTGTACAGATTGCTTAAATGAGTAAATAAAAGCTTTAAAAAAATCTAGGCTCTTCTTGAGAGGGGCTCGAGTGAGAGACAACAGGAAGAACTTCCCAGGAACAAAGAATGTGACCAGTGGGAACAGGGGAAAGGGGCTGTAAAACCAGCTGCTTGGAGCCTTAAGGACACAAGATATTGACAGGACCCTTTGCTTCTGGAGTCTGTGCCTAGGGCGTGAGTTCCACCGCAGCTCCCCCCCTCCCCCCATTCAGCCACCTGCTGAAGCTCAGGACCCCCTTACAGCCACACCTGAGGCAGACACAACGTCAAATACATGCTATTGGTGGGTCCAAAAGCCAAGACAGTGGTGCCCAGACACTGGACTGGGGCCCACATGAGGACAGACATACTCAGCCGTATTCACACACTCACATCGCCTCCGCCAACTCTCCCACGAGCGCATCAGACGTGGGCAAATGCCTGCTTTGGACAGCAAGAGCTGTCAGTCGAGGCAGCTGCATGGTACAATTACCTGGGGGGCTTAACAAAATACCGATGCCAACGTCCCACCGTGGGAGCCTTTGACTTAACTTCCCTGCGGTGGGACCTGGACAGGGGGCGGGGCGGGGGGGGGGCGTTTTCAAAGCTCCAGGTGATTCTAATGTGCAAACAGGGCAGGCGAGGACCGTGCAGGTGAGACAGACCTTGCTTCCCACTCTGGCCCGGCGTCCTGTTCAGTTCCACCTGGTGACCACTAGAGGTCAGCAGGGCTTGGAGGAAGGGGCCGCGCGTGGCCCAGGGGTGCGCCGAGGCCTGGGGCGGCTGGAGGTCAGGCGCGGAGGAGCCCGGAGGGAGAGCGGACGCCGCGAGGGGGCGGAGGCGGCCCGCTAGCGGGACGAAGGCCTGTGAGCCGCACAAAGTCAACTTCACTTAACCAGACTTTTAAAAACTATCCCCTGTGAAAACATCCCAAAGTGATGCCCCCCTCCCCCGCCGCTGCAGCCAGTACCTCCGTGCACCACGATGGTCCCACCGGGTCACTGCCCGGTCCTGTGCGCAGGTGGGCGGGCGCGCGCTGAACGTGCGCACACAGCCGTGTCCCGCATCCTGCGGGCCTCCATCAACACAGAGGAGAAATGTTTTGCCTTTCCGGAGGGGGAGCCAGCGTTTGGATTCCAAAGGTTGTTTATTTTGACTCACTGCTGTTTTTGCTGGAGAAGAGTAAAGCAGAAAGTTCCTTTACTTTGGCCAACATGAGGCACGCATAGCCACACGGAGCCCAAGTTTCAGATGAGCAAATAGAAGCGAACCAGTTGTCCGTCTCCTTTCATCATCTCCAAGAAGGATAAGGTCCAAGAGTCAAGGGAGGCTTCCCTGCATTGTGGTTTAAGAGAAATGAAAGCTAGGGCATAGTCTGTCTTCCATGGACAATACTGGACCTTAAAAATGAAAAAATGCCTAGGCTTCCCTGTTCCACTTCAGGCTCCTCCTTCCTGGTTCCTCTTTCCTGGTTCCAGGTTCCAGCCCTTGGACACCTCTTTGGCACATTGCACATGCATGCTGCTAGCTCTTTACAAAGTGGCTTTCCCTCTAAACTGGGAGGCAGCTTGCTGGCTGAATGAGTTCCTAGCACATGCTAGGTATACAATACACATTTGTCAAACCAAAATGTTTTGTTGCCCATCTTGTCTTGAATCTAATTTGCATATGTTTAAAATCAACCGAGTTTTTTTTCTAGATCCTTTTCTAAGACCCTTCCATTCTTAACCTTCAAACATTTCCAGGTTATCTGTTTAAAATACAGGTTCCTGGGGCACCTCGGTGCCTTAGTGGGTTAAGCCTTTTTGACTCTTGATTTCGGCTCAGGTCACGATCTCAAGGTTTGGGGGATCCAGCCCTGTGTCAGGCTCCACGCAGGCAGCGTGGAATCTGCTTGGGATTCTGCGTCTCCCTCCCTCTCTGCACTTCCCCTGTTCATGTTCTCTCTCTGTGTCTCTCAAAAATAATTAAAGAAATACAGGTTCCTGAGCCTCACACTCCTAAAAACAGTGATTGGGTAGCTTTTAGGTTGGAGATCAGGAACATGCATTTTCCACCAATGGCTCAGGTGATTCTAGAATAGGAATCTAGGATGAGACCTCCCCTCACCCCCACCCCACAATTCCTGGATGGGCTCTTTAACCAGCCTGGGCTTCAGCCTGATCCAGGGAGATAGGCCAGGATGGTTTCTGATGATCCCCCAGGGCCTGCAGACTTTGCTGGCCCATAAGAGTGCTGTGAATTGCTCTGTTGGCCCCCAGCAGGGAGGATTCAGGATTCTTTTCCAGGTTCTGCCTAGTCTGGTTCACTCCCCACCATGCAGCTTCTTTCTTTCCTCCTCCTGTGATGCTGCCCCTTTCCTTGGTTCCTCCTACCAATCCCAGCATCTGGGGCAGGAGGAACATAGCAGGCCCCCATCCCAGGAGGAGACGATTGCGAGGGGTCCTGAAATTACACTTGGGGGCTGAACTTGGGGGCCCTTGTGCATGTGGTTCTGGGTCTCAGCCTGGCCCTCAGTGGAATACCGGGATTTAAGGTAGCCGGAGGAGAGAGGGAGCTGAGGACCTGGAGTTTAACCAGCAGCCCAGTCCTCTCCTGTCCACTGCTTGGACTTCCATCAAAACCCTCTTCATAGCCACTCAAGAGACAGGATTATGATGAGTTCTACAGCCCATTCTTCCTTCTCACAAAGACACTGTCAACAAGGCCACCCTGCAGGGAGCCATCTCTGTGAGTCCAACTAGGTTGGGGGGGGGGTGGGGAACTATGATAAAAAACAGCTACAATTATTGAGCACTTACTACATTGCAGACATGAACCAGGCACCTTACACGTTATATTAAAACTCACACCGATTTTGAAATGTAGCCACGCATAAACATTACCCTCTCCATTTCACAGCTGAGACGAGGCTTACACAATTTGCCCCAGACACAGCTAGTAAGTGGCAGAGGCAGGATTTGAACTTTGATCCGTCTGGCCAAGGCTCTAAAACTCAACCTCAAAAACTGAAGAAAGAGTAAAGCCTCGCACATCCCGCCCAGGGCTGTTGTATATGGAGGCATTCGAGGCAAAGCGTATGGGACCTGCAAGGTCGGTGAAAACCAAGGCACCTGAAAACACACAGACTCTAAAATACAGAAAGGAAGTGACAAAATAGAAATGCTTAAACACATTTACATGACAACAAACTTTATGATGAGTAGTTAACCACAGCTCATATCTTTGCTAGATTTTTATGCCAATGATATGTAATTTGCACAATCTGATAAAACGGGGTAGCTCCCGAAGGAGGAGGGCTTGTGGCCTACCATCCCCACTCCCCACTGCCTCTAAAACCTTATCCCCACTACCCATCCGTCGCCACTATGCCCTGCCCCAGGTGCCTGTGACAGAATCTTGAAGGCCCAAATAAAACCCTCTTTTGAAAAGCATGAAGTCCCACAGTCTCTCCAAAGAGGCTGGATTGTGAAGGATGAGAATCTCTCAGAATAAAAGATACAGACAGGCTCCGGTCAAAACGGGGAACAGGAGCGCCTGGGTGGCTCAGTCAGTTAAGCATCCAGTTGCGAATCAGGTCACGATCTTGTGGTTCATGAGTTCCAGCCCCATGTCCGGCTCTGTGCTGACAGCTCAGAGCCTGGAACCTGCTTCAGATTCTGTGTCTCCTTCTCTCTCTGCCCCTCTCCCGCTCGCACTCTGTCTCTCTCTCGCTCAAAAATAAACATTTAAAAAAATTTTTTTTTAATGAGGAACATATAAATCATTCCCAGTGTCTTGTGTTATTCTGTTCTCTCCCAGATCTCATGGGGTTTCAGATTCCATAAGCATGATTACTAACTTACATAACGCATCACCTTCTGTGTCCGATTCAGCCATGCTAACCCTCTTGTAAAGCAGGCAGGACTAGATCTCCTCACTTCCCTGGCACAGATGCAATTTAACTGAGACACAGAGACGGAAAGGGACTTATTCGGGGTCTCCCAAATAGTTACGAGCTGAAGTCTGGAAGACCAATCTGGACACGAGCCCTCTTCATTAGTGCTTTGCCCTTGGGCCTCTTTTGTAACTCCCTGAGCCTAAATTTTCTCATTTGGAAATGGGTGACAGAACCGTCTTCAAAGGGGACATGTAGCAGTCATGAGTAGAAGGTTAAATGAGAAAAAGTATGAAAAGTCACTCAGCACAGCTACTCCAGAGTGCCTAGCACTTACTTACTTATCTGTCTGTCTATCGCTTTAGTTCTTCTCACAGCATGCTTCTCTAAGCCTCTCCCAAACCAGCGCATACACACATGCATTAGCTTTCTTTCCAGGAATAAAGACTTCAGATCTGAGCTCCTTGGGGAGACCCGGCCAAAATGTCAGCCTGACTTTGGCTGGCTTCTCAAGATCGTGCAAAGACAGAAAAGTGAGACACAGAGGAGGAAGAAAAGCAGATGGGTGAGAGCTGAGACCACAAGCGATGAAGAGGAGATCCAGGCAAAAGGCTAGGCTGTGCAGGGCCTGCATTGTAAAGCCACACATGCCTGACCTCGGCGGTTCTGGAAGTCTGATGCCAAAGTGCAAAGTCTGCAGATAGGCCCTGGGTGGGCAGAGAGGCCCCAGGATACTGGGGAACCTGATTCCATTTCATTACCAACAACTTGGATCCTCACTAAAGAAGTCCGTTCAAAGGCTGGAGTCACTCAGCCCGGCTATAAAGTTAGCACCCCCCAGACTCTCCCCGCACGTACCGCATTAGTGAGAGAAGGGAGGGAGCCCTGGGAGCCCTCTACCTAGCACTAGCCTCCTAGATCTGGCTACCCCTCTGGCCGCCGGTGGTGAGCTGGTTCATAGCGGCTTTGCTCCAATTCTTGAGCCATCCTGACCATGGGTGACCTTGGAATTAGGCTTTGAAGGGTACGTGATTCTGGTCCAGACGGACAGAGAGGGCTACCTCGGACAGAAGGCACAGCCTGTCCAAAGCCATGGAAACATGACAAGGTTCATGAGGCAGCACAGTGCCAACTCGTAAAGGTCTTAAAGGCCATGCCAAGGAGCTTAGGCCTTTTATTACTATTATTAAAAAAAAATTAATGTTTGTTTCTGGGAGAGAGAAAGAAAGGGAGTACACAAGCAGGGGAGAGGCAGAAAAAAAGAGGGAGACACAGAATCCGAAGCAGGCTCCAGGCCCCAAGCTGTCAGTACAGAGTCAGACGTGGGGCTCGAACCCCCAAACCGCGAAATAATGGTCTGAGCCGAAGCCAACACTCAACCGACTGAGCCACCCAGGAGCCCCCTTATTGTGATTATTTTTTTTTTTAATTTTTTTTTTCAACGTTTATTTATTTTTGGGACAGAGAGAGACAGAGCATGAACGGGGGAGGGGCAGAGAGAGAGGGAGACACAGAATCGGAAACAGGCTCCAGGCTCTGAGCCATCAGCCCAGAGCCTGACGCGGGGCTCGAACTCACGAACCGCAAGATCGTGACCTGGCTGAAGTCGGACGCTTAACCGACTGCGCCACCCAGGCGCCCCAATTGTGATTATTTTTTAACGTTTATTTATTTTTGAGAGAGAGAGGGCAGAGCGTGAGCAGGGGAGGGACAGAGAAAGAGGGAAACACAGAATCTGAGGCAGGCTCCAGGCTCTGGGCTGTCACCACAGAGCCCGAAGTGGGGCTCAAACCCACGAACCACCAGATCACGACCTGAGCTGAAGTGGGATGCTTCACCGACTGAGCCACCCAGGCGCCCCTATTATTTTGAAAAATACAGACCATGAGAAGAGTCTCTGAAGAGTTTCCACTTAGAAGAGTGACAAATCTGTCCTTTTGAAAAAATAATTCCAGTTGCCTTTTGGAGGAGAGGTTGCCAAGAAGTGGAAGGAAGGAAGGGAGGGAGGGTTGAAAGCTAAGTGAGACAAATCCTCCCCAAGATACAACTACCCTCTAATTATTTTGAAGGCATTTCTAGACAAAGACGTATCCTGTGACATGATAGAAAAGAACAGAAAACGTGCAGAAAGCTCCAACAAGCCGGGCCAGGACTAGCGGGGACAAGCACTGTACCTAGGGTGCAGAAGGTTGGAGGCTTCACTCAGAATCATGCAAATGCCCTGAGGGTGAGGCCTCCTCAAGCCCGGTGCCCTAAGTGCCTCCCTGCCTCAAGTCCCGCCAGCCAGCCCGGCTGGCAGTCAAATGTGACCTATCACAGGGGAGCCAGCACACCAGGCTTCATCTGTAGAATGTTTCCATGCAAAGGCAGGTGCGCCAGCTGTGGGCGGACCTGGACCCAAGTCCCGATCTTGTTGAGCTCAGTCATCAAAGTCATTTTTGTTTATAAAACGGAGAAATGATGTGAAGGTACTGGGTTCAGGGCTATACAAGTTCCAGGCATTGTCACTCACCTGCCTTCTCCTTGGCCGGCACACCCTTAGAGAGCAGGGTTATCACGCTGCAGGAGGACATTTCTTTCAGAAGCAGGATAAGTAAAAATAGCTGCAGAACGATCAGCATGGCTACCTTGGAGCTTGTGGAAGGACACAGACACACTCGTCTCACTTCCTCTGCTGCTAATTATTTGGACCTGAAACCCTCCTTCTCAGGAACACGCTGGCCTGTTTGTTTCAAAAGTCTTCCTGGGGAGAGAGGGAAAGAAAAGGCAGTAGAGTTCTTGTTTTGTTTTCAAGTCTTTGAACAAATATTTTTTAGGAGCCTACACAACCAAGCATTGTTCTGGTGCATTGGATACAACCACTTGAATGAAAGAGCCCAGCCCTCTCTGCCCTCAGGAAGCTTACATTAGCAAGGGGAGCTCTAGGGAGGCTCCAGGGAGGGGAGCCAGGAAATAAACAAGCAGTCCTGTATACAAAGGAAACAATTTCCAGTAGTAACAAGTGCTGTGAAAACAATAAAGCAGGGCAGAGGGCCTGAGGGCGCAGGAGGCTGCTCCAGATAATGCCCTAGTAGGGAGGATTTCTCTAGGGAAGTGCTTTTTGAGTGTGATGGAGGGAGAGATTTGCATAGGAGGATGGGGGGGGGGGGGGAGAGGGGGTAGACATCAAGTGCAAAGGCCCTGTGGTGGAAAGTAGCAACCTTTAGTTATGCTATCTGCTTTGAGTTGGGTGTATAGAGTTTGGGCATGGTTTCTAAACTGGAGAGGAACAAATGTGTTTCTGGCCCTGATTCAAAGTAGCATATCTGTATCTGTATCTATATCTAATTTTCCATCCCCCTCTCTGTACCAAGGACACCTTATTTAGGTCACAGCTAAACACTCCTGTAACGACAGCTGCCCGGCCCCCATCCCCCGCTCCTTCCTCTATGACCTGGCCATGGCTTCACCACTGATATTTCCTTTCCTTTCTAGAAACCACCAAGAGCCATCACTGACAGAGGCACCTTACCATTTCCTGCCCAGGGCAAAGCCTGGCTTGCGGTCTCCTCCTTTGCCCATTCCTTTGTGGAGGTAGGAGACTCCCAACACCTTGCTTCCCTCGTCATGAGAATCCAAACTGTAAGGAGGGACCTCTTCCTTTAGACACACGCTCTTTATGCCTTCTTTCAGTCAGAAGGTAGGTGCTGGCACCTAATTTCAGTGTATCTGACATAGTTTACAGAGTATCCTAGAATTTCATAACGAGAGTGGGCTTGGCAAGAAAACCGGTGTAATATTTTCATGCAATCCACAAGGAACCTGGGGTCCCAAGGAGGGAAAGTAACTTGCTCAGGAAGAGACAGTAAATTAGGAAGAGGTCTCAGGGCTCTTCTCAAAGAACAGGACAAATGCTTTAAAACAGTCAAGGCATTTTCCATATAAGACCCCCATTTTTTGCAGGAGAGCCCATTGAAGCACAGAGAGGTTAAGTGACTTGCCCAGGGTTGCACAGAAGTGTTTGGCATAGCTGGCCTTGAATCCAAGCCTTCTGATTGGAATTCCAGTGTTCTTATAATTTCACCATGTTCTCTCCAATCTGCCTAACAAACAAACAAACAAAAATCAATAAGTAAACATTCCAGAACATGCCGAAGAGATGTGGAGGGAGAAAAAAAAAAGTTATCATCCTCCATGATTCCTTTTTTTTTTTTCCTTGTCACTGAAGTCACTCGATAGGCAGTAAACTCAATAGAAGGAAAAGTCTCTTTCTGAGAAAATGGGATATTATTAAGTCTTTGAAAAGAGCTTCCACACAGATATCGGTGCAGTTTATTTGTGGTCTTTCCCCTGAAAGAAAATCCCCTCAGATGACTGGGAGCTCCTATATATTGGGGCTTTAATAAACCAGAGAAATCCTAGTTTTGCAGTAGAGTCTGTAGTCAATTTATAGTCTTTCCTGATCTTCACCAAATTTCTCTTCCTGGCAATATTTTTGGCATTTTAATTTTAGACCTGGGTGAGGGAGTGGGAGAGAACTTTGTTTTAAAGCTTCAGTCTGACATACATACCACCAGAATCATATCTGATTTAACCTATTTGCTCCTTGCACACAGAGTAGAAGAGATGGCTTTAAAAAGAAAAGGTTGGGCAAGTTATGGGCCTCCCCTCCAATCTGGACGACCACCTTCCTCAGAGGGAAGAGTCCTCTGCTTCTGTAAGCATGGGGGACAGGCAGGGAGTGCCCGAAAGAGGGGTGGCTTGGGGAATCTGATAGACCCACGTTTATGTCCCAGCTCTGCCCCTAACAAACTGTGGGGTCGTGGCCAAGTTCATTAACTTCTTTGAGGTAACAGACCTCAGGGCTCCAGTTAAGAAATCTGCCAAATTTTATATCGCTGTTAAATGACAGGTCTGGGTTTGACAACCACGTTAGTCTGATTCCAAAGCCCAGATGGTAAGGCACACTGCTTCTTTGTAGGATTATCACCATTGCTAACCCCCAAAAGAACACGCTCATGGATTTTGCCTGTGGGAATCATGACTACGAAGTACCAGGATCAATTTTAAACTAGTATGTCAGAATGGGTGTGGTGTGTGTGTGTGTGTGTGTGTGTGTGTGTGTAAGTATTTATATGTATACCCATGCACATATATATAAAGAGATACAGATAGATAATATATCTCCAAATGTATATGACATGCTTCACACTGGCCACAAGGGGAAAGCTGATACACTTTTTACAACTCTATTGCTATTATTGCTAGGTTATGAGCCACAGGAGAATCTCAGCCTCCTGTTCTCCTGTCCCACCAGTTTTGACCTCAAATTTTATTATCCAGCTTCATCACCCCCTTGTGCTTGTTTTGAAAATCAAATCTTTCCTCTATGGGCAAGATATGCCACAGCTGGAGACTTGGCAAAGATTCATGCTATGTATGCATGTACTTTGCAGGTAGTTTCACAAGATTTCCAAGAATGACGGGCTGACTTCAGGGACACCCTCAGGATGGCTCCCAAAGGGCTCTGGTCCCAAGTCCTGGCTCGAAGTGGCCTATGGCTTGGGGAACACCGTACTGCCTCTCTGTTCTGCTTCCTCTCTGACCAAATGGGGAGATTGGGCTAGATGATGTTTTAAGTTCCTTTCGGCTTGGAATCTATCAAGCGTTTTGAAGAGGGCAACCCTTCTTGGTTGTCTAAGCTCTAGTGTGCTCATTGGAAAGTTAACTGCCTTGCTTTCCAGTCATGCCTAATGTATATAAGGGGGCACAAGGGCCTGGGGGTCCTCGTTTGGCGATTAATGCAAGAGCTCTACCAGCCTATCCATTTTTCATATTAATCTCCTGCTTCGATTTTTTCCCTTCAACCTAGAGGCCCCAGGGTGTGAAAGACAGACATTGCAATGCCCCATCTTCTTGCAACCAACATATTCAGGGCCTTTACCTCTTTCCCGGGCTGGGCTCCCTCTCATGATTCCTGACATGTTACACTGGCACTGTGAATATCTTTCCCTAAATTCCATCACTACAAAGGATGTCCCTCAGTAAAGCTTTTCCTCACCATTTCCTCTACTGCTTCCCCTAGTGGGTTAAGCTGAAAACTTAACTTTTCCCTCATCATTTGTAGGGAATTGTGAAGAAACTCAGGCCACAGGGGAATCCTGTTCCAGACTTACACTCTTGGCCCCCTAGCAATTGCTTTGGGGAGAGGGGGCAGTCCTCAGTGTTCAATCCCCAAGAAACAGACCCCCACCCCCCCAAACAGAGCCCAAATCCAAGGGCTTGGATTTGAGAGTGTGGGTGTTGGCTGCCCCTCTTCTTAGCTGTGTGGCTAAGGTTGCTTCATCTCTCTGCCTCAGTTTCTTCAGCTGTAGTAGGAATAAGGGCAGCGACCACTTCATAGAGTTGTCTGGAGGAGTAAATGGCCAGAGCCCTTGAGTAATTCCTCAATGTGTGTTAGTAAGCAGTAAGCAGTATTCAGTACGGGCGGGGCATGGCAGAAATAAGTTGGAGGCATGACTTAAATTTTTTAAGCCTATCAAATCAATATTCGTTCTACATAAACTACAGAGTTTATCAATCTGTGGGCAGGGGCCTCTCCAAGAGACTGGGAAGGAGCTTAACAAAATCAGAGGAAATGGAGAGGTCAGATTTGGGCTTCTTTGATTACTTTGTTATTTTTAATCCCAAACAGGTTCTTGTGTGGGGGGGGTCGGCTGGGTACCTATGAGCCCAAGCACCTTCCCACCCCCCCTCCCCCCAACTTTTATTTTGGACAACAAGGAAGCAACAGTACAGCCCCCACATGCTCACCATCTGCACTTGGAGATTCCAGCTTTGCTTATGAGACAGTAACCTTCCAAGGGCCGAATTATGTTTGCTTTGTCTGCATCCTGTGCTCAGTGTGCCACAACAGGTATACTTGGCTATTTAACAAAGAAGCAACAACAACATCCCTAAGCAATGGGGAGGGAGGGGCTGGGGGGGGGGTCGTTCCTTCCCAGAGATTTTTGCAGACACCAAAATGTTGAGAAAAGCAAAACAAGCTGCCTGCATTCAGGGGATGCCACCTCTGATTTCTGATTAGTCAACAAGGAAGCACTTCTTGGGGGAAAGAAATAGGGAATGGAAGACAGAAAGCCAGGAGGGGTATGGATTTGGGATGGAGAGAGCTTGCTGAACACTCTATTGCAGCCCTGCGACCCTCTGACTCTTGGTCCCCAGCACAATTATGATCCGTGTGAACCAGCTAGCAACTAGGAGGTGGCCACTGTCCCTGCAAGTTTCAGATGGATAACTTCGCCTCTGGCTAATAAATATATGGCCAAAAGAAATAAATCGCAGCCGGCAAATGACTTTTGAGTATCAAAGCACCCAGCTTTCTGCAACTTTCCCAGTTTTCCCAAAAACCCCCTTCCTGTCCCCAGCCAAACACAACAGAGGACGTCCAACACTGTGCCCTTCCCCAGCGCAAGGGGTCACTCACCCCAGGCGGGTGGGCTGGAGCCTCCCTGCAAGGCCAAAGTGAACACGTACGTGCCTGTGGACTGGGCAGAGGCTGGTGGGTAGGAGTCTGAGGTCTTCGGCCTCACCCTGGGCTTCTCCTCAGACCCCCTGGTCTTGTGAGCATAATCCTAGAGGTTAATAATAATCACAACAGGCAGCCCATCATTGCCTCCCTGTCTGGCTGAGAGGTTTACAACTTAAACTCATGGCAGAGGGAGAAATTGGCTCAATCACTTGGAGTAATGGTACATGGAGAGCCAGTTGGGCATGACTGCTATTTAACTCAGGGAAAACCAGCTGCTGCGTTTAACGTATGTACACACTAATAAACACGTCATGCTACGGGGTGGAAATCGACGTGCCACCCCCCTCCACTCCCCACCTTGCTCTCCATTTGCCTGTTGTGCCTCACCCAACCTAATCAACGGGACAAGACTGGGAGAATGGGGACGCAGACAGACGTGCGTGGCTATGGTGACATCAATGCTCCCGGGTCACCGCTCCCTCTTTAATGTGATTTAAAGTTTATCTATCACACACTTTACCCCAGATAGTTATACGAAGGCATTTTGTAGGGGGAGGGTGGAAAGAGCAGTGACCTGACGTCATCGTCAGGAAGCGCGCACATTTTCAGATCTTCCTTTCACTGTGGGTCAAGCACCCCTTGGGTCTCCTTCCTAAGAGGCTCTGGCGAGGCGAGGATCATTGCTGTCCCAGTTTACAGCTAAGGACAACTGCAAGTCAGGGAGGTTAAATAATTGACCCGAGATCACCCACCCTGTATTTGAACACAGGCTCGTGGGAGTAAATCAGAGCCCACGCTCCCAGGCTTTATGCTGCCCTGGGTATTTGCGGGACAGAGGAGGGAGTTGTGGAGGCCATCACTGCCCTGACGGTGTTCTGCACACTTCCGGTTGTATTCCTTAAGGTCCTAGGCAGGTCCATCCTAGGATGCCTTCCTATCTGCTCTTCCCCAGCGGCTATGCCACTTTCCCACCACAAACAGGAACCCAGCTTTCACCAGGTACCTAGTACAGCAGATACA
Source organism: Prionailurus bengalensis (assembly GCF_016509475.1). Lineage (NCBI taxonomy): Eukaryota > Metazoa > Chordata > Mammalia > Carnivora > Felidae > Prionailurus > Prionailurus bengalensis. Next base: position 12,003,250 of record NC_057346.1, read on the forward strand.
GAAGGAAAACCCACAACCATCCTCGTTCCCATAGAGCTGGCACAGCAGAAGAGGCAGTTAAAGAAAAATAGGTTCATAGGGGAAAAGGATGAACTAACTATAAACTGTCACTGTCTTTCCCAGTTTTCCCCTTGGCCCTGTCCACACAAGATGCTCCAGTCTCCAGAAGGACCTGTCGTAGGGTCAGGAATTGTCAAGAGGACTTGGAGACAGACCCTCCTCCCAGGCCAGAATCCCAGCTCAGGCGCTGTGCCCCTTCTGCTTCTCATAAACAAAACAAGGTATATTAATTAAGGTAATGCTAGCTACTGCAATAAACTCCCAAATAGGGAAAGGCTACAGTTGCCAGTTAAGAAGAAAAAGATCCTAATTTCTGAATTTCAGATACTTTTCTTAGTGTAACTATGTTCCGTACGATATTTGGGATATACGTATACTAAAAATTACTCATAGTTTGTCTGAAATTCAAATTTAATTGGGTGTATTTTATTTGGCAACCCTACTGAAGACATCAAAGGTTTATTTCTTGCTTATATAAGTTCCCAGCGGGTATTCTTAGGAGGCAGCTCCCCTGCAAGTTGTGATTCAGGGATCCAGGCTCCTTCCAGCTTGGCTCTGCCATTTTCCTTACTCACCGTCCAAGGTATCTATATTCATGGGGTCAGGCTGCAGAAAGGGACAGGGCGTGGGGGATGCCATGTGCGAGATTCGATGGGCCAATCCTGGAAGCAGCCCTTCTCACAATCCATCGGTTGGCCAGAACTCAATTCCATGGCTTGTACTGAACAGCAAGGTGAGATGAAAAATGTAAGCCAGTGTGTGCTCCGAAAGATATTTGGAGAACAGCTGGCTAGTCTTTGCTGGTACTTGTGCTGCACGCGTGTCTCACACTCTCCTGCTGGCTTCAGTAAGCAGCCCTCCACCCACTGGTGTCCCTAGAAGAAGATCAGATGCTCTCCTCTCAGCCCTGGACTTGGTTAAGTAACAGCTCTCCCAGACTGGGAGGGAATATGAGGCCATTGTGGGAGTAATGAGCAGTGTGATTCAAATCAATTCATTTTAATCCAATGCCATTTAATAAATATTTATTAATGCTCCTAGGATATTGAGAAACGCTTGATTCTAGGCCCCTGAAGGAGACATAAATTGAAATAGAACCCAGTATGCCCTCAAGGAGCTGCATACAATTAAATTCAACAGCTATCCTCAACTCTTATCTGTATCCCATTGACTTTTTTCAAAGGTTGGTGAACGACCTATAGCTGCAAAGAATTTGGCCCTAAATGCTGGGATACAGAATGCTCCCCGCCTCCCAAAGTCCTAAAACACTTGGTGTCTGTATCCATCCATCCATCCATCCATCCATCCATCCATCCATCCATGCACAAACGTGTGCATGCATTCATTCAATTAGTTCATTCACCAAAATTCAACAAGCAAAGATCTGTTCTGTTTGACAGTGTGCTGGGCTCTGTGGGAGGGGAGTGGCAGCACCAAGTTGAACAAGACTGAGACCTTGCCTTCTAGGAACTCACAGCGGAGGGGCGTAGTCCGAATACACAGAACTCAGATACCAGACAGATGGTGGTAAATGCTATGATAAATGTTGAAACAGTGCTAAGAGACTTCGGGAGGAGGGAGAAATTAATTGACTCAGGGGTGGGGTGGAAAAGATTGCACCAAGGGCCAACAGTGACTTCCCAAAGAGACCCACGGATCTGCCCTGGCAAGGGGAGGCTGAGTCAAAGCATCTGGCTCTGAGCCCACAGAACACTGCCCCCCCCCACCCAGGTCTCCCACCTACTCAGCCCTAAGAGAAAAGTCAGTGAGCTTTTCTCAAAGAAGAACTCCATGGCGCTCTTTCATTTTATCTTAAAAATTCGTACAAGTTTTGAATTCCACTCCACAGGATACCAACGTTTGTTTTGCTATAAAAATTTTAATATGATTGGCTCAAATTACCCGTCATTGAGGAAAATCATTTCATCTGGTGGCTTGTGTGCCCCTGACATACCACTTCTAATTTGCAGAGTACTTTTCCAGAAATTCAGCCTCTGACACTGGAAGTTCAGGTATCACGCACCTCAGAGCTTTTCTCCTTGGCGGGACGGACGAAATATTCTGCTTCTAGAACTCTGAGACTGGTCGTGTGCGTTGTGAGCAGTTAACACAGTGATCCTAGGTGAGGCCTGCATAAGAGGAACCCCGTACTTTTCACACACTTCTCTCACATCAGGGGACAAGTAGAATAATTCGCCTTGGACGTGAATTGTGTTTCCAGACCATGGTGCACCCCGTGGCCTCTCCTGGGAGCACGCGTGACCCTTTCTCTCTGCATGCCCTTGTAGGTTTTGAATGGAATGATAGTACTCACGGTGCATGACAGCTGTCTTAGATTGAAAGCTGTACCATTCAACACCTCAAAAATTAAACAGTTGGCTGTTTAAAGTTAAACAGCATAAGAAAATGGTCCATACTTCCCCCTCTCCCAGGCCTCCCCGCGACGAAATACTAAAGCGTTCAAAGAAGGCCCTGCTTGTGATGAGGACTTGGGGGTTAATTTTCAGCATGGTGCCTGGGGATTTAGCTGTGGGACTCCCGTTACAAGGAATGGGAGTCACACTGCTTCATTTTGCACACGCTGCATGTGCACCTCACCCTTCACCCTTGGACGGCTACAAAATTTTAGTTTTGAAATTGAGGCCCTTTTTCTCAGAGCAAAGCAGATTTCCAGAGACACCCAAATTACGCAGTGCTGGCCCCCAGGCCCGTGTGTTTGTGCTTATGTGTGTTTGAGAAAGAGAGAAAATGCCTCTCTCCTAAATGCAGGAGCCCCTTTCAAAGACAGCATTAAAACATTATGCCCAATAGCCCCATAGCTGACAGCAATGGTCGCTATGTCTCATCCCAAAGCTTTGTCAGGAACCCCATAAAACTAGCACATGGTTTGTGACACCCAGTGAAACACCGTGCTGCTTCCATAATGACCTGAACCCTGCTGCCTGTCATTAAGGGACCTCTCTTATTAAACATCTCTTTTTTAAATGGCCGCCATCATCTGGTCCCAGTGTACATTAAATCCCATTATAATTATAAACACACTTCCCCATAACATCCGTTGCAGATTTCATCCACACTGCCTACCCCCTCAGGGCATCTTTGCACTAATAACAACTCAGATTTGCTATCTGAGTTGACAACATTAGGTCTCAACACCATTTGCAGTATGCTGGCGAGAGAGACAGAGTGAGAGAGAGAGAGAGAGAGAGAGAGAGAGAGAAGTAAAAGCTTTCTCTTTCGCAAGCAGGAAGATCTTGGGGTCAAGTGACCCAAGACCTTAGGAGCTAAGAGAAATAACCCTTCTTCTCCCTTTGAGAATCACTCTCTGCCCAGCAGACTAGAGGAAGGCCATACTTAGCACCTGGAGGAGAAGCCCAACTTTGTAAACACCACTAGCCGGGACTCCACCAGGAAAAGAGATGGCAATTACTAATCAGAGAAGCTGTCTTATTTGGTTTTCTGCCTTCAACTAAGCAGAATCTACAGGTCACCTTTTTGTTTCCCTCTCTGTTTTTTTGGAGGGGGCATCTAAAAAAGTGACATGGAAGGATTAAAAAAAAAAAAGATGAGGGGCACCTGGGTGGCTCCATCGGTTAAGTGTCCAGACTTTGTTTGGGGTCGTGATCTCATGGTCAGTGAGTTCAAGCCCTGCATCCGTCTCTGTGATGACAGTGTGGAGCCTGCTTGGGATTCTCTCTCCCCCTCTCTCTTGCCCTTACCCTGCTCATGTGCTCTCAAAATAAATAAACTTCGGGGGGAAAAAAAAGACGAACCAAAGAGAACCATCAACATACGCACGGAAGATAAATTTGGTTTTGCATAGTTTTTGACATCATCTACATCTACCTGGTAGATATTTGCAATTATGACCTTGAAGCATTATAAGGTCCTTTGCTTCCAAGAAAGGACACAATAAGTCTACTGTATCTTCCCCCAAGAGTCTCTGGTGGGTCAAAGATCTAAGAGTGCATGTGACAGCTGGTGCATCTTCCATTGGCAACCTGGAGTTCTCAATTGCTCCGGAGACTTTTTCCTTTCAGGGGCTCTACTGCTGGTATCCCTCCTCAAAAAGGCTTTATTTCGCACTCATCTCAAGGTTTTAGTATGCAAAGTGGCTGCTGCTCGCCCAGAGGTAGGAGTCCTTGATTTATTTATCATGATAGGAAAGTCTACCTTTAAATTTTACAACTATTTTCCAGCTGAGGTGTTGGAACGAAATGAATTGCAACATTTCATTAACACACAATCAGAATACAGAATAACACAGCCTTCTTCAGGGGCAATCTGTTCGGTTGAAGCTTTATTGTAATTCAAAACTCCCTCCTCAACTTTTGCCTGCGATTTTGGGGAAGAAGGGAAAGTGAGCTAAGTCTGTTTACCAGGTGGTCTGATTCAATGGGAAATGGTTTGGCCGTCAGCTTGCCTGGTGGCTGTGTAGCTCTTGGCCTCAGTGGAGTTAAGAGAAGGAAAATCAAAAGCTGTTTTCCTTTTTCTATCTTGCCAGAGGCTTATACAATCTAGAAGTTAAGATCAAGAGCTTTGCAGTCAGAATGGTCTGATTTGAAGCCTCAGCTCTGATGTTCACTAGCCCTACAGTCTTGGGTGAAATGCTTAACTGCTTCAAGCCTCAGTTTTCCCATCTGAAAAATGGGGCAAATAATGGCACCTGCCTGAATAGGGTTGTTACTAGGATTATATCATACAATAAAGGTAATGTGTTAAGATTCATAGTCGGTGCTCACAACGAGTTATTCCCACGGTCTCCTCCCTGTAAGATCCCTTAGACCTAATATATCCCCTTCTTCCACAAACTGAGCTCTGAAAGGCTGCTACCTGTGGGAGGTATGGGAATAAAGAAGGAGATGAGAGAATGACAAGATTTAACATGGAATTCTATTCAAAGGTCAATCCATCTATTCCCCTGTCTCCAGCATGACCTCCCCACAAGACTGAGGTCTCTCCTATTTTTAGACCTGTCCCAGTTGATGTCCCAGCTTCCCTTACCATACCCTTGAAGAAAAGAAGTAAAAAAAAAAAAAAAAAAGAAAAGAAAAGAAAAGAAAAGAAAGAAAAAATCACAACCAATACATGAACATCAGACAGAGAGAGAGAGACAGAGACAGAATGAGAGGGAGGGAGGGAGAGAGAGAGAGAGAGAGAGAGAGAGAGAGAGAGAGAGAGGGAGAGAGTTTTCTCCTGTAATTTTCCATCCTGCTTGTTTTTAGGTGCCCCGCCATATGAGCTCTCTGAACTGGGGATTCTCATCAGCCTTCGGGGGACCCAAGGACACGGCTCTGGCTACCAATGGTGCCAGTTTTGGTGGGGGAGCTGCTACTTTATCTGGGCCCAATAAACCTTATCAAACCGCTGCGCAGCCTGCCTGCAGCACTAAGTGGAAATGCTTGGAGCCCAATGCTGGCTCTCAGCCCACAGCCTCGCCTTTTTGTTACCTCCTCCACCTCTTAAATTCAGGCATTAATCTCTCTTTAACACTTACTAACAAGGGCTGGGCTTTTTAATGGGCAGAGTTTATGAAGCAAGGGAGATTTTCACATAGAGTGAATGTGGCATGGAGTGGGTGGGGGCGGGGGGGAGTCCAGGGCCACGGAGGGATTGTTCTCGCTCTCCCATTGTTTCCGGGGCTTCTCCCTTACTCTGATTTGAGGATTAATAGGAGATTAGGATCAAGGGTTAATTGCGGGCTTCTCCTGCTACTGCACTTAGGAGGGGCTGGTAGGTGGGTGTGGACAGCAAGGCAGCAACCCTCAGCAGGCACCGTCTGGGCAGAGGCTCAAGAAGTTCAATGACTTTCTTCTCTTCTCCTGGTGAGGTTTTTCTTCTCTTAGGTCCCTCTCCTCGTGCTCTCCCTGCAGACCAGTTCTTTAAGTCTCTTTCCCCTTGCAGACAGTGCAGACCTTAGCTAGAGAAAACAGTTTGTAAACAGGAATTATTGCTCTTTATTGTTAATCAAAACGAACACCCAGGGACCAGGCTTTTCCAGGGTTGGGTTGGACGTTGCTCTATTCACTGCTATCAGAGGGTAACTGGCTGCCTCCCTTCACTCCCAAGGGTGCTTCTCTGCCTTCTTCTCTCCTGACTCCTGCAGGGCTGAGCACTTTCCCTGCTAGGAAGAGACAGGAGCATACTCGCGGGGATGGAATTGGCTCAGCACTCTAGCTAACACTGAGCACTTCCAATTCTGGCCTTCAGCTGCCCAGAAGCCGATTTTTGCTTCTAGTTGGTGTCTGCCACCTTCCATGACGCTACAGTCCTTCCGGCCTGACTTTAGGTCTGGGACAGTACCAGAGGCAAGCATAGGAATGCGATTATGTGTGAGTCCAGCGCAAACCTTTGACCCGCCGGCGCGTCGGGGACGGAGCGTGGGGACCGGTCTCTGGGACCGAAGCCCCGCGTTGCTAAGACTGTTTGACCTCCAAGGCTGACTGTCCGGAGACCCAAGGAGGGCGCTCTCCACCACCACCTTCTCTCCCAAGATCCCGGACTTTCCTGGGCCTCAAAGGCCGGTGTCCAGAAGAGAGCTTCCCACCTCGTGCCCCCTACTTTCGCCAAGTCCAGAGAAACTGCGGGGGGTGAGGGGGGGTGGGGGAGGGGAGAGGGGACTCTGCAGCGCCGGAGGAAAGACAGATTTCATCTGGTTGCTCTACCCCTGGCTTAGTGATCTCAACGCCACCCTCTTAAGTGGAGCGGCCAGCTGAGAGGAGGAGGCACTTGCGGGGGGGGGGGGGGAGGGGGGCTCTAAGCTTCTTCAAGCTTTCACTCGCCCCCTGAAGACTTTGCGCTGAGCGGGGAGCAGTTGTTGGGAACTGTTTCCAACCGATTCCCAGGAGGGCAAAGCCCAAGGGATGCTCAAGACTGGGAGGGGGCCTCACGACCTCGGCCTCCAGGGATCGCGACAGCTAAAACGCGGGAGGGGTCTCCCTTCGACGACTGATCTCCGCGGATCCCCCTGGCACCAGGCTCACCAGGGCCTGGGAACTGCGCCTGGAGACTTCTCGCAAGCGGGCTGCTCAGTGCCTGGAGACACAGAAGGCCTGGGCTCGGGCTGAGAAAGGGCCCTTCTGCAACTGATGTCGGGGTACAGGGGATGCAGCCCCGAGCCCGGAGAAAAGTGAAAGGCGAGATGACACACACTGAATCCGGGCAAACACCGGAGCCGGGGACGACACTCCGCGCCCGGGGCAGCAGGGAAGAACAAAACCCGCGTCCAAAGGAAATTAAAAACCTGGGGTCGAAGGTGGGGGCTGCTCCTCGCCCCTCACCTCCATTGCCCCCGCCAAGGATTCCGAGTCCCCGACACTGCTCTCTCCGCGAGCTCCTTCTTCCCTCTCCGCTGGGCCGGTGAGCGGCAGCCGCCGGCGCCCCAGCAGCAGCTAGATGTCAGGCGAAGCCCGGAGCGCGGCGCGCGGAGAAGGGAGGGGAGGAGAGGCGGCGGAACGGAGGGGAGGGGTGGGGCGGGGAGCGCGCGCGGGCTCGGCCAGTGCGGGGGGGCGGGGTGGGCGGGCTGAGCCCGGGGACGGCGCGGGAGGGGGGAGGGAAGGGGGGCAGCTGTGGGCAGCGAGCCGGGTTCGGCCGCCAGCACTAAAGATGGAGAGGCGCCGGGGCCTCGCAGGGGAGGGGGCTCGGCGTTGACGTGGGACGCGGCGGAGGCGCCGCAGCCGGTGGTGATTTGCTAACCTCGCAGCAGAGAGGAGTTGAGGGCGATGAGAGCGGGTACTGCGAACTGCCGGGCGATGCCGCCGCTGCCGCCGTGATACCGAGAGCAACAGTTCCCAGCAACACCCTTCCCCGACACAGGCACACCCCCCCCCCCCCAAGAGGCACGCACACCCACCCCCAGCGCCCGGCTCGGCAGCGGTGAGTGAGGGGCCCGGGAGGGGCGCACCGCCCAGCCGTAGGCGCGCGCCGGGGCGCCCCGGGGCTGGAGAGGTGCGAGGGGCGCGCTCCCTTCGGCCACTCGGCCGCTGGGCTCGTGCCTTATTTTATTTGGCTTGTTCCTTTCCTGCGGCGGCAGCCGTCGCCACCGCCGGTTGGGGGTCGGCTAGAAGTGGAGCCCCGGCTGTCAGCTTGGGCGCAGCTGCCTCCCCGACCGACCCTTCCGCCCTAGGGCAGGGTCGGGCGAGAGGTGGGGGGCAGAGCGGTCTGCGGAGGCTGAGGGCGCGAGCGGAGGGTTGGGGAACCGGAGGCTTTGTACGACCAGCGGCCGGCGGAGGAGCGGGGAGCCGGTGGGTGCTCATATGTATGCGGACCGGTGCGCGGGCGCGATAGGGTTGTGGTTTATTTGTGTTTATTCGCCCGCCGGCTGGGAAGCTAGGATCCGAGGAGTGGATCTGGAGGAGGAGGGGAGCAGGACTCGGATTCACTTGGGTTTTCTTTCTCTTTGAAAAACGTGGTGGGCTTTTTTCTGGATTGGACTTGACTCCCCACCCGTTTTGGGGGGGGAGGGGCGGCCGTGGCGGAGTCCCAGAGGGTCTCCTGGGCTCCGGGCCCTCCTCGGCTCTCGGCAGGACCGGCCGTGGCACCGGAGCTCGCTGTGCGCCCAGCCGCGCTCGGTGGGTGCCTCGGCTCTGCACCTGATGCATTCGGGATGCGTTCCCCAACCTGGCGCGCCGGCGGCTCGCTCGCACAGCCTCTCGAACGCTCCCGCATGCGCTCGAAATGCGCACCGTCTCGCCCGCCCGCGGACCCACTGGAACGCACGGACGCGCGGTGCGGCGACTCGCTGGCCCGCTCCCCGGGACGCTCGCAGCGTGCCGGGGTTGGGCGCCCTGCCTGTCGCTGCCGGGGGTCACGGCCCTGGGGCGGAGAGGGAGGGCGGGCAGATCCCTTCTCGCCTTTCCTTCCACCACAACTCGCTGTCGGGCTTTTGTGCTTCCCCTTCGCGGCGGGGCGGGTCCGCCTCCTCGCGCTCTCGCCCAGGCGTCCAGCCCGCCCGGACTCTCGCCTTTCGTCCGGGTCTCTTTTGCTTTTCCTCCTCCTTAACCCGGCTCCTTTTTTTTTTTTTTTTTTTTCTCCCCTGCCGTCCGGCTCCCCGGGAAAAGTTGCTTCCCCAACTTTGCAGAAGTCGCTTCCAAGTCTCCGTGGGGGTGGCTGGGACTGGGGGCGTGTGAGAGCGGGATCGATCCCCAGAGCTCCTGCGGGTTAGCGCCGGCGTTCCCTCGCGCCGCCGCGCTGGGCGCTGCAGCCAGCGCCCGCACAACCGCGGGCGCCGAGCCATGGGTGGGGGTCGGCTGACCGAGAGCACCCCGATTGCTCGCAGAACTTAGGGCGCTTGCTTTGGGGAAGGAATTCGGGTAGCTCAGCTTCCATTCTTTCCATCGCCCGTCCTAGTTCTCCGAAGCCCTTAGGTCTGCAGGAAGGCGCACGGTGGCAAGGCGCCGGTGAGTGGCAGTTCCACTCTTGACGGCCTTACTCCCCACCCCATGGAGGGCAGCAAAAGCGTCTTTACTAGCCGTCTTGTTAACCCTTTCTGCGTGAGATTTCTGGCTCCGGAGCCAATAGGGCTCCTTTTGGGGGCGGAGGCAAACAGCGTGTGAAGAGCCAGGGAGAGCCTGTGCTGTGCTTCCAGTTGGTTTCACTGCAGTGTTGGCCTCGGCAAGGCATAGACTGAGGGACACCTGGATCTGGGTGAGGTCTTTCTAACACTTTAAACCGGTTAGGGAGTCCCAGAGCCCTGTTACTGACCCAAAAGGAGGCTTTGGGAGAGGCCTTTGTCTCCCAGCCTGGGCTCTTTTCATACTGGTAGTAACTCACATAGTAGATGGTGGTGCCAGAATCACTTCTGGTGCCTTCATGCAGCGTCCACCATCAACTGGTGTTCTGGGCACAGGACCTGGGAGTCTCTGGACACACTTGGAGTTCACGTACTTTGCACGTGCACTCCTGGCTATAGGGGTGCACATTTCCTACGATCTCTCTCTCTCTAGGTCTTTCGTGACCCATTTTCCTACGTTTTGTAGATCCTCTCGTCCACTCGGCACCTGTGGGCAGGAGGTAGGTGCGGCATCTCTTATGAGTATGTGCACAGGCACAGTGCAGGTTTCGGATTGCGTCTACAGTAGCTCTGAGGCACCTACGGGTGGAAGTAAGCCAGGCTAGTGTGGGGTGTGTGTGTGTGTGTGTTCCTGTTGTTGCCTAAGGAGGGGGTCAGGGTGGAGGTGTGTCTATCCCTTGCAGCCCTGAGAAGAGAGGAAGGGCAGAGGCCTAGGAGGCATTGGCTGGCCGTGAGATGGGCCAGCAGAGAGCCCTTGCTTGCGGATTTGTGGGGGCCGGGACTATAGGCTGCCGGCTCCAGGTGGGCCTGTCCGTGTTCCTCCCGCTGACACAGTGAGGCAGGATTTAGAAAAACTTTGTTTAGAAGATGAGGTTTACTGCACAGGGGGTTCAGAGTAAGATGGGTCACTTTAGTTGGCCGAAGGAAGGGGTCAACCTCTGCACTGGGCACTTCCTCCTAATGCACATTGCCCATGTGCAGGAGCCCCTCGCTCTCCCGTGCAAAGCAAGCCCAGGACTCCTAGGACTTCGTCTCAGCTCATCTAACAGATGTCACAGAGCAGCGAATGAAGCAGATGCTGTGGCAGAACCTGGGCTTTACCCTCTTCGTACCCGGGCTTGTAAAGGCAGATGTGCAGAGTTCTAGGAAGCTTCCTCCCCTTCTTTCCGTTAAATTCACCAAGGCTGTCTCAAGGTGGGGGGGGGGTGCTTATGGGGGTTCTGTGTTGAGTTGTTACTTTGAAGGACGCTAACTAATCTGTGTTTCGTTCTCTGGTTTCTTTTCTCATCCCTCCACCCGCCCCGTCCCCTCCAGCCCTCTCGGTTGGCCCAGGAAACCCACCCAGCCCCGTCACGCAGAGCCAGGAAGGAAAGAGAGCCTCATGCCTGAGCCGAGGGGAGCACCATGGATCTGACAAAGATGGGCATGATCCAGCTGCAGAACCCCAGCCACCCCACGGGGCTCCTGTGCAAGGCCAACCAGATGCGTCTGGCCGGGACGCTGTGCGATGTGGTCATCATGGTGGACAGCCAGGAGTTCCATGCCCACCGGACCGTGCTGGCCTGCACCAGCAAGATGTTTGAGATCCTCTTCCACCGCAATAGCCAGCACTATACTCTGGACTTCCTCTCGCCAAAGACCTTCCAGCAGATTCTGGAGTATGCGTACACGGCCACACTGCAAGCCAAGGCGGAGGACCTGGATGACCTACTGTATGCAGCCGAGATCCTAGAGATCGAGTACCTGGAGGAGCAGTGCCTGAAGATCCTGGAGACCATCCAGGCCTCAGACGACAATGACACGGAGGCCACCATGGCGGACGGCGCGGCCGAGGAGGAGGAGGACCGCAAAGCTCGGTACCTCAAGAACATCTTCATCTCGAAGCATTCCAGTGAGGGGAGTGGGTACGCCAGTGTGGCTGCTCAGAGCCTCCCTGGACCCATGGTGGACCAGAGCCCTTCCGTCTCCAGCTCATTTGGTCTCTCGGCCATGAGTCCCACCAAGGCTGCGGTGGACAGTTTGATGACCATAGGACAGTCTCTCCTGCAGGGAACTCTTCAGCCTCCCGCAGGGCCTGAGGAGCCAGCTCTGGCCGGGGGTGGCAGGCACGGTGGGGTGGCCGAGGTGAAGACGGAGATGATGCAGGTGGATGAGGTGCCCGGCCAGGACAGCCCTGGGGCCACCGAGTCCAGCATGGTGGGCGCGGTCGGGGACAAGGTTGAGGAGAGGAGCAAAGAAGGGCCCGGGACCCCAACTCGCAGCAGCGTCATCACCAGCGCTCGGGAGCTGCATTATGGGCGCGAGGAGAGCGCCGAGCAGCTGCCGCCCCCGGTCGAGGCTGCCCAGGGCCCCCCCGGCCGACCGGAGCACCCTGCACCCCCGGCCGAGAAACATCTGGGCATCTATTCTGTGTTGCCCAACCACAAGGCCGACGCCGTGCTGAGCATGCCGTCTTCAGTGACTTCTGGCCTCCACGTGCAGCCTGCCCTGGCCGTGTCCATGGACTTCAGCACCTACGGGGGGTTGCTGCCCCAGGGCTTCATCCAGAGGGAGCTGTTCAGCAAGCTGGGGGAGCTGGCTGTGGGCATGAAGTCGGAGAGCCGGACCATCGGGGAGCAGTGCAGTGTGTGTGGGGTGGAGCTTCCTGACAACGAGGCCGTGGAACAGCACAGGTAGGGCCCTCTGTAGCCCCGCAGCCCGCAGCCCAGCCCCAGGCTTCTGGCTCCCGACACCCTGCCTTTGTGCCTTCCTGCCCAGCTACTCCCTAGCCCTGGGGCCTGGCCCCTTGTCCTCCCTGCTCTTTGTGAAAAGACACTTAGTTTCTAAGTCCCAGGGGGTGGGGGGATGGGGGGAGGGAGGGGAGGGCACAGTCTCAAATGTGGTGAGAGGGGCCTTGGGTGTTTCCTAAGTGTTGGGGAACTCACGGGCCCAGACTCTTACCAGGCTCTTTCCTCTCCTTTTGCTTCCGGGCTCCTTTCTGATTTTTCTCCTGTTGGGTCTGGTCCCCTTTGCCTGGAGTGACTGATAAACTGGAGGAAGAGGAGAAGTGGGATTGGGGGAGAAGGTCTCCCGTGACCTGGATCTGGCCACGTTGCTGCGTTTCAGGCACATAGGTCCCCAGGTCCCCAGACTATGGTCCCCACAGCTCCGGAGTGTGGGGAGGGCACGGGGGCGGGGGCTGGATGCTACATAAACCATGTGAGCCATGCCTGGTGAACGTTTCTCACCAGGGATGTTGTTTCCTTTCCCTGCTCATTCTCTGCCCTTTGCCAGCACATTTAGAGGGAGTTGATTTAAATTCAAGAGGGAAGGATGGGTATGAGAGTCTTGGTTTTGCAGCCAGCCGTCTTACTCTTATCCCATCTCTGCTCACATTGAATGGAATGCGACTTCAGGCTAGCACTGGCTCCCCTCTGGCTCCTGTCACTTTCTCTATGAAATGACCATACGTTGAGCTTTTATGACCTGCCTGGTTCAATACTAAATGCTTTACGTGGAGTCCCATTTTTGTTACAGCAGTCCCCTGAGGTGGGGATGTTCTTCTTTCATGTAGGAGGATGCTAAGACCTTTCCCCAGAGTCACACAGAGTAAGAGACAGGGTTGGATTCGAATTCAGGTCTTAGCCTCCTTGTACTTTGCTGCCTCTTGGAGTTGCTCCGTGCCGAAGAGGGTATTGTCTACAGAACACAGGGTTTTGAGAATTGCTCATGAGTAGAGTAAACATGGGCAGGATCAGTAGTGGGTTTGGTTTTCACTTGCACCTGCTGTGATGATATATCCATCATTTTATCCTCTGGTCCCTGGGTCAGGTGAATGGTGTCAGGAAATCCAGTTTGGTGGTCATCCATGGTAACATTTCCTACACACCCTCTTGCCCGCTGTTTGGCTGATCTGGGGTGGGTTCTTGAGCAACCGTCTTCCTCCACCCGTTCCTTGTTGCTCTGTTGCCCGTTCAGGTACGGGAGGGCATGTGAGTGAGAGGGTGTGGGGGCCGGGCAGGCACTTTGGGGTCAGCGATAACCTGACACCAGCCGGAACCTGCTCCCACGCCTCTGCTTGATCCGTGGCTCTGAGACCTACCTTGCGGAAAGTGCCACTGAACCAACCGTAGCCGAGTTTTTCCGGTGGGTGCGAAAAATAACAGCCGCTGAGTGTATCTTCTCGATGCTTGCACCACCCAGAAATAGACCGAGGATGTGTCAGTGTCTGCTCAAACTTTCCTAGAGAGGAAACCCCCCTCCCCAAACTTGACCAGATAGATTTCTCATCTTCTCCGGATGTCGATTATTTCAGATAGGTGTGATGAGAAACGGGGTCTGGTGGAAAGTGCTTTTGGGTCTGGCTCTCCTCTGGTCCTGATGGCGTCTTTTTCTGGGAGGGCCACAGAAGATCCCACTCTCCCAGGAGGTCCGTCCAGGCTCCCATTCTGTGGGACCCTCTGTCCTCTTGGGGAGAGGCGGAGGCCTGGCTGTGGACCTAGCCGCATCTCGCCGGGAGAGCGTGGGAGTTATGTAACCTTTCCGAGTTTTGTTTTATTTTTAAAAATGGAGATGGTCTGCACAGTGTGGGGCTGAATTGATGAAGGAACATCTAGAAATCCCCAGAGCAGTGAGTGACACTGTGTGCTGGTGATGGACTGACCTGCTGGTCCCCCATCTTGTTCAGGTCTCCACATTGCCTCCCTTGGCTTCTAGAATTCTAGAGTGTAGTATCCACAGTGCTGCCTTCCACTGGGGCTGTGCTGGCCGCAAGGCGGTGCAGAGAATGTCCCTGTCCATGGGAACTTATGACGGTGAGGCACTGGTCCAGGGATCCTCAGCTGTGGGCTGCTGACACGGCAAATGGGCTTTTGACTGAGGGTGGAAAGGAAGTTGGTGCAGCCTGAGAACCTAGAGCTGAGGACAGTGCCCTGGGGTAGAAAGCTGTGAGGACTGAAGAAAGCGGGAAGGGGAGAAAATGTTCCTGCGGCTTCTAGGCCCTTGCTCCCCCTAGCCGCCCGTTGGCTCCTGATGAGATGTACTTTGGGGGAGGCTTTTCCTCTCTCCCTCCAAGCTCCTGGGTGCGGGTGCTACTTTCCTGTTTCTCACAACCACTAGTACAAACAAAAGGACGAGACAAAACAATCGGAGGGGGAGGTTTGGTTGGGAGGCTGTGCAATTGACTGGAAACATAGCAGTGATATACGTGACAAAGTAGCAAGCGACAGGTTTTATTTTATTTTACTTTTAAGCCAAAGACTAAAGTGTTGCTGAAGGTTGAGTACCCAGCAGTTAACTGTTGCCTGTATGCTGCCGTGGTCGTGAAGGGCATGGAGAGGCAGGAGGTGGGGTGGGCTGGGAAGTGGTGCAGGAGGGAGAGAGCCTGGTGTGAATCCTGCCACTAGGGTCTCTCCGTCCCAGGCTGATGAAAGAGAGCCTGTTGGCGCGACTCGCGCAGACAGAACAGCGAAGTCGAAGTCGTAGTCCCTGCAATGGGTCCCTGCGCAGGCAGTATCCTCTGTAGTCACAGGCTGATGGAGAGACTGGACAAAGACACTCCTTCCGTAAATTAAATGGGGGTTACTTACCTGGAGGATCCAGAAGGGCAGCACGCCCAAAGACCAGCAGCATTCTCTGGGCAGATGCAGGAGAAAGGTCTGGATACTACAACTTCCTCCACTGTGCTCACATCACAGGGGATGGTATCTGAGGGAGGCAGGGTCACAGCACGCTTCTGGAAGATTGGGATTGGCCTGCCCTCTATATTCATCTCTCTCCTTTCTCTCTCTGTCTCTGAAAGGCTGGAGCTGTTCTGAGTGAAGGCTTATCTGGATCTGATGTAGGCATCAGCTCACCTGGGCCAGGTGCACCTACTCTTTCTCAGAGTTCTATACCCGTGTTGATAAGATTACAGGGGGCAGTGTGGTTGACTTAGGTGTGAACCCAGGCTTCATTCGTAGCCCTCAGCCTCCCCAGGCTCCCACAGCCTTCTCTGAATATGTTTCTGAATCGAGTGCTGCAGAATCAGAGTGCGGGGTCTGGTTTGCCAGGGGCCTCTGGACCTTCTACAGCAGACCCTTAGACCAGCTAGAGGGGATCTCTTGCACGTGCACAGAAGGAACTCCAGCCTGGGTCTCGAAGAGATGCTCAGGAAACACAAGAAGTGATCTCAGCCAGCTCCCTGGACTTGTGTGTGCAGCCCTTCCCGGAGGCTTCTTGGGGCCAGCTCTAGGGTGCATGAGCCACATAGTTGAGATGACAGATTTGGCCTGGCTCTTTGCCTCGGTCTGTCTCAGGTGACCAGTTGTTCTGTTTTCAGTGGTTGACCATGTGGAGGGCCAGCAGCTGTTGACCTTGGTTTCGGCCACTTTGGGGAGTTTAGCGGTTGTGCCTTTAACTCTTGGTCGCCTTTCATCCTTCTGCCGGTGCTTCAGGCACCTCTGAGGTCACGCCAAACTCTGCTGGTGACGCAGCCGTAATGCTAACCGTGTCGTTTATCAGCTGTAGCACTTTCTTCTTTGCAAAGCACTTCTAATGATTTTCTCAGCCTCACAGCCTCCCCTAAGTGGGTACAGGTCCGTCATTCCATATCTGTGAATGTAAAGTCAGAGAAGCCCTGAAAGCTGAAAGGTTTTGTGCAACTCATTTAGTGGCAAAACCTGATCTGAACTGATGTGAGGCTATATTTATCCCACCTACTTTGAATATTCATATGTTTTGCTGCAAAAATATTAATGTGTTTGATTACAGAGTGCTTCCCTAGACTCCTCTGGGACTGGCGAATACCATAGGACCCGTAGTACCTTTCTGAAATCTGAACAGTTTGGATTTCTGAAGCACCCAAGGGTTTTGGGTAATCTAGTGGGACTGTGGACCATTTTCAGCCCCAACTTGCAGACGAGGAAACTGAGCTTTGGAGCCAGTAAGTGACTTGGCCAAGGTCACGAAGCTATAAATGGATAGAGTCAGGAGCCCAGCTGGCCTTCTGATTCCCAGTCCTGGGTACTATGCGCCAGGCCATATAAGCACATGGGCATTGCCGTTCTGGGTCAGATCCATCTGACCTAGTCTCTGGGTGCCAACACCATCCCGAAGATACCACCGTCGGAGGCTGTGGCCGTCTTCCTTGACGTCGATCCTAAAGGTCAGGCAGAGCCCGACTTCTCTGAGTAGCTATTTATGGTTGTTCTGTCATTCACAGATTTGCCCCAATCCTTTCCGAATCCATTTCTATTTCCAGGAAGTGGCCTTTTGGGGGATGATGAATGACTTAGCGATTATAACCTCCTGTACTCCTGGAGGTCTTCCTTTGGAGAAGTCGTTAGCTGTGAAGTTCGGAGGATGGCAGGAGGCTTCGTGGCGTTGTGCGGGGCTGGGGCGTGGACCGGGCCTCTAGCCTCTGTTCCACGGGTTTTGGCCGTGAGACCACTGTTGGTCTCTCTCTCATCTGGAGGCTCATCCCTTGGTTTGTAGAACTAGGTGCTTGGATGTGCTCTTTCTGGATTGTTGAGTTCTGCCCCTTCCGTGCGTACTCACTCACATTCTCGTGAAGTCCTTTTGGCTGATTGAATTTTGCTCTGTTTTGGAATCTGGGCTGGCAGTCAGCCAGCTGAAATAGGCGGGGGTCTCTTTGATTTGATTCTGTCCGCCCTTTGTTTTTTAAAACTTTTACTCGCGTAGGGTTGCGGAGTCGTCTGGGATCTAGATGGCACTCTGGGAAATTTTGAAGACGATTTCTTCTGTTTTATTTCCAGTGGAGGCAAGTGACTGCGTCTTTCGTCTCCGTGCGAAAAGTCCCATTTACGTTTGCTGTCACTGTTGGATGGAGCTGCTAATTGCTGGAGGGAGAGGAAGAGTGTTCAGCTCAGCCACACGTTTTCCTTCTGCTTGTTCTAGGAACTCTATTTATGAATCTTTAAAATAGTGATTATCCTAAACTGTTAAAATCAAACTCCATTCACAACTCTTTCCTTTCTTGCTAATTCAGGAGGCAAACGTTTCCAATCAGTTTTAATTTTTTTTTTTTTTTAAATAAATGACTTTAAAACCAGTCTATCTGAAAGCCCAAGGGTGAGAGCTAAGAATCTTGATAAATGAATGCAGGTGTGCCTCAGTGTGCCTGTTGGAGGGTTCCAGAACATTCCTCAATAACAGAAGGTGTTCTCAGGTTCTGTTTCAGCGGCATTAGGTGGAAGCCGTGACTCAATAGCAGTTATTTTGGTAGAAAGAAAAATTGACCATAGCAACCCCACTGCCTTACCCTCTGATGTTTTACTCACGGTGAATGTGCGTTTTGAGCAAATCAGACTTATCTGGGCCAGAATCCTGATTTTACCGCTCACCAGCTGTGTGACCGTGGTGATGTTACCTAACCTCTCTGTGCCTATTTGCTCCCTGGTCAGAGGGGAATAATGACAGAACCTGTCCACTGGGTTGTTACAAGGATTATTCAGCAAATACATGTCAAATGCAAGGAACAGTAGCACGAAGTGAGTGTTCCCTACATGTTTGCTGTTGTGTTTTTATTGCTGTTGTTGTGAAACGGGGCACACAGGCAGTGCAGGGTGGGAACTGTGTTTGTGTTGGGCCAGGTCCTGTTTTCCCCCCGAGGCGTTTGATAAAAACTGCGGCTCAGACACCATGTGGGGCTGACGACCGTGAGCACGTGCATTTGCCCCCCCCCCCCCCCCCCCCCCCCCCGCCCCCAGAAGCTGATCTCCTTGTACCCTGGTGGCCAGGGTACTCTTTGTCCCATTGACCTGAGGCCTGATGAGTCATTCCAGTTCTCATTTAAATTTAGCTGGGCAGCACTCCACCGGCCTCAGTTCCAATTGCCAGGCAGGCTCACCCAGTACCCGAGAGCCCGTGCGTGTGGCCCGCCGAGCACATCGCTGTGGTCGAGGCACAGACAAGGAGCACAGGCCCCACTTTACTGAGGGAAGGCTGGGCTTGCGGTGGCCGGGCCTTCCAGAGCTCCTCCCTGACCCCACTGCCAGTGCAGGATGCTTCTGATGGTGGGTTTGGCAAACGGCATTTTTGGGGCTTGGTACTTACCAGGTTCTGTGCTTAGAGCATTCAGAGGCAGACTCTCACATGCTCTGGCTGCCTTGTAAGGGGGACATTAGTTGTGAATTCCCTGATGGGCAGAGGGGAGCACGAGAGGTCAATGGATGTGTCCATGGTGGGGCCAGGGCTTGTGCTCAGGGCTTTGAGCTTCACTGTTTTTCCTGTAATGTCCTGCTTGGACCGGCAGCCCCTGATGGAATCAGAAGGGAAGGAGGGATCAGGAAGGACCGGCTCTGTGTTTCCTGCAGTCGGTGACCAGGGGGCTCATCGCTCGGTCCCCTCTGGTGGCTCGCTAGGAGGAAAGTAGCGAGGGGGCTGTTTGCTTCAGAGGGTTCAGGTCTTCGGGGGGTCGGGGCCACACAAGTGCCAGGAGAACTTCATCCTGCATCATCTCTTACCGACCCGGAGAGACCAGCTTCTGGTGATGGGGGCCCTTTATGCTGACTCAAAAAACAGAAAATGGGAGAGAAAAAGAAACCCACTTACAAAAATAAAAATTCCATGCTGTTAATTTCATGCCAGCATAATCAGAAATTCCCCTTTCTACTGTTTCCCCTTAAAAGCCCCAGTGTCCTTATTATGCTGGCTCAGTCTGGAAAAACTATGGTTGGGTTTTGCCTACGTGAGGGTTATCTCTGCAGCTGCAAGCAGGGGACTGGGTACTTTATTGTCAGTATGGAAACTTCGGCTGGAAACTCGCCAGAACCTGCTCGATTCTAAATTTCTAGCTGGCTGTCGACTCTGACCTCAAGACTCCCATTTCCTTCGGCAGGAATGGATTGTGTCCAGCTTTGCAGTAGGAGGAACCCAAGTTAGCTAGGAGCAAGGACTTCCCGAAAGAGTGGGGGCATCCCTGGTCACAGAAATTTTGATGAAGAGGAGAAATTGTGGGCCAGTTAGAATTGTTTCTTAGACTTCTCCCCACTTTTGGGCCATTTACTGTTGTTAGTAACTAAAGGAAAATGTTTTAAATGTTTATTTATCTACTTTTGAGAGGGGGCGAGGGGGCAGAGAGAGAGGGAGAGAGAATCCCAAGCAGGCTTTGTGCTGTCTGTGCAGATCCTGACGCGAGGCTCGGTCTCGTGAACCCTGAGATCGTGGCCTGAGCTGAAATCCAGAGTTGGATGCTTAACCGACTGAGCCACCCAGGTGCCTCTGGCCATTTTTTATTTTATTTTATTTATTTTATTTTTTTTTCAACGTTTATTTATTTTTGGGACAGAGAGAGACAGAGCATGAATGGGGGAGGGGCAGAGAGAGAGGGAGACACAGAATAGGAAACAGGCTCCAGGCTCTGGGCCATCAGCTCAGAGCCTGACGCGGGCCTCGAACTCACGGACCGCGAGATCGTGACCTGGCTGAAGTCGGACGCTTAACCGACTGCGCCACCCAGGCGCCCCTGTTTCTAAGTTATTATTCCTTTATTCTAAGTCTATTTATTTATTTAAGTAATCTCTGTACCCAACACGGGACTCAAACTCATGACCCCGAGATCAAGAGTTGCACACTCGCTTTTCTGACTGAGCCAGCCAGGTGCCCCTTTTGGGCTGTTTCGATTCCGCAGAAATCATAAGTAAGGACTGGGTGTTACACGTACACAGGTCACCACCACCAGGCGTGTCAAGAGCAAGACAGACACACTGCCAGACCGTCGTGTTTGTAGGGGACAAGGTGTGACGTCAGGTAGACGTGGGTGTGAAGGTTGGTGCTCCCTTGTGAATTTGGACTGATGAATTCACCTGTCCAAATCATCAGGCTCTTCTTCTCTGAAGTGAGCTCAGTCCTTTACCTCCCAGTGTGGTTTTAAACATGTTAAACGAGGTACCAGGTAACATAAAGCACACAGCAGGGACTCCCATGTGGGGCCACCTCCCTGCTTCCCGCTTCTTTTGTGACCCTAGCCTGACAAGGGGGCCGCTCTCTCGCTGAGCCCCCTGCCACCCTGGCCCAGTGTCTGCTTCTAAGTGGATTAGCTGAGGGTTGTGATCTTAATGCCATTAAATGTGTTGGCACGACTCTCTTTGCCATAGTGAGAAGCAGATGTGGCTGACCGTAACGGCCCTCGGTGATCCATCAGGCCTGGAGTGCGGGGCGTGGGGAACATTATTAGTGTCAATTTGGGGGAGTCTTTTATGGTAGTTGGGGGAAATGCGGCGGGATTGTTTGAAACGTATTTATTTTAGCCGTCGAGCAGGTTAGATGCTGTCGGGGTCTACTGTGGCTCAACCCTCCCCTCTCCCCAACCCTTTCTTGAAATAAGGCCCCTCCCCAACCCCGAAGGCCGGGCCTGATTACTTCCAGAGTTGGAGAGACAACTTAGCAGGCTCTTGTTTCTTGCCGATGTACCTTATTAGTAGCACCTGGCATCATAACCCACTAATGGGAAACAGCACTCTCCTCCTGCGTGGCCAGTGACAAGTAGCCCTGTCAGCCGGAGCTCGCCGTGCGAGGAAGTTCCTATTAGCTTTATGGTCAGGAGAACTTGTCCTGTTCAGGAAATGAATGTTGCCGCTAAAGGTCCGCGGCCCTGACCCTGGCTGCGTAACCTGTGCGGGCCGGGGAGACCCTGCTCAGGATGCTTGGGATTTCAGCCCCTCTCTGGTTCTTGTCATATGTAAAGAGGGAATCATTGTGGTATGTTGCAGCCTTGAACTTTTGATTTATTCAGTGAGGACGACTTAACCGTTTCCATGCCTGGATGGCTGTGCAGTGTCAGAGCTGAGCGTGTGCCTCTGTGGGTGTGTGGAGCCTGGGGGTGGGTGGAGGAGAGACCCCCATGCACGGCTGTGCCCGGGAGGGGGAATTTCAGGGGACGATGATTGGCTGGCTTTTGCACTGCTGTAGTGTCAGAAGTTTCTGGAACTGTTGGCTGCAGACTGGGCAGCTGGGAAGGAGGCGTTGGGTCTGCGGTTGAACCTGGGTTTGAATTTATCCTCTGCCTCTTAGAAGCTCTGTGGCTCCGGCGAGATACCTAACCACCCGCTTCCTCATATCTGACAGGAAGTTCTAATGTGGACTTCATCGTGCTGTCCTGATCTTACCCATGGACGGTTCATTCGGGACATATATAGCCCTGGGGCGGCACGGTCTGTGGCCGGCGTTGAAAGGATGTGCCTCTTTCTTTCTCCCTCATTGTCATATTATTTAAAAAAATTTTTTTAGTGTTTATTTTTGAGAGTGAGGGAGACAGAGCACGAGCAGGGGAGGGGCAGAGAGGGAGAGAGAGGGAGACACAGAGTCTGAAGCAGGCTCCAGACTCTGAGCTGTCTGCACAGAGCCCGACGCGGGGCTCAAACTCACAGACCGTGAGATCATGACCTGAACTGAAGTCGGACGCTCAACCGACTGAGCCACCCACGTGCCCCTGTAATACTGTTTTTAAAAAAGTTGGAAAGGAGGGCCTGTCTCACCTACGGAGACTTCCTTCCTCATCACAGCCTTGGAATCAAAGAAAAATTACCTAGCTGTTCTTCTGCGTGCGAGTAACGTTTGTAAATGTGATGTTTGTGGAGAAGAGCAGGGTTTGACCTGGTTCCCGAGGGAAGTTTTGGCCTGCCTCTTTGAGAGGAGATGTTTGTGAGCCGTCTGGCAAATGGATGAGTTACTTCTGCCTTGGCCTCTGCTGCTGCTTTAGAGGACCCTGGTGACAGAGGAGTGAACCGGCCCAGGGATGATGGGCCTGTGGCGGGGAAGCGGTTGGAGATGATGCCTGCTTTTGGAAGTTTAAAGCAAATCTGTCCCATCTGTCTCTGGCATCATGGACAGTCGCTCCAGGGAAAATAAATTCTTCTCCAGTTGGCGGGCTGGGTGCAGAGAGAAAGGACGGGGAGTGGTCAGCGCATCGAGGCAGCTGATGCTGGGCGGGAGGGCGGGGGGGGGGGGGGCGGCGGAGAGTTTGGAGATGGGGCGCTGGCCCCTTTCGGGGTGTACGTGCCCACGGGAGGCAAGTTCTCTCCTCCATCCTCTGCATGGAAAACCGTGCACGTCTCACGTCTCAAATAAATAGAGGCTCCTGCCCCTCCCGGAGCAGGTGAAGGCTGCTCGGAAGGTGTTTTCACGGAGTAGGGATGGGAAGTGCTCAATGCAGAAGTGAAATCGTGACAGTTGTCCCCTAAATGCTCTGCTAAATTAAGGATTTGCTAACATTTGCGAGTCTACCTCCCTGCATACCCCCACCCCCGGTCCCCTTGGCAGAAGGGATAAAGATGGGACCTAAAAACAATGTGAAGCGCTGCTAAATCGAGCGCCTCTAAAAACATTTTCCTTCCCTTGAAGTTGAGTGTGGAGAGCCAGGGCTGGGCTCGTGAGCACTGCAGACCCATTTAGGGCCCGCGTGCCTGGCCTCTTTCCTCAATCTCCAGCACGATGGTTTTCACTCCCCCTCCCTCCCCTTCCTCCCTTCATAATTATCCACTCTTTTACTTTGTTGGGTCCTGACAGGTACGAGAGTGGGTTCTGTTTTTGTGAGCTGGGTAGCTGCTAAACACTCCCCAACAGCCACGTTCGACGGCTTGGGGGTAGCTGGTGTGGGCCAAACCTTGGCATCCCCTGTTGGAAAAGTGAAAAATATTTCTGTTTGCAGTTAATTTTAGTGGCAGGCAGATCATGTTAACTGGATGTAATTGCTTCCAGATATGGCCGAGGGTTTTGTGTGTTGAGATGAAGGGTCTGGTAAGTGCTCACTTCCTGTGTAAATTAGGCTGTTCCATTCAGTCTTTCATTCTGGCCAGCCCTGGATTCTGTCATTCTCCCTGTTCCCCCTCCCCAGCCTGCAGCCTGGTGTGAGAAGCAGATTGCCCTGTCCCTCTCAATGCGATTCTTTTGTCACTCGGAGCCACTCACCTCTGGGTTCTTGATGTGAGTTTGCCCTTAAAATAATGGGAAGGGTTTCCGAAGATGCCCCCTGGACCTGCTTGTTGCCAGGGAGAGACAGATCTGCAGAGCCACGGGGAGGGAGTGTCTCCTGATTGTGTGGATTATGTCTCAGAGCCCAGAACTCCCGGTTTTCCATGCATTTTTTCCCCCCCTCCACCCTCTGACTCCACTCCCACCTTGGAGAATACGATTCTCTCCCTTTCTGAACAGAGCTCGTTCCAGGGGGTCTGAAGTCCCGGAGAAATGAAGTGTCTGGGGCAGGAAGGAGAAGCCTGCGGTCACAGACAGGAGATCTGTTAGACACGAAGTCGCTGCTACACACACGCACACCTGCCCCTCCCTGCCAGAAAGGGAGAGGAGAATCCATCCAGAAAACCTTCTCCAGGACCCTGCGGTTTCTAGCGTTGCACCCGGGGAGAAGTCATGTTCTCCTAAATTCCGATTTTTGTCCTGTGGCCAGTCCCCCGTTCCCAGTGCTATTTGCATAAGAGGTTGCTGTTTATCTTCCTGTATCAACTCCACTGATAACCCCTGTGGTCTGTTTAACAATATATGAGGAGTAGATTACTCGATAAATGCCAGTTTTCCCAATAGGCAAAGATAAACTGTCGGGGTCAGGGTGAGGGGTGTGTGTGTTAGGAAGGAGGGACCGGGTGGGGAGCCAGGACCCTCTTTCAGATCGGGATGGAGATGTGTGAAAACACCTGACACGGGAAAACAGGTATCTTCTAAAATGCAGCCGCATGTGTCATGCGGCTTATCAGCTTCCTGCCCTCCCCTGCTTTCCTTCTCCTTCATGTGGACATATGCAGAGTCTCTGAGAACATTCCAGTGAGTGGGTTGCCCATGCCCGTGTTAGTACAAGAGGGGAAAGGGGTAGGTGGTTTTTGCTTCTTCGGTTCCTACCCTTTCCTCCCTTAACCCTTTCTTGTTTCGGCAAGCTGTCAGCTGGTAAGCACGTTTTTCCTTGCTGACAGGGTAAATCTGAAATCTTTACTGGGTGGATTTTCCCCACCTGCCCTGCAGTTCCTTCTTCCAGCCAGGGACTCTGTTCTCGAAGAGCCTAGGTGGAAAGCAAACTTCTGACCCCATCACCTAGTCAATAAGCTGTCTGAGAGTCAGACAAAAGAGTTTGGACTGGCTGCTAAAGCCAGGAACCCAGCTGATAGCTTTGTTTTGATGTCCTTGTAATGTTTGCACATCACGGAGGGGGCTGCTTAGAGCAGGGGGTATCTGCTGGGACAGACATACCGGGAGGTTGAAAACAGCTGGCACAAAGTCCGTGCGATGCTGAAGATAGATAGAGCCCAGGAATTGCGAGGCACAGGGCGAGGTTTCCTTACTCAAGGAAGAGGCTGTCCAGGACGTGGCTACGGGTGGTGTTTGTTAGGGACCGTGTGATGATGGGAGGAGCAGAGGCCTTAGGATGAGGTGTCCTGGGTGAAAACCCAGGCTCCAGAATTCACCCTGTGCCTTGAACAGGTGACTTAGCCTTTCTGAGCTCCCATTTCCTTGTTCTGTACAAAGTGAGATCAACACCTTTTAGGTGGTCGTCTGGATAGACCGTGTAAAGTGTGTAGCACAGTGGAGCTTCTTTGTAAATGGGTGCTGTTGTGCTATGAACTAGGCCCTTGAGAAGCCTGCTGTTTTGGCCCAGAGGAGAAACTATGGAGGGAATCCGTGCAATCTTTTGTTTTGGGCACTGCCGAATTGCTGAGAGTCCTAACCCTGTGCCGGCAGCCCGCAGACCAGATAATAAGCTAATGACCTAAGTGAGGTTCTGCTGCTGTTCTAAAGAAGCCTGCAGATCCAGTAAGTGATCACATAATCCTGGGATGTCGCCACAGCCCTAAACACTTTGGAAATCTTCCTTCGGAATCCTTTCCAAGGTCTGTGCCACGTTCTTTTTGCCTTACCCTTTGGGAGAGTAGATGTGACTTTTGGAAGTGGTCAAAATAATTCGATGACAGATCTGGTGAATATTGTGAGTGATGACATTGGATGACTGTGTCTGACTCTGAAGGTAGGTTCTGGAAAGAGTATGCAGAGAATGCTTGTCCGCTCCGCCCCAGGGTGAACGTCAGCCTCGCTTCTTAAGCGGGAGGTGAACAAGGCCAAGGGGCTAGTGATTTCCAACGGCCGTCACCATTTGCCTGGGCCTGGGGCGGATTCCTCTTATTGCTGTGGTGTTTCTGCTTTTGTGGTTTGACCTCCTGTGAGTTTGGGGTCCCAAGAGGCACTTCTGTCATTAGAAAATGTACCACCGTCAGGATATGTAGCTTGGGGTTAGAAAGAATGCATTGGGTTTTGACACTCTAAGGGAGTAGGCCTTGGAGGCTGGTGGCCTGCATTTGCACCCAATCTCTGTTTCTTGGGAAGGCTCTAGAAGGTTAAAGGGGCTTGTGTATTAAATCCCAGCTTGGCACCTGGCCCATCCTCAGCACGCATGAGTCCCCTTCTCTAACGGTCTTATGTGCCCTGAATACCTGGAGAGTGGAGAGAGGCGTTTTCCTTTCCTCTGCCTGAGGGCCACCCCTGGGATTGTCTGTGGGACGTGGGTCTTCAGTGATCTGGCTGTGCAGAGGCCTGGTGTTCAATCCCTCAGCCTCTCTCTCTCTGCATTATTTATAGTAAACCATATTAGAACAGAGTGTTAAAGAGGAAGGATGAGTCATCCCCATTGAAACCATTGACGACATAAATGAAAGCAAAATGCTTACTATGTGTTTTGCACGGTATTTAAGGCCAGGTTGTGCTAATTTGAACACTCCCCAACTGGATCTGCGAAAAGATACATATGTGGGAAAAAAATTCAGGTTTCACTGGAAGTTATTTATTGACAATCCATTTCCGTAGCTGCTTTCCCCGTTTGTTGACTTCAGGTCCATATGCAAATCACGGCCGTCATCCATCCCGATGAGGGAGACTGACTGGCTGATTCACTAGCTGAGGTTTCTTTTCTTCTTTTTGAGGGCTGAGGAATAATAGCGCGAGGGGGAATCTTGAGGGTCCCCGTTCATCCTTCTTGCCACCTGTTGAGGAAGGTTCTCTTAGCACTCTACCGGCCGTACAGGTGTGGGTGGTCACAGAACGTTAGAGCTGGAAGGGCTCGTAAAATCATGTATTATCAACATGCGCATTTAGGGCAGAATAAATAAAGGTCCAGAGAGGCTCTGTGATTTGCCCAAGGCCACACAGCAAGCTGGTGGCCAAACCAGGTCTGGAAGCCATGTCTTTCATTCCCCGCCTGCTTTCATTTTGCCCTCACAAATTTGCCTACCACTCTCCACATCTGCTCCCTGCTTCCCCCAGGGACGAGGTGAGGAGAGAATCTGACTTGAGAGCAGTTTCAAATCTTTGGATGGGCAGGGTGCTGGGTGGATTTCGGCACGGTGACTTGTCTTTTACTCATAACCTCTTTGCTGCTCAGCCTGAGTAGATTACTGTACGTGAGTCCTTTAGATTGACAGGGGATGCACTGTGTGAGGGTTTTTTAGTTAATTAATTTATTTATTACAAAAATTTTTTTTTAATTTACATCCAAATTAGTTAGCATACAGTGCAACAATGATTTCAGGAGTAGATTCCTTAATGCCCCTTACCCATTTAGCCCATCCCCCCTCCCACACCCCCTCCGGTAACCCTCTGTTTGTTCTCCATATTTATGAGTCTCTTCTGTTTTGTCCCCGTCCCTGTTTTTATATTATTTTTGCTTCCCTTCCCTTATGTTCCATCTGTTTTGTCTCAAAATCCTCATAGGAGTGAGGTCATATGACTTTTGTCTTCCTCTGACTAATTTCGCTTAGCATAATACCCTCCAGTTCCATCCACGTAGTTGCATATGGCAAGATTTCATTCTTTTGATTGCCGAGTAATACTCCATTGTGTATATATACCACATCTTCTGTATCCATTCATCCATCGATGGACATTTGGGCTCTTTCCATACTTTGGCTATTGTGGATAGTGCTGCTATAAACATGGGGGTGCCTGTGTCCCTTCGAAACAGCACACCTGTAACCCCTGGATAAATACCTAGTAGTGCAATTGCTGAGTTGTAGGGTAGTTCTATTTTTAATTTTTTGAGGAACCTCCATACCATTTTCCAGAGTGGCTGCACCAGCTTGCATTCCCACCAACAATGCAAAAGAGATCCTCTTTCTCCGCATCCTCACCAACATCTGTTATTGCCTGACTTGTTCATGTTAGCCATTCTGACAGGTGTGAGGTGGTATCTCATTGTGGTTTTGATTTGTATTTCCCTGATGATGAGTGATGTGGAGCATGTTTTCATGTGTCGGTTGGCCATCTGGATGTCTTCTTTGGAGAAGCGTCTATTCATGTCTTTTGCCCATTTCTTCACTGGATTATTTGGTTTTTGGGTGTGGAGTTTGATAACTTCTTTATAGATTTTGGATACTAACCCTTTATCTGACAGGTCGTTTGCAAATATCTTCCTGTGTGAGGGGTTTTAAGATACAAAGATTAATAAGACATGGGACTTGCCCTTGAGAAGCAAGGCAATTATAAAATTGGAGCAGAGGCATTAAAATACTTCATTTGTTTAATTTTTTAAAGTTTATTTATTTTGAGAGAGAGAGAGAGAGAAAGAGAGAGAGAGAGACAACACAAGAGCCAGAGAGGGGCAGAAAGAGAAAGAGAGAATCCCAAGTATGCTTCACCACCTGCGCAGAGCCTGATGGCGGGGCTCGAACTCACAAACTGTGAGACCATAACCTGAGCAGAAACCAAGAGTCGGATGCTTAACTGACTGAGCCACCCAGGCGCCCCTGAGGCATTAAAATACTTTAAACATGTATGTGTGTGTTGATAACTATGATAGAAGGTAGGAAGTGGGAAGATTATATACATCTATAGAAAAAGCAGAGGAAATTTAGAGATGAAATACCTTCTACCTGGAGGGATTCCCTTTAAAAAAAATTTTTTTTAAGTTTATCTTGAGAGAGAGAGAGAGAGATACGGAGGGGCAGAGAGAGAGGGAGAGAGAGAATCCCAAGCATGCTCTGTGCTGTCAGCGCAGAGCCACATGCAGGCCTCAAGCCCATGAACCGTGAGGTCATGACCTGAGCCAAAATCAAGAGCCGGAAGCTCCACCAACTGAGCCACCTAAGTGCCCCGGGATTCACTTGTAATTGAGAAAGTCGGTTGAACACTTACTGTGTGCTGGGCACTGGGCAGGGCCCTGGGAGTTCAGTGATGAGCAAGACAGGACCTCTGCCCTTGGGGGCCTTCCTAATGAGGGAGAGACCCTCAGTCCTGTGAGAAGCTATGAAGTTACAATTGTGAGAAGCGCTCCGATTCCCCGTAAAGTAACTTCCTTTGGCTGGAACGAGGGCGGTGGTACTGGAAGAGGAGGTTGGGGTCAGGGGCGGGGGACTGCTCTCGCCGCCAGGCCAGGGAGGGGCAAAGGCAGCACAGCACGGAGAAGCTCAAAGAACACGGGGGAGACCTGGGTGCGGACCCTCAGGCTGCCAATTGGAAACCATGTGATCGTGGCCACGCGCCCGAGGCTCTGTGACCCGGGGTGTTCTCACCCCTCGAGTGGGGCTGATGTGCGGGATATCGAGTGGGGTGGCCTGAGGATTGCAGATAATGCACTTAACACATCCTGTGTGGTGCCTGGGACAAGGTAGTTGCTTAGTGAATGTGACTGCCGTTTGGTTTTGGACTTCATGCTGGGGCAGTTGGGAGCCTTTGAAGACGTTTGAGGAGGAGTGTGACACGGTGAGAGGTCTCTTCGTGGTACCGTCCACCAAAACTGTATTCTGCTGCCCCTGCTCCCTTCCTGCCCCTGCTCCCTTCCTGCCCCTGCTCCCTTCCTGCCCTCCGCTATGGGCCAGGAAAGCAGTTCAGGGAGTGATCCACTTGTCCTGTGGTGTCTCACACCTGGCACTCCCCCAGGATTTGATGAAATGACATGAAATGGACCTTTCCCACTACTTCTCGCTGGCTGGAGGGCCTGGGAGAGGGAGGTGGACGGAGGGGGGCCTTCAGCTGTCACGGTCAGAGGAAGTGACACCGTGAAGCCGGCCGGCCGGACTGTTATCCGTCTCTCTGGCTCTCTTTTAATAGCAACCCGAATGTGTGAAGTCAGGCTAACCGTCCCGGACCCCTCTTGCCTCCCTGATAGCAAGCGGGGAGACAGCTATCTCTCACGGGCCAGTCTCGGCTGTGGTCGTAGCACTACGCAAGGTCTGCAAACCGACGGTGGCACGGGGAGATAAGGGCTGGCGTTGTGTAACGAGGGGCACGGTCTGTTTGCCCGAGCGGCTCCTGGCCCCTGGTTAACTGCTAACCTCAACGGAGCGGCAGGCCCTTGCTTGGAAGGGCCGTTCCAGGGCCCCTCGCTGGTTCCAGTGATGCCTTTTTGTGGTTGGATAAAGGAAGCTCATGTAGGCCGCCCACAGTGCAGACACGGGCTTGGGCTACGGGTGTTTGGTTGTTTTGTTTTTCTCTTTGTCTTTCTTTAAAAAAAGAGGAGCTGAAGGGGGGGGGGCAGTCTAGCTTGGCGCCTGCCCCGTAACCCAAAACAACATAAAACAAACAGTTCCTAAACCGAAGTTAAAATTCAACAGGCGGTAGAGATGTCCTCCTTCCTTGCTCGACAGCCACCCGCCCCCCCCCCCAGTCCCCCTTGAGGCCAGCTTTAAGAAATTGGGTCTTGGGGACTCTTCGGTCTTGCCTGGAAATTCCTGTCCTGGAACCTTAACACCGCAGCAGCTTTGCTAATATCTCAGCCGGTGGCTGGGTGTAGGAAACAGTGGTGGAAAGAGACTCTGTTTACCTTCTTCCTTCCACCGCCCCCAGATGCTCACTCCCCTTTCAGGACGAATAGGTAAGCCACAGTGCATAGACCCTTCCCTTTAGGGGTGACAGAAAGCAGTGCCCTGACTCCTGGTGTTGCCCTGTCTTGATGGGGGATGGGCCAGAAGGGATTGTTGAGGCCAGCCCCCGTTCTGAGGCCGGCAGGTGCTTCCAGCCACCTCGCCTTCTCCTCAGACCCCCCAGGAGAGGGATACCACTGTTTGCTGAACGGCTAATTCCATTTCCAGAGCCAGAGTGTGCTTAGCATCCCCCGCTAATCCTGCTCCCTAGAGTCACCGAGACTCTGAGCCATAGCCCTCGAGATAGTTGTGAGGTAGCTACAGGTGTTCCCTATTTTTACACCCTGGTTTTCCCTATACCTTGATGTCAGTCCCTCCTACCATTCTCACAGCCCTCTTTCAGATACTTCCAGATTTGTAAGTTTTACATCACTGTTGGATCTGATCACATCAGGGTGATTATATGCCGTGAAAAAACCAGATGGGACTGACCACTCTGGAGAAGAACCAGACTTTCACCTCCATTGTTTGAGAGGTTATGCCTCTATTCATATGTCCTCTGTCTCCCTTCTGTGTTTCCCTGGTGTACTCTTGAAGTCATTTCCCTTGTTCTTGGCTGGCTGCTCCCAGAGATTGCAGGGATTTTTTTTTTTTTTTGGTCGGGGAGGGAATGGGGGGGGGGTGTCAGGAATCTGGGATTGGATGGGAGATGATACCTCTTTGAATATTAGCTTGAATGAATGGTCCTTTGCAGGCCTGCAGGTTGCTCCATGCCCACTGCAGGGTGGTCAGGGGAGGTCAGGGGAGGGAAGGTGGTGATTTAAGAGATTCAGAGGCGGTGGCTTACATCAATTTAACTTATCTGACCTGTTAGTCAGAGGCTGCCCTTCCATCCAAGTACCTAACTAACTTAAAGCAACAGAGAAATGTATAGCATTTCTTTCTTTGCATCAATTATGACTGGCAAATTCATCATTTAGAGGAGGGAAGCTTTGGAACAGAGGTCTGTGGCCAGACTTCATGCTTCCCGGGGTGGCAGGTGTTGGTGTTGGGGGGGAGGGTTGCTGGTAGGTGAGTGATGCCAGGGTCAGGAAGGTGGCCGGGAAGCATCACCCCAGAGCCCTGTGCAGCCACACCAGGTCAGATGCCCTTGTCCCAGAGGAACCCAAGTTAGCAATCCTAGGAACAGGCTTCATCGTTCTGGATCTTCCGGGAATGTTGCTTTCTGGGTTTAAAATGTTTAGACACTGGGTTAGACACTGGGTTAAAGTGTTTAGACTGACTGCTGCTCGGGCACAGTGTCCGGTTAACGAAGGGCTAAACTCTCCATTCCCCTTCTTCCTAAAGCTAGTTACAGATCTGCCCAGGGACAGCCTGCTCTGCCTTCCTGCCTTGGTAAGCAGAGTCTGGAGGGCCTGCTGGAATGATCCATGAGTGAGGATGCTTGTCTGAATGCCAAACCCCTACCATGATGATTCTGTTCTGAAACTGTGCAGGTGTTGGAAGGTGAACAGCGTGTAATGACCCCCCCCAACCCCCCCACCCCAGGAATTCTTCAGAATTTCCGTTTAGGACAAAACCTCTGATAACTTGCTTTTTTATTTGCTGGTTGATCCTAGAGTGGAGGCTGTGGCCCACAGGGAACAGTACCTTTTTTATCCTGGCCCAGGGCACATACCTCAAACTGAAGGATCAGTGAACTTTGATTTTAGCTTTATGTTATGGACTCTGATATTTTTTTTCCTGTTCTATGTCTATTTCACTTAGAAATGTGAATCAAGGGGTGCCTGGTGGCTCAGTCGGTTGAGCGCCTGACTTCGGCTCAGGTCATGATCTTGTGGTTCACGGGTTTGAGCCCCGTGTTGGGCTCTGTGCTCATAGCTCAGAGCCTGGAGCCTGCTTCAGATTCTGTGCCTCCCTGTCTCTGACCCTCCCCAATTCATGCTTTGTCTCTCTCTCTTTCTCCTCAAAAATAAATAAACATTAAAACAAAATTAAAAAAAAATGTCAATCAAGACCCACTACTGGTTTGCCATCCCTAGTTTGAAGCACACCCTGATACAGTGAGGATTTAGCCATGGGTATTCAATTGAAAGAACATTTAGTGAGCACCTACTGTGTGCTAGGTGCTTTGCTAAGTGCTGTTGCGAGGTGGTGCAGAGATATTAATAAATCCCTTTAAGAGCTGATATTGAAACAGAAATGACAAACTTACATGCATTTTGTCTGTGTGTGTGTGTGTGTGTGTGTGTGCGCGCGCGTGTTGGTCCCTGTTCTCAATTATTATGTGAGTGGTGTGCTGGGGGAGCACAGGAGGGGAATTGAATGATTCTGATGGAAGCTTCAGGAGGGCTTCATGGAGGAGGTAGCATTTGGCCAGTCCCTGGAGGATGGCTAGGCTTTGGCCAAGTGGAGACAGGAACTCTCTTTTCTAGCTAGGAGGTGAGCCAACTGTGGCCCTGTCTGAGCGGGGGCAGGGAGCCCACACACAGGGTGGTGTGCCTAAGTGGGGGGATGGGCGTGGGAAGGGCTGGGAGACCAGGCAGGAAAAGACCATGGCATCAAAACCAGGTCATGGAGTGCTTCAAATGCCACGCTAGCGGGGCGCCTGGGTGGTGCAGTCGGTTAAGCGTCCGACTTCAGCCAGGTCACGATCTCGCGGTCCGTGGGTTCGAGCCCCGCGTCAGGCTCTGGGCTGATGGCTCGGAGCCTGGAGCCTGTTTCCGATTCTGTGTCTCCCTCTCTCTCTGCCCCTCCCCCGTTCATGCTCTGTCTCTCTCTGTCCCACAAATAAATAAACGTTGAAAAAAAAATTAAAAAAAAATGCCACGCTAGCAATTCTGGGCATTTGTAAAGCTTTTAGTTGGTTGGAGGTTGGAGAACTGAGATTTTAGTAGAAGACACACGGGGGAGAGTGTGGAGAGGCAGGGGGCGGTGAGGCTGTGCAATTACCCAGAATGCCAGGCTTCTCTGTTGTCATCCGGCCTCTGAAAATTGGGGGATGGGGGAGTGGGGTAGTCAAGAGCTTTGCAGGCATCTTGGATCGGGTGCTTGCTCTTTTCCTGAAGTTCTTCCCCATGGAATCCTGCTCACAGTCCAAACCCCCACTTTGGGGGGAGAGAACGTCCTGCAGAACCCACTGTCCGCGGCATCGAATGGGAACACGTGAGACTTGGTGCACACCTGTCCTGTTTCACATTCGTGCTCTCCCTTTGCAAACATTAAGGGGCAGTGCAAACTCTGAGGAGCCAGGTGGTTTCCAGGGGAGCCCGATTTGCAATGCAGGTGTTTTCCGTTGTTGGTTTTTGCCACAACCCCCACCCCACCGCCAACCTGGGCTGTCCCTCCCTCTCTCCTGGTCTTCCTGTCCCTGCCAGCCTTCAAGACCTCCTCAAGCGAGGCTCCTCTGGGAAGTGTGGTCTTGATCTGGGCACCCCGGTGTCGCCTGTCTTGTCTCCTGTGCACCGTTTGATCATGGCTCTGCTGCCTCGTGACTGACCTGTTTGACCGTTTTGTCTCCCCACCTAAACCAGCAGCACAGGTTCTGTGAGGACGGCGATGGTGGTACATCCACCCTCTCTCCCTGTACTTGCTGGTGTCGTGCCGAGCACGTAGTAGGTGCTCAGGAAACTGCAGCTAAGTGAGCATTGGCCGCATGCTGAGCACTAGGCTCACCTCGACACATTGCATCCTCGGGATGCACCCTAGAGGAGGTGGGTACTAGTAAAAGGAGTACTCGGGTGCTTGCAAAATCTCCTCTCCCCAGCTTTGGACTTTAGGTTCGTTTGCCCCAAGGAGCTCCTTACCCCTCCTACCCTGCAATCCTGCAGGGTAACTGCATTGACGCGCTTCTTTCAACGGGCTCTTGTGGTCTCCTGGTTCTCAAAAGCATTGTACCCTCCTGGACTCACGCACTGATCCCCTTGCCCTCCCCTCCCTGTATTTCCTGAAACTCTTTCCCTAGAGGCAGCATGGTCCCTGGAGCCCTGCGGGATCCACGTTTGAATGCTGACGTCTCCTCTTGCTGAGCGGCGAACGCTTCCGTCCTCGTGGTCTGTTTCCTCACCTGCAAAATGCTGGTAGTTTCTCTTCCTCGCTGACAGATTGTCAGGGTGTTAGTTGATGCTGAACGCGATCCTCTCATCCCATAATGTAGGTGTTTGCTAAGAAGATGTCCTTGCCGTGCCTCCTCTCTCCAGTCTCTTCTTTGGCAGTCTCGTTTCTGGGATCACCTCTCTTGGGGTGACTTCCAGTCTTCCACCTCTGTTTTTTTGCTTGTTTTTTGGTCTTTTTTGTGTCACACGCCTTCCTTTCTAGCTGCCTCTGTGGACATCAGTTCTGACAGAAATTAGACTTTGGTGTCCTCTGTGGCTCCCACCTTTCCTGTGCCTCTCCGGCCCCATCTCTTCACTCTCACTTAACCAGATGGCTGTCTGTCTCCTAAGCAGCCTTCCTGCAGAGTCCCCGCCTCTGGCCTCTGAAGCAGGACTCTGATGATGTTGCTGCCGTGCTCAAAGACCTGCAGTGGCTCTCTAGTACCTCTTCTAGAGAATAGGCTAGAGCGTTCCTAGCTTGGTGTTCAGAGCCTTCACAGATCCTGGGTTCCAGCCACATCTCCGCCCCTCCCCCCAGGGCAGGGACCATCTTTTATGTCTTTGTTACCACCTTTTAGTCCACTGTCCGTGCATGGCCGCTCCGTACCTTTTGCTTCTTTCTTTTCTTCTCTTGCCCTTTCCCTCTCCACGCGTCGCGGCAAGCCCAGAGCTTTTAAGCTGCAGTGTGGATGCTCTCTCCTTCCTTGATACGTTCCGCCGGTTGGAAAGACCGTGTCATCCGTCCTCGGAACTCCCATGCCTGAAGAGGTGTAGGTCAAACCTGATCTTTCATCAGCGCTGCTCCTTTTGACTTCTCCCCCAAGACGCTCTTGAGTGTTTGTGGGCGGGATCTGAGTCCTGTCCGGTAACACGACCATCTGCTTTGTACTCCTTCCTCCCCAGGGTCCTTCGTGGTGCCCGGCACGTGGTAGCCGTTCCGTGCATCCCCTTGGCTTCGTGAACCGGAGGTCGTGTGGTGAACAGCGGTGCTTCCGGGATGCAGGGGTGGGCTGAACTTTCTGTCTCTGCGGTGTGGCGCTCAAGGGTTAACCACCTGAGCGAAGCTGGTAGCGAGGGGGGAGCAGGACGGCAGGCCCAGGCTCAGGTGTTATCAAAGCAGAACTCTCTTTTGGAGCTTTTCTTTTTCAGTCTTTCTTTCTTTTTCTTTCTTTCTCTCTTTCTTTTCTTTTCTTTTCTTTTCTTTTCTTTTCTTTTCTTTCTTTCTTTTCTTTCCTTCCTTCTTTCTTTCTTTCTTTCTTTCTTTCTTTCTTTCTTTCTTTCTTTCTGTCTGTCTGTCTTATCAGTGGAAAATTTGTCCTAATTGGCATCTTTATTACGGCAGGAATAGGCCAGGCAGGCGTGAAGGGCTGGGAGAGTGTGAACACTGTGTGAAGGGAGGTGGCCGGGGGCTGCACACACAATGCCTGATTGTGCAGGCACGGGCATTAATGTCCCACGCCTGTGTTTACCCACCAGGTGACAACGAGCAGGCCAGCCAGGGCCGAGGACCGTGAGCCCCGGCAGCTGGATCCTCTTTCCCCTTCCCTCGCCCTCCGGCGCTGCCGTCTAGGACCCACCCGACTGGGCCACATCCCAGCGAGAAGCAGTCTTTGAGGAAAAGCTGGGGAGCGCTGTGCTGGGCGGAAGGCACGCCTCAAGGGGTGAACACTTCTGATTCCGTAGAGGGGCTCTCTGGTGGCCTCACGGAAGCTGCGAGGAGCGAGTCCTGAGAGCAGGGGCCCAGCCAGGGACTCCTCATTGGCCCCTGCTCGCTGGTTAGTGCAGTGATCCCACCACTGTATTTACTTCCACGCCGTCCCTTCAGTAGGATCAAGAGCCCTTTGAGGGCAGAGGCTGTGTCTTTTTCTTTTCTTCATCGCAGTGCCCAACCTGGCAGGTAGCTCAGGCCATGATCTGTGAGGTATTCAGTGTGGAACTGTGGAGGGCTCGGTGGATTCCTAAGACCCAGGGAGGGGATCCGCCCTCTGCAGACTCCTAGAAACAGTCCCCTCTCCTACTTGAGCTTGGGTGGGAGGCAGGAGGCTGCTGGGTTAGCTTGGTGGGAGGCAGAGGGGATGATGATCTGGCTAACAGTCCTGAAGTCCTGTGTTCTGTGCAGGGTTTGTGACCCTGGCACAGGCAGGAGCTGCGTCTGGAGATGAGTGGGGCAGGGCAGCTCCTCCTCTTTTCCTTCCTCCACACTTTGCAAGGTGCAAATCGCAAGGTATTTGCAATGTAAAGGTGCAGGAGTTCCACAGGCAGCCGGAGGGCAGGTGTGGGTCTGTCTGTAGCTCCCACTCGGGGCCTCCCTGGGGCAGCCGGCCAGGCTCGGGGCAGGAAGTGGCTGATTCTGGATCACTTGGCTGCTCTGGTTTGCTGCTGAGATTGTTCCTGTGATCAAGATCTTAGATCTGGAAGGGGTATTGGGAGGTGATCTCATTTATCTTGCCCTTTCAGGCAGGAAAGGTGGCATGATTTCTCTCAAGCCCATCTCTTGGACAGGTAACTGAGGCTCAGGGTGACAAGTGGCTCTTGCAAGTCATTCCATGTGGCTCCTTATGCTCTTGTCCTCTGTTCCTCGGCAGCTCGTGTTGTGGACGGCTGTGGGAGAGATCCCGTCTTCTGTGGGGTGAGGCCGTTCTCATCACTGAGGTGCCTGAGGCCTGAGAGGGGCAGGAAGACTGTCCGTTATTCCTAGACACCTTAATGCAGGGGGCCGCTGGGAAGGCAGGGTGGCCTCTTGGATTCTGGGTTTCTCTGAGTTGAGGCCTTGGCCTGGTAGACTTTTGGCACTTGGGGAAGCAA
Source organism: Prionailurus bengalensis (assembly GCF_016509475.1). Lineage (NCBI taxonomy): Eukaryota > Metazoa > Chordata > Mammalia > Carnivora > Felidae > Prionailurus > Prionailurus bengalensis. The sequence continues at coordinate 12,040,485 of NC_057346.1, forward strand.
AGTAGGGATGCCTGGCCTAGCCAGAGAGCTGGTCTCCTCTGCGCCAACCCCACATCACAGAAATGCCTGGACTTCTTGGTGGTGACAAGATAGTGTCTGTGTGGTTGAGGGCTCGTCTGGGGCTCGTCCGAGATGTGGGTCAGAACTTCCCGATCTGTGGCTTCCGGGCCCGGGCTTTTTGTCCCTCAATCCTGAAAAACTGATTTTAAAATGTAAAGAAGGACTTGGTTTTCTCGGAGGCCCTGTGGGCCGGCCCTGGGCAGCCACGGAGAGAGTTTCTGCTTTCCCGGCAGGGCCGGCGTGTGTGCCCTGGGGCTGCCCGCCCTAGTAACATCTCCAGCACGTTCTCAGGTCCTTTCTGCCCTTCCCTGCAGCCCTTTTGTCTCTGTGGGAAGCTCAAGAAAACTGTATGTGGCCTTGTTTGTTTCTGCTTCCCGTTTTTCTTCTCCCAAGTTCCAGAGTTTGTCCTCCCAACCCCTGCCCTGCCCAGGGCGGTGGTAGTGAAGTCACAGCGGGTGTGATGGTTACAGCTTCTACCTGGCTGTAGAGGCTGAGGCAATGAACTTTTTTTTTTGTTGTTTTTAGTTTTTTAAAAATGTTTGTTTATTTTTGAGAGAGTGTGAGTGGGGGAGGGGCAGAGAGAGGAGGGGAGAGAGGATCTGAAGGGGGCTCTGAGCTGTCAGCACAGAGCCTGACGTGGGGCTCAAACTCACCAACCGTGAGATCGTGACCTGGGCCAGTCGGACGCTTAACCGACTGAGCCCCCCAGGCACCCCGGCAATGAGTTTTGGATAAAGAATCTTTCACCGTATTGTCACGACATCCCCTGCCACCCCCTCAATGTATTCGGATCCCGAATATATGTGCACGCCAGGGCCGCGCGTGCTGGCTTCTGTGAATGCTGGTGCCAGTGGCTGCGGTGGGTGGCTGAGCCGACCTGGGGGCTTGGCCCGTTTCCTCTGAATCTGTGCTGCTTCTACCCTTCCTCGTGCCTTTTTTTCTTTCTCCGCGTCGTCCCTTCTTTATTTTGTGTGGCCACACCTAGGGTGGTACAGTTCTTGGGTGCTTCTCAGCGCCCCCCACCCCCCCCGGGGACAGTATCTGGGGCCTGTGGTCAAGGGTGGACGCCAGCCTCTGGGCCTTCCCCACCCGCCCCTTCTCCTTGCTTTTGTCCAGTTGGCCGGACAAAGAGAACGGCCCCGAACGGCCTCCCTCCCTCCCCCAAACCAGTCAGGCAGTGGCGTCCGAGATGAGTTTCCTCCGGCCATTTCGCCCAAGTGCTTGAGTGACCCAAAGTCACCGGGACCGGCCAGGCCCCTCCACCTCCTCCTCACCGGCACCCTCAAACCAGCTGGGGCCGCCTCCTTTTGTCTTCCTGCCCCGGGGTGGCCGGTGGGTGCGGGCAGCGGGGCTGAGCAGAGCCTCTGGGGCTCTGTGGACCAGCAGCTCGCTACAGTAGAGTAGGAGGAGGTCTGGGGGCCGGAGGGGCAGGTCAGACAGGCCTCTTTTATTTACAGTACTCTCTTTCACGGCCCCAGTGAAACAGGAGCCCCGAGAGGCTGTCGTGAAAGGGGACTGTGTTTGTGCATTCAGGCCTTCCAAGGCTTGCTACAAAAGGTGGGGGCACCCGGAGCACTGAAGGGGCTTTTTGTCATTGACAGTTTGGCTTGGGGTGGGAGAGGGGCCAGAGAGTGGGGGCCGCTGCCAGGACCGCGAACGTGTGCGGGTTTCTGCGGCTCTCAGCTGCTCCTTAAAACTGAGTTTGTGTCTGGGGTCGACGGGGGGGCGTTTGGTCTTGACCGTCTTCTTTTGTTGGAGCAAAGGATTCCTTTCTCCCGAACGTGTCTCCCGATGGTCCAGTGGTCCTCATGTGAGCTATGGTTGGAGGTAGAACAGAGGGGACCCCATCTGCTCCCTCCCTCTCCTCTCTCCCAAGAGCAATTCCATAGGCAGAGACTGGCTTCCTTTGATCTTTATAGCGGCCTTTTCCTGATTCCTCCTCTCCCTGTATAATCTCTCTGAGACTTAGTTTGGCCATCTCTAAAATGGGGGGAGTGATAGCACCTGCCCAATGTATAGGGTTGTTGTAAGGATCAGGTCAGATAACACATGGGATTGTCTTGCACAGAGTTCTTCCCTTGTAAACTGACCAGGTCGTGGTCCCTTTATGAGTCTGAGGAGCCAAACTGGGGACCCCACTTTGTAGTCCTCCTGTCTTCCTTTTACCCTCCTCTGGCTCTTGGGAATCTTCATACCTGGCACCTTCTCGTCTGCATTACATGATAAAGGGAAAGGAAGTTTTCCAGAAGAACATTCAAAGGATTAAGGTTTCAAGCTGTAGAATACATGAAAACACATACATACCACATACCACACTCAAAAATTGCCCTTTAAAAGCAGATCAGAGGGGCGCCTGGGTGGCTCAGTCGGTTAAGCATCCGACTTCAGCTCAGGTCATGATCTCATGGTTCATGAGTTCAAGCCCCACATCCGCCTGTGTGCTGACAGCTCAGAGCCTAGAGCCTGCTTCAGATTCTATGTCTCCCTCTCTCTCTGCCCCTCCCCTGCTCGCACTCTATCTCTCTTTCTCTCTCAAAAATAAAAATAGGGGCGCCTGGGTGGCGCAGTTGGTTAAGCGTCCGACTTCAGCCAGGTCACGATCTCGCGGTCTGTGAGTTCGAGCCCCACGTCGGGCTCTGGGCTGATGGCTCAGAGCCTGGAGCCTGTTTCTGATTCTGTGTCTCCCTCTCTCTCTGCCCCTCCCCCGTTCATGCTCTGTCTCTCTCTGTCCCAAAAATAAATAAACGTTGAAAAAAAAAAATAAACATAAAAAAAAAAAAAAAGCAGATCAGAAACCATCAGTGCCTGCCCCGCCTTGGTAAATTCTGATCAGCCCCGGCAGTACATTCTTAGTGGACCCACTCTGAGTGCAGATAGGTGTCCCAAGTGTTTTTGCCTCTGCCTTTTAATTTTAGTTTCGAGATTTTATTTTCAGAACCAAAAATCAGGGCCACAGATTAGCACTAGCACAAAATAGTTTTGTTCAAGCCCATCCTAGAGAACCTTGGGGCCACTAGACGCCCTGGGTGGTTTGCGCTATGGAGAAGTGAACAGCTCACGGGTGGGGTTGCGGCCTTCAGCTACCGAGGGGCCGTCTTCCTGTCTGACTTTTGTTCTCTGGCTCCCCCCCACCCCCACTTCCTCCCTCACGCTTAATCACTGCTGCTCCCAAAGGGGATCCCCTCTGTCTTCCTTGTTCGTGTTCCAGAGACGTGGTTGATAAGCAGCAGGACAAGAGGAAGGGAAAGGACACCTGGAAGGAGGTGAATGAAAGGCCTAATGGTAGAGGGTTAGCGGTGGAGTGTTGATGGTGGGGCACTGATGGCAGAGTGTTGATGGGAGACCATGGGCTTGAAATGTAGAATTAGAACCTCAGAAAAACCTCTTTACCATGTACTCAGGCCCTTTCTGTGTCCTGTCCCACCAGCAGGAGGGATCTTATTTCTACCACTTAACTCATGTCCATTTTCTAGATGGTTTATTGAAAAGGCATCACGCTAGCACTTTGGAACGATACATCATATGCTAGGATTGACTGGTTCTGGATGGTTCTTGTGTCGTCAAGAGGCACATTTCCTTTCTGCATTTGTTTGTTTGGAGTAGTGATGACATCGTTGGTTCAGATTGTTAGCTCCTCTCTGGTTTAACTCTTCAATGTAGTACCTTAATGGTATTTTATTTTTGGACTTGTCACTAGAAGAAAACCAAACCTGTTGGTCCACTAACAGTCTGAGACGTTGGTTCATTTATGCATCAGGATATTGAAAGAAGCTTTGTGGAAAGGTTTCCTCTCCCCCCTTAGTGAGAGTGTGGCCTACCCCGTGGATTGCAGTGCTGTGGCTGCTGGTCACCCAGCTTCTGGGGGTCAGTGGGAAACTTGGGCATGTGGACAGTAGGAAGGAGGTGTGGTCGCCTCGAGAGAGAGCCATTGCTGCTCAGGAAGTTTCTGTGTGGGCCCCAGCCTGACTGCTACGAGTCTGTGTGGTGCTTTTGTGTGGATTAGAAAAGGCGCCCCATTCTTGCAGGAGGGTGCAGCTCCTACTAGGACCCATGACTTGGTGAAGTGGATGGCACTGGATTTCAAACCTGCTTCCCCTCAGTCAGTGCACAAGGTCCCTGGCGCCAGGGGGCTTCAGTGGTTGGAGGGGTCCTAGAACGCAGGCTGTTTGGACGAACTGCTTTGGGCCATCACCTCACTGAGCATCTGTGGGGGAGAGCAAGAGTTGCCAAAGGCCAAGGCCTCCAGGGATCTGTTTCACTGATCCCTTGACCAGCCTGTGTGCCCCCTTAGCCAAGAGCTTCCCGGGCACTGCACCCACAGCACCAGGCTCAATTCTGTAGAAGTGGGTGAGGGCGCCTGTCTGCATGTCTCCCGGCATCCCTAAAGCTGCCAGAAGTGTGAGGTGGGGTTTATGGGATCCTTCTAGCATGAGTGTCTCTTGGGATCAGGGCCAAGGGAAACAGCATGAAAGGGTAGGAGTGGCAGAGAAGGTGGGCGCACCTGTACACGCTCCACGCTCAGTGTCCCTGCATTGTGGGGTTCAGCTTGGGAAAACACAACCTCTCACCAGCCAGTTTCTTCCACGTAGATAGGGAGCAGGGAGAGAGACCAGTTAACAAGGCAGCATTTAGCCCTCTGCAAGAAGATCGGATTCTTTCGCCCCTTTCCTTGGAGCTCAGTTCCCCGTGGCTCGGCTGTTTAAAAGCAACCACTAGGCATAGGCCTGCGGGAGACAATATGCCTGAGGTCACTTTAGCCCCAGAACACTTGGGCACTGTGTTGACAAGACTCTAAAGTGCCCACGGTAAGTAGACCAGGGCCTGAGAATAATTTCCATTTAACTAATTATTATTCTTACCGCAACAGATTTGAAATCTATTTAACTTTTCAGGGTCCCATAGCCTTTTAAATGTTTCGAGTGTATTCTCTCTGATAGGTTACCTTTTCTCTCCCTGTAGGCTATAATTAGTGTCCTTTACACCAAATTGGCTTAGAATTGGATGTAGAGAAGATAAGAATCAAATTACCAGTATTTATCTTGTAAATTCCAAAAGATCGACTGAAGACACTGTATTTAAAAAAAAAAAAAGGGAGTTGGAAAGAAAAGTTTATTCTATGAAAAAGTAAATTTCTCATGGTCTGAGCATCCCAGGGCCATTTTAATATTAAAGCTGCAAGTTTCTCTTGAAGGAACCTAAAATTGCCTTTTCCTTGTCTCAGTTTTTATTTCCAGAGGAGCTTCTGAAATACGTGCCAGGCTTTGGATGGTGGAGGGCTGATGTGGTCCAGAGTTTCCATTAAAATTTGGAGGTTTTCGGATTATCTATGATTTCTGATTTTGTGGTAGGACATAAACCTCTAAATATGCCTATCTGAAAGATACACATGCAATTTTTTATCTTGGCATTTTAAGTTATTAAGCTTTTGAGGAGATGGGAGAACAGATCTCCATGACTCCTGCATGCTTGCATGTCTCAAAATATCAGCGTGCTAGTTTCCACGGGCTGTCTGGTCCAGTAAATGCCCAGCAGGTTTAAATAAGGTCTGCTTGAAAAATATGCTTGTGTTTTTAACACTGTTGGCTCGTAAAGGTGCCAGGAGGTAATGACATGTTAAGATCGTTCATTAAGCTGTTCACCCGCATTGCCTGTACCTGACAACTCCTTCGTTTTCTTTTCTTTTTTTTTTTTAAGTTTATTTTATTTATTTTGAGAGAGAGAGAGAGTGAGTGAGTGCAAGCCAGGCAGAGAATCCCAAGCAGGCTCCATGCTGTCAGCGCAGAGCCTGAGACGGTGCCTCGATCCCATGAACTGTGAGATCATGACCTGAGCTGAAATCAAGAGTTGGACCCTCAACCGACTGTGTCACTCAGGCGCCTCCTGAGTCCTTCTTTTCTAAGGCACACTTCTGGTCCAGACTCTTACCTGCATCAGGTGAGGAAGTGGGGGGTTTTGGCTGCAGCCCCGGCTAGAGGCAGGGTAGGGGATGCTTGGCACTTCACGGGCACTTTGGTGACCACATATATATATACTCTCCATGCGCCTTTCTGCTTCGGCAACGTTGTTGACTAGTTTTCCAGTTCTCATTCTCTCTTTTTTTCTCTTGTGGTTCTGATGGAGGTGTTGGATGCCAAAGCACAAGTGATGGATTTATTTCAAAAACAAAAATGTATTTTGTGGAGTGCCTGGATGGCTCAGTTGCAAGAACGTGTGACTCTTGATCTCAGGGTCATGAGTTTGAGCCCCGTGTTGGGTGTAGAGGTTACTAAAAACAAAACAAAACAAAACTCAAAAAAAAAAAGTATTTTGTGAGACTTTCCCTTTCTTTTTAAATTATTAGCGTTTGTTTATTTTTTTTTTTAAAATTTTTTTTTCAACGTTTATTTATTTTTGGGACGGAGAGAGACAGAGCATGAACGGGGGAGGGGCAGAGAGAGAGGGAGACACACAGAATCAGAAACAGGCTCCAGGCTCTGAGCCATCAGCCCAGAGTCTGACGCGGGGCTCGAACTCACGGACCGCGAGATCGTGACCTGGCTGAAGTCGGACGCTTAACCGACTGCGCCACCCAGGCGCCCCAGCGTTTGTTTATTTTTTGAGAGAGAGCGAGAGTGAGGCTCGTGAGTGGGGGAGGGGCAGAGAGAGAGAGAGAGAGAGAGAGAGAGAGAGGGAAACACAGAATTTGAAGTGGTCTCCAGGCTCTGAGCTGTCAGCACAGATCCCGACGAGGGACTCAAGCCCACAAGCGGTGAGATCATGACCTGAGCCGAAGTCGGATGCTTAACCGACTGAGCCACCGGGGCGCCCCAAGCCATTCCCCTTCTGACTGTGTATCCAAGAGAATTGAAAGCAGGGATTTAACCAGGTAACTTGCACATCCACGTTCATCCAGCATTCCTCACAACAGAAAGGTAGAAAACAACCCAGATGCCCGTAGGTAGGTGAATGGATCGATAAAAATGTGGTGGATACACAGAATGGAGTATTACTCAGCCTCAGAAAGGAACGAAGTTCTGACAGACTCATGCTACAACGTGGATGAACCTTGAGGACATCATGCTGGGTGAAGTAAGTTAGACATTAGCGGATAGGTAGTGTCCTGCTTCTGAGAAGCCGGTTCAGAGACACAGTAGAACAGAGGTAACCAAGGAGCTGAGGGGAGGGAAACGGAGTCCATGTTTTAAGGGCGTTTGGGAGGAGGAAATGGTCCTGTGGGTGGATGGATGGATGCATGATGCTGTGAATGTGCTTATTGCCGCTGAACTACACACTTAAATAGGGCTAAAATCGTGCATTTTATGTTCTTTTTTACCACGGTAAGAAAATGTATTTGATGTTAATTGCCATACCTGGCATTGGAGACAAAATTTCTTGGAAAATACTTAGACCATTATACTATTAAAAATCCTTGCAGGGGCTCAGCTGGTTGAGCATCCAACTCTTGACTTTGGCTCAGATCACGGTCTCATGGTTTCGTAGGTTTGAGTTCCGTGTTGGGCTCTGTGTTGAGTGTGGAGCCTGCTTGGGATTCTCTCTCCCTCTCTCTCTCTCTGCCCTTCCCCTGCTCGCACCTTGTCTCTCTCAAAATAAAATAAGAAATTAAAAACAAAAATCCTTTGCTGAGTAAAAACAACCACGTGTTAGCCTGTATGCAGTCTTGATTGAGTATCAGTGGTCAACCTAGCCTTCCCATTCAATCATCATCATGGTTATTTGCTAGGTGAGGTTATTTCTATCGGATGCCTCCTGTAAGGTGATAGGATTACTGATTGGGGTCCTGTGTTTTTATTACTCCTGTGATTCTAAGTCTCCTCCTTTCTGGCTCTGGAACTTTTTTCTCTCGTTGACCACTTTCCATGGGTGATCCTGAGGAAAATCTTCCACTCTTGATTTTTTTTTCTAACTAAATAATTTTTTAAAAATGTCTGTGGCTTTCCAACACAGGGAGGTTTCAGTGAGGAAGGAAATTCATTCCCAGTTTTCAGAATTCCTGAAACTCCCGGAAGAGGAGTTTTGTGTTTTCCGACTTGGTGCCCATGTGTTTGTGCTCTGGGGCCCTGTGACAGGCGCGCATGCAGCCACAGATTCTGTGAGCTTCTGAAGAGCAACTTTTCTGGCCCTTCTTCCCTTCCTCTTAGTATGGTTTTAATTAATTAAAAAATTATTTTGTTATTTTATTTCTTTTTGAGAAAGAGAGAGAGAGAGAGACAAAGCGCAAGTAGGGGAAGAACAGAGAGAGAGGGAGACACAGAATCCGAAGCAGGCTCCAGATTGACACGGGGCTCGAACTCTCACGGACCATGAGATCATGCGTGGCCTGGGCTGAAGTCGGATGCTTAACCGACTGAGCCACCCAGGCGCCCCAGTTTGGTTTTAATTTAAATGAAAATTTAAAAACTCCTAAGGAAATTGAAAGGGGAACTCGGTGCCCAAGTCCGTCGGAATTTCAAGAAAAGCACAGAAGTTCTGGAAATGGAAGTTTCCTCTACCCGGTGGTGTCATTGCTGCCAGCAGCCTCGCTCTGTGCTTCTGAGGGTTTGATGGCCAGCATCTGAAGGTACGGGCCATATATATAGTGCCGGGCGTGTGGGCACGTTGGCGCTGATCTGAAAAAGCTTAACTTTGGCATTTCTAGGTTTATTTTAAACCTACAACCTTTAACGCCAGACACAGAGCTGCCTTCCCACTTAATGTAGCCATACATTGATTGCTTTTAATTAGTGTTGGATCTTTTTTGGTGTTTTGCAGCTTGGGATATATAAAAAGTCTGATTTAAATATAAAAAAAAAAAAAGAAAAGAAAAAAAAGAAAACTTGAGACATTGTCACGGGTGCCGCAGAAACCAGCACGGGAGCTTTTGAAATCCTAACCTCCCCGTCCTCTTTATTTTCATCTTGGGTTGGGTGGGCCGAGAACCAAGTGAAAAAAAGTCCCGTTTGACCCACGTCCCGGACGGAGGTAATTTTCTTGCAGTGTTTTGGCAGAAGGGAAACGTCTGTATTTAAAATAACGAGGGTGGCGAGCTGGGTTTCCATCGCGTAAACGATAGTTGCTGCAGATCAGTAGTACCAGCAGAGTAACGGGCTCTGGGCTCAGGCCGAGAGGGCTGGGGTCGGGCTCTGGGGTTCAGCAGTTAGGCAATGCCAGTGCGCGCTTGTGGTTTCCAGCCCAGAATGCCTCCTGCTTTGCTTGCACGTCGCCACCCCTGGTGGGAGGCCTCCACGCCACTGTCGAGTTCTACAGTAAATATTTCAGACATCCTGGGCCCTGCTCCCCTTTCCCTGCAGTAAATTACATATTAAAGTAGCCTGGTAACTGAGCACCGGTTGCCGTGAGATAAGGGCTAGGAAATCAATATGTTTGCCATGTGGCTGCTTGTTTATGACACCTGCTTCTGGAACAGTTGAGCAATGTTCTGTTTGTCAAGGCTGCATTTCAGAAGCTTGTATCCTAAAACAACCGCGATCTTACTGGGGAGAGAGTAGTGCTACAGCAGATATTGATTGGACTTCTCTAAGTATGGAATTGCACTCTAAACAGTGGTCTCACAGCCTGTGATCCCCCCTCCCACCACTGTTGGAAAGAGGGAGGAGGAGGAGGTAGATACTCTGAACATATGTATCATAAATCTATTTTATAACGCCTCCGATGTGGTCAGTTAAAAGGAGGAGTGCGGCTTATAATAAGGAAGTGTAGGTGGTGTTCAGATTTATCTGTTCTTTGTCTACCTGGCTCATACCAGTTTCGTTCTCTCCCAACTCCAGGTCCTCCCCGATAGGTGCTTTTCCAAGAGCAGCAAAGGCAACGAGAAACATAGCTATAGCTGTTGGTAAATAAACATTTTAACCTAAGTCTCCAGGGTGGTTTTATTTTAACTAATGGGTGATAACTGTTGTCTTATGATCCTGCCTGCTGGTGAGTCAATGGGCCTTAGGGGCTATGCGGTGTCAACTCAGGCCAGTGAAAGACTGTGTGTGTGTGTGTGTGTGTGTGTGTGTGTGTGTGTGTTGGAGGGTGAGGGGGCGTATGGGGGAGTCATCTTTGGAGACAGCAGGGAGACCACCTGCTTCATTTGGCCTCCCATTTTGGAAAAGAGCATCCGCGATGCAACTTCTTTCCTTGCCTTCGGGATGCAGTAGAATGAATAAATTTTCAAATGAATTTGGTATTGTGTTGGTGTCCTTGGGGTACCAGGAGCACACGCCCTCCCAGTGTTTTTGCACCTTTCTAGGAATTATTCCGCTGCCTCCACCCCGTCAGTGTTCGTGACTTGCAGTGGACGCACACAGAAACAGTTCTTCTTGCCAAAAAGTGAGTTAAGGGTTTAGGAAGAAACACGAGCCCCCTCGTCGAGCACTCCAGAGGCCGCCGTGTCTGGGCTCCTGCCATGTTGCCCTGTACTGGGGAGACGATCTCTTAATGATGCTAATATATTCGGAGATCTGATTTTCCTTTGTGTGTTTCTAAACCCAGATTGTCAGGTTCTCCTTAATTGCTAGTGGCAAAATGTTACTTTGCTTTCTGTTTTCCATGTGATAGTAAGTGGCTTATCCAGTCATCTCTCCCTGCGCATGTTCAGCCCAGGCAGATGTAAAACTGGCTGGAAGTGGCTGGAAGGAGGGCTTGGTGAGCTGAGTTGTACCAATCCCAGTCCAGGGCAGCCGAAGCTGTGTCTGCATGGCTGATGGAGAGAGTAGTGATAACAGGCATTCAGGGCAAAAATCTGTTTCCTGCCATCCCCCACACCCTATTCTTCAGTAATGCAGTTGACCCTCTGAACAGTACAGAAGTGAGGGGTGCCAACCGCCCCCCCCACCCCCTCCCTGTGGTCAAAAATCCATATGGACTTTTGACTTCCCAACAACTTAACTCATAGCGTATTGTTGACCGGAAGCCCACATAAACAGCTGATGAACACATGTTCTGTGTGTTACATGTATTGCATACGGTGTTCTTATAATCAAGTCAGCTAGAGAAGAGAAAATAGTAAGGAAATCTTAGGGAAGAGAAAATACCTGGGCCATACTGTAAAAAAAAAAAAAAATCTGTGTTGTTCAAGGGTCAGCACACAGTAGACATGACAGGTGACCTATTTTGAGGAGGCTAGTCTGTAGGTATTTGATGTATATTCAGTTTTTGTGATCCTGGTCTGGCTGGATGACAAAAATGTCTGAGGGGTGCCTCGGTGGCTTAGTAGGTTGAGCGTCTGACTTCGGCTCAGGTCATGATCTTGCTGTCGTGAGTTTGAGCCCCGTGTCGGGCTCTGTGCTGACAGCTCAGAGCCTGGAGCCTGCTTCGGATTCTGTGTCTCCCTCTCTCTCTGCCTCTCCCCTGCTTCCTCTCCCTCTGTTTCTCTCTCTTTCAAAAAAAAAAAAAATTAAAAAAAGGTCTTAAGTTGAGACCAGTTCAAGTATTTCATCCTTCTCGTTGGGAGAGTATGGTCATACAGCAGGGTACGAATTCCAGGGTGTGGGTGAGCTGGCCTCTCTCCTCTTGAGTTTACTCAGCCACAGATGGAAATGGGTGAAATGGAATTCGGACCTTTCCAGTTATTTTAGTTTTCTGGGAGATTTTTAATCCTCACACAGTGCTGAGAACTGCAGTGACTCTGACCTTTCTGACAGACTTTTGTGAGATAGGGCGAATCTACCTTTACGAAATGATTAACCTTTTATAAGACTGGGATAATTATAAACTTAGGCCAGACAGCGGCTGTCAGATTCCTGGCTTTGAAAGTTCAGGTATTTATTGCTTTCACAAAACTGAAGGCTGGCTTGGGAATCCAGAAGGCCCCCTGGGTTGGCGGGAGCCCCTAGAGGAGTTGTTAATGAGGAGGTGGTCTTGTGAGCTGGCATCTTGGGTCTAGAGGCGCCCTTAGGGCCAGAACACTGCAATCTGCTTTGCTCTTTGTTTGTTTTGGACAGTTACCTCCTCCTGTAAAGGGATTTGGGATATTCATTCATTTATGACCCATCCCTTTCTATGTTCTCCAGTTCAGCATTGGCGGTCTTTGGGACCATACCGGCACGTTTTCCTCCCCTGCTTCATTTGTTTCACTGGTTTTACTTGAGGGATTCGTTGGAAACTTGAGGGCAACATGATATGGTATGGTGGAAAGAACCCAAGTTCTGGAGTCAAGACAGACCTAGATTGAGAGCTTGGGCACTTTTTATTTTTATTTTTATTTATTTATTTATTTATTTATTTATTTTTTAAAATTTTTTTTTAACGTTTATTTATTTTTGAGACAGAGAGAGACAGAGATGAACGGGGGAGGGTCAGAGAGAGGGAGACACAGAATCTGAAACAGGCTCCAGGCTCTGAGCTGTCAGCACAGAGACCGACGCGGGACTCGAACCCACGGACCGCGAGATCGTGACCTGGCTGAAGTCGGACGCTTAACCGACTGCGCCACCCAGGCGCCCCTATTTTTATTTTTTTAATGTTTATTTATTGGGAGAGACAGAGAGGAGGGGGGAAGGAGCAGAGAGAGAGGGGGAGAGAAAGAATCCCAAGTAGGCTCTGTGCCAACAGTACATAGCCGGATATGGGGCTCAAACTCACAAACCATGGTATCCTGAGGACTTGAGCCGAAATCAGGGGTTGGTTGCTCAACTGACTGAGCCACCCAGGTGTCCCTTGGGCACTTTTTATATTATATGTCCTTAGACCGATCACTTACTGTGCAGATCAGAGGAGAAAAACATACGTAGATGTCTTTCCTACTATTGTTGTGCCCAATGAATGTCAGTTCCTGTGTGCTCCTTTCTCTTAGGCCAGAGGACCTGCTTTCATTTCTTCGTATTTTTCATGTCCCTGCACACAGTGGAGATGCATTCAAATATCTTTGGCTCAGTTTTTAGAAAGTTTATTTATTTTTGAGAGACAGAATGTGTGTGGGGAAGTGGGGGAGGGGCAGAGAGAGAGGGAGAGAATCCCAAGCAGTCTTCACACTGTCACTTTGGATCCTGACATGGGGCTGGAACTCACGAACCTCGAGATCATTACCTGAGCCGAAATCAAGAGTCAGTTGCTTAATGGACTGAGCCACGCACATGCCCCTGTGGCACATTTTTATGTACATCAGGGTGGTGATAAAGGAACTGGTGGCATCCCAACTGGGTAAGATTTTTAACCATGGTTTTTGGTTTCTCTTCCTTATTAAAAAAATTTTTTTTTCATGTCTATTTATTTTCGAGAGAGAGAGAGAGAGACAACAGTGCGAGCAGGGGAGGGGCAGAGAGAGAGGGAGACGGAATCCGAAGCAGGCTCCAGGCTCTGAGCTGTCAGCACAGAGCCGGTCGTGGGGCTCAAACTCATGAACCGCAAGATCATGACCTGAGCCGAAGTCAGTGATTAACCGACTGAGCCACCCAGGCACCCTGGTTTCTCTTCCTTATGCAATCAGGGGCTGCTATAGGGGATAGAAGTCCTCGATAGAGTCACATTTTCCCTTGCCTTTTGGCCTCAGCATCAGGGACCTCCTTTTTTTTCTTTTTTGGTTGGGTGGTCTGTGTCCAGCTCTGTTGTGGGTCTTGCCTGGCATGTTGGGGTTGGCATTGCATACCATCAATGGTGGCTGGGATGTCCTCCTTCACAGACCTCGGAGGCGCAAGCCTCAGCTGCTTCTCCCTGCAGACTCTCTCTCTGTTGCAATTTCCCTTTCCAGGAAAAAAAAAAATTCCTTAAAAAGTGCTTTGGGAAAGCTTTCTCATTGTGGCCGTAAGGCCATGGTGAGCCGTGGGCAGCCAAGTTTGGGTTTGAATCTCCCTGGGGTTTGAGGCTGCTGAACTGCTATTCCTAACGTGCTCTTGCCTTTTTATGCATGGACCGTCCTTGGGATCCTTGGTGAATTTTTCACTCTGGGGTTTTTAGGAGAAAGGTTTGTCATTCGTCATCACGCTCCTCATCCATCACAGTTGCAGTAAGAGTGGTGAGAAGGAAAAGGTGGAATCAGTTGTTCAAATTTTTCTTTCTTCTAGGTAAGTAAGTCTCCCCACCCAGCCCCCATCTTTCTGGAAATGAAACCGTTGGGAAACGTTTGGACTGGTGCCTCTGGGATGATCTTGGCATACGTAGGAAGAGGGATGCTTTTTGTTGATAGCCCTGGGGTTGGTCCTGTACCCCTGAGGTGTGGTTTAGCCAGAGGTGAACAGGCATTTAATTATTTATGGGGTGCCTGGAGAATTCTATGGGCAGGAGAGCCTAGGGCAATTCCAGAAAAAAAAAAAGGCCAATCCTGGAGCTTTTCTAGCTGCTTCCTTCTTGGGCTTGAAGGCTTTGCTTCCTGCCATGGATCATAGCCCCCAGTGCCATCCGAGTGTCAGGTGGGGACAGAAGTGTTAGCTGACGTCCTTCCTTGGCATGTGCCGTGTTAACCGATCCGCTCAAATGTGGCTGCCTTTCAGACCATTCTGTCTTGCTCCTCTCAGCTGCTGGGAACATTAAAGGGCCTTATTTGAAGGCAAGCATTACAGTGTCAATGATGCTGAAACAGGAGGCACTGCTTTACTGATGTAAAACGGCGCTTGGTTGCATTGATAATTATTCCTGCTTCAGCCACAACACTGATTATTGAGGTTAAGATGTAGGGGCGAGAGAGCCTTGAGGTCATCAGGAGCATTGTCCTGCCTTTAGGCCAGGCCCTGTGTGGAAGGAAGGAGGGAGTGGACTGGATTGTGTGGGGAGGGAAATTAAATAATGGTTGGAATGCAGGAGGCAGACCCTCACCCCCAGCCTGAGACAGACCAAAGCACCATTAACTCGGTGATGGGCACAGAGGGTGGGGACTGCCTAGGGGCTGCGGGTTGGCTGAGTATTCTGCTTAAACACACTTCCACCCCATGCTGCCCCCCCCCCCCCCCGTCTGTTTTTTAACGTGTGTACCGTCTGGTAGGAACCGAAGAGGTTTGGCTTTTTTTTTTTTTTTTAACTTTGGAACATAAAAGTCTCTGCTTGCATTTGTGTTTTGGTAACCACATGTAACAGCGGTGGAATCTTTCTTCCCTTTGCTTTCTCTGAACTTTCCAGAGAGTGGGCCCCTATCTCTCGGGGGATTAACTCCTTGTGGCCCCCATGTCGTTGGTGCACCCCCACCCTGCGTCAGCATCTAACTCTCTGTACACAGGATGTTTTCTGTAGCCCTTATCAGATGGTTTCGGAGATGCAGGGTGGAGATAGTGGTAACGTTTAACCCATCCTGAATTCCTTTCATGAGCTGGGGCCCAAGGTGAGCTCAGCTGCAGAACAGAGGGAGGGCTTGGCTAGAGCCCCTGATGCTGGGCTTCCTATATCAAAGGGAGGCGTGGAGGCCTGCGGTAGGGTGCACAAAGGAGCTTCATTTCGGTGGCTTATTTAACACCCCTCCCTGACACCAGTGTGTGGGTTTAGAGCCCGAGGAATCAAAGAGAAATTGAACAAACGATTCTTTCTTGTGTGTGGGCTCAGTAATCGAATTTGTGGGATATCCACACCAGTTCTCTCCTCCTTCCTTCCCCAGCATTTTGGTCGAGGTGCCGGGTTTGAACACTTGCCGAGTGTGGGTTCTGGAAGGGAGCTGAGGCCAGCTCAGGCGTCTCTGAGGCAGCCCTTTTCCGTAGTGATGCATTTGGATTATGTAGAGGTTTAAACGATTGCGTTTATCCCCGGTTGAACGGGCGGCATGGACAGCTGGGAACTGACCAGGTTCTACTCTTCATTCGGCCCTACTGGAGTTCCTACTTTCAAGGCAGAAAAGATGGAAACAGAATAGGGAGTGGCTTAACACAGCTTTGTGAGTAACTAGCAAACATGTGCCAGCCTGTATGTGGCGCCTGCTACCTGGGCAAGGACATCCAGCACCCCAGATTTGGGCATTTCTCCTTCGGAGGGCCGCCCATCTCTCCTTAGCCTTTTCTTCCCTTCTGCCCCCCTTTCTGCAGCAGGAAGGGAAAGGAAAATGCCCCAGAACAGCCACGGTCAGCTGTGTCCCCAGGAGGCTCCGTGTTACCAGGGCAGAGGGTGAGCGGGGACAGAAGAGTGGATTGGTGCTGTGTTGTTGTGGTTTGCTGACAATTCTCCAGATTGCTCTGGCTATGACTGTCAAATTCAGTGAAGGGATGGGCCTTCTGGAAGCCAAGAGGTAGGAGGTCTTGTGGCCTGGAAACCACCAGGCCCGGGCCCTGGGAGCAACTCACCGTGGCACTGGTCCCACCTGCTTCCGAAAGAGAGAACGTCTTTCTAGAGTCTGCATCACGTGTCCGCTGGAGAACCACCCTGCTGAACAGACATTGACTAATTTTTGCTCTCCTTCCGGCTGACATCAAGGAGAAAGGTCGTGCCTCTTATCATTGGGACATTCTTGTAGGGCACAGAGTAATCTCCACCACTTTGAGTAACGGGACTGAGTCCATTTGGGCATCAGAAGGGGACTTTGTCATTAGGGTTTTCTCTGAGATCACGGTTGGTTATCATACCACCAATCATCCTTGGTTTTTTTCTGACCCATTTTGCCAGGGGAGCTACCGACTTGACCCACAGCCGTCCTCCCACCTGGGGAAGACCCGTTTGTAAAAACTTAGACCATCGGTGTTTTGGTGTTTTGGCACCTGCTAGGTGGATACAGCAGTACGTTTAGGAAGTTCCTTCTGACATCTGATCTTTCTCTTGTTGTAATCTGAATATACCCCTCTGATTCTTGCAACAAGCCTGTGAGCTGGGGCTGGCTGGACAGCCCCAAACTCAGAATTAATTCTCTTGGGTGGAACCGTGGGTGTGGCTGTTTTTAGGTGGAGGTGACAAAAAAAGAGGTGTGGTATATGTTTTGGTTTCAGGCTAGCCAGAGAGCTGGCCTCTCTGAGTTCTCTTGTTTGTTTATAAAGTGTGCTTGAATGAGGTTCTTTCCTTCTCCCAGCCTGACAGTCTCCTAGGTAAACTTAGAAGGAAGACAGATACTTCTCAAACTGTCACCGTGGGTGCCATAAAAGAGACATTTGGACAGTGGTGCCGGGAAGATCCTTGTCTTTGCTCCGTGTTAATACGAAGGGATTGGGGTAGCCCTGATCACCAGGGGAAGGCGGTTTTTCTTCATTTAGCTTTTAATTGCTTTCTTTCACTTTTATGTATAAAAGATTGTCCATTTAATTAACTCAAGAATGCAATTTCAAAAACACTAATGCTTTACACATGATGGCTTTTAAAATAAAAGTAGCATTCTAATATTGCATAATGTTTTCCTATTCCCCCACTCCTCTCCGCCCCCGCCCACCACCCCTCCAGTCTGTATTAACCTTTAGCAGCCAAGCGTTGTTTGGAGGAAAATGCTGGTCTTGATGGTGAGTCTGCCTTGCCTTCTCTTTCCACTCTCCACAGTGATAGGGCGGCCACTCCTTTCTGAAATGTCACTTCCATGAAGAGGAGGTGGCTTTATTTACCCTCTTTAGGGGTCACGGGGCCTCTGGTCTTGTTGTTCCCTTAAAAATAATTATGGTGGAGGGGCGCCTGGGTGACTCAGTCGAATGAACATCCGACTCTTGATTTTGGCTGAGGTCATGATCTCGCGGTTCATGGGATCGAGTCCCAAGTCAGGCTCCTTGCTGATAGCGAGGATCCTGCTTGCGCTTCTCTCTCTCTCTCTCTCTCTCTCTCTCTCTCTCTCTCTCTCTCTACCTGTCTATGTCTCTACCTCTCTCTCTCTCTCTCTCTCTCAAAAATAAATAAACAAGTTTAAAAAAAACCCAATTGTGGTGGGTTGGATGGGAAAATGGGAAAGAAAATAAAACCCTGGTGCTTAACTCTGGTTTTGTTTGGACATTCGCTAGGAGAAGCCTCCTTGAATTGGCCCCAGGGTTGATGATTTCACCACCTTCCCCTTTTTGACTGAAAAGGAATGCAGCCTACTTTATCGCTACCCACGATGTTGCAAACTCCCCACCTTAGGTGTGTCTGCTTTTCTGCTGGAGGTTCCTCCGATCCCAGAAGTTGGCACTTAACACCAGGCTTCATAGCCCAGTACCCACCGGATGGGTTTTGAAAGTACAGTCCTGTTGACTAGTCTTATCTTCACCAGGTGGGTTTGGGGGGAGGGGCAGGAGTCCACACAGAGGTCCGTGCACATCCATCCACATGCTGCTTGGTAAGACAGCTGTTACCTGGTATAGTGATCCCAGCCAACAGGTGGAAGCAGTCCTGAGGGTCTCTTTGATTTTGTAGCTAGGGGGTGGAGCCCTGGAGGGGACAGTGAATTGCCAATAGTTTCTCTGCTTGAATGAGACCCACTTACCTGTTCTCCTTGTGCCTTCTTGGATTTTCTCTGCTGGATAATGACCTGGGTCCTGGAAGGGACCTCCGGAGTCACGTGACTCACTCACTTGCCTCAAAGTCTGCTTGTGTCGTCTTCGTCGTCTGGCTCTGGTGATGTCGAGAGAAGAGCTTTATGGACCTTGTAACACGCGCTGTAAAACACTTGGCGTTTAGATCTAATTTCACTCTCAGATGAACGCTGTTTCCTCCTGCTCTGGCCTCCTTGGCGGCGAAACGCTTGGTTGTTTGGAGTGAACAGACCCAGTAGCTGTGCCAAGGGCTTCTCTGTGTGGTGGTGCAGGTCACTTTTCAAAGGGCTCCTCACTCCCCAGGCGTTTCTTCTCCAAAGGACATGAGTTTTCAGCCTCTCACAGTGATGGTGAAAATTTTCCGCCCCTGAAAAACAATTGTGTTCTTTTTGAAAAAATTTTTTGATGTTTATTTATTTTTTGAGAGAGAGAGAGAGTGAGCGAGCAGGGGAGGGGCACAGAGAGAGAAAGAGAGGGAGGCACAGAATCCAAAGCAGGCTTCAGTCTCCGAGCTGTCTGCACAGATCCCAGGTGTGGGGCTTGAACCCACAAACTGCAAGATCATTACTTGAGCTGAAATTGGACACTTAACCGACTGAGCCAGCCAGATGCCCCAACAATTGTGTTCTTTATTAGAAGTGACCAAAAAATCGTTTCTCTCCCTGCGCCTGGGTGTGGAACCCTTTCTCTCAACCCCGTGATGTGGACGTATGCACGTGCATCGTGGGGCAATTCTATACTCTTGATTCCATAATATGTTGGTAAAAATGACCTTGGGGATAGATGTTTGTCCAGGAGGAGCAGAGCTAGGTGGAGAGAGCCGGAGACCGTGTGCAGTACAACAGGGTTTTTGTTTTTGTTTTTTGTTTTTGTTTTCTGTCCTGTTTGGGGAGATTTTCAAATTAACCTGGTGTGACTAGAGAACATAGTGGAAGATTTGGGACTAGGTTTTGTTCTGTTGTGTAAGTCTGCCTTGTAATGGGATCCCTTTCTCCCCCTCCCACTTTCATTATTATTACTGTTGGCTTGTACTTAGGAAGCATTCATTGTAGAAGACTCTGGGAGGGTTTGCTGCCGGGGACCATACGGCTTTATCATTCATTAATTCCTAGGTTCATTCATCACGCTGCTTAAACTTCTGTGGGTAAGACAGCAGTCCAGATGGCCTTTTGGTGCCAGAGTTAGCGCAGAGACCCCAGGCCCTGACAAAAGAGGGCACAGAGAACAGCTGAGTGTACAAAATATTTGCAGCCATTAGAAAGTGGCTCACGAGCTAGAACACCTACCATCTCCAGGATCTTAGGAACCTTTTTTCTGGTCCTTTTCCTTTTTAGAAGAAGCCCAGTGTGAATCAGCGAGCCAACTTCTGTGTTTGCAGGAGCAGTCGTGGTATCTTAGTTTTAGACTGGGATTGGTTTCCATGTGCTTCTTTGTGGGTCTCCTCAGTCATAGCTGTCTGCTTCCTCGTTCTGGAAGGAGTTCTCTTTAACATCACAGTGAAACTTTGAGCTGGTCTCCCTCCTTCTTTCTGCCTCTCCTTCCCTCTCCTTCCCTCTCTCCCTTCCCCACTCAACTCTCTATAAGACACCCAAGCTATTGGGAAATTGCCCATAGGGGTTGAGTAGGGTAGATGGTGGTGGTGACTGATGTCCTTAGGTGTCAGGGAGCTCCTGTGGGTTGACCACCTGTGGTGGGGCAGGCTCAGCATTGTTACATATTACCGCGTTCAGTCCCCACAGTGGGCCTTTGGCATCCCGGTGTTACAGATGAGAAACCTCATTTGTACACCAGAGAAATTCAAAGAGGTTGTGTAGTTAGCCCATGCTTTTAAGTTGGGTAACTGGGAAATCAAACCCAAGTTTAGCCTGTGTTCTTGCCTTCGTGGATTTTCTCTGTTGGTATTGGGATAGACTGGTTTTAATGTTGGTGGGTAGACAAGGGCGCCTGACCAGAGTGGCTTCACCAAACTATAATTAGCTTCTTCAGTGGGCCAGTCTCGTTTTGGGGCTGGGGCTTGGACACATTTGTTGTCCTGACCCAAGGCTTCATGGAGGGGAGGCCATGGGAGGGAGTCAGAGGAGGAAGGGGAGAGTGTGGGGCATGTCCGCATTATTGGGATGTCTGTTTCTTCTTCCAGTGGAACTCACTTTGGCCTTTCAGTAGCTCTCCATTTTAATGTGGCAGTGTCTAAGGAACTTTGTCTCAGTGCTGAACTGGCCTTTTGGAAAGTCCTGGTTCCCCAGAAGTACTAACTGGTCTGTGCTGAGTAAGATCAGTTCTTTGTGCTTTGAGGTATGACATCTTTGGCTTAGCCTGAAAATATTTGCAGCTTTCCCTGGCATCCTCGACCCTTGCAACCACTCCCTGTCCCTCAAACCCTGGTGCTGCACACTCTTGCAGAGACCTGGAGGTTGCTGGAGTTCCCCAAGGCCAGAGTTGGGAGCACAGAGAGGCCCAGATGTTTTGCATAGTTTTTTCCATTGCCCTGATCAGGAATGTGTTCCCTCAGGATGGGTTATGGCCTGGAAGTGAGCCTAATGTAAACATCCTAGCAGCAGCCAGTCCCCTTAATCGAATAGAAATGGTTTGGGGATAAGCAGACTGGGGGGTGGGGGGAGGGAAGGGAGGAAAGCGGGGGAGGGGAGAGATCAAGCCTTTGAATTTGGAGAGAAGACTGTCCTGGGGGTGTTCTTCCAGTGGGTTCCCTGGCAGATGCGGGGCAGGAGCTGGCGACGCGGAGTTAGTGAAGTACAGACAGGGCTGGCTCTCTCCGGGGGCTTGGTTCTGGAAGGCAGCGCGATATGTGGAAGGAAAGCATAGGCTTTGTGGTTCAGTGGAACAGCTGGGCAGAGCAGTGAGGGAAAAGGAGGTGTGCTAGAAGAGCCAGGACTGGGAGGAGGGAGCGGGAGGGGGCCACGTGAGGACTTCTGGAGGGAGCCTGGCCATTAGGTACTTTAAAGACCTCCAACAGGGGCGCCTGGGTGGCGCGGTCGGTTAAGCGTCCGACTTCAGCCAGGTCACGATCTTGCGGTCCGGGAGTTCGAGCCCCGCGTCAGGCTCTGGGCTGATGGCTCAGAGCCTGGAGCCTGTTTCCGATTCTGTGTCTCCCTCTCTCTCTGCCCCTCCCCCGTTCATGCTCTGTCTCTCTCTGTCCCAAAAATAAATAAAAAACGTTGAAAAAAAAAATTTAAAGACCTCCAACATCATCTGAAAAATCGCACTACTCTGAAATGCTGTTTTGAGGGCACCAGACTCCCAGAGAAAGGGGAACGAAGAATGCGGGAGAGAGATGTGTGCACATGTGAGCTGCAGGGTGCGTAGGGCTCTTGGGGGGCACCTTCGGTGTGTACCCCCTCCCCATTTTCCTCTTCTTTGAGGGGCTCAGGCTTTCTGGGAGATTTGGGGTACTTTACCTAGATGCAAAGCTGGGCAAATGGGGACAAAGCAGTCTTCTGTAGCACAGACTCCCCCAAAGTGGTAATCTGGGGTTACCCGGAGAGGTTGGTGTTGCCGACCTGACCTCCGTGTAGGGGGGTCTGGGCACACTCTAGGTAAGACCACAGCAGCTGCCCTTGCCCGGCTCGTAACCCTTGAGGCCCTTTGTGTGAGCTCTCTTGAAAGAGCTGGTAGAGATGCCCAGGCTGGAAAGCTGGTTTTGCTGGTCCAGGGTCTAGGAGTGAGGGTCCTGCATCGGGGGAGAGCCCGGGAACAGGGACTCGGCAGAAACCTTCCTCTTACTCTCACACCTTTGGAGTCTCGGTGCTCGAGTGTGCCAAGGAGAGGGAGGATGTAAACAATTTAGTTTGCCTTCAGGATGCAGGATCTAATCTAAACATGATTAAGCTGATTTGATTTTATAGATTGGAATTTCTAAGTGATAGAAACTGATGAGGTTAATGTGAAATATTTACTTAATAAAAAGCCTCATTACCTGATGCTAAAGGGGAAGGGGAAGAAAAGATTCTCGGTAACGGGTCTGATCTTTTGGAAATGAAGTTGGGTTAAAGTTTTCTTGGTAAAAACTGAATTCTGTGATCTTGTTTTTACACATGCTGTGCTTAAATATTAACACCAATTGAGCAAATTGCCTTTTAACTGCCTTTATTTGCTTTCATTAACAGTATAATTTAAAAGCTCAAGAATTTGCATGGAACCTGTTGTGCATTTGGGGGGGGGCTATTCAATAAATTAATTAATCGTGAGAACATTATCTTTAAGGAAGGTCATGAAACACGAACGTGGTTTCTGAAGAGCAGTGACATGTTTTTGCTATTTCTTAGGGACTTGATGTACTTTTGGCTTAGAGATCTGAGCGTGTGTGTGTGTGTGTGTGTGTGTGTGTGTGTGTGTGTGCCTGTATGTGTAATAACTTGGCTGGGTCAAGAAAAATTTTAATGACTGGACATGTTTTAAGTTAAGTTGAGTGAACCTAATGACACTGTAGTTTCCAGAGAGCTGAAGGCAATACCATTGGTATTTAAGCATTAGTTTCAAAATTAAAACCAACCTGTATAATTGGCTGTGCTCCTGAAATTGTTTCTGTCTCTTGCCCTCCGTCTCTGAACACCCCCTCCCTTTCTCCCCCTCTTGCACTTGCACATGGACAGGGAGAGGGCGCGACCGGCCAGCGCTGCTGACCGCGAGATTGTCCTTCCCGTGCGTAACATTAACTGCATTGTCCTTTCATGAGATTACTCTGAATGTGTGAGAAATTTCCAGAATGATTTCACCGAAATCAGTTGCTTCCTTCTCTACAGATGTTTTTGTGGTTTCGGACCTCAGCCAAGGCAAACATTATGAATGAGATACAGAGACCACCGCGTCCCGTGAAGGGCTGAAAATTCCTTTGGGAGTCATTTTACGCGAGCTTTTCTGACACTTTTGTTTTGACAGAGCTTCATCTTTGCATTCTCCTTCTTCTGTCTCCCTCGTCTGGTGCTGTTGGTTTGTGATGGGAGGTTCTCCTCATTCATTTAATCTGTAGTCTAGTTTTTCAGGGTCCACAGATGCCAGAACGCTGAATTTATTTATCTCTGGTGTTTCGTTGGCTACTGTTGAGACACGTTTTGCCTCTTCCCTTTTTACCCTAACTCTGTTCTTTTTTGAGACTCTTAGACCCACTTCAGGAAAGAAAGAACTTCTTTCTTGCGAGCACTTGTCAGATGTGTTTTCTTGGGTGCATGTATGTGGAAATACACATTTTGAATAATACATGATTTTGAAAAGTTATATACAAAACCCCAAAGTATATACAAGAAAAGATGGAAAAAAACTTGGCTACTTCAAATATTTGGAACATTTTGCATGTTTTTCTACTGGGTCGTAGTCTTTTCCTTATACATGTATTAATTCTCTTTTTATTCTCATCAGAAATCTTAATCTTTGCTCTGTTGAAGAAAAAACAGATGTTGTCAAGGATGTGGAGGAAAGGGAACCCTCTTGCACTGTTGGTGGGAATGCAAACTGGTGCAGCCGCTCTGGAAAACAGTGTGGAGGTGCCTCACATTTCCAAATAGAATTACCCTACCAGCCAGTAATTCCACTACTGGGTATTTACCCAAAGAAAATGGAAACACTGATTGGGAAAGACTTAGGGAGCCCTGTGTTTATTGCAGCAATATTGACAATAGCCAAGAGAGGGAAGTAGCCCATGGGTCCATCCATGGATGAATGGGTAAAGAAGATGTGGTGTGTATACACACACACACACACACACACACACAACACACTGGAATATTACTCAGCCATAAAAGAGAATGAACTCTTGCCATTTACCACAACATGATGGGTCTAGGGAGTGTAATGGTAGGTGAAAGAAGTCAGAGAAAGATACCATATGATTTCACTCATATGTGGAATTTAAGAAGTAAAATAAATGAGCAAAGAAAAAGACAAACCAGATTATTATTTTTTTAAATGTTTATTTATTGTGAGACAGGGAGCAAGCAGGAGTGGGAGGGGAGAGAGAGAGAGAGAGAGAGAGAGAGAGAGAATCTCAAGCGGGCTCTGCACTATCAGTACAGAGCCCCACGCAGAGCTCTATCCCACAAACTGTGAGATCATGACCCGAGCCAAAATTAAGAATCTTAACTGACTGAGCCACCTAGGCTCCTCAAAAACAAGATTCTTTAAAAAAAAAATTTTTTTTTAAATGTATGTTTATTCTTAAGAGAGAGAGAGAGATAGAAAGAGCAGAAGCCGGGGAGGGGCAGAGAGAGAGGGAGAGAGAGAATCCAAAGCAGGCTCCAGGCTCCGAGCTGTCAGCACAGAGCCCGATGTGGGGCTCGAACTCACAAACTGTGAGATCATGACCTGAGCCAAAGTCGGACGCTTAACCGCTTGAGCCATTCAGGTGTCCCCCCACAAAAACCGGATTCTTAAGTATAGAGAACAGACTGGTGGCTGCCAGAGGGGAGGTGAGGGGGTGTTGTGTGGTTGAAATAGGTAAATGGGATGAAAAGTACATTCACTGTGGTGAGCACTGAGTAGTGTATAGAATTGTTGAGGGGCACCTGGGTGGCTCAGTCAGTTAAGCGCCTGCCTTTGGCTCAGGACATGATCTCACAGTTCGTGGGTTCGAGCCCCACGTTGGGCCCTGTGCTGACAGCTGGAAGCCTGGAGCCTACTTCAGATTCTGTGTCTCCCTCTCTCTCTGCCCCTCCCACACTTGCATGCTTTCTGTCTCTATCAAAAATAAACATTAGTAAAATTCTTACATAGTATTGTTGGATCATTATAGTGTACAATTGTATAATTAACAATTATAAAATTATAATTAACAATTACAAGTAATATTTACAATTATAATTATACAAATATAATTAACATTATACTTGAATTAAAAAATAAGTTAAAAAGTTTCAAGAAAAAAATGCAAAAAAAAATCCGTTATCTATTGAACGCACAGCAGATACTTTTCCTGGTGGATAATTTGTGCTGTAGTTCTGACTGTGGTTCCTTTTAGCGTACAACATCTTAATAGTTTATTTCACTTAAAGATGTCACAGTGACGTCTGTAGAATGGATAGTATAAAGCCTTTGATGGTCACATTTCGGAATTTGCATTTGAGGAGAATATGCAGATACTGAGAAAGAGAGGCGGTCTGATGGAGGGAAATGGGGAGGGGAGAGGAAGAGAAGAGAGAATGAACTGTGTTAAAAGGTTGATTTTTCTCTGTCGAGAAGTCCACTCAGGACCCCCTTCTGTCTATGGCGAACACTGTTGTGGTACTTTTAGCACAAACTTGCGGCGCAAAGGTTTCCTTATTCTGAAGACACTCTTCCTAAGAGCTGACTCTCCAAAGAAGGCAGCCTTACCCCATCCTTTCTGCTAGTCTTACCCAGTCTTTAAGGCTTCCTTGAAATGAAAACTCTGTAAAACCATCTGTTTCCATATACTCCGTCTTTACCTCTCAGAGTCCCTACTGCTTCCTGACGTGGCAGAAATACTTCTGTATATCTCCTCTTCCTTCTTAGAGTTTCACTGGAGAGTAGAGACCCTGTCATTCTGTTTCACTTACTTGAATTCTGCACTGTCTTAGCAGCTTGTGAATAATAATGATTTATGAATCAGTGATTTACCAAACAGATCAACTCTCATCCATTCCTTTTTCCTATACACCCTCTTAGACTGGTCCATCCTTCAGAAGAGGTGTTGGGGGGCCTCAAGGTCCAACATTGCGTGTTTTTTACATAAATATGGTTGAGGTATCGACTCAGATGGTGACTAGGGATTTGGGAAGAAGAGAGGGGACAGAACTAAGGAAGAAGGAATTCCAGAGCTCCTAGCATTGATCTCTGGATATTCCCAATTGAAAATGCATCCAATCATGTGCTTTTCCCAGGCAGAGGTGAGTTTGTGGTAGCTTATCCAACAGATACTTATCGAGTATCTGACAAGTAAGTGTTTTGCTTTGAGTGAGATGGTGTAGGACAAATAGTCATGATCTTTGCCCTTGTGACGTAGTTCTTAGTTTGGGATTTGCTCAGGAAAGCAGGTTAAAACAATACAGACCTTCTGTAAATGACCCTTCCGTGTTATCCCGCCTTCTATTTTGATCAGCTGTTCTCTGTTTCCTTTACTTAAATGCAGCTGGCTGGGGTTATCTTTTTTTTTTAATGTTTGTTTATTTTCTGTGTGTGTGTGAGAGAGAGGGCATGTGCACTTGTGCATACACAAGCAGGGGAGGGGCAGAGAGAGAGGGAGAGAGAGAATCCCAAGCAGGCTCTGTGCTGTCAGCCCAAAGCCTGACTCAGGGCTCAGTCCCACACACTGTGAAATCATGACCTGAGCAGAAATCAAGAGTCAGACACTCAACCAACCTAGCCACCCAGGCACCTGGGTTTGTCTTTTTCAAAATCAAATCTGTTGATTAGGACAGCCATAAATTAGCTGTCTAGTCATCCAATGGGTCTTTCACCGAAACCTGGCTCTCATTCTTGTATTTGCACGTTCATTTATTCATTCAACAAAAAGTTGTTAAATCAATATTGACTAGATTAGTCAACTTTTAAGTACAGGAAGCAACTAAGCTTCCGCTCTTTTTCTGTTAGAAAACTGATCTATTAGTAGATGTAATGGAGGGTGGGGATAAAGTTGTTACTGGAAGTCTCATCCCATGGGCTCTTCTAACCTCCAGGTGGTGGGGTGATTCAGTAGAAATAGTGCTATTTCTGTCTCCATGACATATTTTTAGGAAATAAGTGGAGATACTACGGTTCTTCTCTTAAGTGTCTAGAAGAACCTGGTAGTCTAATTGGAGGTGATGTCTGGAGACTATATCTGTCCCTCATACTTGGTGCAATGTCTGCCAGAAAGTAGGGGACCAGTAAATGTTTGTTGGAAAGCAGAATAATGGATGAAGACTTGAAGTAGGAAATCAAAGAGATAAGTTACTTTGGGACGAGGGATGGGAGGGAAATTTGACCAGGGAGGGACACACAGGGGGCTTTAGTGTATATGGTTGGTTTTTATGCCAAGCTCTAGACCTTTGCATGTCCGAAATATTAAAAAATTTCTCACGGGGGCACCTGGGTGGCTCAGTCGGTTAAGTGTCCTGACTGTTGATTTCGGCTCAGGTCGTGATCTCACAGTTTGCGAGTTTAAGCCCTGCATCGGGTCTGGGCTGATGGCACGGAGCCTGCTTAGGATTCTGTCTCTCCTTTGCTTTGCCCCTCCCTCACTCCCTCCCTTTCGCTCTCAAAATAAATAAGTAATTTAAAAAGACATAACAAATTTCTCACTGCTCTTGGAACTGCTTGGTCTGTGTCCTTGCTGCTGAGCTCCAGCCTTAGTGCTGTTAGAGGGACCATAGTTAAGCTGTAGTGTCTGTTAAAAAAAAAAAAGGTTGCTTCTGTTCTTACTAGAGTTCTTTTCCAGGAACAGAACATACATTATTTTTCAGCACATGGGATGGAAACCCCGGGGGGAAGTTAAGGTGTTCTCTGAATGTTCTGGTCCTGAGCTGATTTTCACAGGAGTCCTGTGGAGCAGCCCATGTTGTCGGGACTGCATGGGCCCAGTAATGAAGATCTCAGGGGCAGAGATTTCTCGCTTCCCTTCCCCCTCCTCCCTGCTCTCTCCCTTCCTCACTCCTTTTCCTTCTTTTGTTGTGGGGGAGGTAGGAGCAGGTTGTGTGAGGATAGAATATTGCTGCAAACCCGCAGATCCCTTTAATTGGTCTACCCTCACCTGAGGAGCCGAAGCCTTCTTTGTATTACTGTCTCCGGGAAATACCTTGTAGAGAAAGGAACCGTAGCTTTTGTATGTGAATGTGACCTGAGCGGGGAGAGTGTGTGTCCTTTAGCACAGTTTAACGTGATGGGGGGGGGGGGTGTCTGTCTCCTCTCCAGGGGTCAAAGGTGAGACAGACCTTTGTTGGTGTTGTTTTCTTCCTCCTCTTTTTCTTCTTTTTTTAAAACTCCCTTGTTATCTCAACTTCCAAACATCAAGCTTTGATGTCCATTGTTGGGACTTCAAGAGGACTCTTAGCACATCGGCAGGTGTTGGTTTTAGTGAGAAGGCGAGAGTCTGCATTCTTCTAGGGGAGAGCTGGGGGTCCCACGCATTCCTTCCTGGGAGCGGGGGCTCCTCCTGGGAGGTAGGAGCAGGAGGGCACCTGGCCCGGGCCTGCCAGGCCCCGGCGCCTCTTGCGACAGGGCAGCGGGTGCGCGGCAGGACTTTCTCCCCTTCCTTTGAAAGCCTGTCTGAGGGGATCTGTCTTCCTTCAGAGGGCTGAAGAGAGGCTGTCTAACAGGCGAGTATTAAGCTTTCATTAATCAAAGACACTTCCACTGCCCCTTTACAGAAACACGACTGCTTTGGCTGTCCTCTGCTGACAGCCCGCTAATTTATCTTTCCTGGGGAGCGGGAGGGGGGAAGGACCGAGAGGCGGGGTGTCCGCGGAAGGGACCGCCACGCCGGCCCCTCGCGGGCACACGTGTGTTGACGTGCTGCTCCCACGTTTTTGTTCAGAGCCATGGGCTGCAGGCCGCGTCTGCCGCCCTCCCTGCCGGCTCCTCAGGGGGTCAGAACCACCGGAAGCAGACGCTGGAGATGGGTTTCCATGGTCCTTTTTTTTTTTTTTTTTTTTTTTGGCCAAGAAAACGTCCACTTCCGGCTCCCAGCCCCCAGGTTGGCTACAATTGGTGGCAGAAAGTGTTGGAAGAAAGAAGTAGTGTGCTTAAGTGTGCTTAATGGACGCTGTAGGTGAAGTGGAGGGTGATGAACATCTGGGAGCCGCTGACCTGAAATGGTCTAGTCTCCTTTTCAGCTTGGTGGAACTTCTCCTCATTCTCAGGTTGGAATCTGACCTTCTGTAACCCTCTGCTCAGAAGATAGATATTTGGGCATTTGGAAGCCTCTCAGGCCTCCTAAGTAGGTGATTGAGCATTGTGTGTGTGTGTGTGTGTGTGTGTGTGTGTGTGTGTGTGTGTGTGTGTTTTAATGGTAGGTCTCCACTGTGGAGTAGCTTTGAACTCACTTTATTCAATTCATCAAATATTTACTGAATACCTACTAGATGTGTTTGGCTCTGTTGGAGAAGTAATGGCGAAGCACACTCCTTTTCCTAGCCCTTAATTTGGGGTTCGAACTAGTACTCAAAAGGCTGTAATAAAAGGTAGAGTAAAACCCGTTCCCTACAACTGTTAATTAGAAAATGCATCAGAGGCTCCAGGAAAGGCCTGAACACATCTGATTCCCTCATTCAACAAGCATTTATTGAGTCCCACTATATACCAGGCAAGGGGGGTATGGAAATCCGAAGACGTGGTCCTCATCCCAGGCATCTTATCTTATCTGCTAGTGGGGGACGGATAGGCAACACGTTATTGTTTTGGCACAAGGCGTAGAAGGAAGGATGCAGACAGGACCGTGGGAAGGTGACGTCTCAGCAGGGTTTGGAAAGATGAGAGCGGAAGATCCCCGATGAGACCAGCGAAAGGCATTCCAGGTAGAAGAAACGGCATGTATGAAGGCCCAGGGAGGAAGGAGCAGAGGGCGGCCATTTGGTTTCACCGGAGCTTGAGATGTGTAAGAAAGTAGGTAGAGGTGTTGGTTGGAGGTGATGTTGAGCCTGTTATGAAGGTCTTGCTTGCTCAGCAGAAGGGCCTACATTTCATTTTGTGAGATGTTGAAAGATTTTATCAGGGGAGTGAAATAACAGGAAGTGTGTTTTAGTTTTAGAGAGAGCATTCTGAGGGGCACCTGGCTGGTTCAGTTGGAGGAGCGTGGGACTCTTGCTCTCAGGGTCATGAGTTCGAGCCCCACATTGGGTGTAGAGATTACTTAAAACTAAAAAAAAAAAAAAAAAGTCCCTGAGTGTGGCACTGAGGTCAAAGAGGTCGAGTTAGCCTGGAATGAGGGCCCCGCTTCTGGAACCTGTCCCGTGGTTGAGGGGAGAGAGAATGCAGGCTGAATCATGGCGGCAGAAAAGGAGGTGGAGCGGGAAGGGTAGGGTAGGGTGAGTCGATGGGTCTCATTGATTGGAAGGGAGGGTCACAAAGAGGGAGAGTTGAGAGAGTCCTGGGTTTTTGCTTGAGGAAATGGTCGATAGTGGGAATATAAAAGAACTTCTGGGTGGAAGAATGGTTGTTTGTATTTTGGACGTGCTGTTTGAGGAGGTCTCATAAAAATTCTGTCACAGGTAGTCTATGTTTGCAATGGATCTTGAAGGAAAAAAACTTTGATAAGCAGAAGTCTGTGTACTAATTCAGTTGTGTTCTTTGACTTTTGATGATAGAGTGTATAAGTGTCAGAAGTATCTTAATTCCGTGACAGAAAACAGTATTTTTGGAGTCCCCTGAATAACGAGAAGTGTTTTCATCAAAGACCTTTATTCGTGTGTGTGCTGACATCTGGAGAGTAGAGATAGAGATTTTCCTTAGGTCTGGGTTCCCAAGCCATGAGCTTTTTGCTCGCTCCTAATTAATCCTTTGTAGTTGGTGACTGATGAAATCACGCTCTATGAAATTTTCATCCTTGGTTGCATAGACACAACTGACTTTATCACAGGACCCCAGGTGTGTGTCTGGAATTAGTGTGTTGAATCAAATGCATACTTGATTGCTTTATAAAATCTCCAGGATCTGGGGGAAAGAGGCTAGGGTTTGGTGGGGAGAATTTTTACGTTTATTTTTGTAGTCTTGACTCATTCTCAAATGTGTCTCATGGTGCCTTAGAATTTGGAGAGCATGCGGTTTTTGTCCCTGAGGAAACCTACGCTCTAAGAGGTGAGGTGGACAGAACCTTGGCTTCCTGCTTCATGGCCCTTGTGGAACAAGGAGAACAGAATCAGTCTCGAGTGAGGGGTTAGGGAGAGAATAATATTTCTAGTATGAGGAGGTGGGGCATGTGTCTGTGATGAGACAGTGTCCTAGCTTTCATGTTTTACTTCTCTCGAGGTAACGGACCCTGGAGCAGAGCAGCAAAGGGTTAGGGTATATACCCATCGCTCAGACAGTTACTTGGACTTCAGGTGACATTCCGGGTTGACCTTTTTTTTTAATAGATACTTTTTTTAATGTTTATTTATTCATTTTGAGAAAGAGAGAGGGAGGGGGAAAGGTGGAGAGAGAGTCCCAAGCAGGCTTTGTGCTGTCAATGAGCCACACTCATTGTGTGTGTTAGAGCCACACTTGGGGCTCGAACCCATAAACCGTGAGCTCATGACCTGAGCTGAAATCAAGAGTTGAAGCTTAACCTACTGAGCCACCCAGGCACCCCCCAGGTTGACCTTTGTGATGAAGAATTCAGGGGATGGTGTATGTAAGTGAGAGAGAGAAACAGAATGATTGTTCTCCACGACTCCATCTTCCCCTTTGGGAACCCTGGACTCACCTGTAGGATTTCCTATGAAAGATCCCTACTTAGGACCCGCTAATGCTGCATCCACTGCCTTTTTGTAATGAGTTCTATTTCCATTTCTTTTTGTATTTTTTAAAGTTTATTTATTTATTTTGAGAGACAGAGAGAGAGTGCATGTGAGCCAGGGGACGGGTAGAGACAGAGAATCCCAGGCAGGCTCCTTGCTGTCAGTGTAGAGCCTGATGCGGGGCTCGAACCCACGGACCACGAGATCATGACCTGAACTGAAGTCAAGAATCAAAGCTTAACCGACTGAGCCACCCAGGCGCCCCTGTACCCACTGCTCTCCTGAATGGCACCCAGGCCCCATGGGTCTGTGCACTGATGGGGAGTGTGGGTTTTAGCAACGACCAGTATACATTCTTGTCGTGAACGTTTGTGTTAGGTCAGTCCTGTGTTCGGTGCTTTAAAAGCCAAGTCTTACTGCATCCTCACGACAGGTGTGTAGTGAGTATGGTAAAATCAGAGGACAGATAATAAACCAAAGCCCAGAGTGGTGTAGCACCTCCCCCAGCGTCACACAGCTAGGAGGTGGCGAAGCTGGGACCTGGCCTGGGACACGGCAGCTGCTTCCAGGGCCGTGGGGTGCTGCTGGCGAGGACGGCTCTTCTCACGGCACCTCTTCAGAGGAGG
Source organism: Prionailurus bengalensis (assembly GCF_016509475.1). NCBI lineage: Eukaryota > Metazoa > Chordata > Mammalia > Carnivora > Felidae > Prionailurus > Prionailurus bengalensis. Next base: position 12,072,852 of record NC_057346.1, read on the forward strand.
GATCTCTGGGAAGGAAGATGGCAGAGTCTTCTCTGATGGTCACAAGAGGAGTGGAGTCCTGTGGGCACGGCTGTGGGTCTCGTCTGGGGGCAGGGGGCAGAGGAATGAGCTGGTGGCCCCTGGGCGCTCCTGCCGGAGCAGAGGTGCCCCCCCCCCCCCCCCCCCCCCCCCCGCCATCTGGTCTGAGGCCAGCCAGAGTCTTTCTCCACTTTCCCCAGCCGCCCTAGGCCCCTCCGGCCTGTTTCCCAGGTTCTCTAGGGACAGCGGAGCCAGCACCTCTAGGCGGGGATGGGGATGTGGCCGGAACAAGATGCAGGGCACAGGCTCTGCCTTCCCCTGGACTTCAGCTGGGCTCCCTCCAGCCTCCTCCCATCTTCCTTCCCTCTGCCATTTTCTCTTCCTTGGTCTGCTCAGCATCCCACCCTTTAAAACCGAATTCTCTTTCTATCTGTAACTGCTCTGATCCGGGAGAGAGTTTCTCTTTGGATTGGCCCATTTATCTCAGCTCCTCTCCCTCTTGCTGCCAGCCCTATACTCCCCCAACGCCCTCCTGGGAACCCTGAGTTTGAGTTCCCCCATGCCCCTTCTCTGCAGCACTTTGGATGCCTTGCTTGTTTGGTGGCTTTGGTGTGTGAGGGGCCAAGCCAGGGCCTTCCCTGGGACCTGAGGGCCATTTCCAGGGTCTGTGCTTACGGTGATGGTGGTTGGCCTGGAGTAGAGGTGAAGTGGTAGGAGGTGAGCAAGAAGAACGAGAATGGGAAGGGCCAGGTGGACCTTCTGCTTTCTGTCTCCTCCCTCACCTCCCAATCTTCTGCTCTCCAGATCTTCAGGACTTTCTTTCCCTCTTTTCTCCAAGGTGGCACCTGCTATGACAGGGCCTTGTTGGCGAGCCAGTCTCCGTAGTTTAATGGCTAGAAAAGAAAGCGCAGGGCCAGTCAGGGATGCTCAGTTGCATTCCTGGGTCTTGTCAAGTCCTGCTGACCCATGTTCAGAGAAACCTTAGGATCATCCCGACTCTTAGGTACAGAATGTATTTCTGATCCCCCTTCCCTGGTAAGAAGCTCTCACACTGAGGGCTGAGTGCTGGGAATTGTTCAAGCAGTTCTCCCAGATAAAAGGCACCTGATTTGTAGCGTTTACTGATTTGCATGATGTAAATGCTCCCACCACGGCTGACTTGAGGCTGCCAATGTGAAGCCACTGAAGGCGGAGTTTGGTTGCGAGCTGGCCGGGGAGCACCCTAGCTCCTGAGTGGGAGCACTGAAGTCCCGGCACCCCTCATCAGGCTCCAGAAAGAAGTCTGACCCGTGGTTGGGCTTCCCGTGAGATGAGAAGGTTATTTCCTCACCAAATCGAAACACAAAATCCATGGCTCTGTTCTTTGTCTTTGCTGTCCCCGAGTCTGGTTCTTGATTCTGGCTAGCGCCATGGGCATTTCATAAAAATACTGTGGACGTTGCTGCCATTAGTTGAATACTTTTGTATATTATCTCATTTAATAATTGCAGTAGTCCCATGAAATAAGGACTATTGCTGTCTCCATTTTATAGATGAGGAAGGAGACACAGAATGGGTAATAGCCACAATTTGAAACCACGGCCATCTGATCCCAGATACCAAAGCTTCACCCCCTCTATTACTCTGCCAGTTTTATAGCATTTCACAGATGTCTCCACATTGCGACTCTGCTCCCAAGGGAGGGACCTCTAGCATAACTTGCGCTCCGGTTGGCAACTCTTCACTTTGGATTGTCAAGATAGAGTCTCTGAGATGCGAGGTGTCATGACCTCGTCTTAGGTCAGTTTAGTTGCAAGGTCCTGGCTGTCCTCTAAGACACTCCCTGAGCCCCAGGCCCACAGATTTCACAGAGAACTGAGATGGCTGCATTCTTCCTAGACACTGGGTTTGCCTGTTCCAAAAATGGTGATTTCTATAGCAACCATTTATTCTAGCAGATGTGTGCCTGGTATGGTTGGCAGAGGGTGGGATCAGAAATGGAAACGGCCTTTTATTCTTCACTTGCTGAACGCATCCCCGCTATGCGAGGCACATAAGAGAGAAAAAACATGGTATCCTTAGAATCTGTGCAAAATCTATGGCCTGGCATAGAGGTAACTGTTACTTAAGAGTGATTTTTGTCTGGAGCTCGATTTGGGCTGTATTCTGTTTCTGGTTCTTGGAGGAGCGTAATTCGGCATGTACTGGTTGGTTCAGTGTGGTGGGTGGTTGTCATTCTGGTTTCTGTAGAATGTGAACACTTAACCATTGGGGTAGGGCAGCTAAGTAAACACGGAGGAGGACACTGTGTTGACTTCTAAGGGTCTCAAAGTCCCCATTCACATATATCACTTAGGGTTCTTTTGATTGTAGGTAAAACAAAACAAAACCCGCAGAAACCCCCCAATTTGTGCTGGCTTAAGCCAAACAAGAGGACTTGTTGTCGTGATCTGGGAGTGTTCGGTGGAGCCCAAGGGCACAGATATGGCCCCACGTTTGAAGGCAGGTGAACGGAACTAAAAGCGAGTTGTCAGAAACTCGGGCAGTGTTCTCTTTCTTTTAGTCATCCTTGCTTTAGTCGGTACATCTAGTTTCATTTTTATCTCTCTGCAGACCGGAGCAGGTCTAAAAATGACAGTCCCAGGACACTCCCAGGGTTACGGGTGACAAGGCCTAATTGAATTTTCCCTGTCTGTATCCCAGATTGTAGAAGAGAGGGAATCTGTCTGATGTAGTTTGGGTGGGTGTCTGCCTTGGGCTAGTCACTCGCTGAAGGCTCTGTGGGGAGGGCTGTTTGCTTGGGGTGCCATAGCAAACACCACAGGCTGGTGGCTTCAGCAATCAGATTTCTTTTTCTCACAGCTCGGGGGGTTGGAAAGGCCAAGAGCAGGGTCCAGCATGGTCAGAATGTGGTGAGGGCTCTCTTCCTTTCTTGCAAATGGCTGCCTTCTCACTGTGTCCTCATGTGGCAGAGAGTGGGGAGAGAGAGGGAGTGAGAGAGAGACCTAGAAAATGAGAGTAGGCAACCTTTATGGTGTTTCTTCTCATAAAGACACTAATCTTTTCCAGTCAGGGTCCTATCCTTATGACCTCATTGAACCTTAATTATCTCTTGATAGGTCCTATCTCTAAATAAAGTCACATGGGCAGTCAGGGCTTTGACCTGCAAATTTTGGGGATACACGGTACAGTCACACACAAGAGCAGTACCACACGGCTGCCGGGATCTTCCGCTGGGCCTGTGGATTGGAAGGAGGCTTATTGGGTCCCCCAGAAGGAGACTGCTGTAGATGGGAAGGCCGAACACAATGCCAAGATGATGCTGATGCCAGATGAGACTCTGAACCTCATTGTCAGTGTACTACATTGGGGGAGTGGCTTCATACATCTATAAATGTGTGTGTGTGTGTGTGTGTGTGTGTGTGTGTGTGTGTGTAAAACTAGAGAGGACTTTTTTGGAGAAGGAATGAAGGAATGTGTGAGGGTGGCCTTGGGTCCTGTTGGCTGTTAAACACACATTGGTGTGAGCTGCTCTCCACACTGGTGCACATGTGGATTTGAAATGAAGCATGAATTCCATTTCTTATGCTCATGGGTTCTCTGTCCTGAGGAATCGTCAAGAGTGAGCTAGATGTCCAGTTGGCCCGTCTCTTAGCTCTTCCGTCCAGAGGAAATAAGGCTCTTGTTGACGGTGGCCTTAAAATAGGGTTTTTAATAATATAAAAAGAGGCGGCATGAGGCCAGGCGCTCCCATGATCTGTGGCTACATGACTGTCGGGCACCGGGCCGGTGTAGAGAGTCTTTCGTGGCGTGTGTCCGCGAGCCGGTGGGATATATGCTACTACAGAGACCGGATGATGAATATATTTTTAAACTTGGAACCGATGAACCACTTAATTATTTCTGAATTAAGAATCAAAACATGTGAATAATCTCACCAGGGTTTCAGCAGATGTATTCTGCTCTTAAGGTCACTTTGCTTTGGGGAGATGGTTGGGGGTGACGGGGGGCAAAGTCCAGTTTGATTCTGTGACTTGTAGGACATCCGTGTCATGTTTGCTCAATTTACCAGCCACCGTGGGTGTTATGCGAGGCACATCGCCGCGGGGTCAGGGTAGCTCGTGGAAGCAAACAGCCTTCTTTATTTTTTAATACATCAGTGTCACCCGTGCTTTACAGCAGAGGCTGTGAGAGGAAGATGGGCTCTGGTGGCCACGTCTTCATGACGGCGGTGACAGAAAAGGCAGCGCCGGCCGCAGACTTCTCAGGTCTGTCCCAAATGCCTCTCCTACCCTCCCCTGCCCCTCTGTGTCTCCCCCTCCATCTCGGCCCCCAGCCTTCTACTAAACAAGGTCCGGAACTGAGGTGTTCTGGAATGCCACCTTTGCTAAGCTGTGGGATTAGGGCCGGTCATTTGGAAAGGGGACTGTGGGCCAGGAAAAAATACCCAAACGTTAACCCTTTGGTCCCATAGCCCCGAGAGGCCTCAGCATTCCGGCCATTGGCAGATTGGCGTCTCCTGGCCGCATCCCTGAAACCTGAGCTTCGTGCACCCGAAGGAGACAGTTAAGCCAAGCCAGGCTGATGAAAATCTCCGTCCTTAATGACGCTGCCCGCACACCTGTTCCAGCCTCTCACTCACTCATTGTGGGTCTTGGACGCAGGTGTTGAATGACTACTGAGTGCGGACTGCGGTTTGGGGCGGTGGAGGAAGAGGGTTCAAGGGCAAGACGGAGTCAGCCTGTTGCCCTCAGGGAGCTTGCATGTGACCAGGATGTGGCCATCCACATGCTCGCCCAGCCCTCAGGGAGCAGCCATGCGGGCGAGGGCAGGAGGCCACTACCCCTGACTCGTTTCTCTGTGTCAGGCACAGATCTCCCATCTTCTCGTTTTCCTTTAAAACCTCTTTGCAGTTAAAAATGCGCGCACACACACACACACACACACACACACACACACCAGCAACATATACCCTCATTTTAAGAAGTGAAGCAATAAAGGGGCACCTGGGTGGCTCAGTCACTTAAGCGTCTGACTTCAGCTCAGGTCATGATCTCATATTTCCTGGGTTTGAGCTCCACGTCTGGCTCTGTGCTGACAGCTCGGAGCCTGGAGCCTGCTTCAGATTCTGTGTCTCCCTCTCTCTGTGCCCCTCCCCTTCTTGTGCTCGCTCTCTTTCTCAAAAATAAATAAACATTTTTTTAAAATGAAGCAATACAAAGATATATAGAGAGTTAATATTACTCACCCCCCCCATTTCAACCCCCTCTAAGGAAATTAATACGGGTTTTGTTTTTATGAATTAATTTCATCTTCTAGAAAAGCTTCAAGAATATTCTGGAGAAATCTCACATCACCTTTACCAATTTAGGGTTTACCAATTTTTAACATTTTTCCCACTGAGTGTCTTTCCTGATTTAATATAACCACACAGCAGCGTTTTGTTGTAGGAGGTAGGTAGTATTATCCATTTCTGTTTTTAAAGTTTATTTATTGTTTATTTTGAGAGAGAGACAGGGAGGGAGAGAGAGAGAAAGAGACTGGGGACAGAGAGGGGGATAGAATCCCAAACTCACAGTGTGGAGCTTGAGGTGGGGCTCAAACCCATGAACCATGAGATCATGACCTGAGCCGAAATCAAGAGCTGGATGCTCAACTGACTGAGCCACCCAGGCGCCCCTGTCCACTTCGATTTTATTTTATTTATTTAAATTTTTTAATGTTTATTTTTTGAGAGAGAGAGGGAGGGAGAGAATGAGCAGGGAAGGGGCAGAGAGAGAAAGAGAGACACACAGAATCTAAGGCAGGCTCCAGGCTCTGAGCTGTCAGCACAGAGCCCTCCATGGGGCTTGAACTCTGGAACTGTGAGATCATGGCCTGAGCCGAAGTCGGAGGCTTAACCGTCTGAGCCACCCAGGCACCGCTGTCCATTTCCATTTTAGATGTGAGGATCCCTGGCCCAAAGTTGTTGAGCAATGTGCCCAAGGTCGCATAACTCTGAAAAGGCACTGCCAGGGTTCCCACACGATTCCCCTATGACTTCACTCTTATTTTCATTTTTGTTTTCCTCCCAGGACTTCCTTTTCAGTCAAGACTGCAGAAGGCTCATCCTTTTCCTTCACAAGGAGGAGATGGGGACAAGGAGGAAAGTGGAAGATGGAAATCCTCCTCCCCTTGTCCTTCCAGACCAGTGACCTCTCCCCTCCCCCACCTTGCTTTTTCCTTGGGGACAGGCGGGCTGGCAGGTGGGGGGCCAGGGTGTGGCTTGTCGTAGGAGTGGCACTTCCTTTAGACCCATTTTGCTTTGGATAGCACAATGAGGTCTCGTGGGGTCGGACACAACCCCCATCAAGGAAGTTTGGTCCTCAAATGCACCTGTTTTTCCACGAAGAGGCCACACAGAACACCCACCCACCCCAGGGGCCCGTCTCATGGAGAGGGGAAGTTACCATGGCCTTTTGGCCAGATTTGGGTTTGTACATTCCTGCTCTTGGAGCTGCTGTGTCCACCTTGCAAAAGGAGAGGCCTGGGGTGTGTGGGTGTCCTGCCCTTGGTTATACTCACGGCCTCTGCCCCTGCTGAATGTGTGCTCCTGGATGGAAGGGCTGGAGCAAGCCATGCTCAGAGGTTCTGCCATTCGAAGGATCTTTCTGGCTCTGAACCTTTCCCTTCTGTGCTCTGTCACTGGAATCCATCCCTTCTGCCCAGGCACGGACAATGCTTTCATCTAATGCCAGCTCTGCCCCATCTGCTCTTAAAACGAGGTGAATCTGCTGCTTGTACCGGAATATCTAGACGGCAACCAGAAAACAGGAACCCCGTGATCCCCTTCTCCCTGTTTCATTATCATGCGGAGTTTTCCTGGCTGCACCTTCTGGCCTCGTTTCTCCCTCCGGGAACATGACCACTTACTGGGGTGGTAGGGGCCCTTGGTGTGACACGAGCCTGGGCTTGGTCCCATCCCCTTAGAGACCTAGGCTGCAGGGACAGCAGTGATGTGAGAGCTGGGGCAGTGCTCACACATACTACCTCTTGAGGAAGGTTCTGAAAGCTGATAACCCAGACTGGCATAAACCAGAGTGAGACCCTGTGTGTGTTCCTGACCGGAGCCAGAGAGCTCGGTCTTGGGAGGGGCTGACCTGAGTATCTGCTCTACAGAGTCACACGTACTTGGGGACTAGCTGTGGTATTCCCTTATTGCTCCTGTGTCATAGCCTCATTTCCCCCTGCAGATCAGAAGCATCCTGAAGGCCAAGGCCTGTCCTTTCTTTTCCGTTGAACAGAGGCAGGGAATGCTGGCTCCTGGATCCCGCTTTGGGCGTGCTCTCTGGCTCCTGGCTCAGGGCTGCACTGCCTTTTGTTACCTGCTCCCCTCCCTGTCCCTCCCCTGTCCAAGGACTTCAGGCCACACCCTTGGCTCACAGAGCTTGGTGATAGAAGTGTCCTGAGGGACAGTTTCTATCTCAGGATGAAGGTGGGAGGGGAAATATGTGCATATTTTAAAAGCCCCTTCTTGTGTAAAATGCCTTCTTGTTGTATCCTCTCCTGAAGGTCCCTGCCCTTGATGGTTCTCTTACACAGCAGCCCGTAGATCAAGGGGTTCTCAAAGTGACCTGTGATCCACCTGTACCAGACTCCCACAGGGTACAGGTGAAAATCCCCCGGCCCGCGAATGTGGCTGCAATCAGAACCTTGGAGCGGGAACAGAAATTTGTATTAAATAAGCTCCCAAGTCATTCCGATGCGCACTAAATTAGAGAACCACTGTAATGCTGTGAACCCCCTTGGTCCTGCTCCCACGTGCACGTGCGCACACACACACGCACGCACACACACACACCCCTTGTGAAAAGGCTGCTTCTGCTGTGAGAAGGCTCTGCCTCACAGGTGTGGCAGGCAGATCCTGAGTATGGGGGTGCACGGGCTCCCTATTAGGACTGGTGTCGGAGGTCAGTGTGGGGAAGGATAGCAGGGGCATCTCAGAATGGGGTTCCCGTGGGACTGCTGGGAGGCAGAGGGGCTCGGGGTGGGGCCTGCTCCATCGCTGGCAAAGCCTAAAGCTGCCGCCCGCGTGGCTAGCCTGTGGCCGTGCACATCTCCGACTCTCTCATCAGATGGCACTTCTGCTCCCTTGGCTTCGGGAGGGGTTATGTGATTAATCGTGTGCCCTGGAGGGCTCAGCTCAGCACGTGCCTTCAGACAGGGCTGCAGAATCTCCATACGTCTCCTCTCAGAGGTCTGGAGGATGGCGCTGTGTGCAGGGTAGGCCTCGAGACTGCATCCCTGGGACGTGAGGCCAGTTAATCAGGATCTGGTGGGAGGGAACAGGCCTCGGGGTCAGGCCTGCCCTGGTCTAGGCCTTCTAGGTTAGTTTGATAGGACTTTAGGAAATCTCTCTCCCACTCTGGGAGCTCAGTCTTCCTGGCCACTGGCTTTAGTGCAGCGTCTACAACCGCAAGGAGGAGCGAGAAGCCATTAGAGCCGCGTGACCTCCTTAGGAAGGCCTGGGGGGATCCCAAGGTGTTGGTGATTCGGGGACGGAATGCACCTGAGTGACCCAGTGTCCACTCACCTGCATGCCTGCCCCACGCTGGCACTGACACCCAGAAGCACCTCTGGGTGGGGGGACCCCTCCCTGGCTGTGGAGGGGCCGTCAGCAACGTGGGCCGTTCTTACTTTTTCCGGGGCAGCTCCCCAGGCGTTTCTGCGGAGGCTGAGCCATGGTTCCGGAGAAGAGGGATGCCCTCCACACGGGCACGGGGTGGGGGGGTGAAGATCTCAGCCTCAGGAGTCAGTCGGTTCCAGGTTTGAATCCTGACTCCAGCACTTTTCAGCTGTAGAGTCTTGGGCAAATAGCTTAAACATCTGGCCCTTAGTTTTCTCACCTGCAAAACGGGCAATGAGAGTAGCCCCCAGGATGTGTTTTGAGGATTTGGTGCCTTTTATTAAACCTTTCCTAGCACCTGGCCCACAGTGAGCACTACATGAGTCTGGAAGTGGTAGTCATCCTGCCTGTGTTAGGAAAGAGTGCAGAGTGGAGCTCAGGCCCGCAACGGTAGAGCAGCATCTGGTTTGGGGTTCTGGCCGGTGCACCGCTTGGCTGATTTGTAAGGGGCCCAAGTTGGTGCAGTCAGTTCACCTTCCCTGGAAGTGGGCACATGTGCCTGGCATCTGCCCCCTCATTGCCATGTGTCCTACCCAAGTTCCCTTCTTTCGGGCGCTGGAGCAGCCCAAGGGAGGCTGACGCCCAACACCGGGGTGAAATAGTCTTCAGGCACCTGGAGCCCTGGAGCAGGAAGGGAAGGGACAGGGTGGCAGGCCCCGGAGTGGGGACCGGGTGGGCGAGGTGGAAAGCCGGGTCCCAGCCTGCATCCAGGTGCCTTGAAGCTTGGTTTTGGCCTCGGGTCTGGCTGGGAGGGGGCGCGGTGTGGCGCGGGGGCCCGTTTGGACCGGCTCCATACAGTTCGCTCTTTAGCTCCAGGGGCTACTTCTCTCTTCTTTGCTTTGAAAAGAGTCAGCAAAATCCTTATTTCCATAAGCATTTTTTTCTGGCTGTAAAAAGCTGAATCCCAAACCTGTTATTATAGCTGTTCATGCTATTTTAATCTGCTCTGTTTAGAGGTAAGAGGGTAGCAATGACTCTGCAATTACGGAGTACATTTGATCCAAGGCATAGCTACCCGAGCCGGTGGAGGGCCCTCAGAGTGGGATGGTGTCGTGTGTGGCAAATCACTTTCGAATTTACTAAAAATATGCCCCTTTGCAGCCATGCAGATATCATAATTTTCCTCCCTGAGGCTCGTTGCAGTTCCCTTTTGCTTCCTGCCGTAGGCTGGCCCCCAGCACGCGCCCTCTGGTCCCCCTGCCCGTGTCCCTTTCCTTCTTTTGTCCTGGTCCTCCTCGTAGCCAGATTCTCTCCGGTTTCTCTCACCCTCGGCCCCACCCACCTTTATCTCCTCCCCCGCCCCTCACACCCCTCTTCATTTTCTTGCTCAAATATTTTATATTCTCCTGACCGGCATGCCAATGAAACCGTTTTTCATTTGCCACGGTCAGAAGAAAAATACTTCGAATTCTGAATCTACCAACTATCTCACATTTAAACAAGCTGGCAAGCTGGACGGATGCTGTGCCTCCCCCCCCCACAGTAATTGTCACATCCCCAGGCTCCCTTCTCTATCTCTGCTCCTGTTTCATTCACTTTTCTATTTGCAGCCAGCACAGAACCCGGGCTTCTCCCCCTCCCGCCCTCCTGCAGACTGCTTTCTATCTAGTGACCTTGGCTTCCCCGAGTACCGCACTGTAAATGAAATGTGGCATTGCCACATGTATCTTGATAAAATATATCAGTGGATGAATTGATTTTCATATTGATTTCCTTGGACGAGCAGGGTGTGTGTGGAAATCCAGAGCCTCTTAATGATAGTCCTAGAGAGGCAGGATGCCTGGGGAAGAGTGGGCTTTGTTTTTCTTTCACTTAGGAAAAGTTTCTGCTTGTTAGCTTGAGAGAGAGGCCTCTTGGTTTTGTCTGTTCACCCGCCTTCGGGGAGGAAAGAGCAAATGTCACCCGGGGTGTAACCTGACCCCAGACAGGGCTGTGCTGTCCCAGTGACTGCGTGGGTCTTTGGGGGGAGCCTGCATCTGGATACCCCCAGCTACTTTGTCCTTGGAGAGAGCAGAGGAAATCTCAAGCCCCATTGGAGGCCCAGCAGCATGGGGGCAGTGGGGGTGGGGGTGGGGTCTGGATGGGGAGATGTGTCTGCACGTGACCTTCATACCATCCACCTGGCCGTTTTCCACACGTTTGTTTGTCAGGTCAGCTGAGATGTGGTGCTTGTGAATCCAGGACTTGTGCTGTGACCCGGGGGAGCCACAGGGATGTGCTTGACCAGGTGTAATTCGTAGGCGTCCACATCAGTGGACGGGCGTGTGTCTGTCTGCACGTGTGCTTGCAAGCACAGGCGTATGAGGATCCGTATGGGCCGTGGGCGTGGGTTGAGTGTGGACGCGGGTGGACGGTAATCTCCAGGCTGGCCGTGGCTTTTATCAGCGAGCTCCGGGCAAGCGAAAGGACAGTATCCAGTGAGGTGATCAAAACTTCATTTTCTCTCCTCTGCAATTGCTTTCCCAATTCCCCTCTCCCAGCTGCTCCTAAATAAAATAGATGCTTTCAGCATCTATTCGATCCAAGAAGCGAGCTGATAGTTGAATCTTTTTATGAGGCTAAATAAGCATGGCTTAAGGTGATACCGTGGGTGTATGTGGATGCTCATGTAATAAAACACGGTTAACTGGAATACTGGGGATGGAGCGATGGTAATTCATTACATCTTCTGGCTAACTAAGGCTTACCTGGAAAATCCTTTTGGTTATGAGCTCTGTGACAATGCCTTGAAAAACAGAACAGTACATTTTCTTGCTTTTGTGAGTACCACACGGTGAGGTCACTGAATCCTTTGACATTTTGTGATCTTCTGGCGCACAACAGCTGGTATTTTGGTTATCCCTTATGATTGCGTGGGTCACGTGGAAGGTATAGAACTAGCATGAATTAATGTGTACCCTAAAAAGGGGGGTTGTTAACCGGGGCCAATTTTGTCCCCCAGAGCACGCTTGGCAATCTATGGAGACATTTTTGGTTGTCACAACTGAGGGAGACCTCGGACAATTTGCTTGACCCTCCACGATGAGCCTTGTAGTGACAACAGCCCCCACCCTGACCCCCTGGGCAGGCTTGTAGTGAGTGGAGGCCACGGATGCTTCTACAACTTCCTACAACGATCGGGGTAGGCCCCCTCCACCCTGCCCCCACGACAAATAATTACTTGGTCTAAAATGACACAAGTGCCAAGATTGAGAAACCCTAATTTAGGACATATCTTGAAAAACTTTCGGAAAAAAAATTGTTACTAAATTCTTGCACACAGAATATTTTGTTTTCGCTGATCTGGTTTTCCATAAGAGTCAGGTGCTGGAAATGTTCTGAATAATTGAAGCTTCTAATTCATTGACATTTATTGTTCCACAGAACAAATAGGGAAACCTGCCAGTTTGCAGATAGGCAGGCCTGTCCCCAGATGTCTCGCCAGTGAATGCCCAGATTCATTGAATCATTTAGGACCATTAAAAACCATTAGGGCCACACTAGCTTTAAATGGAACTAAGCAGAATAAAGAATCCCGGAGGGGCCATAATTTACCCTTTTCTCTTTGTCTTTGTAACCCAGACTGAATTCTCAGAGACTTCCAGCAGAACTTTCTGGTGATACAAGGTTTATTCCACTGACTGCGGTGCAGGTCAGAGACAATCTGGCACTGACATACTTAAAATATGTAGACATGTTCATTGGTTTTTGAATGGCCCCAAGTGAACCTTTGGCGGAATCCATCTGGTTTTGGTGTGATGGGTATACCCAAGGGCGGGGGTGGGGGGTGGATTTTGCACACATTGCTACATCTTTGACTCACTTTCTTTGGAGACATTGTTGGAAGTGAATGAATTCACATACTATGACAGTCTTTTAAGGAGACTCTAACTGGTTTTGGAGAGTTGGGAAGACGGAAGAGCCCCTTTTGTTAGAGTGAAGAAAAAGCCTTTACTGTGAACTTAACCTCAACTGAGACTTCAGCGTCAAATATTCTGGGAGGCCTATGTGTCTCTGTGTCTGGTGAGTGCATGTGAGTAGTTAGAGAACATTCAACGCTTGGTTTAATGTGCAATTTACCAATCCATGGTCACCTCTGGCAGGGGTTCATTATTTCATATCAACCGAAAAGGAAAAAGCTGTCCCTGCAAGGCTGACTGATGTTCCACATCAGTCACAGAGGGTGGAGCCAGGCAGCCAAAGCATGGCTCACCTCTCAAGTTGCCTTGCAGTGTGTATCCGTAGGGGCGGCCGCAGGGAGAGCCCTGGAGGTGGGCTCAGACGGCCTAGGTCCTCTGGTTGTGCTGCCTTCTAGCTGTGTGACCTTGAACAAGTTGCTTAACGTCCCTGACCCTTGTAGTGACCACAGCCCCGCCCCCTCCCCTCCCCCCCACCCCCGACCCCCGACCCCCGTGCAGGCCCTTTTTCGGGACCAACGATGGGAAAATGTTCTGTAAACTGCACAGAGTGGAGTACGGATCCGGCGCACTGGACGTGGTTCCATCGTTAAGGGCAATACCATTTGTAAATCAGGTTTCGAGCGCATCCCGAGCGCTGTTTGTGAGAGGAACCCGAGCTTCTCCGCGTGCACTTTTTTGAGAACTGGTGTCACGATCACTCCATCTGCTGTTTTGTAGCTGAAATGCTGAGTGGAGTCGTGGGTGTACCTGGGGTCTTTCTCCTTACAGTGCAGACTCTGAGGTGGGGGCTAGATGTATCTCCCCTCCTTTGACTTAGATGGAAGTGTATTTATAGCCTGGTATAAATACAATCAGAAGGTTCCTCCAAAACTCTGTTATTACTGCAGTACAAAGTTAGAAATGCTTGAGGTTTTGGCTTCTTGGCTCTGCCGTGCAGCAATGAATATTTTATGGGAAAGGAAATACTTCGTGTCTGACTCTTTTTATAGTGCAGCTACTCACAGGGCTGGTAACCTTCCAGATCTCTCCCAAATCAAAACCATTGCCTGTCCATCTCTCTGCTCCCTTCTTCGCAAATCCATTGGTCCTCTGCCTTGCTGAGGTGTCCGTGTTCTCTTGGTGAATGGAGCCGTTTATGAGACGTGTGGGGTACGCTTTCCGGTCCTAATTAAGGCCTTAAAACAGGGGAGCTGGCCGGCTACCAGGTTCCCACCCCTCCTGGCACCTCATGGTGCTGGTCAGCCCCGGTCTGACAGGCATGCTGGCAGGATGCCCTCTAGGTTCTCCACTTGAGGGTCTCCACCTGCGTTTTCTGCCATGCTTACTTTGCTGGGTGCCCACTGTCCTTGGAATTAAAAAGGAATAGGTGAATTTGAGGTCCCATGGAGCCCAAGGCACTTTTCCCTCTGAGGGCCTAACCCTGAGTGGCCATATTGACGAGATCTCCCTGTCAGGCCCTCTTACTGTGGTTCCTTCAGTGACCCCACAAGTAAGGCCGAAGGTGGGACCTCAATGGTCTTGGCCTTAGCTTGCTGCTAGGTACAGGATCTTACGTAGAGAAAATGGGTCTCCTGCCGGGTTGTCGTCTGTGGAAATGGCTCCTCGGGCAGCATGAGGCCCTCCTGGCTTGGTGTTCAGCAAGGTTGGCCTGACGGTCGTCAGAAACCTGTGAGGACTATGGCAGTAGGACACATTGGGTTTATGGCAAGATGATGCTATCAAAGAACACTGGACTTCACGTACCTAGCCCACGTGGCTCTTCGGAGGCCCTCACAGGCTGCCCACATACTTCAGACTCCTGTGGATGTGGGCTCAGTGGCCTGGGACTGTTGGGGACAGGCTGGTAGGCAAGAAATGTGGCTTCTCTGAGACACACAGGAACAAGGTGGTTGTGCCTTGGCGCTGGCTCAGGCCAGTTTTTTCTTAGCAAGGACGGAAAATGCTTTGTGTCCTCTGAATACGGGCTCCGCACTTACTTCGTGGGACTCTGGGAGCTCAACAGTTTCACTCTGTTTGCCCTCTGCTGTTTTCTGCCCTTGCTGTTGCTCTCAGTGCCAGAATGGTACAGGGACAAAGTGATTTGCAAGCCGCGGGTGGCTTTGGTTTGATCTCCTAACTCTGGTTGTGTTACCGCCAAAGAGACCTGTGTTTCCTCCCTACGGCTTTGTACTGAGTCTTGGCTCAGTCTCTTTCCTTCTTCTTTTCCTACTTTTTGGTCTTCAGATCTGTGGTGGCACAAGGCGGAGTGGGGAGTAGAAGACTTTGGGTCTTGTAGGCCTGTGGGCTCAGTGGTGTCTACAGTGGTGAAGGTGAGGAAAGAGTGTTTATTATTATTATTATTTTTTTAAGTTTATTTATTTTGAGAGAGAGAACGAGCACACACACGCAAGCTGGGGAGGGGCAGAGAGCAGGAGAGACAGAACCCCAAGCAGCCTCCACGTCGTCCGCATAGAGCCTAACGTGGGGCTCAAACCCACAAACTACAAGATCATGACCCGAGGCAAGATTGAGAGCCAGATGCTTAACCAGCTGAGCCGCCTAGGTGCCCCTACGTATTATTTTTAATAAATAAATGGGAATGGGATCAGCCCCTGGCCTTCGGGAGAAATCGAGTACAGCCTTTGATACCCAGAACTGACTCTACAGTTAGGGTATTGAACAGTTGGCATTTAGGGTTCCTGTGACCACCAAGTTGATGGGTGGGGTATAGGCAAGGCTTAAAGGATTGAAAATCCTCAACGTGTTGTAAAAGCTCCACTCGTATGTTAACTCATCTTCCTCATCTGTGAAGTCAACAATGAACATTGATAAAAGAAATGTAACCAGAGAGAGAAGAAAGAGGGAAGATTTGTATTTATTCATTTATTTTTAAATAAAAAAATAAAAAAAAATCTTTTTAATGTTTATTTATTTTTGAGACAGAGAGAGACAGAGCATGAACGGGGAGGGTCAGAGAGAGGGAGAGGGAGACACGGAATCTGAAGCAGGCTCCAGGCTCTGAGCTGTCAGCACAGAGCCTGATGCAGGCTTGAACTCACGGACTCACGGACTGTGAGATCATGACCTGAGGTGAAGTCAGATGCTTAACCAACTGAGCCACCTAGGCGCCCCTAAATAAAAAAATTTAAAAAAAATTTTTTTTAAGTTTATTTATTTATTTTGAGAGAGAAACAGAGCACAAGCATGTGCGTGGTCAGAGAGAGAATTCCAAGCAGGCTCTGCACCATCAACACAGAGCCTGATGTGGGGCTCGAACCCACAAACCATGAGATCGTGACCTGAGCCAAAACCAAGAGTCAGATGCTTAACTGACTGAGCCGCTTGGGTGCTCCAAGAGGGAAGATTTTTATTAAGTGTCTGTGATCTAATAGACACTGGCATGTGCTTTAAATAAATACCTTTCAATTCAATTCCAAAGCCAAGATTCAGCAATTCAGTTGTTTTGGGACCTGGATAATCCATAGATGGGATTATTGGTCCCAGGAGTAGATAGATAAGCCACCAGTATTGTCTCCTTCAGTGTCTAGAGCTGTGCCAGATCCCATGCAAGATCCAAGGACATAGGTGCTATAATTTCTTCTCTTAGGGATGGAGAGCACATACCTTCCACACATGTGCCTGTGCACACACGTGTGTATACACAGAGGTGGGTACAGCCAGCGGGTCATGCGCGCTGTGTATTCTAGTGCTCCAGAAATTCACAGAGCACTGTCACTGGGATATCAAGACGGTGATGGGAGACCCTGCCTCCTTAGCGAAGCCTTGTGAGCTGCCATGATGGAAAGTGTGGACAGCCTCAGGGCATCAGGCAGAAGATTAGAATAAAAACCTGCTCCTAAAGATGTATGGTTAGTGAGTATGGTAGACAGGATAGTGCCCTCCCCCCACCAAGATGTCCATATGCTAATCCCTGGAACCCGTGAATGTGTTAGTTTATTGGCACAAAGGAAGTAAGGTTGCCAGTGAGCTGGCTTGAAAGTAGAGGAATCATCCTTGATTATCCCAGGTGGGTCCAGAGTAGTCACTGTACCCACAAAGGCTTTTAAATGCAGAAGAGGGGGGCTGGAGAGTCAGCGTCAGAATCCAAGAAGCTGGGAGGACAGAAGCTGAGAACCAGAGACGGCAGCCTGGGAGAAACTCAGCCTGAGGTCCGTGGCTTTGAGGATGGATGAATGAAGGCCAAGAATGAGAGCAACTTCTAGAAGCTCTCCTAGACCCTCCCTCGGGCACGTGGGTGTGCCGGCACCTTGACTTTAGCCCGGGGAGACCGATTTTAAACTTCTTGCCTACCGGACCTGTGAGCTTATACGTTTGTGTTGTCGTAAGCTGCAACATTTATGGTAATTTGTTACAGCAGCCACGAGAAACTAATACGGCAAGGGTGGGAGAAGACTGAAGGGCTGGTCCTCGGGGCCACTGGGCGCCAGCGCACTTCCCTCTACTGTTCTCAGCAGCTCCAGCAGCCGGAAGCGACCTTTCTTCCCTCTCCCAGGGAAGCCAAGCGGGACTGACTCTTATCCTGCCCAGCTTCTTGTGCAGCTCAGAGGAAAGCACCCCTCCCTACCCTGTACCTCAGGTCCTTCTTCTGGGATGGCTCCCCTCTGCAGAGCTGTGAATCCGCTTTGTGGGTTTGGAACGTCATGGTGGGGCTCTGGCTAAATAAGGGAGGTAGGTTGCATGGAATGCAGTTGAAATCTTTTGCCTTGGGGGACAGCCATAGGATTGGAGCCTGACGGGAGTGATGTCTGGGGTTCTGATGTCGTTCCCTGCCTTCCTTTGCTCAGGTCCTTCTTTGAATGAACTGGTCTTCCTTGTATGAACAACCTGGTGGAAGTTTTAAAAATAAGTAGATTCTCCCAGGAAGGGCTAAAAATAGCATTACCCTTCTGTCTTGGTGTTTTGTGGAAGTTATTTACCGTTGTTTGGAGGGTCAGGGTGCTCCGTGTAGGGCCACCCAAGAACAGCTGTAGAAATGGGGTCTCTTGTCCCCCTAAAGGGGAAGGGCTCATGAGCTCATAGATCACAGATCTTTGGTCATCAGAGTCAGAAAGACCATCCTCATTTGACAGATGGGGAAACAGACTTCGGGAACTCATGTGGCCTGTGGAAGATCTCACAAGTTCATGACTGTCTGAGAGCTTTTCTCCCTACTGGCTTTGGGATGTTCTAAGATTCTTGTCTTTCTCGTATTGTCAGCTTGGGGGCTGTGGGTGAATTGTGTGGTAGTTACAGAGCTCAGCTTCCCACCGTTAGAGATGAATGAAACGAATCATCGGGTAGAATATTGCCCATTGAAAGGTTTGGTTTGGGGGGTTTTACTCCCGTTCACGGAACCTGGGAAAAGCGTCTCCTGAGGTTGACTTTGTCTTGGGTGTCTTAGTTTTATTTTTAACATTCCAGTGTAGATTTAACTGAAGGGCATCAGTCTCCTCAGAGGTCGGGCCAGTGTGTCTCTGGGCTTTCGGACAGCTCTTAACTGTCCTCTTTCTCCTCCCCAGATCTCCACAATTGCCCCATGTCCCGTGTGGCATTTCTTCTCTGGAAGTCTTTACAAATATTCTAGGTGGTCTGTCTGTAATGCTTGAATACGTTTATTCCTGGATGCATAGAGGGCCCAGGGACCTCCCCGACCTTCTGCTTCTTAGAAGGTTAAACTATTATGGAGACAGACACTGCATCTGTATCTTTTCTTATTTCTTACGTGCAAGGGTGACCTTTGGGGTACATTGTTCAGGAGACCAACCATTATCTACCATTTGAAGTCTGCTGCTCTCATCTTGCTACCGAAAGAGAAATGAAACCTCATTGTCACGATGAAGGTCACAGCCACCAGCCTGTTAAAGAAGCCCTTGGGTCCCACTCCCTGCTCCCTTCCTCCCCCGTTGTCCCATCTTCTTCTAGATGCAGGTGTCTTGGGAAGGAAAGGGAACACGAGTAAGTGAGAAAAGTGAGCAGGCTGCCCATTGAACTTTCCATGTCTCAGCCTCACTGGAGACAGAATTTGGCCACACGGGTATACCCAAGTTACACGATATGGATGTTTATATGGCAAATAAGTATTTACATGACTAGATCTGAGGATTTCCAGGCCATGACACATCTGAATCCTTCTAGCCCGGTAGAAAGAGACTTGGAGGCTTCTGGCAAGACAGTTAACACGTGAGTTAGATTGTGTCTTCTGGAAGGGCTACAAAGTACTCTGTCCACTCTGTTATAGTTCATCTCCTTAAGGTTGACCAGGTTCTTGTCCTTGGGCAGAGAGGAGAAGGATGGGGTCTGTGGAGGAAACAGTGTATGAGTGCTGATGGAGAACTAGTCCATTGGAAGTAGGGGGCTTTCTGAGACCATGATGGCGGGTCCCTCCTCCTCCACTGAATGGTGCAGAGTTGGGGGAAGGTCCTGCCTGGCTGCTCTCAGCACATTCCGCTGTTCTGGTGATGAGTGTGGCCAGTCCCACGCTCTGCATTGGTGAGAGGTAGGCAGGAGATGGCTTGGGTGAGCACTGCTCTCCTGGGCAGCTGGTGGCTCAGTAGGTTAAACATCTGACGCTTGGTTTGGGCTCAGGTCATGATCTCACAGCTTGTGAGATTGAGCCCCACGTTGGGCTCTGCACTGAGAGTGCAGAGCCTGCTTGGGATTCTCTCTTTCCCTCTCTCTCTGGCCCTTCCCTGCTCATGCGCTCTCTCTCTCTCTCTCTCTCTCTCTCTCTCTCTCTCTCTCTTAAATAAACTTAAAAAAAAAAAAAGAAAAGAAAAGGCAGTGAGCGAGGAAGTGGCCTCTGGGTGGCTTGGGGAGTGGCCTGTCAGGACTGGGAGGTATTGATAGGCCCACCTTTTGTCCTCTCTTCCCCAGATGAAATGAAAAGCCGGTGGCATGGAGAGCAGGGGACAACTCTTAGGGCCATTGGAGTTTAACCGGGGGGTAGGGGGGAGGTTCCATTTTAGAGGAAAGCCAGCCATGTGATTGAAGAGTGTGTAGGCTTAGTGTTTCTAGCTTGATGGGCTTAGGGTTTTGTGATGGAGCAGGAGAGGTCGTCAGAGCTGCAGGAGGGATACATGGGAGTTTGCTGTCCCAGACAGCAACAAGCCTCGGACGGAGAAGGGGCTATTTTGTGCTTTGTTGCTAGGAGCCCACATTAGAAACTTCCAGCATCTTCATCTGACGTTTAGCCCTGCGTCTCCCCCGTTCCCCTCGTCTGTTATTGGCTGGCACTGGTTTTTCATCTTTTACATGCATACGTGTTGGGTTTCCTACTAAGTTTTAAGGTCCTTGAGGGTACAGCCTATGTATTACATTTCTTTGCACCTTTCCGCGGTGGCTAACACCATGCCTTGCATTTAGTAGGCAATAAATATTTGTCAGCTCGAATGAATGGAACTGTGGCTCCCTGTTTCCTTCCTCTCAGGGTAGCTCCTTGCTCATATCCCCACCGTCTTCTTCCTTACCTGTCTCCTCTGCCCAGTTTTCTGTCTCAAATAGAGGTGGAGCCAACCTCCTCCTCCTCCAGAGGCGTTTCTGTGAGGACTTATAAGATGAAAAGCATGGGGTGCAAGCGGACATGTGAGAATGAAGGGTCCCTAGAACATGCAGGCCGCACGTCCGCGGCTGCAGGACCCTTCTTCCAGGCTGTTCCTTTGATCTGTGGACCTTCCAGTGCTCACTGGTCAAGCTGGTCCTCTGAGAGGAAGGGTGAAGGGGCCTCCCTGTGACCCCCTGGCACCCCACAATCTTTTTTTGTCGCCCTTCCTGGCCCTCTCCGAGGGTCCTCCATGAGCCGGCTCTGCCTCCTTGGTCGGTCTGACTGCTTCAGCTTTGTTTGGAAATCGGAAGCCTGATTTTACTACAACGGTTCCTGAAAGATTTCCTAAGTGAAACTTGCACATTTCGTCTGCTCCCCGACTTTTCAGATATTAAACGAATCTCTCTAAGAGATTTCCCCCGTTTTTCCTCCCCGCTGCGTCTTCTTCCTCAGAGACCAGCCGTTCGCTCAGCCAGATGGTGAGAGAAGGGGTGTGTGGTGGCCACATGGCCTGCTCGTCCGCGTGTGTGAAGTAGGGGATTCTCAGAGAGGGTGCCGCTTTCTGGCCGGCGCTTTCTTGCTTTGTTGGCATTCAGCTACGGAGCAAGACAGAGCACCCTGGCAAGTGACCAGACACAGAGTGGGTGGCAGGAAGGCTCCGTCACCCTGCTATCCCTGCGTGGAATCCACTTGTCTGTGAATGGGAGGCTGTGGGGGAAGTCAGGGAGTGTCTGGCCGGCGTCCCAGGCCAGATGTTCTTCAGTGCCATATGTCATGACCGGAAGGGTGGGCCTCGCGGGCTTCTGGAGCACGCCTGACCTCTGCTCTGGAACCACCGCCGTCCTTACGGCCCCCCTGCCCCCTCTGTCAGGGACCTGGGATGGCTCCCTCTGTGCCTGCTCTGCACCCGACCTGCTCCCATCCTAGCGCTAACTCCTAACTGGGCTAAACTCCTTTCACGGACTCCTCAACATCCAGCTCGCCTCCTGCTCACCTGTCCCTGGCTTGCCCCCTCCTCCCCCACCTTGTACAGGAACGATGCTTTTCTAGTGCCCGTTTCACCCTCATCTGAAGTGTCTTCTCTGCCTGCATGATCCTTGGTGTCGCCTTTTTTTTTTTTTTTTTTTTAGTTTTTATTAAAATGCTTTATTTATTTTTTTAGAAAGAGAGGGAGAGAGCGGGGAAGGGGCAGAGAGAGAAGGAGAGAGAGAGAATCCCAAGCAGACTCCACGCGGTGAGCGCAGAGCCCGACATGGGCCTCGAACCCATGAGCCGTGAGATCGTGCGTGACCTGAGCCGAAATCATGAGTCGGATGCGTGACCGACTGAGCCACCCAGGTGCCCTGATCGTTGGTGTCTTCTGAGCCCAGCCTAGAGCCCACCTGCTCAGGGAGGCCTCTGGGATGTCGATTCCCATGGACTCTGCATGTGGCGACTGTAGTCAGGACCTACCACTTGGCGCGCGGGCTCAGAAAGGGTTTGTGTTCTGTCGTGTATCGTCTTCTCTCTTTAGGCGGTAAGTTTTCGGGGGCAGATTATGGTCTCGTGCTGCTGTGGTATCACGCACCATGCCAAGCAAACACCGAACTGCTTCTCAGCCTGTCCAGACTCATGAGAGAGAAAGGGGACCTGCATGTCTTGCCCCCTCCAGCCGTGTTGCGTGGGTGACCAGCTCAGGGCGACAGAGGGAAAGACGTAACACCGCGGCTCCCCTCCCCACGCATCCCTTTTTCCATCTGCATCCTGATGAGTAGATGTTGGCCTCTTGAATCGGGTGGACGTTGCGGCCGGGTTTCAGACAGAGGCAGCAGCTCGTTTGAGTTCCTTCCCTGGTAACTTGTACTCCACGGAGCCAGGCACGGGTGCCGGTCAGGTGATACAGGCAGTTTGTTCCGATTTCTCTTCCTGGACCTTCGGGGGGGGGGGGGGGGGGGCGGGGCACAGAGGTGTCTTACAGGTGCATGCAGGGATGTTGGCATTTTGCTTTCGAAGGCTGACCCGGCTACTATCTCTGGATGGCTCCTCATTCTCGATGTGGAATTTGTACACTTTCCTCGGTCCCTCCTTTTCCACAGTCCTTGCCCATCGGAGCCTTCCTTTCCCAGCCGGCCCCTCCGTTCCAAGGAGCGTGTTTTGGCAGCTGCTTGAGGACTGCAATGAAGTCTGCCTGTGTCTTAGGACTCTGCATAACCAGACCGCTGTGTGGTCCCTGCAGGCTCATCCCTGCGCACTTCTCCACCTGACCGCTGTGGATGACCGGGCCGGGCTCCCACGGGCTGGTCCAGCACGACTGGTTCATATTGGCAGGGCTTGGCTGCTGTGGTGCACCCATCACATGGAGATCTCCCTCATCCAAGGCCTTTCCATTTTCACTATTCCCTGACATGGGTAGATAGAGCCCTTCAGAGCCCGCAAAGCCCACCTCCCCCTACCCCCCCCCCCCACTCCAAGGGACCCGCCCAGTCTCACCGTGTCCTCAGGCCACCTCCAGCCACACCACCCGCTGCTGATTTGCTCTCTTGTGTGCACTCACACTTGCCTGGTTGGTGACGTTTTGGCACATGCCTACATTCTGCTTTCAAGGTTCTTTCTTTGTCTCTTTCTCACCAGCCTGGTTGTGAACTGGCCAGGCAGCGACAGGGTTTATCTTTCTTCTTCAGCCTTATACTAGCTAACATCTGTTTAAAACACTATGTTCTTAAGGCTGTGCTCACTCTTTTGTGTGCACGATGTCATTTTTCTGCCCTCTGAGGTAACAATATATTACCCCCCCTTGACAGATGAGAAAACTGAGGCTTATAGAGCCCCAGTGTCTTAAAGCTACTCTGTCGGTAGACCTGGAATTTGTAGTCAGGATCGGCATCAGAATCCGAGTTGTTAAACTTCTGTGCTCTGTGAACTTGGTTTATGTTAGGCTCTGCCTCTTACAAGTTCTATGACCCCTGGCAGCCTATTTATTTCTTTGTGTCTCAGTTTCTTCTTTTTCTAATTTTTTTAACGTTTATTTTATTTTTGAGAGAGAGAGACAGAGACAGTGTGAGGAGAGGAGGGGCAGAGAGAGAAGGAGACACAGAATCTGAAACAGGCTCCAGGGTCTGAGCTGTCAGCACAGAGCCTGACGCGACGCTTGAACCGTGAGATCATGACCTGAGCCGAAGTTGGATGCTTAACTGACTGAGCCACGCAGGTGCCCCAGTTTCTTCTTTAAAAAAAAAAAAAAAAAAAAAAATTTTATTCTGAATGGCCCAATTAGCTTAGAGGAATATATTTCTTCCTTCCTTCCTTCCTTCCTTCCTTCCTTCCTTCCTTCCTTCCTTCCTTCCCTTCTTTCTTTTTTAGAGAGAGAGTGTGTGGGGGCCAGGGAGAGGGGCAGAGAGAAAGAGAGAATCTCAAGCAGACTCCACGCTCAGCACAGAGCCCAACATGGGGCTTGATCCATGGGATCATAACCTGAGCCGAAATCAAGAGTTGCATGCTTAGTCAACTGAGCCACCCAGGGTGCCGATGCCTCAGTTTCTAGCGCAACAAAACAAAATAAAAACAAAGGCTTCCTAGGGTTGTTCTGAGGATTGGATGAAATGATGCATAAAAATGCACAGAACAGTGCTTCAGCTAGGTCTAGGATTCTTCTAATTCTTTTGCATTGATCAGTGTCATTTTAATATTGTCTTTGGCATTATTGTTATCACTTCTTGTGTCTCTGGCATCATGTTAGCACCTAAGACAATGCTACGCACGTGGCTTGTGTCCAGGAAGTGCTCAGTTAATGAACGAGAAGGCGCTCGGGCATCCAGAGCCGACTTGGTGACAACCCTCGGTGCGATGTTGTCTTTGTGGCAGCTCTCATTGTGAGGTTGCCTTGGCCAGGGTTCCGTGTTGGCAGGTTCTCACGGTGGCGGCTGGGGGATGAGGCGATGTGGGGTGTGGTGTGTCAGTAGTCGAGAACCTTCCTGTGGCCTAAAAACTTTTTTCCTTCCTGCCCCTTCCCCGGTAGCTCTGAGCCCTGCCAAGCCTGTGCACAAGCCTTGAAATGACAAAGTACCCTTTAGTTAATTGCACAACGGATTGCCTAGAGTTAAAAGTTCTGATTTATATGACTATAGCTCTAACTGCTCAATAACACAGGCCTGTAATCTACTTTCATTTCAAACAGAACGGTGATTTATAGGGCAGCATGCCGCTTTAGCTCAGAAATGAGGTGTTCAACATATGCTCTGTTGACATAAATTTGGAATTTATCGCTGTTGTCAAAACTGCCTGTTGGACAAAGGTGGGTATTAAGGCAATAAATGACTCAGAATAGTTTTCTGTCACATTTCCTAACCATTGTATTCAGTCTATTTGAGGGAAAAATATATACTTAAAAGTAATCAAATGTCCAGAATCCATGCATCTTGTTTTGAATGGCGAGAATGGAAGATGCGGGAGGGATGGAAGGGCATGAGGGCGTGGGGGTGGGGTGGCGTGGATGGCGGGGCGGGGGGGTGTTGGCGAGGAGAAAGCTTTTCATGAAGTTACGGCCCATTTTAAAAAGATTCCACTTTGCTTCCTCTCCCCCATCCCCATTAGGAGGTGGGCTTTCCTTTCTCATTTACGAAGAGGGGGAGGAAAATGAAAGCTCATTAAATAAAAATAGTAAAGGACATTTTTATGTGTGGGCTTAAAGCCAGTGATGTCGGGGAGGAGTTAGTGAGTGGCGCTGTGAGGGAGGCAGAGCAGGACTTGGTTTATGGGGAAATAAAGCCCCTGGCTGGTGTTGGTTCTGTGCTGCCTCCGTGAGCCTGGGCTCGCCTCCACCTTCCCTCTGCGGGCTCCTGTGGCCACGTGCACTCCTGGCTGGCCGAGGAAGGTGAGGACCAGTGGGGTGCCGGGCTGCACACAGGATGCTGTCTGCACAGGTCCTGACTGATTCATGACCCGCGCTGTGGCCAGGACGCACGTCCCCACCCACTCACCCAAAACATGTCGTGAGCACCCACCGATGCTGTGCCTTTGCTGGGCTTGACGATGTAGAGGGATGAGGCAAAGTTCTGCCTTCGGGTGCTTTTGCATCTAGTCCAAGAGACAGACACGCAAGCAGGTGCAGCCCGAGTGCCGTTGGTGTGGCAGTAGACACGCGTCAAAGGTTAGGGGTAACGCGGACCAGCTTTGGGGGCGGAGGGACCACGGGGGCTCCCTCAGGATGACACTGGCTCCCCTGCCTGGCGAACTGTCTCTTTGTGGTGATCAGGGCTCTGCAGGGAAAATACAGGCAAAAAAAAAAAATGCACTAGCGACAAGCCTTTAAAGAAAGATGTACAGTGTCGTGGTCAGGTGATTACCGACAAGCACGTCAGGCTGGATTTTCTGTGTGAGAAGAGCGAGACCAGAGTCCCTGTGCATGGAGCTTGCCACCCGTATGATGAGTGTGCATCAGTCCCACGCCGTGGGCTGGCCGTAGCATCCTCTGAGCCCAGGACACCAGGCGGGCAGTATGGAAGATCCGGCAAGTGTGATCAGGGTCAGATTCGGGAACCTCTCTTCTGCATCCTGTTGTAAGACAACGTAGCATGCGGAGTGCTGCTGGTAAGCGTGTGTCTCGGCGAGATGGAAAGGACACAGTCACATCCAGAGAGCCGACCGCACCTTGGCCGTCGTCGGGCCCGGGGTGCTTGGTGTTCAGCATTTCCAGCACCCTGGGCTCAGCTCTGCAGGCTCTCAAGGCAGGAGCCCGAGGAGCCTCCTGCTACACCCCGTGACAACAAGGCCCAGCAGGGGAGAGGATGCGTATCTGTTGCTTTTATTTTATTTTGCCTTTTATCTCCATGCCCACACGCTTGGAGCGTCTCGGCATTGATAAATGTGTGCTCTCACACATACACATGCACACCGTCCCCCTTTCTCTTGCCTGCGTGCGTGCCACACACACACACACACACACACACACACACACACACAGTCCCTCCCTCACACACTGGGTCCGGACACCAATTGTAAGCCTCCTCTGTGTGGCTCGCCCTCCCTTTGCCACCAAACCCTGTCCTTTTCACACAAAGCTCCCTGTTGGGAAAACTCATAATTTTTACACCACACAGTCTTGACTGGCCATTGCTGGAATTACTGTCTCTTTGAAGTGCTTTCTGCTGGGGCATTTACAGGCCGTTTTAATTACCTGCAGCTTGCCAGGGGCCTTGCTCTGTCCCAGGCTTTGTTTGTTTGTTCTTTGCAAGGAGTCTGTGCAGAAAGGAATACGGCCGCCTTCTCTTGACAAAGAAAGGCAAGGGGGAACGAGAAGTTTGGGGAGCCCTCAGCAGAACTTGTCCCTGAAGCCCTCTCCGGGACACCCTGCCCCCCTCCCGCAAGCTCAAGAAGAGAAGCCAGCCCTTGCTCTTGGCTTGCCCATGTTCTCGGTCGTTTCCAGCACTGTGGGTCTCCCTCCTGGATTTGCCTGCGATGTTTTTGTTTGTGTGTGTGTTTTGGTTTTAAGTATTATTAAATACATTTTCAAGCTTCCTGTCACAGACAACAGGGCTGTCAAATAAAGCTCCCCTCACGACCAGATCAAAGTCAGCTGCCGTTGAGCTGGGATCCTGCTCCCGGTTTTTTCATCGAAATGTGTTTAAGGAGCGCGTGTTATTAAATTTTTGAGCCGGGACATGGGGTGTAGAGGGTCGGGGTTGAAATCACATGCGAAGGCAGAAGGTAGTACCCGCTTTGGGCTGTCTGGTGTTTTCCTTTCCTTGTCTTAATTTTTCATTCGAGTCTCTCTCTGGAATGAGCTAAATATAAATAGCCTTCTTTGGGATTTCTGTTAAACACAAGTGTGGCATGTCACGTCTGCAGACGAAGATGCTAGTTTACCAGAGGAGCCTTGGAAGTTTATCCGCTTCCCGGCTGGCTTCTACAGCAGAAGGAATCCTCATTCATTTATTCATTTAGTCCAAAAATGCACTGAGAAATCGGAACCCTGGTACATTGCCGAGGGGAATGTAAAATCGTGCCGCCGCCTTAGAAAACGGTCTGGCAGTTAAAAGGTTAAAAACACAGCGGTACCGGATGACCCAACAGTTCCACTCCTAGGCATATACCCACGAGAAGTGAAAGTGAAAGCCCATGTCCAAAGATACAACTTGTAAGCCAATATTCTTGGCCACGTTATTCATAGCAGCCAAAAGGCAGGAACAACCCAGTGTCTGCTGACTGACGAATGGGTCAATGACATGTGGTATGTCTATACAATGGAGTATTATCTTGCCATAAAGAGGAAGGAAGCACTGATAAATGTTACTACATGGATGAATCTTGAAAACATCACGCTAAGTGAATTCTTGCAGACGTAAAAGGCCAGCCGCACGCTGTATGCTTCCATTTGTATGAAATGTTCATAATAAGCAAATCCATGGAGTAAGATAGTAGATTAGGGGTTGCCAGAGACTGGGGGGTTAGGGAGGGGAAATGGGGAGTGACTGCTAATAGGTACAGGGTTTCTTTTGGGGGTGATGAGATCTTCCGGAAGTAGACAGAGGTGATGGTCGCACGGCTCAGTGAATGGACTAAAACCCCCCAAATGGTATATTTTAAGAGTGGATCTTACGGCATGTGGATGGTATCTCAGCAAAGCCGTTTCTTTAAAACAAACGCATTGAATGCCTGCTCTGTACCAAAGCAGCCTGGCACTGTGCCAGACGGTGAGGACGCAGCGGACAGTGGTCTCTGTCCAGGTGGCGTGCCGTCCAGGAGAGGCGAGGAACCCTCGTAGGAAACCCACTATGTTAACTGTAAGTTGTGCCAAGTGCTGGAAAGGGAACCAGTCAAGTGCAGTAATGCAGAGTGGTGTTGATGTATAACCCACCTTCCTTGACGGAGCACCGTTCAAGTGCAGTCTTACTTTTCCAGAGCTGGGCACACACAGTAGGCTATTAACAGACGGAGTGTAAGATAGTAAGCATCAAGGGACGAGGGCGGTGTACCTTCCCTGAGGTCTTCTCTGTAGGAGGTTATAAAGTTGCCCCGAGACTCAGCCTGTCTGTGGACCCTGGGTGTCATCATTTGGCTTCTGTTTTCCTAGCGGCTCCTTTCTTCTTGCTTTCCTCTGATTAGGGTCCTGTGAATCCTGGGTGTGCTCTTAGTGCCTCCTTTCCTGCTGATGGTTTTCCTGTGCCTTTTGCCGGGGGGCTCTGGGAGAACATTCTGGGTGGGATGGATAGACCCTCTGCAGGTGGGCAAATGTGAATGTAGATCCTGAGGTGAGAAGTCTAGAGACTTCCACCTGCTCCCATGGGAGAGGAGAGTAAGTCACTTGGCCTCCGTTTCCTCATCCACCAAATGGGGGTGGCACTTTCTTCCCCAGTCACAGGATGGTTGAGATGACCCTCAGCATCCCTTTCGAAGTCAGATGCGATCTATAAACGCATTAGCATTATTCTTAGAAAACCTCAGTTAACTAGATTTCTTTTTTACATTTTTCTGGAAGAAAAAAATAATCAGCAAAAGAGGTAGATATCTATTTTTTTTTTTTTTACCTTTTCCTTCATTAAAATGACAGTAATTTCCACAATGTGCCTTGGTGTCCCTACAGGTTCATCTGCCCAATCTCTTATCTTGTGTTCATAACTGATGTTGAGAAAGATGGCTCTAACGGCTTAGAATCCTCATAGAGAAGTAATTTAATTTTCAGTGTACTAAAGCAGAAAGAATGAGGCAATATACATTAAGGAGGTTTTCAGAGGGCTTTAATTTGAAGGGAACTTTCTTAGGCCCTTAATAAACCTCACTTAATTTCCACAGTCTCTGAGGATCTGTGGCTGGTGTGTGGGATTTGAAGGTAGCATCTTGGCTTCGTGGCCGAAGTGAGAGTGTGTAAAAATGAGCCTCGATTACCAGGAAACAACGCTGCCTCCCCACACCCAGGAAACACAGGAAGATAAAGGAGGAATTTGTAGCTTTTCAAAAACAGTTTTCTGAGAAATTGTCTCTTCGTGCTGGTTAAGATGGAAGCCTCTTATGGGTGTGAGGGGGAAAAAACCAAAACGCCTGCTCATCTGTAACCATAGTTCAGTTCCCTTATAGGGCCTTTTAGGGTCTGGAGAGAATATTTGGGATTTATTTTTGTTTTCTTTGGGCTGACGTCACCAAGCATGCATCCTGGTGCTCTGTTTTGGGTTTGGAAAAAGCTCTAAGAAGCTATAAATCTTAAGGCATTTTACTATTTTTCCTCTTCCCTTTTCAAAAAGCACAACTTTCCTGGTTTCTTTAAAAAAAAAAAAAAAGGAGAAAGAAAGAAAACTACAAAAGTGTGTATTGATTCCTTTCCCTCAGATCTTAACTGCCCGAGCTGTAATACCTTGCTTACACGTGCCAGGTTTTTGTGCAGTTTTGCAACATCTCCTTAATCCAGTGAGCATAAATAGAACATTTCAATCATATTTGGCTACTAGGAACTTCACAGATAAGCGCGCTAAGACCTTGTTGAAAGAGACTGTATGAGATTGTGTGTGATAAGATCATCCTGTAGCCCGGCGCCCAAATGAAAAACTTTTGTTCTTGGTGAAATTTGTTGATGGAGATATTTCAAATAAATGACTTACAAGAACTCGGTCTTCTAAAACAAAGGCCCCGTTGCGTAACAGCCTGAAGCCCGGGCCTCCCGGTGCTCAGTGGCCACGAAGACCCTTCAAGGAGCATTTGCTGCAGGGAGATTAGCGTGCCCCTTTGTCATTTCTGACATGGTATTTTAACACCCACACGGGCAGCCTTATCGGAGAGCCCTGTACTTGGTGTGGTTACGGCCGCGGGGAATGCCATTGTCCTTTCCCCTGTTTTCAAGGCTCAGGACAGCTCCTTCCACTTTTTAGTCCGCTTCATGCGTGATGCATGGTCTTCTTCTAAGAACCCCATGGAGGCCTTCTCTTTCGGACAATAGAGACAGCCGTTCTTGTACGGATATGTGTGTATGTTGGAAGTGTTTTGTGTCTCTCTCTTTTTTTTAACCTCTATGTTTTTCCTTTTGCATTCCCCTTCATGTTGGTTTGTTCATTCATTTAGCAAAAATGCACTGAGTCCTTCCTCTGTTCTGGGCTCAATGATGGAGGCTGAGGGGATGAATCAGGGATGGAACCTTCATGAAGGTGGTTGTAATTTGGTGAGCACAGGCCCCTGTCGGCCCCACAGCCTTTCAGTGTCGTCAGCCCGATTGGAAAGGACCTAAGAAATCATCTAACTCAACCCTTGTATTATTGCAGAGGGTGTTGGGTGGAACCTCCAGAGGGTAAGTGGTTCGACCAAGGTCATTTGATGGTTACCAGCAGAGCTGGAGTGAACACTGGGTCTCCTGCCCACCCCCTCCCCCAGAACAGCGTTTTAGCCAATGTGTTACACTTTTATTCTAGATCCTTGAGAAGACGTGCCTTCTTTGCTATTCTCTCCCTCTCCCTTTAAAAGGCCCCAGAGCAACCAAATGGCCACCATTTTCCAGAGCTCCCCTGATCCAGGTTCCCAGGAGAGGGGTGTGCTCTATGGGTCCTGTCAGCCCTTACCTTGTGGCGTGGAAGGCGTTAACTAACCCTCTGTTAGTTCTTGGTTGTTTTTTTTTTTAATCTGTTGTTTGAAATCCTTGCCTTTTATTGGTATATTTACTTTATGGCATACATAAAGAGCTATATTAAAAAATAAATTGTGTTGTAAAAGCATTCGGTAATGTTTATTAATATTGACTAGTCAGGGAGCAAGGAACTCTATCGCTACAAGGATAATTTGTGGTAATACCAGCTCCCCATTCACAGCTTGTCAAATGACTATCTAATCTCAACATTAAAAAAAAAAGTGGGTAAAAGGATAATTTCCTTTATGCCTTGAGAAAATGAAAGTGACCCACTCCCCCACCAAGATTAGAATGAATCTTTCTCTCCCGCCCCCACCCTGGGCAATCCAGGCCCCTTCTGTGATCCCAGGCAGTCCCAGGGCTGGGTTTCAGTGGCCAGGTATCATTTGTCTCAGGCTGGTTGGCAACTGCTTACCTAGCAGTAGCTTCTCTCATAGCTCCGGTTGTCCGCACCTGTGCTGAGGGTTTAGGCGCAGAAATAGACACCTATTCCTTGTCCTCAAAGAGCTTCTGGCTTCGAAGAACTTCTACGTGGCTTGTTCCTAAGGAGAATGATACTGGATGTGACTAATGACCCGTTCGGACTAGAATGTGTCACTGATGGTAGCCGTAAGAGACCTTCCCTTGGGACAAGATGATGTCACCCTTAGAAGGTAGGGAACGTTCCTTGAGTATTCCAGTTGTCCTGGTTTAGGGTGGATGCCTTCAGTAGAGCAAGCTCTTTTCAGAGTACCCCTTCCCCACAGAAAGGCATGTGTAGAAAGTTCAGGAGATTGAACTGAATATGGAAACACCTTGAAATCTCCCTGGAAGTTGCTCTGGGGAGTAAATTCCTGATAGTCTGGTAAGTTTTCATTCATGCCTTCTAAAAATTGGAGCCCAGAACCCAAGAATGGTCTTCCTCTCGCCATTTGAATGAAAGGTCAGTGGACATTGGAGGTGTGTTTCGAACTTATGACTCTTAGAGAAAGGAATAAGCCCATTGCCGAAGTATATAAGCTCTTTCCTCTGTCCTCTCTTGGTTCTGTTTCTTGTTGGAGAGGTGAGCAAGGCCAGGGTGGAGGTCTCTGACCATGGGGCTTGGGAATCATTTGTTGCTTTTGAGACTGAGAGTCTTGGCAGAGCTCTGTGAAGGGACCTGCCTCGTCTCATGGCCACATGGGGCACAAGGCAGCATGCCATTGCCAGCTGGTCAGGTCCTGCTCAGGGAGAGGAAGAAGAAGGCGGTTTGGTGGTAGCTAGGTTCCCATGGTAAGAAGAGAACCTTGGAGAATATTGGTTTCCATGTGGGCAGCAGGCTTTGAGAGAAGAGCGTCATTTGGGATCTGACTCTCAGAATCTCCTGTCTTGTCCTTGCCTGTTTTGAGTACCCCTTAGAAGCCCTGCATAGGTCAAGTTGATGGTCATGGGATCAGAAAGCAAAAGCCCCAGGCTTTAGGGTGGCTTCTGCATGTGGAACAGCTCAGACCAAGAAGGGGGTGAATTGTTGGAAGGACCATGAAGGCCGCACTGGCCGGAGCCACATGTTGTTCAGGGTATGGGATCACTTAAGCTGAGAACAAGAAAAACGTGACCTTAATAAAGTCCTTATAAGATGGATTCCCCACTTTATTTTTCAAAGATGGGCAGTTCCCTCCCACTCACTTTCCCCATGGACAGACTCAAGTTCTCACTGCTGGTCCACCTCACAAAACTCACAGTTCAGGCACTTTCAGATCCCCAGGAGGAGAGGGAGGGAGAGAGGGAGTGTAGCTCTTGTGTTATTGGAACTGAATTCCCTCTCTAAACCTTCCTGTTGGCCTGCGTTGACTGCTTCTGTCTCTGGCCAAAGGAACTTGGGAAGAAATGGAATGTGGGCATTGCTGGGCCTGGAGCCCCCCTTCAGGCCCTTCTCCTAGCATTTTTCCTGTGGCCCTTGGCTCTGTGGCATAGAGACGGGCTGAAATCTTCCTGCAGAGAGTAGACACAGAAGGTGCTCTTAGGGAGCACTGTTACGGTCAGCTGGGTCTGGAGGGGAGGATGGAGTATGGCATGGGTCTCTCTTTGCTGCCACTCATTCTGCTCTTACGTTCTAGGTACACTGGGGAGATGAAGGCTCATCTTGAGAATGATGGGTTGGTCTGAAGCTCAGGCTTTGCGTGGCTGTGAAATAGCATTGGCCTTCCTTGTGCAGACTTCAGGAGCCACAGGACAAGAGTTCAGCACTGGGTTGGAGGTGTCCATGAAGTTCTTGTGCTTGGAATACTGTTAAAGATGAGAGGAGGGATGCCTCGAGCCTACCTTAGATGGAGGAGCTTCTTTAGCAGCAATGAGCAAATCCCTTCGAAAACTAGACCCTATGTGGGGCGCCTGGGTGGCTCAGCCGGTTGAGCGTCCAACTTTAGCTCATGATCTCACCGAGATGATGACTTTAGGTCATGATCTCACTGCTCGTAAGTCCAAGCCCCACGTTGGGTTCTGTGCTGAAGCTCCGAGCCTGGAGCCTGCTTCAGATTCTGTCTCCATCTCTCTATAACTCCCTGCTTGCTGTCTCTGTTTCTCTCTCTCAAATATGAAATAAAAAACATCAAGAAAATTTAAAAAAATAAAACTAGACCCCTTGAAGAAGAGGGAAAATCAACATGGCGTCTGCTGTTATGTAGTTTATAGCCCAGAGCAGACAAAATCTATGACTTGTCAGACTTCCGGTAGCACAGAGACGGCTCGATGTATCTTGCTAGCTTGACTTGACTGGCGAGGATTGTGTGGTTGAGAATCAGTGAGAAGGAATGAGTCTTTCTCTCTAGTTACTTGTTAAAAGGTTCAGATTTGCTTAGCTCTAATTTCTCATAATGATTCAGCTCTCTTGAGAAAATAGCTAGAAACCTGCCAAAGGTTAATTTTTTCTTTGTCTTTTTGGACATAATTGAAAATCTGTTCCATTCAAGATGGTTTGCCCAGTGGGCCAATTGTGGGCCGTGCTGGGACAGCACTACCGCTTGGCGGGAGGAGGCGGGGAGGGCGTGGCGGGGACTTGAAGCATGAGTGGGGATGGATCCTCCAGCAAGCATGGAACAGAAGTGTTGGGGCCATGCTGAAACTGGGTTACTCTGAAAATGGCGTTCAGCAATGGGACTGCTTCTCAAAGAAGGGAGCGTGAAACCGAGGGACTTGTGCAGGCAGGCACAAAGATGTCCCCACCTGTCCTTCCTTCCTGTGCTGTAGTGGAGGCTGGTGACCTCAGATGGCCATGAGCAGTTAGACCTTGCGAAAAGACAAGACCAGACTGGGAAAACATGTGTGTGTGGTGAGGAAGAGGGAGGTGGACAGAATTTCCATTTCATCAAAATCACTTGCATAGTATAGTGGTAGTGGTAGTGGCGGGGGGCGGGGCAGGGGTTGTGGTCTGCACAGTGAGAGACCATGGGTTCATACAAATTGCACTTTTGCTCAGAAGCCAGCTGGAATTCTGTTTCCTCCTTGGTCATTCTGCAGGCTGTACAGAGAGTCTGCTGGTAGCCAAGTCTCTTGAAGGCACTCAGATTCTTCTCTGCCATTTCCTTTTTCTATGGGTTGGAAGGGTTCACCTTTCCATTCCACATCCTTCCCTTGGGGCTCTGAACAGTAACGAAAGATAGGAGCAAACCAGTGCTGGGCTTCACTCAACTCCTAGGGCTATAAAGTGCTTCCATGTTCTCTTCTGAACTTAGTGTGCTTTGCCCTTGTCTCTCTGGCAGTGGGGCAGGACTTTTGTCCTTGTACTTCGTGTGGATCACATGGATGCCACACTCACCTCTGGTAACCTGTGTGGGACACTGAGTTAGTGGGTCAGGTACAGGGCAGTGTCCTTACCCCAAGGATCAGACAAGATAGGACATCTGTGTCTCTGAAGGCTGAGAAATGCGTGGCAGCAGAATGGTTCCAAAGAAAGGCTGCTGATGGGTTCCAGAAGTTTCTTTCACTGAAAAATAGACCACAAGTGAGTAAAGGAAGAAACTCAGGTTGTCTGGATTAGAAGGTTTTAAAATGAGTATCGATTTTAGGGTTGGGTGTCGATTTTTGTTTAGGCTATCCTAGCCTGGCTGCCTAGGTGTCATGGGACATCACACAGTGGAATGTGGTTCAGAGAGAATAATAATAATAATGCCCTTTAGGGAAATTCCTTGGAAACTAGGCAAAATGATAGGAAGGAGATCTTTTTAATAATGTTTATTTTGAGAGAGAGTGCGTGCGCATGTGAGCACTCTCTTGCCTGCAAGCGAGAGAGGGGGAGAGAGAGAGAGAGAGAGAGAGAGAGAGAGAGCGTCCCAAGCAGGCTCCCTGCTGTCAGCGCAGAGCCTGACGTGGGGCTTGATCTCATGAACCACGAGATCGTGACCTGAGCCAAAATCAAGAGTCAGACTCTTAACCGACTGAGCCATCCAGGCACCCCATGAGTAAGAGTTTTGACTGTTAAAATTTAGGTTCCATAAGGGATCAAAGCCTTAGAAGTCCCCCATATCATTTCACAGGTGAAAAAGATGCAGAGAGGTTGTTACAGCATGATTTGTCCAAGGTTATAAAGCAAGTTAATGGCCGAGTAAGGCTGAGGAGCCAGGTCTTCTGGCCGCTGGCCCCGCAGCCTTCCCTGTACCTTGCTATCTCTCCAGCAAAGGGCAAGAGTCTACTGCCTTTCACACCAGGCTAGTCCAGTGGCCCAAGAAAGCCACTTTCACTGATTGCCAGGCAAATCCATTCACATCCAGAAAAAAGGCAGTGGGGTTACCCAGAAAGTATTCATCGGGGTCAGAGATTTGGTCTGGAGCCTGCAGGGAGAAGAGGTGGGCTGGGATGCTTACCCTGGTTGATGGCTGCTGATACTGGAAGACTGGTCGCTCCAGGGTCCTTTTGGGAAACCTGTCTAAATAGGTGCTGGTCCTCCGCTTAGCTGCTCCCTGAGAGGTGGGCACTCCTGGAAGGTAAGAAATCGCGAGTGAAGAAAAAAATGGAAATAGATGGGATGGAAACCCATGCCCTGCCCTCCACCACACGTGACCGTGAATGCGTGCAAGAGGTTCACCGGCCGAACCATTTGTGAATTGAGTTTTTCCTGCTCCACAGAACATGTCTTAGGAAAACAAACATTTGCCATGCCTGGGTGAGTGGCAGGAATACTGTCTATCATGTGTTTACATGCACACATACACACTCAGTTGCCTGGGCATGTGTTTAAAAACATGGTTTGCCCAGAACGCTATTAGGACATGTCCCAGTGTCCAGCATTGTGAAATCTATTTGGAGTTAAGAATGTTCAGTTAAAATGTTCTGTACGGTTACTATTTCCCAATTGGGTTGGATCAGCCATGGCCAGGAGTAAGATAATATGGGGGTGGGGCGCACTACAGTATCAGGGATGAGGGTGTGTGTGTGTGTGTGTGTGTGTGTGTGTGTGATTGAGAAATTATTTGTTGCTTTTGGCAAGGAAGTAAAGGGAAAGCGAGCAAACAAAACAGCCTGATTGAGAAAGAGTTCTGTGAAGGGGGCTGGGCGTGGACATGGCGTGCCATCCTCAAGCCACTGTGGCCCATAGACTGTGGCACTCAGGAGGCTCACCTGGGGGCCTGCGTGGTTTTGACTTACCACTGAGTTCTTGTTAGGGGATTGGAAGGTGGTGGGGGCCGGTGGCTCGGTGTAGTGGTCGTGATCTGGGCTCCGAGGCTCAGATCTGGGTGCTGCTGACTTGGGCGTGTAACACTTCCCCTCCACACCCGGGGTCTTGTGTGTACCAGCAGCTCTCCAGCCTTTTACCGTGATCCTAGCCCGTCACCGTCTGATTGCAATGGGTTGTCGACTCCAAGGGGACTTTGTATGCTCTACTCTCTGCCCTACTGCCATCAGCTCGTGCCTCTGGCTGCCGTTCCCTGCTCTGTTCCGTAGGGCAAGAAGGCACAGAGATGGGGGCGGAGGTGGATCCCGGATCTGGCAGTGGCAAGTAAGGGCCTGAGAACAGGAGTGTGGGTGGGAAGAAAGTCAGTGTTCAGGCCAGATGGCCCACACGCCAGCCAGCAGCTCAGATCCTTGCCGGCCTACAGCACATAGACCTTCTTCCCACCGCTCAGCTCTTTGCTACCCGCCTGCTCCCCTGCGTCTTACCCGACTCGGCTGCCGGCCTCTGACAGAGCAGAGGGGCTTGGGGCGAAAGGTCCAGCTCGGGATCGGAGCTCTGTTGCAGGCTGGGCCTCTGGCCAGTTGTTACCGGGACCTCTGTCTTCTTGGGGTGGTCCTGTGTGTCAGGCCCGACTCACAGAATTGCAGTGTTGGTAAAATGAGATGAAGTGTGTGAAAGCACCTGGAAAACCAAATGACCGTTACCATCCGCACCATTCTGCATTTGTAGGGTGATGTTACCCAGTTTCTTGAAATCTTCCTGTCAGGGCTCAACCTCTGGTCAAAACAGAAGGAAGACATCTTCTAAGCTGGGCCTTAGGGGAAGGGCATGCGTGTTAGAGACACATACGTGCGGCTCTGAGAACATCTGGATGCCCCAACAGAGAAGCGGCTTTATTGTGTCCATAAAGGCACCGATTCATTAATAAGCTTATTCGGAACCTGCTATGTGTCAGTCACTGTCGTGGGAGCTGGGGATGGGAGAGAGAAAGGGCACACGTGCTACCCCTTCGGAGTCTGACGGTGTCGTGGGGGCGCTCGGCACGTGCACAACTGCAGTGCAGTGGGGGACATGACCTGACCGAGGGGAGCAGAGGCCCGGTGGCCTCCGAGGATGCCCAGTGCTAGTTCGACAGTGAGCGTTATGTCTGACTGACTGTCCCGTGCTTCTTCCTTCTCACCCTGAAATCGGATCTGATTTCTTTCCCCCCTTGGTCTGTGTGCCAGTGGGTAAAGCAGTAGGAAGTGCCCTGTTCTCTAGCTCTTGGACAAGACCAGGAATAGATTCTTCCTTGGCAGCGGTCCCTGGGAAGAGGGGTGCGTTCGGCCATCTGAGCATGTGGGGATGTCTCCGTCAGTGCCCATCTGTAGCCCCATGCCTTCCACCTCCCCTCCCTCCTGCCCACCTACTGGAGGGATGTCCGTAGAGCCCCCAGGTGAGGGTGGGCTTGCCTCCTGTCCAGCCAGAGCAGCCGCAACCTGTTTTTTCCTCTCCCTACAGGAAGCTGCACAGTGGGATGAAGACGTACGGGTGTGAACTCTGCGGAAAGCGGTTCCTGGATAGTTTGCGACTAAGAATGCACTTACTGGCTCATTCAGGTAGGCGATGCTGCCCTGACTGGCCCATTTGAGCCCAGGCAACTGCCCCTGCCCTCACTCAGAGCCCGGATGTCCCCATTGCCAGCCGGGGCTTGTGGTCCACCGTGTTTTGTGGATGCTCTCTCCAGGTTCATGGAGCAGAGAGTTCGTCCTAACAGTATAACCGTCCACACAAACCCGTCCTCGTGCTCTCTTGGGTTTCCTAGGGCTTTGTTAGTCCCCAGTCCCGTGTGTGATCTCCCTTCCAAAGCAGACGACAGTTGCATTAGCACAACAGTTGTGGCATTCGGTTCTCAGTGTCTCATGAATCTGACTGTTGGGGTCATGTTAATACGGGAGCCTTTAATTGAGCAGGTTAGGAACACAGAGCTAGTTACCTCGTGCTGTCTTTTGCAAGGTAGTTTTACCCAGTTCCAGGGGGGTTGGCTGCGTGGCTGTGGGGGGTTTTGCCCATGTTTGGGGCAAAGCTGCTCTGTTCCCCGAAGCACGGGAAACGGAGTGGTACCTGACATGCAGCGTGCCCAGCTCTCTTGGCGGAGGGAAGGATACACTGGGTCTGATGGTGCTGCTCTGAGGCCAGCGGGGTGTCCGGGTTCAGTTGCAGAGGCCTTCAGACTTCCCTGTCAGGGCCAGTGCTCTCTTCTTCTGATTCCCATGCCTTTCAACCTTAGGGTCACATTTTGGGGGAGAGGTGAGGCCATCTTCTTACTGTCACGTGTGGATGTCTTTGTCCCACATTGCGCCCAGCACTAGCCCTGCAGCATTTGTGAAGTGAGCACGGGCTTTGGGATTAGGCCCACGTTCAAACCTCATCTGTAATACGTGCTTTGTGACCTGGGGTGGATCTGTCTTCTGAACGCCGTTTTGTGCATCTGTAAAGGGCAGGTGTTGCCTAACCTGTGTCCTTTTTTTAAAGAAACTGTGGGACAGAATGTAGGTTAAAAGCATTTGTTGTACATGCCCTGGCGTATATGTGGTGTGTCGTAAATGGCGATTTTCCATTTCACCTTCCTTTTCCCCCACATTGCCCCTGGAGCATGTTCCCATCACCTTACCCCAGAAGCTTCTGGTCTGGCTGGCTGTTTGCAGTCTGTCTTCCCGTGGCTCGCACGGTCACGTCAATGCTGTTGGGTGCTTTTTATGCTTCAGTCACCACAGTCTGGCTGCAGAGCCCGTGTGGCTCGGTGCTGCATGGGATGCTCTCTACCTGGCCCTCACGGCCTCTCCTCAAGTGCCCCAACCCCTTCCAGATCCAGGCACTGTGCCACGCCAGGTGGCTGTCTGTCTCAGCACGCGCTCTCTGTCCGCACATCTTCATGTGTTCCGTTCTTCTCCCGGAGGGGTTGCCCACCCTCACCCCTTGTTCCACTGAACTGTCCTCGTCCTG
This sequence comes from Prionailurus bengalensis, assembly GCF_016509475.1. NCBI lineage: Eukaryota > Metazoa > Chordata > Mammalia > Carnivora > Felidae > Prionailurus > Prionailurus bengalensis. The sequence continues at coordinate 12,112,122 of NC_057346.1, forward strand.
CCCACCCATCCCACATTGGCCTGGAGTCCTGAGTCCATATACCCTTGTGTCCAGCAGCTGCTCGGGACTCATGGACTCCTTTTGTCCTGTTTTTATAAATTGCACCCTGTATCTTTTCGCTTCCCTTCAGTTTGGTAGGTTGTTTAGGGTTCAGTGTGGGGTTTCAAAGCTGTCTGCCAACCGGCTTGGCCACCCCCCAAGTGCCAAGAGTGTGGGTCTTCTGTTTTATGTGCTTCCTGGTGCGGGCCCCTGTGTGGTCTCCAACAGTGAGGTGCTGGACACTTCCACGCGGGTAACACACTTTTCAGCCTGTGGTTAAAGCTTCCTCGCCCACTCCGGAACTTGGCCCAGCGAGCATCCTTCCTCCTTGCCCCTTCCTTGAGTCCAGCACGCTAGCCAGACCCGTCTGTTGGTTTGCTCCCTGTGCATACTGACACAGCTTGCTTTCTGGGCTCCGTGGCTTTGTTCACCCCCTTCCCTCTGCTTGAATAACCCTTCCCCGGCCTTGCCGGATCTTCTGAGGTCCCTTAGCAATGCCATCCTCCACACTTCCCCACCTTCAGCCAGGAGCAGTCCTGCCTGCTTCTGGGTGTCCGCATTTCTTTATCTGAAGCTCTCCGGGCACAGTCTTTCTTCTTTGTGCTGTGGTTGTTTAGGGACCTGCCTTACCTCCCCTCCTTGGGAGTCCGGGGTAGAAATTTGGAAACCTACCTCCTGCCCACGTTATCGTGGGCAAAAAACGTAAGCTTTCGGAGCCTCTGTATCCTCATCTGTAAGATGAGAGCGCTTGACTCTACCTTGGAGAAATTGTGAGGCTCACCTCAGACCCTGAGCACTAGGCCTGACCCGTGATAGGCTCTCTGTAAATGGAGTTTCCCTCTCCCTTTGTTCTTCTGCTGGGCTGTAAGCTACTGGGGATGGGGGGTCCCCGTTATGTACAGCACATTGCTAGGCACGTTATTGGAGTCAGTAGATGGTGGTCAGATGAGTGAGTGTGGCCTGGGAGGGCTAAGACTGTGTCAGGGGAGCTCCAGTCTCCTGTCGGCTCCCTCCTACAAGACGAACGGTTTAGACTGTGACCCAGAGGTTCACTGGGGGGCAGCCGGGAGCCCGCCGACCCGTATCGGCTGAATGTGAGCGAGCTAGTCTCTGCAGCGTTGGTGGCTCCAGTGGGAGTGGCAGAGAGGAGAGGCACTGCTTATGCACTTGCTGGTGGGCCCAGAGCCCCCAGTTCAGACAAGATGAGTGACTTTGCACCACCCCCTCCGGAGCCAGCCACCGCCTAGGGATGTGCTCTCCTGTCCTGCCTGAGATGCCACTTTGGGCTCCCATGGTCTCCTCTGGATGTCCTGGCAGCTTTGGGAGCTGGTTCCTGTCTCCCTAGGCTTTCTTCTCCATTCATATCTTACTCGACACAGAGTCTGATTGTGCAAAATGACTTGTCTCTCTGAAACCCACTTGCCAGTGTCCTTGGAAGAGAGGATTTGGCCGGGGGAGGGGGGGAGGGTCATAGTGCTTTCATTCACCTTTGCAGACAGCTCCTTGCCTGCTTAGATATTTCTGTTCTCTGCTGCTCCTTTCTGTGTCGTTCTCCTGCGTACCTGTCGCCCCTGCGTTGGGATGTCTTGAAAATAAAATAGCAACACGAGCTGAGAGGGAGGCTGGACCACTTCTTGAATCATTCACGCCCCCTGTGAAGCAGTAAAGGCCCCAGAGGAGGGGTGTGGAGGGCCGGGCAGCAGTGCCGGGTCTCCTGTCGGATTCTAGGGGCCGAGGGAGGTGGGGTTTTACACGTTCTGACTCCTCTCTCCGTTGCACGATCACAGAACTCTGTTGACGGTTTAGAGGACTCGAGATGTTTCTTGCTGCCGGGCTTTGCAGGCTCCCTGCTGGGAGCCGTCAGCAGGCTCGGGCCCCTGAGCGTGTGCCATGCAGACCCACTTTACAGACCGTCCCCGAGGGTTGGGGCCGCACTGCAGAGCCTAGCAGAACAATAGATGCTCCAGGACCTCGGGGACCATTCCAAGGGGCAGGCCATGGAGAAGCGAGTCTGGGATCTGGGTGCGGGTCCCGGTGCCCCCGCCTTCCCCTGAATGTGGTTGCTGCCCTCGGACCAGGCACATTCCTGCTGTTTTCTTGTGCTCGGCCGAGCTTGAACGGTGCTCCTCCTGGCTCACTTCCTTGCTGGGCGCGCTGGCTGCCCCCACCCCCTCTTGGCTAGCGTGGCCTGTGTTTGTTATTGTAGTTCTGGCACCCGGCCAGGCCTGGCTGCGAGCCAGCCTTGTGGGTACAGTGGGTACAGTGAGTGCTGAGCCAAGTTTGTCATCATATGCGATTAATTTTTTTTTTTTTTTTCTAATCTGGTAGGGGTGGGGTGAAGGAGGACGCAAGACAGGAGCTGCTCCGATGCTTGAGAACAGGCCGCGCGGATTTCTGCGGAGATGTTATTTATGAAAGAACGAAACGCTCTGGCTTGCTCTTCCTTCTCGGCTCTTGCCCCTTCTCACGTTGTCTTCCTCTCCTCTGCATTTCCCTATCTGAGGAAATCAGCCTGTAGGAGACCGACAACATGAGGTTTTATTTTCAGTGACTGGAATACTAAATTTACACTCCTAAATCAGTTTTCATTGTGTTGAAATCGACAATTTGTTTAATTAGAAGTTTGCCCTGTAGGAGGCCCTTCTTGGAGACACTTCTTCCTTTCTCTTCCCCCCTCTCTCTCTTTCTCTCTCTCTCTCTCTTTTTTTTCTTCCTTTTTTAAGACCCTAAATGGTAGTAGTGAATGTTCAGTTTAATTGAAGTTTTTATTTCTATTTGAGTGCGTTAACTAATCAAGTGTTTATGAGATATACCTGATGATAACGATAAGTTTAAATTAACAAATAACCTAACTCATTAACTAATGAGGATAGATCTGGCCACACCCTGCGTTCCCAGAGGTGCGTTTGGGATGGGGACGGTTTGGGGAGAAAAACAAGGCCTGGTGGGAGGAGTGACCACCTTGGATGCTTTGCAAAGCTGCTCCTCCTGGGCTCGCTCTGACAGCTCCCTTCCCACCCTTTGCTGTGGGGATCGGCGACCTGCTGTCTCCTTGCCACTCCTTGCTGTCACTGAAGAGGTGATTCCTGGCTCTGAGATGTGCACGCAGAGACCGCAGACCCAGGCGGTGGCTCGGGTTGGTTCTGGGATTTGCTGGTGTAAGGTTTCCCATTAGGTAGGATTTCCCACGGCTTGGCTGTAGTACTGGTGGATTGTAAGTGAGCACACCCAGAACTCCTTGCTCCTGTTTTTGACTTGACTGCAGACTGTTGAGGGGTTTGCAGGTTTCTGTGGCCTGCCTCTGTCCTGGGAGCGTCATTCGTTTTTGCAGCCAGCGGACATTGACTAAGCACCACTGGAGAGAGCTGTACAACATCCCTGCCCTCAAGGAGCTTACGCCCAGTAGGAGAGATGTTTGACTGAAATGACCTAAGAAGGTGTTGGACACAAAGAGTCAGGGAGAATTCTAGGAGGAACTTGCAGGAGGAGAGTGTCCTTTCCAGAGGGTGGTAGAACTTAAAATGACTGGTGGGAATAATGGAATTTTGAAAGGAACTGGTAGGGGAGACCCAAGCCACCATGATGACATGCAGCGTAGCCGGGATGTACAGGCTGTGTTGGGGTTGGGGGCGGGGTGGGGGCGGGAGAGGGCAGGCTTTGGAAGGGAGGGATGAGGTGAGATTGTGGGGGCCTTGAGTAGCAAAACAATGTGCACTTTACCTGCAGCACTGGAGAGCCACTGGAAGGTTGAATAAGGGAGTGACACTTTTTTTTTTTCCTGGAAAGAAAGGACTGTGGACTTTTTGATGTAGACTAGCCTGGAGTATAGGATTTATAAGACCCCTTGGAGAAATGGCATGCCTGACAATCTTGGGGTGTGGTTGGAAGGTGGATAGGCCCGTGCCTCTAGTCCCGATTGAGGGTGGCCTGTCTTTGGGAGTCCAGTCCTGCCAGGGATCAGTAGGTCCCCTGTTCTCCATCCTCCTGCCCTTTTCTGGGCACCATGAGCCATGGCTGTTGAGAAATCTCCCCTGATACCAGTCTCTTCCCCATTGTCGGAGCCACTGGGAAGGAATATGGTCTTTGGCTGATGGATTTTCTGATTCCAGCAGCAGCATGGGGGTGGCCAGGGCATATCATCAGGGGCCTGGGTCATCCGTCTGGCAGAAAAAGGGCTGGAAGGGTTGGGACCAGAAACCAGATTGGTTCTCTCATGCTTTCCCATGTCCTGGTCCAATGGAAGGGGGAAAAAAATTACAGATGTCAAAGACCTGTGGATTGTACTTGTTCCTTTTTTTTTTTTTCTTTTCGGAACACTGAGCTTTGGGGTTCAGGGTCTTCCCAGACACAGGGCAAGTGGGGAGGGGGGAGCCTGGCGGCTGGATGGTTCCCTGTGGTGGCAACGTATGGTCCCCAGGCTGAGGATTGGAGAGGCGTCTTAGGGTTTAAAGGTGGCCTCTCAGGACTTGCTGTCTCTGTCACCTCTCTCTTGCCAGATAGGTATCTGCTAAGAGCAAGAGATTGGGTGTTATCCAGGCAGGTCTGAGCTGTGGTCCTCTCATCCCCTCTCTGCCTGCTCTCAAGTGAATGTCGCGGTCTGTTCGTCAGAGTAGCTTTCTGCCACCGGGGTAAACCAGGAACTTCCTCAGGTCCTGTATCGCCCTCGGCACGCCTTCAGAAGCAGGCACCATGGAGGTTGGGGTTAAGAGCACAGAGAGGGTCAGACAGAAGAGGCTCAGAAGCCCACTGTCTTCCTTTCGGTGGGTGGTGGTGACGGGGTGCAGAATGAGGGGAAGAGGGAAGAAAGCAGCCACTCTCCCTGGCTCTGTCTTGAACACACTGCGCTCCCCCTCTCTCTCTCTCTCTCTCTCTCTCTCCCCCCTCCTCCCTGCTCTGAATTTGGCCTGCTTCCCGAACTTTTTCCCAGAGTGGTGTCGTCACTGGCCTGCCGGCAGGTCTGGATGTTCTGCCAGCATTCCAGAGAGTTTATGATCGCTTGCAGATGTGCCTCCAAGAACACACTGTACCCAAAGCAGAAATTAATGCAGGCTTGACTGCTGTCCAAGCCCATACACGGGAGAGAGGAAAAAGAAAACAAAAACTGTTTAATGCTGTTTATAAATTATACACTGGCTGATGAAAAATACATTTCTTCCCCCCCTCTGCCCCCTTCCTCACCGCCCCCCCCACCCCCGCCCCTTCTCCCTCTTTGCCTCAAGAGCCTTAAACTGAGACCAGAAGAATATGGTTTTGCTTTTTAGCTCCTGTTTTGGCTAGGATCCGAAACCCAGCTGCTGATTCACAGCCAGAGTATTTTTCCCCTTTACCTGATGAAATATACTGATTTTTCCAGCCCAGATGGGGTGCTTTTGGATTTGTTGCCTCTGTTTTTTTTTTTTTTTTTAACTTTTTTTTTTTTTTCTGGCTAGGGATTTTGTTTACAGCAAGTGACAGGTCCTGTAACAGCACTGGGTATGATGCTGGCCCCCGGGGCAGGTAAAGCCCCAGGTCTGTCCACCCTGGTGCTGCGGGGTATGTGTGCTCTGAAGATTGTACGTCAGGCCAGCCGAGCAGAGGAAGTTCGCCAAGTTCAATGCAGGTCATTGTATTAAACAGCGTTCCTCCACTTCTCTTGCCCCCGTGCACCTACAGCCCCTGGGTGAAGAAGGGTTCACATGTTCCTCCCCCCAAATACACACGTCTCTCTCTCCATATGGTGCCTTAGCAGGGGTTTGGGAAGCTCGTTGCCTCTACCCCTCTGGATCCCAGCCTCTCTCCCCCTACGCTCTGGTCCCCCGTCCCAATTTATTCTATAAATTCGCTTCCACATTATGTCTATCCATTTACATGGCTTTTGTGTTTTTTTAATACTGCTAATGTTTATCATTTGCCCAACAGGCTCGACAGATTTTGCTTCCTGTCGAGCACTGAGGCTTTAGAGCCCCCTCGTTGCTAAGTAGCAGTCTCCCTGTACTGTAATGGGCTGATTTTGTATTCCGTTCAGCGCGGTATCTTATTTTTGTATGCAAGACAAAGTGTTTTGATGGGGGACGATTGCGGCAGTGTCTGGAGGCTGTTTGGAGTTTTATGGGCTGTACAGTACACTGTGTGCTCTCCGAACAGAACACAGGCTGTTGAATTTTGGATTGGATTTGTCATTTTTCCCCCCTCAGAGAGGAGCTTGTCAGATAGAACATTACTTTAAGGGTGGAGGAAAGAAAGTAGCAATTATGTAATAACCTTCTCTCTCTTTCTCTGCGTCCCTCCCTCCTTCCCTCTCTCTCTCTCTCTCTCTCTCTCTCTCTGTGTTTATTTCTGATTTTTTCAACCCCAAAGTAGGGTGGTTTCTCCCCCCCACGCACCCCCTCCCAACACCGTAAGATTTTGTAGAGCTGGGTGATGATATTCTTATGGGGAAATAAATGCCCCCAGAGACATGGATGCCAGGACATCTGTCTGTCTGCTCTTTATTCTTACATTCTCTCCTTTTCTCTCCCTGGCTCCTTCTGTCCTCCCTAAGTTCTGGGCTGTTTGGCTGGCCCTTGCTTTGGTATGAGGATGAGTAGATCATGGGGTTGTAGGTAGGGTAGGATGCTGGTCTAGGCTCCATCCCAAGGCAATGCCATTTCCTAGTTCCAGGGCCCTCTCACCTGCCTTTTGCTTCCCAGACGCACCCCCTGCCAGGATTCTGGGGCGGTCGGTCATCCAGGGCTCTCCTCCGTGGCCCTCACATCCCGCCCCCCCAGCTGCTATGCCTGGGCCCAGTTTGCGGGGTGGGGGGCGGGGGGGGAATGTCCTTCTTAGCACCCTCTTCTGGGCTCTCTGTGGTGGCAGGAGGCTATTTTTCAGGGTGGCTCTTCTCTCCTTCCATTATTTCCCCCGTCTCCTCTCACACCATCTCTTTGTCTCTCTCCTGGCATCTGCATCGACCTCAGCCCTGTCCTGATGCTCTTCTGTATGTTCTTTCTCCTTTCTTAGATCTTCGTCTGTCTTTGTCTCCGTCCGTCTTGGTTGATCGTCTGTCTCTCTCTCCTATTCCTCAGGGCTTTTTAGCTTGGAAGTTGGACGAGGTTGGGGTGGGGGACCAGAATGGCCCTCTGGCCCAGAAGGCCTGGGGAGGACTCCTGAGTGAGTGCCCGGAGAGTGCTCCCAGAGCCTGGACCCTTGTGTGCTCCTGCCCTTGCCTCTCGGGGACCAGCATGGATCTTCTCTGGCTTCGCTTCTGCTTTTCCTGGGTCCCTGGATGTGTCTTCAACCTGAGCCGAGCACGGATGCATGGATGCACGGGGTTAGGTTTTGCAAGGTCCGTATTGGACTTTGCTGCGGAAAAAGCCCATCTTGCTGCCGCTGTGCTCACCGAGGTCTGTACCAGCCACCTGAGTGCAGTGCCCGCTGGGCGCCATGTGGTTTGTGCATCCTCACGTGCCCATGACCTGGCATAGTGCCTGGCATATAGAAGCATTTTGATAAGGAATCGTGGAGTAAGTGAATCCCCGGTTACTACGGCGATCGTGTTCCTGGGGCAGACCTAGGTTTGCCGGGGCCTGAGGCTTACACAATTTGGGGAACCATCTCTCGGGAGAAGATTATGAATTTTAAGTGTTAGAACACTTGCGTCCGGAATGGGCTGGGGCAAGGGAGGGGCCTGTGACTTTTCAGCTTTATTTGAATGTATGTGCTGCTGTAAAGTGAGCACCCAGCTTTATTCACTTCAGGGAGAACTGGCTTCTTTGACCTGCTGTGAGGAGCTGCTGGTGGAGGGTCCCACCGTGGGAGTGAGTGAGTAGCGAGATTCAAAGCTAAGGACAGGATCTGCTCAGTTCTGGGGTCCCCCGAAATGTGGCAGCTGTGGTCACAGGCCTCAGGTTTGCGTTTCACAAGGATGAGACAGCTCCTCCTGCCTTTGGTAAACTGCCTCTGGTCACAGTGGACCTAGAAGCTTCTTTGTATTTCACGCTCTCTTCTCCCTGAGGCTGGTTGGTGGGGACAGACACTGTGTCCCACTCACCCAGTGCCACCAGGGAGATCAGTATGCATGGTAGCATCCTGGCCTCCAAGCCAACCTTCAGTGACTGTCCGTGAAATGACATGACAACAGCCCTTTTCCTCGGTGCCCGGTCTGCTTCAGTGTCTGCCTTTGGTTCTCCTGCCAGGCAGAGCACTGGTTCTCTTATGGGTGTGTGTGTGTGTGTGTGTGTGTGTGTGTGTGTTGTTTGCCTTGGAAGGGGTCATGAGGGTGATGGGCCCTGGAGGTGATGGCAAGTGTACATAAAGGTCTGGGAGTCCATTCGTTGGAACTTCCAGACACCCCAGTTAATTATGGCCCTGGAGAAAGCATAGTTGGTCGGTTCTTTGGGAAGAACACTATTTACTCCATGGAGGCTATGCAAAAGCTACAGTTAGGTTCCCAGAAATGAGGGGCAGCTGTGTGTGTGTGTGTGTGTGCGCGCGCGTGTGAGTGCATGCATCCATGTGTATGTATGAGAAAAAAAGAGATGGAGAAGAAACGTTTACATGAAATACTCAAAATTGTTCCTTTGCTGTAATGGCCCCGCACAGACCATTACCTTGCAGATTTAAAAACTAAATGAGCTCATCATATCTAGTGACTTCCACCGACATTCATGCTTGATTGCAAAGCCTGCGTTACCTTTGAATTTCAACTTCATTGTTTGTTATGAATTCCTGAATGTGGGCGGTGTGTTTCCCCCTCTTGGATTCAACCAGGAGCATGATTTGATTTTGTGTGGTGGACGCGGGAATGTTTCTCAACAGGACCCCACTGAAGAACCTTTTCATTAAAAAAAAAAAAAAAGCCTCGTGACCTCTAGGGCTGAATCTGGAGTTTCTGAGGAATCCAGTGTGCTGAGGCGGGACGTGGGTTGACTTTGGAGGGGGCTGACGTTTTGCATTTTTTAATCTAATAATTTGAGTTTCATGTGAATGATTCTGTGTGCCGTGCGATACTCTACATTTTCTTAACTGTCTCTTCCACTTTGGGTAAAGGAAAGGAGGGAAGAAGTACCAGCAGCAGCATTCTGTGGGCAGAGGAAGAAAACAAGAGAATGGGGCAGAGAACGGGCTAAATTTAAAATTGTAATTGGCTGACTTCCACTGGCTTGCGGGTGTTTTAATGACTCATAATAACTTCATTTAAAACCAGCTGAGCAGAAAATAGATTGGAGAGGAGCCTCGGGCCATTATGGATTTGTTTTTTTTGACAAGCTCGGTTTTGAGCAGCCAGGAAGGCTCTCAGAGAGGGCTTGGCTGTGTTCTCTCTCTCTCTCTCTCTCTCTCTCTCTCTCTCTCTGTCTCTCTCTCTCCCTCTCTCTCCCTCTCTCTCCCTCTCTCTGGGCTGGTGGTCTGCCCAGGAGAGATTGTATAGAAACCAGGGCTGTTTTTTTTTCACCCCCCACTTTTTTTTTTAAACTGATTAAAAATAGATGCCTTGAGGTATTATTTTAGCATCAGTAGGATTTTTTTTTTTTTACTTTTGATGTGGTAAATGGAACATAAATAAAATTGTTTTTGAAATTACTGAATTAATTAGGTAGTAAAGCAACTACAATGCATAAATTTCTTTGCTGGTCTCCCTGATCCATATTTGGGGGGGCATCCCCCTCTTTTCCCCCATCCCCTCCTTCTCTCCCCCCCCCCATCCAGCCCCACCTCCCACCGGCCCGGTGTGGACCCTCCCTTTGAGTGGCAAGCTGCTTTTATCATCCTGGCAACAGCTAAATGATTTTTTTTAAAAAAGATCTGTAGGATTTTGACACGGTTAGTTCTGTCCAGCTACCCAGTCAGCTCGAGGAAGCACGAGTTTTGGGAATTGCCAGAAAAGGCTCTAACCTGCCTCTAGTCCTTTTAAATAGATCCTGCTGGTTTCCCGTGCTAGGAATGGTGCCAACCGGCAAATGCTCCATTTCTCTTCTATTTTCAAAGTCAGCCGGCTCAGCCATAGGATGTGTCTGTCTGGGCAGGACAAGAGGCACCCCCCCCCCATCTGATTGCTCATAGCCATTTATCTACCCCCTCTTATGGCACCTGTCACCTTCTTTGTGTCAGGGCTATTTATTTGCTTGTCCTTTTTTGCCTGCTAGACTCTGAGCTTCTCACAACATGTGATTTATTTCCATGTCCCCCGTACTACCTAGCAGAGTAACCTGCATTGTGGTTATAACTCAGCCGTTTTTTGAATAAACTAACGGGTGAGTGGGTGAGTGGGTGGATAGGCGTCTGGTAGGGAATGGCCCGGAAAGCCCCTCCTTCTTCCCTCCAGGCCTGGGACTCAGCAGTCTGGATGACAAGACCAGGAATGGAAGACCTTATTGGTAGCCTGCTCCGTTGCATCCCCACGGTCAAACACCGTAATGGGCTCTCTGTAAATATCTGTTCGATAAATGAATGGCTCAGGGCAGTAGGGACGAGGGCAGGGGAGAACAGGCACTTTATATGTATTGAATGTCTACTGTGTTCCAGGCACGGTGCTTGGCACTCTGTATGTCTGAATCCAGGTATCCCACGTGGACTTTGGAGGGTAGATATGTGATTCCATTTTGCAGGTGAGGACGTGAAGGCTTACAAAGAGCCGAAGTCACTTGCGGCAGGTCCGATGGCCGGGAGGTGGCAGAACTGGGTTGGGAGCCAGGGCCGTCTGCCCCCCGACACTCCTGCTTTTCTTGTATATCATTCTGCTGTACCTGTTCCAGCTTTCTGTCCTGTTTGTGGGGACAGCCATATCTCAAGAGACTGTGGAGCTGAGCTGGGGAGAACCTGGAAGGCCCTGTCCCTAGGGATTCCTCCCCCTCCCCCAACTGCCTCATAGGGCTGGGGGCAGGGTCGTTCCGTGAGCACCGCGACAGGCCCCGTGGGTCGGTGTTCGGCCCTCCCACCCAGGCGAGAGCTTGCTCCTGTCATTTTCCCAACACTGCCCCACACAGAGAAGAGGGACAGGACCAAAGAGCTGCCCGTGGCTCCTCTGCTGGGAGCTGTGCTCCTGGGAGAGGCCCTCTGGGATGATGAGTCAGGAGTGAAAGGGTCAGCTGACCGGTGCCGCATCCCAGAAATGTCAGAGCTGTGACTACTTGGGCTGCCCCTAGCCCCCACAGACTTCCAGTGTCTTGCACTGGGCCCAGTCAGGGAAACTGTGGCCTCCCTCACCTTTCGGATTCTGTCTAGTGTAACTGGACCACTTGGCATGAAGCTCTTTGTATCTTTTCTCCAACACCCTCATCTTCCCTAGCATGACTGTGGATGCCGGAGCCTTCTCCGGGGACCACAGGGTCAACCAAATGGGAGCCAGGTGCTGATGAAGGCTGGGCAGCAGAGAAGCCCCTGCGACGATTCTGGGTTCTTTTGGGTGGAAGTCATTCATGAATGGGTTCATTAGGTAGCAGTTAGCCGCTGAAGGCCCGTGGCACGCGGACCATGTCGGAAGAGGCAGAGGGGCTGAAGCCAGGGTTCCTGCAGGGGCTGTCAGTCTGGCTGAGGGGACGAGGTGAGCCCTTGGCAGGCCTGGGTGTGCTCATCGTCCCCACAAGGGGACAGACAAGAGGGAGAAACTCCCAAAGACCAGGGTGATGAGGAATGACTTCAGGAGGGAGGGCTGTGGGATTTCGAGCACTTGCTGGAATTGTCCAGATGGCGCTTCATGGTGGGTGAGGGGCCTGTGTTTCTGGGCAAGACAAAGCAAGAACTTCTGTGAGTCACAGTCAGCCAGGCAGGGGTGCCTCTCCCTCCTCCTTGTCCTCCTCCTCCTCTTCTTCCTCCCCTTCTTCCTCCTCTGTCCACATGGTCTTGAGGAGGTTTAGAGTTTCTAGTACTTGAGAATCCTCAGAGTTCTAAGGATGTTATGACTGTCCTTGGCCTTCAGGTTGAGAAATCTTGCATTGAAAATGATAAGCTGGCACATCAGGTGTTCCTGCCATGTTGAGGTATCCACAAAACAAACACGAATGTGCAAATGAGGTTCAGATTGGACACAGATCCACAGTATTCTGTATTTCTCACCAAGTCTAGCGGAACCCCAAACTAGGCTGTGAGTGTCTGGGGCTCCACCAAGCCCAGGTTGAGAACACATAGCAGCCCAGAAGGGCTGTGCTTTCAGCAGAAGCTTGCCTGCCCTGGAGGGAAGTGGAGGAACATGGAGGGCCAGCGCCCCAGCCCTCTGTACCTTGTGTGAAGGTGGAGGGGGTTCTCCCCATAGATGGGAAACCAGTGGGAGAGAGAGGTGGGTGCTCTGTGTTCAGGTTCTCCTTTCTTTGGAACCTCTCCAGGATTCAACCTGGCAGAGAGGTTTCTTCTAGGCCTTTTCCCTGTAGTTAACATGTTCCCTCCTCCTTCTCCTCCCCCCACCCCAAACCATGCCATTATGATTGAAAGTCTTTCACTTGCTAGGGAAAGGGGGGGGGGCGGGGAATTAAGTTCTAAACTTTCCATTAAGTAGTTGGGATAAGATGTCTTCTGTGGTAGTTGGATTAAACCCCGGCAGTTCTCTCACTGACTATTAGAAGCTAATTGAGCACCAGGAGCTCATTGGCGGCTGCAATGAGCATTTTGTTGGGGTGATTATGCAAGGCCACGGTCGTTCTCCGTAACAAGGTAACTCCAGGTAAGGAGAGAACTCCCTGAAACTTTAGATTTGCTGGAGTCTTCCTCATTTGCCCTCACTAACATAAGCCAAGGACAGACAAAGGCCCAAAGACCAGATCTTTGAGGAGGTTGCCATCCATTCGGGATTTCTGCCTGCATGGCCTGGATCTCATGGTCCCTTTGTCATGGCCTGATGGGAACAAGCCAGTACATGGGGGACAGCCCTGCTGGGCCAGTTTTGCATCGATTGAGATATTGGGGGTCTAGAGTCAGATGCTCTGAAATATAGTAAGGGACAGATGGCAGGCTTTGGAAGTCTGGGAACAGCTGACCAGATGCAAGAGAGTCACAGGCCAGTGTCTTTATCAGTGACCTGTGTTCTGAGAACAAGGCCTGACTGCAAGTAAGAATCCCTGAATCTCTCTCTCTCTCTTTCTCTCTTTCTCTTTCTCTTTCTCTTTCTCTTTCTCTCTCTCTCTCTCTCTCTCTCTCTCTCTCTCTCTCTCTCTGTGTCATGGGTGGGTGAGGTGTGGGCCTGCATAAATGGGGCCAATACAGCAACTCCTGGGGGTCTTTCTTAATCCAGAGGATTCTTTATGATGGAATGCTCCTACATATGCTGCCTTCCCAGCACCCAGAACCTTCATCAGGAGGTAGGAGCCCGAAGCTGCCATCCAGAAGTCCTGGGCTAAGTGGGTCAGGAGTGGGACCTCTCAGTGCCCTTTGACAGGGGTGCTGGGGCCTGGCCAAGCTGAATGTGTCCTCTGGGTGGCCCTGCTGAGCCTCTGGCCTGCTACTTCCATTAGCACGGAATCATGCCCCTCAGAGGACAGCGTGTAACCATGCTTCCTAGGGCGGGGGCACAGGAAGAGTTGCTGTCACCAGAGTACTCCATCTTTCTGACACACGGGCCCCGTATGGCTTTCTTCCCTCACTCCTGAGCCCCAGACAGCCTAGAAATCTACTCTGGAACATCCTCAGGACTGGTTTTTGAAAACTATATGTATATAAATATATACTTAATTTAAAAAAATCTATAGATCCTCTGTTTTCTTCTATTCTCCATCTCCTCTGTTAGTTTTCAAAGGCTCTGCCTGCCCTGTCTGTGGCCCGGATCACCTTCTTCCTCTATCTCACAGCTATAAAAGCTGGTCACAGGCAGAGGCTGGCTGCAGCAAGGCAGGAATGTGGTATTTGGTTAAATTGTAAAATTAGCTAGGGAACTTAATGAGGCATCCCGCCTCTGCCTTCTGAAGAGCAAGAAGTTTATAAAGGGGCTCTGAGCACCTTGCCTATGAAGGGGAGAGAGGGAGGAAGGGAGGAAGGAGGGGCTGGCTGGGAAGGCGGAAGAGCCTCCTCAGGTGAGTTTGCAGGCCTAGGACCCAGCTGGAGGGTCCCGAGAGGTCGTGTGGCCCCTCAGAGCTTCTGCTTTTGAGACAGCTTCCGTCAGCCAGTTTGAGTCCACGGAGTTCCTTACCACGCCTTGTCCATGGACCTCCCGAGGTTGCACGCAACCGGCTGTGACTATCCTTTCTGGCGTCAAATTCCCTTTTTGTCGTGTGCAAGGCTGCAGAGACCAGGACTGAACCCTTTGACTCAGGAGGTGCCCACAGCAGAATGGAGACGATCAGAGACCGTGACAGTGGCATCTAACATTTACTCAGGGCCGACAGGGGCCAAGCATTTCACCTCAGGATCTCACTCCCTCCCTACCAGCCCCCTCTGAGGTTGGTACCGTTAGGATTCCATTTGATGAGGAGGACACAGAGTTGACTTACTCAAGAGCACCCCTCGATTAAGAGGCCGAGTTGGGCTGTAAACACAGGCTGGCCTGCCCCCATAGCCACACATCTTAACCTCTGAGGCCAAGGTGTTGGCGTTCCTTTTCCAGGCAGTCCACCTCCCCCCAGCCCCTACTTCACAAGGGACAGATTGTGCGCTGGCGAGCGTCACCCCAAAGCTTTGGAAATCACGGTCTCAAAGGTGTGTGCGGAAGGTTGCCAACAGTCTATTTTCTGCGCGCACCGAATTCTCAGGTCCTCTAATTACACCAAACAGACCTGCCTGTTTTCCGGCAGCAGTCCGAGGTCAACTTAGTGGTCCGATTCGCCTTAATAACGCTCGACATGGGAAGGAGCCAGCCCACCTGCATCTTTTGTGTGAGGTCAGCCAGAAGAGGCGAGCTGCGTTTTGTTGTTTGGGGTCAGGCGGGGGTGGGGTGGGGTGGTGGTTCATGCTAAGAATGGGCACGAAAGTGTGACAGGCCATATTTCTGTTTGGAAAAGTGTGGAGTCTGAAGGCTTCTGAATTTTGAGCCTGCAGACGTCAGTGCCGGAATTGTAATGTAACACCTCAATTATGGTGCAGGGGGTAAGAAAGAAAGACTCGGAAACCTGCAAGCTTCTTTAGATCCACAGCCTGGGCCTCAATTACGGGTTCAGAAACACCAAAGGCAAGCCAATGAGTGTCATTTTTAACCAGTTTGAACATTTTACTACTTCCTAACATCAGAAGCGCCCGGGCTGGAGAGCCAGCTTCTTGTCCTCAATAAAGTGATTAAGCCGAATGGGTGTTGGGGGGTATTATTAGGCTGAGAAGGGCTAAAAATAGAAATGCTCTGTTTTCTGAAAGCCACAGCAGGCCCTGGAGAGCCTGGCAGCCACGACGTGCCACCGAGGGGCCTGCAGAAGGGGGAGGGAGGGTGGCAGTCCCCTGGGCTCGGCCTGAGATGGGGCGGTGGGTGTTGTGACGGTCGAGCCAGGTGACGGGCCTCCTTCCCAGCTGTCATCAGGAAGAGAGTAACAGTGGGAGCTGTGCATTGGTTGTTTCTGCCTTGGTCTTTGCTGGGGTGTGTGTGTGTGTGTGTGTGTGTGTGTGTGTGTGTGTGTGACTGTGAATGAATTTATAGCAACTGATAACTCTGGAGTCTAGAATGGATACCTCAGCCTAAAATTTACATATTTAGCCCCAAATGAATTGAATTTATTTGCTGTTCTTGGGGGAAGGGGTCCCCTTTGGGCAGTGAATAAAGGGCAGGTTATAAGGGGTACTTGCAAAGAGGGTGGGGAAAGGGGGAGACCCTTGGATCCAAGAGTGAGCATCTGTTCTGTAAAGCCTTGCCTAGCTGGCTAGGCTGCCCAGGAAGGGGGGGGGGGGTGGGGGATGGAAAGACTTTTTGGTTAAGTGAAGGTCAACCAAGAAAAACTTGGTCTATTTCAGTCTCTGTAGTTTGCTGTCATTCATCAGGGTGAGAGTCCATTTTTCTACTTGGAAGACAATTGATTTTTTTGTTTTGTTTTTTAAAGTTCATTTATTTTGAGAGAGAAAGAGTGCGCAAGCAGGGGAGGGGCAGAGAGAGGGAGAGAGAGAATCCCAAGCCTGTCGTGGGGCTTGATCTCATAGACTGTGAGATCAGGAACTGAGCTGAGATCAAGAGTTGGACACTTAACTGACTGAGCCCCCCAGGTGCCCCTGCTGTTTTTTTTATGATAGACTATCTTGTTTGCTTAGAAATCAAATGGAGAATGCCAACGAACATCAGTCTGGAAGGATATTTCTAATCAGGGTTTTATTGCAAGTCATTCCTGAGGGTCAGTTGTACCTTTTCTCCTGTAGAGCCCTACAAGTTTTCATGGCCTTGACCTTGTCTCTCTCCGTACCAGCATCAGGTGGCAGGGTGGGGCTGTTTTACAGATGGAGAAATGGTGGGCAGGTAATCAGGCTTCTAAAATATACCCACGTGCTCACCAGAGCCAGATCTAGACCCTGGTGCTTCTGGCTCCCCATCCGATGGACCGTAATGCCACATCTCTGCACCAAGAAGGAGTTGTTAGCAGGGCAAATGCTCAGTGGAGAGCATTGGACTGCAGGAGGATGGCCTCAGAGCTTGTGGGAAAGACCCTGCCAGCTCCAGGGTGTGGAGGATGACAGAGGACTGGAGCTCCTTCCTTTGGGATCTTTTTCTCCTGCCCTTAATATGAACACTTTATTCTTTTAAATTTTTTTTTCAACGTTTATTTATTTTTGGGACAGAGAGAGACAGAGCATGAACGGGGGAGGGGCAGAGAGAGAGGGAGACACAGAATCGGAAACAGGCTCCAGGCTCCGAGCCATCAGCCCAGAGCCTGACGTGGGGCTCGAACTCACGGACCGCAAGATCGTGACCTGGCTGAAGTCGGACGCTTAACCGACTGTGCCACCCAGGCGCCCCAGAACACTTTATTCTTTAACCCTTGATATTGTCAAGGCCCTCTAGTTAGGTGGGCTGTCCGTGCTGCCACCCCGATTTTGTTTCTTTTTCTTTGATGCTCACTGGCTGTGAGACGTTGGCTAAGCAAACTAAGCTTTTCTTTTCTTTTTTTTTTTTAAGTTTATTTCTTTATTTTGAGAAAGAGAACATGGCGGGGGGCAGAGAGAGAGGGAGAGAGAGAGAATTCCAAGCAGGCTTTGCACTGCCAGAGCAGAGCCTGACCCAGGGGTTGAACCCACGAACCTGCAAGATCATGACCTGAGCCAAAACCAAGAGTGGATGCTCAACTGACTGAGCCCTGCAGGCGCCCTCTGAACTACGTTTTTCATACTTCAGTTTTCACGTCTATAAAACAGGGATAAATCTTAGAACTGATGGGAGACTTGAATAGTATGTGGCACGTTAAGCAGTTAGTATGGTGCTTATTCCACGATGTTCGATTGATGTCAGTTCCTTGTATTCTTGTTGTTCCCGTCAGTGCTACAGCATTATTACTCCTCACTGCAGGGCGGCCCTTGTGGGACCCCTAGGGCCCCGGGAGGGGAAGGGTTGGGGTGTTGTCGCCCAGAGCCAGTTCTGTTGCTAGGCGCCTTCACGTGCATCTCGCCTCACTTAAACCTCCCGACTCCCTGTGGTCCTATTGCCGAGTGAGTGGTGCCCTCTGGAGTTGTGTGGCCTCGAGGTCCTGCTTACAGGGTGGGAGGGGTACATCAGTGCCTCCCTGGCAGGTGAGGACACCGCGGCTCCCACAGGTTAGTGGGAGGACCAGAATGCAGTTGGGGCCAGGGGAGGCTGCCTTGGCTTCCCTCTGAAGGTAACTCAAGTGAGCGTTTAATCAGAGTGAGTGTCTGGGAATGTTGGGAGCCGGGGTGATGGCAGACCTCCACTTGAAATTTTGTGGGCAGACCGGGCTTTGATCATGGCCATTGCCCTTGGAGTGGCCTGGTTTTGCTTTTCTCCATTGTCCAGACAGTCCTCCTGACTCTTTCCCCAGGAGGCGTAGCGGGGGAGGGGCCCCATGCCAGATTTTGGGTGAAGGCCTGTGACAAGGGACTCTGAAGGTGCTTCAGCAGAAAGGAGCATGGTAATTGAGGTTGAGAGGAGGAGGCCAGAGGGTCAGGCAACCGACAGAGCTTTGAAGCTGCTGGATGCCGGTAGAAACCCGTCTTTACATTCTGAACCTCTCACCTGAGAACACCCAAGTTAGGTCTGGTGGGGGGAAGGCAGTTGTTGGTATCCAAAGGTTGAGGGAATATCCCATAAAATCATGGCAGAAATCCCTACTGACCTTTTTACCTAGTCTCTCACAAATGCCAAGACTGTGGTGTTATCTTTCTTAAACAAAAAGCCGAGCACCTGAAAGCCTTGGTGTTCCCTGGGACCCAGGGGTCAGCCTTCCCCTTGGCCTCATTGGCTCGGCCCGGCTCTGTCTGGCTAATGATTCTCCCAGTGTCTGGACTGTCTGTTCCACTCTGCCTCCCTGATAGAGCAAGGTATTTCCTTGACAAGGAATCCCCTGACTGAACCGGAGAACGCAGCCCCTGCTCAGTTTAGCCAGCACCTCCCCATTGCGAAGGGTTGTAAGCATAGGAGCTCGCTTTTACAGCCACCGCGGGCTCTCTTTGCCATGTGCTTCCAGATTCTTCTCCCACAACAGCCGTTCATCTTTTCTTTACCCTTAGAGGTGTCCCAATTTAAAACTTGTCATTTACAGATGGAGAGATTAAGTGGCTCCCCCAGGGCTATACATCTCAGGCAGGGGGCAGTTGGGGCTCTGAATCCATTTCTCATTGTGGTGCTTCAAGAGAGCTGGGGTGCTCTTGGCCAGCAGCGCCCCCCCTTGAGCCCGTTATCCACCTGCCTCATCCAAGGATGCCCCTCTGTCGTCCCAAACATGGGAGTACCATGTGTGGGAGATCCCCAGGGAATGCAAGGTGTCCTCTCTCCTAGGGCATTCATTATAGGCAGACCTTCCCCCAGGAACTGTGGGGCTGGAATATTATGGGCTGAAGTTCTAGAAGGCTCGGGCCAGAGGCTGGCCTTCTAGAGCTCCACAACTTGATAAAGTGGAACTTTATCCATAACTATTCAGGCACCTGCTGCATACCACTTGTTTCATAGGGCTAATAGCCCCATTTTATTTTATTTATTTATTTTTTAATGTTGATTTTTGAGAGAGAGAGAGAGACAGAGAGAGAGACAGAGAGACAGAGCATGAGCAGCGGAGGGACAGAGAGAGAGGGAGAGACAGAATCCAAAGCAGGCTCCAGGCTCGGAGGTGTCAGCACAGAGCCTGATGTGGGACTTGAACCCACAAACCATGGGATTATGACTTGAGCTGAAGTCAGATGCTTAACCAACTGAGCCACCCAGATGCCCCAATAATCCCATCTTAAAGAGGGAAGCGAGGGTACAGAGTTGGTCCCAGGACCCTATCGCCAGCGAGGAGAACTCCACAGCAGGTCTGGCCACTAGCTGCCGGAGGCTTCACCTCGGGGAGCTGTCTGGTTGGCATAGCATGTCTGGAAGAAGTCCATTCTGTCAGAGCGGGGGCTGACATTCTCATAACGAGAGAGGCTTTTGTGTCATTGCATTGATTACCACCATACATTGATTAGCCAGTCATGGAAGTTGCCTGGGGAAGAAATGGGTTAAAGGCAGCGCTAAGGGGAACCCCCAAATCAATACTCCTACTTAGACTTCAGGAGAGTTGCGTGTTGTTTTCACAGTGACAGGTTTATCCTCCCACTTGTATTTTATTTAAAATAATTCACCTTAAATAGGTTTGCACTCTTTCCAGTAGGAGGATGAGAGTCAAAACTTGGCCGTGAATATCAAGGGCCGACTGGAAAGAGGCCATTTCTTTGACCTTCTCCCAGGGAGATGTGGTTGGGCCCTGCCTTTATTTCCACATTGTTGGTTTGTCGAGGGGATTGTTGGACATGCACAATCGACAGTGCCCACTGCCTTCTTTTATCTTCCTCTTCCCAGAGAAGGTCTGATTAAGACTTGTCCAGAGTAGGAGCTTTTTCTCCCTTTGTTAAGGTAATTTTTTAAAATTCAAAAACATGTTTTTTGAGAGAGAAAGCAAGTGCATGAGCAAGAGAGGAGCAGGGGGAGAGGGAGAGAGAAGGACACCCAGCGTGGAGCCCACCGGAGGCTCAGTCTCACAACCATGAAATCGTGACCTGAGCTGAAGTCAAGAGTCGGACACTTAACCTACTGAGCCACCCATGTGCCCCCTCCCTTTTTTTGTTCTTTGTATTTTGGCTCAGGGGCCTAAGAATACTTTGAATGTTGTGATATGTTTAGTGCATGCATCGGTTGTGTGCGTGGAGCCCACACATTGACAGTGGGGGAGAAAGTAATGGCAGTAGTGAGGATGTTAGTAATGGCAGGAGTGAGGATGTTAATGACAGCTCACATTGATTGAGCAGCTCCTGTGGGTCAGGCATGGTGTTGCAGACTTTACATATACTGTTTAAATTAATTGTCACTCAACCCTGTGAGGCGGCTGATCTGTGCCTGTTTTATAGGTGAAGAAATAGGCACGGGGAGGAGAATCAGCTTGCCCAGGGTGGTGGCTAGAAGTGATAGAACCAGGACTTGCTCCTGGTTTGCTTGACCCCCAAGCAAGGGTTCTTAACTTGTCTGGGGCACAGCTGTATACTGAGCATACGTGCTTGTACTGGCTAGGGGCTGTGTTACTAAGCCTGTTGGGTTCCTGCTGGTGCCGAGAGTGGTGACAGAGGAGCAAGGCCCTCTGAGAACTGAGTCGCAGGGATAAGGGACAAGGTGGACCTATTCTCTGTGTGGGACATGAGGTCAGGACCGACCGTAGGATCCTGGTGACAGCCAAGGGCGCCAGCGCACCACGGGGACCCCCTGATAGCATGAGGTTTATGGGGTAGGGTAAGAAACGCTCTCTCAGACTAGAGAGGCCTCATCATTTCCTTTTGACCCGTTCCACGGTCTCCTCTGAGTGGACATTTAGTCACATGTGGGGGATCCAGCCATGGAGCATGTTATTGATGGGGAAATTGACTTCTAGGGATCTGAACACCTGCCCGTTGTGGGCCCCGATTATTCTCCATCTCTGTTGCACAGCTTGCACACTGCCTGGTGGCTTCCTCAGTCCTGCCTTTGATTGGGGCCCGCACTCGTAGTCCATTCACCCCGCTGTCCTGTAGCGGATGCCCTTCTCCCACCTCCTTGTCGGGTAGACCAGCCCTCGGGCCATATCCCGAGCCAGTCGGTAGGGGCTGGACGTCTTCTGATCAGTCCACATCTGCCCCCCACTGCTTCCCCTTTCCCCTCTTGCCCGAATGAGTGCCCCTTACAGAGATTCTGGTTCTGGATCAGTTTTTGTTTTGTTGATAAAGGAGAAATGGTGAGCGAGAAAGAGAGCAGGCAAGCTCGCCTTCCAGCTCCTCTCGGGGAGAGAACTCATCTCCCTGAGCAAAAGAACACGCAGTGCTGGCCTTTGGAATTGGCAGCCAGAGTACTGTTCTCTGTCTGATAAGAGGTACTGTAAATAAAACTGTCCACCATGGCCCGCTGTAAAATGCCCCGTGTCTGTACTCATTGTTCTGACGGCTTATGCTTTTTTTGGGTCTGCTGTTTTGGTACACTCTGTACTTCCTTATGTAAGCAGGCATGCATATCTCATCAGAACATTCAAGATGTTTATTTTAAAATCTCAAGGAATTAAAAGAAAAAGGACACACTACTCAACGTTAGATGCTGGCAAATGTTAAGTGTTTTTTCAGCGGTTTCCCCCACCCCCTCCCCGCCTTCTTATTAGCATGGAGGGGTGGGGGGGGGGAGAGGGAGGGATTTTGAATTTTTTTTTCTTCTTTCATTGGCTTCTGCCGTATTGACTTCAGAGAGACACCAGCCCACATCTGACTGTGCTCAGCATTGTTTGTCTACCCTCCTTCCTGGATGCTTGGGACCCCCAACCCTGTTTCTGGTTGGGAAGGGGGGGTGGCGTCCAAGGTGGTGGTGGGGGGAGGACAGCTGTGGGGAGCCTGTCGAGCGAGCTTCTGCGGGATTTCTGCGCTGTTGTCGTTGGAATGCTAGGCGTTTATAGAAAGCTTTGTGGTTTTGAAAGTGCTTTCCTGGCCGTGTCTCCTTCGATTCTTTCGAGTCGGGATGATCCGTAGCACTGAGTGAAAGTGGCCCCGACACAGGGACGCCTTAGACCATCTCCAGCCTCCTTGAGGGCCGTGGTGACTGCCTCCTTTCTTTTCACCCAGCCTGAACCTGCTTTGAACCCTCCTCCTTCCAATAGCCCCGGTCTGACCTCCTGGAGGTGTCGAGAAGTCAGGGAGAGATGGGACAGGGCAGGAGTCTGGGATATTCTGAGTGGTCAGGTACTCTTGCTCCCCCAGTATAACACATAAGGCACCCTTGAGCCCTCACCTGCAGGATCCCTGGGAGACTGGCAGGGCAAGGATGTCTATCTGTCTGTCTGTCTGTCTCTCTTTACCACTGAATTTCAGATAAGCGCTCTGCCTGGGCTGTGGGTGGGGGCCACACAAATTTCTGCCAGCTGGTTGAGGGTCCACTCTGGCCATCAGAGGCCTCCTCAGACAGGAGACTCTGAGCGTCCTGGGGGAGGGGTTGCTTCTCTTCTTGCGGGGGTCTGAGTCCTGGGCAGCCGGTGGGTAACAAAGGGCTGATGGGGAGGAGATCGTGATCCAGGGCAAGCAGAGAGCCCACTCCCAACCTTTCCTTTCTCCGCTCCCAACTGCCTGAGTGCCAGCCAAGACCATGTCCTTGAGTTTTAAAAAGGGGCAGTAGAGAACCTAGAGTGTGTGGAATAAGGACTCTGCCACCCCCTAGGGGACAGCCTGGCAGTGCCCTGAATGGCCACTGCCCTCTTCCCGGGCCAGTTCTGTGCCTGGAAGCCGCGGGAGAGTTTCTGCATTTATCAAGCCTTTAGGACGGAAGCTGCAGGGCAGGTAAAGAGCAGGGGACTGGGATCGCGCAGGGAAGAGACATACTGCAGCCCTGCTCGCACGGAGCTTACGGTCTGCGGGGGAGGAATGAGAAGAGCTGGGCAGCATAGGACGCTTGAATCGGGCTCCTGGGGCTCACGCGGGGAGGATTTAAGAGCCAGGTTGGTGAATAGCTGCACGTACTGACATGTTGGTCCTTTGACAGATTTTCCTGGTCCCCTCAACAAGACAACCACTCACCTTTAAATTAGAGGGATGAGGGGCGCCTGGGTGGCGCAGTCGGTTCAGCGTCCGACTTCAGCCAGGTCACGATCTCGCGGTCCGTGAGTTCGAGCCCCGCGTCGGGCTCTGGGCTGATGGCTCAGAGCCTGGAGCCTGTTTCCAATTCTGTGTCTCCCTCTCTCTCTGCCCCTCGCCCGTTCATGCTCTGTCTCTCTCTGTCCCCAAAATAAATAAACGTTGAAAAAAAAAATTAAAAAAAATAAATAAATAAATTAGAGGGATGAGGTGTGTGTGTGTGTGTGTGTGTGTGTGTGTGTGCGAGAGAGAGAGAGAGAGAGAGAGAGAGAGAGAGAAAGCGAGCGAGCAAGAAAGAGGTCAGAGTGAAATATGTCTTTATAAATGTGAGACTCACTTTACACAAGATAAATGGCCTCCAAATAACTGTACATTGAACTTCAGTAAAATCAATCATATTTTGCACAGAGGAGTTCTTTAAAGGAATCGTAACCCTGGGCTGACTGGTGGTGATGATGGCTACTCCTTGCTGGGTGTGTGGATCCCCTGGATAGAGGTCCAAGCCCTTCTCCCACCTTGCCAATTCCTCTGAGGGACTTATTCTTCCCATTTTACAGAGGAGGTGACAGACCCACTGAGACCTGGCAACTTTCTGGGGTCAGGGTCGCAGCTCATGACTGGCCTGGCTGGGATTTGAACTCTGATCCGTCTGACCAGAATCCTGAGCTCTTAAGCACGCTCTCCTGCCCGCTGAGGTATAAATAACATCAGTGAGCTCCTGTGTCCCGCAGAGTGCTTGGTGATTGACAAAGGAGTGTGTGTTCACTAATGTCCATCTTCCCCTTTGACCCTCTCAGCAGCAGGTACGGCCATCTTTGTTTCACAGCTCGGAAGGAGGGCCACTCTGGTGGCCGGGCTGGCCTGGGACCCAGTTCTCCCCACTCCAAGTGGCGCTGTTCACTCAGCTCTGTAATCGCTAGGGAGGATGGCGATGGTCCAGCCCACTGTATCTTCTGGCTGTTCCCTCTCTGCTGTAAATTCCCGTCCCTGCGGTCCACCCCTTTGCTCCCCAGCTCCCCCTCTATCTGCACTGACTCCATTCCAACCCGCTGGCCTCCTCACTCCTCCTCTGTCTGGAATGGGCTTCCATAGACAGGGCTGTTTCTTCTTTCCCCTTTCAGCTTTGTGTTCAGAGGCCAGCTCATCAGAGAGCTCTTCCCTGCCTACCCCATATAAAATGGTGGCCCCTGGCCCTCTGGGTCCCAATTCACTTCATTTGTGTCTCTTTAAATCACTACCTAGTTTGTATTTACTGGGTTTTTAAAAATGTGCCTTTCCTTCTAGAATGTAAGCTCTCTGAGGACAGGGGTTTTGTCTCTTTTGTTCATTTGCTGTAATCCACTTTGGGGCATATTCTTACTGGACATGCAAAAAGCATCCCTGTGCATAGGAAAGATACGACGAGGTGTGGTCATCCCTGAGCTGTGACGTCCTGTTCTTCCCACTCCAGGAGGAGCCCTAGGAAATTTTGTGGGGGATAAATGCTGATCTATCCACGTGTACCCATTGTGTTCAACTGGCATGACCTCCTTCCTTCCCCCCCATCCCTCCCTCACATTGATGCTTTATAAATGTATTAGGGGCTGAATGATGTCACCGTAATGCGTTTTGGGAATAGCCATGTGGTTTATACACACTTGAATTGCTTTGAATGCAAACCTGACATCATACTGAAGGCAGCAACGAACAACATATGCACAGTAAACAGGCAGAGACTGTCTTATTGATTAACAGATGAGGCCTCTATTATTGATCAAAGCTTGGCGAGGAAATTTATCACTTTTAATTTCAGGGCTGCCAAATATTTCTGCCTCTGAGCCAGCCATTACAGAGACAATTTAAAGGCACATGCCTCCTTGGGAAGAGGGGGGGTTCTGCCTCTCTCTGCTGGGCTCCTGTGCCCTGGAACTGCCTATCTTTGCTGCGGGGCTCGCCCTGGGGAGTTGGGGAGAGTCTCAGTGGGGGAGGGGGAGTACTAGGGCTTATATGAATGGGGCCTGACGTGGGAGCCAACCTTTGTGGTGTCCATGTGTGCTGAGGGTTCTGACCAGTCTGGGTGGGTCAGACTCTGCGCTGACGAGGCCAGGGGACTTTGACCTACTCGGCTCGACTTTGTGACTTCAGCAAGGCAGGGGTAGAGAGGGGAAGCTCTGAGGGCAACCAGATGTGGTCAGGCTTGGGCCAAGCCGGCAACCTTGACTAGATCACATGTGCTAATCTGTTTTTATCTTCATCTTGAACTTGTCTGATGGCACACATCCGGCCCTTTATTTCCTACCTGGCCTCCTTCCTTTCTCTCTGCTTCTCAGTCATTAAAACAGATGCTGCGATGGCCTTATTGATGGCTGTTTTCTAAGAACCCTCTGTACCACATCCCTTCAAGGTGGCGGCATAGAGGTTCCTCACCTGGTTGCAGGGCTCCTGCACGAGGCTGAGCTCCCAGGGCTTTCCAGCCCCTGCTTTCCTCCTTGGGCCTCCCCATCATCTTTCTTCTTTAGGGAGTCGTGAGAACTGTTTAGAACCAAAGGAAGAAATGCAGTTACAGTCCGATCCCTTACAAATCACAGAAAATCATTGCTGGCTAATGATTCAGTACTGGAGAGAGTTCCTCATTTCTAGAAGGCTGTGGCTTCCTCTACCCCCCTCTGGTCCACTGTGCTCTTTGAGGTCCTGGCTGCATTTCCAGAATAAATGGATGAAAAGTGGTCCTGGCTGCCACCTGAGTGATCACACATTGTGAGTGATCACACATTGTGTCTTTCCCCTGAGTTTCTTCGAAAGCTCTTTCTTAAAGCTTTAGAAGCCACGTGCAGGTCCTTGGCCCAAGGATACCCAGCAGCTTGAAGAGATACCTGGAAGTGATCAAGACCTCCTGGTCTCTAGGAAAAACTCAACTCGAGACACCTAATACAAATGGCAGTATTTGTATTGAAAGCTCTTTTTAAAAAAAAAAACATTTTTTAAATGTTTTTATTTATTTTTGAGACAAAGAGAGAGCATGAGCAGGGGACGGGCAGAGAGAGAGGGAGACACAGAATCTGAGGCAGGCTCCAGGCCAGGAGCTGTCAGCACAGAGCCTGGTGTGGGGCTCGAACTCACTGCAAGATCATGACCTGTGCTGGAGCCAGATGCTTAACTGACTGAGCCACCCAGGTGCCCCTGTATTGAGGGCTGTTAAGGAAAAGTGACTCCATATCTTCCCTAAGGGCATTTTATCATTCATTTACTCAGTCAACTCATATTTATTGAGCACCTAGTAGAGGGTAAATTTTGCTCATCAGTAGACAAGGTCAGTGTCCTCACAGGGTTTGCTTCCTTCTACCCTTCACTGGCAAGAACTGTTTATTGCTGTTTAATTTAAGCCTATACTGGTGCAAATTGTATTCTTAGTACTGTTCCTTATAGTACATGCTATTACTCTAAGGCGGAGGTTTTTAAAACTTGTTAAAAAGTAGTGGAACCATTTTTCCAGCTAGAATTTTATGCAAAACTTTGATGTATAAACGGGATGTATTGGAATTTTATTGTTTTCAGTTGGGGGGAGGAAGCCCATACCTCCCCTTCTTATCCACGAAGCATCTTTTCAGAGGGAGCCCTAGAGTACAGAGATTAAGAGCAGAGGGTCTGAAGTCAAGCTGCCTGGGTTTGAATCCACTTCTGGTGCCCACTGAGAGACACTGGTCAAGCTACTTAACCTCTTGGAGGTTCGCTTTTCTAGTCTGCTGAACGGAGTAATAACAGTATGATCTTTTTTGTTTTTTAATTTATTTTGAGATAGGGAGGGCACGAGTAGGGGAAGGGCTGAGAGAGAGGGAGAAAGCGAGAATCCCAAGCAGGCTCTGCACTGTCCGTGCAGAGCCCGATGCGGGCCTTGAACTCGCGAACCGTGAGATCACGACCCGAGCCAAAGTCGGAACCGTGACCCACTGAGTCACCCAGGTGCTCCAGGAGTTTGGACTTTTAAAAGCCGGCAGGATCAAAGGAGATGATACAGCATGCATCGTGCCTGCTGCATGGTAAAGCCTCAGAAAATCTGAGATGGTTGGAAAGCGGCACTAGTTTTCTACTACGAATATGTGTAAGAAGTTCTGCCTCTTACAAGACTCTAATATAAAAGTAACACACAGGCACACTCAAGGCGGTGCTCAGATGCGTAGAAAGGAGCACGGTGTGGGGCCTCTTGGAGAGGGCAGGGCAGAGCCCGTGTGCTCTGTGCGTGCACAACCCGTCTTGAGAATGGAACGGGCAGCAACGGACAGAACTGGGACCCAGCGGTGCTCAAACTCAGGGAGGGACGAGCGGCTCCCGTCAGGGCCGGTGAAGACGATGTCCGTGGAGCTGGGTGGCTGACCGCTCGGGCCTCGAAGCGACGTGGAGGAATTCAGAATCAGTGTAAATTTTGAGCCCTGTAGAACTTCTCGGGCAATGAGTATGAAGGAAACAAGTAGCCTTTTAAGGCACGGGTATCTGTGGGGTGAATCAGAGGACATCTGGTGGTGGGGCAGCCATCCTTGAGTGTGCCAGTGTTCTGGGCACCACCTGGCAAGGGCCTGGGTAGGGGCAGTGACAATCAGTACGCATCGGAAGAGATGCACCTGGAAGGTATTTTTAAGGGGGGATAGATACATGTCCCCCCTTTTTAATATTTATTTATTTTTGAGAGACAGAGGGAGAGCATGAGCAGGGGAGGGGCAGAGAGAGAGGGAGATACAGAACCCCAAGCAGGCTCTAGGCTCCGAGCTGTCAGCACAGAGCTCGACACGGAGCTCGCACTCATGAACCGTGAGGTCACGGCCGGAGCCGAAGTCAGACGCTTACCTGACCGAGCCACCCAGGCGCCCCTCGAAGATACTTTGAATGAAAGCTGCCTAGGCTTGTGGCAGGTGCCCTGTGGCTGAATAACATATTAGAGCCTTGAAGACCATGAGCGACTGGGAAAAAATCCTGTTTGTCTTGATCCTGTGGCCTTGTCTCTCTGAGCCTCGTAAAAATAATAGTTCTACAGAAGTTGATCAATTCGAATCGCACTGAATTGATTTTGTTTATTCCACAAATATGTCCAGTAATAGGGTCCCCCCCCCCCCGGGTGTCAGGAAGATACGGCTGTGTGTGGAGTGACACAGTCCCTCCCTTGGGAAGCTTAGAGTGTGGCAGGAGACAGGGACGGGTCCACGGGCATTTAGAAGAGCGCATGGTGAGCCGTCGATCTGGAACATACAGGGTGCTTGCCGGAGCGTAAGGAGGGGCTACGTCATCAGGACACAGGGGAAGAGGTAATGGACGCTGGTGCATATACTTGGTGCTAAACTGGGGTGGGAGTGAGCGACTAGAAGGTCAGACACAGGAGGAGCAGGAGGGTGGGTGAGACCTGTCAGTGAGGGAGAGCCTGGCTCCTCCAGGAACCAGACTGGCCGAGTGGACCGGAGACCAGGGAGTGAGAGTGAGGGAGGGGGAGAGAGATGAAGCAGGGAAGATGAGCGAATCAGAAGTGCTTTGTGTGTCTTGGTGAGGAGGTTAGATTTTATCCTGAAGACACAGGGGAGTCGTTCAGGGATTTTTGGGTGGTCAGGTGCAGGGGGTGGTTGGGACAGACAGTCTAGTTTGGGACATACTGAGTTAGGGGCTATGCAAGTAGAGGTACGTCAGCATTTCCTACCTTCCCATAAGGTATAACCTAAGCAAGGGGGCCTATTTCCCCTCGTATTCTTTTTTTTTTTTAATGTTTGTTTATTTCTGAGAGGGGGGAGGGGCAGAGAGAGAGAGAGAGAGAGAGAGAGAGAGAGAATGTCAAGCAGGGTCTGTCCTGTTTAGCTCAGCGCCCCACGCGGGGCTCGAACTCACAAACTATGAGATCATGACCTGAGCCGAAATCAAGAGTCAGACGCTTAGCTGACTAAGCCACCTAGGCGCCCCCCCTTGTATTCTTTAGCCCTCTCTGTTCCTCACTTGGAATCAGCCCCCGCCAGAATCTGCCTGCTTCTTGGGGTCATGTCATCTGGACCCCATCTCTGCTTGTGTTGGTTATTCTGATTTTGTTCCCTCTTCTCTCTGGGAGACCCCTGGATGGTGACATCTGGAGCTCAGTTGGGGGTTTGGTCACAACCTGGAGGAGGGGCTGGGCCGGCTGCCAGGGCCAAGGACTGTCCCTGCCTTGATCTCCGCAGGTGTCCAGCCACCTTCCCTAGTGTCTTTCTGCACGATTCTGGCCCAGGATCCCTTCCCCACAAATGGAATATCGCTCTCATGGTAACGTCTCCCCTTTGTTCCAGCGGGTGCCAAAGCCTTTGTCTGTGACCAGTGTGGAGCCCAGTTTTCGAAGGAGGATGCCCTGGAGACCCACAGGCAGACCCATACTGGTGAGTTGACAGCTTCCCATCCTTCAGCTCCTCGAATGTGCCAGCACACGGATACCAAGGGACTTGGCGACACCCTCTTTCAGCAAATGTGACCTCCATTCCTGTCCTGGGGAGCTGTGGGTGGGGATGGCTTGTGCCACAGTCAGCTACTCCCGTGTGTGGGGCCGGTTGGCAGGAATGTCCAAGTGTGACCTTGCCCTGTAAGAACAGCAGCCCTGGATGAGGCCCACTGTCTCTGCGTCTAACAGGCCACTGACGTCCCGTCTTCACATTCCCTCACATAGCCCTCCCTCACATAGCCCTCTAGCACATTCTTGTTGAAGTCTTAGAAGGTCCGTGATGTTACCTAGCATCCGCTTCCCTTGGTGAATCTTCGGGAAACCTCTCACACTCCATCTGTATACCTCTGAAACCCTCAGTGGCCACAGGGGGCTGGTCTGCCATCTGTGAGTCGAGTCATTGTCTAAAAGAAAGTAGTGTATACATATGACGTGTCCGAACCATAGCCGACGATGTCACTGTATTTGTTGTCAGAGCACTGATTGCATGGCATCAGTGCCCCTCACCACCGCCGTACTCCGTCTTCTTTGCTGTAGCTCAGTGTTGTACTTGACCTCACCTGGCCCGTCTTTCCGTAACTCTGTAAAGCAGGAGGCTACTCCCGTGTCATGGATGAGGACCCTGCGGCTCAAAGGAGGGTCAGTGACTTGCCCAAGTTAATAGTGGGGCCAGGAGTGTTGCAGCTTGGACAGCCTGGGTTTTTCCTTGGCTCTGACCTTCCTGTCTGTGAGATCATGGGTCTGTTATTTGAGGTTTTTTTTTCATGCATGTTTATTTTTCACAGAGAGAGAGAGAGAGGGAGAGACAGACTGTGCATGAGCAGGGCTGGGGCAGAGAGAGAGGGAACATAGAACTTGAAGCAGGCTCCAGGCTCCATGCTGTCAGCACAGACCCCACTAAGAGGCTTGAACTCACAAACTGTGAGATCATGACCTGAGCCTGAAGTCAGATGCTCAACCAACTGAGCCACCCAGGTGTCCTGATGAGTCCATTATTTAAACTCTCTTACTGTGGTCATCTCATCTGTTAAAAAAGTGGAGTCATGATAGTACCTACCTCCACAGCAGAGTATTGTCGTGGGGATGAAGTAAAATACTTTATTTGAAGTGCTTTGCAGAGTGTTTGGCTCATAGTAAGCATTTATTAAATAGGGGTAAGTAAATGTATTTAAAATGTAGTAAATATTTATTGATTTCCCACCATGTGCCTGGCATGCTTGTTGCATTTAAGGTATAGTGACATCCAAGACAGATAGCATTCCTGTCCCCTCGTGGCACTGAGATTCTAATAGGGAGACAGTTTAGGCACATAAGTGTATAATCTAATGTCAGATGATAATAAGTGTTAGTAAGAAAATAAAGCAGGATAAGGGGAAAGAGTGTGATAGGGAGAAAAGTGGTATTTTATATTAAATAGCTTGTCTTCTCTGAGAAGGTGACATCTGAGCAGAGTCCTGATGTGAGGGAGTGAGCCACTCAGAGGGAACAGGTGCTTGCCGAAGCCCTGAGGCTGGGCCAAACCTGACCAGCTCGAGGACCAGCATGAGGAGCAGGGGGCAGGGGAGAGGTGGCAGGGGGTGAGGTGCAGAGAGGGTCGGCACAGGAGGTCATAAATCAGGTGGGTCTCTCAACCCTAGTAAGGAATTTAGATTTTATTCTGCACATGCTAAAAGTCCACTGGAGGGAGATAAAACATTTGCAAATCACATACCTCATGAGGGACTTACAGTTAGAAAATATAAAGTCCGCTTACAACTCAATAATAAAAATACAAATAATGGGCAGAAGATCAGCATGGACATTTCTCCAAAAAACAGACAAACAGTCCATGAGCGCATGAAAGGATGCTCGGTGCCATTAGGCCATTGTAAGGGAAATACAAATCGAAGTGACCACGAAGTAGTTTTTTATACGTAGCAGGATGTGGCTGCGGTACAAAATGTAGGCAGTAGGAAGTGTTGGCGAGGACGTGGCGAAATCAGAACTCTTATACAGTACTGGTCAGCAGGTGAAATGATGCAGCCGCACTGGACAGCCGTCTGGCACTTCCTGCAAAGGTTAAATACAGAGTTACCATTTACGTAGCAGTTCTACTCCGAGGTGTCTATCAAGACACCTGAAAACCTATGTCCTCACAAAAACTTGCACGTGACTTTATAGATGCATTATTCGTAATAGCCAAAAGGTAGAGATAACCCAGTGTCCGCGGATGGATGGATAGACAAAATGTCGTTTATGTGCAGAATGGAGTTTTATTCGGCTCTAAAAAGGGATGGGGTACTGATCACACTCTGCGACGTAGATGAGCCTCACAAACGTGATGCTCAGTGACAGGAGCCAGTCACAGAAGGCTGTGTGTTGTGTGGTTTCATTGATAGGAAACAGCTAGAATGGGCAAATCTATAGGCAGAAAATGAATTAGCAGGTGCCAGAGGCTGGGCGAGTTGAGGAGACCTGGGGAATGACTGCTAATGGGTATGGGGTTTCCTTTTGGAGTGATGTCATTGTTCTAAAATTGATGGTGATGGTGGTGGCACAATTCGTAATGTATTAAAAAAGTATCGAAGTGCACAGTTTATTTTTATATTTATTTGAAGATTTTTATTTTTAAGTAATTTCTGTACCCAACGTGGAGCTTGAACTTACAACCCCAAGCTCAAGAGTTGCTCTACCGACTGAGCCAGAGGGCTCCCCGAACTGTATAGTTGAAATGCGTGAATTATGCGTTATGTGAAATGTATAAATGATACCTCAGTAAATCATGGCACCCTACATGCACCACACACAAATGCATGTGCATAGACATTTGTAGAAAAAAGGAAATAATGGTCCCTTGGAGGGTTTTGAGTGGGAGAGTGGCATGACTCGATTTATGTGTTTAAAAGTGCACTCTGGCTCCTGTGTTGGGAATTGACCACGGTAGTTGCTGTAGTGAACTACTCCAACACTAGATTAAAGCAACAAAGTGTTATGATCTCTGACGGCTCTGTGAGTTGACTGGGCTCAGCTGGGTGGTTTTCACTTGGGGTCTCTCACGAGATTGCAGTCAGGCGCTGTCTGGGTCTGGGGTCATCTGAAGGCTCGACGGGGCTGGACGTCCGGGATGGCTTCCTCACTCACGTGTGACTCTCAGTGCTCTGCCATGTGGCCTTCCTCTACGGCAGAGTGGCCTGGACTTCTCACATGACAGCTCAGGGCCTCAGGAGTCTGGAAACATAAGCTGTCAGCTCTGTTAAAAGCCGGGCTAGAGACGTCTAGCATCGCTTCTGCCATGTTTTATTGGTCAAAGCAGCCCCAGACTGAAGGGGTGGGAGACTCGACTCCCCTTCTCTAGGGGTAGTGACAAACACATACTGAGTGTTGTATGGTAGTCATCTTGGGAGACTGACTGCCAAGCTACCGCAGGGGACTAGCATGGAAGAAAGAAGTCTTTCCTGGTCTGCTGCTGGTACCATTACTTTCAGCAATATTTCCTCGTCCTGTGATCTCACAAAATCTGCCTTTCCTGAGTGGAAAACACGGTCTCGGTCTGTTCCGCCCTGGCCCGTGACGACTAGAAGAGTGCTTTCTAGGTGAGCATCTCCCTGGCTTGGTTATGGAGAAGGTGACTTGGCCAGGTGACTTTGACCAGGGTTCCAGACCTGGTTATCTTGAAAGCCAGGGGAAGACCCAGGTGTCCCCAGGTCCCAGCCAGCTTCTTAATGCTGGACCACATGAAGTGGAGAATCTCGCTCTGAGAATTCTGTTCTGGGGCCTGTGGAGACTGAGTGGTGAGCCAGCTTTCCCAAACAGCTTAATCTGTCCACACAGATTAAATCAGCAGCAGGGAGCAAGCCACCTCTCAGCTGGGATCAGAGGAGGTGGCTGAGTCCCTGAGGGGTGAGCAGATGGGGGAGGTTATTTGCAAACAGTCCTCATGCACTTACTGAGCACCTTGTGTGTGCCTGGCACCCACTGCGGATACAGCAGTGATCATTACAGACATGATTTCTATTTTTTTTCAACCCATTTTATGGAGATATAATTCACATACCATACAGCTCACCTGTTACAAGTATACAGTTTAATGATTTTTGGTATATTACACCATTTTTAGAATCGTGGCAAAATATCTATCACATAGAACATGCCATTTAATAATCATTTTTATTTATTTATTTAAAAAAAATTTTTTTTTTCAACGTTTATTTATTTTTGGGACAGAGAGAGACAGAGCATGAACGGGGGAGGGGCAGAGAGAGAGGGAGACACAGAATCAGAAACAGGCTCCAGGCTCTGAGCCATCAGCCCAGAGCCTGACGCGGGGCTTGAACTCCCGGACCGCGAGATCGTGACCTGGCTGAAGTCGGACGCTTAACCGACTACGCCACCCAGGCGCCCCATAATAATCATTTTTAAGCATACAGTTCAGTGGCGTGAATGCCATTTCAACCTAATTTTTTAGAATCTGGGTTGATGCGGCTTTGAAAGTTGGGAGCTGTCTTAGGTCCAATGCTTTTCTGGGATTTATTAAATTAAGTGAGCGAGGGTTTGAAAGTGGCCAACACCTTCCAGAAAAGGCTATTTGTTTCAGTGGTTGGAAAGAGCCTGGAGTTTGAGTCTGAAGCCTGGGACGGGGCTCTGACTCCGCTCTCTGGGAGGTGGTTGACCTTGATTTGTTCCTCATCCTTTCTTCCCTAGAGGTCACCTCCCCCGCAAAAGGAAAATAGTGTGATCCTTCCTATGGCAGAGGCGGGCCCGGCCCATCCAGCCTCACTTGCGCTTTTTCTCCAGGTTGAGTCAGTGGAGCTCTTGAAAGGGGTTGAGAAATGGGAAAATGAATCCAAATGAGGGATGACAGATGAAGGTGGGTGCTTCCGGAAAGGCTCCCTCCCCGCCTGGGCGTGAGCTGTGGGCCAGCTCCCCCAGTTGGCTGGGAGCACTGGGACACTTGCTGGTGCAGGCTGGCGGGCTGGGCTGCCTTATCCTTTGGCAAGGAGGTGACTCTTCTGACACCTGGTGGAGCTCATTTATAGTTGTGTTGCCTGCGGAACCCAGGTAGCTCCCTGGCCTCCCCTCAGAATCCCTGAAGGAACACAGCTTGAAATCTGTCTTCCGTTTCTGTTGTAAGAAAGGGGGCCCACGAGGTAGAGAGAGGCCTAAGTGTAAGGAACACTGACAGTAACACTGAAGTTGCTGGATTGAGAGCTGCTGACTGCGGTGCCAGGTGCCATTGGAGAGCCACCAGGAGAGCAGAGAGAGTTCTGAAGAGGGAGAGGAGCCGCGGAGACCCTGGGGAGAAGGAAAACCATGGCATTGCTGCTTTGTGTTTCTGATGCCCTAGTTGATAAAATCCGTTTCCGTCTCATACCCAGTTGATAGATGAGAAAGTGGAGGCCTAGAAGCCACCTGCTAGGAAGTGGAGAGCTGGCACTTGACCCAACTCCAACTCCACTGCTCTTTCTACTGCCCCCCAGCTGCCTCCACAGTGACTTCACTGTTGTCCACGAGTGGGTGGCTGCACAGTTAGGGAGTGCCCGTTCAGAGATCATTTTGCTCAGCGCCCTGTCTGGGCAGAGCTCTTTTGGATCCCTGTGACCCATTTAACTAAGAATCCTCAACACCCTGATTCCCCCTCTCTCCCTCCTGGGATGGGATAGAACTTCCCCGAAGTGAATCGCTTCTAGGAGTGCCGTGCCCAGGGCCGCCATGTTGGGGACTGACAGCTAACCTGTAGTAATGCATCAGGTGGGTGATCATGGTGTCTTTGTGGGGTGGGGTGGGGGCTTGAATCTGAAAAATGAATTTTGTAGAAAGTAGTTTTCATTCCATTTTAGCCAAATGAATGGCATTTTCCCATTCCACCCTTTTGACCCCACTTACCCTGGCTTCTCTCCTGGGTGTGTGTGACTTCTCTTGCATCCCTTGCCCTGACATCTTGGTGGGCTCAAGCTGGTGCTCTGGGAGGCCTGCTTACGGTTGGGCTGGGCTCGGGCTTTGTTGTCAGACTTTGGTTTTCTGTTTTGGTACAGCGAAGACTTTGAGGAGATAAACAGAGATCACTTTACACCTTTTATATTATGACAAATACATATTGCAAAACACTGCTGCTTCCAAAATGTTTGGGTTGCAGAACGGCGAGGAATTAACAGCTACGCGCCTCCCCGAGATGCCTGTTCTTCATTTACACGTCAGATTTCTTTTTTTTTTTTTAACTGTTCGGTAAAATAAAAAGTGAGGAAACACGCACACACACATGCATGTACACACGTCCGTGAGCACCCAGCGCACCGCATAGCTTCTATATCGGGAATGTCTTAAATTAGTAAGGAGTTCTTTAAGTCCAGATAAACTGATAAATACCATTAATGGCTTAATTTATACTCTGGGTTTGAAATTTGACACACGGACACTATCTTGGCTCAGGAAACACAAGTGGTTTTGTGCCAGAGGTTTTAATGACCGATCAGTAATATAAATTGCTGCATCACTGAACAGAAATAGCTTCTCCGTGTCATTTGATCTGGAAACTTCTCCGGCCAGGCAGCAGTTAATAAATTTAAAAATAATTACCCTCTTTATTCAAAGTCAAACTAATTAGGAGTGGGTTTTACAAATCATAATGTTGTTCAAGCCACTGTACATCCCCATTTGGGACCTGAACAGGCCTGGGGGCAACAGACGGGATCGGGTAGCATTAATTAGAGGGCAGGGGAGGTACCTTGGCTGCTGAGCTGAAGGCGAGGGGGTTGAGATGGTCGGAGCATGCCCTGCGTGGGAAGGAAGTGGTCTCAGTGGAAGGCCTTGGGGGTGGCCTATAGGAACTTTCAGCCTTTTCATTCGTATGTGGGGAACTCAGGGCAGCCGCCTGGCTATGCCCTGAGCAAAACGGGGCCAGGGCCTATCTGTGGAGGTCAGGCCAGAGAGACTGTGAGAGCCCAAGGAACAGGAAAGGTGGACTGGATGTCCATGGCTGCTTAGGGAAGTGGAAAGGATGATCTCTTCGAGGACTTTTACTCATGAGGCAAGTTTGGGCGCTGATAGCGTGACTTGGGTTTGTCTTACAGACTTTAGGGAAGAAGGTGCCCCTTTAGGGCCTGAAGCCAAGAGTCTGAAGTTCAGAGTATTCTATGCACAGTGACCCCCAGAACTTGGGATCTGGTGTCTAGATTCCAATCCTCGCGCCGTCCATCACTGCCCAGTTTTATGATCTTGGACAAGTTGCTTAACTTCTGTAAGCTTCAGTTTCTTTCTTCATAACACAAGGGCAATGATGGTGTCTGTCATATACAGGGTGTGGTGGGGATTTGATAATCCATGCAAAGCACTCAGCACAGGCCTTGCATAGAGACAGTCTCAGGAAATGGTGGTACTGGTTACGGTCACCGCATCATCAGGATCTTCATCAGAGGCCTCGGAGGGCACCTGTTCCCCACACTGGGTAGGTGAGAAGGGAGGGGACGTGTTGGTGGCAGTGGCAGTGGAAGAATAGCAGCAGCATATAGCTGCCTTCCCGGGGTGGAGGTGGGATCTTCCGGGCTCGTGCAGGCTTGTCTTCTGGCCAGGAGGACACTTCCGGTGTACCCAGAGAGCCAACAGCCACTGGAACTAAGAGCAGTCGGGAGAGGCGAGGGCAGAATGGAGTTCTCTATGTTGAACAGTCCCACAGAGCAGATTCGGTAGGCCTTAGTTACGGCCGTGGTACCGGGTGAATGCTCAAAGCTGCCCAGGGGAACCACTGCTTACCAGTATCTAAACAGATGACACCGAAGTCTAGGCCAGGCAAGTGCCGAGCTGCGGATAGCACCAAGCAGATACTTGACCCTCCAGGAGCACCAGGAGCATGCCCTGCCACGTTTTGGAGGAGGCCTCCTTGGTTGGTACCCTTGAAGGCTCAAGAACCTTGAGTCTCCTGCTAGTCTCCTGGCCTATGTCTCTTACCATCACAAGCCTGGGAATTCCGGATCCTTGCCTTCTTCAAGTAAGACTTTCTGTGTCATCGCACCTTAGGCCCTCCCAGTTCCTTGGTGAGGAAACGAGACAGACACAAGATGGCTAAAGTCATTGCCAAGATTGGGAATTCTGGGGCTAGGAAGTTTAAGGGATGCCTTGGAGGCCCAGGACATTGGGTTGAACTAGACCTCTACACTTGCCCCAAACACATGCAGCTCTCTCATCAGCCCCCAACGTGCCCCACCAGGTCTGCTTGGTTAGTGACTTGAGTTTGCTGCAAACCAGAGGAGACTATGAAGCTGGTTGGTCTCATCATTCCTTCATTGACTTATTCCTTAAGTTGTAAAGTGCCTACTATGTGCAGGCAGCTCTATGGACCCAATGCCTGATGGTGAACAAAACTTGGTCCCTGTTTTCCCTGAAGATTACAGTGTCGTGAAGTACATGAACCAATAAAATCCATTTGCTTTGTGTGCAGATAATACAATAGCTCTACTCTATTGGATATTTTGGAGTTCTACTTTTATTAAGTGTTCACAGCAGTCCCGATACCTACGCTTTTTTCTTACCTATTCTTCGCTAGAGAAAACTTAGACCCAGAAAGATTAAGGAAGACCAGTCCAGGGTGCAGCTAGAATGTGGGCCTGGGCTTCTGCACCTTGAAGCCCATGTTTCAGGGCTGTCTTTCCCTCTCCCAACGGGACTGGACATCGAACCTCATGTACAGACCAGCGGTCAACTCTGCCTGTTCAGCAGCCTATGAAATCAGGGTTCAGAAGCCCATATTTGTAAAAGAGGGTCAGTTACGGACAAAGAAGCCCACCTAGAATTAGAACCCACGAGTTCTTCCACTCCAAACTTCTCTTTACTCTGACTACAAAATAAGGGCTTTCTTTTGCTGGCCTAGAAAAAGTTGCTCCGTTTCCACATTCCTGGGTCACTGAGGAAGCCACTGGGGCAGATGCAAATGTTGACATGCTGGTTCTCCTTGTCTTGGCATTGGCTTCAAGAGGGTCCTGCGGTCTAGAAACCACTAACCTACCTGGTAGCCGAGAGCAGCCATGCCAAGGGATCTGCTGTCCCCTGAAAGTAGAGAGAGCAGGTGCTGGAGAGAGAGCCCTGCCCCAGAGTCCTGTCCTTGTCATTGTGAAGGAGTTAGGAGGCATCTTGCGGTAGCTCTGGAGGGAGGAGGCAGTGAGGACACATGCACGCACACTCCAGCTGGGTGACCGTCTGCTCCCCTTCGAAGGACCGTCCGCTCCCCTTCGAGCTGCACCCCCACCTCCGTGTTGTAAGCTACCTGCTTACACTGGCCCCTTTCTGATTCCTCATATGTTAATGGTGCTTGGAAAAAGGTACAGGGACAGTGTCTGGCTCTGAACTTCAGAGCAGAAAATGAAGTCCTTATCTGGAGGACACTCTGCAGTGAGTGAGCATGCAGGGGACGGCCGGGGTAGCAGGCGGGGCAGAGGATTTAAAAGGGCGAGCAGCCACATTCCGTCCCTCAGGATGGCTGCCCGCCTTGCCCCTCTCCTGCCCCAGATCTGGCACTGGGGCAGCGCTGGGCACTGAGGAGCCGCATCAGGGGTGCTGGCTCCTGTCCCACAGCAGTCGGAAAACCAGCAACGGATCTGGCTCCTCCTCCTAAGGGCAGCCGGCACGCCAGGTGCCGGCCTTGGTGGGGGAAGGGGTGGCGGGAGAAGGGCCCCGTGAGGGCAAACGACTTCATCTACCTAAAACTTTACGTGCACGAAAAGGCAGAGTGAGCCTCAAACCCCTGCCTGAGCTGGAGGGCAACGGGGAAGGACGGGGCAGGAGGTCATCGGAGGAACACGTGGGTTCCATGCAAGTTGGCCCGACCTCCCCATTGAAAGCATAATAGCATTTGACTTTTGTAAATATCAGGGGTGATCTGTATAGCATTTCACGTGGCGTGCCAAGGAATTGAACATGAGAAAGCCCAGGCTCGGGAACGGCCACAGAACGTCACAGGCACTTTGAGAGGGAGAGTCATATGCTGCTGTTTGTACAGTCGGTGCACCAGCATAGACTTACTCTTGACCTCATTTCATGCTGTTACTATAAAGGCATGTTTGATGCCTAATATAGTTTTATTTTCCAAGCACAGGGCTCTCGGCTTTGTTGGAGTTTCTTGCTGTGGAGTATAGGGAAGGAGAACTCAGCTGTCGCCTGCTGGTCCAGATAAGCCATCCTTCACCCTAGTGGTTCTTGGGCCCCTCTGGCCACTTTCTGGCGGGGCCCCAATGCTTTGTAAGAAAATTAATAAATATAAGTTATATTTTTTTATTTATTAATTTTAGAAGTATATTTTTAATAATATATTAAAGATGAATATATATATTAAGGTTTATTTATTTTGAGAGAGACAGAAAGAGCAAGCAGGGGAGGGACAGAGAAAGAAGGAGACAGAATCCCAAGCTGGCTGCACGCTGTCAGCACAGAAACCGACATGGGTCTTGAACCCACAAACTGTGAGGTCATGA
This sequence comes from Prionailurus bengalensis, assembly GCF_016509475.1. NCBI lineage: Eukaryota > Metazoa > Chordata > Mammalia > Carnivora > Felidae > Prionailurus > Prionailurus bengalensis. The sequence goes on from NC_057346.1 coordinate 12,152,112, forward strand.
TCTCGGCTGAAGCCAAGAGTCGGACACAAACTGAGCCACCCAGGCGCCCTAATAAACTTTATATTTTAGAGCAATTTTAGGTTTCCAGCAAAACTCAGTGGAAAGTACCGAGAGTTCCCATATGCCTTCTGCCCCCACATATGGACAGCCTCCCCCATGATCAGCGTTCCCTGCCAGAGTGGGACCTTTGTTAGAACCCGTGACCCTTACCCTGACATGTTGTGAGCACCCAAGGCCTACCGTTTACATCAGAGTTCATTCTAGCTGTTGCGTGACCCATGGGTTTGGACAAATGTATGGCAACGTGAACCTACCAGGGTTGCATCGTACGGAATAATTTCACCGCCCTCAGAATCCTCCACACTCTGTCCATCCGTGAACAGTACTTGAAGGGGGTTGGTGGTATTTGGTTGTCTCAAGGTTGGGGAGGAAAGTTCACCCAGGGCAGATCTGGGTTGGAAAAGGTTGAAGCTCATGCATTCAGTAGATACACATCTTGAGTGTGTGCTTTGTGCCAGACATTTATGCTGGCCCCTGGCACAGGGATACAGCAGCCAGTGGGACTCATAGGGTCCCTGCCTTCACCTACCTCCCACTGTCACAGAAGGATGGTGACTGTCATTGTCGCGTTGAGGGTGGTAGCGTACTATATGGAAGTGACGATGAGTTACAAGATGGGAACTGAGTTCCTGTCCTGACTCTGTCACAGACTTGCTTTGTGACACGGGACACATTGGTTTGTTTCTCTTCCTCTCTCAAATATTGGGTGTGTGAATTGGGCAAGAAAAATTGCTGTTTGGGGGATCCTGTGGTTCCAAGCACAGCCTAAGACATTGCCCTTGATAGCCATTTTTCTCAACCTTAGTTTTTACGTTTGTAAGCTATGAGTAAGTAATACGTGGTTGTTGTAAGGACTGAGTAAAATGCTACATGTAACGGGTTGAGCCTGCTGCCTGGAAAGTTGCACACGCCTTCAGTGGTGGCTTCTCACTATGATGAGTTTTAGATGTCTACGGGTTCTGTCCCTCACCAGAAGACATGGATTTCTTTCATTTTTTTTAGAATCCTACTCAATAAAAATTTAAGTGTATGCTGTGTCTGAAAAAAGGATTAAAGATGAGGCTCTTTTGCCATTTACTGGTTTTTATTCATTTTAAAATTTTATTTTTACTTAAGAGAGCAAGCGAGAGAGCATGAGTGGGAGAGGGGCAGAGAGCGGGGGAGAGAGGGAATCCCAAGCAGGCTGAGCTTGGGTCTTGAACCCACAGACTGTGAGATCGTGACCTGAGCTGCAACCAGGAGTCGGACGCTCACCCGACTGAGCCACCTAGGTCTCCCAAAGCTCTTTTGCCTTTTAAAAATGATTCCAGAAATTTAAAGGGGGATGAGAGAATTTGGTATTTGAGGACCGCTGCTTAGAGCTTGGACTGCGCCCAGCACCTCTGCTTGTTGTTGTAGACGGTCTAACCTAGTGTATCATCATCACAGCAGGACCAGCAGGCAGGCTCACTGCCTGCATCACAGATGAGGAGCCCAGGCTCAGGAGGTTGAAATAGTATGTCCCGTGCAGCAGAAGGGGTAGGATTCAAGTCAAGGGGCCCTGGAGGTGAGTCCGATGGGCTTCTGGGACTCCTGTAGTCCCACCGTTCAGAGCAGCTCCGTCCCACTCCGTGTTGAGTCCCCACGTTCAGCCTCAGCCCCCCACTCTGACTCTGGTCCCCCTCCCCTGTCTGTGTTCCCATTCTTGGTCCCTCATGTTTCTCCTTGATCCCTTGGGACTCCTCTCCTGGGCCCCACCCTTTCCTCTGTGACTGCTCTCCTGTCTCCCTCCTGACACCACCGCTGCCTGATGACCGAAAGGAGTTAATAAAAACCAATGTGTAACTGAAACTTGAAAAGCCATAAATCGCCTTGTTTTTTCTAGGATGTTGGTAGCATTTTGATTTAATAGTTGGACAAACACAAGGGCCTATTTTATTCAGAGTTTACAGGCCTCAAGGCTGTTATTCCTCCAAATTTAATAGCATTGAAATTGCAGGGTTTGCTATAATTTGCCTATCGCTTTCTGCTCCACCATTGATGTTTATTGTCAGCGGGATGGAATCTCAATCCGACTCACTTAGATAACATGTCTGTTAAACATTTAGATAATTGTACCATCATTAACTTGTCACATTATTTTAGAGATTCAAAACAGAAGCAGGGTAAGTAGAGGTAGTGGAGGTGGGGGAGGAGGAGGAGGAGGAGGAGAGGAAGGGGAAAGCTCTCCTGAGTTAAACGATCAGGAGATGAGAGTTGATTTTACACCCTTGACATTTCACCGGGGGTGTGTAAGTGAAGGAGGGGTGTCCTCCTGAGCCAGGTTGCCTCTCGCCCGGGCCAGCCAAGCCCTGGGACCGTGCAGCACATGCTCAGAGACCCACAGTGTTTGTTTCATCCCCAGTTTTGGCCTCCAACGTACTAAAGATCAATTTTTGAGCTTCCCTTAGGGATGCTGATTACAACATCATATGTAATTACAGAGCATTGAGAATAACCTAAATGTCCAAAGGTAAGGAGTCTCTTAATTATGGGACCTGACGTGGAAGGATGCCTGTGATGTTTTGTGTGATAGAAGCTGGATAGAGAAAACAGGTTGTGTAGTGTGATGCCATTCACTACCGAGCGTAGCGGCCATCCTGGAAGACTGTGTAAGGCTCTATCTATTTAGCAGTGTCTTTAGAGAATGGGGTTACAGAGCAAAGAAGGTTTTACTTCCTGCTTCATCTGTTTCTGAATAATAATTATTATTTATAGGCATGTATCATTTATAAACATCTAAAAACTAAGATCCAGGGGCACCTGGGTGGCTCAGTCGGTTAAGTGTCCGACTCTTGGTCTCGGTTCAGGTCATGATCTCATGATGGTTCGTGAGATTGAGCCCTGCGTAGGGCTCCGTGCTGACAGCGCAGAACCTGCTTGGGTTTCCGTCTCCCTCTCTCTATCTCTCCCCTTCCCCTCCTCGTGCGCTCTCTCTCTCTCAAAGAAATAAATAAATTTGAAAACAAACAAACAAAAAACCCAACTCAGGTCACATTGTAAGTAAGAAAAAAGCACCTTTAAAAAGGAGGACTTCTTAAAAGGCTGTGTGTCTGAGTAAATGGAATTTAAGAGAGAAGTAGGACGTGAGCGTCTCAGCCACACTGGCAGGTGCCTCGGTTTCCCATCTCAGTTCACAACTGCTGTCTTCTTCACCAAGGGCCTTGACAGAGGAAGTAGGTAGCAAGAGAGATTTTCATTACACCTAAGTGACAACTGTCGTCACATCCAGAGGGGTGACTGAGGCCGGGGATAAATGGGAGATTCTGGGAGCAGCGAGATGCCAACAGTAGTGGGGCACGAGCTTGGCATCTAAAACCGCCCCCCCTAGAAATTCTGAGGTGCATGCCTCCTGATCCTGCACGGGTGACAGGTGGGACTGTGGTTCTAACTGTCTGGTTTTGGACCCGTTATGTCCCACACCCCCAGGGCCTGCTCCATGACTTGGGCAGGAAGACTCACTCTTGCCTCTCGTGACTGCACACATCTGGTGACACAGTGGAATGGGGGAAATGTGCGGGTCAGAAAACAAGGGCTAGTGTTTTCCTGATTGTACTGTAAATAATGCAGCTATTTGGGGGTGGGAGGGACAAACAATGTAAATATTTTATAGACTGTAGGGTAAATAATATATATATTTGGAAAACAGCTTAAATATTTTATATGCTCTAGCACAGATTTCTCCTGAGGGGATGGACTGGGCTGGGGAAGCCCGTGGGTGAGGAAGGGACTCTGGTGGCTGGGGGTGGACACACAGAGGACTTGCAGTATGAGTGAGACTGGGCAGCGACAAGGACAGGCTGCTATCAGATAATGGCAACCCGAGTAGCTGGAAATCTCAGATTTTTAAAAAAACCATGCTTTAAAGGGGCACCTGGTGGCTCAGTCGGTTAAACATCCAACTTTGGCTCAGGTCATGATCTCATGGATCAGGAGTTTGAGCTCTGCGTCGGGCTCTGTGCTGACAGTGCAGGGCCCAGTTCAGATCCTCTGTCCCTCTCGCTCTCTGCCCCTTCCCCCCTTGTGCACACACTTTCTCTCTCTCTCTCTCTCTCTCTCTCTCTCTCTCTCTTCCTCTCTCTCAAATAAATAAATAAATAAATAAATAAACCATCCTTTAAATATCCTTGATGCTCTGTCTTTTCTTCCTCGTCTCTTTAATGTGAGGGAGAGACCTCATAACAAATTTATTTTTAAGAAGCAGCTTCCAGCCCAAGACAATTGAAAACATACATGCACGCAAAAACGTGTACATGAATGTTCACAGCAGCATTATTCACAGTGACCAAAAAACAGAGACGACCCAGAGGTCCCTCAACCGATAGCCACACACAGTGTGGTGTAGCCTTGCCGTGGAGTATCATTCAGCCATGAAAAGGAATGGAGTGCTAGTAACATGCTCTATGTAACGTGCATGAGTGTGGAAACCAACGTGAAAGAAGCCAGGCACAGAGGCTGTATGTTGTATGATTCCATTTATGCAAAGGGTTCAAAAGATGCAAATCAGTACCAATCTGTAGAGACGGAGCAGATTAGTAGCTGCCCACGGTTGCGGGGAGAATTGGGAATGCCATCTCATGGCTATGGAGTTTCTTTTTGGGTGATGAAGATGTTGTGGAATTGATAGTGTTGGAGATGGTTGTATGGCTTTGCAAATACATTCAGAACCATTGAAGTTTTTATTTTAAAAGGTAGTACTTTAGGGTTTGTGAGTTATGTGTCAACTAAAACAAAAAGGGACTCTTCAGGTATGTTGTGGGTTTGCACAGACTCAGCCCGGTCCTTTCTACCTGCTGCATCACGGGGCTTTCTAGATCGGTAGCAGTGTGCATCGCAGTGACCATTCAGACAGTCCCTGTGTTAACAGAAGGTGCCAAGGGGCCCCAGCCCTCCTGGCCTCAGAGGAACCTCCTCCCTTCCCCATTCTTCCATCTTCAGAATTGGGCAGGTAGGAGGAGAGAATCTGGTCCAGACCCTCCCTGGAAGAAGGATGTGAATCTGACATCGGCCGTCTGGGACACCAGGGAGCTGCCTTCTGGGTAGATTTCTAGAACAGCTAGTCTTTACCTTACCAGGGAGGAGGTACTCTTGCCCAGGGCAGGTCATGATTGATGTGGACCCAGGGAGCCTGTTTTAAGAAAAGAATCATATAAGTAATATGTGCTCAGTGTGGGGAAATTAGAAAATACATGTAAACAAAAACACCCCCATCTTTTTGTTTTAAACAAAAACAGGGCGATAAGATGCACGGCAGGGTGCTTTTTAATCTATTACTTGCCTGCCAACAGACCTGTGTTGTGGTGATCACTTTAGCGGTCTCCTAGTACTCTCCCCTACGCCCATTCATTTTTCCCGTAAGTCGCGATGGGCCTTGCTTGTGCACCAGGACACCCCTTTTGCCTTCCATGCTTTGGTTGGGGCCAGGCCCCACATCTGAAGGACCTTCCAGGGACCACAGGCAGTAGTGACTAACAGAGAAGCAGAGAATTGTCACCTCTTACCTATCGCTCCTTCTGTCAGCAAGATAAACTGGGCTGGCCAGGCACGTTTGCAGCAGCTGTGTGCCTGACCATTCCAGGCCACAGCTTGAGATGCTGGGAACATAGCCAGTCCTCACATTTGTTCTTCTTAAAAGCTGTGTTTCCCTTTGGTTTTCTCCAGCCTTGCAAATGGCCACTCGCCCTGGGCAGGATCTGGGCAGGTAATTTACCTCCTCTGCTCACTTAATGAATGGCACCGCCCACGGCCTGGGCAGACCAAGGAAAATAGAGGCATCGATTTATTTGCCAAGTTAAAACCCAGAGTCAAGTAGCAAGTTAAGCATCTCCATATGTTAAGTGTCCCAGGGCCAACTAGGGAAGATGTCCTACAGGAGCAGGGCCCCAGACAGGTATTAGGAAAAGGCTATTCTGTTGGAATTTCCTCCTGTGAACATTAGGAAAAGTTACTTAGCAGCGGGATTGCAGGTTTGGGTCAGACAAAATGTTCCCTGCCCCCACTAGGAGAAGATCCATTACAGATTGGAAATGACTCTGTCTCTAAGTGCTCATTGTCAGAGGGGATACACATTCCCCTCAACCAAACAAATATAAAATGCTTCCAGCCTCTGCCTTGGATTTTCTATTACTGTTTCACAGGACTCCAGAGAGTTTTAAGATAGCAATTTGATTAAGCTTATGGGGAAGATCCCATCAGATAACATTCTTTTTCTGCAGGTAGAGATAATGTGTTCAAGTATTAAGTATGTTTTAAAGGTAATTATCTTTTCCATATTCATTTTAGTTACAGGAATTGAAAAGGGGGAGACTTTGCATCTGAAAGCTGCCCCCTTGGGCCCTGGAGTCGCTCTGACTTCTCTCCTCTGGGAAACACACTTGAGGTTTTTGACAAATGAATGAGCACCAGGTGTTTTTCTCTTCCGAATTGACTTGGGATCCCTATCTCCAGAGAGGTGGTCCAGAAGGCGGGGTGTTGGCCCCTGCCCTCGTCAACCTGCCTAGCTTGGATTCTCCTTCTAGAATGCTTCTGGGCTCCCCATCTTAGGTTCCTGGATGCCAGGAAGAGGCAGGTCTGGCTTCTACTCAGAGAGAGGACGTGGTCCCGTCCAGCGGTGCATCCTGGTGCCCCATCCCCCACCTTGCAGGAGCAGAGCATTTCCATGTACTAGGCCCTGTGTTGGGATGTGTTCATTTTGGGAGAGGCCATCTTGAGGTCTAGGATTCAAACATCTGTAGACTCCTAGACCTCAGCACTAGTGTGAGGGGCCTTGCGGAGGTTGGTCCTGAGCCTCAGAGAGCTTCAGTGATTTGCCTAGTATCACACAGGAAGTGAGAGACATTGGGGGGCAGAACCCCGGAATCCTGGTCTTGGTCCAGTCCTCCTGTCCCCCAGGATACTCACAGCTGCCATCTCCGAAAAATAATACTCTCCGCCCTTCTCTGGAAATCTCCAAAATAGGAGATTCTGTTCCATACGGCCCTGCTTGGCAATCCGATGCTCTGCAGTCCCTCAGATCTCCTTCTGCCTACCAGCTGTGCTGTTCCAAGCACTCTGTAAATTTTGGCACATTAAAAAATCAGGCCCGAGTCCTGCCTTCAGAAAGCTAACTGCCAGGGAGGGACCTACAACTGTCGAAAGAGGCACTAACAATAGGAGGTGATTGAACATGACACGCTCTGTGTGGTGTTAGGTGGTGATTGTAGCATCTTGGATTCCTTTGATCGCTGTGGCCCCAAACCCATAGTTTTACACACAGTGTTTCCTCCAGTTACGGCTCAGCCTCAAAGTTGCGTGGGCCACAGCTTGTTGGTCTGCAGGCAGCTGACTCTGGGAAAGGACCCCTGGTGACAGGTTTGTCATTTGAGACCCCAGGTTGCTGGCATGCCGTACCCCGTTGTCTCAGGCCCAGGTGACAGTGGAGGGGTGGGTGCCACGTTGGAGGATCCAGGCCGGGTTGGGTACTCAGCCTTGTACGCTGCATCCTAAGTGAGGATGCTCTGGCATCTAAAATGCATACCCAGGGTGCCTGGGTTAAAGCATCCAACCCTTGATTTCGGCTCAGGTCATGATCTCAGGGTTCGTAAGATTGAGCCCCATGTTGGTCTCTGCACCGACAGTGTGGAGCCTGCTTGGGATTCTCTCTCTGCCCCCCCTCCCTCATGCACAGTCTCCCCCCCCCCACCAAATAAATAAATAAAAGCATTAAAAAGAAGCACTATTAAAAAAACAACAACAAAATAAAATGCATACCTGATGTTGCCTCTCAGCCTTTTCCTCAAAAGATCCTTACCATTTTACCCCAGCTACACATGACCATCGTTTGGAGAAGCGTTTTAAAAATATATACCAAGCAAGGGCTCACACCCCAAATCTGTTGAATCAGAAGTTTCAGCATGGGGCCCAAACACGGATGTGTCTTCCAGCCTTCAGGAGATTAACATGTATAGCCAGGGCTGAGAACTTCTGGATGGGGTAAGGTCAGACTGCATTTTATGGCATAGAAAGTGCCTCCCGATGAGAGCGCTGGGCCTCCCGTTCCGCCATCCCCTGCGGTGAGCCACACTCTCCTGCTGTTTTTCTCTTCCAGATACCTCACCCTCACTCCCACATGCTCATGTACCTTGTCCTCCTGGCATATTTCTTGTCAGCCCAGTCGTGTCTGGTATGGACTGGATATTTCCAGGTCATGGTTTGAAGCCCTGATCTCCAGTGCGATGGTATTTGGAGGTGGGGCCTTTGGAAGAGACTGGGGCTCCCTGTCTTTCCACCGTGAGAGGACACAGCCAGAGAAGGTGGCCGTCTGTAAGCCAGGAAGAGGAGGGCCTCACCAAGCACCCAGCCACAATGCTACCGTGATCTCAGACTTTCAGCCTCCAGGACTGTGAGGATAAATTTCTGTCGTTTAAGCCCCCCTGTCATGGTATTTTGTTATAGCTGCCAGAGCAGACTAAGACTGTGTCCTTCTCTGCCACACCCTTGCCCCATCTAAGCAGGGGAAAGAGTTTCCTCCTTTTGGTCATCTGTACGTGGACTTGGTCCTTTTGCTGCTCTGCGTGTTAGAGGTGACGTCTGAGGCATCCTGAGTCCCCGCCCGTGTGCTGTGTCAGAACAGGCGCTCACGCTTTTATTTGTTGTGTGATCAGCTTGGTAAGGGAGCTTCCTGGTGAGAAGTAGGAGAGGGGAATCTATCCTTGTCTGAATTCAATTTTTTTTGACTCTTCATTTCCCGGCTCTATGTCCTTAGAGAAGTCAACTTTTGCAAGGCTCAGGTTCCTTTACTGAAAAATGAGAGCCCTGTATACTTGCCCTGTGTACCTCAGAGGTGGATGTGAAGACCAGAATGATCTTTTTGGAAGATACTGGTGAGAAGCGCAATTTATATTTCAGGCATTGTTATAACTGTGACATCTCTCGATGCCCTCGGGTCTCTGGCTTTGGGGTGCCCCTCAGGTGCCCCAGTTTGTGCCTTCCACACCACCGCCCATCCCAGCTCATCCACACACTTTCCTTCCCTTGGCTTCTTCTGTTGCACCTGCCATGCCCTCCCCTGCACGAACAGGGAGTGCTGTGTGGAATCAAGCCCCCTACTATTCTAATACAGCCAGCCTTGGATTGCGGGTGACTTGTTCTGTGAGTATGTTCCACAGGACGAGCAAACATTTCTAATAAATTTTAACTTGATAAACGAGGGATGCCTTGCAGTGCAAGTAGTACGTGAGGCCGAACGTCACATGATCACAACTGAGCCAGTGGTTCTTGAAATTCCCTTTGATATACGAGTGCTTTGGATTACAAGCATGTTTCCGGAATGAATTATGCTCACAGACCAAGGTTTCACTGGTACATTTTGATTTATGGAGAAAATAATGAGGGAGGCAGCTTTGGTCCATTCAGTAATTAAGGATTCAGTGTCACATGGTGGGTGGAAACCAGGAGGCGCGGTCCCGTAGGTTTTTTGATGGAACATGATCCAACTGGGTCAGTGAGAAAGATCCCACATCCAAGCCATCCCGGATCCATAACCTCTAATGTGGGGAGAGTCTGAGAAGGAGGAGACTCCCTGGACTGTGTCGTCCCTTCCTCATTCATTAGCTGTGGTTTGAACACCAACCAGGGACATCGGTGCCAGCATCCAAAGGTAGCGTGCCTCGCCTGCCTGCTGGGAGCTTGCAGACAAGAGCAGGACTGCGACAGAGGCGTGCCCTCACAGCGTGCAAGAACAGCAGGTGCCGGCCATACCCTGACGGGGGCAGTGGGCGCGGAAGGCTTGGAGGCAGGAAGAGATACTCACACTGAATATTCTTCTCACCCTTGTCTCTCCTGCTTTAGGGTAAACTTGTTTTGTGGGGGATGACGAGTGATTTGCTCACCATGCCTAGTAGAATAAACCTTTGTGCGTATGCATGGGTATGGAGGCCGTTCCTAATCCCCTTCCTTTCTTGGTCTCCTGTTTCTAAGGCTAGTGGTGTCTGGGATTTGCAGAGGGAGGAAGGATATAAAAGGGCAAGACAGGAGACCCCAGTGCCTGGATTCAGAGCCTCTGCATTCCGGAGACCCCCCAGAGGCCCCTCTCCCTGGACCCTTCAGCTCGAGAAAGCCATTGTGCTCTGTCCTGGCCTCTGACCCCGAGGCTCTGGGAAGCAGCAGGTTGTTGACACTTGGACAATCATTTCTTGCAAGGCGACTGCCTCCCTTGGGAGCTCCCCTCTCTGCCTTGGGGTGGTGACTGTTCCCCCAACCAGGGAGGGGGGCGGTGAAGGAGGAGGGAAGTTAGCTCTCCGTCAGACTGGGAGGCAAGGAGGGGGCTCCTGAATTTGAGCCCCCTCCCACCGCTTCCCCCCTCCACTTCCCGGTCAGCTCCACAGTTCTCTCCTCTCTCACCTGCCAGCTCAGAGGTGCCCACCCCCCCCCAGGGTTGAGCTTCAGGAAAATCAATCCAGGAGATGTGTTTCTGGCCTTCTGCCCTTTTATTGGGGGTCTCCTGTTTGTCGAGGAGACTCTGTGTCTTCATGAAGGGTGCCTGTTTGTCCATCTCCCGCGGTCTCAGGAACAAAGAATATTCCTAGTCCTGGGCTGCCACTTAACCAGGAGTGAGGCTTTGGGCACGTCACTTGCCCTTTTCGAAGTTAATTTTCCTCATTGGTAGAATGGGTTCCAAAACCCCCCACGTAACCTGCTAGGGCTTCTGTGTAGCTCACATAAAAGCACACGTTTGCACACACTTTGGATTCCGTGAAGCAGATGTTGTACGGTTTGGTAATTACGGTTTCCGTTAAAGCCAAGGCTGGCGTTGTGTTGGTGTGATTCTTCCAGTTTCTGAGTGTGAGGCTCCCAAGCATTTTCTCCTCCTTTTTCCTTTCTAGAGCATTTCGGTGGAGTGGGGCCATTTTTAAGTGCCACTTTGCAGCCTTTTTACCTCAGTTTCCACCAACAGTAACTCCACGCGTGCAGCCAGGAGCTGAGATGCTCTGGCCAGGGGAGAGCAAGGACGTGTCTCCAGCAGCCAGCCATCCCCATTCACTGGGCTTGGACGGTACCATTTCTCCAGCAAGGAGAAAAAGCCCTCTTGCTAAGCTGCAGAAAACTCTCCCTTGTGCTTGAATTCTGGAAGAAACGGATTAGTGTGGCCATATTTAACCTTTGACCCTGACACAAAAGCATTATCAAAATTAGTTACCGAGAGGCTCCGTCGTCGTCGTCGTCCTCCTCCTCCTCCCTGCCCCCATGTCCCTGTTCGCAGGGGCTGGTTTAGGAGCTTGGTGTAAATTCCTTCCAAGCGAGAGCAACCGTTCAAAATGTTGTTGCCGTAGAGACGCCGGGCCTGGCGCTCTCTGCTAGAGCACTCAGGGTCCAAGGTGGCACGAAGGCCAGAGATGGGAGTCTTGCACTACGGTGGGGGTCAGAATTTGTGAGCTGGGTTTAAACTTCTTTCTCCTCTGAAACCAGCCTGGTTCTTGGCCACCTGGGAAATTTGACTCTGTTCAGGTGATCCGTTGATATTTAGACCCACATCCATCAGAACTTTCTTGAATGCCTCTTCTACGCGGCCGCTATGTGACCTAAAGATACTGGTTGATCTGAAGGATTTATTTCCTCTTCCTCTTCCTCTTCAAGACAGAAATCCATAGACTCGGGGAACACGGTGGGGGTATATCTGGACCAGAGTCATTTCACCGAGCTTTACGTCCTGTGCTCTGTACCATTTAGTCATCGTTGCCTCGGGCAAATTATTTGAACGCTGAGCCCCCTCATCTGTAAAGTGGGCATAGCAATAATAGTGCTGACCTCCTAGCGCTATTTTTTTTGAGGATAGGTAGGATACTCGTGAAGTGCTCAGAATGGTTTGTGGCCCTCAGGAAGCGTTCAGCAACTACCTGCTGCTGTTAACCCCTGTCATCGGCATCATCCTTATTGATCCTTCACCCCCTCCCCGGGTCCTGGCCGGCTCCTGCCACCACACCCCCTCGCTAGTCCCCGGCACATCGGGGCTTTACGGGCGCCCTGCCCCACTTCCCCCCCTTCAGCTCTCTAGCTTAACTCTGCAGTCATGTTAGAGTCCCCTCTTGGGTCAGCGTGGGGGCGGGGGAGGATTGGCCTCGTGTCATAGCAGAAGTCCAGCTTGCAGCGGGGGCGTAGCGGGGAAAAGCTCTTTATAAGCTCGCAATGAAAGCTGTGGAGCGAGATGGTCAAAGATCTGGCCGGGCCTGGCTCAGGATTATGGCCGGCCCCATGGAATGCCGAGGGGGCCTCTTTTAAGAAGCCAGTGTCTATTTACAGTGTATCTCTCATAAACCCCAACGCTGGGGCGAGGGCAGGGGGACTCGCCCTCCTGGCATGTGATTGATTATCTGGTATTTATGCCATTGAGGACTTGTCAGCGGTTCGGGGTCAAAGGGTCATCTCATGTGTCTTGCAGCCCATCCACCTCCTTTTGTACAGTGCGGACCGGGCGAGCTGTGCACAAAACGGCTTTTTCTTTACCTTGGGAAAAGGGGGAGGGGGTGTGGGGGGGGAGTGTCAATGAAATTTTTTTTTCCAGCCTTTTCTGAATAGTGTCCTTTTAATTCTAAAGAACTTTTAATTAAAAGTAGCAGGAAAATTCATCTTGAGAAGGTTTAACTTACCTTAACAGATACTTTTGTGTCCCGAGAAGCTGGGAGTGACTTTCAAAAAAAAAAAAAAGAAAGTAAGGGAGGGTTTTTGTTGAGTCTCTCCCCCTCCCCAGCATCTTCAAAGTCCCCTGGAGCGTTCCCCTGCACTCACCGAGTGTGGCCCCCGCTTGGGAAGCAGGAAGAAGATGTTAACATGGCCAAGAAATTGAGAAAGGGTCCGCACTCCCTCTGGTCCAGTTTTGTCCTGTTCTGGGCGAAGAAACTGAGTCCCTGCAGATAGAAAGCCTTGCCCAGAGTCACGCAGCTAGCCGGTTCCAGAGTCCAGTACAGGGATCCGTTCTTCTGACCGCCCCCCCCCACCCCCCACAGCTGTTCTTTTTTAGCACAGCCCGTCATTCCCCAAAGTTTAGGACACCAAGCGAGCACAAGCATGATATTGCTGTTGTTGCTTTTAAATCCTGCATGTCTGAGACTTAAGAGTCACTCGTGAAGGACCTCCCTGCCTGGAAACAGGCAGTCTGTGCTCTTGCGTCCTATGGGAATTGCTCTGTGTCCCATTCCTAAAAACCTGCAGGGAAAGAGGCTCCATGTCCTCTGCTTGATGGAAAATCAAGGCATTCTTCCTCCAAATCCTTGTCACTGTGGCCATCTGGATGTCCTTCAGAACAGGTGACTCAGTTTCGTCCTGCCATAGCTCAGGAGTGGCCTGAGTGGGAGCTGTGCCTCTGTCCCCCCATACGCCCCCGGGGACCTTGCAGAGCTGGGACAGGAAGGCACCTCACTCTGTTCTACGCTGTGACCTCGCTGCTCCAGGGAATCCTTCACCCTCTGAAATCTCACCCAGGCCCCTCGCCTGGTCACCGCCCAGGATACTCCAGTGAGACCTTGGTGGGACACTGCCCATGGCTGTCGGCTCATCGAATGATGGTGGAAACCCAGGCAGAGAGATTATTTGCCTAGAGTTAGTTATTTGTGGGAGTCATGGGAAACTCCCATTCCCCATATTCCTCGTTTTGTCTTGCTCGCCCCCCCCTCTTAAAAAATGCAATACAAAGAATCGTCTTTCCAAAGAATAGCTTTAGAAATCCTAATTCCTTTCTATTCCCTCCATTCCCATTCAAGTTAAATTAGTGAATGCTAATTTGGACTGATGGGGCACCACTGTGAGGAAGGTACTAAAATGGTATAAGATCTGATTCTTGCTCACGAGAAGAGAATCCAGCATTAGCGGGGTTCTGGAGAATTCGCTGAGTGCCGTGTGCCATGTGTACAACTTTTTAAGGTGAACATTCTTTTTTTCCAGGATGAGGAAGATGAGAACAGCTTTTCCTGGGGATATATATCTGATAGCCATTATAGCTGATATTTACTGAACATTTGCTTTGTGCTACGTAGTATTAATCTCGAGTCCACATAAAATCTCTGTGAGGTACATATTGTTACTACTCTGGTTTCACAAAGGACAAAATAGGCACGGAGGAGTTAGGTAACTTGCCTGAGGTCACACAACCATAGTAAGTGGCTGAAGTTCATGGTTAACCTGCTCTATCACTCTGCCTCTGTAGGTTTCAGAGCTAGGTTGGAACTCAGAGCTTGCTTGCTTGCTTGCTTGCTTTTTTTCTTTCTTTCATTCAGTTTAGTTATTTATTTTGAGAGACAGAGAGATAGAGCAAGCAGGGGAGGGACAGAGAGAGAGAGAGAGAGAGAGAGAGAGAGAGAGAGAGAGAGAGAGACAGAATCCCAAGCAGTCTCTGTGCTTTTAGCACAGAGCCCGATGTGGGAGTTGAACCCACAAACTGCAAGATCACGACCCATGCCAAGATTAAGAGCCCGATGCTTAACCGGCTGAGCCACCCAGGTGCCCCTGGAACTCAGAGCTTTCTGATGCCAGTGCTCATGTGGTCTTTTCCCACTATCCTAATGTGAATTTGCTGGGAGACATTAGATCTGGACATATATAAATCAGCCAGAGACCAGCAGAAGGTCACTGTGTGATCAGATGACAGCCTCGGTGGTGCATGGAGAGGAATTCAGAGGACAGACATGCTAATGAGGACACTACTGAGTCCCATCTCTGGAATCCCATAGTAAAGGCACAGTGCTTTATTCTCTCCATCCTTAGTACATGACCCAGAGCCTGAGACACATTAGCATTCCATAAAAGCTGGTTCAACTTTTGGAAAGATTTAATGGGGGAGGTGGGACTAAACCGAATTTACCTTTTAGGACAGTGACGTTGAGACCTTGCTTTTATTGTGTGCTGACCAGGTGCCAAAGTACTGTGCTAGGTGTATTATTTATGCTGCACTTAACCCTTTACAACAGTACTATGGCCGTTATTATCTGTAGAGTAAACCGACGCCCAAGAGACTCTCTGTGTCTTGCCCAGGGACTTGAAGCCTTTTTTTTTCTTCCTGATTTCAAAATCCATTTCCTTTCCTTCTTAAAAAAAACAAAACAACACAAACGTTTTTGAGTTCATGTTTGAGAGGCAGAAGGAGGGAGAGGGGGAGGGAGAGAGAGAAAGAAAGCGAAAGCATGAGCTGGGGAGGA
This sequence comes from Prionailurus bengalensis, assembly GCF_016509475.1. NCBI lineage: Eukaryota > Metazoa > Chordata > Mammalia > Carnivora > Felidae > Prionailurus > Prionailurus bengalensis. The sequence goes on from NC_057346.1 coordinate 12,167,354, forward strand.
ACAGAGAACAGGAGGGAGATACAGAATCCAAAGCAGGCTGTAGGCTCCGAACTGTCAGCACAGAGCCTGACGTGGGGCTTGACCACACAAACCGTAAGATCATGACCTGAGCCAAAGTCAGAAGCTCAACCAACAGAGCCACCCAGGCGTCCCTCCATTTCCTTCCCTAATACAGAGGCAAAGTCACAAGTGAAGGGGAGAAGGCAGAAGTTAGGACTGTAGACGCCCAGTCGGGCCAGGGACCTGGAATACCAACGGGGAGGAGCAAATCCATTTTTTTTTTTTTTTTTTTTTTTTTTTTTGCTTGTGGTTGGGAGTTATCTCTTTGATATAAGGATTTCTGGATCTGTGAACTTAACTGTGTCCAGTTAATTGAATTTATAATTCAGCACCAAAATGCTGAAAAGAATGGTCTTTTATGTCCCTTAATGAGTGCTATAAAAACAAGTGGTGAATCTAATTTTATGAATGACCCTTTATGACTTACCTGATAACTAGTAGTTGTTCAACACAAAGGACTCATAACTCAGCATGGACCGAAGCTGGCTGCCTGCAGTAAAAGGACTTGTTTTAAAGTTGCCATCTTGCTCTTGGTGAGTGGCCCTGGGATTCAGTTTTTCCCTTCTCCACTCGCCCCTTCTGGTAGAGGACCAGACTCATTCTGGGGGACTGTGGAGAAGGGTCACCTGGCCCATCCGCTCACGGTGATCAAAAACTCAACACCTCTTGGAGTCGAGTCTTACCAAGAAGAGGAATGGAAAAATACGGTTTATTCTAACCTCTCTCGGGTGTAGAATATCAACTCCACCCAGGCATTGCCAGCTGTGCTAGGGAAGAGAATAGAAACAGAGACAGAAAGATGCACAAGGGATGTAAGAAAGAATTCCTTTTATCTTTACCCTACAACAAGAGGCAGTGGGCTTTAAAAAAAGGTCAAAAATGGTGGAAGGTGAAGAGAAGCCTAGGTCAGATGTTAGAAAGAACTTCCCGAGTTGAAAAGACATTTTCAAGAAAGACCGGGGAACCTCCGTCTCTAGAGCTGCTTCTGTTGAGTATGTGCACATACGTGTGCCTTTAGCTTTTTACAGTTTTTTGGTCATTTTTATATTTAAAAGGTGATTACAGATCCTATTAATAATAGATGTTGGCCATGCAGTCCAAGCATCATCCATGCATATGGTTTAAGAAAGGTCGGTTACTTCCATCTGGGAAGCCAAAGGCAGGGGCCTAGACTCAGTGGCCAATACCTGCCCATGGTGCCAACCCAGAAGTGGAACACCCTTTGGCATAGAGAAGCCCTTGAACATAGCAGCCAGGATGGGGGTGTGGGAGAATAGATGAAGGATGGCCAAGATGATGCTCTGGTTTCCACTTGTTATTACTTTTCCTGCTTTATCTCAGGCCCTGGGGCCCTGAGCAAACCTTTCCAGGGGGCTGCTAAGCTGTGAAGAGAACACTTCCCTACCTTTCCCTCATATGCATTGCACCTGTAAAGCCTGAAGCCTTGGTATCTTGGGTGGGTGGGGAGCACTGCAGAAATGTCTCTGATCTGGGTGCTAAGTACTTTCTGACAGAGGTGGTGGGCTGGAACATTTATTGCCCATGATTTGAGTCTTGCCTCAGCTGGCCTTGTGCCCAGACTGGCCGGTGGACCTTCCTCTCCCTTATCCCACCCTCACCAAGCTGATGAATTGCTGTTAGGGCCTCTGACGTGGCTGTGATCTTTGGTCAGAAGGAAGCTGGGTGACAAGGACAGGGAGAAGCCCTGCTGATGACCTTTTGCAGGGAAATGCCCACCCATCTGGTCTGGAGAAACCTGTATGGGCCCCCACAGAAGCCTGACAAAGCTTGATTCTGTCAGCCCGCACACATCTACACTGAAGGACAGCCTATAGTACACATGCGTTCTTCGACTTAGGAAGGGCTGGTGACATAGGGAAGTAGGAAGCACCCCCTTCCCCTCCCCCACCAACTCTGGATTCTCCCTGAGCTGGCCCATCACTAAATGACCCCCACTCGTGTTATTTTCAGAGGAAATAACTGGCCGTTCATTCATTCATTCATTCATTCAACATTCATTGCATGACTACCGTGTGCTTAAACACTGGGGACACCAGGGTGAATAAATCCTGCTGTCTCGATGGGGGAACACGGGCGGGAAGGGAGACGCATAAGCGGGTAATTATAATGTACAGTGCTGGGTGCAGTGGTGGAGATGTCTGCACACGAGGAAGGTACTGTGGGGGCTTCTAGGGGGAGGACACAGTGGATTCCCGGGGGACGGGTAAGACTTCCTAGAGAAGAAGACCTCATAAGGTTTTAAGGAAGTAGGAATCTGCCAGAGAGGCCGAACCGTGTGTGTTTGGACACAGTGGTGGTATGGCGTAAGCATCCTGTCCGAGATGGGGCAGAGGGTGTTGGAGGTTGGCAAGCAAGCCCGGACCACAGAGGTCTTGCTGGGCCGTCTTATGGAGCCTGGGTTTTATCCATCAATGACAGGGAGTCTTGGGAAGCCTTTACAAGGAATTTGGGTCACCAGGTCCGATCAGTTTATGGTGGGCCAGTGTGGTGGTTGTGTGGGGAGCAGATGTGAGGCAGATGAGCCACATCTAGGAGCCCCCTGTAGGATCCCGCTGAGGGACACTGGTGGCTTGGGTGAGGCGGTGCCTTTCTGGGATGAGAAGGAAGGGACACGCATAGGAAGTACGTAGGTAACAAAAAGTTAGCTGGATCGGGACATGTGGGGAAGGAAGATGAGAGGCCTTGGGATCACAGCCGACCATCTAGCATGGGTGACAGAGTGGATGTTAGTGGGGACACCTGAGACAGAGCTCCAGGAAGGGGAGCTGGTTTGGGAGCAGAAGCGGTGGGTTTTAGGTTTGGACACGTTGAGGGTGTCTGTGGAATGTCAAGGAATGCGTGGAGTTACGGGGTTTGCATTCAGAAGGGAAGTCCGGGGGCGCCTGGGTGGCTCGGTTGGCTAAGCGCTCGACTTCGGCTCAGGTCATGATCTCAACGGTCCGTGGGTTCGAGCCCCGCGTCGGGCTCTGTGCTGACAGCTCACAGCCTGGAGCCTGTTTCAGATTCTGTGTCTCCCTCTCTCTGTGACCTTCCCTCCTTCATGCTCTGTCTCTCTGTGTCTCAAAATAAACAAACGTTTAAAAAAAAAAAAAAAAAGGGAAGTCCGGGCTACAGGTGTGGTGATTAGCCTCGGAGTGGTTGCTGACACCACGAGACTAGAGTTCACCTGGGACCAGTGGGGTGGGCTGGAAGCACCGTGGGCACAACACTGGGGGCGAAAGACCCTGTTCTGCCGAGGAGGGCCTCAGCCCCGGCCACCTCCTCAGGCTCCACAGACAGGAGCACAGGGCCTTGGGTGTGGAAGGCTTTCCCTCTGGAGGAACCTGCAGACGTGCAGACGTGGCCTGGGGCCGGGATTCCCACAGACAGACGCTGCTCTGCGGGCCGGGAGTCACTGTGCTGGCCCAGCTCCTGGCCCGGTGTGGGAGGCAAGAGGCTGGCGGGCCGAGTAGGCAATCTCAGAACCGTTGGGCCTTACGGGGTTAGGGTCCACCCTCCCGCTTCTGAGGGGGTGGCAATCAGTCCTCTGTGCGGTTCTGGGTAAGTTCTTCGAGAAGGACCTGCACTGCTGCACAGACCTCCCTGGAAACCCGGTGCAGGTGCATCGTTTCTGCTGGCCCATCGCCCCGCACTCCACCCCTTTGCTCCTGTACCTCTTTTCTGAGGCTTACTATGCTTGGTTTGGTCTCGTTTTCCAGAGGGAACGTCAGTGCCCTGATTGCTTCCAAAGGAAGCAGAGAGCATTTGGGTTTTACTTCCCCTAAAGCCCCTTTTCCCACTTGCCCTCTCCCACACACACCCCCAGTGAGTTTTACTTCCCCTAAAGCCCCCCAGTGACAGTTCATTCGGGATGTGTGTCCCAGTCTTCTCTACGCCCTCCTCCCCTGGCTTGGCACTTTGGGACCAGCTGCCAGAGTGATTGACATAAAGCCAATCTATAAATAAAGTCTTTTTCTTTTCTTATAAAGACTTTGTGGTGGAGTTTGCCTTCAAGGTCAAGGCCAGACCTTTCTAAATAAACACATATCAAAGGATCATTAGCAAAGCAGCACTGTTAAATTGAGATATTAACTTCTGTCAACTGCTTGTTTCTTTTTTGTTCTGTAACTCATGACTGCAGTAGGTTTTTATTATTTTGTCCTTAGGCAGTAGCATCTGGCTTCTGTAGAGACTGTAAAAATTAAAAAGCAACACAAATCATTGCGAGAGAAAAGCAGTAAATTCAATGATAAGAATTTAAAATTAAAATGTTTCAGCGCTTTTATATTCTGCAGAACATGAAATGAATGAGTTTGCTGCCTGTTGCCATAAACCTAACCCAGCTAATCGTCCGCTTGACTTTTTTTTTTTTACCCCTGTCTCCTTCGCTCATCACCATCAATTCTGTCTTGGCACCAGGCGAGGCGGAAAGTGAAAGCCATGTGCACGTGCGTGTGTGTGCGCGCATTGTGCACGTGTGAGTGTGTGCTGGTGAGTGTGGAGTGGGGTTCGGGCAGGATGGCACATGCTTGGAGACCCACCTTATTTGCATGGAGAAGACCACAACATGGGGGTCATCCGGTGAGAGCCAGGGTGGGGGAGGGACGGGGAGGGAGCAGCACATCCCCGTGGATCTGTATTCTCTTTTCTCTTGATTGTTCCTAGTTAAGCACCAGAAACCAAAACACAACAACCCAATGGCCACAAAACCCACAGGTCACACACATACACAGCAACTTGTAGCATCCAAGTGAAATGATAAAAAGCAATTTCCCGGGCGCAGGTGTAAGATGATGGATTAGTGTCTGAGCTGGTCCTGGCTCCTTCCCATCCCAGACGGACCCAGTCTTTGGGCAGAGCGCCGGGGATGAAGCAGCATCTTAAACCCGTTACTCGGGCCAGAAGAGTCAGGGCTTCGGTATTGGGGTCATCCGGGGCTGGTTGGAGCTAGCTGTGTGCTAGGCTGTGAGGGAGAAAAAGTACACGATCCTTCTCCCCTGCTCCTGGGGGGACTGAGAAAGTAGCCCTGGGTGAAGCAGCTAGCCGACAGCTGGAGGAGGCGGTCGTGCGTCACAGACAGCAGCACCGGGCAGCGCGTGGTTATTAGAGTGCCATGGGGCCCGTTCACGGACAGCTTTTAGGATGTGAGTTGCCTTGAGCTAATTTTTGAGTCCATCTGGCTTGGATCCTGGATGCCTTGGGCAGCCCAGGGAAGCGTTGTTGGGGGAGTTTATCCCCCTGTCCAAACGGGGCAGTGGGGGGCAGGGGAGTGCTGGAGGGGGTGCAGGTCCCTTCTCGTACAGCCTGTCCCGGTCTGACTGCTGGACCCACAGGCGTGAAGGCAGAACTCTTTGTCCCAGACGAAATTCTCCAGGCTCAGGAGAGGTGAGAAAAGAGAGCCAGTCCTTGGCCTCCGTCAAAGGGAGTGAAGGAGAGTGAAGATTAGGGACGGAGGGGTCGAGTTAAGAGGGTATGACTAATACGGCCGGTCATTCACATAGGAGAGCACATTGTTCTCTGCGCCCAGATGGTCCTTGGAATAAATCAGCTCAGGCAGAAGCAGACTTCCAGTACAAGCAAGTTTGGGCAGCGGCTTGCCTGCTCTTCTGAAATGACATAACCCAGGTCCCGGCCCTGAATGGCAGCCATTCACATCTCTGCCGTGGGTGCCGGAGTGGGAGCGTGCGTGCGCACACACTCGTGTCCGTGTGCATGTGTGAATTCGTCCTTTCAGAGCCTCTGACAGAAGAGCGTATGGCTTTCTGTTGTGAGAGGCAGATGCAGGGAGACTTAACTCGAAGCCCGATCCCTTCTCACCTTCAGATTCCAGCCTTGAGAGTTTCATAAACTGAGCCTTAAGTTTGTCTCCTTCAGTAGAGGGGATGCTCTTTGAGGCCAGGGACTGTGTCTGTCTGAGGCATCAGCGCATCCCAGGCCCCGTGTAGCACAGCGGCCGGTTCACTCGGCTGGTGCCGAGTCCTATAAGTGGGAGGAAAGAAAGCTCTAGCAGCATTCTTACCTTGCTCTGTTGCCTTGTCATAACCACCCGTTAATTAATCAAGCTAACAATTAATTAGTACATAAGTAAATCACTCCATAATCCTGCTCTTTGTCACATGGCTCCCATCTAGGGACAGGTGTGAGGACTGAGATGGGATAGGGGTACCCGTCACAGCAATCACTGAGAAAGTTCTAGAAGGTGCAGGACCTTGTCATACACATTGTCCAGGTAGACATCTTCCCAGTTTGCGTGGCTGAAGATTTGCAGGGGGTGCGTAGGACACAGAGTGTATGTGAGCACCACTGTGCCTTGGGACAGCTTTTTTAGCACCGATGCCCACACGAAACAGAAGGACCGATTCCCTCACCTTGCTTGTTCTGGAGTCTCTGTCCCAAGGCTGCACTGTTTCCTCCTCCTCCAGAGAATCCATTTAGGCTCCTTAGGAGTGAGGGGAGGCAATAAGCACACAGCAGCATCACTGAGTAAATAACAATAATCAAACAGATACTCCCTGGAGAGAGTTTCCTTTCTATGAAGATGTTAATTAATACGAGCGCCCTGGCCGCGCTTCAGAGTCAGCTTTTCTGTGCCGACCGCGCACCACTGCTCACCCAGCCCCGACTGAATTGTAACTTTGGGGTCTTTGTCCTTTGGGGAGTGAGCCTCTTTGGGGGAATCCTGCTGGTTGAGAGTTACGTAAGTTGCTTTGTCTGAAATTTAGCTCCGATTAAATGGCAGCAGAGGTAAGTGCAGGTGCCATATGCCTGGATGCGCGGAAGTAGAGACCTTGCAGGGACCACTCTGCCTTCCTCTAAGGCCATCCTGATTTCCACCACCCTCACTGCGTTTAGAAGAGCCGCAGCCCACAGGCTGCCAGGGTCGTCGTTGGGAGATGTTGCGGTTTGCTGTGGGGAGATGGTGGTGGTTTTCTCTCATCCATTTCCCAAGTGCTTTATTCTCCCGGCCCCTCAGATGAAGAGGTGGCCTTTAGTATTCTCCTACTGTGTGCTGTTACTAGGAAACTACAGTCGTCTCCCAATAGGCCACTGTTTTAGAAAAAACACCTGCATCTGAGTGCCACAGGGAGGAGGAAGGGAGGGGAAGGCGGGTTGGGGTGGGTGGCCCGGGAAGTGTTCGGAGAACGGAGGGGCCAAGGACGGATAGGGGGTTGGTAAGGGCCCAGGAAAGTGGCTTTGACCATGAGACATTCCCTGCATGGAGAGAACGCTCGTGAAACAAGCCAGGCCCGGGTGAGGGCTGGTGGGGAAACGTTCTTGACATAGACGTCTTTGGCAGGATAGGGTCTGTCTTTCTTGGCTTTCGCCATTGATTCCAGAGGCTTGGAGAATTCCACAGTGCTTCCATCTGAGGTCAAAGGGGAACGTTTTAAAGATTGCTCACTCCTTTCAGTGCGTTTGGCCAAAATCTTCGAAACCCACAGTGACTGACCTGAATGAGAAGAAAGTGCCATCAATGAAATACTGAGGAAAGACGCATAGACAGTTGAGTAAACACTGCTCATCTCTCTCATTTTTAGGGGTTCTTTGAACTTGAGAGGTGGGGAATCAGGAAGTACGAGTGAGCACGATGTCTGGACAAAAGGAGGGGCCTGATCCGGGCAGGGCCAAGGCACTTTTGCCCGGGAGCTAGTGAGTCCTGGGGCCACCTGTGCTGTCCCATTTGTTCACAAGGACACCTGCACTCACCACTGACAAGTTATCCCTCCCTAGAGCCACAAGGACTGGGGTTTCGGGCCGGAGCCGAGAGTAACGGTGAACCCAAGTCTGAAATATTAATGGCTTGGGCTCAAGAAATCATAATCTACCAAGGACAGTAGGCCAAGCCCACAGAGGTATTCATAGGTGATGTTTGTTTTTTGAAGTTTATTTATTTACTTTGAGACAGAGAGAGAGAAAGAGAGCAGGGAAGGGACTGAGAGAGAGAGAAGGAGAAAGAGTCCCAAGCAAGCTCCATGCTGTCGGTGGAGAACCCGATGTGGGGCTCAAACTCAGGAACCATGAGATGATGACCTGAGTCGAAATCAAGAGTCGGACGCCTAACCAACGGAGCCACCCAGGCGCCCCCATAGGTGACATTTTAATGTATTCATTTATTTGCTTATTTATCTATTCAGTAAGTAGTTATCAAGCACCCATTATGTATCTAATAGTATATTATGTCCTGAGAACACAGTGATGAGCAAAACAGAATCCCTGTGCCCATGAAGCTCATGCCTTATAGGGGGACATATGAGTAAGTACACAAGTCATAGACAGGATAAATACTGTTATGGTGGAGGTGTAAGATGTCATAAGGGCACACATGAAGGCCCCCAACCAGGGAGGTGTCATCAAAGTTATTAAGTAAAAGAGATCAAGCAAATGGGGGAGAAAGGGAAGAATGCCAGGCTGGGGTCAGCATGGGTTAAGGTCCAGAGCTGGGAGAGAATCCGGCAAGTTCACGGAACTGAAAACAGGGTGAGGGAAAAGGGCAAAGACCAGAAACTGTAGAGGTGAATGGGCGTGAAATGGGAGGGTCCCCGAAAACCACCTTAAGTAGCTCTGCCTTTTTCCTGAGGGCAATAGGGAGCCATTAAAAGATCTTAGAGGAGTAACCTCAGATTATGTTTCAGAAAAACGATTGACACTGTACGGTTGTGAATAGGTGGGAGGCAGGAGATTAGTTAGGACGCCATTGCCATAATCTAGCCAAGAAAGTATGGTAGCTTCAGCCCGTGTCGTTGCATTGGGGTGGATAAGAAGTGGGAAAATCAAGACATTTAGAAGGCGGAGGAAATACGGTAATTGGTTTGTTGTGAGAGGAGAGAGAAAAAAAAACAAAGATGGTGGCCCCTTTTCTTGCTCCGGTGGTTGGGTGATGGTGGTTGAGCTCTTTACTGAAACAGAGAATGGAAGAGGAGAGCAGAACATTTTTGTTGTCGCTGTCATTCAGATAATGAACAGTTTTAATATTGCAGCAGTGACATGTCCAGTGGGAAACTTTCTGGGAGGTATTTGGATATATAGTTATGTTGGGAACTCAGAAGACAGAGACTCTCTGGACATGTATATTTGGGAGTCATCAGCATGTAAAAGGATCTTTGAAGGGAGGTTATAAAGCCAGAGTGTACAGGAAGAGAAGAAAGCTTAAAACACAATCCGGAGGAATCCCCACGTTCTGCCTCTCCAGAACAATTGAAACCCACATAGAGATTGAAAAGGGATCGCTGGAAGGAATAGGAAGGAGTCCAGGAGAGTGTGGCGTTAAGGAAGAGGTTTCAGAGAGGAAAAAGTGGTCATCAATCTTAATGCTGCTGAGAAGTCCCCTGAGGGGAAGACGAGAAAACGTCTGTTGAATTTAGTGATACATGGGGGTCACTGGTTATGAGAAGCGAACGGTTTTGGTCTTGGTGGGACAGTGGAAGCACGGACATCATGATGGGTGGAGGGGCTAGTGAGCCTTGGGAAGTAGGGGCAGTCCATGTAGGCAGCCCTAGGAGTGGAGAAGGGAGGAGGTAACCGAGCCAAGGTTGGGTTTGACAGGGTGGGAACGATGCAGGGATAACGGGCAGGGGAGTTCAGGAATTGGCAAAGAGGCAGCTGGTAGTTGAACCACGGGCCTGGAAGGTTGGACTGAATGGCAACAGAAGTGAGGACAGGAAGGGCTGCCAGGGATGTACGGAGATCAAGTGGATGGGAGAACTTGGAGGGTGGGAAGGAGGTTTAAAGTGAACGCTTTCGAGGAAAAGCTCTGGTTGGTGATGGAAGGCCTGGAATGTTCTTTGTAAGCTCCTCCAGCTGTGATTCGGTTCATGGTACCTAGGCTACAACACCACTGTCCACTTTCTCACATACCTGTCTCTCCATGACCCTCACCCCATCCCCTGGGTCAACGTTCTAAGCAGCGCCCATGTCTCGGTTCTACCTGGCACTGTGGTGGGCACCTGTCGTGTATTATCCTCAGTCCTCCTAGCATCCTTGAACTTGGGTATTAGCACTCTAATACAGATGAAGGAACCAAGACCCAGAGCTAGTAGGACATGCATATGAATGTATAGCTGGTCAATAAATGGCAGAGACAGGATTTGAACCCAGGTTTCACCTGACTCCAAAGTCCGGGCTTTTTGCAGAGCGCCTCTTAGACCTTAAGCATCTTGGTGGCAAGCAGTATCTCAGGATTACAGCCTTGGGATTTGACGCCTGCATAGAATGGGAACTCAAAAAAGGCCAGGTGCAGGCGCGAGTGAGAAAATGCCTGAGGGTTGTCCAAAGTGGCTTTCCATACTGTGTCCCGAGGGGAGTAAAAGTAACACCACCTGAAGAGAGAAGTGAGGGCTTGCAGAAAGCAGGAGAACAGGATGGGAGAATTTGGTGACCCAGCAGTGCTAGTGTTCGAGAGAGGAGTCTCTTCGGGCCACTTTGTTTACGACCGGGGTGCTGGACACCTGGCCGTGGCATGAGCGTCAGCCGTAAAGTTTCCTGTGTGTCCTGGGGCCCTCCTCAGGCCCCAGTCATGCCAGGGAGTGGCCCAGAAACTCCGGAGGAGGAACTGAAAGGGGAGGGACCTAGGAAACAAAATTTACACGGAGGAAAGAAGAACCCCAAACCACTGACATTGAACTTTGCGTTTCCTTTTTAGAATCCGAGCTGGAGTGTCTCTCCAGACCTTTCTTCAGACGCCACCGGTGTGCGTACGGGCACGTGTGTGGTGTGGGGGAGGACTAGGTTGCCCACCTGTTGTCCGAGGAACACATACACCATCTAACAGGGCCTTGAGGCCCAGGCAGGCGCCTGCTGGACGCTCCGCCTCCTCTCCCTGGGATAGATGTAGTGAGTCAGGAACACAGCCTACTTACAGGGAGGCTGGTTCCAGATTTGGGGGAAGTGGGAAAGTCTGGTGGACAGTGTTTTGTTTTTCCTTATGACCAGAATCAAATTCCTCCCCCTCCCTCCCTGAATGGCCAAAAGGAGCATCTCCTCCCCCCAGGCTTTCAGAGCCACTGCGGCTGGCCACCTGATGCCACGTAGGAGCCTCCTCCTGAGGCCTCCATGGCTCCTTCTCGTTGTGTGTTCAGCCAGCCTATAAATTCACCTTGCTCGTTTCCTCCTTGGGTGGCAGGCCACGAGGCCTAGTGGGCCAGTGTGGGGTCATCCCTGAGGACCGCATGCAAGTCTTGGGGCCTGAGGGCGGTGCCCTGTCACGTCAGGCATGCTACTGCCACGGTCCATCCCCAACCTGTGCACGTGCGCCACCCGCTGTCTGTCTCGGAGGGCTGCACACTGGAGGATGTGTGTGAGCAGTAGCTAGAGGAGAGCAGATGGAACCCCCTCCGACTGTAGGAGCTTTAAAGGATCACAGAGCCTATCCTCTTTATATCAGGGATGAGATTGAGGTCCACAGAGACCAAATTCATTTGTTTAATCCCACATCCACCCATTCGTTCTTCCCTCTATCCAGTAAATACTCATGAGACACTTGTCAGGCCCAAGAGGTAACAGCAGTGTGTGAGAGAAAGGAGGCCCCTGCTCTCAGGTGGCTTTCATTCTGATGGGGAGAGGGAGACAGTAACCCTTGAACTTGAAGCCACTCGCCCAAGGCTGGTTGGTGTCAGAGCTGAGAAGTCTGGACCTCTGGCGGGGTCCTTTCCAAGGAACCACACGTGGCCACTCCCTGCTTCCCAGGAGGCATTCTGGCCTATTCTTCACCGCAGATGGAGATGTGGAGGAGGTGAAGGAGGGGCGAAACTGAGTTTTTGTCTGGATACATCTGAGCAGCAGAGGGCTGTACTCCTGTACAAGTAACTTTTGACTGGTCGAGACCAAGGATTCTTTTTATTTTGGCAAAATACGTATATAGCACAGGCTTTGCCATTTTAAGTGTTTTTAAGCATACGGTTCAGTGGCGTTAAGTACGTTCCCAGCGCTGTGCAACCTTCACCGCCATCCATCCACAGAGCTGTTTCATCCTCCCAAACTGAAGCTCTGTGCTATGGCGCCCCAGGGAAGTCTGGTGAAATCCATGCATCAAGTAAAATACCTGAGATTATAAATGGAAACTTCAAACACAGATACAAAAAATATTTTTAAAAAATCATTTGTAATAGTATGTGTGGTTCTTTGTTATCCTGTTAAGCTCAGGCACTGGTTGAACGTCCACTGTATTTTTGCGGGAGCGGTTTGCATGAATGTTTGGCTGCAAATGCAACACTTCTCACGTGGTGTGGGTACGCAAATATCTGCCCTGTCCACGACCAAGCCGCACGTACGGCTAATGCAACCGGGGTTGTTTTGCTTTTATTCCCCGTTGGAGGAGCTGCCGAATTTCAGGTAGAGGTTGGTGAAAATAGAGATACAATTTTTTTTCTTCTCCAAGTTCACCAGCCTCCTGAATTCTGTCCCTGGACAGCTTGGGGGCTTTGTGGGCTCTAGGTTAGGGAGCCCTGCCAAGACAGAGTTTGTCTAGTCTTCTCTGCCTATAAGGGCAGCGCACCGGGCCGGGGGCATACTGATGGGCTAGGACATGGTGACAGAAACCCTCCCTGTGCATGCGCCTTGGAGGGAGGGAAGGCAGGAGCGTCACAGGAACCCGGCCAACGGGGAAAAGGTGCCCCCGTTCTCCCAGAGCCGCCAGCCTGCTGTCTGAGGTGGGCGGGGCCGGTGCCCCCTGGAAGTGTGCCTTCTGGCAGCTTCCCCGCCCCCCCTTCCACCCCCTTGTCCAAAGGCTCAATGCAGAAGGGAGCCATATGGTCCTTTGTGGACACATTTTCCCTAGTACAGTATCGTCCTGGTGTGAATGCAGGGCCTGGCTCTCCAGTGTCAGCTGTCCCTCCCCTGTGGCCCCCTCCCCCTCCCCCCGCAGCCAGCCCCAAGAGTAGGAGGTTGTGGGGGACAAGCTCACCGAGTCGGGGAGCTCTGCAGAGTCGGGGTGAGTGAGGCGTCTTTCGGTAACACCCACACACACACTCACACAGAAAACTGTTGAAGTGAAGTCAAATGTCTCAAAGTCAGATCCCTTTTTAGTATGAATTTGCTGTGTCTCATTCTGAGCACTAATTCCAATTTAATTGCAAGTGGCCTGAAGCCTCTTCAATAGGAGTAACAAATGGTTTGATTTTGTAAACTTCATCAGACTGCATTTTAAATGCGACACAGTAGCCCAACTCGAATGCCAATGAAGCACTGGAGTAGCTCTCTGTTTACTAATTATCCGTTTTTACTCCAAGCCACGCTGGCTGGCTTGTCTGATTAAATCGGATTTGTGGGATAGAGAACAGCTAGCAGAGTTTTCTCTATAGTAAACGAGATTGAAACTATGGGCCGCCTGGCTGCACACTGTAAATTATATTTCCTTTTAAAGGGGACGTGTCTCTTTTATTTCTCTGTCGCCCCTCCTGCATCTTAAACTTTACGGTACAGAAACGGACCCGGCTCATCCTCTGGAGCCAGCTCGCTTCTGTGACTTTCCACATTGCTCTCCGAAGACCTGGAAAGGAAACGGGTAGCGACATCCATCCCCTGCTTCTCCACCCGACTCCGTTTCCTTCTTTGAGTCCTTTCTTTTCTCCCTTTTATCCAGGGGGCGAGTTTTCATTATCCCATTATTCTAAAAGGTACCTGAGATGATGTGGATTCTTAGAATCCATTTTTGAGTAGCCTCAACAAGGGTTCTAGCGAGAGAAAATTTACCGGGACCCAACCCAGAGGGTTTTTAGCATTTTGGAAAGGCGTGAGTGTTGGGTAGTATCATGCTCGGGTGGGCAGGGGTGGGAGTGAATCGGTGGGGACGGAAGGGAGGTCAGTTTCTGAACAGTTGCCTCTGTTCATTTGGTTCACGCCGGAATGAAACCCTTTCCTCTGAGCAGAATGAAATGAAGATCACCTGGTTCCTCTCTGTGATGCAACAGAGAAAGCCATGGCACAGGTGCGAAAGGGCTAGATGTCAGTGGACCAGTGCCCATGGGTGAAGTGCAGGTTGAGGGAGCTGGTGGGTCCGCCCTTCACTCCCTGGGACCTGGGGTCTGGCCTGGAGCTGCTGGGTCCTTTTAATTGTTGATTCCTCTCTGTCTAGGAAAGCCACCTCCACCCTCCATCCTTCCTGGGAAATTCTCTCTGTGTCTCTGTCTCCATAAAACGAAGGCAGGGCAGCCTTGAATAAGGTGTAATCAGACTGTGCTTAAACTCTGCCGTTGCTAAGACTTTAATTCCAAGAGCTTGACCTGTCCTGCCCTCACTCTTGGTATCTACCTTTGTGCGGGAGCTTTTTATATTTTAATTTGCTTCTGAATGTCCTGCAAAATTAACGGTGTACGCACTCTTCCCTTTTTGGCCATTGTGTGCGGTACAGTATGGGAAGCCTGGCGGTGCCTCTGATAGCCTGGTTACCGTGGGAATGAATGGCTACCACAGTCTCAGGCTCCCAGCCCTCCTTTTAATTGTTGACAGTAAAAAGCGTTTAAATGCTGCTTAATTTGTAATCATCTTCTGGGGGGGAAAGGAGAAGAACCATTAAAATGTCAGTAAAATGAATACGTCCTTCTCTCTCTTTCTCTCTTTTTTTTTTTTTTTGGTTGGGTTTTGTTTATTTATATGCGGTTGCTTTTTCTTTTCATTGCCTGATGTTTGTCAGATATTGAAATGGCCCTGAAACAATCAACATTTCACTTTATTTTGAATATCTGTCCCCCCTCCAACCCCTGCTCTCCTCCCCAACCCCTCCTGTCTCTCTGGGTCTTTGTCTGGCCTCTGACTGTCTCTCCTTGTCTGTCCCTCCCTGCCTTTCTCTCTGGACCTCCTCCTACATCCACCTCACTGTCTGTGAAAGACATCGGGGTTTACAGGTCTTTAAATAAGACCCAAGCTGAGTTGTTTTTTCCCAGAGACCCCTCTTCTGGGCCCTGGCTCCTCCCCTGGGGGCCTCAAGATGACTTGGGGGATGCTCGGAACCAGAGAGATGGAGTCTCTATAGAAAATGTCTTGTCCACTTGATGAACAGAAAAGATAAACAAGACCTGGTAAGAACTTATTACACAAATAGGGACATCGGGTCTCATCTTCAGGCAGAACCGCCGTACCCCCTCCTGAAGCTCTGGACCCGACCCACTGCTCGGAATTGCAGTGCCTGGGGCCCCCGGGTGGCTCAGTCGGTCAAGCGTCCTACTCTTGATTTCCGCTCAGGTGGTGATCTTGGGGTCCATGAGTTTGAGGTCTGCATCGGGCTCCGCACTCTCAGTGCTTGGGATTCTCTCTCTTTCCCTCTCTCTCTGCCTCTAATCACCCCTCACCTGTCTCTCTCTGAAAGTAAATAAATAAACTTAAAAAGAAACTGCAGTACCTGCCATGTGGGGGCACAGGGCCCTAGGGAAATGAGACCACTGGCTTCAGAGTCTGATTCTCTTGCTCACCCTCTCCGAGGGTCACTCTTTGGCTTTTTTATCACAGCAGTGTGGGGGGCATGGGAGAGAAAGCTTTGCTCCCCTCTCTCTCATCTCATCGGCCAAGCCATCGCCTAGTACAGAGGCTTGGAGGTATCTTCAGACCCAGCGACTCCAGAATTGCCCTTCTGATCGTATGGCCAGTTTTGGAAGGAACTAAGCAGGTAATTGCTGGTCACTTGAGAGAAAGGACCTAGCACGTTCTTTCAAGTCTTGCTTTCCTCATCTTCCTAAAATCCCCTAAAATTCCCTATCTCGCAGGGCTTGAGAAGGACTTAGGGGTGATAGAGCTAGATTGGCCCCTAGTGATCCACGTGGGTCTTTTCTTTGCCTCACCTGGTGACTGTCCCTCTGTGAGCCTAAGACGGTGGTTTCCAGTGAAGCCTCGAGATTCTCTTTAACTAAAAGAAGGCTTTCTAACCAGACTCTGAGGGAGAAATGCCTTCACCACATCTCCGTGGAAGAAGGATCTTTCAGTCTTCCAGCATGCTCTCCCATAGGCCTAGAATAATTGACTATTGCAGTAGGAGGGAAAGTTTTCAAGGGTCCTTTATTATCACCTTCATTTTTCTAGTGAGGAAACGGAGACCCAGAGATGTCTAGTAACCTACTCAGGAGTGCACAGTGACTTAGTCACTGAGCCAGGATTGGAGGACAGGCCTTCTGGCCGAAGACCTCAGTGCTTTCCATTCTTCACCCTCTTCAGTTGGTGAGAAGTCCTAGGAAAGGGTAGGGCAGGAGGACACTGGCAGGATAATTAGCCTGGCCTGTCCTTTCCCACATCACACGCTTCAGGGGCTCTTTTCCCAGAAGCCACCAGGACCGGCGGAGTTAGAGACTGGTGATCCTAGCTTCTTACAGTCCAGCTCATGCCGTCTACGGAGAGCTGAGGGCACAGAGCGGAATGCATGCCAGATGGATTGCAGGAGGAACCCACTGGAGCTTTCTGTGTGCTACCCACCTACCCCAGGGGTGCCAAGTCCGGAGCCTTTGGGAACCCCGAGGGTAGACCACTGCCTGTCTGTCCTGTAGAAGGGCAGTGTAGAGGAATCGAGGAAGGCAGCTCTCTGTGTCTCGGGAGGAGAGGCTGCACCCGGGTCCCTCAAGGCAGCACTCTGTTCACCTGCTCGGTCCGTCTCCCCTGTCCGTCTCCTCTCAGACTGGCCCCGTCTCAGAGGCAGCTCTCCTCTCCCAGATGGGCAGGACCTGGGAGAAGCTTCTGATCCCCGGGGCTGGGCGACTGCAGGCTGCCCCTTCCCTCTCAGGGCTGTTGAAGTTGGTCCAATTTTTCAATCGTGGGCCAATTAGTTTCACAAATGGGGGCCCCCGTGGTGCCAGGGCACATTTGTTCCGGGCCTGCGCACTGGCCGGGCCCCATTGTCCTGCCTCCCGCCCCCGTGTGGGCCCATTGTCCTCGCCCCCAGCAGGGGCTGCTTACCGCTGATTTATACGGGCAGGCGTCCTGCGGGCTCCAGGCTGCACCGCCACAGCTGGCGGAGGTGCTTAAGGCCGCGGACCCTGCGACCTTTGCCCCAGTCCTGCTGTCATTTTGAAAGTTACAGACCGGAGGGCTGCATACCTCTCCGGATTTACTTCCCACCCCAAGCCCACCCCCTATTCTCTCTCTCTGTCTCTCCCTCCCTCTCTCTCTCTCCCTCCCTCTCGCTCTCTCTCTCTCTCTCTTCCTTTCCTTCTTCCTCTTCTTCTTGCTCTTGTGG
Source organism: Prionailurus bengalensis (assembly GCF_016509475.1). NCBI lineage: Eukaryota > Metazoa > Chordata > Mammalia > Carnivora > Felidae > Prionailurus > Prionailurus bengalensis. Next base: position 12,184,563 of record NC_057346.1, read on the forward strand.
TGGAAATTTGGATTCACTCTGGAATGTCTGAAAGGGTTCAGGTACATGACTAGGAAGTGGCTGCAGGTATAGGTGGGAAGAGGAGAGAGGTGCCTGGTGTGGAGGTCGCTGCTGCTTCCCCTGGTGTGGCTTTTAATCCTGGGTTCTGTTCCCTACTTCCGCATCAGATGCTGGGGTGGGGGGAGTGAAGGAGGAGGTTCCCATCAGTTTGACGTAGCGCAGTTGAGTTTGCCCTTGGCGCCTTTCCTGCTAGGGGCCATACACCCTGGGAAGCCTAGCCCGCCATGAGGGCGCGCCAGTGGGGAGGCGGTCATGTAACCGGGCAGCACAGCCCAGCCCAGCCCAGCACAGACCGGATCTCATTGTAACCTGTTGACTCTGTTGCAAACCAAACTCCCACCTTTCCTCCTCCGTTTTGCTTCCTTTCCTTCCTCTTCCACCCCTTTTTCTCGTCCCCCTCCTCCAGTTTCTCCTCCTCTCTGGCTCGTTTGTTGGAGTGATTGACAAAATTAGTAAATCCATTCATGTTACTTTTATTGTGCAGGTCTCAATAAATCCCCTGTGTCCGGGGTGCACCTTAATGAGCTAGTGAGCTGACAAATTTGTTTACTGTAGCTGGAGGTGCCGAGTAATGAAATGCACTTGTGTCTGCAGCTCACTGCTAAACAAATACACGGCTTTCTGGGAGCCAGCATTGCTAGCTGCTGCCTCAGGACGCGGCCACATTCCCCCAGAGACCGCAAGGGTGTGCGCGCGCACGTGTGCAGGGGTGTGTGCTTTGAGAAATGTAATCGCTCACCCGTCCCCGGCTCAGTTTTAAAACAAATTTGAATCAGCTGTTCTGGCTCCTCCCCTTTCTGGTTATTCATTGAGAACTCTCTGTTCCTTGGACTGATGCTATGAAGCCATAACCGCCCCCCTTTCCCTTGTGGAAATGGAAGGTTATAGAGACAGCTTTCCAGGATTCAGGAAAGGGAAAAGGGGTGGGGAGGGCTGGATAAAGAGACTGGAATTGACCAGAAGACTAGATGCTAAGGTTTTTAGCTCTTGGCTTGGTTTGAGAAGATGTAACTGAACAGATGATCAAAGGTGTCCCAGCGGCAGGTGACTCTATATGTCGGAGACAAGCACCCGTGCACAGACTTGTGGCTCATCTGGTTTGAGGTGGGCCTTCCAAGATGTTTTCTTAGCCTCCTCTACCTGTTGTGGCGGGGAGACCAACAGCAGTGAAGGAAACAGTGGGGCTGGTCTCCCACACTCGGAAGCTGTCTTTCTTGGAGTCATTGGTCTGACACTGTCTCGGGCTGGGCAGACCGCGCCCTCACTGTGCTCACAGCTAGCCTCCTGAAGAAGCCTGGGAATTCCGGAGCTCCACGCACATGATCCTGCAACACGTGCCTGAGAGAAGAGATAGCAAGGGAGCTCTTGACCCTTTCTCCAGTAGATCCCTTGAAAAGGAGCCAAACCCTAAATGATGGTACAGGGGGAGCCAAAAGGGAGGCGCTCCTGCCGATGTCATGGCTGGACATTTATTTCCTTTCCGTGTGCTCTGTGTCCCTGCCCCCTCCACACCTGTAGCCTTCTCCATCCTCTTGAGATGCAGACAGAGTCTTCCCGCCTTCGGTGTGAGTCAGCCTTGGACCGCTCGTCTCCGTCTTTTTCTTGCGCACAGTGGATGATGCAGTTCTGCTTTACCAACGAAGGGGGTGGGGGGAGGAGGGAGAAAGCTGAGGAGCAGGGAGAGGCGGCAGTCTCATCAATAGCTTTGATGTGTGGCTACTGGGGCTGCCCGTGACTGGCAAAGGCATCCGGGAGGTCAGAGGAAGTATAGAAAGACATGTCTGACGGATTTGGGGGTCAGACGGGGGGGGGGGGGGTGGGGAGGGGCAGGGAGGAGGGTAGGAGACGGTTTCAGTTTAAACCAAGGTTTTCACAGCCCCCGAAAGTTGACATTTTCTTCCTCTGGGGACAAAAAAAAAAACCTGTTGGCGGTTGCAGGGGAAGCATCTCTTCCTTGGCTTGCTTAGGTGGGGTTGGACATGACAAGCCCATCCGTGGTGCGTGTGCACGCACATACGCACACAGAGTGCACACAGTCCAGCACATGCACACGTGGCAGTCATAGCTAGCTTACCAAAAAAAGCCAGAGTATATTTAGATCCCTTTGCTCTTTTGATTAAGAAACTGCTTATGCTGGAGATAATAAGAGCCTTGTTCCAAGAAGGTGTCGCACCTGAACATCTCCTCCAGCTGTGTACCCCTCTGATCCTGTTCCTTCCTTTCTATTAAAGAGCTAATTGGTATGTAAATGGCACAGGTGTAAACATGAGGGTTTTTGTGGCTCATAATTTCAGACCCAGTCATCACCTGGGTGAAATAAATATCCTGGGTCTATGTCACCCCTCCTGCCTCCTGTTCCACCCTGGCCTTGGCTTTCTCCCATTTTTTGGCTATAATTAAACTGGTTTTAAATTGAGAGTCTGTGAGTTGTACGTGCCCTGCAGCCAAAACGGGCTGTGCTACCCTTGGGGGTGGAGGATGGCTGAGGTGTGGGTCACCGTCTCCAGAGACAGAAGTGAGGCAAAAGGAAGCCCAGATGTTTGCACGGGCTCTACCCACATTACCCGGAACCATGCTTTTCATTCAGGAGGTTATTTCGTTCCATACCCTCCTCTTATCTCCAGTTATAAGCCGTTTTAGGCAGACATCCTTGGAACACAGCCCAAGACTGAGCTCCAGTCAGTCTTCAGAAGAGCAGAGGAGGTACTGTTCTTTGACCTGATAAATTATTTCCTTGGACCAAGGCTAATTTATGTATCCGATTTACATTGAAATTTACAGATTGATAGGAAACAATACATTATGTAGAATTTACATACTCAGAAAGATTTGTCGTTTGCCTCATCACAGCCCTGGGACGTTGGTGTTGGAAAAGGCAGGTGAGTTAGGAATGCCGTTTCCTAGAGGAAGAAATGAGGCCAAGGGCAGCGGCTGCTTGGCCCAGGGTCACAAAGCCAGGAAGGCGGTGCCTCTGGGCCAGAACGGAGGTCTCTTTCACTGCACTGGTGGTCTCAGTCTTTGCTTCTGAGCCACAGAGCTCAGACACAGAGTGAGAACTGGGGAGTCCTGTCCGGCCCACCAGACAGACACGAGAGGCCCCAACAAGATCAGATGGCTGTGGGTCACTCAGTATTACAAATTGCCAAGGAGAGTCTCCCTGGAAGTGCTCAGGAATGGCTTCATTTGGTCTGAGCTTGCTTCAGCTCTCGGGTCTGGCTGTCTGCACCGGGACTGCCCCTACCCCCCGCCCCCTCTGCCCTTTGCGATTTGTCTCCCAGCTCCTTACTTATTCTTTTACGCGCCATGCAGTTACTGAGTGCCTGCTCTGTGCTGGGCCCTGCGCTCTGTGTCGGGGAACACAGAGATGAAGCGAACAGCTCCTGCTTTAGAGGGTTTACAATCTCTTAGGCAGAACTGAGTGTCAAAAATAAATGCATCAGAGGCTTTTATGTTCTGTAGTCATGAAGGCTTAGAGGAAGAAGATGTTCTTGGCCCTGAGTCCTAAATGGTGTAACTCATCCAGGATGCCTTCTCTAGAGTGCACTTCTGGAAGCAGCCGCCCTGAGTTGACGGAACAATGTAGGCTCGTATGTTGTGTGGGGCTGCGGTGATCCCTAAGCAGCTCACTTGCTGCAGGAGGATGCCCAGGCTAAGTGGGGGACGTGGAGGCTGGAATCCAGCCTCTTTGCTCATGAGAGCTGTGCACCCAGGTGACCGTCTGTGTCTGCCTAGAGGAAGGGGCGTGACTTTCTAAGTCAGACAGGGGCGTCGTCCGGGCCCGTAGTGGCTCTGGCTACCACTTTATCGTTCTGCAACTCTCACGCGTATCTCGTTCATCACCATCTCAGCGACTACAGGCAGTGTGGCAAAGGATGAGCACAGCCTGGTCCAGAGAAGTTCAGTGACATGCTGAGGATCACAGAGCAAGCGAGTGGCAGACCAAGACCTCTGTGCTGCCTTTGTCTTCCTTCAGTATGATTACCGAAGATTTTCTGCCAACAGTGGAGCCTCCTCCCGTCTCCCCAGTGTGGTCTCGGGCACGAAGTCTCTCTGTAGCGTCAGAAAGAGCACCGAGTATGTCTGGAGCTCAGGCGTTGAAAGGAGCCGAGTGTTTTAACACTGCCCGGCCCTCTTGCCCAGCTGCACACCTCACTGCAGCTAATGAATTTGCTAATACAATTTTCTAGATAATTTTATTTCCATAGTCCCACGTTTTAATGTGTTTCCAAAAGCTAGCATTTATTTGCTTAATCTCCCAGTGTAATAGAATCTGCCTTGACTCATCATACATGCGAACAATCAGCTAGGCAGAAACTACAGCAAATTGTTTAATAACTCAAATCTAGTCTCTAGATTTTTAGCTTGCATGCACCACTGGCTTCTCTTGTGTCTCCTCCACTTCTCCCCCCGCCACCTTTTCCTTTTTGCTTTTTAAACATTTTTCCATCTCCTCAGCTGTTGGTCTCCAGACAGAAGGAAGGGGAGAGTGGCTATGGGGCCTCTCAGGCCCCTTCTCTTCATCTCTGCACCGAGGCCGGTGTGTCAGTGGCCAAGGAGACCCCTGAGGCTCGTGAGATGTCCCAGGAAGGGGAGTGGGACCTTTGCAGGGACATTGCAGCCTTTCCTTCCCGCATGGGGATTATGTAACTTGAAACCTGGCACAGAGCTGACCACCCGGGACTGTAGGTGTACCATGCTTCCCACCTCCAGCCCGGGCCTCAGTTCTCCCCCCCTCCTCTGGTCCTCACAGCCCATACCCGAGTCTCGTCCCCACCCACCTCCAGTGCTGTCAAAAAAGCCATCCGCTCTCTGCCTGCTTCCGATCACTTGCTGCTGCTCTTGGTCCCCACGTGACCCTGGGGGCGTTGTCCTCACATGCAGGTTGGGTCACGCCGGCACCCCTGTCCTTTCCTGGCATCGCATAGCCTGTAGCATGAAGTGTGATCTGTCCCACCTGATGATGTGGCCCGGTGGTCTTATCCTCCACTAACATCCCCTGCTTGTGTCCGTCCTCAGGGTCTGTCCTGTGTCTGCCTGCTCCGAGATTTTCTTGAGGTGTTTCCTTGCTTATCCCAGCCCCTGGACCCCTCCTCCAGCTCCTTGGCTGCTTAATGCTCTTGATTTCTCAAAGCCAAAGTTTTCATGGGGTCACCCTGTCTTGTCCCCTGGTGGGCCATCGACCTGCCTGGGAACTAGTCTGGGTCCCTATGTGTGTGCTTGAACTCAGCATCCCCCTGGTCACTTAGCACAGTGCCTACACTTCGTGACATTCATGGAGTGTGCCGGCCGGACACGAAGAGGGTCCAGGCCATCCTGAGAAGTATGGATGGCCTAGTGGGGGCAGCTTTGAGGAGCCTGCAGAAGACCAAGAGGGCAGAGAGCTGCGGTATCCCCAGTCAGTCCTGCTGGGTGTACCAGCCCTTGGAACTCCTCTGGGCTTGGCTTTTTAGGCTTGGGGTATCCTACTGGGACTGTCACGGTCCCTCTGACCCAGGCACCTTCCACAGCCGGGGATTTCAGGGGATGCTGAAGGAGCACTGTGGGCCGCTGAAGGGCTTAGCTGGCCCAGGAGGCCTGCCCCAGCTGACCAGTTTAAGGCAGCTGTTTGACATCTGGCTTAATCGGGGCCGGTGCTCGGGGCCCTCGGGATGAATCAGCCAGGGCAGCTGTCTCACTGCACACATTGCAGATGGACTGCCCCCATGGGCGTGTTCACCTGCTGGATGGATACCGGCCGCTCACTGTCCCACAGACCACCCCCTTAGGCAGGTGGAGCCGAGCACCCCGGCACCTCCTGAGGTTCTCGTGGCCCTCGGAGGTTGGGAGTCTTCAGAGGGCTGTACCTTGTGACTCTGCTTGCGGTCAACCTCCCACTGGCCACGGCGGTCTCACTGTTGCCAGAGTGGGTCCTGCAGGCCCGGGGGCCCCCGGACCAAGCTGGGTTAGTGCTGGTGTGCTGGCGTCATCACTGTGCCCCTTCCAGGAGAGGCCTGGACAGATTGCACACCCAGAAGAAGATAGGGGCCTGGCCCTGTGCTTTCTAAAGTCAGACAGACCTTGGGCATTTTCAAATCCCAGCTCTGCCTCTTCGGACTGTGTGACCTTAGGCAGGTTATTTAACCGCTCTGTTTTTCCATTCGTAAAAAGAGAGAGGACGATGCCTGCCTAGTGGGGTTGGTTGCAAGTTTTCAATGAGATGGCGGCACAGGTAAGCAGCGGCACAACACCTGTATTCTTCCTTTCCCTCGTGCGTGCGGAGGCCGGGAGCAAAACCGCGTTCCCGCTTTGTGCCCGGCCTTCCCTGGACCTGGATGCAGGCAGCGACTGCTGGCAGGATGGAGCATGGCTCCAGCTGCCCAGGCCTCTGAGCATCTGCAGGGGTGGCTGTGAAGGGAGGGGGAGGGTCTGGCCTTCCCACTAGTTCATCTTAAACCCAGCCACGAATGGGACTGAGGCAGGGAGAGCAGACCACCGCTTTGCTGTCTCCGTTGGGGGACCCGGGAGGCAGCAAGGTCCTCATGCTGTCCTTCTCTTCACCCCACTACCTATGTGAAGCTCCTTGATTCCACACAGAATAGACAGAGCTCCGCCCTTCCTCCCCCTCTGGGCTGGGTGGACAGATGCTAGGCCTGTCTACCCTTCCCACTTACTTGCATCCTTCACACAGGGCAGGGCGATGCAGGGCTGAGCACAGGTTATATCACCCAGATGCCACCAAGAGGGGAGAGATGAGCTTCCCAGGGGAGCTGACACGCTGAGGGAAACAGGATCCAAAATGGCGGGCAATGAGCCACCAGTTAGGACTCAGATGGTGGGTGTAGATGCTTCCTCATGGGCTGCTGTACCCAGAATGGCTGTGGCTCCAGAACAGGTTGATCAGAAAGTGGGCTGATAATAGAAAATAACAGCCTGTTTGTGTAGGGTACCATAATTCACCTGTGCTTCTGATGAGTGCAGGGAATGACCAGACAGAGTAAAATGGAAATCTCATGACGCTCATTAGCTTAAAGCCCTTTGACAATTGCCCATTGGTCTTGGGACGCAGCCTAAACATCTTCACGTGGCTTTTGAGACCCCACATGACCTGGCCCTGCCTGCTGGTTTGGCCTTCCCCTCCACTGTCTCCCCGTCTCTCCAGCTGTGTTGTTCTTCTCTCTGATCCTCCGATCGGCTGCGTTTCTTTCCAGAGTGTTCAGGGATGCTCTTTCCCGGGTGCGGGGTGACATCTACAACGGCAGCAGAGACTTTGTCCAGTTTTCCATGGTTATATCCCCAGTGCCCAAAAGAGAGTGCCCCTTATAGAAGGTACTAGAATAATATTTGTTGGATGAATGGACTCTTAAGTGAAAGGAAGAGAGAGCTGGTTAAAAGAATAGGGTCTGTTGGGGTGCCTGGGTGGCTCAGTCAGTTAAGCTCAGCTTCAGCTCAGGTCGTGATCTTGCGGTTCGTGGGTTCCAGCCCCGCATTGGGCTCTGTGCTGACAGCTCAGAGCCTGGAGCCTGCTTCAGATTCTGTGTCTACCTATTTCTCTGACTCTCCCCTGCTCACACTCTGTTTCTATCTCTCTCTCTCAAAAATAAATAAACATTAAAAAAAAATTAAAAGAAAAGAATAGAGCCTGTGGCTAGCCTCCGGAGAGGATTCAGACCTAGGCAGCCGGCGTTCGAACGGCGTGTCTGCAGCTTCCGAACTCTGGGGGAGCTTTGGACAAGTTGCTCAGTCTGTCTGTGTGCCTCATTTGCCTTATCTGAAAGGTGAGGTGGTAGAGATGGGATTTTAAAGCAGTTATGTTCGAGCAATGGCTTGGGTGCATACCGTCTTCGTTACCGTGATTCCTCACAGAGGCCACCCTGACTTCCCAGTACCCTGCCTCTGACACAGCACTACACGCGGCCGCTGACGCACATTTATTGTTGCGACGCATCCGATCCTCTCTTTCTCCTCTCTCTTTAGGTTCCGTGAGGGTGAGCGGTAAGTTGATGTTGTCCGCCAGGGCAGTGGCACACTGGGTGCTCCATCAACGCTGGGTGTGCCTGTGGGTTTGCCCCTGAGCTTGGGGGATTGGAGGCACTGGTCCTGGCCCTGGCTCTTGCTCTCTCGTCCGGACCTGGACCAGTAAAGAATGGCCTTGCGCTCCGCCCCCCTGAGGCTCTCCCCGCTCCTCTTTCCCACAGGCACGGACATGGCTGTCTTCTGTCTGCTGTGCGGGAAGCGTTTCCAGGCTCAGAGCGCGCTCCAGCAGCACATGGAGGTCCACGCGGGCGTGCGCAGCTACACCTGCAGCGAGTGCAACCGCACCTTCCCCAGCCACACCGCCCTCAAACGTCACCTGCGCTCGCACACAGGTAGGCCCGTGCAGGTGGCGGGTGGATGGTCGGGCTCCCTGGGAACCCGTGTCTGGATTTACCTCCAAAAACGTGGAGTGGAGATGTGAGGTCGAGTCGGCCCTCCGCCCTTCTTGGTTCGAGGTGGGCGTGCGGGCGCTTCCGCGGTGCAGGTACGTGTTCGTGGTTCTCCCCATCCCACCCTGGGGGTCTGTGGGTCCCAGTCTCTGTGCGTTCCACACAGCAGGTGCTCGTTAGAGATGCAGGCTCTTGGGTCCCACCTTCGGAAACTTTGACTTAGCGGATGTGGGTGGGATCCGAGACTCCGCGTCCTTGATATATATTCTCAAAAGACTCTGAGGCAGGTGGACCCAAAACCTATTTCGGGAAAAAAAACTACCTGTTTGGTCTCGACCATCTGCCACAGCCTCCACCCCACGACCATTCGCTCCTGAAGTCCCCCTCGGGCTCCTAAGGGAATGTTGCAGAAGTGGTCCTGCTGGCTCTACAATAACAGAAGCAAATTTTCTATCCTTAGCCCTTAACCTTGCTTAGGGGAGATGATGAGGGTTTATGAACAATGAGCCAGAGGCCGGGAGAGGAAGGTGGTTGTGAGTCAGGGACTGGGCCCTGTGCCCCACCCTCTAGATGGACCCTGAGGGCTGAGGGGCAGATCGATCCCCTAGCAAGGTAATGGGTGACTTAAGTTCATTCCTTTCTCTGTGACAAAATTGGGTCTTTACCGACTGTACCTGGAGAAAGGAGTGTCCCTCTCTGAGTCTGCATGTGTCTCTGCTTGTGCGTGCTCTGTCCTGGGTTTGGAGTGGGAGTGGGGGACAGGGTGGGCCCGGGAGACAGGCACACTCCATATCGGGGTGTATAACGGGGTGTTTGCTCATGTCTGTTGGAGGGGGTAGAAAAAGTTGTGTTCCTCAAGACAGGGGATGGTAGGACCCTCTCTCTCCTCATTCTTGGGTCTTGTCACAGCTCTGGGATTAAGTACACAGGCCAGGCCTCTCGTGGGTGGCGGGCTTTGCAGAATGAGGAAGGGGCTTTACTTATCCTGGACCGAGAAGGCCTGTCCTGCCAGTGGTGTGCATCTTCATCAAGGAGCCCCCCCCACCCCGCAACCCTGCTCATGCTTTTTGATGCCATTCACTTCAGGGGAGCATATTGCCTTCACATCACTTGATTTGCTTAAAACTATTCAGGCTCACTGGCATAGGACAAGGAGAGGTCCCATAAGGTAGGTTCCCAACAAGAAGGGCTCAGGAGGAGGGAATATCAATGAGGACTTTCTCTAGTGACTGTATAAGCATCCCCTGTGGTATAGGCACCAGCCTGTCCACACCTCCCCCACTGGGTCCCCAAGTTCAACCTTAATGAACAAAGTGGCCAGTTACCTTTCAACCACTTTGAAGCATGCTGCCGGGTCGAACCAGTGTGGGCTTCATGGGACTTGAATGGTCCCAGCCCTGTGAAGTCCACCCGGGATGTGCCCTGCTCTTCCCTTCTGGGAGTGCAGACGTCAGAATATCACCTGCCCCTGTGTCAGTCATGCACAGATCTGTGGGGAGGGGCTATTCCAGACATAGGTTGGGAGAAGCAACTTGCTTGATCTAGGAAATAGAGCACGTGTGCTACCCACGCACACATATACACACCCATCGATTTTCACCCCGGCGAGGCCCTGTGCACACAAGCCGTATGTATACAGGCTGAGCACACCCCCACACACAATGCCTCATTAATATTCCGTTGTTCTTGGCCCCGTTGCTGCTGGGGCCGGGTGTTTAGCATCGGCAGCTGTGTTTTGTAGGTTAGTCCAGCCGCGCTCTTGGCATTGATGGATCCCTGATTCACACGGCTCATCATATAATAAACTCTCAGCTGTGCTAAAGGGAGGGGCCAGAGGAGGCGCTGGGATGGGGCCAGGCCGGTGCCAGGGAAACCACCAGGTGAGGACAGGCCGCTGGGGTCACAGATGCACTGGGCAGGCCAGAGGGGCTCTAATTAGTCTCGTTTGTCCTGCACTTAATGTCAAGCTCATTAAAGAGGGTACAGAGTTAATCAACGTGCCACAAATTGGATTTTGAGTTCTGCAGCCAGTTTTGTGTACATTTTGGCCACAGTGACACCATTAAGTCTCAGGGTGAGGGTTTTAGGCCAGGTGCTTGCCATGCTTCAAAGTGCATGTGTGTGCGTGTGTCTTTTTTTTTTTTTTTTTTTTTTTCCCCTCCGAGTTCCTCTTTACTCCTTTCCCTGGGCTGACTCTGGAGATTTCCTATTCAAACTCATTTAACATGTGATCCACTTCATAATTAAATTCATAAAAATCTGATCAAACAAACCTCTCTGCCTTAACCCTTTGTTTTTGGAACTCTCAGGGCCCCCCTCTGGAGGGGAAGGGCACAGGCGGTGGCTCTCCGCTCCCCGCCTCCCCCGGCCGGGTGGCTGCCGATGTACGTTTTAATTACCGGGCTCTCGCTGAAGTCTCACGTGGCCCTTGCTTTATTTATTTATTTATATCTTAATGAGGATACTGAATCCTTGATTAAAGTCGTTATCGTTGCCAATTCGGCAAGGAGGGGAAGTCGGATGTCAGACGGTGGGGGGTGGCTGTGTGTGCAGGCGTCTGCACGGGGAGAGGGGCACACGGGCACAGGCCCGCACAGACTGACCCTCAGCCCCACAGACACGCGGCTAATTAGGACCAGCATGTGCACGGACCTCCGCTCCCTTTGGGTTTGGTGGGGCTGGCGGTCAGGGCCCGGGTGGTCCGCACAAGCCTGGCAGCCAGAGGGCAGGCAGGTGCCGAGAACCCCAGGATTCAGTCCGGCCCCGGATCTGCACGTACCTCTGAGCCAGGGCTGGGCCCCGTAGGTTGGGAGGAATTCGTGTCGAGGGATGGCTCTGCTATTGCGCCTTCTCCTGTCCGACGCCTCGTGGGAGCGCTCCCACCCTACCCCTCCATGACTTCTTGTGGGGAGAGAGCCTGCAGTGAGCAGACCCCAGCATCCACTCCCCACAGAGCCCTAAAAACCCTTCAGAACCATCAGAAGAGATGAGAATTTATGTGGGCACAGGGGCCTGCGTTGGAGAGGGGGGAGGTTGGGTTGGCGGCCTGAGGAGGAGAGAGACAAGAGAGTAAAATATCATTTTAAAGAGGAAGTGAAGGCACAGGCATGCGAGTCTATAACGAGGAGGACAATTTATGCCCAGGCACGAGTGCGGTTTGACATGGGGATAATGAAAAAACGTAGGTCATTGTGGATGACTTAAACCTTCAGCAGCTGAAGAAAATGTATGAAATGCAGAGGACATTACACGGTTGGCAGGCTCGCGCATCTGCAGAGGGACAAGTGAAATACAGTGGGCCATTCTTTACCATAAACTGTGGTTGTTGGAGATGCAGCCCAGAGAAATTGTAATTACAGTGACAAGACGAATCAGCGATATTTAAATATTCATGAACAAAGTCTGGGGTGATCAATCTATCTTTATTGTCTGTGCCTTTACTCCTGTAATAAATAAGTAGCTGAAGTCCTCACCTTTCAGCCCCCGAAACCCCCGCGTTGGGTGGTTCAAAGAAAGTGATGGTGGATCCCCACACCCCGGCTTCTCACCCTCCGGAGGACTGAGGGGTGGGAAGCGCAGGAAGGGGAGGCTGATTGGGCACTGATTCCAGGCCATGGACGACAGCTCTCCCCGCTGGGTGGAGGGAGCCAGTAACAACTTCATCTACCCCCCAGTTCCCGAGCGCCTGCTCTGGGCGTCCCAGTGCTATGTACCGAGGCAACGGGGATGCATGAGACCCCTTCTTACCCTGGAGGGGCTTCCACTCTAGAGGCACCGAGGGCATGACAGGAGACACGCGGTACAGCGTGTCACTTAGAGGTCTGATGAGTATCGCGTGTCCACACTCTGGGAACGAGATCTGAATCCCGACTCAGCTGCTTACAAGCTGTTTGACCTTAGAGACCATCTATCTCTCAGCCTCTCGTTCTTCTCCTCTGTACAGTGAGAATCCTGTGTTTCTTGCTAAAATAACAAAATGCTAGACATTTCTTCTCTTTTGGGACAGAAGAAAGAGAGTGACTCAATTTGCCTGGAGGGTGGGGGGTGGCTACAGGGAATCTTCCACACCATGGTGATGTGTGAGCCGGGCTTTGAAGGATGACTAGGAGTTTGCTGGGCAGAAAAGAAGAAATCAAGCAGAGAGCATAGCTGCTGAAACTAAGGAGGAGGGAGAGAGCAGAAAGCATTTGGACGGGGTGGGGGGTGGGCAGTGTGATCTAGTTGTTTCTCAGATTGGAGGGTTTTTTTTTGAGGAGGGGGGAGTCAGTCAGGCTAACATGGCTTTTGCCCCTGACCTACAGGAAAGGAAGAGAAGGGAGCCTGAGGAGCTGGGGGACAAGGTTTCAAAGCCCACAGGTCTGCTTTCCCTCTGTGGGGGCCTGCTTTCTGGGGATTGCTGTTCATCCCTGAACCAAATGGGCTCCCTCTTCCTGAGACTGGCCCTTGACCCATGGGCAACTGAGGGGCCACAGTGAAGTACGGACCTCTGTGAACACACTGTTCACATTGGGAGCTGGAGGGGGGGGGCCCAGGTCTTTCCATGGTCTTTGGAGAATGGGGGTGAATGCAGGCAGTCTCCTCTTCCTGGCGTACTGAATGTGGCTTGTGGTCTCCTAAAGAGGGGGAGAGGCAAGGCCTTGATCCAGCCCCTTGTCCCCACAGGCGACCATCCCTACGAGTGTGAGTTCTGTGGCAGCTGTTTCCGGGACGAGAGCACGCTCAAGAGCCACAAACGCATCCACACGGGCGAGAAACCCTATGAGTGCAATGGCTGTGGCAAGAAGTTCAGCCTCAAGCACCAGCTGGAGACGCACTATAGGGTGCATACAGGTACTGAAGACCGGTGAGGGCACCTGAGCTGGGGCAGGAACCTGGCTGAGGGGTAAGGGGCAGGTGGCTCTCCAGGGCAGCCCGGGCGAGGATGGTCCAAGACTTACCCCAAGACTGGAACGTGACTCTGGTGAAGGTTAGCATGATGGCCCAGGTGCCACTGCCTGGGGTCAAGGCTGAGGCAGACATTGCTAATTGATCATGGCACGCTTTCCAGGGGCCCAGACTAGCCTTCCAGGCAGCCATGCCAACGGCTTGCAGTTTGTGCGTCCTGATTTGGGGTCAAGTTGGCCTGCTTACTGAAAAGTAGAAGCTGGGATGGTTTCTTGTTACTGGGGGTTAGAGTAAGAACTGGGGGGTGGGCACTGAGTCTGGTTAGGATGAGAGCTGAGACACTGTTGGGTTGAGTTCTTCTCAGAGATCAGAGAGGCAGGTGTATTTACTAACCCCTCTTCATGTATAACGTTGTAGCATTTCACAGGGCTTTCACATTCCTTTTTATGCAAGAGAAATGTGATCAGAGGGTGGGGTCTGAGGACAGAACGAGTAGACATGGCCATGGTGTCCAGAATTGCCAGATTCGGGGGCAGTGGAAGGCTGGAGCTGGCCTGCAGTGGCCCGTGAAAGCCCATCTTGCCCATCTCTTCCCAAGTGCAGTGACATCACCTCAGTCGCTTAAAAGCAGCCGGGGTCAGAGTAGTCCCAACATGGCCATGGGCAACTGCTACAGAATCGGGCCTTTTTGGAGAGCCAGTTGTTAACTGCTTCCCAGCAGCACATTGCAGGTTGGGGGGACGGTGTGTATTCAGAAGGACCTCCCATGAGGATACGAGGCGTAGTGGAAGCTAGTGGAATCTGGTAAACTTGAAGCCTCCTCTGATCAGGGGAAACAGCCGTCCTGACCAGAAGACGGTGGGGAGAGGTGACTGAGGGGTGACTGAGGACAGGTTGTGCTGGCCGAGGGGAGAGTATGCTTCCATAGGAGGTGGGGGGATAAAGGAGGCAACAAGGAGAGGATGCGTGCTGTCATAGCTGTGTGTTCTTGCCTCCAGCCTGGGCCATAAGGAAAGCCTTGGGTGGGGTGCTTGCTGCTGACAGCTAGAGTCCCTCCCGGTATTTTCCAGAGCCCTGGGGCTTCCTTAGCCCCCTGCTGGGGATGTGACCTGGCGAGCCGATCATTAAATGCATTGGTGGTGACTATTGTAAATAGCAGGTCGATAGTTAGATCACTTTGGCTGTTCATTACTTCATTATTTGCTGGGGCCTCTGCACAGAGGAGTATTGATAGCGAGATGGCTGGCCAGTTAATTACTGTATCGAAACAAGGTTCCCTCACACCCTCTGCTCAGCTCCAGGGGACTCTAACTGGGAGGAGGCTGGGCAGCAGCTAGGGTGTGGCAGGGCACTCCCAGGCTCTCTGTCCCTCACTGCTCTCTAGCCCCCGGGGAAGGCAGGGTCCAGGGCACCTGCTTGTAGCCTTAGAGGAGTAGGCATCCCAAATGGAACACATTTGAAGGAAAGGATTCCCTCATTTTCATCCCCCTCCTCCCCACCAGCTGTAGCCTCAAAACGACTCTATCCCCGTGTTCCCCTAGAAGGAATATCCCGAAGGACTTTCAGGGCCTCACTGTCCCTTCTCTAGACCCCCATATCCTTTCTTCAGAAGGTAAGATTCTGGGCCTTTGGGAGGGTTAAATAGAATGAGGCAGGGCTAAGGGTGTGCTTGGCAACAGGGCAGCCCCTTGCTATGTGTGGCTGCTGAAATGAGGAACCATGGAGTCCCTCTGAGCCACTGAGCATGTAGTTCCAGAGGCATTAACCACACTTCAGGTGCTCAGTAGCTCTCTGTGGCCAATGGCTACCATATTGGATGGTGTATCCACGCTTCAGGTGCTTAGTAGTTCCGTGTGGCCAGGGGCGACCATACTGGATGGTGCCTCCGTGCTTCAGGTGCTCAGTAGCTCTTTGTGGCCAGTGGCTACCATATTGGATGGTGCAT
This sequence comes from Prionailurus bengalensis, assembly GCF_016509475.1. Taxonomy (NCBI): domain Eukaryota; kingdom Metazoa; phylum Chordata; class Mammalia; order Carnivora; family Felidae; genus Prionailurus; species Prionailurus bengalensis. The sequence goes on from NC_057346.1 coordinate 12,199,854, forward strand.
CTGTCGTCGCAGAAAGTTCTAGTGGGAGGTGCTGAACTCGAGGGGCCCAAGTCTCCAGCAATCCTGGGGGTGGAGCGAGGGCCCAGAGCAGCCCTGGCGAGACCCTCACGGCCCTCTCCCTGTGTCCTGGCTCTCTCCTGCCCTCCCCCCATAGGTGAGAAGCCCTTTGAGTGTAAGCTGTGTCACCAGCGCTCCCGGGACTACTCGGCCATGATTAAGCACCTGCGCACGCACAACGGCGCCTCCCCCTACCAGTGCACCATCTGCACGGAATACTGCCCCAGCCTCTCCTCTATGCAGAAGCACATGAAGGGCCACAAGCCCGAGGAGATCCCGCCCGACTGGAGGATAGAGAAGACTTACCTCTACCTGTGCTACGTGTGAGGCAAGACGGCGGCAGTGGCAGGGGAGCGGGCAGCCAGGAGAGAAGAGTTAGGGCGGGATGAAGTCGAGGAAGGACTGTGGAAAAAAAAGAAAGAAAAAGACAAAAAAAAGGAAATAGAAAAAAAGAAAAAAAAAGAGAGAGAGAAGAAAAAGGAAACCTGATAGCTGTCTGGCCTCGGACTCTCTCTGGGGCTCCAAGTGACCTGGATGCCCCGCCACCACCCCTCCCCGGCGGCCTCTGTCCCTCCTCCCTGGCTGGAGGTTGGCTTCATTTTCTTGGGTTGGGGTGAGCATGGTTTGTTCAGCTCACTTGGTGGTATATTTTTCTCTTCCCTCCACCCAGACCCTCCTTTTGCATCCAGAAGTGGAGGCTAGGGAGGGGGTGAGGGGTGCTGTGGTCAGAGCCAAACAATCTTTGCCTGTCGCCCTCAGAGGGAGGGGGCCCACAGGTGGTGGGGCTGGGTTGGGTCACAGTCACTAGTCGATGGTCACATGGCAGCTCTGGGGGCAGAGTGGAGTGGGAGGGCCTCTCCTGCTGTCCCACCACTCAGTTCATTTGTTGCCCCCCACCCCCCAGCTCTGCCGCTTGGGGTGTCCCCTCAAGGTGTTCAGCAGCCTCATGGCTCTTGCCCGTCCCCCGGCTCCTTGCTCCCTGCCTCCAAGAGGCCCCTCCCAAGTGCAGGGGTGCCCAGCCCCTCATGCATCAGGCAGCGCCTTCCCTCCTGGCTTAGCTCCCTAGCTGGGAAGCTGCATTGGACTCCACAGCCCCCTCACCCCACCCTCCGCTTTCTGAGAACACAAAATAAATGGAGTACCCCACCCTAGTCAAGCCCTGTCATGAGCGAGGTTCCTGCTGAGCTGCTTTCGCTTCCAAAATGGGAAAACATAACTAACCCTATACCGTCCCACCGAGCAAACCAACACCAATCCCTACCACCCCTATTTCAGGCCCTAGGAGAAGGCGTCCGTGAAAGGGCTCATTGTCCGAGGGAAGGATGTGCCCAGATGTGTCCTACACCTGGAGAAGGGGACGCCCTGCCCGGGGATTAGGCTAGCTGGTTGGGGGTGGGGACCCCAGCCCTGGTCCAGAGAGCAGCACAGAGTTCCTGGCTCTCAGGGCAACACCCCCCCCCCCCCCCCCCCCCCGCAAGTTCCCAGGGAGGAGGAAGGAGAGGAGGAAGAGGAGTAGAAAGCGCTTTGGCCCTTATGTAAATGTTTTGCTTCTTTTCTGTGTCCCCTGTTCCCCTGTTAGCACATTGTACTTGAATTACCTCAGTTTTTTGTGACCTCATGAGCTTTTTTAACCCCTGTATCTCTTTTTTGGTTGGGGGTTGGAGGAATGGGGAGGACGTTCTTTTCTGTTTCTTGTATAAATTAATAGTTGGTTTAGTAGACTTCAGCTGGCCACGGCCCTTTGCCATCCCAGCTGGACAGAGCTGGACGAAAGGAGTGGAGTACTCAGGATCAGGACGTGAGAGCCGGGGTCAGCAGAAGGTGGGCGAAAGGGAGGGTGTGTCAGGGGCACTCTGGAGTCACCGTTGGCTCTGCCCAGGGCCTCCCGGAGTCCTCTGTACCCAGCAAGGGTTCAGCCTAAAACACTCTGGAGAAGATCCTACCTTTCTTAGAATTTGCTGGGTCCTTTGGGCCTGGGGGCCTGTATTATTCAGATCCCTGCAACCGTGTGGCCCCGCCTCTGTGTGCGTTATCATTGCCAAAATGGGTCTCTTTTGCAGGGCTGGCGTGGGGATGAGCCGGCCTCTGTTTTGTTGCGTTAGGGTGGGGGTGTTGTTTTTCTAAAAGCTACCTCTTATGTTCCTCCAGTTCTTTTGTTCCCTTGCCGCCTCCCTTTCTGCTGCTCTGTTTCCCTCCTTCCCCCCAACCTCCCCCCCCTGAATTTTGGAAAGCACGTTTGCAATATTTGGTTCGCTTTGGGATGGGCCCTCCGTTTCATCTCATGCTTTATTTGTAAGAGTTGTGTTTGTTTGTTTGTTTTCTTTTTTTTTTTTCTTTCCTTTCTCTCTCTGAGAAAGTTGTGGCTGCGTTTTTATCTTAGGGTTTTAAAAGTGGTTTTGGGGAAGTGGTTTTGGGGAGAAGGGTTGTGAGGGCTCTAGGGAAGTCGGAGGGATGGGTGCTGCTGTGACCACCCCCCTGTCCCTCGGCCCCGTCCCTCCTGCCCTCCCCTGCAATCCTGCCCACCAAATTTGAAGGCCTTAAAAATTGTGTGGGGGGGATCGGAACTTGGGGGGACCGTGTCACTAGACTGTCGGTCGGGGATGGTCAGGTAGGGAGGATGCTCTTTTGCAGTTGTAATAATGACTTAGTGCTTTGGAAAGGACAAAAAAAGTTGAACTATGTGACTAGAGCAGTTGTCGTGTTGATAATGTGAAAAGAGGCAAATCATCTGGGGGAGGGGCGGTCTGTAAGAAATGTTTATGCACTATGCTTCCTCCCCCAGCCTGGGAAGAAGGGGGGTCTGTAAACCCCCGAAAACAATATTTTAACAGCAAGATCTCTTGCAACTTCGGTGGGGAAGGAAAAAAAAAAAAAAGAAACTATTCCATAGACGTAGCTGACACCTCTCACTCGCCCCCACCCTTCCCATGCAGCCTGGGTCTCCTGCCCTGTTCATAAAAGCTGAGAGGGTTGAGCTAATATTTACAAATTGTAATATTTTTGTAATGTTTGTTAGTTCCTTCGTCAGTTCTACAGAACCTTGCCCTTTTTTCCTTTTGTAATGTGAATAGGAAAGAAAAAAGACAAAAAAAAAAAAAAGTCCACCACCGCCACCACCAAAATACCCCTCTGTGTGTGCGTGTGTGCGCGCGTGTGCTTTTTGTGTGTGGTGGTGTGTTCAGTCACGCAGTATTGTTGTAATCTGGTGTTGCAGCATCGGATGGTACTAAGTGAGCACCTGTCTGCCCCCCACCGTCCCTGAGGGACCCCAGCAGGGAAATGAGGACAGAGGGTCAGGATGGGTGGTTTCTGAAGGATACTGAATGGGAGACGCCCGTGTTGGCTTTGCTCTCCCCTCCTCCCCGACGAAGCCTCGACACCCGGATAGAGTCCAACATGCCTCTTTGCTAGGTTCCTACTCACAAAGATGAAGTAATTCTGACCTTGCCAAGGCCTTCTTTGCCAGGCCCAAGGGCCAAGGCGAAGGTCAAAAATTATCTGGAGTCTTCAGATGTGTCTGAATAAAGGGGGCTGGGGAGACTAGGAGGGCAGAGGGTGCTGTCTCCCCAGGTGAGAGCTGAGTGTTACTTCCCTCTCCATTCTGCCATCTGGCCCCTTGGCCACCTGCTGCCTTTAGCTGTGTTACCGCTGACGACCCTCCCTGCTACTGCCTTACCCAGCATTAGCGAAACTTCTCCAGCCGGGAAAGTCCGAGCTGCTTAATGGTCCCTTTCTAGTGTTCAGCTCCTACAGGCGTGTCCCTTAATGCTTTTGGTGACATTTACCCATCATGTGCTCTTTCCCTATTCACTCCTTCACTCATTCAAAGCATTAAAATCCTATGTGTATATAGGATAGACAAATATATAGATATATATATATATAGCAAGAGAGAGATATAAAATAGTAAATATCATTGCTGCTTTGGGCTGCTTTGGAGGAGGCCACGGATATGGGGAAGGTAGATCTGGGGTGCAGGGGTGGGTAGGGAGGCTGGGGGCCCCAGTGATTCAGTACAATCCAGGGATGCAATGCGGGCTTGTTTAGTCTTTGTGCCTGAACGTTTCTCCATGTGTAGAAAAAAAAACACAATATTTGCTGCAATTTTTCACAAGTGTATGGTACCCTTCTGGATGCTGTTGGTACGGCCGGCTGCAGGGGTGAGCAGTGGTGGGGCAGCCTTTGGACTGTCCAGTGAGGGTGGCGGGCAGGACGAGATTTGTGGAGACTCCCCTGCAAGTCCAGTAAGAGTGAAAGCTGGGGCACCACGTGTTAGAAAAGCAGAGAAAGATCAGACTCTGTTCATTTTTCCTGGGCCTCTGTCCTGTCTTTTTCCCTCTTCCATCTGGTTTCCTCCTTCCTGGAGCTTCATGGCAGCACTTCCTTGGACGTTTCAGTAGGAGGGAAGAAAGCCAGACTGACCCTGCTCCGTGGCGTTCATGGGTGGAGGAGAAGGCAGAGCCAGCCGGGAGAGGGTGCAAGAGAGACCAGGGAGGTTGGGTCAGGGGAAGAGGGTGGGGAGAGAGGGGTGCGGGCCTCGCAGGCCTGTCGGCTGCCGGCCCTGCCTTCCTGGGTCCTTGATGGCCCACTTTGCAGACAGGGTACCAGCCTCCTGGTGTGTGTCATAGAATTTGTTCACGTAGTGTTATGCATGATCTTTGTGAGGTTACAAAGCCGTGGTGGTGCACCATGACATCCAACCCATATATATAAAGATAAATATATATATATATGTATGTAAATTATAGCACTGGGGGCCCCCGCTGCCCTGCTGGACCAAGCAAAACTAAGCCTTTTGGTTTGGGTATTATGTTTCGTTTTGTTACTTGTTTGTTTTTGTGGCTTGTCTTCTGTGGTGACAGCACAAGTGCCAGTCCTATCGCTCTGTATTACAGAATTCGTGTTTTTAATTAATTGACGTTCTAGTTCATGTCTACCTCAGCACCTCCTCTTAGCCTAATTTTAGGAGGCTGCCCAATTTTGTTTCTTCAATTTTACCGGTTACTTTTTTTTTTTTTTGTACAAATCTCTCTCTCCCTGCCCTCCTTCCCCCTCCCCCTTCCCCCCTCCCCCCTTGCCCCTGCCCAGCCCCAGCCCTGCTTGCCAGTCCCTCTGTGGTCTAGTCCCCATGTCACCCAATGTCAGTGCGGTCCTGGTCGCAGCTTTCCGCATCTGCCTTCGTTCCGTGTAGATTGATGCGTTTCTTTGTAATTTCAGTGTTTCTGACAAGATTTAAAAAGGAAAAAAAAAAAAAAAAGAAAAAAAATGAATTTACTGCTGCAGGTTTTTTTTCTCTCTCCATGTGTCACTAAGTGAAGTTTGTGCCTTCTATAGCAAAGAGAATATTTTTTACATCCTACTAACAGTAGATTTTTTTGTAGTGAACATTTTTTGTATTTTTATTTATAAGTCTCATAAGAAAAATAGCAATGTTCAGTTGTATACCTTGAATCTGCAGTTAGAAGAGAATAAAGTTAATTCAGTTGTCTCTGGCTTGAAGTGTCCCCTTTTTTTAAAAAAAAAAAAAAAAGAAAAAAGCTGCTTTGTTTTTTCTGACGTTTCTGGGGTGGGTAACACTGGAGGAACTGAGATTTCTGGCTGGGGATGGGGGAAGAGAAAGTTCTGGTGTAGTTCTGCGGCCTTTTATGCCATATTTTCCAAGGCACATGCCCACTTTGCAATGTATTTTTCTAATACTTTTTCTTTTAAAGATAGCCTTAAATACACTATCGTTTGATCCTGGGAACAATGTCTGGAGTCAACACCATAGACGTTCACGCAGTAGCTCAGATCAGTTACTGCTGTGAGCTCTGGGAATTCAGTGGGGACAGGACGGAACCCCTGTCCTCGAGGAGCAGACATCCCAGTGAGCCACAGAGCCGAACCCTCTTGCTTGTGTTAACCGGCTCGGGATCACGCAGCTGCTGAGGAGCCAAGCTGGAACCCGCATCCGGATCTCCTGATGCCGAATCAAGGTTTGCTTTTTCCCAGGACTCCACAGGCAGGGCCCCCTCCTGTCTGGTCTTCTTTAGAGACTTTGTCAACTTCTCCCTGTCATTTCTCAAGAAGCTTCCACGCAGTTTAAGTTTCCTGGGTGTGTGGCAGCCATGCGGCATGGAGAAAGGAGATGGGAACAGGGGAGCAGGTGGGAGCTGGGGTGCGGACCCAACATCCCCACTGACAGAATAAGGCATGCGCGCAAAAACTCCCATGGGGACAACTGCCTCTTGGGTCCTCTCCCTATCCTGGGGCCCAGGTTTCTCCTCCGGGTTTTTCTTCCTTCCTCTGCCTGGGGACGGCAGCATTGCCCCGGTTGTCCAGAGTGGTTAGACCAGCCTCACCAAATCCTAGGTGTCTTGGTTCAGCACCTCTGCTGGAGGCGGTCCTACCTGTCTGGCTCCATCCAAAATAATCTGTTCCTACTGGGGGGACACAGAGTCCCCACATGGGGTATGAAACTAGGGCCAAGCATCAGGGGCCACCTGACCCCCTCCGCACACTGCACCCTGCCCGGAAGGCTTGGCTCTTTGCCCCACCTGCCTGCTCTGGGCCTGGACTGGGAGGGGCGCCTTTCAACTCTGCGAGGCCCAAGGGCTGCGTTACCCGGTTGCCAGCAGAGAACCACCTGGAAGCACACTTACCTGGGACGACCCGATGACCCCGGAGGAGGAAGGGACCCCGCAGGGCAAGCTGCGCCCCTTAACCACTTGGCTCTCTGCTTCTCTCCTTGTTTCTCTGCTCTGCCCTTCTGTCATTCTCTCCCATCGTCTCTCTATATTCCTCTAACCATGTCTTCTCGCATTATTTTTTTTTTTTGAGGTTTCTCCTGGCTTTTTGTCTCTCTGTCCCAAATTCTTTTTCCTCTCCCCACATTGCTCATCTTGGAAAACAGCCCTTGGCCAAAAATATATTTGGTTTGATTTTGAGCGTCTGTGGGCCACCCCCCCGACCCTGTTCCTCCGCGTGCGTCCCTTTCTTCTCTGGGTCCCCTCTCTGAGGTCCCCCAGGCCTCCCGCCCCTCCCCCACGTCCCTCCCCCTCGGGCCTCAGCTTTCTCTTGACAGATGGGAGGGCAGTGAGCACTCCCTCTTTAAAACAACATTTAATGCCGTTTTCTGTTCTTGGACATCAAAGCTGGGGCTTAGGCGCTGCGCTGGGGTCGCTGTGGTGTGGGCTCTGGGGGAGAGGAGGTAAGTGAATAGGGCTGGGCTGAATGGGCTTTGTGTGGCCGCTGGGGTCTGCCTGCTTTACATGCTCTTTGACCCAGATATGATCTCATGGAGAGAAAGGGGCCCTGGCCCGGCCAGCCTGAGAACGCTCTGGGGCCTGACTCAGTCCCCACCCTCCCGCCCCTGCCAGCCTGGCCCCGCTGCCCTCTGCCCTGGCCTGCAGCAGCGGGCCGCCTCCTCCAGGACGGCGCTGGCCACGGGGGCGCTCTGCTGGGGTCAGGAGAGGGGCCAGGCAGCCGAGGGAGGGGCTGCGTCCCTCCCGAATGTGTTTCCAAGTCCACGAGGTGGGAGCCCCCGACGCACAGGCAGCGTCCCTGCCCGGCTGAGGCCGCTCCTGTTCGGGTGGGCACTTGGGTCACATCATCGCCGCCTTTAACAGCTGTCTTTGCAGCTCTGAGGGGCTGTTCTCCCCCCCCCCATCAAAGGTGGGAGAGTGGAGGCCCAGAGCCGGGGAGGCTTGCTGAAGACTCTGGCACGTTGTGGCGGGTGAGAAGAGGCAGATGGCAGGCCAAGTGCGAAGCGTCTGTGTCCGGCTCTCCCCACCCGGCTGCCTGGGGAGCCCCTGGCTCCGCCCACCAGGAAGGGGAGAGGGCAGAGGAGGACAGACCCCAGGTGCTCTGCCTCCCTCTGCTCCTTCCTCCGTGCTGATGTGTGGCAGCCCGGAGGGATTTTCCAAAAATGCAGAGAGCATCCTGTCACTCCTGTGATTAAAGTCCCTGGTGGGGACTCTTAGGGTGGAATTCAGACTCCTTAACAAGGCTTAACAGACACTCAGTGAGCCCCTGTGCTCACCACCCCAGCCCTGTCTCCGGATGACCCCCACATTCTGCGGCTGCCCTCTACTCTCTGCTCCAGACGCCTGGACCACAGGTGGTTCCTGGAAGACACTAAGCTGCGTTCCCCTCTGGGCCTTTGCACATGCTGTTTCCTCTTTGGGAACTGTACTGCCACGTGTCCCCCTCCCTTCAGTCTGGCTGTCTCATTGTCTCATTGTCAACGTCTCCGCTCAAACCCTACCAATTCAGGAAGCCTTCCCTGGTCCCACTCTATGGGACCATTTGTCATAGCACAATTAAATCACCTGCTTGCTTTTTTTTTTTTTTTTTTTTTTTAGTGTTATTTTGAGAGCGAGCGAGCGAGCAGGGGAGGGACAGAAAGAGGGCCAGAGAGAGAATTCCAAGCAGGCTCCGTGTTGTCAGCAGAGTGCTGGGCTCGAACTCACGTACTGTGACGTCGTGACCTAAGCTGAAACCGAGAGTCGGAGGATTAATTGAGCCACCCAGGTACCCCTATAATCACCCACTTGATTTACTGTCACCGTGAACCCAATGTTAAGTTCCTTGCAGGTCGGAATTGTGTGTCGTGTGTGTATGTCTTCATATTCCTGGAGCCCGACACTGGCTGGCACGCGGTAGGCATCCGTTTGGAGAAACCGATGAAAGAAGGAAGGGAGGAGAGAGGCAATTAGCATCTGGGGCTGAGGTTGCAGCTGCCAGGGTCCGGTGAAACCGGACAAGTACGTGCACAGCCTGTGCCCACGCGGGCACCTCCACGTACGTGCCCGCCTGCCATGGGCCGCATAGACGCTTCAGCAGAGACGCTCCTGCTTCCTCTCACAGCTGCCCATGCCTGTTCGTGGAGACGCCTGAACTGTTTGCCGTGTGCCGTGTGCATGTCCCCGGCACAGGACAGCGGCACCTCACAGGCAGAGAGCTGCCTGGGCATCGCTGGGTGTGTGTGCACGGAGACACCTGTTCCCTGGCCAAGATGGGGGGGGGGGTGGGCATCCCCCGGGTCTTTCTTGCCATGGTGCTGGGTCCAGCCCCGCTATCTGCACTCCCAGCCCCTGCCCGCTGTGGGCTGGAGGGAGGGCGGGCTCCTCTCTGCGCTGTGTTCTCTGCTCTCCGGGGGTGCCTCCGTGAAAGTGAACTCACTCATTTAAACCTGACTCTGCCGCCCTGCCGCCCCCTGCAGTGCTAATTACCCTGTAGTTCTAAACTGATGGCTCTACACTAAGCTTAAGCTCTCCTTTATTTATTTACTGACTACATTAATAGCAAAGCCGCTGCTTTTGACCGCTCCCGGCTGTATGCACCCTGTTGCCCTGTGTCCCCTTGGGGAGGCGGGGTGCAGAGACGCAGCCTGGCATGGAGCCCCCAAATCTGCCACCCTCACGGCGTCCCCAGGGGCCAGACGACAGCAAGAACAGCTGTCTTTGTCCAGACACACTCCCAGGCCCAAGGGAGGGGGCTCCTTCTCTGGTTCTGACTCCTGTATAGGGACCAGAATACATGACAGCCCAGCTCTCCCTGCAGAGGGATCTTCCATTTATGGGCCTCTCAGGAGCTTCCCTCGGGCTTTCACAACTCCCACGAGGCGCTGAGCCCTGGCTGCATTGAGCAAATGGGTAAACTGAGGCTGTGACTACCGCTGTGGGTGGTGAAGGTGGGGCTTGAAGCCAAGATTTGTCATTCCAGCAGCCTTGCTCTTACCCCTCCATCATGCTGCCTGTCCAGATGCCCCCCCCCCCAGCTCCTAGCCCCCTCCTCGGGTCTGACATTTCCCTTTTACGTGATGTTCTCCTGGCTTCCCCTGCTTGCCACGCGGAAGGCCCATTGAATCAAAACTGCTGTCTCCCAGCCTTTTCTGCCTCATTCACCTGCTTGCCCAGAATTTGTTGGAAACATGGGCACTAGAGCCTTTCTTTCATTCTTAGCAGCCTCTCCCAGGGGCAGACCTAAGCCACCCCCCCCCCCCAGCTCCCTCCAGGACTCACACGAGGCAATTCTGGGGGGGAGGGGGGCACAGGCCAGTGGTGGGCTTCCATGGGGTAGCGTCTGCCTGTTCTCTTGTTCTGGGGATAGCCGTGCCCGGGGCCGAGCTGGCTAGCACAGCCCGTGGCTCTGCGTGCCCTCCAGTCCCATGAGGCAGATCCGAGCCCTGGCCTTGGGGCATGGCAGTGTTCTGAAGACCAGATGGGCCCCATCAGGGTGCAGCATATGGACCCGTGGAATTGAGCACCCAGGTTCGACTTTGTCTTGAAATAGCAAGGTGGCTGCTGTGCTGGACCCCACCCCCCCAAGGAAGAGGGCAATGGGGGTCTGGCAGAAAGAACATGGGGTTCGGTGTCAAGAGGCCCTGGGTCTGAGGCCAGCTCTGCCATTCACTGTTTGACCTTGACTGCAACTCATCACGGCTCTAAGGTCCATTTTGTCACCTGTAAAGTGGGGTACAGTAATGTGTGCCCCTGCTACCCTCAGGACAGTCGTCAGCTGGAAGAAGCCACGTGAATGAGCTTTCTAAAAACCATGGTGCTATAAAAATGAAAGTTATAACTGGAGGTGGGGGCCGACTCAGGGCTGGCATGGGGTGGAGCTGTTGGCCTAGATAGTCTTTTCCAGGGCAGGAGCCCCCATAGCCAGGACTCAGGAGCCAGGGCGCCTGGAGCGGAGGCAGCCTCTCCTGGCATTGCTGGGACTCTGTCGCCCCCTAGTGGGTACTGGCTGCAGGCACTTGTGACGCTTCAGAGGGTTTGGAAAGGGGCTGGGAAGGGGTGTCCTAAGGGGCTTTGGGTCTTCGGGCCCCCTGCTATACCAAGTTGGGCTGGATAAAGGGAGAATGTGGCCCAGACTCATATCAGAGAAAGAACGTTTTAACTACTTGGGAGGAAGTTCAAGTGGACTTTCCAGAAGTTCTCCTGAGTCCATTTTTCAATCCTGACCCTTTTTCTCCTAAGGGTCCCCCCACTGACCCCCCCTCCTGACCTTTCCCCCCACTGACCAGTTGGTCACGCCCATTCCTACTCCTCCCATCCCCAAGAGGCTGGATTGGAAGCTGCCGTCAGCTCGTCCAAACCCCCGGCATCCATGGAACCTCATCTTACAGTGGGGGAAGGTCAGTCTCCATCGGAAACCAGCTCCTCCAAGGCTTTGCTACTGGGAGAAGCAGGCGGGCCAGGGAAGGATTGCACCAGAGCTGAGTGCCCAGATCTGGGTCACCGAGGGCCTGAGAGGTGACAGCAGGAAGCTGTCTCTTGGCACCTCTGGCGATCAAACGGATGCAACTAAATGTTTTGTAAGACCTTTCCCAGCAGTAGATTTCTGACTCTATGACTTTACAACTGTAAAAACCCTCGGAGCAAAGGACACATCTGGCTCCACATCACAGCTTAGCACTTCTTTGAAAAGCAGCATTTTCACTAGGCGTTTCTCCCTCCACCTAGCTGTGGTTTTGGCTTAAGTGAGCTTCTAGTGACACTAGGTGGTGACCACAGGGAAATGCATGCATGAAGGTTAGTCTGATCAAGGTAAGGATTTTCCCTAATAAATCCCTATTTGGGAAGGGAGGGAGTCACAGAACGGCGGGAGTGGGTAGAAAGTGTGTGTGTTTGGGGGGGGGGGGGGGGTTGGACTTCACTGGTTGGCCTGATTAATATTCACCTTATTCTCAGAAATCTCTTGCCAATTAGCATTCCTCCTTAACACTCTATCCCAAGCAGCAGCACTTGACCTTTCCCTTAATTCCCCACAGCACAACCAGCACAGCCGAGACCAGGCTGGAATATTTAAATTAGATTTCTTGGAAGTCTCAAAGACGACAAAAGAAAATAAGCACCAAGAGTAACATAACCTTAGCCCAGGTTTCTGCCTGCCTGCCTTCAGGACACTGGGACCATCTTTAATTCCTGCCACGGAGAAGCCCAGCAAAGACAGACCCAGAGAGGGGAAGAGTCCTATCGAAGGTCAACTCCTCCCCTTGGGCTCTGGGTCTCATCCTGTCAGTCTGTCAAGTCTGCACCCTCTTTCCCCTTCTCTCGGCTGCACCCATTTCTCCCTCTCAACCAGATTATTCCCATCAGTTTACAAGCATCTCCCAGTTTAACAAGCCCTTCCCCTTTGGTCGCCATCCAAACCCCGTCCTTCAAACAGCAACATTCTAGACAGAGCTGTATACAGACACCCTCTTCTTCATTTTTCTTACAGTTTTTGATCTGAGTTTTTCTCTGTTACTCCATGGACATTGTCTTCTTAAGCTCATCAGTGGCTCTGTCTTACGAAATACGATGACTCCTTGTCTGTCTTTATCCGACTTGCTCTCTCAGCTTTCTACGTAACTGGCTTCTTTTGGAAACACTCTCCTGGGTTTTCCTCTGCCCCACCAGCTGCTGTTTCTCAGTCTCATTGGCTAGCTCCTTCCTCTTGCCCTGCTGGAACTCAGGATATCCTATTCGGCTATCTCTGAAGGCTTCCTCGAGCCCCTTACCTGGTCTATCTACTTCCATCGCTTTTGGAATGTGCTAATGACTCCCCAGTGTTTATCTCCAGTCTTGAGTTTTCCACTGAGTTCTCTACATCTTGTGGCTCTGTTTTCCCTGGAGGCCTTGTCATCTTACTCATCTATCCAGTAGGAGAGAAGAGAGAGTTTGAAGAGGGCTTGCTGGCTTTTTAAAAGCCTTTTCCCAGAAACGTGTACGTACGTATATGGATCTTTCCTGCTCTCACCCCACTGGATTGCACTCAATCATGTGGCCACACCCAGCTCAAGGGAGACTGGAAAACGTGGCCCAGTTCTGTCCAGAGGACAGACAGATTGATTTTCAGGGAAGAGGAAGCACTTTCTGCCATAATCTAGCCGTCACCAAATAGCTGTTTACCCTCCTCTTCCCACTCAGAGAACAGACTCATCCCCAAAGAGAAACAGTGGAAAATCCCATCCTGTCATTTGCATCTGTTTCAAAATTCCGGATCTCTGCCGTTCTTACCGTCAGCTCTGTGAACTCAGAGCTGTATAGTCTTATGTCTATCTGTATAGGTTTATGGCTAAAATCAATGACAATAGTCCATCTTGTGTGATGTCAAACAACTCAGTGAACTGTGCTTTCTGTGGCCATAGGTTTTCTCTCCTTCCCCTGGTATAAAGACTGTATTTCCCTTGCCGTTTGGGGTGGCCAGGTGACTGAGGTCCAGAAATCCTGTGTGAACAGGAGTTGTCTGTGCCGTTGTTATACAGAGGCTTTTGTTTTTTTAAGTTTGTTTATTTTGAGAGAGACCATGTGGGGGGAGGGGCCAGAGAGGGAGAGAGAGAAAGAGGATCCCAAGCAGGCTCCCCACGGTCAGTACAGTGCAGAGTCTGATGCGGGGCTCAAACCCATGAAACGTTGAGATCATGACCTGAGCTGAAATCGAGAGTCGGACGCTAAGCTGACTGAGCCACCCAGGTGCCCCTGGACAGAGTCTCTTAAGGGGCAGGACACCTTGCATTAGATTCCTGAGGCTGGCATGAGACATTACTGCAACTTGGTGGCTTAAGCCAACAGAAGTTTATCCTCTCACAGTTGTGGAAACCAGAAGCCTGAAACCAAGATGTCGGTAGGGACTCGTTCTCTCTGAAGACTCTAGGGGAGAATTTTTTCTGGCGTCTTCCAGCTCCCGGTGGTTCCTGTATTCTCTGGCTTGTTCGGCACCTCTGCCTCTGTCTTCACATGGCCTTCCTTCCTGGAGGTGTCTCTGAGTGGTTTACTGTCTCAGTGGATTTAGGGCCCACCCTCAGCTTCGTCCTCACTTTCGTCACACATGCAAAGACCTCCTTTCCATGTAAGGTCATGTTCTTTTTTGTTGTTTTTTGAAGTGTATTGATTTATTGTGAGAGAGAGAGTATGTTAGCAGGGGAGGGGCAGAGAGAGCGGGAGAGAGAGAATCCCAAGCAGGCTCTGCACTATCAGCACAGAGCCAGGTGCGTGGCTCTGTCCCATGAACCGTGAGATTGTGACCTGAGCTGAAATTGAGCTGGACGCTTGACCAACTGAGCCACCCAGGCGCCCCTAAGTAAGGTCACATTTTGAGGTTAGAGTGGACATGAATTTTTGGGAGACAGTGTCCAATCCCCTTGCCCCCCTTTACAGCAAAAAGCCCTTTGGCAATGGGAAGAATGGAGCCCACACAAGTCCCTGGTCCAGAGCTGTTGGAGCCCTGGAACCCCGGCACCTGTAAAGATCTGTTGCCCTGGTAATGGAAAAAGTTCTTTACTTAGACCTTGGATCTCCTGTCTTGGAAAAGTGCCCTTGTCACTGGCTGAAGTTCCTGGCTCCAGCCTGTGGGAGAGCATTTCTTGACAGTTATCTGCCCTGGCCACATCCAATTTGTCCTTGAACTTGGGGGCCCCCTTGGGACTACAGTTTCACCACCAGCCTGATTCCCACTTGTATAAATTTGGGGGACTGAGTATGGTTCTAAGCTCCCACAGTTCACGGCTTTATTAGGCTGAGATCATGGATATTTGGCAACTTAGTTTCTTTAAGAACAGGCTTCAGACCTTCACTTCCAGTCCATTCCTCAAGCTGGTAACCACACCTAAAGTTCTTCCTTAGACATAGCTGTCAAACATGCTTTTATTATTGCTATTCTTATTATTAATTATTTTCTCCCTCAAATCTGAGCCTCCTTGTCAGCTTCCTGTTGGCTACCTTGGGGCCATCTTTTTCTTTAAGTGTTTATTTATTTGTTTATTTGAGAGAGAGAAAGGGAGGGAGAGAGCACATGAGCAGGGGAGGGGCAGAGAGAGAGGGAGAGAGAGAAAATCCCAAGCAGGCTCTGTGCTGCCAGCAGAGAGCCCGATATAGGGCTTGAACCCATAAACTTGTGAGATCATGACCTGAGCTGAGATCACGAGTCAGAAGGTTAACGGACTGAGCCACCCAGGCGCCCCTGAAAAGGCAATACTCTTATTTAAAAAGAAGAAAATTGTTTTTAATATTTATTTATTTTTGAGAGAGAGACAGAGTGAAAGTGGGGGAGGAGCAGAGAGAGAGGGATACACAGAATCCAAAGCAGGTTCCAGGCTGTGAGCTGTCAGCACAGAGCCCGATGCGGGGCTCGAACTCACGAACAGTGAGATCACGACCTGAGCTGAAGTCAGATGCTTAACTGACTGAGCCACATAGGCGCCCCAAGGCAACACTCTTAATTTGGTGTTTGCCACAGAACCAAATCCCTTTATAAGAGAATTTTAAATAGTGAGGCTTTATTGCCTAAAGCCTCGTCCAGCCTCATTTCCTGTAATTTAGTGTGCAGAAGCAGTGAGCTTGCTTCTATCCAAGAAAACACAGATTTCTGGATTTCCCCTACTATCCTTCATTTCTTCTCGGAAACTTGCCATTTTTTCCAGAACTCATCCCTTGACGAGAATATCCTGCTACAAAGCTGGACAGCAACCAACATACACTAACCTCTGCTTCTTCCTCACTCCATGCTTGGAACACACTTGGTCTGCCTTCCAGGCTATAGCAGGCAAGAATTTCCCCAAATGTCTTCTGCTTGCCTAGCAAGGGGCCTCCACTTTCTCTCGCCAAGCTCTCCCTACTGCTGGTGAAGGTCCCGAATAATCTATGTCTGCTTGACTGGTCTGCTTTGGCTTTCCTTCTATCACTACCCAGCCTCACCGTCTTCCATCTTCCCTCAGACAGGACAGACCTTTGCAGGTGACACTCCCTCTGCTGAGAGCCCCTCTGTTCCTTCAGTCTTTGCCTGGCTGCCTCCTTCTCGTGTAATGCAGGTCTCAGCTCAAATGTTGCCTGTTAATGGGGTCTTCCCTGACCATTCCATCTCAAGGTTGATTTTCGTCACATTTATCACCATCCGACATTCTCTTATTTGTTTACTCATCCTGGTCCGTGTCCCTGTTTTTCCTCCATGGAACCTCTGTCCAGGGTCCCGTTGGTCTCTGCCACCACATCTCTGCTGTTCAGGAAGGCGCTTGCCACACTGTTGTTATGAGAACAAATGCCAGTGCTTCCATAACACCATGTGCCAGACACAATTTTCGTTCTTTGTTGAAAGCTTGTTTTACTGAGAAGTTTCAAAGATACACAAAAGTAGGGTAATACTGAACCTCTCATAAAAACTGTCTCCCAGATCCAACACTATCAGGCTTTTACCATGCTTGCGTCGTCTGTCCTTCTTGGTTTCCTTTCTTTTTCTCTTCTTTGTTTCTGCTCAAGTATTTTTTTTTTAATTTTTTTTTCAACATTTATTTATTTTTGGGACAGAGAGAGACAAAGCATGAACGGGCGAGGGGCAGAGAGAGAGGGAGACACAGAATCGGAAGCAGGCTCCAGGCTCTGAGCCGTCAGCCCAGAGCCCGACGCGGGGCTCGAACTCACGGACCGCGAGATCGTGACCTGAGCTGAAGTCGGACGCTTAACTGACTGTGCCACCCAGGCGCCCCTCTGCTCAAGTATTTTAAAGAAAATCCCAGTCATCATGCCATTCCCCCCGCTACTTACTTCAATGTATGCATTCTTTTTGAAGTTGTTTGTTTATTTTGAGATAGAGCTTGAGCAGGGGAGGGGCAGAGAGACAGGAAGCCACAGTGCCAGGCAGAGCCTCATGGGGGGTTTGAACTCACGAAGCACAAGATCATGACCTAAGCCAAAATTAAGAGTTGGACACTTAACTGGCTGAGCCTCCCAGGCGCCCCCAATGTCTACATTTTTTAAATGAATTTTTCTTGTATTAGTTTAATGGCATTCATATACCTTCAAAAGTTAGCAGTGAGGGGCGCCTGGGTGGCTCAGTCGGTTAAGCGTCCGACTTCAGCTCAGGTCACGATCTTGCGGTCCGTGAGTTCGAGCCCCGCGTCGGGCTCTGGGCTGACGGTTCAGAGCCTGGAGCCTGCTTCCGATTCTGTGTCTCCCTCTCTCTCTGACCCTCCCCCGTTCATGCTCTGTCTCTCTCTGTCTCAAAAATAAATAAACTTAATAAATAAATAAGCATTTAAAAAAAATTAGCAGTGATTCCTTAGTATCATCACTCGGTCCATATTCAGATTTCCCTGATTGCCTCAAAAATAACTTTTTAGAGTTGATCTGTTAGGATCTATTAGGAGCCGAGCTAGGCCCACATACTGCATCTGTTTGTTTTTCCTCTCAGCTGCAACCCCGCCCATGTTGTTGACTTGTTGCGAAAAGGAGTAATTACAGTTGACCCTGGTACAACACGGGTTTGAACTTCACGGGTCCACTTATACATGACTGTTTTCAATAACTACAGAACAGTGCTGTAAATATATTTTCCCTTCCTTATGATTCTCTTCATAACATTTTTTTCTCCAGCTTGCTTCATTGTAAGAACACGGTATATTATACACATAACATATAAAATATGGGTTATGAACGGACTGTTTACATTAACAGTAAGGCTTCTGGTCAACAGTAGGCTGTATCAGTAGGTAAGTTTTGGGGGGAGTCAAAGGTTATACACGGATTTTATGGCTCTATCTTCGTTTACGGGCTCTGACTTCTGCCAGTCTCCAATTTGCTGTTAAAGCCACCAGTGATTTCCTCACTTCAGAAATGGTATTTTCAGTCTAGAATTTCTTTACAAAACAGAAGTTTCACTTCTCTGTTGAGATTCCCTGTTTGCTGTTCATTAAGACTGTATTTTTTTTTTTAACTCCTTGAACACATTCTTTATAACCGCCTTAAAGTCCTGGTCTGCTAATTTCATCATGCAGATGATCTCAGAGTCTGTTTCCATGGGTACCTTTTATTTTTATGGGTAACATTTTCCTGGTTCTCGGAACATCTGGGAAGTTTTTATTGTAGGCTAAATATTGTGGATGATCTATTGGAAAGAGTCTGGGTTATGTTGTTTTCCTTTAAAGAGTGTTGTGTGTGGTTTTGGCAGGCAATTAATCTATTGGAGGTATTCCTTGCTCCAGTCAAGGGGTTTGTTAGGGTAAATCAAAAGTAGCCTTTATTCTAGGGCACTATCTTTCTTCCCGAAGCAAAACATTTCTGGTATGGCAGCTGAATGGGGCAACAAGAGAATCTCTCTACTCTGCTGAAACGATGGCTCCCAGCACTCTGTGACCGATAGTGTTTCCATTCTGTACTCAAGTTCTCGGCAGCCAGTCTCTTGCGAAGTCTCCATCTGTGCCTGTGCAGCCCAGTTCTTGACATAAACTGACAGGGAGCCTCTGGTATGGGTTAAATTGTGCCCCCCCCCCACGAAAGATACATTGAAGTTCAATCCCCCAATACTCTAGGATGTGACTTTATTTGGAAATGGGGTTTTCACAGAAGTAGTTAAATTAAAATGAAGTCATTAGGGTGGGTCTTAATCCAGTATAACCAGTGTCCTTCTAAAAAGGGGAAATTGGACCCAGAGAGAAAGCCACATGAAGGTGAAGGGAGAGATCAAGGTGATATACCTACAAGCCAAGGGATGTCAAAGATTGACGGTGACCACCAGCCCCCAGGGGAGAGGCATGGAACAGATTCTCATTCACAGCCCTCAAAACAGACTAACGCTGCTGGACGCCTTGATCTCAGACTTCCAGCCTCCAGAACTATGAGAGAGTAAGTTTCTGTTGTTTAAGCCGCCCAGTTTGTGGTATTTTGTTATAGCAACCCTAGCAAAAGAATGCACATGGACTTTGGGCCCCCCACGCACGTGACTCCCTCCTCCCTGGCTCCA
Organism: Prionailurus bengalensis; assembly: GCF_016509475.1. NCBI lineage: Eukaryota > Metazoa > Chordata > Mammalia > Carnivora > Felidae > Prionailurus > Prionailurus bengalensis. The sequence goes on from NC_057346.1 coordinate 12,218,613, forward strand.
GCCCTCCTCACTGGCGCCAGCCCCACACATTCCACAGGCTCTAGAAGCTCCAGATCTTGGCCTTCTCAGCTCAGCAGGACTGCTGGACTCTTTTTGGATTCTACTGTCTCAGGAGAGTGTCCCCAGGCAGAGAGCTGGTAAAGCTCTGGCTCACTTCCTGTGATAGCAGTTCTGTGCTGCCTGTTGTCCCATCCCTGAAAACAGCAGGGTCACACATTTGGTCCAGTTTGGTAGTTTTTATGGTGAAAGGCAATTCCAGTATTTGTTACTCTGGCATGGCCAGAAGTGAAATTGCTGTTCTAAATTCTTGGAATTATTTACTTTGAGTAAGTTATGTATTTGAACTCATTTACTCCTCTCAACACCGCTGCGAGCTAGGTCATTAATGTCATGAATTCCAGATTTAAAAGGGGGGGGGGGGGGCAAAAAAAGGTTAAATCACTCGTCCAAGGATATATCCTATAAATGGTGGAGTTAGATTTTGAAACTAGGCAGTTTAGCTGCAGAGTCCGTGCTCTTCAATATTAACCTGTTATCTTACGTAACAGGTGCACAATGAATGTGTTTTGAATGAATGAATAGAGAGATGGCTGTCTCTTCTACTTTGTTGCCCATTCACCTTACATATTTCACCTGCCCTGGAGGTGCCCTCCCAACATTACATCAGCCTTGTGTCTTCATTTCTCCCCTACCCAGACTTCTGAGATTTTCTGGAGAAAAATCACACTGAACTCCTACCAAGACCAAACTCCCACCAAGTTCTCTGGGCCTTTGAAAATACCTAATACTTCTGTTTTGCCATCATCTTTGCCTTCCGTGGACTGTGGGTTCTGCCTCGAATCTCACACGTGTGTACTTCCCTTCTCATTTTCAGGAAAAACACAATTTCCAGCTGTGAACTCTCAGATTCCCACTCATTTCTCTAAATTCGACTTGCATTGGCACCTATCCTTGCCTTTTGCTCGGCTGTCAAAATATTTAGTGTTGCTCTCTCTCTCTCTCTCCGGCTGAGGCATATCCACGTGTGGCTGCTGCCTGGTGTCCTCCCTTCCCCAGTCAAGCATTTGGAAGTGTCGCTTACCACCCTGTGTTCCTACCTGCCCTCTCACCTCCAACTCCCTCCCTCCCTCCAGTCTGGCTTCTGTACTCCTTACCAGTCCATTTATTCATGTTGGCTTTTCTTTTTATTCATTTTATCCTTATGCTTTCTTTAAATGTATTTGTTATCCTTTTAACTCCTGGATGTGGATCCCTAATTTATTAATTTTTTTTTCCATTCATTAATCTAACTGCTTAAGATCATGAATTTCCCCCTGCTGTGTGTCTTACAGCTTTTCATTTGTGGGACTGTTCTCTATATATATTTAAAAATTCTTGTTTTCCTTTTCTCATTGATCCAAGGGTGTTTAAGAGAAAATTAAAAAATTTCTGTGCGATAGAGGGGTGCCTGAGGGGCTCAATCAATTAAGTGTTCGACTCTTGATTTCAGTTCAGGTCATGATCTCACGGTTCGTGGGTTTGAGCCCTGTATTGAGCTCCACGCTGGCAGTGAAGGGCCTGCTTGGGATTCTGTCTCCCTCCCTCCCCTCCTCCACTCACACTGTCTCTCTAAACAAACAAACAGACAAACAAACAAACAAACAAAAAAACAAACCTAAAAAAATTTCTGGGGTTGTCTAGGTGGCTCAGTTGGTTGAGCGTCCAACTCTTGGTTTCGGCTCAGGTCATGATCTTAATGGTTTCATGGGTTTGTGTCTCACATCAGGCTCTGCCCTGACCGTGTGGACCCTGCTTGGGATTCTCTGTCTCCCTCTCTCTCTGTCTCTCTCAAAATAAATAAATGAACTTAAAAACAAAATAAAAAATAGGTGTTCCTTGGTGGCTCAGTTGAATGAGTGGCCAACTCTTGGTTTAAGCCCAGGTCATGGTTTTGCAGTTCATGAGTTTGAGCCCCACATGAGGCTCTTCCCTGACAGTGTGGAGCCTGCATGGAATTCTCTCTCTCTCTGCCCCTCCCATGCTCATGCTCTCTCTCTCAAAATAAATAAACTAAAAAAAATGTTGTAAATAATAAATAAATAAATAAATAAATTATTTTTTTGTGTGGTCGAGTATCTTTTTTTTCTTCTTCTGGTTTTGTAATGAATATCTGTTTTGTTGCATTTTGATCAGAGTATTTTATTGTATATTATTTCTACTTTGGGGAAGTTTTCTAATTACTCTGTTGTTTTATATACAGTAAATTCCTGAATATTCCATGGACAGCTTTAACAAAAGGTATTTACTTTCTGTTTCAGACTATAGAGCTCAACATATAAATCAACCAAATTTGTGTTATTAATTCCATTTTAATATCTCCTCTATCCTTCTTTGTTGAAGAAAATGTGAACATACGAAGCCTGTGGCCCTTTCCCTGAGTATGGGCTAGGAAGGGTCAAAACCCCAGACTCTCAATATGGTACCAGAGCAGAAGAAATGTTACTGTGGTTGCTTCACAGCCCAGAGCATCCTGCGGGAGTGGGAGAGTGATTTCCCTTGTTTCCGAGTGGGAAATGGAAATAGGGCATGGGGAGAGACAGAGGCCTGGAGGTTACCGAAAGGGGATGTTGCAACCCTTGTTAATCAGTAATCTAAGACGGGGTTATGCAATGGAATCTTAGTAGATGCCAGCAGTGTGGACAAATGCCAGCTTCCCCTGCCTGGCGCCACATAAATTCCCCGCTTCCTGGCCTGGTGAAGGAAGACTCTGAGTGATCGAGATGTAACGTCTGCCACGATCTGAATGGGACTCAAAGAAGAAATTCAGTTCAGCTATAGAATAAGTAATTTTTGCACATTCATTCCACATCGGCAGCTCCAGCTCAGATCTCTCTGTGCAGTCCAGACTTAGATCCGGGTCAGCTTAGGTTTTTCAGCCTCAAGCCGAAACTAAACCCATTTCTGTTCATCATCTTGTCCTCTTCACCCCTCAACTAAAACCTGCTCTTCTTGTCTTCTCTACTTTCTAAATATTGTCCGCATCCAACAAGTTGTCTGGGGCAGAAACCGGGTGTTGTGGGAGTGGGTGTAATTCAGAAAACGCTAAAGATTGGGGCACCTGGGTGGCTCAGTCGGTTAAGCATCAGGTCATGATCTCCAGGTCCATGAGTTCGAGCCCCACGTTGGGCTCTGTGCTGACAGCTCAGCGCCTGGAGCCTGCTTCGGATTCTGTGTCTCCCTCTCTCTCTGCCCCTCCTCCTCATGCTCTGTCTCTCACTCACTCTCTCAAAAATAAATATTTTAAAACATTAAAAAAAAAAAAAAAGAAAACGCTGAAGATCAAAAACCAACTAAGATGTATCCATCCTGTTAACAGCCAGAGATACTGGCAGTTCACAGGGGAGTAGTTTAAAAACTGGACATGCTTTTAAAATAGTTTGCAAAGCCGTTGTAGAAGAGGATCCGATACAGTGGAGCAGGAGAGCCTAGAAATCCTGCTCCACCAGCGAAATCCACTGAAAAGCCTGGGGACCGGGGTGGGGGAAAGGGCAGGTCCACTACTTGCAGAGGGAGCTGGAGAACAGGAGGGGAGTTGCCAAGTGTGGCAAAGGCAAATGGCTGAAGGGAGGAGGGCTTGGGGAGCGCTTTTCATTGGCTGTTCTGGTCTTTCCCTGAGTATTTGAGGACTGGCGGAGTGACTGTCTGAACTCCATTAAGAAGGCCCCAGAGCATCAGGCTGCCTGCTCCTTCCTGGACAAAACTCAGGATTCTCCATGGCTCTTCAGGAATCCACAGCGCTGGATTTCTACCAGACGTATTTTGAACCCATGGTCTACCTGGACTACTTCAAGATGGGCCAGAGCCCTGTGGGTGATGATTGCCTCTACTTCCTGCTAAAACACTACAACGCCATTTTTAAGTCAGGTGCTAGTTTCCTTGAACCCTGGAGGAGGTTTGTGGGGGAAGGGTGGCGATGCAAATTTTAAATCAGATGCTCGTCTTCTTCAACCCTAGGGCAAGTTTCAGGATGGGGGTAGAGGTGGGAGGGGGGGGAAGGGTGGCCAGACAATTGACTGGAACTTTCGACCTGGATGGAGAGTTTGTAGAACTGCTCTAGGGGACCAGGTTAGATGTACTTGATGTATGGTACATGGTGGGATGCCCTAAACCTTTCTGAGGTCTCTGGGACAAGATTTTCTCCTCCCATGAAGTTGAGGAGCTGCGATCTTTCATGGTCCCGCGTGGTCCTATCTTCTAGCAAAAGGAGTCCCTGGCAAAAGAAGCTGCACGGGGCATCAGAAAGTGTAGGAAGCCTCTTTCCAAGGTCAGTGTAGGAAGCGTTCGCTCTTTTGTGTGATTACCGCTGTGGCTCGTGAAAACATCGTGGGTGGGTGGGTGGCTCTCAGATTTGCCCCTAGGGGAAGAAAGGTGCTCGGCAGCCCGAACTATTAAAATCAAATACTGGGCATCTTTTCATGATTCACATGAGAAGGAAACATAACCCAATAGATAGAATTTCCCCAATTAACAATCTCCTGCTCTCACATTTTCTGAAACCTTTGATGCTTGCTCAATTTACCTGCCACTATAGCCTCCAGGTAACACAAATGAAGGGGAAACAAACACAATGTAGCAGCAGAATCCAGGAGCAAAGGGGCAGGTTCAGTTCAGTGGCAGGTCAGGATCCGTCAGTCCAGCTGGGTTTCTGTCCTTGCTGCCTTGTTGTTTATCTCGGAAGCCCCTTGCCATATTCCAAATGCTGCTGCCATTTTGTGTTAACCCAGTCTCTCCCTGGCTGGAGAGAAGGGGAGGCCGAGGACTCTGCCGTCAGGTCTGTATTTCCCATTTAGTCCTCACACTGCTAAGCGAGTGTCTGGGAATGCAGGTGGTGCTCAATGAATGTTTGCTGATTGATCTTTGGAATGTTGTAGATGGTCTCTGGGTCATAGGACCCTTCAGCGAAGAGTGCTTGGAATGTGGAAGCCAGTGTCCTCAGAAATGTGACCAGATTTCTTCTCTGAACACTTATTTACAGTGCTAAATTGGCCGTGGAAATGACAAAGCTGCTTCTCTAGTAATTGTCCCCCCTACACACCCCAAACAGGCTCTCCTGCTGCTCACTCTCCCCTCCCACCACGCTCCCCATGCTCAGTGCTGGCACTGTGTGACGTAGCGCCTAAGGCTGTCCGGGCAGGCAAAATCCCTAACGCTGGAGTTTACAGTCCCCGATGGTCGACTCCCCGCAGCCTCTCCAAGTGGGAAAGAGAGCGGAGCCTTCGGGAAGGCCCTCAGAGCTGTGGTTTGGTGCTGACGGCTTAGAATGCGTCTGTTCTCAAACAGGTGGGCTGAAAGGAAAGCTTCTGATTGACATTGGCTCCGGGCCCAGCATTTACCAGCTCCTCTCCGCCTGCGAGTCTTTTGAGGAGATAATCGCCACTGACTACACGGACAAAAACCGCCTGGAGCTGGAAAAGTGGCTGAAGAAGATTCCAGGGGCGTTCGACTGGTCCCCAGTGGTGAAATATGTGTGTGAGCTTGAGGGGGACAGGTAAGGGGTTTGTTGTTTGCTTTGGGGTTGCCACGATGCGAGCTGCACTTAGCTCTCCGAATCAAGAATTTATCATGGGCCTCGTGTGGAAATGGCGAGGCAGGTGGAGACTAAGAAGGAAGGAAGTTAGTGGGGTTCCAAGAAGAAGAAAGGAGGAAGAGTGTGACATGAATCCAATAAAGACCAAAAAGAGGGAACAGAAACAGATGGCTATAGACAGACCCAGAGCCAAAAGGGAATTGTCACGAGCGCCTACCCAGAATGCCAAGGCATGACCCCAGGCCGATGTGGATGGGGCAGGGTGGCAGCCAGCTGGTGTTTGAGGGCAGACAGCCGTTCTGATTGGCAGGTGGCCCTGCTGTTCCAATTACAACCTCCAGGTGGCTCCAGACTTGGGGAATCTTTCTGTAGATCGCAGGGGCCAGGCCTAGAATTAAGACCCATCTTGCACAAGTGAACAGAATCTACTTACCTTGGATCATTTCAGGGCACCAGGAAGGTCCACCGTGGCACCTCCACTCCCCAAATACCACTCTCCCCAATTAGGTAGGACGGTTGCAGATGTACATTGGATTCTTATTCCTTTTGCTTAAGGCTGCGACTTTTTAAAAATACAGAACTGGAAAGGGTAAACCTTTAAGTGCTTGCCCCCGTGCATACCTCAGTATGAATGAGCCCCGTGTGCTGAGAACAGGTGTAGGTAAGAAGAGAACGTATGCGGCGATGAGGAGGTCGAGTGGGGTGGCCAAGAGACACCGGGAGACCCTGGGGGACCCAGCAAAGTCGGCCAAGCTCGCGTTGTAGCTTTGCTCAGCTGATTTCAGGCTGGCTTTCCATTTCTGGTTGTACTTACCCGGGTCGTGTTAAACACGGACCGAGTGGAGACAGAATAGGCCAAGCACCAGGCATACGTTGCTCAGCGAGGGCCCACGGGTGGAAAGAGCAGCGACCTCGGGGTCAGGGTTTGCAGGTCCTCGGCTTTGACTTTATGCACAGCTGGCTTCACAACCGTGCCCCTCTCGGGGACTCAGTTTCTTGGTCTGTAAGACTGGTGACTTGATATTCCGGGAGTCTGAATGGCGGGAGTGACGTACGCCTCTCACACCATGAGCCTGACCCAGCTGGCCGCTCTTCCTCTTCCCTCCGCTCAGAGACAAGTGGGCTGACAAGGAGGAGCGGCTAAGGAGAACCGTGACCCAGGTGCTCAAGTGTGACGTGAATAAAGAACAGCCCCTGGAGCCTGCAGTCCTGCCCCTGGCGGACTGCGTCCTTTCCTCCCTGTGCCTTGAGGCTGCCTGCCTCACCCAGGAGGCCTTCCGGGCTGCCCTGCGCCACATCAGGACCCTGCTCCGGCCCAGGGGCCATCTGGTGCTGGGCGGGGGCTTTGACACCACCTTCTACATGGTGGGGGCGAAGAAGTTCCCCTGCCTTCCCCTGAAGGAGAAATTCGTGTGTGAGGCTCTGCAGAAGTCTGGCTTCACCATCGAGAAGCTGGAGACGGCTCCGCGGGCAGCTGAGACCATGTCGGATGAGCAGTCAGACTACACCGCGATGTTCGTCGTCGTGGCCCAGAGAAACGACTGACGTATTGGACTTGGAAGGGGGGTGAGCATGCAGGGGTCATTCGGCCACCCCATTTCCTTCCCTCTGCGCTCAGTTGGCTTTATTTAGAACTCTTCCTTGCCAGCAAATGCTTTTAGAGTCTTATTATACGTGATTGCCAGATCATTAGGGATGTTCCTCTCAAACAGAGAGGTTCATAGTATACTCCACTAACGTCCCGGGGTTGGGGAAGAATTGGGCCAGAAAATAAAGCTTGGCCTCCCCTAGTTTTGAGGGCACCTTGGGGTTGCATGGGAGCAAAGAGGGTAGAGTCCCCCGTGCCCTCCTCCTTGAGGCATCTGGGGACGGCTCGCCTTCTGAGCTCATTCATCATTTGCATCTTCACCCCTGCTGATGACACCGCCGCCCCGTCCCACAAAATGAAAGGAACGCAGGCTTTGGCACAAGAAGACGTGGGTTTTGGTACTTGGCTCTTGTGATGATAGGTAGGTCATTCGTATCTCACAGCCTCAGTTTCCCCATCTCTGAAATGCAAATAATAAGACCCCTCCCCAGGCTTCCTGTGACACCCCAAATATATAACATGAACACACCTGCTGAACAGCTACGTGTGCGATGGCGTATGTGTTTTCACTGACCTTGCATGTGCAGGTAATAAGCAGTTCTTTTTTTTAACGTTTATTTATTTTTGAGACAGAGAGAGACAGAGCATGAACAGGGGAGGGTCAGAGAGAGGGAGACACAGAATCTGAAACAGGCTCCAGGCTCTGAGCTATCAGCACAGAGCCCGACGCAGGGCTCGAACTCACGGACCGCGAGATCATGACCTGAGCCGAAGTCGGATGCTTAACCGACCGAGCCACCCAGGCGCCCCGGTAATAAGCAGTTCTAAAGGGAGCTGGAGGCGTTCTCTTTTGTCCGGTGCGACCCACCTAAGCCAGTTGCGGACGGGCACGGGGCCCTTGGGGAAGACTCTTGAAGGAAGTAGCAGCAGATCCGGGAGATGGGAGGGGTGAGCGGGAAGAAGCCAGGAGAAAGAACGGGCGGGAATAGTCTGTGGAGAGCAGGAATTGTCAGTAGCAGTAGCATGTGCCAAGACCCAGAGGGGAAAGAACATGCTGTGTTTGCTGAACTTCAGCAGGAAAAACTGACACCTGGGTACAAAATTTGGGGCCCTGCCCCTGGAGATCTCTGATAAAACACCTTGGGCACTGGCATGGTAGAGCAGACCAGCGTTTCAAGTGGGCAGAGAATTTGCCAAAGCAGTGACGGTTGGCGGGGGTTGGGAGATGGGTAAGCAAGTGATTTGTTCATCCAACAAATATTTGTTGAGTGCCTACGAAACACCGGGCACCGTGCTAGGTGTGTCAGAAACTTTGCCCAGGGCTGGTCCTCGCGGTAAACACAGTTTTGCCATGTCTAAGCCCTTGATCACATTCTACCCCATGTCTGTGTATCTGTGTATATTCTTGTGTGTATATGTAGGTACGGGTGTGTGTGTGTGTGTGTGTGTGTGTGTGCTGATGATGGTCGTAGCGGGTGGGTCAGATCCATTCCATGGTGTCACCACATGAGGCTAGGGTCAGATCAGGAGTTAGCTACTAAAAGCTGGCAGTAGATGCACCCAGAGGCTGAGTGTTCGCACCTCCTCCAAGGAGAGCTCCAAGGGCACACTGGAGTGTGCAGCCAGAAAGCTGGGCTGGGCTGGAAAACATAAAGCAAAGAGCAAGGTGGGTGGGCATATGGGGAGGGTGTCCAGGCACAGGTGGTCTCAGTGGGACCGACTTGCCCAATGCTCTACCTCACTGCATCAAGTGTGGGCACGCATCCCGGAGTGTGTTCCCCTGGGGTCCTGGGGTCCTGGTGTCAGTTACACGGGCAGTCACCTCAGGGAGCTATTGACTCCCTTACGTGATATTCAAGTTACCCCTTAAACTTTGTGGGCTGTGAGTGAGCATTGTGTTTGGCTTCCTGGGAGGTAGAGAGATACCAATATGTGCAAGACGTGGCTCGTGGCCTGGAAAGTACGGAAAGCGTTTACGATTCACTGGAGTAACAAGAGACACGCTTTTGTTAAGTTGACACTGAGTAGGCCTGGGACTCTACTGCAAGGCAGGCTTTGTTTGGGAGAGATGGTGATGGGAACCATGCCACTGGACAGGATTCATTCTTGCTCAGGGACTGAGGAAGGTGTCACGGAGTAAGTGGTAGCCAAGATGAGTTTTAAGAGAGGGTGCTGGTTGGAAAAGTCCTCCCACTGGAAGAAATGCTACTGCTAAAAAACATGGCCTTGGGAAGATACCAGGTGAATGATGTGATGTTTTCTTTGCCTGGAGGGCGGGATCCCTATGAGAGAACGCTGGGGGACAAGGAAGGATAGGAAGGTAGCTCAGGGCATTGGACTCTCCAGGGGGTAATCAGAGTTCATCAATAAATACTCATTTAGAACCTGCCATTTGTCAGGCCCTAAGAAAACAAATATGTTTTATATGTGAAAACAAATATGACACAATTCTTGCCCTTGTTGGGCTCATTCACAGATGGTATGACAGCAGTGTTAAGAGGGGAGGGCACACAGAAGGTCATTCTTAATCGGGGGGAGATAAGGGAGGCATCACAAAGAGGCAATATTTCTTCTTAAAGTTTTATTTATTTATTTTGAGTGAGAGTACAAGTGGGAGAGGGGCAGAGAGAGAGGGAGAGAGAATCCCAAGCAGGCTCCACGCTGTGAGTGCAGGGCTCGATGTGGGGCTCAGTCCCACAAATCGTGAGGTCGTGACGTCAACCGAAATCAGGAGTCGGATGCTCAACCGACTGAGCCACCCAGGCACACCACAAAGAGGTAATGTTTATTTTTATTTATTTAGTTTTTAATTTTATTTTTTTCAATTTACATCCAAATTAGCATCTAGTGCAACAATGATTTCAGGAGTAGATTCCTTAGTGCCTCTCACTCATTTAGCCCATCCTCCCTCCCACACCCCCTCCAGTAACCAAGAGGTAATGTTTAAAGTGAGTCTTGAACTCACAGTGAGTACCCGATCGCCAGGCAAACAGAAGGTGGGGTGGAGGCAGGCTGGGGTGTTGAAAGCATTTCTGATGGAAGAAGCAGCCTGGCCAAGGTGGGAGCCTTGGGGGGCGGGGACATCAGTCATGTTTGGGGAACCTCAGTCAGGAAACACAGAATAAGTGGCCATTATATTCCTGTCCCTGTTTTGTCTTCTGAGGATATGGTGAATGAGTCCAGCAAGGCCCTGCCCTCATCCGACTTTGGAGAAGGGAAGGCAGACAATAAAGGAATAGACAAAAAAAAAAAAAAAGTGAGCCCTAAGAAGGAAATCAGCAGGGAGGTACTGTGGAGAGTAACCGGGGCAGAGGGGGTGGGAGAAAGGCTCAGACAGTTGCTGGGATGGACAGACCTAGACTGAGGTCTGGCACAGCTGGACAGGGCTATGAGGGCGGGGCACCTAGGGGAGGTGCCAAGCCCAGCAGTGTCCCTCTGTCTACAACAGAGCTCCCCAAAGCTGCAGGAGAGGACGCCTCTGGACGCAGAATCTACAGGCAGAAGGGAGCTGCCCTCCTACCTGTTCCCATCCTGTCTGCAAGCCTCCCCTGGAGAAACCCCCTTTACAATGTTCAAGCCCCCCCACCCTTACTTTGCCTTCCAGAGGAGATCCCAGGCACTCAGACCTCCAGGGGAAAGAGCAGGCAGTGAGGGGGATGGCTGGCACACCCCTGGAAGACGAGGCCGGCCGTCCACCTGACCATGTGTCTCTGTATGTGTGTCCTTCAGGGGAAGGAGACAGGACAGCAAGATGGCTCCCTGGGGACCAGTCCTAAACCTGTTTTGGATTATTTCTCTTGTCCTTCACTCTCCGGACACAAGGGGGCAGTGGAGCCTTGAGCTTGGCGGACTGTAAGGTCCATGGGGCAGAGGACAGTCTTCCCTCAACCTTGTTTGCCTGAGGCCTGCTCTCCTGTTCAACCTGACCTCTGAATGTGGGAATCAGGAAGAGGAGAGCCACGGCTTGGCCAGAGGACCCTGATTTTCACTGACCTTCACTCAACCATATATAGGATGAATGCCCCCCTCCCCTTCCACAACAGAAACTAAAGCCCAGGTCCTTGTGCTGAAGGATCAGCCCATTAGTAGCTTGGACAAAGAGCAAGGGAGAGGTGCCCTAGCTGGCTGCTGGAGTGGAATTCTTCTGGGCCCTCTCTATTGTAGTGAAAATCTCCCCAAATTTCATGAGGCAGGGGCAGGAGGGTCAAGTGCAGTGGATAGGGCCCAGCAAGTCCATCAGATCCACTCGGCAGCTATTAATGCCAATGCATGTGTCAGGTCTCATGCTGGTGCTAAGGAAACAAAGGAGAATTGGCTTCAGCTCTTCCAAAAAGTTCACAGTTAGGTGGGCAAGTGGCCACTGCCACGCGGAGTGGTTTGTTCCGCACAAGAGTAGGACAGGTACTGGGGAACACAGAGGAGGTGCATTAACCTAGATGTGGGGTGGGGCGAGGGAGGTCACAGAAGGCTTCCTGGAAGCAATGCCCAGGTTGCGTCTTAAGGATAGGAGGGTTTAGCCAAGCAAAGGGCTTTTTTAGGCAAGGGGAAAACATGAGCAAGAGATCAAAGTCAAGAAACAACACGGGAGGGAGATTAAAAGACATTCCAGTGTGTCTGAAAATTTTCCAACGCAACACCCTTTAAGGTTGCAACCATTTTAATGGCACACGTTCTGTGGTCTGGCTGTCACCCAACTCTCCAGCCAGTAGAAAGGGCTTTCTGAACAGTTTTGTACATTCAGACAGAAGCTTCAGAGAATTGAGTTTTTCCAGGCTAGGACCTATAGGATTGTGAGAAACTGTATGCTGGGGGAAAGACTTGATAGCAGGGCAATTAGTTTTGGGGTGGGCTTTTTCCTTTGGGACTTTCTACTACATGTTGCCTTAACAAGTGATGAGGTGCATTTAAGAGGAATTCAGAGGTTAATGCTGTAAGCAAATAACAAACGCAGTTTCAAAAACAAAAACCATAAGGCTACGTACTGCTTAACTAGGTTTGGTAAAAATTAGATTGCTGATTGATGATAGACCCGTAGCCAAAGTGATCAGGCAGACAGACTGGAAGAAATCTTTGCAATGGATAAAACCAACACCTTCTAGAATATACAAAAAACAGCCAAGTCAAAATATACAAATTTGGACTAGGAGGAAGTCCAAAGAAAAAAAGGAGTAAGGGTGTGATTAGGAAATTTGTAGAAGAGGAATCTCCAAAGTTAGCAAACATTTTGTGGCAGATTGTGTAACTCTTCACTGATTTCTCTGTCTTCTCTTCTCTGGCACATGGCAAGACTCCATTTCTTGGGTCCTTTGCCTCAGGCTGTGGCATTGGGTTCTGGCCCTAGGAATGTGAACGCATCTCATGCCTACTCCAAGGGCTGGATGCAGAGAATCCAGTGGAGACCTCTGGCCCCTAGGAAATGAGACAGCTGCACTGTAGACGTCTGACCGCCTGGAGCTGTATCCCTCCCCGGACTCCCTCCACACCGGACTGTGAAGCGAACAGAGATGTATCAGCATTTACTTTGTGAAGCCACTGAGATGTGCGGGTTGTTACATCAATGAACTTACCTCACTGATGTGCACACTTAGATGAGCTCCAATTGGTTAGAGAAAGGTGAAATTTAAAAAATTATAAGGGCACCTGCCTGGCTCAGTGGTAGAGCATGTGACTCGATCTCAGGGTGGTGCGTTCAAGCCCCACATTAGGCATGGAGCCTACTTTAAAAAAATTGTGTAACTTCACGTATTTTCATTGGATTTGCAAAAACTGGTAAGGTAGATCATTCCAAGAATTTTGGTAGGGGTTAGAGGTGTGTATGGGTGTGTTGGTGATTACAGGAACTCCCATGTCCTGCTGCTGGGGATGTAGACTGGTATAGGCTTGTCGGGGGGGGGGGGGACCCTGGTGGTTCTCACTAAAATTAAATATTTAATTGGCTTGTGACTCAGCATTTCTACTCCCGGGAATATACCCTGTGGAAATTCCCACACAGGTCTGCACAGAGGAGACCTGGGCATCTACAGAAACGTTGTGTGGGGGAGTTAGAGGCAATCTGGGTGTCCATCCCTGGGGGAGTAGATATGTAAATGGGGGGATTCAAGTCACGGAGTGGCAAGAAGGTATGGCCCACATGTCCACATAGCCACGTGCACGGGCCTTAAGGGCGTAGTGAAAACGATGTAAATGAAGATATATACATACAAAACAACAGTACCTATTTCACGGAAATACACATAACGAAAAGAACACGCACTAAACCTCTTAGAAAATCCTCGGGAGGGTGGGAGATGCGTGGGGAGCAAGAAGATAGGATCGAACGGAGGGATCCCCTCCCCCTACACACGTTCTTTTCCGAAGCTTTCTAACAAGAGACCGAAGACTGACAGTCACAGCTTTTACTTCCTAGACTGGGTTTCCTTTACTGAGTCGGATTCCCATGAGGCTGTGACATCTCTCCTCAACTTTTTTTGAAAACCCCACGGTCAGCCATCACTGCTAATTTTCCAGTTTCCGAAGCATTCCCTTTTAATCGCCTGACCTCATGGTTTCTCAAAAACAAAACAGGAGACAGGTACAAGAACAGCAGAATTACAACATCAAGTCTTAGTCTAGCTTTTTTACACAAGAACTAAGACCAGCCGCTTTTTCACATCCGTATTAAACACAGAGGAAAAGAGTGACATACATTAACCTGGCAGGACAGGTGTTTCAAATATATGTATTATACCGCGAATGGTAATTAGCAGGAAACAAGGGGGGAAAAATCAGTGGAAACGGAGAAGATAGACCTAAATCAGATGGTAGCAACTATGGTGAGTGCATGACAAAGGGACATCACACCACAGGGAAGCAAAGCAGAATCATCTGTATGGCCCAGAAGCCACCCCAGTTCTCAGCTTTTGCCAGGTGGCTGTTGTAGAAGCCCCGCCACGATTTTCAGCCTCATGAACTCGGTCATTCCTGACGGCCACCTGATGCGGCCAAGCCGCTGGTCCCCGGCTTTGCCAAAGGCCCCCAAATGCCATCTCGCTGCAGTTCACAAACCATGCCAAGGGGGTGAGTTGGGGCTGGGCACCTCTTTGCTGGATGACGGAACTGGGCTCAGCTGAGGCTCAGGAATCTCCTTCTCTTCCCTCAACCACCCCCACCCCGGCTCTCTCTTTTCTCCTCCAAGAAGAGCTCGCATCCTGTGTCCTTCCTCTCCTTCCCTGCTCTGGCATCCTTCTCAAAGCTTCCTGCAACCCAGGCAATGGATTCAGTGGCCAGTTTAAAATCTGGAGACTCGGGGCACCTGGGTGGCTCAGTCAAGCGTCTGATGGCAGCTCATGATCTCGCTGTTCGTGGGTTCAAGCCCTGCGTCATTCTCTGTGCTGACAGCTCAGAGCCTTGAAGCCTGCTTCGGATTCTGTGTCTCCCCCTCTCTCTGTCCCTCTCCCACTTGTACTCTGTCTCTGAAAAATAAATCAGCATAAAAAAGAAATCCGGAAATCGTGGGTATAGATAAGTAGAGAACTAAACTTTTTGGCCGAACCAGTAGCTGTGTGGCTTTAGGTTGAAAACCCAAAGCTCTGTGAGAGGATGCGCTGTTAGAACCCTAAGAAACGCACACACAGGACCCCCTCGCGTTCTGATGGGACAGCCTCCTTTCTTGCCCACAGGGAGCTAGGACTGTAACAAGAGAGGGGAACAGAGAGGTGATAGACTCAAGGAAAGGGCTCCCCGCCTCCCTGCAATTAAGGCTCAGATGAATCATCCCTGGACTCACCATCCGTATTCATTAAAACCTAAAGCAGACCCTGTGGGGCCGCATCAAATTTGATGAGTTATCATTTTGCTTGTAATTTTGTTTATTATTAATTACCAAGCACATGAAAGGCTCCAAATTGCTGGTTCCTCTGACTCTGGGAGTTGCTCAATTTGGCTCTGCCTTGGATTCCAAGCTCAGGCCTCACACCTGGCCTCAGGTCTGGGCTGAGCAGAGACCGAGGAAGAGGCTCAGCGCAGGCCCGTCTCTACAGCAGGAGCAAACCCCTGCCCCGCGCTGGCAGCAGAAGCAGGCTCCTAATTGCTGCGGTGTAGCTGGGGGTGCGGCTCGCTCTTGGAGATAAGCAGAAGCCAGGGAGAGTAAAAGGCGAGATCACTGCCTACGGGAGTCTGAATCATTGCTGGAGCATCCCGGGTCTCTGATCTAAAGTAGGCCTTGATGTCTGAAGCACAGACTTTTTCCGGTGTTGGAGAAGGGAAACTTGAGTGGTAGTTTCTGTTATGTTCCTCACCATTCTGGCCCCGTTTTTGTTGAACCAGTCATTTATCCTTCGGTGCCCTTGAATGCTGTAACCCCATTGGGTGAAATTGAGTAAAGGGAGCCTCTCTGGGCACGCCTCAGAGAGGAAACCTGGGGCCACCTAAATGACCAAGGATTCTTCATCACTACATCTGTGCGCATGTCAAAAGCAGTCCTGCATCTAGACATGAAGGATGTTTTTTTTGTTGGGTTTTTTTTTTTTATCATGAGCTTGATCATATATAGAAATGCTCATAAGACATTTGCATATAGTCTGAAGATTAATATAAAATGAACACCAGGTAACTGCCCCCCCCAAGCTGAGAAATAGAACAGTGAAGGGTCTTAGTAGCACCCCCTTCTTCCCCTCCAGAGCCAACCAGCGTCCTGACGTCTAAGGTAATGATTGTTTTTCTCTATAGTCTGCCATTCCTTTATGCGTCACTAGATAAGCTTGTTTACTTTTGCCTGTTTTGAGCTTTATATCACTGGAATAAAAATGTGTGTCTTCTTGTTTCTCTCCCTCTCCGTCTTTGGAGAACCATCCGCGTTGATACCTATAGCTATAATTGGTGCAGTTGCATCGCTGTATACTCAGATTTATTTATTCTACTGTTGCTGGACATTTAGGTTGTTTCTAGCTGGGGGCTACTTCAAACAATGCTGCTAAGAACAGTCACGTGCCTGTGCCAGGTTTGCTCTAGGTATGACCCTGGGTGTGCAATTGCTGGAGATGGGGTATGCCCAACTCAAGTCTCCTAGTTCGTGCCAGCCTGTTTTCCAGAATGGTGCACCGGTTTATTTGCCCACTAGAAATACATGAGAATATCTGTGCTCAAGATCCTTGGTGCTGGCAGATGTTATTTTTGCCAATCTGATGGCTCTGTAGTAGTATCTCATTGTGACTTCACTTGCATTTCGTTGATGAGATTAAGCATCTTTTCATAGGGTTCTTATAAAGGGTCTGTTCATGTTTTCTGGGTTGTTCTTTATTTTCATTTTGATTCACAGAAGTTCTTTATAAATTCTGGATCCTGGTCCTTTGTCAGTTTTATGAGTTGTGAGAACTTTTCCCACTCTGTGGTATGTCTCTTTACTCTCTTAATGTGTCTTTGGTTGAACGGATGGTCTTAATTGTAATATACTCAAACTTAAAAAATCTCAAATTTCTGATGGATGGTTTTTTGTATCCGGTTTAAGAAATCCTTCTCTACCCCTAAGGTCATGAAGATATTCTTCTACATTACCTTCTAAATCCTCAGAGACTTACCCTTCGTCTATGGTTTTTAATCCACCTGGATTGATTTTTGTGTCTAGTGTGCAAAGAAGGCCCTATTCCATCTTCTCCCCTATGGATACTCAATTACCCTGGCACTATTTACTGAAGAGTCTATCTTTTCCCCCACTGATATGGGATATCACCTCCGCTGTATATCAAGGGTTGATAAAGTTATGGGTCTGTTTATGGGCTCTCTACTATTTCATTAGTCTATTTGTCAGTCCTTACACCGATACCATACGGTCTTCATTACTATAGCTTTATAATAAGTATTATGTCTGGTAAAGCCAGCCCTCCTACCTTATTTTTCTTCTTCAAGAGTAGCTACTCTTGGCCCTTGCCACTGTCATATAAATTTTAGAGCTGGCTTGTCAAGTTCCAACAAAAACCTATTGGGATTTTAATTGAGATTTTACCGAGTCCATAAATCAATTTGGAGAGAAATGACATCTTTACAATGTTGAGTCCTTCAATCCATGAAGTGGTCTATTTCTCCATTTATTTAGGTCTTCTTTAATGTCTTTTCATAAAATTTTATAATTTTCTCCATTAATGTCTTGTACATATTTTGTTGGATTTATTCCTAGGTACTTCTCATTTTTTAATGCCATTGTGCATGAAGTCTGTTTTAAATTTCATTTTATAACTCTTGCTGGTTAAAAATGAATTTAATTTTTTATATTCACTTTGTATCCAGAAATTTTGCTAGACTTTTATATTCTAGTAGTTTCTTTGTAGATTATTTTAAATTTTCTCTATGTATTATCTTATCTGTTTTTAATAATAATTGTAACTTTTTCATTTCCAATGCTTCTACCTTTTATTTATCTTTCTTACCTCCGGTGCTGTCCAAGACCCCTTGTAGAATGTTGAATAACATTGGTAATCATTAAGATAGAAGAATAAAACTTGGCAATTGTTAGCGTTCTCACCTCGGTCCTCAGGTCAGAGGGAAAGCTTTTAAAAGTGTCATCATGAAGTACGATGTTTGTTGAAGTTTTTGTAGGTAATCCTTTTCACATGAAGGAAGCTCCATTCTACTCTCCATTTGCCAAGTGGTTTTTATTGTAACTGTTGTGAATGAATGTGGATTTTGAGCTGCCCCCACCTCCATATATCTATTGAATAATCAGAAGGCCTTTCTCCTTAAATATGTAAATATGATGATTTACATTAACTGATTTTATTAAATTTATTTATTTATTTTGAGAGAAAGTATGAGTGGGGGAGGGGCAAAGAGTGAGGGAGAGACAGAATTTCAAGCAACCTCCACCCAATCAGCACAGAGCCCACTGTGGGGCTGGATCTCACAAACTGCGAGATCATGACCTGATTCGAAACCAAGAGTTTGACGTTTAACCAACTGAGCCACCTAGGCGCCCTTACATTAATTGATTTTTGAATGTTAAATTGCCTTGTACTCCAGCAATAAACCCGCTTGGTCGTAGTGTAACGACTAAATGAATAGGCTGTCCCGTCAGACTGTTGTAGGTCTGAACCCCAGCTATACAGCTACCTAGCAGTGTGGCCTGGGCAGGGTACTTAACCTCTCTGTGCCTTATACGCTGAAATGGGGATAATAGTACCTAACTCACAGAACTATTGTAAGGTTTAGTAACACGTCCAAAATGCTTAAACCGGTGTCTATGCCTAGTAAGCACCATGTAAGTGTTTGCTATTTTATGGTCTAGACAAGAATTTGTTTAGGATTTTTGTATTTGTGTTCATGAGTGATTTTTAGCTTGTAATTTTTCTTTCTCATAAATAACCTTGGCATTATGGTTTTGCTCAACTTATAAAATTAGTTGAGGGGTGTTTTCTCATTTTCTATCCTCTGAAAGAGTTTGGGTAAAAATAAAATGACCGATTCCTTGAATATATGCTAGAACTCGCTTGTGAAGCCATCTGCCTGGAGGGTTTCATGCAGGAACAATGTTTGACTTAAGTTCTTTGATGGTTACAGGTCAGTTCAGGCTTTGCATGTGTTGTACGTTTACTTGGGAATGTCTCCATTAAATATTCGGTATATTGGCATAAAGGTATTCACGGTAACTAATAGCCGTCTTTGCAAGGTCTGTACCATATGCCATGAAGTTTCCATTTTCACTCTTGACATTGGGTGTATGTGCCTTTTCCTTTGTTTTTTTCCCCCTTGATCATTAAAAACAGAAATTTGCTAATTATATTTGTCTTTTCAGAGACCCGATTTTTGAGCCTTGCTGATCTTCCCAGTTGTATTTTAGCTTTTTATTTCATTAGTTTCTTCTCTATGATATTATTTTCTTTCCACACCCCCATTTACGCTACTGGTATGTACATTTGAGGGTTAGAGTTCCCCCTTAAATACTCTTTTGGCTTCAACCCACGAATTTTGATATGTGGTACTTCCATTACTGCTGAGTTCAAACTATTTTATAATTTTCACTCTGATTGCTTTTTGGGGGCCACAGGTTCTTTATTGGTACGTTTCTTAACTTCCACACAAATCAGGGTATTCTAGTTATCTTTTTGGTTTTTTGACTTTTAACTTAAACACGTTGGTCAAAAATATACTCCGTTTCATTTCAGTCCTTTGAAATATGTGGAGGCTTGCTTTGTAAGCTAGTGTAGGGTAATTTCTAATGTGCTTTGTATTGTTAAAACACGTGTGTAGGTGTTGGGTGAAATATTTTATATGCATCCATTAAGTCTAGTCGAGGAATCCTGCTACTCACGTATTACATATTTTTACTGATGTTTTTATCTATCTTTAACTTTCCATCGATTGCCTTCTTATTTTATGCTTTATATTTGTCCTGACAAGTCTATGTTGTTGTTGTTGTTGTTTTTCCCTCTCTCTCTTAGTTCTTGCCTCCTTCTGAATTTTTTTTTTATCATTCCATTTCCCCTCCTCTACTAATCTGATTGTGTTATTTTTGTGGTGCCTAAGATTGCAGTGTAGGTATTTTACTTTGGATCCCCCAAAGCACTGGTGAGGGCATGGGAAAGTGAGACAAAGAAAGAAAGGAAGGCAATCAGGCCCCATTCATGAACCAGTTCCTGCTGTGGGCAACTGGGCCTCACTTCCGCTGTGGACCTCTGCAAGAGTTCATAGAACCTGTTTGGGCATTCTCATCCCAGGACCGAGGAAGCCGGTATAATCATTCAGCAACTCTCCTTTGTCACTGGGTGAGGGCCTGAGGGCTGCTGCCCAGCTTTTCTCACCTGCTTTATGTAGGGGCCAAACATACTCCTACAACTGGAGACAATTCTCAGGCTCGGGAAGTATGGGCAGTATATAATCATCTGCCTGGAATTACGATATGCATAATCTACTTAGCAAAGCCTAACTAACGTCTTACCCTCAGCAAGGTCTTACCCTTCCTGGACAATTCAAAGATCCAGAATACTTCAACCCCATGTATTTACCCTCCCCTGAAATTTATAGGCTATTGATATTGTGTATTTTAGTTCCATCTTGCTTGTTTTTAACCACATATGACATTATTTTTTATACATCCATTAGAATTACCCACAAGTTAGTGTCCTTACTTGTTCTTCATTCTTTTTTTCATCTCAGACCTTGATTGTTTGCACACTAGTATTGCAGAACTATTTTCTCATGAGGTCATGACCTGAGGTAATGAAGCAAATGTTTTATCAACTGACGTCATGGGAAGAGCAGCTCCCAGTAGACCAAGTTCCCAGGCTAGATGGCAGTGATGTGCTTTCTTGAGTCCTTTCATCTCTCCTTCCTTCCTTCCTTCCTTCCTTCCTTCCTTCCTTCCATCCTTCCTTCCTTCATTTTTTCCTTCCTTCCTTCCTTACTTTCCACTCTCCCTGCCTCTCTTCCTCCCTTTCTATTTCCTTCGTGCTCTTTGTTCCTTCCAGAGGCTATTGATTTTGGCACTTTGTCTTCACTACATTTTGCCCCCATGAGAGGATTGCCTTTCCGAGCCAATACCCAAGGCATTTTAAATTTCTTTGCTCACTGAAGCCTGTTAGAATCACCGTGGAATCTAGTTCCAGTGGGAAGGCCAGTGGACCAGCAGATGTGCCCTTCGATGCCCATGAGGGTACTGTTGCAACTCTACTCAAGGACTGGTCCCATTTCACCATTGGGATGTTGAATTGCTCCTGAATTCATATCCAAAAGGAAACTAAGACTTCCGGAGACTCCAAATAATCAGGATAAAGAAGGAAGCATTTCATTTATGCCTCTTTCTTAGACACGGGATACGGGGTTCTAGTTTTTTTCATAGCAACTACTAAGGAAAGGATTTGGAGGTTTTAGTTTAATTGCTTCTAAGAAAAATTCCATAGTGGGCCATTTAGAAGGAAAAAGGAAAAATTCAGTTTGGGATAATGAAATAAACCACACGCTTAAATTTTTATCTGATTTAAAAATCTGGCCTTTGTTTTATATGATTACACAGTTTGTTTTCATAGAGTATATGTTAATCCTAAAAAAGAAAAGATTTTCCTTCCAGAAAAGCTTCCAGAGGCTGCTGATTTTGGAACGACATCTTCACCACGTGTGTATTTGTATATTCGTACGTTCATAATTGTAACAGACATTCATGGAACAGTGGGCAGCAGGCCAACACGGAGGCGGGTTTCTATCTGTAGTAAAATTTGATTCTGACCATCCATCTTGGCAGCTTCTGAAAAGGGTAGGAAAAAAATTAATGACGGGACAAGGGGGCGAGGGGTACTACCGTATCAAGGCCACATATAAGCTACATAACCACTATTTTTAAATTTCCCTGTTAAACAGACTCATGGGTGGAAAAAGGGACATTTCCCAAGGTAAGGACTCAGTGTAAGGGAAACTATGAATTACATTTCTTAAAACCTTGAACAGGGAACACTGAACAGAATAGATACTATTGAAGAAAACCCCAAAACATGTCACTTTGGCATTTGATTATTTTGAATGAAAGGCATTTAAAAAACAGTAGGTATAGGAAGGTTGCTCTGATCCTCCTTTTTCTTCCTGTAAGCAGGAGATGAAAGTCCCATATGAAAGGTACCCTCTCTCTACCAGGAAGAAGGAAGACATTCTTATCACCAGAGACAGGAAATTTGGGTCTCAGAAATCTGTACAAACCTTGTTAAGCCAATCTTTACTTTCTTAGTTACTTATTTATCACTTACTACCCCTAGGCCAAACCCCTTTGTCTTGTCAATTCTTCACAAATTGATTGTTTCCTTGTCAAAAGATATATAAAAGCTTCTCACTCTGGCCACATCTTGAGGTCTTCATTCTCTTGTGAAGTCTCCCATGTAAAATATTGCTAAGATTCACATTCATTTCTCCTCTTAATCTGTCTCATGTCAGTTTAATTCTTAGGCCCAGCCAGAGATCCCAAGATGGGAAAAGAGAATTTTTCTCTTCTCCTATATTATTATCCCTATTGAAACTGAGGCTTCAGAATCTCAAAACTTAGTTTTTCTAACTGCCATTGTCATACAAACCGTTGTTGGCAAATCAGGATGGCAATTTGTGTCTTTTGACTTTGAGTTCTGGATGCTCCCTGGTGGTTGTACTCCACTACCAGGGTGGTTGGGGGAAGCAGGAAATAATCAGCATTGCAGCAGCCGTGCCTCCGAGCCACTCACAAGGATACCTCGTGTTGATTCTACGTCCTTCCAGTCTGTGATCTGACTTTTGAAGGTCCAACAGTTACATAATCTGAGACAACTTGTCTGTTCCATCTAAGTCTTCATAATGGGCAGTCTTAATATCACACATACCTCTTTTGCTACCCCAACACTTACTGAGAAGCATCGATGACTGACCCATACTGGACCAGACAGGTTCCCTTTCTAAGGTCTGTGGATTTGGACCATGCAGACCTAGTTAGCCAGCTGTGAGGAGATGGGTTAGAAGATTCTGTAAGGTCAGGCGCAGAGACCACCATTTGGAACAGTCAGAATGGAGCAGTGTGTAGTAGATGAGCAAAAGGAGCCAGTTTGTGGAGAATCAAGACCCTATACCTCCAACGAGGACAAAAAGAAAGAGAGAAGGAGGGAGAGAAAGACAGAGAGGGAGATAGAAATTAGCTGCCTAATGATTCTTACGGTTGGTGAGACCCAGTGAGATACCCTGCAATGTGTTTCCATTATTTTTTTTTTAATGTTTATTTTTGAGAGAGAGTGAGAGAGACAGAGTGCAAGCAAGGGAGGGGCAGGGAGAGATGGGGACACAGAACCTGAAGCAGACTCCAGGTTCTCAGCTGTCAGCACAGAGCCTGACGTGGGGCTCGAACTCATGAACCATGAGATCGCGACTTGAGTCGCGACTTGAGTCAGACGCTTAACTGACTGAGCCACACAGGTGCCCCAGTGTGTTTCCATTATATTCTATTAATAATTCCTTTCTTCCTTGAGCTTCTTTGAGTGAGTTTCTCTGCTTTGTAGCCAGATGGTCCCTTACTAAGTCATCACTCATGGAATATAGGGCACTCATTGAGATTGCATTTGCTGCAACATGATAAGAGTCAACTCATCAACCAGTGTTTTGAAACCTACTATGTAGATGTGATAGGCAGAGGACCACAAAGAGAACTGAACCATAGTCCTTGATCTAAAGGAGCTGGTAGCTTAGTGTATCATTCATGTAAAAAATTAGTTTTGGGAGAAGGATTGACACAGACAAAACCAGGAACAAATACATGACATGACAAAATCAAGGGCTTGGCTGGGTGAGAGAATTCTAAGGGCAATGCGAGCTTCAGAAAAGGAAATATAAGGCATTCTTATACATTTCATTTCACTTTGAAAGAACCATCAGGATTTCAATGGATTGAAATGAGTGGGGAGGCTTAGGGAGGAAGTAGTTGCCAGCTGCTGAAAACTGGTAGCTTTGGGACTCTGCAGATGTACAGGGAGGGGAGGGAGGGATGTGAGAGCATGAGGAGAGGATCACAGGATTGTGGCTTGCCTAGACATTGGAGGAAGCCTCATCCCATTTTTAAAATTACTTTTACCCTCTTTCCAAATTTCCTCTGAGATACCTTCTTTAGCCAACATTTCTTAGCCCTTAAAGACATTTCCTAATCCTTCTCTTTCCCCTCTTTGCTTTCTTTAAGACTGTTTAATTCAAACCATTCTTTGTGGCTCTTTTTTGGGAAAATCATTACAAGAAGAACTGATGGTGCTCTGGGGACATGACACACCTCTCTAGCCTTAGTGGTTCTTCTCTGAGTCAAATGATTTCCCCGATGAGCCCAGATGCTTTCTCCTGCAGTTGAACTTCACCCCTTGGCCGAGAATTGCATACAGCTCATGGCCCTCCCCTTCCCACACCCACTTCTCCTAGGTTCCCTTACCCAAAAATTTCATCACTTCCCAGAACAGCCAGAACATTCTTGGATGTTTCTGCCAGTTAGTGTTTAACCAAATAACAGTCTCTAAGGGGTAGGTTGGACTAACAGAAGGATTGAAGCCTGAGACTTAAAAAGACAACTTCTGCAGGGTGAGTCCCTGAGTCCTGGAGGAGAGGGAGAAAGAGAGAGCCAGAGTGGACACAGGAGCAAAACACAATGGAATCGACCTTCACCTCCAAGGACACTTATCTGAGACATTTTAACCCTCGGGATTACCTAGAAAAATATTACAACTTTGAGTCAAGACACTCTGCAGAAAATGAGATTCTTAGGCATCTTCTGAAAAATCTTTTCAAGATATTCTGCCTCGGTAAGTGTGTGTGTTATCCCTATGTCTCCCCACTGAAATGTGAGTCATATAAATAGAATCTCAGGGCACTGCTGGGTTGGTGTCTAGACATTGCAATGTGACAGCCCTTTTGGCATCACTCATTTATTTAACAAGGATGAAAACGAATGTTGATAGGGATAGCTTACCATTTACAAAGTGCTTTTTTATGTGTTGTCTCATTTGGTTGTGCCAAATGGAAACCAAAAGACAGGCGTTCTGTCCTTGATTCTACATCAATTCTCTAGGTGACCAGAGCCAGCCATTGAACCATGATGGGCCACTTAAGAAATGGAGATTCTAATACTTATTCTGTTCCTCACTCAAAGGAATGTTGCACATGTGCATGAGATAAAGACCTCCCAATACGTGAAGAATTGGATGCTTTTTAGAGAGAGACATGAAAAGTCAATTTTATTTTAATTGAACTTTCAACTCCCTTCTCCCCAAAACCAAAGTCAAAACCAAAAACAAAATTTTAACTTTCCCCAAGTATTTCTTAATAGTTTTTATATTCTCTGTGTAGCAGTCTATCTGGATTAAAGGTCTGTACATCAGATGTCAATCTTTTCTTCTCCTACACCTAAAAATATTCCAGCGACATGCTTCCAGCTTGGATTGGATAATGGAAAATGCAATCATGAAAAAAAAAAAAAATCTTTGAGGGAAGAGGAGTGAGTAGAGAGATGGTCTGTCTTTGCGACTTTCTAGCACAGTCCCAGTGAAAACAGTGCATACCGGCTCTGTCCACTGTCATATGAGGCCTCATCCCCTTTCCTTGTTCCCTTCTCTAAACCAGATGGTGTGAAGGGGGACCTCCTGATCGACATTGGCTCTGGCCCTACCATCTACCAGCTCCTCTCTGCTTGTGAATCCTTCAAGGAGATCATTGTCACCGACTACACTGAGCAGAACCTGCAGGAGCTGCAGAAATGGCTAAAGAAGGAACCAGGGGCCTTTGACTGGTCCCCAGTGGTAACCTACGTGTGCGAGCTCGAAGGGAACAGGTAGAGAAACCAGGGTCTGCTTCCGGGCTTTCTGACGGTCCTTGAGTGACAGTTCAGTTTTCTGAACCAAGAATTATCTTTAGAGCCCAAGTTAAAAAGCAAAGGGAACAGGGAGAGGCCAAAGAGAAATCCAGATGGAGAAGAAGAGGTAGAGAGAACGAGATAGAGGGACGTGTGCGTGTGCACGCGTGCCCACCAGAACAGCAGAAGGCACAGAAGAGAAATCAAGAAATGGCCACTGAGCCAAGAGGAGACAAAATCTTCCCAGACCAGTGTGGGGGCAGAGCATGCAGGTCAGGTACCATGAGACAACGACATTTATCCAAGTTCAACAAAGAGGGGAAACTGTCTCCTCAACCAGCAGCTTTTGGGTGTTCCCCAGTGCCATCCTGCTGCTAACTACCCAAGTGCTTAGGGATCTGCTGTGAGGGTGGCTAATGCTGACACCACCAGAGACAACTAAAAGCTGCCTCGGTTTTTAAACTGGGATTAGCAGCATAAAGGAAGTATCTGAAAAGAATGTGTTCCTCTCCATCCACAAAAATCAGAGCTTTACATACTCACGACTAATGATCAACCTCTTAGCCGACTCTGTCTGCAAGTCAGTTTATGTGGACAAGTCTTATTTAAATGATTAATTTCTCTCCACATGAGAAATTGTCAATGGCTTACTAGCCAGAAGGGTGAGGTCTGCATTTCATTTTGTCTTTCCCTTGTCCTGATGTACCTCCGTCCTCTGGCAATGGTCCTGCAGTGGCTCAGCCCAGTTCCGCTGTCCCGCCCACCTGACTGTTTGCTGTTATAAGCATGTTGCTGAAGCCTCACAGGCTTCTTCGCAAACTGTCTAAAAAGACCACTTCAGTATTCCTCCCAGGATCCTACTAGACCTGTCCACTACTTCTTATATGCTCAGTTATCTTTACATTTCTTTTTTTCCTCCTGCTCTTACTGTATGTTTTTGTGCATTTCCCCTTGTCTTTCCACACCTTCTTGCCCATGATTTAATTTTTACATAACTCCCTTCCTTCCCCAATCCACTTCTTCCTGTATTTGCACCCCCACCCTTGCTCATGTACTGCACACTTTGTGTGTTGCACAGCACATCATCCTCTGTCCTTCCTGTTCTTGGCTTTTCATTCACAGTGGGAAAGCACATGTATTTTTAATTAACATATCCCATTCTTTGGTCAGGAAAGGGCTCTGATTTCCCAGCAAGACAATCTCCCTCAAGAAACAGATGCTAACACTTTTTGGTTCTTGGTTAAAGGAACTAGTGTTTGTTCATTCAGTGAACCCATATTGGGCATATAGGATGTGCCACACAGTTCTAGCTACTGGGATAGACTGGTGGGCAAGATGGAGGAAGTCCTGTGTCTCCTAGACCTTATATCAGAGAAGGCAGGCACGTGTCAGATCACTTAGGGCTTTGAGGGCAGGCTAAAGATCCTGTACTTCAAGTGTGATGAGAAGGCATTAGAAGTGTAACCCGGAAAGTGATGTGACCCCATTTATATTTACAAAGATCTCTGGCTGTTGTGTGGAGAATGGCTGTGTTTAGAGGAGAATGAGAAATGCAGAAAGGAGACACTTTAATCCAGGTAAGAGATGATGATGACTTGGACTAATGGATTGGTTGGTGATGGAGAGAGGAAGATGATTTTAAGATGAATTTTTGAGACAGAATGGATAAGAATTGGTAATGATTGGTCATGGGGAATGATGAGAGGTAAGTATCAGGTATGACTCCGAAGTTTCTGAACTTGAGAAATAGGAGTGAAGTAATATTCTGGAATTCCAGGGATAAATTTAAAATCATGTGGTCTTAACATGTCCCCAGGGGTATGCCTACCTCCATACTCTTCCTCTGGAGTTATGGTCAACTCATGTTTCTATATGTGCGCTTAAATTTTCTTCCTCTTCACTCTACCAAATTTATTTATTCCTGAATCAGGCTCTCTTCTGAAACTAACTCTATAGTCTGCTTCTACTTCTTTAATCCTTTCATTTTTTTAATGCTGTGCTGAATTCAAGCTTAGTAGGAATATTCTATACTTTGTTTTCTTACATATTGTTACTACACCAACTGATAGTGTGGATTGTCGGATATAAGTTATCAAGGTGATTCACTGATTATACAATTCCTTAGACTATAGTGATATAAATGAACTGGGAGTTTTCTATTGTGTTTCCCAGTTAATGTTTTTGCTGCATGTAGAGTCACTAAACTTCCACTGGGTCTTTTATCCTTTTTACCAGGGAAAGTAAGTATTGAAATCAGAGGGTATAAATCCTCTAACTTATTTTTTAAAATTATTTTGGCAATTTTTGTATATATTTGTATAATATATATATTTAACTGAAGTATAATTAACATACAGTCTTATGTTAATTTCAGGTGCACAATATAGTGATTCAGTTACTTGGTGCTCATCATGATAAGCGTACTCTTAATCCCCCTCACCTTTTTCCCCTACCCCTCTCCCGCCACTGTCCTGACAACCACTAGTTTGTTCTCTGTATTTAAGAGTCTATTTCTTTTATTTGTCTTCTTTTTTCTTTGTTTTGTTTCTTAAGTTCCACATATGGTGGAATTTTAAAAATATGGAATTGTTATGGTATTTGTCTTTCTCTGTCTGACTTATTTCACCTAGCATTATACCTTCTGGGTCCATCCATGTTGTTGGAAATGGCAAGGTGATCTCATTTTTTATGGCTGAGTGATATTCTATTGGATACACACACACACACACACACACACACACACACCCCACATGTCATTACCTGTTCATCTATGGATGGATACTTGGGTTGCTTCTATTTCTTGGCTATTGTAAATAATGCTGCAATAAACATGGGGATGTGTGCATCTTTTCAAATTAGTGTTTTTGTTTTCTTTGGATAAATACTCAGTAGTAGAATTAATGGATCCTATGGTGATTCTATTTTTAATTTTTTAGAGGTACCTCCATACTGTTTTCCACAGTGGCTGCACCAACAATGCATGAGGGTTCCTTTTCTCCACATTCTCACCAACGCTTGTTATTACTTATATTTTTTATTTTAGCTGTTCTGACAGGTGTGAGGTGATATCTCGTTGTGGTTTTGATTTGCATTTCCCTGATGATGAGTGATGTTGAGCATCTTTTCATGTGTCTTTTGGCCATTTGTATATCTGCTTAGGAAAAATATCTATTCAGGTCCTCTGCCCATTTTAACTGGATTATTTTTTTCTTTGGTGTCAGGTTGTATAAGTTCTTTATACATTTTGGATATTAACCCCTTAACAGATATATCATTTGCAAATAACTTCTCCCATTCAGTAGTCTGCCTTGGTGTCTGGTTGAGGATTTCCTTTACTGTGCAAAAGCATTTTTAGTGCCATTACATTTTGATATAAATTTTAGAATAAACTTGTCAATCTCTTCCAAAAAGGCTGCTGAGATTTTGATTGTGATCTTTGAACTTACATTTCACTTTAGGAGAATGGACATAAGGAATCTGCAGTCCATAAACATGGTTTATCACTTTATTTATCTATTTTTGAGAGACAGAGTGAGACAGAGCACGAGTGGGGGACGGGCAGCGGTAGGGGGAACACAGAATCTGAAGCAGGCTCCAGGCTCTGAGCTGTGAGCACAGAGCCTGACACGGGGCTCAAACTCACAAACCATAAGATCATGACTTGAGCCGAAGTCGGCCGCCCAACCGAATGAGCCACACAGGCGCCCCTATTTATTAGGACTTCTTTAGTTTCAGTAATGTTTTGTAGTTCTCATACTCTATATATATTTTGTTAAAAATTTCCTGTGTTTTGGGCACCTGTATAGCTCAGTCATTTGAGTGCCCAACTCTTAATTTCAGCTCAGGTCAAGATCTCATTGTTCCTGGGTTCCAGCCCCACATTGGGTTCCGTGTTGACAGCGTGGAGCCCTCTTGGTTCTCTCTCTCTACACCTCCCCAGCTTGCATGCACATGCTCTCTCCTCTCTCTCTTTCAAAATAAATAACTCAGCATTAAAAAAAATCTTGTTTTATGTTTTTTTAATGTTATTGTTAATTTGCCAGTATATACTTTGCTTAATTGAACACTATTGTGTCTTAAATACTTGCACTAAAAAGTGCACTGCAAGGCCAGAGAATTTTACAATCATTTTTTCTTTACAATACATTCTGTAGTATGTTTGCCTTCTTTATGAAGTGAATTATCAATTCACTGATTAATGTCCCCTTACGCATTTCTGTAGATGCAAAAATTACGATTTTGTGATTACAGTAATTAAATGATATTCCTTGTGAAAAAATATAAAATATAAAAATTTTCTAGTATATTGAAGTACAATTGCATTTTATATACTGACCTTGTGTCCTGCAGTCCTGCTGACTTCATTAATTAAGTTTAGTCTTTTCTGTGTATACTCTTATATCATCTGCAAATAAAAATAGTTTGACTTCTTTTCCAGCTCTATGCCTTTTATTTATTTTTCTGGTCTACTACACTGGCTAGGACTTCCAAAACAATATTGAATAGACAGGTTGGAAGTCGACCTATGTACCTTTTTGCATATCATAAGGAAAAATGTCCAATTTTAGTGTCCACATTAAGTATAATATTAGATTTTTCAGATATTCTTTATCTGACTAAATTTCTTTACATTTTAATTTCTTGGGAGTTTTAACTCAAATGTTGAACTTTGTCAATTTTTTTCGGAATTCATTGAGATGGCCATATGACTTTTCTTCTTTATGCCGAAAATGTGAATTATACTGGAAGATTTTTGACTGTTTAAATCTAACTGGAATACACCCATTGGTCATGAGGTAGTATCTTTTTTAGGTATGACTGGATGTGATTTGCTAATATTTTGGTAGGGATTTTTGCATCTACAAATATGATCGATATTGAGCCATAATATTCTTTTCTAGAAATATGCCTGGCAGATTTTGATATCAGCATGATGCTGGATTCATGTAAGTTGAGGATATTTCTTCCTCCTCTATTTTTTGAAGGAGTTTGTGTATAATTACTATTATTACTTCCTTAAATGATTGATAGAATTCACTAGCAAAGCTACCTGTACCTGAAGGGTTGTTTCATGTGTATGATGTTTTTAAAATTAACAATAATGTTTTTCACTGGCTATTTGGATTTTCCATTTCTTCTTTGTCTGTTTTGATAAATAGTATCTTTCAAGGAATTTATCCTATTCATCTTGGTTGTCAATTTTATTGTCATAAGTGTTTTTTTTTAATTTTTTTTAACGTTTATTTATTTTTGAGACAGAGAGAGACAGAGCATGAACAGGGGAGGGTCAGAGAGAGAGGGAGACACAGAAACTGAAGCAGGCTCCAGGCTCCGAGCGGTCAGCACAGAGCCCGTCGCGGGGCTCGAACTCACGCACCGCGAGATTATGACCTGAACCAAAGTCGGCCGCTCAACCGACTGAGCCACCCAGGCGCCCCTTGTCATAAGTTTTTTAACAATATGTCTTTATTACTCTTAAAATTTTCTTGATGTTTATTTTTGAGAGAGAGAGAGAGAGGATGTTTTTGAGACACACACACACACACACACACACACACACACAGAGTGCAAGTGGGGGAGGGGCACAGAGAGAGGGAGACACAAAATGTGAAGCAGGCTCCAGGCTCTGAGCTATCAGCACAAAGCCCAACACAAGGCTTGAAGTCACCAACCAGTGAGATCATGACCTGAGCCTAAATTGAGGTGTTAAACCAGCCAAGCGCCCGTCTTTATTACTCTTTTAATGTCTGTAGGATCTACCATGATCTTCCTTCTTTCATTCTTGATATTGGCAATTTGTCTTTTAAAAAATACCTTGATCAATCTTGCTAGAGATTGATTGATGTTATTAATCTTTTCAAAGAACCAACTTTTGGTTTTGTTGATTTTTTTCTATTGTCCTTCCATTTTCAGTCGTGTTGATTTCTTCTCTTTTTTTCCCTTATTTTCTCTCTTCCATTTACTTTAGTTTTTATATACTCCTCTTTTTCCTGCTTCTTAAGATAGAAGCTTAGATCACTGATTTCACATATTTCTTTCTTCTAACGTAGCCATTTAAAGCTCTAAATTTCCTTCAGGATTGTTCTAGTTGCTGCTCATGATTTGTGATATGTCATATTTTTATTATTATCCACTTTGGCATATTTTCTGATTTCCTTTGTGATTTCTTCTTTGACCATGAGTTATTTAGAATTGTGTTGCTTAATTTCCAAAAATTTCAAGATTTTCTAGATATTGTTATTGGCTTCTACTTAAATTTTGTTGTAGTCAGGGATTTATTTTATGGTCAGCATGGGGTCTATTTTGGTGAATAATCTATGTGCTTTCTACACTAAAAAGAATGTATATCATCCTGTTGTAAGTTACAGTTTCATAAATATCAATGAGGTCAGGTAGATCAATAGTATTTTTCAGATTTTTCTACAGGATTTTTTGTTTATCAATTACTGAGAGAAAGGTATTAAAAATCTCAAACTATGATTGTGGGTTTATCTCTTGTTCCCCATCATTATGTTAACATTTGCTTCACATAGCTTGAAGTTTTGTACTCTATCTGCATATATTTTTAGGATTGTTATTTCTTCATGATTTATTGATCATTTTGTCATTAAGAAATATCTCCCTTTACTGTCAGTAATACACTTTGTCTTGAAGTCTACTCCGATATTAATATGACCACATTAGCCTTCTTATGCTTGGTGTTTGCATGGAGTGTTAGCCTCTAAGAGGGTCCCCAGTAATCTTCACCTCAAATATTCATCTCTTCTTTAATTGCTTTCCCTTGGGTGTCCATCGGATTTAGTGACTAGATGCTTACAAGTATAATCTAACAGAGTATTGGCATATCAATTCTGAGAGATTAGGTTACCAAAAGACCATGGCTTCCTTATTGGGTGTTCCCTCTCACTCGCTTGTCTGGAGGGAGTTGGAAGCAAATTTTCCCCCAGTCAAACCTTCAGGTGAGACTGAAGACATAGCCAACACTCTGCCTCATAAGGTACTCAGCTAATTGGTACCAAGATATCCGACCCACAGAAACTGTGAGATAAATGTTTGTCTTTTTAAATTGCTATGTTTTGGGGTAATTTATAATGCAGCAATAGATAACTAATAGACATGGTATGTCTTTTCCACCCTTTTATTTTCAATCTGTCTGTGTTTTTATACTTAAAATGTTTTTCTTGCCAGTAGTATGTAGTAGGCCCTGCTTTTCAACCCAGTGTGATGATTTCTGTCCTTTAGCTGGATTCTTTATTTCACTTACATTTAAGGTAATTACTGGTATTGTATGGTTGAGTCTCAGTCAAACATCCTGGTATGTATTTTTTATTTGTCCCATCTGTTTTGTTATTCATTTGTGCCTTTGTTCCTGCTTCTCCTTGGTGAATGGAATAATGCTTGGTATTCCAGTTAGTATAAATATGAACATTTTTAGTATTCCTTTTTATCTTCTATTATTGGCTTTTTTTCTGTTGACCTGTTTTGTGTTTTGTGTGAGTGTATGCGTGTGTGTGCATGTGTAATTTTTCCAGAAATTACAGTACATATTTTTTAATTTTTTATAAAACTTTTTAATGTTTGTTTATTTTTTTTTAAATTTTTTTTCAACGTTTATTTATTTTTGGGACAGAGAGAGACAGAGCATGAACCGGGGAGGGGCAGAGAGAGAGGGAGACACAGAATCGGAAACAGGCTCCAGGCTCTGAGCCATCAGCCCAGAGCCCGACGTGGGGCTCGAACTCCCGGACCGCGAGATCGTGACCTGGCTGAAGTCGGACACTTAACCGACTGCGCCACCCAGGCGCCCCTATGTTTGTTTATTTTTGAGACAGAGAGACAGAGCACAAGCAGCGGAGGGGCAGAGAGAGAGGGAGACACAGAATCGGAAGCAGGCTCCAGGCTCTGAGCTGTCATCACAGAGTCCCACACGGGGCTCGAACTCACTAACCAGTGAGATCATGACCTGAGCTGAAACTAGACGCTTAATCGACTGAGCCACCCAGGCGCCCCTATATTTTTAACATTTTACCTCACGAGCCATGTAAGACATTACCACAGTGTAATTCCTACATCCACTCTTGCTCCTGCACTAGTCCTAGATTTTACTTTATTTCTAGGATAATGCTATGATACTTTGTTACTATTTTTGCTTTAAAAAGTCAGTAGTGCTTTTATTTATTTTATTTTATTTTATTTTATTTTATTTTACTTTTTATTGTGGTTAAACACATACCATAAAATTTAGCATCTGAACTATTTTTTAAATGTTTATTTATTATTTTTGACAGAGAGAGAGAGAGAGAGAGAGAGAGGGAGAGACAGAGAGATAACACAGGCTTGTGAGCAGAGGAGAGGTAGAGAGAGAGGGAGACAGAGGATCCAAAGTGGGCCCTGCACTGACAACAGAGAGCCCTGTGCAGGGCTCAAACTCACGAACCACAAGATCATGACCTGAGCCAAAGTCGGATGCTTAGCTGACTAAGTCACCCAGGCACCCCTGAACTATTTTTAAGTAGACAGTTCAGTAGTTTAAGTATATGCACACTAGTCAGTAGTATTTTAAACAAACGTATAGAAAGTCTTTGATGTTTATCCACATATCTGTCTGCATAGCCTTCCTCATTTCTTTCTACAGATCTAGGCTTCTATCTGGCATCATTTCCCTTCACCTGAAGAACTTTTTTTTAGTATCTCTTAAAATGCAGGTCTTCTGGAAACAAATTCAGCTTCTTAAGGCCAGGTAAGAATCAGTAATTTTTTTTTGTTCCTCATTATATGAGGAATTTAACATTTTTTGATACCCAAAGTCCTTCTGGCATCTATCTCCCCAGTGTTTGTTGTTAAAATTGGCGATTTTAAATCCCAATATAGTAATTTAAAGCATTATTTTATTTTAAAAAAAATTTTTTTAATGTTTATTTTTGAGAGAGAGAAAGCGAGAGAGAGCAGGGGAGGGGCAGAGCGAGAGGGAGACACAGAATCCAAAGCAGGCTCCAGGCTCCGAGCTGTCAGCACAGAGCAATGTAGGGATTGAACCCATGAGCCATGAGATCATGACCTCCGCCAACGTCAGATGCTTAACCAACTGAGCCACCCAGGCACCCCTAAAGTCTTATTTTCATATTTCCTTCAAGGATCAATTTGGATATTTGCTATCAGTCTGTAATCATATTTGCAGTTATATGAACATTTAGTTTTATTTTATGTTCATTTAATGTGATTTTTCTAGTTTTTAAGTTTTTAATTCTGATGCATCTTTTAGTCTGTAGAATAGGTCTTCAAATAGTGTTTTCGAGAAGAACACGTAAGTGACATTTTCTAAGTCTGTGTGTGTCGGGAATATATTTGTGTAGCCTTTATAAGTGAACAACAACACAAAACTGTTTAATGTTGCTAAATATTTCCCTATTTTTTCCTGGCAAGAAGCTGAGAGAGACTACTTTCAAATGCCATTTTAATCCTAGAAACTCCTTACTTAGAATTTTATGCTAGCGATAGTCTTCAAACTAAAGATACATTCTTCAAAATAAATGTAATTTCCAACTTCTTTTTTTTTTTTTCTATCGACTTTGTGATTCCACAGAATGAACTGGTACTAACTAGAAAAAAAAAAAAAACAACTAACCCATAGCTCTGAGGATTTGGACAATATTTCCAAATTATTCAATAAATACGGAATTTCCCAGGATTTATAGAATTTCAGGGAAAGTTTATAAAAGAGTTTTCAGTCAGTCAGACAATACACCTTTCCGAAGTCCAAATCATATGTCAAGAAGGCTTTTAAAACTTTCTTCTCAATTTCCCTAGCTATCATAAGCCTTTCCATCTCATTCAGAAGTGAACCCTTAAAATCTAGCAGGATACTAAAAGCATTGCTTATCTCCTGCCAGAATCGTCAGCTCCTAACAATTGGCTCTTGAGAAAGTGTCCCTTCCCAGTCGCTGTTAGAGGAAGGAACTATATTTTTGGCAGGAAAATTCTGCATTCTTGCTCTTATCCTTGTGCCAGATCCTGTGGCTTCAACTATTTTGAGAATGATAGCGATCCCATTCAACGTATGTCTTTCTTGCATCTTCAAGTACCTCTATCAGCTCACAACCTATTTCCTTTGAGATTATTTCCTCTTTATCTGAAGCTATTTCTTGTGCTGAGTGCTTCCGAAGACAATTTGAGCTGTCTCCTGGTCCTCTGCCTTTGGAGTGTGACTCATACTTTTAGAATACCTCTGCTCTTTAAAACCTTCGGAAAAGTTGTAAGCCATCGGTACCAAATTCTGACTTCGCATTATTGACTCTTCGCAGGTCAGAGAGTCAAATGCTAAGGTAGAAATGACTACTCAAGCCTGTTTCACCTTAAAAGATCTTAAAAAAACGGCATGGATTAACCCCTGGCCCCTACAGCTTGGAGCACATTGCCTGCCTTGTGGTCCTCAGGCTAAGCAGTTTCCATAGTGCCTGGGAGCCTAGTAGGAATGCAGGCTCTCAGGCCTGGCTCCCTCCCTACAGAACCAGAATCTGCATTTTAATAAGATCTGCAGGGGGTTGTATGCATTTTACAGTTTGAGAAATACTGGCATCTATATTTTCATGTCTTGTAAAAGATTGATGTTCCTTCTCAGAATCGGCATCTCCACGGTCATGGTGATCGTTTCAGCGATCCCTAGGAAAAGTTTCTCCCTTTTAAAAGCATCCCTTTCTCTTAGATGTTCTCCCTGCATTCTTCCCCTGGGAAAATGAACAGGGAAGACTGAGGAAATGTCACCTGGCCATTTCCTTCAAACTGTAAACATTTATACTCATGTGTCTGAAAGTGCCCAAAATAGAGCTACAGTCTTCCCAGGTTTGCTCCGCTTCTGCATGCTTCCCGCCCTGGGTGTTGCCATCATATAATTAATTAAAGAAGCCAGGAGCCTGGAAGCCATTCTTGCCTTCTTCCTCTCAGTCATGGTCTATGATCAGCACCAAGTTCTGTCCATTTTGTTTTTTTCAGTAGGTCTCACGCCCAGTGCGGGGCCCAGCAAGGCTTGAACTCAGACCCTGAGATTAAGACCTGAGTTGAGGTCAAGATTTGGACGCTCAACCGACTGAGCCACCCCAGTGCCCCAAATTCTGTCCATTTTACTTCTGAGTTTCTCTCAAACGAGTGTATATTTTCCAATATTTTCTCTCCAGGCTATTTTCCTGGTCCAAGACACCATCCTCTCCTTCCTAAGTGGCCTTCCACCTCCACTCTCGTCCCAAAGCGATCACCTTCAAATGTAGATCTGGTGGCACAATTTCGTAACTTCCCACAGCTTTTAGGGTAAAAAGCAAAGTTCTTAACCTGGTCCCCAAAACCTCGTCTTGTCTGGCACCTGCTAAACCCCGTTGCCTCACTTCCTACCACGCTGTGCTTTGTTTTCTGAGGCCAGCCTCATCAGCCTTCTTTCCATATTTCCTCCCACCATCTGGCCTTTGCACATGCTGTTGCCCCTGGCTGGAACATCTCCCCTTTCCTACTCCCCTTGGCCTGGTGAAGTCTTATTTATTTACCTCCTGCACCTCTGCTTACCTGACTCCATTTTGGAGGAGATCTCCTTGATACTCCAGACCAAGTCAAGCTCCCAACATTCCTCTGTCGGCCCTCCGCTTCCTAGTATTAATTTGTCATTTTTGTGGATAAGCATTGAATAAGTTCTTTCTCCCCACCGCCCCTCTGCCCCAGCCTGGGATCCCCAACAGGATAGGATCCATTTCTCATTTGTTCTATCTTGGGTCCCCATCGCCCGCCCCTTTCCTGTCACATCAAAGAGGTTATAAAAAACAAAAAAGTCAAACAAATGACTGCATGTATTTTGTTTTCCAGCCTCTCCCTCCTGATATGTCTGTCTTTCACCTGAGTCAGCGATTGCCTGTACCAGAGGCTTACCAATGATTATTCCTGGCTCACACAATTCTTATATTGATATCCAAGTGTGTGAAGCTTTTTATATCCTTTATACATTCTGCTGGTTCTCCCTCAGGAGGGCCTGCTGGAACCTCTGGGTATGGGGCTTGGGGGAGGCGGTGAGTGTCATCGAAAGATCTCATCCCGGGGCTTTGGTCCGCCACCTGCCTTGCAGAGATGGGGCAGGAGGAACCTCTGTAAACCTCGAGGTAATTTCTTGGAGTGCAGGAATACATTCTCACAAAGCGCTCTTCCCAGGAGTCCTACTCTTTATCCCCTCTCTCCCTAGCTTCTGTGGATCGCATATTTACAGAAGAAACAGCTGCCCTTTTTTGCATAGTGATTCATTTGAAAGGGTAGATCTTTGGAACTACAGAAATGGCCACACTGCTGTTAGCTCCCTGTAGAACTGCCTAACACTTTTCTGGTGTGTGTTTATTCCTTACCCCTGGAGCTGGACGTGAAGCTGAGTGGTAATTGCCTGTGTCTCCAGGCGAGTCCATTTCCCTGGTGCCGAGAAGCCCTGAGATGTAATCTGTACACGGCCATCTTGGCAGCCAAGTTCACTGTGTTTGCTCGATGCCCAAAGACGAGCAGGTCTCCACAACAGTGGGCGTTTCCAGCCAACTTGCCTCTCAAATTGGCACATTCTCCATGAGCTTTCTAGACTTCACAGTGTATCTTCCAGTTTGGGAACAATTTCCATCGTAAATTGACTGGCAGTTACT
Organism: Prionailurus bengalensis; assembly: GCF_016509475.1. Classification (NCBI taxonomy): domain Eukaryota; kingdom Metazoa; phylum Chordata; class Mammalia; order Carnivora; family Felidae; genus Prionailurus; species Prionailurus bengalensis. The sequence goes on from NC_057346.1 coordinate 12,256,709, forward strand.
CATTCTGTGGTAACTTGTATCTTTCAAATAGCTTCATAGACAACAGGGCCCAGAGGTCCACCTGCTTCTGACATAATCACGTAAACACACATGCCCGTGGTGTTCTGAATATGAAGGATCATCTCTAAACACATTCAAACCTGCCACATTGCCACTTCTTCAGCTTTTTGTATACACCCAGGCTATCCATATGTGCAGATAGGTTTGAATGTTTCTCTTCTAGATTCATTTTACCTAGTCAAATCTGTGTTTCACACAGACTTCCATAAGGTTGAATTGTTATCTTTTCTTCTTAAAAAGTTCGGCCACACCACCCCCGTTCTATCAGGCTGAATGGCAGCTTTGTAATGGATTTCCCTGCTTTTAGAATGACTGACCTTCCCCGTTTGCCTGGACTGAGAAGGGTTCCCAGGACATGGGATCTTCAGTGGGAAAACAGGGAAAGTCCAGACCAACCGGGACAAACTGGTTACCCTACTACCATTTCTACCCTTGATAGGGGAGTAGGTAGACCCAACCAGAGGTAATTATTCCCTGTGTAGACCAGCTTATTGTCTGGCAGGACTTCCCTCAAACCAATACCTTGCTATGTTACTTCTCTCTCTCTCTTTAGCATAACAGCTTTTCTGAGATAAAAGTGGCATAAGACCCACCCATCTAAAGTATGATAGTTCTTAGTATCTTCACGTAGTTGTGCAATCTTTACGCCAGTTTTAGAACATTGTCATCACTCCCCAAACAAACCCTGTACCTACTGGCAGTCATTCTCACGTCTTGGATCCTCTCAATTGCTGGAAACCACTGGTCCGCTTTTGGTCTCTAGAGCTTTGCCTTTTCTGGACATTTCATGTAAATGGAATCACACAATAGGTGGCCTTTTGTGTCTGGTTTCTTTCACTTAGTGTAATGTTTTCAAGGTTCTCCCACGTTGTAGCATGAATCAGCACTTCATTCCTTTTTACGATTGAGTATTATTCTACTGCGTGGGTATGCCACAATTAATCCCTTCGTAAGTTGATGGGCTTTTAGGTTGTCTCCATCTTTTGGCTGTTACAAACAAAGTGATGATGAAAAACCTTCACAAAATAATACTATATTGAATTACTACTATCAGGGATTTTGTTTTCTGGTTTATTCTCCATTATTTTTTCAAATGTTTGCTGATAGATTTTAATTTTTTAAATTTTATTTATTTTTGAGAGACAGAGCATGAGCGGGGGAGGGGCAGAGAGAGAGGGAGACACAGAATCCAAAGCAGGCCCCAGGCTCTGAGCTGTCAGCACAGAGCCGATGCGGGGCTCGAACTCATGAGCCAGGAGATTATGATGTGAGCCAAAGTCAGATGCTTAGCCAACTGATCCACCCAGGTGCCCCGTATTTATTGATTAACTTTATGATACGTGAATGAATGACAAATTGCAGTTTGAAAAATATTGGTGTAATTGACTTCATCTGGCCCCAACTCCCATTTTCAGTCATTAATTTTACATTTGTTTTTTTAAAACCTCTGTGATGTGGCAGGAAAGAGGCAGGCAATGGGGATCCAAGATGGAACGAATGAGAAGCGGATCCTATCCTCTTGGGGATTCCAGTACAGGGCGGAAGGGGGTGGGGAGAAAGAATTAATCCAATGATCATCCACAACGCTCTGTGTTCATCTTTTGAGGAACTTCCAGAACTTTCTCCAAAGGAGCTGGACCATTTTGCATTCTCACCAGCTGTGTGTGGAGGTTCCTGTTTCCCCACATCCTTGTCAGCACTTGTTATCTTCTGGTTTTTTTAGTACAGCTGTCTTAGTGGATGGGAAGTGCTATCTCATGGTTTGATGTGCGTTTTTCTGATGGCCAAAAATGTTGAGAATTTTTTTCATAGGCTTATTGCTAAACTTAGGAAAATTATGACATACAGGATGTCTATAAATAGCTGAGTATATGCATGGGGCTTAGGATTTTAACTAAATATTTAAATAGGAGGTCCACAACCAATTGATATTATCTCAGATCTTTCCATGTGGAGGTAAATCTCCAAGTTTAATTTGAACCACTGACTTCCTTGTGACCCGAAGTGGTCCCGAAGTACGTCCCCCTCTCACCTGCTCTGATGTTGGGCCTTCCTCTGTGGTCTCCGTCAAGAAGAGGCTGTCTTCTCCTGCAGCAAATGGACTGTGTGTTTCCTGAATGTAAGGCTAGATTTGCACCCCTGGGGCTCTGTTGATTAATTTCCTCAAAGCACTAGATACCCACTCATCGCTCCTATTATTTGGGCTCTGTGGCCTTCTGGGCACTTTAAACGCTCATTCTTGCTTTTCTTTTACCCCTCTGATTTTCTGCTACTTCTTTCTCCTTTTCTTTTTTCTCCAGTTTCTCCTGTGCACTCTACATGTTTATTTAATTTGGATCCTCTGTCCGCCTCTTCCTTCATGCCTCCCCTAACAAATTCCGAAAGGATCCCAGACACTCTATTTCATCTCCAGCTCTCACCTTCTCTGCCTCTTTCGTGAACTAGTTTTCTCTCCGGAAACCCCACTGATTTTGCAGAAAAGGAAAGTATTCTGAGCAAAGCTACCAAGAAAATGAGCCCCTTCATAAAACACACTCTCTGCATTATGTTTTGTGGCTGGAGAATGGCAACCAGAGGTTCTTTTCTTTCTAGAGGGGCCCTGGCCGCTGTTGTTTGGTGCTTATCAACAGTTTCTCTAAATGTCTGTGGATGACCCCACGCCCCAGCCTGATCAGCAGCTACGCAGAAATACCGTTTCCACATTTTAAAGCCATTATTACCTGATATGTATCGGTCGAATGACCACCATGTTGCAGTTTGGCAGAAGAGGCCAGTGTAATAATGAATACACAAACAGATAAATAAGTAATAATAATAATAATAATAATAATAACAATAACAGTAATAAATGAGCCAGGCACTATCCTAAGCAGTGGAGGAAGAATAATTTCTTGGAGACAGTCCATGGTCGAAGCGGGCAGCTAGGTACTTCTGTTATCATTTCCATATTATTACTCACGTTATAAAGAGATTTAATCCAGCACAGGGTAACGTAGTCACATTAATATGCCAAAACATCCTTCATTTTTCTTCTTCCTCCATTTTCCCATCAGGGATGGCCCCAAGGATATAACATTTGGGACAATACTGCCATTTTCAGCCCTGATTGCAGAGATCCGGGGTTATCATGAGTATAGGGTAGCAAGTGGTATCTGTTGGTTTGTGTATTTCAGAATCAAGGAGCTGGAGAAGGAGGAGAAGTTGAGGCGTGTGGTCACACAGGTGCTCAAGTGCGACGTGACCCAGAGCCGGCCACTGGGCAGCGTCCCCCTGCCCCTAGCCGACTGCCTGCTCAGCACGCTGTGCCTGGATGCCGCCTGCCCAGACCTCCCTGCCTACTGCACAGCCCTCCGGAACCTCAGCAGTCTGCTAAAGCCGGGGGGCTTCCTGGTGGTGGTGGATGCCCTGAAGAGCAGCTACTACATGATCGGCGAGCAGAAGTTCTCCAGCCTCTGCCTGGGCCGGGAGGCAATAGAAGCTGCCGTGAGAGAGGCTGGCTTCTCAGTTGAGCAGTTTGAGGTGATCTCTCGAAGGTATTCTTCCACCATGTGCGACAACGAAGGGCTTTTCTCTCTGGTGGGGCGGAAGCTGAGCAAATCTGTATGACTCCCGTGATTGAAAATAAAGCAGTTAACTTCTTGGTTCTAACTGCCTGGTCACTGTGCTGAGCTGAATCTAACGGCAGGGGCTCTCCGGCTCATGTAGGATGGGATGGGCACAGTCAGTCAGTGGAGGAACAACTGGTTGACCACCTACTCCGTGCTTCCTTTGTGTGTCCGAAGACGAGCAACCAGCACACCCAGTCTTCACTGCCCATGATTAGAAAAGAAGACCTCATTTTCCTTAAGCATCCTAGTCATGGCGGCCCACACTCAACACACGCCAACAGAGCAGTGTCTGCGGTGATTGGCTTTCTTTCCTAGGGCTCCACTGCTTTCTTCTCTCTCAGGAACATGCTTCTCCTGTTCCTCGACAGCCACCTTCTCTGGGGACCCCGTCCTCTGCTGGGGTCCACTGGTGCCACCACCGCCTCTGGGGTCAGAGAACAGCCATCCCTTTTGCTCCTGGGTTCCCCCATATAAGGCAGGCCCTTCTCACGCTTCCTTTAAGACACTAGGCCAAGGCTGTGACTTCTACCTGAAGGCAAGTTTAGGAGTTAGCACGAGAGATAACAGGTACTGTCTTATAACTGCTATAAGAAACAGGTATCTTCAGAGCTCACATCCTTACAGGGTTCTGGAAGGTAGCCTGTTGGCATAACTCTTGGGCAGGCACCTACTTGGAGTTAGGCTTACCTGCCTACGGTGTATCTACCTCCTTTGGTTCCTAGGCCCCATCCCTTCACCCCGGTGCTCTAAAACAGAGGGAGACAAACTATGGCCCATGAGCCAAACCCAGCCTGCTGCCTGTCTTGTGAGGTTTTATTGGAACACAGCCAGGCCTGTTCATTTATGTCTTGTCTATGGTTGTTTTCATGCTATAATGGCAAAGTTGAGTAATTGTGACAGCAACCAGAGGTGTGGCCTGCAAAGCCTAAAATGTCTGGTATCTGGATATTTACAGAGGAGGTTTGCCTACCCCTTTCCTAGAGAGAGGAGTGTCCTCCCTCGAGCCTGAGACCCATCTCTCCGGTCTGTTTCTCATCCCTAGATTTCCCTCTTCCCAGGAATGCTGACAGCGGACCTCGCTGCTTCCCACAAACGAGAGTCCTTCCCTCCCATCCCCCCACCTGCACTGACAATCAGTCCGAGCACGAGAGCCAATTATCAGCACGTGTTTGTTCATTTGGTTGTGTAGGCCGATCATGTCACAACACAGTATCAGTCCATTTTGGGGATGTTTACAATTGTTCAATCTCATAGGACATTCACATTTGCAATTTCTAGAGATTCCATCCTGAAGGGCACGAACAGGCCAACCCAGGCTGCATGGAGGAAGCCAAGTCCATCCCTGTTCCTGTAAGCAGGTGGGATGACCAGGCCTGTGCCTCCTTTCTGCAAGAACGCACTTAACTCCCCAGGAGCCACCAGGGCCCCAAAGAAGCAACGAAGTTTGTGGAGACTGGGGCCCTGTCCATCCCAAGTGCCATGTACCTCCCTAGCCTGGAACAAAGGTCACAGCTTCTGAAACTTTAGGCATTTGGGTCACCTCCCCAAAGGACCAGTCCTTACTCACATTTGCATAACTGGATTGCCTGGTTTAAATGGATGCTGTGTGATCTCTTTTAAAAGCAAGCTTTCAAATAATAGGGCTTTTATCTATGAGAATTTGGGTAAAGGGGGAAATCTGAGACCACACTGGCAACAGTTTTATAAAGCACAGCCCCTTAGTGGACAATCTTCTCTGATTTTTACCTCGAAGGTTACATTTATTACATGGTATTTTAACTTTATTTTTCTGTTTCCCCACTGCACTGTGAGACTCGGTTTACATTTAGATTGGCCAGACATGGTCTAGACCCCAGGGACAGAGCAGTGAGTGGTGGATGTAAAAACTCCGTTCTTGGGAATTTATGTTTTAAAGCTCTTTAAAACACTGTTTATTTATTTTTGAGAGAGAGAGACAGAGACAGAGACAGAGACAGAGTGCGAGCAAGGGAGGGGCAGAGAGAGAGGGAGACACAGAATCTGAAGCAGGTTCCAGGCTCTGAGCTGTCAGCACGGAGCCCGGCGTGGGGTTCCAACTTGCGAACCAGAGATCATGACCTGAGCCATAGCTAGACGCTTAACTGACTGAGCCACCCAGGCGCCCCAGGGAGTTTGTGTGTTAGAAGAGAAAGTGGGGGATAAGGAAAGAAATCAATAAATAAGATACTTCCTGATTGCAATAGAGCTATGAAGGACATAGTACAGTGGAATGGAATGGAGACTGTGTAAGTGACAGAATAGCTGACTAAAAATGGTCCAAACAGTAGGGGTTTTTTGGTATCACTAATAAGAAATTCACATCTATCTTTCCACTTGCCTTTGCCTGTGAGTAGGGTTTTCACGTGAGGAGATCTTTCTCAGAAGCCCCCAGCAGGTTTCTGACAGCTTATTGACCCAGATGAGTAACACGTCCACCTCTAGACCAATCACAGACAGAAAGAGAACAAACATAGGCACATGCTTGGTGATTTGCTAAGCGAATTCTTAGGTGACAGCAAGCAAGCAAGCAAGAAAACCCACCGGATTTGATGAATGAGCCAACATCTCTGGCATCGAAGCAATCCTTTTTTCTTTCTTTCAACTACAAAGATCATCCTGTTTTCAGATTCTGGTTCTGCCAGCAAGTAGCTGTTTCTCCTTGGGCAAGTGACATAACCTCTCTGTGCTTTGGTTTCCTCAGCTGTAAACTGAGATTCAAGTAGAATTTCTTGTCGTGAGAAAAAAAATGGAATTGCTACATATAACGGACCTAGAATAATGCTTAGCAGTTGGTAAACACATCATATTTATTGTTAGTGATAATCATACGCTTCATCTTTTTTAAGTTTGTTTGTTTATATTTTAAGTTCATTTTATTCATTTTGAGAGATCGAGAGAGGGCACAAGCAGGGGCAGAGAGAGAAGGAGAGAGAGAATCCCAAGCAGGCTCTGCCCTGTCAGCTCAGAGTCCAATGCTGGGTTCAAACATGCACACCGAGAGATCATGACCTGAGCTGAAACCAAGAGTTAGACACCTAACTGACTGAGCCACCCAGGCCTCCCTATTTATTTATTTTTGAGAGAGAGAGAGAGAGAGAGAGAGAGAATCTTAAGCAGGCTCCACGCTCAGTACAGAGCCCAACACGGGGCTCTATCCCATGACGGTGGGGCCATGACCTGAGCCAAAATCAAGAGACGGATGCCCAGGGTCGCCTGGGTGGTTTAGTCCCTTAAGCGTCCAACTTCGGCTCAGGTCATGGTCTCGCGGTCAGTGGGTTGGAGCCCCGCCTCGGGCTCTGTGCTGACAGTTCAGAGCCTGGAGCCTGTTTCAGATTTGGTGTCTCCCTCTGTCTCTCTCTCTGCCCCTCCCCTGCTTGCACTGTCTCTCTCTCTCTCTCTCAAAAATAAATAAACATTAAAAGAAAAAAAAGAGTTGGATGCCCAATTGACTGAGCCACTCGGGTGCCCCAATTGTAGTCTTCATCTTTCAAACTACTTGTCAAAACTACAGAGCAAAGTTGTCCTGAATCACTACGTAGAAGAGAGAATTGAAATCGTCCTGGGCTGCAGGCACGCAGGCTCTTTTCCGGCACCGCCTGCCAGAGGAGCTTTGATAATAGTTTCTGTGTCACTTGCCAATTCCTTTCTCATTGAAGCCATACATTTACTTACTATTGATTTAGAACCAGGCAGTGGGAATGCAGATGGAACCCCCAGTGTCAGCCGGCTCACGGCAATAACACCCCAAGTGCTTCCACACACTCCCCAGCCTGCAACAGTGGTCCACACCAGAATCCGCCCCGGGCAGCCTCTCCTGCTTGGGCTCTGCTGCTGCTGGTGCACATCCCTGGCCTCTGAACGCTGGGGAAGGGATGACATCGTCTGTTTGGAAAAGGAAGCTGCCCTTTGGGTGTCTCAGAGCCAGGCTGGTTTCCTCGCACAGACATAGGGGACACTTTCCGTCTATACCAGAGGTGGGCAAACTTGGCCTGCAAAGGGCCAAATAGTACATCCTCGATCTACAAATAGTACATGCGATCGTGGTCTCAATCCCAACTACCCAGATCTATAGTTGTAGCAAAAGCAGGCATGGCCAATATGCAAACTAATGGGCATGGGTGTGTTCCAATAAATCATGATTTATAAAAACAGGTGGATGGGTGGATTTGGCCCGAAGGTTGTAGTTTACTCATTCCTGATCTAGAACCCCGAAGTAGCCTGGTTTGTGCCCAAAGTTTTATAACGTTCTAGTAGGTTCTTTTTTTTTCTTTTTTTCTTTTTAATTTTTTTTTAATGTTTACTTATTTTTGAGACAGAGAGAGACAGAGCATGAACGGGGGAAGGGCAGAGAGAGAGGGAAACACAGAATCGGAAGCAGGCTCCAGGCTCTGAGCCATCAGCCCAGAGCCTCACTGGGGGCTCGAACTCACGGACGGTGAGATCGTGACCTGAGCTGAAGTCGGACGCTTAACCGACTGAGCCACCCAGGCGCCCCACTTTTTTTTTCTTAATGTTTATTTATTTTTGAGAGGGAGACAGAGCGTGAGTGGGGGAGGGACAGAGAGCGAGAGACACACAGAAAGTGAAGCAGGCTCCAGGCTCTGAGCTGTCAGCACATAGCCCGATGCGGGGCTTGAACCCATGAACCGTGAGATCATGACCTGAGCTGAAGTCGGATGCTTAACCGACTGGGCCACCCAGGGGTCCCCACATTCTAGTAGTTTCTAACACTCAGTCCTACTAATAGGAGCTCAAACCCAGGCCAAGGGGCTGAAAAGGGAATTGGAAGAACATTGTTTTCTCCCTATTTGGCCCGTGCTCATTACTCTCTTCCCTGTGGCATCCCTGGGTCAGAACCCCTCTCTCCTCCCCTCCTATCTGAAGCCATCCTGTAGCTGCAAACAGAAACCTGGAGTTGGGGCCAGATGAACTCAATTATACCAAAATTTTTCAAGCTGCAGATTGTCATTCATTTGTGTGTCATAAAATGAATCAATGAACATTTGAAAAAATAATAAAGAATAAACCAGAAAACAAAATCTCAGATAGTAGCAATTCAGTATAGTATGATTTTGTGAAGTTTCTTGGAGTTTGTAGAGCAATCACGTATGTACATATAACCATAAGTATTTGTTACTGGATTAGGGTATTTGTTACTGTAGGTTGTGATCAGAAAAGTTTGGAAGCTCCTGGGACTCCTCTCTGGAGGCCAACACTTGTGTTCCATACAGAGAGATGGAACATACGACCTCTGTTCTTATAGAAATGTGAGTCACGGGGGAAATTGAGGTGAAACGGTGAAAATCATTGCGGTAGGAGCTCTGAGATGAGTAAGCACAGGGTGCTTTGGACGGGGGATGTCAGGAAAGGTGGCATTTGCTCTGGGTCTTGCCGGCCGAACAGGGGTGTGTTTGGCAGACAGAAAGCGAAAGGCAAGCTGAGGAACACTGCGTACGAAGCCATGAAATGACTCCCTGCTATCACGATCCTCATAGGTTTGTTCTCCAAGTGAAGTCAGGACCTAAGCAAACATTTGGCTCCTGGGTTTTGTTTGCTTTCCCTGAAATCAAACAGACCAACCAAGTCAGTAACAAACACTGAGTTGGGGTCACTCTGGTGCTAACTTATAAATCTCTTTGACCACTGACCCAGCACAAGTGTTTTCGGTCCACTTTCTGGGAAGCGTTCAACAGTCTCCCCCTGAGCCAACTTTTATGATGCAGGAAGACGCAAGTCTGTGTGTAATGTCCTGGTCAATGACCGGGGAAGAGAAAGCTATTAAAAAGGTTGTTCACCCATTTGGTGTCATGAAGCCTGACCAGCCCAGCCTTTGTAATTCCCATCATCTGGCTGTCAGACTAATAAAGGAGGTGCCCATGATATGACTTACAAGGCTGATCTTTAAAAAAAAAAATTTGTTTTAACGTTTATTTATTTTTGAGACAGGGAGAGACAGCATGAACGGGGGGAGGGTCAGAGAGAGAGGGAGACACAGAATCCGAAGCAGGCTCCAGGCTCTGAGCTCTCAGCACAGAGCCTGACATGGGGCTCGAACTCACGGACCGCGAGATCGTGACCTGAGCTGAAGTCGGATGCTTAACCGACTGAGCCACCCAGGCACCCCCAGGGCTGATATTTAAAAGCTGTGACTGTCCCGTCTAATTTTAGCCTCAGCCACACGGAGAATACAGGGGACCATTACATCTTATGGAACTTAGGCAGAGGTGGAACAGCTCAGAGCTGGGACACAGAGAACCTGTGTGAATCTTAGCTTATCACTTGATTGCTATGAAAGCATCATTCCACCTTTCTTGGGCTCAGGGCCCTTCTGTAAAATAGGGGTGATAATCATTTCTCAGGGCTATTGAGAGCAAATGAGATACCTGCGAAGGCATTTTGTAATCTGTTAAGGGATATATAGCTACCAGATTAACTTTGATAACTGTTAACTTTTGGACTCACAGGTTAACTTTTCCCTGCTAGGAAAGCTGCTGAGCCACATGTTGCTAAGTTCATTAAGATTCCCTTCATGGAATCAGTAAGGATGGCCTTCAAAGGCTCTTTAAAAAGCTCTTCAAAAGCTCTTCATCACGTCATAGAGAGGCTCCAGCTATGACTGGGGAAACCTGTCTCGAGCATGCATCGTATCGAAGTCAGCACCACGGGCACCTCGAATCCAGAGCCTTGTTCATAGCTGTTCCTTCATTCAGTAGACATTCATCGTGTCCCTGTTATGTCCCATGCATTGGATTTGGGTGCCGTGGATGTTATGCTGAAGGTCACACAGACTCTGGTATCATGGGACTTGGACACCAGAAAGTAACCCACTCTCACAGAACCTTAGGATAAGTGCTAGATATTCCGGGTCTTTAAGGAAGTCTGTCACAAAGAAAAACAGCACCGTGAGCAAAATCACTGAAGCTTTCTACTTGACGTTTTCCAGTGGGAGCAGTGAGTTGGTTTTCCGGAACCTCTCCACCATTGTCTCTTCTCTCTTGCTAGGCAAGTTTTGCCCTGAATGGAGATGTTTCCTGGGCTGTATGGCCGCCAGCAGAGGGCGCACGTGGCTCTTTTTGGAGACCCTCATTTCTGAATTTGCAAGGAATTTAAATTGAGTTAAACCTTCCAAAACAGGAAACCTCTCCACAGTTATTTCCTTTTGTGTGCTCCACTTATGAGGCTGCCAGGGAAAGGGGAAGGGAAAAGTCAACCTATTTTTCTTTAACAAAAAAATATGTATAATTATTTTTATAGATACATACATGTAAAACTTTCCTTTTTAGGCCTATACACAACATACAAATTTTAATAAAACCATACAGAGGCTTTGGGCGAGATTAGCATAAGAAATGTTAAATATTAGATTATGCAGTTAACTCACCATCACCTTCTATTTCCTGTTTATTAAAAAAAAGGAAAAACAAGTTTTTTGTGCTTTTTCAAAACCCAACTTTTTTTTTAATTTTAATATTTAAAAGTGAAGAAATCTTTCTATAATTGCTGGCCAAACCGCAATACTTAAAACTTTAATTTTTAGGTGAGTAGTGTCTGATGAATTCAGGGGACCAGTTAGAGTTGAATTTCAAACCCTCCCCAAATAATTGGGAGTTAATATTGCCTTTGTTCCGACCTCAGGAAATAGTTTCTTCCCTGGTTGGTTATTATAGAGGTCTTTCTCTATTTAGAGAAAAGCTCCCCACCCCGCAAAAAGCATTATTGCTTCTATCTGGCCTAGGGCTTGGGAGAGGGCTGCTGGGTGGTTAAAAAGCTGCCTAGGGGCTGCGGGGAGAGGCTCTGGCAGAAGCCCCCACGCCAGGGGGTGCAGAAGGGTCCCTCAAAAGCCGTGGGCTCCGGAGGCTGCTAGGGGGCAGGAGGGTGAGTCCCTGGAAGAGGCGCTGCGCAGCCCGGCCCCCGGAGCTCAGGCAGGTGCACCCCATCTTCTTGATGAGGTTCACCTGCTCCTCTAGGACTCGGTCCTCCGGCAAGACCCCGAGTGTGTGTGGGCGGGGCCCAGGGCTTGCAGATCTAGAAGGGCCTGCTTCAGGGTTTTCTCCTGGGCAGGGTGGGGGAGGCTTCCACTGAGCTCAGGGTTTTGCCCTGTCAGTCTTGGGAGGCTTCTGCTCGTCCTGGAAGAGGGCACAGCCGCGGTGCGGGGTTGGCATCGAGGGGCTCTCAGTGCCTTGGCGCTGGTCCTCTGCCCCCTGGCGGAGGAAATGCCACATCGTCGCGGTGCGAATAGAAGCCCAGAGAGAGGTAGGGAAGGAGGCCCGCAAGATGCAGGCTGGCCAGGCAGCTGGCCACGGCCTCCTCGTGGGTGGAATCGTTCTGCAAATCTGGGAGCTCGTGGCTGGTCGGCAATAGGGGCGAAGCTCAAAAGCCGGTGTTGGCTGGTCCCAGAGGCAGGGGGCGTGAAGGTGGCGGAGAAGGCTGCTACTATGGAGGAGGTTGCAGGGTGATCGGGGGCTGGAAGAAGGCGCCTCCCTGGGTGTGTTCCATCCAAACACTGTTGCAGCAAGACTCACATACAGGGGACCTCTGGGCGCAGTGACCAGAGAAGAGTTTTCAAACATTTAAAAAAGGAGAGGAGATGGGAACTGTCAAAGGTAAGATTTCTGTTCAGAAAGATCAATGGTACTGGGACCAACTCACTTTGAAGCTGAAGGCAGGGTGACTGGTATTTTCCTTAAGAGCAGGGACAGTGAGTGCCCATGCACCATAAGAAGATGTTTCCAGGAGGAGGGTATTTCTGTCTCCTTCTCGTGGCCCTATAATATTAGTTAAATGCCATGGAAATTCCACTCACTTGATGGGACCCTGACCCTCATGGAATTTGTAATCTTCCTTGTGAGTTCAGGTTTACAAAAGTGAAAGTCAAAACGTCCTATTTTAGGGGGGACAAAATTAAGACGGTGACCAGGGGCAAGGAACTTCCTCTTCCCGTGCCGGTGTCTCTGCTGTAAAGTGAGAGGCTGAATTAAGTAGCTGTGAGGTCCAGCATTGGATGATTCCTGGATCAGAGAATAATACTTATTAAAATAGAGTTCTAACACAGTGCCACCTACATTTATCTCATTCTTCAAGGCTCAAGGGAAGTTGGCTCAAAACTCTGTCCTTCACACTATCCATGATTCCTCCAGGGGGGGCTTGGGGGGCGGTGACTTAGGTTTCTTCAGGTGACCCCTGAGTCTGTGTTCCTGCTGGCACTGAGTTCCAGTTTGCGAATCGTCTTACTTTGAGCATGTGCTGATCTTTCTCTGTGCCACGTGATGCTCTGACCACACTCCTGATCCCTTCATTCTCTGGAATCCCATGGCACTTAACATATATGAATAACAGACTTTGCTGAGGCTTGGAGGCAATGGAAGGAGTTCACGTGGTGGGATGGTGGCAACTTAAAACACGGGCACCCTTGCCTTTAACCTTATGGGGACTTTCTCAGTGACTCACTTTCTCTAGCTGCCTCTCATCAGGTGGTTTTGCTGTCCCTTCTCTGGTCTCCAGTCCCCTCCTCCCTGGCTTCTTGCCTCCCCTTCCAAATATCTATACCCAGCTCATTTCACTTGGCTGCTTCAGGTCTAGACCTCACCCCTGTGGCTTCACTTCCTTCACAACTTCAGGGTGTTTTCCTTAAAAGAAACTTCAGTGCCCATATTTAGAATTGGAAAATTTGCCCTCTTGGCTTCATCAGGGGCTGGTTCTGTGAGCTTCCTAGCCCCCAAAGCAAAGAGGGAAAACGTCAGTTACAAGGTTCACTGTGCTTGTCACTTGAAAACAAGCAAGCTGTTGTTCAGCATAAGGACAACATTTTCTGGCCTGAAAACTCTCCCACTGTTCATGATAATGGGACAATAATGTATATGTCACCCGATGTGGGAAACAAAAGCAGAAAGAAATGTAGATAAAATTAAATTTCCTTATAATCTGAAGCCTGTTGACATATACTTCAGACAGGCCAAGAATGACATTCTCCCAGAAACTCCCAACTGTCTTAATGCTTTTCTAGAGGGAAAAAGAACCTTAGCTGTACAATAGCTAGGCCTCCAGGATCCTAGGAGTCTTCTTTCGCATATGAAAATCTTTTGGGAAAATTCCCCTTATCCTTTCTTCCTCCAACTCCCAAGTTTACAACCAGTCACTCCTCACAATCCCAGTCCAGCTCACAGGTCCTGTCCCTGTGCTTTAATAAAACCACATTTTTGCACCAAAGATGTCTCAGGAATTCTTTCTTGGCTGTCAGATCTGAACCCCAGCACTCCAAACGACATCAACTCTCACCCCCCTGCCTCTATTGTGGTGCACTCTGTGAGAAGTAAGGGAGATTATTCATTTTCAGAAATACCAAGTAAAAAGCAGAGCTGTCTACTTTAACAGTAGGTTTACAATCTTTTGGAAATGCATACAAACTCCCCCCCTCCCCCAGTGGAGTCCCAAACTCTTAGACACTTCACTTCCTGGTTCTGCCTCCCCTCTCTATTTGCCGACTTAGTTTTGCAGGCTTTGCAACCAGCATGTGCCAAAGAATAAAGGGAGGGGGGACTTAAAGTCTCTGTATCACCTCAGGGAATGTACATGTGTTGCAATCAGACTGCTTTTTGCCTTACATGGGCATAGGTGACTTTTGGTAAGGCTGTAACTTCTGTAGTACTCAGCCAATGAGGAACCAGGGGAGGGACTTACCACTGTAGTGCTCAGCCAATGAGCAACCAGGGGAGGGACTTGCACACTAGGAGATAAATTGTCTGCTGAAACTGCCCAGAGCGTGCCTCTCCATCAGACACTGGCTCTTGTAAGAACGTTGATTAAAGCCTTGCTTCACTGTGCTCGGAGTCTCTGTGTCCCTCCATTGACTGGATTGATGGACTTATTTCTAACAAATTGCAACTTCACTTTTTCCAAATTTAAACCCCTAGAAGGCTATTATTAATTCCTGTACCCCAGAAAGTATTTATTGAGTGCCAGGGACAGTTCTAAGTGCTGGATAGAGAGGAACATAGGTCAGACCTGGTGCCTGACCTCCCAAAGCTTACAGTCAAGTGGGCATGGGCAACTGGGGAGTCAGCTTTAATATGTCATGTGGTATAGATAGGAAAGCAGAAGAGAATCTAGAGAAGTCTTGAAAGGTTGGCAAGGGCTTCCTGGAGGAGGTTATGTGTAAGATGAGGCTTAAAGGGGAAATAAGATTTATCTGAGCAGAGGGGAGGGAAACAAGTTCCTGGCAGAGAGAAGAGCAGCACAAAATGCCTGGAGATGAGAGGGATACTGCACAGGGTGAGTGACTGTAGTTAACTCTGCAGCGCCCCACCCAGACCCCTCAAGACCCCTCTGGGTCACAGCCCAGCCCCCAGCTGCTATGAGTGTTGGCTGCAGCTAGGAGCTCACAGCTGCTCCCTTCTCAGGAGAATTGCCCTCCATTAATTACGTGTTCCCAAATCCTTGACTTGGGCTCTGCTTCTGGGGAAACTGAGCTAAGACAGTGACAAAGAGAAAATTGTTGAGACTGAAATCTTTATATGTGCTCGGTTCAAATTTGAGCCCCACCTGTTAGCAGGTTAAGGTTTCACTGACTTAAGTTACTAGGGCTTTCAATAAAAATTCACATGTGATATATCCATTTATATTTCTGATTGTTAGATCACAGTTAATAAAACTTAGGCCTGTACCTGAATTTGTTCTAAACGATGCCAAGATCCAGAAAATCATGACCTTTGGGTGAAACCTCTCTGAGCCTTAGTCTTTTTGAAAAGTGGGAATAATCATGCCCTCTGCTTTATCAGACTAAACTAGACTAAAACACACCTCAAAGATATCTAATGTCCTTTGACCTGGGGTATGAGAACAGGAATGCCCCTGGATCACAACCACCAACTCTGGCAATGCACACTCCTCTCACCAGGTGAAAACAGTCTGCTTTCTGATTATGACTCCATCTCTTAGGGGTCTGAATACTGTGAATCAATGGCCAGAGCGGCCATGGACACAGTGACAAATTAAGTTTCAGAGCCTAGAAGACCACACACTGAAGTAAGATAAGTTAACTGGAGACTAACCTGAAAGTGTTCCATGTTTTCCTCTCTCCTCTTAGCCCCTAGGTATCAGGATGAATGACCTACCATAGTGGAACAGGATGGCAGCTGGACATCGAAGGGTGAGTAGAAAGAATTCTACCAAACCCCGCTATGAATCAAAGAAGCAGAACACTTCCCCACCACTGCAATGTGTTTTTTCCTTTCTTGCTCCCAGGCAATAAGTATAATCCATGAATTAAAGATAATTAGCGTCCTTCTAGAGAATACAACTGTAATTATAGACATTTAAGTGCACTTAGTGCATTGGGGAAGAATCAATTGTTGCACAGTTCACAGAGGGTCCTGCTGGCTGGGGGGCAAATCCTGTACTCTGAGTGACTCGATAATTATTAGAATGTGGGGTTTAAGGAAGCTTGGATCCCGGGGGACTGTGCAATCCCCATAGAACAGAATGGAACCTTCAACCTTCAATGTGATGAAAAATCTCCAATTCATAGATTAGGTGAGCTGGAGGCCAAAGTCCCCTGAGTAAATCTTTTCTTTCCCTGCCTTTGGGCTCACAGGCACCTTTAGGGTATCAGGTACTAGGTACCAGGAATACAGATAGTAAATCTAACCCTGTGGTCCTGCCCGCTCAGAGCTTATGGCCTATTTGGCAAGGATGGACCATAAATCAAGTCAAGCAATGCAGTGTGAAAAGCATCCCGTAGGAACGTGCTTGGGTATGGTTCCCTGAGAAAGTGACTTTTAATCTGAGACTGGAGGACGGGGAGGGTAAGCAAAGCATGTGTTGCAGGCATAGGGCTGGGGTGAGGGGCCACCATATTCCAGACCAAATGCAGCCAAGACCTAAGGCAGTAGAAAGCATGGCTCACTGAGGAACTGAGATGCCTTGCCTATGGCTGGTGTGCAGGGGTGAAGTGCAAAAGTGGTAAGAGAGGCTCTGAGAAGTGGGCCGAGTCAGACAGGCTGGAGGCATCTGTATTTAATTCCGATGAGAGACCCTCGAAGCTGTTAGTGAGGGAATAACAAAACCTGGTCTTGAGAAACATAGATTCCACTGCCCTTCAACGTTTCCGGGGAAGGAAATGTCATAGCTTCTTTGGGTGACTTAGTCTACTTTGCAACTACAAGACAACGTTTGATTTTACCTAAGCCTTTTGCACAATGGCTGCACTAGGTCACTCTATACTTCTGCCTGAGATCCTTTGGTGATCCTCCAGTTGCTCATGGATTAATTCCAGACCCCTCAGCGTGGCGTCTGGGGTCTTTCTCCATGGCCCCACCTAGCTCTGCCCCCACTCTCAGCCCCCATCCATGCCTGCCTGGCTCTGGATGTGTTCAGTAGTTCCTTGTTAAATGAAAGAATGATGGGTTGCCTTTGGACTTCTAGCTCAGTAGTTCACACATTTGCCTCCAGGCCCTCGAACCTTGAGTGTGTTGGCTCACCTCCCTCAATCGCACTAGCCCTCTGATCCACCAGGAAGCTCTCAGTTTTCCTTTGCCAAATCAGCTCAAGTCCCTCCTCTGAGAAGCTTCTTCCCTTGGCACAGCTGACTTATCCTCCTCTGGGTTCTCTGGGCTCTTTGTACCTACAGTTGATTCTTGTTATTCTTGGTGATTCTTGGTTATTCTTGGTGATTGCAGTCTATATGGTCATCTAGTCATCGCAAACGCTGAGCGAGTGCTGAGCCATTGCTCCTGGGGGAAACACATGGTTAGTGTCTTGAAAGCCTCTAGTCCCAACATCTATATCAACTGATCAATACACAACCTGGTTTTATGAGTGTTTCTATTTAAAGACACCTTATTTAATATATATTGCTGATTCATACATTGAGCTCATGGCCAACAGCGCTGTAACTCGTGCCCAAACGAAGCTTATGTAACATGTATTTTCCCCGTAAGGCACATCACAAGCTCTTTGCTTAGTGACAATAGACTTCAGCACTTTAGCACTATGCTGTGGGACCATTTTAAACGGTGAAATCACCAACAAAAGCACAAAATTGCAAAAAACACAGCACTAAATAGACCATGAAAGGGACAAAGTAGGATCGCTGAAATAAGACAGAGTATTGGCTTGTTCAGCCTCAGCTAGGAATGTGTATGTCGGGCACCTCAAATGTGTCACTACTTTGTGCATGTCCAAGAATGATCCCTAAAACACTGCAAATATTGATTTTGGGGTTATAAATACATCTTAGCGAATAGGCAGATCCGCAAATACAGATTCTGTGAATAATGAGAACTGACTGTGTTTTTATTATGGCATTTGTTACTCTGAGTTGAAGTTTGTAATTTATGTGTCTGTTTCTTCCGCTGGTGTCCGTGACCACACTGTGAGTGCCTCAGGTGCTTAGTGTGCAGTCAAAAATCATGACGACAAAACAGGGAGATCTTTCCGTGAGGTGTTACAGTTGCATCTTCGCACAAGAATTCTCTGAATGGTGTACTATTATCATTCCCGCTTAACAGGTGGGAAAACCGAGACTCAGTGGCAATTGTAATTCTTGCCCGGGGTAACCTTGTAAGTAGTGCGGGAGGCAGGCTTTGCACACAGAGCTCTCTGACTCAAGAGCCCACGTGCTTCATTGGTGGACTATCCTGCCTGTGAATTCAAGCCCTGGGAGAGAAATGTTTGGAATGGAAATAGAGGACCTTCAGCAGAATCAGCCAGTGGGCCTCAGAGAGTGTCAGGAGACCCCAGTGGAGAGAGGGAGGGAGGAGCAGTGGGGCTGATGGCAGGAGCGCTAGGTGTGGCCACAACTGAATTCACTCACTGGCTGGAGAGGCACACGGCCAAGACTATTATTGTCTGAAAGGAAGGGTTTTCTGCTTTGGGGGGAGACAAGAAAGGTTTGTAGTCAGTTGTGGCAGGTGAGTTGTCTGAACTCTTTGCCCGAAGGCAGTGGCATAGGCACTGTAGGACCTGGGTGGGGCCCAGAGGGGGCATGACCCTGGGGCATGAGAGTCTTTTAGTAGCAGCCTGGCACCGGGTCATGTGAGAAGGGGTAAGGTCATGCTTTGACTACCCAGGATCTAGAAGGCCATGTATAGCAGGAGGGAAGCACCCCCCACCCAGGGAAGACGCCTTAGTAATCATCCCCCACACCCTCTGGGGTCCGAGCTGGGACTCGGACCAGGCCAGAGCCCTGGCTATCGACTCCTCTGCCATTATCCACTGACCCTTGAGGAACTGGCCGTTGTGCTGGATATAAAAAGAAGTGTCACCTTGGGGACAGGGACAGCGTGACTCCTCCTGCCAAAGGGGAGCTGAGACTCAAAGCCCTATTTGTGGCCTAGATGTTCTGATTCTGAACATAAGTTCACTCCATTCCCCAAGACACTGTCCCCATTCACACCATGAGCTGCTTACAATCTTCCTTTGAGTCCTTCCAGTGGTCACAGGAGATGAGGGCAGCCAGCTTGGAATGTTTGTGGCTGGAAGGAGGCTCTGGAATGTCTCCGGTGAGAGCAATTTCCACACCTCAGAGCAAGTTGTCAGATCTTTTCAGGAATGGAAAGGCCGGGATCTCTAGAGATTTCTTCCTGCCGGAGGGAATGCTTGTCATTTATCTCTGTCCCCCCCCCCCCCCCCCGCCATGTCAGATGAATAGAGGACCCTCCTTTCCCTCACAGGCCACCTTCCTGGGCCGCTCTGATGAGTTCATCCCATGGAAGAACCCAGGCCCGCGGGATGCTCCCCACTCCCAGCGCTTCTAAAGTAACTGACCCTCTCTGAGAACCACCGCCCCACGCCCCCCTCATTCTGAGGGGGCACCTGAGAATAGTGACAGCCACAGCCTGGCTCTGCCGGTGACTTTTTCACCTTTAACAGATTCTCCCTTGACTATACTTTCTATTATTCAGATCCAATCTAATTTCTCCAAGGCCTTGGCCTATGGACTTGGGATCATTTGTACAGCAAGAATGGACCTGGTCAAAATGACAAAGCAGATGAAATTTGTCTCCATTAATCCCACACCACCCAGCTCTCTTCCTTCTCTAGAAACTTCCTGCTCATGAGAGGCTGCTAACTGCCTCTTCTCTGTCTCTCACCCAGCAACAGGTTCCTTTGACTGTGATGGGCACTGCTTCCTTGGGACTTTCACGGTGAGGAAACAGTGTATGAATATGTAACCTGAGTAAAACTTGAGGCCAAGCTCTACCAATGTCATCTGAAAATAAAAACAAAAACAAAAACAAAAACACCTGAGTCCAGAAGCATTGAAAATAACTCAGGTCTGGGGCGCCTGTCGGTTAAGCATCTGACTTGGGCTCAGGTCATGATCTCATGGGGCGTGGGTTCCAGACCCGAGAGGGGCTCTGTGCTGACAGCTCAGAGCCTGGAGCCTGCTTCGGGTTCTGTGTCTCCCTCTCTTTCTGCCCCTCCCCCATTCATGGTCTGTCTCTCTCTCACAAAAATAACCATTAAAAAAAAAAAAGTAACATAGATCTTCTGTGAGGCCTCCTAGAAATTCTCTTTTTGAAACTCTTCCCGCAGCCCTACAGCAATTTTCTCCTCTTTCCTCCTTTGTCTCCCCTAAGCTTTTCTGCCCTGAGCACTTGGCTGTCACACCCCACGGATACCCATTTTTTCTGCTTCCTGGACATTCTTCCCTCTGCAGCCCCAGGCTCTGCCCATTTTCTGGGCCTCTTCAGTTTGACATTTTGACCCGTTCCCCCACTTGTCACAACGAAAGCCTGGCAGTACAGTTACAGAAGGAAGAGTTCTGAGGTGGTGAAGAAGGCACTGTCACAAATAAGGGGACTGGATCACAGCAGTGCTGTTACCTGGCTCAGACACACTGCTCTCGTGTGGATGCTGGGAAATGCAGGATGTGTGGTCCCAGTCAAGGTCTGCTGCTGCTTTGAGTGGCGCTGGCCTTTCAGGTAGGTGAGTGGGCCAGGGATATTTTAGGAAAACCTTTTACTGTTCTTTTTTTTTTTTTTTTTTTTTTTTTTTTTTTTAAATTTTTTTTTTTTTCAACGTTTATTTATTTTTGGGACAGAGAGAGACAGAGCATGAACGGGGGAGGGGCAGAGAGAGAGGGAGTCACAGAATCGGAAACAGGCTCCAGGCTCTGAGCCATCAGCCCAGAGCCCGACGCGGGGCTCGAACTCACGGACCGGACCGCGAGATCGTGACCTGGCTGAAGTCGGACGCTTAACCGGCTGCGCCACCCAGGCGCCCCTTTTACTGTTCTTAAAATCATCCCAGAAGCACGTTCTTTCCAAGGCTTCTAGCTATTTTGCAAATGCGTTAGTTCAGAATCGGGCTCCTGACTACTGTTCTGGTATTACCTCTAGCTACATGCCCACATGTTTCCTTTACTTGAACCTTTCCTGATTACTAGCGTCTTTTTTATTTTTATTTCTTTCTAAAGTTTATTTTAAGAGAGAGAGCGAGAGAGCATGAGCAGGGGAGGGGCAGAGAGAGAGAGAGAGAGAGAGAGAGAGAGAGAGAATCCCAAACAGTCTCCTCAGTTATAGTGAACCGTGAGATCAGGACCCAAGCTGAAATCAAGAGGCAGACGCTTAACCAACTGAGCCACCCAGGTGCCCCTCACATCTTTAAAAAAAATTTTAAATTCTTCTTCTTATTTTTTAAAAATTTATTTACTTATTTTGAGAGAGAGAGAGAGAGGGCACGCTCATGTGTGGACATGAGTGGGGGAGGGGCAGAAGTGGGGGGAGAGAGAGAAAATACCAAGCAGCCTCCTCCCTGCCAGTGCAGAGCCTGACTTGGGGCTCAAACTCACAAACCATGAGATCATGACCTGAGCTGAAATCAAGAGTTGGACGCTTAGCCAACTGAGCCACCCAGGCGCCCCTAAATGTATTGTGCCATTTTCTGTCCAAATGCCCTCATGCCCACTCTTCTCTGTAGTGTGCCCTGTATAGTAACTGCCAATGACTTCTCTCATTTCCCACTAGATTAGAAAATCCCAGTTCCTTACAAGGACCCGACAGGTAATGGGCTCTTGATGTTTCTTATATGGATGAACGAATGAATGAAGAATTAAAAAAAGATTACAGTGTATTTCTAAGCTGTGGTCAACAAGTTTTAAAATCATTATTGTGAAAATTACTACTGCAAATATACCAGTACACGGAATGACTTCTTGTATTCTAAGGATTTATTTCTGTATTTCTGGCACACTCTCAGTTGATTATCTATTGTAGTATTTCTCTTCCCCACGTGAACAACTCTTGCTACCTGGAACACATATGTTTCATATTCTGCGTATGTTGGAGCTTCTTGGTCTCTTCTCTATACCTTTATTTTCATTTTTTCCATGTATTTATCTGGTGTTATTGTATTCAGAGTGATTTGCTGCATATCCAGGCCAGGCTATGCTGTGCTGTACAACAAATAAACTCAGAAAGCAGATCAAAGATTTATTTCTTGGGGTGCCTACGTAGTCCTGTCGGTTAAGCACCTCTCAACTTTGGCTCACGTCATGATCCCACAGTTCACAAGACCAGTCCCCGTCTCGGGCTCCATGTTGGTGGCATGGAGCCTGCTTGGGATTCTCTCTCTGTCCTTCCCCTGCTTGTGCTGTCTCTCTCTTTCTCACAAAAGAAATAAATAAAACTTAAAAAGATATATTTCTTGCCTGTGTCACAGTTTGAGGCAGGTTGGGGGGGGGGGTGTGGTTCTTTTGACAGGTGTCCTCCAATGTATGACCTATATCTTGTGATGTCACCACCATCACAAGAATTATCCGGGATGTTTTGTGGCCAGGCCTGGGAGTGATAAAGTTTCTTTTCACTCCTGTTCCAGTGACATGGCCCTGATGTCACAGCAAGGGCGTCTGGGAAATACAGTTTTCTTATGTGCCCAGGTACAGGAAAGGGTCTCGGTGAGAATCTAGCCAGTCTCTCTTTGCCAATATACGGATTTCATTTTACATTAACTAGTCTATTGATCACACCTACTCAGTTTTTTTCAGTTTTTAATTTTTCTGTAATTTTTGGTTCATATTCATATATGCCCTTTCCAACTTAATGACCGTTCTCATTGTAAGCATGCTATTTCTTTATCTCTTTAAGGATCCTAAACTAACTTGTTTTAAACACCTTGGTGAGTGGTACCATTATGTCTATCCTTAGATGTGATTTGTCCTGTTTCTTGGGTCTGCTAGCCAGCTCTCGTTGTTATGTGTGTCATTATGTGCTCTGTAATTTTTGTATGAAAGCTGATTGTGCATGGGAATTTTGTTCTCATGCTTGCTCCTCCCTATTTAATGATTTCATTGATGGCTCAGTCTGGTCCTCTGAGATGCACACAGTTGGACATTTGGTCCATTGTATAGCGTATGTCCACTTGATCCAATATTTGACCGTTTCCATATAGCACCATTTTGGATGCCATACATAGGCCCAATTCCTGTTTTTCTTTAAAAAATTTTTAGTGTTTATTTTTGAGAAAGAGAGACAGAGCATGAGTGGGGAAGGGGCAGAGAGCAAAAGGGAGACACAGAATCCGAAACAGGCTCCAGGCTCTGAGCTGTCAGCACAGAGCCTGATGTGGGGCTCAAACTCAGGAACGGCGAGATCGTGACCTGAGCCAAAGTCGGACGCTTAACCAACTGAGCCACCCAGGTGCCCCAGGCTCAATTCCTGTTTTTACACAGGAATCACTGCTTCCTGTCATCCCAACTGGAACAGTTCTAAAAATTTAGTTGGAACTGTCTTATTTTCAGTTCACCAGTGGATGGCTTTGGTGTGGCCCCAGGCTTCCGGCAGGAGGCTAGGTTCTGATTCCCGTCCACTTCTGGAATGGTCTTTGGCACTTCTCAGGGAGAGTTCAAAGACCTGGCCTCCACATCTTCTATCTAGCCCCTGCTTTGCTTATACTGCGTGGCTTCAGCTCCCGCCTACCTTTTTGTAAAGCCTCCTCCTGTCTTCTCAAACAGAATTAACAGTACGCTCCTTTGTGTCACCCAGCACCTGCTGTGTTATGGTCACTTGTGCATAGCTAGACGGTAAGCACTCTGAGGGCAGAGATTACGCCCTACTTCTTTTGCTGTCCTAGCATCTAACATAATGGTTGCAGATCAGAGGTACTCAATACTGGTGGGACTGAATCTGATATGTTTTAGGGCCTCTCGAGAAACCCGATTTTTGTAACCCAGAAATGAGTCTTCAGTGATAGAACATGATGTTTGTGGAAGATAATTTACAGACATAACCAAAAGGCATGTATTTGGACTCTGTAAATGATGTTCTGATCTGCCTGTTTGTGTGCTAACGTGTGCGAGGCCTTTTATTTGCTCTCATTTTGTTCCTTTGAAGATATAATTGCTTCTTGGTTCCATATTTCTCTTGCTCATTACACTGTTCCATACCATTTCATTCTGAAAATAAAACAAAATAGGATATTTAAAATTAATGATGTGGGGCACAGCTTTTTGCTTTCCCTCTACCTCTAGGCAGAATCAGCAAATGGCTTGAACACCAGCCATTCCTTTTATCGGAAGCATCTGGGTTTCATTAGAGTAAGAAAAATGGCTGATTACGAGGGGAGAGGACCCAGACCTCCTTTAGAAAGGATCCCTGGCGTGTTTACCTACTCTTGCCCTCTCTTCCCCCCCACCTGGCAGGCTTGTGGCGGCCACTTCTGCTTCGAAGCAAGCTGAAGAATCATCCTTACTGTTTTTCGAATATGAAGCGTCCTAGGTAGTAACCTCACTGGCTTCATTTTCAAAGATTAAGAAAACGAGCAGTTTCTGGGATGACGCAAGATCTGATGTGGCAGAGCTCTGTATCTTTTACAGACACTATAGCACGAGTGGGGTCTAGTGGTCAGGTTTTCTAAGATGTGATAGTAGTCCAAAGCTTGCCTTTCCCCACCAGCAGCAGAACAAGGTTACAATAGAATTTATGGAGTTTGAGCCACCGTTGCAGGGGATAGAACGTTCGGTTGGGGGTGTTTCAAAGGTAGTAATTATAATAATATTGGTATTTGGTTTTGAGTGTAGGCTTCTATACCAGTCTCTTATTTCATTTAAATTTGTGCGTGTTGGAGGAATGTTATTAAAGATCTGTATTCTTATGCTTGGTTTCCTCTTCCTTCCCATTTGGCTGATACAGGAAAATTTGACTTCTAACTCTGGCAGCCA
Source organism: Prionailurus bengalensis (assembly GCF_016509475.1). Taxonomy (NCBI): domain Eukaryota; kingdom Metazoa; phylum Chordata; class Mammalia; order Carnivora; family Felidae; genus Prionailurus; species Prionailurus bengalensis. The sequence goes on from NC_057346.1 coordinate 12,281,552, forward strand.
TCTTATCCTTGGAAAACTAAAGCAGGAATCCAGCAAACAGTGAGACAGGCTCCCTAAATTCATATGCTTTTTGCAGTATATGTTAACTGTAAATCTGCAGTCATTGACAACGCAACTCAAATTGTGTTGAGAGCACTAGAGGGAAATTACTGGCTCACATGTCTGAAAAGAGTAGAAATACGAGGCCTCAGTCAAGGCTTTCTCCGGCAACTTGGCGTTGACCCCAAAACCCAGCTGGTTTTTCTTCCTCCTCTTTGCCTTCCAATACATGTATTTCCCCTAGTGGCCACTAGATGGCTGCAAGTAGCTTTGAGGACTAAGTACTGCGTGTTCACATCCGAAGGAAAGAGAATGCCCCTCAAGTCGTTTCTAAGGAAAAGTGGTCATTTTCCCTAGAATCTTCTAGGAAATGTGTCTTTGTCTTTGTTGTTGTTGTTGTGTGTGTGTGTCCTTGACCCGATTAGGTCGTACGGCCATCCCTGTTCCAGTCACGGTCACGGGGGAGGGGTGGGACCTACTGATGGGCCTTCAATCCGTCCATCCTTGGGACTGAGTGTGCTTCCCTTTAAATACACAGGCTATGCGGGGGGGCGGGGGGGGGTGCTGGAGGGGGTGGAGGATGGACACCTGGATGGAAACCAGGGTACTGAGTCAGTGGGACCTGATGGTATGTGCTCTGAAACAGCATATTCGCTCAGGAGAGAAGCATCTTTACTTTCCCTTCTCTGGTCTTGAGAGGGGAAAAATGGGGGCTCGGTCCAGATAGGGATGAGGCCCCTGTATTATTAGAGAGGAAAGGCAGCATGGAGTGGGCCATCCTGCATCCTAGCCCTGGGGTTGAAGAGACAAACAGGCTCACAGATGTCCTCCCAGCTCACCTGTTCAGAAGACCAGATTGAGAGCAAGACTGCGTGCCCCAGCCAGCCCTCCTTGTCTAGGTTCGCTTTGCAATCTCCGCAGAGCAGCACCAGTAGGAAGCTGATGAGCCGGTGGGCGTCAGGGATTCGGGGCGCTGGCCATCTTCTCGCCCTTCAGCATCAGCATCAGCAGACCAAGATTACTACTTAGCAGCTGTGTGATAATAACTCCATCATGTCACTTTCCCGTTCCTTCGTTTCATCCTCTGTAAAATGGGGATAATGGGATCGCAATAACTTCCTTGCCTGTTTTGTGAAGAAAGAGGGGCTGTTTCTGTTCTTTGTTTCATGTTTCAGTCTTGGCCCATAAAAGTGGGACCTCCCAGCCTGATTTCCACCCACTCTGCACTCCTTTCCCAAGAGGAAGGACGAGTTACAGATTTGATATGTGGGTCATGTATCCTTCGTCAAGTTACACCGGAGGGTGGGGGTATGTGTGAAAGCGCTAGAGGTCAGGGCTTAGACCGGCACACCTTCTGCATCTTCTTCCTCCCGCTGCTGTGAACGGGGCCAGCAGGATCTGTCTTGCACGCCCAAGGGTCCTTGTGGTGCAGTTGGTAAACAGACCCCTTGTGGGGTCTGGCCAACCCTCCAGTCACAGGTACCCATGAGAATGCAGCTCTGAAATTTGGATAGGAGTTTGGAGAGAGGAGACCCCACTCTGACTTGGCTTAGCCCTCCCAATTCAGCTTTCCTAGACCTTACCTTGGAACAGTGGGCTCTTATCCTGCCAGCTTGAATAACTAGTGACCTTTCCAGATGGCTACCGACCTTTGTGTAATGGGCTCCTCTGGCAGGAAACTTGGACTTGAGGAGTTGCGGGTGAGGAGGAGAGAAGGAAGAAACAGACACTAACCACTGTGTTGTGGAGATGAATTGAAATTACATATATGAGTCTCTGGGAAATGAAAGCTGAGCACACATTTAAGGTAGTACTAGTCTCCAAACTGATAAGGTGAGGCATGGTGCTCTCTCCGGGGACCTGGCCTTGTGCAGATGTCCGTTCTCTGAGGAACATTCCCATTCCAGACACCGGCACCTGGATTGTTAGCTGCAAGATTTTCTCCTCCAAGATGTGGCTTGAATTAAAGTGTGTTATGGTGTAAGAGGAGTCCACTGCTCGCAGGTTGACCAATGTTCCCGTGTCGGAGGAGGAGTTAGGAGAAAATCCTCTTTTACCTCCTCTCCGAGAAACCCATCTTCTTGCTAAGTCTGTTTCCTTGCAATCCTTTGAATTTCAGAGTCTCCTGGGACTCTGATCTGGCTACAAAGGGCTCCTCTACCTTGAAAGAGATCTTGTCTTAACTCTGCTCATCCCTTGAGCTACTGCTCACTCTTGTTATTTACTATTACTGTCGAACCACAGAAGGATGTTCATGCCCATGGCTGTACTAAGTTGCTCTCTCTAAGGTCATCAGCGATGGTGTAACTATTGCATTCAAAGTCAGAGGTCCATTCTTGGTTCTCACCTTCCTCGATGTCTTTGTCATTGTTTTTGACCACTTCTTAAAAAATCACGTACTATTTCCATAGCTTATTTTTAAAGCCACATCTTCAGTTTCTCCATATTGCAGTTAGTTGCATATCTATCTTTATTATCTCTTCTAGACTTTAACTATATTTATAGTTTTTTTTATAAAAAAATGGAATTGGAAACAATGTACAAAAAATTCTTTGTTCTTTCATTGAATATCATAGCCAAAGCATATAAGAGTAGAGGTGCAAAAGGCCTAGAGATAGGGTATATTTCCCATGTTTTACAGATTAGAAAACTAAGGGTCGCTAGACATACCTGAAGAAAAGCAGTGGCCGAGACAACCCAGGTCTGGATCCCAGTCAGCCTTCTCCCTTGGCGGTGGGACCCACAGAAGGATTTATCCCCATATGGAGAAAGCACCTGGAGTGTTGGTTAAAAATGTAATTGCCAGGACCCACCACATCACTGAATCAGACTCTCTGGTGATGCAACATATGCATTTGCAACTTGAGTAATTACCTAGGTGCCTTTTATTAGAATTCAAGAACCACTGCTTTGAAGAGCTTAAGTCACAGAAGATACACAGAGAAAAGCAGCACTGCTACCAACTAGGGCTTTTGAGCTAGGCCGGGCCATCACAGACTTTGCCAAGACTAGAAGCTGAATGGGCAGCCAGATCCTTATCGAAGCCGGTTAATAACTTGCGGCCTGGAGAAGCAGTAGGTGCATTTGATCATGTGACTTTTTCCAAGTCATGCGGTTCCTGAGATTGGAGTTATAGGAGAGCAGAGGAAGGAAGAAATAGCCCAAGAAAGTTTTAGGATCGCTGTTAATACCACCCGAGCAACAAGCCCCCCAGCTGCATTAAAAACCACCATTCCTCCTGGTATATAGGCCCTCATACCTAGCGGGGTATAAAATTTGCATGCCTGCTACGGTTACTGCCATCTACCGGCTCTGCTGGGCCACGACCTTTCATAGAGCTTTCTTGGGGTATATTGTGTATGTGTGTGTGGTTGCAGGAGGGTGCGGATATTGAAGGGAGAGGTGGAGAAGGGATAGCAGTAAAGTCTGAGCACTCCGGTAAATGAGACGGATGTTTTATGAACTGCTGCTTGTGATATATTAGTGGGTTTGAAATCGATGCAGTGACCCGCATTTTAAAACGGAATGGAAAGGAATGAAATGGAGAACAGAACAGAATAGACCACCATGTGTTACCAGTAGTGTGTGTGTGTGTGTGTGTGTGTGTGTGTGTGTGTGTGCAGTAGATGGAATATAAAGTTTTAAAGTTTTGATAGTGGTCAAAATGGTTGAAAACTGCTGGGCTAGAGCAAAACTGCATTGGTAGACATCTACCTTCGGAGAGTTTACATCCTTAGCTGAAGGTCACTTGATTTCAGGACTCTTGGCTCCAAACCCAGTACTTTCCCCCTAACATTTCAGTGCGGCATAGACGCTTCCTCTGTGTGTAGTCTGCATGTGCTTGCATTCCTAATGAATGAATATTAGGTTCATATAACATTATTTGTTTTACTACTTCCCTGCTATTGAGTATTTTGGTAATTTCATTCTTTAGCTATTATAAATAATTCTGCTATAAATATTTTATAATTATAAGTTTGCTCTTCTTATGAATTACTTATATGGGATACATTTTCTGGTGTGATCATTTTTATGGCTCTTTCTAAAACAAAACACAACACAATTTACTCTCGTACCAGCAACCAATTCCCATCCGTCACAGTGGTGCTGAGTTTTATCATTTATCCTTATACATGTTTATCTGATATGTGTTAAATGGCCCCTTATAATTGTTTTCATTTGGATTTCTTTAATTACTTGTGAGGTTTAGTGTGCCAAATGTGGGTTTATGTTGGCTTTCCTGGTGTATGAACTGCCTGTGTGTGTCCCAGGCTATGTCTCCACTGGGAATCTGGTTTGAATGACTCAATACATTATGGACATTAAACTTTAAATATGCAGCCGTATTTATAGCAAACATTTTTTCTTATTCTGTTACATCTCTTTTTGTCTTGGTTTTGTGGAATTTCATTACTGCACAGTCTTCATTTTTATGTAATTCTACACATCATTATTTTTTTACTTTGAATTTCTCCCGTGTCTTAAATCATAAAGAGGAATAATCTCCTTATCATTGAAAAAAGCGTTCTATTTCCTGTTTTCGTAATATGATTTTTAATTCTTATAGACATACACAACATGAAAAGTCCCTTATTTTTGTGGAACGTGAGGATATAAGTCAGGAACAGGGTTGTTTTAAGCCTTTTTACTATTCTTCTACATCGGTCGTTCTCAGCAAGTGGTCCCAGACCAGTAGCACCCCACATCACCTAGGAACTTGTTAGCATCATAAATTCTCAGGCCCCATTCCACACCTTCCAAATCAGAAACTCTAGGGGTGGGGTTTCTGAGTGATCTATGTTCAATAAACCCTCCAGGTGATTCTGACACACTGTCAAGTTTGAGAACCACTGTTTGAAATCACTCCTAATGCATTTTGACTTGGGTACAAACTCAGCCACAGTTACACTCCCTTCCTACTTTTAATTAATTGGTAGTAGAAGCCGTCTGCCTTTACTGCGTAAATTCCCTTGGAGCCCACAGAGCATCCTTTATTTGGTTTATCAAAATGTCTAACTACAGTGTCCCTCCGTCCCCACCCCTTATTAGTATAACCAATTATATGCCATGCTTTCAATTTGCAGTCGTGCTTGTAACCACCCTCCACTCCACACCCTCGTCACTACTTTATCCTCTTCAAAGTTTGTGAAAAGCCATTCTTCCAGTTACCCTCCTGGGTTATTAGTTTTGAGGTATTATGTGTATTTTTATCTTTGCTTATGGAGAATGTCTCAGCTACGCTTTCTGATTATTTCCTGCCCTCCTGGGTCTATGCCTAGTGGCTCTGTCGCTGATCTTTTTCTTTCTCTCGAGGTCAGTTTTGAAGCATCCTTCAATAACAAATATAAGATAGGCAAAATACAACATTCTTAAAGTCTTGAATTTTAAAATGTCAGAAGGAAATCTCAGATATTTTCAAGAAGAAAAAAAAGGAAATATCATCGTTACTACCTAGGAATGCCACTGGTACAGGAGGATGTTCTAAAGTCAGAACGTTGATGGTGTCGTGGGAAATGATCCAGGTTACGGTCCCAGCTCTTGATACCCACAAAGCGAGTTTTATCCGTTTGTCTGGAGTTGATTAGGCTCTCAAGAAGCTGAACAGTAAGTGTCAAACTGCCAACACTGTTTGGGACACCTTCTAGGACGCTCCTTTCTCTGATCTCTTGCTTTGCTCATTCTCCCCACCATGAAGGCACGATTTACCTAGTAAACATTCTTTCTGTGCCTTGGCCTAAGCAGATGCCAGTCACCATAATTCAGCTGGTCTCTACAACCTGAAGTGGATGCAGTGGAATAGGAGCCGTATTCCCCAGAACCAGCGCCAGTTCCATCGTCTGATGCAGTGGTGAAGGCATTGTCCAAAGAGTGGCCCTGGGAACCAAAAACTACCTTGAGAATATTCCACAGTACATCACAGGCATTGACCCGGACAACCCGATGATGTCTCAAAAGTACCTTGCTGGGCAGAGGGTGTTTGAGAATGTTCAACCAGACTTGGATCTGTATGTGGGGAAAGTGCACTCCTATTCCGTGCCACTAGCAACCAATGAGGTTAAGCTGGAAACATCTCATGCGTTTTATAGCAATGGCCCGGGCCTCTCATCACCTTCTCCCAACTCGCTGCCATTCCAATCCCCTCCATGGCAAGGACCCAGACTCCACCCCAGACGTTCCCATCTTAAACCTCCTCAGGTAGAACCTTGCTCAAATGGTCCCTTGAGATGCAACCTACATGAGAAGAGGCGTCACGTGTCTTCCCAGGAAGTTCCAGGGGATGGCAGATATTTACGTCACACATCAGCTCTAGAGCCATACGTACGTGGGGGCGTGAGAAGATCTACGTGCTCTGTAGTCCCTGGACAGGGTGCAGTAGAGAAAGCCAACTCTGCGGGCAGGTGGCCACCTTTAGTAAGTAATTAGCAGAAGCGAGGACAGGACCGCTGCACACCTAGGTTCTGTTCCTCGTGTCATTTGTGGAGGCTTTGGGATAGTCTTAACTCCCCAAACACTTTAAGATAATTTAAAATAATTGCCCCTTGTCCAAACGGCTACAAATCATAAATATGTATTTCTTTATTTATGCTATTTTATTTATTTTTATTTTTTAAATGTTTATTTTTGAGAGCAAGAGAAAGTGGGGAGGGGCAGAGAGAGAGGGGGGGACACAGAATCCGAAGCAGGCTCCAGGCTCTGAGCTGATAGCGCAGAGCCTGATGTGGGGCTCGAACTCACCAACTATGAGATCATGACCTGAACCGAAGTCAGATGCTCGACCGACTGAGCCACTCAGGTGCCCCCAAATCATAAATATTTATAGCCAGGACCTATGATTATGTGGGAAAGTGAAGAAATGGGTCATTTCATATTTGAGATAGACAACCGCTGTGGATGGGTTACCTAGGACTTTGGACCTTCTTCAGATCTGAGAGCCCCACAAAGGAGAACTGAGTTAGCTTGTCACTCAGCACTCACTCAGGGAGATAGGTCCAGGTAAGTGGAGCCACCTTAGCACCTGCAAGATGCAGTTCTGAGACAGATACAAAATTGGAGATTTGGGAGCAATAAACAACCCCGAGCATGATAGCCTACTTCTTAATTGGCACCAGTGACAGGCCTTCTCTGACCATCTCCCCCAAAATTAGAGACTTAGGCATTGACATGATGTTTCTTATATACCATAGAGTGTCAGTTTATTAGCTTAAGGTGGTGGCTGTAGTTTTCTAGTGACTGGAAGTGACTTCTTTCCAAGGAGCCCCGTTACGGTACCGAGTAGCTGGCCACCTGTATCAAGGGCCAAAAGGCTGCTCGGTGGTCAGATAATCAGAATTTAGAGCTGGGTTGGTCTTGAGGGATTTCATTCAGTCTACAAAAGCCTCGTGAAGCATTCTTACTGTGAAGAAAGAGGAGTGATGGGGAAATCTGGGCTCACTAGGTGTAGCCACTCTCTCCTTTGGAATGTACTGGCTAAGCACTGACATGTTCTTACTATTCAGTTGCCTTCCTTATAAAATTTAAATTCATTATTCCGATAGTGATAAAGCAATTCTAATAATGATGAAATATTAACTGATTTGGATTAATGATGCTTACATTATTAACAATTTCATTCCATTTGTATTCATGTATCCATTTATTTAGCAAATATTTATTGAGCCGCTTTTATTTATCAGTTACCATCCCTAAGCACTGGGGTTATGGTTGTGGAAAAGATAAGATTTCTGTTCTCATGGTGCTTATATCTTGTCCTCTATAGTTTTCAGGATACATGCTGTTTGCTTTAATTAGATCTGGCTTTTTCTGTCAGGACATCACAGAACAATGTTAGATATCACTCTTTGGGGGTGACTACCCCAAGTTTAAGGTCATGTATACACGGATCACAGTTGTGGAAAGAAATATAGTTTGTTTTGGTAATGGCCACTAATATCTGACATTAACACAGCATTTTCTAGTTAAACTTTTGCCAACTTTTGCGTTGGCAGGAAGCAGCAATCAACAAACAAGAGATTATTAACAACATATAAGCAAATGTGGCAGAATTCATGATCAGGCCAGTTTTGGTTTTTTGGGTTTTTTTTTTTTGTGTGTGGTGGTTTTTTCATTTTTTTAGTGACAGGTGGGAAGTACAGTACTTAATTTCAAGGGGAAACTCTGAACTTTTAAATGCAATTTGGGGGTGTTTGGAGGTTACTCCCCAAAAATGCTTATTCTTGAAATAACCCCACATCTCACCGGAGGTATTTTATGAACAAGAAAAAAAAATGATTCTATAATTTCATGCAAGACCCAGTAAGAGTTTTCCTTTAGTACCTGAGTGCTTGTCACATTGGTTAACACAGGCACTCCCTCTGTAATCGTATCTATCACTTCTGCATCATGCTGGAGGCAGCCAAAGTTGGTTCCCTACCCAATAGCATTCCCTCTCTTTCTTGCTAACAGAGCAGTACTTTCTTTGCGTGGTTCCTTTTGAGGCTAGTAGATGAATCATGATTAGCCTATGATCTCATACTCCTTGCCGGCGATTGGTTTAGGCAGCGTGAATGTTTGGTGTAAACTGGCCAATGAGAGACGAGGAGAAATTGACCTGAGAGCTTCTGGGGAGGATTTCTGCACTCCCAAAGGAAATCGAGAAGAAACCAATTTTTTTTTTTTTTTTTTTTGCCTTTGAATATTATGGGATGAAGATGGGATCCTTGAAGTTTCCGTCTCGCAGCCATGAGGGGACAGACCTGGGGACAAAAAATAAAAACCATACAGAGGATGACGCAGCATAACAATGGAGGGAGCGTGGGTCTTTGGGATTGCTTTGGCCATTGTTTTAACCATCTTGGAACCACTCTCTGATTCCAAGTCTTTGATAGCAAAGCCCTTATAATTTAAGCCAGCTATATCCAAAATAGAAGGAAGACGATAATAGAACATTGATTTCAATTTAACACACAAATTTTTAAAAGCATACCTAAAATCAGTCGCTTTACTCAGTTCATTTGTGAGACAGCTCTGTCTCCCACAGGGGCCTTGGAGACAGGACAAGAGAGGGAATTCTAGAAACCAAAATGGTGCTTCCCTCCATTTTTTTGTTTGCTTTCAGCATATTGTGACAGATTACAATTGACTCATGCCCAGTTCAGTGGATTCAAGGATTATATCATCCTAAAGGAATTTTTACATAAGAACATCAAGTTATCCAACTTCTATTAAAAATTTTTTTTTAGGTTTATTTATTTTGAGAGAGACAGAGATGGTGCAAGTGGGGGAGGGGCAGGGAGAGAGAGAGAGAGAGAGAGAGAGAGAGAGAGAGAGAGAGAGAAAATCACACCCAGGCTCTGCACTGTCAGCACAGAGCCTGAGGTAGGGCTGGAACCCACAAACTAGTGAGATTGTGACCTGAGCTGAAATCAAGAGTCGGAGGCTTAACCAACTGAGCCACTCAGGCACCCCAAGTTATCCAACTTTTAAAAAATCTTATTTATTTATTTATTTATTTATTTATTTATTTAAATTTTGAGAGAGACAGCACTAGTCAGGGAAGGGCGGGGGGGGGGGGGGGGCGGTGGGGAGAGAATCCTAAGCAGACCCCTTGCTGCCAGCACACAGCCCAATGTGGGGCTCGAAACCCCAAAGCCACGAGATCATGAGCTGAGCAGAAACCAAGAAGTCAGATGCTTAACCGACTGAGCCACCCAGGTACCCCTAAAAAATATTTTTAAAGGGAGCTTTTTGGTAGGTCTTGGCCCCATTTGTGAAAAATAAAAACTAAAATTTCAATTAGTTTTCAAGAGTAAAGATTTTCATGAGAGAAGTGTGTAATATATTTATTGTCTGGTTTTACGGTTTAGGTGTGGATTGAAATACGGTATCATGCTTTAGAAAGCAGAGTCAGTTGTGAACTTCTATGAATATTTATGAGGGGATCACTTTCTACTTCAACAGCCCCTAAAATCTAAAAAAAAAAAAAACACCAAAAAAAAACCACTTAAAATGAGACCTTCAAATTGAGTTTTTCAAAAATTTCAAAATATTTTTCAAGTTTTAAAAAGGGTAAAGCAGAATGCTCTTAGTTAACAAATCAGCAATGAAATATAATAATTATTTAAAAGATTATTTTTACTTATATCGTTAAAAATTATATTTGTGTACATACAGCATATTTACAAAATATACAGAATATATAGGTCCGGTAATGTATATACTTTATATATAAATATTTTAAAAATTTTGTTAGTGTTTATTTTGAGAAAGGGAGACATAACACGAGTGGGGGCAGGGCAGAGAGAGAGGGAGACCCAGAATCTGAAGCAGGCTTTTTCTTTTTTAGAGAGAGAGAGAATGCTCAAGTAGGAGAGAGGGGGAGCAGGGGGAAAGTCAAACTGGCTCCATGCTCTGCACAGAGCTCCATGCAGGGCTTGATCCCCTGACCCTGGGGCTATGACCTGAGCTGAAATCAAGAGTCAGGGACTCAACCAACTGAGTCACCCAGGCACCCTGATAGCTCATTTTTAAAAGCTAATTTGTTTTCATCACTGAATAATAGTCTACTTTCTGGACGTATCACAGTATGTTTATCTGTCCACCTAATGGAAGACATTTTGGTTGCTTTCAAGTTTTGACAAATATAAACAAAATTGCTTTAAACACTTACGTGCAAGTTTTTGTGCAGACGTATGTTTTCGGCTCTTTGGAAGGAGCACGATTGCTGGATCATATAAGAGTATGTTTAATTTTGTAAGAAATTACCAAATTGTCTCCCAGTGTGGCTGTACCGTTTGCATTCCCACCAGCGAGGGATGAGAGTTCCTGTTGCTCCACACCCTCGTCAGCATTTGGCAGTGTCGGTGTTTTGGATTTTGGCTGTTATAATAGGTGTGTTGTGGTATCCCTTCTTGTTTAATTTGCACTTTCTTAATGAAAGGTTGAGCACCTTTTCATATGCTTATTGCCATTTTGTAGATGTTCTTTGGTGAGGTGTCTGTTTAGATGTCCATTTTATTTTTTATTAAAAAAAATTTTTTTAATGTCTTCTTTTCTTTTTAATGTTTTTTAACGTTTATTTATTTCTGAGACAGAGAGAGACAGAGCATGAACAGGGGAGGGGCAGAGAGAGAGGGAGACACAGAATCTGAAACAGGCTCCAGGCTCTGAGCTGTCAGCGCATAGCCCAACGCGGGGCTCGAACTCATGGACCGTGAGATCATGACCTGAGCCGAAGTCGGATGCTTCACCGACCAAGCCACCCAGGGGACCCAGATCTTTGTCCATTTTAAAATTATTTTCTTATTACTGAGTTTTAGTGGGTTTTTTTTTTCCAACGTTTATTTATTTTTGGGACAGAGAGAGACAGAGCATGAACGGGGGAGGGGCAGAGAGAGAGGGAGACACAGAATCGGAAACAGGCTCCAGGCTCTGAGCCATCAGCCCAGAGCCCGACGCGGGGCTTGAACTCACGGAAAGTGAGATCGTGACCTGGCTGAAGTCGGACGCTTAACCGACTGCGCCACCCAGGTGCCCCAATTTTAGTGGTTCTTTGTATATTTTAGATAACAGTCCTCTATCAGATTTGTGTTTTGAATATATTTCCTCCCAGTCTGAAGTTTGTCTTTCCATTTTCTTAGCAGAGTCTTTCACAGAACACAAGTTTAAAATTAAAAAAAAAAAAAAACTTTTTTAGTATTTATTTATTTTTGAAAGAGAGAGAGAGACAGAGCGCAAGTGGGGAGGGATAGAGAGAGGGGGAGACACAGAATCCAAAGTAGGCTCCAGGTTCTGAGCTGTCAGCACAGAGCCTGACACGGGGCTTGAACCCATAAACCAAAAGATCATGACCTGAGCCAATGTTGGACACTGAACCGACTGAGCCACCCAGGTGCCCCACAAGTTTTAAATTTTAATGAAGCATCACTTAGCAATTTATTTGCATGGACTGTGCTTTTGTTGTTGTATCTAAAGAGTCATTGCCAAACCCAAGATCACCTAGATTTTTTCCTATGGTATCTCCTAGGAGCTTTATAGTTTTGCATTTTACATTTACATCTATAATCCTTTTTGAGTTAAGTCTTGTGAAAGATGTGAGGTCCGTGTTAGAATTTCTTTTTTATTTTTCTGCATGTGGATGTCTGGTTTTTCCAGCACCATTTGTTGAAAAGACTGTCCTTTTCCATTGTATTACCTTTGCTCCTTTGTCAAAGAGCAGTTGACTATATTCGTATGGGTCTATTTGTGGGTTCTTTATCCTGTTCCATTGATTTATTTGTCTACTCTTTTGCCAATACCATACTGTCTTGATCACTTAGTTTTATAGTAAGCCTTGAAATTGGGTAGTGTCAGTCTTCTGACTATAGTCTTCTCTTTCACTATCGTGTTGGCTGTTGTTTTTTGCCTTTCCGTATAAAATTTAGGATCAATTTGCTGATAGCACACGTACACTCTTTGACATTCACAATGGTTCTGACGCACAGGTATGGGAAATGTCATTTACTTTACCCATTCACTGATGAGCTGCCTGAGCCCTGGGCAGTTAGAGATTTGCCCAATGTCACGCAAAGACTCAAATTCAGGGCTTCTGTTGCCAAGCCCCCCTTGGGTTTTCCTCACTATTGTATGTCTAGATACCAAGATCAATTATGTGTATTTACTGGCATCAAAATGAGTTGATTGTCTAGTGCCTACCTGGCCTGTGTGCAAATCAGTCCCCAGTATTTATCAGGGACACAGGTCTACCGCACAGCAGCCTGATTACAAAGCCACCAGCAGTGTGTCACGTCTGGGAGACTGACAGCTTGTGGTATGCAGAGGGCTGGAAGCGAGGAAGCTGGCAGCCTGATGTGCCCAAAATGAGAGTGGTCAAGCTGTTAGGATGCGGCTGCCTGCACCTGCCTTCAGATACCAAACTCGCCTCATGGGGACTATCACCAAAATACTAAGAGACCAAGCAAATTGCCTGCAGTAAGACAGGGCTATCCTTTGATTTAAATCCCTGGCTATTTCACAAGTACATCTCTAAAGCAGAGTGGAGAATTATCCTCTTGTGTCCTATATGACATATGATACACTTCCCAAACCAAGTCTTAAAAAATTGATTTTTCTGTATTTGTTCTTATTAGAAAATAATACAGGTTTTAAATAAGAATTCAAAAGCACGGACAACTCCAAGAAGAAAAACAAAATCACATCTGTTCTTATCACACTGAGATCACTCTATTGCCAGTTTTGGAATTTTCTTCTAGCGTTGGTTCTGTGCATTTATCTAGTGTCTGAAGATTGTTCTCTTTAAATACTTTTAATGTATTGTTTTCCACTGAGCCCCCCATAACTGAATGTATGTGTGTCCAGGTGTTTGGTTATATCTTATGATGGGTGTTTCCTGTGACATTGCATACCGCATATCTCATGAATGTGACTTCCATGCTTGTATTATATCCCATCATCTAACAATTTGCTACTGTTAGAAAATTTGCTGTGACCATTATATTCTCAAAGCACAGCCTTGTGCATATGTATTCCTCTATACCTCTGATTTCAAAATTGTCCTTCTGAAATAAGGCCAAGGATGCTTTTTGTCTTAGGAGGCAGGCTTCTTTCTTCCAATGTTTTGTGTCAGTTTTGTCAAAACGTGTGTTTTTAAACACATTAATGCCATATTCTTCCCACTGTGTTCACATCTGAGAACAACGTGAGACACTTATCTTGTCTCTTTTCCATCCTTTTTTTCATCCTTTTGGTTGTTCTTAGCCAGACATAAGTATTTTTCCCCAGTTAAAATAGCAATGTGGGATAGTGGCCTTTAAAAGGGTGTCCTCAAATGAAAGCTAAACCAAAGAACTGTCAAAAAAAAACACAACCGCATCCAGACCTGTCACTAGTAAGGACCTGCCAGCCAGAATTTGCCAATAGTTTAGATGCTTCTTTGCGTAAGGAATAAATGAGAAGACCCCAAAGCTTTCTCTTCCAGTGCCAAGAAAGTGGATTTCCTCATTTTGAAATTTACAAATCTAAATGCAAGAAAATTGTAATTAAATGGGAAAAAACCCAATCCCCCCCTCTATGTATATTTAAATATATATTTGGGTGAATGCTTTCTTTTTCCAATTTAGTGACATTTTTATGCCCAGTTTATCAAATCTGTGCAGTCAGTTGCACGGACTCATTGAAATCACGTACACTAAGCCAACTATATTTTTATGGCAATATTTAAACAAATCATATGTATATGTATATGTGTATGTATCATGTCATATATACATATAATTATATATACATATATATACACATATATACATACATACACACACACACACACACATCCTGTCTTAGAATCGAGTAGGTGATTGGTTTACTGGTATAATTTGAGCCACCAAAAAGCACACCAACCTCAATATACTTCCCCACAGGCCCAGTTACTCCATACTACTGATTCATAAAAATATAGTCCTTATTACAAGAAAACTACAGGAGCACCTTGGTGGCTCAGTCGGTTGAGCGTCCGACTATTGGTTTCGGCTCAGGTCATAATCCTAGGGTTGTGAGATTGAGCCCTGTGTCTGGCTCCATGCTGAGAGTGGAGCCTGCTTAAGATTCACTCACTCTCTCTCTCTCTCTCCCTCTCTCTCCCCCTCTTCCCCCCTTGTGCATAAGTATGCTCTGTCTCTCTCAAATAAATAAAATGAAATAAAAAAAGAAAACTTTAGACTAAAATTCCTCATGCATAAATGCAAAAATGCTAAAAAAAATTAACACAACAAATCTAGCAATATAAAGCATAATATATAATGACAAAGTGGAGTTCATTCTAGGAATAGAAGTTAGTTTAACATTTGAAATCAATCATTGTGTTCCATCCATCATGCTAACAGAACAAAAGAAAAACACAAATGATTATCTCAGTAGACGAGGAAAAGGCAACTAGCACAATTCAACATCCATTTACGATAAAAATTCCCAGAGAATGGAATAGAAAGGAACTTGATCCATCTGATGAACGGCATCTATGAAAAACCTACAGCTAACATCAAATCAGCCAAACTCTGAGCACTTTGTTGCTAAGGTGGGGACAAGGCCGGGAGGTCTGCACTTACCATTTGTATTCAACATTGTACCAGAGCTCCTAGCCAGTGCAGAAAGACAAGAAGAAGAAAGAAAAGACCCAAATGTTGGAAAGGACAAGGGAAACATTCTCTATTTGCAGGCAACATGATTGTTTATGCAGAAAGACCCAAGGAATGGAAACAAACAAAAAAACTGCTAGAGCTAAAACATAAGTTTAGCCAAGTCTCGACATACAAGGTCACATGGTAAAAAATTAGTTATATTTCTATATTCTAGCAGCAAATAATTGGGAAAATTTTCAATCCATGTATAACAGTGTCAAAAATAAATAAAATATTCAGGAATAAGTTTAATAAAAGACATGCAGAATATCCATGTTGAGAGTGATAAAACACGACTTGGGGAAGATAAAGGAATCCTAAACAATGGAGAGATATATCATATTCATGGAGCAGAAAGTCAATAGCATTAAGATGTCCCTTCTTCCCATACTGATTTATAGAGCCAATGCAGCCTCAGTGATAATACCAGCAGGCTGTTTTTTAAAAACAGAAAATGACAAGTACACTCTAAAACTTATATGAAAATTCAAGGGATCTAGAATGCCAAAACAATTTTAGAAAAGATGAACAAATCTAGAAGACTTATACTACCTGACTTTAAGCCTTATATAAAGCCACAGTACTCCCAGCCAAGCATAGACAAAGAGATCAGGGGAAGAGAGTCCACAAATAGACCTATACTTAAAAAGTCTGTTGATTCTAAACAAAGATGTCAAATAAATTCAATGGGAAAAGGCAAGTTTGTTCAGTAAATTGTGCTAGAACCACTGGATATCCATATAGAGTAAAACAAAGAGATTAACTGTGAGTTATACCTTACGCTGGACACAAAAATTAAACTGAGGTTGATTATAAACCTAAATACAAGAATTAAAACAGTGATATTTTTAGTAGGAAACACAGGATAATATCTTCATGACCAGAAAGTAAGCCTATAGACAGGACACAGAAAGCAATAACCATTAAGGAAAAATATGGGTGACGACAACTTCATCAAACTGAAACAATGATGCTCCTCAAAAAGAGCATCATTTAAGAAAATGAAAAGGCAAGCTACAGACTGGGGAATACGTTTTCAGAGGACTTATATCTGGCATACCTACAATGGAATAAAAACAGCGTCAAGCAAGAGAGACAAATACTGTGTGGTCTCACTTACATGTGGTATTTAAAAAAACAAAAGGAAAGAACAAACATCAAACTCCTGGAAAAAGAGAAGAGATTTGTGGTTACTGGAGGCAGGGGGTGGGAATGAGGGGGACTTGGAAGAAGGTGGTCACAAGGCACAAACTTCCAGTTATACGGACAATGTAAGAAAGTCCTGGGGACGGAGTTATAACATGATTTCTACAGTTAACACTCCCACAGAGTGTATCTGAAAGTTGCTAAGAGAGTGTGTCCTAACAGCTCTCATCACAAGGAAAAAAAAGCATTTTCTTCTCTTTTCTTTTGCATCTATATAAGATGGTGAATACTAATTAAACCTATTATGGTCATCATTTCATAGTTATCTAAGTCACATCATGATGCTGTACACTTTATTTTTATTAATTTTTTTCAACGTTTATTTATTGTTGGGACAGAGAGAGACAGAGCATGAACGGGGGAGGGGCAGAGAGAGAGGGAGACACAGAATCAGAAACAGGCTCCAGGCTCTGAGCCATCAGCCCAGAGCCCGACGCGGGGCTCGAACTCACGGACCGCGAGATCGTGACCTGGCTGAAGTCGGACGCTTAACCGATTGCGCCACCCAGGCGCCCCGATGCTGTACACTTTAGACTTACCCCTGCTGTGTGCTAGTGCTATCTCAATAAAAACTAGGGGAAAAAAGGAGCAAGCAGTCCACTGTTTTTAAATGGGCAAAAGACTACACAGACATTTTGCAAAGAAAAATACGTGGGCCAATAAACCCATGAAAAAATGCCTAACGTCATTAGTCATTTGGGATTGGCAGATTAAAACCACAATTAGATAATCCTATATATCTGCTAGAATGGCTTTTAAAGAGATTGACATTACCAAAAGTGGGGAAGAATTGGTGCTATGACACATTGCTAGTGGGGATAGACAACTACTTAGGAGAAGTTTTGACATATGTGTTTGTATGCGTGTGTGTGTGTGTGTGTGTGTGTGTGTGTGTGTATGTATGTATATATATATATATATGCAAAGTTAACTCTATCATCTGTCTATCATCTATCTATCTATCTATCATCTATCTTCACCCAGACTCTTTCTCCTATTTATTCAAGAAATATGTGTGTTCAAAATGACTTGTTCAACTTAATTTACAATAGTCATTAAGTGGAAATGACCCAAATGCCCACCAACAGTGAAGGGGTAAATAAATTAGGCTGTGTTCTACAATGGAATCCCAGGTAGTGATAAAAGGAGGTGAGCGGATAAGCACAACAGTGTAGGTGAATCCTATGGGCATTACGCTGAGGCTAAGACACCAGTCACAAAAGGGTCCATATTGTACGGCTCCATTTATATAATATTCTAGAGCAGGCAGAACAAATTTGTCTAAGGAGGAAAAAACATGGCAGTGTTTCTCTGATTTGAGGAGGTCAATGAATGATCGAGAGAACCTCTGGGGAGAGCAAAATTATGATAGAGATGTGGGTTACATAGGCGTATCCTTGTGTCAGAATTGTAAAGTTAAGATTTATACATCCCAAGGTATATAAATTTTACTTTAAAAAAAGAACCGTAAGGAAATCAGTATTTAACTGGGAATATTTGGCAATAAATATACGATAAGAATGGCAAAATGTTAGTAATTGCTGAGGCCGGCTCATGGGTACATGAGGGGTTTTTATACTGCTTTGTTTACACTGGATATGTTCTATACTTCTCATAATAAAAAAAAAAATTAGAAGTTTTGAGCCCTTGCTTTCCCAGACTGTAGTGATGTAAGGAGGCTAGCCAAGGGAGTTGAATTATAAAAGCAGTGTTTAGTCTAGTAGTTTGTCCCTGTGTTGGCCAGTCTGTTGACTTCTGGAATACAGTTTTAGGGACCCTACTCACCTCCAGATAAAACTCACATTCTTCAAATATCATCTTTATTGGCATTAAAGGTGGTAATTTGCTTTTCGTCTCCCTCACTCTTCCTTTTTATGTTTTTATTTTTTAAAATTCTAGTTACTTCACATACAGTGTGATATTGGTTTCAGGAGTAGAACCCAGTGATTCATCACTTCCTTACAACACCCGGTGCTCATCCCAACAAGTGCCCTCCTTAATGCCCATCCCCCATTTAGCCCATCCCCCCACCCAATTGCTTCCCTCACTCTTCTTTTCTTTTTTTTTTCTGGTTCAGAAATTAGTTCGGAGAAATGAATGCATTTTATTGGGCCTGGTTGGTTCTGTAAGAGTCCTATTACTTCTGCCTGGTGGACTGGCCTTGGTATTGCCCAGGGCACTTCACGTTGTCAATACCATACTTCCTGAGGTGGGGAAGGGATCTCTCCTCAGCAGTGTTGCTTTACTTAGGTTTCCCTAGAGAGTAGCTTTGTTTTCCCATTTGTTTATAGCTCCCTCTGTCAAGAAACTTGAGACCACAAAGGACCTACCTCTGTGAGAAGCTACACTGCCTCATGTTCAAAAGCATCTTTCTCCCTGGCCCCTCGTCCAACCACTCTCTGGTTGCCTTCTTACCTCAGGGTGAGTTCTTGGCTCTCCTGGACCCTCTTAGATGCAGACAGTGATCTCTCTCTTTCTCTTTTTTTTTTAATGTTTATTTATTTATTTTTGAGAGAGAAAGAGGGAGAGAGAGAGACAGCACAATCAGGGGAGAGACAGAGAGAGAGGGAGACACAGAATCTGAAGCAGGCTCCAGGCTCTGAGCTGTCAGCACAGACACGGGGCTTGAACCCAAGAGCTGTGAAATCATGACCTGAGTCGAAGTTGGTCGCTTAACTGACTGAGCCACCCAGGTGCCCCAAACAATAGTTTCCTTTGGTTTGGTGTTTAATCCAGTTGTCCTAAGGCCTAACCATCTGTCTCCAGCTCCTCTTGATAATTTCTCCCAGTCTACATTGGGTCCTTATGCAAATAGGCCTTCAAGTGGTCCATCCTGGAATGTCATCATTTCTTAGCTGAATATATGTATAAGGCTTCCTTTTCCATGATAGAATTACAGCTATATAAGAAACAGAAAGGACTTCTCCCCACCCAATGGACTTTGTCAGAGAGGTTGGAGGACTTGTAAGGATCCACACCAGGAAGGAGCATGTGAGAACTAGGATTTGGATGCCCTAACTCCCCATTCAGAATTAAAAGGCTTATCTACAAAGATGTTTGATTAAAAAGCTTATCTGTGAGGATTTGTTATTTGAAAGAGAGGAAAGAAACTCAATGCAAACTAGTTTAAACCCCAAATGACATTTATTGGAAGGTTAGTGAGTAGTTCACAGAATCTCAAAGAAAGATCTCTGGAATCAAGGACACAATGGACACCACAGGGACTGGACCCTTGACAGCCTATGTCTCTCCTCTCATGTTACACTTTTCTTTCAGGGGTAGGTCCCCAGAAACTTAAATTTTTTTTAATGTTTATTTATTTTTGAGAGAGAGAGAGAGACAGACAGACAGACAGACAAACCATGAGCGGGGGAGGGTCAGAGAGAGAGTGAGACACAGAATAGGAAGCTGGCTGCAGGCTCCGAGCTGTCATCACAGAGCCTGACGCAGGGCTCAACCTCAGGAGCTGGAGATCATGACCTGAGCCAAAGTCGGACCCTCACCCGACTGAGCCACCCAGGCGCCCCCACAGAAATTTAATACTAATTACAATGTCCTTGAGATTGCAGATGTGTTTGAAAACTAGAGAGGGTTTACAGTTATTCTTATAAATTCATCAGAATTACTTACATTGCAGTGCACAGAGTTTTTTCCTTATGAGTATGATCTTTGGAAATTGGCTATGAAAAATCATCACAAAAGATGGCTTCTTGATAATTGTATGTCGTTCCTGATAGCAGTCATTGCGCTGATCTCAATCTGCCTTATGTTGGTTTATCAGATTCCTCCACGAGACAGCCTCCCTTCCAGCTTTGGATAGACCACCACCCTTGAGTATCACTGCATTTTGTTTACGTACTCACCATCCAAGAAGCTTACACTGAACTTCACTTTCTGTTGTTCCTAAGATGATTACGACAGGTAGTTTTTCACATACATCCTGCTCCACCAACCTACCTCTTTGGCGTGTGGGGGAAGTTGGGAAGGCGGTCACGCACAGCTTGCTCGACCCCTGTGGGCTGTGTAAGAGTGCTGGAGCCTGGAACATCCCCTTACCTGGAGATAAGGAGACTTACCAGCCTCTGCTGGGCTTACTCTCTCATTTGGGAGAATCTTATCCTGTTCCAGGCTTGATGTGTACTCCTTTGTCCTGCTTAAATGTGCATTTCATATGGCAGTGTGCCAACCCCACATCTGTTCCTGGGGGGAGAAAACAGGGTCCTTTGCTTGCAGCACAGGAGGATGTATACAGATCATCTCTCTGCATTGGCTGTGGGATGAACCCACGTGGGGGACCAGTGCTCACTGTGGAACCCGATCTTGCTCTGTCTCTTCTCTATGTGAATGAACACATGTGTGAGTCATGTCTTTCTTGGTGACCCCAAAACCTGCAGACCATGTGGCAGGTTGACATCAGGACCGCGGTTCCTGGTGGTGGGCCTCGTTATGCTATTTGCTATCCTCCCCTCAGTGTAACAGCTACCCTGGCGGGGTAACAGGTGTCACTTGCTCAACAGGGTAGCCTGTTGAGAGTGTGTGAGATATGCCTTCCCTCTCTCGAGAAGCACTATCTTTTTTTTTAAGTTTTAAAAAATGTTTATTTTTGAGAGAGAGAGAGAGAGCACAAGTAGGGGAGAGGCAGAGAGAGAGGGAGACCCAGAATCTGAAGCAGGCTCTAGGATCTGAGCTGTCAACACAGAGCCCAATGAGGGGCTTGAACTCACGGACTGCAAGATCATAAACTGAGCCAAAGTCAGACACTTAACTGATCCACCCAGGCACCCCTTGAGAAGCACTATCTTAAGAACATATTTGTTGTTTTACTCCTTTACCAGTCCTGGCCCATAACAGATGCTCGCACATGTGACCAACTGAATTGGCCTGTAATAAACCCTACCTCTAAGGTCCTATTGTACAACCCTCAAGAGTCGCAGCCATGCTCCTAGACTGGTTTCTATGACACCTTCTCTAGGGACAGAGGAAGTTTATCTCAATCCCTGCGTCCCCAGGAACCAGGGTGGCTCATCTGAGGCTGCTAGCCTCTAGCCTAACCACCACCGATTCTCCTGGAGTTGGAGCCCCTGGACTTCGGAGGTTCCCAAACCCCTCACCTCAACTGCATTTTCTGTGACAAATACGGCTGCGTTTTGTTCGATTTCAGCCAGGTTCTGATCTAGTAGCCCATCCAGAAATTTGGTGTCTGTACTTAGGATGATAATGCAATCAATCAATGACCTGCTTTGGGGGGACAATTCTTACCGGCTTGTCCGGTAAATTAAAATGAGAGGGGCTTGAAACACCTGGGGACAGAACTCCTTAGGGTTTTGTCATGTAGACAGCCAGTTTTGTGTCCGTACATCCCCCATTTCTAACTCAAAGCTGTCTTCCTTCTTCCTATCACACATGCATGACTTCCTCGCCGGAACAAATCACGGAGTCCGTACATAAATGAAATCCACAGGAAGACAAAAAAAAATATGCTGTTTTGCCTGCTCGGTGCAGATGTCAGTCGGCATCCAAGCATTCGGAGGATGTGATGGATGTTGCATACACAGAAAAGTATGCTGTTAGTGTATTAGCTAGGGTGACCTATTCTTTTAGGCTTTTCAGAGAAATAAGTATCATTTGCAATGGCTTCAGTCTCAAGCTCGCTCTGTCGTTTTGTGTAATTAGGGATGGCCGTTTTCTCAAGGGGGGCAGAGATTTGGGCTGGTGTTTCTTTGTCCCCTCCCCTTTGTCCCCACCCCCAGAACAGCTCCATTTCTGTAGCCCTCAGAATGCTAATGGCCTTTGGACAGAGTCAGGCACTGAAGCAGAAGGGGCAACATGGAATAGGAGGGTAACCGAGCAGGGAGACAGGCCCAGATGACATGTGCAATCAGGTCTGTGGACGGAGGAGAGCTGAGTGACAGAGCTGTTTGCTGAATGTCCTACCTGTCCGTCACCTGGTGTCAGATGCCCCCTTGGATATCGGCCTCTTATTTTTTCCCCAGAGAACAGAAGCCCTACTGACGCGAAGCTTATGCATTTTGACATGTCAGAAGAGAAAGTGATGAAATAAAAATTTTCCTCCCGCACGGGGTGAAGGGATTTTTAAATGTGTAATTGTTTTGAGCATTTGCCTCTTTCTAGCCCTACCCTCTTATCTACTGCTCCTAGAAATGACTTCATTGAGCCGACTCTCCTCTCGCCCCGCCACAGGCTGTTTTCAAAGCCTGAGCCACATGGCTTCGCTTCATTAGCGTCTTTGTTTGTGTACCAGCATCATTGATGATATCAGTTATAGCTCTGGGAGTTTGGTTTGTTCATACATTAGCCGTCATTAGGAACAAACAGCAAACAGCTTTTCTCGGGAGCAAAGCCCATTTCTGCCCTGACAGAGCCTAAGAAATAGAGTTCCTTCTAGGGACTCTTTATGCCTGACACCAGGCTTTCTCTTACACCAGCTCCGTTTTATTCTCCTGAGTTGGGGTGATGAATCCTTACACCAGTGGAGAAAAGGTTGTTTATAAGATTCACAAGCAGGATGCTTCTCACTACCAGGACCTAGGAAGTCCCGGACTTACCGTTGTGTGACTCCGATGGATCACGTTGTTACATCGTGGACAATCTTATCTGTGGCATCCTGAGACTAAGTGAAGTCTTGGTTGTCAACATTTCAATTCACCCAGTGAAATTTTTTTTAAGTATGTATTTTAAGAAAGATCTTTGATCTGCTATCTAATCAATGATGGATTGTGACAATGAAAATCAAACCACTCTCTTGCTAACATTTGAGGGCTGTAATTAAGCACAATTCTAAGTAATGATTACTTTCTTGAGGGAATTTCCTGTGGTTTTATTTGAGTGCCGACAGACCAGCTTCTGAGGAGTTTAAGACCTTGGATATGCCATCACTGAGTCAAGCCCTGCACCCCATTTGTTCCCCCAGCCACCTAAAGGTCATCGCATTGCCAAGCAATTCATCGATTCCTGAATTGTCAGTCCTTTCTACCAACTAACTCCTATTCGCTTTCTGTTTGCTTGATTTCTTAAGCTAAGACCACTGATAAACCAAAAATGGCTCCAAAACAGCAGATTCCATGAGACACACAGAGACATGGCCGCATATCTACTTCCTGTCTTTCCAGTATATCTTTCATCATCTGTAAATGGTGATGGAACACTTTATCTGTGATCTGAACTGTCCAATTAATAAGTGACCCAAAGGATTAGCCATGTTTTTGTAGTCTGATGTCTCCTATACCATAATAATGACAGGAACAAGTCTTCCTTCTGCCAACAGACCACATCTGTTTGAACTCTTCCTTCTGTGTGGTCCACGCAGATCACTGTGCCTGGTGTGGAAGAAGTCCTTCGGGAGCACATTCCCAGATCTAGGGGAAAGCCCGATGCTATGCAGAACTCTCTTTGCAATTTGCCAGTTGCTGGAGTAGCTCCCTTCCCCATGAAGAAGCTGGTGCTTGGGGACAAGCAATGTTTGTGTTCTCTGTCACAATATCACACCCTGGTGGGTGTGATGTCTGCCACTAATTTGCAGATTTGTCTTTCCCTGCAAGGCTTGATTTTCTGAGGTTATCTGATGCATCCTAGATTTGATGTCGACAATTCAGCTGAGCTACCAGCAGGCAAAGGTGGTCTAGACCAGGACTTAGCAAACTTCTTCTGCAAAGAGGGATAGTAAATATTTTCAGCT
Source organism: Prionailurus bengalensis (assembly GCF_016509475.1). Taxonomy (NCBI): domain Eukaryota; kingdom Metazoa; phylum Chordata; class Mammalia; order Carnivora; family Felidae; genus Prionailurus; species Prionailurus bengalensis. Next base: position 12,305,639 of record NC_057346.1, read on the forward strand.
TTGTGGGATATATGGTTTCTGTTACAACTACTCAGTTCTGCCATTGTAGCGCAAAAGTGTCTACAGATAATGAGTGTGGCTGTGTTGCAATTAATTTTATTTACAAGAATAGGCAGTGGGCTAAATCTGGCCCCTGGTATACATACAACATGCCAGTCCCCGCTCTATAAGAGTTGTCTCTAAGTTTTTTAATTGTGTATGCTATCCATTAAAACAAAACACTTTTAAGTTTATATCCCCTACAGCATTCATATGAATAGAACTTTAAAAAAAATCAATATCGGGGCATCTGGGTGGCTCAGTTGATTGAGTGCCCAGCTTCAGGTCAGATCATGATCTCAGGGTTCAGAGTTCAAGCCCCATCTGGCTCGATGCTATCAGTGTGGACCTTGCTTCAGATTTTATGTCCTCTCTTGCTGTCCCTCCCCTGCTTGCACTCTCTCTCTCTCTCTCTCTCTCTCTCTCTCTCTCTCTCTCTCAAAATTAAAAATAAACATTAGGGGCGCCTGGGTGGCTCAGTCAGTTGAGTGGCCGGCTTTGGCTCAGGTCATGATCTCACAGTTTGTGAGTTCGAGCCCTGCATCAAGCTCTGTGCTGACAGCTTAGAGCCTGGAGCCTGCTTCTGATTCTGTGTCTCCCTCTCTCTCTGCTCCTCCCCCGCTCATGCTCTGTCTCTGTCTCTCTCTCCTTCAAAAATAAATTAAAACATTAAAAAAATTTTTTTTTAAATAAACATTAAAAAAATGTGATAGAGATGCTATAATGCTTTCAAGTATATTTTTTATTATAACTTCTTATTATCACTACTTAAGATTTAAGAAGCAAAAGATTTAAGATTTTTAAGATTTAAGATTTAAAAGTGCAATACATACCATGGTCTAGGCTCCCAGTTAGTGACAGTGGATTTAAACTCCTAATTCAAACAGTCTTCTTGATAATTTCAAGACTTTTTGGCTAACTTGTTAGACCCAACTACATCTTAGTCTTATCTTGTAATGTTGCTGGCAAAGAATTCAAACTATGTCATATTTTAACAGACTCATATTGTTTGCTCTGTACTAGGCACTGTCCTGAGTGTTTAAAAAATATCAACATATTTAATTTTCATAAAAGCCCTGTTGGGTGTGTACTATCATTCCCCCCTTTTCACATGTTTGAAACTGAAACAGAGAGAGGTTAGGTAACTTGCTCAAAGCTATGCGATTCTAGGTGGCTGGCCCCAGAACCCTTACTCCTATCTACTGAACTCAGCTGCCTCTCCCACTTTCTCCTATGCCCTTCTACTTTTACTACTGCAAGCAAAATTCAGTCTACGCTTTCTTTTCAGGGGTATTTTAAGTTCCTTGTCTATTTAGGGTAAGCAACTTAAGGGAAAACTAGGTAATGTGGTCACTGTTATGGGCTACACACTGAGTTCCCCCAATACAGTCAAGTCCTACCACCCAGTATGTATAAATGTAAACCTCTTTGGAAATTGGGCCATTGTAGATGTATTTAGTTAAGGAAAGGCCATGCTGGAGTAGGGTGGGTCCTTATTCCAATAGTCTGGGGTCCTTAGAAGAGAAGGGACACAGACACACCAGGAGAAGAGAGCTGGTGACAATGGAGGTGGAGATTGAAGCGATGAAGCTACCAGCCAAGAGACAGAAGGGCTGCCAACAAGGAAGAGAATCTGGAAGAGGCAAAGAAGGGTCAGAGGCAGCATGACCCTGCTGACATTTTGATTTTGGATTTTAGTCAGCAGAAGTATGAGACAATAAATCTCTGTTGTGTCAAGCCACCTAGCTTGTGGCTTTGTTACGGCAGCCCTAGGAAATGGATACTCTCATCATGTCCGAAACTAATGGAATGTCCCCTTTGTGCACCAGTAACCGAACGTGCCGCTTCTCCGAAGCTCTTTTCTCAAGTAATAGCATTTTAGTTTACAATCTTCTCGATCATACAAGCTAGAAACTTGAATTTATTACACTCATCTTCACCCTTCACACCATACGAGCCACCAAATTGTTTTAACTCTATCCCCTCCTTCAACTTAACATCTTGGCCATTATATCAACTTCCAGAGCAATTTTTTTCTTCACTTTTTTTTTTTTGAGAGAGAGAGAGAGAGAGAGAGAGAGAGAGAATCCCAAGCGGACTCTGCAATGTCACCACAGAGCCCCATAAGGGGCTCAATCTCATGAACCATGAGATTATGACCTGAGCTGAAATCAAGGATCAGATACTCTACCCACTGAGCCACCCAGGTGCCCCTCTTCACCTTTCTGGATTTTTAAAATTAATTTATTTATTTTGAGAAAAGCAGAGAGAGTGTGAGTGCACTGTTAACCCAGAGCCTGGTTTGGGCCTCGAACCCATGAAGCTGTGAGACCATGACCTGAGCCGAAACCAAGAGTCAGACCCTTAACTGACTGAGCCACCCAGGTGCCCCTCCTCTTCCCCTTTCTTATATTTCCAATGAATTCTTAAATCTGCTATGATGATCTATCCTATTAAAGAACTTACAGTAACAATAGCTACCCTTTACTGAGAGATTCCCTTGCACCTGGAAGTAGGTTAAGCTCTTTCACATGTATTTGACCTTCACATTAGGTGGTGATGACTATCATCTTCATTTTAGGAGTGCAAAAAGTGGTGCCCAAGTTTGCGAGTTTATCGCATGTCAGAGTTGGAATTTCAAGGCTTACACACTCTGCCATACTCCTTGTAATACACCACCGCACCTCCTTAAGATGGGAAATACTGGAATGGCATTCAGGCCAAGCCTAAACTATGTCTCCAGGCTTATTTCCCTGCACCTTCCTCTACAACCCTCTGCCCCAGGCACACCAGGTGACTCATCATTCCCTGGACATGTGGATTCACTTTCCTGCCCTTATGGCTTTGGTTATGCCTTTCCCTCAGTCTAAACATCCAACACTACCCACAGCCCTTTGCCAATGCTAACCTTACCGATGGCTTCTTTCTCCAGCACGCTAAGTCAGAATTACCTGTCCCTTCCACTGGATTGCCTGCTTTGGCAATTTACATGCTAGCTATTTACATGTATCTTTCTCCTGCGGTCTCAGTGGCCTCCATTCAAAGACTAGGTCATTTAATTCTGTCATTGTTTTCATTCCATTTTTATAACAGTGCCTAAGTAACTGTTGGTCTGAATGGCGAATAACGGCAGTAGTAATCATAATGGCAATGTTAGCAAGTCTTTGCTAGCCATTAATACTCAACAGTTTCAGGGGTCCCTGGGTGGCTCAGTCGATTGAGCGTTGGACTTTGCCTGAGGTCATGATCTCACCGTCTGTGGGTTCAAGCCCCGTGTTGGACTCCATGCTAACGGCTCAGAGCCTGGAGCCTACTTTAGATTCTGTCTCTTTCTCTCTCTCTGCCCCTCCCCCACTCGTGTCTGTCTGTCTGTCTCTCTCTCAAAAATAAATAAACATGAAAAAAAATACTCAACAGTTTCAGTCATGTTTGAAAAATACAGTTTTTAAATTAAAAACATTGTAACAGTTTTTCTTTTCCCACAACTGAAATTTCTTAATCTGTTCACCTATTTTGATGGAATATGAGAAGCTTCACTTGAAATACCGATCCATTTCTATCCAGTCTGATGATCTGTGTGATAGATTCATTTATTATGTGGTAACATCAAAATCTGTCCAGTCTTCTGCAGAAATGAAATGCTCCCGAAATTGGGGGGAGGGAGGATGGATACCCAATTTGTTTCCTACTCTGCAGAAGATATTTCCTTCGTTCCTGGATCTTGAAGCAGGTCTGCTCTGTGAGTGATTTTAGGTCATGTCCCAGCTGGTTTGGACCTAACCTAGGACTCAGTTACATTTCATGATTGGGGATCAAACTCAGTTGAAAACAGTTCATGCACCTCACTGCTTCCACTGTCCCGGCAGCTTAATCCCAGCCTTCAATTATGGTGGAGTCTCAGAGAACTGACATAAGATCAAATTCCATGCTTCTGGGCAAGCGGAAGGAACCCAGAGAAGAAAACAGAGAAGAAACTAAATGAGCCCCATGGGAGATCAACCCTGAGTGGACATTCTGGCAAAATGGCAGAATAACTTTCTGCTTAAATAAGAAACTATTTAGAAGTCAGTTACGTGTGAATGATTAACAAAAATTGTTGTCAGTGCGGGTGCCTTCATAAAAAACAGACTGCAGAAAATGATTGGGAAATAATTAAAACAGTATATCGCACAGAGAAATGTTATTCAAAAAGCCTCTCGGGTTCTTTAACTTTTTTCCAGGCGCGAAAAATATCCCTGTTTCTGCCCATAATTTGAAATATCTAGAATGTTGAATTTATCGACAGAAAGTGTACTTACCATCTAATCAGAGAAATCTTAGAGGGAAAAGAGTGCTGTACACATCATAGGTCCCCTAGAGACTCAACTGCTCATAACTCTGCATGAATGGGGGGAAAGTGCCATATTCCCATTAAAGAGCAACACAGTTGGTTAAAGAATGAACAAAAAGCAGCATTTCTTCATTAGTGTCATTGCAGGAAGCTGATGCTCTGAAAGCTGGAGGCCATCAAATGGGATATTGCAGCAATAAAACAGAATGAAAAAATGAAATGCTCCATTCTCTTGTCAATCTCATATGCTTGTCTCTTTCTTGTTAATATACCAGGCGCTACCCTGGTAAGCTAATGCGTATTTGCAGTTTCGTTTTGTGCATGGTAATTGTGCTATGGGCACTTATTCATTTGACAGAATTTGCTTTAAATGAAGGAAACTGGCAGGTTGGAAGAAAAAAACCCCAATGTTGCCAAATCACCAATTAAGGAAACTGCCAGAGGGCAAACCGGTCCTGAGACTGGTATCTGTAAAGATGATATAATGATATTGCACTGCAAAAGACATTTTGAGGAGCCACTTAATGAAGGACAGAAGAGAGGTGGATTAGGGGGCGGCTAAGATCGACGACTGCCAGATTTAAACCACAAAGATAGATACGACAGGGTACAGCCGTTTTTGCCGTTTTTGTCCAAGATTTTGGACCTCTAAACAACAAATATATCCAACTGTGATGCAGTTGACGGGAAGGCTGACTGTTCTTCTGTAAACAGGGGAAAGTTGGACTCATAATCCACTCTCTTTAAAACTCCTTATTCGGAAGGGATGTCACCTTAATCGACAGGAAGGATATGACAATGAAGTCATAATCCTGGCCCACCTTCTTGGACCTCGGTCTAGCGAAGGAATAGACACACAGGCCTATGATGCTTCGAAGGCTGAAGCAGAATATTCCTCTTTCTCCATTGAGTCACCCGTCGGCCGCCTATAGGTATCAGGGTGGCCTTTCTGTCTCTATGTTCCTCACTCTTCTTCCCTACAGGAAGTATCCTTGATTTGGTTCCATTTCTCCAATTTCCCCCCAGGACCCAGATCCATCTGGCAGTGGGGGTGGGAGATGTGGAGGGTGGTGAGGCGGGGGGGGGGGGGGGGGGGGGGGGGGGGGGGGGGGGGGGGGGGGGGGGGGGGGGGGGGGGGGGGGGGGGGGGGGGGGGGGGGGGGAGGACAGCACTCAATCCTGAATGTCTGGAATTGCTAAGAGGCTTTTCATTCCTTCACATCCATAAAGACAGGTATTTTCTTTGGTTTTGCTACTGTGATTGCTTCTTAAGGATAAACTTCCATGAGTTATTACATGAACCCCATCCTTATCTCTTTCCTCTGTTTTGCTGAAGATCCCCTTCCAAGAAAGGATACAGGAGGAAAAGATGAGGGAAGAAAGCCCCATCTTGCCCCAGAGGACACACATGGAAATCGTGGGGTGAGCCAAGTCCTGAGAAATTACTGACAACCTGAGGATAATTTCTGATGAATTACTGAGAACCTCTGCTTTGTGTGGTCACCAGTCCAAAGCTCTCATGTCGTTAACTCTGCTCTATACTAACTAGTTCCCTGATTTGCAAGAGCTGCCCTAAATCACCTAGCCCTTGGCCTGAAATACCAAAAATATCCCTCCGTGATTTCCCTCCCCTGAGAAACCGCTAAGACCGTCAACATGGTACTCTCCTGAATTTCAGGAAGTCTAACTTAGCTTTGCTTGATTGAAAGTTTCTTCTGGTGGCCCTTTTGGGGATTGACAGAACAATTCAATAATTTTCCATAACAACAGATGTCTCGGCTACTTGGTAATTTCTGTAGTCATGTGGTCTGTGCATAAACACTTCCTTTTTCTTTTAATGTATCTGAGGATAAGACCCAGAAATACAGCAATAGCCATGACTGAAAGGTCATGCATCTTAAAACACTAATAAAGCATTAAAGGAAAGTGTTCATCTGAGCAGTGCCCAGAGACCTGAGGGGGTGGCACTGATATTGTAATAGACGAGTTGAGATTTGGATACAGATAGGAGTGAGGTTTTGTAACCTCACCTGAGTCCCTGGGCTCTATAAGCTAAAGTTCCTCCTACAAAAAGAGCTTATGTCATGTCAGTGCCTGGGGATCAGATCCACACTGAATTGTCTGGCAAACTAGGAGTGGAAGGATGCACTAAGGGAGCCAAACTACAGAGAAGGGCACAAAAGTTCATCGTGAGATGAGAGGACATAGTGAATGAGCATCCGTGTCCAGGGTCAACAGGTATACGCAGCCCTTGGTGCTTGGACCTACCCATGCCCCGTCATCCTGGGGGCACACCACACTCTGGGAAGTATGCACAATGGAAAGAGCCCTCTCACTGGGTTTAGCAACCCCTGGGGCCCAAGAAACCCTGCTGTGGTTGTTCCCCACAGGGAGAGAAACAAAAAAATGTTTCTCTGGCCCCACCCTTGGCAGATCAGAGGGTCGAGGCACAGAAAACTGGAGCAACAGGGGCTGAGTATTGTAACCTCGCAGCGCAGGGACCCACCGAGGGGGTGGGCCTGAAACATGAACATATGGAACCCCTTGCCCCACTTCCAGAGACTCCCAGAAGGGCTTTGGGGCTACAGTTTTACAAGGAACCAGCATTATTTTTAGGAGTTATCCAAACCAAGAATGAACAAGATTTCGGTATGAATCTTAAGGAACCCCAAGCTTGAGCCCACAGGTTGATGATGCTTGGAGAGATCCGAGTCATATGGTACAAAATCACTGATTTCCTGGAGGAGTCTTGGTGGGAGGGAGGTGGCCGGGGGGTGGGGGGGGTGGTGGCTGTGCATGCCGATGCAAGAGATGACCAAACATAACTGTTGCAATCTGGACCTCTTTGCCCACTGAATTCTTAATCTCCATGGACTGATCATGCTGGGGAAGCAAGCGGTCAAAAGCAAAAGGTGGTCTAGAATAATAGAAGCCAGTGGGACCTGGAATGAGTATAGGAACACACTTGTGGCCGAGATCCACAACCTGAAATGGCCTGTTAAGAGGGTGTTATCACCGTGTAGGATTCTCTATGCCTGCACACATCCACTCCCGTGGGCTGGGGACCCAGGAGGCAGAGCACTTATGACCTCTGTCTCTGCGCCTGAGCGTAGGGAAGAGGAGTTGAACACAGTCTGTGCTATCTTGCATTTACCTCTGTTGGCTCCACATACTGATGTTAATGATCTGTCCCAGGTCTTCCAGGGCAGTGCTCCTTTAAAGGGTCTGCCCTGCCGGCCTGGGAGGATGGTAGGGAAAAGGAAAAGGGCTGAGGAACCACACCAGTGTTACTGCTCCCATGCTAACCCTCAGCCAGTTGTGTGCCTTTGAATGAGCCCATTTGTCTCCCTTATTTATCTTCTTCGTCGACTATAGAAAAAGGAACTAATCCCTACACTCTGTGTGACACACTCTGCCCTTCTTCTATAGTTCATGGACATGTAGCAAGACACAGTGCTGACAGGCTGTCCTACCTTTCCCCACCTTCTCTGATGAAGATGTGACAAAGTTCTCAACAGTGAAGTGTGATGGGAGTGATGGGTCCAATTCCCAGTGTGGTTTCTTGAGACCAGACCAGGAGGGGTCATAGGCTTTCCCCTTTCCACTTGCTGCAACCCAGATGAGGTACCCTCTCAAAATTAGAAGGAACAAGATGGAGGGGCATCTGGCTGGCTCTGTGGGTGGAGCATGTGACCCTTGATCTTGGGGTCTTGAGTTCAAGCCTCACGTTGACCATACAGCTTACTTGAAAGAAAGAAAGAAAGAAAAAGAAAGAAAGAAAGAAAGAAAGAAAAAAGAAAAGAAAGTAGATAGAGAGGATCCAGGTCCCTGAATAATTGTGGGGAGAACTGCATGCTGAGCCAGTCTGTTTACATTTATATGGGGAGGATATAAAGCATCTGGTGTGAGCTATTGCATTTTGGAGGTTCCAAAGGTTAACCTTATCCAGGTTGGGTATATTTCACCAAACTGTTGGAAGCCAAAGAAAATAGAGGATGTGATATCCCCTTATAAACTAATGTGTCTTACAAGTAGATTATGACTGCCACATAATTGAATGAGCCATCAGTGGAAGCAACAACTCTGAAAAACTAAACATACTCTACTGGCGAATGGAATCATCCAGTCTAATCTTACTACACTGAGCAAAGGAAGCAAGGGTGATAGACACACGTTGCTCTCTGAGCGTCAACCCTCTCTTCCTATTAACAGCCCTTCTTCTCTTTGGGGAGTCTTGGGAGGTGGCCTCCCAAGACATGAAGCCTGAGGGGCCACATCCCCTCTCCCCGCTTCTGCATATAACCAATCTAACATGAGGATGGCTGGAGTTCATGTCCATCATGCTTCAGAGTGGCAGAGGTGGACCGGACTGTGCCTGGGGCCTGCCCTTTGCTGCCAAGAACCTTGGCTCATGCCCCAGGCGGCTGTCAGCTCTCCACATCTGAGCTCACTCACAGACAGAACTTCAGCAATTAAACAATATCTGTCTCCAGAATCTCCCAGTTCCCTTCATTACAGCCCTTCACGCATCCTCTCAACGTCCCTGAGAAAGTGGAAAGCAAGTATGTCTTTCCTAACCTGACAGCAAGCAGATGTTTGGGGAAGGAATTAGCTAGCACACAAGAGCCTCCAGGAGCAGAGGAGAACTTGACTCAGGTGCCCTGGGCACCTGCAGCTGACCAGGGCTTCCTGGTCCACCTTCTTCCTATAATATGTGTCCCTTCTGCCCCTGCTGGGCCAAGGTCCTTGGCATTCCCACTGTTGGAGATTAGAGACTCATTCCTTTGTATTTCCCAGGAATTCTCTTCCTTCAAGATGGAAAAAGTCCTGGGGGAGGGGCTCCGTGTTTCTTTATTGCCTAAGCTGCTGAGTCACAATGCAGGCTTGGAGCCTCTAGAGGAGGGGCTACCAATGACAGAAGCCATTTCTTTTCCCACAGTAAAGCCCAGGCATGCTCTTTCCATTTGCCACACTTGGTCCCCAGAGCTGAGGGGGACGCAAGTCAAGAACATTAATTGCATCCCGATTTCTAAAATCCCCTCTGTTTACTGCGATTTAACCTCCCCAGAAACAGATTTTTGCTTCAGGTGCTTTTCTGCTGGTCTCATTTCCCCCATTTTATTGTCTCCTCATTCAGACTTTTCCTGTTGGTCACTGAGCAGTGCAAATGACAGAATCTTTCCCAATAGCCCCAGAAATGTGAGGTGGGGAGACAAAGAAAGAGTGCGCACCCCTGGACGCAGGAGACAAGCAGGTTTCTGATCTGGGCGCTCTGACATCGCAGCCCCCTGCAAAACGTTGTACATATGCTTTACCTTTGATTCACACGCAACCCTCAAACTGACAAGCTTATACCAGACAAGGCATAGTCTGAATGCTTTCGACGCGTTGTTAGAAGCAGAGATCTTTTCCTTTCCCCCCAACTTTCTGACACACTTTTGTTGGCTTCTGATCTTGAAATTCTCCCCCTGCCCTAGGCTCTGATTCTCCCAAAGCCCAGCCTCTCCTCCCAGCCTGTGATCGCCTGACCATTCTTTGAGATGAGTGTCATTTACTTCTTTACAGGGGAAAGGGAGATCTAAGCGCTTGTTTCTGACTCCTACTTTCCCTTTATTCTACAGCAAGACAGCAACTGCCTTTGCAAAGGGCTACACTAATCAGACACATGCAGTGGAAGGAGGAATTCTGGGCAGGAATTCTGCCTGGACTAATGACTTCATGACTCAGTTTTCTGCTCTGCAAAATGGAAGTAAAAACCCCTTTCTCTCGGGCTTGGTGAAGCCACCACCTTGGTGCCTCTGGCCAATTTAATGGTCTTTAAGTTTTAGCAAGAACCTTTAGCCTGTGTGACTGATTAACTATACCTGTCTTTGTATATTTATTGATCGTGCCTCGTCTCCTAGAAAGACTCAGAACGAAACCCTCTGGTACAACCTCCCCCCGGGGCACCAGTACATAACCTCCAAGCACCGAGATAGGGTCTATGGCTGGCACCATTGTGTCTGCACATAATCAAGAAATGTCACAGATCACTGTGCTCCCCTTTTGCTGATTAACTGCCCTAAAGTTCCTTTAAAAAATCTTTGGGACAGGCAGAAACCTCGAGTTGGTGTTTGGGCAAGAGTCTACCTTCTCCCCAGGCGGATGACCTCCTGAATAAAGCATCTGTTCCTTTCCAATTAAAGCTCATCTCTCTCTCTCTCTCTCTCTCTCTCTCTATATATATATATATATATATATATATATATGTATATATATTCTAAGTTTATTTATTTATTTTGAGAGACAGAGAGAGAGAGGGAGAAGGAGAGTGCTTGTGCAAGCCAGGAGGGGCAGAGGGAGAAGGGAGAGAGAATCTGAAGCACCTTCCTCGATGTCAGCACAGAGCCCTATGTGGAACTCAAACCCATGAACCACATGATCATGACCTGAGCCAAGATCAAGAGCTGGTCACTTAACCAACTGTATCACCCAGGCTCCCCAACAAGTTTATTTTTTGAAGTATAGAATTGTAGGTGAAATGGGGCTTGATCTCACGGGGTGTGAGATCATGAGCTGAAACCAAGAGTTAGACACTTAGTTGACTGAGCCACCCAAGGTGACCCAAAACTCATGTCTTGATTATTAGCTTGTCCAGTGATAGGTAGCCAGAAGGGGTTTTTTTTGGTAACATTGGGGGTAATAATTAAAGGCATAGCACATGTCAGCATGGGGCATAAGAGTAATTGGCATTATACCTATTAGCTTCCTTCATTTTCCAGTATCCTGCAGATAAAGAATTTGGGGAGGGTAGTAGCATTCTGACAAATGACACCGTGGCTTCCTGAGGTATGGTCCCAGGATGCTTCTGTTGCAAAATAAAAAGCAGCACTACATAAGTGATATCACACACACACACACACACACACACACACACACTGCACCAGCTCTTGGCTGTCATGTGGTGAGACGCTGTAGTCTTAGTGAGATCTCATCACTGAGAACAGAGAAACAGCCTGCTGGTAATGGAGTTACTCCCACACTTATTCAAAACTATAAAATGCAACCTGGAGAAAAGAATAGAATGTGATAACTTACTTGTTTATTTATAACTTTTTACTATTTATGTTTAAGTCTTTTTTTTTAATGTTCATTTTTGAGAGAGAGAGAGACACAAAGAGCACGAGCAGGAGAGGGGCAGAGAGAGAGGGAGACACAGAATCCAAAGCAAGCTCCAGGCTCTGAGCTGTCAGCACAGAGCCTGATAGGGGGCTCGAACCCATAAACTGTGAGATCATGACCTGAGCCAAATCAAGAGTCGGACACTTAACTGACTGAGCCCCCCAGGTACCTATATATTTTTAAAAATATTTTTTTTTTTTGTTTTAAGTTTGTTTTTGAGAGAGAGAGGAAGTGCGTGTGCAAGCAGTGGGGGAGGAGCAGAAAGAGAGGGAGACACAGAGAATTGCAAGCAGGCTCCCAACTTGGGGCTCGAACTCACGAACCATCAGATCATGACCTGAGCTGAAATCAAGAGTCAGACATTTAATCAACTGAGCCACCCAGGTGCTCCACCCCTCTATGTTTTTGACTAAAGAAGATATTAATGTCAAAAGCAGAGACTAAGTATGAACAGGAGTACATGTGTGAGATAGGATGTATTTTAGTCTATAAACAATACCTTCAAAATATAAATGACAATCTTTTGAAAAAGAAAGTTTTATTAAATGATTAAAATGAAGTTTTCATTAAGTTTTATCATCCATAGAGTAAAACCTGAAACGGTCGTATGTAATTCGAGGGCCGTTCCCACTCCCACATCTGTTTGTTATAAAATAGCCTTTGAATTTGATTGCCAGGGAAGGAGCTCTGTGTTCAAAGCAGGAACTCTTACGTGACTCCCAAACTCCTTGAAACTTACTTGCCCAATTTTGCATGCATGAAACTATGTGTTGTTCTTTTTCCAGATAGATTGTCAGTGTCTTTCAGCAGATCCTCAAAAGGGTCTTTACCCCAGAAAAATTGAAAGCCTGTGATTTGGGGATTATGCACTGCCATGGGATTTCTAAAGCGTCCTGCTACCAGGACCATCTAGGCCAGGCCATCAACTCCACCTGCTCCCACAGTTGCATTCTCATTTCTGCTCTCCCACCCGCCCCAGGACCTAGTGACTGAGAGTCCCACTGCACTTCTCTTGTATCACAGAAGGAGCAGGTCACCAAGCCTCCCCAACCCACTGAGCTAACTCCCTCGTCCTGGAAAGACTTCCTCAGATGCCACCAAAGCAGATCAGTAGTTGTCTACCAGAAGTGCTGTATTCATCAAAACACTGAGCACTGGTTCCCTTCCAGGCACTTTTCTACAATAACAGTTTGTCTCATTTGATCCTCACTACAGCTCCACAAGGTAGTCATTTTTATTACCATTTTGGAGAGGAAGCAACTAAGTGGCTATTGGACTACAGATAAGAGGTGATGTGACTTGGGCTAGAGTGATAAAAGCAGACAAAGTCAAAGCAAAGATGAGGTAGGCTAGACTTGGTGTTGACTAGAGGTGGTAGAGAGAAGGTGTTAAAAGATGACTCTCAGTTTCTGATATGAACAACTGGATAGAAAGGGGTGGTAACCAGCCACCAACATGGCCCCAGCGGCTCTTGTCTCCTGGTATTTACACCCTTGTGGACAACTCTTCCACAATGAATCGTGGCTAGCTTGTGTGACCAATCAAATACTGAGAAAGTGCCAGTGTTTGCCTTATGAGGCTGAGTCACAAAAGATAGTACCGCATCCTCCTTGCTCTCTTTTAGGTCACCTGCTCTGGAGGAAGCCAGCCACCATGTCATGAGGACACTCAAACAGCTCTCTGGATCCCTGTGAAGAGGTCCATGTAGGGAGGAACTGAGGTTTCATATCAAGAGACATGCACCAACTTGAAAGCCATAGGAATGAACCGTCCTGGAAGGGGATCTTTCCATCCAGGCCTCCAGATGACTCCAGCCCTGGTCAACATCTTGACTGCAAATTGTTGAGAGACTTTGAGCCAGAATCAGCCAGCTAAGCTAATGCCAAATTCCTGACCCACAGAATTTCTGAGGTAATATATTTATTGTTGTTTAAAGCCACTAGATTTTGTGGTCATTTTTTCACAGCAGTGGATATGTAATGCAACATTAGGGCTAGGTTTGGGTTTTTTGAAGGGGGGGTAATGAGTTTGGTTTGGGCATGTTTACTTTAAGATGCCACCCAAGTGGAGATACTGGGTATATAGTTGTACATGCACATCTGAGGCTCAGAAGAAAGGTGGATTGGAGATTTAAATATGGCAGGCCTTAGCATATGGACGGTATTTGAAACCAAGAGTGTGAAAAGGGAAGAGAAGAGAGCAAGTGAGGCTTCTGGGAGGAAGTGATAGCCAAGCTGAAGGTTGACACATGACCAGCCTGAAGAGGGAACTGAGGATCTGAACTGGGGTGGGGGTGGCGGGGCATTCCCGGGCCTGTAGGAAGTGAGGGTGTCAATACACTCTTGTGGAAAGTGGTATCCATTTGATGTGAGATGGTGTGCATTTCTGAGTATCTCCTGAGTAGATAACAAATGCCATCCCTGGTCTGGTGTTCAAGGATATTGAAACAGAAACCATTTTTGGTCAATAAAAGACACATATACTACAAAAGAGTCTGTTTCCAAGATGGATACGTTAGAATTAGCAACAACAGGGGCGCCTGGGTGGCTTGGTTGGTTAAGCGTCCGACTTCGGCTCAGGTCATGATCTCACGGTCCGTGAGTTCGAGCCCCGCGGCAGGCTCTGGGCTCATGGCTCAGAGCCTGGAGCCTGCTTCAGATTCTGTGTCTCCCTCCCCTGTTCATGCTCTGTCTCTCTCTGTCTCAAAAATAAATAAACGTTAAAAAATTTTTTTAAAAGAATTAGCAACAACAAAGGAATTGGTAATATGTTCTGTGCCTCCTCAAGCCCTCTTTCACAAAACAAGTGGTTTGAGAAATAGGTAGTCTGCCCAGCTGACTCTTTTATTTCTTCCTGTGTCCTGATTGCCATACTGAGTCTATAGTGTAAATAAAGCTTTGATATTAATATATGGAATGATATATAAAAATGGCACCGAAGATACTTGGAAAGATTTCAGATATGAGTAATATTATAAGCCTCGCATAGGAAATATAGAAGTAGTAATCAAAAAAAAAACATGTGTAGATATTTCCAAGTGTTCCCTATTTATTAGATGAGCCCAAATGACAAGGGCTACGTACACACAATCCCTGCATTCAACAGAAGAGAGGAATATGTTTTCTTCTCTGGCCACAGACAGGTGAGAAAAAGATTATCTCAGCTACCTGACTTCTGAAATTTAATGGATGTATTTACGGAAAAATATTAGAGGTGACTGGTCTTGGTTCAAAAATGCTAAATTTCCTGAACCCAGACTATGTTTTCAAAAATTCAAGATGCATTTAGCAAAGCAAAGAAAAATAAATTCAGGCTGCTAGGTTGGCAGCTGGTCTGGATACAGTATTTTGGTCTGTTTACTCTGTCAGGAAGCCAGTTCCATTTGATTAAATTCTGAAATTAGAATGCATGCACTCTGGAAGATACCAAGCAGTTTCATGCTTTCGCCCGTATGGAAAATGTGATTAAGGAAATGAACTCAACGGCTGTGGCATCAGAAGAGATCAATGCAATAGCTGTATTCAACGAGGCTCAATGGGCTAGACCTTTACTTTATTAAAATGGATGGCTTTAGCATAGAAACTGTGTCCACATCACAGAACTGCCGTATTGCTCTGAACTCGGGCCGAGAATGGAGCCAGGTGGAACTGCCATCAAATATTATGTCAGCAGCGCAAAATTCAGACCCACTCTCACATCACAGAGGTAAAATTTAGCCAAAAGGAGAGATAATTAAAGAATTTATATGCACAGTCTTCCCACATCAACATACTGGATTATTTTCAAAATTGCTGGCATGTCCACATTTGGCAAGTTCTACAGAGTTTCCCCACAACAATCTTGAAATTCTCTGTGGGGTGGCAATATCTTTTGCTTTGCCTAAAATGAAGTAGGCTATGAAAATAATTTATATGTGAAATACTGTCAGAAGCCAGACATAACCAGAGAATCCAGGCCAAAAAAACAAAAAACAAAACAAAACAAAAACACGAAAAACAAAACCTGTGTATTGTGCTCATATACCAGCTAACTGAGAGAAAGTTAGGATTTTATTGGAAAATACTTAAATTGGCACCTGCGATTGCCAAGTCTTCCCTTTGGCAATGCAAGGCTTGTTAATAAGTTGAAAAAACTGAAATGGCATTGAGGTATTGTCATTGCACCCGTGAAGCGCAGAAGATGTGAAGGGAATGTGATCTAAGAAATGCTGAACCAGAGGACCGTCTAGATAAGGCTTTCTAGAACAGCGGTACGTTGACATGGATGCTGTGTTCCAGGATCTAATCTTCAGGCTTCATATGTCAAGGAACGTTTCGTAAGAGCCTCCAAATGTAATCAGATTGTCTGGGACTCTTTTCATGCTAACCAAACTCAGAAGAAGCGGATACATAAAGCAGAATGCCAATAATCATGGGACTTGGAATGCTCAGGCAAGCTGGTAGACAAGCTAAATATGTGTCTGCTGGGTCAGCTTGGAGCCCAAGCAAGAAGAGCTGACAGATCGTCCCTTGTCACTTTTATCTGGCTACATATCCATCTCTACAGGTTACGTATTGGTGCACATCGGGGCACCGTCTTCCTTTGACAGGAGAAAATCTGGCAAATTCTTACCGATTGGACTGCTTTTTTAGAAATACCACACACGTTCTCCCTGTGTGAATGCAATCTTTGTTTGATAGGGTTTAAGACAAATGAGTCAGCAGAGCTAATATATTTATTCTTTAATCTAGACTATACATTGTGCCTGGCTGTCACCCCTGTATTTCATCCAGATTGCTGTGTTGTGATCTACTAAGAGGACAATGCGAGAATTGATGGGTTTATGTTAAGTAGTTAAAAATATCAACATAACCTAATTGAAGTTGATATGATTAAGGAATAAAGGGAAACAATAGTGGCCCTATTAAAATGTTTTATAGATGACTTAAATTTGGGGTGGGGGGGGGAGTGTGCGTGTGCAGGAGAGGGGCAGAGGAAGAGAGAGAGAGAATCCCAAGCAGGCTCCAGGCTCAGCACAGACAATGCAGGGCTTGATCGCAGGATCATGACCCGAGCTTAAATCAAGTGTCAGACACTCACTCACCTGACTGAGTCACCCAAGCACCCCGATGGTTTAGATTTTTAAAAAATGTTTTTTGACAAAAATGAACAATTATTTTGTAAATTCAGAAAAATATAATGAGTGCATATCACAAATCACACAAAATGCCACCAGCCAAAAATAACATTTTGGCAAAATTACTTCTAGCCTTTCTATGCATATTTTGTTCATATAGGTGAGAGCATAATATATACAATTTTATATCATTTTTGTCCAATAGAACATAAGTGTTATTATAACGCAATATAACACATGTAAATTCCCATGTTATTAAAACTTTATATATGAATGGCTACACAGGATGCCTTCTTTTTTTTTTTTTTTTTTTTTTTTTTTAATCGGAAGCAGGCTCCAGGCTCCCAGCCATCAGCCCAGAGCCCGACGCGGGGCTCGAACTCACCGACCGTGAGATCGTGACCTGAGCCGAAGTCGGCCGCGTAACCGACTGAGCCACCCAGGCGCCCCAGGATGCCTTCTTAAATCAGGGACTGCAAGCTCAAATGGCTTCAGGGGCCTGATGGGTAATTAAAATATGTGAAATGGATGGGTGTAAGACATAGGAGGTGATAGTAACTGAAATATATATCCCATCAAAAAGTGTTCAAATTTAGTTTGTTTATTTATTTATTTATTTATTTATAACATTTCTTTATTTTTGAGAGACAGAGTATGAGCGGGGCGGGGGGGGTGGGGAAGTGGGGAGGGGGGGCTGGGCAGAGAGAGAAGGAGACACTGAATCCAAAGCAGGCTCCAAGCTTGGAGCTGTCAGCACAGAGCCTACTGCGGGGCTCGAACTCACAAACCTGAGCTGAAGCTGGTCACTTAAGGGACTGAGCCACCCAGGCACCCCAAAATTTACTTTTATTTTTAAATGTGCTAGCAAAACCAAGTGGCAAACATAAGCAAGCCATAGAACATGTTTAGTATAACACCATTTATATTGTTTCAAAGCAGGTGAAACAATTCTATGTTACCCTTAGAGATACACTATGGATACATATGCAATGAAAGTAGTTTTTAAAAATAAAGGAGGCAGTGCAAAACACCAAATTCAGGACAGTGATTGCTCAGGAAATGGTATGGACACAATGTTATCAAAGTAAGGTCCACAGAAAGGATTTTAATGTGGAGTGATTTATTATTGAAGTTAACTGGGAAGTACACTGGGAGTGATTGCATTTTACTTACTCTGTTTTGTGCATAGTAAATACTGCACAATGTATCTTTTTAAGATAAAACTGCAGCTGTTAGGCAAAGAACCCCACCCCAGCCGCTGGCTGCCCTTTGGCTACCCTAGCACAGTAAGTAGAAGAGCATAGTCACCAAGTGTATGGACTCTGAAGCCAGGCAACCTGATCAGGTGTGAATCCCCACTCTGCCACTAGATAGTGAAAGAGCAGACCTATACTGGCCGACTCCATCTTGTTCTGTGTCCTCCACCTTGAGTGACTATGTCCCCGACATGACATGCCCCCTTTCCCGGAAAATCGCAGAAACCTCAGACCACGCCTCCTCCCCTTGAGTAACCTCCTGCTCACCCGTTCACACTTCCTGGCGACCTGCGTAACAGGACTCCGACCCTTCCCCAGCCAATCAGCCAAGGCCACGACCCTTCCCCAGCCAGTCGGCTGAGGCCACAGCCATTACCTCACCAACTGCCCCTGGACCCCTATAAAACCTTTGTGCTTTTGAAACTCGCTCTCTCTCCCTGGCATCTCACCGCTGCATCGGTGCATGTAGGGGATTGAGCTCGAGCTAGCTCGAATAAAGGCTCTTTGCTTTTGCATCGGACTCGGCTCCCTGGTGGTCTTTGGGGATCACGAATTCTGGGCATAACATTTGGGGGCTCGCCCGGGATCCCTAAGACCCCCGAGGGACCCCCGACCCGGAGAGCCTGACTGGCCACGGTTAGTGTCTGTTCGTTCCGTCTTTTCTGTGTGAGCTCATTTCTGAAATTCTGGTAGTGCCCGACACGGTCTAAGTGGACGCACTGGAGGACCACGGGCCGGGAGTTTCGGAAGACGTTCCAATCCTCCCTTCTGGAGGGACGTGGAATCCCCTCATTGGTTTTGGAGGGACATGGAATCCCCTCAAAGGTCTGAGACGAGGCAGGTCGCTCCCGCCGGTCGGCGCGAGGTCGTTGTCTAGCTTTCAGTTTTGCTTCCATGGAGTTGGAAGACTTTCTAGGGGCCCTCTGTTTGTCTGTTTCTGTGTTTCTCTGTTTTGTTCTGTGGACTTACTGGATGGACATTATGGGACAGACTCAGACTACTCCTCTAAGTATTATTATTGAATTAATTTTTCCTTCCCCATATAACCCCCCTAGGATGCTGGAAGAACACCATCCTCCCCCTCCAGGGGAGGCAGACGCTGTTCCGAGAGCGGGAGGCGGAAACACTCCAGTGGGAAGCCTGCCCTTTACCAGACAAAGGGCTCAGAGAGAGCAATCCGCCTCCACCGCCGACTCCACTATTGTGCCCCCACGAGCCACCGGACCCCCAGATGCGGAGGGGAATCAGCCCCATCACTATTGGCCTTTCGCCACTAGTGACCTCTACAATTGGAAAGCTCAGAATCCTAAGTTTTCCGAGAAACCAGCAGGGCTTATTGATTTATTAGACTCTGTTCTTTTTACTCATCAGCCCACGTGGGACAATTGCCAGCAGCTTTTGCAGGTCCTGTTCACGACTGAAGAAAGAGAAAGAATCCTCAATGAGGCCCGAAAACTAGTTCCGGGTGCAGACGGGAATCCCACCACCAACCAGGCTCAGATAGATGCCTCCTTCCCCTTAACTCGGCCCCAGTGGGATTTCAACACGGCAGAAGGTAAGGAGAGGCTCCGGGTCTACCGCCAGACTCTAATGGGGGGGTCTCCGAATGGCTGCTAGAAAGCCAACCAATTTGGCCAAGGTAGGAAATGTACAACAGGGAAAAGATGAATCTCCGGCTGCCTTTTTAGAACGGATCATGGAGGCATTCCGTACCTATACCCCCATGGATCCAGAGGCTCTGGAAAGCAAGGCAGCTGTTATCATGGCCTTTGTAAACCAATCAGCCATAGACATTAGGAAAAAATTACAGAAAATAGATAGACTAGGAGAAAAAAGTCTGCAGGACTTACTGGTGGTAGCCGAAAAGGTATATAATAACCGGGAGCCTCCTGAGGACAAGCAGGCTCCCACCATGGCGGCTGCCAGCAGTAAGCAGACTCGAGACCTGGCCAGAATACTACTAGCTACCCCTGCTAACTTCCCCGAAGAACGAGACCACTGTCTCCAGCAGCTGGCAGACGACGCAAGAAAAGGTAAAGGAACCACCAAGGGGGGGAAGCAGAGGCTGCAGAAAGATCAGTGCGCATACTGCAAGGAGATAGGGCATTGGGCCCAAGATTGTCCGAAAAGGGCCGGCGGGAAGGGAAGCAAGACTGATCGAGTAAAAGTCCTAGAGCTGGATGAACTAAGTGATTAGGGGAGTCGGGGTTCGGACCCTCTCCCCGAACCCAGGGTAACTCTTAAAGTGGAGGGGACCCCTGTTAACTTCCTTGTCAACACTGGAGCACAACATTTGGTCCTCCGCACCCCACAAGGAAAACTAGCCAGCAAGAAGTCCTGGGTACAAGGGGCAACTGGTATGAGCCAGTATTCATGGACTACCTGAAGAACAGTAGATTTGGGAACAGGCCGGGTAGCCCACTCCTTTATGGTAATACCAGAATGCCCCTACCCGCTGTTAGGACGGGACTTACTGACCAAGATTGGAGCTCAGATAACTTTCAGACAAGGGGGGCCTCAGGTCACTGATGGCAAGGGCCACCCCATCCAGGTCCTGACCATGAAACTGGAGGATGAATACCGCCTCCACCAGGAGGCGCTCCCGAGAAAGGATAATATAGACAGATGGCTACAAGAATTCCCCTCAGTTTGGGCAGAGATGGGGGGGATGGGACTAGCCGCTCACAGGACCCCAGTCCTGGTAGAGCTCGAGCCAGGAGAGAGTCCGGTAAGGATCAAACAATACCCCATGTCTCAGGAGCCCCGGAAGGGGATCCAGCCACACATCCGGAGACTACGAAGCCTAGGAGTACTAGTTCCTTGCCAGTCTGCCTGGAACACCCCCTTACTGCCGGTCAAAAAGCCTCACACAAATGACTATCGACCAGTACAAGACCTCCGGGAAGTAAATAAGAGGGTCGTGGACATACACCCAACTGTTCCCAACCCATATACTCTCTTGAGCTCCTTGGCACCCTCCAGGGTCTGGTATACTGTACTAGATTTAAAGGACGCCTTCTTCAGTCTGCCGCTGGCACCCCAGAGCCAACCCTGGTTCGCCTTCGAGTGGCATGATCCGGAGGAGGGCTACAGTGGGCAACTCACCTGGACACGGCTACCTCAGGGATTCAAAAATTCGCCCACCATCTTCGACGAGGCACTACACGAGGACCTGGGTGAGTACAGAAGGGAGCACCCTGGCCTCACCCTCCTACAGTGCGTAGATGACATCCTGATTGCTGCTGACAAGGCCAAAGACTGTGAGTGAGGGAACCAGGACCTGCTGGCTACCCTGGGGGCCTTAGGGTACCAGGCATCGGGCATCCACGAAGAAGGCTCAGATATGCAGGGAGAGGGTAAGTTACCTGGGATATATCCTAGAGGGCGGACAGTGGTGGTTATCAGATGCCAGAAAAGAAACTGTCTTAAGGATCTTTACTCCCACCTCCCGAAGAGAAGTGAGGGAATTCCTAGGATCAGCCAGCTACTGCTGCCTCTGGGTTCCAGGTTTTGCTGAGATCGCCAGGCCCCTATATGAAGCTACCAAAGAGGGGAAAACATTTAAATGGGCTGAAAAAGAAGAAACTGCCTTTAATCAGTTAAAAAAGGCCCTCCTAAGTGCCCCAGCCCTGGGCCTACCAGACATTACGAAGCCTTTCCACCTCTTTGTAGACGAACATAAGGGAATAGCAAAAGGGATTCTAATTCAAGCCTTAGGCCCCTGGAACCACCCAGTGGCTTACCTGTCCAAGAAACTAGACCCAGTGGCTGCCGGCTGGCCGCCATGCCCAAGAATTATTGCAGCGACAGCACTCCTAGTCAAGGACACAGACAAACTGACCCTAGGACAGGACATCTGGATCGTGGCCCCACATGCCATTGAAGGGGTCCTGAAACAGCCTCCTGATAGATGGGTGAGCAACACACGTATGACTCATTACCAGAGCCTCCTACTCAACCCTCCATGGGTGCAGTTCCACCCCAGTTTAGCCCTCAATCCTGCAACTCTGCTGCCCAACCCTGACCTAGGTGCTCCACTACATGACTGTGTGGGAATTCTGGAACAAGTACATGGATTCCGGACGGACCTGACCCACCGGCCCCTCCCCGATGCCGAGGCTACTTGGTTCACTGATGGCAGCAGCTTTGTGCGGGACAGGCACAGGTATGCTGGTGCAGCGGTGGTCACCCAAACGGACACCGTATGGGCGGAGGCTCTACCCTCCGGAACGTCAGCGCAGCGAGCAGAGCTCGTCGCCCTTACCAAGGCGCTAATGTTGGGGGTTAGAAAACGGCTTAACAACTACCGGACTTGGGAGACCCAGTTTTATCAGACCAGCCCAAATAATCCCAGGAGGAGTTAACAGCGGATCAAGAAACTCCCCATGGCCCAGGAGATAAAGGGATGGTGGTATACACCTAACAAGGAGCTCGTGCTGCCAGACCGGCTCAGAGTCTCAATATTAGAGCACATGCATCAGTCTACTCACATGGGGGCCCGAAAATTAAAAGACTTAGTCCGACATGCCAGAATCAAGATTCACCAACAGGACACCAAAATAGAGCAAGGTGCATCTGACTGCAAGACCTGCCAAATCACCAACGCAAGAGCCACATCAAATAAAAAAGGAACCAGGCTCAGAGGCACCAGACCGGGAGCCCAATGGGAAGTCAACTTCACTGAAGTCAAGCCAGGAAAGTATGGTTATAAATATCTCTTAGTATTTACAGACACCTTCTCTGGCTGGGTGGAGGCATACCCAACCAAGCATGAAACGGCTCAGACGGTGGCTAAGAAGCTACTAGAAGACATCTTACCCAGGTATGGTTTTCCTGCCATGGTAGGATCAGACAATGGACCAGCTTTTATCTCACAGGTAACACAAGCAGTAGCCAAGGCGGTGGGGGCAAACTGGAAATTACATTGTGCTTATAGGCCCCAGAGCTCAGGACAGGTAGAAAGAATGAATAGAACCCTAAAAGAGACCCTTACCAAATTAACCATAGAGACTGGCAGGGACTGGGTGACTCTCCTACCATATGCCCTTTACCGGGTTAGGAACACCCCTTACACCTTGGGTTTTACTCCCTACGAGATCATGTTTGGCAGGCCACCCCCTATTATTCCCAACCTTTGAGCTGAACTTCTTGCTGAGTTTAAAGATCAAGAACTTTTTCTTTCCTTGAGAGGGCTCCAGAAGGCACAGGAGGACATTTGGCTGCGCCTCTGTGCCATCTACGAGGCTGGCCCGACCCTGATACCTCATCAGTACAGGCCAGGATACTGGGTCTGTGTCAAGAGACACCACCAAGAGACCCTCGAGCCGTGCTGGAAGGGACCCTATATCGTGCTGCTGACAACCCCCACCGCTCTCAAAGTAGACGGCATCGTGACCTGGGTCCATCACACCCACATTCAGTCAGTGGACCCCTCCTCGATCCGGAAGGACTGCGTCACGCGATGGGCTGTCAATCCGGGACCAACACAACCTGCTCAAGCTCAAGCTACAGCGCATTCGACCCACCTAATATTGGTAACTCTGTTAGCTCTGCTTGTCACTGCTCATGCTGCCGGGAGTCCCCACGACCCCCAAAACATCACCTGGCAGATCATAGACACCAGCTCAGGGACAATACTTAATGAGGCCTCCCAGAGCCACCCCAGGGACACTTGGTTCCCAGAACTCTGCGTAGACCTCCCAACTCTGTTCCCCTTGTCACCATACGCCCCCGGATTCCATGCGCAGAACCAGGAATCCCTTACTTCCTTATCAGAAGTAGTACTCCAAAACAGAAGGGGATTAAACTTATTATTCCTGCAGCAAGGAGGACTATGTGCAGCTCTGGGGGAAGAATGTTGCTTCTATGCTGATCACTCGTGGGTCGTAAAAGAATCTATGGCCCTCATAAGGGAAGGGCTGCAAAAACGAAAGTTAGAATAATCTCAGTCCTGGTGGGAGTCTTTGTTCAACTGGTCTCTCTGGTTAACTACCCTCATCTCGGCCCTTGCCAGACCCCTCGCTATCCTGCTCCTACTAGTAACCCTCGGACCCTGTATAATCGACAGACTGGTCCGGTTTGTCGGGGACCACGTGGGGGCCGTCTAACGGTCCTCCGTGCTCAGTGTGAGCACCTAATAACAGAAGAGGACAAAATAGAAATGCAGCCGGTCCCATGATTGGGTCCACAAGCTACATGACAAGGGGGGACTGAAAGAGCAGACCTACGCCGGCCGACTACATCTTGTTCTGTGTCCTCCACCTTGAGTGACTATGTCCCTGACATGCCCCCTTTGCTGGAAAATCGCAGAAACCTCAGGCCATGCCTCCTCCCCTTGAGTAATCTCCCGCTCACCCGCTCACCCGCTCACCCGTTCAAACTTCCCGATCAAAACATGCCTGGCGACCTGCGTAAAAGGATTCAGACCCTTCCCCAGCCAATCGGCTGAGGCCACAGCCATTACCTCACCAACAGCCCCTAGACCCCTATAAAACCTTTGTGCTTTTGAAACTCGCTCTCTCTCCCAGGCATCTCACTGCTGCATTGGTGCAGGTAGGGGACTGAGCTCGAGCTAGCTCGAATAAAGGCTCTTTGCTTTTGCATCGGACTCAGCTCTCTGGTGGTCTTTGGGGATCACGAATTCTGGGCATAACAATAGTTCTGTGCCCTAAATAAGGTTCTCTGCAAACTAAGGCACACAGATCAAATCCAGCCCTTTGCCAATTTTTGCACAGCCCTCCACCTAAGTATGGTTTGTACGTTTTTCAGGGGTAGGAAGAACTGCCCTCCACCACTGTCACTGAACCGTGAATGGCTTAGGAAATTAGCTTTTGCTGCAGGCTTGATGTTTCTCGATGAATTAACTCTAAAGCTATAAGGCAAAATGGCTTGTACACACCAAACTTAACACTGTGGTGAGATAATGTCAACAATTATCTTTGAATCCCAAGTGACCTCAAGCTGCTTCATATACTTCCTGGTAAAAGTTTAGAAGCAAGGTCTCCCTACCCGCACAAACTTGTAGTAGATATATTTTCTGAGTTCAAACTACAGTTCCAGCAGCATCTTTTGGACCTGGATGTGAATGCAAAAAAATTTCCATATTTCAAAATCCATTCAACTGTGCAATTGAGGAGAGCTTCCACCTTCAAATGGAAGCAATTAATCTGCAACATAATGATACACTAAAAGGCAAATATCAAGAGAAGAATTTAACAGAATTGCGTAAATGCCTTCCAAGCAATGAATATGCTCAATTAAAACCATATACTCACGGGTTGATATCAGTATTTGGCAGTACTATGAAAAGAAATTTTCAAAGACATTTTCAAAGATAAAATATATAAGATCTCACTAAAAATCAACATTAACAGAAGAACATTTCCTACTGATTTTGATGACAGAGAACACTCACTCTTAACTTCAGTAAAGCAAAATGCATCCCACCCCTGGAAAAAGAATTCCATCTTTTTAAAAATTTTTTTTAACGTTTTTATTTATTTTTGGGACAGAGAGAGACAGAGCATGAACGGGGGAGGGGCAGAGAGAGAGGGAGACACAGAATCGGAAGCAGGCTCCAGGCTCTGAGCCATCAGCCCAGAGCCTGACACGGGGCTCGAACTCACGGACCGTGAGATCGTGACCTGGCTGAAGTCGGACGCTTAACCGACTGCGCCACCCAGGCGCCCCATCCATCTTTTTAGTAGTATAAACGTCACCAAAAAAAAAAAAAAAAAGTATCAGCTATTAGATTTTGAAATTCATCAGTACAAATTCTGTGGAAATTTGTTTTCTCTCATTATAGAAGTACCCACAAAATACCCTCAATTGTCCCTTGGTCTGCAAAGTCTGAAATATTTACTACCTGGGTCTTTACACAAAAAGTTTGCCACCTCCTGTCATAGAATGATTATAAGGATTAAATAAAATAATCCTTGTGAATGTGGTTAGTAGCAACCTGGTATACAGTAACCACTCGTTTTTTTTTTTTTTCTTTACTCATCATCTGTTTTGTACATGTAAACTCTTTCCATGTTTTTAAAATTATAAAAAGGGACATTTTAAAGTGCATGAAATATTTATGTGCATAAATATTTGTCTACATCTTGGATTAGGATTTATCTTTAGGTTATATTTCTGGAGGCAGATTGATTCCATATTGAATCAAAACCTTTAAACAAAGCTTATTTTGTCTTGCCTTACTACTCTTACCTGCCCAGCAAACTGGATAATTTTAGACTGAAGGGACTACACTTCCTGCCCTTGCCTTCCTGGAATGCTCCTGGGGTTTGATTCCAAGGAAAGATAGTCTATGTGACGTTCATCCATTAATTCCTTTAACAGGCATTCATTAAATATCTAGTCTTTGGATAACAGAGACAAATGGATATAAAAATAAATTTGGACGTGTTTGTCTGCTTTCCCGGAGCTTCAGTGTGGGAGAGCATGTAAGACCCAGGTGATAGCTCTATCTCTGGAGGTAGGTGTGAAGTTTCTCCCCAGACACATGAATGGAGGATGAGGGAGGGGCTCCAAGGAACGGCAAAACCAAAGTGCTGTTAGATGGGGGATAAGCAGTTGCTAGCTAGACAGGACATCAGCTATTCACCACACTTTTCCAGCTCTGTGCATCAGTACAGTCCATGTTTTGCTAACCTGGTTAAAATGGGTGTGTCCATTGCAACGTAAAGAAACTTGACCAATCTAGATGGATACACGTTTAACTGGCAGAAAATGAGAAGTACAAACATTTTAGTTAAGGGGACAAGAATAGGCACAGACACAGAGGCAGAAAAGAGCAGCAACCACAAGGGCATATTATGAATAAGAAAGAAAGCTGGCCGTGTAGCGTGTTCAGATTATGGAAGGTCTTAAAGGTCTGTGTAGGGAGTGTGCAATGTTTTTTAAGAGTTGCATTCCTTCAGTTACTCTCAGGTCTTTGCGAAGCTTATTAAGGCAGTATTTTTCTCCTCCAATTTGGAAGAAGTGTATTTTTTTTAATTTTTAATGTTTTTATTTATTTTTGAGACAGAGAGAGAGAGACAGAGCATGAGCAGGGGAGGGGAAGAGAGAGAGGGAGACACAGAATCCGAAGCAGGCTCCAGGCTCTGAGCTGTCAGCACAGAGCCTGACGCGGGGCTCGAACTCACAGACCGCGAGATCATGACCTGAGCCCATGTCAGACGCCCAACCGACTGAGCCACCCCGGCGCCCCTAGAAGAAGTGTATTTTTAAGAAAGGCTGCCTTCACATACTCCAGTGAAGTAATAGCCAAGTAAGCCATTACATTTTTTTTCTTTTGTAAATAATCGCATTAAAAAATATATTACATTATTAGCATACTTAAGAGATAATTGCATCTACCTGTATTCCCCAGGGGATGTTCCTAATGCTTTTCCTTAGTAACAACGCCCGTCTTGATCCTCGTAGCTAGGGACTGTGCAGCCTCATGCCTGCCTCCCTCCTCCCACCCCACTCACCAAAGACCATGGCAGGTATCAGTCAGTCATCATATGGAATAAAGATGGGGTTGAACCTTATCCAACCATGAGTGGGGAAACCAACCAGTTTGCCTAATAACATTCTGGAAACTTACTAAATTCTTCCTCATTACATAAAAATCCATATCTAATACCCAGAGTGGGGAGCCAATGAAAGTTCTTAAGTGAGGCAGCGTATAGAATGATGTTTCTGTAGAATTGAGGCTCCTCATTGCAGTGCCTGGGTGGCTCAGTCTGTTGAGCATCAGACTTCAGCTCAGGTCATGATCTCGTGCAGTTCATGAGTTTGAGCCCCGAGTCGGGCTCTGTACTGACAGCTCAGAGCCTGGAACCTGCTTCGGATTCTGTCTCCCTCTCTCTCTGCCCCTTCCCCACTCATGCTTTGTCTCTCTCTGTCTCTCAAAAATAAATAAAAACATTTTTAAAAATTAAAAAGGAACTGAGGCTCCTCGGGAAGATAGGTAGTATGCAAAAATTTAAAACTTTATGGACAAATAAATTTGAAACACTGGTTAAAATGAACTTAAACAGCCTTTCTTTCTTTTTTTTTTTGTAAAGGAATTATCAGAATAGTTAACCTGTGATTATACATCATGACTCCCTGACAAGGTGGTAAAACATACACCACTCATCAAATTTATTGATTTTTTTAACGTTTATTTATTTTTGAGACAGAGAGAGACAGAGCATGAATGGGGGAGGGTCACAGAGAGGGAGACACAGAATCGAAAGCAGGCTCCAGGCTCCGAGCTGTCAGCACAGAGCCTGATGCGGGGCTTGAACTCACGAACCGTGAGCCGAAGTCGGACCCTTAACCGACTGAGCCACCCAGGCGCACCTATTGATTTTTTTTTTTTAATTTACATCTAAGTTAGCATATAATGCAATAATGATTTCAGGAGTAGATTCCAGTGACTCATCCCCTATGTATAACACCCAGTACTCATCCCAACAAATGTCTTCCTTAATGCCCCTTACCCATGTAGCCCATCCCACAACCCATAATCCCTCCAGCAACCCTCAGTTTGTTCTCTGTATTTAAGAGTCTCTTCTGTTTTGTCCCCCTCCCTGTTGTTATATTATTTTTGCTTCCATTCCCTTATGTTCATCTGTTCTGTGTCCTAAAGTCCTCATATGAGTGAAGTCACGTGATGTTTGTCTTTGACTGATGAATTCCGCTTAGCGTAATACCCTCTCGTTCCGTCCACATAGATACAAACGGCAAGATGTCATTCTTTCTGCTTGCTGAGTAATACTCCATTGTATATATACACCACATCTTTTTTATCCATTCATCCATCGATGGACATTTGGGCTCTTTCCATACTTTGGCTATTGTTGATGGTGCTGCTATAAACATGGGGGTGCACGTGCCCCTTTGAAAGAGCACACCTGTATCCCTTGGATAAATGCCTAGTAGTGCAATTGCTGGGTAATAGGGGATCTCTTGTCTTTTTACAATGAAGTATCTTATTTCTAGTGGAGGTTTTGTGGAAGACACTTTGGGAAACACTGAAGTAAAAACTGTGTGATCAGAGATATGCTTTAGGCTCATCAGCCTTGAGGCTATATACATTTAGGATGAAGTAGAAAGCCAGAGGCAAAGAAAACAGGTTAAATATCCAGGTAAATAAAATCCATGTGATGAAAGTGCTTACAGAAACATACATTGTGAAGATAAAATGGGCAGGACTTTGCTTTTGAACGATCATAGGTAATAAGGACAAGAAATAGGTGGTATGAAGTCATGGGTATTCAGACATACACTTGGTTGATAGGAAAATGAGAGCACTTTTCATGGAAATTGGTAGACAAAGGTGCACCTTAGCAGCCCCTGGATAGATTCACTGAAGGAAAGAAAGACAATTTTGCTTGCCAGACAGTTGAGCCTCTCTGACCATCACGAGTTCACTTACTCATCTTTCCTGTAGGACTTTGTTCCCTCCTTGCTTTTCTTTCCAAGTTACCCCTCTTACAGAGGCTTATCATGAAAGCTGGATACCGAGGGAAAACAGTCTCCTTGGCCTCCATTTTCTGTATCCCTAATCAGCATTCTTTTTAAGAGTTTTAGTGCTGATAGAGGAAGTAAGTATACGAATAAGACTCCACTTCGACACATGCTAGTCAGTTACCGAGTATGATATAATAAATATGGGACAATAGAAAACAGCAATTTACACTGGCTTTAAATTTTTTTTTAATGTTTATTTATTTATTTATTTTTAAATTTTCTTTAATGTTTATTCATTTTTGAAAGACAGGGACAGAGCACAAGCAGGGGTGGGGAGGAGAGAAAGGGGACACAGAATCAGAAGCAGGCTCCAGGCTCTGAGCTGTCAGCACAGAGCCGGACGCGGGGCTTGAATTCACGAACCGCGAGATCATGACCTGAGCCGAAGTCGGACGCTTAACCGACTGAGCCACCCAGGTGCCCCGTAATGTTTATTTTTGAGAGAGAGAGAGAGAGAGAGAGTGAGAGAGTGAGCGTTATCAGGGGAGGGGCAGAGGGAAAGGGAGAGCCTGCTTCGGATTCTGTGTCTCCCTCGCTGTCTGCCCCTCCCCAACTCGCACTCCGTCTCTCTCAAAAATAAACATAAAAAACTTTTAACTGGAAATGAGAACAGGATGAGATGTTTATTTTTGAGAGAGACGGAGTGCGAGTTGGGGAGGGGCATGAGGTATAATACATAGAATGACCATATTTACTGTGCAAAGCAGAATACCTGAGAATAGAAGAGGGTGCTCTCACTTATGCTGAGGTAACAGGCATAAATACTGTTCCAGGCAGACGGGTTGGACCATCTAATCATAGGAGGGGGTACAGCGCTAAATATGCCTTTAAAGCATATTTCTTAGCTTCAGGAAAAAGCTGGGATTTGTAAATGAAGAAACAAAAGCCTGGCATGAAAGTGCACGTGAGAAAAGGAACACCCAGAAGGAGTGACTTCATTTGTTGGTTTAGGTGTGGGGTCATCAGGAGTAGGGCTCTGCTTGAATAATGGTGCATATGTGCCAGAGGGGGTGGGGGGTGGGGCGGAAGAAAATAGTGTGGTTTACTGTGTTTTGTCTGACAAGAGAACCTTGTTCACATAAATGTTCCATCATTTTAAATCTGAGCCAACGAAAGTCTAAATTCTCCTTCTTAACATCTGCACTACTGTCCAAGTCACATTGTGTTCCTAGAGTCACAAAGACTGTATTATGGAAACGAGAACCAACATAACCCTCTGTTGATGAGATTATCTAGAAGCAGGGACGAAGTTTTCCCATGAGCAGTCCATGTCATTAAAACTGTTAGTGTACAAAATGAATTTTTAGTCAATAACAGTGGTTAAGTATAGCATGTTGTCATTCTAAAATAGATGCATCTTCCTTTATTTCTTTTCATGTTTATTTATTGATTTTAAGAGAGAGCATGTGCATGAGCAGGGAAGGGGGCAAAGAGGGAGAGAGAGAATCCCAAGCAGGCTCCACGCTGTCAGCACACAGCCCTATGCAGGGCTCAAATTCACAAACCATAATTGTGAGGTCATGACCTGAGCCAATATCAAAAGTCAGACGCTTAACCGACTGAGCCACCTGGGCACCCCAGTAGATGCATTTTCTAAGAGTAAAAACGGGTGGTTAAGTCGGTTCATTGGTGGGTGGTTCAGTTGGTTAAGCGTCTGACTTGGCTCGTCATGATCTTGCGGTTTGCGACTTCGAGCTCCATGTCAGGCTCTCTGCTGTCGGTTTGGAGCCTGCTTCAGAGCCTCTGTCCCCCTCTCTCAGAAATAAACATTAAAAAAAAAAAAGAGTAATACAAAAAGTCCACAAAATCAATACTTATGTAAGTTTTTAAAAAGTCATTATAGAGGCACCTGGTGGCTCAGTCAGTTAAGCGTCCAACTTCAGCTGAGGTCATGATCTCGCGGGTTGTGGGTTCAAGCACCCTGTCAGGCTCTGTGGCTGACAAGGGACTCCAATCCACAAACTGGGAGATCATGACGTGAGCCAGACAAAGTTGGATGCTCAACTGACTGAGCCACCCAGGTGCTTTTCCCATTTACAATTTTAATGTTTATTTTTTAGACATTTTTGTTTTTTTAAGTTTTTTTTTTTTTTTGAGAGAGGAAGAGAGAGAAGATGGGGGAGGGACAGAGAGAGAGGAAGAGAATCCCAAGCAAGTTCTTCACTGTCCACAAAGCCCTACACGGGGCTCGAATCCACGAACTGTGAGATCACCACCTGAGCTGGGATCTAGAGTTGGTCGCTTAAACAACTGAGCCACTCAGGTGCCCTGACATGTTTATTTTTTAAAGTACAGTATTATAGGGGCACCTGGGTGGCTCAGTTGGTTAAGCATCCTACTTCGGCTCAGG
The DNA here is from genome assembly GCF_016509475.1 of Prionailurus bengalensis. Taxonomy (NCBI): domain Eukaryota; kingdom Metazoa; phylum Chordata; class Mammalia; order Carnivora; family Felidae; genus Prionailurus; species Prionailurus bengalensis. The sequence continues at coordinate 12,337,401 of NC_057346.1, forward strand.
TCACGATCTCACGGACTGTGAGTTCGAGCCCCGCATCGGGCTCTGTGCTGACAGCTCAAAGCCTGGAGCCTGTTTCAGATTCTGTATCTCCCTCTTTCTCTCTCCTCCCCCACTCATGCTCTGTCTCGCTCTTCTCAAAAATAAATGTTAAAAAATAAAAATTAAAAAAATTAAAAAAATTAAAAATAAAAAAAAAGTAAAGTACAGTATTATAGGTTAAGTGGGGATGATCCTAGGAAGACATTTAATCCTGTTTCATACTTGATAGAATTTAGTCTCTATCTGAACTTTTTGGCTGAATTTATCTTACTTTGTGAGGTATTATTTTTCACTATTAGGCATCTGTAAGTTTTATGAAAACCTTCTTACCTTCAGTCTTAATTGTATTATTCTTCCCCAGTCTAAAACTCGTAAAATATAGACTTGGGACTCTCTTCTCAACCATAGATTTTTGTAATACCCAGTCTAAGGAAGGCACCCGTCATATATTATGAGTTAACTTTTTAGGTATGTAGAAAAGTGTTAGTTATACACTATCCTTGGGAGAATTGAGAAATAATTCTTTTGTATTGCATGGTTCAAATGAGGAACCTGGGTTGAACAGCTGCAAGCCTCTATCATTCACTAGCTGTATGATCTTGGAGACTTAACTTCATCTCTTCGTGCCTTGGTTTCTCAGCAATAAGATGAAGTATAATGTCTTTCTGGGCTATTGTGAGAAATAAAGGACATATATAAAGCTCTATCAAAATGGAGACATTATTGATCTTGTTCACCACTTTGTCTGACTGCCTTGTACAGGTAGCATCGGGCAGAGAGTAAGTTCTCAATATCTGAATAAAATGACTAAAAGCCCCTAGCACAATGCCTTACACATAGCTCTCAATAAAGGGCAGCCATTTTCCCTATGACCTGGTTTCCAGACCTCTCACTGTATTAATCACACTCTGATTTACCAACATTCTTCTTCAGACATGGTTCTAACAACTCAATACTGTATGGCGTGTGGCAATTTGGCTTTATCTGATCATAATGACAGAGGAGTCCACTGGGAAAAAGCTAGTCTACCTGCTTACATAGAGGTGGCACTTAAAAAGCCCACTGTCTCCCAATATTATCCTTTAAACCTTAGGAAATGGATGATGCAGAGAATAAAAATATCAAAAAATAAGGTGCAATCAACCAGGTAAGAGAAGAACCAGGATAGTACAGTGTCATGGAAAGTCATTGCTACTAGTATTTATTAAGGCTGCACCTAAGGAAGAGTCCGGTGTGGTGATTACTATTGGTTAGTCTCCCTATCTAGAGCACACTCCTTGATCCCTTTGACGGCCTGACTGTAAAGTTTGTCTACACTGCTCACCACTAGGAAGATGTTCAAATATTGCTGAACGGTTGAATGAGTGAAGACAAACAAGAACGTTTGAAGATGATGCTACAGTGAATAGATGAACAGCTTCTAATAAGGAAACTGTGAGACTAATGGTTTCCATCATTGGATTTGGGGACAACAGACTCAGGTCAAGGAAAGAATGCTAATAAAATCACAAATATAAATGTGAAAACATTTCGGAGCCTTTGGCAAAAACAGAAATGTAAATTGGCTTAATAATTTGAATGCGCAGCAAGGTTTAGGTTCGCTTTTGTTCTTAGTATGATTGAGATTGGAGTCTGTAGACATCCCTGAAGAAAAAGTGGAGGGAGATGGAAAAGGATTAAGGACTAGATAATAGGCTAAGCGTTGGGCCCTACGGAAGGATGAGCCAGGGTGGTAAATAAAAACTAAGCATTTCCTTTCCACCAACAAAAGTAAAGGTAATGGGAATAGTCTGGGGTATAGAGGTAGGCGGTTAGGGAAGCTCCCATGGCAAATCTCAAAGTAGGACAATTGGCGAGGAAGAGGAGAGAAGACTGGCAGAGCAATTTGGATCCTTTGTTGGGATGGAGTGCACAAGGGGAAACAAATGGTTGCTGACCTCTGGGAATGGTGGCTCAGCTTTGCGACTAAGAAAAAAAAAAAAGTCTCCTCTACCTTCTTCCTGATCTAATCATCCCGGCCGCTTTAAAACCATCGGAATAAAGCAGTAAGTAAAACTTTCCTCCGTATTAAGCCGTTATTAACAGGACTCCTACGTGTTTTGATATTAAAATTTAAATACATCTCTAAAAATAAGACTGCCATGGCACCACGAGAGGATTTGAGAGAGGCCTTGTTTACAAGCGGATCGAGGGCTGACGGGAGGTTTTCATATTAAGCCGAAAGACGGGCTGCGACAACACTCCCAACTGCAATCAGACGCTGCTGCAGCACACTCCTTAAGAGATCCAGTTTGACCGCGGGGGTCGGGTAAGGTGCGAATCTGGCATGACGGGAGCGGTTCCGCCCATCAGCTTCCCTTCCCTTTCTAAAGCGTGGCGGGCTGCGGCCGACCCCCGTCGCCCGACGGCTGTCGGCCCGAACGCTCTGCCGGACGGCCTGACGAGGAGCGGGTCCTGGAAGAACCGCCTCACGCCTGGCAACGAGGAAGCTGTCTCCAGAGACCATCGCCAGGGCTAAGGCAGACGGGTTGAGATCGCCGTGGGAAGCGCGGTAGGCCATCCTGCTCCTTTGATCGCCGGCCGACAGGGACACGTAGTTCAGGGCCATCTTCAAACACTGCCCGCAGTGTTTGTTACGTCCCTCCGTCAAGGTAGGCTCTTGGCGGCTACGCAGATCAGTCCAGCCGGTCTCGAACGCGACCCCCGCCTACAGGGGAAGCCGTTAACTCCAGCCGCGGCCGAGCGAGGAGCCGCCTTCAACCGGCGCTCTGCTCTCGAGCATGCGCAGCCCGCCCGCGCACGTCGACGCCAGCCGAGAGCGAGCGTGAATGACGTCTACGTCCGTGACGCCCGGGTCGACGAGGGCGTGGGGTTTCCGAGAGTGCGCAGTGAGTGCGGCGGCGGCGACCCTTCGGCCTTTTTAGGGAGGGGGCGACATTGCGATGGGGGCGGCGGCAGCGGAAGCGGATCGCACGCTCTTTGTGGGCAACCTTGAAACGAAAGTGACCGAGGAGCTCCTTTTCGAGCTTTTCCACCAGGTAAGCGGCCGACAGTCGGCTCTTCCTGTCGTTTATCCGGCTCTCTTATGGCTCGGCCCAACGGCCAGGCCCGCCTTCTTTTCGAAAGCTGGGTTGTGGGTCCCGGCGCCCGAAGGCTGGGCCGCTTGGGGCCGGAGGTCACTCTGGGAAAGTGACGCGCTCGCGGGGGGTCGCTTTGTGGAAAGAGCCCTGGTGAGTTCACGCTGAAGTGACTCATTGGTAGAGTACATTTTAATGGTGTGGTCATTTTCTGTTTTCCACGTAAGTTTTTTTTTTTTTTTAATTGCAGCATTAGAATATTTAAACAGACTCCTAAATACGCTGTAGAAAAGCAGACTTGTAGTGTTTCTGTGTTAAAATTTGCATTAAAATGTGTTAAAAATTCAGAGTATCCTTTTCTCTCCAGTTCTGTTCTCTAACAGCTGGTAACGATTGGTTAATCGGTAAAAAAGCGAATTTTTAGTCCGAGAAAACCGGACTAGTCTTGATAAACCGTTACGTGGAGTGAGAAAATGATGGATGTTGGTCGCCCTGTTAAAAAGTCATAAGGTACTCTGAAATGTAAATTGAGTGACTGCTTCCAGTTCCTTATGGTCTTCCTTCCCCCACATAAATTAATCAAGTGTTTGGTCGTAGCTGTAGGATCTTTAACCGAGGTGGAAATTCTTGTGTGTCCATTTTTTAGACTTTCTGATTGCATTTTTGTTGTTTTTCATCTTTGCAAAATTCGAGATTTTTCTTTCCGTCTATAGGCTGGGCCAGTGATAAAAGTGAAAATTCCGAAAGATAAGGATGGTAAACCAAAGCAGTTTGCATTTGTGAATTTCAAACATGAAGTGTCCGTTCCTTATGCGATGAATCTGCTTAATGGAATCAAACTGTTTGGGAGGCCCATCAAAATTCAGTTTAGATCAGGTAACTATTCAGTGTTATTGTTTGGGGAGAGGGTCTTTTTGTTTGTTTGTTTCTCAGTTCTTTGTTTTTAATTTTGTTCAATTTTAAAGAACCTCTTTTTAGATGAAAATACTTCAAACTTGGCGGATAGTAAACTATATATCCCTGAAAATAGGTAACATTGACAACATGGCTTTTGAAAGTTGTCATTTAAAAAAATTTTTTTTTTTCAACGTTTATTTATTTTTGGGACAGAGAGAGACAGAGCATGAACGGGGGAGGGGCAGAGAGAGAGGGAGACACAGAATCGGAAACAGGCTCCAGGCTCTGAGCCATCAGCCCAGAGCCCGACGCGGGGCTCGAACTCACGGACCGCGAGATCGTGACCTGGCTGAAGTCGGACGCTTAACCGACTGCGCCACCCAGGTGCCCCATGAAAGTTGTCATTTTAAAATTGAGTTTGGGTTAGTGAAGAGAATGTAAACTTTGGTGTTAGAATGACTTGGGTTTGGGTCCTTGCTCTGAAAGGAAAAAGGATTATTTTCTGAAAACGCTTTTCCTAGCTGCTTTGTAATTCACATTTACAAATTTTGATTCTGGATCCTGATGAGGGTGAAATTTTCTGTGTATCCAGTCTCAGAATTTAGTGTGGGGATCAGAATATTATGGCCGGATTGGATATTTATACATTGGATAATACCTTGTTTGGAGCCCTTTGTTTTGGAAGTGTCTGGTATTGAACACATACGTTTTACTCTGATGAAATTGTAAAGCAGTCTTACTGTAATTTGAGGTTTTCTTTTGTAGCCTCTGACTACATGATTTGGGGTAGGGGAGACATAATTTCAACTTAAGTTTTCTACCAATAATTTCTCAATTTTTTTTTTTTATTTTAGGAAGTAGCCATGCGTCACAGGATGTCAGTGTGTCATATCCCCAGCATCATATTGGAAACTCAAGCCCTACCTCTACATCTCCTAGCAGGTAGTATCTTACACCTATTGTTAAAATCATTTGTCAGAAATTTTCCTAGGTAGCGATCCCGAAACGCACAATGAATGATTTGTTTCCTTCTTTAAGCTCCTTCTTCTTCATTCTTCTGCTATATTATTTGTATGTTGACTTATAATTAGGTATAATTAGGTTTCAAGGCGATTATAGACAGACACGTATGTATAGTACCCCTAAAACGGATGCATACGTTAACTATATGTTCATTTGGAAAGACATACTCACACATATTTTTGTACATAACTGAAAGAAAACTTCTCAGAACATTACTTAGCTCGTATTATTTTCACTATACTCTATTTTCTAATCTATTTCCTTTAAAAAATTTAAATTAGTTTTGACCACCAGTTGGTTGTTAATTGCAGGTTAAAAATAACTGTCTAGAAACAGACTAGTGGACTAAGCATTTGTAGAATTGGATTCTAGGTGTGCTTCCCCCGATTGCATAATCTTGAGATAGTGTCATTTCTCTGATCCTGTCTTTCCATTTGTCAGGAAAAGCTGACTTGACTGATGTCTAGAACCTCTTCTAGTTACTAAGGGTTAGAAAAAGATCCCGTATTTACATAAATAATTTTATTTGCGCTAGGAAAGCCGATATTTCACCAGGGACAGTTTTTTCCTGGATTATCCACAGAGTTACTCTATCAATCATAATGGGCTTCACTTAAGGAAGAGTTAGCAAATATGTGTCAGGTTCTTCAGCTCCTTTGCATTTATGCTCTCGTTTCTCACGGCAGTCTTATGAGGTAGGGATTATTGTTAGTTCTACCTTATATGTGAAGAAAATGAGGATTGGAGGTTAACTTGCTCAAGTGTGAACTGTTCGTAATAGTGGACTGGGATTGAAACCCAGGCATTGTGACGAAGCCTTTAGGATAGGCTGCCTAATGGAGCCTACAAGTCTTCATGAAGATAGGTGTATGTTTCGTGACTACCTGTTTGATAAGTCCTCTAGAGAAAGAGTAGAACATGCTTGGAGAAAAGATCCAGCAAGGAGAGATGAGATAAACGAATGAGGAACTAAAAGGGGCCAACGTACCTAGATCACAATGAATGAGAAATGGAGAGTAGCAGATGGTGTTGGTGCAGTAGAAGAGGTGAGACGTTATAGGGTCTTTCTTCTAGGCCATAGTTAGAAATTGGGAACGTTATCCTAAAAACCGTCAAAGGATACCAAAATGTTTTCAGTAGGACAATAACGGGAACAGGTTTGTATTTTAACAATTTGTTTGGTTGCTGTGGGAGAACAGATTAGGGGGGACGAGGCTGAAAATAGACCAATGAGGAAACTGTTGGTAGCAAAGTATTGGCATTAGTTGTAAGATAGCAAGGAAGTTCCTGGGATGATGTTGATGGTTTGGATTAGGGCGGTGCCAATAGCTGGGGCACAGTGGCTTCGATATGACAAGATGACTAGATAGCAAAGTTGCGAGAAAGAATAGTGTACAAAGGGTGCCATCTTCACATCCTTTCTTGCAAACTGAAATTGTGTTTAAATACTTCTCAGCACATCCGGAACTTGAAGCATCTCAAACCACTTTTGTAGAAGCTTCAAAGGTATCTCAGGTGGAGGAAAAATGAGTTTTTAACTCCCTCAGAATTCTCTTTGGGAAAAAATATGCAAGTAAATGACTTGTTTTTAATTTAAGGCTAGAACATAATCGTTTTTATAGTCTTCTTATAAGGAAAATTATACTTTTTACCCCTTTAGCATATGGATATATAACTAACTCAAGAAAACCCAAAATGGGGAGTGGCTGGGTGGCTCAGTCAGTCAGTTGAGCGTCTGACTCTTTTGCCTCAGGTTCTAATCCCAGGGTCATGGGATCGAGCCCTGTGTCAGGCTTCACACTGAGCATAGAGCCTGTTTGAGATGATCTCTCTCCCTCCGTCCCCCCGTCCCTCCGTCCCTCCGTCCCCCCGTCCCTCCGTCCCCCCGTCCCTCCGTCCCCCCGTCCCCCCCTGCTCACACACATGCCCATGCTTGATGTTTCTGACTTTCTCTCCCTCAAAAAAAAAAAAAACAAAAAAAAAACACAACACAATGAAAAGATCTAAACTATGAGGCAAATCAATTAGTGATATGATTCTAAATATTTTAAAATACTTGCTAAGTGAGTTTTTCTGTAGAGTAAGCTTCCTTTTTAGGAGGTGGGGAATAAGATATAAGTCCATGAAATTAATATCCTATTTATGTTACAGAACTCTTAATTCCTTGTTCTCCCAGATCTATTCCTCTTCCCTGTCTCAGTAAATGTGTGTGTAATTGCTCAAGCCAGAAATCTGCATTTTTATCCTTAATTTTTCTTTTTCCTTCATCTGTCATATCTAATTAACCAAATCCTTTTCGTTTCAGTTTTCAGCCTAAGCCTTTGTGCTAGTCCCGGGATTGACGTTTTTTTTTTTTTTTTTCTTCTATAAAGGCCACATACATGTTTCAGGCATTGCAGGCCATTGTAACGATACATAGAAAATACAGACACAAGAGTGTTACAAAAACCGGATTGGCCCATAGGCTATATAGCTTGCTCACCCCTGTGCTCGTTCTTCCTGCAGCTGGAATGTTTTGCCTCCAGGTGATCTTGTTACTCAGTTTTCACTTCAAATGTCTCCTTTTTAGAAAGGCCATCCCTGACCAGCGAGCTAAAATAGAACTCCTGTCTCTCACCTTACTTGCTTTTTAGTCGACTATTCATAATAACACTTGGAACAAGGTAAATTGTCTTACTCTCTGAGTCCTTCCCTGATCTATGAGAGCAGATACCTTGTTTTTCTTGTTCATTCCTACCTTTGGGACCTGTGTCTTGCTCATGATTAGTATGTAGTAAATATTTGTTAAATGAATGATTATATGTTGTTTTTCTTTCACAGGCATGAAAGGACTGTGGATAACATGATTCCATCAGCACAGATAATTCAGAGGTCTTTCTCTTCTCCGGAAAATTTTCAGAGACAAGCAGTGGTAGGTTGATTTATCAACTTGACTTGGTAAAAAAAAAAAAACAAACCAACCAAAAAACAACAAAAAAGCACGGCAAAACACTTAGATTGAAATGTTCAAATAATTCTTAAGTAATGTCCTAAGTTTTCGTTAGACTAGCATGATCTTTGTAGATTGATTACTCATTTTAGTTTTCACTGGGCTGAAGTACATATTTAAAAGATTGAAGATAAATAGAAGGGCTGTGTTTCACATTTGTATTTTTCTTCATGCATTGTTGTGGAGGTGGTGTGTTTAAAAGACAGGAAATTTATTCTCTGATGTTCTTGTAACCTAGGCTGAAGGACTTACTAGCATATGCTCTCTTTGATGCTTGTAACAGTAATTGAATATATTGGAGTCTTCAGACCATCTTCCTCTTGCTTTCCATTTTTTCTGTAATATGAAGCTGTGAGACTAGGCTTAAAATCCTTGATATGTTTTACTGTTCCATCTTTGTGTCCAGTCCTTCATTTTTCCATTTTGTCGTCACGTCCTTTATTTGTTTCTTTTTCTTGAATTCGTTTCTTCTTTTTTTCACTGCCCAATCACAAGCATGGCTTATGACCCCTTGACCTTTTGCAGGCCTGCAAAATAAAAATAGAAGATTGAAATAAGGTAAAATTGAGCTCAGTATAAAGAGATGTCCACTTTTATGTACATACCACGTATTTTTCTCATTTTGCTGTAGGCTGTTGAAAAAAAATGATCACTGGTTTATAAGCTATCTGCAGGCAGAATTTGGGGGACCACTGGTCTAGTCAGTTCGTACTTGTCTCCATTTTCTCCTCACTGGTCCATCTTACACACTTGTTTGAAAATTATTGTAACTCTGTTTTGCTTATCTTCCTGTTAATTTGACTTTCCATCTTGTAACATAAAGTCAGAAGTCTCTAGCTTAGTTATTAGGTACTCCAATCATCTGATGCCAATAAAGCTTTTTAGCCTAATTGTCCATTAATCAGTGCTTGTGAGGTCTGTAACCTCTCTCAGAGTTACTTGCTCTTCTGCGAACACATTCTGTTTCCTTGTTATCTTTGTGCAATTTCCTTTCCTTGATATACTTCCCCCTTAAAATATTCTATCCATGTTTTTTTTAAAAATTTTTTTTTTTCAACGTTTATTTATTTTTGGGACAGAGAGAGACAGAGCATGAACGGGGGAGGGGCAGAGAGAGAGGGAGACAGAATCGGAAACAGGCTCCAGGCTCCGAGCCATCAGCCCAGAGCCTGACGCGGGGCTCGAACTCACGGACCACGAGATCGTGACCTGGCTGAAGTCGGACGCCTAACCGACTGTGCCACCCAGGCGCCCCTCTATCCATGTTTTTAATACTCAGGTCCTATGCCACCTTCGTGAAGCCTTTCCTAATGATACTGAGCTCTTGACTCTGTGTGTGTTCATCAGACAGTGATTTACATTATCATCATTTGTATGACCTCTTCCCTTCTATGTTTTGTTCTTGAGGGCAGGGAGTAGTAGGGGTAGTCATAGAGGTGGGGGGGAGCGGGTGCCTGGGTGGCTTCGTTGGTTAAGTTTGCGACTTCAGCTCAGGTCATGATCTCTCATTTCGTGAGTTTAAGCCCCTCATTGAACTCTCTGCTGTCAGCACAGAGTCCGCTTTGGATCCTCTGTCTCCCTCTCCCTCTTTCAGAAATAAACGTTTAAAAAAAAATAGTAGTTATGTACAAATATGTTGTAGTTGTCCATTGGAATGAACAGACTTTGACTTGTTTAACCTAAGATCTACCTGGGCAGGTGGATCTACTAAAAATATTTGTAGTTAACATTTCCTTCTTTTTCTCTTAGATGAACAGTATTTTGAGACAGATGTCGTATGGTGGGAAATTTGGTTCTCCACATCTGGATCAGTCGGGATTTTCCCCATCAGTTCAGTCACATAATCCTACTTTTAACCAGTCTTCAAGCTCCCAGTGGCGCCAGGAGACGCCATCCTCACAACGTAAAGTCAGACAGAATTCTCATCCCTACATCCTGGACAGACATTATAGCCGTGAACAACGCTACACTGATCATGGGTCTGACCATCATTACAGAGGAGGCAGGGACGACTACTTCCATGAAGATCGGAATCCTGATGGCTGGAGCCACGATTATGAAAACAGAAGAGACAGTAGTAGAGATGGAAAATGGCGTTCGTCTCGACACTAACAAGTATTAAAGGACGATGTTTTTATAGGGTCATTCTAGGTCCCTTTGGCTGAATTGATCTGGAGGTGTTTTGTTAACTTTACAGAGCAGCTTTACAAGTTGCCACATTTCTTTATAAAATTTTTAAAACCTATAGCTGCAGTCTAATACAGAAATAAGAATTGTGGTTCCAGTTTTATTACGTTAATAACCTTTCACCTCAGGGTTTTATGAAGAGGAAAGGGTTTTATGCAAAAGAAAGTGCCACAGTTTCTAATCATTTTAGACAATTAACGAAGGGATGTGTTATATGGATTGGTTGTATTATAAAGCAGATATTTTAATTATCTGTTATCTTTTTGTATTGCAAGAAGTTTGTTGTCAGTGAATCAGATTTTGGTGTATATAATAGAAAACATTCAAGTTTTGATAGTCTGAAATGACTGTCAGTATTTTGTTGATAAAAGAAAGTAATTTCAGTGACTCATTTTACTTAAAACTTATTGGGGTTTTAAGGGGATAAATCATATTTGACTTCTTAGAGAATTTTTAGTGTAAGTTCTGTGACATGCTCATTTGAGTTTTACTCTAATTGAACATAAAATTGTAAATCTGTACATGCTGTCTTATTCTGAAAATTTTTAAATTTACTCATTAAATCATGTTTGATGTATAACTGAAGTTAACTCAGGAAGTTAAATATCTCTAAATGTATTTTTTTACGTTAAAAAAATACAGTGTTAATATAAATCCCCTTTTCAGGAATAACAAAAATGTAAAAGCAGAGGTAAAATGGTAAAATGTTTTACTGAAGGTATTCTTTTTGCAAAAAGAAGGTTCATGAACCGTTTAAGTGCTGCCTCTGTTACTCAAAACTTTAAAAACTTTAACATTTTCAAAGTGCCCAGGACATGTGTACATGGGTATGTTTTATTGTGGAGATTGTACAGATTGCTTTTTTGTTTGAACGTTGGAAACAATTTAAACTTTTTCTGATTTAAAAATTTTTTAATCTTGTTTAACAAAATTGTGTATCAAGATGCTGTTTCCCATTTATTGTAGAACTTGTTTATAAAAAATCATTCCTTGAAAAATTTTGATCCTTTTTAATATTAGTAACCACAGCATTTATACTGTGTTCTTTCTTAATATATTGAAAACCTAAAAAAGAGTGTGTCTTATTTTTTTGACATTACTAACTTTGGAGACCATGTATACAAAGTTAGCAACATACTTTTATTCAGCGATGGCCTCGTGTTAAGAATGTTGGTTCTTAGAGCATCCTGAAATATTCCTTTTGTACATATTGAAATTAATATTTTAGAATCAGATTTTCAGTGATCTGGGTTATGGTTCTTACCAGTTACGAACTGGTCACCCTCCTTAGTCTCTGGGAGTTCACGTACTCTCAGGTCTTCCCTGTGTGTAAATGCATGCCGTTTTCCGGTAAGTGGCACTATTGACTCCGCATGGTTAAAAGTTTGTTTGCTTACACAGTTTAATAGTAGAAGGATTTGTTTGCAGTGAGCTTGTTCTCCAGTATCTTACCTACGTGAATATTTGGTAGCTTATAGAGATTAACGAAGATTAGTACTGCTTTATTGCAAGGTATCTCTGGGTCCGATCCTTTCATATTGATTCATAGGTAATCCTGGTTCAGGGTAATCTTTTTTAATGATTTTAATGACGGGGCACACCCCTTAGGAGGTTCCAGTGGATCTCTTTCACTTCAATCCCACCCAGTTGAAAGTAACCATACTAATAAATGTACTGGGTGAAGGGACAGAATGAGATGGTCCCAACAAATTGGACATAGTTGGGGAGCTCGTTCACCCAGGCTTGAGAGCTACAGTAGAAAGGAAGAGGTGTTTTTGTGGGAGCACGGTTTCTCCCCAAGGGTGTGGCACGAAATACCACTCTGTTCTGTAACGAAGTGTTGGGTAAATGTGCAGTACTGACATGGTGTAACCTTCTCTTGGAGAGTGGCAACACCATAAAGCTTCTGACAAGTCCTGCAGTAAAGAAAGCTTTATACCTAGTATTCCAAAATTTTTGACCCTTATTTTACCCTTTTGTACATAACACATATTAATATACTAAGACCTCTAAAGAATCTGACCCCACCCTTCTCTATCAAATCAGTCAATATTTTTGGTACCACTTTCCAGCTCTGTTGTGTAGGCCCATATCCCTCACACCTACTGCCTACATGCTAGAAGGGGCAATCCTCTTCCAGGATTATTCTATCAGCACCCTACTGTAGCAGTTTATGTATTCCAATAGTACCCTGTATTTCGCTTGTTGTAGCCTTATACTGTGTTACAATTTTCTTTTTATTTGTATCTCTCTAGAAAGTTCCATGAAGGCAGAAACCATATCTTACCAGTGAATTCTCAGTATCCAGTACCTGGCATTAAATTACTTGGTAAATTTTTGAAGAATGAATGAAAGAATGTTTGTCAGATAATTGAATTAAAAAAGGAGGGTTAATCATAGTAGTAGTTTTTTTTTTTTAATAGGTTTCCTAACCATGAACCATCATTGCATCCTGTTATAAAAACTCTGTATTACAATATATTGTGCCTTTAATACACTCTAGAATTCTATTTGCTTTCCAAAAGTGTTAAGGTTTTGATCTGTATTCATGAGGTTTTCTTTTAAAAATTGTTTTATTATGTTGGTTTGGTTTTGGAATTATGGTTCTGCTAGCTTTATAGAATGAGTTGGCAAGCTTATCTTGTTCTATGCCCTGGAAAGAAAATTGAAAAATCTAGGAATTAACCTGTTTCTTTAAGACTTGTTAAACTCCTTTGTAAAACTCATTTCTTAGAAGTAACTGGTTTTTTCTCCCATTTTTTGTTTTGGTTATCAGTCTATCCGTATTTCCTACTTTCTCAGGAATCAATCTGAATAATTTATACCTTTCTAAAAAAAAAAAAAAACCCATTTTCCCTGTCTTTCCAAATTAATTGACAGTTGTACATGGTATTTCTTACAATTTTTGTTAAATTCTATCTGCGGTTATAGTTGTTTTAGTTCCTGACATATTTTACTTTCCCTCCCCCATCTTCATTAGACTCACTGTGCTGTTATACATTGTGCATTTATTTATGTAAAAGCAACATGCCACATTGTTTCTGTTTTTGAAACCTTCCCTTTTAAAGAGATCAAAGTAAAAATTATATATGATTCCGACAGTTAACCATTTCTGGAGCTCTTTGGTCCTCCGTGTACATCCATCTGGTATCTGCTTGGAAGTTTTTGGGATATGTCTTGTGCAGCCTTGCTGGTGATGAATTCTTGTAGCTTTTGTGTCTGAAAAAGTATATTTCATCTTTGTGTTTGAAATATCTTTTTGCTGGGTATAGAATTCTAACTTGACAGTTTTTCCCCCCTTCTGATATTTTAAAAATGTGGCTCCACTGTCCCCCTGCTTGCATTTTTTCCTATAAGAATACTACTGGCTAGTACATAATGTGTCATTTTTGTCTGGCTGGTTTTGAGCAATTGGATTATAATGTGCCTTAATACAGTTTTCTTCATGTTCCTTTTGCTTGGAGTTTTTTGAGATTCATGGGTCTGCGGGTTTATAATTTCAATCAAAATTGGAAAGTTTTGGCCATTGTCTGAAAAAAAATTTTTGTCCTCACTTTCCTCTTTGGAAGTTTCAACTACGCTTAATACGAGACTACTTAATGTTATCCCATAGCTCACTGATGTGTTGTATTTTTTAAATTTTGTTTTCTCTGTGTATTCATTTAGATAGTTGTATTACTAGGTCCTCGAGACCACTTTTTCCTTTTTTTTTCCCCCCTGCAGTGGCTAGTTAGCAATTAATTCCAATATAATCTTCATCTTAGATGTTGTAGTTTTTCTCTCTAGAAGTTTGATTGCCGTCGCTTTTCTTCTGATTGGTACTCTGTTTTTTTTTGTCTTCAGCTTCATGAGGTACAATTGACAACATTGTAGTCTATTTAAAGTATAGAGCACGATTTGATACACATTGTGAAAGAGTCCCCCCAGTGAGTAAATTAACACATGACTTTTGGATCTTTTTTTTTGTATCTTCACTATCTTTACTTAATTTTTTCAACAATTGGAATAAAGTTACAGTAATTTTTAATGTCCTTGCCTGCTAATTCTAATATTTTTGTCAGTTCTCCGTTGGTTTCTGTTCACTCCCGTTATTGGATGTGTTTTCCTGCTGCTTTTGCACACCCTGCAATTTTGACTGGTTGCTGGGCAATAGGGATTTTACCTCATTGGATACTTGATAGTTTGTATTTCTGTAAATATTCTTGAGCTTTCTTCCGGAACACACGTAAGTTATTTGTAAACCATTGTAGCCAGGACATGATTTAAGATTTGTTAGGATTTCACAACTATTTAGGATTAACTCCCCCATTACCAAAGCCAAACTCTCGAACACTGTAACAGATGCAAACACTGTAACACATGCTTGTGAATTACGAAATGTTTCAGTCTATCTAGTGGGAACAGATACTATTCCTGGTCCTCTGTGAGTGCTGAGTAGTAGTCCCTCTAATTCTCTGGGGCAATTCTTTTCCCAGCCTTAGATAGTTTCTTCAAACCTGTATGCTGATCTCTACTCTCATGAATACTGGAGGAAACCGGCAGATGTCAGAGTTTTCTCCTGGGCACCTTAACCACGTGCAGTCCTGTGTACTAGACGTTGTAGCTGCCTTGGTTTCCTGAGACTCTCCTGGAGTTTGCCAGGCTTTGCCTACCTCGCCCCCAACCACACTGCTGCCTGGAAATTGCCTCAAGGCAGCAAGCTGAGGCAATCTTAAGGCTCACCTCATCTGTCTCCTGCTCCTGAGGATCGCTGTCCTTTCCACCTGACATCCACTGTTTTGTGTTTTTTTCTTTGTATTGGTTGTTCAGGCAGGAGGGCAAATCCAATCCTTGTTACCCCATCTTGACTGGAGGTGGAAATTAAGTCCTGGGTTTTGACACGTAGTGTACTCACCATTCTTCATGTTAAATGGTCAGTATTTTCATGTTTGATTTTTCTTTCTAACTTGAGTTATTTAGTTCCTTTTTAAATTTCTAATTGATTTTTTTCCCTTCTATTGTGACTTTTTATAGCCTGTGAGAGAGAACATGGCCAATGTGATAAAATAAAAAACAAATAGAACAAACTTGTAGAGATAAAACCCGATCACTAGCTGGATGATCACAGGCTTTTTTTTAGGTTTCCCGGCAGTGAGCTAACAGGGCTGACCCACGGCCCAGGCACACCTGTCCCAAGGCTGCGGAGGAGAACTTGGAAGGCACACCCATCCTCCTTGGCTGGCCCTTCTGCCTGTGAGTTCCATCCTGCCCTGTGGGACACCCGCCAGGTGTTCGCCTAAAGGTTTCTTTTCCAATTTTTCTAATGGTTCCATGCATGTGTGAAAAACAATGATTTTCTGTTTCAAAACTCTGCCTTGACAAAATTATCTCTTACCTGACAAAACGTGTAAATCAAAAATGTCAGAATGAGGAGTTATTAAAAAAATTAAAATGCATGCATATTAATTTAATACACATAAGTATACATTCACTTGCCAATCTTTTGATGTGGAGCCAAAGCCCTTTCCTTATATCTAGGTATGCTAATTGGAGGTTAGTGGCTGTTCTTGCATAAATCACTACCAGATTGCATTGCCTATAATTTCCATTTTGAGTTTTCTCATAGTGGAAAGCAGTTGCAGAGAAACTTGTGAAGGATTCAAGTTTTCTGTTTCTCCTCAACAGTTGTCTTGCTCACACTTAATCTCAGCAAGTTCTTATAATGATTTATCCTTCCTGAATCTTTACAAAGTAATTCAACTGGTTTTCTAGAAATTTTTATGTTCTACATTCGTATTCGTATTTTATATTCATCCATATTCTTATTCATCCGTTTATATCATGTTTAGGTTGAGAATTTGCATTAATGAGCACTAAACTTAAGCAGGTTTGGAACAACTTAACTGGTAAGAGGAAGCACGGGTGAACTTCTAGGAGTGGCTGACCAGTCCCTAGGCTGCAGCATGTCAAGGACGCAGACATTTATTACAGAAAGAATAGGGAACACCAGTGAATCCAACAACTCAGTTAAGTGGAATCAAAGCAGAGAAATGTGCTAATTTGGTAGATAAGTTCTGTTAATTATATGTTTCAAATCCTACATGTTTTTCTCTTCTTGACCTCTTAGTTCTGAAAGAGATGATTCTAATTTATGATGTTCTCTGAGCAATGTATCCTGAAGTGGGTATGTATCCTGAAGCTATTCTAGATACAAAATGAAGCATGACGTTCCTTCACCGTGTACTGTAACTGTTATCAGTGTAAATATCCTCAACCCATTCTCCTGCTATTAACTTTGGGTTCTCTTCTGGTTCATATTGCTATTTCACACCTCCATTTTTCTTAGTATTAGCCAGCTATGTCTTTGACTATTACTTTTGAATACCTCTATGTCACTTGATTTTAGGCATGCCTCTTATAGTAAGGGATGTTTTGATTTCTTCCTTCTATACTTCCTTGCATAGGTATGTTTCCGGGATTGATCCCCTTTTCTTTCCCCCCACCCCCTTTCTTCTAGGGTAGCATTTAATAACTCTGGATACACACTGGCATCACCTAGGAGCCTTTCAAAAAAAACAACTTAATGCCTAAACTTTACCCCAGAGCCTCAGGGAGGAAGCATGGTATCAATATTTTTTAAAAGGGTCTGGTATAAAGTCAGGATTGAAAACTGTACTGTCACACTATTTCTATTCCTGTAGTGTATCCCTGTACATTCTCATCAATCATATTAAAGTTTATAGGTGTTTTTTTTTTGTTTTTTTTTTTTATCAGACAGGCTGAAACAGTTGCAGCAGTCAAGGTAAAATCAGAGTGATAAAGTATAAGGGACTTGTTGTAGAGATTTAACCTTAAGCAACTGTGATCGCTGGTGGAAAAATCTGTTGCCCTGCATCTGGTGTTGGGCCTGAAGTCATGGTAAGTCAGCCAGATCAGCAGCTGGGAAGAAAAGCTGAACAAGAACAGGAGCAGGGACAAACCGGAGAGTGGTAGAAAACAAACACGGAGCTTGCATCTGTCTCTCGTTACCCTGCCTTAGTTGACTTGGACGATGCCTGCAGGTGTGGCTGGCACTCTCGGCCACAGAACTGCACGTATCTTTGGCCCAGGACTCAGAGAAGTTGGAGGACATGTGGCAGAACCTGGAGGAGCCACAGCCTGGGCGCTGCCCCACGCCAACAAGGTGAGCCAGGAGACCAGCAACAATGTGCATGAGGTACCACGGTGCCTGGCACCCTCCTCTAATCTTCTGGAATGTAGAAAATATGGCTGCTGTTTTCCTTACGAGGTCCAAGTCTCAAGCAAATTTCCCTTGCGGTCAAAACCGCATTGCAATTCGAACACTCTCTGCCTGGACTTAGGCTAAGAGCTTGTTTCTCTAGAGACTGTCCTCACTTCAGACACTAGCTACAAGCTCAGGGATTCCTGGGCCATAACTCCTGACCAATCTGCTACAAATTCAGGGGTTCCCACTACTCCCTCATGTCTGATAATTCACGAGAATGACTCACAGGACTCAGCTAAGAGCTATGTTTATGGTTGCGGTTTTATTATAGCAAAAGGATACAAATCAGAATGAGACAAAAGAGGAGACACCTAGGGTGAGGTCTGAAGGGTCTCCAATAAGGCTTCCGTGTCCTCTCCCCCTGGAGTCAGAACGCATCACCCTCCTGGCACATTACCAGGCAGGAAGCTTATCCAAGCTTTGTGTCCAGAGTTTTTACTGGGGCTTCGTGACAGAGGTATGATTGATTGCATCCTTGGCTGTGCGATTGAACTCCATCTCCAGCCCTCTTCTCCCCCAGGAGTTTGGACTGGTATCAATTTGGCTCAGAGCCTCAACTCCAGTCGCCAGGCTGATCTTTCCAGCATGGCCAGCCCCGATCCTGAGACTATCTAGGGGCCTCCCATGAATATGAAGGATGCTGTTCTCACTTGGGGAATTCCAGGGATGTGGAGAGGCTCTCTCCCAGGTACCAGGAACAGAAGCCAGTTGAAATCTTCACTGCAGAGCACCAACTCTAAATGGAACTAGACAGGGGAGGCTATTCTGGTTGACACAGTGCAAAACCATCACAACAGGATGATACCTGACCCCCTTGCTCCCCACCAAGAAAACACCTGTGGAACACTTTCCCTTTCCTTGCCACGTCTCTCCTACCATGAGCATACAGACCACCTTCCAAGCTCAATCTCTCGGGTTTTAGTTTCAGACTGCCATTACTGTTTAAACATTTTATCTTCTCTCTAAGGTCATATTTCTCAACTTCTTTATTATGTATTATACTATATTATAGCTTTTTAGAACTACGAAGTTATTTATTATACTATATAATAAATTAGCTTTTTTTACCTTATACTTCTAAAGAAGAAAGCAACATTACTTGGCAAATTTATTTTTTATTTTTATTTAAAAAATTGTTTTTAATGTTTTTATTTATTTCTGGGAGACAGAGACAAGCATGAGTGGGGAAGGGGCAGAGAGACAGGGAGACACAGAATCCGAAGCAGGCTCCAGGCTCTGAGATGTCAGCACAGAGCCCGACGCGGGGCTCAGACTCATGAGCCACGAGATCATGACCTGAGCTGAAGTTGGACACTTAACTGACAGAGCCACCCACGTGCCCCTTGCCAAATTTAAAATGATGTGTATCGTATTTGGTTTGGGTCTTGTTATGGGAATAACTTTTTTCAAACAGCTAGCATTTAGTGAGTATTTACTATGTGCTAAGGGTTGTCAAAAGCTACTTAAGACTGTTTTGCAGAAGAAGGAGTTGAGGCTTACAGAAGTTAATAACATCCCCAAGATTACACAGTGGTGGTGACCTGGTTCATATCCAGTCAGATGTCAACCTCTTAACTCTTAACTATTCTTCTTCTTCTTCTTTTTTTTTTTTAATGTTTATTTTTGAAGGAGAGACAGAGCGTGAGCAGGGGAAGGGCAGAGAGCAAGGGGGACACCGAATCCAAAGCAGGCTCTTGGCTCTGAGCTGTCAGCACAGAGCCCGACTAACCCACGAACCATGAGATCACAACCTGAGCTGAAGTCGGATGCCCAACTGACTGAGCCACCCAGGTGCCCTCCCCACCCCCCCCTTTTTTTTTTGAGAGAGAGAGAGGGCACAAGTGAGCAAAGGTCAGACACAGAGCGAGAGAGAGAGAGAATCCCAAGAGGGGCAGAGAGAGAGAGAGAAGTGGGGCTCACCAGAAGCAGGGCTCAAGCAAGCTCACCCCAAGCGGGGCACGAGGTTACCCAATGTAGGACTCAAACTCATGGACCTGTGAGATCATGACCTGAGCTGAAGTCAGATGCTTAATGACTAAGCCACCCAGATGCCCCTATGCTTCTTTAGTTATGTGTGACAGCACCAAAGGTAGACCCTATTGCTTTTATGGCTTGATGTTTGGAATGCTTGTATTTTGTGCTTAAAATAACAAATTACTTATTTTTATAAGTTTGGTATTTTTTTCTTTCTGTAAATGATAATAGAGCAGATACCAGGAGTGTAACTGCTTCACAAGAGTTATAGTAGTAGATAGTTTTTATTCTCATTTAATGAAAAACTAAACTGGATAGGCTCTTTATTACATTTATCTTGATATTGGTACTTGAAATACAAAGATATACTAGTGTACTACTTAAAATGTTTTTATTAATGTTGCTAATATAACCTGGAGATCTTTTTTAAAATTTTTATTTATTTATTTTTGAGATGGAGAGAGGCAGAGAACAAGCGGGAAAGGAGCAGAGAGAAAGGGGGACAGAGGATCCTAAGCAGGCTCCCCACGGACCGCAGAGAGCCTGAAGTGGGGCTTAAACCCATGAACCACGAGATCATGACCAGAGCAGAAGGCAGCCGCTTAACCGAATGAGCCACCCAGGCGCCCCTAACGTGGAGACCTTGAATTGTGATTATTTGAATGAAATTTTCATGGATGTGATAAAGAACCTCCTTTGGGAAATTTACAGAATTATTATCATTTTTATGCGCCTTATTAACGTGCTTTATTTCAACATCAATGTGAATTATACTTTCTTTTTAAAAACAAATAATTGCAATGTTCCTCAAATGCATTGGTTAGTATTTCTTTGCCTAAAAGAGTCACAAAAATGTGACTCAATTCCTGTTGGTGAAGGTAAAAACGCATGTATCCCATTTTGTTCTAGTTTTCTACTGCTGTTTAATAAACTACCCTAAAACTCATTGTTAAACCCCAAACATTTGTCCGGGACTCAACAGGGATGCCTCTTCTCTGCTTAGCAACATTGAGGTGACTCAGTTTGGGCCTGAATGATCCCCTTTGAGATGGGATTACTCATACAAGTGTCAAGTTGGTGGTGACTATCGGCTGAGACCTCAGCCGGGGTGGTGAGCTGGGTGGTTTTGTTCCTCTCCACACAGGTCTGCTTGGGCATCCTTTCAGCATAGTGACTGCATTCTAGCAGTGAGCATCCCAAGAGAGCAAATACACAGCACTTCATAATCTAGCCCGAGAAGTCACTTCTGCTGCATTCTGTTGGTCAAAAAAGTCACAGTGGTCCACCCTGGTTCTTGGAGAGGGGACAACGAGAGCCCAATGATCAATGAGAGGAGTTTTAAGATCGTACTGTAAGAGAAGAATGTGGGATAGGAACCATGGTTGTGACCATTTTTTAAAAGCTAAATCTACCATAGTATTCTTCCAGGACCTAGATTCGGTAAACAGCACAACTAAACACAACTACTGTTGTTTTCTTCTAGCTATTTCATTTAAAAATTTTCCCACTTAAATGTTTACTCCGTTTAGATTTTATTTCGGTGTAAGTTTTGAAGTCAGGAGCCAATTTAAGTTTTTCTTCAGGTATAGCTGCCTAGTCACTAACACAATTTGTTATCAATCCATGTTTCATCACTTATAAGAAATGGTATCGTTACCATATTCTTTCCCCTTTGTTTTGTCTGTTTCTGGCCTAACAACCTATAAATGTCTGGCTCTTCCTACCCTAGAACCGAATTATTGCAGGACTAGTTTCTTCCACGCCCACCCCACCAATTGTCCTCCCCCCCCCCCCATTTTGCTGGCTCATTCTTGGATGCTTATTTTTCTTTGTGAACTTTTCTTTCTTTTTTTTTTTTTTTAACATTTTATGTATTTTTGAGACAGAGAGAGACAGAGCATGAACGGGGGAGGGGCAGAGAGAGAGGGAGACACAGAATCCGAAGCAGCCTCCAGGCTCTGAGCCATCAGCCCAGAGCCTGACGCGGGGCTCGAACTCACGGACCGCGAGATCGTGACCTGAGCTGAAGTCGGCCGCCTAACCACTGAGCCACCCAGGCGCCCCCTTTGTGAGCTTTTCTGTATCAACTTAGCTTGTCTAGTTCTAAACCAGTCTGTTGGTATTTCCATCAAAATAGTGATTACTAATTTTAAATCACTCTTACCATGAATGAAACTGGGTATTTTTGGCGTCTTTGTGTCAGCCAGTAATATTTCTTCATGAAACGTTCATATTCTTTGACCATTTTTCTACTAAGGTTTTGATTCTTCTTATTGAACTGTGAACACTCTTCGTATTTGGGAATATCAGAGCTTTGTTTGAAATGTTTCTTGTAAATGTTTTCCCCAATCACAGTAGTCCAATTCTGTCTGTGGTTTTTCTTTCTGTGGTTTCAGTTTTCTACAGTCATCGGTGTTCAGAAACCAGACTGTCCTCTCTGACAATGTGTGAGTAGGGCCTAGTGCTTCGTCACAGCGCCTACGGCATTCTCCTCACTTCCTGTCTTCATGTAGGCATGTTTTCATCTCACATCATTGCAAGAAGAAAGGTGAGTACAGAAAAATAAGATATTTTGAGGAAGAGAGAGACCACATGCACATAACTTTTATTATAGTATATCATGATTGTTCTATCTTATTAGTTATTATTGTTAATCTCTTACTGTGCCTAAGTTATAAATTAAACTTATCACAGATGTTTTGTGAAAGAAAAAACATAACATATATACGGTTAGGCACTATCTGACATCCACTGGGGTTCTTAGGACATATCTCTTGTAGATAAGTGAGGACTGCTGTGGTTTTGCTTCTGAGGTTTTTTTTAAGTGCTGAAATAAACAGTAAATTGTGTGTGTGTGTGTGTGTGCGCACACATATGTGGGCAGGGGAAGTGAAAGCTATCTTTTCTTGAGTGGTTTCTTCTGCTAGTTTGAGATTTATGCATTCTTTGCCTACCCCCAAAACAGCCATAGTTTTTCAGGATTTTTTTGTGACCTTGTTTTTATGTTTAAGTGTTTAATCCATTAAAAATTTTTTTCAGTGTATTGTGTGAAATTCTGACCAAACCAGTTTTTTGCTAGTCTACCTTTCCAACACTATTAAACAAATGCTTTTATTTAACTGTTTTTCAGAGTTCAAAATATAATCAAGAACACATAATTTTTCAAGTTGGAAGAAAAATCCAATTATGATTTTGACTTTAATTGTGTGAAGTCTTACACTAATAACAGCAAGAACTGCTACTCAGGCCTAAATGTGAAATGACTCATTGCTGGAGTATAAGCACATTCAAGTCACAGATTTGATGTCCTTTAGTTTCTATTTTAAGAAGATGGCCCTCCCTCCAAATTTGGTGATCTGTAAACTTTATTTAAAAAAATTTTTTTTAACTTAATTTATTTTTGAGAGACTGAGAGCATGAGCAGGGGAGAGACAGAGAAAGAGGGAGACACAGAATCCGAAGCAGGCTCCAGGCTCCAAGCTGTCAGCACGGAGACTGATGCGGGGCTCGAACCCATGGACCGTGAGATCATGACCTGAGCCGAAGTTGGACGCTTAACCGACTGAGCCACGCAGGTGCCTCGAGATCTGTAAACTTTAAATTAAAATTTTTAATTCCTGTTCATAAAGGAATAATTCTATTAAAATTTTTTTGTGGTGAGATACATTAAATTTGGCACTTTAGCCCTTTTAAAGTGTACAGTTCAGTAACATTTAGTACATTCACACTCAGCAACCGTCACCGTATTTCCAAAACTTCCTTGTCATCCCAAACCCACTCTGTACTCAGTAAGTAGTAACATCCAGTTCTGCTGTCCTTCCCAACACCGCCCGGTCCCGCCACTCTCCCCCCTCACCACCCCTCCACCTCCCTGCTGACAATTCAGCCCACGGACATTTGGTCTTTATGAATTTGCCTTTTCTAAATATTTTATATGAGTCAAATAATGCATCATATGTCCCTTTCTGTCTGGCTGATTTCATTTAGCCTAATTAAGGGAATAGTTGTAGGAAGCAGTTGTTGCTATTATTTAATTTTTTTAAATGTTTATTTAGTTTTGAGAGACAGAGAGACAGAGCACAAGTGGGGAGGGGCAGAGAGAGAAGGAGACAGAATCTGAAGCAGGCTCTAGGTTCTGAGCTGTCAGCACAGGGCCCCACGCGGGGCTTGAACTCACGAACCGTTAGATCATGACCTGAGCCGAAGTTGGACACTTAACCAACCGAGCCACCCAGGCGCCCCACAAGTATGTCAGAATTTGAATGTAGGTCTCAGACACCCTAGTACCACAGTTATCCCCCTCTGCCACCCTCCCAAGATGAAGTGTTATGATTTGGAAATAACTGTACAAATGGGGCAAAAAAAAAAGGGGGGGGGGCACAATTGATTGGTTTTTTTGTGTCCATAACTTTTACATCCATAACCTTTTCTTCTCAAGATGGAATTCAAAGGCTACTTTGAGGTCAGCACAGAAACAGATGATAGGAAATGGAAGAGGTCTAACTATTTGAATAGTTAGGATTAGTCATCAAAGTATTCTCTAAAGTGAAGTGCATATTTCTTACTGCATTTCCTAGGAAGCAAAATAGATACAAAAAATTCCAAGAATGAACGAGTCCTAAGGGGTTTGTAGAGTTTGCTTTTAAAGCAATGCTTACTTTAGCTGTATCAATAATAAGTTTTATAAAATAAAAGGAGAGATGTACAATTGGATGAAACAGAAATAGGTCATTAAAGCTTGGGCTGTGGCACGAGGTGACTAACATCCAAAGGTAAATGATGAGCTCTGAAGAGAGTCTAATTTTATGAACACACTTCTGGTGTATTAGTTTACTCTTAGTTTATTTGCTGTTAATGACAATTTAAAAAGTATAGAAAACCCATTTGACTTAAGCTAATTATGCAATTTTCCCAACAATCACTTTTCTTCCGCATGAAGTTTTCTTGTCTGTGTTGCAAGATTTCCCCTTTCAAAATTACATTCTGAGTGCTGTTATGCTCATTTAAAATTTAATGCAAGTGTTTGAGGATGGCACTTAATTTGCCACGTAGAAAGGGAATTATTGCTGTCAGCACTTATGTTTGAAAAATTTTGTCAGGACAATACAATTATTTTAAAAAAAACTGTTCATTCGAAGAAGGTTTCATTTGTTAAAGTGATCATCCTAAGACTTGTCCCAGCCACTCTGTTTCTGATTGTTCTTCTGGAACCTCGTGCAGACACCCTTTTCTCAGTTTCATTCTTCCCCACCTCCTTCCCTTTGTTTCCCAAGCTTCCTGCTATTGGTGGCAATGTGGTTCTTCTTCTCAACAAACTTGTTTGCTCCTAGACTGCTTCTCTTCCATTCTCTCTGAGACACCAAGGAAAAACCTTTATTACTCTTTGTTAACTTGCAATTCTCTGATTTGTTTCTCAAGCTGCAGCAGAATTGTGTGTTCTAATGGCCAAATACAATGACATCTTTTCGACCTCATCCTGAGTTTGATACCAATGACTTCACACCTTCCTTCATATTTTTTCTTCCTTTATTTTCTGTAATGCTGCATTTTATTTTTCTTCTTCCTTCCTTCCTTTCTTTTTTCTGAGAGAGAGAGAGAGAGCAGGGGAGAGGCAGAGAGAGAGGGTGATAGAGGATCTGAAGCGGGATCTGTGCTCACTCTGGGCTCAACATGGGGCTCAAACCCTCGAACCGTGAGACCTTGACCTGAGCCAAAGTCTGGCGCTTAACCACCTGACCCACCCAGGCGCCCCTGTAATGCTGCATTTTCTTGACGCTTTTCCCATTCCTACCGTTTTGACCAATGGTTATCTGTCTCTGATTTCCTTTCTTCACTCACATTTAAATATAGGCAATCTCCAAAGCATGTTCTATAGGGGTTAGGGATTGTTTTAGGTTATCAAGAACAGAGGCTCAAAAATAGTGTCGTAACAAAGTAAGGATTTTTCTTTCACCTAACCCAGGTTTCCGGCTAATGTGGAAACTCCCCTAAGTCACCATGCATAGAGACACCAACATTGCTCCTATCTTTCTGCTTTACCATTTTCATCACCATTCCTGCTCAAGATCACATCATGGTCCAGGACAGATGCTAAGGCTTTGACCACTGCGCCAAAATTCCAGGTATCAGAAAGGGTAAAGAACACTTCCCAGTTAATTCCTATCAAGAAACCTTGTGGAAATCCAATGGTATCATTGGCTAGAACTTAGCCGCATGACCATAGCTAGCCACAAGGATGGTAAAGTGCCTGCTGAAACTCAGAGATATGTTATGCATGAAGAAGTGTATTTTTTTCAATGTTTATTTATTTATTTTGAGAGAGAGAATGTGAGCAAGCACACATGGATGCAGGGGAGGGGCAGAGATAGAGGGGGAGAGAGAATCCCAAGCAGGCTCCACAATCCATGCAGGGCCTGACACCAGGCTTGATCCCACGACCATGAGAGCATGATCTGAGCTGAAATCAAGAGTCAAATGCCTACTTGACTTAGCCATCCAAGTGCCCCAAGAGAGAAATGTATTTGATAGTTAATGATTAGTGTCGGCCACAGTCTGTTTTCTCAGATGCTGGCTACGTGACCAGACGTGATCAGTATTTATAAGTAGTGAGTGGGGTGGGCCTTTTAAATAATAATAACAATGACTTATTTATCCTATTAAGCACTTGCCACATGCCAGGTATTGTGCCGCCTTTGTGCCTAGTATCTCAAACTCTTACAATAATTCTTCAAAGGAAGTAGTGCTCTCAGTGTTTCGAAGATGAGGAAAGGGAGTCTCAGAGAGATTAGAGTCAACTTCTTTAAGGAAATATAGGCAGAAATGAGCTGAGGTAGGGTTTGAATTCAGCTCGTTTGTCTCCAAAGCCTATTGTCTTTTTCATTATACATGGCCCACGCTGAATATTGATGCCCATATTCTTTTGTCCAATAATTCATTAGATTGCTCTAACTGGATGTCATAATTTCCAGTAGCATGTACCTTGGACTATTCAGAACTAGAGTTGTCTAAATTTGGTTGCCATGACGATTACTAATCAATTCAAGTTTGTCATCAAGATAGCTGCAGACCACCACGTACATTGGTAGCACAGGGAGGTAGTTAACTCTGAACAAGCTGTGGGTGCCAATGAGGAACCCACAGGAAGGACTCACACTTCACCCTGGGGCCCTCTACCCGAGTAACTCAGGACCTCAGGTCTGCAAAGCCTCAGGCCCCAAGTACCTGTAGGCGTGCTAAACAAACCCACCCCCTGGGACACTGCCTTTGCAAGGGGTGGCCCTGTTCCAAATCTTGAAATTTTACTTCATGTTTTCATGAGAAATAAGACAGGCCAGGTGCAAGAGGCCAGGACTGTTAGGCCTGTGGTACATTCTTCACATGGAAGGGAAGTCAGGAGTGAGAAGAAATACTCCTCTTCCTTCCCCATCCCTGCTCCTACCTTGCTTCAGTTTGTTGTTGTTGTTGTTTGGTTTTTTGTTGTGCTAGTGGAGAACTCAAGCAGTGTTGTGCCATACCATTATCATAGGTACTTTTCGTTGAAAGAGCTCTTTTAGAATACGTGCAGCCGCTCTATTCTCCGTGGACCTTACACACACATCCAGTAGAGACTAAGCCAGGAGACACATCTAGTACATGATAGCTGCTGTGCTGTCAGAATTACCCTTTCCCTCCTTCTAACTTGGTCAGCTTCTTCTCTGCACTGTGCTCTTTGTTTCTGGCAACTTCTTCCTTTAGTTGATTTCTCTCCCGGGATACTCCTTACTTTTCCAAGAAATGGTCTTCTGGTAGGCTTGCCTCACCAGTTTGTTCAATGTATGCCAACACGTTCACATCCAGCTGAGAACTTTTTTTTTTTTTTTTTAATTTAAAGCTTATTTTGAGAGAGAGCGAGCAAGATTGGGGGGGGGGGGCAGAGAGAGATGGAGAGAGAGAATCTGAAGTAGGTTCCACACTGTCAGCTCAAAGCCCAATGCGGGGCTTGATCCCATGAACTGTGAGATCATGACCTGAGCCAAAATCAAGAGTCAGACGCTTAACCGACTGAGCCACCCAGGTGCCCTGAGAATCTTCTTTATATGCTAACCGGGTTTACATAATTAGGTTTGCATAAACTGAAGACCTTAGGGCTGGCCTGAGCCTATAGGTGCAGTGTTTGGACAACCTGCCACCTTCTTCCCTCCCGTTGCTTCATCTACCCTCTCTGTGTGGACAACTTCCAAGTTCATGTCTCCATCCCGGCACTCTTCCTATCTGCCTGCTGGGTCCCTCCATGTATTGTCCCTCTCAAAGTGAGATTTCAGCCTTTCTAAAACAGAACTCTTACCTGTTCTTCTTGCACTTGGACTCTCCTTTGGGTTTCTCTCTTAGAGACCCATGACTCTAGTTGCTTAGGTCCAAGATACTCTATCTGGAATAGGCTTACCCATAATATTTGTTGTCAAAGTTACCTTCTTTAAAGATCTAATTCAGTTTCCATCCTCCTGTATCTCTTCAGGAAAGATGAATCCCTTTCCCCTATATTCCCATAGTACTTCATAATTCTTTAAGGCATTGGCACAACGCTCTTGTATTAAGTTTTGCATTCTCTGATTTGCTTACAGAAATCAGTGAGTACTTATTATATATTAGATATTGTATATGCTTTGGTTTAATCATCATACAACCCATTTTACAGACGGAAAAATTAAAGCTGTTTCCTTATCTGCAAAATAAAGAACTCTAAACTCAAAATGAATCATCTTATTCTTGGAGCTAAGACTATCTTAATATCTTACATACTTACAGTTTCTGGTATAGTAAATATTATCTTAATAAGCGTGTTTTTACTTTGGTATTCTAGCACAGTATCTGATACACACCAAGTATTTGTGTTTTTTGAGCTGAATTGAGATAAAGTGTGATTCAAATTTCATGAAAGCCTTTATAAAGTGTCCATTTTGTGCAAGGTGCATTTTGAAGATTATGTTTGGCTTTTATTTTTACCTTGTTTTTACCTTTTTTCCCCTTTATTCTGCAGTGATAAAGGGTAAAGGCAAAAGATTTATCATCCTTTCGTTCTCCCCAGACCACTGGCAGGAAGTAAACAGCACTTATCTGCAGTTATCAGCAGTGAACCTGATGTCAATACTTCTCAAGACAAGGTTGCATAAGGCAGTGGAAAGGAAGAGAAATTATCATCGACGGTTAAGTATTCATGAGGGACCTTCTGCCTGTTTAAAAATATTTTATAAGCTGTTGGACAGTTTACAGGTGTGAACTAGTTTCATTACTTTGGGGACCACTGATTGGTACGGCCACCATTACTCTGTGGCTCCATGCTAGTCCTATGAAAGTACAAAAATAAATGGATTTTGGAAGTGAAAGTCTACTTTAGCAGGATGGTGATAGAGCATAGCAGATAAAGTTTACTAGAACACAATTTTAACAATGTTACTTTTATGAACCCACTGCTACAGTTAACAGGAGGAACCAGGGGTCTCTCCTAAGAGGGAGTAATAGGAAAGGACATTTTAAAAGACAGGATTTGGGATGATTCTAAAGAGGAACCAGGGGGAGTGGGGATCACCTCTGGATTGATTATCATAGTAATCTTTCCTTATAAAGTGAGAGACCAAAGCAGGCCTGGGGAAGTCCTGGTAAGAAAGCTCAACCTAAAAAATAATATTAACAATAATGTCAGTGTTCACAGTAATCAATGGATGGAAACAACCTAAGGGTCCATCAAGGATAAACAAGATGATGATGATGATGATGATGATGTGTGTGTGTGTGTGTAATGCGATATTATTCAGCCTTAGAAAGGAAGAAAATTCTGATGCATGCTATATGACATGGATGAAATTTGAGGACATTATGCTAAGTGAAATAAGCCAAACCCAAAAGGACAAATACTGTAGGATTCTACTTATATGAGGTACTTAGCGTAGTCAGATTCAGAGAGGCAGAAAGTAGAATGGTGGCTGCTGAGGGCTGGGGGAGGGGGCCGGGGAGGTTGGGAATGGGGAGTTAGTGTTTAAGGGATATGTAGTTTCAGTTTGGGAAGATGAATAAGTTCTGGAGATGGATGGCAGTAATGGCTGCATAATGATGTGGTTGTTTCTTTTTTTTTTTTTTTTTTTTTCAACGTTTTTTATTTATTTTGGGACAGAGAGAGACAGAGCATGAACGGGGGAGGGGCAGAGAGAGAGGGAGACACAGAATCGGAAACAGGATCCAGGCTCCGAGCCATCAGCCCAGAGCCCGACGCGGGGCTCAAACTCACGGACCGCGAGATCGTGACCTGGCTGAAGTCGGACGCTTAACCGACTGCGCCACCCAGGCGCCCCGATGTGGTTGTTTCTAATGCACTGAACTGCATACTTAAAAATGGTTAACATGGGAAATTTTATGTTTGGCATATTTTATCCCAAGAAGAAAATAAAAGTAAAAAAACATGTAAAAAAGAAGTAGTGATCTCTCAGTGAGGGGAGTGTTTGTGTGGCCTTGGCCGTGTTCCGTTAGAAACATCGTCATTGATTCTGTTAGAAACATCATCGTCTGACTACCAGCAGTGTTTGAGAAGCTGACTCAGAGCCCTATTCATTTAGAAACTAAAAAGTCAAGATGAATGTGGAATGCTGTGTCTGACAACCTTTTATCTGAATCTCTGCCCCTGGGTTGGAAATTGAGGCAGCTTTTCTGTGTCACTGACTCACATGGCTCAGATTCTTTAAAGTGAGAAGACATGGTCTATTGTCACTAAAATGACTTCACACAGCAACGCTTATCATAGTCTGTGATATCAGAGAACAAGATTTCTTAGCGCTATAACCTTGCTGTTAGTTAACAAAAGCAGTTTTTATAGGATCCAAATAGAACTGAGAAAGCAAAGTCTCTGAGCAAAATAGTGTGGAAAAGAGAAATAAATTATTGAGTCCACTATGGGATGAGGCTGCCTTCAAATATTAGGGTCCCATGTTCTTATGTCTGTCCTCCTTATTTACATGGTGTGGATTTGTGATTTTGGAGCGTTTGCTTTTGGGATGCTAATCTTTAAGACCACCAGTGTAATGATATTGTACACAAAACCCAATAAGCTATTAAGTCTCCTTACATTATAGCGCCAATCACCTAAAATGGGTCTTTCTTGTTATAAAGTAAATTGCTACGAAAACTTAAGTTTCAAAAATGTCCACACATAATTTTAACTACACATCGTTTTAAAATTAAGGTCATAAATTTTCAGAATATAAGTTCTTAAATCTAAATAGCATTTTCTAATTTGAAATTTCTAAGAAAACTGAACAGTGTTCCGGGGAACTTTGAAAACACAAGTGTTCTGTGAAAGTTTAAAGAAATAATAATACTTTAGAATGATGATAAAAAGCCCAATTGGTAAAAGTTTCTGTACTTCAACGGATTCTACTTTCTATGAATCAAGGTAAAACTGAGGGGGGGGGGGGAGGAAGAAATGTAGCCTATCTCTTATAAGGTAGGCTACAAATGAATAAAAAGCTACAGCGAAACAATGTGACTCATCATGCAATGCATTTATAATATATACACATTGTGCACAATAAAAATCTTTATAAGTATACAATCTGTGCACACAATTTTGTTTCCATATGCCCGAGCAGGTGGGGGGTTGGCTGAACGTGGCATCCAGCACGCTACAGTATCCTTACAGCTCTGATGAGGCAACAAAGTTTCTCTCTCACAAAACCAGCTCACCGGGTACGAATTACTATGCGATGGACCACAAGCTCCGTAATTAGTGTCAATATGGCTTTCAGAAAAAAAAAAAAAAAATGTAGAGGCTATAATTCCAGGCTGAGATCAATGTTTGCGACAACATTGCACTCTGCACAACGAATTTGCTACTGTATAGCAAAACTTTAAGGGATTCCTGCAATTTGACACTACAAGGTGGAAAGGTCCTGTTGGTGACCATCTTTGCTCCTGGAAATGATGGAAACTGTAGCTATGCCCAGAGGAGATAGCAGATACTTTGATCAAAACCAAAGCAGATTTCAGACCAGGCAGAGCCGTTTTTAGTTCATTTTAATTTGCTGCAGATTCGTTATAAAAGGACAAGATTTAAACTTGGAGGGACTTGTAAGAGTGGAGCAGGACGTCTTCATTAGCACTGATACACCACAGCTGAACTGAAACACGGACCGCCTCCCTTCACAAGGAATAAGGAGCGACCCTTTGCCAAGGAAGTCTTATTGAACACCTAATACATGCTAAGTGATCACTGATACAAGATCTCAAGGATTTCTAAAGGATTTGACAGTGGAATTGGCCTTCTGGCCTAAAAATAGCACACCGCCCTGCTGCATGACGTCAACGAGAAAAATACCCTGCGTGGAGGGGCAGGTAAGTAACAAGGTTGGGGGTGGGAGGGGGAGAGGCAAAAAGAGGAAAGATCTGTTTGAAAAAGTATATGTATACATGTATAAATAGATAACCTTATCTCCCTTGACCAAACAAAGTAAGAGACTTCTTTCTCAACCAGGCGGTTCGCAACTAATCCAAACTCAGGAAATAACTCTGTGAAACGAATAAACTTAGTTCTGAAAAACATGCGCGTCCAGTAACATCCGAAAACACGTGGCGGGGGTGGGGAAAGCGGTCGGAACACCAGGCGAGACTCCAAATACCATCATCCCTTTCGGCAGCTAAGCCGGGCTGCTCACGGCGAGCCGGCGCACTGGATGCTGGGACTTGTGGTTTTCGCTCCTGCGCCTCCCCGCGGGTTTGCGACGTTTAGCGACCATCGCGCCTGCGCCAGCGCCGGCTGAGAGGTTGGGGCCGTGGCGGCTCGTGCCGGGTGATGCTAGGCGGCTCCCTGGGCTCCAGGCTGTTGCGAGGTGTGGGTGGGAGTCGCGGGCAGTTCGGGGCGCGGGGTGTCAGCGAAGGTGGCGCAGCCATGGCGGCAGGGGAGAGCATGGCTCAGCGGATGGTTTGGGTGGACCTGGAGGTGAGTGCGGTCGGCGGGGCGGGGGAGGGGGGGGGTGAGGGGAGGCGAGTGGGGTTCGGCGCGGAGACCGAGTAGCTGAGCCTGTCCGCGGACGGCGGCGGGTCTCTGGGTCTCAGGTGTGGCAGGTGAGCGCCGCCGGGCTGCGGGCTGCGCGGGGCAGGTCGGCAGGCTGGACTCCTGCGGGTGTTGGGGACCGTGGTGGACTTGTGGGGTGTCTTTTCAAAAGGGAAGAGTCATCCATATGGCTGCATCCCGGTCCCTCCCCCCGCCCCAACCCCCGAACTCCGCTCGGGTGTGACCTCCCTAACGCTTTGGTCCTTCTGGGCTTAGGGTCACCGGGGTGGGGGGTTGGGGCAGCGGCTGTGCCAGCCTCCACACTCCCCTTCCGCAGCCTTATGGGACCCTAGGTTGTTCGAGCTGGACGGGACTCCGGAGATGACTCAGCCTTACCTCTCATGCCATAAAGGAGAAAACTGAGGCCGAGAGAGAGAGTTCGTCCCATTCAAGGTCATGCTGTTAGGGTCTCACTTGGGACTAGAACCTACTTTTGATCCCTTTAGGTTTTCCAAACCCATGCCGAGGACTCCCCCCTCCGCTGAATCTGAGTTTTCTTATATATGAAATGGGGGGGGGGGGAGTGGTGTTTAATAACCGTGCTTTCTCCATTAGATTGTGGTCAAGATCAAGTGGTGTAATTAATGTGAAAACTTTGTAAGCTGCAGAGATGTAGCGATGTGAGTTGCCTAACTCTTGACCAAATTGAATGGTGTCAGCCCTCAATTTTGCTGACTTTGCATCTGTCCTACAGTAGAACTGGGGTGCCTCACATAAAGTAGGCCCTTGGTAAATATTTATTGAATAAATGACTCATGTTTAGTGCTTGGAGGGCTTGCCCGGGAAGCATCATTGTCTCTTTTATCCTGGCTATGGGAGATGAATGGACTATGTTTGGGGGGATTCCAGTTAAACAAAATTGGGTGAAATAGAGAGTTGGTTCTGTGTGTGTTACATATTTACTTTTGATTGCAGATGACAGGATTGGACATTGAGAAGGACCAGATTATTGAGATGGCGTGTCTGATAACTGACTCTGATCTCAACATTTTGGCTGAAGTAGGTGATGCCGTGTAATACAGTCATACTATTTGGAGTGTATTGGAAATCTAAATCGTTGTTTCCCCATCTCTTTATGTGAAAAATAGGAAACCTGAGGCCCATATATAGGTTAAGTTCCAAAGTTATATGCTAGGTCATGGTAGGGTTGGTTGTAGAACCGAAGTAGTCTCTCACAACCTATTTAGTTTTCAATATTCCATGCACCAAATGGCAAAGGGAATTGCTCTCGACCCTACTGTGCACCACGCACATTTCTAACTGCTTTACGTGTACGTACTCTCAGTCCTCATAGCGACTGCGAGGTAGGAGATTACCCTCATTCTCTAGAGGAGGACGTTTTGACAGGGATCTTGGGTAATTTGCCCAAGGCCACCTGGCTTGTTATTGGGGGGAGCCAGGAGTTTCACCCAGGCATTTGAAGTAAAGAACTTGTAACCAACCAGACAACCAGCTGTTGTCTCATCAGGATTAGTGCCTCATGCCAAACTGTCATCTTTGTATCATCACCTTAATTTTAACTTGAGTCTGTATGTCCACTTTCGGCCTTCTCCACTAGGATGTGTGGTTACCTAGATCTATATTCAGATTTTAGAATTTGGTGATGCAGAATCGGCATATTCTCCTCTTGATATATTGGGCATGATTCACATGCTGCTTTTAACCGAAACATTAAGCAAAACAACACACCTGTTGCCCTTTGGCCCCTTGTGAAGCATTTGAGAAGTGTGGGAGAGAGCTTCTGATTGGTAGACGGTGAAATCCTGCTCTTGAATTGGTCCTTGGTCTCATACTGTCAGCAGTTTCAGAGGTAGTAAGAAACTCCAGGAACACAGTAGGGATGCTTGTGGAAAAGGCGGTTCTGTTAAAGTCAGTTCCCGGAGGGTGGTAGTGATGTGCTACTGACATTGGATACATTTCATAAATCTCCAGTAAGACCTCTACTTATCTTGGTAGGTAAGAGACGGGAGAAGGCATTTATAGATGAATTACTACTTTAGTGGAGTACCAGGCACACATCCTCGAGTACCTCTTGATACATCAGCTAGAGGAGAATCATGAGACTTTGTGTTTCTCATCATAACAACTAGCTCTTTTTTTTTTTTTTTTTTTTAACTTTATATAAATACAGTTCTGTGTTTTGGGTTTTTTTTTTTTTTTGTCACTTGGAATTTACTGCAAATGAATAGTGAAGCGAAGTGTCTTTATTTTGTCAGCCCTCCTTACTCTTGGCTGAAGAAGAGTTTTTCCCTTAGTCTGTTGATATAATGTGAAATACTGACAGTTTAATGGACCAGTTAGTTAATATGTACCCTGGAGGAATTTTGGGTCTGTATTCACACAGCTGCAGATGACCGTGGCATTTGTAAATAGACTCAGTCAGATGAGGATAAGAATGTTAAAAAAAAAAAAAAAATGCTTATGGACTATTGGCACTTAAGTGTCATTTCTGTGGAAAATATGTTTTATTTTTGTATATGAGTCTGAGGAAAAAGTTTTATGCTGGTAGAGGAAAAAACATCCTACCCTGAAAATTTTTCTGTAGATAGTGCAGGGTTCTGAGCCGGGACCTAGAATAAGTTATAGAGCCTTAGATTAATAGTTTGCTTTTCCCATCAGAGTTTGTTAGAATTGCTTTTTTGTTTGTTTAATGCTTGTTTTTTTTTTTTTTTAACAATAGGAGGGTTTTGTGTGTGTGCGTGTGTGTGTGTGTGTGTGTGTTGTGTGTATGTGTTTTAATATATGTAATCAGTGAATTTTTTGCTTCTTGGAGATTGCCTTTACCAGTTTTCTTGTTTGGCTGAAAGTCCTTGTTAGTTGTAAGATGTTTAATAGTCAAATTCCAGCCTTTTCTCTCAGTGATTACAAACTATTTTTACCACTTTAATTGTAATAATACCTTGGATTCATAGAGTACTTTTCTTCCAAAAAGCTTCAGAAACTTTGATATCTGTAATTTCTTTTATCCTGTTAAGCAGCCCTTTGAGGGAAGGGGGGCGGTTTGTTATCTCCATTGTACAGAGAAACGACGCCCAAAATGACCTGTTTTAATGCCACAAGTGAGGCTTCTGTTTCTGCTGGGACTGTGTCTGAGACACTCAGAAGTTGAATGTTCTGTTAAATGGAGAGGAGAATTAGAGGGCCACGTGTTTTTTTTTCCCCCCAGATGTTACCAGTTACCCTTTTAACTTTTTGATATAAAAAATCATTAAAATTCTACAGTGTAACTTTGTCTAAAGTGTGTGTCTAGTCAGCTGTTAGTTTTTTGCCCCTTTCTGCTGCTGCCTCCTACTTCCCAAACTCTGTGTACTTTCTTGATACTTTGTATGCATATACAAATGTGTGTATTTTTATTTATTTGTTTTTATCCAGCATAAATGAAATCACATGCACATACTTGCTGTTGTGCAATTTGCTTCTTTCACTTGGCAATATAGACACTTTCCAAATTGAACTCCTAATTAAAGGTTGGCAAGCTTTGCTAAAAAAGACTGAATAGTAAATATTTTAGGCTCAGAGTGCCACATACCTGTCACATGTTTGTTTGTTGTACAACTCTTCGCGATGTAAAAATCATTCTTAGCTCACTGGTTTAAAAAAAAAAAAAAAAAAAAAAAGAAAGAAAAGAAAAAAGCCAAAGGTCAGGGCTGGGTTTGCTGACCTTTGATAGGCAACTACTGTCTTCTTATTAGGCATTTCACTCATCTGAGGCATGCGTGTGTGTGTATGTGCGTTTGTGTGTGCGTGCGCACGCGTGTGTGCATTCCTTTTCGCCATCGTACACAGTACTGGCATGAATGAGGACCACTTAACAGAGATAACAAAGGGCCCTCATCTCTTTCTCTGCTAGCTGTGGGTTTAATCCTCACAAAGTGAGGTTAGACTTTACCTCAGACACCAAGGTTGTCCCTGTTGATTCTGGATGACTAATGGCTTTTCCCATCCACAGGGTCCTAACCTGATTATAAAACAGCCAGATGAGTTACTGGACAGCATGTCAGATTGGTGTAAGGAGCATCATGGGAAGGTAACATTACCAAATAACAGGAGTGCTGCTTTGGGGATCAGTAACAAGCGTGTTGCTCCCACATCTGAATCCTATACCATTGTTGGATGGGATTTTAAAAAGGGTTAGAGGAAGATTGCTTGGCAAGCCTGGGAGACCACTTGCTTGTTTACCTGTCATCTTTGGGACCTGTCGAGATCATCTTCTCCTGAATGTTCTCTCTTTTCCTCTCCTGCATTCAGTCTGTCGCGAACGCATTGCGGATTGTCAAGTATTGCTCAAGTCAGTCTTTTGGATAAGGTTAGACGTCAACTCTCAGAAAAGGGGGAATGCTGCTCTCCTGTTCATAGTTGTTTCTTCCCAGAGCTTATATCCTCGGACTCTGAGCACCGTCTTTTCTGACTGTGTGGAAATGCTATTAACAATCAGGAACATAGCCTTTTGGGCCTGGATTCTTTAAGAAAAAAAAAAAAAATCAGTGCAAGGATGCAGTTTCACTTTGAACTTGAGCTTTACGAATAGTCCATCTGTGGTTATATTTGCCCATTTTAGAAGTGAAGTTTCATTTCTGGATGCCTTTGAAAACTGACTTGATGTGTTTCTGGTGGGGGCTGGGGATTCTCTCTTGCAGTCTGGTCTAACCAAGGCAGTGAAGGAGAGTACAATGACATTGCAACAGGCAGAGTATGAATTTCTGTCCTTTGTACGACAGCAGACTCCTCCGGGGCTCTGTCCGCTTGCAGGTAAAATCCGATCCTATGTATATCTCGTAGATAGTCTTCCATTGTGGTAGTTCAAGAGACCGCAGTTCCAGAAAGATCCACTAAGACCATCATGCCTTCTACTTACCCTGATTTAGAGTACACATCTTAATTTTGTGTTCTGTTTTCCTTGTGTACGTTATAACATGAGT
The DNA here is from genome assembly GCF_016509475.1 of Prionailurus bengalensis. Classification (NCBI taxonomy): domain Eukaryota; kingdom Metazoa; phylum Chordata; class Mammalia; order Carnivora; family Felidae; genus Prionailurus; species Prionailurus bengalensis. The sequence goes on from NC_057346.1 coordinate 12,374,845, forward strand.
ATTGGAAAAATACCCTGAAACCCAGTGTGAGATTGAGGGCACACGGACTTAATAAAATTTTCCCTCCTATTTTTACTATGGGAAATTTCATATGTGCAGAAAAGTGGGATTTATAATGGTTAACCTTGTGCCATGTATGTTTTGGACATTTGAAAGTAAATTGCAGGCATTCTGAAACCTCATTTCTCAATACTTCATTAAGCATTTCCTTTTTTTTTTTAAATATGAAATTGATTGTCACATTGGTTTCCGTACAACACCCAGTGCTCATCCCAACAGGTGCCCTCCTCAATGCCCATCACCCACTTTCCCCTCCCTCCCATCCCCCATCAACTCTCAGTTTATTCTCAGTTAAGTATTTCCTAAGAATAGGGATGTTTTCTTCGGTAGCCACAATGTCATTATCACATTTAAGGTAATTAAAAATAATTCAGTAACATCATTTGATATCTAGTCCACGTGGAAATGTCTAATTGTTTTTGAACCAGGACTCAATCAAGACTCATGCACAAGTTTACCTGTTTCTCCCCGCCCACCCTTCCCCCCTCATGCTCCACCCCGTGTGACATTGACTTTTTAAAGAGACCAGGCCAGTTCTAGGTTTTGAAAGCACTGCCATTGTCAGAGGACAGTTAATGGTCTGTGGAGATGCGTTTGTATTTGTATATGTGAATTGTTGTGATAGCTTATGCTTTCCTTGAATTTCATTAAAAAGTTCTGACATTAAGTACTAGAGCATATGTTGTATATGTAATCTCCCTCTAGCTAGTGTCGTTGGTGTCTATTTTAAAGTACGTATTTAAAATTTAGTGTTTTTAATATAAATTACTGTATGGAAACACGAATATGGATATGATTTGTTAAAATTGGAATGTGAATAAAGGTTTATTTACTTAATGTGATTCAGTTAAGTTTTTAGTGTTAGTAGTGTGGATTTCATGACACGGGAGAAATATTTGCACATCTGGTATGATCCGAAAAAGTAACGAATAGATGTGTGTGTTAAGTATGTGGAGTGGTAGATTTATCCTTTTTTTCCGGAGAGAGGCCATTAATAAATTTACCTTGAGCCTGACTAAGTACTCAGAAATCTGCACTTGTAACCTAATCACATGCCCTCAAACCTGATTTAGAGATTTTGAGATGCTTTTAGGAATTGTTTAAATTAAAAAAAAAAAAAAATCCTTTCCATTTCAAAAATAGTTAATGAGTTTTTATATCCTGTTGTATATTGCTAGAAATACACAGATGCGGTATGCTTGGTGTCTTTCTAGGAAATTCAGTTCATGCAGATAAGAAGTTTCTTGACAAATACATGCCCCAGTTCATGAAACATCTTCATTATAGAATAATTGATGTGAGCACTGTTAAAGAACTGTGCAGGTAAGGGCTATATTTAGGATCCATTGAATTGCCCCATTTAGCATGTTTTAATTGAGAATTTGTGGAAAGTAATTGAAGAGAACTCTAGAACTTGAGGGTGCCAGGTGGGTGTGCAACATTGTCCCTCGCTCGCTGGGACAGTTCCTTAATTGATTCTGGACTGGTAAGAATTGCGAGGAATGATGCCAGAAATCTTCTGTATAAATTTCGTTAGTTGAGAAAACGTGTTGAGCACCCATCCTGTGCCACGCGTTGGCCTGTGTGCTGGGAACATACAGATGAAAAGCCTTTAAATAGCTTAGAATCTAGTGGGGTGACAGATGTGTAAAGCACACACCCTCCAAATATACTCTATGATGACTCCTGTCGTGGAAATGTGCATAGAGAATATCGAGGGCACAAGGGGGAAGGAGCCCTGAAATGTACCGGATTGAGGAATGGGAAGTCGGGGAAAGCTTTGCATAGGAAATAAGTTTTAAGTTGATACTTAAAGAAGAGTGGACGTTTTCTAGGCATCTAGGTGAGGTGGGAAGATTCTTTAGAATGGGCACAAGTATGAAGAAATAGAGGCACAGGAAGATACGGGCAAAATATAGTTGAGGCCTTACAAACACTTCACTGATGCTGGAGGGCAAAGCATGATGTTTGGCAAAGGTGGGAGGTGAGGCCATTTGCAAAGGGCTTGTATGCCTTGCTGAGATGGTTAACATTGTAAGGGATGGTTTCCTTTAAAAAAGTTCAAGTAGAGAAATGAGTGATAACAGTTAGATCATTCTGATTAGAAGGTGGCAAGAAAAGAGGGAGATCAGAAAGGAGGCTTTTCCCTCATCCTGGAGAGAGGAGAATGAGCAAGGGAAATGGCATTTGGGCGGCAGAGAAGGGTACGGAGATAACATACCTGAGAACATCCCTTGGCACGGTATCGAATGAACGAAGGAGTGGGGGAAGGAAGAGCGGTAAAGCAATTCTAGTGTTTCTGGTTTGGGCAGTTAGGCAGTTGGTGGAACTGTTCAAAGATAAAGGGGAAGATAGGGAAAGCCGATTTGGTGGATGGGAGAAGGGAGGCCTTGAGGATAAGCGTGGTTTTATATATGTCGATTAGAAGTGTGATGTCCAGCAGGTGGTTGGCTATCCATGACCAACTGGGGGAGGGCTGAGATGGCGTGAATCTAGGAATCTTACACATTGACGAGCTTGCCTAAAGAGAATATCTAGGGTGAAGCGTGGGTGGAAGAGAGCGTCCCGGGCAAGGAGGCAACTTGATAGTTGACCCAAATGCCTTTTTCCATGTTGATAAATTGCTTGAAGGAGGTAATTATCCAGTATATTTGAGACAGTTTCCTTTGAGAGTTCCGTTTTTGCTGTGTATAGACGCTGGTATCCAGAAGAATATGAATTTGCACCAAAGAAGGCTGCTTCTCACAGGTAAGTTTGGGTCCTTCCAAGAGCTTGGCTATCTGACAAGCACATAATAACTCTTGAACTCCTGACTGCCTACAATAATGTCTGTTCTCTGCTCTTGTTTTCTTGGGGGAAAAATAAAGGTCCACCAGCATAAAGACAACTTTCTTTTGCTAAGATGATCTGGAGCTCTGTTCAGGATTCTGTTGTTCCATTCTGAGATATGTAGCATCGTATGTCTTTTTTGCAGTTTTAAAACTTTCAGATAGCTTAGTGTGTAGGTATGATGAAACAGTCTATAATCTTTCTAGTAATGAGCAATATTAATATTCCTCCCAGCAAGAGCATGAACTTGTAGCCATTTGAAATTAATTACAACACTTTGTGGACAGTTGTATTAACATAGCCTAACTTTGATACTTTTTAGTTTTTCAGATCCTTTCTTTTATGTCTATAGACTTAGGCCCCGGAACCAAAGAAATTTGAAGATCTTGTTTGTCTAGTGTCCTGTACTTATTGGCTCTTTAAAAAAGTTTGTTTTTTTGTTTGTTTTTTTAAATTTTGTCATCATTCAGGAGGAACATAAAATTTTGACGGGGGATTTAGCAGGCAGCTTCTAAGTGCAGCATTTGGTTCATTCCTTTATGGAGTCCCCACCATGTGCCACGCCCAGTTTTAGGCAAACAGACCAAATCCCTGCTCTAGAGAGTGTGGCGTTCTAGTGTTTTTTGGGGGGTAGGGATTAAATGGGCTACAGCACAATAATACAGGTTTAGAATACCTTATCTGAAACAGGGTTTGATGTCTTTCAGATTTCAGAATTTTTCAAGCTTTAGAAAGGTAATAGTGTATCTGTAGTGGTTATGATTATATAACATGCCTAACAAGGTCAGAGGAAGCATCCCCTGATCAAACACATTGATATTTCTGCAGTGAAACATAGGGATATTCACACCAAATAGCCTAACTACTGAGTATGAATAGCCTTGTATCAAGATTAATCAGGTTTTGCCACATAGTGAGTCATAAAAGTACTTTGGGTTTTAAGATCTTTTATGGACTGCAGTGTTGTGGATAAGATGTTGTATACCTTGATTTAGTCAGAGGCTTTATTTTTGATGGTTTCAGCTGTCCACTGGATATCCAAGACCTGGGAAGAAAGCAGAACTGTTAGGTTAGCCACAATAACCGCCGTGAAACTCCTGCTCTAATGTTTGTGCAGTTTATTCTCTAGAAGAGGCCCTTGGCTTATCATTCAGGGCTTACTGATTGACTTGCACACTGTTCTAATAATCTCGGTTACCCGATTTCTCAAGCTATGGCAGACGAGAAACAGCATGTTGGAGAAGAGAGGCTGTTAGATGGAGTCAGGGTGCCACTGGTTATAACACAAATCTCCACCAGAGAGAGAAGTAGATCTTTTATGGTTAGGTGCTGTCTGGTGATCGATGTGCATTATGACTGAGTCACGAGTTATGTTTGAGCATGCCAGTATATATTTGGTGTAGGGATGTCATTAAGTATTGCACAGTGTTTCCCAGACTTTGTTCCATGAGCTGTTAAGGAGTGTTCCACAAATGTGGCCGATTCAGTTTTAGAAACACCGTGTATGTAGTACAGCCTCCCTTTGAAAATTCGCGGTACACATGGGTACATGCAATGCTTTGCAAAGAACTTCAGACAAGGAATATTTGACCTAGATTTTCAACTAAACTTACTTGACCCCAGAGTTCTTTTTTCCCCATGGAACCCCCCACCATTTTCTAGGACAGTTGGGGAGACTTTATCATCTGATATATTTTAGAAAAATATTTTTAAGCAAACTTATTTTTTATTAGATGAAGCCCTTAAATTTGCTTTATTGAAATGTTCCTCTTCTTAATGATATCAGATAGTGGCATTTACAGTCATACCTGTTCTTAAGTTCTTTAGTCCATTGCTCGTAACCTCCGTGGACATTGCAGTTCAGCGTGATGTGTTTGCTTGTAGGGCACTGGATGACATTAGCGAAAGCATCAAAGAGCTTCAGTTTTACCGCAATAACATCTTCAAGAAGAAAACAGATGAGAAGAAGAGGAAAATTATAGAAAATGGGGAAAATGAGAAGACCGTGAGTTGATGCCAGTTCTCACACTGCCAGCACGTAGTTCTCTGGAAAAGCAGCTGCTGGCGGTTTTGTTTCATTTTGTTTTCTGTTCCTGCTGATTGCTTGGTACAGCGCCTTCTTTCAGTTACCTTGCGTCTCCAGATTATCCAAACAGACAGCACCTGAAATCTTACTTTTCCCCTAACACTCTGTTTTCATTTATGACACAGCAGCTCCTTTGTAAGTACCGGGTCATGTCCATCCCTTGGTACATACCTGCATTTGCTTTTAGACCATTTCTTTTGTTTAAAATAATAATAATAAGAAGAAGAATAATAAAGCTAGTTCTATTGAAATGCAAACCTTTTTGTACCATCTATTCTTTCATAGTTTGATTACTGGAAAGTGGTGGCGTTTTCTAAGTGGTATGGCTAATGTTTCAATTCTCGTAATGACATTAGGGATGGATTAACTCTCTTATGTTAAACAGGAAGTGAACTTGTTCTATCTTGCTTCATACATCAAGACTAGAATAACTGGAGATAGACCCAGAGAAGCAAATTTCATTGTTACAGTTACCAAACTAACAGAGCTCTGCAGTAGCTACTTGTAACGGCGTCCGAGAAATTCAAGTCAGTCGTCCCACAGGGATTCTGTAAGTAATAACTAAGGTTTATTGAACAGATACTGTGTGTAAGGCAATCACTGCTAGTTTTGTGGAACGTCGGCTGCCCTAGGTTTCATGGTCAGTAAGTATTTGAGAAAGGATTTCAGTCTGAATATGCTAACTCTGGATTTGCCTATTTTACAGCACGATGCTAAGGTGAATCCTTAGCCAGAGGCTATATCAGAATCATCTGTCTGTAGAACACAACTCATTCTGACAAACTCCTCTTAAGGCAAGAAATCAGAATTGGGAAAGGCCTACAGGTGATTTCTGCCTGACCTAGAGAACCACTGTACTTGAACGACTTTCCATGGCAGACTCAAATTGCATTTCTAAGTCCATTATGGTCATTATGTGAACATAGGTAGCAGTGTGATCCTAATGTGTGAAAGTTGCAGGTAAAGAAGTCACTAGAATGTAGAACAGAATTATCATAACTTTATTTACCAAGTTGTTTGAGCTTTGCAACAACCTTATGAGTGGCGAAAGCCTTTAGTGTAACTTTTTCCAAATGAATAAGTTAAATCTCAAATTCATAAGTGCAGTTAAGTGTAAGCTGATGAAAACATAAGTCTGCTGACTTTTCTGACCAGTGTTCTTTCTGCGGTCTGGAGTAGCATGGGTTTCAGCCTATGTGCCGACTTCAGTGGTTTGGACGACAGGATTGTGTGATAGTTGAAGACAGGGTTCTTGAATCAAACTCTGGCTTCAAACCCGAGCTCTGAGACTTACTGAGTGGCTCTGCCAGGTTCATTTCTCTAAGCCTTAATTTTTTTTTATTTATAAAATGAGAATGATGGTACCCAACTCAAAGAATAATGTTAGAATGAAATACTTCTCTTATCGTTCTGGGCTCAGTGCTTGGCGTGCAGCGAGCACGCGTGATAGCTAATGCCGAGTGAAGGTGCTGTGATTGATGAGCTATGGTGGTTGGGGGCATTACTGTAAATCGGTATTCACTCAAATGACCTATGACTGACTATATGCTGCTGAAGATCGTTTCACTACCAGTGTGACCTTGCCTCGTCTTCGGGCTTCCAGCTGAAATTTGGCAAGAGAGTCTTTGTCCTTACTCAGCTCTCAGGAACGTTACAGATTCTAGTGCAAGGATGGGTATGTAAACACTGGGCTTGAGCAACGTTCATAGGAAGCAGGTTAATGGTTTGAGCCCTACTGTTTGGCTTTCTTAAGAATCTTAACTCCTGGTGTTCATTTTAAACCTTCCATCACGTAAGTGACCCTGCTCACCGATTTAATCCTCTGTTCTTTATCTCCATAATGTCGCAGTGTCTCCTCCTAATGGAGCGAGCACATGTTAAGTTTTAGCAAAATAATTGGCAGCCTGGGAGAGGAGCAAATCTGGTCTGCTGCAGGTCTGTATGAAGGCATGATGGTTCAGTGATTTGTTCATTATTTATTAGTCGGCTTTAAAAAAAAAAAGAAGAAGAAGAAATTTAAATTTGTAGTGCTGGTAACTGATTTCACAGGGGATTCCTGAAGCTATGAAGTAATTTCTGTGAAATGAACTGCCATGCAAATTGGTTTAAATATATCTACAGCCTTAAGAATGATCAGTATGTTTGTTGAGCAGAGTTTGCTGCTCCAGTGCTCCTGAGGGCTTTTCATTTGGTGGTTCTTCGGGCTGTGCTATAATTACCCTGCAAGCTATATTCTTAGGATTATTCAGGTATATATCCCCTGCATTAAACTCCTGAGGTGAATGAATTAGTACAGTGGTGATAGTCTCCAGTCAGCATTCCTTGAGTGCTCATGGTAATCTTGCCCTTAGAGTGAGTGTATGGGCAGGAAAGACACCTTTTTTTCCAGTGGCTTAGCCATAGGAGATAAGAATGCAGCCTGAGACACCTGTGCTTCCTCATTTACAAAACAGTAGATCTCTTTATCAATAAACCAGTTAACAAATTCGTAGGGGAAATTGATAGTTTCCTTTGGGAGAAGTGGTGTTCTCAGATACGTAAGCCTAAAAGAAAAAAAAAGTAAAGAATAGCTAGCTGTAATGTTCATGTGCAATTTTGTCGTTCAATAAATTTTGACATATTGATTGCCTTGTGATAGTGCATGAGAGTTAGGTACACTCGGGTGTTTACATCTTGAAAAATTAATAAGCAGCAGGGACAGTGGAGAATTGATTTTTAGGATAAGCCATTTGTAGCAGATTGATGGAAGCAAAAGCTGTTAATGTATGTCTTTTGATGAGGCAAAAACTAATGCTGTATACTTTGATATGTGCTGTATGTCTGTTGTGAGTATTGAGTTTTGGTTATGTGAACAAAGCCTTTTAATTTTATGTGGCTCCTGATTTATTCCACAGCCGTGGTGGTAATGTAAATGAAGAGTTTCTCCCTAGTTGAGTATTTTGTACTGAGTAGAGGAATACTTGAAATTTTCTAGGAGGACAGATCTTCAGTCTACTCGACACACACAGAAGGGTTACTGTGTATGGATATTTAGCTTGACAGTGGTTTTTCACAATGTATACATATATATAAAAATACAAAGATGTACCCCTTCAATATATCATTACTGTGTGTCAGAGATCTTAATAAAGTTGCTGATAGGTATATGTTTAAAAGGCTGCCAAAAAGAAGGGATTTATAAATCTCCATTCCGCCAGAATGCAGACAGACAGAAGAGTTGCTTTCATAACTGACTTGTCACGTTGAGTGCATCTGACCTGAGACTTGACTTGGCCTCCAGGATAATTTAATCCGTTTAGTTTTGCTCATGAGTTGTAATACCACTGGTATTCTATGATACAGAAAACAAGAGTCCGTCATTTAGAAATAAGCCCTTGGAAATGGGAAGGTTGGGGAGTGTGGACCAAAAACATGTTCCTGTGCAAATGAAATCCTGCCACCGGCAGCCTGTGGAATCTTTGGGGACCCACGATAAGTTGCACAATTTGGGCTGCATAACAATATGAATGTGCAGTTGACCCTCGAACAACACGGCGCTTGGGGGCGCCAACCCCTGCCCAGCCAAAATCTGCATATAACTCTTTACTGCCCCACAACTTTACTAATAGAATCTCTAGAGGTCACTTTTTGTTGCAGAACTCATGCAGGGATGTTGAGTGCCACACAACATTCTACGTGGATACTCGCAATGCTGGAGCTCACCACGATAGCCAAGATAGCTGCGGAATTACCACAGTAGTACAGTTTTATGCGATTATGATTTAATACCTTCATACAACTATGGATGGTGCTGTGTACAACCTGTAAGTGTGTAGGTGTTGACAATTTTAACTTTTTATAATAGATTTGTATACATTTTGTGGTAGTAAAGGATGAAAACTACGTATATTTTACGCATTTGGGACATAACTTTTTCTTAATTTTTTTCATGTTTGTAGGCTATGCAGTTCACTTGTGAGTTATTTCAAATTGTCGCAAATCTCGAAAAATTGTCCAACATATTTATTTCAGTATAAGCGGACATGTGTTGTTCAAGAGTCAACTGTACTTAATGTCACTGAACTCTCTACACTTACGGCAAAAATGGTAAATTTTAGGTATATTTTACCACACACACACACACACACACACACACACACACACACTTGACACAACCCATTTTCAGAATGATCCTGTCTGAGGACGAATGTGTGGATGAAAGCCGGCCAGGAGGAGCTGAGCTTGGGGACGAAGTTGCCCCTTGGGAAGAAGAACTTCTTTTCTGGTTTGGAATGGCAGGAAGTGGACAGTTTAGGGAGCTGCGTTCTCTCAGGTGTGCATCCAGGTGCCATAAGGGATGGCTGTTATAATTTACGGACAAAGGAAATTTGACAAATACTCTTTAGGAGCATCCGGCCCTCTTCCCGCCACGTGAGGTGGCAGAGAGATGCTTCTGCTTCCTGAGTCAGCTGGACGTCCTGTGCATTCACGGAGGCTGCCCTGGCGTCCAGGCCTGTTTTGCTTCTGAGGGAAACCTTTTCCACTTTTCATTCTGCCTCACCAGCTCTCTGCCCTGGGCAATAGGATTCACTGTTAAATTAGGGACTGTATCCAGTAAATACTTTGATTCTCCCTTGGTTGTACTTTGTCTGCCCAGGTCATTCATTTATTTTTCTTACACACTTGTGTACTATTCTAGGGGTTCTAAACCACTTTATTCTACCTTCTACCTTATTCTGTCCTTAGCGTGCTTCGTGAGATAGGTCGATAGGGTAGCCCCATCATTTTATGTTCGCATTTAACAACTAGCAGAAAGCAATTTCGGAAGAAAAGTAGGACAAATGTTGGGAGACATGGTGAAGGGAATTCCTAGCCATCCCTAGAAGGGAATAGGGGCAAAGGGAGTGCCTGTTAGAACTATGTGTTAAATAGAAGCTTCCAGAAATGTCTGGTTGGCATTACGTGTTCCAGGGCCTGCTCATGCTAGAAAACCTTGTTTTTTTCCCCTCAGACGGTCAGTGTTTGTTTTACACGGTTTTGGTTTTATAAACAGTAAAAATGTTAAGTTATTCTTAACTCTCTCTAGAGATCGCCAACTTTTATTTTGCCAGATGAAGATGTTAAAAATACCACCTTCTATCCATCATTTCATAAAAGAAAAGTCATTTTAAAACCTAACAAAGGTACGTACTTTCAGGATAAGGGACAGGTACTTTAAGTGGAATACATTTAGCTTTGTGAAAAATCCAATTGTGTCCTTGTTTTCATTGTACTTTAGATTGATTAAAAAACACACCATTTTCATCCTTGGCCTGTATCAGTTCCCAGATTGGAGTTTGGGAATCACTGGTGTATTTATGCATGGGACATCTGTCCAAAGCACTCCTGGAAGAGAGAAGAGAGAAAGAAGGTACATTCTATACTACCCAAATAATTCTTTTTTTTTTTTTTTGACAGCTATTAAGTGAAAGGGATTGAAAGATGGGCAAAAAGACTTGCCGTGGTCTATATTGAGGTGAAGTTGTGGGATGGGTTAATGATCAGAACATCAAAGCAAGGGCTTTGTCCATGTGTTTTATTCTATTCTTGATCTTGTACAGTCTTTCCAGGTGATTCTCGGAATGCTGTGAATTCCTTTGTTATTGGAAACTTTGTTTTTTCCAGCTTTGACATTCTGAAATTGTTTTTGTGTGACCTTTAGCTACAAAGTCTTTGATGTTCAGACACTGACTTTCTGCAGACGGGTGGGGACAGGTACGAGTTTTAAAGTTATTTGAGTTTCAGACAAAGCCTCAAAAGTTAAAAAAATAATTTCACTCGAAGTAAATCCCAAATCTAGTTTCTAAAGTTTGAAGAATATAGGTAAGTGTTTCCTGTGTTTAACACTGGTTTTTGAGAAAAGCGTGACAACTACTTTTAAATACTGAGCTTCTGAAAGACCCTTGGATATGCAGTGTTACAGATCATTGATAAAAATAGTTCTAAAATTAGGTGGGAGAATGGTCCATGCTTTGGGAGGGGTTTTCTTCTCTGGAAATACACAGCTTCCACTGCCTAAATGTGATAGCATACCTCCATAGTTCTAGAGAATTAAATTAGCTCTTATTTAGTTGATAGTGAGAAAATGACAATTTTATGAATAAAAATTTTTTACGTGTTTTTTTTTTTTTAATTTTTTTTTCAACGTTTATTTATTTTTGGGACAGAGAGAGACAGAGCATGAACGGGGGAGGGGCAGAGAGAGAGGGAGACACAGAATCAGAAACAGGCTCCAGGCTCTGAGCCATCAGCCCAGAGCCTGACGCGGGGCTCGAACTCACGGACCGCGAGATCGTGACCTGGCTGAAGTCAGACGCTTAACCGACTGCGCCACCCAGGCGCCCCTTACGTGTTTCAATACATGTGTTGAAGATTCCGATTGTGCTGTTTGTTTCCTTATGAGGTATACTTGCACACAAAGCGTTAGGCTACAGAGTCAGGTATACAACACAGTGACTTCACAACACATTACTTGGTGCTCCCTCTAAGTACAGCCACCCTCCGCCCCCACATAATGTCATTACAGTACTTTCCACTATATTCCCTATGCTGTACTTTTCATCCTCCTGCCTTATTTACTATATAACCGGAAGTTTGTACCTCCTAATCCCCTTTATCTGTTTTGCCCATTCTCCTACCCAACTCCCCTCTGACAGCCGTCTGTTTGTTCTCTGTATTTGTCTTAGATTCCACACGTAAGTGAAATCATATGGTGTTTGTTTTTCTCTAACCTGTTTCACTGAGCCTAACACACTCTAGTTCCATCCATGTTGTTGCAAATGGCAAGATCTCTTTTTTTATGGCTAAGTAATAATTCCGTTGTGGATGTATATACCACATCTTCTTTATCCACACATCTATCAGTGGACACGTGGGCTGCTTCCATATCTTGGCTATTGCAAACAGTGCTGCAGTAAACATAAGGGTGCATATATCTTTTAAAATTAGTGTTTTCTTTTTTTTTTGAAGGGGGGATGTTTTCTTTGGGATCCGGTAGAATTACTGCATCCTGTATTATTTTTCCTTTTAATTTTTTGAGGAACCTCTGAACTGTTTTCCACGGTGGTTGTACCAATTTGCATTCTCACCAACCCTGCGCAACTGTTCCCTTTTCTCTACATTCTCACCAACACTTGTTATTTCTTGTCTTTTGTTTGATAGCCATTCTGACAGGTGTAAGGTGATGTCTCTATGATTTTGGTTCGCATTTCCCTGATGATTAGTGATGTTGATCATCTTTTCGTGTGTCTCTTGGCCATCTGTATGTCTTCTTTGGAAATATGTATGTTGAGGTGCTCTGTTCATGTTTTAATTGGATTGTTTCTTTTTTTGGTGTTGAGTTGTATAAATTCTTGATGTATTTTGGATATTAACCCATTAGTGGATATATCATTTGCAAATATCTTCTCCCATTCAGTAGTTTGCCTTTTTATTTTGTTGGTTTCCTTTGCTGTGCAAAAGCTTTTTATTTTGGTGTAGTCCTAATATTTTTGCTTTTATTTCACTTGGCTGAGGAGACAGATCCATAAATATGGTGCTAAGGCTAATGTCCAAGAGATTATTGCCCTTGTTTTCTTTTAGTGTTATGGTTTCAGGTCTCCCATTTAGGTCTTTAACTCCTTTTAAGTTTTACTTTTGTGAATTATGGAAGAAAGTGCTCGACTTTCATTCTTTTGCGTGTAAACTGCCCCAGTTTTCCCAATACCAGTTTTTGAAAGGACTGTCTTTTCCCTCTTGTATCTTTTTGCTGCTTATGACCATAAGATTGTGGGTTTATTTCTACGTTCTGTCCTGTTCTGTTCATCTGTTGTTGGTGGTGTTTTTTGTTTGTTTGTTTGTTTGTTTTTGTGCAGTACTAAACTATATTGATTATTGTAACTTTGCAGTATATCTTTAAATCTGGGATTGCGCTTCCTCCAGCTTTCTTCTCTTTCAAGATGGCTCTGGCTGTTCAAGATCTTTTGTGGTTTCATACAAATTTTGGGATTATTCTAGTTCTGTGAAAAATGGTATTGGTATTTTGATAGGGATTTCACTGAATCTGTAGATTGCTTTGGGTAGTGTGGACATTTTAATGATATTTGTTTCAATCCATGAGCATGGTATATCTTCCCATTTATTTGTTGTCTTCAATTCCTTACATCCATGTCTTGGCATTTTCAGAGTACAAGTCTTTGACCTTCTTGGTTAAATTTACTCCTAGGGGGTGTGTGTGTGTGTGTGTGTGTGTGTGTGTGTGTGCGTGCAATTGTAAATGGGATTGTTTTCTTAATTTCTCTTTCTGTTAGTTCGTTACTAGTATATAGAAATGCAAGAGATTTCTGTATATTAATTTTGTATTTGGCAACTTTACTGAATTTGTTTTGATAGGGTTTTGTTGTTGTTGTTGTTGTTGTTGTTGTTGTTGGGGTCTTTAGGGTTTTCTGTGTGTAATCATGCCATCTGCCCTCAGTGACAATTTTACTTCTTCATTACCAGTTTGGATGCCTTTTATTTTTTCTTGTCTAATTGCTGCAGCTAGGTTGAATGCAGTGTTGATTGAAAGTGGGGAGAGCGGACATCCTTGTCTTGTTCCTGATCTTAGAGGAAAAACTTTTAGTTTTTCACCATTGAGTATGATATTAGATGTGGATTTTTCATATGTGGTCTTTGTTGAGTTATATTTTCTCTAAGCCCACTTTGTTGAGAGTTGTTTTTTTTTTTTTTAATCATGAACACATGTTATATTTTGTCACAAGCTTTTTCTGCATCTGTTGAAATGGTCATGTGGTTTCTATCCTTCTTCTTGTTAATATGATGTATTACATGGATTTGCAAAATTGAAACCACTCTTACATCCTGGAAAAAATCCAGGTTGGTTGTGGTGAATGACCCCTTTAATACATTGTTGAATGTGGTTTGCTGATAACTTGTTGAAGATTTTTGTATCCATGTTCATCAGGGATATTGGCCCACAGTTTTCTTTTTTTTTTTTTTTTTGTCTGGTTTTGGTTATTAGAGTAGTGCTGGCCTCACGAGGATGAATTGCGAAGTTTTTATTCCTCTTCTATTTTTTGGAATAGTTTGAGAAGAATAGGCATTAACTCTTCTTTAAATGTTTTTAGAACTCAGCTGTGAAACCATATAGACCTGTACTGTGGTTTGTTGGGAGTTATTGATCACCAATTCCATCTTGTTACTAGCAGTCAGTCTGTGCAGATTTTCTATATCCCTTCTTGATTCAGTTCTGGAAGAGTATATATTTCTAGAAATTGATTTGTCCAATTTGTTGATATTTAATTTTTTGTAGTACTCTCTTAGAATTCTTTGTGATTCTGTATTTGTATCCACATTTTTTTTTTCTTCCTTTCTGATTTTGAATCCTCTCCTTTTCTCGATGGGACTGGCTACAGGTTTATCCGATTTGTTTCTCTTTTCAAAAAACTAGCTCATGGCTTCACTGATTTTTTTCTAATTTTATTGTCTTTATTTCATTTGTTTCTGCTCTAATCCATATTATTTCTTTCCTTCTATTGGTTTTATTTCCCCTTTTTCTGGTCCCTAGGTGTGAGGTTAGCTTGTTATTTGAGCTTTTTCTTGTTGCTTGAGGTAGGCTTGTATCACGATATATATGCCTCTTAGAACTGCTCTCACTGTCCCAAAGATTTTGGACCATTGTGTTTCTATTTTATTTGTCTTCATGTATTTTTTCATTTTTTTTTTTAAATTGCTTCATACCCATTGGTTGTGTAGTATCTTGTTGTTTAACCTCCACGTCTGTGTTTTTTTCTAGTTTTTTTCTTTGTAATTGATTTCTAATTTCCTATTATTTTGGTTGGGAAAGATGCTTGATGTGATTTCAATCTTAAATTTATTGAGACTTGTTTTGTGGTCTACCATATGATAAGCCCTGGAGAATGTTTCATGTGGCCTTGAAAGGAGTGTGTATTCTGTTTTGATTGGAATGTTCTCTATGTAGCTCTTCTAAGTCCATCTAGTCTGATAAGTTATTCAAAGCCACTGTTGTCTTGTTGATTTTCTGCCTGGATGATCTATACACTGATACAAGTGGGATGTTAAAATTCCATCTTATAGTTGTTTTACTGTCAGTTTCTCCCTTTATGTCTGTTAATTTTTGCTTTATATATTTAGGTGCTTCTGTGTTGGGTGCATAGATATTTATAATTGTTAATTTCTCTTGTTTGATTGACCCTTTTATCACTATGTTCTGCCCTTCTTTCTTTGTATCTTGTTACAGTCTATTTTGTCTGATGTAAGTATTGCTACCTGGTTCCCCCCCCTCCCTCCCCCGCCCCCTTCTATTTGCATGGGATATCTTTTCCCATCCATTCACTTTCAGAGTCTATGTGTCTGTAGGACTTCAATTAGTCTTTTTTGTGCAGCATATGAATGGGTTATTTTAAAAATCCATGGGGCGCCTGGGTGGCGCAGTCGGTTAAGCGTCCGACTTCAGCCAGGTCACGATCTCGCGGTCCGTGAGTTCGAGCCCCGCGTCAGGCTCTGGGCTGATGGCTCGGAGCCTGGAGCCTGTTTCTGATTCTGTGTCTCCCTCTCTCTCTGCCCCTCCCCCGTTCATGCTCTGTCTCTCTCTGTCCCAAAAATAAATAAACGTTAAAAAAAAATTAAAAATCCATTCAGTTATTCTGTGTCTTTTGATTGTAGCATTAAGTCCATTTACATTTAAAGTAATTATTGATAGTTATGAACTTCTTCTCATTTTGTTAATTGTTTTTTGGTTGTTTTTGTAGTTCTTCTCTGTTCCTTTCTTCTTTTATTCTCTTCCTTTGTCGTTTGATGCCTGTCTTTAGTGTTGTGCTTGGATTTGTTTGAATGTATTTTTGCATATCTATTTATAGGTTTTTGTTTTGTGGTTACCACTGGATTCATATATGACGTCCCATATTAGTTTCATGGTTGCTTAAGTTCAAACACATTGTAAAAACACTGAATTTATACTCCCCCTCCAAGTTTTTTGTGTATGATGTTATATTTTATATATCTTTATTTTGTGTATTTATTTTGATTGATTTTTGTATATATAATTGCTTTTCCTACTTTTGTTTTTTAACCTCCACACTGGCTTTGTTTTGTTAGTGGTTAAGAAACTCTCTTTACTACATGTTTGCCATTACCCGTGAAATTTTTTTCTTCATAATTTCTTATACTTATGTCCTCCCATGCCCCCCCCCCCCCTTTTTTTCTCATTTAAAAAATTCCCTTTGACTTTACTTGTAAAGCTGGGTTAGTGGTGATGAACTCCTTTAGGTTTTGTCTGGGAAACTCTTGATTTCTCTCTCATTTCTGCATGATAATCTTGCCATATTGAGTATTCTTGGTTGTAGGTTTTTTATTTCTCTCAGCACTTCAAATATTTCATGCCACTCCCACTTGGCCTGCAAAGTTTTTGCTGTAAGATTAGCTGATAAACTTAGGGGAATTCCCTTGTATGTAGCTGTTTTGCCCCTTTTGCTGCTCTTAAGATTCTCTGTTTTTTAATTTTTACCATTTTATTTATTATGTATCTTACTGCAGACCTCCTCAGCTTCATCTTGTTGGGGATCTCTGTGCTTCCTGGGTTTGGATGTCTGTTTCTTTCCGCAGAATAGGAAAGTTTTAAGCTATTATCTCTTCAAATAAGTTGTCTGCCCCCTTCTCTCTCCTCTTTCTGGGATCCCTATCATGTGAATATTAGTATGCTTGGTGGTTTCACAGAGGTTCTTTAACATGTTCTCAGTTTTATAAATCATTCTTTTTAAAAATTTTTTTATTTATTTTATTTTTTGATTATTTAAAAAACTATTTAAATTCAAGTTGGCTAACCTACAGTGTAGTATTGGTTTCAGGAGTAGAGCCCAGTGATTCATCTCTTACATATGACACCCAGTGCTCCTCCCAACAAGTGCCCTCCTTAATGCCCATCACCCATTTAGCCCACCCACCTCCCCTCCAGCAACCCTTAGTTTGTTCTCTGTATTTGAGAGTCTTTTATGATTTGCCTCCCTCTCAGTTTGTAACTTTTTTCCCCTTCCCTTCTGCCATGGTCTTCTGTTAAATTTCTCAAATTCCACATATGAATGAGAACATGCGATATCTGTCTTTCTCTGACTAATTTCGCTTAGCATAATACTCTCCAGTTCCCTCCATGTCCTTGCAAATGGCAAGATTTCATTCTTTTTGATTGCCAAGTAATACTGCATTGTATATATAAACCACATCTTTATCCATTCATCTGTTGATGGACATGTGGGCCCTTTCTGTACTTTTGCTATTGTTGATAGTGCTGCTATAAAAAAATTTTTTTTAGTGTTTATTTTTGACAGAGACAGAGTATGAGTGTGGGAGGGGCAGAGAGAGGGAGGGAGACACAGAATCTGAAGCAGGCCTCAGGCTCTAAACTGTCAGCACAGAGCCCTACACGGGGCTCGAACTCATGGACCATGAGATCATGACCTGAGCTGAAGTTGGATGCTCAACCGACTGAGTCACCCAGGTGCCCTGATAGTGATGCTTTAAATCCTTTTTTGTTGCTGTTGTTCAGCTTGGCTGCTGCTTCTTTACTTTGTCCTCCAGATTCTGATCTGTTTTTCTGCATCCTCTAATCAGCTTTTGATTCCCTCTAGGGCATTTTTCTTTTTAGCTACTGTATTCTTTGGGGTCTGACTGGTTATTTTTTTATATTTTCTCTTTGTTGAACTTCTTACTGAGCTCACTCCTTTCTCAAATCTCTTATTTTTATGACCATTACTTTGAGCTGTTTATCTGGCATAGTGCTTATCTCTGTGATTTTGTCCTGTTTGTTTCATTTGGGACATACTCCTCTGTCTCCTCATTTTGTCTAACTCTGTTTCTGTGTATTAGGTGGGTCAGCTCTGTTCCCTGCCTTTGAAAGTGGGGGCCTTGTGCAGAGGTCCTGCGTTGCTCTGTAGCACAGTGCCCCCTGGTGGCCACCAAGACTGGGCGCTCCACAGTGTCCTCAGTGGGTTGCAAGTTCTGTTTTGGCTGAGACACTATTGTGTGGGCATGTTTGTCAGTGGGCTGGCTTTTAGCCCAGTTGACTGCAATGACACACTTCACCAGCTGTGGGCCACACTGTGCGGGAGTTTGCTCTGCAGGCTGTGGGAAGGCCCAGCTGTAGCTGCTGTGGGCTTATTGGTTGCTGGGCCTAGCCGCCTGTAGTTAACCTCTGCCACAGTTCAGGCCCACAAATGGCAGGCCTCACCCCCTGCACAGCCAACGGAAGGGCTCACCCACAGGAACTGTGGGCATGCTGGCAGGTTGATTTACCCCTCCCCACCACCACCCCAGGAGTCTCTTTGGAGTGGTGCTCATCCTGGCCAGGGCTGCCTGAAGTGTGGTGGGGCAGGAGCTGCTTTGGAGGGGCACCTGCTGGGGTGGGTGGGTTGGGAGGGGCAGGTCTGCAGGGGAACAGGCTGGGTGAAGGCAAGAAAAATGGCACCCACTGGCACTTTTGTTCCCAGAGAGAGCCCCTGCAGATCTCTGTCCCTCTGGCACACGTTCTAAGCTAGGTTAATAAATCTTCACGTATACCCCAGACGCTTTTCAAAGTGCTGTATCTGCTGTGTCCAGGGCTAAGCTATTTAGTATGCTGGCCCTTTAAGCGTGGGGACTCAGTTTCCTCCCACCTGCTGGGTCTCCTGGAGGTAAGCCCTGCTGGTTTTCACAGCCGGATGTAAGGGAGACTTCACTTCTCAGTGTGGGTCCCCAGGGCTGGAGGTGCCCTGTGTATAGTCTGTCCCCTCTGAGTGCACCAGGGATTTGGTTCCTAACTGTGTCTTCAGCCCTTCTACCCTCTTCTATGTGGCCTCTCTACGACCAGCTGTGGAAGATCTGTTCTGCTAGTCCTCAAGTCACTTTCAGAGTTAGTTGCTGTGGATGTAGTTGTGTCTGTGGGATAAGAGGAGTCTGGTCCCCTCACTCCACCATCTTACCCCAGCCGCCTCAGTACTGAGCATCTTTTAAAAATTGGGGATCTATGGGGCGCCTGGGTGGCGCAGTCGGTTAAGCGTCCGACTTCAGCCAGGTCACGATCTCGCGGTCCGTGAGTCCGAGCCCCGCGTCGGGCTCTGGGCTGATGGCTCAGAGCCTGGAGCCTGTTTCGGAGTCTGTGTCTCCCTCTCTCTCTGCCCCTCCCCCGTTCATGCTCTGTCTCTGTCTGTCCCAAAAATAAATAAACGTTGAAAAAAAAAATTTAAAAACTGGGGATCTAGCCAAAACTTACATTTCCCTCCCTTCATGGAGTTTATGTTCTAGTGAGCAAGACAGACATTAGATAAATAAATAATTGTGCTGTTAAATAAAAAGGTATTGTGGTGAGGACAAAGCATAGTGGGGATTAAGGGGGAGGAAGGGCTCTTTTATTTTACTTTATTATTATTTTTTTAACGTTTATTTATTTTTGAGACAGAGAGAGACAGAGCATGAACAGGGGAGGGTCAGAGAGAGAGGGAGACACAGACTCTGAAACAGGCTCCAGGCTCTGAGCGGTCAGCACAGAGCCCGACGCGGGGCTCGAACTCATGGACCGCGAGATCGTGACCTGAGCCGAAGTCGGCCGCCCAACCGACTGAGCCACCCAGGCGCCCCTATTTTTTTTTTTTTTAATGTTTATTTTTATTTTTGAGAGAGACAGAGCATGGAGGGGAGGGGCAGAGAGAGAGAGAGAGAGAGACAAAATCTGAAGCAGGCTCCAGGCTCAGAAGTCTCAGCACAGAGTCTGACGCAGGGCTCGAACTCATGAGCTGTGAGATCATGACCTGAGCGGAAGTCAGATGCTTAACCGAGTCAGCCACCCAGGTGCCCCTGGGCTCCTTTAAATAAGGCGGCTAGTGCAAGATTGTCTTGATTGCACAACATTTTAGTCTGGTCCAGAAAGTTGAGGGGGAGGCTGTGGGAGGCACAGAGACTATCGCCTTGAGGGTAGTAAGGGGTGTAGTGTATTCTGAAACTGTCAGAAAGTCAGCTTGGATGGAACTCAGTGAGGTGAAAGAGAGGGGAATACTCCAGGTTCTTTTTGTAAGTATTTGCTTAATGAATGAATGAATGAATGAGCATAAGGTCTTCATAGCCTCGATTCTGGCAAATCATTACTGCATACCAAATCCCTTATTGCAGGGTGAAAGAAGGTGGTCATGAGTGAGATGGGTGTCACTGGGGATGATGGTCAACTGGTCAACTCAGAGACTCTTGAGTAGTGACTCAGTTGGTACACAGATCTGGGCTCCTGAGGGTTATAGGCCCAGAAATCTGATTTCATCAGTGCACCACTAGTCCCTTAAGAAGGAAAGTGTTGTGGTCACACACCCAAGGGACTAATGTGTAATTCTGAACGCTGGTCAGTTTACATTGGGATCTCTTTTTCTAATAAGCAAGATAACCCTGTTAATGTGTGCTGAGGCATCCCTTTTTCCAGCATCAGGGCATTGGGAAAATGGGTTTGTAATTGGAAGTCCCCCTAAGTAAATTTAGAGAGAAGAAAACTGTAATGTGACAAGTGTTTTCTGCATTTATTATCTTTTTAGGTTTTAGGAAAGGACTGGATTCGTGTGTACTTCCCGATCACTGGCTTGATTTTACTGGGCTCCTTTTTTCGTTATCTTTTGACAGTCTTTTTTTGTTTTAATTTTGTGTTTAAAATTTATTTATTTTTGAGAGAGAGACAGAGACAGAGAGTGCAAGCGGGAGAGGAGCAGAGAGAGAGGGTGACACAGAATCTGAAGCAGGCTCCAGGCTCTGAGCTGTCAACACAGAGCCCGACGCGGGGCTCAAACTCACAGACCGTGAGATCGTGACCTGAGCCGAAGTCGGACACTTAATGGGCTGAGCCACCCAGGCGCCCCCGTCTTTCTTTGTTTTGTATGTATTTTTGTGTTTTGTATGTTAGTTTCTTTCTATGATAGCTGTCTTTTTTCTTTGTGAATCCATGTATATAGCAGGCTGCTCAGGCCGGTTTAAAAATGTAGTTCTCCCACCATAAATATTTAAAGCAGATTGTGTCAGAGGTGACACCAAAGCATCTTTGAACAGACTTTTTGCTTTAGTGAGGCCGTCAAAATACCTCTTGGGTTATGATTATAACCAAATACTCTTGTATTTTTTTTTTTCAATGTGAATAAACAATCAGAATACAAAAAGTGAGATGGAGATACCAAGTAATCTGTTTAATAATAATAATTGATTCTCTTGGGGGAAAGTATGTCTCAGCAGAAATTTATTTTAAAAAATGTTTAATAGAGTGTTTAAGACATCTGCAAAAGTTGAGACTAGAATAATGAGCCCCCAAAGACCTTCAGCCAGCTTGAACAGTTAGGTCTACCCTAGTGTCATTTATACCCCCAAGTAATCTCCCCCATTATTTTGCAGCTAACCCCAAGCAGCATATCATTATTTTTCCTGTAAATATTTCAGTATGTATCTCTCTAAGATAAAGAGTCTAAGAAAATAGAAACACTAACCGTGATAGGATTTTTATTCCCCCCCCCCCCAAAATTGACAATGTCTTCCTAATATCATATAGTAAATACCTCTTCTGTATTTCCCATGTATAATTTGCAGTTGTATCTGGTAGATTGAATGAAATTTCGGTTTGATTTTCACCATATTTCCTTTTCCATACTTCAAAGGTCACTGGAGCCAGTAACTAAGTGATCCCGCATTAGAGGACAGGAGATGTAAAACCCTTCCTTCTGGCGAAGGGGAGAGAATCCAGAGAGTAATGTGATGTCAGGCAATTTTTTCTTTTTTTCCTGGTTGTCTCCTTCGGGCTGGTAAAGAGTGGAAGTTGGAAGGAAGAAGAACTCAGAGCTGACTAAGTATTCCAGGCTGGTAAAGTGTAATGACTTCAATTTTGGGTCTTGTTTTCGTGGGTTACAATTCATAAGTTCAGTGACGCTTGTCCTGTGTCTCCTATCCAGCATCAGCAGGTAGCCAGGCAAACTTGAGGGAAGCAGAGCTTGTAAGTTGCAGTGATAAACTGAACCAGTGGCTCTCAGCAGCCGTAGAACAGCAGTCATCGGTGACAAGTGACAACCCAGACATCCAGGCCCCTCGCAGGAATCCTCAGACATTCAGGAGGGACTTGAATTTCCTGTAGTAAAAGGAGAGGTTTGACTTCTTTTCATTAGATCTTACGGAAGAGGACAATTCCAGAAAGCAAGAGTTCTGGGGTTACTTGTGATGCACACAAGGTTTCATAAACCAGTGGGTCAGTTAGGGATTATGGTGTGAAACAAACTTACTACATAGGCTTCCACTTGCTATAAAGTATCATTGTTTTTAATACAACATACACCCAAATAGGAAAATAGGAACACAACTTTTTTTTTTTATGTTTTTTAAGTGTGATTTTAATTTTAGTTAATATACAGTGTTATATTGATTTTAGGTATACAATATAGGGATTCACCAATTCCATACATCATCCATTGCTCATCACAGGTATACTCCTTAATCCCCATCACCTATTTTAACCCATTCCCCTGCCCACCTCCTTTCTGGTAACCACCAATCTGTTCTCTATAATTAAGAGGCTGTTTCTTGTTTTGACTCCCTCTTTCTCGGTTGTTTTTGTTTTGTTTTGTTTGGCTTGGCTGATTTGTTTCTTAAATTCCGTATGGTGCTTATCTTCCTCTGACTGACTTATTCACTTAGCACTATACTCTCTAGCACCATCCGTGTTGGTGCAGATGGCAAGCTTTCATTCTTTTTTGTGGCTAAATATTATTCCGCTGTATATGTATACTACCTCTTTCTTATCCATTCATCATTTGATGGACAGTTGGGCTGCTTCCATAATTTGGCTATTGTAAATACTACTATAAACATAGGGGCACATAGGCCTGGGTGGCTCAGTCTGTGAAGCATCCAACTTTGTCTCCGGTCATGATCTCCCGGTTCTTGATTTTAAGCCCCGTGTTGGGCTTTGTGCGGGCAGCTCAGAGCCTGGAGCCTGCTTCGATTTCTGTGTCTCGCTCTCTCTCGGCCCCTAACCCACTTATGCTCTCTCACAAAACAAACAAAAAAAACCCAAAACCAAGCAAACAAACCCCATAGAGCCACATGTATCTCTTTGAATTTGTGTTTTTTTACCCTTTGGGTGAATACTAAGCAGCGTGATTGCTGGATCTATTTTAAAGGTAGTTCTATTTAAAAATTTTGAGGAGCCTCCATACTGTTTTCCACAGTGCCTGCACCCAGTTTGCATTCCCCCAACAGCGGATGAGTATTGCTTTTTCTCCACATCCTTGGCAACACCTGTTGTCTCTTGTGTTGTTGATTTTAGCCTTCTGACAAATGTGAGGTGGTATCTCATTGTAGTTGCGATTTGCATTTCCCTGATGATGGGTGATACTGAGCATGTTATGTGTTGGCCATCTGTAGGTCCTTGGAGAAACATCTGCTCATGTCTTCTCATTTTTTAGTTGGATTATTTGTTTTTTGGGTGTTGAGTTTTATAAGTTGTTTATATATTTTGGATACTAATCCTTCATCAGATACGTCTTTTGCAAATATCTTCTCTCATTCCCTAGGTTGCCTTTTAGTTTAGTTGATTATTTCCTTCCCTGCGCGGAAACTTTTTATTTTGATGAAGTCCCAATGGTTTATTTTTGCTTTTGCTTTCTTTGCCTCGGGAGACATATCTAGTAAGAAACTGCTATAGCCAGTGTCAGAGAGGTTACTGCCTGTGTTCTCCTCTTGTATTTTGATGGTTTCATGTCTCACATTTAGGTCTTCAGTCCATTTTTAATTTATTTTTGTGTGTGGTGTAAGAAAGTGGTGTTGTTTCATTCTTTTGCATGTGGCTATCCAGTTTCTCCAATACATTTGTTAAAGCGACTGTCCTTTTCTCATTGAATATTCTTTCCTGCTCTGTCAAAGATTAATTGATCATATAGCTGTGGGTTTATTTCTGGGTTTTCTATTCTGTTCCATTGATCTTTGTGTCTGTTTTCTGTTCTGTTCCATTGATCTTTGTGTTTGATCTTTGTGTCACTACCGTCCTGTGTTGATCACTACAGCTTTGTAATATAACTTGAAGTCTGGAATTGTAATATCTCCAGCTTTGCTTTTCTTTTTCAAGGTGGCTTTGGTTACTTGGGGTCTTTTGTGGTTCCATACAAATTTTAGGATTGTTTTTTCTAGCTCTGTGAAAAATGCTGTTGGTATTTTGATAGGGATTGCATTAAATATGTAGATCGCTTTAGGTAGTATAGACATTGTAACAATATTTGTTCTTCAAATTCACAAACATGGGAAAACACAGAACTCTTTATTTGAATGGCCTGCCACTTAGGTTTTTTAAATTAAATTTTTTATTGTTATTTTGTTTACTTTTAGCAGCAGTGAACTGCTACCAAAATTGCTAGCTCAAGGCCAAGAATAATAGAATTTTATTAAATTCATAAGTGTCTGCATTCAAAGGCTTATGAGGTTTGATTTTTCTCAGGTTTTTATTAAAGTATTTTTCTCTTCACTTTCCACATTTACTGAATTGAATTAATTTTACCCCTCAGTCCATTCGTGGCACATTATTATTGATTAATGCAAAATGCTTTTTTGTTTTGTGTTAATGCGGTCCCTATCTCTAAGCTACCATATTGAATTCCTTAATCCCTGTTATGTTGAATATATGTTTTTCCATTCTACGTTTTCAATTCTTAATGTGTATGTGCTGCATGTGTGTGTTTTAACTTGGTATAAATGGTATTTGGACTTTGGTGACTTTCTTTAGAGTTTTCTCTAAAGTGTGTATTCAGGAGTGGATTTCCAGGTCACTGGCTATTCCTATATTCAATTTTTTTAAGTACTGGTAACATTTTCTTATAATGGCCGCAACAGTTTTAGTTATGACCAGAAATACAGTCTTACCATCTTCTGAGATCTTTGTCAGTCCTTGGGTTTATACGACTTTATAATTTTTGCCATTTCATGTGCATAATAGTATTTCCTTATTAAATTCGCATTTCTCCGAATATGTGCTTGAGCATGTCTTCGTGTGCGTTGCGGTATTTTCTCCTTTTGTAAGTCGTCTAGTCGTATCCGGTGTACATTTTTCTATGAAACTTACTGTCTTTTTCTCCATGATTTTCATTTCACTTATTTCTTGCCCATTTGCTATCCATGTGTTGACTTTCTTTAAGCAGAGACCTTTGATTTTGTTACCGTAATGTCTGTCACTTTTCTTCTTCAAGGTTTGTTCTTGGAGACTATTGTATAATAAATAGTTGTCTACTTCAACACCACGAAGATAAACTCTCCTACGTTTCCTTTCATTAACTTTATACCTCAGTTTTGCTCTTGATGTTTTGGTTTCTAATAAATTTGGAGTCCGCCTCTGAAGATTAAGTGAGGTAAGGATTCGACCTTACTTTTCCATAGACCCCACTACTTCCCTGTCATTATGTGTTCAGTAATCCATCGTATCTCACTGACTTGTGATAACACTTCTGAACACCAAGTTTCCTATGCAGATGGATTTATTTCTGGGCCTTTTATTCTCTTACATTGGTCTTTGATTCTGTGTTGCTGTTTTCGTTTGTTTTTACTGCAGTTTTATACTATGTCTTGATTTCTTATAAGGTCTTTCGATGGGATGGTGATCATCCTGGGTTTTCTGTGTGGACTATACAGTCAGCTTCAAATAATAACATTACCTTCCCTTTTAATTGCTTTTGCCTTTGTTTCTTAAAAAAATTTTTTTTTTAATGTTTTATTTATTCTTGAGAGAAAAGAGAGACAGAACATGAGTGAGGGAGGGGCACAGCAAGAGAGGGACACAGAATCCGAAGGAGACTCCAGGCTCTGAGCTGTCAGCACAGAGCCTGACCTGGGGTTCGAACTCACGAGCCGTGAGATCATGACCTGAGCTGAAGTCGGATGCTCAACCGACTGAGCCACCCAGGCGCCCCCTTGCCTTTATTTCTTTTTCTTATTACATTGTCAGAATATTCTGTACTATGTTGAACTGTACCTGTGGTAGTGGCATTTTTATCTTGTTAATGACCTTAAAAGAAATACATCAAAAGTTTTTCCATTAATAATGATGTTTGCTCTAGGGCATTAATATATAGCCTTCCAAGAGTTAAAGAAATTCTGTTCTGTCCCTATTTTTTTTTTTTTAAGGGAAAAATGATAATTACATGTTGAACTGTCTTTCCTATGCCTTCAGAGATAATCATGTGTTTTCTTCGTGATTCCATTGCTCTGGCAAAGTCCATCTATAGGTTTTCCGATATTATATTGTCTTTATACTTATAGAATAAACTCTTAATAAAAAATACTTAATAAAAAAGTATTATTGGAGTTATTTTTCAAACTCCCAGTTGGATTCTGTTAGCTGATATTTTATTTAGTGAGTTTGCTTCTATCTTTGTTAGTAAAATTCGCCCGTACTCTTTTTTTTTTTTTTTTTTTAATTTTTTTTAATGTTTATTTATTATTGAGAGACAGACACAGAGTGTGAACCGGGGGGGGGGGGGTAGCGAGAGGGGGGAGACACAGAATCCAAAGTAGGCTCCAGGCTCTGAGCTGTCAGCACAGAGCCGCACCTGGGGCTCGAACTCACCGAGTGCGAGATCATGACCTGAGCCGAAGTCGGTTGCCCAACTGATTGAGCCACCCAGGTGCCCCGGCCCATATTTTTCTATATTGTCTTTATCAGTTTCCTTTTTTAAGGTTGTACAACCCTGAAAAATGGGCATCTTTCACAGTTTTTCTGATTTTGGATCAGTCAGAGACTTATTTTAGTGCAACAGAATTCTGTAAAACCATTTGGGAAAAGTTTCTTCAAGAGATACTTTATTTTAGATTACCGTTTCAATTTCTTTTACATTATTGGCATCTGCAGGTTTCTGTTTCATATAGTACTAACTTCGCCATGAATATATTTTGGCTAATCTATATTGTAGGTTTTCAATTTGAGTATATTTGTGTATAGTTTTTCTTACAGTAGAACTTGACTTTTTAAATCTTTACGATAGCTATAGTTTGTCCCTGGAGTTAAGTATGTTCTGTTTAGTTGAATTTTATTATTGTTGAACAGACTTTCCTGAGGTTGTCTATAATTGTCTTCTTAAAGAAGGAGCTTCTGGTGCTATTAATCTTTTTTTTTTCTATGCAATTTTATTGTTTGTTGTTTTATAATAAAGGGCCCTACCCTTTATTATTTTTTCTCTTTTGGTGTCTTTGCATGTATTTTCTTGCTTACATTTTCAGTTATGTTTATTTTTCAACTTCACTTATTTGTATTCAGAGCCATGAATTTTCTTCTAACTTCTCTTAGATCCTATGTAGCACATTGCCCCTAACAACTTCACAATAAACTTTCTTTGCAAGCGCTTGATACTTTAAACAAGTATTAAAGGGTTGAAATGCTTCAAAGAGTGTTATTTGATAACAATGCAACTAAGCTATAAGTCCATAACTATAGGGTAACTAGAAAAATCTAATATAATTCCAAACAACTCAGATCACAGAAAATTTTAAGTAGGAATTAGGAAACATTTGGAACTGAAGGTTCATGGAAACACTACAGATGAAAACTTTTAGCTACATAGTACTTTGAGGAAAAAGTATAGCTGCAGATCCTTATTATTATTTTTTTAATGTTTATTTATTTTTGAAGGAGAGATAAAGCGGAGAGAGACACACACACAGAATCCGAAGCAGGCTCCAGGCTCTGAGCTGTTCAGCCCATGCAGGGCTTGAACTCCTAAGTGGTTAGATCATGACCTGCGCCCAAGTTGGATGCTTAACCGACTGAGTCACCCATGCGCCCCTGCAGGTCCTTATTTTATTTTATTTTATTTTATTTTATTTTATTTTATTTTATTTTATTTTATTTTATTTATTTTTCAATATATGAAATTTATTGTCCAGTTGGTTTCCATACGACACCCAGTGCTCATCCCAAAAGGTGCCCTCCTCAATACCCATCCCCCACCCTCCCCTCCCTCCCACCCCCCATCAACCCTCAGTTTGTTCTCAGTTTTTAAGAGTCTCTTATGTTTTGGCTCCCTCCCTCTCTAACCTTTTTTTTTTTTTTTTTTCCTTCCTCTCACCCATGGGTTTCTGTTAAGTTTCTCAGGATCCACATAAGAGTGAAAACATAGGGTATCTGTCTTTCTCTGTATGACTTATTTCACTTAGCATCACCCTCTCCAGTTCCATCCACGTTGCTACAAAAGGCCATATTTCATTCTTTCTCATTGCCACGTAGTACTCCATTGTGTATATAAACCACAATTTCTTTATCCATTCATCAGTTGATGGACCTTTAGGCTCTTTCCATAATTTGGCGATTGTTGAGAGGGCTGCTATAAGGTCCTTATTTTAAAAAAGGTGCTAGGCAAATGGAATAATAAAATTATGAACAAAAGTTAATGGAATAGAAACGAATATTGAGTACTGAATGTCAAGTGAGCTCAAAGAAATGTAACACTGACAAATGTGTATTAACTCTGTGCCAGAAGGAAAAAAGTCACCTATAAACCAAAGTTGGGGGGGGAAAGGATATAACTAAGGATGCGGGAAGGCTTGAAAATATAAGAAAATATTGTGAACTACATAGAAAGGCTACAGTCCGAGCATCATTTTATACCCATTCAAATGGAAAAATCAAAGGTATTTTGGCACTAAGTATCGGAGAGGATCTCGATCAGCAGCATCACTTAACACTTTGTGGTGGGAATGTTAGTATAGCCATTTCATGAAGCCGTTTGGCATTATCTCAACAGTTAAACATTTACATACTTTACCAGCACTCCCATGCCTGGGTGAAGAAACTTGCAAAATATGTACACATACAGTAGTTCCTATCAGCTTTGTTTGTTAAAGCAAAAACATGGGAACAATCCAAATGCCCACAAACCAGGGGTATGGATAAGTCAGGTATATTCCCAATGACAATATAGCTATCGAAAGGAGTAAGCTAAATGAGTATGCAAAATTTCTACATAAAATTGAGTGAATAAATAAGTTCCCGAAAGATTAAATGTACTATGATGCTCAGTGTAAAGTAAACAAAAAACACAGTCTCTAAGAATGTACATACATATACACATATTCCACTTTGGATGAGATGCCTCATCCATCTATGGCTCTGCCTTGTGCAATAGGGATTATTCCTCACGAAATTTTGTTGGATATAACAAAAGATGCTCTGTCTTACAGCATCTGTGCACAACATGGGTTTGAACTGCACAGGTTCACTTTACATGGATTTTTTTTTCCAGTAAATATATTGGAAATTATTTTGGAGATTTGCAACAGTTTGAAAAAAAACCTACAGAGGAAACATGTAGCCTAGAAATACAGAAAAAATTTGAGAAAAAGTTGTGTCATGAATGCATAAAACATAGGTCGCTATTAGCCTCTTCTAACATTTAGTACCATAAAATATACACAGATCTATTATAAAAAGTTACAATTTATTAAGATCAGTGCATACGCTTGGAGACCATTCGTGGTGCCGTTCATAGTTGACCAATGTTAAATGAAAAGCTGAGCATTAAATTATAACATTACCTGTATAGTAAATACCATATTACTGTAGTAACTTTGTAGCCACCTCCTGTTGCTATTTTGGTAAGCTCAAGGATTGCCAGGATCTGCTTAAAAGGCCACGTGACGCTAACCACCGCTCTGTAAGCAGTCTGCAGTAAATTGCATATCACGGTAAAAACGGATCTTGGTTCTCGTTTATTTTTCTTCATGTTTCGCACAGTATCGTAAACCTTGACTAACGCCATGGGACTCATGGGACTCTGTATGAGCGATTCTAGCGATGCCGGAAGTGCTCCCAAGAAGCAGAGAATAGTCATGACGTTAGAAGGAAAGGTTGAATTGCTTGATATGTACCATAGACTGAGGTTTGCAGCTGTGGTTTCCTGCCATTTCAGGACAAATGAATCTACCATAAGGACCACTGTAAAAAGAAAAAAGAAAAGAAAGAAAAAGACGAGGGAATTTGTGAAGGCTTCGTGCAGCCACACCAGAAGGCACAACAACACTGCGCTTTTTGTGAAATACTTTTTTGTGTGTCGTACTGAAAAAGGAGCTTCTATGTGGAGGCGGGACTGCTGGAAGAAAAGCATACCTATGGGTCCTAATATGATTTGAGAAAAAGGCAAGTCGTATGCAACTTGAACGTGAAGGATGTAAAGCTGAAGAATTTAATGGCGGCAAAGGATGATTTAGTAAGATTACAGGTTTGGCTTAAAAAACCCCAACGGGGGCTCCTGGGAATCTCAGTCGGTTAAGCGTCCAACTCTTGATTTTGGCTCAGGTCACGATCTTGTGGTTGTGAGATTGAGCCCGCATCGGGCTCTGTACAGACAGCATAGAGCCTACTTGGGACATTCTCTCTCCCTCTCTCTCTCCTCCTTCCCCATTTGTGCTCTCTCTCCCTCTCTCTCTCTCTCTCACTCACTGTCTCTCTCGTTCACTCGCTGTCGCGCGCTCTCTCTCTCTCTCTCTGGGGTGCCTGGGTGGCTCAGTTTGTTAACTGTCTGACTTTGGCTTAGGTCATGATCTCATGGTTCTTGAGTTCCAACCCCACCTTGCGCTCTGCACTGACAGTGTGGAGCCTGCTTGGGATTCATTCATTCTCCCTCCCTCCCTCCCCCGCCCTGTCCTGCCAGCACTTTCTCTTTCTCTCTCTCAAAATAAATAAATAAACTTAAAAAAAAAAAAAATGTCAGGCTAACTGGAGAAGAAGCTTCATCCGACCAAAGGGCAGCAGATGGATTTCCAGACTTTGTTAAGAAAATCACTGAGGAGAAAAGATACCTTTTTAAAACAAAATTTTTTAAAAACATTTATTTATTTTTGAGACAGGGAGAGACAGAGCATGAACGGGGGAGGGTCAGAGAGAGAGGGAGACACAGAATCTGAAGCAGGCTCCAGGCTCTGAGCAGTCAGCACAGAGCCCGACGCGGGGCTTGAACTCACGGACCGTGAGATCGTGACCTGAGCCGAAGTCGGACGCTTAACCGACTGAGCCACCCAGGTGCCCCCTTAACAGGTTTTTAATGCAAATGAAAGTGCCCTGTTCTGGGTGGAAAATGCCACAAAGGACATTTATGTGTAGGGAAGAGCGTTGAGCCCCAGGATTTAAGGCAGGAAGGGATAGGTTAATTTTACTGTTTTGTGCAAATGAAGTTGGGTTTGTGATCAGGATTGCCCTTAACTATAAAGCTGCTAACCCTCCAGCCTTAATGGGAAAAAGATGAACACCAGCTTGTTCAAAAGGCCTGGGCAACAGCAACATCAGCATTTATTCTGGATTGGTTCCTTCAGTGCACGGTCCCTGAAGTCAGGAAATAACCTTGCCAGTGAGAGACTGACTTTAAAATCCTTTCAATATTGGACAATGCCTCTGGCCACCCAGAGCCCCATGAGTTTAACAGTGGAGGCGTTGAAGTGGTCTACTTGCCTGCAAACACAATGTCTAATTCAGCCTCTAGATCAGGAGTTTATAAGGACATTTAAGGCTCATTACACATGGTACTTTGTGGAAAGGATGGTTAAGAATGGAAGAGCATTATGAAAGTCTGGAAGCGTTACACCATTGAAGATGCCGTCATTCTTAGAAACCCGTGAAAGCCCTCAAGCCCAAAACGATACATTCTGGCTGGAGAAAACTATCTAGATGTTGTTGCATGGCACAGGATTTAAGACAGAGCCGCTCAAGGGAGTCATAAAAGAGATTGTGGATATGGCAAAAAGAAAAAAAAAATGCGTGAGTGTGAAAGGTTTCAAGATAGTGCATCTTGGAGTCATTTAAGAGCTAATAGCGCACCAGAGGAATGGACAGAAGGCGATTGGATGAAGATGAGTGTTTCTCATGCCAGACAGTGAGGAAGAAGATGGAGAAGAAACCGTGCCAGAGACAAGATTGACGTGACACAGTCTGGCCAAGATTGCTTTTGACTTCTTTTATGACATGGGCACTGAAGCTAAAGCAAATGGTCAAAGAGAGATTGGTGCCGATAGAAACGTTTTTAAATAAATTAAAAAAAACCCCAAAAAACCTCAGAAACTGTGATGTATTCATGTAAATTTCCATCAGTGTGCCTCCCTCCCCTCTTACCTTCTCCACCTGGTCCCCCTCTGCCACCCCAGAGACACCAAGACCATCAGCCACTCCTCCTCTTCTGCCTACTCAATGTGAAGATGGGGGGGGGGGGGGAAGACTTTTATGATGATCCACTTCCATTTAATGAATAGTAAATCAGCTGTTCGTACATCTATCCTAATAAACCTATCTGTGTGTGTGTGTGTGTGTCTTTGTGTGAACATCTATCCAATAACCATACAGTAAGAACTGTAGGTGTTTTTGTTCGCCCATCATCATCATCTAAGTTTTCATTGTGTAGAACATCGTGTGCAAGACACGGACGCCTTGTCTCTACATAGGCATCAGGTGAGTGATA
Organism: Prionailurus bengalensis; assembly: GCF_016509475.1. Classification (NCBI taxonomy): domain Eukaryota; kingdom Metazoa; phylum Chordata; class Mammalia; order Carnivora; family Felidae; genus Prionailurus; species Prionailurus bengalensis. The sequence goes on from NC_057346.1 coordinate 12,407,287, forward strand.
TTTAATATAAAATTACTAATGTGTTAGTTTTCTCAGTGTTTTATAACTTTCCTGTCAGAGAGTTACATCTCCATACAGTATGCCTCTCTCGTAATTGGAGAAACTGTTTTAGCCTGTCATCACCGGTAAGTGCGTTTTTTTTGTTTTGTTTTGTTTTTGTTTTTTTAATGCAGCTATTTCCAATTCTGTATCAGGAATATGGCTGGAATACTCTATTCCGTAAACGTTGTCTAAGGAGTCATTCATTAGTGGATAGACTAGGCTGCCATGGAGTACTGTTGGTCTACCCTAAAGCAGTCATCTTGCTGCTGCTTTGTTATCAGTGCATGAAATCATTATACTTGTAAATAACTATACATTTCTTTTTCACGTTATCTTTTCAATTTTGATATCTGCTGTTAGTGATATGTGTAACTTCTACAGTATAAGACAGTATTGATGTAGATACTGGCAAACGGTTCATCTTGTAAAAAGGTGATAGAAGGTTTTTTTTTTTTAAACATTTATTTATTTTTGAGAGACAGAGCCAGAGCACAAGCAGGGGAGGGGCAGACACACCACACACACACACACACACACAGAATCCCAAGCAGGCTCCAGCTCTGAGCTGTCAGCACAGAGCCCAACGTGGGGGCTCAAACCCACGAACCGTGAGATCATGACATGAGCCGAGGTCGGATGCTTAACCGACTGAGCCACCCAGGCACCCCGGTGATATAAGCTTTTGACACAGTGGTACTGTAAATTTTTTTTTTCTTAATTTGCTTTTTTCTCTAGGTTACTTTATTGTAAGAATATAGCATATAACATGCATACAAAGCATATGTTAACGGTTTATGTTATTGATTAAGTCTTCTGGTCCACAGTAGGCTATTAGTAGTTAAGTTTTGGGGGAGTCAAGTGTTGTATAAGGATTTTCAACTACTTGGGGTGGGGCAGATGCTCGTAATCCCACATTGTTGAGTCCACTGTATTTGTGTGTGTGCGCGTATGTGTGTAAATATATGTGTGTGTGTGTATATATACGTACGTGTGTGTGTATGTACATATGTGTGTGTGTATATATCTGTAATGCATATATATATGTTGTAAGTTTCAGGAAATACTCTGGGTTGGGGTTATGGAATGGAGGAAGATCACAAAGCTGTATAAAAATTTGTGCCTGTTTCCTAGTTTCTTTGTAGAATTCACAGGTATTTACTATATTAGTAAGATAAAAGATGGCTTATAAACCACTGGCCTGAATGTTGCGAAGCAAGGGTTCTGAGCTCAGCGAACATTCAAATAGCCAATAATTTAGCATGTTGATGTACTGAGGGAGAAAAATCGTATGATCATCTTGGTAGACGATCACAATCATTTGTTAGAGTCAAAATCTATTTGTGAATAAAACTGGGCATTCAAGAGAATTTGCTTGTTTTTAGTGTAAACACAGTAACTTTGTACGTTTTAATACGTCGCATGGGATACATAAATTATTAGAATATTCTACATGGCACCTTGATGTCACCAGTGCCATTTGCTTCTTTCTTTTACATGAATAATTAATTCCATAAATATTGATGATTGATACACTTTTCAGTACGTAAAGATTAACACAACAGCAAAGTGGCCATCCTGGGATGCACTTGGAGGAAGTCTGGATTGAGCTGCAGGACATTTGGAACAAACAGCAGGCAGAAAGTATGAATTCATAGAGGTGGGGAGTAAGAAAAACCCAGGCGGTCTTTAGGAGACAGGCCCCCCTGCATGAACAAAATATTTCTTGTTGGATAAATGTGCTTCGGCATAGATTATCCAAGAAAAACCTATCTCAGAATGCAGTGAAGGAATTGTGATGTAGGGAGTAGGGATATATGTAGTGTTTGGAAAAACCATAGAATTTACTTAATCTGGCATATGGTATGCATAGAAAATACTATCATAAACACCAGACATCATCTCCCCGCCCCCCAACCCTGACTACACTCCTTGTTATTATTACCTTGCATTAATGCAGTACACTTGTTATAATTGTTGAGGCAATATTGATAATATTACTATTGACCAAAGTCTATAGTTTACATTAGGGTTCACTCTTCATGTTGTACATTCTTTGTTACTGGCAAATGTATAGTGACATATATCCACCGTTACAGTATCCTACCAAATAGTTACACTGTGTTAAAAATCTGCATTCCACCTGTTCATGCTTTCCTCCCACACTTTCCGGAGCCTGTGGCAGCCACTGATCTTTGTACTGTCTCCATAATGTTGCCTTTTTTGGAATGTCAGGTAGTGGAATGATACAGTACGCTTCTTCAGGTTTCCTTCTTTCAGTTAGTAATATGCATTTAAGTTTCCTTCATATCTTTTCATAGCTTAATAGCTCATTTGTTTTTAGCACAGAGTAACTTTTCATTGTCTGGACGTACTAATTTATTTAGCCATTCACACAGTAAAGGACATTTTGGTTGCTTCCAAAACATCATGCTTAATATTAGCTGAAAGTTCAAAGATTTCCTGTTGAGAATGGCAGCTTGTCAGGCATGCTCACTGCCAGTTCTGTTGATCATCATACTGGAGCTACCCCACATAGTAAAAAATAAAATCATGTTAGGGTGTTGGGAAGTAAGTAATGAAACTTACTCTCTATAATGACTTGAGTAAGTTTATATGGAGGCCCAAAGGAATGTACAAAACATTTTCAGGATTAATAGAATTTAACAAGTTGACCAGATTCAGAAGAGACTATCCTAAAACAATTTGCATTTTTATATCAGCAAATATCAGTTAGAAAAGGAAAATTTAAAAACATGTCATTTATAACAGTATAGACAAATATGAAACAAATAGGTATAAATTTAACAAAAGGTTTATAAGAAACTAAGGGAGAAAATGATAAAACTATATTGAAAGAAATTAAGGGATATTTAAATAAGTGGAGAGAGGCACAAAAAAGACTCATACTGTGAATGTCAGTTTCCCAAATGTTATTTATAGAATCCCAGTAATCCTAGTAAGAATTCCGACCTTATTATTTTGTGGACCTTTGATGAAATGATTCTCAAATTTATATGGAGTTTCAAAGCCCTACCTATTGGCTTACTCGAGAAGAAGAATGTAAGGTGGGCCCTCTTAAATATAATGACTTATAAATCTGAAGAATTGAGGTGAGTGTGTTACTGTTGCTGGAGTAGACAAATAGAGCAATAGAACAGAATAGAGGATCAAGGAAGAGAACCTCATATTTCAGGACTTTTGGTGTATAACTAGATGGTCTTCAAATTGGAGAATGGGTAGCTTTTTTCCCCCCAATAAATAATTATAACATTAAAATACATATTATTCACAAATGGGACAATTGGGTGCCCATGTTTTAAAAAATGAAATGGGACCCCTACTTCACACCATATACAAATAAATTCCAGGGAACTATGTCTATATTTTCCAGGTAGGGAAGAATTTTCTAAAGGAGACTACACTCACACATGCAGACCAAAAGCAAAATAAAGTGCATGCGTGCCCAAAGACACACATATGCATAGCATAACGGAAAAGATTGTTACGTTCAGTTACCTGCAACTGAATTTCCTTTCTTAAAAGCTACCATCAAGACAGTAAAGATGCAAGTCACAAACTGAGTGAAGATAATTGCAAATCATATAATTGACAAAAACCGATATCCAGTATGTGTGTGTGTGTGTGTGTGTGTGTGTGTGTGCGCGCGCGCGCGCGCGCGTGTGTGTGTGTATCTCCAGAATAAAGAGACAGAATCTTACTGAAAAGTGGAAAACACAAAAGAGGAAACCTGAATATCAGTAAACGTGAAAGTGGTCAATTTCATTGTTAGGAAAATTAAATTTAAACCTATAATAAAAAACATTCCTACCAGACTGGCGATATTGTAAAGTCTGATAATTCCTGGGATTAAGAATTTGGCACCATAGGAACTCTCAAAGCACTACTGATGAGGTTGTAAATTGGTTCAACTACTTTGGAGTTGAATTGGTAAATTGGTAAATTGGTGTCAACTACTTAATAAACTTAAATATGTGCCTATCCTAAGATCCAGTGGTTCTACTTCCAGATATTTAACCCAGAGAAAATCTGGCACATATGCACCAGAAGACAAGTGTAAGTATGTTCATAGCAGCCCTAAAATGAAAATGACCCATGTATTCATCATCAGTAGAATGTATAATTGTGGTATGTCTGGATGAAACAGTAACAATCTACATACATCCGGGCGCAGCCAGTGAACTAAAAGACAATGTTAAAATAATCAGGCTACAAAAAGATAAGTGTAATATGATTTCACTTAAGTGGAATAGCCACTTAAGGAGTGGCCCAAATTAAGCAGTGTGTTTTTTTAAAAAATGTGTACACAGTTGGAACAATGATGAAGTCAGGGAATCAGGACAGTGGGTTGCTTTTGCAGGGAGGGAGAGGATATCATTGGGAAAGGAACACCCAGGAAGTCTTTGAGATTTTGGCAATATTTTCTTTATAAAAAAAGTGTGGCGTTCACCTAGGTGTTTGCTTTTCAGAAGTGATTATTCTTTGAAAAATATATGTTTTATTTTCACAAAGATATATTAAAAAGAACCACAGGCCCCAAATGCTGTCAGGCCCAGTCACCAAGCCAGGGCTTAAATACCTAACTTAATTGTAGTTTCAACCTCCTCCTGAATGGAGTTTTGACTTGTCAGCCAGGAATGTTCTGGTCCACACCGATCAGGTAATCTGTCCTCTCTCTGTCCCCCAAAGCAAGATAAAGGAATCTACCTATAAAGACTTCCTGCTCTTCCCTCTGAGGGAAAGTGACTTTTCCCTAAAACAATCCTTTCCACTGCTAAAACTTTCTTGTCCCACCTCCCTTTCTATAAAAGCCTCTATTTTATACAGCTTCCCTGCGCTCCCCTCTACTTGCTGGCTTGGGTGCTCTCAGATTCATGCATCCCTTAAAGGCAGTTAGGTCTTCAAATTTACTCAGTTGGATTTTTGTTAATATTTTACAATAAAAATGCAATTAAGGGGTGTCTGGGTGGCTCCGTCAGTTAAGCGTCCAACTTCAGCTCAGGTCATGATCTCATGGTTTGTGGGTTTGAGCCCCACATCAGGCCCTGTGCTAACAGCTCAGAGCCTGGAGCCTGCTTCAGATTCTGTGTCTTCCTCTCTCTCTGCCTCTTCCTTGTTCATGCTATCTCTCTCTAACTCTCTCAAAAGATGAATAAAAATGTTTAAAAAATACAATTAAAAAGTTTAAATGTGATAATATGTGAAAACTATAATATACATGGTGTATATAAAGTATTCTACATTTTATTATTTATTAATATCAAAATGTTTCCTTCTAAATATAGTTGTAGCTACATCTCACAAATTTTTCATGTAGTGCTTTTATGTAGCTTGAAGTCTTTAAAATTCCCTTATAATTTTGTCCTTAAAAATATTATTTAGTAGACTGTATTATAGTTTAGGGACATAAGATTGTTCAGTCACCCTCCTTTTTCATAATAGTGCTGCCTTGTATTCAGGAAACATGGTCTCTGTGGAGATAGGTTTTTTTTTTGTTTTTTGTGTTTTTTTTGGCATTTATTTTTGTCCTCTTTTTTTAAATTTTATTTTTTAAATTTACATCCAAATTAGTTAGCATGTAGTGCAACAATGATTTCAGGAGTAGATTCCTTAATGGCCCTGACCCATTTAACCCATCCCCCCTCCTACAACCCCTCCAGTAACCCTCTGTTTGTTCTCCATATTTATGAGTCTCTTAAGTTTTGTCCCCCTCCCTGTTTTTATATTATTTTTGCTTCCCTTCCCTTAGATTCATCTGTTCTGTGTCTTAAAGTCCTCATATGAGTGAAGTCATATGATATTTATCTTTCTCTGACCCTTCCCTTAGGTTCATCTGTTCTGTGTCTTAAAGTCCTCATATGAGTGAAGTCATATGATATTTGTCTTTCTCTGACTAATTTCACTTAGCATAATACCCTCCACTTCCATCCATGTAGTTGCAAATGGCAAGATTTCATTCTTTTTGATTGCCGAGTAATACTCTAGGGTGTGTGTGTGTGTGTGTGTGTGTGTGTGTGTGTGTGTACTTGTGTACTTTATCCATTCATCCGTTGATGGACATTTTTGGCTCTTTCCATACTTTGGCTATTGTCGATAGTACTGCTATAAACATTGGGGTGCATGTGTCCCTTTGAAACAGCACACCTGTATCCCTTGGATAAATGCCTCGTAGTGCAGTTGCTGGGTCATAGGGTAGTACTATTTTTAGTTTTTTGAGGAACCTCCATACTGTTTTCCAGAGTGGCTGCACCAGCTTGAGGGTTTTTTGTTTTTTGGTTTTTTTTGGCACTTACTGAATAGGTTTATTTGTAGCTTGAAATAACAAAATGTACTCAGATGAATAAAAATAACTTTACTGAGAGATGCCTGGGTGGCTCAGTCAGTTAAGTGTCCATCTTTGGCTCAGGTCATGATCTCAAGGTTCATGAGTTCAAGCCCCTCGTCGGGTTCTGTGCTGACAGCTTGGAGCCTGAAGCCTGCTTCAGATTCTGTGTTTCCCTCTCTCTGCCCCTCCCTGCTCAGGCTCTGTCTCTGTCTCCCTCTCTCTATCCCTCCCCACCTCACGCTCTTTCTCTCTCTCTCAAAAATAAACAAACATTAAAAAAAATACCTTTATTGAAATTCCTGCGATGAAAATAATCTTGGTATTGCAATTCTGAAATTCTCTACATCATTCCCCCTTTGCCCATTATGGCCTTTTGTTTTTGATAATCAGAGTCTTCTTAGTACTGTAACTATAATGATATTACAGAGTAGACCATCATTTTCTCTGTTTTTTTTTTAATTTTTATTTTTTAGTTTACATCTGATTTTCTCTGTTTATACATATTGTTTAGTGTTCGAATACCCTCAGCCACACCCATTCCTTGTTTTGTGTGTGTGTGTGTGTATGTGTGTGTAGTTACATGAGTAAAGTTTAATTTTTTATCCTGTATTCAATTATCATTCTATGTGAGTTGTTTATGCTCTCTACTAATTTTGTATTGTGGAAACAATGTGTCTTTTAAAATTAACTTAATTAAATTTTTTTGGGGGGTGCCTGGGTGGCTCAGTCGGTTAAGTGTCCGACTTCGGCTCAGGTCATGATCTCACGGTCCATGAGTTCGAGCCCCACATCGGGCTCTGTGCTGACAGCTTAGAGCCTGGAGCCCGTTTCAGATTCTGTGTCTCCCTCTCTCTCTGCCCCTCCCCTGCTCATGCTCTGTGTCTCTCTGTCTCTCAATAATAAGTAAATGTTAAAAAAATTTTTTTTATTTTTATTTTTTACGTTTATTTTTGAGACAGAGAGAAACAGAGCATGAGCAGGGGAGGGGCAGAGAGAGAGGGAGACACAGAATCTGAAGCAGGCTCCAGGCTCGGAGCTGTCAGCACAGAGCCCAACGCGGGGCTCGAACTCCTGGAATGTGAGATCATGACCTGAGCTGAAGTTGGATGCTTAACTGAGTGAGCCACCCAGGAGCTCCTAAAATTAACTTTTAGAACCTATTTTTTATATTGAGGATGATATCATCCCTTGTTGAAAATTTCCCTCTAAATTTCACATTTTAATTTGAACGTACTCTTTCTTCCTTTTCTTCATCTTCTTTAGAAGCAAATGTCCTCACCTTTTCCTTCTTATTTCACCTACAGTAGTTTAGTCTTTTATTGTGGGGAGAAGATGGTCGCTTGGCAGATAATGTAGCCCAGGTTGCAGAATCAAGTTGGAAGTTGAAGTATGTGAGCTCTGATTTTTGACAGTTCCGTAAGTCAATGACTATCACATCTATTCAGACAGCTTCTACATAATAGATAAGTTTACAATAGAGTGACCCCACCGTTATGCATGTCAAGAAAATATAACCTTCTGACTCCTTGACAAAATTTTATCTTAAGTGACTTCATAAATACACTGTGCACACTTTATCAAGCAATCCATGGTATCTCTTCTGTCTATAGTGAAAGCATAACATTGACATTTGTCAAAGGTCAGGGCTTCGGCAATTTAATCTGTGAACTGCTAGTATTTTTATATTGTGGTAGTAAAAATCGCAAGATTTTTTTTTTTTAAACACATGTTGTAGTTCCTACCAAGAGTTTCTAAGCACATTGTTTTTGTACTAAAATCCAATCTGTTCCACATTTTTGACTGAAAAAAGCTAAATGTTTTCTTTTTAGAAAAAACACATCTATTTTTAAGGATATCTATATAGAAGAAAGGTTTAGGAAATATGTAAGCTTTAGTACAGGCTTTCCCACATTCCCTGAACTGATTTAAAATGACTCCATGATAGCACAAATCTTAAATGGGCCCTGGAAATAGGGAAGAAAGCCATCCACATGCCACAATCCTAGAGATCATTTACTAACTGTAATATAGGAGATCTGTTGAAAGAAGCCTGCAATACTGCTCTTTAAAAAAACTCATCAGAATCACAAAGAATGAGCAAAGAAAATTATAGGGAAGCCCTACGAATAGCCCTTAGTTTTGAGGAGTGAGCTAGAGGTGAGGGCAGGCTGTGGGACAGAAAGTGAGCCCTTGTAAGAATCAGCTACTGAACTACTGGTATTTAACAAACTTTGGAGTTGTATGTGGTCCACTCCCAAAGAAGGGATTCTTTATTTTTTTTTTTTTTTAGATTGAAGCATAGTTGACATATAATGCCACATTAGTTTCAGGTGTACAACATAGTAATAGGACAAATTTATCTATTATATTATGCTCACAAGTGTAGCCGCCATTTGTCGCCATATAATGTATATGATACCATTGACTATATTCCCTGTGCTGTACCTTTTATCCCCCATGACTTATTCCATTATCTGGAATCCTGTACCTCTCACTCCCCTTCACCCATTTTGCCTGTCCCCCAACCCCTTCTCCTCTGGTAACAACCAGTTCTCTGTATTTATCTGTCAATTTCTGCTTCTTTTTTTTTTTTTTTAACTTCACATATAAGTAAAATTATCTGGTATTTGCATGACTTATTTCATTTAGCATAATATCCTCTAGGTTCATCCATGTTGTTGCAAATGGCAAGATCTCATTCTTTTTTAAGGCTCAGCTATATTCCTGTTTCTGTGTGTGTGTATTATATATAAAAATAAGTGTAAATATAAACATATATATACACACACCATATCTTCTTTATCCATTTATCTATCCATGGACACTTGGTTACATCCATATCTTCACTCTCATAAATAATGTCTCAATAAACATTGGGGTATGTATATCTTTCCAAATTAGTATTTTCATTTTTTGGGGGGTGGGTAAATACCCAGTAGTGGAATTACTGGATTGCATGGTATTTCTGTTTTTAATTTTTGAGGAACTTCTATACTGCTTTCCAAAGTGGCTGCACCAATTTGCATTCCCCCCAACATTGCACGAAGATTCTCTTTTTTCTGTATCCTAGCCAACCCTTGCTTCTTTTTCACACCACCCATTCGAACAGGTATAGGGTGATAGATCATTGCGATACTGATTTTGATTTCCCTGGTGATTAATGATATTGAGCACGTTTTATGTGTCTGTTGGCCATCTGTATGTCTTCTTTGGAAAAATGTTTATTCAGATTCTCTGCCCATTTAAAAAATTGGATTACTTGGACTTTTTTTGGTGTAGCATTGTCGGAGTTCCTTATATATTTTAGATATTAACTCGTTGTTGGATATGACATTTGGAAATATCTTCTTCCGTTTGGGAGGTTGCCTTTTTGTGTTGTTGATGTTTTTCTTCAAAAGCTGTTAATTTTGATCTAGTCCCAGTAGTTTATTTATGCTTCTGTTTCCCTTGCCTGGCAAGACGTATCCATAAATATGTAGCTAAGGCCAATACTGATTGCTGTGGTTAGGACTTCCAGTACTCTGCTGAATAAAAGTGATAAAGGTAAGCATCCTTGTCGCGTTCCTGATTTTAGAGGAAAAGATTTCAGTTTTTCACCATTGAGTGTGATATTAGCTGTGGGTTTGTCATGTATGGCCTTGTTAATGTTGAGATATGTTCTCTCTAATCCCACTTTTTTGAGAGTTTTTATTATGATTGGATGTTAAATTTTGTCAAATGCTTTTTCTGCATCTATTGAGATGACCATATGATTTTTATCATGCATTGTGTTAGTGTGGTGTATCGCATTGATTGATTTGCAGCTTCTGAGCCATCCTGCATCTCTGGAATAAATCTGTCTTTATTGTGGTGAATGATCCTTTTCATGTATTGTTGAATATGGTTTGCTGATATTTTATTGAGGGGTTTTGCATCTATGTTCATCAGGGATATTGACTTGTAGTTTTCTTTCTTTCTTTTTGTAGTGTCTTTGGTTTTGGTATTAGGATGATGCTGGCCTTGTAGAATGTATTTGGAAGCTCCTCTTCCTGTTAAAATTTATTTTTGGAATAATTTGTGGAGAATAGGTATTAACACTTCTTTAAGTGTTTGGTAGTATTTACCTGTGAATTAATCTTGTCCTGGGCTTTTGTTTGTTGGAAGTTTGTGATTACCCATTTAATTTCATACTAATTAATTGGCCTGTCCAGATTTTCTATTTCTTTCTGGTTCAATTTTGGATGACTTTATGTTTCTAGAAATTAGTCCACTTCCTCTATGTTGTCTAATTTGTTGGCATATAATTTTTTGTAGTAGTCTTTTATAATCCTTGTATTTGCATTTCTGTGGTATTGGTTGTCATTTCTCCTCTTTCCTCTCTGATTTTATTTATTTAGATCTTCTCTTATTTTTTTCTTGATATATCTGGCTAAAGGTTTTCAATTTTGTTTCTCTTTTAAAAGAACCAATTCTTGATTTTATTGGTCTTTCTGTTACTTTTCTTTAGTCTTTCTTTTTTTTTCCACTCTGATCTTTGTTATTTCCTTCCTTTTACTAACTTTGGGGACTGTTCTTTTTCTTGTTTATTTAGGTGTAAAGTTAGATTATTTGGGACTTCTTTCTTTTTTTTCTTCCTCCCTCCCTCTTCCTTCCTTCCTTCTTTCCTTCCTTCCTTCCTCTTCCTTCCTCTTCCCCACTCTGCCTTTCTTTCTTTTCCTTGCTCTTTCTCTCTCTCTCTCTCTCTCTCTCTCTCTTTCTTTCTGAGAGAGAGTGTGAGCAGGTGAAGGGCAGAGAGAGTGATAGAATCTCATGAAGGCTCCACGCTCAGTGTGGAGCTCATCACAGACCACGACCCTGGGATCATGACCTGAGCTGACCTCAAGAGTTGGATGCTTAACTGACTGAGCTACCCAAGGGTCCCTCTTTTTTTTTTTTATTTTTTTATTTTTTAATTTTTTTTATTTTGAGAGAGAGAGCGAAGGAGGGGCAGAGTGAGAGAATCCCAAGCAGACTGTGCACTGTCAGCACAGGGCCCAACATGGTGCTAGATCTCACGGACCGTGAGATCATGACCTGAACCAAAAGCAAGAATCAGACACTTAACTGACTGAGCCACCTGAGTGCCCCAAGACTTTTCTTGTTTCTTGAGGTAGGCAGGTATTGCTGTAACACCTCTTAGAACTGCTTTTGCTGCATCCCAAAGATTTTGGACCATTGTATCTTCATTTTCATTTGTCTCCAGGTATTTTTTGATTTTCTCTTTGATTTCTTCATTAGCTCTTTGGTTGTTTAGTACCATGTTGTTTAGCTTCCATGCTGTTTGTTTTTCTGTGTGTGTGTGTGTGTGTTTATAATTGATTTCTAGTTTCATATCAGGTTGGTTGTGAAAATGCTTGATATGATTTCAGTCTTCAATTTATTGAAACTTTTTTTGTGGCCTAATATGATCTATCGTGGGGAATGTTCCACGTGCACCTGAAACGAATATGGATTCTGCTGTTTTGGATGGAATGTTCTGTATATCTCTGGTTAGGTCCACCTCCTCTAATTTGTCCTTCAAAGATGCTGTTTTTTTTTTTTTTCTAAGTTTTATTTATTTATTTTGAGAGAGAGAGTGCGCAAGTGAGTGTGTAAGTTAGGGAGGGGCAGAGAGACAATCTCAAGCAGGTTCCATGCTGTCAGCTTAGATCCTGATGGTGGGGCTCGATCTCATGAACTGGGAGATCATGACCTGAGCCAAAACCGAGTCAGACGCTTAACTAAGTGAGTCACTTAGGCGCCCTGACACTGTTTTTTTATTGATTGTCTGCCTGGATGATATGATGTAAGTGAGGTGTTAAACTTATCTCCTAGTGGGGCACCTGGGTGGATCATTTGGTTGAGCATCTTATGGTTCATGAGTTGGAGCCCCCTACTGGGCTCGCTCCTGTCAGTGCAGAGCCTGATCTGTATTCTCTGTCTGCCCCTCTCTCTGCCCCTCCCCTGCTCATGCTATCTCTCTCAAAAATGAATAAACATTACAAAAAATAAAGTTATCTACTGGTTTTGTATTACTGTCAATTTCTTCCTTTATGTCTGTTAATATTTGCTTTATGTATTTAAGTGCTCCAATTTTGGGTGCATAGATATTTACAACTGTTTTATTCTCTTGTTGATTTCATCATTATGTAATGCCCTTCTTTGTCTCTTTTTATAATCTGTGTTTTAAAGTCTATTTTTTCCAATATAAGTATTACTATCCTGGCTTTTTCCCCCCCTTCCATTTGCATGGAATATCTTTTTTTATCCCTTCATTTTTGGAACTCTTTAGAACGTCTTAATTGTTCTGGGCCTTCTAAATAGTGGTGACACTTGTTACAGAGGAATTGGCTAGCAGCAAATTTCTAGGGTCAGTCCACTCTTGCAAGTAAAGCACATAAAAACTTTTTGTAGTCTCATGACAGACATAATGGGTCCAGTGTCATCTTATAATTGATTTTCCTTTCTTGGGAAATGAGAAACTGAAAAAACAGACAAAAGTTTTTCTTTTCTTTTTTAATATTTATTTTTGAGAGAGAGAGAGAGAGAGAGAGAGAGAGAGAGAGAGAGATTGGGCAAGCAGGGGAGGGACAGAGAGATAGGGAGACACATAATCCAAAGCAGGCTCCAGGCTCTGAGCTGTTAGCACAGAGCTCCATGCAGGGCTCAAACTCTTGAGCCTTGAGACCAACACCTGAGCTGAGGTCGGTCACTTAACCAACTGAGCCACACAGGAGCCCCAAACAAAAGCTTTTCTAACAAAAACTTGAGTACACTCTTCAAAGAAATTATTGACCAAGTGATTTTGAGGTGCTATTTTTCTCATGTTTAAGTGTAGAATATCATTTGGGAAAGAGGCACACAAGCATTGCTACAACTGAAGAACAATGGACAGTAATCTGCTAATTTTATCTTTTTCTTTTAGAAAAGAAATAAGAATACGGTTTCTCAAAATACTGGTTTCCTCAGGTCAGTCTGGGGATGGTGGTTGAATTAGATTAGGTCAAGTATGTTCAGTTTTCTTGCCTCCCGCCTGAGCAATTTTATAGTTTTCCATTTTTTCTGTCTTTTTTTCAGAATAGGACCTTTGTCTTTTTGCAAAACCAAAGAGTGTGTTTGCCCAATCATTGCGTGATGGTTAGCAGAATGTGACGTCCTAAAACGTTTGTCTGTGGCATAAGGAGTATTTTGAGATTTTGAGAAGCTGCACACACTGGAGAAGCTCTGGAAACTGAGAAGTTACCCTTTTGTAAGGGAAATTTACACGAGAAAGGGGGCCTGTGGCAGGAAGTGGGCAACTGCCAGAGATCACTCTTTCATCTGAGAGATTACCTGCCAGGTAGGGCTGGTTTTGTTTACCCTGCATTTCCTCCTTTGAAGTCCCAGAGGCTTATCCCTTTCTTTTGTTCAGGATGGTGTATTAGCCACATTTGCCTGGTTGCCTTTTGAGCCTCTTATCTTTGTGGAGCTCCCATACATACATACATACATACATACATACATACATACATACATAATTAAAATAGTTTTTTTCTCCTGTTACTCTACCTTTTTATTGTGTGGCCAATAGGGGATCTCTGCCAAGAATCTAGAAAGGTAGAGGAAAATTTTCTTTCTTTCCCTATAGTGAATTAACCCTCTGTTTCTAGAGAAATAGAATAACTGCTTGATGTTTTAAAATTACAAATTTCCTTCCATTCCTCAAGGTTTCCAAAAAAATTGACGTTTATTATAGTAAGGGTACTCTATTATGATGGCTAAAGTGTTGTGATACATGTTTAAAAAAATCCGTTTTAAAAATTATGTACAGAAACATAGATTATAAAGTTGAGTGGGAAATTTTCTTACGGGCTGTTAAAGCTATGTTTTGGTTTACAAAGTTATGTTTTCTATTAGGTGTAAGTTCACTTAATGATCTAATTGGAAGAAACTTAGAAATTCTTTATTTGTTGTCTTTATCAAAAGTATTCTTGAAATTATACATAATTTTTTTTGTTAGCTAGGACAAGAATTGAGAAGATTTGCCATTTCAAAACTCTAAAGTTAGCCTACCTAGGCAGGCATGGATCCCAATTCTGTCACAAATCATTTGTGTGACCTGGACAAGTACATAGCTTTTTCTGTGGCTCAGTTTTCTCATCTCTAAAATGGGGATAATTCTAATGACCTGAAGGTACTAGGTTGAGAGAATAATGCCAATGGCTTTGATGTGGGGGTATGTGTGTGTGAGAACAGTGAGGTGCGAGAGGAGAGAGAGGATGTCTCTGACGTTTGGATGTCAGAGAGAGAAGAGTAACTGGTAAAGGAAATTGAAAGGGATCCATTTATAGGGCAGGTGGAAACCAGGAAAATGTTTGTGGTGTTTGGAAGCCAAGATCTTTTCTAATGAGTTGAATTAAATGCTGCTGTCAAGAATATTAAGATGTACAGCTACCATTGGATTTAGCCACTTAGAAGCGATGGGTGACTTTGAGAAGAGCAGTTGTGGTGAGTGGTGTGGACAGAATCCTGATGGGAATTGTTTTAAGAGAGAATGGAAGGAGAGAAATAGGAGCAGCAAGTATAGACATTAAAAAGCAAAAAAAAAAAATAATAATAAAATAAAAAATAAAAAAATAAAAAAAGCAAAAAAAAAACCCCTAAAAAACCCCCCAAAAACAAAACAAAAAAACAACAAAAAAAGATGACACAACAAAACAAAAAAACAAACCTAAAAAAAATCTTTTACATTAAAGCTGAAAAACAGTAATGTCTTTGAAATAATAGGTGACATTTATTGAGCATTTATTATGTGACAGACACTGTTTTAGACACTTCTGTTCACTTGTTTAATGAGGAACATAGTCCTTGCTTTGCGTGGTTAGTGGAAGACCACGCAAGCTTAAAACCATATGCAAAGCAATCTTGAGCATCAGTAGGAAAGATTACAAGTGTTCTTTGAACTTTAAAATGGCTTGTGGCAACATCCAACATTTTAACCAGCTCTTACTGTTTGTTATTAATGTGCTGGGAAGTGAAAAAAAAAAAGTAAAAATAATATTTGCTTGGAGTAAACTGTAACTGAAAACGTTAGAAACCTTGGAAATGAAAGTGTGCTATTTCATTGTGAGGTTTGTTCTGCTAGTCTTCAAAATAATACGAAGTGTTTTATTTCATCGTAAAAAAACTTACAAACACTAGTTTGAACAGTGCTGGCCCTCTCCTCATAAACTTAGGGTACAGAGAAAGCATCTTTTCTCTTTGTTGTACTCCTTTCTATGTTTAGACCAGTTTCCAACATTTTATCCTTTCCTCTTTCAGCGTGCAGCATAGCACCAGAGAGTTCATCTAATGTGAAGTTTTTGCCAGGGTCACTCCCTCTGGGACATCTCATTCTTTTTTCATCCTAACCACTTCCTCGTTTCTGTTTATAAAACTGCCTTCACTAAGTTGTTTGGGCTGCATACATGCCCCTCTGTGGCATGAGTATGAGGCTGGGTATGTGTCTTTCCTTACTCAGCTTTCCATTGCTAATATGCCAGAGGTTTGTTTTCTCTCTCTCTCTCTCTGTGTGTGTGTGTGTGTGTGTGTGTGTGTGTGTGTGTGTGTTTAAATGGAGGAGTCAGGGGAGACAGGAGTGTGATGGGCAGAAGTAACCTACAAGGGGAGGGACGCCTGGGTGGCCCAGATGGTTGAATGTCCAACTTCAGCTCAATTCATGATCTCAGAGTTCATGGGTTCGAGCCCTGCGTCGGGTTCTGTGCTGACAGCTCAGAGCCTGGAGCCTGCTTCGGATTCTGTGTCTCCCTCTCTCTCTGCCCCCTGCCCCCCCACCCCCCCACTCGTGCTCCATGTCTCTCAAAAATAAATAAACATTAAAAAAAAAAGGGGAAGAGACTGTTTTTCAGGGCAGGTAGTCCCTCCACTTGTAAGGGCCCTGATGAAATGCACAGCTGCTTCAGCTTGCTGTCACCATTGCTAAATGTTTTCCAGATACAAATTCACCACCTTTCGCTTGGTCAGTGTGGCTCGTGATTGGTCCTGTTGGGGAAATAAAATTGAAAACAGAATCTCCTGCCAACCCAGAAGACCTCTCCACAAAGGTAGAGGACAGTTTTATTATTGCGTAAGCATTCATCAAAATGCGACCTGTGTCGCAGCCAATCAGCTAAAGAGAAGATAAAGACAGGAATCTCCCCCTTTCATTTAGCCATGCAGGTACAACCTATCACACCCATGTTCTCAAGATAAATGACAGCTGTTCCTCAGGTAAGAGGACATGACACACCATTTGTCATACGTAGTTCATCCTAGATTCGCTTGGTAATTGGGCTGACCATAGGTGTTTGCTAATTATCTTTATCCAGAAGAAGAATAGAACTTCTCAAATCTCTGTGACAGGTAGGTAGTTATAATTTGAGGCCAGATGTCCAAGTTAAAGCCTCCTGGAGCCTGAGATAGAGGGGCTATCTTCCCTTATGTTTACATTTTAAAGAGATGACTTCTAGGTCCTTGAGAAAGACATTCTTGGGTCGTAAAACCGTCAAAAGGCTTATTTAGCTTTTAAAAAGATCTACGTATACTTTAAAAGGGCAGAGAAAGAATGTGTGATTACAACTTTTCCAAAGGAAAGCGCTCTAAGAAAAGTGAAGCGAGGGGAGAGGTCTCTTTCTTTTCTTTCTTTTCTTTTTAAGATTTTATTTTTAAGTAATCTCTACATCCTGAGATCGAGTTGTGTGCTCTACCAATTGGCCCAGTGAGCCAGCTGGGTAACCCCCTCTTTACTTATACCAGAGAAAATTCAACTTTTTTTTTTTTTTATTTTTTTGAGATTTGTATTTACCCATATGGTACCTACGATCAGAAACCCTTTGAATGTAATCCAGAGCTTATTTCTATTCATTTGATCTCACTGGAGACTGGAGGAGAGCTTATTATCAACCTCCAAATAATTGCTTTGATTTCGAAGATTAAACCTTCCTCCTTCAGGCCACTAATTAATTACTCCAATCATTGTTATCTGAGCCCTTTCTTTTCTTGGTCTGTACACTCCATCAACAAATGAAGACATTTTCAGTCATGTTTAACCAACCATGCTGTGAAGAAAATCTGTATTAAATTCTCTTTGATTCCGAATGGTGAGGAATATTATACAGATACTGCGCCCCACTGTCCTGGGCCCTAGGGATATACGGTAAACATGGCAGGCATGGTATCTTCTGGTCCTGGAGCTTACCCTCTGGCAGGAAGTCAGACATTTAACATATAGTAACCTGTGCCATGAGTGCCTCTACTGGAGAAGTTTGGGGTGCTTTGGAACAGAATCATGAATAAGACACGCTAACCTAGCCTGGAACCGCTTGGTCAGATTGTGAAGGTCCTGTAAACCGTAGTAATGATTTGGGAGGAAACATCAGTATCTTGGACCTAACCCTAGAGATTTTGATTCTTTGGGTTTGATGTAACTTAAGAGGCAACGTTTTAATAAGCTCCACTATAGGACTCTGGTGTAGTTAGTCCCAATGCATCCGTTTGAGATAGTCTGGGCTTTATAGCATTTGAGAAAAATTTTTTTAATGTTTATTTTTGAGAGAGAGAGAGACAGAGATTATGGGTGGAGGAGGGGAGGAAAGAGAGGGAGAGAATCTCAAGCAGGCTCCACACTGTCAGCGCATAGTCCGACGTGGGGCTCGAACTCCCAAACTGTGAGATCATGACTCGAGCTGAAATCAAGACTCAGATGCTTAATGGACTGAGCCACCCAGGTGCCCGTGAATGATTACACTTAGATTTAAATGGATTGATGGAGGGAGGGAACAAGAATGGTTATAGGGTAGTTAGGTGGCTACTGTAGTATTTAAGGACAGAATGATGGTAGTTTGGACTAGTAGGCATATGGAGAAGTGGATGGTTTTGAGATAGGAGGTAAAATAGGATTTGGATTTTTTCAGTGTGAAAGATGCTGAAGGAGAAGGACGTATCACGGATGCCTCCTAGGTTTTAAATGTGAGTAGTGGGCTGGATGGTGGTATCATTTCCTGAGATACTAAACACTGGAGGGAGAGCATACTGGGGTTGAGGGGTAGGAATGTGGAGTTAATTTATGGACACAGAGACAGTCACGGAAATGTTTAGTAGGCAATGAGATGCGGTACTTTGAAGCTCAGTAGCTCTGCAATGGTGTATGGCGGAGATGTGGATTTGAGAGATAGTAGTTGAATGGGAATGGACCCCACAAAGAAAGGCTCTCTATAGGTGAGAAGGGACGAAGGTCTAGCACAAAGCTTGAGCAGTGTCAGGATATATTTTGGTGGCAAGAGGGAGAGGAGTCGGCAGTAGATGTTGAAAGGGGATGGCTAAAGAGATGGGCAGAAAAGTGGGACAGTGTGCTATCCATGTGGATAACTCTGCAGAGTGGCCCCTGGTGGTTTTCTGTATTTGTAATTGGGCCACGTCAGGTTAACAACATTTCTATTCACAGGATCTGAAGGGTGGATATTCTTAGTGCCGTGTGCAATGGTTTTATCCCTGGCATCAATCACACTTACACTGAGATCTTAAAACATCCCCTTGAGGATAAGTGAGTTAATAGAGCTACAAAAATCACTCAACCCCTCTCCTTCCATATGCGCGTTGTTAATGTTTTCCATCTCGCTTTGGTGTCCAGACTTCTCAGGGGCAGACATTCGATGGCTCTTTGATCCTGTGAATGAAAACATTGGTAGGAAAGGGTCTGAAGTGCTGGCCTAGGGTGATGGCAGTGACTGTGATGTTTGCTGCTCCTGGGTCAGTTTCTTGGGTGATATAGTTACCTTTCACTGAGAAATGCTTCAGAGTTAAATGGAATCCACATCTTTTCCACTGAAAGTGAATGTTTTTTCTGCATCTAGAAGTGCATCTCTTTTCCCCCCTTTTTCTTTCTTTTTAAAAGAAGTCTGCCTAACTCTTGGCTATTGACCAGGGGTCGGCAAATGTGGCCTGCCATCTGCTTTTGTACAGCCCACCAGCCGTGAATGGTTTTACATTTGTAAATGGTGGCATTTTCAGGTATTATGTATTTATATAACCTTGATTTTGCCTCTTGGACACAAAGCCTAAGATGTTTACTATTTAGTATTTTATGGAAACACTGGGCAGTCCCTGCTCCTTGAGTATTATTCCTTAACTACGTGAGGCTGGTAAGAAATCTGTTCACTTGAATGGGAACAGATAGGCCAGTGGTTCTCAAACTTTAGTACGGGTTAGAATCCCCTGTAGAGGGCATCTGGGTGGCTCAGTAAGTTGAGCGTCCAACTCTTGATTTCTGCTCAGGTTATGTTCTTATTGTTCCTGAGTTCAAGCCCAGCATTGGGCTGTCTGCTGTCAGCACAGAGCCTGCTTCAGATCTTCTGTCCCCCTCTCTCTCTGTTCCTCTGCCACTCGTGCTCGCTCGCTCTCTCATGTTCTCTCTCAAAAGTAAGCATAAAAAAAAATAGAATCCCACGTGGGTTTTGTTAAGTATGGATTGCTGTACCCCAACCCTGATGTCTGGAGTGGGACCAGAGAAGTGGAATTTTCCTTTCCTTTTCTTTCTTTCTTTCTTTCTTTCTTTCTTTCTTTCTTTCTTTCTTTCTTTCTTTCTTTCTTTCTTTCTTTCTTTTTTCTTTCTCTCTCTCTCTCTCTCTCTCTTTCTCCCCCTCCCTCCCCCTCCCTCCCTTCCTCCCTCCCTTCCTTTCTTCCTTCCTTCCTTCCTTCCTTCCTTCCTTCCTTCCTTCCTTCCTTAATTCATTCTTAAAATTGAGGTTCTGTTTGACATTTGACATTATATTCGTGTCAGTGGACAATATAATGATTTGACATTTGTGAATACTGTGAATTGTTCACAATAAGTTTAGTTAGCCCTCATCTGCATATACAGTTATAAATTTTTTTCTCTTGCTGAGAACTTTTAAGATCTGCTCTCTTAGCACCTTTCAGATGTGCAACACAGTATTACTAACTGTAGTCACCATACTGTACTTGACATTCCCAGGACTTATTTATAACTGTGACTTTGTACCTTTTGACTCCCTTCCTCCATCTGCCGACTTTGCACCACCCACCTCTGGCAGCCACCACTTTGTTCTCTGTATTTATGAGCACGTTTTTGCTTTTGTTTTTGTTAAGATTCCACATGTAAGTGAGCTCATACAGTATTTTTATAGAGGTTTTTTTTATTTGTTTGGAAAAAAATAGTATTTGTCACTTTCAAATGTTTGACTATAGCAGCCATATAGCCACCAAATCTATCCCTCTCAGGGAATCAGTCCCCCCTTATTCCACCTATCAATCTGTCAGGCTGTTAACCTGCCATGTCCTGTGCCCTGCCTTTCTACTATATGGTTGTGGACACATGACCCTATCCCCTAGGCCAAATGATTGGTTTAAGGATGGGCACATGGCCCATAGGTTCGTTCCTGGGATAGATACATGGATGTTAGGGGAGGAGAATCTCTTTTTCCTATTGTGGTTGCTCAGCTGGAAGAATGTGAATGTGGGTGTGTGGGCAGCCACTTTTCACGCTGCACGATGAGGGCTTCTTTGAGGTGGGAAGCCGGCTCATGACCAGAAGTTGAGAGATGGGGAGAGAAGCGCTCCAGTGACACCATGTGAGTGGTGGGTCCAGCTGTCATTTTGAATCCCTGTATTTACGGATAATACCCCTTCTCCCTCAACCTGGTTGGAGATGGACTTTTGTCAATAACAACTGAAAAAGATCTAATGAATCCAGTTACCCAGTGGTCAAAGTATTCACCTTAATGTTCTAGGAGATATTTATTAAACATCCTTAATGGGCCTGACGCCCACTGCTCTCTCTCTCCCTCTCTGCTCGCCATAATGAACTAGAAAAAGGTTCATCGAATTGTGACGTTTTAATTTTAGATTCCTTAATAGTATGCTCTTTTTCAGGAAAATAAATGATATTTATTAGAATAAGGCTAGAGAATAGATAACATTTTCTAGATTCCCTTGAGAAGTCTCTCTCTAGAAATTATGCTTGCTTGCTGTTTTAATGTTTAGTTAGCACACAGAGACTCTGTCCATTGAACTTGCCTCAAATGGTATTCTAGAGTTAGGATTAGATTCACCAGGGACTGTTTATTTCTCTCCCGGAGGATGAGCAAAAGGAGTTAGAACTCTTGTTCTGTTGTGTCCACAGAACTTGGTTTTCTAACCCTTGGTACCAAGTTAGTTTCTGGCTTAGTGTGGGGGTGGGGTGAAGGTATCACACTGTGGCTGGAGGTTGGCAACTGTGATGTAATATTTAAATATTGTTTAGTGTCGCCTTCAAAATGAGTGGACTGAGATCTTTGATTGGTGTCCTGAAATTTCCAACTTATTGTTTAACAAATTTCAAGGTAAGCCCAGTGCTGAAAAGGAACTCATCCCAGATTTTGGGAAGGGTTTAAAACGCATGCTAAGATAGTCACATTTAAACCACTGTTGTCTAAGAAGGGCAGGACCCT
The DNA here is from genome assembly GCF_016509475.1 of Prionailurus bengalensis. Taxonomy (NCBI): domain Eukaryota; kingdom Metazoa; phylum Chordata; class Mammalia; order Carnivora; family Felidae; genus Prionailurus; species Prionailurus bengalensis. Next base: position 12,429,133 of record NC_057346.1, read on the forward strand.
AGCTCACATGAATTAGAACTGCAATGACAGAACTTGTTATTAGAACATGTTATGAGGATAAATATTATTTTTAATTTTTTATTATTGAAATAAATTGGCATACAATGTTATATCAGTTTCACGTGTATATCATAGTGATTCAATAGTTCTATACAGTACTCATGCTCACCATAATAGGTGTAGTTACTGTCTGTCACTATGCGATGTTATTAAAATATCACTATATTCCCTATGCTGTACCACTCATCTACCTGACTTATTTATAATATAATTGGAAATTTGTACTTCTTAATCCTCTTTATCTATTTGGCTCATGCCTTCACCCACCTCCCCTCTGGCAACCACCAGTTTGTTCTCTGTAATTAAGAGCTTGTTTTCTTTTTTGTTGTTGTTGTTGATTTTTATTTTTTATTTTTTTTTTGCTTTTTAGATCCCATGTATAAATGAAATCATGCTATTTGTCTTTCTCTGTGACTTACTTAGAATAATATTGTCTAGATCCATCTGTGTTGGCAAGATCTCATTGTTTTATATGAGTTAGTAATACTCTTGTGTGTGTGCGTGTGTGTGTACCGTATCTTTATCCATTAATTTGTCGATGGATGCTTAGGTTGCTTCTATATCTTGGCTATTGTAAATAATGCTGCAGTAAACATAGAGGTGCATATATCTTTTTGAACTAATGTGTTCATTTTCTTTGGGTAATACCCAGTAGTGGAATGACTGGGTCATATGGTATTTCTATTTTTAATTAAAAATTAAAAAAAAATTTTTTTTCAACGTTTTTATTTATTTTTGGGACAGAGAGAGACAGAGCATGAATGGGGGAGGGGCAGAGAGAGAGGGAGACACAGAATCAGAAACAGGCTCCAGGCTCTGAGCCATCAGCCCAGAGCCCGACGCGGGGCTCGAACTCACGGACCGCGAGATCGTGACCTGGCTGAAGTCGGACGCTTAACCGACTGCGCCACCCAGGCGCCCCTAATAAAAAATTTTTAAATGTTTGTTTATTTTTGAGAGAGAGAGAGAGAGAGAGAGAGAGAGAGAGAGAGAGAGAGAGAGGAAGGGAATGTGTGAGGGGCAGAGAGAGATGGAGACATAGAATCCGAAACAGGCTTCAGGTTCTGAGCTGTCACCATAGACCCTTATGCGGGGCTCAAACTCACAAACCGTGAGGTCATGACCTGAGCTGAAGTTGGACGCTAAACCAACTGAGCCACTCAGGCACCCCTATTTTTAATTTTTTGAAGAACTTCTGTGCTATTTTCTACACTGGTTGCATTAATTTACATTCCCACCGACATTAAGATTCCCTTTTTTCCACATTAAAAAAACTGTTTTATTTATTTTTGAGAGAGCTACATTGAGAGAATGACCATGTGTGCGGGGGGACAGGGGCAGGGAGAGTGGGACAGAGGATGTGAAGCTGGCTCTGCACTGACAGCAGAGAACCCAGTGCGGGGCTTGAACTCATGAACCATGAGATCGTGACCTGAGCCGGAGTCGGATGCTTAACCAACTGAGCCACCGCCCAGAGCCCCCTTTTTGCACATTTTTGACAATACTTATAATTTCTTGTCTTTCTGATACTAGGCATTTTGACAGGTGTAAGGTGATATCCCATTGTGGCTTTGATTTGCGTTTTCCTAATGAGTAGTGTCATTGAGCATCTTTTCATATGTCCATTGGCTATCTGTATGTCTTCTTTGGACAATGTTCAGATCCTCTGCCCATTTTTTAAATCGAATTGTTTAGGTTTTTTTTTGGTATTGAGTTGTATAAGCTCTTTATATATTTTGGGTGTTGGCCCCTTACTGGTTATATCATTTGCAAACATCTTCTCCCATTCAGTAGTGTTGCCTTTTTGATGGTTCCTTTGCAGTGCAAAGGCTTTTTATTTTGGTGTAGTCCCAAGAGTTCACATTTTGCTTTTGTTTTCCTTTCCTGGGGGGACACATCCAGAAAAATGTTGCTATGGCTGATGTCAAAGAGATTATTGCCTGTGTTTTTATCCAGGAGTTTTATGGTTTCAGGTCTCACCATTAGGTCTTCAGTTCATTTTGAGTTTACTTTTGTGGATGGTGTAACAAGATTGTCCAGTTTATTTTGCATGTAGCTGAGAGGGTGAATATTTTTTTTTTTGTGAAAGGAGAAATGAAATTAAAAAAAAAAAACTCACAAGTCAAAAGGGTGGATAAACCCATATAAGCTCAAGAGCATAGAAAGATGTAATCATTTAAAGAAATTAGAAAACTTAAGGTTGAATTTTTTTAAAAAAGATACTATTTTTAAGTAATCTCCACACCCATTGTGGATCTCAAACCCACAGCCCCGAGACCAAGAGTTGCATGCTTCACTGACTGAGCCAGCCAGGCATATCCCCTAAGGTTGAATTTTAAAATGATGGTTTAGAGGCACCTGGGTGGCTCAGGTGGTTGAGCGTCTGACTTCAGCCCATGTCTAATGTCCCGGCTCGTGGGTTCGAGCCCTGTGTCGGGTTCTGTACTGACAGCTCAGAGCCTGGAGCCTGCTTCAGATTCTTTGTCTCCCTCTTTCTCTGCCCCTCCCCTGCTCGTGCTCTGTCTCAAAAATAAATAAACATTAAAAAATTTAAAAAAATGTGAGCATAAAATGATGGTTAAACTTTTGTTATTTTGACTTCACAATGGTGTGAAAGCAATATACATTTGGTAGAAACCATACTTTGAATTTGTAATTTTGATCTTTTCCCCAGCTATATGTATGTGGTACCATCCTCTCCTGTGATGCTGGGTGGTGTCAGTGAGCCACAGCTCCCTGTCACCACGCAGTCACGAGGGTAAACAGTCGACACAAACATTCCACATCCGTACAACCATTCTGTTTTTCACTTACATTACTTGAGATATTCAGCACTTTATTACAAAGTAGGCTTTGTGTTACATGGTTTTGTCCAAGTGTAGGCAAATTAAGTGTTAGGTTCAAGGTGGGCTAGGCTAAGTTATGATGTTCTGTAGGTTAGGTGTGTTAAATGAATTTTTGACTTAAGATACTTTCAAGTTATGAGGGGGTTATTAGTATATAACCCCATAAGTCAAGGAAGACCTGTACTTTTAAAAGCTTTGGGAAATAGTAAATCCACTGGTATAGAATCTTCCATGAGGTAAACAAATTTTCCTTTCAAATGGTCATGGATGGTTTTAAATCCAATCTGTTTGCAAACTTCTGAAATTTATTTCTCTTCTAAAGGAGAACCGGTAGGGGTGGAGAACTTACCTCAATTTTTGTATCATTTTTTAATTTTTCTGATAAATCCAACACCCCTCAAAAGCAATATTCAGCATCATTGTTTTTGTTATAGCCCTTCCTATATGCCCACAACTATCAGATGAATTAGCCATATTTTTCTCCAACCTTGGCATATGGAAGAATGTAGCACAGGTACTGAGTGAAGAATATTCATACATAGGTTTCAGCTGAAAAATACATGAAAAAATCTCTCAACTTGTGCTCCTTATCAAGTGGTGGTTGCATGACTGCCTTTTCCTTACTCATTTATCAAGTGCCTCCACCGTAGCTATGCAAGGTTCAGGGGATACAGAGATGAAAGAAATATTTTCTGTTCTTAAGTAGCCCACAGCCTAGTGTAAATTCAGATAAGAAAGACAATAGTATAAAGGCTCTTCCCCATTGACTGAGGTTGGGAGTGCACGCTGTAGCTCTGAAACAAGGCATTTAACTGACCTGTGACACTCAAGACACTGGCCTTGTCAAAATCGTGTTTTAACAAACTGAGTTAAGGAACTAGAGCTGTCTGTGAAATCCAGGTGTTACCTAAGTACTCATAAAAGTATTCAGAAAATAACTCCCAAGAAGTCTCTTTACAAGCAAAGGAATCCACACGTCTTGATGGCTTGAGTTTTGGAGTGTTCTTTAGTTTTAGCTATATTTTGAATATTTATACATTTTCTTTCTCCCTTCTTATATAACAAAATATATTGCTTTAGTTACGAATCTTTGTTATTAAAGCAGGTGCAAGGTACCTTAGCTAATTTTTCTACAACTACTAAGGTCTGGCACAACTACCTTCCCCTCATAATGCATACCACATATTGTCACATTGTCCAGTCTGTCATTCCCATGCTTTCCACCATTGTATCTTGAATATGAATACACTAAGACTTTGGTTGTCCCACACGACTCTTCATGTATGTCACTTATTAAGATTTTTTTTTTACTTCGAAAAAAGCAAACACTGGGATATTTCATAAGTAATACACACTTTAGGGGCACCTGCCTGGCTCAGTCGGTAGAGCATGTGACTCTTGATCTTGGGATTGTGAGTTCAAGCCCCATGTTTGGTGTAGAGATTACTTAAAAATAAAACCTTTTAAAAATAATATTCACTTTAGAAATTATATTTTTAATTTAACAACAGCTTTTTCAGATATAACTCTCATACTATAAAATTCCCCTTTTAAGGTATACAGTTAAATGTTTTTAGTAAATTCATAGTTGTGCAACCATCACCAATGTTATTATTTTTTAATTTTTAAAAAATAGGCTCCATGCCCATGTGGGGCTTGAACTCACGACCCTGAGATTAAATGTTGTATGCTCTACTGACTGAGTCAGCCAAGCGCCCCACCAACACCTTATTTTTATATATATTTTAAAATTATTCACTTTATACTTAATGTCATAGGAATCTTGACACAGAAGAAAAAAGTAGTGCCACTCTAGTACAACTATGTTGATTTCCTGAGTCTGATATAGGTGGGCTTACCAAATAACCTGGGAGATTTTAAGTTGGTAAGTTTTTTGTATTTGATGTCTTTTTTTTTTTTTTATTGACTTTGGCCTTTTACATATAGTCAGGATGTTTATAAATTTTGTATCCTGCATTGGCCACCTTATCATAAGCGTTTTCCATTTGTCTAAATGATGTTCATACTCATGATTTATAATGGCTGCGTAACGGTATAGCACATGGATGTATCATAACTTACGTAACTATTTCCTTATTTTAAAGTATTTAGGTTCTTTTTTTTTTTTTTTTAAATTTTTTTTTAATTTTTGGGACAGAGAGAGACAGAGCATGAACGGGGGAGGGGCAGAGAGAGAGGGAGACACAGAATCAGAAACAGGCTCCAGGCTCCGAGCCATCAGCCCAGAGCCTGACGCGGGGCTCGAACTCACGGACCGCGAGATCGTGACCTGGCTGAAGCCGGACGCTTAACCGACTGCGCCACCCAGGCGCCCCGTATTTAGGTTATTTCTAATCATCTAATTTTATGAGTAAGACGGAATAAAATCTTTATGCATATTAAAAAGTTGTTTTTTCTTTCAGTAAGAGGTATGGTTTTCTTATGAGTTCTGAGCATGTAAAATCCACAAGGGTTTTCTCAGCATTATTTCTTGGGCTCCATACCAACTCATTCGATCATACCCATTCATTCAGTGGGATTAGTTGTAATCCCACTTTGTTAGGTTACAATGATTAGGTTCCTCTCACTGTTCCCAGTGTTCAGCTACCAACTTGTCTTTCTTTCATTTATAAAACTTTACTGAAGTTACTTTATATTCTCTTATCTTTTTATTTTTTCATTTGTCACTATCCTAATCTGGTGTTTTCCATAGTTATGAAAGCAACAGTAAGGTTTAAAATTTCAGTAAGTAGATTTGTTAAGACACTTAAAAATTGTTCAAGAGGTAGAAACTGGCGTATCTTGAGCAGAATGCCTCGGTTCAAACCCCAGCTCTGCCACTTGCTGTTGGGTTAGTCTTTTGCCTTTTACATATAGTCAAGATGTATATAAATTTTGTATCCTGTATTGGCCACCTTATCATAAGCGTTTTCCATTTGTCTCAACGATGTTCACACTCATGATTTATAATGGCTGCGTAACGCCTCTTTCTTTTAACATCTGCAGAGGAGGCATAATGTTAGCACAGAGGGAGTATTACATAGTGGGTAGGATGAGTGGCTCTGGCATTGGGTTCAGATCTTTGCTTTGTCACTTATTTGCTGTCTGAACTTGGTTAGATTTATTTGACTTTTCTAAATTGCTGTTTGCTCTTCTTTGGTCCAAGGATTATGCTATCACCTGCCTCTTTTGATTGTTGTATGGAATATGATATGAATGTAAAACATTTAGCACAGTGCTTGGCAGACCATGAGTGGTAAACACATGATAGCTATTAGGGAAAACACATGCCTGGGTCAAAATCAATAAACAAAAAATCAGATATGCAAAACAAGATAGCTTTCTAATTTTTCTAAGACTGACTTAACATTCTTCCTGCTGACTTAATATTGTTCCTACTGTTGAGGGAACAAAAGTCAAATTTCCCATCACCGGTCAGTGTCTCTTCCAGTTTAAAATGGTATCATTCAGATTATTTCCCCATTTCTTACTTTGTGAAATGGACAGTGTTGGAGGAGTCTTCTTCTTGCCCTATCCCTCTTGATCACCCTCCTTTTCTTCTTCTCTTTCTCTGGTTTCTATCCCGGCATAGAGAGATGGTTATATGACCTCCTGGTAGCAGGAGAATTTCTATCAAGGAAAAGCTTTCTCTGCTGGTCCTGACTGTTCTAATTCATGTGATTCACTCCACCTCATCTCTGAGCATCTGTTGCTCTCCTTGCCTGTTTTCCAGTCAAGGGAAATGCAAGATGGTGGCTCCTGGGGAAGTTCTCGATCATGTCCCACTGATGACTCTGCTCCCATTTGAATCTTACTAATGCTGATGACCTTATGTGACCCAGTATCATTGTTCACCTCTCCCCTCCCCTGTCCCTTGGTGGTGTTTCTTTATGTCATTGTTTTCACTCTATTGTATATTGGCGAAATACCTGCTAGCCATGCTTTTATCAAAGTTCCAAATGGAACGTGAAATCCAACTCCCCCCATTGGTATGACCTCAAACTATCTGAAGCTATTTTGATTGTACTTTCCTCCAGGTTTGACTATGGTAGTTGTAGGGGCAGAATCGAGGACTTCCTTGATGGCTTCTTTCCCTCCCGTCTCCCAGCTGCTTTTCCTAGTGGCTAAAGGGCTCTATTCTTTTCCTGTCTATGTGTTGGAAATCCTCTATCGTCATGGATTTTGTAAAACTCTGATTAAGTGGACCAGACTTAACTCTCTTGATATATGAAGGCATTAAATATCCTTTTGAGGGTATTGTCCTCTAAGAAACCAAAAAAACAAAACAAAACAAAACAAAACAAAAACAACCAAACAAACCTAGCTTTCAAGTTTCCTGTTTCTGTGGGCTAGAATTCTGGTTTGAAGATCAAAACTGAGCAATACTTCTTTTTTCTCCCCAAAATGATGAACACTGTTGATTAGGTAACACAACATATGGGAAATGAAATTTGCATCCATTTACTGTTTCAAATATCATCCTTATTATTTCTCTTTGTTAGAAAGGGATCATCACAAAGTAGAAAAATAATTATCTGTAATCCCATCTCCAAGAAATAATCACTGTTAATAACGTTTTCCAGCTGGATGCTAACTGGATGATATAGAGCAAGTTACTCTACTTGTGATCCTCTCTTTCCTCTTCTGTTAAATGGGGTTAACTCCTCCTCCTACACAGGGTTCTTTTGATTCCAGATGGCATTTTTATCTAGAGAAAATGGTTATATGTAATTGGTTCTTTTTCTGTCTATTCCCGTTGCAATGCTCTTACTCTAATTCCTGTATCTTCATAGTACAATTTAATATTTGACAAATATTCTGCATCTTTTATTATTAACTTATTACTCATGTTTCAAAGTAATTTCGGCCATTAGAACTTGTTTATTCTTTCAAATGAACTTTGGAATTGTGTTAACTTCTTAAACATTCTGTTGGTATTTTCATTAACATGTTTATGATATTAAACCTTCTCATAAAGAGGTTTTCTTCTCTGGTCCTTAGTAAAGCTTGATAGCTCTCATATAAGCTGTTTCACATTTCTTATTAAGATGTTTCCTGGGGCGCCTGGGTGGCGCAGTCGGTTAAGCGTCCGACATCAGCCAGGTCACGATCTCGCTGTGCTTGAGTTCGAGCCCTGCGTCAGGCTCTGGGCTGATGGCTTGGAGCCTGGAGCCTGTTTCCGATTCTGTGTCTCCCTCTCTCTCTGCCCCTCCCCCGTTCATGCTCTGTCTCTCTCTGTCCCAAAAATAAATAAAAAATGTTGAAAAAAAAAAAAAGATGTTTCCTAGGCATTTTATGTCTCTGGTTGTTGTTTAAAATGGGGTGCTCTTTTTCCTTTTAAATTTCTCAGTGGATTACTTGTATATAGGAAAAAATGGTAGGTTTGGTATATTTCTAAAGTAGTTACCTCTGCTAGTAGTTTTCATTTAATTGACTTGGGTTTTCTATTTAGAGAAGCATCCTCTGAAACTTGTCTCCATTCTTCTAAAAGTTACCAGTTGGACAAATTCTTCTGTTCTTTATTGAACTGGCTAGAATTTCCAGAAAAGTGCTCGACATCGAGCACACTGCTCTTGTTGAATTTAATGTGAATGGGCTCTAGTCGTTCATTAACAACTATATATTGGCGATATATATGTAATTATTCTCTAATAGATTGAGGAGGTTTTCTTCTATTATCAGGAAGCTTTTGAATTTACTTTAATATTGCATTTATTTTAATTATTTTTAATCTTTGCATTTACTTTTCAATATTCTGAGGTATTGAAGTGGTTAATTAATTGACTGGTATATTTAACATGCTACTGGATTAGTATGTTATTTACATCAATAGGGAGATTAATCTGTGTTTTCTGTTTTTGTGCTCTATTTGTTGGGCTTGAAATGCGAATATTGCTGGCTTGGGAAAATGATTGGGAAACATGCCATCTTTTTCTGTGCTCTGGAACAGTTTAAATTACATGTGAAATATCTTTCCTTGAAGCTCTGCTAGAATTCGCTAGTTAAATTGTTTAGATATGGTACAGCATTTGGAGTTATTCCCTAGGCAAATTTTTTATTTCTTCCATGGTTATTGGTACCCAGATGGACTACTTTCTCAAGTCATTTCTGGAAGTTTATGTGTTCTTAGAAAATTGTGTTTCATCTGTATTTTCAGAATTTGTAGCTTAGAGTGGTGCATGAAAATTTCTTATACCACTATAAAGTACTTCTATATCTGTGAATACAGTCTATTTCTCACTTTAATGATTTGAATGTGTTTTCTATGCAAAACTGCTATATGCTTTTCCATTTCATTGGTATTTTAGAAGAAATTAGCTCTAGGATTTATTTTTATCTATTTTTTTATTTTCAAATAATGTCTGCTTTTATATTATTAATTTATTTCTCCTCAACCTATATGCTTCTTTTCTTTTTGAAATTTTTTCAAATTATTTTTATTTTTATGTTTAAAAATAAATATATTTGCTGAGACTTCTGAATATAGTTGCCCTCATAATATCACTTTTGACTTGCAGATTGTGTTGTTTTTATAGGTTTAATGTAATTGCATTGCTTTCAGATTTTGTAAAAATGGAGTATAATTTACAAACAATAAAATGCACATACCTTAATTGTACAATTCGATGGGTTTTTGACAAATCTTTGTAACGAACAAACCAAGCCAAACACGGAACTTCTGCATCCTTTGAGAGTTCCTTATGCTCTCTTCCACTAAGTCTCTGCTCCCATCCCACCCCCAGCAACCACAATTATGTTTGTTTTGTAATGTTTATTTTTGAGAGAGACAGAGCATGAGTGGGGGAGGGGCAGAGAGAGGGAGACAGAATCTGAAGCAGCTCCAGGCTCTGAGCTGCCGACACACAGCCCTTCAATAATGTTTTCTATCAGCAGTCATTTTGTTGATTCTTGAACTTCATGTAAATGAAATCACACAGTACGTGTTCTTTTTTGTCTAACTTCTTGCCATCAGCATAATGATTTTTATATATTTTTAAAATGTTTATTTTTAAATATTAAAAAAAATTATTATTTATTTTGAGAGAGAGAGAGGGAGAGAGACAGAGCGTGAGCAGGGGAGGCGCAGAGAGAGAAGGAAACAGAATCCGAAGCTGACTGCACAGAGAGCATTGTGCCATTCAGTTTTGGTTTTGTTGATTGTTTCCTTTACTGTGCAGAAGTGTTTTATTATGGTGTAGTCCCAGTAGTTTATTTTTGCTTTTGTTTCCCTTGCCTCGGGGACCTAGTATCTAGGAAAATGTTGCTAGGGCCAGTATCAGAGAAATTATTGCCTATACTCTTTTCTAGGGTTTTTATAATTTGGTCTTTAATCCATTCTGAGTTTATTTTTTGTGTGTGATGAAAAAAAGCAGAGCGATTTCAGTCTTGCATGTTGCTGTCCAGTTTCCCAACACCATTTGTTGAAGGCACTGTCTTTTCTCCTTTGTCGAAGATTAATTGACCATATAATTGTGGGCTTATTTGTGGGTTTTCTGTTCTGTTCCATCGACCTATGTGTCTGTTTTTGTGTGTGTGTGTGTCAGTACCATACTGTTTTGAGTATACAGCTTTGTAGTATATCTTGATATCTGGGATTGTGATATCTCCACTTTTATTTTTCTTTCTCAGGATTGCTTTGGCTCTTTGGGGTCTTTTGTAGTTCCATACAAATTTTAGGATTGTTTGTTCTAGTTCTGTGAAAAATGCTTTTGTTATTTTGGTAAGTATTGCCTTAAACGTGTGGATTGCTTTGGGGACATTTTAACAATATTTGTTTTTCCAATCCATGAGCATGGAACGTCTTTCCGTTTCTTTGTGTCATCTTAAATTCCTTTCATCAGTGTTTTATAGTTTTCAGAGTAGAGATTTTTACCTCTTTGGTAAATTTTATTTCTAGGTATTTTATTATGTTTGGTGCAATTGTAAATCGCTTCCTTAATTTCCCTTTCTGCTGCTTCATTATTGGTGTACAGAAATGCAGCATATGTCTGTAGATTGATCTTCAAACCTGTGATTTTACTGAATGCACTGATCAGTTCTAATAGTTGATCAATTTTATTGATCTTTCAAAGAACAAACTCCTGGTTTCATTGATCTATTGTTTTTAAAATTTCTATATCATTTATTTCTGCTTTAATCTTTATTGTCTCCTTCCTTCTGCTGGTTTTGGGTTTCGTTCTTCTTTTTCTGGCTCCTTTAGGTGTATAGTTAGGTTTATTTGAGATTTTTCTTGCTTCTTGTGTTAGGCCATTATCGCTACAAAATTCCCGCTTTAAAACATGTTTGCTGCATCCCAAACCTTGTACCATTGTGTTTTCATTTTTATTTGTTTCTATGTAATGTTGTATTCCTTTTTTGATTTCCTGGTTGGCCCATTCATTGTTTAGTAGCCTCTTAATTAATCTCCATGTATTTGTGGTCTTTCCAGATTTTTTTCTTGTGGTTAATTTCTAGTTTCATAGCGTTGTGGTCAGAAAGATGCATGGTATAACTTTGGTTTTTTGAATTTGTTGAAACTTGTTTTGTGGCCTAATATGTGACCTATTTTGGAGAATGTTTCCTGTGCACTTGAAAAGAATGTGTATTCTGCTGTTTTAGGATGGAATGTTCTGAATATATCTGTCAAATCCATCTGTTCCAGTGTGTCATTCAAAGCCACTGTTTCATTGTTGATTTTCTGTTTGGATTCTCTGTCTATTGATGTAAGTGGGTGTTAAAGTCCCTTACTATTATTGTATTACTTTGGGTTATTTCCTTTATGTTTGTCATGAACTGTTTTATATATTTGGGTGCTGTCATGTTGGATGCATAAATATTTATGATTGTTACATCTTCTTGTTGGCTTATTCCCTTTATTATTATATAGTGTCCTTCTTTGTCTCTTGTTACAGTCTTTGTTTCAAAGTCTATTTTGTCTGCTATAAGTATGGCTACCCCAGTTTTTTTTTTTGACCTCTGTGTGTATAATAAATGTTTCTCCATCCCCTCACTCACAATCTGCAAGTGTCTTTAGGTCTCACATGAGTTTCTTGTAGGCAGCATATGGGTAGGTCTTCTTTTTTGTTTTGTTTTCTTTTTTAAGTTTTTTTATTTTGAGAAGGGGAGAGAGAATCCCAAACACACTCCATGCTGTCAGTATGGAGCCCGATGCAGGGCTTGAACTCACTGTGAGATCATGACCTGAGCCAAAATCAAGAGTTGGATGCTTAACTGACTGAGCCACCCAGGCGCCCCATAGATAGGTCTTTTGTTTTCATCCACTCTGTCACTTTATTTCTTTTGGTTGGAGCATTTGGTTAATTTACATTCAGAGTAATTATTGACAAATATGTGTTTATTGCCATTTTGTTACTTGTTTTGTGATTACTTTTTTAGTTTTTCTGTGATCTTGCTTTCTTTCAATGTTTGCTGATTTTCTTTAGTGATAAACTTGGATTCCTTTCTCTTTATTCCTTGCATATCTATTACTGGTTTTTGATTTGTGGTCAGTATTAGGTTTGTATGTAATATCTAATGCATATAGCTGTCTAAGTGAAGTTGATGGTCACTTAAATTTGAACCCATTCTTTACTCCTTCCTACCCACCGTGCCATGTTTTAGGTATATGGTGCCATATTTTACATCATTTTATTTTGTGAATCTCTTGACTGAGTTTTACAGATACACTTATTTTTAATGCTTTATGGTTTTTACTTTTCATATTCTCATTTATGGCTTTTCCTTTCCATTCAAAGTGTCCCCTTTAATATTTCTTATAGGGCTGGTCTAGTGGTCATGAACTTGCTTAGTTTTACTTATCTGAGAAACTTTATTTCTCCTCCTTTTCTGAATGATAGCTTTACTGGATAGAGTATTCTTGGTTGCAGATTTTGGCCTTTCATCACTTTGAATACATATATATCATATCATATCATATCATATCATATCATATCATATATCATATCATATCATATGTATTTTTAAATAAAGTTTATTTAAGAGAGAGAGAGAGAGAGAAAGAAAGAAAGAATCCCAAGCAGGCTCTGCCCTGTCAGCTAAGAGGTCCGTGTGGGGCTCAAACACATGAACTGTGAGATTGTGACCTGAGCTGAAATCAAGAGTCGGCTGCTTAACCGACTGAGCCACTTTGAGTATATTATGCCACTCCCTTTTTTGCCTGCAAAGTTTCTGTTGAAAAATTCACTGATGGTTCTATGGAGATTGCTTTATACATAATTTTTTTTTCTTTCTTGCTGCTTGAAAAAATTTTCTTTATTACTACTTTTTTTCATTGAGTTATTATGTGTCTTGCTGTGGACCTCCTTGGGTTGAGTTTTGGGGGATTCCCTGTGTCTTCTGGATATGGATATCTGTTTCTCTCTCCATATCTAGGAAGTTTTCAGCTATTGTTTCTTCAAATAAAATTTCTGCCCCCATTTCTCTCTTTCTTGTGGGATTCCTGTAATGCAAATGTTATTATGCTTGATGGCGTCAGTGAGTTCCCTAAGCCTATTCTCATTTTGAATACTTTTTCTTGCTTGTTGAGCTTGATTACTTTCCATTACTCTGTCTTCAAGGTCATTAATTTATTCCTCTGTTTCTTCTAGCCTGCTGTGTATTTCATGAACTGTATTTTTAATTTCAATTATTATGTTTTTCATCTGGTTAGTTCTTTTTCATCTTTGTGTTAAGGATGTCACTGGTGTCCTCCACTCTTTTCTCAAGTCCGGTGAGTATCCTGAGGATCGTTGCATTTAATTCTCTACCGGGCATGTTACTTACATCTGTTTCACTTAGATCTCGGGCTGTGGCCTTGTCCTCTTTGTTCATTTAGGATTTCTCTGTCTCCTCATTTAAAAATTTCTTTGCTCCTCTGTGTCTGTTTCTGTGTTAAGAAAGCCATCTGTGTCTTCTGCTCTTGAAGTAGTGGCTTTATGAAGAGGAGGTCCTGGGGTGCCCTGGCGTGCAGTGTCCCCTGTTCACCAGAACCTGGCACTTCAGGAGATTATTCTACGCGTGTTGCTTATACCCTGCTGTTGTGTGTGAGCCGCTGTTCCTTTTGGTGCGCTCGTCCACACTGACTCTCCCTTCGTTGTGGGCTGTGCTTGCTCTCTGTGGTGTTAGTGGGATGCCAGGAGGCCAGCTCTGAGGGAGCGTGCCTGCCGGGGGACTTGGGAGCGCGGAGGTAGTATTAGCAAAATTTGCACCGGGCCACCAGTCCTATGCCGAAATCTCTGCAGTGCTGCAGCAGCTGGGGACTGTGCCCCCGGGCAGCTGGGGTGAGAGGCTGAGCATGGCACCCGGCGGGGGCACACGTGTTGGTACGGTGCGGCGGTTGGGCCTGGTGTGGTGGCTGAGCGCGGTGTGCGATGGCGCCAGTGCACCTGTTCCCCGGGCACAGCATACCGTGTTGACGGGGGGCGCGCGGCTGCCCGCAGCACGCAACGCTGCCTGAGGGGATGTGGCTGAGCCGGGTGCAGCACATGGGCGTGGTTCGAGGTGGCCACCGCGCACCCGACACTTGGGCGGGGCACATGGGAGGTTTTAACAAAATTTGCCCTGAGCCCGCGGCGGAGGCTGGCAGGCTTGGAGTAGGTGAGCCCTCAGGAGAACTTGTGGGCGTGGCGCAGTGCTCGCTGCTTGGGCGTCAAGCCTCTGTGCGGCCTTGACTCGCACAGGTGTCTCTGTGTTTATGATGCGGGATGTGGGAGGAAGATGCCAGCCCCCTCGTTTTGGAGAGGGCCCCCAACACACTCCAGAATCCATACGAGCAGAGCTGTCTCCCATTTGCCCTGGTGTGCTCAGCGCTAGGTCAGCTCTTTTAAAGTTGCAGGCTCCAAATCCCACTGGTTTTCCAAACTCACGGAATTCATCCCCTCTGTTTTCTAGAGCCAAACATTTTGAGGATTCGTCTTTGCTGTGTGAGCTCTCGGGTGTGAAGGCTGTTTCTCTGCCCTCTTCTTGTGCACAGCACCCTCACTCCTATGGACAGCCTCCCTCCGTCTTTCTGACCTTCCTAACCTTTCAGATGCAGTATTTAGTTGTAGAGTTTGTTCTGCCAGTCTTTGGGTTGCTCACCAGTTTATTGACTTGGAGGTGGATGATACCTAGTTTCATAATGTGGGGCAGGGTGAGCCCAGGGCCCTTCTACTCTGCCGTCTTCCCAAGCCCCACCCCCCCTTCCCTTAGTAATTTTAAATAATTCATAACCTGTCACCTTTGCCCCTTATTTATTACCTTCCAGTCTTACTAGCGTTCTTTGGTGTTTTAAATAATGAAAACTCTCATCTGAGGTTATTGGAGATCTAAACTGCATGATATCTTCCTATTCTTGCTTATGTAAGATAGTTTTCTTGTGTACTTTTGGACTGTGATTTTTATGAGAATCCTATGTGGATTGTTTTGAGTGCATGAATTCAGGAAAAGTTTGCATTTGTTTCTGTTAAGTTACCCTAAGGAGTCCTCCCCAGCTTGCTTATTTACTTTCTTGGTTATTGGATTGGGGTTTCCTGAATTGAACAGGTAGTCTAGATAAGAATTTCTTTATCAAGCCAGGACTGTGCTTACTGACTCTCAGGTGGAGATTGTGCCTTCCTTCTAAGAGTTTAGGACAAAACTGAGAAGCTTCTTTGTCATCTTTCATTATCAATAGGTATATTTTTTCCAGTGGACCCTTTCTCTGAGAGTAGCCCTTTGGAAATTTAGGCTTATGCAGGGATTTCAGGCCCCATACCTTGTATATGTTTGTATATAAGTTTGTATCCTGTTTGAGTTAAAGCCAAGAAAGCTAGTAAGACTGGAAGGAATAAATAAGGGGCAGGGTGGTAGGATATGAAGCCAGAGAGGTAATGAGAGGCAAGAACATGTAGGACCTTGTGAGTTAGGACAAGATCTTTTGCTCATATTCTGAGTGAGATGGAAAATCATTGGAGGGTTTTGAGCAAGGGTGTGGCATGTACCCAATTTATATTTTAAACTTTTTTTTTTTCATGTTTATTCATTTTTGAGGGACAGATACAGAGCGGGACTTGGGGAGGGGCAGAGAGAGGAGACACAGAATTCGAAACAGCCTCCATGCAGGCTCCAAACTCTCAGTGCAGAGCCCGATGTGGGGCTCAAACTCAGGAGGCGTGAGATCGTGACCTGAGCCGAAGTCGGACGCCCAACTGACTGAGCCACTGAAGCACCCTGACCCAATTTGTATTTTACGTGGATTTTTTCTGGATGCACTTGACAATAGACTATAGGGCCCAAGATTGGAAACAAGGAGACAAAATTAAATGCTGTGGAAATAGTGTGGGTGAGAGATGATGGTGGTCTACACATGGTTACAATGACGGTGGAGAAAAGTCATCAAATTCTGGATATAGTTTGAAGGGGAAGAAAATAGTATTTGATGATGGAATTAATGCAGAGCATATGTGAGAGACTTCAAGGTTTTCAGACCCTGGCAACTGGCAAGAAATGCATTGCTACTTATTGAGATGAGGAAGACAGGATAGAACAGGTTTTTGGAGGAAAATAAAGAGTTTGGTTTTAGACACTTAGATCTTAAGCTTGAGATGTATCAGGTTGAGATGTTGATTGGCAGTTGAATATATCAGTCTGGAAGCATTCAGAGGAAATTGCCTGCATTATACCCGTAAATTTGGGAATTGTCAGGTTATATATGGTATGAAATTCCATGGGACTTTGTAAGATTATGCTTTTAAAAAAGGTGTTTGTTATAAATCATCTAGAATTTCTAAGTATTTTGCAACAGATGTGGTTTGGGATTATATTTGTCTACCATAGTAGGAGAAATAGAGGTATGTTTTTTTTTTTTTAATTGTGGTAAAATACACGTAACGTAAAATTTACCGTTTTAAAAACCATTTTTAAGTGTACATTTCAGTTTTGTTAAGAATATTCACATTGTTGTGCAACCAATTTTCAGATATTTTTCATCTTCCTAAACGGAAACTCTGTGTACTTTAAATGATAACTCTGCCTTCCCCTTTTCCTCTGGCAATCACCATTTCACTTTCCATTTAGAGGAGTTTGACTTCTCTAGATGCCTCCCATAAATGAAATCTTGAGGCATTTGTCTTTTTAGGATGAGCTTATTTTAGTTAGCATAATGTCCTGAAGTTTCATCCATGTTACAGCACGTGTCAGGATTTCCTTCCTTTTTAAGACTGACTAATACCCTACTGCATGTATACAGACATTTTGTTTATTCGCTCATCTGTCTATGGACATTGGAATTGCTTCCATCTCTTGGCTTTTGTGAATAATGCTGTGACTGTGGGTTTGCAACTATTTCTTTGAGACCTTTCTGCCCATTCTTTTGGATTTATACCTGGAAGAGGTATTGTTATGTCATATGGTAATTCTATTTTTATTTTTAGGAACTGCCATACTGTTTTCCATCATGGCTACATTGTTTTACATTTTCACCAATAGTATACAAGGGTTCTAATTCCTGCGCATCCTTGTGAACACTTGTTATTTTATGGGTTTTTTAAAAATAACATCCATCATAATGGGTACGAGATAGTATCTTCGTGGTTTTGATTTACCTTTCTCTAATGATGAATGATATTGAGCATCGTTTTTATGCTTGTTGATATCTGTATATCTTCTTTAAAAAAAATTTTTTTTTTTACATTTATTTATTTTTGAGAGACAGAGAGAGACAGAGCACAAGTAGGGGAGGGGCAGAGAGAGAGGGAGACACAGAATCTGAAGCAGGCTCCAGGCTCTGAGCTGTCAGCACAGAGCCCGACGCGGGGCTCAAACTCACAAACCATATGAGATCATGACCTGAGCCGAAGTCAGGCACTTAACCGACTGAGCCACCCCGGCGCCCCAGTATCTGTGTATCTTCTCTGGAGTAACGCCTTTTCAAGTCCTTTGCCTATTTTAAAATCAGGTTATTTGGATATTTGTTGTTGGTGAGTTGTAGGAGTTATTTATGTATTCTGGATATCAGCTCCTTATTGGATACATAATCTGTAATTATTTTCTCTGATTCCATAGGTTACCTTTTTGCCCTGTCGATTGTGTCTTCGATGCACACAAGTTTTAAAATTAAAAAAAAAAACAAAAGTTTATTTGAGTGAGAGTGTGAGTATGGGAGGGGCAGAGAAAGAGAGGGGAGAGAGAATCTTAAGCAGGCTATGTGCTCAGCATGGAGCCCGATGTGGGACTTGATCTCATGACTGTGAGATCATGACCTGAGCCAAAATCAAGAGTCAGATGCCAACCAACTGAGCTGCCCAGGCACCCTAGTTTTAAAATTTGGTGTAGTAAGATTTATCTATTTTGCTTTTTGTTGCTTTTGGTGTCATATCCAAGAAATTGTCATCAAACTCAGTATTACAAGGCTTTCCTTGTTTGTCATCCTATCAGTGCACAGTGAGTTTGTCCTGTTGACTAGTCGCATCCATGCATGTAGAGCATCCAAGTGGCTTTTTAGTGCATAATGAACAGATATAAGTAGACATCTAAAGGATGTCAGACATTTGATGAACACATCCTTCATGAAAGACCAATAATCATCCAGATGAAAGGAATCAAAAAAAATTAACAACATAATAATCTGAATATCTTCATAGTATAATAAAATATTGCATCCAGGAAATAAAGGGGTGCTGTTAGAGTATATTCAAAGCAAAAGTAGGAGCTTTAAAATGAGGGGCGCCAGGGTGGCACAGTCAGTTAAGCGTCCGACTTCAGCCAGGTGACGATCTCGCGGTCCGTGGGTTCGAGCCCCGCGTCAGGCTCTGGGCTGATGGCTCAGAGCCTGGAGCCTGTTTCTGATTCTGTGTCTCCCTCTCTCTCTGCCCCTCCCCCGTTCATGCTCTGTCTCTCTCTGTCCCCCAAAAAATAAAAAACATTGAAAAAAAATTAAAATAAAAAATGAAAAGAAACATTGGTGACTGAAAAACAGAAATGCCAAAGATAAGATCAAGAAAATCTTGCAGAAAATATAGCGAAAATGTACAGTTGTTAAAAAAATATAAAAATGAAGAAATTTGGAAGGTATATCTAGGAGATCTAATGTTGGACTATTCCAGAAGGGGACAAGAGATTAAGTGACAGGCAGTTATCAAAGAAATAATAAATATTTCTGAAATTAAGAACACTACCCTCTAGTTCGAAAGGATCTATTGGGTGTCCAGCCAACAAATGAAAAAGTCTTTATTTCTATTCACCTCAAACCATATAATCATAACATCAGGATACAGAGATGATTTGAAGAGATGAGGAGAGAAACAGATAACATAGATGTGTTTATGAATCAGAACAGCCCTGAACTTCTCTGTAGTTAAAGACAACTGAAGGAAGATCATTATCAACTCAGAATTCTAAACTCACCCAAACTATTCAATGAGTACCAAGGTAGAATGAAGATATTTTTAGATAGGTAAGAAGTAAAAATTAAAAATTTTCCCTTATAAAGTTTTGGGAAGATATACTTCATCAGAATGAGCAGTAAACTCAGGAGGCGGGAGATGCTACACAGGAAAGTGGTCAGGGAGAGTTCCAGGTCTTCTACACTGTGCAGCAGGTAGAAAGTGGTCATTGCTGGCTAGAATAGATGGATAAAATGTTCTGGGGAAGGATTCTGATGGCTAACGATAGTCTTGAAACACTGTCTAATGTTTAGTGATGTTTTAGAAAATAAAGTTGGAAGAATTTTCAAGGATATGGTGGAGGATGTGGACAAATGAAAGACCAATACGTAGTCAACTAAACAAATGAAATTTCAGTAAAACCAAAAATTAGTGATTGGGGTGAAGAGGTGGAAGGAACATGTGCTACATGGCTCAACAGATAGCACATTTTTTTGTTGTTGCTGTTTACTAAACCTAATTTTATTTATTTATTTACTTAGACTCAGTACATATTTTTTTATACGTATATTAAAAAATATTTTTAATGTTTGTTTATTTTTGAAAGAAAGAGACAGACAAAACATAAGCGGAGGAGGGACAGAGAGAGAGAGGGAGACACAGAATCTGAAGCAGGCTCCAGGCTCTGAGCTGTCTGCCCACACCCCGATGTGGGGCTCAAACTCACAGACTGTAAGATCATGACCTGAGCCAAAGTCAGACGCTCAACCAACTGAGCCACCCAGGCACCCTTTTTTTTAATATTAAATATAGTTTATTGTCACATTTGTTTCCATACACACCCAGTGCTCATCCCAGCAGGTGCCCTCCTCAAGGACCATCACCCACTTTCCCCTCTCCCCCACCCCATTAACCCTCAGTTCTCAGTATTTAAGAGTCTCTTATGGTTTGCCTCCTTCCCTCTCTATAACTTTTTTCCCCCCTTCACTTCCCCCATGGACTTCTGTTAAGTTTCTAAGGATCCACACATGAGTGAAAACATATGATGTCTGTCTTTCTCTGCCTGACTGATTTCGCTTAGCGCAACACTCTTCCATCCACGTTGCTACAAATGGCCAGATTTCATTCTTTCTCATTGCCAAGTAGTATTCCATTGTATATATAAACCACAACAGATAGCACATTTAATTAGCAATGTATACAGTACTCATTTAAAAAACCCTTGTATATACAGTTGATCCTTGAACACAGGGGTTGGCGTACCAACCATATGCACAGTCAAAAATGTGCACAAAACTTTGGACTCCCCCAAACTCAACTACCAATAATCTATGGACCAGAAGCCTTACTGATTAGCATAAAAGGTCAATTAACACATTCTTTGTATGTTATATGTATTATATATTGTATTCTTATGATGAAGGTAGAGAAAAATATTTTTAAGGAAATTATAAGGAGAAAGTATGTTTAGAGTCTTGTACTGTAGAGCTACTATAAGTTAATGTTGTTTGCTTACAAGATGAACTGTTTGTCAGTACCAACATCAGTATTGTCTTCTATGATACACAACACTGTAGCTGTGAAATTTGTTGCTAATGCTAGACATCAGAAATGAAAAAATAACGTGAAAATGATGAATTTTGTGTAATTATTGTAATGATTTCATGTTAATGATTCATGCACTGATAATGAAGAACCAGCAATATGATTGCTTTGTGGTAGCCTAGTGTCATTTGATACAATTGCTTCACCGTAGCCTCGCCTACACACTAATGAATAAATTGTTATAAAAATTTTCTGGCATAGTCACCGTGATAATACTGGAAACATTGTTACATTATAAAAACTCAGTTGCCTGTGATGATAGGCTGAAATGCAATTTCTCCCATTATGAGAGGGAGGCATACTGTACTGTGATATAATTCTTTGGAAGCAAAGTTATGAAGCAGCAAGAAAACTAACATATTAGAAATTTTATGTTAAATACCACCCACTTGATGCCTATTAAGGATAAGCTATCCACTTCCATGCAAGTGTGGCATGTGATGTTCTAACGAATACTTTGGTGATGATGATAATGACAACACAAAACATCTACAGTTCTTGCTGTATGGTTATTAGATTTTCACACAAAGGCACTCATATATACAACAGATAAGTTTATGAACTTATTTACTTTGTTAACATGATTATTGGTAAGAGGAGGGAGATCATCATAAAGGTCATCATCATCGTTTTCAAATGTAATAGGCTGAGGAGGAAGAGGCAGGGTTGGTCTTGCTGTTTTGGAGAGCAGAGGCAGAACAGGTGGCGGAGGTGGAGTAAAATCTGGAAATACTTTATAGAAATACATCATAATTTCTGTCTGCCCTTTTGCTTTTTAGTCTCTCTAAAAATGTGTCTCTCCGTACCCATCCTTCTTCCACCATTTGCTTTAGTTTCAATGCCCATATCATGGAAGGATTGGCGTCACAAAAGAAGTCAAAAGCAATCTTGAATGATCAGAACCCTTCTGCCAGAATGTCCAATATCCATTTGTTTTCTGGCACTGCCTCTGCGTCTTCTTCCTCACCGTCTGGCACTGGGTCAGAAAGACTCATCTTCATCAAATCTTTTTCTCTTCATTCCTCTGGTGTGGTGTCTATCAACTCTTGAGTTTCTCCAAGGTCCATTATTTTGAAACCCTTCACACACACACACACACACACACACACACTTCCCCCCCCCCCCCTCCCATATCCACAGTCTCTTTTATGATTTCCTTGAGTGGCCCTGTCTTAAATCCTGTAAAGACACGCACAAAATCTGGACATAGTTTTCTCCAGTAGGAATGTATTATTTTGGGTTTGATGGCTTCCAAGGTTTTTTTTTTTTCTCCTATAAACAACAATGGCTTTTTCAAGGGTATAACCCTTCCAGACTTTCTCGATGTTCTCCCTGTCAGGGTTTTTTCCATAGTGTTGACAGTCTTTCATGGAGTAGCTTTTTGAGTTTTAAAGGTCCTTATCATTCCCTGATCTAGAGGCTGAATTAGAGATTCTGTATTTGGGAGCAGGTAGACCACTTTGATAATTTTGGTGTTGAACTCACATAGAGTTTTGCATGCCCACGAACATTGCCCAATATCAAAAGAATTTTAGAAGGCAGTCTCTCATTGGCAAGGTGCTTCCTGACTCCAGGGACAAAGCATCAGTAGAAACAACCCAGAAGAGTTCTCATTGTCTGGGTCTTCTGCTGTGCAACCAAAAGACTGACAACTCGTGTTTATCTTTTCCCTTCAAGGTTTAGAGGTTAGCAGCTTTATAGATCAAGGCAATCCTGATCGAAAACCTAACTGCGTTTGCATAAAATAGGAGAGTTAATGTATCGCTTCTTGTCTTAAATCCCCGTGCTCACTTACCCCCACCCCCCCCCCCCCCCCCCAGAATAGAGCCCTTTCATCTATATTAAAAACCTGTTCAGGCAAATAGTGTCTGGAAACCCATCTGCTGTCTTTTGGTCAGGCAAAGCAGCTTCCCTTGTTAGCTTGATGTTTTTTTAAAGCCAAACTTCTCTCTTAAATTATCAAACTGTCCTTTGCTGGCATTAAATTCTCCAGCTTCAGATCCTTCACCTTCCTTTCACTTTATAATGACTTCATTTTTTCTTGAATCCTTAGAGTCGTTAGGTATGCCTTTCTTATAGCAATCCTGCACCCACATAAAAGCTGTATTTTCAGTATGGGATAAAAAGGTATTTCACAAAATGTGCAAAGTTTTTGTCCCTGCTGGCAGAGCTACAAATGACAGCATCACAAATTTCCTTTTATTTTATTTTTTGCAGTGGTCTTTATGCTGGATTCATTTATCCTGAAATGGCGGGCCACCGAGCTGCAGACCTCAGTCTGTGGTAACATATCAAACAATTCAACTTTTCCTTCTAACGTCACGACTATTCTCTGCTTCTTGGGAGCAGTTCCAGCCTCGCTCGTGGCACTCTGTATGAGTCCCATGGTGTTGTTCAAGGTTTATGGTGTTGCACTAAACACAATAAAAAAACATGTGAGAACCTTAACACTTTTTGGAGAACCTTAAGAGATCACTTTTTGGAGAGACAAACTGCTCACACAGAGATGATTACCATCATAGGGCATTTTAAATGGATACAACACTGGAGCCTACTACCACAATAGCAACAGGAGGTGGCTACAAAGTTATTCCAACAGGGCAGTATCTACTACGGTAAATTGTATACAGTTAGGATTTAATGCTGCGTGTTGGTTTACAGTTCTTTTTGACTATGAATGATGCCATGGATGATCTGTAAGTGTTTATGTGTGTAAGTTTTGATACATTTCAACTTTTTTTTTTTAAGTTTATTTTTGAGAGAGAGAGAGACAGAGCATGAGTGGGGGAGGGGCACAGAGAGGGAGACACAGAATCTGAAGCAGGCTCCAGGCTCTGAGCTGTCAGCACAGAGCCCCATGTGGGGCTCGAACTGACAGACCGCGAGATCGTGACCTGAGCCGAAGTCGGACGCTCAACCGACTGAGCCATCCAGGCGCCCCACATCTTAACTTTTAATGACAGATTTGTATATATTTTATGGTGGCAAATGATAAAATACACTAGTAGCTACATATATTACATATATTTTATGAATTCATGACCTCCCTTTTTCTTAATTTTTTTTTCTATATCCCTAGGCTATGTGGCTTATCTGTGAGTTTTTTTTTTTTTCAAATTGTTGCACACCTCCAAATAGTTTTCCATATATTTATGGGGAAAAAATCCACATATATGTGGACCTGTGCTGTTGAAACCTTTGTTGTTCAAGGATCAACTGTTGTTAAGTTGGAAAAAATGTCGTGAAGGCAAATGGGGTACAAGTGTGATGTAAGAGAACTGGAGCTTTTACAACGAACCCTGGACATTGATAGTCAATGGAAAAAGGAAAAACCAAGGGATAGCAGTGTGGTAATACCACTAGTGACCGACTCAGGGTCCTTCCTCCTCTCTCCTTATTTACAGAACACAGAGTGGCGGCATGTTTAGCAAAAGCTTCTATTTCCCTGCCTTTCTTGGCAGTAAGGGTGGTCATTTTACATGATTCTGGCCAGTGATGGAAGATCAAAAGTCCCTGGGTAGCAGATGCAGCTGGAATGTGCCTTTGCGTTTATCCTCCCTCTTTTCTCCTGGGACACAGTTGAGATGGTAGATGTGGCAAGTCCATCTTGAGATACTGAGGTGACAAGCTTGAGAGAGCCACATGCTGAGGAGGCAGAACAGAAGGGTCTCAGATGGGTCCTGGAGGGCGTATCGGGTCCTGTGTCAGCCCTGCATTTCTTCTAGGCTTCCTTACCTGAGAAAAGTCCCTCATTTGTTCAGAAAATTGAGCTTTGTGTAGCTGACCAAGCTACATAAGCACAATATTTAAAAAGTATGGTGGTAAATAGTGTTTAAAACATTTAAAAAATTCAAAGCGGGGGCGCCTGGGTGGCTCAGTGGATTAAGCCTACGACTTCGGCTCAAGTCGTGATCTCACAGTTTGCGAGTTCTAGCCCTGTGTCAGGCTCTGTGCTGACAATGTGGAGTCTGCTTCAGATCCTCTGCCTCCCTCTCTCTATCCCTTCCCAGCTTGTACTCGTCCCCTCTCTCTCTCAAAAATAAACCAACATTAAAAATATTAAAAAAAATAATTCAAAGCAGTTGCATCTGGGGGAAGGGAGACTATAGTGGAAATTGATGAGGTTTGGTATGGCTGATACTATACTTAGCTCACTTTGAGTTTTGCACATTTTCTCTGCATGGAACGTTTTGATAGATCTAGAACTGTGGACTTTAGTAAACAAAGCTGATAACCAATAGGTATTTGAGAGTGCAGGGCTCACTGTTAATTAAAGTGATTGGGGTAATTGATATAGAAAAATAAAGTACCTTCGAATTGCACATTATGTCTGATGGCCTGCTAACCTTACATAAAAGGTTCTTCTTGGCTAAGTCACTAGTGGTCACATGGGTCAGGCCTTCAAAGGGCAGGTGATGAGGCCTCTTGCTTCTTGGGTTCCAGCATCCAGGTACTGACACCGTTCAACAGTTGCGGTTAGGGTCAGGCTACACTCAGAGAAGACCCTGGAGGTACCTTGGACCAACTGGCCTGTGAAGATCACTCTGTCATAGCCATGGTTCCTTGCCCTCCAGAGAGCTGACACTCCTTTGTTGGGGTGGATGAGCAGGAGAGACAGAGGCCCAGCCCTCCCAAGAATAAAGTGAAGCTGACCAGGTAGGTTCGGTTGTCTCACCTTTTCTTTTTAAATATTTTTTTTAACGTTTATTTATTTTTTTGAGGCAGAGACAGAGCATGAACAGGGGAGGGGCAGAGAGAGAGGGAGACACAGAATCTGAAACAGGCTCCAGGCTCCGAGCTGTCAGCACAGAGCCCGACGCGGGGCTCAAACTCACGGACCGTGAGATCATGACCTGAGCCGAAGTCGGATGCTTAACCCACCAAGCCACCCAGGCGCCCCTGACTCACCTTTTCTGAAGCACCTGTCTTCAGGGCTGAGGAGGACATCCTGGCCCTCAGGGAGATCCTGCCATATTCCTCCCTGCGTCCCAAATAGTCTCTCACCTCTTGCAGGATGGTTCACTGATTCCACCTGCAGTAGATGTCTCGGGGTGGAGGACGGTAGGTCTGCTGTGTGTGGCACTGGTGATGGCACCACATGGGTGCAGGGTCTGGGTGGGATCAGCCGGTGTCGTTTCTCCACGATTCCCTTTATTCTCAGCTCAGTCTCTGCTGATGAAACTGGCCGGGTCCAATGGCACTTCACGGTGTAAGAGCACTGCGAAGGTAATCCTGTGATGCAGAAAGGTAAGCATCTTTTATCCACACCAAAACTGGCAAGGAATGTAACGGAACGTATGTACATGGCTGAGCCTGTCTCTACTAACCTGAATGATGGACTTGTACCATTATTCATATGTTAACCACCAAATGTCCAATCCAGCAATTGCCATAATTGAAGTGCTAAAACTTTAGTGGTGCCTGGGTGGCTCAGGTGGTTAACTGTCCGACCCTCGATTTCAGCGCAGGTCATGATCTCACTGTCATGGGATTAAGCCCCATTTCGGGCTCCACACCGAACACGGAGCCTGCTTAGGATCCTCTTTCTCTCTCTGTCTGTCTGCTCTTCCCTGCTCATGCTCTCTCTCTCTGTCTCTCTCTCAAAAATAAATGAATAAACATTTTTTGAAAAGTACTAAGACTTTAGATAAAACATATGAATTGATTGTTCCATTTTTATTTAAACCACTATTCTAGGGGCGCCTGGGTGGCGCAGTCGGTTAAGCGTCCGACTTCAGCCAGGTCATGATCTCGCGGTCCATGAGTTCGAGCCCCGCGTGTTCGAGCCCCGCATCAGGCTCTGGGCTGATGGCTCAGAGCCTGGAGCCTGTTTCCCGTTCTGTGTCTCCCTGTCTCTCTGCCCCTCCCCCGTTCATGCTCTGTCTCTCTCTGTCCCAAAAATAAAAAACAAAAACAAAAACAAAAAAAAAAAAAAAACGAAAAACCACTATTCTATAGGATGCTAAAACTCATTTAAAAATAGTGAAATTAAAAATGTATGCCTAAAAGGGGCGCCTGGGTGGCTCAGTCGGTTAAGCGTCCAGCTTCGGCTTAGGTCATGATCTCACGGTTCATGGGTTTGAACCCTGCATCAGGCTCTGTGCGGACAGCTCAGAGCCTGGAGCCTGTTTCAGGTTCTGTCTGTCTGTCTCTCTCTCTCAAAACTAAAATAAACATTGAAAAAAATTATAAAAAATATATGCCTAAGAAATTTTGTTTTAAGAAATGGTTATAACTAAATTGAAAGAAGTATTTAAGAAGTGTTTTCCTATATGTAAATCCTAATAGAATAAAAGGAAAAATCATAGTAAAAATTAAACATTTTAAACAATGAACTATGAAGTTACCTTTTTGTAAAAATTTACCAAGTTTGGAATAGTTACCATATAAACATAACTCAAAATTCAAAAGTTACGAAAGGGAATGCAGTGTGAATGCAACCTCTTTTTTTTTTTTTTTTTTTCCTTTTTCAAGTTTTTATTTAAGTTCCAGTTAACATACAGTGTAATGTTAGTTTCAGGTGTAGGATTTAATGATTTATCACTTTCATACAACATCCAGGGCTCATCAAGAGTCCCCTCCTTAATGCCCATTACCCATTTAACCTATTCCTACCCCCCACCTCCCCTCCAGTAACGCTCAGTTTGTTCTCTATAGTTAAGAGTCTGTTTTCTGGTTTGCCTCCCCTCCCCCCCACCCCCATGTTTTTTTTTTTGTTTTGTTTCTTAAATTTCACATGTGAATGACATCATATGGTATTGGTTTTCCTCTGACTGACTTGTTTCATTTAGCATAATACTCTCCAACTCCATCTATGACATTACAATGGCAAGGTTTCATTTTTTTAAGGCTGAGTGATATTGCATTTTGTGTGTGTGTGTGTGTGTGTGTGTGTGTGTGTGTGTGTGTGAAGTATACATCTTCTTTATCCATTCATCAGTTGATGGACATTGGGCTCTTTCCATAATTTGGCTATTGCTGATAATGCTAATAAACATGGAGGTGCATATATCCCTTCGAATCAGTATTTTTGTATCTTTTGGGTAAATACCTAGTAGTGCAATTGATGGATCATACTAAGTCCTATTTTTAACTTTTTGGGGAAACCCCATACGGTTTTTTCAAAGTGGCCATACCAATTTGCATTCCCAGCAGCAGTGCGCGAGGGTTCCTCGTTCTCCACATCCTCAGTGACACCTATTTTTCTTGTGTTGTTGATTTTAGCCATTCTGACAGGTGTGAGGTGATACCTCATTGTCATTTTGATTTGTATTTCTCTGATGATGAGTGATGATGGGCATCTTTTCATGTCCTGCTAGTCTTTTTTGGAAAAAGGTCTATTCATGTCTTCTGTCCATTTCTTAACTGGATTGTTTTTTGGGTGATGAGTTTTATAAGTTCTTTACACATTTTGGATCCTAACCCTTTATTCAATATGTACTTTGCACATATCTTCACCATTCCCTAGGTTGCCTTTTAGTTTGTTGATTATTTCCTTTACTGTGCAAAAGCCTTTTATTTTGATGTATACCAATAGTTTATTTTTGCTTTTGTTTCCTTTTCCTTAGGATACATTTCTAGTAAGAAGTTGTTATGGCTGATGTCAAAGAGGTTACTGCCTGTGTTCTCTTCTAGGCTTTTAATGGTTTCCTGTCTTGCATTTAGGTCTTTAATCCATTTTGAATTTATCTTTGTGTATAGTGTATTAAAGTGGTCCAGTTTAATTCTTTTGCGTGTGGCTGTCCAGTTTTCCCAACACTATTTGTTGAAGAGATGGTCTTATTCTCATTGGAGCTTCTTTGCTGCTTTGTCAAAGATTAGTTGGGTCCATTTCTGGGTTTTCTATTCTGTTCCACTGATCTATGTGTTTGTTTTTGTGCCAGTACCATACTGTCTTGATGACTATAACTTTGTAATATAACTTGAAGTCCAGAACTGTGATGCTTTGAGCTTTGCTTTTCTTTTTCAAGATTGCTTTGGCTATGTGGGGTCTTTTGTGGTTCCATACAAATTTTAGGATTATTTGTTCTAGCTCTGTGAAAACGCTGTTGGTACTTTGATAGGGATTGCATTACATGTGTGGATTGCTTTGGGTATTGTTGACATTTTTACAATATTTGTTCTTCCTTTCCACGAGCATGGAATGTCTTTCCATTTCTTTGTGTCTTCTTCAATTTTGTTCATCAGTGTTTTATAGTTTTTAGAGTACAACTCTTTCACTTCTTTGATTATTAAAAATGTGTGTGTGTGTGTGCGTGTGCATTTTTGGGTTTGTTTTATCCTCTTTGTAAAAGTTTTTAATTCCAGTATAGTTAAAATACAGTGTTATATTAGTTTTATATGTACGATATAGTGATTCATTAATTCTATACATTACTCAGTGCTCATCATGATAATTGTCCTTTTAATGTCCTTCATCTATTTCATGCTTCCCACCACCACCACCCCCCCCACCACCTCCTCTTTGATAACTATCAGTTTGTCCTAGATAGTTAGGAGTCTGTTTTTTGGTTTGTATCTTTTTTTTCCCTTTGTTCATTTGTTTTTCTTTTTTTTTTTTTAATGTTTATTTATTTATTTTGAGAGAGAGAGAGAGAGAGCACAAGTAAGGAGAGGGACAGAGAGAGAGGAGAGAGAGAATCCCAAGAAGGCTCTGTGCTGTTGGCACGGAGCCTGATATGTGACTCAATTTCACAACATGAGATCATGACCTGAGCTGAAATCAAGGGTTGGATGCTTAACTGACTGAGCCACCCAGGCACCTCTCATTTGTTTTGTTTCTTAAATTCCACATAAGAGGAGATCACATGGTACTTGTTTTTTTCTGATGGACTCATTTCCTTAGCATTATATCATCTAGATCCATCCATGTTGTTATAAATGGCAAGAGTTCATTCTTTTTTATGACTATTATACCATTGCACATGTGGGTATATATATGTGTGTATGTATATACACACATCACATCACACACAAAAATAGACACACACACACACACACACACACACACACCCCACATCTTTATCCATTCACCTATCAACAGACACTTGGGTTGCTTTCATATCTTGGCTATTGTAAATAATGCTGCAATAAACATAGAGGTGCATATACATTTTTGAATTAATTTTTTTAAATTCTTTGGGTAAATACCCAGTAGTAGAATTACCGGATCATATGGTAATTCTATTTTTAAATTTTTCCATACTGTTTTCCAATGTGGTTCCACCAGTTTGCATTCCACCAGTAGTGCAGGAGGGTTTGTTTTTCTCTATGTCTTTATCACACACCATTCTGACATATGTAAAGTGGTATCTCATAGTGGTTTTGGCTTGCATTTTCCTGATTCTTAGAAAATTTGAGCATCTATTTATATTTCTATTGGCCATCTGTATGTCTTCTTTGGAGAAATGGCTCTTTATGTATTCTCATTTTTTTTTAAGTTTGTTTATTTATTTTGAGAGAGTCTATGAGTGTGACTGGGAGAGGGGCAGAGACTGGGAGGGAAAGAATCCCAAGCAGGCTCTGTGCTGACAGCAGGACTTGATCTCATGAACCGTGAGATCATGACCTGGGCCAAGATCAAGAGTCAGATACTTAACTGACTGATCCACCTACATGCCCCAGATGTCTGCTCATTTTTTAAATTGGATTATTTGGGTTTTTTTTTGTTGGGGGGGTATTGAGTTGTATAAGCCCTTTTATATTTTGAGTATTACTCTCTTTTCAGGTTTGTCATTTGTAAATGTGTTCTCCCATTCAGTAGGTTGCCTTTTTGTTTTGTTGATAGTCTTCTTTGCTATGCAAAGCTTTTTGTTTTGGTGTAGTCCCACTAGTTTATTTTTGCCTTTGTTTCCCTAGCCTCAGGAGACATGTCTTAGAAAAATGTTGCTAAGGCTGATATTAAAGAGGTTATTGCCTATGTTATCTTCTAGGATTTTATGGCTTCATGTTTCACATTAAGGTCTGTAGTCCATTTTGCGTTTGTTTTGTGTATGGTATAAGAAAGTGGTCCAGTTTCCCACACTAGTTACTGAAGAGGCTATCTTTTCCTATTGTGTATTCTTGCCTCCTTTGTGGTAGATTGAGTATATAAGTGTAAGTTTTTCTTTCTTTCTTTCTTTCTTTCTTTCTTTCTTTCTTTCTTTCTTTCTTTCTTTCTTTCTTTCTTTCTTTGTAAATAAACTTTTTAAATAAACTTTTTAAAGTTTATTCATGTTTATTTTTGAGAGAGAGAGAGAGAGTGCGAGTAGAGGAGGGGCAGAGAGAGGGAATGATAAGAATCCCAAATAGGCTCTGCACAACCAGTGCAGAGCCTGATGTGGGGCTCGAACTCACAAACTGTGAGATAATGACCTGAGCCAAAACCAAGAGGCAGACACTTAACTGACAGATTCATTCAGGTGCTCCACAAATGATTTGTTTACACTCTTTTACCCTATTTTCTTCCTCTCCACTACTGTATATTTGTTTATTAAATTATTTGCCTTTGTGTTTACTCTTATTTAGAAATGTATGTTTTTCAAAAAATAAGTTTTATATATATATACTATAATATATATATATAACACTACATAGTATATATTATGTACTACATATATGTATATGTGTGTGTTATATATATATAGTATGTAGTGTATATATAGACTATAGTATATAGTCTAATATATTGTATATATACTATATGGGATGAAGTATAGTATAATATATACTAGATATCATAGTATATAGTATGTACTATATTTATTATATATAACATATATACTATATCTAATATGGCTTATACAGTAGTATATATTTATATATAACCTTTTTATTGAAAATATTTTTAAAATATGTATAAGTATATATAAAATATTTAATATAAGTGCATATGAGTATAAGTATTTTAATACATATGTATATAATGTCATTTACAATATTTCTTTGATGTCTCAGTCTAAAATATTTATATTCTGTTTTCCACCTGTAATCTCCATAGTTTTATTTTGTGTTTGGCTAGTTGTATAGTCATGTGGATTTGGTAATTGTCATCATTTTGTCTGTAAGAGTTCTTACCATTTATCTGTTGTTTAGCTGAAGTTGATCTTGTACAGTTTTTTTTTTTTTCAACGTTTATTTATTTTTGGGACAGAGAGAGACAGAGCATGAACGGGGGAGGGGCAGAGAGAGAGGGAGACACAGAATCGGAAACAGGCTCCAGGCTCTGAGCCATCAGCCCAGAGCCTGACGCGGGGCTCGAACTCACAGACGGCGAGATCGTGACCTGGCTGAAGTCGGACGCTTAACCGACTGCGCCACTCAGGCGCCCCGATCTTGTACAGTTTTAAAAGAAGAGCTCATAGAGACTATATCCCATGAGTTTGTTGTAATAATTAGATGTTTTAAAAAGGTGGAACCTATAAATAACTTGAGATTTATTTGATATGTGGTATAAGGTGAGAATACAAATTAACTTGTAACCTCCAGGAATGTGTGATATCTACTGACATAATTTTGATTTTACTCCTTTAACCTTTGGGAAGATGAAACTGAGACTTAAGAATTAACAAATTAAGAATTAATATATGCTTTCCTTTGAGGAAACAGACTTCAAACAGAAAAAAACAAACATGTTTCATGAATATGAGGGTGTAGGGGAGAAATAGTTCAAGTAATTAACCACAGAACCTATGTTGGGAAGAAAAGGAAATTGGGGCTAGCAGGGGTCTTATCATTTGAAAGGGGTTGGAAGAATCCAGGAAAACTGTGCTGGGGACATAAAAGGCATTCAGTACATTTTTGTTTAGTGAATTAGTGAATTCAAGGTTTCTGGGAGGCATAATAAGAGTGAGAAGCTAAATACGAAAGAGTAAGAGTCTGTGGTTTGAACGTGTAAGGAAGTGTGAGGTGTCATTTGGAGATGACAAGGTTCAAGGTGTGGCCATCAAAGTGGGTTGTCAAAATATATGAGGTGTAAAGGTCACTGTTGCTGGGGGACACAGTCGCCAGAAAGCTCAAAGTTTGAGTTGGTTTAGATGTGAGATCTCAGTTCTTTCAGGGCACTGGAAGGATTGTGGGGAGAAGATGAAGACAGCCAGCTGCCTACTTAATTAGTCAGTGAGTATGGGGGAGCAGTCAAGTCTGTGAGGTAGGTCCTATCTTATACTTATTTTATACATTAGGAAATGAAGCAGGGAGATGGTAAGTAATTTGCCTAGGTCCATAAAATTAACAACTTCCAGCGTGATGATTCAAAGATGGGCAGTCTGGCTTGCAAGCCTGTGATCTAACCATTCTGCAGTCCCTCGTGTGTGTGTGTGTGTGTGTGTGTGTGTGTGTGTGTGTGGTGGTGGTGTACGTGTTGCTGCTTTATATGAATAAAACCCTAGGGGTTGTTGTGGAAACCGAGCAGCATGAAATGCCTGGATTCTGTCACATCCACCCAAGCTGTCCTGTGGGGCAGCTCAGGGAGCTCTTGAACTCTATTCTGTCTGTATAGTTTCGAAAAAGAGACTTTTCCATTCCACAGTTACCCTCACACAGCTGGGTCACAAGGGGAGGAAACTGACATTTACAAAAACTCTTAGGCATCTCAAAAACTATGATATTTCTTTAAAATATATTGAATAATATATCCATTTGTTTAACAAACATTTTAGAATCTGTCTTGTGCTAGGTATATAGTACATGGCATTCAAGTTCCCTACTCAAGAGTAATTTAAAATTTAGTTGGGGACTTGAGTTAAGGCAAAGTAGGTTTAACTCTATCCAGCTCATTTATTTTGGTCTCCCAGGCTACCAAGTTATGGATGAACTGAGGGAATATTGTTTTTCTTAATTAAAAAAGACCACAGTACGTCACCAGTCAATTTAATGCTATGTTCTTTGTCTGGCCCAGGGTAGATTGAATACTGAGAGAGGTTATATTGAATAAGTAGAGTAACAAAACCTTTTTTTTTCTTCCAGTCTTTGCGAATCCTGTCCATTGTAAAAATGATTCACACATTTTTACATACATACGTATGTGTGTATGTACGTGCATACATAAGTACCAGTGATGTTTTAAGAATCATCTTATTTGAAACAAGACAGCAAACAAGAGAGGGACCGCCTACTAAAACACATGAAAGATGAGGCCTTTTGTCTATGCTGTTCCTTCTGGAATGCTTTTCTTTTAGGTTGCTCTCCTTGTACCTCCTCTTTTGCATCCCTGAGTCCTACTCATTCTTCTCGTCTTCTTTTAGATTTCTCTTCCTTTATATCTATTGCAGTAGCTTGACATTTACTGGTATTCATTCTTGACAGTCCGTTTTATGAGGACAGGGACCACAGCAGTTTAATATTATATCCCCATCTTAAGGTCATTATTGAGTAAAAAAAGTATGCATTTAATGAATGATACTCAGAACAGAGCCTTGTTCTTCCTACAGTTGCTTCAGTATCTTCTCTGTTGGAATCTTTTAGGTTCTCGATATGTATCATTAGCATAATCGAAAAGGAGGGAAATAAAAAAAAACCAAGGTGATTAGTGGCTGTAGGTGAATTTTGTTGAAAACCTGGGCTTCCTCATGCTTAGACTGTTTCTCCATTTCCTACATTGTAATGTCTGCTCCATATCACTCCTCCCTAACCCAGGAAGGAGTAGCTGTAAAAAAGTGTCAACAGTGATTCTAATTGTAAACAGAGTTTTGACCCCATCACCCTTCTTCTTCTTGGATGATTGTGGTGCTTACTCTTTTTTACCTTGTTTCTCTTCCTCTCAGCTTACAGAAGATTATATTAATTTGATTTTTAAAATGGGCCATGTCCCTTTTCTGTGTTCTGTTTTACAACATGTTCTGGAAGTATAGAGATGCAGCATCATTTATTTGACAAATACTGATCGATGCTATTATGCGTGTGCTCCTACCTAAAGAACTAGAGATGAAGAAAAGCATTCCAAGGATGGTGCTGGGGTCATGACTGTGCATCTCTGTGGAGGGGTGTCTTCTGTGGTCTGGAAAGATGGAGGAGGACAGAGAGAGTTGGGGTTGGGGAGCAGGAAGTAGAGGAAAAGGAGTCTTGAGCAGGAAAGGGTATTCAAATGCTATGTGGGGCCACTTGGGAGACTTTGAATACCATGTTTTTTTTTGTGTTTGTTTGTTTGTTTTTTGAGAGAGACAGCGTGTGAGCAGGGGAGGGGCAGAGAGAGAGGGAGACATAGTATCCGAAGTGGGCTCCAGGCTCTGAGCTGTCAGCACAGAGCCCGACTTGGAACTCGAACCCACGAACCGTGGGATCATGACCTGAGTTGAATCTGGACGCTTAACTCACTGAGCGACCCAGGCACCCCTGAATCCTGTG
The DNA here is from genome assembly GCF_016509475.1 of Prionailurus bengalensis. NCBI lineage: Eukaryota > Metazoa > Chordata > Mammalia > Carnivora > Felidae > Prionailurus > Prionailurus bengalensis. Next base: position 12,464,285 of record NC_057346.1, read on the forward strand.
TTCTGACAAAAGTCTCAGCTGTAGCCCTGGTGGTTCTACTCCTATAACTTTGTCTCTGCCAGTCCTCTTTGTCGTAGCCACACAAGTGCCAGGAGGATACACAGATTGTGGACTAAAGAGTGACCCTAAAGAATATTGGGGATGGAGTTCACAAAGTACATAGGTACCTGAAAGCTTCAGACCTTCTGAGAGGTCAGATGGGTTCTGCTCATGTGTAGTGGTGGAACTGATGCCTTCCTACATTGTGGTAATAAACCTTCAGGTTGAAAATGGCTCTCAGCTATTTGGTATTCACCTTTGCATTGGCACCCCTTCCTTACCAAGTGCCAGTCACCATGACTGAGGCTTCGAGATCAGGAACAGTGGCAAGAAAGCTGTGCTCCACAAAATCAGCCGAAGTCTGATGAGAGGTACAGAAAATCTTAGGACTGGCTCAGCATGTTCAGCCATGTGGCCATGGGGCCCTTGCTTTCTAGCTTTTATTGGTTTAGGCTGGAAACAAACTTAGATGGCCAAGAAGCCACATGAGATATTTCAGTGAAGAAAACTCCTGTCTTTAAGGAAGATGTTGCCAGCTACCAGCCTTAGTTGAGGACTGAAAAAATAAACCTTGACGAAGAAAGCATGTTTTTACTGCGGATAAAGGTAATTTGCTTTTGTGAATGGGATTTTTGCATGTTTTTAAAACACTTTTGGAAGATCTTGTGGATGTATCTTGAAATTAAGATCTTTGTTGTTGGAAATAGAATGGGGCAATATTGAGGAATGCGGAAACCATCTTTTGGTCTGTGTTGAAGCCTTAGTATGTCAAAATATCTTGACTATTCCAGGGGAGGACTCTGAGTTAAGGGAAAGTGTTTTGGGAAAAAGGAGAAAGGAAACTTATCACTCACTGTTTGCAAATTAACTAATGTGTCCTAATAACAGGGATGATATGTCTGGTCTTTACAAGTCCAGATCTGTCAGCAAGACCCCAAGAACAAAGCCAGAACATCTAAGCATAATGTGACCAAGGTTGCAGACAAGGAGACAGGACTAAGTTAACAATTTTGAAAGCACAGCCCATACACATTTTGTGAGCCTTATTTATTTATTTTGAGAGAGAGCGAGAGAGAGATTGCAGGTGCATGTGCAGAGAGAGAGAGGAAGAGAGAATCCCAGACTCCACCCTGTCAGCACAAGCCCCATGCAGTTCTTGATCTCACGAGCCCTATTGTTTTTTTAATGTAAAATTTTTGATATGTAAATCATGTATGTGGTTCCAAAATGGTATAAAAAGGGCATAAAAGAAGTTTCATTTCTATTCATGTTCCTTCTACTCTGAAGTTTACATGCCTTTATATGAAACTTTTTATTAGTCTTTATATTACAGTGGGTTTTTAAATTTAAATTTAATTTTTTAAACTTTATATATTTATTTTGAGTGAGAGAGAGAGAGATTGAGAATGTGAACGGGGAGAGGCAGAAAGAGAGAGAGAGAGAGAGAGAGAGAGAGAGAGAATCCCAAGCATGCTCTGCACTGTCAGCACAGAGCCTGATGCGGGGCTTGAACTCATGAACCGAGCCAAAGTCAGATGCTTAACTTACTGGCCACCGAGGTGCCTCTACAATACTAAAGATTTTAAACGATATATTTACAATGGATCAAAAAGTACCAAATTTCTAGGATTAAATATAATAAAACATGTTCACATTTTCTATGCAGAGATACCATGCAATTTTGATTATATTGTCTAATTATTGCACCTCTGCCAAAAACTTTTAATTTTCCTATGTTGAGCTTGTGTTATGTCACCTTCTAAATTTTTATATTTAGCTTCTTGGTTTTTATTTTTCTTTTCTTTTTTTTCAATATATGAAGTTTATTGTCAAATTGGTTTCCATACAACACCCAGTGCTCATCCCAAAAGGTGCCCTCCTCAATACCCATCACCCACCCACCCACCCCCCATCAACCCTCAGTTTGTTCTCAGTTTTTTTTTTTAATTTTTTTTCAACGTTTATTTATTTTTGGGACAGAGAGAGACAGAGCATGAACAGGGCAGGGGCAGAGGGAGAGGGAGACACAGAATTGGAAACAGGCTCCAGGCTCTGAGCCATCAGCCCAGAGCCTGACGCGGGGCTCGAACTCACGGACCGCGAGATCGTGACCTGTCTGAAGTCGGACGCTTAACCGACTGCGCCACCCAGGCGCCCCTGTTCTCAGTTTTTAAGAGTCTCTTATGCTTTGGCTCTCTTCCACTCTAATCTCTTTTTTTTTTTTTTTTTTTTTTTTCTTCTTGGTTTTTTTTGTAAGGGAGTGAGCAAATAACCAGAAACAGTTATTTCTGTTCTTTTTTTAATTGTTTTTTATTCATTATTATTATTATTTTTTACTTCTGTTCCTTTCTGACATGGAACACCACAGCATTGTTGAGTAAAAGTCATTCGTATTTTCTTCCTGACATTAACAGAAAGTGTTTGTTATATTTCTTTCACTAAGTGATATTTATTGTAGTTTTCTAGTAGATAAACTTTCTCAAGTTATAGGAATTTTCTCCTTTTTCTTAAGTTTTTCCCTCAACCTCCAAGGAATTTGTGTTCATTTCTTCCAAGTTTTTTCCCTTCTTTTTTTATTGAAATAAAATTAACATAGTGCTATATTAGTTTCAGGTGTATAATATAGTGATTCAACAGTTCTGTACATTATCCAATGCTCATCAAGATAGGTGTACTCTTAATCCCTTTTATCTGTTTCACCCATCCTCCCACCCCCAGCCACCAGTTTGTTCTTTGTATTGAAGAGTCTGTCTCTTTCATTTGTCTTTTTTCTTTATCTGTTTTATTTCTTAAATTCCACATGTGGGTGAAATCATATGGTATTTGTCTTTCTCTGACTGACTTATTTCACTTAGCACTATACTCTCTAAGTCCATCTATTTTGTTGCAAATGGAATAATCTCATTCTTTTTTATGGCTAGTGGCATCCTATTTTATACACACACACACACACAAACACACACACATATATATACAACATATATACTTGTATATACATGTACCATGTCCATTCACCCATGGATGGACACTTGGGCTGTTTCCATGTCTTGGCTATTGTAAATAATGCTGCAATAAATATAGGGGTGCATATATCTTTTTGGATTCATGTTTTCATTTTTTTTGGGTAAGGACTCAGTACTGGAATTCCTGGATCATAGGTAATTCTATTTTTAATTTTTTGAGGAACCTCCATACTGTTTCCACAGTGGCTGTACCAATTTGCATTCCTACTAACAACGTGTGAGGGTTCCTTCTTCTCCACATCCTTGCCAACATTTGTTGTTTTGTTTTTGATTTTAGCCATTTTGACTCGTGTGAGGTGATATCTCATTATAGTGTTGATTTACATTTTCCTGATGATGAGTGATGTTAAGCATCTTTTCACACGTCTGTTGGACATCTGTATGTCTTTGGAGAAAAATCTGTTCATATTTTTCATTGGATTTTTTTTTTTTTGGTGTTGAGTTGTATTAAGTTCTTTATACATTTTGGATATCAACCCCTTATTGAATGTATCATTTGCAAATAACTTCTCCCATTTGGTAGGTTACCTTCTCATTTTGTTAATGGTTTCCTTTGCTGTGCAAAAGCTTTTCATTTTAATGTAGTCCCAATAGTTTATTTTTGTTTTCATTTACCTTGTTTCAGGAGACATATCTGGAAAAATGTTGCTGTGACCAATGTCAGAGAAATTACTTGCCTGTGCTCTCCTCTAGGCTACTTATGGTTTCAAGTCTCACATTTAGGTTTTTAATCCATTTTGAGGTAACTTTCGTGTATGTTTAAGAAAATGGTCCAGTTTCATTCCTTTTCTTGTACCTGTCTAGTTTTCCCAGCAGCATTTATTGAAAAAACTGTCTTTTTCCCATTGCATATTCTTGCCTCCTTTGTCATAGAGTAATTGGCCATATAATCTTGGGTTTATTTCTGAGCTCTCTATTCTGTTCCATTGATCTATGTGTCTGTTTTTGTGCCAGTACCATTCTGTTTTAATTACAACTTTGTCGTGTATCTTGAAAACTGGGACTGTGATGCCTCCAGTTTTGTCCTTTTTTTTCAAGATTGCTTTGGCTTTTAGGGGTCTTTTATGGTTCTAATACAGGTTTTAGGATTGTTTGTTCTAGCTCTGTGAAAATGCTGTTAGTATTTTGATAGTGATTGAATAAAATCTGTAGATTGCTTTGGGTAGTACTGACATTTTAACAGTATTTGTTCTCCCAGTCCATGAGCATGGTATATCTTTCCATTTGTGTCATCTTCAGTATCCTTCATCAGTGTTTTATAGTTTTCAGAGTACAGGTGTTTCACTTCCTTGATTAAGCTTGTTTCTAGATATTTTATTTTTGTGTGCTATTTTTGTAAGTGGGATTGTTTTCTTAATTTCTCTTTCTGCTACTTTATTATTAATGTACAGAATGCAACATATTTCTGTATGTTGATTTCATATTCTGTGAACTTACTGAATTCACTTATCAGTTCTATAGTTTTTTCTTTGGTGGAATATTTAGGGTTTTCTCTATGTAGTATCATGTCATGATAAAATTTTCCTTTTTCCTTACCAATCTGGATGCATTTTGTTTCTTGTTCTTGTCTGATTGCTGTGGCTAAGACTGCCAGTACTGTGTTGGAAAAAAGTGGTATGAGTATAAATCTTTATCTCATTCCTGACCTTAGAGCAAAAGCTCTGTTTTTCGCCATTAAGGATGATATTAGCTGTGGGTTTCTCATATATGGTTTTTATTATGTTGAGGTTTATTTCCTCTAAGCCTACTTTGTTGAAAGTTTTTATCTTGAAAGAATATTGAATTTCATCAGATGACTTATCTGCATCTATTAAGATAACCATATGGTTTTTACCCTTTTCTTGTTGATGTGAGGTGTCATGTTTGTTGGTCTGCACATAAATCCCACTTCATTGTAGTGAATGATTTTTTAATGTATTTTTGAATTCAGTTTGCTAATATTTTGTTGAGAATTTTTGTATCTATGTTCATTAGAGATATTGGCTTGTAATTCTCTTTTTTTGTAGTATCTTTATCTGGTTTTGGCATCAGGATAATGTTGACCTCATAGAATGAATTTGGATGTTTCCTTCCTCTCTTTTTTTGAATAGTTTGAGAAGAATAGCTATTAACTCTTCTTTGCCTTCTTGGTAGAATTCACCTGTGAAGCTGTCTGTTCTTGGACTTTTGTTTGTTGTGAGTTTTTTGATAATTGATTCAATTTCATTGCTAGTACTTGTTGTGTTCAAATTGTCTTTTTCTTTTTTTAAATGGATTTTTTTTAAAATTTTTTTCAACGTTTTTTATTTATTTTTGGGACAGAGAGAGACAGAGCATGAATGGGGGAGGGGCAGAGAGAGAGGGAGACACAGAATCGGAAACAGGCTCCAGGCTCCGAGCCATCAGCCTAGAGCCTGACGCGGGGCTCGAACTCACGGACCGCGAGATCGTGACCTGGCTGAAGTCGGACGCTTAACCGACTGCGCCACCCAGGCGCCCCCAAATTGTCTTTTTCTTTGTGATTCAGTTTTTGGAGGTTATATGTTTTTAGGAATGTATTCATTTCTTCTAAGTCATCCAGTTTGCTGGCTTATAATTTTTCATAATCTCTGATAATCCTTTGTATTTCTGTGATGTTCGTTATTAATACTGCTCTTTGATTTGTGATTTTGAGTCCTCTCCTTTTTTTTTTTTTTTAGTCTGTTTATTTATTTTTGAGAGAGAACTTGAACAGAGGGGAAGGGCAGAAAGAGTGGGAGACAAGAGAACTTCCCAAGCAGGCTCTGTGCCATCAGCATGGAGCTTGATGAGAGGCTCAAACATATGAATTGTGAGATCGTGACCTTGCCGTTTACTTAATTGACCGAGTCACCCAGATGCCCCTTTCCTTTTTTTTGATGAGTGTGGCTTAAGGCTTATTAGTTTTATCTTTTCAAAGAACAAGCTCCTGGCTTCGTTGATTTGTTCTTTTTTTTTTTTTTTTTTAATTTCTATTTCATTTGTGTTTTAATCTCTGTTATTTCATTCTTTCTCCTGTTTTTGGGTTTTGCTTCTTTTCTTTCTAGCTTTAGGTATAAGGATTGGTTTTTTATTTGAGACTTTTCTTCTTGAGGTAGGCCTGTATTGTTATAACCTTCCTCTTAGAACAACTTGCTGCATCCTAAAGATTTCACACCATTGTCTATGTTAATTTATCTCCATGTATTTTTATTTTTTTAATTTTATTTATTTTTTTTAAATGTTTTCTTTATTTTTGAGAGAGAGGTGGGGGAGGGGCAGAGAGAGACACACACAGAATCCGAAGCAGGCTGCCTACTCAGCGCTGTCAGCACAGAGCCTGATGCAGGGCTCGAACTCATGACCTGCAAGATCATGACCTGAGCCAAAGTCAGATGCTTAACCGACTGAGCCACCCAAGGGCCCCTCCATGTATTTTTAAAATTTCCTCTTTGATTTCTTCATTTATCAGTTGGTTTTTTAAAATTTTTATTTTAAAATCTATTTTTTCTTCCACATTTTAATGTAAATATCAGTTAACATACAGTATAATATTAGTTTTAGGCATAGAATTTAGTGATTCAACACTTAACTACAACACCTGGTGCTCATCACGAGTGCCCTCCTTAATTCCCATTACCTATTTAACCCATAACCCCTGTCTACCTCTTCTCTGGTAACCATCAGTTTGTTCTGTATAGTTACGAATCTGTTTGTTGGTTTTCCTGTCTTTCCACCTCTGCCACCATGTTTTGTTCTTTTTGTTTTTGTTTTTGTCTTGTTTCTTAAATTCCACATATGAGTGAAATCATATGGTATTTGTCTTTCTCTGACTTATTTCACTTAGCTTAATACATTCTAGCTCCATCTATGTCATTGCAAATGGCAAGATTTCATTCTTTTTGATGGCTGAGTAATAATATTCCATTGTACGTATATACCACATCTCTCCTTTATTCATCAAATATTGATGGACATTTGGACTCTTTCCATAATTTAGTGATTGTTGATAATGCTGCTGTACACATCAGGGTGCATGTATTCTTTCAAAATAGTATTTTTGTATCTTTGACCCATTGATTGTTTTGTATCTTTGACCCATTGATGTTGATAGCATGTTCTTTAACCTCCATGTGTTTGTGTTCTCTCCAGATTTTTCCATGCAGTTTTCCATGCAGTAGTTCATACCATTGTGGTTGGAAATTATGCATGAAAAGATTTCAATCTTTTTAAATTTGCTGAGACTGGTTTTTTTTGCCAGTATGTGATCTATTCTGGAGAATGTTCCATGTGTACTTGAATGTGTATTCTGCTGTTTTTGGGTGGATGGAATGTTCTGAATATATCTGTTAGCTCCATCTAGTACAATGTGTAATTCAAAACCATTGTTTCCTTGTTGATTTTCTGTTTGGATGATCTATCCACTGATATAGGTGAGGTGTTAAATTCCCCTACTATTTTTGTATTACTACTTGTTTCTTTATGTTTGTTAACAGCTGCTTTATATGTTTAGGTGCTCTCATATTGAATGCACAAATATTTACAATTGTTATATCTTGTTGGCTTGTTCTCTTATGATTATGTAATGTCCTTCTTTGGCTCTTGACAGTGTTTGCTTTAAAGTCTCTTTTGTCTGATATGAGTTTTGCTACCCCAGGTTTTGTTTTCACTTCCATTTGCATGATAAATGTTTTATCATCCCTTCACTTTCAATCTACATGTATCTTTAGGTCTGAAATTAGGCTGTTGTAGACAGTACATGAATGGGTCTTGTTTTTTATTAAGTCACCCTATGTCTTTTGATTGGAGCATTTAACCCATTTATATTCAAAATAATTGTTAGGTATTACTTATTGCCATTTTGTCACTTGTTTTATCGTTGTTTTTGTACTTTTTCTCTGCCCCTTTTTTCTCTTGCTCTCTTGTGGTTTGATGGCTTTTTTAAGTGACATACTTGGATTCCTTTTTATTTTTTGCAGGTTTTTTGATTTGTGGTCACCATTAGGTTTATATATAATATCTTGTGCATATAGCAGTCTATATTAGGATGATGGTCACTTATGTTTGAACCCATTCTAAAAGTGCTCTAAAAGAGAGAATTTTTACTCTCCCCCTACCATGTTTTAGGTATATGGTGTCATACTTTATGTTCTTTTATTTTGTGAATCCCATGACTGATTTTTACAGATGTACTTGATTGTACTCTTTTTGTGCTTTAACTTCCATATGGGATTTATAAGTGATTAATCTACCTTTTATGTTCATGTGTACCTGTGAATTTTTTTCCTTACTTCTGCATATGGTACTTTCTTTCCACTCAAAGAATCCCCCCTTTAACATTTCTTATAAGGCTGGTTCAATGGTGATGAATTCTTTTAAGTTTTGTTTGTCTGGGAGCCTCTTTATCTTGCCTTTTATTTTCAATGATAGCCTTGCTGGATAGAGTATTCCTGGTTGCAGGTTTTTTCCTTTTAGCACTTTGACAGTATGTTGCCACTCCCTTCTGGCCTGCAAAACTCTGCTGAAAGATCAGTGTATAGCCTTATGGGGTTTCCCTTGTATGTAACTGTTTTCTTTTGCTGCTTTTAAAATTCTTTATGATGACTTCTTGCCATTTTAATTACTATGTGTTGTGTGGTGTAGACCTCCTTGGGTTGATTTTTTTGGGTTTCTCTGTGCTTTCTGGATCTGGATGTCTGTTTCTTTTTCCAGTTTAGGGAAGGTTTGAGCTACTATTACTTCAAATAAATTTTCTGCTCCCTTTTCTCTTTCTTCTTCATCTGGGATCGCTGTAATGCAAATGTTATTATGCTTGATGGTGTTGCAGAGTTCCCTTAACCTATTCTCATTTATTATTGTTCTTTTTTCTTTTTCCTGTTAAGCTTGGTTGCTTTCCATTATTCTGTCTTCCAGCTTGCTGATATGATCTGTTTCCTTTACTCTACCATTTATTACCTGCAGTGTATTGTAAATTTCAGCTATTGAGTTCTTCAACTCTGGTTGGTTCTCTTTCATATTTTCCGTCTCTTTGTTGAAGGTCTTACGGAGATCCTCCACTCTTAAGTCCAGTGAGTACCTTTATGACCATTACTTTAAATTCTCTATCAGGTGTATTGCTCATCTCTCTTTTATATAGCTGTTTTGCTGTGATTTTGTTCTATTCTTTCATTTAAGACATATTTGTCTATCTTCTCGTTTCTTTTTTTTTTTAACGTTTATTTATTTTTGAGACAGAGACAGAGCATGAATAGGGGAGGGGCAGAGAGAGGGGGAGACACAGAATCCGAAACAGGCTCCAGGCTCTGAGCTGTCAGCACAGAGCCCGACGCGGGGCTTGAACTCACCGACCGTGAGATCATGACCTGAGCCGAAGTCGGACGCTTAACCGACCAAGCCACCCAGGCGCCCCGCTCCTCCTTGTTTCTTCTAATTCACTGTTTCTGTTTCTATGTGTTAGGGAAGTCAGCTACATTCTCTTGCTCTTGAAAGTAGTGGCCTTAATAAAAAAGAGATCCTACAGTGTCCTGCAGTGCAGTGTTCCCCTGTTCACCAGAACCTGGCACTTAGTCATGTTTCCTGTTTGTGTTGTGTGTACCTTACTGTTGGGCTGATGTATGTTTGCCTTTAGTCTAGTTATCTGCAATTGTTCTCTTTGCTCATTGTAAGCGGAGTTTACTCCTTGTGTTATTAGTGGGCCAGTCTGGGGCTGCCTTGGGCTTGAGTCAGACCAGGCATTTGCCAGAGCTGAGGTAGAACCAAAATGCAGTGTGCTGTTCCTGTGTCATCCTCCTGTGAAGTTTTGTTGGTGGGTGTGGCCTGTAGTGAGACCAGATGTCTACCCCCAGCCCACTACTGGGTCCACAGCTGGAGAGGTGTGTGTGGTTATCTTCCCCTCTTGCTGGGGTCGGAATCACTTTGGTGTTGTGCTAGCTCCTTCTTGGGGCTGCTTGCACACTACCATGTTGGTAGCACTGCTTTGGATGGACTCCTGCCAAGGGCACATTGGAGGAGATGGATCCACAGGAGAACACAGGGGCAGATCACAAGGTACCAACAGGGCCTGCCTGTTCTGCCACAAGAGGCGATCTGCAGCCACCTGGGAAAACTCCCACTGATGCTGGATTGCAGGGGTGAGTCCACAGAAGAGTGTGGGCCTAGGGCATGCTGTTAGCAAGCTAGGTGGAGGGTTTTCATGCTGGGCTGTTTCTGGCAGATGTCTGTGTATCTAAGCTGGGAGGTGGGAGACGGAATGGCATCTCCCAGATCTTTTGTCTTAGAGAAGTCTCCCAAAGATCTCTACCCCTTCAGCACATACTCTGAGTTTAGTAAACAAATTTCCCTCCTGTATACCCCAGGCATTTTTCAAACTGCTGCTTGTCTATTGTATCTCAAAAGGGCTGTTTGTTGTGCTGCCTCTTTAAAGGCAGGGACTCCCTTTCCTGTCACCCTTTGGCTCTCCCTGAGCTGAGCCTGTTTTAAAGTTCCAGGTGTTAACACCACTGATTGAGGGAGCTCACAAAGTTAGGCCTTTCTGGTTTTTAAAGCCAAATATGGAGATTCATCTTCCCAGTGTAGTTCCCCATGCCTGGGTACCTGGTGTGGGGTCTGTTCTTTTCCCTTCTCCCATTGGTGAGTTTGGCTCCTGTGTTTCCACCCTTCTTACCCTCTTTGATGTGGCCTTTTTTATACATTTAGCTGTGGAGAGTCTGTTCTGCCAGTCTTTGGGTCCTTTTCTGGGTTATTTATACTGATGTAGGTGTTACCTAGATGTATCCATGGGACAAGGTGAGCCTAGGATCTTTCTACTTTGCCATTTTCCCTGGAAGTTTAAGAATGGTTTTGTATTTTTTTTAAGCTGGGAGAAAATCTAAAGAAGAATAAAACTACGAAATTTGGCTTTCATTGTCATAAAGTTTTATTGGAATATAGCCATACTCATTCATTTACATGTCTATGGCTGTTTTCACCCTACAATAGAAGAATTGAGCAGTTGTGAGAGAGATGAATGGACTACAAAGTGTAAAACATTTATTTTCTAGTCCTTTACAGAAAATGTTAGATAATGTATGTTTTAGACCATCAAGACGATCACATGTTTATTCTCTTTTACCCTAATAAAGTGTCAAGTTAGGATGCTTTCAGCCACAAGTAACAGAAAGTATGACCCAAACCTGCTTAAGGAATATGAACATTTATTATCACATGTAGACAATCTCCAGGGACGGTATAATCATTCTTCATGTCTGATTTTCTTGGCTTTGCATCCTACATTGTTTGTGTTTGTTCTTAAATGTCCTTCCCCTGTCCAGATGGATTCTTTGAAATACAAATCGAATTATTTGTAGAGATTGGTTCTAGGGGTTTTGTATATTTATGCTTTAGCAAATGGAGTTTAAAAACGTGTTGATCTGATTTCTAATTACATAGTCATGTAGGTAGACACTATTAGTGCCTTGTGTAATAGTCATGTCCCAGGCATCAGTGACATACACACCGAGATCTTTGAAAATGTCCTCATGGTACAATATTGAATGTAACCACGGAAGTTTCCAAACCTGACTGTGTGTATGTGCATCTTCCTGTTTTCTGTCTTAAAGATCACTTTAGTGGCTGGGCTTCTTAGGAATAGTAGTGTAATAGCTTCTCGGGCATTCATGGCCCTGCAAATGAAAATGTCAATGGGGAAGGGCCTGAAGTGTTGGCCACATGTGATGACGATGGCTGTGCTTTTGTCATCTGATATCCCGTCAGTTTCCTGAGGAATATAACCCTCATCTATCCCAGAGTAGAGCTGAAGGGTGACAAAAGAGTACCTATATTTTTTGCCACTGAATCTGAATGTGTCTTTCTGCACCCAAGAATAAATGCTTCTCAAAAATTCCAGTTCCAAGAAGATGAAAAAAGTTTATAAAAAAATAAAATTTTAACTTGAAGGCAATGATTATTCTATCATTTAAAATAGTCATCCATCTAGATTATTTCTTACTGGAACATCCTACGCTTTGGGGTAGATTATCTGTTCGTATGTGTGAAATATCAATCAAAATGTAAAGTTTTCATTGGAATTCATAAGGAGAAACACCATTTCTTGTGAAAATGGGAATAAAACGTTTTAAATTAAAAGGCTCAAACCTAGAAAGTGAAATGAAGTTGAAAATAAGACAAAGTGAGAGAATAGAGATCTCATTAATAGTACTTTAATATCAGCCTGAATTTCTAAAATAATATAACATAATTACATACTTTTTTACAAGTTTAGATAAGTGTTCGATCCAGTGATGCAAGGTAGAGTCTCCCAGGAGATAAATTAATGTTCCTTTCAAAGAGCCATTTATCTCCATTGTATTTAACTGAATCTGGTTACAAAATGTAATCCACCTTCCTTCTGAAGTATAACCACCAGGGACAGGAGTCTTCATTCTGACTTGGCATTATCCTTTTAATTTTTCACTCTAATAAAAGAGACACTTGTGGTAAGTGATTTTATTGGCGTAAGTTACATATCTAATCTTTCTCTGTCCTTCACTTTTTGATTTCTTTCTCATACTCCTGTTTCCTAATTCCTTCCTCCTACTATTCTTTGATCACCAGCTTTGTTTTAGCCACTTCTATGCATTTCTTTGAGATTTTGAGTCATCTTGACTCCTCCTTGTTCATTTTCTCCCAAATCTGGTTGTTAGCTAAGTTTTGAAGTTTTGCCATCACTGCAGACTCTTCAGTGACTTAGGCTTTTGTCTCTAACCTGAATATTAGTGATCTGACAGTTGGTGTCCTTGCACCAAATTACTTACCTTTGTTCCATTAGTGAAGCAGTGGTCTTATTTTTTCTATGAAATTTTTATAAGAATATTTTTTTTGTTAAAAAATAGCTTAAAATATAGCATGTCCGCATTTTAAAAAGTCCAAACACTATGAAATACGTAGCTTGAATGGATATATTTAGATAGGATTTCACAAAAACTAACATACAGCAGACAGTGCAAACCAGTATTCTGAGATTTTCCAGCAACTTTGATTAGATTTAAAGGCTCTGTTGGCACATAGTCTGTTTTCCAAGGCATTGCAGGCAGCAACGCACCGAAAGTTTTGCTATGGCATAATGAAAATCCTCAGATATTTTACCTGTCTTGTTTCCTTTGCACTCAGTACATGCCCCCCTCCCCCACCACTGAGTTCATGCCTTGTATTTTAGGTTTGTTACAAAGCATTTCTATACTGATATCATATTCTGTATTATCTAGAAAGCAAATAATAATGACTTAAGCATATACATTTATTTATCCCTCACAAAACAGTCCTAACTTGAGCAAGCCAGGGCTGATATGACATTACATGCTTTCAAGGACACTTTCTGTCTTGTTCTGCCACTTTTTTTTTTTTTTTGAGAAGGTATGGTAATCTTAACTTTTTAATTTTTTATAGCTATATTGAGATATACTTGGCATACAAATTACTGCATGTATTTAATGTATACAGTTGAGTGAGTTTGAACATATGCGTGCACCCATGATACCACCGTCACAATGGAGGTGCTATTCTTAACTTATGACTTCAGTCTCATCGTCTAACATGGATCTTTGATCTCTCAGCATTATATCGAGAGTTCAGCCGGTAGGAAGCAGAGGTCATGGTGTTTTACTTTTAAAGGCATGACCCAGAAGTTTCCCATATCACTTCCACTCATAATCCAGTCAAAAGTCTAGTTATGGTTACCACCAGCTTCAAGGAAGACAGCCTGTAGTTGGGTGATCACGGGCCTAGCTAAAATTGCAGTGTTTTATTACCACAGAGGGAAGGGAGGATGGGTCCTGGAAGACCACACCCAGTCTTTGCTTTACTCTGCATGCTTAGCACCCCCAGAGGCCTTGCAGTCTCTGGCTGTCTGTCTCCACAGAATATTCATAAGCATGGTTGTACTGTGTAACCTACAAAGTGGAAAAATGGTGCTAGTGGAAGAATTGGAAAATTCTGAACTAGCTATTCCAGGATTACCTGAAAGAATTGTTAAGTCATAGTGATTAGGCTTGCTCATGAGAGTTTCCATAATCCTATAATTATATCAAAACTTCAGTGTGACGTGTTTGGGGTTCTATGAGGTTTGATAGCATTGCGCCTGGATGACTGACGATCATAACCCTGGAATCTTAATAATCCTAATGTACTGGCATACTTTGGTAGGAAGATAGCCTTTGTGCTTATTATTGTAAACCATATCTTGTACAATATATATGTGTCAGAGTAGTCATTTTGCCATGTATCAAACTAAGTGCTTTGAAAGACTATCTCAAATATGTAACAAATTTTTTAATTAAAATTAAAATTTTTTTTCATTTTATTTATTTTAGAGAAAGTACAAGCAGGAGAGGGACAGAAAGGGAGATAGATTCCTAAGAAGGCTCCATGCTCAGGGTAGACCTGTTGTGGGGCTCTGCCCCACCACCCTGGGATCATGATGTGAGCCAAAATCAAGAGTCAGATGCTCAACTGACTCTTGAAGGTCCACTGAGGTCCTAGGTGCCCCTACGACAAATTTTCTTATGATTAGTCTTAATGTTTATTTTACTTAACATTATTATCAATATACTGTTAAGCCTACTCCAGAATTATTAAGATTCCATTAGACTTGTTGATTAGTTTAAAGATTATGGCAGGGAGACTAGCATCCCCCTCTCTGCTAAGATATCTGTATTCTAATTCCTGGGACCTGTGAATGTGTTACCTTCCATGGCAAAAGGGAGTTTCCAAATGTAATGAAAGGTATGGATTTTGGGATGAGAGATAATCCTGGATGATCTAGGTGGGACCAACCTAAATCTCATTAGTCTTCAAAAGTGGGAGAGGGAGGGCAGAAGAGTGGATCAGAAAGATGTTATGGGGGACTTGGCCTACTGTTGTAGCTCTGGAAAATGGAGGAAGGGGGCTGTGCGGAACAAGGGCACCTCTAGAAGCTGGAAAAGGTGAGGAAGCTGATTCTGCCCTACAGCCTCCAGAAAGGAATGCTGCCCTGCTCAACTTTTATTTTAGCTCAGTGAGACAGACATTTGACTACTGAACTAGAGAACTGCAAGATGATACATTTGTATTATTTTAAGCCATTATGACACCTTTTCAACATCAAATCATCCCATCCAACAACAAAATTTATATAAATAGAAGAAAAAAAACACCCTTATTTTATATCCCTTAGTAACATTAAAACATTTTTTCTGTAGGTCATACACATTTTGTTAAATTTGTGAAATGGCCTTTTAAAGCACAAAGTGGATTGTATCACTTTCTTCCTTAGTTGATTTTTGTAGCTTTCAAAAACCTTCTGAATGAACCCTCAAATTCTCAGCATACTATATGAGAACCTCCATGATTTAGTTTCTTTTTTCTAGTCTCTTCCTTTGCTGTATTTCCTCAAATACTTCCACTCCATTGGCCTATTGATACCAAATTAAACTTGAATTATTTTTAACAATAAATTTTTTTAGTAATTTCCCATGCAGTGTTTACCCTTTATCTCAGATAATATGCATAAAAAATTAAAAATCACTCAAATCTAAATTATATCCCAGATTATTATTTGCTAAGCCTGGCAATCCTACTCATGATCCTTATGAGTTTTCTCTTTTGCCTCATTCTTTGTCTACAGATATCCTTCAGGGCTAAGTCAAATATAAACTTTAACATAAGCCCTCTTTACTTTCTTTATAGAATTGCTACATTGAATGTCTTTCAGACTGCAACCTTGCTGAACATTTATTTTTCTCCATTTGCCCATAATGCCTCATATCTATTAGAACCTTGATAAACATTTGCAGAATACATGAATAAATATTAGGCAATAAATCATTAGTTGAAATAAATCTCAAAATGAATGTTATTGGTAAACTCAGATAAGCTTTAAAGAAAGTTATTTTAAAGCCTAGTATAAACATTATTCTAAGTAACATGGCTTTACAGTTGCCACTAAAACCCATTTAATAAAATGGAAACTCCATATAAAATTGCTAAGTGCATAAACTAAAGGTTAGGAAGTTATGCCAACAGAGAATTCGGCCAACCAAACCAAAATGTTCCAATTCTGAAGCCGTGGGTAACCATCAAAGACATTTGCACAGTGCCCCAGACAGAATCACCAACTCTAGGAGATGCACTACTATGTTTAAATATGAATGTAGAATATTGATACTTTCCCCTTTAGGAAAAATGGCCATGAAATCTGCTATAAAATGAGTTGGAAATAATTTCTTTGAACTGATTTCTCTCTTTAAAATACAAGGTGATTGATACCATAGACACCTGCTAGGACTTGAGCTCCAGGAAATCCATGATTACTAGGACTGGTACTGATCACCATCCCCCTGTGTAAGAATGACTTTTGGAAGATCCAGGACAAGCAACACCTACCATAGGACAGAGCAAACTTACTGTTACACTGGGAGATGTCAATGACTTTAGGAGGTTTCATCATTTCAGCTGCCACATTGGACCTTCAAAAAATAAGATCATAAATTGGCCTTCTGTCTGTCCACACAATACAGGTAATAGAACTCTTTTGCTTGTGAGTAAGAAATAACTTAAAATTTTCTTCAACTGACAACTATTATCGTTGTGAATTTTACGTATATTGGGCATTGTATGTGGATTAGCATTTTGGAAAACTCTCCCTGTCTGAGAGCACGTCAAGTCCAGGGCCACTCTGCTCATCTGCCACATGCAATCAGTGTGTCCTCGAAATTTGTGATTCAAAATATTTACCTGATATGCAAGTTGTCTTCTCTCGTTTCCACATCATTTTTTGGAGTTCATGTAATAGTTTTCTTGGATTAATGTGGGCCTCTAATTAACCAAGCTGTCTCAGTTTTACCCCACCTAAATTTTCAACACAACTTCCAGAACACCCTTTCTAGTTGCAAATGTAACTGTATTCATTACTCTTTAAAATCCCAACCGCTTCCTTGAGGAGTTCAGGCTCTTTAGCATGGTCTGCAGACCTTTTGTCACAGGGTTGCTGCTTCTTTCTTTATACATGTTACTTGCTGTGCTTACCTCCCATTTTTTCCTAGAAATTTGCCTTCTGACAATTGTAAACCTTATCAAGGAAGGTAATGCATTTTTCTGATCTGCTATTTCCCTATTATCTATCAAAGAGGCTGGCAGAAAGTGGTGTTTAGTCTGATGCATGAATCAATGTACATTGTATTTCTTTCCTCCAGCTGATGAAAGACTCCCTTCCTGCTTCAAAGCTCTTATCCTCCCTTTGACTCACTGTTTCAAACCTGTGTACATGTGTATGTAAGTGATAGCAAGCAGAGAGGGGATAAAGGGGGAACAGGGATCCAGGTGCTAGGTACAATGGATAGAAGTGGGACTTAATTTTCTGCTGTGGATGACTCCTTCGGTTCAAGTCAGAAAAAGGAAGAGATCACATTTTCATCCATTACTGTGACTTTAGGCCTCAGGATGGTTAGTGGGTAGGAAAAGATTTGGTGAGGTGCACCATCAGAGATAAAAGGGAAAGACCAGGAACCCAACTGAACTTTTACTTCTTTCAGAGACTACAGATCAACACCTGGAAAAGTACGTAAAACCTGAAATGTGTGTTGTTTTTCCGTGTTTGCTATCCATACTTTACTTCCTCTCAGCATATTTTTTGAAAGCGTAAGGGAGGAAGACTGCAAACTTGACTTTGAAAACCACCAAGAAAGGTGTTGTTGAGAAGCTAACATTATAGTCTGTCATCAACTTTAGGAAAAGTGAATTCTCAGGAATGAAAAGAGGAAATGGACTGAGCCCTTGAAACTTACAGGAAGTTATTAAAGGAGCAAAGGAGTCTGGAACTGACAGGTTTTCTCAGGGCTTGGACCGTAAGCTCAAGGATTTGTGGTGGTACCTAGTTACCCTTCGCAAAGTGGCTTATGAAGAGACCCTGATCCTTCATTCTAAGCAATGAAATTTTCCAGCTTAATAGAGAGCCAGGAGGCCAGGAAGTGAGCATCTGTTTGTGAGTAAGGGAAGAAAGGCATGGCCTTGATGCAGCTCTGATAGGAGAAATATGCTTTCAACCCAGTTTGTGGAGGACTGTTTGGGGGATTTTAAGAATCAGTACATCGCAACCTGGGGAGTATGGACTCCTTCAGCCTGAGCAGTACATGCTGAGGAATATCTGATCTTGAGATCAAATGGAGATGACCAGTAGAAGTTGGATTTTTGGAAAGATTACTTAGGATGCAGTATAGACAATGGATTAGGGAGGGTAAAGTTGGTGGGAGGGAAGCTGTGACAACTAATCTAGATGAGATGATGATGATCTGAACTCAGCAGCACTAGGCTTGGAGAGAAGTGGATAAATGCAAAAGATATTTAAGAGGTAGAATTTACACAATTTGATATAGGGGATGAACGTACATGGACGTTCCATACATCATCAAAGAATCCTTTTTTTTGGCATAACATTTTAAACACATATCAGAATACCTTTACACTGAACATGTTTTGTAAGACCTAGGTCTGTGGTAAAGGATGTGTGTTTTCACGGGAAAGTACAGGTACATATAATACCGAGTTCCACTTTGGGCAGGAACATTTTGGTGAGAATGCCAACCTTGGGAGTGGAAATCATAAAAAGGGGTCTCCTAAACACTCCACATATCGAGTAGGACAGCTATCTGAAAGTGTTGTGTTCAATATTAACTGAATGTAGCTCTGCCCACAGAACTTCCCGGGTATCTAAAAGTATACTGATGTGTACAAAAAGGCTTTTTTCCTTCACAGCAAGATAAGACATTTCTCAGTTCCTGGTGGCCCTGTGAGTCAGAGCCTCACAGTGTGTGTGCTGAGGTTTCAGGTAGGAGAAGGCTTCTTGGTCTTGGGTATACAAGTACTCCCACAGCTCATATGTGAGTTTGGGGTCAGGCCAAATTCAATGAAGACGTGAGTAGTTCCATTAACAAATTTACCATTGAAAATAACCCTGTCGTAGCCTTGGCTCCTTGCCCTCCAGAATACTCCTTCACTGGGGTGGATGATCAGGAGAGATGGAGACCTGGCCTTCCCAGAACAGACTGAAGCTGACAAGGTAGGTGCTGTTGTTGAAGTCTGCCTCCATTCGTGTCGTGCCTACTTTTTGAGATGGGGAGCACATCCCAGATCCCAGCCCTCAGGGAATCACCACCAATTTCCTTCCTGCATCCCAAGGGGCCCCTCACCTCCGTTAGGATGTCTAACTGCCCCCCCCCCCCCCCCCCCGCCCACCGTGGAGAACGGTGCTGTGCTGTGTGCAGCACTAGGGGTGGTGTTCATGTGGGTGAAAGATCTGGGTGGGGTCAGCGGGTCTGGTTTCTCTCTGATTCCCTTTATTCTTTGCTCAGTCTCTGTTGGTGACTTTAATGGGATCAATGATAGTTCAAGGTATAAGGATTTCATTGAAAAGTTCCATTGATAGAATGAGATCGGTAAGTTTAGACCAGACCCAAGCTGACATTACCAGGTATGTGACATAATGAAATGAACCTCTTCAAGTCATTTTAGTTATGAATTGTAATGTTTATTTGCCTATTATCATCAGTATTATTTAAACTGATAATTTTGAAAGACAAGTAAATAACTTAAAATTTATTTTCAACTTTAGTTGATATACAATGTTATATTTCTGTCAGGTATATGACATAGTGATTTGCCATTTCTGTACATTACAAAATGTTCACCACAGTCAATGTAACCATGTGTCACTATACAAAGTTGTTATACTATTATTTATAAATGGAAGATGGTACTTCTTAATCCCCTTTATGTGTTATGCTTATCCCTACTCTGCTCTCTCCTCAGGCAACCAATAGTTCTGAGTCGATTTCTGTTTTTCTTTATTTGTTTATATTTTAGATTCCACATATAAATGAAATCATACGGTATTTGCCTTAATTCACTTAGCATAATATCCTCTAGTTCCATCCATGTTGATGCAAATGGCAATATTCCATTCTTTTTCATGGCTGAGTAACCTATTTTGTATGTACCTTGTATCTTCTTTATCCATTCTTCAATTGATGGACACTTAGCCATATCTTGGCTCATGTAAGTAATGTTTCAGTAAACATAAGGGTGGATATGTCTTTCTGAATGAGGGTTTTCATTTTCTACAGGTAAATACCCAGAAGTACAGTTACTGGATGGCTTGTCTATGTTTTTTTTAAAGCTTATTTGAGAGAGAGGGTACAAATGGTGGGAGAGGCAAGACAGCTCCACAGTGACACCCGTGAGCCTGATGCAGTGCCCACACCCATAAATTGCGAGATCATGACCTATGCCGAGTCAGATGCTCAACCGACTGAGCCACTCAGGTGACCCAAGGTATTACTATTTTTAACCTTCAAGGAATCTTCCTATTGTTTTTGCCTACAGGATGCATTTATATTCCCACCAATAGTGCACTAGAGTTCCTTTTTCTTCACATATTTGCTAACACTTGTTATTTCTTGTCTCGGTGCCATTCTGACAGCTGTGAGGTGATAGCTCATTGTGCTTTTGATTTGCATTTCTCCGATGATGAGTGACGTTGAGCATCTTTTCATGTGTCTGATGGTCATGTGTATGACTTATTTGAAAAATGACTATTTAGGTCCCCTGCCCATTTTTTAAATAAGGTTAGTATTATTTTTGGTGTTGAGTTGTGTGAGTTCTTTATATATTTTGAATATTAATACCTTATTGGATATATCATTTGCTAATACTGTCTCCCATTGAATAGGTTGCCTTTTCATTTTGTTGAAAATTCCCATCACTGGGCAAAATCTTGTGGTTTGACATAGTTCCAGTAGTTTATTTTTGCTGTGTTTCCCTTACCTGAGGAGATGTCCATAAAATGTTGCTAAAGCTAGGGTCCAGGTTATTCTTTAAGTGTTTTATGGTTTCAGATCTTCCATTTTGAGTTTATGGTGTAAGAAAGTGATCCAGTTTTTGCAACACTATTTATTGAAGAGACTATGTTGTTTTCTCCTTTGTATATTCTTGCCTCTTCTGTCATATGTTATTTGACCATAAATGTGTAGATTCTTGGAATCTCTACCCTGTTCCCTTGATATGTGTTGATATTTTTGACTACTGTAGCTTTGTAGTATATATTTAAATCTGGGATTCTGAGATCTCTTGTTTTGTTCTTTTTCAAAATTGCTTTTGCAATTTGGGGACTTTTGTAATTCCATGAGTATTTTAGGATTGTATGTTCTACTTCTGTGGGAAAAGAAACTGTTGGTATTTTGATCAGGATTGCATGGAACCTGTAGATTGCTTTGGGTAGAATGCACAGGTTAACAATATTCTTCCAATCCATGAGCATGGTTTCGTTCCTCTGGGTCTTATAGTTTTCAAGTATAGGTCTTCCACCAACTTGGTTATATTTATTCCTAGGTTTTTTATTCTTTTTAATACAATTTTAAGGGGGATTATATTCTTAATTTTGTATCCTGAATTTTGATGAATTCATTAGTTTTAACAGTGTATTGAAATCTTTAGGGTTTCCATATATGGTATCATGTCATCTAGAAATAGTAACAGTTTTGCATCTTCCTTACCAATTTTAGATAACTTTATTTCTTAGTCTTCTCCAATTGCTGCAGCTAGTACTTCTAGTAGTATGTTGAACACAAGAGATGAAGCTGGACATCCTTTTCTTGTTCCTGATCTTAGAAGAAAGGCTTTAGTTTTTCATCACTGAGTATGATGTTGGCTGAGGATGTGTCATGTACTGCCTTTCTTATGTTGAGGTATATTCCCTCTACACATACTTTGTTAAGAGTTTTTATCATAAATGAATGCTGAATTTTGTCAAGTGCTTTATATGGTTTCAGGAGTAGAATCCAGTGACTGATCTCTTCCATATGATACCTAGTGCTCATCCTGAAAAGTGCCCATGGTAATGCCCGCCACCCATTTAACCCACCCTCCCTTCCAGCAACCCTCTGTTTGTTCTCTATATTTAAGAGTCTTATGGTTTGCCTCCCTGTTTTTATCTTATTCTTACTACCCTTTCCCCATGTTCATCTGTGGAGTTTCTCAAATTCCACATATGAGTGAAATCATATGATAATCTTTCTCTGACTTATTTTGCTTAGCATAATACCCTCCAGTTCCATCCACGTTGTTGTAAATGGCAAGACTTCTTTTTCATCATTTGTCATTGTGTGTGTGTGAGATATATATGTGTATATACGTATATTACATCTTCTTAATCCATCACTTAATGGACATCTGGGCTCTTACCATAATTTGGATAGTGCTGCTATGAACATTGGCATGAGTGTGCCCCTTCAAATCAGTATTCTGTATCCTTTGGATGAATGCCTAGCAGTGCAATTGCTGGGAACAACACTAAAAGGCAACCAATGGAATTGGAGAAGATATTTGCAAATGCCACATTGGATAAAGGGTTAGTAACCAAAATCTATAAAGATCTTACCAAACTCAACACCCCCAAAGCCCAAATAATCCAGTTAAGTGATGGGCAGAAGACATGAATGGACATTTCCAGATGGCAAACAGACCTATAAAACATGCTTAATAGCACTCATCATCAGAGAAATACAAATCAAAACTAATTCTGACCACCTCACACTGGTCAGAATGGCTAAAATTAACAACTCAGGGAACAGTAGAGAAAGGGGAACCCTTGTGCACTGTTGATGGGAATGCAAACTGGTGCAGCCACTCTGGAAAACAGTCTGAAGTTTCCTCAAAAAATTAAAAAAAGTGACCTCTTTTAATGTCCATGACTCATTTCGCCCATCCTTCCCCCCACCTCCCCTCCAGCAACCCTCAGTTTATTCTGTATATTTAAAAGAGTCTTATGGTGTGCCTCTCTCTCGGTTATTATTTTTCCTTCCCTTCCCGTATGTTCATCTGTTGTTTTCAAATTCCACAAATGAGTGAAATCATCTGTTATTTGTCTTTCTCTGCCTGACTTATTTTGCTTAGCATAATACTTTCTAGTTCCATCCACATTGTGGCAAATGGTAAGAGTTCATTTTTTTTTATCCCCAGTTTCTTTTTTCAAATAATGAACTCTGTTTTAAAGTATTTATTTCATTGTTTTTTTCATTTTATTAATTTTGGGTGTGTTTTTTATTTTTCTAACTCCATTAAGTGTTGCTTCTGATGGCTCTATTGTCATATATGTCCCTCTAGGAACTGCTTTTGTGTCTCAAAGATTTTTGACCATGATATTTCCAGTTTTATTTGTGTCCTCATGTTTAAGTTCCTTCTTGTTTTCTCCATTAATTAACCCATTGGTTGTTTAGTAGTATGTTGTTTAACATCCATGTTTTCGTGTTTTTCTAGTTTTATTTTTGTAATTGATTTCTAGTTTCATACCATTGTGTTTGGAAAAGATCAGTCTTTTGAATTTATTTAAATTTGTGTTCTTACATGTGATGTATCCTGGAGAGTGTTTCATGTGCATATAAAGAACGTGTGTTCTGCTATTTGTGGATGGCATGTTATGTGTATATTTTAAGTTCATTTGGTCTAATGTATCATTTAAAGCCACTCTTTGTTATTGACTGTATGTGTGGATGATCTTTCTATTGCTGTAAGTGGGTTGTTCAAGTTCCCTACTATCAGTGTATTACTGTCAATTTCTCCCTTATGTCTGTTAATATTTTTTTTGTATATTCAGGTGCGCCTATGGTAAGTGCACAGATATTTACAATTGTTGTATCCTCTTGCTTATCACTTATTATTCATTGCCCTTGTATATTGCTATAGTCTTTTTCTTAGTTTATTATGTCTGATATAAGTATAGCTACACTGGCTTTCCCCCCCTGCTTCTATTTGCATGGAATATCTTTATATATTCCTTAACTTTCAGTTTGTATGTGTCTTTAGGTCTGAAGTGGGTCTCTTGTAAACAACATATAGGTGGATCTTTTGTTTTCTTTTTGAAATCCATTCAGTCTGTCTATTTTGACTGGAACCTTCAGTCCACTTAATTTAAGGTAGTTATTTAATATATATGTGCTTGTTCCCATTTTGTTAATTTTATTTTCCTCTCTTTCTTCCCTTGTGATTCCTTTCTTTTATAGTTTGATTTGTGGTTACCATGATGTTCATATATAACATCCTATGCACATAGCACTTCATGTAAAGGTGACTGTTGCTTAAGTTTGAACACATTCTAAAAGAATTATGTTTTTACTCCCTCTTCCATGTATATGAAATATTTCCTATTTTTTTGTATCTCTTAACTAACTGTATATAAAATTGATATTAGTATTTTTGTAAATTTTTGGTCTGCTTTTTCTCTAGTGGCTCTTTTTCCTTTCAAAGAAGTCTAATATGTCTTATATGGCCATTTTAGTGGTGATACACTCTAACTTTTGTTCATCTGGAAACTTCTTTATGTCTCCTTCAATTCTGAATGCTAACCTTGCTGGTTTCAGTATACTTGGTTGTAGGTTTTTTCCTTTCAGTTCTTCAAATATACCATACCACTGCATTCTGGCAGGCAAAGTTTCTGCTCAAGAATCAACTTAAAGCTTAAAATGGGTTTTCTTGCAAGTAAGCAATTGCTTTTCTTTTGCTCCTTTAAAAATTCTCTTTAAGTTTTATGTCATAATTAGTATCTGTCCTGATGTGGGCCTTTTTGGGTTCACACTGGAGCTCGATGTCTGTTTCATTCCCCAGTGTAGGGAAGTTTTCAGTGATTATTTCTTTAAGTTTTCTATGTGAATTGCATTATCCTTGATGTTGTCCTAGAGGTTTCTTCTTTTAGATCACTGATCTGTCCTGCATCTTGTTATCTGCTATTGATTCTCTGTACTATATTTTTCATTTCAGTTGTTGTACTTTACAGCTCTGATTGGTTATATTTTCTGCTTCCTTGCTGAAGTTTTCAAGCTGCTCATCCACTCTTCTCTCAAGTATGGTGGTCATCTTCATGACTATTGCTTTGAACTCTTGATCAGGTAGGTCATTTATCTCCATATTGTTAATTCTTTTTCTGAAGTTGTGTTGTTCTTTCATTTGGAACATACTCATCTTTTTCCTCATTTTGTCTGACTCTGTTTGTCTCTATGTATTAGGTCAGCTACGTCTCCTGGTCTTAAAGTTACTGGCCATATATAGAAGAAATCTTGGGGTTTCCTTTAGTGCAGTACTTACTATTTAGTAGAACCAGATGTTCCAGTGGTGTCTCCTATGTTTGCAGCTGCGTGAAAGTCCTGGGTACAACTTGCCACGGGTTTGGTGGTAAGCAGGGCTACCTCCTTCTCTCACTAGGGCAAGAATTGCTTTGGAGTGGTGCTGGTTCTGGACTGGGTTGACCACAAGGCATGGCAGGGTAATAGTCGCTATACAGGAACACCTGCAATGGTAAGTCCACAGGATAGATGGCGAATGACCAACTGGCACCTACCTGTGTCAGGCCAGCTAGGCTCAAGAGGGGCAAGAAAAGTGGTACCTGCCAGCACTTCTGTACCTGGAGATAGTTCCTGCCCCCCTGGCACATGTCCTAGTCTATAAATGTCCTACATGTATAGCTTCGGCACTTTGCCTCTGTGGTCTCATTGTACTTGAGCGCTTTAAGGGTGTATCCCTCTTTCTGATAGCCCTCCACTCTTACTGAAGTTAACCCCCTGCTTATTTTCAAAGCCTGATGTTATGGGGCTCATTGAGCCAATGCAGATCCCTGTGACTGAGCGTGCCCAATGAGGGACTTCAAACTCTCATCCTTCAGGGAGGACCTCCACCCCTGTGATATCCTTCCTGCTGGTTGGTCACTGAGGGTTTTGTCAGGACTGCATCTCTGCCCATCATACCTTTCTAGATGTAGCTTTGTCTTCGTATCTTTAACTGTGGAAAAGCTGTCCTGCCAGTCTTTGGGTTGTTCTCAGAATGAGGTGTACTATGTGCCGTTGCAGCCTTGTGTCTGCAGGAGGAATTGAGCTCAGATTCCTCACCTCTCTTCTTGACCAGTAAAAGACTATTAGACATAGGTTAAAAAAAAAAAACAAACTAGATTGAGGTAGAACTAATAGAACTTAGTTATGGCAGGATATGAGTTGTATAAGTAAAGGAAGAGTAAATGCACCTGAGTCGATTAATTATTCATCAGTATTCTCTGTGGTATATATTTTAACTTCCATATTTTATGGAAGGCTTGAACAGTTGTGGGTAAATATATTGAATCTAAAAGATTATTGGTCTGGCAGATGGCAGAGCGAGAGGATCCTGAGCTCCCTTCCTCCCAGGGACACACTGAGGCAATAACTACATATAATGCAACTGACTCGGAAAATGACCTTTGACTGGCAGAATAGATCTCCGCAACTGAAGGTATAAAGAGAAGGTCACGTTGACAAGAATAGGAGGGGGAGGGAGGTGGTCGTGAACCAAACTCCCGATGTGGTGACCCCTTGCAGTAGAAATATCACAGGTGTGCAGTTACTCCCTGAAGAACAAGGGGATCAAGCTCCACATTAGGTGCCCACAGCCCTGGAAAGCTTTCACTAAAAAGATAAGCACCCATAATGTCTGGCTTTGACAGATCCTGAGGGGGCTATAGGAAGTAAAGACTCCTCTTTTAAAGGACAAGCACACTCTATCTCTTGCACAGAAGCAGCACTTTGGATTATATGTGAAGGAGGCTCACTGACTAATTTTAGGGTGTGTGCTGGAGGGGCAGAAATCTGTAGGAGCTTTTTTGGGAGTATCAGGGGGTGCCATTTTTCTTGCCTTCCTTCAGCGTAGCCTTGCAGGAGGCAGTTCAGGCACTTTCCATCTACCTTGCTACTAGTTCTCACCCCTCCCTGGTATTTTTGTGCAGATCTACATCACCCAAGCTGCCCCCCACTGCAGGTGTCCCTTCATAATAACTCCTGCCATAGTGGTGGGAGCTAACCCCACCTCCTGGCAAGCTGATAGCCATGACTACTGGGGGCATGCTGGCAGCCACCCCCCAATAGTTGCTGAATTACAACTGGGAGGGCACATGCAGCCCATGCAGGAGTCACCCCTGGTGATCAGAAACTACTGAGCCTCCCAGGACATTTTCTACATAAGGCTGCTACTTTCAAGAACAGGAAATAGAGCTGACCTACCTAATACAGAGAGGCAGACGAAATTGCTTCAAACAAACAACTGAGGTAATCTACCTGAGAAAGAATTCAAAATAACCATCAAAAAGATGCTCACAGAACTCAAGTGAGAAAGTTAGTATAGAGGTAGAAATAAAAACCCAACCCATCAGAGCAGAATAGAATAACAACTGAAACAAAAAATACAGAAGGAATCAACAGATTAGAGGATGAAGAATGGATCAGGGATCTAGAAGACAGGAAATTGCCCAAGCTGAATAACAAAAAACAATGGGAATAGGTTCAGGGATCTGGGACAGCATCAAGTATAGTAGCATTCACATTACAGACCCCTCTGGAGAAAGAGAGGGGCATACAATTTACTTGAAAACCTGGGCAATGAAACAGATATTAAGGACCAGAAAACTCAACAAGATGAACACAAAGATGTCCACAAAAAGACACATAATAATTAAAGTGTCAAAAAACAAAAAAAGGTGAAGGGAGATCTTAAAAAGAGCAAAACAACAAACTACTTACAGAGAGCCCTAGAAGGGATTCAACAGAAATGTTTCAGACCCGACTAGACTGACCTGGTATATTCAACAGATGAAAATACCTACAAGCAAAAATACTCTAACCAGCAAAATGATTCAGAATTGTAGGAAAGTTTATCACCATTAAACTGACCTTACAAGAATTAGTAATGACACTTTTCAAAGGGGAAAATAAAGGGCCATAAGGACAGTAAGAAAATTATGACAAAAATATTTCACTGGCAAAAGGAAACATAATGAAGATAGATCAATAACATATGAATGTTGATAGCATGAAATATCCATAATAACTAGCTAAGAGCTACAGAAAATAAGATGTGAAATATAAAACTTTCAGAGACATAGAAAAATATAGTGCTTTTAAGTTGGAACACATTTTAAGTGGCCATCCACTTAAAATGGATTGCTATACACTTAGGGGCTATATATGAACTATACTATAAACATAAAAGCTTCTAATAGATATAGAATAAAGAAAAAGGAATCCATAATAATAAAGCCTTCAAATCACAAGGGAAGGACCAGACAAGAGCTACAAAAATAACGAGACGACAATTAACAAAAAAGCAGGAAGTTCATACCTATCAATAACTAATGTAAATGGACTAAATGTTCCAATCAAAAGACAAAGGGAGACTAAAGAGATTAAAAAATAAAAACCGAAACCCAAAGACCCATTTATATGCTACCTACAAGAAGCTCATTTCAGTCTTAAAGACATACAGAAAGAAAGTGAAGGAATGGAAAAATATATTCCAGACAAATGGAAACAAAAAGTCAGGGTAGCAATATTAATAGACAAAATAGACTTTAAAACAAAGACTGTAACAAGAGGTAGAAAATTACATAATGATAAAGGGATCAATTCAACAAGAGTATAAATAGTTGTAAATATTTATGCACCAAACATGGACTCACCTAAATATATAAAGTGATATTACAGACATAAAAGGAGAAATTGACCAGAATACAATAATAGTCGGGTACTATAACACCCCAGCATCAATGGATAGATCATCAAGGCAGCAAGTCGCTTAAAAACAACGCTGACTTTGAATGACACATTCGACCAGATACACTTAACAATTATATACAAAACATTCCAATCCCCACACAGCAGAGTACAGTTTTCAAATGCATATGGAAGAATTCTCTAGGATAGATCACATGTTAGGCTACAAAGTAATTCTCAGTAAATTCAAGAAGATAAACCATTGGCCAGATTTATCAGGAAAAAAAGAGGACTTAAATCAGAAGTTAAAGAGGAGTATAAAGGACTAGTATGAAAAACTACATGCTGAGAAACTGGAATAAATGGAAAAATTTCTAGAAAAATAAAATTTTCCAAGACTCAATCAGGAAGAAATAGACAATCAGAACAGACTGGTTACTAGTAACAGAATTAAATCAGTAATCCAAAAATCTCCCCAAAAAACAAAAGTCCAAGACCAGATGGCTTCACAGACTAATTCTACCAAATATTTTAAGAAGGGTTAATACTTATTCTTTACAAAATGTTCCACAAACTTAAAGAGGAAGGAATTTTCCAAATTTATTCTGTGATGCCAAATTTATTCTCTGATACCACAGCTAAAGACACTATAAAAAAAAATCCGCCAAACTACATAATATCCCTAATAAACATAGATGCCAAAATTCTCAGCAAGTAATTGAGTCCAGTAGTATATTAAAAGCATCATTCACCATGAACAAGTTGGATTTACTCCAGGGATGCAAGGATGAGTTAACATCCAAAATTGATCCATGTAATATACCACATTAACAACAACAAAAACATTAAAAATTATATGATCTCAACAGATGGAGAAAAAGCATTTGACAAAATTCAACTTGTGTTCACAATAAGAACTCTCAACTAAGTGGATGTCGAGAGTACGTACCTCAACATAATAAAGGTCATATATGACACACCCACATCTAACATCATAATCAGTGGTAAAAACGCGAAAGCTTTTCCTCTAAGATCTGGAACAAGACACACATGTCCACTTTCACCACTTCTATTGGAAGTTCTAGCATCAACAATCAGAAATGAAAAAGAAATGAAATGCATCCAAATTGGTAAGGAAGAAGTAAAACCTTAACTAATTCCAGATGACATAGGACTGTATAGAGGAAATAGACCCTGTGAAAAAAAAAGAAAAAAGCCCAAACAGAATAAATGAATTCATTAAAGTTACAGGGCAGAAAATTACATAAATCTTTACATTTCTGTACACTAATAACAAACCAGAAGAAGAAAAGTTAACAACACACATAAAGCTTAACCAAAATAGGTCTCCACTGCACCCCAGCAACAATCAATAAAATCCTTGTGGCTGGTAGAAAACAGTAGAGCAAACCAAAAGGGACAAAAACAAACAAACAAACACCCAAGGAGATGAGATGTTATAAAAAATAAAGCTTAAAGGAACCCAAGATTCAACCTCTGACAAGATCAGTGAAGAAATAGAGATGCAAATAAATAAAACCCCAAACAATAATCTTTTCATGTACTTCTGGAAAATTTTAAAAACCTTAATTTGCACAAAAGGGAATAGAAAAATTGGATAGAGAATAACCATTCAATACACATAAATAATAATCACAATAATAATAATGTAATTGTGATAATGATAAACATGTTACCATTTTCCCCACTTCTAGAAGTCACAGGCTGAGATTCTCAGTGGGTGCAGATATCCCTAGGTTACATAATGAGAAAAAATTGTCCAATTAATATTATGAGTTAGAAATATGTTTAATGCTAAGACTTCACAAGCACAATATAAGAAAAATATAGGCCTATTTCCTTCTGAATATGTTGAACATGGCTTTAAGATTCTTTTATATCTATCAATGTAGATACAGATGTAGCCTGAGTATGTATATGTGTTTATTCATCATGGTCAATTATGTATTAATTTAGGATTAACAAATGGCCCCAGAGAGAAAAATCTTACAGTATAATTTATTCTTAGTGGTTTAAAGACAAACATTTCATGTTTTTTGCTGTTCTCAAATTAGGAGTACAGTTGCCAAAATAACATTTGCTATATTTCGAAACTAATGTAACATTAAAATTCAATTTAAAAAGTTAAATACTTTTAAAAAATTAAAAATAGTGTTTATTTTTGAGAGACAGAGTGTGAGTGGGGTAGGGGAGGGGAAGAGAGAGGGAGACCCTGAATCTGAAGCAGGCTCTGAGCTGTCAACACCGAGCTTGATGTGGGGCTCCAATTACATTACTGTGTTATCATGACCTGAGCCCAAGTTGGACACTTAACCGACTGACCCACCCACGCAGCCCTAAATACCTTCTTTTTGAGGTCAGAAGAAGACAAAGAGGTTAGCAATTTTAGAAACCCTGAATAAAACAAAAAATCAGAGGTATGAGAATTTTAAGGGAAAAAGCAAACTGTCGTTATTTTTGCAGATGTTGTGATTGTCCACAAGAAGACCAAACATAGCAAATTATGTGCATTAAGAGAGTCAGTAAGGAACTGGATACAAAATAAACTTGCAAAAATCAATAGCACTTACCTATACCAGTAATAATCCCCAAACCACTATAATAGAAGGTAAGCTCTGAACTTGATGGAGGCATTTTGAAAAGACCTGAGTGAAAAACTCTAACACTTTGAAAAATAGGGTGGCTTAATATTATAAATTTGTTAATTTTCCCTTAAATAACTTTAAAATTCTATGTATTTCTCTTGATGTATTTAGTTCTCAAACTGTTGATGGCTTTCTACTTAAAGTTTTTTTTTTTAATGTTTATTTTTGAGAGAGATCACGAGTTGGGGAGACACAGAATCTGAAGCACCCTCCATGCTCTCAGCTGTCATCACAGAGCTGGATGCGGGGCTCAAACCTATGAACTGTGAGTGAGATCATGACCTGAGCCGAAGTCGGACACTTAATTGACTGAGACACCCAGGTGCCCCTTTCTACTTACAGTTTTTGATTTCTGGTCTAATTTCACTATATCAGAAAGCATACGCTGAACAATTTTAACCTTTAGAAATTGAGACTTGCATTAAGTGAAGGCTATGGTCTAATTTCAGAAATGATCTAGGTGCACCTACAAGAATGTGCAGTTCACAATTGTATTTCACATAGGTTTCACTTGTAAAAAATTACTTAGGTTAATGTCTATTAATATGGCTGTAGATTTGTCTCTATTTTTTATCAATATTTGCTTCATATATTTTGAGGACATAGTATTAGTACATGCATCATTATAACTTCTTGGTGGATTATCTGAGTATATTATCTTCCTGATTATATTTTCCTGGTATATTATCATTAAGGAGGTCTGTTTGGGGGTGCCTAGGTAGTTCAGTTGATTAAGCAGGTAACTCTTGATTTCAGCTCTGGTCATGATCTCATGGTTCCTGGGCTTGAGCCCCATGTCGGGCTCTCCACTGACAGCATGGAGCCCGCTTGGGATTCTCTCTGTCCCTGCTCCTATCCTGCACGCGTGCACATGTGCTCTCTCCCTCTCTCTCGAAATAAACTTAAAAAAACGCTTGTGTAATTACAATAACGAAAGGCAAAAGAGGCTTTGAGAAAAGAAGCATTTTTTTTTAACGTTACTGTTTAAATTCCAGTCCGTTGGCATACAGTATCATACTGGTTTCAAGTGTTCAGTATAGTGCTCATCCCAACAAGTGCACTCCTTGATCCCCATCTCCCACCACCCCCTCCCATCTGGTAACTATGTGTTCTCCATAGTTACGAGTCTGTTTCTTGGTTTGCCTCTCTTTTTGGTTAGTGTTTGGTTTATTTTGGGGGTGGAGGAGAAATGGTAAATACTCCCCTCTTTTACTTTCAAACATTAAGTTCTTTATAATATGGCACTTGTAATCAACATAAAAGTTTTATTGTTTTAATATGGTGAGACAAATCTTGGATATTTAATCTTTTTTTTCCCTACAGGACCCGCCTATTTTACTGCCTCCTTTTGGATTTATCAAGTATTTTTTTAAATTAAAAAAGGTTTATTTTTGAGAGAGAGGGAGAGCATACGAGTGGGGGAGGAGAAGAGGAAGAGGGATAAGAGGATCCAAAGTGGGCTCTGTGCTGACAGCCCTGTGCGGGGCTCCAACTCCTGAACCGTGAGATCATGACCTCAGCTGGCGTTGGATAGTTAACCAACTGAGCCACCCAGGCACCTGATTAATCAAATAGTTTAAATTATTCCATTTATTCCTCTATTTAAGGGTTTTACATTATCTTAGTATCTTTTATTGGCTATCTTAAAAATTACACCTTGCATCCTTGATTATGATAGAAACTTAGAATTCTTTAACACTACGTACCCTTTTTGTATTTTGTTATT
This sequence comes from Prionailurus bengalensis, assembly GCF_016509475.1. Lineage (NCBI taxonomy): Eukaryota > Metazoa > Chordata > Mammalia > Carnivora > Felidae > Prionailurus > Prionailurus bengalensis. The sequence goes on from NC_057346.1 coordinate 12,497,277, forward strand.
TTTGTCTAGTATTTTAATTTTATGTATATTTAAAAATCAACAGCATATTATTTTGTTTTTTGAAGCAATCATTCACTTATATTTACCAACTTTTTTCCATTTTGAGTTAAATTTTGTTTATGGTGTGAGGGAATGTTTGTGGATCATTTTTTGCAGATGGATATACATATGTGTTCTAGCCACTTATTAAAAAGATTATTCACCACTGAATTTCTTTGGCACTTAAATTGAAAATCAATTGGTCCTGTATATTAATGTTTATTTCTGAACTATTCTGCTCGATTTATTTTTATGTCTGCCTTTGTGCCAATACCACACTGTGTTAATTACTGTGGCTTTATAAGAAGGCTTTAAAAAAAACCACGTTTATTTATTTTGAGAGGGAGAGAGAATCCCAAGCAGCCTCTGCACTATAAGCACAGAGCCTGATGCAGGGATCTATCTTATGGGATTGTGACCTGAGCCACCTAGGCGCCACTATTTAAGTCTTGAAACCAGAAAGAATAAATCTGCCAACTGTGTCCATGTTTAAAAAAAAATTCTAGGGGCGCCTGGGTGGCGCAGTTGGTTAAGCGTCCGACTTCAGCCAGGTCACGATCTCGCGGTCTGGGAGTTCGAGCCCCGCGTCGGGCTCTGGGCTGATGGCTCAGAGCCTGGAGCCTGTTTCCGATTCTGTGTCTCCCTCTCTCTCTGCCCCTCCCCCGTTCATGCTCTGTCTCTCTCTGTCCCAAAAATAAATAAACGTTGGAAAAAAAAATTAAAAAAAAAAAATTCTATGTATTTGGAATTAAGTTCCCAAGAAGATTTTCTTGGGTTGGGAGAGAAAACCTGATTGTAAAATTTTGCAGAATGTAATAGTCTGTGAATACCTGGGAAACATTAAAAAAATATGACTACCCCTACCATAAATTATAGTAATAAAACAGTATTGTAGTATCAAATAAAGCAATCAAATTGAATAGGTCCTCTGGAAACAGACAGTTTGCTATATGTCATTGGTAACATCACAAATCAGAAAATTATATTTACTGAACCATAATGGAAAAGTTGTGTCACTTGTGAGAAATTGGAAAAAACAAACTATGAATGAAAATGCAATATAAAGAAGTTTATAGTTTCTTTATGATCTCAAATTAGGAAGTATTTCTTAAAAAGATCTCAAAACAGAAACTATAAGTATTTATATATTCAGTTACTCGAAGTTAAAAGTTTTATTCACTGATGACAGACTGGGATAATATATGTGGAACATTTAAAAGTAATGAAGAATTATTATGTAGAGTGTAAGAGTTACTACTGAAAATAAAGAACATGTCAGTAAGCTCAGCAGAAAAATAGACAAAGTGTTTGTCACCTTATTGGGCACATTAGGAAAGAGATGCATTTCATTTAGGAGAATAGATAAGTTACACTTTGTATGTTCATTCAGTAGAATACATGCAGCTCTCAGAGATCATGAATTATATTTACATGTAGCAATGTGATTAGACATCAAAGAATAATTTTGAATGAAAAAATTAAAGCATTTATGTAAGTAAAATAAAAATACTAACACAATACTGTATGCCTTTCAAGGTCACATACATGCCTAAATATATGTGTTGAATAAAAACTGGAATGCTATGAGGAATCATAGTATGTAATGGGTGACCATGGGAAAAAGGGAATGAGAGTATGGAGAATGAATGAAAAAGTACAACAAAAAAATCATATATGGCCATGTAGCTTGTGATAGATTGACTTTCCTTCAGATAACAATAATCAACTCTGAGAAAATACTAAAAACAAGTACCTGAAGGCTATGTAGAGTGAACAGGGGCAGGCAAATTTTGAAAGATGAAACTTGGAAGCAGGAGCCACGAAAAGGCAAGTTTTCTGTTTCTGAAGCTTTCACCTGAGAACAGTTTACAGAGAAGCATGGAGTACTAAAATGCAATAGAAACCTACTATTTTTTAAAATGGCTTCAACAATTTGAGAGCAGAGTCCGCAGCAACCACAGTCACTGAAAGAGAATGAAATCCCAGAACAGTAAGAACCAGAGAAGGGCATGCCCCAAATTGTGAGTATGAATGGTACTCAAACCTCTACTGATCCCTGAAGCATGCCTTTGGGGTAGACACAAAGCAATTTATTGCTAAAGCCAAAAAACTCACCTGAGATTTGAGTTACTTCCAACCACAGGTGAAACAGTATTTGCAGTTTCAGTTGAAGCAAGTTAATTGATTGCCAGAACAAAAATTTCAACAAAATCTGAGGAGTAAAATAGAATCTAGGTCTCCATAAAATAACTATCACAATGTCCAGGATACAATTCAAAATTACTCAGCACTGAAGGAACCAGAAAAAAATGTAATCATTCTGAAAAGAAAAGACAATTAATGGAAGCCAACCCTTAGATAATCTAGATGTTGGCATGATCAGACAAGGACTTTGAGACAGCTATTATAACTATGCTCAATGAAGTAAAGATGCTGTAATGAATGGAAAAATAAGGAATCTCGGCAAAGACAGAAATATTAAAGAACCAAACAGAATTACAACAAAAAACAGTATCTGAAATAAAAATACACTCCTTAATCCACTTTACTAAATTGCCTCCCACTTCTCAGTGTTTCTCTATTAGATCAAGGTTATGCATATCAATTGTATTCAGACTTTATATACATTTATTAACTTCAGGTCTGTTTGGTTTATAAATTTCTGAAAGATATAATACAATTTCCCACTATGGCTGTGGTGATATCAATTTTAGCTTATAATTCTGTTTTTGCTAGGATCATCCAAATGTGTGATTATTATACATTTTTTGTAGATTGTTCCTTATGTAGCGTCTCATTTTATGATTATTTATGTCTTTTCTTTGCTCTTTAACATCAACAATTTACAACAGAAGTCAATGGTGTAAAATGTTTAAGAAACTCAAAGGAAGGAAATATGAGCCAGAAATTTTAAAGTAAAACAATTTGACTTTCAATTTAAAAAGCACAATTTCTTTTAACACATTAAAATTTAGGAACTATTTCCCTTAAGGTCTTTCCTAAGGAATTTATTAAACAGAGTGAACTTCAAATAACCAAAATGACTGGACAATTTGATATAACGATTTGTGTTAAGAAAAAATATATACTTACTCACAGACATAAATCTAATGATTACATGACATAGGGTATGGTATGCAATGGCTATGTATTCTAATGTAATTGCAGTAAAACTATAAAAAATTTGGAGAATGGGAAGAGATGGAAAAAGCAGAATTAGGTAGCTGACTGAGAGTCATTAACGAAGTAAAAGGATATTACTTCAAGTCAGATAAGGAAGAGTCAGGGTTGGGAAAAAATGATGTTACTAGCTAATTTCAATATTGCTGATGGTAAGGGACCAATAGACATTAACCAAATGACAAAAAGGGTTATACACAAGGATTGGAATAAAAGTAACCATTAGAACAAAAATAGAAACATCTCTAACAGAAAAATATTCAAAAATAAAAGAGCAAATAGATATTATAAAGATGTAAATATATATAGTTATACCATAAAACAATGCCAAAATTAGCACCAAATATATCAATTGCATCAGTAAATATAATAAATGGATTTGTCCTAACAACAATTTTCAGATTGTTCAATATTTGCAAATGATATATCCAAGAAGGAGTTAATATCCAAAATATATGAAGAACTTCAACACAACACTAAAAACAATCTGATTCAAAAATAGGCAGAAGACCTGAAGAGACATTTTTCCAAGAAGACATCCAGATGGCCAATAGACCCATGAAAAGGTGATATCACTATCACAGAAATGCAAATTAAAACCACAATGAGATATCACCTTACACTTGTCAGAATGGCTAAAGTAAAAAACAACAACAAAAAAACAAACACCTTGGCAAGGATGTAGAAAAAAGAACCCTCATGCATGTTGGTGGGAACGTAAATTGGTACAGATGCGGTGGAAAGTAATATGGGGGTTTCTCAACAAGTCAAAAATAGAAATACCATATGATCCAACAATTCCACTGCTGAGTATTTACCCAAAGAAAATGAAAATATTAATTCAACAAGATATATGCACCCCTATGTTTATGGCAGCATTACTGACAACAGCCAAGATATGGAAGCAACCAAAGCGTCAATAGATAGATGAATGGATACATCTATCCACACACGTTAGAATATTAGGCAGCATAAAACAGGAGAAGATCTTGCCATTTGCAACAACATGGGTGGACCTAGGACTTATGCTAAGTGAAGTATGTCAGACTCAGACAAATAACATGATATCAATTATATGTGAAATCTAAAAAATCAATAAACAAAAAGCAGAATCAATTGTATAAATACAGAGAACTGATGGCTGCCAGAGGGAAGGGGGTAGTGGAATGAGCAAATGGGTAAAGGGGAGTGGGAGATACACTCTCCAGTTGTGGAATGAATAGAAGTTACAGCATAGAGAATATAGTCAATGATACCATAATAGCATTGTATGGTGACAGTTGCTAACTACACTTGTGAAAAGTATAGCATAATGTATAGAGATGTTGAATCACTGTGGCATACACCTGAAACTAATCTAACATTGTGTGTCAACTAAAATTAGAAAAAAAACCCCAAAACCTATTTTCAGATTGTTTAACAAAGCAAAATTCAACACTATGGTCTATATAAGACCCACCTGAAACAAAAATTCAGAAAGAGTAAAAAAATAAGAGTGATACTTAATGAGAGATTGAACATTTTCTTTCAAAACTGAAAACAGGAAAGAGTGCTCTCTTTCAGGTCCAAGAGTGCAGAAACAAACAAACAAACACACACACAAATTGGAAAGGAATAAATAAAACTGTTTACAAATGACATGGTTATTCTATGTAAAAAAACAATACCTAAAGAATCTACGTAAATATTGGAACAAGTAAATATAGCATGGTGGGAGAATATGAAAGATATAAAATTCATTTGTTTTTCTATATACTAGCATTAACAATTGGAATTTGAAATAAAAAAAAATACCATTTACAATAGCACCAAAAAAATGTGAAGTACTTGGGTATAAAGCTAAAAAATATGTACACGATCTATATGAGGAACTACAATACACAGATGGAAGAAATAAAAAGATGTTCCAAGTTAATGGGTTGAAAGGCTCAATATTGTTACATCAATTCTTTCCAGCTTGATCTATTGATTCAGTGCAATCTTAAATCTCAGAAAGTTGCTTTGTATATAGTGACAAACTGATTCTAAGATTTATATAGAAAGGCAAAGGTGTTAGCATAGACAGCACAATTTTGAAAAAAAAAGTTTAAAGACTCACATTACCCTATTTGAAGTCCTAGTATAAAGCTACGGTTATCAAACAATGTGGTATTGGTAAAGAATGGAAACACTGAAGGGAACAGAATAGAGAGCCCAAAAGTAAACCTATATAGGAATTCTGGGGAAGATGGTGTAGGAGAACCCTAGGCTCACTTTGCCCCATGGATACAACTAGGTAACTCTCATATCAGTGTAAATAACCCAGAAAATGACCCAAAGACTGGCAAAACAAACTACACTACTGAAGGCAGAGAAGAGGCCACATTGAAGAGAGTAGGAAGAGTGGAGACATGGTGGAAAGCTAAATCAACAGTGGCCATCTACAAGTGGGAGGGAGCTGGGGACACAGGAAAAAGAAACAGATTATCACACTGGGAAGCCCTCATGGGGAAGAAGAATCCCCATAGCATTTGGCTTGGAAAACTAGAGGGGCAGAGTTTTCTGAGTTCTTAAAACCAGTGGGACTGAAAGCCTGGAACATTAAAAGTCAGTGGGCTTGTCTCTTGGAGAGCCAGGGTGGCCATAGAAAGCTGAGTCCCCACGCTTGCAGAGACAGCAGGACAAACTGCCTGTAACTATACAGATTAAAAGCAGAAGTTTGAAAAATTTCTGAGGTACATGGGAGAGAAAGAGTTATTTACTCATCTCAGAGCATGTCCTGGGAGGGCAGCATTCTCTGAGGGACTTGACTAGGAACAAAGGAGCTGGCAATTGTCATCTCTCTCCCCTGCCCCTCAGCATAAATACATGGCCACCTTCAGGAACCGTAATGGCATGGACATCCACCACTTGTTTACATCTTGCCATGTCCCTTCAAGCCAGGACTGCCTCAGTTCTGGGGCTGTGGGTCCCCTGCCCCAGAAGACTGGTGGTGCAAGCCAACACTGTGTCTTCTGACTTTGTACTTTGTGGGACCTTGGTCTGTGTTGGTGGCCAGTGAACTGTGGAGGATACCTCATCAAAACGGTATACCCTACCTACTACTTTCAAGAGCAGGAGATGTGGCTGACTTTTCTAAGTCACAGAAACATCAGAGAATTAAACAAAATGAAGAGACAGTGGAATATGTCTCTAAGGAAAGAACAGGAAAAAAATTACAGCAAGAAACCTAAGCAAAATGGAAAATGTAATATGCCTGAGAATTTAAAGTAATAATCATAAAGATACTCAACTTGAGAAAGGAGTAGAAGGCATCAGTGAAATTCTTAACAAAGAGATTAAAAAAGAACCAGAGATCAACACAGTAATTGAAATTAAAAATACACTAGATGGAATAATTAGCAGACTAGAAGAAGCAGAAGAATGAATTGGTGACCTGGAGGACAGAGTAATGGAAAGTAATCAAGCTGAGCAGGTGAGGAAAAAAAAAAGTATGCAAAATGAGAGTAGACTTAGGGAACACAGTGACTACATCAAAGGTAATAATATTTGTATAATAAGGATCTCAGAAGAAGAGAAAAAGGGGCAGAAATTTTATGTGAAGAAATAATAGCTGAAAATTTCCCAAATCTGGAGAAGGAAATGGAAATTCAAATGCAGGAGGTAGAGAGATTCCCCTACAAAACAACCCAAGGAGGTCCATACAAAGACACACAATAATTAAAATGGCAAAAAGTAAGTAATTTTAAAATCAGCAAGAGGGAAGAAAACAGTTACATACAAGGGAACCCCATAAATCCATCAGATTTTTGAACAGAAACTTTGCAGGCCAGAGGGAGTAGCATAATATAGTCAAAGTATTGAAAGGAAAAAAACGTGCAGCCAAGAATGCTCTATCAAGAAACACTATCACTCAGATTAGAGAGATAAAGAGTTTCACAGAAAAATAAAAACTAGAGGAGCTCATGACCAAAAAACTACTCCTGTAAAAAATGTCAAAGGAGACTCCATGAGTGGAAAGGGAAAACCATAAGTAAGACTAAGAAAAACAGGAAGCACAAAAGTAGTAAAAATAACCAAGGAACTCACAATATAAAAGCATGTAAAATATGACACTATATACCTATAATGTGGGGAGGAGTAAACTTAAGTGACCATCTACTTAATATAGACTGCTATATGCTGAAGATGTTATATACAAATGTAGTGGTAACCACAAATCAAAAACCAGTAAGAGATATGCAAAAAATATAGAGAAAGGGATCTAAATACACCCCTAAAGAAAGCCAACTTATGGTGAGAAAAGTGATCAAGGGAAGAAAGGAACAGAGAAGACCTAAAAGAAAATGACAATATATATATACCTATTAATATTTACTTTGAGTGTAAATGGACTAAATGCTCCAATCCAAATATGTAAGGTGATGTCATGGATAAAAAAAAAACAACAACAACACTCATCTATATGCTGCCTCTAAGAGATTCATTTCATACCTAAAGACACGTGCAAATTGAAAATAGGGGCATGGAGAAACATTGATCATACCAATGGATCTGAAAAGAATGTTGGGGTAGCAATAGTTATATAAGACAAAATACACTTTAAAACAAAGACTTCAAGAGAAACAAAGAACACTATATAATCATTAAGGGGATAATACAACAAGAGGACATAACAAGTGTAAATATTTATACATCCAACGTGAAAGCACCCAAATACATAAAATAGTTAATAGCAACCGTAAAGGAAATCACTGATAATAATACAGTAATAGCAGGGAACTTTCACACCCCGCTTACATCAATGGATAGATCATCTAAACAGAGTATCAACAAAGAAACAGTGGCTTTGAATGACATATTGGACCAGAAGGATTAAATAGATATATTCAGAAGATCCATCCTAATGCAGAATACACATTCGTTTCTCGACATTCCTCAGAATAGATTACATATTAGGCCACAAAACATGTCTTAACAAATTCCAGAAGATCCAAGTTATACAATGCATCTTTTATGACCACAATACCATGAAACTAGAAATCATCAATAAGAAAAAATCTGGAAAGAGCACAAATACATGGAAGTTAAGTAACATGCTACTAAACAATGAATGGTCAACCAAGAAATCAAAGAACAAATAAAAAATACATGGAGACAAAGGAAAATAAAACACAATAATCTAAAATCTTTAGGATGCAGCAAACATAGTTCTAAGAGAACAATTTATAGCAATACTGGCCTACCTGAAGAAGAAAAATCTCAAATACCTTAACCTTGTATGTAAAGGAGCTAGAAGAAGATCAAACAAAACTCAGAACCAAGAGAAGAAATGAAATAATAACTATTAGAACAGAAATAAATGATATAGAAACAAACAATAAAATAGAATAAATAGCCTAGGAGCTTGTTCTTTGAAAAGATAAGCAAAATTCATAAACCTCTATCCAGACTCTTCAAAAAAGCAGAGACAGGACTCAAAGAAATGAAAGTGGAGAAACAACCACCAACACCAAAGAAATGCAAAGGATTTTAAGAGAACATTGTGAAAATTAAATGCCAACAAATTGGACAAGCTTGAAGAAAATAAATTCCTAGAAACATACAACCTACCCAAACTGAAGCAGGAGAAAATACAAAATTTGAATAGAGTGATTACCAGCAATAATATTGAATCAATAATAAACAAAACTCCCAACAAACAAGAGTCCAGGACCAGAGGGCTTCACAGGCGAATTCTACCAAACATTTAAAGAAGAATTAATAGATACTCTTCTTGAACTTTTCCAAAAAACAGAAGAGGAAGGAAAACTTCCAAATTCATTCTATGAGGTCAGCATTACCCTGATACCAAAACCAGATAAAGACACCATGGAAAAAGAGAAACACAGGCCAGTATCTCTGAAGAACATAAATGCAAAAATCCTCATCAAAATCTTAGCCAACTGAATCTAGCAATACATTGAAAAAATCATTCACCATGATCAAGTGGGATTTATTCCTAGGAGGCAAGGATGGTTGAATATTCACAAAGAAATCAACGTGATACATCACATTAATAATAGGTTTGGAGGGACCATACCTCAACATAATAAAGACCTTATATGATAAACCCTCAGCTAACATCATACTCACCAGGGAAAACTAAGAGCATTTCCTGTAAGGTCAGGAACAAGAGAATGGTGTTCACTCTTACCACTTTTATTCAACATAGTACTCGAAGTCCTAGCCACAGAAATCAAACAAAAATAAATAAAAGGAATCCAAATTGGTAAGAAGTAAAACATTCACTATTTGCAGATGACATGATAATATATATAGAAACTCCAAATCTATTAGAACTAAGGTCTCAGGATACAAAATCAATATATAGGAATCTGCTGCATTTCTGTACACTAATAATGAAGCAGCAGAAGGAGAAATTGAGAAAAGAATCCCATTTACAATGGCACCAAAAATAAAATACCTAGAAATAAACATAACCAAAGAGATGAATGACCTATACTCTGAAAACTATAAAACACTGATAAAAGAAATTGAGCGTGACACAAAGAAATGGATAGATATTTCATACATGGACTGGAACAACAAATATTAAAATATCCATACCAGCCCAAGAAATGTACAGATTTAATGCAATCCCTATCAAAATATCAACAGCATTTTTCATAGAATTAGAACAAATAATCCTAAATTTTAAAGTTTTTTTTTTTTTTGAGAGAGGGGGAGGCAGAGAGAGAGACAGAGAGAGAACCAGTGGGGGGAGGGGCAGAGGGAGGGGGAGACAGAATCTTAGGCTCCATGCCCAGTGCAGAGCCTGACTCAAGGCTCAATCTGACAATTATGAGATCATGACCTGAGCCAAAATCAAGTCAAATGCTTAACCAACTAAGCCGTCCAGGTGCCCCTAAAGTTTTTATTTAAATTCCATTTAGTTAACATACAGTATAATAATAGTTTCATCAATCCTATAATTTGTATGAAACTAAAAAAGACCCCAAATAACCAAAGCAATCTTGATAAAGAAAAACAAAACTGGAGTTAGCAGAATTGCAGACTTCAAGTTCTATTACTAAGCTGTAGTAACCAAAACAATATGGTACTGGTACAAAAACAGACCCATAGATCAATGGAACAGAATAGAAATCCAAGAAATAAACCCAAATTATATGGTCAATTAATCTTCAACAAAAGAGGCAAGAGTATACAATGGGAAAAAGACAATCTCGCTGGGAAAACTGGACAGATACCTGCAAAAGAATGAAACTCAACCTCTTTCTTAGGCCATACACAAAAATTAACTCAAAATGGACTAAAGACCTAAATGTGAGACCTGAAACTATAAAAATCCTAGAAGAAGAGCACAGGCAGAAATTTCTCTGACATTGGCTATAACATCTTTCTAGATATGAATACTGAGGCAAAGGAACCAAAAGTAAACTATTGGTACTTTATGAAAATAAAAAGCTTCTGCAAAGCAAAGGAACACCAACAAAACTAAAAGACAACCTATTGAGTGAAAGAAGATATTTGCAAATTACATAACCAGTAAAGGGTTAGTGTATCCAAAATATATAAAAAAAAAACTTATATAACTCAACACCAAAACCCAAATAATCCAATTATGAAACGGGGAGAATACATGAACAGATATTTTGCCAAAGAATTCATACAGATGGCCAACATACATAGGAAATGATGCTCAATATCACTCATCATCAGGGAAATGAAAATCAAAACCACAATGAGATATCATCTTACACCTATCAGAATGGTTAAAATCAACAACTCAAGAGAGGACAAGTGTTAGCAAGGCTATGGTGAAGAAGGAACCCCGGTGCACTGTTGGTGGGAATGCAAATTGGGTCGTTGCTGTGGAAGACAGAATGGAGCCTCCTTAAAAAATTAAAAATAGAACTACCCTATGATTTAGCAATCACATTACTGGGTATTTACCCAAAGAACATGGAAACACTAATTCGAAGGGATATATGCCTCCCTATGTCTATTGCAGCACTATTTACAATAGCCATATTATGGAGGTAGCCCAAGGGTCCATCCATAGATGGATGAAGAAGTGGTTTATGTGTACACACACACACACACACACACACACACACACACACACACACAATGGAATATTATTCAGTTGGGAAAAAGAATGAAATATTGCCATTTGTGACATGTATGGATCCACAGAGTGTAACAGTAAGCAAAGTAAATTGGAGAAAGACAAATACCATATGATTTCATTCATATGTAGAATTTAAGAAACAAAAACTAACAAAGGAAAAAAAAAAAGAGAAATCAAAAAACAGACTCTTAACTATAGAGAACATAGGGTTACCAGAGGGGAGGTGGGTGGTGGGATGGGTACAATGGGGAATGGGATTAAGAATATACTTATCTTGGGGCACCTGGGTGGCTCAGTTGGTTAAGCATCTGACTTTGGCTCAGGTCATGATCTCAGTTTGTGAGTTCGAGTCTCAGGTTGGGCTCTGTGCTGACAGCTCAGAGCCTGGAGCCTGCTTTGGATTCTCTGCCTCTCTCTCTCTCTCCCTCTTTGCCACTTCCCCACTCTTTTCTTCTCTCAAAAATAAACAACAAAAAAGAGTATACTTATCTTGATGAAGACTGGGTAATATATGGAATTGTTGAATTGTTATATGATATACCTGAAAGTAACGTAACACTGTATGTTAACTACATTGGAATTAAAAAAAAAAAGAGTAAAAGAAATTAACTTATACAAATATCATCAACGAATGTTTGACCAAGCCAATTTAATGTGAAAATGATAGGCTTTTCAACAAGTAGCACTAAAACTTAGATGTCCACCAGCAAGTAATGAGCCTAGACACAGACCTCATAATTTACATATTTATCTGATTTGAAAACTTACATCCACATGAATACCTCCACATTAACATTTATTGCAGCTTTATTCAAGATTGCCAAAAACTGGAAGCAACCAAGAAGTCCTCCAATAGGTGAAAAGATAAAAAAATTGTAGTGCAGTCATACAGTGAAATATTACTCAGCAATAAAAAAAGATGGATCAGCTCATGCAAGAACATGGATGAAACTTAATATTGCTAAGTGAAAAAAGGCTACATACTGGATGGTTGCATTAATAAAGCATTCTGGAAGAGATACTGTAAAGATGGAAAACTAATCAGTGATTTACAAGGGTTAGGGGAAGGGTTAAATAGGTGAAGCACAGGAATTTTTTGGTGTTTTTGGAAAATTTTAACACTTTTTTAAGAGCAATGTTAAATTCACAGCAAATTTGAAAGGAAGGTATAGATCCTTCCCGTATGCCCCCTGCCACCACACATGCACAACCTTCCTCATTATAAACTTCCTTCTTGGTCAGAGTGGTCCATTTGTTAGACTTGGTTGACCTACATGTATACAACATAATCACACTGTCTATAGTTTATATCACAGTTCAGTCTTAGTGTTATTTGCTCTGTGGATTTGGACAAATGTATGATGACACATATCCATCATTACAATATCATACAGAATTGTTTTACTGCCCTAAAAATTCTAAGCACAGGGGATTTTTTTTTAGGGCAGTAAGATTGATTATTCTGTATGATAGCGTAGCGGTAGATACACGGCACTATGCAAAAGCCCAGGCAACATTATAGCACAAACAACAAATCCTAATGTATGGAAAATGTAAAAACTAATCAATTAGGAGACTGAGGGACCCAAGAATGGAATGCAGAGTGTGACAAAATCTAACTATATTACAAATGTATGATGTAACTTCACCGAGGGGATGGGGCTGGGGCTGACCTTATTAATTTTGAAAATGAGTTGTAGAGACTTTAATACTAAAGACACAAGGAATTGCTTATAAGCACTGTACTATTGGCTAACAATTCAGAAAACATTGTGTATGTATAATGCAATTGAACAAATAAGCAAATGGATGGTGGCTGGTAGAAACCAGATTTTTCATTGTTGGAATGTAGAGTTACACATAAGCAAGAGAGAAAGGATTGAGTGAAACAAATGATAATGGGTAAGAGAAATATTAGTATGAATTCATGTTTAACTTAGTATTGGTTCAGATTATATATGTGTGTGTGTATGTCTACATATAAATATATATGCATGTATATATGCATGTGTTGTTGATTACTATCCTATGTATTTCTGAGTTTTGTTTTCTGAGAGGGGCTAGGAGCAAAGACACTCCAATAGTAACAAATATACTGAGTGCCCAGATCTTGATGTATAATACCATTGTCCAATAAGAGAAACCAGGGCTCCTTGAGTAAATGGCTGATTCTGGGACAGGGCAAGGAATGTACAAGATGAACCTGAAGCATATTACGGTGCCAGAAAATAAGTTAAGTACTAAAAAACAAAGAGGAGCCAACTGAAAGAGCTCCCAATGGTCAAAGCTATAACAACTGGAACAACAAAATAATGTAGTGTTAGATTATAACCCAAGGTATGAAATAAATGGTCAAAATAGACCTACTGGCTAGGTCTGGCTACTGGCTAATTGAATTAACACAAAGGGAAGAAATATACAAATATACACAAATGTACACAACTTAGAAATCTTATGAGGAAAACCTCCAGAAGTCACAAGAGACTTTTTCCACAATTGTAAGCAAATATATATATGAGATTCTGGATAAAATGGCTATTTAAGAAAATACAACTTACTGGGGTGCCTGGGTGGCTCGGTGGGTTAAGCGTCCGACTTCGGCTCAGGTCATGATCTCACTGTCAGAGGGTTCGAGCCCCGCGTCGGGCTCTGTGCTGACAGCTCAGAGCCTGGAGCCTATTTCAGATTCTGTGTCTCCCTCTCTCTGTGACCCTCCCCCGTTCATGCTCTGTCTCTCTCTGCCTCAAAAATAAATAAACGTTAAAAAAAAATTAAAAAAAAAAGAAAATACAACTTACCAAAATTGATTTTAGTGGAGAAAGAGTCTAAATAGATAAATTCATCATAGAAAAAATAGAAACAAGTAAAGGAGCACTCCTACAGCAAAAGCACAAAACTGAATTGGAGGAATTCTACCAAACTTTAAACATCAGTCAATTCCAAAATTACTTAAACACTTTCAGCATGCTGGAACAAAAAACAAACACTCCCAAGTTCATTTTATTTTTTTATTTAAAAAAAAATTTTTTTTCAACGTTTTAAATTTATTTTTGGGACAGAGAGAGACAGAGCATGAATGAGGGAGGGGCAGAGAGAGAGGGAGGCACAGAGTCGGAAACAGGCTCCAGGCTCTGAGCTATCAGCCCAGAGCCCGACGCGGGGCTCGAACTCACGGACCGCGAGATCATGACCTGGCTGAAGTCGGACGCTTAACCGACTGCGCCACCCAGGCGCCCCACCAAGTTCATTTTATGAAGTAAGTATAATGTATCTTCCCCAACTTGTTAAAATGTGTATCAAAGAAAACTATAGATTTATAAATATGTATGTATAAATATCAAAATATTAGCCAACAAAATCCAAATGAATACTAGAAGAAATATCATAACCTAGAGAGTTTTATTCCTGGAATATAGATTTGAATCCGTTATAGCAAGTCCTTTAATATAATCTATCATAATCATATAGCTAATGAGAAAAGTTATGCAATTAATCTCCATAAATGCATAGTAGGACTTTGACAAAATTAGCACTGATTCACATTACAAACACTCAACAAAAAGACATTGATGGATTTTCTTTGCACATAAGGAATATACTTTAGCTCAAAAGCTAGCATCTTACATATGGGAAAGCATTAGTAGTTTGCCACCAAAACCAGGAATAAGAGAAGAATATCAACTATTCCACTACCTTTTAACACTTGGTTGGAGACATAGCTAATGCATTTATGTAATAGAAAGCAACTAGAAACATTAGAATGAGAAGAGTTAAACAACTTTTGTTTTCAGGTGCAATGGTTATTTATCATAAAAATTCCAAAATATCAATGGAAAAATTAAACAGTAAAAGCATTTAGTAAACAGCAGTGAATAAAATTAACGCATAAAAACCCCACACCCTTTGAAAACAAGTCCACACACACACACACACCAAACCGCATGTGGGGGTACTTATGTCAGCGTAATAATTTCCAGAACTTGGAACCAATCAAAATGTCCTATAGTAGGTAGGTAGATAAATAAATGGTGGTATGACCAAGGAATATTTTTCGGCACTAAAAAGAAATGAGCTTATCAAGCCATGACAAGTCTTGGGGAGGGTACTTAAATTCATACTACTAAATGAAAGAAGTCCATCTGAAAATGCTATACATTCTGTGATTCCAATTATATGACATTCTGAAAAAGGCAGAGCTATAGAGACAAAAGATCACTGGTTTCTGGAGTAAGGGGAGGGATGAATAGGCAGAGCACAGAGGATTTTTGGGGAAGTGAAAATATTCTGTATGTTATTATAAGGATGGATATATCTACACATTTGTGCAAATCTGTAGAACTTATAACATCAGAAGGGAACCCTAAGGTAAACTATGGATTCTGGGTGATTAGGACGTCTCAGTATAGGTTTATATTTGGTGACGAGTGTACCATTCTGGTGAGTGATGTTGAGAATGCGGGAGGCTGTGCATGAATGGGTGCAGGGGATATCTGGGAAATCTCTGTACCTGCCTCTCCATTTTCCTGTGAACCTAAAACTGCTATAAAAAATAAAGCCTTTAAAAACAAATCAAAACAAAACACTCCATAGCCTTTATATACAGACAAACAGCAGAGAGAAGACAAAGTGAACCAGGTAAGATGGCCTGATATAGGACAACAAAATAACAGTAAAGCACTTAGGTACAAATTTAATATCAATGTCCCAGACTTCTTTGGAGAAAACTCACAGAATACTACTAAAGGTAACAAAATTAGACTTGAGCAAATGGATATGCAACCTTGTTTTTGGATAGAAAAATTTAACATTAAAGAGATATTATTTCTTCTGTAGTTAATTTATACATTTGATGAAATTACAATAAAAGAAGAATCTTTTTTTTTTCCTGGAGCTGGAAAGATCATTAGAGTACTAATTTGAAAGGAAAATAAGAATAGCAGGAAATATATGGGAGATAAAAAAAAATCCAAGGGTGTAGGTATGGGGAGGGTTGGACCCACTAGATCTTAAAACTTGTCCATCAAATCTCTGTAATTAAAATAGGGTTGTATTGGCTCATGAATAAAAAGACAATGGAACAGAATAGAAAATCAGAAATAGACATAATATATACAAATTTAGGGTGCTATTGAGGCAGCACTCAAAATCAGTGGAGGTAAGATGGAATTTTTAATAAGGAGATTCAGATAACTGAACAGCCTTATAGAAAAAGGTAAAGTGAGACCAATTAATTCATGCCATTCAAGAGGATCCATTCCAAGTGAATCATATATTTAAAGAATGAAACGATGCAAGTAAAAAAAAAAACAACAGGTAAATTCCTGTATAACCTTAGAGTAGGAAAAACTTTTCTATGACTCAACATCAAGAAACGATAAGGGAAACTTTAAAAATCATTTCTGCATGAAAAAGAAATCATAGATGAAAAGAAAAACCAAATTTTTATGTAACAGTAGTACATACGCCTGGATTTAGTGACAAGGAAGTCAAAGCCTTCTCAAGGGCTATGTAGAACTCTGATTAGCATGGATTGAAGATGGATGGAAAGAAAGGAAATGGAGACAGCAGAGAAGGGGAGAAGACAGAGCAGAGTTGAAGGAAAACGAAGAGAGGACTGGCTGTCTGCGACTGACTTGAGTGAGACATGTCACACGGAAGGGACCTGCAGGTCAAACCGGAGAAAACTCTTCCTACCTCTGTGGAGTTTTGGGAAATTAGAAAGATATCCAGGATCCAGGCAGCTACTAAAAAAGACACCAACATCAGCAGCATTTTCCAAAGCATCATATTTCAAGACATGATGAGTGCCTTAGGAGGGGTGACGGAAGAGAAGAGATGATGTAAGAAGTGAATCTCTGTACATTGTTCTGTTCTTAATGTGTAATTCACCTGAGACTTTGTTCCTCCTTTGTGGACCACTTTCTTCTTATTCTCTTAACCTACAACTCATGCCTTCAACTATTTTGCCCACCTATTGTCTACCCATCAAATTTTTAAGTGAGGATTATTGCTTCTGCCTTTCATTATTCTGAAATAGGAGTCAGATACCCCTCATACACTATTTTCTCGCTACGCTCTATTTTCTCAGTTCTAGCACTTATCACAATTACAACAAGAAGCAGAAAAAATTAATTCATCAGCCTCTCTTTTGGGGAGGACAGGATAGCTGACGGGCTTATCAGAATATGCTTATGTTGTAAAACGTTATATATTAAGTGCCCTTAAAGAAAGTTGGTCATGTTAACTGAGTGGGGAGGTGGAGCTGGTAGCTTTTGTTTTGCTGAGCACTGAATATGAATTTTGGAAGGAGAAACTCCTTCAGGATTGAATTGCTCTGCACAATAAGGAAGAGATGACCTGACAAAACTAGGGACTGTGGAAGGGAAAGAGAAGGAGGAGGTATAGAGGAGAAAGAGGTAAGGGAGAGAAAGGGAGAGAGCACAGCTCTATCTGTATGTTTATGGTAGTGTGGTCAGAGACAACAGAAATCAGTTTACATGCATTTTAAATAGCTTGCATTGGGATACACAATGTAAAGCCCCTCCTACCTGTCCCTTGCCAAATTCTCAGTGAAATCCAGATAGTGCGAAAAGCTTTTGCGTGAATGGATTCCTTTGGTGGAACTCAGAGAGGTTCTATGTTTGAATCTGGTTGGCGCAGATCAGAAACAAGGACTGCACATGCAAAACAGAAGGTAGATAACAAAGGGTCAGCTTCTATCTGGTTAATCTTCGGTTAGCCCAAGGTGAAATTGTTTGTTTTATTTTTATGTTTAAAAAAATTTATTATTTATTTTGAGAGAGCAAGCAAGCAGGGGAGGGGCAGAGAGAGGGAGAGAATCCCGAGCAGCGTCCTCACTGTCAGCACAGAGACTGACTTGGGGCTCAATCCCATGAAATGTGACCTGAGATGAAATCAAGAGCTGGACGCTTAATTGACTTAGCCACCCAGGCTCCACCCCCCACGAAGATGAAATTGTTTTAAATAAGGTGCAATACACAGTTGCAGCCCATATTAAATTACCACCTCTAAGAATGAACTATGGTTTCTTCCAAACTACTGAAGCATGGTTAGAGGGAATGTGTATAGATATTGAATTCTGGGTCTAGATTGGTGTGGAAAGAAAAATAAATCAATGCAAGAGAGAGGACAAGGGGACAGTTACTGGAGAATGGGAATAATGTCGCTCTCGTTATTGTATTCCTAGTGCCTAACAGTGTTAGACAAACACATTCATTTAATGAATTCCTTTTAAAACCAAATCTTGCTTTCCACACCAACTTCAATTTTTATTCACTCAAGCTGGATTTTCTCAGAATGTACAGATAGCATATTTAAACAGGGCAAAAAAATTAGAGTCAAGGGCTACTTGGAGTGCCCTTCCTCACCACCACTCCAGAAATTGACCCAGGTCTTCTTGCTTTTAAGTGAATTCAGCAATGTGTGAGTTTCACTGTTTGGTCTGATTTATTATTTTTTTTCTGACCAATAAATTAGTGGGTGTGGATGTTTCATCCATCTTAAATAAAAAAAGTACAATTAAATTGCACTTACGCATCTTACACTCTGAACTTCCTTTTCATAGATCTTCAAGCTTATTCTGCTTATTTTAAAATATTTTTTAATATTTTTAAATATTCAGTACTTAGTGAAGAGCATCAGGTACCAGGGAATGTACTGTATAAAGAGAGTCAACAAAATGAACACTGATAGTGGTTTAGCATTCAGTAGTGGAAATACCAAGTTCTTGTTGGTCTCTGAATAAACCTTACTCTCCCATGTCTTTGCCTGACGGTCTCATCACTTCTCCCCTCTTTTATAGAAAGATTATTTTCAGCTGATTATTTTGAGAAACTGCAGATACAGGAGAAGCTAGAAAGACTATGTGAGAAAGAGGGCTATCACCAGAGATGACTTTTTCATCTCAGAGATCTATCTGCATGGCAGGGCAAACTCTGTTTACCATACATTTCCTTTGCTTACCTTTCTGTGAATCCCTTCCTTACTTGGAAGCTCCGGACCCCTATCTCTTTCCTTAGCTATCAGGATGGGATATAAACCTCAATTGTCTGGCTGCCATTTGAGTCTCCTATCTTTGTGGAACTTTGGTACATATGCAATTAAATTTTTTGTGTGTTAGTTTGTCTTTTTATTATAGAGGGATCTCTGCCAACAACTTAGATAGGTAGAGGGAAAATTACGTTTCCTCCTCTAAAATTTGGTGACCACGAAAGGATCTCTTGAGAGTCCATACTTGCTCTGGAGCCAGTATATGGGATCCTGGAAAACTGGAAGGAGTCAGCAAAGGGTAAGAATTCCTACCAAAGTTAGCACTTCTGGATCTCTAGCTGTAGTGCCTAGTCAAGAAAGTACGGTAAAAGTTTTGTGTTGTCCCTTCCTTTCCAAATTCAAATTACCAGGAGAAAATCATTTGTGAGAATTTATTCTTTATATTGTGAGTCTGGTTAAAATTTGGTTTTGGGTACTCAGTGGTTATTGATTCTTTCCCTCCCAGGGATAGCTGTTATTTTCCTCTTTGCCTTGTTCTATGTTCTGAGAACTTGTGTTGGCCTTCTGCCTGGGGCATGCAGGTTGTTGTAGCTGTATGTGTAGGCAGCTTTACTGTCAGATTGGGGGACCTGAAAATATGGGTAGACAGAAATGTGGGTTGCACATCATATACAGTTAGCATCTTACCGACTGTTGCCGGCTCTTAGGGGAACTAAGTCTTTCTTTTGGCTACTTTTGGGAATGGCTCTGGATCTTGAGAGAGCTGTGTCTCTTGTACCCTTTTTGGGGATGCCTCTTTTTAGTCGGTGGTTAAGTCCTAAAAGGCTGAGTCATCTGAGGTATGTCTTTGGTTTAAAAGAAAAAGGTAGGGGGTGGGGGTAGGGAAGCACTTCAATACTGCCAGAAACATTTCTGTGTGTCCTAGTTAAATCCTAATAAGATGTTTGAAAAGATTTTTTTTTATAGAGCTGTATAGTCAGAAATTGGCCAAATTAGAGGCGAATATCCAGAGTATGATAGGAACACTTTTAAAAGTCCTTCTCTTCTAAGCTAAAACAAAACTACGTACTCAGAGGAGAAAAAGATTTTGCAAGTTTTATAGAAGGATTTATCAAAATATTCTAAAGACACATAGCTCTAAATCTAGAACATAGGAATCTTTTAATTTCTTAGTTGGAAATCTTCTCCCTCATACAAAGAAGAGGAAAAAAATCTATTTGAATGGGTAGGTCAGCCCTCTGGTATCATCCAAGCTGCAATCGAATTCTTTGAGGATTAAAAATAACTGTCCTTAGCTTACAAACAGAGTCTTTATATAACCAGAAATGTGGCTCTGGAAGCAATTCAAAGTCCTCCTAGGCTTACCAACCCCAAACCTCCCTTATTAATCTCAAAATGTTGTAAATATTTTAAAAGATCAGGACACTAAAAACAGAACTTTCCAACACTTAAGAAAAAGACAACTTTAAATAGTAATTATCATAGATTTCTGATAGTACACAAATATACCCCAAATACCCTAGGATAAAACATATTCTTTCCCTGCCCTTTAAAGATCTCAGTCTTACCATGTCTTCCAAATGTAAACATTCCACGAGATAACTAAAACACTGTCTGCAATTGCCTAAGATTAAAGGGGAGGAAAAAAAGGAAAAAGAGGGTTTTTAAAATCTAAACTTCTATAAAAGTTCCTTTGTCCCAAATCTAGTTCACAGCCTAAGATTACTTGTCAAGGGTGAATACAAATCTTAAAAGTCTTTTCCATAAACGTAAGTAAAAAAGCTTTAACCATCTGAGCAGGTAAATGTGTTCCACCTGTTAGAAACACCATGTGGATTCAACTGTTGTTTATAAAGTAGTGAGTTTTGTATTATTATACCTGACTCATAGCTATTTTTTTTTTGAGAGAGAGGGCGCAAGTGAGCGAGGGAGAGAGAGAGCGAGGGAGACAGAGAGAGCAGGAGAGAAGGGGGCTCACCCAGAGCTCGTATTTTACACAAAGGGGGCTCGTGCTCACCTGAAGCAGGGCTCAAACCCATGAACTGTGACATCATGACCTGAGTCTAAGTCAGATGCTTAATGACTGAGCTATCCAGACACCCCACATGGCTAACATTTTAGAATGAAAGCTACAAGGTCTCAGTATCTGTCTCTCTGTTTATATATGTCTATGGACGTGTGTTATGTATACATGATATTTTTCTAACTTTGGATGATATAGCCAAAATTAATTTATAAAGGGCTCTAACCGGCACAAAGAAAAGGGCTTATATAAACTAAGTATTCCTAAAACTCCCAGAAATAAGAAATTGACCCAAATGTTTTTCAAGTTCACATGATTAGGGATAGTCTTCAGTAAAAAAGCTACTTTATATTAGTTGGCTCGATTAAAATAGGCATGTCTTTGGAGTTATCAGCATTCAATATAATGCAGATATACAACTTCTATTCTAACTCAGTTTACTAATCAAACCCATACTATCTCTGCTACAAAATTTGTCAGCAAGAAAAATTTATGGTTTATGGCTTCATGTAATATCTCATAAAGTTTTTGTGAGTAACCTAAACATAACTATAAAGAGCAAAGTGAATTAAATAAAAAATAAAAACATAAACTTTTCAACATCTACTTAAATATTTCCCCAAATGTCTTTCATGACTTACACCCATAGAGTTTTGCTAAGTTAAATGATAAAAATTCACTGAAAATCTAGACTTTTAAAATGCAGACACATTATTTATTGAATATCAGTGTACCACTTTGGGCTTCCAATTACAGAGGAACTAAAGATAGGTGAATCTGTTAGTAGACATGTCATGTGCCACACTAAAAAAATTATACTATGAGGAAGCATATGCTTCTAGAAATTGTAAAATGTATTCATATATTTGTCAATCTAAAGAATGCTGATGTAACAGAGACAGTTCACAGTTTTCACTAGAAATTAAGTTTTTTGAAAATGAAGCGTTCTAATTAATATATGCAATTAAAACTAAAATTTATAAGAGGAACAACTGTGTATGCAAGGAATGTAGGATGTGTTTTTGGCTGAGAAAATGTATGAGGTATGGAGATGTGTTTTTATAAGTGAAAAAAAATGTTCTTCTAAGGTTCAATAACTGGTTGTTTCAGAATGAGAAAGAGGAGAATAAATGATAATAAATGGATGTAGTGAGTTGGGAAGAGAGGCATTCTTATCTTGTGTAGTCAAGCTGGGTGTAACTGAATAATTTTATTGTAAGGTTTTTAATACTAAGATTTAATATGAACACTGTACTTTTGTAAAACTAAAAATTATCTCACATCTGCTAAAAGGGCAAAGCTTTCTTGAACTATTGGTGCATTCTTGATAAGAGACTGTGAAAGCTCTTCTATACCTTTTAAGGAATCCATCGAGAAAGCAAAACATTTGTGTCTTCCTTAGATGAGTTCCTGAGTTCCTACACTTCATGTTGTCTTTATCAGGTCTTCGATTACTTAAAAAAACCAAACAACCCCAAACTAAGTCTGCTCAATATTAAAAGAGCTAAGTTTTGCACAGAACTATGTCACCTTCAATATCTGCGTTTAAATTATATGTTACTTTTGGGGCGCGTGGGTGGCTCAGTCGGTTGGGTGTCTGACTTTGGCTCAGGTCATGATCTCATGGTTCGATTCATGAGTTCGAGCCCTGCATCGGCCTCTGTGCTAATGACTCAGAGCCTGGAGCCTGTTTTGGATTCTGTGTCTCCCTCTCTGCCCCTTCCCTGCTTGTGCTCTCTCAAAAACAAATGAAAATTAAAAAAATTTTTCATTGCATGTTACTTCGGTTAAGTACACAGTTAAGTATTGTTTCATGGTGATCTGGTCAAGTGTCCAAAATCTTTTGATATTTTGACAAACACCTCAAATTAAAATTCGTTTTATCATTTTGGTTTCTGGACAAATTCTGGGATTTTTAGCAGGATCCCTTAATCTCAAACTATTCGTTATTTCTCTTTATAAAAAATAAAAAGAAAGTTGTTACACACTTAGGTTTATTTGTTATGTTAAATTACATGGGAAGCATCATCAAAGAAGTGATACTATTTAAGGTTAGATTTGTATGGATTACTAATATTAGCATGCCAGAAATCATATAAAATTCCGAGAAATCCGATATGTCTTGCTATATAATATTATCAGATATAATTCTAGTTATTATCTTAAAACATATGTGACAAAATAACCAAATTCCCTTATCAATTGCATTAATATAAACTCTCATCAGATCTTTAACCATGGCTGTTTTTAAAAATTGAAATATAGTCGACATACAATTTTATGTTAGTTTCAGGTATAAAACATGGTGATTTGACAATTATATACATTATGTTACGTTCACCTCCATAGGTGTATTTATCATCTGTCAACATACAATTTTGTTAAAATACTATTGTCTATATTCCTTGTGTACTTTTTATCCCTATGACTTATTTTAAAACTTAAATTGGTACTTTTTTTTTTTTAATTTTTTTTTCAACGTTTTTTTTTTTTTTTTTTTAATTTTTGGGACAGAGAGAGACAGAGCATGAATGGGGGAGGGGCAGAGAGAGGGAGACACAGAATCGGAAACAGGCTCCAGGCTCCGAGCCATCAGCCCAGAGCCTGACGCGGGGCTCCAACTCACGGACCGTGAGATCGTGACCTGGCTGAAGTCGGACGCTTAACCGACCGCGCCACCCAGGCGCCCCTTAAATTGGTACTTCTTAACCCCCTTTACCTATTTTGCTCATCCCCCAGACTCCTCCCTGCTGGTAACCACCAGTTTTTTCTCTGTATTTATTCTTTTTTTCCTCTTTTAATTTTTAAATTTACATCCAAGTTAGCATACAGTGCAACAATGATTTCAGGAGTAGATTCCTTAATGCCCGTTACCCATTTAGCCCATCCCCCCCCCCCCAAATCCTCCAGCAACCCTCTGTTTGGTCTCCGTATTTAAGAATCTCTTAGGTTTTGTCCCCCTCCCTGTTTTTGTACTCTTTTTGCTTCCCTTCCCTTATGTTCATCTGTTTTGTATCTTAAATTCCTCATATGAGTGAAGTCATATGATATTTGTCTTTCTCTAATTTTGCTTAGTATAACCCTCTAGTTCCATCCATGTACTCGCAAATGGCAAGATTTCATTCTTTTTGATTGTTGAGTAGTACTCCATTGTATGTATATATACCACATTTTCTTCATCCATTCCTCCACCAATGGAAATTTGGGTCCTTTTCATACTTTGGCCATTGTTGATAGTGCTGCTATAAATATTGGGGTGCATGTGCCCCTTTGAAACAGCATACCTAGTATAAATACCTAGTAGTGTAATTGCTGGGTCATAGGGTAGTTCTATTTTTAATTTTTTGAAGAACCTCCATATTGTCTTCCAGACTGGCTGAACCAGTTTGCATTCACACCAGTGGTGCAAAAGTGTTCGTCTTTCTCAGCATTCTCACCAACATTCTGAGGTAGTATCTCATTGTGATTTTGATTTGTATTTCCTGATGATGAGTGATGTTGAGCATCTTTTCATCTGTCAGCCATTTGGATGTCTTCTTTGGAGAAGTGTCTATTCATGTCTTTTGTCCATTTCTTCACTGGATTATTTGTGTTTTGTGTATTGAGTTTGGTAAGTTCTTTATAGATTTTGGATACTAACCCTTTATCAGATATGTTGTTTGCAAATATCTTCTCCCATTACATCAGTTGCCTTTTAGTTTTGCTCATTGTTTCTTTTGCTGTGCAGAGGGTTTTTATTTGATTAGGTCCCAATACTTCATTTTTGCTTTTGTTTCCCTTGCCTCTTGACATGTGTTGAGTAACAAGTTGCTGCAGCCAAGGACAAAGAGGTTTTGCCTGCTTTCTCCTTGAGGATTTTGATGGCTTCCTTACATTGAGGTCTTTCATCCATTTTGAGTTTATTTTTGTGTATGGTGTAAGAAAGTGGTCCAGGTTCATTCTTCTGCATGTCGCTGTCCAGTTTTCCCAGCACCACTTGCTGAAGAGACTGTTTTTATTCCATTGGATATTCTTTCCTGCTTTGTCAAAGTTAAGTTGGTCATATGTTTGTGAGTCCATTTATGGGTTCTCTATTCTGTTCCATTGATCTGAATGTCTGTTTTTGTGCCATTTTTCTCTGTATTTATAATTCTGTTTCTGGTATGCTCATTGGTTCATTTGTTTTGTTTTCAGATTTCCACAGTTAAGAAGTAACAGGTTATTTGTCTCTCCTTGTGTGACTGATTTCATGTAGCATAATAGATAAACTTAGGTTCATCTAAGTTTTTGGAAATGGCAAGACCCCATACTTTTTTCTAATACTCCTTTGTGTGTGTGTGTGTTAGATGCCACATAGGTGTAAACATATGGTATTTGTCTTTGATTTATTTTGCTTAGTATAATACCCTCTAAGTCCATCCATGTTGTTTCAAATGGCAAGATCTCATTAATGGCTGGGTAATATTCCTGCATGTGTTTGTATATATATATATCACATCACATCTTCTTTATTAACGGACATTTGGGTTGCTTCCATATCTTGGCTATTGAAGATAATGCTGCAAAATATAGGGGTGCATATATCTTTTTAAATTAGTGTTTTCGTTTTCCTTAGGTAAATACTCAGCAATGGATTATCAGATATGGTATTTCTATTTTTAATTTTTGAAGAACTCTTTTATGTAGTGGGTGTACAAACTTATATTCCTACCAAAAGTATGTGAAGAATCTTTCTCCACATCCTTGCCAACACTTATTGTCTTTTTGATACTAGGCATTTGGACGGGTGAGACGTAGTATCTCATTGTGGTTTTGATTTGTATTTCCCTGATGATTAGTGATGTTGAGCATCTTTTCATCTGTCTGCTGGCCACGTGTATATCTTTGGTAAAGTGTCTATTCAATGCCTCTTCCCATTTAAAAAATCATATATTAGGTAGTATGAGTTCTTTATATATTTTGGAAATTACCCCTTTGACATATTATTTGCAAATATCATCTCCCATTCAGTAGACTGCCTCTTCTTTTTGTTGATGGCTTCCTTCATTGTGCCAAAGCCTTTTATTTTGGTTTAGTCCCAGTAAGTTTTTGATTTTGTTTCCTTGGCTTGAGGACACATATCTAGAAAAAAGATTTCTAATGCTGATGTCCAAGAGATTCCTACCTATGTTACCATTAAGGAATATTATGGTTTCAGGTCTCACATTTAGGTGTTAAATCCATTTTGTATTTACTTTTGTGTATAGTGTAAAAAAGTGGTCCAATTTCAGTGTTTTGCATGGAGATACTTAGTTTTCCCAGCACCAGTTTTTAAAAGACTGTCATTTCTCTATTGTATATTTTCCCACCTTTATTATAGATTAATTGCCAGTGTAAGCATAGGTTTATTTCTGGGCTATTCTGTTCCATTTATATGTGTGTCTGTGTTTATGCCAGTACCATACTGTTTTGAATACTATAGCTTTGTAGTATATCTTGAAATCTGGAATTGTAGTACCTTCAGCTTTGTTTTTATTTTTCATGACTGCTTTAGCAACTCAGGTACTTTTGTGGTTCCAAACAAATTTTAGGACTATTTGTGCTAGTTCTGTATTTTATTGTTTTTGTTGTAATTGTAAATTGGATTATCTTACTTTATTTTTGCTACTTCATTACAGTATAGAAATGCCACAGATTTCCATATATTAATTTCATGTCCTGCAAATTTACCAAATTCATTTATTAGTTTGAATAGTTTTTTGGTGGATTCTTAAGGGTTTTCTCTATATAGTATCATGTCATCTGTAAATAGTGCAGTTTAACTTGTTTCTTATCAGTTTGGATGCCTTTTATTTCTTTTTCTTATCTGATTGTTGTGGTTAGGACTTCCAGTACTATGTTGAACAAAAGTGGTAATGGTGGACATCCTTGTTTTGTTTCTGATCTTAGAGGAAAGGCTATTAGTTTATCACCATTGAGTATGATGTTAACTGTGGTGGTTCATATATAGCTTTTATTATGTTAAGGTGTGTTCTCTCCAAAACTACTTTGGTGAGAGTTTTTATCATAATTGTTGTATTTTGTCAAATGCTTTCATCCTGCATTTCATTGATGTCATATATCACACTGTTTGATTTGTGGATGTTGAACAATCCACATCCCTGGAAGAAACATCCTTACATCCCTGGAAGAAAATCTCACTTGATTGTGGTGAGTGGTTCTTTTAATGTATTGTTGAAGTCAGTTTGTTAATATTTTGTTGAGTATTTTTGCATCTATGTCAACTAGGAATATTAACCTCCATTTTTTTTTTCAGTGTCTTTGGTTTTCATAGCATGGTAATGGTAACATAAAATGAATTTGAAGCTCTTCTTTCCTCTTCCATTTTTTTGAAATGTGAAAAACTAAGCATTAACTCTTCTTTAAATGTTGGTAGAATTCACCTGCGAATCTGTTTGGTCCTGCTTTTGTATGTTTGTCTGTTAGGAGTTTTTTGATCACCGATTTAATATTGTTACTAGTAATTGGTCTGTTCAGATTTTCTATTTCTTCCTAATTCAGTTTTGGAAGATTGTATGTTTCTAAAAATGTATCCAGTACTTGTAGGTTGTCCAATATGTTAATATACAATTTTTCATAATAATCTCCTGTAATCCTTTCTATTTCTGTGATGTCAGTTGTTACTTTTCCTTTTTCATTTCTCATTCTATTTGAGTCCTCTCTGTTTTTATTGATGAGTCTGGCTAAATGTTAACAAGTGTCTATTTTATTTCTTTTTTCAAACTAGTTCTTGGTTTCATTTTTTCTGTTTTTTTTTTAACTATCTTTCATTCATTTCTGCTTTGATCTTTATTACTGTCTTCCATTTAATAACTTTGGGGTTATTTGTTATTTTTCTAGTTCCCTTGAGTGTAAAGTCAGGTTGAGATTTCTTTTTTGTTTCTTGAGGTAGGCCTGTATCACTCTAAACTTCCCACTTAGAAATGTTTTTGCTGTATCTCAAAGATTTTGGACTGTTGTGTTTTTGTCTTCATGAATTTTTCCTCTTGACTTCTTCATTGACTCATTGTTTATGTAGCATGTTGTTTAGCCTCCATGTGTTTGTGTTTTTTTCTAGTTTTATCCTTGTAATTGATTTCTACCTTCAAACATTGTGTTCAGAGAGTATTTGGTATCATTTCAGTCTTCTTAAATTTATCAAGATCTGTCTTGTCGCCTAACATATGATCTGTCTTGGAGAATGTTTCATGTGTACTTGAAAAGATTGTGTATTCTGAAGTTTTTGGATGCAGTGTTCTGTGTTTGTGTGTGTGTGTGTGTGTGTGTGTGCGCGCATATGTGTATTTTTAAGTTTATCTGGTCTAATGTGTTGTTCAAAGCCATTGTTTCCTTATTGGTTTTCTATGTGTGTAATCTTTTCATTGATGTAAGTTGGGTGTTAAAGTTTCCTACTATTATTATATTAATGTCAATTTCTCTCTCCCTTTATGTCTGCTAATATTTGGTTTATGTGTTTAGGTGCTCTTGTGTTGGATACATAGATATTTATAACTATTACATGCCCTTGTGGGATTAATCCCTTTATGTAGTGCCCTTATCTCTTGCTACAGTCTGTCTTTTAAAATATGCATTATCTGTTATAGATATTGCTACCCTGGAATTTTTAAAATTTTACTTCCATTTGGGTGAAATATCTTTTTCCATCCCTTCATTTTTGGTCTGTAAGTATCTTTAAGTCTGAAGTGAGTCTCTTAGCAGTTTTGTTTTAATCCATTTGGTCACTCTATGTCTTGATTAGAGCATTTAGACCATTTAAAGTAATTAATGATAGTTATGTACTTATTTCCATTTTGCTGTTTCCTTTTGTTTTGCCCAGTTTCTTTGTGATAGATGACCGTATATAGTGTTATGCTTGGATTCATTTTTACTATTATCATTTTTGTATATCTATTCTAAGATTTGGTATGTGGTTACCATGAGGCTTATATTTAACATCTTGCATATATTCCAGTCTATTTTAAGTTGATGGTCACTTAAATTAGAATACATCGTAAAAGAACTACATTTTAACCTCCCTTCCTTATTTGTGTTGTCATATTTTATATCTTTTTATGGAGTCCTCTTATCTGTTTTCTGATATAATTAATTTTACTTTTGTCTCTGAACCTTCATATCAGCTTTACAAGTGATTGATCTAGTATCTTTACTGTATGTTTGCTTTACTCATAAAATTTTTAAAAATAATTTTCTTATTTGTAATTATTTTTTCCCCTTAAAAAAAAACTCCTTTTCTTTTCAGTCTGGTTTAGTGGTGATGAACTCCTTTAGCTTTCATTTGGAAAAAATCTTTCTCCTTCAATTCTGTGATATTCTTGCTGGGCAGAGTATTCTTGGTTATAGGTTTTTCCCTTTCGGCACTTTGATGTCATGTCAATGCCTTCTGGCCTACAAAGCTTCTGCTGAAAAATCAGCTGATAGTCTTGTGGGAGTTTAGTCATGTCCATTTTTTTTTTCTTTTGGCATTAAAGACAGATTTGTTTTACTCTGATATTTTTTTCCAGGAGATTCATGGAAAGGTCTCTAACAAGTACATTGTTCTGATAACTTTCCAATTGTACTACTGAACTGGATAAGAATTTACAGAACTCTAATGTTGGAAACCTGCTAACAAAAGATCAATATCAACATGAATTAGTTACATGGAACTGAATATACTGATGAGGATAATTGTAATTATTTATGACTTTTTCTTTGAAACATTTGCTGGTTTGTAATGCTTTGCTTTTCCAGATACAAGGAAACCTTTTCCCCTTTTTTCTCAAGCTTTCTATGACTTACAGTAATTTGGTAAATTATACCTTGGAGAACAAAAATGAAAAGTTGCTTTTTCTCCGTTTCCCCCAGAATTCAGAAACTCTTAGAGTGTTCTCATTTTTGTGGCAATATAGTTATTTGTGTAAGTTCAATAAAAATATGTTTTTCCTGTAACAGGACACACTTGGAAACATTGGTCATATTACCAAGTCTTTGACTGCTATCTTTGAGAATAATGGCCATAGGATCATATATGACCAGACAATTTTAAGGAACTACAATTGACTTTATAGAGCCAATAAATTCACTTTGGAAAATTGGCCTGTTTTCTTGCTTAGTTGGTTCCTTACATCCTTACCAGGTGAGTAGGGAAGGTCACTTCCTGGTAGCTTCAGGTACTTCAGGATATTTTGGGCACCTTGAGAAGAATCAGCCCAAATCTATAGATATTATAGGCAAATTCTAATGGTAAGCCCTTGAATTGGATTCCTAGCCTTAAGAGGCTTTTAAAAGCCCAATCTGAGATTACAAGTTCCAGAAAAGCCTATATGGTTATTTTCTATTTCAAAGAGCCTATATTCACTATTCTTGCTGTACCTTCCTAAATAATCAGGCCAAGTGTAATGAGACTAGAATAATTTGTTTGCAAAATCAGTCTTAGATTATCTCTGGTAGAAATAGGGGTGGCTACAGAAAGAAAAAATTATGTTTCAATGGGAAACTATAGCACACATTTGTGGATATTAGATTCTAGACCTATTCATTGTTTTTAAGATTTTTTTATCCATCCATAAGCTGGACTGGATCCTAAATTCTTCTAGCTTCTTCAAATATCTGGCAACATCTCTCCAAACCAACATTTTCAATTTTTTCCCTACCCATCTGACTTGAGGTCACTAAGAACAAAGACTGCTTTTTTTCCCTGCAAAGAGAAACTGGACAACTTTATATAAACTTCAGTGAAATCACCACAGCAGCTCATGTATGGGGAATTTTTGTGCTTTTGCAGTGTGAGACACTCAAAAAGATCACCAGAGACATTCAAACTGCAAACCAAGAAAATCTCTCCAATTGCCACTGCCTGCCTTCATTTCATTTGAAGAGGCTTTCAACCCAACTTCTAGAAATCTTACTATCTTTCCTCTGTACTCAGAGTAGATTTATAGTCTGCTCCAACCATTAAGCATTGTTTTTCTCTTGTTCTCAGAGAAATGCCTCTTTTTAAATACTATTTGCTGGCACCATATAGGCCTAACTTTGGGAGCCCACTTGCATCACCACTTTCTAATGAGATGAAGCCCTGTAACTGAACTGACCTATTCTCATGACTATTGAAATGACCTGTTCTCAGGAGTTAGAGACTGATTCAATGAGACAGGGAGCAGTCTGCCAACTCACCTTCTGAACTGTGAAAATTCTTGAAAGTTTCAAAGATGGGAATAAAGTGCATGAGAATATGCCACTCCCAAATATACTTTTTTTGGCATAATTCCCGGACCCTTTATTTCTTTCCTTAGCCTAGAAGTATAAATCCACATATTGCAAGTGGTATTGGCATAGTAAAAACTTGCTCAATGAAAAAAGAATCATGAGCAACTTTGGCCATAGAGTCCAAGGATTTTGTTGGGCAGCTGTTGCTTTAGCAGCAGGTTCTGCAGTATCTTTAAGAATTAAGGAAAAACCTTAATTAAAAGAATTAAAAGAATTAAGGATCATAGCCTCATTTGCACTTACTCCTAGTGAGGGGCATACATATTTGCCAAAGGAAGCACATTTTGAATTACAAATGCCTCCTGGTAATTCCCATTTGAATCTGTGGCTTGAGACTAAAAAGGTGACAGCTGTGGGGGCCAGTAAAACTTTAGGAGATGTAGACTACATAGATGGTTTATTCCGGTCATCCTGGCCTTATGTCCCTTATGTACAGAGCCTTGATGCAAGTTTCTCTGTGTTTGGGTTGTTAACCAGTGACAGGGAAATTGATCTCAAGGTTTAGGGAACCTAACATGGTGGATAGAGGGCTGAGTTTGTTCCAGAGAAACAAGGTTTTTGAAAATCAGGGAGACATCTGCGACAGGCAGAACTACAGGATCAACAGCATTGTGGCAAATCCAACAGTTATTTGGAGATTAACTTACCCCCTTGCAATGGCCTGAGAGGTGTTAAATGTGGACAAAAGAATCATGAAGATCTTCATGGTGTTAGAATTTGGAAAACGGTGGTTAGAGAGTGAAGAAGGAATGAAAAGAAGCATTTTGATATCACATCATGGGAGGAGGCTGTCTACTTCAGTGTCAACTATTTCTCTTCCTAGTCAATGTGATTTTTGAGGTCTCCAGCATTTGCACAGGACCAGATATCAGGAAGAGCATTCTTCATTTGTGAAATATGCACCTAAAGTTTAACACATTGTAATTTAGCAGCATTGTCAGTGGTCAAAAATACTTGGTAGGGTCCTTTCCATGAATCTCACTTTTGCAAAAGCATCAGAATAAAGCAAAACTGTTTGTAAATGACAAGACTTAAACGTGTCTATGGTGAAAGACCTGATAAAAGTTCATTATAATGGAATTGACAAGGAAATTTGGTTATTTCTGTGACATGCAACATTTTAAGGTAATAACTCGAATTATGAGTGGTAACATTATACCAGGGCATATCAGATTTTTAGGAATTTCACACAATTTTTAGAACTATTATAACATGCATCCATATAAATATAATCTAAGTGTTTATCACCACTCGTTTGACAATGCTTCTCATGTAGCTTCACATAACAAATAAATCTAAATAATTTAACATCTCGTTTACAATGTGAAATATAAATCTTTTGAGATTGTCCAGGGACTCTGTGGAAATCCCAAAGTTACTTTGAGGTCAAAAAGACTGCATTTAGAATTTAATTTGGGAAAGCTGTCAAAATGTCAAAAGATTAGGACATTTGGCTAACAGGATCAAAGAACATTATAAAATAATAGATAATCATCTATTTAATTCATGTGAAAACAGATTTTAAAGACAGATACAGAAGGTTACACAGTAGTGAACAAAAGTTAGTTCTTTTAATACCGTAAAGACAGTTTTCTTAAGTAATCAAAGCCCTGATAAAAACAACACAAAGCACAGTAAATTATTTTGGTAAGACCAAAATCATTGCTTTCCAAGTAGATTACCCAAAAGGTTTAAAAAACACACACAACTTTTCCAATATCTTATCTAGATTAGACCAACAGGCCAAGAAAACTTTGTGCTATTAGCAGAGAATAAAACAAATCCTAATTTTGCACTAGCGTATTCTGATACTAAAACTCACTTAAAAAAAAAAAAAACTTTATGTCCATTCTAATCTTAGCCAGCTTGACCCCATATAACACTCCTTTCCCAAGATTCTTTTTCTACAAAACTTACACAACTTTTTAGATCCATTCATAATTTGTCTTATGTCTTTCTCCTTTTTATAATTCTGGAACAATCAATTTTACTTATCTTACCTATTTTTCATACACAGTTGTTTCCCTTCACCCATATTATTTCTTTTTTTTTTTTTTTAGTGTTTATTTGAGAGAGACAGAGACAGAACGAAAGAAAAAAAGAATGAATGTAAGAAAGGAAGAAAGAAAGAATCCAAAGCAGGCTTTGCAGTGTGAGCACAGAGCCCCATGCAAAGCTGGAACCCAAAAACTGTGAGGTCATGACCTGAGCTGAAGTCAGACACTTAACAGATTGAGCCACCCAGGGGCCCCATGCCCTTATTATTTCTAAATAGTTTCAGTTACATATATTGATTAGCATTCTTAACCCTTAGAATGCTTAATTCCCGGTTCAAACTAAGAAGTAAATGTGGACTACTACACCGCATTCTGTGGACGGGTAAATTTATAAATACACTTTCTATTATCTAGAAATAAATTCTTCCTCATACTACATTTTTTAATGTGGCACAAAAATGTTTCCTAACAGACCCAAATATCTGTAGTTCTTCTGTAAAAGGAAGCCAAAGTGGAGAAACCTATCTTCAGTGATGTTTCAATATCTTGTATTTGGAAATGATCTAGGTATTTAATGACTATATCATTTAACTTACCTCCATGTAACTTAAAAATTTCAAGTTACTTGGGGCGCCTGGGTGGCCCAGTCGGTTAAGTGTCCGGCTTCAGCCAGGTCACGATCTCGCGGCCCGGGAGTTCAAGCCCCACGTCAGGCTCTGGGCTGATGGCTCAGAGCCTGGAGCCTGTTTCCAATTCTGTGTCTCCCTCTCTCTCTGCCCCTCCCCCGTTCATGCTCTGTCTCTCTCTGTCCCAAAAATAAACGTTGAAAAAAAAATAAAGAAAAAAAAATTCAAGTTACTAAAAAGATTTGGAAACTATTTATAGGTAGACGTACCATAAAACCTAACTATTGTTGAAAAGTTCACATAAACTTTTATCTTACTTACATCTATTTACTTATTCTTAACAATGATGTTTACGTTACTCCAAGATTTATGAGATATTAAATAGCTAATCTTCATCTTAAGTAATTTTTCTTGTTGGTAAGTTCCGTAACAGAAATCATGAAGTAATTTAATCATTAGTAAACTTAAGTAGAAGCTGTATGTCTGCATTATATTTAATGCTGATAACTCTAAAGACACACCTATTTTGATGAAACCAACAAACTTAAACTAGCCTTTATTTATTGAAGATTATCCTGGATCACATGAACTTGAACAACATTTGGGTAGTTTCTATGTTCCTGAGACAATATTTAATTTAAGCCAATCAAATAGAGTTCACAAATTAATTTTGGCAGTATCATCCAAAGGTAAAAAAAAAAAAAAAAGTCATATGACTATGTAACATACATTGATATGTGTATTTAACAGACATACCTAAACATAGAGATACCAACATAGATCTGATAGCTTTTGTTTTAAAATTTTAGCCATGCGTGAGACAGGTATAATCATGGGAAGTTAACTAGTTTATTTTTAAAAAAAACAAAACAGTTGTATCTAAATTATGTTTCTGGCAGATGGATTAAGTTCAGGTTAATTGCTCAGATGGCTTAAACTTTTCACTATTTGTGTTGAAGATTTTTAAGATTTTTATTTGCTTACTTTCCCAATAGCCTTACCTTTCCTTCCTTTTCCTTCTGATAAAAATTACTTCTCTGAAGTCCGCATTTCAAAGCGTTGGCCCTCATTTCTGAGAGAAAGCAGGGTAGAATATTTATATCTCAAAGGCACACAAAAAAGAATGAAAGTTCCTCCAAGAAGGACTTTTGTTTCCTAAGACCAGAACTTTTACAGTATCTACAAGCCTTTTGAGATAAATAGGGGAAGTTTGGGGGCCGGTGAAAAGGACAGGTAGGCTTTTTTTTGTGTGTGTTCTTGTAAAGACTCAATTTGTAAGACAAGTTGTACAAGTTGTCCTCAATTTTTAGGACAGTTATTTTTAATTCCTCAAAGAACTGGGTTGCAACCTGAATGATAAGATGGAAATCAAAAGATTCCTATGTTCTAGATTTAGGGCTGTTTGGGGAATGTTTTCATAAGTCCTCCCACAAAGGTTTCAGAATATTGTTCTTTCCCTCTGGGGTCACAGCTTCATCTTGGCTGAGGGGAGAAGGCCTTTAAAAAAAGTTCCTATCAGGTCCCATCAGCTGCCAGTTTGGCCAACTTTTGACCAGAAAGCTACTGAAGAGAAATCCTTTTGAATATCTTGTAAGGTTTCAGCCACTGCAACAGTAAATATTCCTGGCAGTGTTAAATAACTTCATAGACACAAGAAGTGTCCCCAATGAGGGTGCAAAATATACTACTCTCCCAAGACCAAAGATAACCAAAAGAAAGTCAGTCAGTTGGTAGGAACCTACCAGCAAATGTAGTACAGCCCAAATCTCTGTTCAGCCATATCTAGCTGGAAGTGGGGTGTGACCCACATTTCCATCCATCCATATCTGTGGGCCCCTCAACCTGATGGTTGTCAAGCTAAATCCTGAGGACATAAAATGAGACAAACAAGAAGGCAATAGCTATCTCCGAAGGAGAAAATGTATACAACCAGTGGGTACCAAAAAGCAAATTTCTAAGTCCCAACTCAAGATCTAATTCTTCCAAATATTTTTTACCTGCAAATCTGAATTTGGAAAAGAAGAGATCATGTGAAATGTGACCATTCTCTCTCATTCAGGCACTATCGGTAGAGATCTGGCAGAGCTGACTTTGGTAAGAATTACTCTTTGCAGGCTTCTGCCAGTTTTCGCAGGATCCCACATGCAGACTCTGGAGTGAGTAAGGTTGCCCCGGCAAGTCTCATTCTGGGCACCAGAAACTTAGAAGAGGAAAAATAATTTTCCTTCTACCCTTTATGGTAAGTGCTTCCCTGAGACTCCTTTTTTCCTAGGGTAGCTTCTAAATGTTTATCTACCTTAAAAGTTCTCCACTGTGGCTACTGTAATTTGTGATTATTTTTGATAAGGTTAACTTGTTGGTTCAGCCTTAAAATTGTATTCACCTATGACCTCATGCTAGACCCAGTCCAGCCCCAGCCCCAAGTTCAGTTTCTAAGTCAGAGCCGGTCCAACTCCAGCCTGTTTCTGTAACCAGTGGGGAAAGAAATGCTCAAATAAAGTCTGAAAGTTCATAAATAACTGCAGAACTAGGATGAGAAAGGGACTTACCTACAACCACTAGTGGCAGCAAGAAAGAAGGAAGTGAGTTCCAGGGGCTCAGTGGGTACTTTTGCTTGTTTGCTCCTGAGGGCTCTCAGAGGTCTCATTCAGTTGCTTCTTCTGACACTAGAACTGTTAAAGGTAAACTGAGGCATGTTACAATACTTGAGAGTTTATCTGAGCCAAAAATTAATTTGAATCTGGCAGTATCCAATGTAGCAGACAGAAAAGGGCTCCGAGGAACTGTATAAAATGAAAAACTTTTATAGGCAGAAAGGAGTGGGAATAAGGAAGTTACTATAGTAGACACAAAAGAAGATTGGTTTTTGCGAGGTTACTTTTCTTTCAGGGATGGCAAGGGTCTATCAGGCAGATTACCAAAATTGAGCTGATGAGGCAATTACTAATTGATTTATTTAAGATTCCATTTCTGGGAAAGCTGAAACTTGAAGTCTGGGTTTGGTGACATAGGGCTTAGCATAAACGATTCCATTTTGGGCCCAATGTCATTTTTGTTTTTTAAAAAGAAACTTGTTCGTAGATAATTTCATTGATTCCAAAAATCAATGACTCACCCAGATTCTACTCTTGAACTTGACCTCTGCATATGTGAATTTCATCAGAATGTTTCCACGTGGAAATCCTCACCTTCACCAGCAGGGGCGTGCAGGCTCATACTAGCTTGTGAGAGCTTACTGTGCTCATCTTTTCCCAATTCCTGTGCCATGACATCATCTTGATAGCCTGAAAGTGACCATGAGGGATAGATTTACATTATGGGAAGCAGCACTTCCTGCAAACAGGTTTTTCTCCTACCCCTTACCCCTCAGAAAGCAAGTTTGTTAGTGCACTACTGCTTATAGGAATCTCAAAGTCAACTTGTCCAAGTGGAATGTTTTCTATTCTTTTGCTTCTTCCTTTACCTTTCTTTGTGATGGTATCACTAATCAGAAAACTAGCCACTCTCTTTGGGGCACCTGGGTGGCGCAGTCGGTTAAGCGTCCGACTTCAGCCAGGTCACGATCTCGCGGTCCGGGAGTTCGAGCCCCGCGTCGGGCTCTGGGCTGATGGCTCAGAGCCTGGAGCCTCTTTCCGATTCTGTGTCTCCCTCTCTCTCTGCCCCTCCCCCGTTCATGCTCTGTCTCTCTCTGTCCCAAAAATAAATAAACGTTGAAAAAAAAAATTTAAAAGAAAACTAGCCACTCTCTTTGACTCATTTCATTCCCGTATGTTTATATCCAATTATCCTTAGACATGAGTGAGTCAATGTGCAGACTATACTCTGTTACTAGTAACAGAAATGTAGCTAGGTAATGGAATATTGTTTATCTTAAGGTGGCATGCCTAGTGCCCTATCACGGTACCTATGAAGGAAACTAGAACATGTCACCCCCACATTTGCCTCTTTGACATAAAAATTATTTTGAGCTGCAGACAATTAAGAAACAGTAAATGCAAACAAATAAACCCCTGATTTTATTGGAGATAGACTTATCAGCTCAGAGATGGCGTCAGAGGAATCTGCAAACAAACCCTGGTAAACTAACCCTTATCTATCTTAATTAGAAAGTTAAGGAAATTAACTACTTAAGGAAGATAGCAACTACCTAGCCTTAGTTCAGCTGACACTAGCCCAACCCATGTCTTGTCAATTCTTCACAAATTTATTGTTTGTCTAAAAGATGCCAATGCCTTCCGTTTTGGTTACTTTTTTGGGTATTCATTCTCTTGTGAAGACACCCATGTACATGTAAAAATTCAAAAAAATTTGTGTGCCTTTCTCTTGTTACTGTCAGTTTAATTTTCAGACTAAACCAGTGACCTAAAGAGAGTTGAGGAAAACCTTTTCCTCCCCAACACCTGAGAAACACAGTATTTCCCAGGGTCCATTGTGTTTGGGTGTGGCCATGGGACTGAGTTCTCTGAAGTGGAATATAGACAAAAGGTGATGTGTGCCATATCCTGGCCTTTCCCTTAAGGCCATAATATAGTTCCTCCATGCTCTCTTTTCTCTTCCTACTTGATCCAAACTAAATAGGGCAGCAGCCTGGCTTTGACCATGGGGGTGACAAAATCCTAACACAGTTCTTAAAACTTCTTTGTAACATGGTCCCTTTTGGCAGTCTGGTGAAGCCCTTGGATCTCTTCTGCACATAATGTTTTTAAACACATAAAATGTAGAGGATTGTAACAAAAATTAATTATGTTGAAGTACAGTTATCAACATTTTAAATGACATAATTATATAGTTATAAACACATTAAATATTTAGCAGCTGAGAATAATTTATGATAATTTAAGAGTGATGTTAGGTGTGAGTGATATTTCCAGATTCTGTAATAACTGAATTGTGATATGAAAATATCTGTGATTTCCATTGGTGCCTGGGTCACAGGGACTGTCAATGCTACTGTGATTTGTTGTCACTATTTAAAATTAAAGAGATGACTCAACTTCATTTAGAAGCTAGTGAATATAAAGATGTAATTTTTTCCCCATTCAAGTTTAAAAATTAACTAAATTCTGTCTGTAGGACCATTTGGGTCTCCATTGGTGTTAGGTTAAGACCACTGGCAGTGGATAATAGCTTCCATGATGGATGCCTGGCTTCCTAGATGACCTCAAGGATCACAGCCTGCCTGAACAGTTACATGAGTGAGAAACAAACCCCTGTCCTGTTTGAGTTATCATATTTTGGGAGCTTTTTTTCCCCCAGCAGTTCAACCTCCCTACATCTACTAAGTATCTCCTCAATTTTAAGTCTTTTTTCCATCACTACTATTGCTACCTGGTACAGTTATTGCTGAGGTATTGCTTAGGAATTGTAACAGAGGTTGTTTTTTTTTTTTTTGTAGCTTTTTTTGTGATATAACTTGTATACAACAGGCTCATTCTAAGTGAACAGTTTTATGAGCATTAACACATGTATACATTCGTATAGAATCAACATATGAAGTATTACCATTACCCCATCAAGTTCCCTTGTGCCATTTCCCAGTCAACTCTGCCCCCTCCTTGCTCCCACCTACTGTGCTTTGCTATTTTTATAGTGTTTTTCTTTCTGTATACATCCACAACAAAGATGATCAGAAGTGGCCATACTGGGAAGCTCTGACTTGTTCTCCTTGTTACTTTCATACTTCCCCATATTTGATTAAATATATAATGTTTGGTATAGGATATTTGCTGTTTTTAGTGTTTTCTACTGGATTAAGAAAGCTGTCTTCTCAGAAGAAGTAAAACTGTCACTATTTGCAGATGACAAGATACTATATAGAGAAAACCCTAAAAAGTCCAATAAGTGAATTCAGTAAAGTTTCAGGATACAAAATTATATACAGAAATCTGTTGTGTTTTTATATACTAATAATGAAGTAGCAGAAAAAGAAATTGAAGCAATTTCATTTATACTTGCATCACAAAGAATAAAATGCCTAGGAATATTTACCCAAGGAGGTGAAAGACCTGTATTCTGAAAACTAGAAGACATTGATAAAATAAATTGAAGATGACACAACCAAATGAAATGATATACCATGCTCATAGATTGGAAAAATTAATATTAAAATGTACATACTACCCAAAGCCTTTTACACATTCAATGCAGTTCCTATCAAAGCACCAATAGTATTCTTCACAGAACTGGAACAAATAATATAATTTTTGTGAAACCACAGAAGACCCTGAATAGCCAAAGCAATCTTGAACAACAAAGCTTGAGGTATCACAATCCCAGATTCAAGCCATACTATAATGGTACAGTAATCAAAACACTATGGTACTGACACAAAAATAGATACATAGATCAAATGGAACAGAAAGCCCAGAAATAAACCCACTCTTACATGGTCATTTAATCTATGACAAAGGAGGTGAGAATTTACAATGAGAAAAAGACATCTCTTCAATAACTGGATAGTTATGAGCAAAAGAATGACAGTGGACCACTTTCTTTTTTTATTATTATTTTACTTATTAAAAAAATTTCTTTTTTACATTTTATTTATTTTTGACAGAGACAGAGCACAAGTGGGGGAGGGGCAGAGAGAGAGAGGGAGACATAGAATCCAAAGCAGGCTCCAGGCTCTGAGCTGTCAGCACAGAGCCTGACGTAGGGCTTGAACTCACAAACCGCGAGATCATGACCTGAGCCAAAGTCAGACACCCAACTGACTGAGCCTCCCAGGCACCCCGACACTGGACCACTTTCTTATACCATATACAAAAATAAAGTCCAAATGGATTAAAAACACATCTGAACCCATAAAACAGAAGACATAGGCATTAATCTCTTGGACACTGGCTTTAGCAACATTTTTCTCGATATGTCTTCCAAGCAAGGGAAACAAAAACAAAACTAAACTATTGGGACTACACCAAAATACAGAACTTTGTCACATTGAAAGAAACCATCAACAAAATAAAAATGGCAACCTATTGGATGTGAGAAGACGTTTGCAAATGATATATCTGATAAGGAGTTAATATACAAAATATATAAAGATCTCTTACAACACCAACCCCCCTTCAATAATCTTATTAAAAATAGGCAGAGGACCTGAATAGACATTTTTTCCAAAGAAGACATACAGATGCTCAAGAGACACATGAAAAGATACTCAACATCACTAATCATGAGGAAAATGCATATCAAAACCACAATGAGGTATTACCTTACCCCTGTCAGAATTGGTATTATCAACAAGAAATAACAACTGTTGGAGAGGATGTGGAGAAGAGAGAAATCTCATGCACTGTTGGCAGGAAGGTAAATTGGTGCAGCCACTCTACAAAAAACAGTATGGAGTTTCTTCAAAAATTAAAAATAAAAATACCACAAGATCCAGTAATTCTGTTACTGGGTAGCAGAACTTAAAGAAAATGAAAACACTAATTCAAAAAGATATATGTGCCTCTAGGTTTACTGCAGCATTATTTACAGTAGCCAGAATATGGAAGCAACCAAAGCATCCAATGACAGATGAATGGATAAAGATGATG
This sequence comes from Prionailurus bengalensis, assembly GCF_016509475.1. NCBI lineage: Eukaryota > Metazoa > Chordata > Mammalia > Carnivora > Felidae > Prionailurus > Prionailurus bengalensis. The sequence continues at coordinate 12,539,069 of NC_057346.1, forward strand.
TGGTACACATACACACAATGGAATATTATTTGACTAAAAAAAAGAAGGAGATCTTGCCAATCATGACAACATAGATAAACTTAGAATATTATGCTAAATAAAATAAGTCAGACAAAGACAAATACCATGTATTTGCATTTATATGTGGAATCTAGAAAACAAAACATAGGAACAAACAAAAGAAACAGAATTATAAATACAGAGGAGAAACTGGTGGTTGCCAGAAGGGAGGAACATGGCAGGTGGGGTTGGGAATGGGTGAAATAGATGAATGGGTCTAAGAAGTCCAAACTTCCAGTTATAAAATGAACAAGTCACAAAGGTGTTGAATACAGCATAGGGACTATCAGTAATGTGGTAATAACTTTGGGTGACAAATGGTTAACTATACTTATCATGGGAAGCACTGTGTAATGTATGGGATTGTTAAAGCACTATGTTGTACATATGAAATTAATATAACATTGTATGTCATGTGTACTTCAACAAAAAAGGAAGCTATCTTCTGGACAACAGCTAAGTGTTTAATGGAAGTTGAATTAGTGGGAGGTGAATTATTCTCAAAGGCTTTCTTTCTGATTATTGAGGTGGTTATATGATTTCTCTCCTTTATTTTTAAATGTTTTCTAAAGCTAAACTACCCTACCTTGCTGGCTTAAACCCAACTGAGTCATAATATATATTGCATTTTTATACATAAGTCTGTTGTACTCTTGGTGAGTATAAAAACAAGTATAATAATTTTTTAATTTAAATTTTATTTAGTTAACATACAGCGCAATATGGTAGCATTTTTTCCCCGTGAAATTGTGTATACTTATGTCCCAAGTCTACATGGTCCAATTTGAGTAAATCAGAGGACGTTTCAGTCACGTCCATAAAACAATCACTTTCAGAATTTGGTTTCAGTTTCCTGTGTATCTATGTATGTGTTTGTATAGGGCCTTAGATGGAATTTAATTTGTATTATTATGAAATGGTTAAGAAATATGCAGTGGATGTGTAATGTGAGACACTACATTGCAGTTAGAAGCAACCTACTACATTTTAATACAACATAGAGGGTTGCTCAACACATTGCTAAGTGAAGAAAGAAATATTATGAATATTTATCACAAAGTTATTTATGTAAATTAAAACATACACACAAAATACAATATAAGCATACTCCTATATTCAAAGGCGCAAATCAAAAAATCTTCCTGCTTTTGTGACTTTATGACACATCTTACTTTGGGATGGCTTGCCCTGCACCAATCCAAACTTGATGGGCAGTCAATCCCCAGCTTAGGACCCATCTTTATAGAAATCTTTCCAGAGTAATTCGATACCACATTTATCTCTCCCACATTCCAAATTCCTGTGGCATATTTACACATTTTCCACCCAATGTCTTACATGAAACAAGGCAAAAAAAAAAGAAAAAAAAAAAAAAGAATCAGCTGGAAGCAGGTATTTTTGGCATACTTATTTCTCCAACTAGATGTTAGGTTGAATGAGTGTATATATGCTTGCACCCCATGGAGCACTGGGTACTTTGGATCATTGGTTATTAGAAAAATACATTATTTTCATGCCATGTCAGGAAAACTAGCCTGTCCTTGTTATGAAGAGAGGCTCTTGTCATCATTTTTGTTTACCACATTTTTTCTTCCAAACTTACCCTTTTTCTTCCTTTCTCTTCCTTGAAAAAAGATTTTGGCATAACATCGTCTTTCTAATTCCTTTTTCTTTGCTTTTTCCTCTCCGCTACTGACCACAGGCAAGATTAGAGGTAATGAAGTCTCTATAGTTTTGCTTACTCACCTGTTTTAATGACTTCTTCATCTGGGTAGTTGGAAAAGTACCTGAGTTCTTAACTGTCTCTTGTGGCTGTACAGAACTTATTTTTTTCTTGTCCATGAAGACATTTATTTTCATCCATGTGTATTCACTGTCACTTGGTTTATGATTAACCCATGGCACAAATTTGAAGAGACAATAAAGAATATGCAGTTAGATGGTGATATAATTCCACAGGTTCTGCTAACCGGATATGTCTCAGAAATTCTTTGAGATTCCTGTATCTATCCCCATATGTTACCAGAAGCCCTTGGGAATAGAAATTTCTTAGTTTTAAGACACCTAAGTCCTTGTGGCCATAGTGTAACAATACCCCGTGGCTCTAGTGCATGGTAGAATTTTCTCTGAAAACCTGGCGTCTGAAGATAACTCCACATAAGAGGACACATTGTCAGTGAACACCATGCAGAGACATGGTGGGTGGTTGAGCTATTTCTGTCCTGAGTCTGAAAAGGATCTAATAAATAGGAAGAACTATTTGCTCTGTAAGAGCAATTTATATTTCTGCTGGGGGGGGGGGCTCTTCCATACTCCACACTCTTCCCCACATAATACTTTCAGTTTTGTCATGTGACTATTACTTTAGCTCTGAAACCTAACTCCAACTTCATCTGTCTTTTTATGCCTGGATGCCTAAAACCCTGTGCCAATTCTTAAGATTTGGTCCTGAAGATTGTAAGTGATACATATTCAGCCAACATCCTTGGCACAAAACCTTTCAAACTACCTCTGGTGAAAGACAAGTTACTTATTTCCAAACTGTCAGCTACTGTGACTTTTGAAAAAAGTCTTAAAATCTGCATAGATGTCATGGCAATTGAAACTATTTAGAAAATTTCAAATGCTTACCCTCAGTTTCCATATGGATCTTGGTGAGGACCAGTAAAAGTATTCTGTGGGCTGGCACATGGACTGTATGTTTATGTCTGTGGACCGTAATTTTAGAATCACTGCTGTAAAAGAAAGGCTGTGAGAAAAGAGAGGTGATAGAAACACCCTCCAAGACAAGACTTCACAGTAGAAAAGTCTTTGCTAGGGAGCATGAGAAGACAAGGCAGGGTTTATCTAAGCATTCTCATATCCCTATATCCCCTTTACACATTTTAGGCCTTTGACATAAAGTACAGCAATATTTACTGTATTGATAAATTCATTTATGTGTATGATAATGAAGAACTAAACCATTGTACTATACAATGTACATACGTTAATTCACTCATTTATTTGTCCAACATTAACTTGATACCTATAATGTTTTAGGTGCTAGTGATTCAGATATGAATAATAAAACATTATCCTTCATCTTAAGAATATCATAATCTAGTTATCCCAAGGTTTTAATCTTTTATGGCATTAACAACATATTCCCAGAACAGCCCATCCTACCCAGAGTTTTATTTGCCTCACAGATATTCCTGTGTCTAGACATTCCCTGAAGACCATATACCCTTCTAGTGACTCAACTTTCAGGTGCTAGATCTAGAATGGAGATGTACTACTCTTGGTTCTTGATCCAGCATGTGGTCTAAGTGGAAGATGTGGTCAGAGAATAGCAATATTAGTCATTATGTTCTCTCAAGAGTTCTGTATGTTAAAACAGATATTATAGCATCCCCTTTGTTTATATTTAATATTTTCCGATTTCTTGACCTTCAACATTTTGGTGTCATTATGTTTTAGAAGTACCTTTCGAACAGCTTAAAAAGGGATTTTATTTAATTCTAATTTATAAACTCACTGACATTTAACATTAAGGAGAATTTGGCCCACTTAAAGTTAGTGTGATTTGGGGTACATTTGAATTTATTTCTACCTTTTTCTTTTTTTGCTTTCTATTACCATGTTCTTCCCCCTCACCCCCTTTTATTTCCTGTCCTCTTAACTGGAATAATTACTTAAACAATAGACTTTAAGAACGTTTTTAGATTCACAAAACTGAGTGGAAAGTACAGAGATTTCCCATATGCCTCATCCACCCCTTCCCCCCTTCACTGTGTCTTCTATCAACACTATGCAGTGGAGTGGTACATTTGTTACAATTGATACACCTACATTGGTCCCTCATTATTTCCCAAAGTCCATAGTTTATGTTAGATTCACTTTGGATGTCATATATTCTATGGGTTTTGACAAATGTATAATGATGTGTATTCATGATTACCCTATCACACAAAATAGTGTCGCTGCCTTAAAAATCCTCTGTGCTTCCCCTATTCATTCCTTCCTAACTCCTAGTAACCACTGATTTTTTTTTACTGTCCCATAGTTATGTCTCTTCCAGAATGTCATATATTTGGTATCATATAGTATGTAGATTTTTTCAGATTGGCTTCTTTTACTTAAAAGTGTACATTTAAGTTTACTCCATGTCTTGTCATGGTTTGGTAGCTCATTTCTTTTTAGCTCTAAATAAAATTCTCTTGTCTGGATGTACCACAGTTTATCCATTCACCTACTGAAGGACATCTGTTTTTTTTTTCCAGTTTTTGGCAATTATGAATAAAGCTACTACAAACATCTCTGTGCAGGTTTTTATGTGGACATAGGTTTTCAGATCATTTGGGGAAATACCAATGAGTGTAATTGCTGGATATTTTAAGAAGATGTTTAATTTTCTAAGACAGTATGGAACTCTATCCCAAAGTGCTGTGCCGTTTTGCATTCTGACTAGCAATGAATCAGAGTTCCTGTTGCTTCACACTCTGCCCAGCATTTGGTGTGGTTAATGTTTTGGACTTTGGCCTTTCTAATAGTGTGTTATGATACCTAATTCTTGTTACAATTTTCAATTTCCTAATAACATAGGAGGATGAGCATCTCTTCATATGCTTATTTGCCATCTCTATTTTTAATGAAGCAAATGTTTAAGTCTTTTGCTCATTTTTAAATTATTGTTGAATTTTAAGAATTATTTGTATATTTTAGAAAATAGTCGTATCATTTATGTCTTTTGCAAATCTTTTCTGCCACTCTGTGGCTTGTCATCTTATATTTTGATGATTACATTTTATCCTTCACCTCCCTTTAGAGTTTTAAAAGTTTTACTATATATATCATAGATATGGATCATAGATATCTATATGATATATATATATACATACATATATATATATATGTATATCCCGTTAGTGAATTAAAAGATTTTAGTATGCATATTTAACAAACTTTAAAATCAATCTGTATCTTTTGCTCCTCTTATGCAAAGAAATACTTGGCTAGGGAGGTGTTAAGATGGCAGAGAAGTAGGGGGACTCTGGGCTTTCCTCAACCCTCAAACACAGCTGTATTGAGGTCAGATCACTTGGAACACCCAGGAAATCAATTGCGGAGTGGCAGAGGGATCTCCAGAATTGGAAGGAAACAACTTGGCAGGTGCAGGGTGGGTCGAAGTGAATTGGGGGAGAGAAAAACAGTGGTGCTGTGGAGGGGAAGGAACCCTTTCTGTGGAGAGACAAAAGGGAGAGAAAGGGAGAGAAAGAGAGAGGAGTTGAGTGATATCAAGTTTGCACAAGAGGAAAACCTCTCTGGACCATAGACTGGGGAGTGAGAAGTAGTGAGTGTCCCAGTTATTCTTTTCAAATCATGTCTGGAGCTCAAAGTCTGAGGTTTTGGAAGCCTGTGACTTTCTTGGAGTGGAACTGTGGCTTGCACTCCTCGGAAGGAGGGAGCTGGCCCTGGAATGAAAATTGTGGTGTAGAGATAATCCGAGGTGCACTGGGAGAGAACATTTCCCTTCTTGCAGTACTTTTGGAAGAGGGTTTCTTATCTCCCCAAGGACAGAAGCCTCTTCAGGTGCCAGCCAAAGACCTTTCATCAGCTGGGTGGAGAGGCTGTACTCCAGAACAGGGGTGGGGGGCAGTTCCACACGGTTCCAGGTCCTTTAAAACTTCTAATTTTGAATCCCAGTTATGCACCAAAGGAAAAAAATGTAGGAGAGTTGTGGAGCAAGGCTAGCTGACTGCCCTTGTTCTTCCATGAGGGCTGCCTGAACAGTGGGGCAGGGGTGAGATCCCCAGTCAGGGGATGAGAGATTGGGGTGGTGCCATTCCCCCCCCCCCCAAACACCAACAGGGTGTAGCTTCAGAAAGCAACACAGCAGCCCCCAGGAAAGACAGGACCCACTTACACCAAACCCCATCCCATGCCTGGCAACTGCTTATTTACTGGGGCAAGAGTGACTCTGAGTCACTGAGGAAATGCAGTAGGCCTTTCCTCCAGAAGACCAGCAGAGCCAGCCCCCCACCATGCACCAAGTGCAATGAAACCAAGTGCTTCAAAACAACACCAGTTTTTCCTTTTTTTCTTTCTTCTTCTTTCCTTTGGAATCAGGCTCATAGTTTCTTATTTGATTTTTAATTTCCTTTTCTCTTTCACTGGATCAGGCTTTTTAATTCTTTTTTCTTTTCTTCCTTTTTTTCTTTTTTTTTCCTTTCTTTTTCTTTTGAGTCAGCCTTATAGTTTTTTGATTCTTTGTTTTTTTTTGGTCCCCTTTTCTTTTTGGGGGGTATCAGGCTCTTTTCCTCCCCCTTTTCAGGCTTACTTCAACAAAACAAATCAAAGTACACCTAGTTAAAGGTCCAAACACCCCGCCACTGCAAGCAAGGAGGAGCTCTGCAGAGGACTGACCAGTGGCAAAGAGCAGCCAAAATGCAACAGCAGAGGGCACACAGCATACAGCAGAGACACTTCCTGAAGTGCCATGCCCTGGACAGTGTATGACCCCTTTTTAAGATAGCCGTACTCTTAGGTGTAGGAAACATAATAAACTTTTAAAACACACAAAAGACAGAGACTTAGCCAAAATAGCGAGATGGAGAAGTTCTCCCCAAAAGAAAGGTCAAGAAGGAATCACAGGCTACAACTTTTTCAAAACAGATATGAGGAATATCTGAATAAGAATTCAGAAATACAGTCATAAGACTACTAGCTGGGCTTGAAAAAAAAGCATAGAAGACACCAGGAAAAACCCTTTCTTCAGAGATCAAAGACCTAAGAACTAGTCAGGATGAAATGAAAAATGCTATAACTGAGATGCAAAACAAATTGGATACAGTGACAGGATCAAAGAAGCAGAGGAGATAATAGGTGAAATAGAAGATAAAATTATGAACATTATTAGGTCATGGGGGGAGACTTAGAGAACTAAATGATTCCATGAAATGAAACAATACCCATATCCCAGGAATCCCAGGAGAAGAAAAGCAGGGAAAAAGGGCAGAAGGTTTATTTGAACAAATTATAGCTGAGAAATTCCTTAATCTGGGAAAAGAAACAGGCATTTAAGACAAAGCACAGAGAACTCCCCTCCAGATCAATAAAAACAGGTCAACACCATGACATATCTTAGTGAAACTTGTGAAATACAAAGACAAAGAGAATTTTGAAAGCAGGTAGGCACAAAATGTCCTTAACCTACAAGGGTAGATACATAAGGTTAGTAGCGGACTGGTCCATGGAGACTTGGCAGGCCAGAAGGGAATGGCAGGAAAAATTCAATGTGCTGAATGGGAAAAACATGCAGCCAAGAATTCTTTATTCAGCAAGGCTGTCATTCAGAAGGACAAAGAATAAAGGAGAGATAAAGAATTTCCGAAACAAAAAGTAAAGGAGTTCATGACCACTAAACCAGTCCTGCAAGAAATTTTAAGGGGGACTCTCTGAGTGAAGAAAAAAAAAAGACCAAAGCAACAAAGACTAGAAAGAACCAGAGAACATCACCAGAAACACTACACCTACAGTGAACACAATGGCACTAAATTCATATCTTTCAATAATCACTCTGAATGTAAATGGACTCAATGTTCCAATCAAAAGATATAGGGTATGAGAATGGATTAAAAGAAAACCCCACAAAACCCCAAATCCATTTATATGCTGCCTACAAAGGACTCATTTTAGACCTAAAGACACCTGCAGATTGAAAGTGAGGGAATGGAGAATTATTTATCATGCTAATGGACCTCAAAAGAAAGCCAGAATAGCCACACTTACATCAGACAAACCATGTTTTAAAACAAAGATGGTAGCAAGAGATGAAGAAGGGCATTATATCATAATTAAGGGGTCCATCCATCAAGAAAATCTGCCAATTGATGCCCCCACTTAGAACACCGAAATGAGTAAATCAATTAAAAACAATCATAAAGAAATTTATTGATACTAATACCATAATAGTTTAAGACTTTAATAACTCGCTTAAAGCAACAGACAGATTGTCTAAGCAGAAAATCGACAAGGAAACAATGGCTTTTAATGACATAATGGACCAGAGGGACTTAACAGATATATTCACAACATTTTATCCTAAAGCAGAATACATATTTTTCTCAAGTGCACATGGAACATTCTCCAGAATAGATCACATAGTGGGTCACAAATCAGCCCTCAACACACAAAAAGATGGACATCATACCATGCATATTTTCAGATCACAATGCTATGAAACTTGAAATCAACCACAAGAAAAAATTTGGAAAGCCGTCAGATACATGGAGGTTAAAGAAATCCTACTAAAGAATGAATGAGTTAATCAGGAAATTAAGGACGAAATTTAAAAAACACGTGGAAGCAAATGAAAATGAAAACTTGACAGTCCAAACCCTTTGAGATGCAGCAAAGGCGGTCCCCTAAGAGGCAAGTATATTGCAATTCATGCCTATCTCAAGAAGCAAGAAAGGTCGGGGAGGGAGCCAAATTGTAAGAGACTCTTAAAAACTGAGAATAAACTGAGGGTTGATGGGGCATGGGAGGGAGAGGAGGGTGGGTGATGGGCATTGAGGAGGGCACTTGTTGGGATGAGCACTGGGTGTTGTATGGAAACCAATTTGACAATAAATTTCATATTTAAAAAAAAAGCAAGAAAGGTCCCACGTACACAAACTGGCCTTACACCTAAAGGAACTAGAAAAGGAGCAGCTTTAGCAAATAAAGCCTAAAGCCAGGAAAAAGGTATATAATAAAGATAAGAGCAAATAAATGATAAACAAACAAACCCAGTACAACAGATAAATGGAACTAAATGCTGGAGTTTTGAAAGAATAAACAAAATTGATAACCCCCTAGCCAGACTTACCAAAAAGAAGAGGACCCAAATAGATAAAATCACAAATCAAAGAGGAGAGATCACCACCAACACCACAGAAATACAAATAATTTTAAGAGAATTCTATGAAAAATCTGGAAGAAATGGACAATTTCTTAAAAACTCATAAACTACCAAAACTGAAACAGGAATAAAAAATATGAATAGGCCCATAACCAGTAAAAAAATTAAATCAGTTATCAAAAATCTCCCCCCAAAAAAAGAGGCCTGCGGCAGATGGCCTCCCAGGGGAATTCTACCAGCCATTTAAATAAGAGTTAATACCTATTCTTCTGAAACTGTTACAAAAAAATAGAAATGGAAGGAAAGCTACCAAACTCATTCTATGAATACAGCATTATCTTGATTCCAGAACCAGATAGAGACCTCACTAAAAAGGAGAATTACAGGTCAATATTCCTGATGAACCATTCTCAACCACTCTTAGTAATTAAAATAATTATTCCCATGATTAAGTGGGATTTATTCCTGGGCTGCAGAGCTGGTTCGATAGTCACAATTCAGTCAACCACATTAATAAAAGAAAGGCTAAGAACCATATGGTTCTCTCAAGATGCAGAAAAAGCATTTAACAAAATATAGCATTTTTCTTGATAAAAACCCTCAAGAAAGTAGGGACAGATGGAACATACCTCAACATAATAAAACCCATATACAAAAGATTCACAGCTATTATCATCCTCAATGGGAAAAAAAAGAGAGCTTTCTCCCTAAGGTCAGGAACATGACAGGTATGTCCACTCTCACCACTGTTGTTCAATAGCTGCAAGTTCTAGCCTCAGCAATCAGACAACAAAAATAAGTAAAAGGCATCCACATTGTCAAGGAAGGAATCAAACTTTCACTGTCACAGATGACATGATACTCTACACAGAAAATCCAAAAGACCCTACCAAGAAACTGCTAGAACTGATACACGAATCCATCAAAGTCGCAGAATATAAAATCAATGAACAGAAATTGGTTGCATTCCTATACACCAATCATGAAGCGGCATAAAGAGAACACAAGGAACTGATACCATTTACAATTGCACCAAAAAAACCCTCTAAGATACCTAGGAATAAACCTAACCAAAGAGGTAAAAGGTCTATATACTGAAAACTACAGAACACTTATAAAAGAAATTAAAGAAGACACAAAGAAATGGAAAAACATTCCATGCTCATAGGTTGGAAGAACAAATATTGTTTAAATGTTGATGCTACCCAAAGTGATCTACACATTCAATCAAATCCCTATCAAAATGACTCTAGCGTTTTTCACAGAACCAGATCAAACAATCCTAAAATTTGTATGGAACCAGAAACGACCCCCAATAGGGACCACAATTCTGGACGTCAAGCTGTATTATAAAGCTGTAATCATCAAGACAGTATAATACTGGCACAAAAACAGATACATAGATCAATGGAATGGAATGGAGAACCCAGAAATAGACCCATAAATATATAGCCAACTAATCTTCAACAACATAGGGAAGAGTATCCAAAGGAAAAAAGTCTCTTCAGCAAATGGTGTTGGGAAAACTGGATAGTGACATGCAAAAGAATGAACCTGGACCATTTTCTTACACCGTACAAAAAAAAAAAAAAAGTTCAAAATGGATGAAAGACACAAATGCGAGACAGGAAACCATCAAAATCCTAGAGGAGAAAACAGGCAACAACCTCTTTGACCTCAGCTGCAGCAACTTCTTTCTAGACATGTCTGTGGAGGCAAGGGAAATAAAAGCAAAAATGAACTACTGGGACATCAAGATAAAAATCTGTACAGTGAAGGAAACAATCAACAAAACTTAAAGGCAAGAAGATATTTGCCTTTAAAGGGAGAAGACATTTGCAAATGACATTTGGTTAGTATCCAAAATCTATAATGAACGTATCAAACTCAACACCCAAAAAACAAATAATCCAGTGAAGAAATGGGCAAAAGACATGAATAGACACTTGTTCACAGAAGACATCCAGATGGCCAACCGACAAATGAAAAAGTGCTCAACATTGCTCTTCACCAGGGAAGTACAAATCAAAACCACAATGAGATACCACCTCACACCAGAATGAGAATGGCTAAAGTTAACAACTCAGGTAACAACAGATGTTGGCGAGGATGTGGAGAAAGAGGATCTCTTTTGCACTGCTGGTGGGAATGCAAACTGGTGCAGCCACTCTGGAAAACAGTATGAAGGTTCCTCAAAAAATTAAAAATACAACTATCCTATAACCCAGCAATTGCACTACTAGGTATTTATCCAAGGGAAATAGGTATGCTGTTTAGAAGGGGCACATGCACCCCAATGTTTATAGCAACACTATCAACAACAGCTAAAATATGGAAAGTCCCCAATGTTCATGAACTGATGAATGGATAAAGGTGATATGGTGTGTATATACAATGCAATATTACTTGGTAATCAAAAAGCATGAAATCTTGCCATTTGCAAAAATGTGACTGGAACTAGAGTGTATTATGCTAAGCACAATAAGTCAGAGAAAGACAGCTATCACATGATTTCACTCATACATAGAATTTAAGAAACACAACAGATGAACATAGGGTAGGGGAAGGAAAAATACGCTAAAAACAGAGTGGGAGGCAAACATCAGAGACTCTTAAATACAGAGAACAAACTGGGGGTTGCTGGAGGGGAAGTGGGTGGGGTGGATTGGGCTAAATGGATGATGGGCATTAAGGAGGGCACTTGTTGGGATGAGCACTGGGTTTTATATGGAAGTGATGAATCACTGGATTCTACTTCTGAAACCAACAGTACACTGTATGTTAACTTGAATTTAAATAAATAAATCTAAAACAAAAAATTCTGAGCTATAAGAAAGCATTATACACGAACTTAATTGCAGGATTTTAATGTATCGGTGGTATATACCTAATGATGTATTTTAAATAAATAGTATGTTAGAGTCAATAAGATATTTAGCTCCCATTGTCTCCTTCTATATTACATTATTTAATCTAGTATTTATTTCAATTTTTTAAGTTCCTCAAATTATTCAGTATTATTTTAACTGAACAAATATTTTTTATATGCTTGCCAAGTGTCAGGCATTGTTCATATGTTTGAAAAGAAACAACCCAATTTGTCTGTGCCTTACTATCATCAGTTTCCAGGTATATATCTCATAAGGCTGCTATTAGGATTAAATTAATGCATGACAATATTTAAAACAGTGCCTTGCACTTAACGTTCAGATTCATAGGAAGTTGCAAAGATTGTACAGAGAGATCCTCTCTGCCTTTCATCCAGTTTTCCCCAATGGCTATGATTTACATGGCATATGATCAAAACCAACAATCTGTCGCTGGTACAATGCATGCACGTAGTTCTCAGTAATTTTACCCCACATGTAAATTTGTGTTACTACCTCTATGACCAAGATATAGAACTATTCCCTCACCACAAAGATCTACCCTTTTGTAGTCACACTCTCCTTCTCCCGTATGATTCCTAACTTCTGGTAATCACAAATCTATTCTGTCTCTATAATTGTGCCATTTCAAGGATGTTATATAAATGGAATTATACATGGTGTTTTGAGATTGGCTTTTTCACTTAGCATATAGCATAGAGATCCATCCACGCTGTTTCACCTACCAATAGTTTGCTCTTTTGTGTTGCCAATAGCATTCTATTGTATGGATGTACCACAGTTCGCATGACCATTCACCTATTGAGGAATATTTGTTTCCAAGTTTGGGGTATGGCAAATAATGCTGATATCAACAATTGTGAACAGGTTTTTAGGTCAACATAAACCTTCCTTTCTCTGGGATAAATGTCCAGGAGGGAAATTCCTGGGATGCATGTTAAGTGCATGCTTAATTTTCTATTTTAACCTGAACTTTTTTTTAATGTTTTATTATTTATTTTTGAGACAGACACAGAGCATGAGCAGAGAAGGGGCAGAGAGAGAGGGAAACACAGAATCCAAAGCAGACTCCAGGCTCTGAGCTGTTAGCACAGAGCCTGACGCAGGGCTTGAACTCACGAACTGTGAGATCATGACCTGAGCCTAAGTCGGACGCTTAACCAACTGAGCCACCCAGGCCCCCTAACCTGAACTTTTAACTAGGAATTTTACTCTTTTATATCTAATATGATTGCTAATGTAAACAGACTTATTTCTATCTTATTTTGTAAACCCAATTTCCAAGTCTTGCTTGGTTTCTTTATTGGTTTTCTTGGTTTCTTTATTATTGTTTCCTTTAAAACATTTATGTATTTCCTTTGTTAGATTTTTTCCTCTTCTGGCTTAAAATTAGATATTTCTTTATGAGCTGTTCTTAATTAAAAAAAACGATAGGCTTAAATTTATACTTTAAAAGATGCATCTAGATAGCGCATAAAATTTTCCTATTGCTATATTGTTATCACTCAAACCAGTATTAGTTTGCTGGAACTTCCATAACAAAACGCTACCTACTGAGCAGGGTAAGCAACAGAAATTTATTTTCTCACAGTTCTGGTGGCTCTAAGTCCAAGCTCTTCTGAGGCCCCTATCCTTGGCTTGCAGATTGTCACCTTCTTGCTGTGTCCTCACATGGTCTTTCTTCTGTGCATGTGCCTCCCTGGTGTCTCTTCCTTTTCCTATGAGGAGAGCAGAGCTACTGGATTAGGGTCCTACCCAAAGTGCCTCACTGTAACTTAATAACCTCTTTAAAGACATTATTTCCAAATACGGTTATATTCTGAAGTCCTGGGGCTTGGGACTTCAACATGAATTCATGAATTCAACATGAATTGGTGGGGGGACATAATTCAGTATACATTTAATATCATCTGGAATCTCAATGTTATTTTTAGGTTCACATCCTGGCTCTACCACCTACTAGCTCTGTGACAAATGGCAAGTTATTCAACTTTTCTGTGCCTCAGGATTATCGGTTTATAGGTACGTAGCTGACAGGATTGTTAGGAAGATTAAATGAATACTTACACGGTATTTAGAACAGTGTTTTGTAGTTAGTTTAAGCTCAGCAATTATTGTCCACTACTGTCATTACCACCTGTACTAATATTTATGCTTAAGTTTTACATATAATAGTTCTCAATTATAGCAATATTGTTTTGTAACTGGCTTCTCTAACCGATATTACTTCCAAAAATCTACTCCTATCTACTAAATTGATTTCTCTTCTTGTAAATTTTTTAGTGCTTTCGGAAAGGGCCAACACAACACTGAATAGGTTTTTGCTTTGCATCCACAAATAGTTAAGTCTATCTGGTATAGGATGAGAAGATGAAAAATATTTGTCTTGTATCTTTGAAGATGATGTTCTATTTTCTTCTTGCATCGAATGTGACTGATGAGATATCAGATATCAATGTTAATATCCTTCTGGAGCTTTTTTAAATTTTCTCTTCATCCTTGGTTTTATGAAATTTATGCAAATCTTTTATCTTATATTTTCTTGGTAGTTTTAATGGCTCATGACCCTTTACATCTGAGAACTAATATCTACTAACTTTCCTTTCACAATTTTGATCTCATTTTCCTTGTATTCTATATTCTGGAGGAATTACTGAGTTAATATTTCACCTTACCAGTGTATGGTTTTCATCTAGATTTTCATTGTGTCCCTCAAGTTTTTTTTATTTCATCTATCTTATGTTTAGTTTAGCAAACATCTAGCTAACTTTAAGCATGGCTGCAACATCTTCTCAGGTCACTCCAGAAATGAATTATACTGTTTGCTGAATGTGCAAATCTCTTCTCTGTGTTGTGTTTGATGTCTTTTCTTTCAAGTATTCACCTTTTTCAAATGATTGGTAATTTTGGTTACGTATTCATCTTTGAATGTGAGATCTACTAGTAGCTTCCCTGTATAGACATACCTTATTCTGTTTCACTTAATCGTGCTTTGCAGATACTGAATTTTTGTTTTGTTTTACAACAACATTGAAAGTTTGTAGCAACCCTGCATTGAATGATCTATTGATGCCATTTTTTTCAACAGCATTTGCTCACATTGTGTCAGTCACATTTTGCTAATTCTTGCACTATTTCAAACTTACATTTGTTATGGTGATCTATGAGCAATGATTATGATACATTGAAAAATTACCAATAGATTATTTTTTAAATGTTTATTTTTGAGACAGAGAGAGCAGACCAGGGGCAGAGAGAGAGGGGGACAGAGGATCTGAAGCAGGCTCAGTACTGACAGCAGAGAGCCTGATATGGGGCTTAAACTCATGAACTGTGAGATCATGACCTGAGTCAAAGTTGGGTGCTTAACCGACTGAGCCACCCAGGTGCCCCAGCAATAAATTATTTTTAAGCTAAGGTTTAGACATTATTTTTTAGATATAATGCTATTGCACACTTAAGAGACTACAATCTTCTCAGGGTTCTCTCCCGAGCCAAGTATATGAAACTTTTGTGGCAATCCAGTCCTGAATTCATTTTGGACTGTAGTTTTCTAGTTTAATCTCCTCTCTTTTGATTTCAGTCTTTGGATTTTCTCACACTCTGTTGAAGGAAATTCTTCTTGTCTTCTGGCATGGTAAGGAAGTTTTATAAATCTCCTTCCAGACATTTCTGTGGACTTATTTTAGAGGGAAGGCTACAGCATGTGCCAAGTCCACCATTTTGAGTAAGTTCGACAGTTTTTCTTATTGTCAGCTTCCTACTTTCTGTTAGTATCTTGTTATCTCTTTATATTGTGAGTTGTTTATCTTTTATCACTAGATCCTGTTTGTATAATATCTGATAAAAGTCTCTCCTAGACTGGGTTGAGAATCTTGGACAGGTTCTTAACTTTCTACTCCTCTCTAGGCAGAATTTAGTGATCAGTAAGATGGGATATTAAGAGTACAAACTTCTTAGGGTTTCTGATAGTTCCTTTAATCTGTTTCTTTCACTGAGGAGAAATATGAAATAAAATCATTCAGTCTCCATACAAACTCTGTGTGTCCACTTTATCTTAAGAAGATTCATAGCACAAGATAGAAATACTATTATTTCAACTGTTTTCCATCAGGGTATCCAGAAAATTCTCTTTGGTATCAATCATAGATCCTCGGCCTGTTTAATTCTGTTAATTTCCTAGAGTTTGTAATGACCTGAACAACTCCATCTGCAGTCTTTTATTATTACTCTCCAGAGGCAAGTTGATCTTACAGGAACACACTATCCAGGACTCTTTCGATTGTAGTTTCCAACTCATGCTAGTAGTTTCCATGACAGCTAAAGGAAAAAGAAAAAGGGAACTTAATGAGTCATCTAGGGGTTCAAATAAGGTAAGCAAGTTCTCTAAGCCTTTAGGCTCTCCTGTCCTCTCTTTCCTTAAATCCATTCTCAGACTGATTCATTTCACACTGTAGTCCCAAGAAGCTTAAGCCACACATGGGCTTCAGTGTTCAACTTTCACAATGAGAGGGACCCACATCCTTCCAGAATTTATGTGTCACAGAAAAAAACACAAAGAAGAACTCTGATGGACTCAATTGGGACCAATCACGTATGCGGTGGTAGAGTGCTTTGATGGATGAGTAGGATCCAAAAAGAGGGAGAACCACATGTTTGAGAGTTCCACTGGTATGATATAAAGTGGAGTAAATGCAGTTCTCTAGGAAAACAGGGGCTCTGTTACTAGAAGGAGGAGTGTTGGTCAGGAGAGAAACAACAGATGTGCAGTACAAGAGGCAATACAGATGAAGGCAGCTAAGAGAGGGAGTCCTATTTCCTGCCTTTAATTCTTTGTTCAGGGAAGCTTTATCTGAAACTTTGTTCTATTCCTCACATGCGTCATAAGAGTTATTCGTTCATTCACGCATTCATTCATTCAGTCCCAAACATGTATTGCATGCCCTCGGTTGAAAACTTGGAAATAACTAGGAATCCAAACATGGTCTCTGAGCTCCAAAGGTCAGGCATTGTTTATAAATGATAAAGGTATATTCCCTGCCCTCATGAAATATATAATTTAGTTTCAGTGTTATCTATGTTATCAGACACATACAGAATTATTTCTAATATATAACATCACAGCCATATGAAAATAGTGCTATGAGTGCACAGGAAAGGAGTGGTTGAGTATGCCTATATAGATCTGGGGCTTGAAGTTTGATGGTTCTCTTTAATTAGAGAATGCTATGAAGGAATTTTCAGCTTGGACGATGGGTTTAAGGCAGGAACATATATTTAATATGATCCTTACCTAGTTCTGCAAGTGGGAATCCCATTTAAGAGATACTTTTAGGGGCGCCTGGGTGGCGCAGTCGGTTGAGCGTCCGACTTCAGCCAGGTCACGATCTCGCGGTCCGGGAGTTCGAGCCCCACGTCAGGCTCTGGGCTGATGGCTCAGAGCCTGGAACCTGTTTCTGATTTTGTGTCTCCCTCTCTCTCTGCCCCTCCCCCGTTCATGCTCTGTCTCTCTCTGTCCCAAAAATAAATAAACGTTGAAAAAATTTAAAAAAAAAAGAGATACTTTTAGAGGCTAATTTAATGTGAGATATAGAAGTTTAGGCTATGCTGGCAGATCCTTGGTTTCATTTCTTAGTTATTTCCATACAAGTTTACCTCTTTAGTTGGATTACATATACTTTCTGGCAGAGACCAAATCTTATTCTTCCTTATTTTTCTAAGTGTGCCAAACCCTTTCCAGGAGACACTTGGAGCATTATCATTGTTCATGTTCCAAAAGAGCAAATCTTTCCTGGCAAACACAAAGGTACAACTGTTAACATATGTTCATATTTTTCTTTCTCTTTTAAAGCTTCAGTCACCAATAGGTAGTCATGAAAAATACAACCTTTGTCCCTAAATTTGAAATTTCTGACTCACAACCTGACAGTATTTCATAATACACATCTCATGGGCTTTTGCAGACTTGATGGACCTTGGAGTCTTTCTGGAATATCTAGATATATCCTCCTGAAAGAGAACATATCTTTATAACATGCCATTCTATAAATAGCTGTATAATTGTTAGCTATTAGCTAATAAGTGACTATTAGTCACTGTGGCATCCAGCTTCCTCCCTGACAAATGTAAAAGGAGTCTTTATTTTATTCAACACACACAGATTGAACCAATATAGTCTGGGTGTTTTCTAGATGCTGTGGACAAAACATCTAGTGAGCAACACAAGGCCTTTATAGTCAGGGAGCTTAGAATCTAGCATTGAGTAGAACAGGTAAAAATCACATATAAACCTAACTTAATAAGATCATCTTAGATAGTGATAGTCACATAAAAAGGGAACATGATAATATAACTGATAGATGGAGGGACCTACATCTAGTTTGTGTGGTCAGGAAAAATTATCTCTTAGGAGACACTTGCCCTGCGGCTGGATTTAGAATCCATTGAAAGATTTTATCTAAGGAAGTGAAATAACACAATTTACAGTTTCAAAAAATCAATCTGACTGCTGTGTAGAGAATGCCTTGAAGAAGTTTCAAGATTATAAAGAGAAAGACCAGCTGTTGCCTAACTCCAGGAGAGAGGTGGCCTGAGCCAGGATGATAGCAATGAAAGTACAGAAGAGATAGATTATCTACATTTAACAAAATATGACAGGATTTTGAGGTGAGAGAAATGGATGAATAAAGAATAGCTTCTATTATATGAGTCTTGCTACCATTTTGTGAATTGGAGAAGACTCGGACAAATGTGTTTTGGGATATAAATCAATAATTCTACTTTGATCATGGTGAGTTTGAGATGCCTCCTAGATGATAGAGTTAAGTAGGCAATTGGTTATGCAATTCCTAAACTCAATCAAGAGATCAGAGTTGGAGATGAATATTTAGAAGTCATTGAAATTTTAGGCAGTATGTTAACCAGAGAGTGGATATTACCCAGAATGAAAGTGTAGATAGGGCAAAGCAGTGAAGGGGATGGAACTCCAGGGTATTCCAAATTTAGAGGCCAAGTAGTAGAGGTGGAATGGGCAAACGAGAGGGGGAAAAAGTCTCTAGGCAGGCAGGCAGAAAACACAGAAAATCATGTTACACAAAGGAAAGCGAGGGTCTGAATAAAGAAGGTGTATTCAACTTGAATGCTACCAAGAGGTTGAATGGTATGAACACAGACAAGTGGCCATTATATTTGACAACACAGAGGTGACCTTAAGAGGAGCAGTGTAGAACATAAGCCAACATGGAATGTGTTGTAACAGAGTATGAGTCATGAGGACAGTGAATAAACAATCACATTTTGAAGCAGGCTTTGTTCAAAGAGGAGAGATGTGTGATGGTAACTGAAGAGAAATGTAATTTCAGGGATGGATATACACATACAAATACATATATATATTTATACATATAGATTTTAAAATTTTTGTTCTTTTTTTTTTTAAAGATGCAAAGTATTATTAGAACATGGTCTTCTTTCCTAAGGAAAAAAAGGAATACATTAAAGACTGTAACAGTTATCAATTTTTCTCTCATGTCCAAACATTCCCTTCAATATACTCTCTGCAATAATGGACAGAATTCTCTCAACCATGCCTCCTGTACAATGAGCACATTGTTTAGCTTTCTCAAGAGAGGGCACTGGAAAGACATTAGAGGAGGAAGGTGCTATCCTGCTATTTCCAGTGGCTACGCAGTGGGTTGATGTTTTGGGTGTGGGACTATCTGGTGGAGCTCTTCCCCAGGCTTGCTCCCAGAACCTATCCATCATTTTATTGCCTTGCAGACTTGTTCTGAACTAGTGATAATCTACCCTGGCCTTTCCTACACAGAAAATGATGCCACAAAGCTTCCTCTCTACAAAGACCTCCTCCTTGTCTGGGCACCAATTACTTCTGCAGGTCTCCTGCACAGTTTGCCTGTGTTCCAGATCCCCACCTGCTCTGCATGCCCATGCCTCTGCTTGCCACTCACCTGCACCCTGCCCACCATCACCTGTACCCAGAAAACACACAGAAGGTGTTTTCTGCTTGCCTAGCAACAGCCCATGAACTGTGGTCTGGGAAAACCAACAATCTCTGTTACTTTCACCAACAAGGTCTGACCCTAAGCCATGGGAGGATCCCTTCCAAGTTGCTCTTTCCTTGGATTCCCTCCCTCTACCCTAAGAGTACCATATGATTTCCTTATATATTACAGTCACTCCTTTACCAGAGCTTAATAATTCTCTAGATGGGACTTCCTCAGTTTAGTTCACTGTATCGTTTCTACCTTCTAATTGGATCCAAACTTACACAACAACGAGAGAGTCTAACTACAGGAATTCAGCACTAAGTGGTACTTAGAAAATCCCAGTTTTTGAAACATTTTCCTTGGAAAGGTCCCCATATATGTAATTAAAAAACGCTTACCTCCTCAGTTTCTTCTCAGTATATTCTTTAACACCCTTGCCCCTTGATAATGGTTTCCCTTGGAAATATTCACCTCTTTGTTTCTTTCAGGAGTAGTTTTCCATGTGTAACAATTCATTCTATCTAAAAGGCTGGGTGCCAGTCATTTTTACCTTTTCATCCCGTTGGAAGACCAACTTGCATTTCTGGGTACATACTCGGCAATCATCTCAGACAGGAAATGACCACATCTAATGTCAAGGAGGCATAGCAACAGTTACTTCTATGTTTATGATGATTCAGTTTTTGGAAGAACCAAAAGTGCAAACTTCTGAGAGCTGTTCTGAATGTATTGTCCTATCTGAGCTTACATTTTTCTTAGGATTTATATGTTACAAACATATTTCTCTTTCTTTTCGTAAAAAAAAAAAATCTCTAGGTCTCGTTCTAATTTTTAGTCTCTGTTCTAAAATTATAGTCCTCTGTGTGTTCTCTTTAAAAATCTGCCCTTTGACATGACCTCCAATACCTCTTATCCATTCTCACTTCACTTGAAGAGTGATTGTGGAAAATCACTTTATTAATAGAAAACAACACATGCTGTTCCAGGTTTCCATGGTTTCACAACTCTTGTTCATTCTGACCTTAGCAACTGGAACAGTCTATGGTGATGCCCGAGTTAAGGTAACCAGTCCTTCCCTCCCTTACACTCTCTTTTCTTGCTCTATTTCTCCTTCTTTCTATTTTTCCATACCTCTACTGCCTTCCAATTGTAATCAGAATAAAATTCAAACTCCTTGCCAAAGGCTACAGAGGCCATACATGATCGGGCTCCTGCTTTCCTCTGTAACTTCTCCTTCCATATTTCCTGCATTGCCAATACTCCAGGCATAATGATCCCTGTTCCTTAAATAAACCCAGCTCCATTATGTCTCATGGGTTTTGCAATTGTCATTTTTTCTGTCCCTACTTTCTCTCATGGATGCCTCATTTCCAGCATTTTGATCTTACTTGAAGTGCTTTCCCCTGAGAGGTCTTCTCTACTTGTCACCTCCATCACCATCATGCCATCATTGTGCATTACATAACATTATATACTTTGTTTATACTACTTGAGCAGATCGTAATTATTTTATATCTACATTATTCTTTCTTATAACATAAATTCTTTCATGGCAGAGAATTCATTTGCCTTTGTGACCACTTTATGACTACAGACTAGAATAGTTCCTGGCGCATGATGGATAAAATTTTTGACCATCTGAATGTGGACTGGGCACTGAACTGTGAACCCTTGTTCCTGGGCAAATAAGTAAAAATTTATTATCCTTTACCCAGAGGAAACTGGATAAATAGATTTATGATGTTTCTACTGTAATTGTTCTTTCCTAGAAGCAGCAAGAGTAGGTCAGAGGCCCAGAAGTATGTGGGCATGGTTTGGAGTGAAAAATTAAGGAAGAATATGCTGCCAGGTTGTTTTTATGATAATGATATTTCCCTTTCCAACTGAAATTCTATCATTATTTTTTTAAATGATTTTAAATTTTTAAATGATTTAAATGATTAAGTTTTGGGAAGGTCTGTTAAAATCCAAGCGAGAGATTAAAATGTTAAACCTCCATGTGTAGGTTACAGAAACCCATGTTTTGATTATTGGTTTTCAAACAGTTTTAAGTAGTGGAGCCTTTTCAAATCAAAACCTTCACAGAAGTCCAGCACACATATAGGTCAATATGGCTGATATGCTGGCTGAAATGGCGTAGCAGAACTTGTATCCTGCCCACCAGGCACCTAAGTCCTGTTCCTCCAAGCAGTACCTGAGGGACCACCTATAGCACCCAGATTTGTACAGAGCAAGGTTTGAAAATCACAAATCTTGGACCAACTCCTTTATTTGGGAAATAGGCCCAGAGAGCTGAAGTTATCCAAAGTTGTAAAATTACTGTTGACAAAAGGACTGCAGCTCAGCTTCTTGAATGCTAGGGCACTGTGCTTTCACCCGCTATTCTATATTCCTGGAGGATAAATTCTATCAAAGCAGGTTAGCTCCTAGCAGTGGGAGTTCTTAAAAGGAGAGACAAGTCAAAGGATTTTAGTATCCAGGGGACCTCACTTGGAATTCTGCTCTTCTAGGACTGAGGACATGGTGAATTACCTCACAAGACTCCTCTTGCCACTTGGCAATCATCTTGAGTTGGTCTTTCATGGTAGAAAGAAGAAAATGGGACTTTCTCCAAATATTTTATGACTTTATTGCAGCACTGAATGTCCATGAATCAGAAATTTTAACCATTTCTCCACATTCTTGCCATTAGAAGTATTGACTTCCCATTTGTGAAGAGTGGCAGGACTCTTATCAAGAAGTGTAGGTCCCTTTCATGAGCATTAATTTTTTTTTTTCCTCTTAAGTAGAAGCCCAATTAGAAAGAACTGATTTGGTTGAGTTGGTGGTTTATGGATTGGCCATAGTGTAGATTATTTCATGCTGATTGGGAGTGCAGAGCCAAATACAGCATCTGACAGGACAGTGAACACTTCATAAATG
The DNA here is from genome assembly GCF_016509475.1 of Prionailurus bengalensis. Taxonomy (NCBI): domain Eukaryota; kingdom Metazoa; phylum Chordata; class Mammalia; order Carnivora; family Felidae; genus Prionailurus; species Prionailurus bengalensis. The sequence continues at coordinate 12,561,832 of NC_057346.1, forward strand.
TTTTTAATTAAGTAAATAAATTTCAGAGATGTTAGCTAGCAAATACAGCTTAACAATATATTAATTTGATTTCTGACTACAGATTGAGGCGGGTGGACACTATTTTGCTATATGCAATTGTTATAGCAGGCATCAATGATGCCCACATAGAGATCTTGAAAAATGTCCTTAATGGCAAGATACTGGATGTAACCATGAAAATCACTAAATCTTTCCACATCGGTGTGCATCTCCCTGATGTTTTCTACCTTGATGATAACCATAGTGTCTGGGCTTCTCAGAAGATGATGCTGAACAGCTTTGTGGACATTGAGGGCCCTTCAGATAAAAACATCAGTGGGGAAGGGTCTGAAATGCTGGCCCAGAGAAATAACAATGACAGTGTGTTTATCTCCTCCAGTTCTGTCAATGACTCTGGCAATGTACTCAATTTCTTTCAGTGAATAGGTCAATGATCCAATCAAGGGATAACCATGTTTTTGCCACTGAATGTTGATATTCTCATCCAAGTCCACAGCAAGTTAGTGTTGAAATTTTCCAGCCTCAGGTAGATCCATTGACTTCAGTGCTGATGACAGGTAATCCCCAAAATGAAAGAAGTGTAAAATTATAAAGATCATAAAGACAGAAGAAAAGGTTTGGTGTTTATCATAAGTTAATCATGACTGATTTATTACTGGTTCGACTGAAAGAATAGCTTTGAAGACTGAATCAAAAGTGCTACGCAGATAAGAAATTATACATGCTCCCTTGTAGAACCATGCAAAAGCAAATTGGGGATGGAAAGCATTCAAGTAACTTCACTGGAGTGTGATGTAGTTAATTTTTTAGGTATTATTTTTGTACATTTTGTGAGCTGTAGATTAAGCTTATTTGAGGATAGAGAACGTACTAACTGAAGTATACATTTCAAAAACCAAATAAACCTAATACTGTTTCCTTAAGACTGGAATTATAGGGGCCCTGGGTGGCGCAGTCGGTTAAGCGTCTGACTTCAGCCAGGTCACGATCTCTCGGTCCGTGGGTTCGAGCCCCGCGTCAGGCTCTGGGCTGATGGCTCAGAGCCTGGAGCCTGTTTCCGATTCTGTGTCTCCCTCTCTCTCTGCCCCTCCCCCGTTCATGCTCTGTCTCTCTCTGTCCCAAAAATAAATAAACGTTGAAAAAAAAATTAAAAAAAAAAAGACTGGAATTATATTCTCTCCTTCTGCATTTCCTTTACCTATTCTTAGAATGGGATTGAGCATGTCATCTATAATAATGGTTTTACTATCCATTTGTGAAGGGCTTCATAGTTTACAAAGCATTTATTTGGATTTATACATTCATTCACCTCAAAGCGTGCTCCTCCTTTCCACACACATGTCCCCCTTATCCATTAAGAATACATTCCAAGACCCACAGTGGGTGCCTGAAACTGCAGATAGCACTGAACCGTATTTATACTAGGTTTTTTCCTATACATACATTCCTATGGCAAAGTTCAATTTATACATTAGGCACAGTAAGAGATGAACATAAAAAGGAGAATAATTATAATATACTGGAATAAAGTTAGATACATGTGATCTCTCTCTCAAAAGTTCCTGTTGTACTGCACTCATCCTTTTTCTTTTCTTGTGATGATTTGAGATGATAAAACGCCTACATGATGAGATGAAATGAGGCGAATGATGTAAGTGCTGTGACATGGCCTTTGGCTACTACTGACCTTCTGACGCTATGTCAGGAGGATTATCTTCTGCTTCCAGACCACAGGTGATTGTGAGTAACTCCAACTGTGGAAAGTGAAACCATAGATAACAGGGGGTGAGGGGGGAACTACTGTGTCTACACACACACACCCACACACCCACACCCACACAATTTAACTGCCATGTTATAGAAAACCAAGAGATGAAATGATCTGCTCAAGATTATACAGCTAGTGACAGAATCTGCACTTGAGTTTGAACTTCCTCCCAATTCTTGTGAAAACAGTCTACCCAATCTTAGAACCTATGAAAATGTAATATGAACAGAATAAAATTATGTCCTTCAATTTTTCATCCCATAAATTAGACCTTTATCAGACTATCGGGGCCAGCTGCTTTGTAGTTAGAACTTCTAAGGAAAATATATATAAGAGGATTATTAATGCTTTGTAACAAGTGCCACCTTTGAAGTAAAGGGCTACATTTAAAGTTTTAACCCAGGGGGTTTGAAAATGAAGACACTGGAGCATTAGTTGAATGAAAATGGCAGGATCATTGTCTTCATTCTGCTGCTAATTTACTTCAATATCCTTGCCCAAAGCATGCTGTAAGATTTAACTTTTAACAAAATGTGTAACACACATTTTGCTACAATTTAAAAGATTAGACAAAGAGGGAGGTAACTCAGTAATTCAGTACTTTCTATAACCTAAGAGATCCACTGGTACTGAATGTGATGCTAGAGATTACCACCAGACCCTTAATTGTTTAAAGATTACCACCAAACTGAGGTGTGGAGGAGTTCAGAGGTCACAATTTAAAACTCATCCCTTCTGGTGGGAATTCTACATACTGCTCGGAGCCAAGGCCCTACTGATTTTATAGTGGCAGCATAAGCTTACCTTCTAAGTTTGAGATCACAAGAGTGGCATCATTCCAGAAAGGCCATAATGGAGCCACATAACGTGCACTGTCCCCAGTGATGATAGCCACGACCCAGGACACAATGGGCAAACAGTAACAGTTTTATAGGTAAGAATGCTAAGATCTACTAGTGAGTTCTGAATTACTTTTTGTGCATCCTTGGTTTAGTAAATAGAGAACGGGACTAAGATTTTAGCCACTGGATTCTAGCCCCAACCTGGATGTTAGATAACTGCATTGAAGTTTTCTAGGCACTTTCTATGTGTCTGTGTGCCTTGCAGTGTGTTAAAAATTTTATAACTATTATCTCATTTAGTATTTATAACTACCAGGTAGTATCATGTGGAGTTGATCGATGAGGAAAATGACGCACTGACAATAAGTAACATGCCAAAGGTCATGGCTCCTAAGAGGCAGAGTTTATATATGATAATACTTAAAAGCATGTGTTTTTTTTTTGTGCCTAATTCTAACTGATGCCAAGTCATCACCTTGCTCCTGGCATCTCTCTTTTCATGTAATGATACAGTGATGATAGCTTATACCAAAGAGAACTTCACTATGTAACAAACACTTCTAAATGCATTGTATATAATACTTCATTTTACCAGGTGGGTACTATTTTCATCTGCATTTTACAGATGAAGAAACTGAGGGGGACACTAGTTATGTAAATTGCACCAGATTATCCAGGTAGGACATGGAGAAGTCAAATTTTGCTTCCAGGGCAACAGGATCTAAAATCCACACTCTTAAGCATCATCCCAACTGTAGAAAATGGGCAATATCTTATGGTATTTTCAGCTCTGTTAACAATTTTCTGAGCATGCTGGATACAAACTGAGGCATGTATTCTACAGGGATAGGAATGTAATAAACCTTTTCTATACTTGTTCCCTTCCAGTCAGATAAACATATTGTTTTAAAGGAAAGGGAAGGATGTCTGGAAAAGTTTGAGTATGTTGTGATTAAGAAATATGAAGAAGAAGCCTTTCTTATTGCTACCTTGAAATAAAAGTAATTTCTTTAAGAGATATAAATAGTAGCTTAGACTGTGGCATACTGCTGATACTGTTTTTGAAATATTCCATCCACTGGCAGATTGTGGAATCTCCCATTAGATATATAAAATTTCCTCTTAGGCATTCTTTCATTTTGATTGGAGCCAAACTACAAGAGACAGGATTCCACGTGTCTTTCCAGACATGTCCACCCGGGATTGTGGATGCCATTCCAAACTCACATTTCTTTTTCATTCGAACTGTTTTTTCTGCCAAAGAATCAGCAAGATAGGATCTTTGAAATATCACCTTACTCATCACCATTTATTAAGAATCTATTATGTTTTCTAAGTATCCTCTTAATAGGTCATGAGGGAGGTGAAAAAGCCTATTGAAACATCATCCTTTAAATGTAATAGTTTTTTTAGTATAATTTTTTTCTGATATGAATTTTCTAAGTGATGCCCATTAACGTTCATTATAGACAACATGTTTTCTCCCCTTCCCTGCCTCTCCAAGAAAAAGAACACTCTGGGTAAAATTTAAGCATTTATTTGCCTTTCTATGAAAGTTACCAATTCTTGCTTAGTAATAAAAACTCAATTATTTTATCATTCTATCCCTCTTTACCCCCAAGTTTGCTCCATTCTGTCACAGCACCTTAAATGCCATCATCAAACTAAATTCTTTGAACAGAGGGTCCAGAACGGCAGCATAGGAAGACCCTGAAATCACCTTCTCCCATGGACACACCAAATCTACAATTACATATACAGCAATTCCTCCTGAAAAAGTGAGGGCTGATTGAACAGCTGCTGCATGACAAATGATAGAGGGACTACATGGAGAAGAGTAAAAAGATGGGAGCATGGTTAACAATAGGAGCCTCATTCCCAATGCAACAACCTCATGGAGGGGCCCACATACAGACTTCCCTATCTAAGGGCACAGCAAAAGCCAGCTATTTAAAAGGCAACTAGTTTATAAGTGAAGAAAATGCATTAACTAATCCTAGATCATCTACTAAATAGACAAGGAGCTACTGAAACGCTTTCTGGGGCTGGAGATGCTGGTAAGTGCCATTTTTTGCATTCTCCTTCCATCTTAATAGCATTGATGGGAGCAGAGTCCAAGTGCTCTAGCCAGCTTACTAGGGCTGCCCCAAGCAAGTCCTGTGCCCCTAGTTCACAACAGCTCCAGCTGCCCCTAGAAGAACCACCCCACCCTGCAACCCCCAGTTTGTGCCCTCCCCAGCTCCAAATGTCCCGCCAAGGGGCCCCAGAGTGGCATGCCACAGGATTTCTCCAGGCCATGCTTTACCCAGCCATCCTGCCAAGGTGGCCTAGACTGCCCTGGCATGATATACACCAGGAACCCCTGGCACACACCCACTCCAGACTCAGCCATCTTGTAAGGCACTGTGTGTGACAGGATCTCCTGGCCCAGGCCCACTCCAGGTCCAGCTGTCTGACCAGGGTGGCCCCAGCACAGTACACCCTAGTACCTCATGACCCATGCCTGCTACAGCACCAGTCATTCTACCAAAGCCACCAGGCACACAGTTTACACAGGGGATGCTCCTGCACAAGGCCACACTGTTAAGACTGAGCGACATGATTATTCTGCTTATTTCATAGAAAAAAAAGAGTGAGGCAAAATGAGGAACTGAGAATTATGTTCCAAATGAAAAAACAAAATATTCCCTACCCCAAAACCTTAATAAAACAGAGATAAGTGATGGTTATAATGATGATCAACAAAATGGAAGAATGGAGAACTTTAAGAGTTAGAAAATATAAAAAAAAGCAGAGCCAAAGAATACAAATTGAAATGGAAAATAAACTAGAGTAAATCAGCAGTAGAGTATATACAACAGAAGAATAGGATAGCAATCTGGAAGACAGAATAGTGAAAATCACCCAAACTAAATGACACAAACACTGAAACGAATTAAAAAAATAAAAAATATAAGGATAGTTTAAGGTAGCCATGGGATAACATTAAGCATACTAACATTTACATTATAAGGATCCTAGAAGAAGAGAGAGAAGGAAATGGGCAGAAAAACTCATTTGAATAAGTAATGGCTAAAAACTTCCCGAAGCTGGAGAAGGAAATAGACATCCAGGTCCAGGAAGCACAGAGTCCCAAACAAGTTGAATCCAAAGAGATTCATACCAAGACATGGTATGCCAATCAAAATGGCAAAAGTTAAAGGTAAAAAGAGGATCTTAAATCAGGAAGAGAAGGATAACCATATACATAGAAACCCCATAAGGTTATCAGCTGATTTTTAGCAGAAACTTAGTAGGCCAGAAGAGAGTGGAAGGATATAGTTGGAGTGCTAAAAGGAAAAACTTACAATAAGGATACTCTACCTAACAAGGTTATTATTCAGAATTGGAGGAAATATGGAGTTTCCTGGACTAGCAAAAACTGAAGGAGTTAATCACCACTAGACTGGACTTACAAGAAATGATAAAGAGAAAACAGTAGGTCATATCTGTGTGTGTGTGTGTGTGTGTGTGAGTATGTGTGAGAGAGAGAGAGAGAGAGAGAGAGAGAGAGAGAGAGAGAGAGAATTTCATTAGTAAAGGCAAAAGAGAGAGAGAGAGAATTTCATTAGTAAAGGCAAATAGGCAGTAAAGGTAGTAAAGAGTCACTTAAAGATAGTACGAAAGTTAAACACAAAAACAGGTTACGCCACTATAACTACAATAAGCATTTAAGGGATACACAAGATAAAAAGATGTAAAATAAGACATCAAAAAAAAAAAACCAGATGGGGGGAACAAAAATGTAGTATTTTAGAATGCATTTGAACTTGAACTAACAGCTTAAATATATATATATATATATATGTGTGTGTGTGTGTGTATATATATATATATATACATATATATATATATACACACACACCTTATGATATCCATAAACCAAAAACCTACAATAGATGCACAAAAGAGAAAGGAATCCAAATATAACTGTAAAGAAAGTAAGCCAAAAAAAAAAAAAATTAAAAAAAAAGAAAATAAACCAAAAGGGAAGAGAAGAAGAAGAAAGGAATGGAGGAAACACAGAACCAGAAAGCAATGAACAAAATAGCAATAAGTACATACCTACCAGTAATTACTTCAAATTTAAATGGAGTGCTAAAATGGAGAAAAAAGAAAGCACAAATTACCACTGTTAGAAATGAAAAATAAGATTTCACCAAAGATTCTGCAGACATTAAAAAAGTATCAAATCAATATTACAATAAAAATGTATGCCAGAAATTTTCAAAACTTAGATGAAATGGATCAATTCTTTGAAAAATAAAACTTACCAAATCAACAAAAGATGAAATGGAAAATCTGCATAGTCATGTTCATATTAAATACATTTAAAATAAAACACTTCTAAGAAAAAAGAAGGCATAGGGTGGCAAAACAGATAAAAGATAAGACCATTTTTAAGCTGCCTACAAAAACTCACTTCAGATGTAAAGACACACAGGCTGAAAGTGAAGGAAAATAAGATATTCCATGTAAATGAAAATAAAAAGATAGTATAAAATACTCCTATCAGACAAAACAGACTTTAAAACAGAAACTGTAACAAAAGACAAAGGAGGTATCACATAATGATAAAGGAATCCAAGGAAGGGATATGATGTTTGTACTATTCATGCAACCCAACATTGAAGCATCTAACTACATAAAGCAAATATTTAAAGACATAGGGGGAAATTGATAGTAATAGACTAACAGTAGGAGACTTAAATGCTCCACACTTTCATTGATGGGTAGAACATCCAGACAGAAAACCAATAAGGAACAGTGGCCTTAAATGACACATTATAGATATCCATAGAACATCTCATTCAAAAACTCCAGAACACCCATTTTTTTAAAGATGCACATGGAACATTCTCCAGGAGAGGTCACAAGTCTCATTAACTTCAAGCAGAGTGACATCAAAACAAGCATCTTTTCCAATCACAACAGTATGAAACTAGTTATCAATTACAAGAAGACCTGGAAAAAACTAAACACATTTATTAAACATGTTACTAAACAACCGATGGATTAAAACAAAATCAAAGGGGAAATAAAAATACCGTGAGACAAATGAAAATGGAAACACAACTCTCCTAAATTTGTGGGATAGAGCAAAACCAATTCTAAGAGAGTAATAGTAATATTACTCTGAGAGAGTAATTGTAATTGCTATAGTAATATAGCAAGTAAGCAAGGAAGCAAACAAAAATCCCAAATTAACAATCCAGCTTTATACCTGAAGAAACTAGAGAAAAATAACAAAGCCTAAAGTTAGAAGAAAAGATGTAATAAAGGTCAGAATGGAAATAAATGAAACAGACTGAAAAAAAAATAGAAAAGATCAATGGATTAAAGCTCATTCTTTGAAAAGATAATCAATAAATGTCAAGCCAGATTCATCAATAAAAACAAGAGAACATGAAATCCTGAAATGAAAGAGGAGAGCTTACAAAATGATACTACAGATAGAAAGCATCCTAAGAGATTACTATGAACAGTCACATGCCAAAAATTTGGAAAACCTAGAAGAAATGAACAGCTTTCTAACTCTGCATCATAAAGAAATAGAAAATCAGAATAGGCATTACAGGAAATGAAAGTGAGTCAGTAATTTAAAAATTTTCAAAAACCAAGGGTCCAGGACCAGACAGCTTTACAGGTGGATTCTAATCAACATCTAAAGAAAAGTTAATACCTAGTTTTCCTAAATTATTCCAAGAAATTATAAAGAAAGCAATGGTTTCAAACTATTTCACGAGGCCAGCACTACCCTGATAGCAAAACTAGGCAAAGACACTGCGCACGCACACACACATACACACACACACACACACACACACAAACACACCATTAAAGGCCAATATTCATGATCAACTTAGATGAAAAAAATCTTTAACAGAATATTAACAAATAAAATTCAACAATACATTAAAAAGATCATATGGCACAATTGACTGGGATTTATTCCAGGAATTCAAGGAAAGTTCAATATCTGCAAATTAATCAATGTGATATACCGTATTACCAAACTAGGATAAAAATCCTAAGATCACCTTAATAGATGCATTTTGACCAAATTCAATATACATCTATGACATGAACTCTTTTTTTTTTTTTTCAACATTTATTTATTTTTGGGACACAGAGAGACAGAGCATGAACGGGGGAGGGGCAGAGAGAGAGGGAGACACAGAATCAGAAACAGGCTCCAGGCTCTGAGCCATCAGCCCAGAGCCTGACGCGGGGCTCGAACTCCCGGACCGCGAGATCGTGACCTGGCTGAAGTCGGACGCCCAACCAACTGCGCCACCCAGGCGCCCCTGACATGAACTCTTAAAGTGAATATAGAAAGAACAGATCTCAACGTAAGAAAGGCAATATATGATAAACCCACAGCTAACACCATACTCAGAAGAGAAAAGCTGAAAGCTTTTCCTTTAAGATCAGGAACAAGACAATAATGTCCACTCTCATCACTTTTATTCAACATAGTATTGGAAGTCCTTGTACAGCAATCAAACAAGAAATAAATGTCATCCAAATTGGTAAGAACTATTACTATTTGGAGATAACATAATACTATACACAGGTAACCATGAAAGCTTCACCAAACTAATTAACATAAATTCAGTAAAGTTACAAAATACATAATATTCAGAAATCTGTTCTTTCTATACACTAATAAAGTAGCAGAAAGACAAATTAAGAAAACAATTCCAATTATACTTGCATCAAAAAGAATAAAATACTTAAGAATAAATTTAACAAAGGAGATTTAAAACCTATCAACTGAAAACGTAAGAAACTGATAAAAGAAATTAAAGATGACAAAACCGTATGGAAAAATATAGCATGCTCACGATAGAAGAATATTGTTAAAACGTCCATACTACTCAAGGCAATGTACAGATTCAATGCAACACTACTCAAAATACGAATAGTTTTTAAAGAACCAGAACACATATTCCTAAAATTTGTTTGTTACCACAAAAGACCCTGAACTGTGAAAGCAATTTTGAGAAAAAAGACCAAAGCTGGAGGTATCATAGTCTGATTTCAAACTATACTACAAAACTGTAGTCATCAAAACTGTATGTTACTGGCACAAAACAACACATAGATCAATAGAGTAGAAAAGAGATACCAGAAATAAACCCACACTCATGTGGTCAATTCGTGTATGAAAACAGAGCCAAGAATATGCAATGGGGAAAACACAGTCTCTTCAATATATGGTACTAGGTTTCCTTTTTTAAGATTACTTTAGCTATTCGGGGTCTTTTCTGGTTCCATACAAATTTTAGAATTGTTTGTTCTAGCTCTGTGAAGAATGCTTGTGTTATTTTGATAGGGATTGCATTGAATGTGTAGATTGCTTTGGGTAGTATTGACATTTTAACAATATTTATTCTTCCTATCCAGGAGCATGGAATGTTCTCCATTTCTTTGTGTCTCCTTCAATTTCCTTCATACACTTTCCATAGTTTTCAGCATACAGATCTTTTACCTCTTTGGTTAGGTTTATTCCTAGGTATATAATTATTTTTGGAATTGTAAATGGGATCAATTTCTTGATTTCTCTTTCTGCTGCTTCATGTTTGGTGTATAGAAATGTAACCAATTTCTGTATGCTGATCTTGTATCTTGCAACTTTGCTGAATTCATACATCAGATATAGCAGGTTTGGGGTGGTGTCTTTGGGTTTTCTGTGTAGCGGATCATGTCATCTGCAAAGAGTTAAAGTTCGACTTCTTCCTTGCTAATTCGTATGCATTTTATTTCTTTATTTTTGTATGAGGCTAGGACTATACTAGGACTTCCAGTACTATGTTGAACAACAGTGGTGATAGTGGACTTAACCTGTCATGTTCCTGACCTTAGGGGGAAAGCTCTCAGTTTTTCCCCACCGAGGATGATATTAGCTTGTGGGTCTTTTTTATATGGCCTTTATCATGTTGAAGTGTGTTTCATCTATCCCTACTCTCTTGAGAGTTTTTATCAAGAAAGGATGCTATATTTTGTCAAATGCTTTTTCTGCATCTATTGACAGAATCCTATGATTCTCATCCTTTCTTTTTATTAACGTGGTATATTATGTTGACTGATTTGCGACTACTGAACCAGTCCTGCGGGCCAGGAATAAATCCCACGTGATCATGGTGAGTTTTTTTTTTTTAATGTTTATTTTTGAGAGAGAGAGAGAGAGAGAGAGAGAGAAAGAAAGAAAGAAAGAAAGAAAGAAAGAAAGAAAGAAAGAAAGAAAGAGGCAGGCAGAGAGGCAGAGTGAGAGGGAGACACAGAATCCAAAGCAAGCTCCAGGCTCTGAGCTGTCGGCACAGAGCCTGATGCGGGGCTTGAACTCATGAACCATGAGATCATGATCTGAACTGAAGGTGGATGCTTAACCAACTGAGCCACACAGGCATCCCTGTGAATAATTCTTTTAATGTACTGTTGAATTCAATTTGCTAGGATCTTGTTTAGAATGGTTCATCAGGAATATTGACCTGTAAGTCTCCTTTTTAGTGGGGTCTCTGGTTTTGGAATCAAGGTAATGCTGTCTTCATAGATTGAGTTTGGAAGCTTTCCTACCATTTCTATTTTTTGGAACAGTTTGAGAAGAACAAGTATTAACTCTTCTCTTTAACTGTCTGGTACAATTCCCCTGGGAATTCCCATCTGGCACAAGACTTTTGTTTGTTGGGAGATTTTTGATTACTGTTTCAATTTCCTTGCTGGTTATGACTCTGTTCAAATTTTCTAATTATTCCTGTTTCAGTTTTGGTGGTTTGTGAGTCACCAGGAATTTGTCCATTTCTTCCAGATTGCCGGAATATAATTTTTCATAGTATTCTCTTATAATTGTTTGCATTTCTGTGGTATTGGTGGTGACATCTCTTTCATTCATGATTTGATCTATCTGGGTACTCTCTCTTTTCTTTTGGGTAAGTCTGGCTAGGGGTTACTAATTTTGTTTATTCTTTCAAAGAACCAGCATTGGGAGGCCTGGGTGGCTCAGTCAATTAAGCATCTGACTTTGGCTTGGTCATCATCTCATGGTTTGTGGGTTTGAACCCCGTGTCAGGCTCTGTGCTGACAGCTCAATGTGGAGCCTGCTTCAGATTCTGGGTCTCCCTCTTGCTCTGCTCCTCCCCTGCTCATGCACCCTCACTCTCTCAAAAATAAACAAACATAAAAAAAAAAGAACCAGCATTTAGTTTCATTGATCTGTTCCACAGGGGTTTTTTTGTTAGTTTGTTTTGGTTGTTTGTTTCTATACCAAAGCTAGAAGCATCACAATTCCAGATTTCAAAGCTTGATTATAAAGTTGCAATCATTAAGGCAGTATGGTATTGGCACAAAAACAGATCAATGGAACATAACAGAGAACTCAGAAATGGACCCACAAACATATGGCAACTAGTCTTTCATAAAGCAGGTAAGAGTATCCAATGGAAAAAAGACAGTCTCTTCAGCAAACGGTGCTGGGAAAACTAGACAGCAGCATGAAGAATGAATCTGGACCAAATTTTTACACTATACACAAAAATAAATTCAAAATGGATGAAAGACACAAATGTGAGACAGGAGGCATCAAAACCCTACAGGAAAAAACAGGCAGTAACCTCTCTGACTTTGGCTGCAGCAACTTCTTACTCGACACATCTCCGGAGGCAAGGGAAATAAAAGCAAAAATGAACTATTGGGACCTCATTAAGATAAAAAGCTTCTATACCACAAAGGAAACAATCAAGAAAACCTAAAGGCAACCGACGGAATAGAAGATATTTACAAACGACGTATCGGATAAAGGCTTAGTATCCAAATTCTATAAAGAACTTATCAAACTCAACACCCAAAAAATCAAATAATCCAGTGAAGAAAGGGACAGAAGACAAGAACAGACACTTTTGCAAAGAAGACATCCAGATGGCTGACACATGAAAAGATGCTCAACATCACTCATCATCAGGGAAATACAAATCAAAACCACAATGAGATACCACCTCACACCAGAATGGGAATGGCTGAAACGAACAACTCAGAAAACAACAAATGTTGATGAGGATGCAGAGAAAGGGGAACACTTTTGCACTGTCGGTGGAAATGCAAAGTTGCAACCACTCAAGACAGCGTTGAGTTTCCTCAAAAAATTAAAAATATAACTACCCTGTGACCCAGCAATTGCACTACTAGGTATTTATCCAAAGGATACAAAAATACTAATTCAAAGGGGAACATCCACCCCAATGTTTATAGAACCATCAGTAAGAGCCAAATTATGGAAAGAGCTCAAATGTCCATCAAGTGATGAATGAATAAAGAAGATTGGTAAATATGCATATACACAATGGAATATTACTGGGTAATCAGAAAGAATGTAATTTTGTAATTTGCAACAATGTTGATCAAACTAGAGTATATTATGCTAAGTGAACTAAGTCAGTCAAAGACAAATATCACGATTTCACTCAAATGTGCAATTTAAGAAACAAAACAGATGGACATAGGGGAAGGGAAGAGAAAATAAGATAAAAACAGAGAAGGAGAGAAACCATAAGAGTCTCTCAAATACAGAGAACAAACTGAAGGTTGCTGGAGGGGAGATGGGTGGGGGGAATGGGCTAAATGGGTGATGGGTATTAAGGACGGCACTTGTTGGGATGAGCACTGGGTATTATATGGAAGTGATGAATCCCTGGATTCTACTCCTGAAACTGATTGTACACTGTATGTTAGCTAACTTGAATTTAAATAAATAAATCAATTAAAAACAAAACAAAACTAAAAAAAATAAATGGCATTTGGAAAACTGGACAGCTACGTGTAAAAGAATGAAACTGGATCATTATCTGATACCATATCCAAAAACAAATTCAAAATATATTAAAAGACTTGAATTTAAGACCTGAAACCATAAAACTCCTAGAAGGCATAACTAATTTGACACTGGTTTTAGCAACACTTTCAGGGAACAATTTCCTAAGACGAGGGCAACAAAAGCTCATATATACAAATGGGATCACGTCCAAGTAAAAAGCTTTTTAGTAAACCAACTAAACAACACAACAACCTACTGAATGGAATCATAATCCTGTAAGTGGTTAATATCCAATATATATAAAGAACTTATACAACTTAGTGTAACTCCTCCTACCCCCAACAATCTGGTATTGAGCACAGGACATGAAGAGATTTTGTTTTTCCACAGAAGACTTAGAGATGTCTAAAACACACATGATAACATGCTCAACATCATTAATCAATAGGCAAATGCAAATCAAAGCCACAATGAGATAGCCAATTTGATGGCTGTGAAGTGTTATCATGAAAAATACAAAAACTAACAAGGGTTGATGAGGATGTGGAGAAAAGGGAATCCTGTGCAGTGTTAGTGGGAATGTAAATTGAAGCAGCCACTATGGAGAACAGTATGGAGTCCTCAAAAAAATTAGAAGGAGAAATAGCAGAAGAATCACTAATTCCACTGTGGGGTATTTATTTGAAAAAAACAAGAACACGAATTTGAAAAGTCATATGCACCCCTATGTTTACTGCAGCATTATTTACACTAGCCAAGATATGGAAGCAAGGTGAGGGCCTACCAATAGGTAAATGTATAAAGAAAAGGTGTGTATGTAAATATATACACACACATATACATTTTGTAAATACACACACACACACACACACACACACACACACACACACACACGGGAATGCAAGTGAACCATAAAAAAGAATGACATCTTGCCATTTACAATAGCAGGGATGAACCTACAGGGTATTATGCTAAGTGAAATAAGTCTGACAGGAGAAGACAAATAAATGCCCTATAATTTCACTTATATGCACAATCTAAAAAAATAAAACAAATGAGCAAAACAAAGTAGGACACACAGATACGGAAAAATGTTAGCCGAGTGGGGAGAGATTAGGGTGTAGGTGAAATAGGTGAAGGTGATTAAAAGGTACACACTTCCAGTTGTAACATAAGTAAGTCATGGGGGTGTAAAGTACATGTTACATTGTGATAGTTTTGCATGGTGACAGATGGTAACTGGACATCATGGGGATTTCTTAATATATAAAAATTTCAAGTCACTATGACATATACTGAAGACAATAGGAAAGTGCATGTCAATTATACTTCAGTAAAAAAAGGAGACTTAACAGAAGTAAAAAAGAAAAGTACTCATAAATCCTTTGAGTGAAATGCGGAGTAACATAAAAAATAATTAACAACTAGTTTGTTTTGGCACTTGGGCAGTTCACATGGATAAGATTGCAGGCTAGAGTCGAGTCCAAGATATGCCAGGTATTAACCCATTAGTCAGTGGTTTGTGAGGAGTCTGGGAATCTGAGCGGCTACGGGACTATTCACCAACCACAAAAATAGTTTAATGTTCAACTGGCAGGAGCGTATTTATGTAACCTGGGTATCTCAAAAAATGGCATCTCTTCTTTTAGGTACATATTTACACTTCAGTGTAAGTTTACCAGCAATTATCAATCTGTTAATGCTGAATTTACAGAGACACAAAAGATTTCCCCTTAAATCATTTGAAAGAGAGATTTCTTCAGATATTTGCAGTCAAAGAAATTGAAGAGAAATTAATAAGCCTAAGTGTGGAATTGCTATTTTATATGTTAGAATGTTTTGAAAGGCAGCAAAAACCAAGAGGGGAAACTGTAATGAACTCTTTTTTTTTCTAATTTTTGAGAGAGAGAGAATGCACGCACACACACATGCACACACACAAGTGGGGGGAGGGCAGAGACAGGGAGAGAGAATCCCAAGCAGGCTTTGTGCCATCAGTGCAGACCCTGATGTGGGTTTCAAAACTCCTGAATGGTGAGTCCTGACTTGAGTTGAAATCAAGAATTGGACCCTTAACTGACTAAGGTGCCCAGGCACCCTCCCCCAACTTTGTTTTAATGAACTAACTCTTAGATGGTAGGTTGCAAACCTTTAGATGGTTATTTTTAGGTTCTTAGTGATGTGGGAAGGGGATGATGGTGGTGATGTGGAGAGGTAAACACCTAGGCGTAAATTGGGAGAGAACTTTGATATTTGAAGCTTACTGTGCTGGATGATCAGGTAATTTGTTGCCGATTAATAGATTAATGGTGAGTTCCACTTCTTAAAACAGGTTTACGATAGCCTAGTGATTCCAATCATTCATTCACTTGGGTAACTGATTATCTTGGCCCACCACAGAGAAGCCTGATACCCAGAGTACCAACAGGACTGATAACAATGAACAAGTCACCTGAAGAAAGAAAAGCTTTAAATGGATTTAGTACTGGCACCTGGGCAGCTCAGTAGGTTAAATGTCTGACTTTTTGATATCAGCTCAGGTCATGATCTTGCTGTCCATGGGATTGAGCCTCACATTGGACTCTGTGATGACAGCATGGAGTCTGGGATTCTCGCTCTTCCTCTCTCTCTGCCCCTCCCCTGTATATTCTCTCTCTCTCACAATAAATAAATATTGAAAAATAAATGGGTTTAGTATTAAGCACGAGTCATTATCTACTGCTTCGGTTACTTCTTAATTCTACGAATTGACTACTGTACCCACAGTTCTAGGCCACTGATTACATTTCCCTTTCTTTGTTTACTAGTCCAGGGGGTGCAGATACCCAGAATATGTGCAAGGTAATTTACAGAAGTAAGAATATACTCGAGCACTTACTTACATGTATATTTCTGATTCCCTTTTAGTTTTTATTCTGTTTATGTACCTTTTTGTTTCAATGATAAGGGTTAAATATTCACAAGGATTGGGGACTACTGGAAAGTAAACAATGTCCCCAAATGAATTCAAAGACCTTTTCTAAAATGGCTCTTTATAGAGTCCCAAAATGTACATATTCCTAGCACTTTCACTAGATCAACATGTAGGCTAAATCATTACCATATTTTCCCAGGTAGTCTCCAGCCTATAATTATTTACCTTTCGAAGAGTCTCCATTCTTGTTTGCTGAGATAAGAAACGTCCTTGTTTTTGGAATGCATGTGAGTGCATTACAGGGCATGTGCTGAGGTCTCACACAGTGGAAGGCTACTTGCTCTTGAGTATCCAGGTATGCACATACCTCAGTGCTTGAGTTTAAAACCAGGGCACAATCAGTATTGACATGGGAGGTGCCCCTGGCAAACTGGCCTGTGAAGATCGCCCTGTCATAGCCTTGGTTCCTTGTCTCCAGAGAGCCGACACCCCTTCCCTGGGGTGGATGAGCAGAAGAGACAGAGATACCCGGCCTTCCCAGGGTGAAGCTGTCAAGATGCCATTGTTGAAGTCTGTTGCCTTTCCTGAAGCACCTGCCTTCAGATCTGGGGAGGACACCCTGGCCTCAGGAAATCCCCACCATACATCTTCCTGTGTCCCAAGTGTCCCCTTACCTCCAGAAGGAGGTCTAGCTGATCCCCCCGGCAGTAGGCATCTTGAGGGTGAAGGACCGTGGCTCTGCTGTGTGCAGCACCGGTGGTGGTGTTCACGTAGGTGAAAGGTCTGGGTGGGATCAGCTGGTCTAGTTTCTCCATGATTCCCTTTATTCTCAGCTCAGTCTCTGCTGATGAAACTCCTGGATGCAGTGGTACTTCAGGGCATGAAGGCTTCATGATAAAATTCCAGTGATAGAGGGAGATGGGCATCTTAAGCGTAGTCCATAGCTGCGGTGATGATGAAGACAATAAAGAACATAGACAATGTTTTTATGTAATATAATCATTTTTGGTAGGCTAGCCAACTTCGATCTTTTATAGAATAAGAGCAGATGCAAAACCTGAAATAAAATGATATGGAGATTTTATTATCATATATGTTTCATGGGAAAAATAAGTTTCCTCAAATTTGGTGGTGGAACTGCACTTTTCACCAGCTAATCTATTTTGGATTCTAGGATCTTCTTCCCTAAAGTGGTGATGATAAAATACACTTTTGCTGGGGTGCCTGGGTGGCTCAGTTGGTTAAGCGTCTGACTTCAGCTAGGTTATGATCTCACAGTTTGTGAGTTCAAGCCCCGCTTCAGGCTCTGTGCTGACAACCCAGAGCCTGGAGCCTACTTCAGATTCTGTGTTTCCCTCTTTCTCTGCCTCTCCCTCACTCTTGCTCTCTCTCTCAAAAATAAATGACCATTAAAAAATTTTTTTTTAAAAATACACTTTTGCTGGGCAATTGTGAAGACAGGAAAAATTGTTTTTTAACTGCAGAGCACACAATTTTTATTGCTGTTTTATTATTTAATCTTAAAGCTAGAACTCAGTCATTAAAAATATTCTTAAGAAAATGTTTAAGATGCATGGGGATTTTATGTAAAATATGATTTTTTTCTGTTCTTTTATACTCTGCTTAAACATTTTATGATATTTATTAGTATTTTTCAGATTGTTCTAGTTAGGAGATAATCAACATAGGTTTATAAAAACATCTATTTTCTAATCATAGAATACCACTGATTATTAAAATGCTTTTTTTTAAGAGTTTATTTATTTTGAGAGAGAGAGAGAGTGGGGGGGGGGGCAGACATGTCAACAGGGGAAGGAAAGAGACAAGGAGAGAAAATCCCAAGCAGACTCTGGGCTGTCAGTGTGGAGCCCAACATGGGGCTTGACTCACAGAACATGACCTGAGCTGAAATCAAGGATCAGAAACTTAGCCCACTGAGCCACCCAGGTGCCCCTGAAATAACATTGATTATTAAAAATGGGAGATGTGAAACTGTATGGGGGATATAAATCAGTGATAATTATACCAACCATTGATAATTATTATTAATCTTATGGTGATTTTTTCTTTGATTTTTCTGTATGCCATTTAACATGATTATGAACAAATTAAATATTACCAATGAATTTTGATTTAAAAATAGTATTGTTAAAAACTTCACCTCATGTCACTGGCTCATATAGTATTCCAGCCTATGGATACAACTTAACAGTTTACCTATTTCCATCTTTGGATTTTTATTGCATTCAACTTTTATAATCCTGTGAAGAACACTTTTGGTATAAATCTTTGCAATCCAAGTTATTTGCTGAGAACTTAGAAACAGAATTATTGGTCCAAGGTGGTGAATACTGTTAAAGCTCTTAACACATGATGGCAAATAGTTTTCCAGAAATGTGGTGCTAATTTGTGCCTGAAGGAGAAGTCAATGAGAATTCTAGTCTTACAACATGCTTTCGACACTGGCTAGCTCAATTTTAGAGATATTTACCCGGATTAAAACCTAACTCTGTCACCCACTAGTTACACAATCTTGGTTACGTTTGTTAACTTCTCTGTTTGTCAGTTTCATCATCTAAAAAACTGAGTCATAAAGATACACACCTTATATGTTATTGTGTTAATGGACTAACATGAAAAACATTGGGAATGGTACCTGGTACACACTAAGTGTTTGTATTACCTCCCTGGTATTTGATAAAAATGCTTTTATAAAGAAAAATATCAACATATCAAATAACAAAATGATAATCATAGTAATTATAGTAATATCTCACAATTTTCAATAAAGGCAGAATAACTTGTGTTAGACCAATTTTGCAGATAACAATAAACCAAAAATAAAGAAAATCCTTCCCATAGCACTAGAGAGTTACCACTAGCAGGTTGACACTGGAGGGAAGTTGAAACTTGGAATAAGGAACAGCACTGGGCTTGCATTATAAGGGGTGCTAACTCAAGTTCTTCAAACAGAAAGGAAATTCAACAAATAGAAACATGGATATTCTGGAAGGAATGAAAAACACCAGAAATGGTAACAATAAGGATAAATATAAAATTCTAAATGTTTGTATCCTAATTTCTTTAAAATGAATGCAATTATTATTATTTTTTACAAGTTTTTTCTTAGGTTTATTCATTTATTTTGAGAGAGAACACGAGCACAGCAGAGGGAGAGAGAGGGAATCCCAAGCAGGCTCTGCACTGTCAGCACATAGCCCAATGAGGGATCCATCTCATCTACCATCAGATCATGACCTGAGCTGAAACCAAGAGTCAGATGCTTAACTGACTGAGTGCCCCAAAATGTTTGCTTATTTTTGAGGGAGAAAGAGCCCAAGCAGGGGAGAGACAGGGGCACAGAGGATCCAAAGCAGGCTCCATGCTGACAGCAGCCAGCCTGATGCGGGGCCTGACCTCACAAACTGTAATTTCATGACCTGAGCCAAAGTCGGATGCTCAACTGGCTAAGCTACCCAGGCACCCCTAAAATGCATGTAATTATTTAAAGTAAAAACCAATTTTGTAATAATATGAAAACTACAACAAAGAATGGGGAGATGAGTCAATGGAAGTAAATAGTTGAAAGGTTATTACAGATTACATGAAGTAGCATGATATTAACTATAAAAGAGTGTATATAATAATACCTACAGGAAACACTTAAAAAAACCCCTTATAGCTGTAAAAATAATAAAGAAACTAAAAGGAAATTCTAAAAAAATTCAATTCATCCCAAAAGAGGAACAGAAGGGCCAAAGAGAAAACAAACAACAAGTTGGTGGATTTAAATCTAGTGATTAATTTTATTAACAGTAAATTGCCTAGGGCACCTGGGAGGCTCAGTTAGTTCAGCGTCTGACTCTTGATTTTGGCTCAGTTCATCATCTCATGGTTAGTGATTTCAAGCCCCACATTAGGCTCTGCACTTACAGCATGGAGTCTGCTTGGGATATTCTTTCTCTCTCTCTCTCTCTCTCTCTCTCTCTCTCTCTCTCTCTCTCTCTCAAAATAAATAAATATAAACATTAAAAAACCAGTAATTTGACTAAGCATATATTTTTTTTAATTTTTATTTTTAAGTAATCTCTACATACAATTTGGGTTTGGACTCACAGCCCCAGGATCAAGAGTCATGTGCTCTATTGACTAAGCCAGCCAAGAGTCTCTATTTGCTGTCTAGCAAGAATGTAGGTTAGTATGAAGTTATCTGCAGACTGAAAGTGAATGGATGGAAATTAATATACCATTTAAGCATAAAAAAGCTAATATTAAAATAGACTTCAAGACAAAACATGTTACCAGACATAAAGATGGACATTTACAAATGGTTAAGAGTCAATTTGCTAGAAACATAGGAATCATAAATGTGTATGTGCCTACACATCCATGTATTTGTATGTGAAAAAAAATTGACAGAATTCAAGGGACAGATCAAGAAATTCACAATAATTAGAAACTTAAAAACCTATTTTAGTTGCTATAGGAACTGGCTAAGAAATAAATAATAAACTAGAAGATAGGAACATTATCAGAGTACTTTCTTAATCATCAAATATTATCAGATAATTCTCAGAATTTTTAATTGTTATAACTTCAAATAAAAAATTTAAGTAATTTTTAGTATGATAGAATTATACTCTGTGCAAAAAACTTGTTGGTGAAAATAAATAGGAAACTCCTGATTCAAGAAGGAGGACAAGGGATATATTATAGCCTCAATTTCCCACAGAATGAAAGACAGAAAAATAAAAACTTAAAACTTTCTAAGTATTCTTGGAAATAGGAAGAGGTACCTTAATTAGACCACAATTTATAAGAAGTCTGAAAAAGAGGGGGGCTTGGCTGGCTCAGTCAGTAGAATACATGACTCTTGATCTTGGGGATCATGAGTTCAAGCCCCACATTGGGTGGAGAGATTACTTAGAAAGAAACAAACAAAGAAACAAACAAACAAAGAAATGTCAACAGTAAAAGGCAGGAAAAGTAAAAGGCAGAGGAGATTAGATCAAAGAAGAAAACCATGGCTCCAAATGCATGTCAGTGAGAGTTCTGCAGAAGATGGAAACCACTTCAGGGCTACTATAAACCTGGAGGAAACTGATGATTGGATTAAGAGGTGGTAAAGGAGTGGCCCATAGGAGGAGTATTGGGATGGTTAATACTTCCCTATTTTTCCCCTTGTGCTTGGCCAGGCAGATAGAAATGGGAACTTTTGTACTCTACTGTGAGTAAAAGCTATAGATATTTAAGTTTGAGGGTGCAGGGTAGGACCCTGCATGTGTGGCAACACCCTAGACAAATGCAGAGCATTTATTGCCTTGAGTACTTTCTGCAGCTGAGCTACAAACGCTGGAGAAAATAGGTGACAGTACTCAGAGGCCTGGCCACCACAGAATCTTAAGTATAAGAATGTACACCCAGCCAAGAATTAGTGAAAATTTTATGAAAGCCAACTCATGAAAGAAAAGGTATTAAGTTCAATAAAGAGAAAACAAAGTAACAGAAACAGAAAAAGCAAAACAAGACTTTAAAGCAAGTATATTTCTATCCTCAGAGAAATTCCAGGTGATCTTTGCATCCGTAAATTAACGAATCAGAGACCATGGAAAACAAAATCTTGTTGTTCAATATGCAAAAGTCAACTGTATTCCTTTACATCAGCAACAAGGAATTAGAAAATGTATTTAAAAAAAACTATTTACAACAGTAACAAAAAAATTATAAAATAATGCCTAGTTATAAATCTAATAAAAGATATACAAGACATATATGCAAAAATTTTAAAATTTACTGAATGATCTTAAGACCTAAATAAATGGAGAGAGATTACATGGTGCTAAAGACCAAAATAATGTTATGAACATGTCAGTTTTCCCAAGTTGATCTACATGGTTAATATAATGCACATAAAATTTAAGTAAGATTTTTTCCAGCAAATTTGGCAGACCAACTGTAAAACATATAAAGAGTAAAGGGTCAAGACCAGCCGGGAACATTGTGAAGTAGATTAAGCAAAGGTAACTTGACCCACAAGTTTTTAAGAGTAACTATGAAGCAAATTATTATTATATTAATTATAGCAATGCAGCATTGATATGGGGAAGATATATTAGTCAGTGGAGTAGTACAAATGGAGGAGGATCTGTACTTATCAGAAATTTTGATATATGACAAAAAATGTCTTGACAAATCAGCAGTGAAGAAAACTACTACAAAATAAGAACAGAAAAGGTGATCATCCATAAGGAAACAAAAATCAGCCAAGAAAAAAACTCAGATCCGTCACAGGATTAAATGTCTAAAGCAACCTTTAAAGGTTTAAATAGAATATTTAGATAAATAATCTGACACCGAAATAGGGAAGGGTTTCTTAATACTCAAAAAGAATCAACTGTTTATAAAGGCGGATTTTACTATATTTTATTATATCGACATGAAAAGGTGTTGTGCAGAAATGTCATTAAAGAAATGAACAAAAAAGCTACACATGGGGAGAAAATCATCACAGATGTGTATGTGACAGAGGAAGAATGTGCGCGTGCGTGTGCGTGCGCACACACACACACACACACACACACACACACAAATTATCCTCTCCTTTGCTGCGTAATGGTTACCAAACATGTTAGTTCTTCAAGGTTGTGTAAGCTTTTCAAATTCCCTTACTACTATCTATAACTCTGGTTGTTTGGACTTTCCTAGAGCAGGTGAAGTAGGAAGTAAAATTATACTTCTGTTAAGACACAGAAAGAGATTCCTTTGTGGAGTGTTGGAAAACTATAAACGTGATCCAGGAGGCAAATATAAACAGTACCAACAGTAACTTATGATTTTTCATACTTGTCATGATTAGGATCCCACAAGAGAGAATACAAAACAAGCACACAGCAGAAAAGAAATGCAGAAACACATTAAAAATGTGTAACTCCTGATTCTTTTGTTCTAAGTTTCTACCAGCACAGAACCCTGCCTCCCTCCCACCCCAGCATCTCTTACTATCCCGCCAACGGCCACCTTTGGCCATCAACTTGTCCCTTCAACTGAAGCGCTATTCTGAGACATGAGAGCCCACCATGGACTCTATGAAACTGAGCTGTTAATGGCCGGTAAGATGCAGGATTGCTAATGTTGAGGTCAAGTCTCCTGGCTAGTTATTCACCTAACAGGTTTATTATACTCTTCCCTTAAACACAAAATGTAGACACAGAACACCTCGGCAAATGTTGACCGTGATTGTCACGTTATCCCCGGGCCCTTTTAATATAACTTGATTTTCCCAGCATCTTTATTATAATTCTTATTACGTTCCTTACTCTTAACTAGCCTTTTTAGTATCACTGAAGATTGAAAAGATTTTAAAACTTACATTTAAAAACTTCAATGTTTTTCCATTGTTAACATCTTAATTTCTGTCTTTGTGCAAGAACTTCAAGTTGTATTTTAAAAGCATATTGCTTAGTGGTTCTTGGGTGGCTCATTTGGTTAGGCGGCTGACTTTGGCTCAGGTCATGATCTCATGGTTGATGAGTTTGAGCCCTGCACTGGGCTCTCTGCTGTCAACACAGAACTCACTTCGGATCCTCTGTTCCCATCTCCCTCTGCCCTTCCCCCACTCCTGCTCTTGCTCTCTAAAAAATAAATAAGCATTAAAAAAAAGATTGCTCGAGTGCTTCCTTTCTAAAATTTTCCATCTTTCAAATGACTCTCCCCTAGAAACACCTCCTATCCTAGATTCCCAGTTTATACATAGACATTAGAAGTTTGGATACCCAAGAAAAAATGTTACCTTTTCCCTCACCTGCACAGTTGTGAAAATGTTTTCATACCTTTAAAGATTGTGTTTAATATACATAGGAACTACCATAAGCTGAGTGTTGAGGCTTTGTTCTGAAGCCACCAGAGTACAACTGGGGTGCATCTCCTCTGTGCCAAAAGAAAACACAGGCAAAGTTGCCTGCATGCTTTTAATTTGGAAACACAAACTTCTGCTTATTTCAGCAAAGCTATCAGGCATGCCAACGCCACCTTAAGGGGGTGTCTGAATCACAAGCTGTGGTTATCAGTTCATGCAGAATGGGGGAGGAAAAATGAAATTCTTCAAATAATTTTAATGTCTTTAGACTTTATTAGTCTAGTTATAGTACATACACAGTAAACACCTGACGAAGTAAAGAGTGGATTTAACTCAATGTTTCTTCACCTGAAAAAGTGTAACTGCCTAGTTTCCATCTGAGCCTTGTCATCAAGATCCAGTTGCCAGGATTCAAGTGCATATTATCTTGTACATTGTAGGTACTCAAAATCTGAACTGAACTGATGGAACCTCAAATACAATGTAGGCAAGACAATGATATTAACTCTCATAACAGCAGCATAATAGCTTACAGTCATGAGTTTGAATCCATCTGGGATTTGGATTCTTAAATTTATAGAAATGGTGCCAGAAAGAGCAGGTACCCGAGGCGATTGTACCAGTGCCCATAGAAAGCAGTAGCTGATTACACTGTGGATCCCTCCACAGTCTCATTTGTGCTGTCCCACACAGGAAGTTAAGCATATTTAAACATGTCTGTTTGTCTATTTAAGAATCAAGATCTGTTTCATAAGCACATAATAATCCTTTCAACATCTTTGATCATGCTTTACTGAACTGGCGTTAACAATACTTCTTTAGGTCTTCACATGAGGACAGTTGGAGAAGCTGTTTGAACTTAATGTGTATGACTGGGTCCAGGATTGCTCAATTCTGCCCTAGGGACCCTTTAAGAGATAAAGATTTACAGTTCTGGTTTGGTTGCTCCTTAGGAGACTAATGTTAGCAACCATCCAAGTTTACCACCCACTCTAACACACAGATTTATGCATTTTAATTTGCTCTAGTTATATTGATGTTGACATTTAGTGTCAAACTGACATTTCTTCCTGAAGCAAGAATAACAGATATGCTGGACTTAACTGAGAGCACAGAAGAGAATTTAAATGGTTTGTCCTGATTATCTAGTATGCTTGCAGACAGAGCTGAGATCAGGATTCCTGTCACTCTGACCTCTGATTTAAAGCACTTGCCAGCACTCAGCATTACTCCAACACAAATGGTATAACCAAGTTCATGTAGATCCTTGTGGTTCATATATTTATTGTCTATTATGCTTAAAAGACTCCCACCCCCTTTAACAACTCAAAAGCCTCATGTGAGCAAGATAAATGGTCCTCCTTATGTGTGCTCTCCTTGCAGTTAGTGTGTAGCTTGGTCATTATCTTTGATTGAGTAGCTTCCTTTCCCCTATGTTTATGGGCCTAAATGAGGGATATAAACATGAGAGCTCAGCCAGGGGAAAAAAGGGCCATGTATTTGCATAGTAAAATACAAGCAAGGAGATCATCAGTTCTTGGGGGGGGTATGAGTAGGGTAAGGGTAGTGCTGGCCAGGATCTAAAAGAGCCCAAGGAAAATGGGCACATTGCCAGCATCAGCCAAGTGAAGAACAGATGTCCAGGGAACGGTCACTGGAGCCTGAGCCACAAGTCAGGGAAATGGCTGCTGTGGCTCCAGCAATCAAACAAGATGTGCCTCACTGCCAACGTGGCGATGCTGATAGTAGGAGGGATCCTGTCTGTGGGATCTGAGTATCCATGGAAGGATGAGAGAAAATGCAAAAACAAAAAAGACTCAGAATTCCTTTTACCTTCATAGGAAACATCTTTCACACTGCTAGTAAATAACAATATAATCATTTGTGTTTGCAATACGTGTAATCCAGCTTCATGAAATTTTGACACTTTCTCACATTTTAGAATCCTGTCTGAGAATTTTAGGGGTAAGATAAAACCATCCCAGACCCCCTAACATGTTCTAGTGCCTTATGGAGATCTATCTTCTTTTGAAAACTGTCTGCTCATGTCTTCTGTCCATTTCTTCACTGGATTATTTGTTTTTTGGGGGTTGAGTGTGATAAGTTCTTTATAGATTTTGAATATATCTAATATGTCATTTGCAAATATCTTTTCCCATTCTGTCAGTTGTCTTTTAGTTTTATCAATGTTTCTTTCGCTTGGCAGAAGGTTTTTATCCTGATGAGGTCCCAATAGTTCATTTTTGCTTTTATTTCCCTTACCTCCACAGACACGTCTAGAAAGAAGTTTCTGCGGCTGAGGTCAAAGAGGTTGCTGCCTGTTTTATTCTCTAGGATTTTGATGATTTCCTCTCACAGTTATGTCTTTCATCCATTTTGAATTTATTTTTGTGTATGGTGTAAGAAAGTGGTCCAGTTTCATTCTTCTGCATGTCTCTGTCCAGTTTTCCCAGCACTACTTGTTGAAGAGACTGTCTTTTTTCCATTGGATACTCTATCCTGTTTTGTTGAAGATTACTGGCCCTATATTTTAAAAATCAGTAAGCTTTAAATCTGGAAGCTTTAGAAATTAGTGGGACTTAACATTAGGAAAGCCAGAGGGTGACAGAAGTGGAGTCCTCACCCTTCAAGAGTCAGCATGTGAAAAAGCTTTGCCTGAGACACCACACAAAAGCAGCAGTTGAAAAGTGGGGTGTACATGAAGGAGATTTACTGACTAATTTTAGGACATGTGCAAGAGGGGCAGGGATTTGTAGGTGATTTGTCCAGGAACAAAAGGGCTGGCAGGTACTTTTTTCTTGCCTTCTGCTAGCCCAGAATGCTGGATGCTTCTAGGAGACAATGATAACACTCTCCATCTACTTTGCTTTCACCATGTGTCCCGCCCTGGGGATTCCCTTATGGACCTGCTTGCCCAAATCCCTCATCTTAGCACATACTCATCCAAGGTGATTACTACCCTGCCACACCCAGCAGGAAGCCCTATCTAGGACCAGCACCCCTCAAAAATGATTCCTGCCCTGGGAAGGGATGGCAATAACCCCACACACCAGCACACCTGTAGTTCCTGCAGCCTTGGCTCTGAGCTGGCTGTGCAGGGTGCTAGCCCTGCCTTTCAGCACACAGAGAGCCAGGCTGAGAGTTGGTTGCACCCACCAGCAAGCCCATGGCAGCTACAGCCAGGCAACTCAGCAGTTACGAACAACCCATGCCCTGTACACCCACGGCAGGTGAAGTGGGTCATTGCAGCCAGTTGGGCTGAGTGTCAGCCTTACTCACTAGAATGCCCATAGCAACTGAGGGTAAGCCATAACAGGAGAGTGCACACAGCCTAAAAGGAGCACCTGGTTCTAGTTACAAAGGGAGATTGGCTATAGGGCAACACAGGACCTCTTTTACCAAGGCAATTACTTTCCAGACCAGGAGACACAGCTGACCTATCTAATACATAGAAACAAATAGAGATTTAGACAAAATGAGGAGACAAAGGAATGCACCCCAAATCAAAGGGCAAGACAAAAATCACAGAAAAGGGGTTAAGTGAAATAAGCAATATGCCTGATAAAGAGTTCAAAGCAATGGTCATAGAGATACTCACTGGACATGACAAAATAGTGATGGCTCAAGTAAGAATTTCAACCGAGAGATAGGGGGAAAAACAGTTGAAGTTGAAGAATACAGTAACTGAAATGAAAAATGGAGGCAATCAACAGAAGCTGAGAGGATGTAGAAGAACAGATTGGTAATCTGGAAAACTGTATAATGGCAAGCAATCAAACTGGACAGCAAAAAGAAGAAAATAATGAAGGAGAATAGGTTAAGGGAGCTCTGTGACATCATCAAATGTACTAACATTCACATTATAGGAATCCCTACAGACGATTATAGGAAGGAAAAGAGAAAGAACAGAAAATTCCCATGAAGAAGAGCTGAAAACTTCCTTAATCTGGGGAAGGAAACAGACATCCAGGTCCAAAACAGATGAACCACCAACAAGATGAACCCAAGGAGACCCACACCAAGACACATAATAATTATTAGACTGCCAAAGACATGGGATGTTAATATGAACCCCAGTAACCACAAAACAAAACCTATAATAGACACACACACACACACACACACACACACACACACACATAAATAAATAAATAAATAAATAAATAAATAGTAATTCAAACACTAACCCTAAAGAAAACCATCAAACCACAGGGGAAGATAGGTAGAGAGGAAGACTGAAATAGAGAAGAACAACAAAAACTACCAGAAAACAATTGACAAAATGGCAACAAGTACATACCTAAAAATAATTATTTTAAATGTAAATAAACTAAATGCTCCAAACCAAAGACATATGCTGACTGAATGGATTAAAAAATGATCCATCTACATGCTGCTATTCACCTCAGACCTAAAGATATATACAAACTGAAAGTGAAGAAACTGGGAAAAAAATATTTCATGCAAATTAAAGCAGAAGAAAAAGCCAGGGTAGCAATACTTATATCAGGCAATATAGACTTTAAAACCAAGACTGTAACAAGAGACAAAGAAGGACTTACATAATTAAATAATAAGGAGATCACTCCAAGAAGAGGATATAACAATTATAAATATCAATGCACCCAACACTAAAGCACCTAAATACATAAAGCAAATATTAACAGACATAAAGAAATTGACAATAATAATAATAGGGAACTTTAAGACCTTAATTACATCAATGGATAGATTATCCAGACAGATAATAAGAAAACAATGGCTTTGAATGGCACATTAGAACAGATGGACTTAACAGATATATACAGCACATTTCCATCCCATAACAGCAGAATACACATTCTTTTCAAATGTTTGTGGAACATTTTCCAGGGGAGCACATATTAGGTCCAAAAATCAGTCTTAATACATTTAGGAAGATTAAAATTACACCAAATACTTTTTTTGCCTATAATATGAAACTAGAAATCAATTACAAGAAAAATTGGAACAAATAAGGAGGCAAACAACATGCTAGTCATCATCCAATTGGTCAACAAAAAACTAAAGAGGAAATTTAAAAAATGAAGACAAATGAAAATGAAAACAGTTTAAAATCTTTGAAATGCAACAAAAGTTGTTTTAACAGGAAAACGGATAGTAATACAGGGCTACTTTCTGAAAAATCTGAAGAAAACAAATCTTACATCTTCAGGAACTGGAAAAAGCAGAGCAAATAAACCCAAAGTTAGTAGAATGAAGAAAATGATCAAGATTAAAGCAGAAATAAATTAAATAGAGACAAAAATAGAAAATACCAATGAAACCAACTGCTGGTTCTTCAAAAAGATAAACAAAATTGATAAACATTTAACCAGATTCATCAAGGAAAAAAAAAAGATACATGACTCAAAATAAAAAATGGAACAAGAGAAATAACACCACATAAAGGATTATAAGAATATTATGAAAAATTATATGCCAACAAATTGGCAACCTAGAGATATGGATAAGTTCCCAGAAACATAATCTTCTAAGACTGATTCAAGGAGAAATGGAAAATCTAAACTGATAGATTTCTAGTAACAAAATTGAACCAGTAATCAAAAAACTCCCAAGAAACAAAAGTCAAGGACCAGACATCTTCACAGATAAATTTTACAAAGCATCAATTCTTCTCCCATTGCTCAAAAACATAGATGAAGAAGAAAAACTTCCAAATTCCATCTATAAAACCAGCATTATTATCCTGATACTCTAAACAAAAACCCTACCAAGAAAGAAAACTACAGGCCAGTATCTCTGATGAACAAAGATGCAAAAGTCAGCAAAAAAAAAAAAAAAAAAAAGTATTAGCACATCAAATTGAACAATACATTAAAAGGATAATTTACCATGATCAAGTGCAATTTATTTCATAGATCCAAGGATGGTTCAATATTTGAAAATAAGTCAATGTGATACATACATCACATTAACAAGACAAAGGATAAACCACATGATCATCACTATATGCAGAAAAGCACTTGACAGATTCAAAATCCAATCATGATAAAAGCCATCAACAGAGTTAATTTGGAGGGAACATACTTCAATATAATAAAGACCAAATATGAAAACCAACAACTAACATCATATTCCACTGGTGAAAAACTGAAAGGTTTTCTTCTAAGATGAGGACCAAGACAAGGATGTTCACTCTTGCCACTTTCATTCCACATAATATTGGAAGTGGTAGCTTCAGCAATCAGATGAGAAACAAAAGGGATCTCAATCGGTAATGGAACAAGTAAAACTGTCACTATTCGCAGATGATATATTATACATAGAAAATCCTAAAGATCGCACCAAAATGATTTAAATTGATAAATTAATTCAGTAAAGTTACAGTCTACAAAAACAATGTATAGCAATCTTTTGTATTCCTATACACTAATAACAAAGTAGGAGTAAGAGAAATTAAGAAGATAATCCCATTAACAATGGCAACAAAAAGAATAAAATACCTAGGAATAAATTTAACCAAGACGTTTACTCTGAAAACTAGAGAACATTGATGAAAGAAATGGAAGATGATACAAGTGGAAAAATATTCCATGCTCATGGATCAGAAGAACTGGTATTATTAAAACATCTATGCAACTAAAAGCAATGTACTGATTCAATGCAATCCTTATAAAATACCAGTAGTATTTTTCTAAACATGAAAGTAAAGAATCCTAGAATTTATATGCAACCAAAAGATCCTGAATAGCCAAAGCAATCTGGAGAGGAGGAATAAAGCTGCAAGTATCACAAGCCCAGATTTCATGATATACTCCAAAGCTAAAGTAATCAAAACAGTATGGTACTGGCACAATAGATACA
Source organism: Prionailurus bengalensis (assembly GCF_016509475.1). Lineage (NCBI taxonomy): Eukaryota > Metazoa > Chordata > Mammalia > Carnivora > Felidae > Prionailurus > Prionailurus bengalensis. The sequence continues at coordinate 12,592,927 of NC_057346.1, forward strand.
TAGATCAATAGAACAGATAGAGAGCCCAGTAATGAGCCCATACTTATATGGTCTATTAATCTATGACAATGGAGGCAAGAATATGCAATAGGGAAATAACTATCTCTTCAACAAGTGTAGTTTCATGGACAGCTATATGCAAAAGAATGAAACTGGACAACTTTCTTACACTCTATGAAAAAATAAACTCAAAATGGATTAAAGACTTAAATGCGAGGCATAGAGCCATAAAACTCTTAAAAGGAAACATGGGCAGTAACCTCTTGGACACTGGCCTTCGCAACATATTTATAGATATATCTCCCCAGGCTGGAAAACAAAAGCCCAAATGAACTATTGTTACTACATCAAAGTAAAAAGCTTTTGCACAGCAAAGGAAATAATTAACAAAATGAAAAGGTAACCTACTGGATTGGAGGAATTATTTGCAAATGATGTATCTGATAAGGGATTAATATCTAAAATATATAAAGAACTTATATAGCTCAACACCAAAAAATTGTAAAAAATTAAAAATATAAAAAAATGGGCATAGGACCTAAATAGACATTTTTCCAAAGATGACATACAGATGGCCAACAGGAACATGAAAACATGCTCAACTGTGGGAAATCAAATAGTTATGTCCTGGTTAAGAAGATTATAGGGAACCTATTACACTGCTTTCTGAACCTTCTGAAAACAGCTGACCAGTATCTAATTAATGCATATTTAGGGGTTCGGTCCTGCCTGTGCTCATTAATTCCTTAAACCATGTTATCTATGGAATATCTTATCTTGCCTTCCACCCTGCTTTCAGCATCTGCTCTTTTGTAATCTTGGGAACACCTTGTTTTTTTTTTTTTTTTTTTCTTTTTTTCCATGCTTTCTGTATGTTCTTACTGGTAGATCGCCACTGACATATTGTGCAATGTTTTCCTATAATGTATGCCTAATAAAAAGTCTGAGACTTCCCTCAGCCTTCCTCTCACCTCTCTTGACTTGCATGGAGTCTTGAGTAATCCTTTATGCTGTCCTCAGTTTTGCTGGACAAAGCCAAAAGCCAAACCCATGCCCCACGTTACTAATCATCAGGGAAATGCAAAACAAAATACAATGAAATATCACCTCATAGCAGTGGGAATGGTTGTATCAAAAAGACAAGGAATAACAAATGTTGGAGAGGATGTGGAGAAAAGGAAACACATGTGTACTGTTAGTGGGCAGGTGATTGGTATAATCTCTGTGTAAAAGAGTATGGAGGTTGGGGCGCTTGGGTGGCTCAGTCGGTTAAGCGTCCGACTTTGGCTCAGGTCATGATCTCACAGTCTGTGAGTTCAAGCCCCGCGTCAGGCTCTGTGCTGACAGCTCAGAGCCTGGAGCCTGTTTCAGATTCTGTGTCTCCCTCTCTCTCTGCCCCTCCCCTGTTCATGCTCTGTCTCTCTCTGTCTCAAAAATAAATAAACGTTAAAAAAAATTTTTTAAAAAAAGTATGGAGGCTCCTCAAAAAATTAAAAACAGAAATACCATATGATCTGGTAATTCCACTACTGGGTAAATAACCAAAGAAAATAAAATAAAAACACTATTTCAAAAAGAGATAGGCAACTCAATGTTTATTGAAGCTTTATAATAGCCAAGATAAGGAAGCAACCAAAGTGTCCATTAAGAGATGAACGTATAAAGAACATGGGATGGACATACACACACACACACACACACACACACACACACACACACACAGAGGAATATTACTCAGCCATAAAACGAATGAGTTCTTGCCATTTGCTTCAATATGGGTGAACATAGAGGTACTACATGAAGTGAAATAAGTCAGAAAGACAAAGTGTTAGGATTTTACTTATATGTGGAGTCTAAAAACCCAACCAACCAACCAGACCAACCAAAAAGAGAAACAGACTCATAAATACGGAGAACAAGCTGGTGTTTGCCAGAGGAAAAGGGGAAGACAGGTGAAATATGTAAAGGAGATGAAGAAGTACACACTTATAGGTGTGAAGTATGTAAGTCAGAGATGGAAAGTACAGGACACAGAATATAGGCAATAACACTGTAATAATAACGTATGGGGACTACACCTATTATGGTGAGCTTTGTGTGATGTACAGAATTGTTGAATCACCATGTTGTACATCTGAAACTAATATAACAGTGTATGTCAACTATACTTGAATTAAAAAAAAAAAACGTGATCCTGAAAAACAGGGCAGGACTAAGCAACTTGCAGAGATTGGAAGAGATTACAGAGATGATTACTAAATTTAATGTGGGATCCTGTCTTGGGTTCTGGAACAGAAAAAGGACATTAGTGGAAAAAATGGTGAAATTCAAATAAAGTCTGCACTTTAGGTAATAGTCACTAAAGTACCAATGTTAATTTCTTGGTTTATTGTACAATAATTATACAAGATGTGGGGTGCCTGGGTGGCTCAGTCATTTAAGTGTCTGACTTCGGCTCAGGTCATGGTCTCACAGTTCGTGAGTTTGAGCCCTGCGACAGGCTCTGTGCTCACAGCTCAGAGCTTAGAGCCTACTTTGGATTCTGTCTCTCTCTCTTTCTGTCCCTCCCTCACTGTGCTCTCTTGCTCTCTCTCAAAAATAAACATTAAAAAAATTAAAAAAAATTATACAAGTTGTTATTATGTAAAGTTGGCTGAGGCCTATATAAGAACTCTCTATACTATGTTAGAAACTTTCTATGCTTATAAAATTATTTCAAATAAAAAAATTTATAAACTGTCTTAAATGGTAGAAATAATATATTTCTCTGTGAAATGTTTCATTTTCCCCCTATCATCTACCAAACAAATGTAGCAAACAATTGAACATGTCCACTCAGATTGGTGCCACCACTTTCATCATTTCAAGTTGCCATCTATACATGGTATAGTTCTGGGCTCTTCATCTTGCTTGGTATGTTTTTCATCTATAAAAGCTACACTGCTTTTTTTTTTAATAACATGTCTTGGTATATCTTACTTTCTGGGGAGTGGGTGGTACATCTACTTTTGTTGCTCTAAATTTTCCAAATTAGCTACCCAATTGCCTTTTTTGTTCACATGTTGTTAGGAATCAGTGTGCCTAGAGTAAGGCAGAAAGATGGAATACTAACAAGATGCTGGTTCCTTCATTTGACCCAACACTGGGTATACCCCAGAAGTGACAAGATGGTACATTTCAGGTAATGGTAAAAGCTCTAAGAAATTCCTAGGAAGTCCAAGATAATTGCCTTCTGATGTACCTGATGGAGGTTAGGGTTTAGGAAGAGGAAGCCAAGCCGGGGCAGGAGAAAGCTGGTAGCCATCAACAGGGAAAAGATTGAGGCAAGCATTCTGCACCCTTTGAATTTCCTTCTAATGCCCTGGTTAAACATTGATTGCTATCTTGCGACGGCAGAGGAGAAGCAGCAGCATTTTTCACTACCTAACTTGTAGTATAATACCATCAGCCACCACTAGAGAAACCTGAGGGTAGAGAGGAAAAACCTACACAGGCAAATGAATCAGTTAGTCCTAGACTTTAACTCCTCCCCTACTGCCACACATGGGAATGCTATTATCGTTTTATTTGGGACAGTACTTTATTGTGTGGGACTTCTTCACGCGTACAGCGTGTTTAGTATTCCCAACCCCTTGCCCTAAATGCTTTAGCAACGTGGTGTCATTACAGAAACCCCTAAATTTCCTTCACAGATTTCCAAATACCATTTTTGGTTGAGAAGCTGTGGTTTAGAGGATTAGATCACAAGAAGATGAGAGATCTTGGGAAAAACTGTGTTTGGGTGGAGGTACAGCAATGTCACTTGAGATCACTGTCACATTATGTCTGTGTGACAGACGGGAAATTGGGAAGGATATATCAAAATAGGCTCTTAGCCCTAAAGAACCCTTCTAAGAATCTCTGTAAACTCGCCACACCAAGGGCACAAGCTACAGCTTAGAATTTGGCTTATTCTCCTGGGGAGATATTACTGTTGATAGTAACAGATAATATCCAAGAAATGTGACATCACAGGAAAAACGAGACATCTGAAGGCACAACCATTACGTAAGAAAGGGAAAAATATGGGCCAGATAAACAAGAATTAGGTTTATCGCATCATTAGAGAGGGAAAAGGGGAGATACTTATTATCTCACTGTAAAGCAGAAACAAGCAGTCATAAAAAAAGAACCAGTTAAAGATTCTCAGTCTGAAATAAATAATACCTGGAAGTAATAGTCTGGTGCAAGAGCAGAATGCATATAAAAGCCCAATTAGTAAACTGAAAGATCAGGTTGATGGACTCCCCCAGAAATCATCAAATAGCAAAGAGTTTAATGAATATGAAAGACAAGTTAAAAGACATAGACAAAGAAATAAACATGCCAATATCCATAAGAATGCCAGAAAGGTAGGGTAAAAACCAAGTAAACAAACTGAGATGCCACATTACGTTCAAGTACGTAGGAAAATCACAAGTAGAACACATACTGGGTCATAAGGAAAACCTCAGCAACATTCATTATTTAAACATAAGTTACAATGAAATCACAGAATTTTGAGTGAATAAAAATGAAATTACTTTTATCTAATAGTGTAGCATGCCATCAACTTACACTGGTGGGAATATGTAAATGTAAACATAGATATTAAATACTAGTAAGAATTAAGACTACATGAGCTAGATGTCAATGTCAGGAATAGAAAAGAAATAACACAGTAAACCTGACAAAATAGGGAAATTATAAGTAGAAGAATAGATATTAATAGGAAATAAAACAAAGAAACAATAATCAACAGCTAATAAAAAGCTAATTCTTAGAACAAAACTAAAAAGTGAGCAACTTTCCAATAAGTTTGATCAAACAGAAAGGATAAATATACAGATAATTCATTTAGAGAATGAAAAAAGGTATACTACAGCTGATACAAAGACTTTTGATATTATGACTATATCAGTATATTTGCAAAGCTTGACCTAAGAACTATTTTCAAACTATATGACAATAAAATTGATGAGAGAAGATCTAAACTCAAAAAAGGTAATTATTCTGTGCACAGTGCCTTCCTTCCACAGACTACAGCATGGGAGTAGGGGGAGACTAACTTAAACAGTAGAGAAACATGACAAACATGACCTCAGCCAGGTGATCAAGGTCAACATCAATAGTGACAAATCATATGTATCCTTGATATGTGGTGATACAAAGGACACTTCACCGCTGTAGTCTTCTTCTCTAAAACCCATAAATTCAATCTAACCGTGAGAAAAATACCAGATAAATCCCAATTGATGAACATTTTATGTAAAATACCTAATCAATATTCCTCAAAACTAAGTCATTAAAAACAAGTGAAGTATGAAACACTATTAAAGCCAAGTGGAGTTTAAAAAGACTTATCAGCTAAATGTCACATGGGATCTTGGACACACAAAAAAGACATTAGATTAAAACTAAAGAAATCTGAATAAGTACAGTTTTAGTTAATGATAGCATATCAATATTGGCTCATTATAACAATATACCATAGAATATGTGTTATAATAGTAATATATACCACATACATTTATGTAAATGATGATGTTAATAGAAAAGTGCAAAGTATTTGGGAACTTTGTACTATCTCCCTCTTTTTTCTATAAATCTAAAAGTGTCTTGAGAACAGAGTCGCCGGAGCCAAACGCAGACAAGAGGCCCACGGAAGAGGGTAGGAAGGGCAGCGAGGCGGTGCGCGCTCCACGGACTGGCGGGAGGGAGCCGGGGCGGAGGGGCGGCTCGCCGGCCAAGCAGAGCCCCCGAGTCTGGCTTGCAAAAGCGGAGGGGCCGGGCGGACTGTGTTCCGACAGCAAGCGCGACTTAGCGTCTGGGAGGACATAAGTTAACAGCTCTGCTCGGAAAGCGGGAAGGCTGGAGGACAAAGGGAGGGAGAGCTGCTGAGCCCCCTGACGACAGAGCTCAGTTTGGTGGGGAACAAAGGCGCTCGCCAGCGCCATTTCCCCCGCCCACCCCCCAGCCGAAATCCCAAAGGGAACCGGTTCCTGCCAGGGAACTTGCTCGCTCCCCGCAAACACCCAACTCTGCGCTTCTGCGGAGCCAAACCTCCGGCAGCGGATCTGACTCCCTCCCGCTGCCACAGGGCCCCTCCTGAAGTGGATCACCTAAGGAGAAGCGATCTAAGCCTGCCCCTCCTGCCCCCGAGCACCTTGCCTACCCACCCCACCTAATACGCCAGATCCCCAGCATCACAAGCCTGGCAGGGTGCAAGTAGCCCAGACGAGCCACACCACCCCACAGTGAATCCCGCCCCTAGGAGAGGGGAAGAGAAGGCACACACCAGTCTGACTGTGGCCCCAGCGGTAGGCTGGGGGCAGACATCAGGTCTGACTGCGGCCCCGCCCACCAACTCCAGGTATACACCACAGCACAGGGGAAGTGCCCTGCAGGTCCTCACCACGCCAGGGACTATCCAAAATGACCAAGCGGAAGAACTCCCCTCAGAAGAATCTCCAGGAAATAACAACAGCTAATGAGCTGATCAAAAAGGATTTAAATAATATAACAGAAAGTGAATTTAGAATAATAGTCATAAAATTAATCGCTGGGCTTGAAAACAGTATACAGGACAGCAGAGAATCTCTTGCTACAGAGATCAAGGGACTAAGGAACAGTCACGAGGAGCTGAAAAACGCTTTAAACGAAATGCATAACAAAATGGAAACCACCACAGCTCGGCTTGAAGAGGCAGAGGAGAGAATAGGTGAACTAGAAGATAAAGTTATGGAAAAAGAGGAAGCTGAGAAAAAGAGAGATAAAAAAATCCAGGAGTATGAGGGGAAAATTAGAGAATTAAGTGATACACTAAAAAGAAATAATATACGCATAATTGGTATCCCAGAGGAGGAAGAGAGAGGGAAAGGTGCTGAAGGGGTACTTGAAGAAATCATAGCTGAGAACTTCCCTGAACTGGGGAAGGAAAAAGGCATTGAAATCCAAGAGGCACAGAGAACTCCCTTCAGACGTAACTTGAATCGATCTTCTGCACGACATATCACAGTGAAACTGGCAAAATACAAGGATAAAGAGAAAATTCTGAAAGCAGCAAGGGGTAAATGTGCCCTCACATATAAAGGGAGACCTATAAGACTCGTGACTGATCTCTCTTTTGAAACTTGGCAGGCCAGAAAGAATTGGCACGAGATTTTCAGGGTGCTAGACAGAAAAAATATGCAGCCAAGAATCCTTTATCCAGCAAGTCTGTCATTTAGAATAGAAGGAGAGATAAAGGTCTTCCCAAACAAACAAAAACTGAAGGAACTTGTCACCACTAAACCAGCCCTACAAGAGATCCTAAGGGGGACCCTGTGAGACAAAGTCCCAGAGACATCACTGTAAGCATAAAACATACAGACATCACAATGACTCTAAACCCGTATCTTTCTATAATAACACTGAATGTAAATGGATTAAATGCACCAACCAAAAGACATAGGGTATCAGAATGGATAAAAAAACAAGACCCATCTATTTGCTGTCTACAAGAGACTCATTTTAGACCTGAGGACACCTTTAGATTGAGAGTGAGGGGATGGAGAACTATTTATCATGCGACTGGAAGCCAAAAGAAAGCTGGAGTAGCCATACTTACATCAGACAAACTAGACTTTAAATTAAAGGCTGTAACAAGAGATGAAGAAGGACATTATATAATAGTTACAGGGTCTATCCATCAGGAAGAGCTAACAATTATAAATGTCTATGCGCCAAATACCGGAGCCCCCAAATATATAAAACAATTACTCATAAACATAAGCAACCTTATTGATAAGAATGTGGTAATTGCAAGGGACTTTAACACCCCACTTACAGAAATGGATAGATCATCTAGACACACGGTCAATAAAGAAACAAGGGCCCTGAATGACACATTGGATCAGATGGACTTGACAGATCTATTTAGAACTCTGCATCCCAAAGCAACAGAATATACTTTCTTCTCGAGTGCACATGGAACATTCTCCAAGATAGATCATATACTGGGTCACAAAACAGCCCTTCATCAGTTTACAAGAATTGAAATTATACCACGCTTACTTTCAGACCACAATGCTATGAAGCTTGAAATCAACCATAGAAAAAAGTCTGGAAAACCTCCAAAAGCATGGAGGTTAAAGAACACCCTACTAATGAATGAGTGGGTCAACCAGGCAATTAGAGAAGAAATTAAAAAATATATGGAAACAAACGAAAATGAAAATACAACAATCCAAACGCTTTGGGACGCAGCAAAGGCAGTCCTGAGAGGAAAATACATTGCAATCCAGGCCTATCTCAAGAAACAAGAAAAATCCCAAATACAAAATCTAAGAGCACACCTAAAGGAACTAGAAGCAGAACAGCAAAGGCAGCCTAAGCCCAGCAGAAGAAGAGAAATAATAAAGATCAGAGCAGAAATAAACAATATAGAAACTAAAAAAACTGTAGAGCAGATCAACGAAACCAAGAGTTGGTTTTTTGAAAAAATAAACAAAATTGACAAACCTCTAGCCAGGCTTCTCAAAAAGAAAAGGGAGATGACCCAAATAGATAAAATCATGAATGAAAATGGAATGATTACAACCAATCCCTCAGAGATACAAACAATTATCAGGGAATACTATGAAAACTTATATGCCAACAAATTGGACAACCTGGAAGAAATGGACAAATTCCTGAACACCCACACGCTTCCAAAACTCAATCAGGAGGAAATAGAAAGCTTGAACAGACCCATAACCAGCGAAGAAATTGAATCGGTTATCAAAAATCTCCCAACAAATAAGAGTCCAGGACCAGATGGCTTCCCAGGGGAGTTCTACCAGACGTTTAAAGCAGAGATAATACCTATCCTTCTCAAGCTATTCCAAGAAATAGAAAGGGAAGGAAAACTTCCAGACTCATTCTATGAAGCCAGTATTACTTGGATTCCTAAACCAGACAGAGACCCAGTAAAAAAAGAGAACTACAGGCCAATATCCCTGATGAATATGGATGCAAAAATTCTCAATAAGATACTAGCAAATCGAATTCAACGGCATATAAAAAGAATTATTCACCATGATCAAGTGGGATTCATTCCTGGGATGCAGGGCTGGTTCAACATTCGCAAATCAATCAACGTGATACATCACATTAACAAAAAAAGAGAGAAGAACCATATGATCCTGTCAATCGATGCAGAAAAGGCCTTCGACAAAATCCAGCACCCTTTCTTAATAAAAACCCTTGAGAAAGTCGGGATAGAAGGAACATACTTAAAGATCATAAAAGCCATTTATGAAAAGCCCACAGCTAACATCATCCTCAACGGGGAAAAACTGAAAGCTTTTTCCCTGAGATCAGGAACACGACAAGGATGCCCACTCTCACCGCTGCTGTTTAACATAGTGCTGGAAGTTCTGGCATCAGCAATCAGACAACAAAAGGAAATCAAAGGCATCAAAATTGGCAAAGATGAAGTCAAGCTTTCGCTTTTTGCAGATGACATGATATTATACATGGAAAATCCGATAGACTCCACCAAAAGTCTGCTCGAACTGATACAGGAATTCAGCAAAGTTGCAGGATACAAAATCAATGTACAGAAATCAGTTGCATTCTTATACACTAACAATGAAGCAACAGAAAGACAAATAAAGAAACTGATCCCATTCACAATTGCACCAAGAAGCATAAAATACCTAGGAATAAATCTAACCAAAGATGTAAAGGATCTGTATGCTGAAAACTATAGAAAGCTTCTGAAGGAAATTGAAGAAGATTTAAAGAAATGGAAAGACATTCCCTGCTCATGGATTGGAAAAATAAATATTGTCAAAATGTCAATACTACCCAAAGCTATCTACACATTCAATGCAATCCCAATCAAAATTGCACCAGCATTCTTCTCGAAACTAGAACAAGCAATCCTAAAATTCATATGGAACCACAAAAGGCCCCGAATAGCCAAAGGAATTTTGAAGAAGAAGACCAAAGCAGGAGGCATCACAATCCCAGACTTTAGCCTCTACTACAAAGCTGTCATCATCAAGACAGCATGGTATTGGCACCAAAACAGACACATAGACCAATGGAATAGAATAGAAACCCCAGAACTAGACCCACAAACGTATGGCCAACTCATCTTTGACAAAGCAGGAAAGAACATCCAATGGAAAAAAGACAGCCTCTTTAACAAATGGTGCTGGGAGAACTGGACAGCAACATGCAGAAGGTTGAAACTAGACCACTTTCTCACACCATTCACAAAAATAAACTCAAAATGGATAAAGGACCTAAATGTGAGACAGGAAACCATCAAAACCTTAGAGGAGAAAGCAGGAAAAGACCTCTCTGACCTCAGCCGTAGCAATCTCTTACTCGACACATCCCCAAAGGCAAGGGAATTAAAAGCAAAAGTGAATTACTGGGACCTTATGAAGATAAAAAGCTTCTGCACAGCAAAGGAAACAACCAACAAAACTAAAAGGCAACCAACGGAATGGGAAAAGATATTCGCAAATGACATATCGGACAAAGGGCTAGTATCCAAAATCTATAAAGAGCTCACCAAACTCCACACCCGAAAAACAAATAACCCAGTGAAGAAATGGGCAGAAAACATGAATAGACACTTCTCTAAAGAAGACATCTGGATGGCCAACAGGCACATGAAAAGATGTTCAGCGTCGCTCCTTGTCAGGGAAATACAAATCAAAACCACACTCAGGTATCACCTCACGCCAGTCAGAGTGGCCAAAATGAACAAATCAGGAGACTATAGATGCTGGAGAGGATGTGGAGAAACGGGAACCCTCTTGCACTGTTGGTGGGAATGCAAATTGGTGCAGCCGCTCTGGAAAGCAGTGTGGAGGTTCCTCAGAAAATTAAAAATAGACCTACCCTATGACCCAGCAATAGCACTGCTAGGAATTTATCCAAGGGATACAGGAGCACTGATGCATAGGGCCACTTGTACCCCAATGTTCATAGCAGCACTCTCAACAATAGCCAAATTATGGAAAGAGCCTAAATGTCCATCAACTGATGAATGGATAAAGAAATTGTAGTTTATATACACAATGGAATATTACGTGGCAATGAGAAAAAATGAAATATGGCCTTTTGTAGCAACGTGGATGGAACTGGAGAGTGTGATGCTAAGTGAAATAAGCCATACAGAGAAAGACAGATACCATATGGTTTCACTCTTATGTGGATCCTGAGAAACTTAACAGGAACCCATGGGGGAGGGGAAGGAAAAAAAAAAAAAAGAGGTTAGAATGGGAGAGAGCCAAAGCATAAGAGACTGTTGAAAACTGAGAACAGACTGAGGGTTGATGGGGGGTGGGGGGGAGGAGAGGGTGGGTGATGGGTATTGAGGAGGGCACCTTTTGGGATGAGCACTGGGTGTTGTATGGAAACCAATTTGTCAATAAATTTCAGAAAAAAAAAATTATTTCAAATAACCAGAGAGAAAGTATTAAAGGACAGAATATCCTGAAAAAAAAAAATCTAAAAGTGTCTTAAAATTTAAGCTGATGAAAAATTTAAAAATGTAATTATTAAAGAACATGAATTCACAATTAAAAAAAAATCTCTCCCCAACCTGTACCACAAGGCACAAATTTTACCTGATTTTTACCCAATTTTATCTGTTATAAAAATTATTCAGAAATAGAAAAAAGGCTGAAAATTCCTCAAACTATTTTCTGAGGAAAGAAAGAAAAAATTAATTTTACCAAGGGACAAAGCTGAATTATCTTTTAAAAATTTTTTTTGAATTTTTTATTTCCTTTTTAAATATGAAATTTATTGTCAAATTGGTTTCCATACAACACCCAGTGCTCATCCCAACAGGTGCCCTCCTCAATGCCCATCACCCTCCCCTCCCTCCCACCCCCCATCAACCTTCAGTTTGTTCTCAGTTTTTAAGAGTCTCTTATGTTTTGGCTCCCTCCCTCTCTAACCTCTTTTTTTTTTTCCTTACCCTCCCCCATGATCTTCTGCTAAGTTTCTCAGGATCCACATAAGAGTGAAAACATATGGTACCTGTCTTTATCTGTATGACTTATTTCACTTAGCATTACACTCTCCAGTTCCAACCACGTTGCTACAAAAGGCCAGATTTCATTCTTTCTTATTGCCACGTAGTATCCCATGTGCCCCAAAGCTGAATAATCTTTTTTTTTTTTTATTTTTTTTTCAACGTTTATTTATTTTTGGGACAGAGAGAGACAGAGCATGAACGGGGGAGGGGCAGAGAGAGAGGGAGACACAGAAATGGAAACAGGCTCCAGGCTCTGAGCCATCAGCCCAGAGCCTGACGCGGGGCTCGAACTCAAGGACCGTGAGATCGTGACCTGGCTGAAGTCGGACGCTTAACCGACTGCGCCACCCAGGCGCCCCAAAGCGGAATAATCTTAAATAGATTACTATCCAAGTGAATTCTGTTAATATATAGGAGAAGAAAACCATGATGGCTTAGTTTTGTCCCAGGAAGACAATGATGGACATCCATTGTATTTTCCCAGGAGGGACCCACTCAGAACCCCAGGGTTCACATGGAGGTGATTTTAAGCTGAAGACATTTGAGATTTGATAGATGCAGACAGAAACCTTCTTGGAGCATCCCTTATCTGACTAAAGGCAGCAACTTCTGGGAAATGAGGCTACCACAAATGTCCCTCTAGGGAATTTTAATGGCCATGAAAAGGACAAAGAGCACCTGCATAAACCAACATTATCACAAACTTTCTTCTATCCTATTTGTTCTCCTCAAAAACAAATTGTCTTTTCTAAAGAAACCTTTTTGTTCTTCCCAAAGTCTGCTCTCCCTCCTCCCCTTTCTCTAATAAATTAGAAAGATAATCCTCTAACTTTAAACATTTGAGAAGACTGCTACTTTTTTGTTGGCTCCCATATACACATATATAAACCTTTTCCTCATGTTCTTCTGTCTTTTATGAGTGTAATTCACAGGACTCTAGTTACTAAATATGAGACAACAGAGGAACAGTTTGTCCTCCCTGACCATCACATTCACATTTAGATGGAGGAAATGTGGTCATTTCAATTGATGCTTAAAAAGCATCCACAAAATGCAGCACTCATTTATAATTAAAAAATAAAACAATGTAAAAACGACCTCTCAGAAAACTAGAAGTCAAAACTTGACTAGTACAATAAAGAGGATTTATTAAAGCCCTACATCCAATGCGTTACACTTACCTGCAAAATTTTACAAGGATTTATACGAGTTAGCAATAAATTAAAATTGTTTGTCATCCCAACTTTTACTTAATATTTCCCTGGAGTTGTAGCAAAGGTAGGAAGACCCAAAAAGGAAGAAAAAAAAACAATGACAGATAAGACAGGAAATGAGAAAATTGCCTGTTTCATTAAAACACAGAACTCCACAAATTATTAGAAGTAATAAGAAGATTGATTAAATTATTTGATACAAGATATAAGTGAGTTAAATATTGTCTCTCCCAAATTCACATCCACCCGGAACCTCATATGGTGACCTTATTTAGAAATAGAGTCTTGGCAAAAATAATTCATTAAATATGTAAAGATGAGATCATTCTCAATTTAGGGGAGGCCCCAAATTCACTGAGTGAGATCTTCAAAAAAGAAAAGACAGAAAAGGAGATCCTGTCAAGTCCGAAGTAGAGATTCGAGTTATGTTACCACAAGCCAAGGAATGCTTGGGGTCACTAGAAGCTGAGAGAGGCAAGGAGGAGTCTTCCGTGAAGTCTGCAGAGGGAATGTGGTGCTTCTGACACCTAGATTTCATGCTCCCAGCTTCCAAAACGATGAAAGAATAAATTTAGGTTGTTTTAGCCACACAGTTTGTGGTACTGTGTTATGGCAACCCTAGGAAATTAATCCACATATAAAATCAATCGTATTCCTAGGCAGTAATAATGACCAATTGAAAATTTATCAGTGACAATTCTATTTGCGCTAACATATAAAATTAACACCAGATATAAAAGATTCTTATGGACAACACTATGAAGCGTTAAAGGACATAAAGGAACACTATGAAGTGTTAAAGGACATAAAGGAAGGCATGAATAAATAGAATAGTAAGTAATGTTTATTAATAGGGGGAATATAACCAGTAGTATTTACCAGCACTTCCTACCCCCTACCATTATGTGGACAGTTTCTTCTTTTATATTATAGTTGCACTTTTACTTTTGTTGTTCCTTTTAAACTTGGATTGGGCCTCCAGAGCGACCTCTCCAAACCCCAATTTCTGTGCTAATGCACAAAAGGTGTCAGTTCACTGGGGAACTGCCCCCTATGTGGAATGCTTCATGAATTTGAGTGTCATCCTTGCACAGGGACCATGCTAATCTTCTCTGTGTCATTCTAATTTTTGTCCGTGTGTTGCCAAAGTGAGCACTATAGTTGCACCTTTAAATTTTTTTTAAGTTTGTTTTTTTATTTACTTATTTTGAGAGAGGGAGGGAGGGAGGTCATCCTTATTTCCATATCTTGAACTATTTATACATTTTCCCTCTTCAGTAAAATGCTGTAGAATTTTGGAAGATAGTTTTTTTTTTTATTTTTTTTTTTCAACGTTTATTCATTTCTGGGACAGAGAGAGACAGAGCATGAACGGGGGAGGGGCAGAGAGAGAGGGAGACACAGAATCGGAAACAGGCTGCAGGCTCTGAGCCATCAGCCCAGAGCCCGACGCGGGTCTCGAACTCCCGGACCGTGAGATCGTGACCTGGCTGAAGTCGGACGCTTAACCGACTGCGCCACCCAGGCGCCCCTGGAAGATAGTTTTTGAAAAGATAAATGCTCTTTTCTATTTCAAGTATTTTGGGGAGTTTTTATCATAAATAACTATTATAAATTAATATAAATAACCTTATCAAATGCTTTTGTGCATCTATGAAAATAAGCATTAATTTTTTTTAAATCCCTTATTGGGATTTCAGTGAATTACATTGATAGATATTTTATTTTTAAAAGATCCTGAGAGAAATCACATTTGGTCACAAGGTCACGATTACTTCACCTTATAAGGGAAATTTATTTATTTATTTATTTGAAAAACCTGGGGTATAAAAGTGAACTCTCATTAAGTAATATAGTTAATTTCAATAGGAAGATACTTTAAATATTTTTAGCATCAAAATGACATCCACTTTTACTATAATGATACCAAATACCATTAAAATAGACGCAATTACTTCAGTAGTTAAAATTCATTTTGGGAATATAACCTGCCAAGGCATTTTTCTCTATATTAATTATATAATAGTTCTTATCTCCTCTCATCAAGGAATTTTCTTTTTAAGCTATTACACATTTACCCTTAGGAATATGCTAACAAAAGAGGTGTTATACATGATTCTCAACATTTGTGTAATTCAAACTTTAAGGGGAAAAAAGAAAATCCAAGAATTAAAAAATAGAGCAAAAGAACTTTGTGGAAACAAGGCAAATGGTACCACACTCACTGCAAAGGTTGGCAAATAAGGGGCATCAGTTCTGAGATTATGTGTGCTGTAAACCAGCACATGTGCCCTGAAATGAGAGTCACCAATAGAGGGTTCCTCTCATGGAGCACACCTGCTGCCAAGAGGCCCTAAATTGAAAATAGCCCTTATAAAACCAACTTTAATATCCCTAATCAAGTTGAATTCTTATAACCCGAGTGGTTGTTCATCACTGTTAGAGGTGTCTTATGTTACACACTGATAGATTTGGCTAATGTTTTACTTAGGACTTCCATATACCTATGTTCCCAAGTTAAATAAGCCAGTAATTGTCTTTTATTGTATGGTCTTTATCAGCTCTGGCATAAGGTTTCATAGGATAAATTGCAGGTTTTCCCTTCGTTTTCTAAAACAACTTGTGTAAGATAGGATCATCTCTTCTATAAAAAGTTTGATAACTGTCACTTGCAAAAACCATCTAAATCTAGTGTTTGCTTAGAGAAGAAAGTCTTTAAATACCATGTGTATTTTCTTAATGCTTACTGTTCTAAGCTTTTTATTTCTCCTTAAGAGAAGTAAAATTATGGAATTTTATGTTTTTCCAAAAGTGTATCATTTCCCTTAGCTTTCAAGTTTGTTGTTTAATAGGTTTATAACATTCTCTCTTAGCTTCTGGAATGTGTGTGTGTGTGTGTGTATTCTCATTCTGTAGTTCATTAAGACTGTCAATCAATTTTTAAGAAACATTTTTTTTAGTCTTTTCACAAAAACCTTATTTTAGTTTTGTTAATACTCCCTATGGCATAGTAAAAAATATATTGGTTTCTGTCCCTGGTTCTTGATACAAAGTTCCTAAAACTTCAAATTTCTTGAGTGATATAAGTGCTTTCTAAGAAATTTTTTTCTTAATGTTTATTCATTTTTGAGAGACAGAGAGAAACAGAGCGTGAGCTGGGGAGCATCAGAGAAAGGGGGAGACAGGATCTGAAGTAGGCTCCAGGCTCCGAGCTGTCAGCACAGAGCCTGATGAGGGGCTAGAACTCACAAACCGTGACATCATGACCTGAGCCGAAGTCAGACTCTTAACTGACTGAGCCACTCCAGGTGCCCTGAGTGTTTTTATTCATAATGAGCCCCTTTAGACCACAACTGAGCTTATGATAACAAGATGATTCAGGGTAAGGCCCATAGATAGCCTCAGGATGAAGACTAGTCACCACAAAGCCTAAACACATGATTAAAGAGTGGGAGCTTACAGTCCTCCTAGGGAGGGAAAAGGGCTGAAGACTGAGTTATAAAAACTCCTGAACAACATTTGTAGAGCTTCTGGGCTGGTGAACACATCAGAGTGCTGAAAGGGTGGTACATCCAGAGAGGGCATACAAACTCTGATCTTCCTTCTCATACTTTGTTCTGTGCATTTCTACCATTTGTTTCTTACTTGTATCCTTCATAATAAATAGGTAATAGTAAAGTGCTTTCCTGAGTTCTGTGAGGGGATAATCAAATAAGGGAATAATCAAGTAAGGGGGGAGGGTGTTGTATAAACTCCCAAATGTATACTGGTTGGTCAGAAATACAGGTGGCCCTCGAGACTTGTAACTAGTATGTGATGTGGGAGCTGCCTTGGACTAAACCCTTTACCTGTGGGGTCTGTGTTAACTCTGGACAGTCAGTGCTAGAATTGAATTGTCAGACACCTAGGGGGCGCCTGGGTGGCGCAGTCGGTTAAGCGTCCGACTTCAGCCAGGTCACGATCTCGCCGTCTGTGAGTTCGAGCCCCGCGTCAGGCTCTGGGCTGATGGCTCAGAGCCTGGAGCCTGTTTCCGATTCTGTGTCTCCCTCTCTCTCTGCCCCTCCCCCATTCATGCTCTGTCTCTCTCTGTCCCAAAAATAAATAAACGTTGAATTGTCAGACACCTAGTTGGTGTTGGAGAAGAGATTGGTATGTGGGTGAATGACATATTTGGTGTCAGAATAAAACCATACACTCTCCATTGCTTTTTGGTTCTCTATTGATCCTGTTTTTTTTTGTTTTGTTTTGTTTTTCTGACTTGCTTGCTGGGAATGTCTTCTCTGATTTCTTAAATTCAAGAGTTATGTAATTAAAACTTCCCCCTTTTAAATGTATTCAAGGTAAGTTTCCTTATAATTTTGTTTAGAGGTAGGTTACAAATTCTGACATATATCAATTTTGTTGTCGTCTAAACTAAACCATATTAACATCATACTTAATGGAGCAAGGTGCAATGGATTCTAAGACCAGGTGGAAGTCTAGAATGTCTGTTCTGATCATCTTACTGACAGTAAACTTGAGATTTAGGAGCAAGGCTGAGAGAGATTCCAAAACATGCAAAGCCTGCTGAAGCTGTGGAAAGGGTAAGAAAGCTGAGCAACATTACTTGGAAGCAGTCCAAGCATTCACCAAATTCACTGCAGTGGCCTGCCAAAGTGAGGGAGATGCAGAGACAGGGGAGGACTGAGAGAAATCCTTCCAAAGCTCTTCAGGCTGCATTCATCTAGTGTTTATCAGTGATCTCCAAAGGTTAGAGATGAAGCCCCTGGCTACAGAGGATTCTATTAAGGGGCACTAACCTGAGAGTGAGACTGGAGAGCCAACAGAAATCCCCAGAGACCCAAAGAAGCTAGCATCATCAAACAGAAATTAAATGGCTGGTTTCTAAAGCATGAAGGGATCTATGGAGTCTTAAGCATGATCAAGACCAGCCTGTATTAGAGAGAAATCTCTGATCCTGCCCTCAACATTTCTAAAGCAAGTGATGAATGGACTGAAGCTTAAGGTGTAGCAAAGCCCTGGGGTGTCTGGATGATTCAGGTGGTTAAGCATCCGACTCTTGGTTTTGGCTCATGTGAGTTAGAGCCCCAAGTTGGGTTTGTGTTGACAGTGTGGAGCCTGCTTGGGATTTTCTGTCTCTCTCTCTCTCTCTCCCCCGCCTGTACAGTCATTCTCTCTCTCATGAACAACAAACAAAAAAGGTGTAACAAAGCCCAGATATGGCTCAACTACAGATTAAATTGACTCAATCCTGCATTCTGGTAACTTGACAGAAGGAGCATGCCCTTTTTAGAGAGGGAGTAAACATAATTTATTTCAATATCTACATTTATTTATACAAAATATCTGATACAGAATAAAAAATTACAAGTCACATAACGGAGACTCAAAGAAGGTCTGTTTGTTGGAATCATTAGATAGGTATTTTAACATAACCATGGCAAATACAGTAAAGAATATAGGGGAAGTTGGGGTGCCTGGGTGGCGCAGTCGGTTAAGCGTCCGACTTCAGCCAGGTCACGATCTCCCGGTCTGTGAGTTCGAGCCCCGCGTCAGGCTCTGGGCTGATGGCTCAGAGCCTGGAGCCTGTTTCCGATTCTGTGTCTCCCTCTCTCTCTGCCCCTCCCCCATTCATGCTCTGTCTCTCTCTGTCCCAAAAATAAAAATAAACGTTGAAAAAAAAATTAAAAAAAAAAAGAATATAGGGGAAGAAAATTGGACAATGTGAATAGATGAGGGAATTTCAGCAGAAAGATATAAATCATTAGAGAACCAATTATTTTGATGGAACTAATAGATGGAAATGTTAAAAATGAAAAAAATAATGCAGACATGAAAATTTATTTGGAATTATAGCAGACTGGACTTAGAAGAAGAAAAGAACGGCAAACTTGAAGACAAGCCAATAGCAATTATACAAAATAAAAAACCAAAATAAGAAAAGCAAAAAAACCCAAGAGAATATCTAAGATCTGTGGGGCAGTATTATCTGGACCAGTATACAATTAGAGGACTAAAAAAAGAAAACAGATATTGGCAATAAATATCTCTGAAGGGATAGTGACTGAAAACTTTCTAAAACTGATGAAGTACTTCAACTCACAGAAATAAACAGCTCAAAAATCTCCCAGGAAAACAAAACAAAGACTTCCTTAGCCAGGCATATCATGGTCAAACTGTTGAGAAGCAAAGATGTCAAGTCTTATAACAGCCCCCCAGAAAAGACACACTACATACAAGGTGTATTAGGTCTCCTGAGAAACACAATCTATAATACATTGTAGAGTTTATAGCAAAAATAGATAACTGGATAACAGCGCACAAAGGGTAACAGGGAGTAAATAGAATGAGACTGCTGAAGGTTCCTACATTAATCATGAAGTAGCATATTCCTAGAAAATAGACTGATAAATTAAAGATTCACTTTAGAGGCGCATGGGTGGCTCAGTTGGGAGAGCATCCAACTTCAGCTCAGGTCATGATCTCACAGTTTTTGAGTTCAAGCCACAAGTCGGGCTCTGTGCTGACAGCTCAGAGCCTGGAACCTGCTTCGGGTTCCATGTCTCCCTCTCTCTCTGCCCCTCCACTACTCATGCTCTGTCTCTCTCAAAAATAAACAAACATTAAAAAAAGATTTACTTTATAGAGTAGGGGTGAACAATTTCTTTTGTTATAAAGGATCAGATGGTAGATATTTAAGGCTCTACAGGCCAGAGTGTCTCTCTCACAAGTATTCAACTGCTCTGGTGTTGTAGTGCAATGTGCGAACAACCATAGATCATATGTAAACAATAAAATTTTATTTAGAAAAACAAACTGGGGCCATTTTTGGCCTGTAGACCACAGTTGTTATAGATGAGCAGCCACTGATTCTAAAATAAAGAGGTATAGCTAGAAATTCAATGAATCATGCAAAGACTTGCAAATGAATGTTCATAGCAGCATTATTCCTAATGACTTCAAATTGGAGACAATCTAAATGTCTGTTACCTGGAGAATGTGGTATAGAAAAAATGTGGTATATCTATACAGTGAAATAGTATTCAGCAGTAAACAGGAATGTACTGCTTACACATCCTAGGACCTGGCTGAACCTCAAAACTACTGTGCTCAGTCAGTGAAAGAAGGCAGATACTGGAGATCACCTTATTCCATGATTCCACTTGAAATATGAAAAATTTGAAATGTCCAGAAAAGGCAAAGCTATAGAGACAGAAACTACATCAGTGGTCGCTGGGGTGGGGACGAAGATGAGAGGAGAATGGAGATTAATGGCAAATGGGCATGAGGGATTATCTTGGATATCTAGCATAATGTATGGAGAAATTGAATCACTATGTTATACACCTGAAACAAATTTAACATTGTGTGTCAGTTATATTCAAGTTGAATAAAAAGTCTAAAAAATAAAAACAAACTAAAGAGGGATAAGCCCCTTCAAGAAGAGATGAGATATACAAACCATCTTATCTTTGATGGAGCACAGAAAAAGAGAAGAGAATGACAGAAAAAGGAAAAAATAAAATTGTTTAAAGACCAAATGTGGGCTAGTGTGCTAATTGGAAATAGTTGGACCTATCAGAAATGAGCAGGCCACAGTCACCCACAAGCTCATCCTCATGGCTCTTCACAGGTGTTCATGAGGAGGACTGAGGTCTGAGCAGGAGACTGAGACGGTACCACTATTTGGTGCAGACCTGAAGCAAGATACTGGCAGCTGCTGAAGGGTAAGCATAAAACCTTGTAGACTTCTCTTCCAACCCTTAAGCAAAAGCTTGAGGAAAGGCTAACAACTCTTTAGCTCCCAGGGCCCAGGCAAAACTTCATTGTTGAGAAAGAAGGTTAGAAATACAACGTCTGCCTTGGAAGACAGACAGGTAGCTTTCCTGTTCCCAGGACACAAGCAAAGCTCCACGGCTGCAAAGACAGGACTTAAAGGAATAAGCTCTCTACTTCTAGGGAAGGGGCAGGAAGCCACATTGGAGCCAGGGTCTACACTGATAGCAAGTGAAGTTCTGCTACCTCTGTGAGTAGGGCAGGAAACTCCTGCCCAAGACCAGCCATGGATCCAAGCGAGAGAGTGGTTGCCACGAGGAGGAGGAACAGGAACTCAGAAAGTCTCTCTCAAAGACTCAGGCTCACAGGACTTCCCTAAGACTGGGGCTGGACCAGGAAAACCGACAATCTCTCATGCCTCCACTCCAGGCTTGATACCCAGTAACAAAGGCACAACATCAGCCTGTAACTGGTAAAGGGAAAACACAATGACATTGGCTTCAAAGATGGCTGAGAGCACAGGGGGCAGCAGGAATTCTGAGCAAAGACCCTCTTAACTCTCAGCCCCCACCTGAAGCATAGGGCAACAAAGAATTTGAATCTAGAGGTGCACTCAAGGTTGATGATAACACAACCAAGAAAATGTTATTATGATGGTGCTAGGATAGCAACAGTGCTCCATCTTTCTGTATCCCAGCTTGAAGTGGAATTTGAAACTGGATTGGACCTCAAAAGGACTGGTTACCCAACTGAAAAAGCTATTCGCTTTTCCCAACAGATACACCAATATTTCCAACTGTCCCTTTGTTTACTATCTATAGTGGTTTACACTCTGGGGCAATGCACCCTAGAAAGATTCAAGAAGGGACAGGGATCATCAGGGAGAGATGGGTCATGTTGGAAAGGGACTCTGAAACCTCACTTTAGTAGGCAGATCCATTTTATAAAAGACTATTTATGGAAGTTGAGTATGTGGAATAGAAAGCTATTTTGTAAAACCTTTATTCCTTTTCACCCTTTGGAAAGGCTTGTAGTCACCAGGGTTTCCTGTACCCAAGCTTGAAGCTATCTACAGGATTTATCTGTAGGATTAAGAGTATTTTTTTCAAGAGTCAGACTGCCGCACTTACAGGCTGTGGGACTTTGGACAGGTGCATTAAGTTTCTAGGGTCTCAATTTTCTGTATTGTAAAATGAGGACTGTGATGGAATTAACCATATAGGGTTGTTGTGAGCATTAAGTGAGATGGCCCATGTCAAGTGCTTAGCAGAATGAGTGCTGCTCAATGTATGTTGCACAATCAGTGCTGCTCAATGTATGTTAGTTATAATAATTCTCACCATGAGGTAATAAAGCCCTTGCATCATTCTTGAAGTCAGAATGAAAAGAAGAAGATAGAAGTCAAGGATGTTGTGCAGACAAAATCAACTTGTGGACTCATTGAATACAAAGAATGAGAGAGAGAGGGCAGGTTGGAAAATGACTCTGCATTTTGAGACTCCCAAATCCTGGCAGAATGATGGTGTCAGTGGTACACTCGAAAGCATGCATCCGGTCTGTAAAAGGTTTCGCTCCAGCCCATTCCATTTGGGATTGCAAGCTAAGTCACTACTTTTTCAATTAAAGCCAGAAATCCAGATAATTATGTGAAAACTCCTTAATTTTTTATACTCTTAAAAATATGGAGGAAATAAAACATGACTGTGAGATGCAAATTTGCAACCTCTGTATAGGATCTTAGAGGTTCACTGCTGTGGAACTCATTAAATGTCCCATAGTGCCTTGCACATTTTTAAGGGTTCTCATTAAAAACTGGTTGAATAAATGGATTTTCGATCAGTGTTTTACATAAAGCATACATATCAATACTAACTGGTTTTTTAAGTTTCAAATTTATAAAGGTATTTGAAGAAAGGAATTTTAAAACAGCATTGTGTGATATTTTACACTTCAAGATTAGAGATGCAAAGGAAACAAACATTATAAACATATTATGTAGGCTGAACCCCAGGCAGAATTGTTCAAGGAAGTGGTAACCTTTTCAGTCAGTATATGTTACTTCTATTTTTTTCTATAAGAAATAGATAATACATTATCTTGTTATACAGATAATAAGCCATCTAATTTTCCTCTTGATTCCTCTTCTGATGTCCCATTTTTTTTTCTGACCTAGAAGACAGCTTCAAAAATGTTTTAGTATTTGCTGCTCATACTCCATATCATATTCTCTTTTCTTGTTAGGGCTGCCTTTACCATGGCTTTCTTCTCCACCTGCCTATAGAAAGCTTTCCTAATGACCGGTAGCCTCTACATTTGTGAGCTCCTGATGTAGGACCTCGCTGGGGCACTTGGGTGGCTCAGTTGGTTAAGTGTCTGACTTCTGCTCAGGTCATGACCTCTTGGTTTGTGGGTTCAAGCCCCACACAGTCTCTGTGCTGACTGACACTTTGGATTCTGTGTCTCCGTCTCTCTCTGCCCCTCCCCTACTCATTCTCTCTCTCCCTTCCTCCCTCCCTCTCTCTCAAAAATAAATAAACATTAAAAAAGATTAGAGAGGAACTCACCATAAAGTCTGAGTTCCAGTTAGCCAGGAGACAAAAACATAACCTGGAAGAGGGTATGCAAGGGGTTGAAACAATCTTGTACAAATCACAAAGGTAGCAAAATCAAATTATGTTTGGGAATGATAGTGGTGTAGGGTGATTAAGGAAAAGGTGAAGAGGCAGGAGATGAAGCTGGAAAGTTGGTTTTCAGGATACAATGCCCAGTCCTTCAAGACGTCATCCCTAAGCATTTCCAGACTGAAATGCCTCCCTCCCACAGAGATGAAGACACATCCAAAGCCCCCTCCCGACCTTTGAATGAAAGAGATGTAGGTTTAAATACATGCTCTGTAACGTATGAGCTACTTCACCATAGGAAAGTTGTTTAAAACCTTTACGTCCCAGTCTTCTCATCTGCAAAGTGGGAATCAAGTATGTTTACCTGAGAGAGATGTTTTGAGGACTTAATTACATGCAAAGTGGTTTTTTTGTTTGTTTGCTTTTTAACCAAGAGAGAGCAAAAGAGAGAGGGTGCACATACATGCACAAATGGGCAGGGGAGGGGCAGAGGGAGAGAGAGAATCTCAAGCAGGCTCAGTGCCCAGCACGTGCTGGGCACGGAGCCTGACACGGAGCTCAGTGTCACCAATGGTGAGATCATGACTTGAGCTGAAGTCAGGAGCCAGTCACTTAATCAACTGAGCCACCCAGGTGCCCCTTAATGTACTTAATACAGTACTTGGCATCTAAAAAGGGTAACTAGTAGTAATAATAGTTGTGTTCCAAAATACAAAATTTCTTTGAGTTCCCTGAATGTGCTACACTCCTGCTCAAGTGCATATTTTGGTAGATGTGATTTCTACCTGGTGTCTCTCTAAAGGCTTCTCTGACTTTCCTCCTTCTACCTCCGATTGCCTTTTTATTTTAATTCCAGTGTAGTTAACACACAGTGTTTTATTTACCTCTGATTGCTTTTGATGGTTCTCTGCTTCAGCAGAGAGGTTGCTTAATCCAGTGTTCCCCTTGGGGGGGATCCATAGACAGGAATCAAAGGAGAATTGAACATAGATGGAAAAAAGATTCCATCTTTATTTTCACCAATGTCTCACTAAAATTCACTATTTAAAAAAATTTGAATAGACAGTAAAGTACCATAGTATTAGCAATTATCTAACATGCAAATTATTAGAAATCACAAATGTTTCACATCATGTCGCAATTGTTGCAGATATCATGAAATAGCATTTACTCTCACTAGTCCTTTGAAATTACAGTAGTTGTTAGACCTAACGGTAGATATTTTTATTTCATGTGGTAGATAGGAAGGATGTATATTTCTACATATTTTAAAATACTTTTAAAACTATAATTCCATAGAATTGGTTTTCTTTATAATCCTATATATTTTAATTCAGGCATTTGGTAACATTTAATAACAGAAAAGATTCGTAGATTATGAAAGGGTTCTATGGCACACACAAAAAAGATTAAGAACTCCTGTCTTAGCATTTACTATAGTCTACTATGCACTATTAGATAAATATACTGTTTTCAGTTAAAAGTTAGCCTTCAGGTTCAAATTTACATTCTGGGCAAACCTTCTCTTGGTCTCACTTAACATCATCATATTCCTCCTTCAAAAAGGAAGACAGCACACAGTTACTTTCTTTTAATTGTAGACAATTAGTGCCCAGTCAACTTATTGAGCATGAGTTTTTCTTTAAATTAGGGTTTTCTTCTCTCATTCAAGGGCCTTGTCTCCCTAAAACAGTTTTATATCCTTTAATATAAACCTCAGAGGACGTCTAACTTCAGCTTAGGATGTAGTTAGCCAGCAGGAACTTTATAACTCCCAAAGGAACAAGAAAAATCCAGATGATCTACAAATGATAACTGTTGCTTAACTTACCAGAAAACTGGGGTCATAGAGCCCAAACATCTAACTTAAAATCTAAGGAAAGACAGTACTTCCCAGAACAGAAGGGCAGAAGGGACACAAACACAGACTTTTGAGGAAACAATGAAGAAGATGAATTTAGTTATTTTTTAAAAAAGCCAACTGCTAAAAGCTGAGTGTGGGCTAGTGTGAGAGTACAGAACTCCTAGGAGTAAAGACATTGGGAACACTGGTACTTACCAGCAGCTCTTCCCCTTGGTCTCCACCAAACACTCATGCGAAAGACTGGGGTCAGTGCAGAAGACGGGATAAAGCCTCATCAGTGGTACAGGCCTAGAGGAGAGAAAAGTTTCTTGATGAGAAAGGCACCAAGTCACCCCTGCATCCTCCTCCACTGAGAGCTGAGGCCTTATGCCATTGGGTAAGGACCGTGAAGCTTGGCCTTTCTAAAGCACATGTGAAGACTGTCTGTGGCTGGGGAACTGCAGGAGAAAGAAAACGGTGTGCTCCTGGGGGTGGGGGCGGGGACAGGAAAGCGACCTGGATCCACACCATTCGAGATTTCCTAATGCTGTGGGGAAGGAGGCAGGCTCACCAAGAAAGCCATCCCCAACCCCCATCCAGTCTAGGGCTACAAAACCTGCCTGAAGATTGAGGTTGAGCCAGAACACCAGAGGATCCCACTCCTTCTCTCCAGCAGGGTAGGGAAACAGGAAGGGTGAAATAGGAACACTGAGGAAAACACTTTGACAAAAAGATACCCACCCCACGCACCAAGCAACTCCAGACAAGTTTGAAGCCGATGGTGACCCAAGGTCACCATAGCAATAACAAAAACCCAAACCCAGCCAACTCCTGACTAAGCTGAGTGAACCCCCTTCTGCCAACACACACTAATGGCCTAGGAAAAGATATGTAACTTTTCTGTGCATAAATACTATTTATTTCAGTCCACAGTTTTTCAACTTTATGTTTGGCAATAAATGAAAAAAAAAAACTATGAACCACACAAATACACAAGGAAAAATAATCCATGGTAAAGAGCAAGGCAAACAATACAATCAGGTAAACAATAGAAATGACTCCGATATCGGAATTATCCGACAGCAACAGTCACAGAGGTGAACTACATCTGTGGTAGCTGTGATGGTTAATTTTATATGTCAACTTGACTGGGCTAAAAAAATGCCAAATAGCTGGTAAAATATTATTTGGGGAGTATCTATGAGGGTGTTTACAAAAGAGATTTAGGATCCTAGGTAGACTGAGTAAAGTTCACCCTCATCCTTCACCAGTGTGGATGCACATCATCCCATCCATTGAGGGCCAGAAAGAATACAAAGATAGAGATAGGGTGAATGTGCCCTCACTACTTAAACTGAGACACCTATTTTTTCTTACCCCCAGATGTCAGTGCTTCTGGGTCTCAAGCCTTCACACTCAGACTGGGATGAGTACATATATATATTCATACATATTTTCTCAATAAAATAAGCAATCCAGTTAGGGAGTGGGAAAAAGTTTATTAATTTCACCAAAGAATATATACAGATAGCAAATGAACATACCAAAAGATGTTCAATTTGTATTAGGGAGATTGGACATTACGAGAATAAAAATTAAAATTATAACCAGATACTACTACACATACATTAGAAGGTCTTAAAAAAAAAAGCGGACAGGACCAAGTACTGTCAAAAACGTGGACAAACTGAAACTCTCATATATTGCTGATGGAGTATGCAAAAATGGTGCAGACACTGTGGAAAACAGTTTGTCAGTTTCTTATAATGTTAAAATAGACTTACCACCAACCACCCAAGAGAAATGGTAACTTGTGTCCACACAAAAATCCATTCATGGTTGTATGCAGAAGTTTTATTCAATAGTGCCCCAAACTAGAAATAGCCCAAATGTCCTTCAACTGGGTAAACAAACGGATGCATCCATATAATGAAATACTACTCATCAGTAAAAATGAACCTACTACTGATAGACACACAACATGTATTGACCACAAAGGAACATGAGATAAAGTCTGGGGTAATGGAACTGTTCTGTATCTTGAGCGTGGTAATGGTCACATCCTGTCAAAACTCAGAACTATATACTAAAAATGTTGAATTTTACTATATATAAGTTGTACCTCAATAAACTGACTTAAAAAAAACCTGGACAGAGTGTCATTTTCCACACTAGCTGTCAGACGCGTTTGCACACCATGATGGAAAGGGACTCCTTAAAAGGTACAGATTCCTTACAGGACATACATAGAAGTTTGTACATACTTAAACACATGGTATTATAAATTCTCTTATATGCTCGTTTTCCAATAAAAACATAAATTAGAGTTTTATTATAGACATGTAAAATAGGTTTGCCATACTCTTCCTACTTTTTTTTTATGATAATGCTATTATCTTGGTAAAATACAGAACATAGTACCTATGTAAGATAAATTAGAAAATGTCAGTGGGGCGCCTGAGTGGCTCAGTCGGTTGAGTGTCCAACTTTGGCTCAAGTCATGATTTCACAGTTCATGAGTTCGAGTCCCACGTCGGGCTCTGTGCTCACAGCTCAGAGCCTGGGGCCTGCTCTAGATTCTGTGTCTCCTTCTCTCTCTGCCCCTCCCCACCCCCTCACACTCTGTCTCTCTCAAAAATAAACCCTAAAAATTTTTTTTTAAATGCTGGCTATTCACAAAAATATTTTCTTATCCAGTTATATGCTAAAGAATTTTAAACGTTGATTCCCCCCACCCCAAATCTCTTCAATTAGAATATTGTGGTTGTAAGCCGATTTCACTTTGATGATCTGTTAATGAAAAGGTATGCCCTAAGCTTGTTCGAATTTTTAAAAATTTATGAACCTGGTCGATGATTTTTTACCCCATTGGTAGTCATGCTTTACTGAGGGTTGTTATCAGTATTCAATTTATCAATTTTAAACATGAAGGAGTTTGAAAAGTCTGAAGATCTCAAAGCATGCAAAGAGACTTGTACCTTTTAAGATATTCCAACAACATCTCTGAAGCCCACATAGTTAACATTGTGTGATAGGACGGGACATGGAGAGCCAGAACAGACTGTTGGAGTCTGTGTAGGTGGGAGATAATTCAACCTATTAAAAATAATTTAAAATCTGGAATCAGAAAGGCAGAGTGTGTAGGTGGCAAACATGGAGATAAAGTCAAGGTCAGAGTCCAGGGACTCACAGGAGAGCTGAGAGTATCAAAGTTAGAAACTTCCTCTTGCAAGTGTTCTCTCCTCCATGGCCTGAATAACTGAAGCTACCATTTGTCCGACATTAACAATGCGCAAGGGCCTTTACCTGCACTAAAACCTGTATCTTCATGACAACCTCGTGTGCAGTTATTAATATTCTCCTTTCACCAGGAAAGAGACGGAGCTAGTGGCAGAATCAAGAATTGAACTTCTAGCTTTCTGATTCTGATTTCTCTGTTTGTTGCACACTATCCAGCATCTTATGGAAAACCACCCAGCGGTCCATCTTATTTGGCCCGAATGCACGTTTTCCAGATTCTCAAGACGCATTCCCCACCTTCACACAACAATACCATTCTTCCCAGGGGCCCTATCTCCTTCTTTATGATTTGTGTTGTGCTCTAGACCTCAGATCTGGCCCCCCTCTCAGTAAGGCCCTGACAGTTTGCTTTTTGTTTTTTGAAACTGAAACACCTGTTTTGCCTGGTAGCAGGTGCCTTCCTCTTTACAAGATCTTCTTCCTGATACACAGCATCTTCAGGTTTACAACATTCCTTTCTCACCTGCAGCCTGTATCAGGATTTTCTTTATAGTGAAAGTCCCATAGCTCCACAATTACCCTTAATTTGGGGATGGGAAAATTTCCCGCCTAAAATAATTGATTATTTCTGTCCTAAGTGCATTGTTTAATCAGCTATGTCGTCTTTAATAAATCATAAAACCACTTTGAATTTGAGTTTCTTGATCTCAAAAATCAGGCATACTTGCCAAATAATTTCTCAAGAGGTCCTAGAGACCCAAATCTCACTCTAGCTTGTTACCATATGCATGGGATAAACTCATGGTAGCTGGAGTATCAGCTCATCATGGAGAGCTCTCAATATACTTGTGTTTTTCTTGTATTTATTGTCTTTGTGTGAGCTGAATTCTTGTTCTATCATGAGGGATCAAATTACTAAAGGAAAAACAAGCACCATTCCTCATTCACGATATGCATATCTATAGAGAAGACATACCTAAAACACATCCATACATATATCACATACCCATTTCATAGTGTAAACTCTGAGTGTTTGGTTGTAACACAAGAGCTTGATTTAAGCTTTGAGTGCCGAGACACCCACTTCAAAGATGGTTGTCTCTAATAAACATATTGGGAGCCACACAACCAGATAAAAAATCAGGCCACCTTCCCCCACTGAGCCTTCTTAGTTTTAGAGATCTTGCTTCATTTCAGTAACTGACCATTTGGGCCCCTTGTTTTTTCTCTTCACACACTTTACATTCTCATTCTTATATTTTAAATTCACCAATGAAGAGTGAGCCTGTGAAACCTTAGGTCCCTACCCTCTCCCCCAATAAAAGCAGAACCCCAGATCCCATCTCTCTCTCCCCACTTCCCACGATCTCACTGGGTGGCTGAGGTGTGCTGTATAATGTCCAGATTCTATACATAATAAACCTTTATTTTTTTCAAGGCTTCCTGATGGTTACTGCTAAAGGGGGTTTTACAATCGTAATAAGAACCGCAAGGGCCAGTTGAACACCAACATTGGTTATTGGTAGGCTGATACTGGAGTGAAACAATTGGGATTAACTAAGGGGAATGCCCTATACCTGTAACTTGCTTGACTAGCCACCTAGCCCAGGTGGGTACTACCATCTGGAAAGTTGCCACTACTTGCTGGGGATGATTCCATACAACCTCTGTAGTGTACTGCCTGCTATATCCAACCCAAAGGTCACAGCTGCCATAATAATTCAACATCTCCCCTAAGCAGGGTGATCAAGGCCACACAGTCTAATGAAACTATCATGCCACTAATTATAAAGGCCTTAGTTGACTTTTAATGTGTGTAAGTCTCCTCCATGCCTCAAGGCCAAGGATAGATAAAGAGGATATGTGGATTGCAAGGCTACTGTGACTGCCTCAGGAGAGGCTCTGGGCTAAAGCCATAAAGAAAACATTCCTATGGGTGAGGAGGACAGGAGACCTCCACCTGCAGCCACTGAGTCAGTGGGTCATGCTTGGACTAGGTGTTCTAGCACAAGAGTGAAATAGCCTTGCAACCAGAAACCAATGGTGGCACCAGAGGGAAAATAAAACAGAGGCTTATGGTCCCTGTCACTATTTCACTCACTACTATTCTCTTCATCTACTGATCCACCTGGATATTATGGGTCCAAATCCCTGGTGTGATATTGCTAAAAAATTAATGGACAAATATAAATGTCCTGAACATCTGGTGCCAATGCCTCCTAAAAACCATGAGTAAGTATGCCAGCTTTCTGATAAATGCAAAAATCCCATGAATGCTTCCTGGATATTACACAGTGCTATATACTAACATGCCAAAACTGTAATATTTACACTATAGAGACCCGGGCTCTATAGTGTTTTAAAACATTTTTAAAAAAATATTTATTTATTTTCACAGAATGCAAGTGGGTTAGGGGCAGAGAGAGAGAGAGAGAGAGAGAGAGAGAGAGAGAGAGAGAGAGGCAGACACAGAATCCAAAGCAGGCTCCAGGCTCTGAGGTGTCAGAACAGAGCCCAACCCGGGGCTCAAACTCACGGGCTGTGAGATCATGACCTGAGCTGAAGTCAGAGGCTTACCGACTGAGCCACCCAGGCACCCCAAGCCTGGGTTCTTTAATACACTGTGCGTAGCATGCTAGTGGAGACAGAATTCCAGAGAGATCTCTTGGGACATGCTGGAAAGGAAAACAGCCACCTAAAAGGAAGGGCCACAGTGACATCCAAAAATTTCTGGTAACAACATGTAAGATTAAGGTAATAACAGGATAAAAACAAGAAATAGAAACGGAGATCAAAAACTCTGCCTTAACTGAAATTTATACCTTTCTTAAAGATTTTATGCAGCATGAAGCAGAGAGGGGAGCTAATTGGCTATTGTGGATTTTCTCTTTTGGAACAGAAATTTTTACTTACAGCTGCCAAAATGTATTACCTGGACAGTACCTCTCAAGACCCTACAATCTAAAACCTTCCTAAAGATCAATCTGGGCTTGATGCTTATTTCCTCCAAGATACCGCAGAATTCCAAGACTCTGGCTTTCCCCTGACTGGAACAGCAGTGAGCAGCATGTCTCATGAGGCATTTCTGTTCAAGGGAAATGCTGACAGGGTTAGTGAGGCACCCGCTGAGAGAAAGGGGAAAAAAGGAAGGCAAAGCCCTCCAGAGCCACTGATACTCAAACCAGAGTGCCCCCACTCCTCACTTGGATATTTATTACCTGGCCCCAAGCCCACCCTTCCATCACAGTCATCAACAAACAAGGCTTGCAGTGAATAGGAAGCATTAAAGTGAAGCTGCACAAAATCGACATGGTCCAATGGATTTTATCATTTCCCCAAATAGTGACCCAAATGACCCCTCTTTGTTTTTCACCCTGAAGATGCCCCATTTGATCCTGAGTCCAGAGAATTATTCTTCACATGGGACTCCCCCTAACTACAGGATGGCACTAACTACATTTTAATTGGGGCTGCCAAAACAACCCAAAATGTACTAAACCTCCTAGGATAAAATTTGCATTTTCTTTCTCTGTCCCTTGAAGATGTAAATCTTACCACGCTTTGAAATGTAAACACCCCAGGAGATAACTAAAACTCTGCTCACAATCGCTTATGAAGGAAAAAAATGAGAAGGGGGAAAAAAAACCCCACAAAAAACCCAAAACAGAAAGAGGCCTTTTAAAAATATAAACTGCTAAAAAAGCTCTTTTGCCCAAAATCTAGTCCGTAGCCTCAAGATTACTTGTCAAGGACAAATACAAATTTTTAAAGTAAAAAGCTTTAGCCACTGGAGTGGGTAATCTTTATTTTTCCCTCTGCCAGAGAGCATTTGGATTCAGCTGTTATTTATGAACCAGTGAGTTTTATATTGCGCTGACTCATGGGTAAAATTTTAGAATGAAAGCTATAAGGTTTCCGTTTGAATTTGTTTGTATGTGTCTATACATGTATGTTGCAGATGTGTGCAATTTTTTCTCCCTCTAGATCGAATTGCCAAAATTAACTTCTAAAAGAGCTTTATTTAATTAGCTTAAAAATAAGCACATATGGGGGCGCCTGGGTGGCGCAGTCGGTTAGGTGTCCGACTTCAGCCAGGTCACGATCTGGCGGTCCGTGAGTTCGAGCCCCGCGTCAGGCTCTGGGCTGATGGCTCAGAGCCTGGAGCCTGTTTCCGATTCTGTGTCTCCCTCTCTCTCTGCCCCTCCCCCGTTCATGCTCTGTCTCTCTCTGTCCCAAAAATAAATAAACGTTGAAAAAAAAATTAAAAAAAAAAAAAGAAAAAAATTAAAAAAAAAAGCACATATGAATTAACTGTTCTAAAAATCACAAATACAGAAACCCAAATATTAAAAAAAATTTTTTTTTTTGAGAGAGAGTGAACAAGCATGAGCAGGGGAGGGGACAGAGAGAGGGAGAGAGAGAATCTCAAGTAGGCTCCACACTCAGTGCAAAGCCCTACACAGGGCTTGATCTCATGACTATGAGATCATGACCTGAGCTGAATTCAAGAGTTGGAGGTTTAACAGACTAAGGAACCCAGGTGCCCCTGGATATATGTTATTAACTTAAGTGTTCCAGAAAATGTATGAAATTCCTAAAAATCAGATGTGTAATGTTATCAGTCATAATTCCACTTGTCATCTTAAGTTGTAGGTCACAGAAATAACTATATTTCTTTGTTAATTGCATTATAATGAACTCTCCTCAGATCTTGACATTTTTTATATCTTTTATATCTTTTGTCATTTATAAACAGTTACTGTTTTACTCTGCTGCTTTTGCAAAAGTGCTTCATCTTCAAAGAAATTCAAAGAGGGTTCTCTAACAAGTACAGATTTCTGATAACTTGGAGGTCATAACACTGAACTGGGTAAAGATTCAGAACTCTAAGGAAAAAGTGGGTTCATAAAACTAACAAAAGATCAATAATTAGTTACAAAGGACTGGGTGAACAGATGAGGATGATTATAATTTTTCATGACTTTTGTTCGAGACATTGCTGGTTCTTTAATCTTTTGTTCTTCAGATTTAATGAAATTTTCTCTTACGCTAACTGTGACTTCCTGCATACCTTGATGAACAAAGAAGAAATAATTATTTTTTCTCCCTACTTATTAAATACCAGATGCAAACACTTGCACCATATAGACCTAACTTAGGTGAGGTCACCACCTCCTGAAATAAGATACAACCCTCTAACTGAATTGACTTATTCTCAACACTAAGAGACTAATTCAATGAGATATGGAGCAATCTACCAACACAGGATAGATTCACACCTATTTATACCAGATGACCCAAAATGTTACAGTTTGTCACAATATTCTCCCAATCTTTGGACAATTTCTAGGGCCCCTCAGGTTACTGACTTGGTTTCATCATGGGACACTTCAAGCTTTGGATAAGCAGACGGATGTTATGCCAACAGATCAAGACAGCTTAACAGAGAGATCAGCATAAGATACAAAGAGAACCATGAGAGAACTATGGTCATGTCAGGGTGGTTGCATCAATGCCCAAGGTTACCCTTTCTGAGGAGTAGCATCAGGGTCTGCATACCCCAGAAGAAATCGACTTTACCAAAGTGTCCAACCAAGTCACTAAACAAATAAACAAGCAAACAACATCATCAAGATTCTTAGGGGTAGATTAGCACATAGAGTTACTGCAATATATTATCTGAAATGTCCAGTTTTCAACAAAAAAATGTGAGGCATACAAAGAAACAGGGAAGTATGACTGGGGAAAAAAAAGCAAGCAACACAAACTGCCTAAGAGAGGGTCAAGGTGTCAAATCTAGTAGACAAAACTTCAAAATAATAACTATCAATATGTTTAAGGAATTAAGGGCAATTTTGTTTAAAGAGATAAAGAAAGGTATTGTGACAGAATCTCAACAAAGAGAGATCACCAATTCAGAGAAATTACTTAAAAAAAAAAAACCAAAAGATAATTTTAGAGTTGCAAAGGATAATAACTGAAAGGTTCACTAGTGGGGCTCAATATATTTGAGTGGGCATATCAGCTTATTTGAAGATAAATTGATACAGATTATACATTCTGAAGAATAGAGAGGAAAAATAAAAAATATAAACACATCATAGGGATGTGTGGTACAACTTAAGCACATCAACATACATATAATAAAAGAACCATAGGAGAGGAGAGGGAGGAAAAAATAGAAAAAAATATTTGAAAAAAATAATGGCTGAAAGTTTCTCAAATTTGATTAAAAGCACTCATCCATACATCCAGGAACTCAACCCACTCCAAATATGATAGTATAGAGAGAGCGACATCTAGACACATAATAGTAAAAAATGTTGAAAGACAAACTGAAAATCTGGAAAACAAAAAGAGAAAAATGCCTAGTCATGTGCGAAGTACTCACACAAGATTAACAGCTGATTTCTCATCAGAAAAAAATGGAGCAAGAAGGAAGTAGAATGACATATTTAAATGACATATTTTAAGGAGGGGAAAAAGAAAAACAACAAAACTCATCAGCCAGAATCTTTTATCCAGCAAAACAGTATTTCAAAATTGAAGGTTAAGAAATAAAAGACATTCCCAGAGAAATAAAAATGGAGAGAATCCAATGCTAACAGACCTGCCTTAAAAGAAATAGTAAGGGGAATTCATCAGGTTGAAAATAAGTGACTCAGTAATTTGACTTGACACACATACATGTACGTGCATGTGTGCATGAGCAAGCCCGTGCGCGCTCAAAGAGTAACTGTGGAACATAACTACCACACGTCACCAGAATCTACTATATATGGTAATTGCAAGAACAACCATTAAAAATTTTTAAATAGTAAAAATATTACTAAAGTAATTAAGAGTTGCACCAGGAAATGTTCATTTAATGCAAAAGAAAGCAGTAAAGAAGGAACAAAGGAATACAAAAAAAAATGGGACAGGAGTAGATGGCAGAGGAGGAAAATCCTGAGCTGAACTCATTCCATGGATATACCTAGGTAACACCCACATCATAAACCCATAAATATCTTGAATACTGGCAGAAGAGACTCTCCACAGCTATTTATGGATTAGAGGCCACATAGAAAAACTGTAGAAAGGGCAGAGACCCATTTGGGAACCAAATTAACCTTTAAGACTAACCACAAAAGAGACATTGAAAGTATGGAGAAGGGAAAGGAAGAGACCCCACATCAGGCACCCCAGGCACAAGGGACCTACACTAGGAAGATAAATCCCCATAACATTTCGCTATGAAAAGCAGAAAGCTTAACTTTCTAAGTTTTTATAATTAGTGGGGTTTAACACTAGGAATTTTATAAGTCAGTGGGTTTTGCTCTGGGAGAATTGGAAGGAGATAGGAAACAGAGGCCCTACCCTTAAAAAGACAGCATAACAAACAACCACACAGAGATACAGCACGGAACCATCAGTTTGGAAAATGCCTGGGGTATACAGAAAGGGGATTTATTTACTAATGTCAGAATGGGTACAGGAAGGGCAGGAAATCTGTAGGAAATTTCTCCAAAAACCAAAGAGCTAAGTGGCATGATTTCTTTTTCCTACCCACAAGCCTCAACATATGCACACCTAAGGGAACCAGTGCAAATACCGTCCACCTGGCTTGATAATAATTCACCCCACCCGCACATTCTCTTGTGAATCTACCCCATCAAACCTGCCCCATTCAGCAGGAATTCTGCAAAAGTGGCGCTCGTTCACTTCCAACAAGCAGACCAGTGGGTACATTGCTAATGAACCCCAACCCACACTCCTGTGGATTCGCCCCATCCAATCGGCTGCAGTTGGCAGGGATCATTCCCAAGTGATGTCACAAGCATGGCAATGTGCAAGCAATGGCCAGCACCACTCCCAAGTGGTTCCTACCCTCTCCCGGGGATAACTGTACTCAAGTTTAATTGCAGCTACAGCAGTGGGCCAGGGGCAGATATCTGGTCTGACTACAAGCCCCACTCGTCAACATACACCGTAAAAGGGGCAGCACAAAGAGACAGACTGGTAATTTGGGGTCATTGCAACCTCAACAGATAGAATGCAGGCAGACGTGGAGTCTGATTTCAGGCCCTGCCCACTGACAAAAGCATCTTAGGGGATAATTCAGGGAAAGGACTCTGCAGTTTTGTGCAACTGCAGTTCTGGCAAACACCAGGTCTGACCAAACTCAAGCCCAAAGCAGCCTTATACTGGCCCCTTAGCACAGGACAAAACCCTGCCCACAACAGTCAAAGCAAGTCATTGCAGATGGCTGGTTTGAAGGAAAAAGCAGCTCAGCCTCAACAGTAGGGCACAGAGAACGCACATAGGAGACACCTCTAAAGCAACACATTTTGGGGAACAGGGGACAGTGCACTGCAGGGGAACCAGAGGACCTCTTCTGCATAAGGCCACTACTTTAACAGCAGGAGATATAGCAGACTTTCCTAACAAATAGACACCAATAGTTAGATACAATGAAGGGACAGAGGAGTATGTCCCAAATGAAAGAACAGGACAGAATCAAACCAAGAGAGCCAAACAGAATAGAGGTAAGGAATATAATTGATAGAGAAGTTAAAATAATGGTCATAAAGATACTCATTGGACTTGAAAAAAGAGTGGAATCTTGGGGTGCCTGGGTGGATCAGTCAGTCAAGCATCTGACTTTTGATCTCAGCCCTGGTCATGATCTCACAGTTTGTGTGATTGAGCCCTGCATCAGGCCCTGTGCTGGCAGCATGGATCCTGCTTGGGATATTCCCTCTCGCTCTCTCTCTCTCTCTCTCTCTCTCTCTCTCTCTCTCTCGCTCTCCCTCCCTCTCTCCGCTCCTCCCCTGCTCTCTATCTCTCAAGATAAATCAACATTTTTTAAAAATAAAAGTAGAATTTCAGTGAGATCTTCAACAAGATAGAAAATATCAAAAAGAACCAATCATACATGAGCTCAATAAATGAAATTAAAAATACATTAGAAGTAATAAACAGACTAGAGGCAGGGGAAGAATTTATCAGTGAGCTGGAAGATAAAGTAATGGAAACAACTAGGCTGAACAACAAAAAGAACAATAAAATAGGAGAATAAGTTAAGGGAACTCAATGACACCATTGAGAATACTAACATTTACATTATTGGGAACCCAAAAAGAAAAGACAGAGACAAGGGGACAAAACATTTATATGAAAAAATAATAGCTGAAAACTCCCTAACTCTAGGGAAGGAAACAGACATTCAGATCCAGAAGCCACAGAGAGCCCCAACAAAATCAGACCAACAAGGTCCACACCCAGACATAGTAATTAAAATGGTGAAAAGGCGTAATAAAGTGAATTTTAAAAGCCACGAGAGAAAAGAAAACATATACGAGGAAAACCCCACAAAGCTATTAGCTCATTTTTCAGCAGAAACTTTTAGACTAGAAGGGAGTGGCATGATATCCTCAAAGTGCTGAAAGGAAAAACCCTGCAAGCAAGAACAGTCTATCCAGCAAAGTTATCATTTAGAATAGAAGAAGAGATAATGAGTTTCCCAAACAAAAGTTAAAGGAATTCATCACCACTAAACCAGTCTTACAAAAAATGTTAAAACAGGTTCTCTGAATGAAAAACAAAGACGAGGGGTTTCTGGTGGTTCAGTAGGTTGAGCATCCAACTCTTGATTTCAGCTCAGGTCATGATCTCATGGTTTGTGAGTTTGAGCCCCACATCAGGCTCTGTGTTGGCAGTGTGGACCCTGGTTAGGATTCTCTGTCTCCCTCCCCCTGCCTCTCTCTGCCCCTCTCCCACTCACATGCACATACTCTCTTTTGCTCTCTCTCAAAAATGAATAAATAAAAAAGAGAGATAAAATCCAGGAGTATGAGGGGAAAATTAGAGAACTAAGTGATACACTAAAAAGAAATAATATACGCATAATTGGTATCCCAGAGGAGGAAGAGAGAGGGAAAGGTGCTGAAGGGGTACTTGAAGAAATCATAGCTGAGAACTTCCCTGAACTGGGGAAGGAAAAAGGCATTGAAATCCAAGAGGCACAGAGAACTCCCTTCAGACGTAACTTGAATCGATCTTCTGCACGACATATCACAGTGAAACTGGCAAAATACAAGGATAAAGAGAAAATTCTGAAAGCGGCAAGGGGTAAACGTGCCCTCACATATAAAGGGAGACCTATAAGACTCGTGACTGATCTCTCTTTTGAAACTTGGCAGGCCAGAAAGAATTGGCACGAGATTTTCAGGGTGCTAGAGAGAAAAATATGCAGCCAAGAATCCTTTATCCAGCAAGTCTGTCATTTAGCATAGAAGGAGAGATAAAGGTCTTCCCAAACAAACAAAAACTGAAGGAATTTGTCACCACTAAACCAGCCCTACAAGAGATCCTAAGGGGGACCCTGTGAGACAAAGTCCCAGAGACATCACTACAAGCATAAAACATACAGACATCACAATGACTCTAAACCCGTATCTTTCTATAATAACACTGAATGTAAATGGATTAAATGCGCCAACCAAAAGACATAGGGTATCAGAATGGATAAAAAAACAAGACCCATCTATTTGCTGTCTACAAGAGACTCATTTTAGACCTGAGGACACCTTTAGATTGAGAGTGAGGGGATGGAGAACTATTTATCATGCGACTGGAAGCCAAAAGAAAGCTGGAGTAGCCATACTTACATCAGACAAACTAGACTTTAAATTAAAGGCTGTAACAAGAGATGAAGAAGGACATTATATAATAGTTACAGGGTCTATCCATCAGGAAGAGCTAACAATTATAAATGTCTATGCGCCGAATACCGGAGCCCCCAAATATATAAAACAATTACTCATAAACATAAGCAACCTTATTGATAAGAATGTGGTAATTGCAGGGGACTTTAACACCCCACTTACAGAAATGGATAGATCATCTAGACACACGGTCAATAAAGAAACAAGGGCCCTGAATGACACATTGGATCAGATGGACTTGACAGATATATTTAGAACTCTGCATCCCAAAGCAACAGAATATACTTTCTTCTCGAGTGCACATGGAACA
Source organism: Prionailurus bengalensis (assembly GCF_016509475.1). Lineage (NCBI taxonomy): Eukaryota > Metazoa > Chordata > Mammalia > Carnivora > Felidae > Prionailurus > Prionailurus bengalensis. The sequence continues at coordinate 12,632,686 of NC_057346.1, forward strand.
TTCTCCAAGATAGACCATATACTGGGTCACAAAACAGCCCTTCATAAGTTTACAAGAATTGAAATTATACCATGCATACTTTCAGACCACAATGCTATGAAGCTTGAAATCAACCACAGAAAAAAGTCTGGAAAACCTCCAAAAGCATGGAGGTTAAAGAACACCCTACTAACGAATGAGTGGGTCAACCAGGCAATTAGAGAAGAAATTAAAAAATATATGGAAACAAACGAAAATGAAAATACAACAATCCAAACGCTTTGGGACGCAGCGAAGGCAGTCCTGAGAGGAAAATACATTGCAATCCAGGCCTATCTCAAGAAACAAGAAAAATCCCAAATACAAAATCTAACAGCACACCTAAAGGAACTAGAAGCAGAACAGCAAAGGCAGCCTAAACCCAGCAGAAGAAGAGAAATAATAAAGATCAGAGCAGAAATAAACAATAAGGAATCTAAAAAAACTGTAGAGCAGATCAACGAAACCAAGAGTTGGTTTTTTGAAAAAATAAACAAAATTGACAAACCTCTAGCCAGGCTTCTCAAAAAGAAAAGGGAGATGACCCAAATAGATAAAATCATGAATGAAAATGGAATTATTACAACCAATCCCTCAGAGATACAAATAATTATCAGGGAATACTATGAAAAATTATATGCCAACAAATTGGACAACCTGGAAGAAATGGACAAATTCCTGAACACCCACACACTTCCAAAACTCAATCAGGAGGAAATAGAAAGCTTGAACAGACCCATAACCAGCGAAGAAATTGAATCGGTTATCAAAAATCTCCCAACAAATAAGAGTCCAGGACTAGATGGCTTCCCAGGGGAGTTCTACCAGACGTTTAAAGCAGAGATAATACCTATCCTTCTCAAGCTATTCCAAGAAATAGAAAGGGAAGGAAAACTTCCAGACTCATTCTATGAAGCCAGTATTACTTTGATTCCTAAACCAGACAGAGACCCAGTAAAAAAAGAGAACTACAGGCCAATATCCCTGATGAATATGGATGCAAAAATTCTCGATAAGATACTAGCAAATCGAATTCAACAGCATATAAAAAGAATTATTCACCATGATCAAGTGGGATTCATTCCTGGGATGCAGGGCTGGTTCAACATTCGCAAATCAATCAACGTGATACATCACATTAACAACAAAAAAAGAGAAGAACCATATGATCCTGTCAATCGATGCAGAAAAGGCCTTTGACAAAATCCAGCACCCTTTCTTAATAAAAACCCTTGAGAAAGTCGGGATAGAAGGAACATACTTAAAGATCATAAAAGCCATTTATGAAAAGCCCACAGCTAACATCATCCTCAATGGGGAAAAACTGAGAGCTTTTTCCCTGAGATCAGGAACACGACAGGGATGCCCACTCTCACCGCTGTTGTTTAACATAGTGCTGGAAGTTCTAGCATCAGCAATCAGACAACAAAAGGAAATCAAAGGCATCAAAATTGGCAAAGATGAAATCAAGCTTTCGCTTTTTGCAGATGACATGATATTATACATGGAAAATCCGATAGACTCCACCAAAAGTCTGCTAGAACTGATACATGAATTCAGCAAAGTCACAGGATACAAAATCAATGTACAGAAATCAGTTGCATTCCTATACACTAACAATGAAGCAACAGAAAGACAAATAAAGAAACTGATCCCATTCAAATTGCACCAAGAAGCATAAAATACCTAGGAATAAATCTAACCAAAGATGTAAAGGATCTGTATGCTGAAAACTATAGAAAGCTTATGAAGGTAATTGTAGAAGATTTAAAGAAATGGAAAGACATTCCCTGCTCATGGATTGGAAAAACAAATATTGTCAAAATGTCAATACTACCCAAAGCTATCTACACATTCAATGCAATCCCAATCAAAATTGCACCAGCATTCTTCTCGAAACTAGAACAAGCAATCCTAAAATTCATATGGAACCACAAAAGGCCCCGAATAGCCAAAGGAATTTTGAAGAAGAAGACCAAAGCAGGAGGCATCACAATCCCCAACTTTAGCCTCTACTACAAAGCTGTCATCATCAAGACAGCATGGTATTGGCACCAAAACAGACACATAGACCAATGGAATAGAATAGAAACCCCAGAACTAGACCCACAAACGTATGGCCAACTCATCTTTGACAAAGCAGGAAAGAACATCCAATGGAAAAAAGACAGTCTCTTTAACAAATGGTGCTGGGAGAACTGGACAGCAACATGCAGAAGGTTGAAACTAGACCACTTTCTCACACCATTCACAAAAATAAACTCAAAATGGATAAAGGACCTAAATGTGAGACAGGAAACCATCAAAACCTTAGAGGAGGAAGCAGGAAAAGACCTCTCTGACCTCAGCCGTAGCAATCTCTTACTCGACACATCCCCAAAGGCAAGGGAATTAAAAGCAAAAGTGAATTACTGGGACCTTATGAAGATAAAAAGCTTCTGCACAGCAAAGGAAACAACCAACAAAACTAAAAGGCAACCAACGGAATGGGAAAAGATATTCGCAAATGACATATCGGACAAAGGGCTAGTATCCAAAATCTATAAAGAGCTCACCAAACTCCACACCCGAAAAACAAATAACCCAGTGAAGAAATGGGCAGAAAACATGAATAGACACTTCTCTAAAGAAGACATCCGGATGGCCAACAGGCACATGAAAAGATGTTCAGCGTTGCTCCTTATCAGGGAAATACAAATCAAAACCACACTCAGGTATCACCTCACGCCAGTCAGAGTGGCCAAAATGAACAAATCAGGAGACTATAGATGCTGGAGAGGATGTGGAGAAACGGGAACCCTCTTGCACTGTTGGTGGGAATGCAAATTGGTGCAGCCGCTCTGGAAAGCAGTGTGGAGGTTCCTCAGAAAATTAAAAATAGACCTACCCTATGACCCAGCAATAGCACTGCTAGGAATTTACCCAAGGGATACAGGAGTACTGATGCATAGGGCCACTTGTACCCCAATGTTCATAGCAGCACTCTCAACAATAGCCAAATTATGGAAAGAGCCTAAATGTCCATCAACTGATGAATGGATAAAGAAATTGTGGTTTATATACACAATGGAGTACTACGTGGCAATGAGAAAAAATGAAATATGGCCTTTTGTAGCAACGTGGATGGAACTGGAGAGTGTGATGCTAAGTGAAATAAGCCATACAGAGAAAGACAGATACCATATGGTTTCACTCTTATGTGGATCCTGAGAAACTCAACAGAAACCCATGGAGGAGGGGAAGGAAAAAAAAAAAAAGAGGTTAGAGTGGGAGACAGCCAAAGCATAAGAGACTGTTAAAAACTGAGAACTGAGGGTTGATGGGGGGTGGGAGGGAGGGGAGGGTGGGTGATGGGTATTGAGGAGGGCACCTTTTGTGATGAGCACTGGGTGTTGTATGGAAACCAATTTGTCAATAAATTTCATTAAAAAAAAACAACACACACACACACACAAAAAGGAAAATGACAAACTTAAAAAAATAAATAAATAAAAGAAAATAGTACTTGAAAAAAAAATTAAAAAAAAATAAAAAAAAATGAATAAATAAATAAACATTGAAAAGAAAAAACCAAAGGAAAGACCACAAGCATGAGTAAGAAAAATAGGAAAGGAAAAAAAATTCACAGGCACATATAAACATAATAAAATTATTAATCACTTACAAAACCAGTATGGAGGTTAAAGCACAAAAGTAGTAAAATCCAGTATATCTATAAAAAATAAGTCATGGGTTCATGAAATAAAACGATGTAAAAGATGATACCGTATACCTAAAAGGTGTAGGGGGTAGCAAAAATTTACTGCTTTTAGAATAGATTCAAAAGTAAGTGACCATAATCTTAGTATAGACTGTATGCATAAGAAATTATATATAAACCTAATGGAAAGAACAAGTCAAAAACCTGTAATAGATCTACAAAAACTAAAGAGAAAGTAGTCCAAGCTTATTACTAAAGAAAGCCATCAAACCACAAGAGCAAGAGAAGAAAGCAACAGAGAAGAACTACAAATACAACCATAAAACAAGTAACAAATTGTCAATAAATACACACCTACCAATTATTTTGAATGTAAATGAACTAAATGCTCCAATCAAAATATATAGGATGAATGAATGGATAAAAAAGTAAGACCCATCTATATGCTGCTTACAAGACACTAATTTCAGACCTGAAGACGCATGCAAATTGAAAGTAAAGGATGGAAAAACATTTACTGTGCAAAGAGAAGTGAAAGGAAAGCTGGGTAGTAATACTTATATTGTATAAAATAGACTTTAAAACAAACTGTAACAAGAGACAAAGAAGAACCCCACATAATCAAAAAGGGAATCATCCAACAAGAAGATTATAAATATTTATACACTCAACGTGGAATCACCCAAATACATAAAGCAGTTATTAACAAATATGGAGAAAGAATCAATAATAATACAATAGTATTACAATAATAATAAGTCTTTAACACCACACCTATAGCAATGGACAGATCATCCAAACAGAAAATGAACACGAAACAGTTGCTTTGAATGACACATTAGACTAGATGAATATAACAAATATATTCACAACATTCCATCCAAAACTAGCAGAATGCACATTCTTTCAAGTGCACATGAAAAATTCTCTAGAACAGATTACACTAGGCCACAAGTCAACCCAGAAATAAACCATAAGAAAAAATCTGGAAGGAATACAAATCCATGGATGTTAAATAGCATGCTACTAGACGATAAATGGGTCAACTGGGACGCCTGGGGGCGTAGTCGGTTAAGCGTCCGACTTCAGCCAGGTCACGATCTTGCGGTCCGTGAGTTCGAGCCCCGCGTCAGGCTCTGGGCTGATGGCTCAGAGCCTGGAGCCTGTTTCCGATTCTGTGTCTCCCTCTCTCTCTGCCCCTCCCCCGTTCATGCTCTGTCTCTCTCTGTCCCAAAAATAAATAAACGTTGAAAAATAAATGGGTCAACCAAGACATAAAAGAAGAAAGAAAAAATACATGAAGACAAGTCAAAATGAAAATACAATGGTTCAAAATCTTTTAGATGCAGCAAAAGCTGTTCTAAGAGGGATTATAGCAATACAGGCCTACCTCAAGAACAAAAATCCCAAACAACTTAACCTAGCTCTTAAAAGAACTACAAAAAGAAAAACAAAACCCCAAACCAGTAGAAGAAAGGAATAATGAAGATTAGAGCAGAAATAAGTGAAATAGAAACTAAAAAATAGAACAGATCAATGAAACCAGGATCTGGTTCTTTGAAAAGATCAACCAAATTGATAAGCCTTGAGCCAGACTCATAAATAAAAGAGAGAGACAGAGAGACAGAGACAGAGAGAGAGAGAGAGAGAGAGAGAGAAAGAGATCTCAAATAAACAATATCTGCAATTAAAGAAGACTATTAACAATCAACACCACAGAAATACAAAGGATTATAAGAGAATATTATGAAAAATTATATGCCAACAAACTGGACAACCTGGAAGAAATGCATAAATTCCTAGAAATATCCAGTCTTCAACAAACTGAACCATGAAGAAATAAAAAATTTGACTAGACTGATAAGTCATGAAATTAAATAATTAATCAACCCCCCACCAAATAAAAGTCCAGGACCCGATGGATTCACAAATGAGTTCTAGTAGACATTTATAGAAGAATTAATACCTATTCTCTTCAAACTATTCCAAAAAATGGAGAGGAAGGAAAGTTTCCAAATAGTTTCTACAGGGCCAACATTACCCTAATACAAAGTCAGACAAGACACCACAAAAAAAGAGAACTACAGGCCGATATCCCTGATGAATATAGATGCAAAAATCCTCAACAAAATATTAGCAAATTACATATAACAATACATTAAAAAGATCATTCACCATGATCAGGTGGGATTTATTCCTGGGATGCTAGGATGATTCAAAGTCTGCAAATCAATCATCATGTACCCCACTAACAAAATGGACAAAAATCATACAATCATCTCAACAGATACAGAAAAAGCATTTGACAAGATTCAATATCCTTTCATTATAAAAACTCTTAACAAAGTGGGGATAGATGGAACATACTTCAACATAATAAAGATCATATATGAAAAACTCATGGCTAACATTATCTTAAGCAGTGAAAAACAGAGTTTTCCCTCTAAGGTCAGAAGCAAGACGGCATGTCAACTGTCTTCACTTTTATTCAACATAGTACTAAAAATCCTAGCCAAAGCAATCAGAGAAGAAAAAGAAATAAGAGGCATCCATATTGGTAAAGAAGTTAAAATGTCACTATTCACAGATGACATGATGCTATGTATAGAAAATCCTAGATTCCACCAAAAAACTACTAGAAGCAATGAATGCAGTCAAGGGGCATGTAAATTCATAAGTTGGTAGTGTCTTCATACACTACAACAAAGTAAGAGGAAAGAGAAATTTAAAAAACACCATTTACAATTGCATCAGAAAGACGAAAGCGTTTAAGAATAAACTTAACCAAAGAGGTGAAAGACCTGTACTCTGAAAAATATAACACATTGATGAAAGAATTTGATGACGACACAGACAAATGGAGATAGTCCATCCTCATGAACTGGAAGAATAGTATCAGATGTTCATATCACCCAGGGCAATCTACAATTTCAATGCAATCTCTGCCAAGACACCAATAGCATTTATGGCAAAACTAGAATAAAACTAAAATTTGTATGGAATCACAGAAGACCCTGAATAGCCGAAGCAACCTTGACAAAGAACAAAGCTGGAGTATCACAATCCCAGATTTCTAGATATATTACAGAGCTGTAGTAATCAAAAGAGTATGGTACTAGCACAAAAATAGACACATAGATTAACAAAACAGGATAGTGACTCCAGAAATAAACCCACATATACATACAGTCAATCAATCTATGACAAAGGAGAAAAGAATATCCAACCGGGGAAAACACAGTCTTTTCAGTAAATGGTGCTGGGCAAACAGGACAGCTAGATGTAAAAGAATGAAAATGGACTGCTTTCCAACACCATACACAAAAATAAACTCACAATGGATTAGAGACCTGAAAATGAGATCTGAAACCATAAAAATCCTACACGAGAAAACAGGCACTCATTTCTCTGACATCAGCCAAAACAAGTTATTTCTGGATAGGTCTCCTAAGGCAAGGGAAACAAAAGTAAAAATAAAGTACTGGGACTACATTGACACTTTTTTTTTTTTTTGGCATAGCAAAGAACACCATCAACAAAACAAAAAAGACAATTTACTGAATGAGAGAATATATTTGGCAAGTGATGTATCCAATAAGGAATTAATATCCAAAATACATAAAGAATTCATACTACTCAACACCAAAAAAAATCCCAAACAATCCAATTAAAAAATGGGCAAGGACTTTAATAGGCAGTTTTTCCAAAGAGGACATACAGATTGCCAACTGACACATGAAAAGATGCTCAAAATCACTAATCACGAGGGAAACAAATGAAAGCCACAATGAGATATCACCTCATACCTGTGAAAATGGGGAAAAAGTCAAGAACATAAGAAATAACAAGTGTTGGCAAGGATGTAGAGAAAAAGGAACACTTGCATACTGTTGGTGAGAACGCAAATTGGTACAGTCCCTGTGAAAAACAGTATGGAGGTTCCACATAAAAAAAAAATACCATACAGTCCAAAAATTCCACTACAGGGTATTTACTCAGGAAAAACAAAAACACTTAAAAAGATATATGAACCCCTATGTTTATTGCGGCATTATTTACAATAGCTAAGACATGGAAGCAATGTAAGTGTCTGTTAATAGACAAATGGATAATGAAATTTTGGTATATATACACAATAGAATATTGCATAGCCATAAAAAAAGGAGATTGTGCCATTTGAGGCAACATGGATGGACCTACAGGGTTTCAGGTAAGTGAAATAAGTCCGACTGTGAAAGACAAATACCTTATGATTCCACTCATAAATGGAATCTAAAAAAAAAAAGTAAGAATCAGAACTATAAATACAGAGAATTGGTAGTTGCTAACAGGGGACAGCGGTCGGAGTTGGGCAAAATGGAAAGGAGAGAGGGAGATACAGGCCTCCAGTAATGGAATAAGTCATTGCGATAAAAAGGTAGAGCATAAGGAACACAATCAATGATATTGTAACAGCGATGTAATGGGACAGATGGTAGGTATACTTGTGGTGAACATAACATACTGTATACATGTGTCAAATCATTAAGTTGTACACCTGAAACTAATGTAACATTGTGTCAAATATACTAAAAAAAATACAATCATCTCAATAGATGTGGAAAAAGCTTTAGACAAAGTACAACATCCATTCATGATAAAAACTCTCAGCCAAGTAGGTTTAGAGGGAACATACCTCAACGTAATAAAGCCCATGTAATAAAAGCCCACAGCTACCATACTCAATGGTGAAAAGCTGAGAGCTTTTCTACTAATATCAGGAAAGGCAAGGATGTCTACTGTAACCACTTTTCTTGGTGGTGTAATTATTTTTATTCTTAATTTTTAAATAACATCTTTGTTTTTATTCAAAATATCTGAGCAATTTTGACATTCTTTTTAACAAAAATAATTTTAACAGTTTTAAAAACTTAAATCCAAGTTAATTAACACAGCGTACTTATGGTTTCAGGAATAGAATTTAGTGATTCATCACTCTGCATATAACACCTAGTGATCATCCCAACAAGTGCCCTCCTTAATACCCATCACCCATTTAGCCCATTTCCCTGATCCAACCGTGGTCCAGCAACCCTCAATTTATTCTCTGTATTTAAAAGTCTCTTATGGGGTCACCTGAGTGGCTCAGTTGCTTACGCATACGACTTCGGCTCAGGTCCTGATCTCATGGTTCCTAAGTTCAAGCCCCACATAGGGCTCTGGGCTGACAGCGCAGAGCCTGAAACCTGCTTCAGATTCTGTTCTCCCTCTCTTTCCCACTCTCTTCCTCGTGCTGTCTCTCAAAAATAAAGAAAGAAAACATAAAAAAATTTTTTTTAAAAAGAGACTCAAATGGTTTGCCTCCCTCTCTGTTTTTATCATGGATTTTTGTCTCCATTTTCATTCAACATAGTACTGGAAATCCTAGCTAAAACAATCAGACAACAAAAATAAATAAAAGGCATTCCAATTGGTAAGGAAGAAGTAAAACTTTCACTATTTGCAAAAGGCATAACAGTACACATAGAAAATCCTAGGACTCTACCAAAAATTACTAAAACTGACAAATTAGTTCAGTAAACTACCAGGATACAAAATTAATATACATAAATTGGTTGCATTTCAATACACTAATAATGAAGTAGCAGAAAGAGAAACTTAGAAAACCATTTTGTTTACAATTACACCAAAAAATAATGTTTCAAGGAATAAACTTATCTAAGGATGCGAAAGGCTTGTGCTCTAGAAACTGAAACACTGATGAAAAAAATGAAGATGACACAAATAAATGGAAATACAGTCCATTCTCATGGATTGGGGGAATATTGATAAAATGTTTCTACTACCCCCAAAGCAATCTACAGATTTAATGAAATTCTTATCAAAACACCAACAGCATTTTTCCACAGAACTAGAATAATCCTGAATTATTCTGAATAATTCAAATATACAACTTAATGACTTTGTAAGTTTACATATTATGCTATGTTCACCACAAGTATAGCTACCATGACCCTGAATAACCGAAGCAATCTTGAAAAAGAACAAAACTGGAAGTATCACAATCCCCAATTTCTAGATATACTACAAAGCTATAATAATCATAGCAGTATGGTATGGACACAAAAATAGACACATATATCAATGGAATAGGATAGAGACCCCAGAAATAAACCCACAATTATATGGTCAATTAATATATGTCAAAGGAGGCAAGAATATGCAATGGAAATACGCAAGGTCTCTTCAACAAAGGGTGTTGAAAAATCTGGACGGCTACATGCAAAAGAAGGAAACTAGACCCCTTTCTAACACCATACACAAAAAGAAATTCAGAATGGATTAAAGACATAAATATGAGACCTGAAACCATAAAAATTCTAGAACACAGACAGTAATTTCTCTGCCATTGGCCATATCACTATTTTTCTAGAAGTGTTTCTTTCCTAAGACAAGGGAAACAAAAGCAAACAAAACAAAAAAACAACTGATAGCACTATATCAAAATAAAACGGTTTTGCACAAGAAAGGAAACAGTCAACAAAACTAAAAGACAACCTACTGAATGCGAGAAGATATCTGCAAATGATATATGTGATAAGGGATAAATATCCAAGATAAAGAACTCCTACAACTCGACACCCAAAAACCCAAATAATCCAATTAAACAAAGGACAGAAGACATAAACAGACATTATTCCATAAACATAAAAATGACCAACACATGAAAAGATAGTCAAAATTTCTAATAATCAGAGAAATGCAAATCAAAACCACAATGACCTATCACCTCACAGCTGTCAGAATGGGTAAATTGAAGAAGACAAGGAACAAGTGTTGGTGAGGATGTGGAGAAAATGGAACTCTCATGCACTGTCGGTAGGATGCAAACTGGTGGAAAATAGCATGGAGGTACCTCAAAAAATTAAAAATAGAAATACCATATGACCCAGTAATTCTATTCAGTATTTACCCAAAGACAATGAAAACCGTAATATAAGAAAATATGCACCCAGAGGTTTATTGCAGCATTGTTTACAATAGGCAAGATATGAAAGCAACACAGGGTTCATTCATAGATGAATGGATCAAAAATAGATGGGATACACACACACACACACACACACACACACAGACACACACACACTGGAATATTACTGAGCCATAAAAATGAAATTTTGCCAGTTATGACATCATGGATGAATGTAGAAAGTATAATGTTAAGTGAAATAAGTCCATCAGAGAAAGATAAATAACCTATGGTTTTACTAATACGTGGAATTTAAGGGAAAAAAGTGTGTGTGGGGGGGGGGGCGGGAGGACAAAAAACACTAGACTCTTAAATACAGAGAAGAAACTTATTGTTTCCAAAGAGGAGGTAAGAGGATAGACAAAATAGTTGAAGAGGATTAAGAGTACACTTATCATGAAGAGCATGGAATAATGTAAAGAATTGTTGAATCATTTTATTATACACCTGAAAGTGATATAAGGCTATATATTAATTATACTGGATTTAGAAAATAAATAAAATAAAAACACCCAAAATGGGACATACTGAAAATAAAAGTACAATTATCTCAGTATTAACATTAAATGTGAATGGATTAATCAATCCAATCAAAAGGCACAGACTGCCAGATTGGTTAATAAGAACCAACTCTAAATTGTCAACACGAGACAAACAACATTTAATAATGCTGAGAGACTGAAAGTAAAAGAATTTCAAAAGAATTTCTGTATAATTCATACAGAAAAAAATCTGGAGTTACTATAGATAAAATAGAATTATAGCACTATTACTAAAGACAATGAGGAACATTTTCTAATGATAAAAAGCATTAATCAGGGATTTATAACAATTTTTAAAAATATACGCATCTAATAATGTTTGCTCCAGTGGAGCAAAACTAAGTGAAGGAAGAAATAAGACAATTCAGTGAGAATAGACACTTCAATATTTCACATTCAAAAAATATTAGAACCAGACAGAAGATCAAGGAAATCTAATATTTTAACATGATAAATGAACTAGATCTAATAAACATCTATACAAGTCTTCGCTCAGAAGACTACACAATTTTATCAAGTACACATGGAATATTCTCCAGGACAGAACATGTACTATGCCAAAGAAGAAGCTTCTCTCTATATGTAAGTTGAAATAATGCAGACAGAGCATGTTCTCTAACCACATTGAATGAAATTAGACATTACTAATGGCAATGGGTTTGGTAAATTCACAAATAGGTGGAAAGTAAAACACTACTGAATAATCAATGTGCCAAAGAAGAAACAAAAAGGAAAATCAGAATATTCTGAGAAAGAAATCAATGAATTATAAATTAACCTCCATCTTAAGAAAGTGGAAAAAGAGCAAACTAAACCCAAGGCAAGAAGAAGGAAGGAAATAGAAAGATTGGAGCAGAAATTAATAGAGAATAAAACAATCAGTAAAACCAAAAAAGGGTTCCTTTGTAAAGACCAACAAAATTAACATACCTTTATCTAGACTGGACAGGAAAAAAATTGAAGACTTAAATTACTAAAGTCAAGAATAAAAGGATAAATCACTGTTAATTTTACTGAAATAAAAAGGATTATAAGGAAGTGCCATGAATAACTGTATGCTAACAAATTAGATAATTTACATGAAGTAGATAAATTCCTAAAGAGATAAACAACGAACACTGAGTAAAAAAGAAAGAAAACGTTAATGACCTACAACAAATTTTAAAAAATGAATTGGTAATTTTAAAACTTCTTGCAAAGAAAAGCCCAGATGCAGATGACCTTATTGCTGAATTCAACTAAACACTTAAAAAAATAATACCTGTATTAATACCTGTATTATTTGATCTCAAAACTAGACAAAGACACTACAAGAAAACTGTAGACTAGTATCTCTTATGAATATACATGCAAAATACTCAATAAAATATTAACAAACCACATTCATTAACTTTAAGAAGGATTATACACCATGACCACATAGGATTTATTCCAGGAATGCAATATGAGTTTAACATGTGGAAATCAGTGTAATATAACTTATAAATAGAATAAATAATAGAATAAAGCACAAATTCCACAGGGTCATCTCACTACACACCAAAAAGGCATTTGACAAAATGTAACAGCTTTTCATGATTAAAACCTTCAACATACCATTAATAGAACTTCCTCCACTTGCTAAGGGGCATCTATGAAAAACCCACAACTAATATCATACTTAACTGAAACAACTTAAGTGAAATACTGAACGCTTCCTCTAAGATCAAGATAAAGGCAAGGATGCCTGCTTTCACCACTGCTGCTCAACATTGTGCTGGAGATTCCAGGCACGGCAATTAGGCATTAAGAAGGAATTAGGCATTCAGGTGGAAAAGAAGAAGTAAAATGATTTCTATTTGCAGGTGACATGATGATACCCTGTATAGAAATGTCCAAGAAATCCATTAAAAATTATTAGAACAACGACAACAAAAAAGAATTCAACAAGGTTGCAGGGCAGATCAAAATATGAAAATCACTTGTATTTGTATAAATTATCAATGAACAATCTGAAAGTTAAATTAAGAAAATAATTTTATTTATGGTTGCAAAAAATCAAGTATCTGAGAATAAATTAAATAAATGAAATCTTATAATCTGAATATTAAAAAACATTGTTGCAAGAAATTAAAGAAGACCTGGGGTCCCTGGGTGGCTCAGTCAATTAAACATCTGACTTCAGCTCAGGTCATGATCTCACGATTCACGGGTTTGAGCCCCACAACAGGCTCTGTGCTGACAGCTCAGAGCCTGGACACTGCATCCAATTCTGTGTCTCCCTCTCTTTCTCTCTCTGTCCCTCCCCCTGCTCATGCTATGTCTCTCTCTCTGAAAAATAAGCAAACATTAAAAAGTTAAAAAAAAAAAAGAAATCAAAAAAGACCTTAAAAATATCAGTCATTCCTCATTCATAGACCAGAGAACTTAACACTGTGAAGATGACAATCCTCTCCAAATTGATCTTTAAGATTTAACACCATCTCTAACAAATTACCAGTTTTTTTTTCTTGGAAAGAAGCACTTTACTTCCTAAAATTCATGTGGAAATTCAAGGTACATGTAATAGACAAAACAATCGTGGGGGAAAAAAATAAGATTAGAGAATTCACACTTCCCAGTTTGAAACCTTCTACAAAGTAACAATAATCAAGCCTGTGTGGTCCTGGCATGAGGATAGACTTATAAATGAATGGAATGGAATTCACAGTCCAGAAATAAACACTTACATTTATAATTACTTGATTTTTGGTGTGGGTGCCAAGACAATTCAATAGGAAAATAATCGTCTGAATAGTCTATTTGACAAATGATGCTGGGACAACTCTGTAACCATAAGCAAATGAATGAAGCTGGACTTCATATGTAGTAATTAACTCAAAATAGATCATAGACCTAAATGATTATACAAGGAAAACTACAAAACTCCTAAAAAGAAAATATACAAGGAAATACTTGTGACCTTAGGTTAGACAAAGCCTTCTGAATTATGATACCAAAACACAAGGAACAAAAGAAAAAAAGATTCTGCTTCATTGCAAGAAAAAAAAATGTTTGTGGTTCAAAGGACACCATTTAAAAAATAAAACAACAGTGGTTGCTTCGGCAGCAAATATACTAAAATTGGAATGATACAGAGAAGATTAGCATGGCCCTTGCACAAAGATGACATATAAATTCGTGAAGCGTTCCCTATTTTATGAAAAAATAAAACAACCCACAAAACTGGAGAAAATATTTGCCCCCATCTATCCAACTAGGTACTTGTAACTAGAATAAAGAACTCTTACACCTCAATAAGAAAAACACAAACCAATTTTAAAAATGGACAGAAGAGATGAATAGACATTTCAGCAAAGATGATACACAAAAAGGCAATCAGCACATGAAAAGATGCTCAGCATCATTAGTCATTAGGAAAATGCAAATAAAAATCACATTGGAGATAACTATAAATAAAAAGACAACAGCAAGTGTTGGCGAGGACGTGGAGAAATGGGGATCCTCATACATTGCTGGTGGGAGTATAAAATGGCACAATTGCTTTGGAAAACTGTCTAGCAGCTCCTCAAAATGTTAAACATAGAGTTACCATGTGCCCAGAAATTCCAGTCCTTGGATATATACCCAAGAGAAATGAAATCATACCTCTATACAAAAACATATACATAAATGTTCATGGCAGCATTATTAGCAAGATCGCCAAAGGGGAAACAACTTGAATATCCATCAACTGATGAATGGATAAATAAAATTTGGTCTATGTATGCAATGGATTACAGTTCAGCAATATAAAGGAATAAAGTACTGATTCATGCTGCTATTCGAATAAAACCTCATAAAAACTTTTATGCTGAGTGGGAAAAAAAAGTCATAAAAGACCATATATTGAATGATTACATTTATATGAAACATCCATAAAACCTAGAGACTCATAGCAGGTTAACAGATATCTATCCGGGGCTGGAAGTGGGAATGAGAAGGGACTGTAGATGGACAAAAGGGATCTTCTGGGTACAAAAGGAAATGTGCCAAATTTTTTTTGTGATGGTTTCACAACTAGATACATTCATTAAGAGTCAGTGAACCTTACACTGGGTGAATTTTACGGTACGTATACTCTAGCTCAACAACGTTGTTAAAACAAAAAAATCATGTGGGATATATGCTCTAATAATGGAATGTGTGACATACTGGGAACAAATTAAGGGAACATCTGTTCATTTTGAGGCTAGAGGACACTGGATATAGAATGTGAAATGCAAACCATTCTTGGTTTCATCTATATCACCCTCTTCTATGGAATCCCTCCTGTTATGGAGGGTTATTCTCTCCTGCCAACACCCTCACCACCCTCCTTTGCCTTCTGTCAAGATCTCTCTTATATTTTAATAGAGTTTAGTAGGCAGTTCACGACCTTCCTCCCCATTCTCATTTTGGGAGTTTTCAATAGTCTCAAAGATGGCACATCTGACATGTAAGTCCTCCCAGCTTCTTATCTGTCTTCAACCCAGTGACCTTCGCTCTTCATACCACTTCAGATCATCAGACCCACAGGCACATGTTACAGCTTGTCATCAGCCATATTTCTCTGCCACTTGACTATGCTACCTGCTGAACACAACCTCCTCTTCTTATTGCCCACTCACTTTTTTATTCTTACGAATCCAACCAATTATTAGATTGTTTAGACCAGGGGTCATCAGCAAACTTTTTTTGTCAAGAGCCAGATAGTAAGTATTTTAGGCTTGGGGTTCATATGACCTCTGTCACAATTCCTCAGCTCTGTGCCCTACTCTGTTGTTGTAGGGAGAACGCCACAAAAGGCAGTAAGTGGGCCTGGTGGTCCTCCAAGAAAAACTTTTATAAAACAGGCCCAAGACTAGATTTGGTTTATGGGACACAGTTTGTACTTCTCTCTCCTTCATGGAGACATAGGCCTAGGCACAGGCTTATAGGAAGGAGTACACGCAAATTGTTTTACTTTTCTGAGTCTCCCTTTTTCCGTGTATGTAATGGAAATAATGCTTTCTGTGTCTTCAAGTTTATAGCAGTTCAATGAGAAGATGAACAAAAAGTTTAAGTGCAGATGATGGCACATAGTAATGAGGAAATTCATGGGTTTTCAAATGAGTTCTAATAAATATATTCTTTCCTCTCCGTTGAGTTCTAAATGAGTTTAGAAATTAGAAAAAAGCAAGCAAGTTTGCCTGGGTAGCTTAGTCGGTCAAGGGTTCAACACTTGATTTCGGCTCAGGTCATGATCTCACAGTTGGTGAGTTCCAGTCCTTTGTCAGACTCTGTGCTGTCAGCTTGAGATTCCCACCCACCCCCCCTCCTCCACTTCTCCCCCACTTGTGCGTGTACTCACACACATACTCTCTCTCAAAATGGAGAACCACGCCCCAAAATTCACTGTCATATATAAGAAAGGTGAAGTTGGAAAATGTTGCATGTCTACAGGCCAGGGGTCTAATACTGAATTCCGGAATCAGAGAAGCTTACCTGTCCTGTCCAAGCAGCACTAGACCAAGCCAGGCTTTCCGGAACAGGAATAAGTAGAGAATTTTGGGTTCCTTCTTAAAAAAAAATTATCAAATGTTGTTCCAAACGGATGGAAATATCAGGAGTGGGTTCTTAATGTTCTGCCTAGAACAAATGTTCGTTTTCTTCCCCCACTGTCCCCAGACTGGATGTTCATGAGGTCAGAGCAACCTCTCCCACAAGGGTACACACACATTCTTGTGGTTTCTCTGAGTGTGTGCCAGGAGAGTTTCTTAGAGGCTAGTTCAAACTTCTCTAAAAATGTATTCTAAAAGTAAAGAAGAATAAACTCTAATCTCCAGGGGCCTATGGATATTGCTATAAAAGATCCTTCTAAGAGATTAAAATTCTTTAGCGGTCTTTTATCTTAAAAACCAAGCATATGTTGCATTTTTCCCTATGGTTGAAGTTTATTTACCAATTAAAGAGCTTTAATCACCTACCCCTAACGCAAAATAATTGAGTAAAATTAACAGTGTGAAAAAACGTGCTGTGTACAATTTCTAACAACCTTCCTGCCACACATATGGCCTCACTCCCTCCACCATCAGGCAAAATAACTTCAAGAAGCACAAGTCAGGACTATGTTACTTCATCTAAAATTCAGCTCTCTTTCATCATGTTTACTTCCTCTCAATCTGGTCTCAAGGATTTTGGAGCCAGACCCTACTTTCTGTGGGGTGCAGGCCCACAAAGGTCAGGGTCCTGGAGCTCCAGCCCAAATCAATTGCTGAACTATGAGCTCAGACCGGTTTTGTGGCCTTTCTCCACATCACAGGCTCTTTGTTACTAAGGGTGGTAGTGTTTGTCCTGACCAGTTCAACACTATTACAAAACAACGTGAGCTAATTATTTTAGGAGTGCAAAGCAAATGCCTGTTTACTGTGGTATTCTCTATGTGATCATGGTAATTATGCCAGTAGCTCAGAGCACTGTCTTTCCCCACTCCCCAATAAATTCCTTTAGAAATTATCTATCATATCTCTGAGCCAATCTCCAACATGCTATGATCACAGTCCTGATATCCATACGATTGTATGGATATGTGCCTGGAAAGATTGGCAAACAAGTATTAAATGTATATACATAGACCCTATATATGAAAAACATGCATGTATACCTATATACATATCTATATCGATATCTCTATAATTGGATCTATCCATATCTTCTTATACCTCTCTCCATATTTCTATCTATATAGATATCCCCATGCAGAGCAATTCAAGTTGAGCATGGCTGGTGTAGTATGGTGTAACAGGTCATCTGGTAGATGGCTGTACTGTGAACACGTACCACCTTTAGTGGTAGGGATACTCATGTCCACAGAGTTTGCTCCTTTAGATCTGCCACAGATCTAAGTTGTACTGGGATTTAGACCTATGGCTCTTCCTTTTATGACCTGAGATTTAACTTAAATCATTGTTGGTTAGGTTCATTTGTAGGTATATTACTGTTTTTGGTGCAATTGCAAATGGGATTCATTGATTTCTTTTTCTGCTGCTTCATTAGTGTATAAAAATGCAACAGATTTCTGTATGTTGATTTTCTACCCTACAATTGTGCTGAATTCATGTATTAGTTCTATCAAGTTTTTGGTGGAGTCTTTTGGGTTTTCTACACAGTGTGTGTGTGTGTGTGTGTCTGTCTGTCTGTCTGTCTCTCTCTCTCTCTCTCTCTCACACACACACACACACACACACACACACACACACACAGGAGTATTACTCAGCCATCAAAAAGAATGAAATCTTGCAAATGAAATGACATGGATGGAGCCAGGATGTATTATGCTAAGCAAAATAAATCAGAGAAAGACAAATGCCATATGATTTCACTCATATGTGGAATTTAAGAAACAAAACAGATGATCATATGAGAAGTGGTGGGAGAGAAGAATGGTGGGAGAAACAAACTACAAGAGACTCTTAATACAGAGAACAAACTGAGGGTTGATGGAGGGAGGTGGGTGGGAGATGGGCTAGATGGGTGAGAGATAAAAGGAAAGCACTTGTTGTGATGAGCAATGGGTGTTGTATGTAAGGGATGTATCACTAAAATCTACTCCTGAAACCAATATTGCACTATATGTTAACTAAAATGTAAATTAAAAAAATCAGTATATGCAGTTGTTTACAGCAAGAGAAAGAACTTATGAAAAAAAGCACTACAAATATTGAGAGAAATCAGCCAAATCAAGTCTCAGTTGTTCAGGAACTGTAGACAAGGGCTTCTGTTTTCCTTCTTCCCAGTTTTTCAAATACTTCTGCTACTGTGGAAGTGACTACTTCCTCATGATAGCAAAACACAGGCATTATTAAAGGAAATGCACTTGGTATAAAAATATGCAAGGCCTCAACCACAGGTGGCAATAGGCTGTAATTAGATCTATTCTCTAAAACGCACTGAAGAACTCCCTCCTGGCTTCTTTCTTCTGGCTGTGTGGAGTGAGCAGGGGCAGGTCATGGACGGGAGTTTTGTGATGCCAGGTGGCACACTGTGGCCATAAATGGCATTTCAGCTTTTGACCAATGAAGCTTAGAGGGAAACTCTAACACTGAATATAAAGACTGCTTGAACCAAAGAAACTCTGGATGGTTGTAATTCCTCTGAAAGAATATGTGCATCCATAGATGTGGTACTTTTCAACTCTTATTTTTAGGTTTAATAGCAAAGACAGGAGGGAGAACCACAGGCTGGTCAGTCTGTGCTTTTCAAATGGTGCATTACAACCCTTAAGGGGATAGTAAAGTTATTTTATTTGGGTATGGAAAATACAACTGGAATAGAACGGAAGGGAGTCAAATAGAATAACTACAAAATATCATACTTTTGGGATTCTAGGTTTAAAAAATAAACTAAAATTCTGGCCACTTAACAATGGCCTTTTCTAAAGAATATACCCTTGTCACTTATGGCAATGTTTCTCAACTACTTCAACGTGAAGAGATTTAAAACCCGAGGTGGAAACAAGCTGCCTAAAAATCAAATAGGAAATTTAAAATGAAGTTTCAAGAAATGTATGCATTTCTTCCAGGTTGCCCAATTGGTTGGCATGTAGTTTTTCATAGTATTCTTTTATAATTGTTTGTATTTCTGTGGTGTTGGTTGTGATCTCTCTCATTTATGATTTAATTTATTTGGGTCCTTTCTTTTTTCTTTTTGATAACTCTGGCTAGGGGTTTATACATTTTATAAATTCTTTCAAAATACCAATTCTTAGTTTTATTGATCTGTTTTTTTGTTGTTGTTCTGATAGCATTTATTTCTGCTCTCATCTTTATTATTACCCTTCTAGTGGCTTCAGTCTTCATCTGCTGTTCTTTTTCTAGCTTCTTTAGGTGCAAGCTTAGATTGTGTTTTGAGATTTTTTCCTGCTTCTTGAGGTAGGCCTGTATCGCTCTCTACTTCCCTCTTATGACTGATTTTGTTGCATCTCAAAGGTTTGAACTGTTGTGTTTTCATTTTCATTTGTTTCTATGTTTTTTTAATTTCTCCTTTAATTTCCTGGTTAAGATAAAAAGCTTCTGCAAAGAAAAGGAACAATCAACACAAAAGGCAACAGAATAAAAGAAGATATTTATGAATGACAGACCCGAAAAAAGAATTAGCATCTAAGAATTTATGAATAACTTATCAAACTCAACACTTAAAAAACAAATAATCCAGTTAATAAATGGGCAGAATACATCAAAAGACATTTTCCCAAAGAAGACATCCAGATGGCTAACAGACACATGAAAATATGTTCATCATCAGGGAAATCACTCATCATCAGGGAAAAACAAAACAAGACAACAAAGAGATACCACCTCAAACCTGTCAGAATGACTAAAATGAACAACTCAGGAAAAAAACAGATGCTGGTGAGGATGTCGAGAAAGGGGAACCTTCTCACACAGTTGGTGGGAATGCAAACTGGCTCAGCCAGTTTGGAAGATGGTATGGAGGTTCCTCAGAAAGTTAAAAATAGAACTACCCTACAACCCAGCATTTGCACTAGTAGGTATTTACCCACGGGACACAGAAGTACTGATTCAAAGGGGCATATGCACCCTGATGTTTATAGCAGCATTATCAACAATAGCCAAACTATGGAAATGCCCAAGTGTCCATTGACTGATGGATGGATAATGATATGGCATATATACATATACAATGGAATATTGCTCAGCCATAAAGAGAATGAAATCTTGCCATTTGCACTGATGTGGATGGAGCTAGGGTGCATTATGCTAAGTGAAGAAAGTCAGAGAAAAACAAATACCATATTGTTTCACACATATGTAGAATTTAATAAGCCAAACAGATCAACATAGGGGAAAGAGAAAAAAAAGACAAGGAGACAAACCTTAAGAGACTCTTAACTATAGAGAATAAACTGAGGGTTGCTGGAGGGGAGGTTGGTGGGGAAATGGGCTAAATGGATGACAGGTATTAAGGACAGCGCTTGTGAAGAACAGCGGGTGTTATATGTAAGTGATGAATCACTAAATTCTTCTCCTGAAACTAACATTACATTATGTGTTAACTAGAATTTAAACAAAAACTTTAAAGATTAAAATAAAAATAAAAATAAAATGAAGCTTCATGAGGAGGGGAAGATCAGGGAGAGAGAACACCAAGTAATACATATATTTGTGTATCTGAGATTTAGACACTAGGATGCATTGAAGGGCACCAGAAAAGAGTGTTTCTTAGGGTAAACCATTGCTAAAACTTTGCTATAGCCACTAAGTACTTGAGGAGAGAAAAGGCTCAGAGCCCTTATGTCATTCCAAATGGAAGAATTAACCCGAGTCAGGAAAAGGAGTCCTTTAACAAGTTCACTTCCTGGCTTTAGGAAGGACCACTGTGTCTGATTTCTAGTAAAACATTTAAGGAAGCTTTCTGAAGACCCAGGAGATAGCAGCTGCATAGAACATAAGTAACCTTTTCTGGAAAGTTTTGAGGGATGTATGTAGAGCAGTATCATGTGTGTATGACTTAATGTGTGATTATGTCTCCTGTCCTCTCTTAAAGGATACTAACTTGGTTTATAAATGCCATAGTTCATAAATTACTGCTGATGTTGATATTTTTGTTAGTTTTCTGGGTCACTTATTTGGCTGCAGAAGACCATATAAGAAGGAAGAAAGGAAGGAGGAAGGAAGAAAGAAAGGAAGGACAAGGGCAAGCAAGAAAGAAACCTATAATGGCTTGACTCATGGGCTTTCAATGCTTTTTTCCTTTTCTTGATTTCTTCTATTTCCTGGATAAAATTTTACCAAGTATCAAAGCAAAAACAATCCACCCAAAACCAAAACAAAACCGTCACCACCAAAAACAAAATAAAGTGAAACGAAATGAGAGCGAGAGAGAGCGAGAGAGAGCGAGAGAGAGCGAGAGAGAGCGAGAGAGAGCGAGAGAGAGCGAGAGAGAGCGAGCGCGACCACAATTGTTTCCTTTTTCAAAATTTCAGGAATGGTCATATCCTTTGAAAGCTCACCTTGATTACCAAGGAAAAATCTAAAAATTAAAAGCATGTCATCTTAGAAACAGATGTCAAAAGAGGATCAGTCCCTTTGACAGTGGATTTGCAGCCAACTCTAGTATTTGGCTCTACCAACCATCTTTCCAAAAATTTCTTTCTGATATTGGCTTTTGAGACTTCAGTCCAGTTAAATCTCTGTTTCAGCCCTAGTCTACTTTTTCCATAAAGGTTTTCTTATTTGTTTTGCATAGTTCAGCTAGTTTTTTTTTAATTACTTTTCTGCAGTCTTTAACTGATCTTGCTTACGCTTTCTCTTTCTCGCAAGTGTATAGTACAAAATCGATCTTTCAAACTTTCTGCTTTCATAATCTTCTTGTCCCAGTCAAAAGATTTCACTAATGGCTTGCACAGATGATGGCACCAATGAGATAAAACTCCTTAGTTTAGCCACTAAAGCCATTAAATTTGAACACAATTTCTTTTAAAAGGTTCTTTCTTACCTCTATCTAATACAAACTTCCAGATCCAAACAAAAAGGACCATAAGGGGTGGCTGGTTGGCTCAGTCAGTAGAGCATGTGACTTTTGACCTTGGGGTTGTAAATTCAAGACTCACAATGGGTAAGATGTGACCTGGGAAATAATAGACCATTCAGACTATAGCTCAGAAGGTTTGTTTCCGTTTGTGAGTCCTCTCCATCGTATCTGTGCTCTCTAGATTTTTCCTTCTAATCTTTTTCTCTTTCACGCTTACACCTTTTAATTCACCTGCTCAGGTCCCATTATCCACTACTTATATTAAAGTGAGGTCTCGACAGTCTATGCACTGGAACAGCAGCTGGGTTTCTGTGTGTGCGCAAAATGCAGATTCCTGGGCCATGCTTCAGTACTACTGAAAAGAAATTTCTGGGCTTAAGCCTAAAATTACTAAGTATTAACAAGCTCCCCTGCTGATTCTTATGCCTGCTAAAGTTGAGAATCTCTGCTATGTAGCCCCAGAGCTGACTTCCTCTGTGTCTCACCCTTGAGTATGTGCTGCTCATCAGTTTTCTTCACCTCAGTCTTCCACTAGTGTTGGTACCAAAGAAATATATACTGAATTTATCATCTCTCTTACTACCCTTCTTGGCACAAACAGAATCAAATGAAAACAAATTCCCTGCTCTTCTTCCCATTTCTCCTATGTTGCCACAGCTCATTAGTCAACAAAACCAAAACTCTCTTCACAAGCAAGCTGCCACTAAACCTCATAAATTCTACCTCCTAAATAGCTCTCAAATTGAACCTTTTTCTCTCTATCCCTATTGTCTTGATTTAGTTCAGTCCTTTGTCATTTCTTATCCTTGGTATTGAAATAGTAGTCTTCTAATTAATTTCCCTGTCTCCAGTCCAAGCCTGTTCTCATCATTTATTCAACAAATATTTGTTGAATACAGACTGTGTCTAGCACTGAATTAAGTATTAGGGATACAGAAATACAGGACATCATCCTTGTGTTCAAGAATCTGAGATGATATTTCTAAAATGAAAATTTGGATATGTTACTCTAACCAATTTCAGCGGCTCTTCCTGTAGAGGACAGGGTCCAAACTCCTTAGTACAGTGCTTCAGACTCAATTAAAGGAAACAAAAACCCACTTACTCTACCCCAGACATTCTTAGACTGGCTGTTTCCTCTGGCTTCTTTTCCTCCAGGTTTTCACATTGCTAAATCTCTTCCTTCAAGTCTGCCCTCAGTGTCATATTCTTTATTTAACACTAGAAACAGCCTTACTTGCATGTTAGCATTACCCTTACTCTGTTTTTTTGCAATAATGCTTTTCACTTTCCAAAGTATTACATAATTTATGGATTTATTATGTTCATTACCTGTTGTCCATCATCACCTAATAAAAGGTGACCTGCATAAGAGCAAGCATTTTATCTGTATTTATTTATTGGTATATCCCAAGTGCCCAGAACAGTGTCTGGCACATAGTAGGTGCTTAATAAATAACTCAAATAACAGGAGATTGTTAACTGATCTAGATGGGAGGTAGTGGTGATTTAAAATAATGTGCTAAGAGAGAGGAGCCAAGATGATGGAACAGCATGGAAGTTTTTCGTGTGTCTCATGTCAATGAAATACAGTCAGACCAACACTAAACCATCCTACACACCTAGAAAATTGATTGGAGGATTAACACAACAATCTTCACAACCTGAACCACAGAATTCACCAGGTATGCTGCGCAGAGAGCTGAACGTGGGAAGTGAGAAGGAGCACCAAGGGAGGTGCTTTTGCAAGCAGAAAGAGGAAGGAGACTGGGTGGGGGGAATAAGGGAAAAGCACCCTCCCCAAAAGCAGCTGGAGAGAAAGTGGAAAATTGGAAACAGCCATAGGGACTAAACTAAAAAGGGACAAAGGAGAAAGGAGAGGGTTTAAATTCCATTAAGACTGTAAACAAGGGGAGTGCAGAGTCTGCAACTCCACAGCTCCATACCTGGCGGTGCTCTGGTGGGAAGGGCAAATCCCCAGGAGCAGAGTGGGGTCTGGGAGGTTCTTGGACCACATGGGGAAAAGTGGTTCCACTGCTGGAAGGACATTTGGTAGAGACTGTTGAGGCCACCTGATCCCAGCAGACCCCAGAAAATGGCCATATTCCCGGGTGCTGGAACAAGGTCATTGTGGGTGAAGCCTGGTGCCAGATGTGTGTTGTGATTTTCCATAATCCCTGAAACGCTGCTGCTACACTGTCTCACGAACTTTTTCTGGGGCGGACTGGCACCTGGCCACAGTCTTGGGGCACTGGCAGCATCAGGGTCCAGCAAGCGTTCACGGATGCAGCCGACATTCAGCCATTGCTCATTTGGCCGTTGCTCAGTGAGACCCTCCCACAGGGGGGGTGGGGGGAACAGATCAAAGCCACAGTCCTTCAGAAGTAAGGGGCCAGAGAAAACAGCTGCATCTGAGACAAAACTCGGGAGAGAGGTGCTGCCTGGGGCCTGGTCACGGAGAGTGAAGAAGCGGGGAGTGGACAAGAGCTCAAGACTGAGGACGGGTGTGCGATTGCTGATCCCGGAGAACCGACTGGGTAGCTGGGTGGCACCATTTTCACCTGCGCATGCGCAAACACACATACAAGCACCCCAACAATCCACCCCAGTAGGATAGCAGCGCCATCTAGTGGAGAGCATAGCTGTTACACTGAGCCCAGCCCAAATGGCCAACTTCAAGAATCAAGTCTCACTGCTCGCTTAGTTTATGGACTATAAAGCGCTACATAGTCTGACCTCTAGGGGAAAATGAAGTAATTTCAGTCCTACTTCAATCTGTTAGCAGGTCCATTTATTTAATTTTCTTTCTTTTCTCTTTTACACGTCTTTTCTTTTTCTTGAATACAGAAAGAGAAAAACTTCCTGTTTACTTTCAATTTCTATTAAACATATTTTTAATTTTTTTACTACATTGTTTGCTTTTATGTAAATGTTTGCAAATTCTGTTTTACTTCCTTCATTTTATTTTAGTCTACTATGGTATATTCACTTTTTCAAATTTCCAACGATTTTTTAAAATCATTTTTCTCCTTTTTCTCAAATACAGAAAAAGAAAAAAATTTATTTTTATTAAAAATATTTTTCTTTAATTTTTTTCTACTGTATTCTTTACTTTTGTCTATATTTTTTCAAATTATATTCTACTCCCATCATCTCATTTTAGTCTACTTCAGTGTATTCATTTTTTCAAATGCTCAAACTATTTCTATTTTTAGTTCCGCCCCTTTTTATTGTCTAATCTGTCAAACCACTTTTAACACCCAGACCCAAACACACCTAGGAACTAGCATCATTTATTCAACTTGTGTGTGAGTGTGTGTTTAATTTTTTAATTTTAATTTTTTTTATTTTTAATTTTTTAATTTTTAATTTTTCTACCTCATTAATTCCTTTTCTCTCTTCAAAATGACAAAACGAAAGAATTCACCACAAAAGAAAGACCACGAATAAACAACATCCAGGGATTTAACCAACATAGATACAAGCAAGATGTCTGAACCAGAATTTAGAATCACAATAATTTAGAAGCAGCAAACTTACAGAGAATAATGAAGCAGAAAACAGGAGGGAGATTAAGGCAAAAGAGCACGATTTAAGAATTAGAGAAATCAGTGACTCATGAAAAAGGAACAACATCAGAATCATAAGGGTCCCAGAAGAGGAAGACAGAGAAATAGGAGTAGAAGGGTTATATGAGCAAATCACAGAGGAAAACTTTCCTAACCTGTGGAAAGACACAGACATCAAAATCCAGGAAGCACAAAGGACCCCCCATTAGATTCAACAAAAACCGACCATCAACAAGGCATATCATAGTCAAATTCAGAAAATACTCAGGCGAGGAGACAATCATGAAAGCAGCAAGGGAAAAAAAGTCTCTAACCTAAAAGGGAAGAGAGATCAGGTTTGTGCAGCAAACCTATCCACAGAAACTTGGCAGGCCGGAAAGGAGTGGCAGGATATATTCAGTATGCTGAATCAGAAAAATATGCAGCCAAGAATTCTTTATCCAGCAAGGTTGTCATTCAAAATAGGAGAGACAAAAAGTTTCCCAAACAAAAATTAAAGGAGTTTGTGACCACTACACCAGCCCTGTAAGAAATTTTATGGGGGACTCTCTGAGGGGAGAATATGTATATATATATATATATATGTATATATATGTAAATATGTATATATATGTATATGTATATGAATATGTATATATGTATATATGTATATATATGTATATATGTAAATATATTAAATATATATAAATATAATAATATAATAATATAAATTATATTAAATATATATTAAGTAAATATATATTTATATGTATTAAATAAAATAAAATAATATAAATATAAATTTATATATTAAAAATATATAAATAAATAAATACCAAAAGCAACAAAGATTAGAAAGGACCAAAGAACACCACCAGAAATTCCAACTCTACAAGCATCATAATGGCAATAAATTCATATCTTTCAGTACTTACTCTAAACATCAATGGACTCAATGCTCCAATAAAAAGACATAGGGTAAACAGAATGGATAAGAAAACAAGATCCATCTATATGCTGTTTACAAGATACCCACTGTATCAAGAGATGCAGAAGGGCATTATATCATAATCAAGGGGTGTGTCCACCAAGACGACCTAACAATTGTAAACATTTATGCGCCAAATGTGAAGCACCCAAATATATAAACCAATTAATCACAAACGTAAAACTCATTGATAATAGTACCATAATAGTAGGAGACTTCAACACCCCACTCACAACAATGGACAGATCATCTAATCAAAAAATCAACAAAGAAACTGGCTTTGAATGACACACTGGACCAGATGGACTTAACAGATATATTCAGAACATTTCATCCTAAAGCAGCAGAATATACATTCTTCTCCAGTGCACATGGAACGTTCTCCAGAATAGACGATATACTGGGACACAAATCAGCCCTCAACAAGTATAAAAGGATCAAGATCATACCGTGCATATTTTCAGACCACAACACTATGAAACTTGAAATCAACCACAAAAAAAAATTTGGAAAGGTAACAAATACTTGGAGACTGAAGAACATCCTACTGAAGAATGATTGGGCTACCCAAGAAGTTAAAGAGGAAATTAAAACATACATGGAAATCAATGAAAATGGTAACACCACAATCCAAAACCTCTGGGATGCAGCAAAGGCAGTCCTAAGAGAAAAGTATATAGCAATCCAGGCCTCCCTAAAGAAGGAAGAAAGATCTCACATACACAACCTACCCTTATGCTTTAAGGAGCTGGAAAAAGAACAGCGAATAAAACCCAAAACCAGCAGAAGACAGGAAATAATAAAGATTAGAGCAGAAATGAATGCTGTTGAAACAAAAAAAAAAAAACAGTAGAAAAGATCAATGAAACCAGAAGCCGGTTTTTTGAAAGAATTAACAAAACTGATAAACCACTAGCCAGTTGGATCAAAACAAAAAAGGAAAGGGCCGAAAGAAATAAAATCAAGAATGAAAGAGGAGAGATCACAACCAACACAGCAGAAATAAAAACAATAATACGAGAATATTATCAGCAATTATATGCCAATAAAATGGGCAATCTGGAAGAAATGGACAAATTCTTAGAAACATACACACTACCAAAAGTGAAACAGTAAGAAATAGAAAATGTGAACAGACTCATAACCAGTAAGGAAATCGAAATAATAATCAAAAATCTGCCAAAAAACAAGACTCCAGGGCTAGATGGCTTTCCAGGTGAATTTTACCAAACATTTAAGAAAGAGTCAACACCTATTCTCTTGAAGCTGTTCCAAAAAAAAAACAAAAACAACAAAAAAAACCAAAAAAAAAAAAAAAAAAAAACAAAAAGAAGGAAAACTTCCAAACTCTTTCTATGAAGCCAGCATTACCTTGATTCCAAAACCAGAAAGAAGCCTCACTAAAAAGGAGAACTATAGGCCAATTTCCCTGATGAACATGGATGCAAAAATCCTCAAGATATTAGCCAACAGGATCCAACAATACATTAAAAAAAAATTATTCACCACGACCAAGTGGGATTTATACCTGAGATGCAGGGCTGGTTCCATATATCCAAAACAACCAATGTGATTCATCACATCAGTAAAAGAAAGGACAAGAACCTTGATCCTCTCAATAGACTCAGAGAAAATATTTGACAAAATACAGCATCCTTTCTTGATAAAAACCCTCAAGAAAGTAGGGACAGAAGGAGCATACCTTGAAATCATAAAAGCCATATATGAACGACCCAACGCTAATAACATCCTCAATGGGGAAAAACAGAGCTTTCCCCCTAAGGTCAGGAACAAGACAGGGATGTCCACTCTTGCCACTATTATTCAACATAGTATTGGAAGTCTTAGCCTCTGCAATCAGACAACACAAAGAAATAAAAGGCATCCAAACTGGCCAGGAGGAGGTCATACTTCCACTCTTTGCAGATGACATGATACTCTATATGGAAAACCCAAAAATGTTCCACCAAAAAACTGCTAGAATTGATTCATGAACTCAGTAAAGTTGGAGGATATTAGATCAATGCACAGAAATCTGTTGCATTCCTATATACCAAAAATGAAGTGACAGAAAGAGAAATCAAGGAATTGATCCCATTTACAGTTGCGTGCGCGTGCACACACACACAAATACCTAGGAATAAATCTAACCAAAGATGTGAAAAATCTATCCACTGAAAACTATAGATTGCTTACGAAAGAAGTTGAAGAAGACACAAAAAATGGAAAAAGATTCCATGCTCCTGGATAGGAAGAAAAAATATTGATAAAATGTTGATACTACCCAAAGCCATCTACGTATTCAATACAATCCCTATCAAAATCACACCAGCACTTTTCACAGAGCTAGAATAAATAATCCTAAAATTTGTATGCAACCAGAAAAGACCCCGAATAGCCAAAGTGATCTTGAAAAAGAAAACGAAAGCAGGAGGCATCACAATCCCAGACTTCAAGCTATACTACAAACCTGTATCATCAAGACAGTATGGTACTGGCACAAGAACAGATACTCCAATCAATGGAACAGAATAGAGAACCCAGAAATTGACCCACAAACGTATGGCCAACTAATCTTTGCCAAAGCAGGAAAGAATATCCAATGGAATAAAGACAGTTTCTTCAGCAAGTGGTGCTGGGAAAACTGGACAGCGGCACACAGAAGAATGAACCTGGACCACTTTCTTTCACCATACACAAAAATAAACTAAAAGTGGATGAAAGACCTCAACGTAATACAGGAAGCCATCAAAATCCTCGAGGAGAAAGCAGGCAAAAACCTCTTTGATCTTGGCTGCAGCAACTTCTTACTCAACACGTCTTCAGAGGCAAGGGAAACAAAAGCAAAAATGAACTACCGGAACCTCATCAAAATAAAAAGCTTCTGCACAGCGAAGGAAACAATTAGCAAAACTAAAAGGCAACTGACAGAATGGGAGAAGATATTTGCAAATGACATATCAGATAAAGGGTTAATATCCAAAATCTATAAAGAACTGATCAAACTCAACACCCCAAAAATAAATAATCCAGTGAAGAAATGGGCAAGAGACATGAATAGACACTTCTCCAAAGACATCCAGATGGCCAACTGACACATGAAAAAATGCTCCACATCACTCATCATCAGGGAAATACAAATCAAAACAATGAGATACCATCTCATACCTCTCAGAATGGCTAACATGAACAACTCAGGCAACAACAGATGTGGGTGAGGATGCGGAGAAAGAGGACCTCTTTGGCATTGTTGGTGGGAACGCAAGCTGGTGCAGCCACTCTGGAAAACAGTATGGAGGTTCCTCAAAAAACTAAAAATAGAACTACCCTATGACCCAGCAATTGCACTACTAGGCATTTATCCACGGGATACAGGTGTGCTATTTTGAAGGGACACATGCATCCCCATGTTTATAGCAGCACTATCCACAATAGTCAAAGTATGGAAAGAGTCCAAATGTCCATCGATGGATGAATGGATAAGGAAGATGTGGGGTGTGTGTGTGTGTGTGTGTGTATATATACACATGAAAATGGTAAATATACACACACACACACACACACACACACACACATACACACATATACATATATATACATACACACAATGGAGTATTACTCAGAAATCAAAAAGAATGAAATCTTTCCATTTGCAACTACGTGGATAGAACTAGAGGGTATTATGCTAAGTGAAATTAGTGAGTCAGAGAAAGACAACAATCAGATGACTTCACTCATCTGAGGACTTTGAGACAAAACAGATGAACATAAGGGAAGGGAAACAAAAATAACAAAAACAGGAAGGGGGACAAAACAGAAGAGACTCATAAATATGGAGAACAAATTGAGGGTTACGGGAGGGGTTGTGGGAGGGGGGATGGGCTGAATGGGTAAGGGGCACTAAGGAATCTATTCCTTAAATCGTTGTTGCACTATGTGCTAACTAATTTGGATGTAAATTTTAACACATAAAAAATAAAATTAAAAAAATTGGCAAAAAAAAATAATGTGATAACAATGAGGATGGCAAAAAGTCAGCCTGAGATACAATTGACAAAAATATTGATGGACTGTGGGGTAAAAAGGTAGGAATTATTATATAAGCAGGAATTATTTCAGGTATGTGCAGATGCATGACTGATGATGCCATTTGTTCAAGTACAGAACAGTAGGAGAAATTGTTTTGAAAGAAAAAGAAATTTAGATACAGTCTATGTTTGAGGTACTTTTAGGTCATCCAAATGGAGACATTGCTTCAATAGACTGTTGAATATAAAGATTTGAAGCTGAGAAGGACTGGTTTAAAAAATTGATTTAGGAAGAATCAGAATATAAATGGCAGTTCAAATCATTGGATCCTGTGACAGTTCCCTGGGTGAACTATAGAGTGAGAAGAAAAAGTTGCTAATGATATCGCCTCAAGGAAAAACAACAAAAAAACTTGCTGAAGAAGTGAGTGGTAGCAGAGAAAGTGAGCACAGGGATTGAAGAGAACTTGTGAGAAGCTTAATTAGGTGACATTGGGAAATAGTAAAAATTAGGGTAGTAGTTAAAGGGAAGATAGAATGCTTAAAAAAAGTATATATATTTTTTCCCATATGGGAGATATTTGAATACTGTTAAATTCTTAAGGAAAAAAGCTAACAAATATCTAGGAAAGAAAGAGGAAAGAAAAGGTGTGGCTACAGTTAAGCTGGACAGGGTAACAGGAAGTGGGATTATTATTTGGCTACTCTTATGGGTCTCTAAAGCTAAGAAGGTTAAGAAGCAAAGAGATCTAGGTATGGAACAAGTTGTCTACATGGACATTGAGGTCTACCTGGAGGATGTAAAAAATATTAATAATAAAGAAGACTATAAGTTAAAATTCTTCAAAGTCTTCAGTAAATGAGTGGAAAAAAATCAATGGGTTGGAGAATGACAGAGAAAGGAGAGTTGTGTAGAAATAGGTGATATTTGATTAGATGTATAATGGCAAACAAAAGAGTTTAGAGTCTTCTGAAAAAGACCCTGTCTATTAGGGTCTTTAAATTGAAACATTATTTGAAGTGTGTATGTATTTACATTTACCTTTGTATTTATTATTTATATTTATATTTAAATTAAGTATCTCTTTTATACGTGTGTGTATATATGTATTAATTTGAGATCGATTATAAAGGAGGAGGAAATTGATTTAAGGGTTAAATTAATCATTGACTGCTGACTCTAGCTCTGCTACTACAATTTTAAAGAGTCTTTCCCCTTTATATGCCTAACTTTAAGGATCTGGCACAAAATTGTTTTCATTTGCTCAGATTTAGGTCTCATATGTTGTATGATTCCACTACGTAATATTTTTAAAAGACAAAATAGAAATCGATAACAGGTAAATTATTGCCAGGGGCTAAAGGGGTTAAGAAGGACTAGGGGTGGAAGGAAAGTAGCTGTGGCTAGAAAAGGGAAATGTGAAGGAAATGTTCTGGATCTTGACTCTACCAGTGTTTGTATTCTGGTTATGGTATTTTGCTACTGTTTTGTAGGATGTTGTGGAAACTGGGTAGGGGTACATGGGATTTCCCTATTATTTCTAACAACTACATGTATATTTCAATTATATAAAAATTAAAAAGCTTAATTTTTCCTCTTTACTACGCTTTTGTTCAAGTTTAAAACCTTATTATATACTGACTCTTATCCAAACAGTATTTCCCTTAAGAGTTTAGAACTCAGTGTAGTGCTAAGCATGCCTCTGTCAGACCATGTTCAAATGTTCTTGCTTAATCTCAGGTGCTACAGGAAATCTAGGGGAACGTATTAGGTTTTTCACTCAGGCTAGGAATCCTTCTTCCTGTCCCATGTGTCTGCCTGAAAGACCAAAAGTAGGAACCCTGGAGAGTAGAAAATGTTAAGTGAAATTGCAGAGAAGACAAAGCTCCAAAAAGCTATCCCATAAAATTGTGGATGAACTTCTGGGCTCAACTCTGAGTTTAGCATGTGTTTTTCTTACTCTGAAAATACACTCAAGGGTTTGGGAATTGACCTATAGGCTGGACCACTGTCTAGGTCCCAGATTGGCCACGGATGTCACATACATGGGACATATTTGAATAGCATAGCAAAGGTTTTAGAACCGAACAGACGTTAAAGCCCACAAAAGATGAGTTTGGAACTTGTGGTCTTAGCTAAATCAATTACCTAATTTTTAAACATCTACATTATCCTTAAGGTTCTAAATAAGACCCAGAATCTCATCGTCTAATATTTAAAATATCTAAGATATGAGCCAAACTATTCAGCTTCTGAAGAACTAGGAAAATCACCACTTACAAGGGAATAAACAACAGTCACCAACACTAAGATAACATAGATGTGGGAATTATCAAAGAGTAAAACAGCAGTCATCATCATACTGTTTTTCTAATGCTGTTGAAACAAATTACCCCAAACATAGTAGTTAAAATAATACAAATTTATTATCTTACATTTCTGGACATCAAAACTTTAGGATGGACCTTATTGGGCTAAAATCAAGGTGTTGGTAGGTTCTGTACCTTTTGGGACAGTCCAGGGGAGAATTCTTTCCCTAGCCATGTCTAGCTTCTAAAGGCTGTCTGCTTCCCTTGGGTCCTCCATTTTTAAAGCTAGAACATTAGACTGAGTTCCCACACTTCTCTTGTTTTCCCTTTTCTGCTTCCTTCACTCACTTGTGAGGACCTTTGTGTTGATAGTAGACTTACCTGGATAACTTAGGACACTCTCCCTATTTTCAGTCAGCTTATTAGCAACTTTAATTTCACCTTTGATCTTAATTTCCCTTCAACATGTAACCTAACATATTCATAAGTTTGTAGAGTAGGACATAGACATCTTATGTGTGTTCTTCAACAGGGAAGATGATTTGCTCCCTCTACTTTCTACCATGATTCTTCTCTTTGATTTTCTACTGTTTGAATGATATACTTTGGTGTAGATATTTTTGGTATTTATCATCCTTGGTGTTCTTTTAATTTCCTAAGTCTATGGTTTACCTTTGTTATTAATTCTGGGAAATTCTCAGATATTATTTTGAGTATTTTTTCTGTTTTTTTTTTCTCTTCCTTTTGGTATTCCCATTATGTGTATGTTATATCTTTTGTATTTGCCCCACAGTTTCATATATTTTGTTATTTCTTCTTTTTTTATTCTTTATTTTTTCCTATTCACCTCGGGAAGGTTCTATTGACATACCTTCCAGCTCACTGATTCTTTCCTTAGCTGTGCTCAGTCCACTAGTGAGTTCATCAAAGGCATTCATTTCTTTTTCAATGTTATAAATTTCTAGCATTTTGATTCTTACAGTTTCCTCTCTACTTATATTATCCATGTGTTTCTGTATGTTTCTTACTTTTTCTATTAGAACCATTAGCACATTATAGTTAAATTACTGGCCTGATAATTCCAAAATCTCTACTATAACCTCGTTTTGATGCTTACATTGTTTCTCTAGCTTTTTTGGGAATGCCTTGTAATTTTTAAATGAAAACTGGACATGATATATTAGATAAACTGCAACTGCCATAGATTAGCTTTTAGTGTGAGACTTTATGTTTATCTGGATAGGAGTTGGACTGTGTTTACTGTTTATTACAGATACACTGTTAGAGGCTATAATTTTCTTAGAATTGTTGGTTTGTTTCTTCTAGAGACGGTATTTGGTTTTTCCTACATGCTCTTTTAGGGATCTGAGGCTTACAATGCTTTTAGCTTTCACCCATTTTCATACAAGATTTCTGTTGATGTGGTGGTAAGATGTTCGAGAGGAAAAGCATTCTACAGTACTATGATTTTAGTCTCAGTATTTTAGTGAGTTTGTACTCCTAAGCTCTTTAAGAACTACTCAGCTTCCTGTCCCTGACTCCCCCACCTCACTCATTAAATAAATTAGGAAGGCTAAAAAGGAGCTGGACTTGGGTATTTTCTTTCTCCAAGGTTGGTTAGGCTTTGGTAAACCCAAGTTATTTAAGCTCTGGTGAAATTCTTTCCCATGAAGGCAAACCTTGTTAGGGAGAACAGAAAGCTCTGGGCATATTTCAAAAATAGTTCTAGAGGAACTAAAAAACAAAAAAACCAAAAACAGAAAAACAAAAACAGAACAAAGAAAATAAAATGGCAGACCTAAGTAAAAGCATATCAATAAATACATACAGTCAAAACATACCAATTAAAAGATAGTGAATATCAAATGATTTTTTAAAAAAGGAACCAAGCATAACTATAAAACATCTACATTTTAAATATAAATATACAGGTAGACTAAAAGCAAAATTATGGAAACAAGTATACCATGCTAATATTAACCAAAGTAATTGTTATAAGGATTTATTAATATCAAAGTTAATTTCAGAAAAAGAAAGTTGACCAGAAGTGAAGAGGTTCATTATGTACTGATAAAAGGATCAATTTACCCCAAATTCTTAATCATAAGTTCATGTACAACTGACATGAGAGCACATATAAACGAAAGAAGGACAAATCTAAAATTAGTAATAGATGGTGACTTCAGTGGTGCTCTCAGTAACTGACAAACAAGTGGCCAGAAAGTCATATAGTAGGTTGAATGATATCCTCCAAAAAAGATAAGTCTACCTAAAACCACTGAATGTAAGCTATTTACTACAATACTTTTTTCAGATGTAATTAAATTAAGGATCTCAAGAGGGGATCATCCTGGATTAGGGTGGACCCTAAATTTAAGGTAAGTGTCCTTTTAAGGGAAAGGGAGACAACACACAGAGGGGAATGATGACGTGAAGATAATGGCAAAGATTGAAATGATACATCTACAAGTCAAGAATTCCAAGGATTGGTAGTAGCCACTAGAAGTTAGGACAAAGGCATTGAGTAGATTCTCCCTCAGTGCCTCCAAAGCAATCAACTCTGTTTACACCTTGACTTAAGACTTCTGGCCTCCATACCTATGAGAGAATAATGTTTTTTTAAGCCAGGAAATTTGTGGTAATTTGTGACAGGAGCCCAAGGAAACTAATAATAAGCAAAAATATAAAAGAACTAAGGAATACAATCAATTAACTTGATTTGATTGACATTAAAAAATAGTTCACCAAATAGCAGAATATACATTTTTTCAATGCACATGAAACATTCACCAAGATAGAACATATTTTGAATCACAAGACAAACCTTAAATTTTAAAATAATTGAAATCATACAAATAAGTCCTTTGACCATAATGAAATTAAACTGCAAATACGTAACAGAAAATTTGGTAAATCTCCAAGCATTTGGAAATTAAATATTGCACTTCTATGTAATACATAGATTAAAGATATAGTCTCAGGGAATATTAGAAAATACTTCGAACTCAACAAAAATTGCAATAGAACTTAATACTTATATACAGGTAAAATAGTGCTTAGAGTGAAATTTATAACATTAAGTTAATATTCTAGAAAAAATTAATAGTTCAAAACCTAACATTCCATCTTAAAAAAAACTAGAGAAAGAAGGACATATTACAGTAGAAATTATCAAAATAGGAAAGAAAAACTCAATAGAAAAGTCAAGAGAACTAAAACTGGTTCTTCAAAATGATGGATAAAATTGATAAAATGTGAGCCTAACTTAAAAGGAAATAAGACCTAAATAAGCAATATCAGGAATTAAAGAAGGAATACTACTAAAGAAATCACGGACTTTAAATGTATTAAGGGAACAGAGTTGGTGGAAATGACAGAGTAGGGGGATCTGGAGCTCAACTTCATCACATGGGCACACTGAAATAACAGCCACATTAGTGCAACTAACTCTGAAAATCAACCACAGGTCTGGCAGAACAAACTTTAGACAGTCAACTGTAGAGAGGAGGCTAAATCAAAAAGGGTTGGAGGGGTGGACACCAAACCCTGGTTGGTAACCAAACCCCTTGCTGGACTAACCACAAATGGGAGGGATACCAAAAACATGGAGCAGATGATCAGACCCCACTTCAGGTACCCCAGACATGGGTTATCTACAATGGGAAGATGAGTTGATATAACACTTTCACTTTGAAAACCAGGGGGTTTGCTTTGTGAGTTTTTACTATCAGCAGGGCTTAACTGCATACTTTTTTTTTAATGTTTATTTTTGAGAGAAAGAGAGACAGTGTGAGTGGGGGAGGGGCACGGAGAGAGAGGAAGACAGAATCTGAAGCAGGCTCTAGGCTCTGAGCTGTCAGCATATAGCCCGACATGGGGCTCGAACTCATGAACCATGAGATCACGACATGAGCCAAAGTTGGACACTTAACTGGCTGAGCCACCCAGTGGTCTTTAACTCTACATACTTCAAAACTCAGCAGACTTAAGTCTGGGAGATCTAGAGGGTGATAGGAAACTGAGTTCCATCCTTTAAGAGCCAGGATAACAAATAACCTGGCTGAGATACAGCATAGAAGCAGCAGTTTGAAAAGCACCTGTGGTATACAACATTTATTTACTAATATCAGAACAGGTCCTGGGGTGGAGGCAGCAGAAATCTTTAGGAGACTTCTCCACAAACAAAAGTGCTGAGGGTGCTACTTCTCTCCTACCCTATCCGCTAAGCCTACATAGCCAGACTTTTGCAGGAACTAGAGAAAGAACTTTTTTTTTTCAATATATGGAATTTATTGTCAAATTGGTTTCCATACAACACCCAGTGCTCAAACCAAAAGGTGCCCTCCTCAATACCCTTCACCCATCCTCCCCTCCCTCCCACCCCCCATAAACCCTCAGTTTGTTCTCAGTTTTTAAGAGTTGGAGAAAATACTTTACACCTATCTTGCTAGCACTGCACACTCCATTGTTTTCATGTTCTCCTAGGAATCTGCCCCCATCAACCTGCCCCGCTCTTCAGGCATTCCTCCAAAGTGCCTCATGCTCATACAGATCGTGTAAGAAGTCTTGGCAGACAAGCACCACTCCAAAGTGGCCCCTGCCCTGAGGAAAGGGGAACACAAACACATGCACCAGTGTGCCCTCAGTTCCAGCAGCTGAATTTTACAGCTAATATCACAGATAGAGTCCCCTTCCAATCAATGCAACTGCAGCCATGCCAAAATGGACTAGGGGCAGGCACCTGGCCTGACTGCTAACCCTGACCATCAATGAAAGACTCATAGCGTGAAGGCAGGGAGGATGCTTGGCAGGTTGATGCAACTACAGCACTGGCAGATGTGCTGAGGACAGGCATCTTGTCTGACTGCTGATACCATTAAACTACAGCCCACATCAGCCCCAGACTTGCCTCTGAAGAGCAGAGGGACCAAACCCTGCTTGGTGTACCCACAAAAGGCAAAGTGTGCTACTGCAGTTACTGATTTCAAGGCAAACGTGGATCAGCTACAATAGTACGACACACACAATCCACAAAGGAAACACCACTCAAGTGCCTGGTTCTGGTGAACAGGGGGCATTGCACTACAGGATATCAAATGACTTCTTCATAAGGTCACCACTTTCAAGATCAAGAGACATAGCTGATTTTCCTAATACCTAGAAACAAGCACCAAGAGGGGCACCTGGGTGGCGCAGTCGGTTAAGCGTCCAACTTCAGCCAGGTCACGATCTCGCGGTCCGTGAGTTCGAGCCCCGCGTCAGGCTCTGGGCTGATGGCTCGGAGCCTGGAGCCTGTTTCCGATTCTGTGTCTCCCTCTCCCTCTGCCCCTCCCCCATTCATGCTCTGTCTCTCTCTGTCCCAAAAATAAATAAACGTTGAAAAAAAAATTATAAAAAAAAAAAAAGAAACAAGCACCAAGAAAGGGAAAGGGAAGATGAGACAGAGGAATATGTTCCAAATGAAAGAAGAGGGAAAAACCACAGTAAAAGAGCTAAATGAAACAGAGATAAGCATTATGCCTGATAAAGAATTCAAAGTAATGGTCATAAAGATACTCAACAGGACTGAGAAAAAGGTGGAGGATTTCCATGAGACCTTCAACAAAGAGATAGAAAATATAAAAAATAACTAGTCATAGATGAAGATTTCAAGAAGTGAAATGAACGAACTAGAGGGAATCAATAGCAGATTAGAGGAGGTGGAAGAATGGATCAGTGATCTGGAAGACAGAGTAATGGAAAGCAACCAAGCTG
The DNA here is from genome assembly GCF_016509475.1 of Prionailurus bengalensis. Taxonomy (NCBI): domain Eukaryota; kingdom Metazoa; phylum Chordata; class Mammalia; order Carnivora; family Felidae; genus Prionailurus; species Prionailurus bengalensis. The sequence continues at coordinate 12,672,115 of NC_057346.1, forward strand.
AACAGCAAAAAGAACAAAAAATAATATTTACACTAAAAATAATATGCATACAAATAACCTTAACCAAAGAGATGAATTATAAAATTATAAATTTATAAAATTATAAGTTTATAAAATTATAAATTTATAAAATTATAAAACATTGATCAAAGAAATTAAAGATGACAGAAACAAATGGAAAGATATTCCATGATCATGGACTGGAAGAACTAATATTGTTAAAATGTCCCTACTACAAAAAGAAATCTACAGATTGAAGGCAATCTCTATTAAACTCCAACAACATTTATCACAGAACTAAAACAATCCTCAAATTTGTATGGAACCACAAAAGACCCTGAAAAACCAAAGCAATCTTGAGAAAGAAGAACTAAGCTGGAGGTATAAGAATCCCAGATTTCAAGATATACTACAAACTTATAAGCATCAAAAACACTATGGCACTGGTAGAAAATAGACACATAGATTAATGAAACAGAAAAGAGAGCCCAGAAATAAACCCACATTTATATGGTCAATTAATCTACAACAAAGGAGGCAAGAATATACAATGGGGGAAATACAGTCTCTTCAACAAATGGTACTGGGAAAACTGGACAGCAACAGGCAAAAGAATGAAACTGTACCACTTTCTTATACCATACACAAAAATAGGTCAAAATGGATTAAAGACCTAAATGTGAAACCTAAAGCCTTAAGACCCTGGAAGGAAACACAGGCAATAATTTCTTTGACACTGGCCATAGAAACATTTCAAGGTATGTTTACTCAGGCAAGGGAAACAAAAGCAAAATTAAACTATTGCGACTACACAAAAATAAAAAGGTTTTGTACAGTGAAGGAAACCATCAATAAAAGGACAAGGCAACCTACTGGAAGGGAGAAAATATATGCAAGTGATATATCCAGTAAAGGGTTAATATCCAAATTATATAAAGAACTTATACAACCAACTCAACACTGAAAACCACAAATAACCCAATTTAAAAATGGGCAAAAGACCTGAATAGACATTTTTCAAAAGAAGACATCCAGATGGCCAACAGACACATGAAAAGATACTCAAAATCACTCATCATCAGGCAAATGCAAATCAAAGTGACAATGAGATATCATCTCACACCCGCCAGAATGTCCAAAATAAAAACACAAGACTAAGTGTTGGCGAGGATGTGGAGAATAAGGAACACTTGTGCACTATTGGGGGGGGGATGCAAATTGGGACAGCCACTGTGGAGAATGGTATAGAGGTTCCTCAAATAATTAAAACAATTCCCCTTTCTCCACATGCTCACCAACATCTGTTGTTTCTTGAGTTGTTAATTTTAGCCACTCTGACTGGGATGAGGTGCTATCTCAACGTGGTTTTGATTTGTATTTCCATGATGAAGACTGATTTCCCTGATGTCTTTCTTGGTAAAGTGTCTATTTATGTTTTCTGCCCATTTCTTCACTGGATTATTTGGTTTTTGGTTGTTGACTTTGGTATGTTTTTATAGATTTTGAATACTAACCCTTTATCTAATATGTCATTTGCAAATATCTTCTCCAATTCTGTTGGTTGCCTTTAAGTTTTCTTGATTGTTTCCTTCACTGTACAGAATCATTTTATCTTGATGAGGTCCCAACAGCTTATTTCTGCTTTTGTTTCCCTGACTCCACAGACACGTCTAGAAAGAAGTCGCTGCAGCTGAGGTCAAAGAGGTTGCTGCCTGTTTTCTCCTCTAATATTTTGATGACTCCTGTCCCACATTTGTGTCTTTCATCCATTTTTAATTTATTTTTGTGTATGGTGTAGAAAAGTGGTCCAGGTTGATTATTCTGCATGTTGCCGTTCAGTTCTCCCAGGACCATTTGCTAAAGAGACTGTCTTCTTTTCCATTGGATGCACTTTCCTGTTTTGTTGAAGATTAGTTGGCCATATATTTGTGCATCCAGTTCTGGGTTCTCTCTTCTGTACCATTGGTCTATGTGTCTGTTTTGTGCCAAAACCATACTGTCTTGATAATTACAACTTTGTAGTAGGGGCTAAAATCCAGGATCGTGTTGTCTCCCACTTTGGTTTTCTTTTTCAACATTACTTTGGCTCTTTGGGATCTTTTGTGTTTCCAAATAAATTTTAAGATTGTTTGTTCTAGCTCTGAGAAAAATGCTAGTACAATTTTAAGTGGGATTGCACTGAGTGTGTAGATGACAGAGCAGCATGGAATTTTTTTTTTGCTGCTCTCATCCATGAAATGCAGCCAGATAAACACAAAGCCATCTTGCACACCTAGAAAACTGATTTGAGGATTAACACAACAATATGCACAACTTGAACCAAGAATTTGGCAGATATGTGGGGCGGAGAGGTGAAATGGGGGAGAGAGATGCCATGGAGGGTAGGAAGCTATTTTTGCTTGCAGAGAGAGGATGGGGACAGTGGGGGAGAGTACAGGAAAAGCACTCTACCAAAAAGGAGCCATACAGAAAGAGTGGAAACACCCACAAGGGACTGAACAAAAGAGGGAGAAAGGAGCAAGAACAGAGTTTAAATCTAATTAGGAGTCTATAAAGAGGGGAGTTCAGAGTCTAAAACTCCACAGCTCAATACCTGGCAGAGTTCTGGTGGGAAGGGCAGATCCCCAGGAGTATACAGTGAGGTCTGAGGGGTCCTCGGACCACATGGGGAGTGGCAGAGTTCCTCTGCTGGGAGGACATTTGGTAGAGGCTGTGTGGCCTCCCCACAGGCAAAGGTCCCAGAAGATCCCAGAGAACAGCCACATTCGCTGGTGTTGGAACAAGTACATTAAAGGAGAAGCCTGGTGCCAGATGTATGTTGTCATTTACCATAATCCCTGAAACGCTGCTGTTACACGATTGCATGAACTTGTTCTGGGGCAGCCTGGCACCCAGCCACAATCTCTGAGCATCTGCAGCAGTATGGCTGTGTGAACATTCCTGGGGGTGGGCCAGCACCCATGAGACTCTCCCTGAGAGGGTTAATGGGTCAAAGCCACAGGGCACTCAGAAGTGAGGGGTTTGGAAATATAGACCCATCCGATATAAAACTCTGGAGGGAGGGGCTGCCTGGGAGACTAACAGTATGGTCATGGACAGTGTAGAAGCAGGGAGTGGACAGAAGCCAGAAAAAAAGGTGGGGAGCTTGATTGTGGGGGCAAGAGCACATAGTTTTGATACTAGAGACTGTATAGCTGGGTGATGCTCTTGGGATGCTCTTGCTCTTTCATCCCTCTTGTACATGTGCATACATGCCTACAAGTACCACAACAATCCACCCCAGTAAGCTAATCAGTGCAATCTAGTAGAGAATGGAGCCATTACACCAAGCCTCTTCAAATTGGGCCAACCACGCTCTAGAGGAACACAAGTCTCCCTGCCTGCATAGCTTACACACTATAAAGTGTTGCATAGTTTTATTTGTAGGGGAAACTGAATGTAATTTCAATCATATTTCATTGTGTTCACTGGTACAACTATTTAGTTTTTTTTTCTTATTCTTGAATAGAGAGAAAAAAGTTATTTTTATCTTCTGTTTTTATAAAAAAGATTTTTATTTTTTTCTACTTTTTTGTAAATTTTTAAAATTATATTTTTATTTCATTTTATTCTATTCTGTTGTACTCATTTTTTAAACATTTTTAACGTTTTACTCTCCGTCACTGTTTTCTTTTCTTTCCCTTTTTTCCCTCTATTCTATCAAGCTTCTTTCAACAACCAGACAAAAACACACCTAGGATCTAGCATCCATTATTTGATTTTTTCTGTTTTTTTTACTTTTTACATTTTTAATATTTTTATTTTATTAATTCTTCCTTCAAAATGATGAATTGAAGTAATTCACCCAAAAGAAAAAACAGGAAAAAATGACAAACAGGGAATTAATGAACACAGATACAAGCAAGATGTCTGAACCAGAATTTAGAATCATAATAATAACAATACTAGCTGGGGTCAAAAATAGGTTAGAATCCCTCTCTGTGGAGATAAAAGAAGTAAAAGCTAGTTAGGATCAAATAAGAAATGTAACTGAGCTGCAATCTTGAATGGATGCCATGGCAGCAAGGATGGATGAGGCAGAACAGAGTCAGTAATAGAGGACAAACTTATAGAGAATAATGAAGCAGAAAAAAAGAGGGAGACTAAAGCAAAAGAGCAAGATTTAAGAATTAGAGAAATCAGTGACTCATTAAAAAGGAAAAACATCAGAATCATAGGGGTCCCAGAAGAGGAAGAGAGAGAAATAGGAGTAAGAAGGGTTATGTCAGCAAATCATAGCAGAAAACTTTCCTAACCTGGGGAAAGACACAGACCTCAAAAATCCAGGAAGCACAGAGGACCCCCATTAGATTCAACAAAACCCGACCATCAACAAGGCATATCATAGTCAAATTCACAAAATACTCAGGTGAGGAGAGAATCATGAAAGCAGCAAGGGGAAAAAAGTACTCAGCCTACAAGGGAAGACAGATCAGGGCTTCAGCAAAACTATTCACAGAAACTTGGCAGGCCAGTGACAGGATATATTCAATGTGCTGAATTGGAAAAATAATCAGCCAAGAATTCTTTACCCAGCAAGGGTGTCATTCAAAATATAAGGAGAGATTAAAAGTTTCTCAGACAAACAAAAATTAAAGGAGTTTGTGACCACTAAACCAGCCCTGCAAGGTATTTTAAGGGGGAATCTTTGAGGGGAAAAAAAGATGAAGAAAAAAAAAAAAGACCAAAAGCAATGCAGACTAGAAAGGACCAAAGAACACTACCAGAAACTCCAATGCTACAAGCAACATAATGGCAATAAATTCATTTGTTTCATTACTCACTCTAACCACCAATGGACTCAATGCTCCAATCTAAAGACAAAGGGTAACAGAATGAATAAGACAACAAGATCCATCTATATGCTGTTTACAAGAGACCTACTTTACATCTAAAGACAGCTTCCAATTGAAAGGGGATGGAGAACCATCTATCATGCTAATGGCCAACAAAAGAAAGCCAGGGTAGCCATACTTTTATCAGATAATCTAGACTTTAAAATAAAGACTATAACAAGAGATGAAGAAGGGTGTTATATCATAATCAAGGGGTTTATCCACCAAGAAAACCTAACAATTGTAAACATTTATGCACAAAACGTGGGATCACTGAATATATAAATTAATTACAAACATAAAGACACTCATTGATAATAATACCATAATAGTAGGTGACTTCAACACCCCACTCACAACAATGGACAGATCATCTAATCAAAAAATCAACAAAGAAACTGGCTTTGAATGACACACTGGACCAGATGGACTTAACAGATATATTCAGAACATTTCATCCTAAAGCAGAGGAATATATATTCTTCTCCAGTGCACATGGAACATTCTCCAGAATAGATCACATAATGGGACACAAAACAGCCATCAAAAAGTACAAAAATATCGAGATCATACCATGCATATTTTCAGACCAAAACGCTATGAAACTCGAAATCAACCACAAGAAAAAATTTGGAAAGGTAACAAATACTTGGAGACTGAAGAACATCCTAGTAAAGAATGAACGGGCTAACCAAGAAGTTAAAGAAGAAATTAAAAAGTACATGGAAGCCGATGAAAATGGTAACACCACAGTCCAAACCTCTGGGATGCAGCAAAGGCGGTCTTAAGAGGAAAGTATAGCAATCCAGGCCTTCCTAAAGAAGGAAGAAAGATCACAGATACACAACCTGACATTTCACTGTAAGGAGCTGGAAAAAGAACAGCAAATAAAACCCCAAACCAGCACAAGATGGTAAATAATAAAGATTACAGCAGAAATCAATGCTATCAAAACAAACAAACAAAAACCCAGTAAAACAGATCAACAAAACTTGGAGCTGGTTCTTTGAATTAACAATATTGATAAACCTCTAGCCAGTTTGATTAAAAAGAAAAAGGAAAGGGCCCAAATGAATAAAATCAAGAATGAAAGAGGAGAGATCACAACCACCACTGCGGAAATATAAACAATAAAATTATGAGCCATTATACACTGATAAATTGGACGATATGGAAGAAATAGACAAATTCCTAGAAACATATAAACTACCAAACTGAAACAAGAAGAAATATAAAATTTGAACAGACCCATAACCTGTAAATAAATCAAATTAGTAATCAAAAATCTCCCAAAAAACAAGGGTCCAGAGGCAGAGGGCTTTCCAGGGAAATTCTACCAAACATTTAAGGAAGAATTAACACTTATTCTTTTGAAGCTGTTCTAAAAAATGGAAATGGAAGGAAAACTTCCCAACTCATTCTATGAAGCTAGCATTACCTTGATTCTAAAACCAGATAGAGACCCCACTTAAAAAGGGTAACTATAGACCAATTTCCCTGATGAACATGGATGCAAAAATCCTCAAAAAGGTACTAGCCAACTGGATACAATGATACAGTTAAATAATTATTCACCACAACCAAGTGGGATTTATACCTGAGATGCAGGGCTGGTTCATTATCTCCAAAACAATCAATGTGATTCATCACATCAATAAAAGAAAGGAGAAGAACACTATGATCCTCTCAGTTGGTGCAGAGAAAGTATTTGACAAAATATAACATCTTTTCTTGACAAAAACCCTCAAGACAGTAAGGATAGAAGGATCATATCTCAAGATCATAAAAGCCATAAAGGAAAGACCCACCACTAATACCATCCTCAATGGGGAAAAACCGAGAGCTTTCCCTCCAAGGTCAGGAACATGACAGGAATGTCCATTCTTGTCACTGTTATTCAACATAGTATTAGAAGTCCTAGACTCAGCACTCAGACAACATAAAGGAATAAAAGGCATCCAAATCGGCAAAGAGGAAGTCAAACTTTCACTCTTCACAGATACCATGATACTCCATATGGAAAAACCCAAACTATTCCACCAAAAAACTGTTAGAATTGATCAATGCTTTCAGCTAAGTCACAGGATATAGAATCAATGCACAGAAATTGGTTGCATTTCTATATGCCAATGATGAAGCAACCAGAAAGAGAAATCAAGGAATCGATCCCATTTACAGTTGCACCAAAAACCATAAAATACCTAGAATGAACCTAACCAAAGAGGTGAAAAATCTACACACTGATAACTATAGAAAGCTTATGCATGAAATTTAAGACACACACACACACAAAACGGATTGGAAAAACAAATTTCATTAAAATGCTATCTACATTTAGCTATCTACAAAGCTATGTACATATTCAATGTAATCCCTATCAAAATAACACCAACATTCTTCACAGAGCTAGAAAAAACAATCTTAAAATTTGTATGGAACCAGAAAAAAACACAAATAGCCAAAGCAATCCTGAAAAAGAAAACCAAAGCTGGAGGCATCACAATCCGGGAATTCAAGCTGTATTGCAAAGTTGTAATCGTCAAGACAGTATGGTACTGGCATAAAAACAGACATATAGATCATAGGAACTGAATGCAGAACCCAGAAACCATACAGCCAAGTAAATTTTGACAAAGCAGGAGAGAATATCCATTGGGAAAAAGACAGTCTGTTCAGCAAATGGTGCTGGGAAAACTGGACAGTGACATGCATAAAAATGAATCTGGATCACTGTCTTATACCATACACAAAAATAAACTCAAAATGGATTAAAGACCTAAACACAAGACGGGAAGCCATCAAAATCCTAGGGTAGAAAGCAGGCAAAAACCTCTTTGACCTTGGCCACAGCAACTTCTTACTCAACACGTCTCTGGAGGCAAGGAAAACAAAAGAAAAAATCAACTATTGGGACCTCATCAAGATAAAAAGCTTCTGCACAGCAAAGGAAAAAATCAGCAAAACTAAAAGGCAACCCACAGAATGGGGGAAGATACTTGCAAATGGCATATCAGATAAAGGGTTAGTATCCAAAATCTATAAAGAACTGATCAAACTCAACACGCAGAAAACAAATAATCCAGTGAAGAAATGGACAAAAGACATGAATAGACACTTCTCCAAAGAAGACATCCAGATGGCCAACTGACACATTTAAAAAAAATGCTCAACAGCAATCATCAGGGAAATACAAATCAAAACCACAATAAGATTCCACCTTACACCTGTCAGAAAGGCTAAAATTAACAACTCAGTCAACAACAGATATTGTTGAGGGTGTGGAGAAAAATGATCTCTTTTGCACTGCTGGTGGGAATGCAAACTGGTACAGTCACTCTGGAAAACAGTATGGAAATTCATCAAAAAATTAAAAGTAAAACTACCCTATGATATAGCAATTGCACTACTAGGTATTCATCTAATGGATACAGGTGTGCTGTTTCAAAGGGACACAGGCACCCCAATGTTTATAGTAGCATTATCAACAATAGCCAAAGAATACAAACAGCCCAAATGTCCATGAACTGATGAATGGATAATGATGTGGTATATTATATATATACATACATACATATACATATATATGTACACATGTATGTATGTGTGTATATATGTATAGATACATATACATGCATGTATATGGATACATATACATGTATATGTATGTGTGTATATGTATACATATACACGCACATATATGTATACACACACACACACACACATACATACAATGTAGTATTACTCAGCAATCAAGAAGAATGAAATCTTGGGGCTCTTGGGTGGCTCAGTTGGTTAGGCATCCAACTTCGGCTCAGGTCATGATTTCCCGGTTTGTGAGTCCGAGCTACGCATTGGGCTCTGTGCTGACAGCTCAGAGCCTGTAGCTTGCTTCAGATTCTGTGTCTCCCTGTCTCCGCCCCTCTCCCAATCACACTCTGTCTGCCTCCCTCTCTCAAAAATAAACAAAATTTAAAAAAAAAAGAATTAAATCTTGTCATTTGCAACAACGTGGATGGAACTAGAGGGTGTTATGCTAAGCGAAATTAGCCACAGAAAGGCAAATATCATATCACTTCATTCATATGAATAATTTAATATACAAAACAGATAAACATAGGGGAAGGGCAACAAAAATAACAAAAACAAGGAGGGGACAAAATTCTTAAAGAGAACAAACTGAGGGTTGCTGGAAGGGTTGTGGGTGGGGGATGGGCTAAATGGGTGAGGAGCATTAAGGAAGACACTTGGGATAAGCACTGGGTGTTACACATAGGGAATGAATCACTAGAATCTACTTCTGAAATTATTGCACTATATGCTAGCTAACTTGGATATAAAAGGAAGGAAGCAAGGAAGGAAGCAAGGAAGGAAAGAAGGAAGGAAGGAGGGATAGAAGGAAGGAAGGAAGGACAGATTGCTGTGGGTAGTATTGACATTTTAACAATATTTGTTCTTCCAATCCATGAGCATGGGGTGTGTTTCCAATTCTTTATGTCGTCTTCAATTTCTTTTATAAGTTTTCTATAGTTTTCAGCATAGAGATCTTTTACCTTTTTTGTTATGTTTATTCCTAGGTATTTTATGGTTCTTGGTGCAATTTTAAATGGGATCTTGCACTGTGGTGGGAATGCAATCTAGCACCTACTATGGAAAACAGTATGGAGGTTCCTCAAAATATTAAAAATAGAATTACCCTATGACCCATCAACAGCACTACTAGGAATTTATCCAAAGGATATGGAGTGCTGATTCATAGGGGCACACGTACCCTATGTTTACAGCAGCACTATCAATAATAGCCAAATTATGGAAAGGGCCCAAATGTCTATCAACTGATGAATGGATAAAGAATACGTGTTTTATATATACAATGGAATACTACTCGGCAATGATAAAGAATGAAATCTTGCCATTTACAACAACGTGGATGGAACTGGAGGGTATTATGCCAAGTGAAGTCAGTCAGAGAAAGACAGATACTGTATGTTCTCACTCCTACGTAGAACTTGAACCTAACAGAAACCATGGGGGGAAGGGGAGGGGAAAAATAGTTTCAAACAGAGATGGAGGCAAACCATAAGAGATTATTAAACACAGAAAACAAACTGAGGGTTGATAGGGGTGTGCGGGGGGGGGAGGGGAAAATGGTTGCTGGGCACTGAGGAGGGCACTTGTTGGGATGAGCACAGGGTGTTGTATGTAAGCGATGAATCATGGCAATCTCTCAAAGCCAAGAGCATATTGTATACACTATGTTAGTTAACTTGACAATAAACTATATTTAAATACAAACTTTTAAAAGTTAAAAATTTAAAAAGTAAACAGGTAACAGGCAACAATACTGTTATTTACCTAAGCCTTTCTAAAAGCCAACTAATTAGTTACGATGTCACGTTCAGGTCTTTTATCCAGATATCTACAGACTTCTCATGGGTTTTCATCACAAAACAGTGTTGAGTGCCTTGTTAAGGGATAAATAGATTATCATTATTCTGATACTCCTGTGTACTCATTCAATTATGTCAAAAGACACACTGTGTTCTGATGTAGTTCAGGCTCTTACAAAAGTGTACCGATAACTTGGTTACATATCCTCCTTCTGAGATAGACAAAATTAACTTCTTTGCATTGTTTTCAAATGCTTTTTGGAGATACCAACACACAAGTAATTTTAGTGATTAACAGTTGACTCTGTCCCTTCTCAAATTTGACTCACATCATTTCTACAGCTCTGGAATAATTCCTTTGATGACTATAATAAATCAAAGATATCCTTTCCAATAATTTGCTGTCTCATAATCCTGATAAGCTTGTTAATCTTCATTACTGCCTGTCTTCACTCTTGCATATAGGGGTTGATTATGACAAACTTGAATTGTACATTAATCCATCTCTAGTTTGTTTCAAGCTTATTAACTGAAATTTATAAACCAATTTCTGTTTATATGCCCCTAGAACAGTAACCTTACACTGGACTGTCTCAGAGGCTTAATGTACATAGCAACTGGCAACACATAAAAGACTGGGTAAGTAAAATAAATAAAAATGCAAATACCATAAAACTCAGTAACTTCAATGAAAATGAGAACGCTAATTAAAAAAGTATATGCATTCCTATGTTTATTGCACCCATATTATTTATAATAGTCAAGGAAGCAACCCAAGTGTCCATGGATAGATGAATGAAGATGTGATACACGCTCATGCAGGCATACGTGTGTACACACACACACACACACACACACAGGAATATTATTTGACCATAAAATGAAGGAGATCTTGCCTTTTGTAACAATATGGATGGATCTCGGGTGGTATAATGCTAAGTGACATAAGACAAAGACAAATACCATATGATTTCACTCACATGTATGATTTATCAAACAAAAAAAGAAGAGAGAAAAAATATACTCTTAAATACAAAGAACAAACTGATGGTTGTCAGAAGAAATTTGAGAGTATGAGTGAAATAATTGTTATCAAGAGTACAATTATCTTGAGGGGCACTGAGAAGTGTATAGAATTGCTGCATCATTATACTGTATACTTGAAACTAATGTAATACTATGTACCAATTATACTTCAATAAAAAAACAATTAAAAACCCAGAAAACAATTAACAAGATGGCAAGAAGTACATACTTAACAATAATTATTGTAAGTGTAAATGGACTAAATACTCTAATCAAAGACATACAGTGAGTAAATTGATAAAAGCAAGTCCTTTCTATATGCTGCCTACAAGAGGCTCCCTTCAGACTTAAAGACACATATAACTAAAAGTGAAGAGATGGGAAAAAAATTTCATGCAAATTGAAGCAAAAAAAAAAAAAGCTGGAGGAGCAATACTTCTATCAGAAAAAAATAGATTAAAAAAAGAGGCTGTGTAAGTGATGAATCTCTAAATTCTACTCCTGTAACCAAATTTACACTTTATGTTAATTAACTAGAATTTAAATAAAAACTTGAAATGTGAAAAAGAGACTATAACAAGAAACAAAAAGGGCATCACACAATGATAAAGGAAACCATCCCACAAGAGAATAAAGCAATTATAAATACCTAAATACCTATGCACTCAACTTTAGAGCACCTAACTATAAAGTAGATATTAACAAAGGGAAAAATTAACAGTAATACAATGAAGAAGGGGACTTTAACACTTTACTTACATCAATGGATAGATCATCCAGAAGAAAATCAATAAAGAAACAGTGAGTTGAACACCACACTAGATGGATTTAACAGACATATATAGAACATTAAATATAAAATACTCTTTTCAAATGTACATAAAACATTCTCTAGGATAGATCACAAGTTAGGCCAGAAAAAAGTCTCAATACATTTAATAAAACTGAAATTATATCAAGAAGATTTCCTGACCACAATAAGAAACGAAAACTTACAAGAAAAGGATTCTGGAAAAAACACAATCACACAGAGGCTAGAAAACATGCTACTAAACCATCAGTGGGTCAAATAAAGAAAAAACTAAAAAATACCTTGAGATAAATAAAATAAAAATACAATGGTTCAAAATCTTTAGTACAAAGCAAAAGCAGTTCTAAGTTTAAAGAAATACCTGCCTATCTTGAAAAAACAAAAATCTCAAACCATCTAATGTTACACTTAAAGGAATTAGAAAAAGAATAAACAAAGCCCAAATATAGTTCAAGGAAAGAAATAACAAAGATCAAAGTGGAAATAAAGTACACACACACACACGGGAAAGATCAATAAAACAAAGAGCTGGCTCTTTGAAGATAAAATTGATAAGTTTTTAGCCAGAATCATCAAGAAAAGAGGACTCGAAATAAAAAAGCGGAAATTCTACAATTAACACCACAGAAATACACAAAATTATGAGGCAACTACAAAAAATTATATACCAACAAATTAGATAACCTAGAAGAAGATAAATTTCTAGAAACATACAGTCTTCTACAACTAGGAAAAAATAGAAAATCTAAACAGACTGAAACTAGTAATGAAATTGAATTGGTGAGTAAAAACTCCCAACAAATCTAAGTCCAAGACCAAATGGCTTCACAGGTGAATTCAACCAAATATTTGAGGAATTAACACATGTTCTTCTCAAATTATTTCACAAAGAGAAGAAGAAAGAAACTTCCAAATTCATTCTACAAGGCCAGCATTCCCCTAATACCAAAACCTGACAAAGGCCCTATGCAAAATAGTGGGGCCAGAAGGAAATTACAGGCTAATATCCCTGATGAACATAAATGAAAAAGCCTTCAATAAAGTAGTAGCAAACTGAATTCAAAAGCACATTAAAAGGATTGTTCACCAAAATCAATAAACATTTATTTCAGGGATCCAAGGATGGTTTAGTATTCCCAAATCAATCAATATACCATTACTGTTGCATGATATATCACAGTAACCAAATGAAGGATAAAAATTATCTTCATTGATACAGAAAAAGCACTTGACCGAATCAACATTCATTTATGATAAAAACTCTCAACCAACATGGGTTTAGAGGAGATGTATCTTATCACAATAAAGGCCATATATAAAAAAAAACCCATAGCTAATATCAATAACGAAAAGCCAAAAGCTTTTTCTGTAAGATCAGGAACAAGACAAGGAAGTCCACTCTAGTGACTTTTACTCAACACAGTACTGGGAGTTCTAGCCACAGCAAAAAGGCAAGAAAAAGAAATAATCGTCATCCAAATTGGTAAGGAAGATGTAAAACTATTGCTATTTGCAGAGAATATGATACTACATACAGAAAAACCTAAAGAGTCACAAAAATTATAATAAATTCAGTAAAGTTGCAGGATACAGAAGTTGTTTTCTATACATTATGCCAGGAAGAGAAATTAAGAAAATAATTCCACTTACAAATGCATAAAGAATAGCTAAAAAGAAATTCTCCAGGAAGGTAAAAAATATGTATGTATGTATACTGAACACTTTAAGACATTGATGAGTGAAATTAAAGACCCCGTGAATAAATGCAAAGATATACCATGCTCATGGATTTGAAGAATAATTATTTTTTAAATATCCATACTACTAAAAGCAATGTATAGATTCAATGCAATCTCTATAAAAATACCAATAGTATTTTTCACAGAATTAGAGTAATCGAATTTACATGAAACCACAAAAGACCATCTTTTGCACAGCAAAGGAAGTCATCAGCAAAATGAAAGGACAGCTTCATGGAACGGAACAAGATATTTTCAAACGATCTACCTCATAAAGGGTTAATATTCAAAACACAGAGTTCCAGGTGTAGGAATACCCTGAATTATCTGAATACCCTGAATACCCTGAATTATCTCTTCCATGGATAAGCCAAATCTACATCTATATACAGAGTGATCCTGCTGAAGAAGAACTGAAGGCTTATTGAGCAGCTCATGCCCAACAAAAGATGAAGAGACTACACAGAAAACGGCAAGAGAGACAGAGGCATGGTAACAAAGGGAACTTCCACCTCTGATGCTACTAACTGCAGCGAGGAAGAGTAGGACTAAGGGTCTCTGAGCAGATACATATATCCTGGGACACAGAAAAATAAAAAGCTGCAGTTTAAAAAAGCAACTAAAATATAAAGGAAAGGAATATAAAGACAGAACCATGCCATATGTCAGGAAAGCTGCTGGAACTCTCCCCAAGTCAGAGCAGCTGGTGAACACCATTGTTTATGTTACCCTCTTCACCTTAATAGTGAAGATAGAAGCAGGGTCCCAGTGCCATAGCTGGCTGCTTCCTCAGTGAGCCCTGGTCCCTTAGCCCGTATCAGCTCTGGAGGCCATGAGGCATATAGCAAAGGCTATGATTTAAAAGAGCAAATAGAATATAAAAGATTCAGCCCTAGAACTCTAATAAATGGTAGGGAAACTGCTGAAATTCTGTTCAAATAGGGGGGCTGGTGAGCACTATAGTTATGTTCCCCTTCTACCATGATAGCATGGACAGCAACAGGAGTTAGATGACCTACCTGGCCTCCCACCTCAGTGAGCCCTATTCCCCTAGCCCATCATAATCCCAGAAGTCCCACCAAGGCAGCCCAGCATGGTACACAATGGGACATCCCAGATCAGCTCTCAGTACATTTCCAGCCATCTTGCCAAGGTAACAAGGTGCACGACACCCTGTAACACTTCAGGCCCACATCATTTTGGCCTCAGACAACTTGCCAGGGCATCCCCAGTGCAGAGTGCCCTGGTACTTCCTAGTTTATGTTTGTTTACTTTGACTCCAAACCACTCACCAGAGCATCCCCTGCAAAGCAACCCAAGGATCACCTTGGCCTATACCCACTTCAGCTTCAGGTATTTTTCCAAGATGCTTTCTAAAAAGAGCCCTGAGAATCCTGGTTTGTACCCACTTTAGTTAGCTTCAGCTGTCCTGCCAGGGAGCTCTCTATGTGAAAGCCTTGGGACTGCCTGAGCCTGTGTCCACTTCAGCTCTGGCCAGCCCACCAGGGCAGCCCCTGCATGGAGTAATTCTGGCTGGTAGCCCAAATCAGCCACAGCTGCAGCCAGCAAAGCAAAGTTGCAAGGCACACATGGACAACCATACATAAGAACACTCCTTCAAGTTTAAGATAAGTAGCTATTCCGTCTAATTCATATATAAACCAACACAGAACACAGACAAATGATGAGACAGAAGACTATGCTCCAAATGAAAGAACAAGGCAAAATCTCAGAAAAAAAAGAATAAATTTAATGGAGGTAAGCAATCTACCTGATATAAAGTTCAAAGTAATGGTCATAAAGATGATAAGTGGACTGGAGATAAGAGTGTATGAACTCAGTGAGTACTTTAAGAAAAAATATAGAAAAGAACCAATCAGACTGAAGTATACAATACCTGAAATTAATACCACACTAGAGGGAATCAATACCAGATTACAGAATGTAGAATGGCTCAGTGGTCTGGAAGACAGGGTAATGAAAAGCACCCAAGGTGAACAGCAAAATAAAAAAAAAAAATTTAAATGAGGATAGGTTACAGGATCTCTTGGATAACATTACGTGAACAAACATGGGCGTTCATGAAGGAGAAAAGAGGGAAATGGGGTAGGAAACTTACCTGAAGAAATAATAGAAAAAATTTTTTCTAACATGGGAAGGAAACAGAATTCCAAACAAGATGAACCCAAGGAGGACCATGCTGAGACACATAGTAATTAAAATGTCAAAAATTAAAGATAGGTATTTGGGTAATGATTGCCTCAAAATGAATTTGGAAGTTTTTCTTCCATTTCTATTTTTTTTTTTTTTTTGGAATAATTTGAGAGTAATAGGTATTAACCCTTCCTTAAATGTTTGGTAAAATTCACCCATGAAGCTATTTGGCCCTGAACTTTGTTTCTTGGGAGACTTTTGATTACTGATTCAATTTCTTTGCTTGTTATCAGTATGTTCAAGTTTTCTATTTTTTCCTGTTTCAGTTTTGGTAGTTTATATGTTTCTAGGAATTTATCCATTTCTTCCAGCTTGTTCAATCTGTTGGCATACAGATTTTTCATATTATTCTCATAATTGTTTGTATTTCTGTGATGTTGGTTGTTATTTCTCCTTATTTGTGATTTTGAGTCTTTTTTTCTTTTTGTTAAGTCTGGCTAGGGGTTTACAGTATGGTTCTGGAACAAATATAGACAGATCAAGGGAACAGAATAGAGAACCTAGAAATAAACCTACAACTATATGGTCAAGTAATCTCTGACAAACCAAGAAGATATCCAATGGAAAAAAGACAGTCTCTTCAACAAATGGCGCTGGGAAAACTGGACAGCAACATGTAAAAGACTGGAACTAAACCACTGACTTACACTATAAACAAAAATAAATTCAAAATTGATCAAAGACCCGAATGAGAGACAGAATACCATTACAATCCTAAAAGAAAACACAGGCAGTGACCACATTGATATTGGCTGTACCAACTTTTTACTAGATACGTCTCTGGAGGCCAGGTAAACAAAAGCAAAAATAAACTATTGGGACTTAAGATAAAAAAGCTCTGTACAGCAAAGAAACAATAAAACTAAAAGGTCAACTTCAGGATAGGCGAATATATTTGCAAATAACATATTGAATAAAGGGTTAGTATCCAAAGTATATAAAGAACTTATCAAACTCAAAACCCAAAAAACAAATAATCCAGTTAAGAAATAGGCAGAAAACATAAATTAACATTTTTCAAAAGATGACATACAGAAGCTAACAGACACATGAAATGGTGTTCAACATCCATCATTTTCAGGGAAATACAAATCAAAACTACAATGAGCTCTCACTTTACCTCTGTCAGAATGGCTAAACACAGCAAACATGCTATGCAAGAATGTGGACAAAGGGGAACCCTCTTATACTGTTGGTGGGAATGCAAACTGGTACAGCCACTCTGGAATTGAGGTTCCTCAAAAAATTAAAGATAGAACTACGCTATGACCCAGCAATTGCACTACTAGGTAATTATCCAAGGCATACAGGTATTTGGTTTCGAAGGGGCACATGCACTCCAATGTTTATAGCAGCACTATCCACAATAGCCAAAGTATGGAAAGAGCCCAAATGTCCATCTCTGGATGAATGGATAAACAAGATGTGGTGTGTGTATATATATATATATATATATATATATATATATATATATATATATATATACACACACACACACACACACACACACACACAATGGAGTATTTCTCAGAAATGAAAAAGAATGAAATCATGCCATTTGCAACTATGTGGATGGAACTGGAGGGTGTTATGCTAAGTGAAATTAGTCAGAGAAAGACAAAAATCATATGACCTCACTCATCTGAGGACTTTAAGAGACAAAACAGATGAACATAAGGAAAGGGAAACAAAAATAATATAAAACTAACTAATTTAGATGTAAATTAAAAAAAAATAAAATAGAGACTGAACAATCAATATAAAAGATCAATGAAACCAAGAGCGGGTTCTTTGGAAAGAGAAATAAGGTTGACAAACTTTTAGAGACATCAAGGAAAAAAATATAGGACCCAAATAAAATCAGAATTTAAAGAGAAGTAGCAACAGATATTACAGACACACAAAGAATTAGAAGAGACTACTTGAAAAATCACATGCCAACAAAGTGCACAAAGTAGAATAAATAAATTCCTCAAAATGTATAATTTTCCAAACCTGAGTCAGAAAGAATGAAAAATATGAAATCAATTACCAGTAATGAAATGGAATCAGTAATTAAAAACTCACAGTGATTCCAGGACCAGATGAGTTCACAGATAAATTCTACCAAACATTTATTTATTTTTTTTTAATTTTTTTTTCAACGTTTATTTATTTTTGGGACAGAGAGAGACAGAGCATGAACGGGGGAGGGGCAGAGAGAGAGGGAGACACAGAATCGGAAACAGGCTCCAGGCTCCGAGCCATCAGCCCAGAGCCTGACGCGGGGCTCGAACTCACAGACTGCAAGATCGTGACCTGGCTGAAGTCGGATGCTTAACCGACTGCGCCACCCAGGCGCCCTGACCAAACATTTATAAAAAGAGGGGTTGCTTGGGTGGCTCAGTTGGTTAAGCATCCAACTTCGGCTTGGGTCATGATCTCACAGTTTCTGAATTCAAACCCTACTTTGAGTTCTGCACTGACAGCACGGAGCCTGGAGCCCACTTTGAGTTCAGTGTACCCCTGTAACTCTGCCATTCCCCCACTCATGCTCTGTCTCTCTCTCTTTCAAAATAAAATAAACTTTAAAAGAGTTAATACCTATTCCTTAGACTGTTCCAAAAATAAATAAATGAGAAAGGAAAACTTCTAACTACATTTTACAAGGCCAGCATTTCCCCGATGCCTATGTTAGACACACTATTAAAAAAAAAAAGTACTGGCCAATATCTCTGATGAACAGGATGCTAAAATTCTCAACAAAATATCAGCAAACTGCATTCAACAATACACTATAAAGATCATTCACAGCAATCAAGTGGGATTTGTTCTGGGGATGCAAGGGTGGTTCAATATCCACAGATCAATTAACATGATAAAACACATTAACAAAATGAAGGATAAAAATCATCTGATGATCTCAATAGATTTAGAAAAAGCACTTGAAAAAATTCATCATTATTCATGATAAAATTCTCAACAACGTGGGTTTTAGAGAAAATATACCTCAACATAATAATGGCCATAAATGACAAACCCACAGCTAACATCAAACTTAACAGTGAAAAATAGAGCTCTTCCTGTAAGATTAGGAAGACAGCAAGGATGTCAACTTCTGCCAGTTTTACTCAACATAGTAATAAAAGTACTAGTCACAGCAATCAGACAGGGAAAAGAAGTAACAGGCATCCAAATTAGTATAGCAGAAGTAAAACTGTCATTATTTCCAGATGACAGGATACAATACATACAAAACCCTCAAGACTCTATCAAATAAACCATTAAAGTCATAAATGAATTCAGTAAAGTTGCAGGATACAAAATATTCAGAAAATGTGTCTTATTTCTATATACTAACACATCAGAAATAGAAATTAAGAAAATAATCCTGTTTACAAGTATATGAAAAAGAATTAAATTCTAGAAATAAATTTAACCAAGGAGATGAAGGACCTATACTCTGAATGCTATAATGATGGAAGCTTCACTCATGAAAGAAATTAAAGAGGACACAAGTGGAAAGATAGTCCAAGCTAAGGAATTGGAAAAATATTGTTAAAATATCTATACTTCCAAAAGCAATCTACACTTTCAATGGAATCCTTATCAAAATATCAATAGCGTTTTTCACAGAACTAGAAGAAATAGTATTAAGTTTGTGTGGATCCACCAAAGCCCTGAATAGCCAGAGCAATCTTGAGAAAGAAGAATGAAGCTGCAGGTATTACAATCCCAGATTTCAAGATATACTAGACAGCTGTAAAAATCACAACACCTTAGTACTAAACCAAAATAGACACACAGATCAATGGAACAAAGTAAAGAGGCAAAAATAAACCCACACTTATACGGTCAATTAATCTACAACCAAGGAGGCAAGGATATACACGGGGAGAAAACAATCTCTTCAATAAATAGTACTGGAAAACTGGGCAGCTATAAGCTAAAGAAAGGAAACTGGACCACTCTCATGTCATACACTAAAATAAACTCAAAGTGGATTAAAGACCTAAATGTGAGACCTGAAACCATAAAACTCCTAGAAGAAATCATAGGCATTAATCTCTGACATCAGCTTGAGCAACATTTTCCTAGCTGTGTCTCCTCAGGCAATGGAAAGAACAACAAAAATAAACTATTGGGACTACAACAAAATAAGAAGGGTTTACAGAGCAAAGGAAACTATGAACAAAACTGAATGGGAGAGGATATCTCTAAATGATACATCCCAGTAAGGAGTTAATATCCAAAATACACAAAATTATACAACTCCATCTAACCCCCCCACTCCAAATAAAAAATGGGCAGATGACCTGAGTAGGTATTTTTTCAAAGAGGACACACAGATGGCCAGCAGACATATGAAAAGACTCTCAACATCACATATTATCAGGCAAAACCAAGTAAAAATCACAATGAAATATCACCTTGCACTCATCAAAATGGCTAGAATAAAAAAGATATGAAGTAGTGTGTTGGTGAGGATATGGAAAAAATGTATCCCTTGTGAGCTGTTGCTGGGAATGCAAACTGGTACAGCCACTGTGGAAAACAGTATGGAGGTTTCTCAAAAAATTAATGGTATCTTCCATGAATTTCTGTTTATAATGCAAGGAAAGGTTGTCTGTTTAATTCTGAGTATTATCATTAGCAAGAAGTCTGAGCTTCCGGTGACCTGATAAACCTACTAGTAAGATTTTTAGCATCAAGAAATGTTTGCATCATGTTTACATTAGCTAGAATAGGAAAAAAAGTTAGATTTCTGTTGCCCACAATTTTCTACATAATAGAAAAGGTGCTCACATTAAGAATCAAGAACAAACACGGCCTCATAACAACATTCTGTTTACAGACAAATTTGATTCCTGGTATTAATATATTTAAAGTGGGTTTTCTGTTATCATTTTAGGAAACTTAGATTTGATGGATGGGGATATGTGAGATAGCTTTTACATGTGTTGTCACTGTATAAATGAAATTGATCTCTTTTTTAAAAATTAAAACACAGTTCAAAACAATAGAAATACTTTATGATTTACTAATTCCACTAATGGGTTTTACCCAAAGAAAACCAAAACTCTAATTAAAGAAGATACATGAATCCCTATGTCTAATGTAGCATTATTTATAATACTCAGGATATGGAAGCAACTTAAGTGTACATCAACAAATTAATGATTAAAGATGTGGTATATTATAAGTGAAATATTTAGCCGTTAAAAAAGAATCAAGTCTTTCCAGTCATGAAAATATAGAGGGACCTAGAGGATATTTTACTTAGTAAATTGTTAGAGAAAGACATACCATACAATTTTACTTATATGCAGAATATAAAAAACAAGTCAACAAACAAAACAAAAATAACCCAGAAATGGACATAAATACAGAAAACTGGTGGTTGCCAGAAGGAAGGGGGTGAAGGATGGACAAAATAGGTGAAGGATATTAAGAGGTAAAAACTTTCATTTATGAAATCAGTCATGAAGATGAAACGTATGCCATAGTTAATACAGGTATTAATATTGTAATAAATTTGTATGGTGACATATGATAACCATACTTACTGTGGTGAGCATTTTGTAATGTATAGAATTGTTGTATTACTATGCTATACACCTGAAATATAGTATTGTTCAACTCGAATAAAAAATCACTTATTAAATGCTAAGAGCAATTTGTAAGTTAAACTTAAGAACTTATTCTGTATGTGGATAAAATGATAGTTTATTCTTATGCCTTTATAAATGAGTATTCATCTTTTATGATTCATTCTCAAATATACATAGATTAAACAATATGATTTTTTGGAAGTAACCCAGTAAGAAGAGGATGGGAGGTGAATAGCAGTATAAATGAGCTAGGATTGGTCACCATATGACAACTAACTGGACAAAGTAGAAGAAATGGGTAAGTCCCTCAAAACGTACAACTTCCCAAACCGGAGTCAGAAAGAAATAGAAAAATCTGAAATCAATTGCTAGCAATGAAATGGAATCAATAATTAAAAACTTACAACGATTCCAGAACTAGATGAGTTCACAGATACATTCTACCAAAAGTTTAAAAAAACAGTTAATACCCATTCTTCTCAAACTATTCCAAAAAATAGAAGAGAAAGGAAAACTTCTAAATACATCCTACAAGGCCAGCGTTACCTTGATACCCAAGCCAGACAAACACTACAAAAAAAGAAAACTACAGGCTATCGTCTCTGATGAACAAGATGCAAAAATTCTTCACAAAATATTAGCAAACTGCATTCAACAATGCACTGCAAGGATCATTCATGGTGATCAAGTGGAATTTATTATGGGGATGCAGAAACATTTCTGAAGCTGAGTGATGAGTACATTGCAGGAGTAAGAGTTGCTTACACTACTCTCTGCTTCTGTATGCTTTTCATATCCATAATCAAAAGCTAAAATATCTTAAAAATGATAACATATGGCTTAATATGTGTAATGCCACTAGATTGTACACTTAAAAACTAGTTGTAATGGTAAATTTTGTATTTATGTTTTAACACAAAGAAAAATGGCCCAAAGGAAAAAAAATTTAAGAAGATGATCCAGTGATTTGCTATTTATAAGACGTATGCAGAATTAAATAGATGCATTCTATTTTTTATTTCAACACCAAGGTCTCCTGTGTAAAGAACCCTGCTTTAACAGTGAGGAAATGGAACCTTGTCTAATGCATTATCACACAGGTAGTAATTGGTGATACCAGGAATCAAAACTCAGTGTTTTTACTGGAGCATATTATCACTATATCTGTGATGAAGGAAAAAAAAAATCCTGTTTTCTTGGAATATCTGATGTCTTAAGCTGTCTATTCTGAGTCCTTGGCAATCTCATTCTCGATAATACTGAGTTGGATTTCGAAGTTTCAGGTATGACCATTGGCTAATGGAAGAGATCCCAACTCTTCAACTTCAGAGTTTGTCCCATGTATCATTTAGGACCCAGTGTTAGGAAAGGGGTCCTGAAGCCAAGAATTTTAACAAGCTCAAGAATTTATGTTAGCCCTTAGTAATCAGATGAACACTCTGATCTTGAAGTTGTGTGTCAAGAATAAGTTACAATTCTTCTTCAAAAACCCTAGCAAAAATATATATGCATCCCTATGTTTATTGTAGCATTATTTACAACAGTCAAGGTATGGAAGCAGCCCAAATGTCCATCAATAGATGGATAAAGAAGATGTGGGGTGTGTGTGTGTGCGCCATATGCCAAATATATGCCATACAAATAGTATGTGTGTATTATATAAAGGAATATTACTCAGCCACAGAAAGGAATGAGATCTTTCCATTTGCAATGGCATGAATGGGTCTAGGGGGCATAATGCTAAATGAAATAAGTTAGACAAAGACACATACCGTATGCTTTCATTTGTACGTGGGATTTAAGAAACAAAACAAATGAGCAAACAAGAGACAAAAAAAATGAACTTTTTAATACAAAGAAAAAACTGGTAATTGCCAGAGGGGAGATGGGGGTGAGGGAAAGAGTGAAATAAAAGGGATTAAGGTTACACTTATGGTGATGATCACCAAGTATAGAATTATTAAATTATATTGTACATTTGAAATCAGTTTAACACTGTATGTTATCCTTCAATTAAAAAAAAAGTTACCATTCTTCAAAACCAACCAGAATGTCTTTATCACCTGTTAGCATAGACTCTTCTTTAATTTGGTTATTACTTGTATCTTTTTAATGTAAGAACATTAGGATATTCACTAATATTTTTTTCATGTTTATTTTTTTTGAGAGAGAGAGCGGGGGAGGGACATGGAGAGAAACAGAGAGAAAATCCCAGGCAGGCTCCACTCTGTCAGCACAGAGCCAGAAGTGGGGCTCCATCTCACGAATCATGAGATCATGACCTGAGCCAGAATCCAGAGTCCAACATTTAACTGAGTCAACCAGGTGCCCCAGAGGATATTTATTACTTTAAAAGGATCAGGGAGCAGAACTGCCTAGTTATAATCAATGACTGTGTCAGATACAAGGAAACCAAGATAGCTGTCTTTATTAAGTTTGCTCCTCAGAGCTTCTCCAATCCTTTCAAAATATTTAGATTAACCCCTCATTTTTGGACACTAATAGCCTTCTTGCCTCAAGAAATTGTTCTTAAAGCAAGGTTATCAGTTCTGGACTTATGGACACACAGTTTACAGTGTGGAAGTTACAGCTACACAGTTCACAGATACAGTGAAATTAAGATTTTTTAAAAAGAAAAATCCCATGGCAAATTTGTATAGCTTTCCCTACCTAAAAGATGGTTTTTTCCTCCCCTCTGATCATCTCCTTCTAGTCTTTTGAGAATCAAAGGGCATCAGTCCTGTACAGTCATTCTTTCAAGGAAAAAAAAAGTTTTGATAAATTGTTTACCTACTATATAATTCTCATTTAAAGTCTATAATTCTATAGCTTATGGTACATTATATTATTAATTATAAAAATTATGGTTATAGAGGCCCCTGGGTGGCTCAGTCAGTTAAGCCTCTGACTCTTGGTTTAGGCTCAAGTCATGATCTTGCAGTCGTGAGACTGAACCCTGCATCATACTCTGCTCTGGGCATGAAGTCTGCTTAAGATTCTCTTTCTCCCACTGCCCCCCCCCCCTCAAAAATATTAGGGTTATAGATAACATAAAACTTTTCTCTTTTAACCATTGAAGTGTATAAAACAATGGCATTAATTACATTGACAGTATCATGCAACCATCACCACTATCCTTTTCATCACTCTACATGGAGACTCCCATGACCATTAAACGATAACTTCCATTCCCCCACCCCCATGAAGCCATTCTCAACTGTCCCAGGCCAAGTTTGCTACAATCTTTAAGGTACCCATGAAATTTTGTTTATGTATCTTTCAAGTTACTTACTTTTTTGTAATAAGTATACATGTTTGTTCTTCTCATGAGATTGGCTTCCCTGAGGGTATAATCATATCAGCTAAAAATAACAATTGTAGGTCCCTTTCATAATTAGTAATAATTAAGATTATTATAAAGATCAGTAAGAGAGCAGAGAGTATCTTTATCATAATAACCAGTAGAGTAGACTTTCTATCCAATTGGCTGAATCTAGGTGCACAAAAGAATAAAAACTCCAATCACAGAAGATATTTAAAAAATAAAATTAAATATTCAGAAATAAAAGTGTGGTGAACAGTCTAAATTTAGAAGCAATAGAAATAGGTCACAAAGGAATTCTTCACTGCTTTAACTCTAAATATTAAATATTTCTAAAATGTTGAACAATTAATAAAATATTTTCTGTAAAACTCAGAGACTGAGTGTTAAGATGTTTGTTATATAAGAATCGTCAACTAAGAAATTGAAAACGTTGACATCAAAATTAAAACAATGGGCAAAGGAAATAGATGATTTAGCTGAAATACCCTGGTACTAAAAGTCATTTAAAATAGGAAGTCTCCATTTTCGTCTGTAATATTGGCATATGTTTTTAATAGCATTTTATAATTTAACCAAAATACTTAAATTGAGGACAGTTATCCAAGTGCAGTCTTGGTGATCATTCATTCAGCTATTCGTTCACCAATCAGAAGATGGATTTTCTAAGGATCTTTCTTTCAGGCAACTATCTAATTAGTAGCATATAATATAGGAGGTTTTTAATTTTGGCATAATTATCTTATTTCAGAAGAATCTTTAACAATTATGACAAAGGTAATAGTGTAACTAGGCTTCAAGCCTTTCTGTATAAATATTAAACAGCAGTTTAATTTAATTTGTAGATCTTGTTTCTTAAGTTCCACACAGGAGTGCAATGACATGGTGTTTGTCCTTTTCTGACTGACTTATTTTATTTAGCATTATACCCTCTAGGTCCATCGATGCTATTTTAATTTTTTTTTAACGTTTATTTATTTTTGAGACAGAGAGAGACAGAGCATGAACGGGGGAGGGGCAGAGAGAGAGCGAGACACAGAATCGGAAACAGGCTCCAGGCTCTGAGCCATCAGCCCAGAGCCTGACGTGGGGCTCGAACTCCCGGACCGCGAGATCGTGACCTGGCTGAAGTCCGACACTTAACTGCGCCGCCCAGGCGTCCCCATCGATGCTGTTTTAAATGGCAAGATCTCATTCTTTTTTATGGCTCAGTAATATTACATTGTGTATATGTACCACGTCTTCTGTATCCAATCATTTATCAACGGACACTTGAATTGATGCCATATATTAGCTATATAAGTAATGTTGCAATGAATATAGGAGTACAAAGATCTTTTTGCAGTATTGTTTTTATTTTGTTTGGGTAAATACCTAGTAATGGAATTACTGGATCCTATGGTAATTTTTTTATTTTCTTGGAGAAACCTCCATATTGTTTTCTACAGCAGCTGTACCAATTGGCATCCCCACTAACAGCACATGATATGTCCTCATCAACACTTGTTATTTCCTGTATTTTTCATTGTAGCCATTCTGACAGGGTGTAAGGTGTTATGTGGAATTTAAAAAACAAAGACCAAAAACCAGACGCTTAAACACAGAGAACAAACCGGTGGTTTCCAGGAGGAAAGGGGATAGGAGGATAGGTAAGATAGATACAAGAGATTAAGAATGAACTTATTTTGAGAAGCAAGGAGAAATATATAGCATTTTTGAATCATTATATTGTACACCTGAAACACTGTGTGTTCTACTTCAATAAAAACAAACACATTTTCGGCTAAGCAAAAAAAAGGCAATTTAAAAAAATAAAGGAAAAAACAGGCCAATTACCAAACAGGAGTAGATTTCCAACTTTGGCTTCACCTGTATCATTTTAGGCCATGGCTAAACGTACCTCCATGGGGCTTAGGAGACGCCTGGGACCGTAACAGATGAACAGACTTTAGTATATATGCTGCCAAAGGGAGCACAAGATGAACAGAATTTAAACCGGTGATGACATTCTCTTTAGTTACTTTGTTGTCCAAGTGAACACAATGACATTGTCAGTTAAACAAATGTTTTTTTATTAAATATTTGTCTTAGTATTCTTGTTGAGGAACACTATATGCAACTTTTGTGCTTTGTGTGTTGAGAAGCTGGAATGGTGTGCTGAAATGAGAACATGTAGATTATGACCTGACGAATGAGGGGGCACATGCCACACATGTTGGATCAGCAGGTAGTTCCCTCAGCATCCCAATTCCAAGTTTTGGGGGGGAGTAATAAGATCCACAGAGTCCTTTTGATTAAAGGTGCAGTTTCAATATACTCACACAAAGGAAGTAGAGTTACAGGGTTTATTCTTACAGAGAGCTCCCAATTTACAGTGGTTAGATTTGTGATTCTTTGACTTTATGATGGTGTAAAAGCAGTAAGCCTTCAGTAGAAACCATACTTTGGATTTTGAACTTGAAGCTTTTCCCAAGGCTAGGAATATATAGTACAACACACTCTTGAGACCCTCTGCAGCAAGAGTGAACCACAGCTTATGGGCAGCCATGGGATCATGGGAGTCAACAACCCACACACTGACAATCATTCCATACATACAAGCATTCTGTTGTTCACTTTCAGTACCGTATGTGACTAAGTTACCTGAGATATTCAACATTCTTATAAAATAGGCTTTGGATTAGATGATTTTGCCCCACTGTAGGATAATAGAAGTGGTTCACATTTAGGGTGGGGTGGGTAAAGTAAGCTATGTTTTGTAAGTTACGTGTATTAAATGCTTTTTGTCTTATGGTATTTATTATTTTTTTAAGTTTTTTTTTTCATTTGGAGAGAGCATGCAGACAAGTGTGCAAGAGCGGGGAAGGGGTGGACAGAAAGGGAGAGAGAGAATCCCAAGCAAGCTCTGCACTGCCAGTTCACAGACTGATCTCACCAACAGTGAAATCATGACCTGGGCTGCAATTAAGAGTTGGATGTTTGACTGAGTCACCCAGGTGCCCTGGCTAATGGTATTTTTTTCTAACTTAAAATGGACTTATTGGGATATAAACCCTATTATTAACTCAAGGAAAATCTGTACTTAGAAGTCCCAGAAGGGAAGAGGGGTAATTGAGGGGGTGGGGAGTCCTCCATCAAGTAACCAGCAAGCGGGAGATAGGAGAGCAGGGTAGCAAGCACCTATTATAAAGTGGTTGGGGTGGAGATTACTGACTTTTCATGGGCTCAAGCCTAAGTGGTTATTTTACTTTTTTAAGTTTATTTATTTTTGATAGCAAGAGAGAGACAAGGAGAGAGAAAATCTCTGTGCTGTCAGCACAAAGCCCGATGCAGGACTTCATCTCACAATCCATGAGATCATGACCTGAGGTGAAATCAAGAGTTGGATGCTTAAACGACTGAGCCGCCCAGCCACCCCTCTAAGTGGTTATTTTAAAAGGTGTCCAGGAAAAGTAAAAGGTGAACCTAGGGCAGGCACCCCAAACTCAAGTCCTTATCTAAATGTCCATACTCGTATAGAGCAGGGTTCTACTGTAAAATGTCTGAATAGCAACTCAGAAGAACAAAGTTGTTTTCCTCCAAAGTTATTTTCCTCATCACAGTTTGCTACCAAGACCAATGAGACACCCGTGTATCCTAACAGTCTTCCATACTGCTGGTGGCACTGTAAACTCTTCCTCAAGAGTATGTTTGACAGTAAGAATAAAAACGCGTATGTGCTTTGGCTGATTATTTAATTCAATAATATATAATCTGGTACTTCCACCCCTAGGTATTGATCATTAAAAGTCATGTAAAATAGCTATACTCCCGTTGTCCAATATCATTGGCTCCACAAGCCATTTCACATCCTCCTGTAGAATATTATGTGATTATAAATGATCATGAAAACTGATTAACAGTATTAAAATGTTTATACTGGGGTGCCTGTGTGGTTCAGTTCCTTAAGCATCTGACTTCGGCTCAGGTCATGATGTCATAGTTCATGGGTTCGAATCCCAGGTCAGGCTCTGTGCTGACAGCTCAGAACCTGAAGCCTGCTTCTGATTAAGTGTCTCCCTCACTCTCTCTTCCCCTCCTCACTCATGCTGTCTCTCACTCTTTCAAAAATAAGTATTAACAAATTTAAAAACTGTTTATAATGATATTACTGCAAAAAGTACTAGTACTAATTTTAATGTGATTACTAAACAAAATACATACATGAAAGAAAAAAGGGGACACAGTAAATAAAAAATACCATAAAAACAGCAAAGCATAGGCAGGATCATGTTTTTAAAAGTTTGCTGTTTTCCGTATTGTCTATAACATGGCTATGTGATTTTTATAAAGAAAAAATAAGTGAGGATATGGCAAAGGGGCACACTTTAAAATTCAATCACAAAATGATATATACTTATTTTATGTAGTTAATTTTTAAGCCAATGACTTCCAAAAAATCATCTGTTGGTAACAGAGGAAGTCACGTTTCATGGAAATTGATTCTTATGATTCCAAAATTGAAAACCGTTAGAATCCGTTTTTGGTATGTGTTTATACCAAATGAAATGTGTTTAAGCCGGGCCATAATAATTTATATTGAAAGCAGACTATATTATTTGTTGATAGTACCTTCCTTTTCCCTCAATACTTCAGTTCTTGTTCAGTTTGAGAAGCCCTATTGCCCTGAACCAATGGAACATCTTAATAAAGACCTTACATCTTGAAGTACCACTGGATCCAGCAGTTTGACTAACAGACTGAGCTGAGAATAAAGGGAATCATGGAGAAAGTAAACCAGCTGATCTGACCCAGACGTTTCACCCACATGAACACCACCACCAGGGCTGCACATGGCACAGCCACCATCCTCCAACCTCGAGACACCTATTGCAGGAGGAAGCAGCTAGATATCCTACTGGAGGCAAGGGACCAGTTGGGACACAGGAAGATGTATGGTGGGGATTTCCTGAGGGCCAGGATGTCCTCCCCAGCCCTGAAGGTAGGCGCTTCAGAATAGGTGACAGACTTCAACAACAGCACCTACCTTGTCAACTTCATTTTGTTTAGGGAGGGCTGGGTCTCTGTCTCTCCTGCTCATCCACCCCAGTGAAGGGGTGTCTGCTCTCTGGAGGGCAAGGAACCAAGACTATGACCGAATGATCTCCACAGGCCAGTTGGACAATGGCACCTCCTAGTCTTTGCTCTGTGTGGTCTGAACCTGAACTCGACTGCTCAACCGTGTAAAGACCTGGACTACCAAGACCAAGAGGCCTTCTACCGCATGAAGCCTCCACATATTCCCTGTAGGTAGGACTCACGTGACCACCAGCGAGTAAAATATTTGCTATCTGAGAAAGGAAGAACCAAGTCTTTCCCACAGGTAACAGGCCTTCACATTCAATAGGCAATACAAAGAGGTAGGCTTAGGTTCAGACCAACCCTGCCTAGAAACTTTTCCTAATCAAGCTCCCTAACACCAAATAAATGTTGATTTGGTTATAATCTTATCAGAGTCGGCTCAGCTGCTGGTATACTCATAGGCCCCATACAGGTCATCTCTACACCTGTGGTTTTAAGGAGTAAAACCAATGAAGCACTTTACATATCCCGATTGTTATCCATTGGTTTATAATACTTCCAGAGTTGGTAACAGACCAACTTTTTAAGAGACCAGTATTTTCTGTAACATATTCTATAGAACAACAATCCTACAGAATATTAGATGCCATGTCAAAAAAAAGGGGGGGGGGAATGAATAACATCATTGGTCTACTTCACCCTATACATTAAATAAATCACCAAATTCTATGCATTGTACCTCCCACAGAGTTACTGAACCCAGTCATCACTCCATTGCTGTTGCCTCTGTGGAGAAACTATCATTGTACCTCAATTAGATTATTCCACCATCCCCAGAGCTGGTTTCCTTGTCCACAGTCTTGTTTCCTTCAATCTACTGTATCCAAACTAAGGTTTCTAAAATCTGGATGACTTTTACTTTTCCTTGCTTAAATTCCTGTATGTGACCCCATTGCTGTAAGGGTAAAATCCATACTCTGTAATGTTTACAAGGACTTGCCTAGCTCTAAACCTTGTTGTCTCACCCTTATGCTGCCTTGCTCTGTCAGATAAGCTAAACGTTTATTTCACAAATGGACCATGTGCTCTTTCAACTCTGTAATTGTACAAGTCTTGGTTTAAATAGTACTCTTCGCCTTTGGGTAAATTGCTATTCCCATATTCTTTCAGTACATTCTGATTTTTTTTCCCCAATGATAACACTCATTATACTGTTAAATTTCACACATATTTTTATATCTTCTGGTAAATTGTAAGTTATGTGAAGCAATAACCATAATTTTTTTGCCATTTATTTATTCAATTTTTAAATAGTTAGGACTTTCTATGTTCCAGACATAACTCTGGGTTGTGGGGAGTAAGTTTAGGAATTCCCTGAGTTTGCACCAATGGGTTAACAAGGTTTAGGATGAAAGAATCCAAGATTAGGTAAACAGGGCACCCCAGTATAGAAGTAGGAACCCACAGGATGAATGCATCCAAGATTAGGTAATAGACTGCTGGTGAAATTGCCTGGAGCAGAGGTAATTAGCAAAAGAAAGGTGCCATGTTGACCCTGGGGTAGCATGCTCTGTCTTATCCCCTAGGCAAGTTGAGACAAACAGACTCACTCAGCACCTGATACTCACACCAGGATTTTGTTTTGTATTGACCCAAACCCCTAACACTGCATATCTTTGAAAGCCCCTTTCTTTCACACATGAATTCATGATTACTGTTTCATTGTCTCTTTCTGCACACCCATCACGTTTGTAAGCCTTCTGATCCTAATAAAAACTGAGCAAGGACCCTTACTTGGGGCTCTTATCTCCTCCCAGACATTATTAGACTCTCTCACATTTAATTTTGCATCCACTTTCTTGCTGGACAAGAGAGAACTCCAGACTCATTCTGCAACACTGGGTATTTGGAATTCTATATTCTAGTGGAGTAAAAAAAACGGCACACAACAAGTTGTAACAAAGTCACAAGAATAACGATTGTTAATCAAATGGTGAGTGCTATTTTAGAAGAGGCAGGTGAGACCTGTTTTGAATACCAACCTGAGAACAGGTGAGTTGAGCAACACCTTGAATGAAGTGAGGAAGTGAGTCAGATGAATTTTGGGGGAAATACCGTTCCCAAGAGAGAGTATATGAACTGAGGTGAGAACATGCTGGAATGTTTCAGAAATGGTGAGGGGAACCACTGAGGCTCGAATGCAATGGATGATGGAGCAAGGAGGTCAGATGGGTAGGCAGAGCTTAGAGGCCATCTATGTATGATAGGAAGCCATTAAGAGCCACCACTTTGTCTCCTAGCCCAGTGATGCCTAACATGTGGAAGGTTCTCAACTGCTGAATGGAAAATAAGTGAAATACAATCAGGGAAAATAATTAAATAGGTTTATTTTCAGCTGGCTTATTCAGTAACTTTAGTATGTATCCCTTCAAGTGGGGGTGGGAGACAGAGGTTCAAAATTATTTGACCATGGAACAGTTATACCATTTTAAGAGACTTTGGTTCCATAGTTGGTAATTGCTGCTATAGAAAGGCCTTGTTGTGTGATGTGGGTTCAAAAAAGCAAGTGGAATAATATAGTATCCTGAAAATTTAAGTTCAAATCTATTTCAAACATTATGACGACACCAGGGCAGGGGGCAGGGCACAACTGACCCTAGGTTTCTACAAAATGTCCCTTTCATGCTCTGTCACCTTCACTTTTTTGTTTTCCTGATAAAGATATGGAACCATTCCTTTATCCTATGGCTCAGACAAAAGAGGCTGGGCTTTTCCAAAAAACTATTTTAACTAATACCTAAAGGAGGTATCCTCATGAAGATGTAGAGCCCTTTTCATTTTGAAGGCCATGTTTTAACTCTACAGGCAGAGTCTTCCTGTGCCGATTCCATTTTCCCTGTTGGCCACATACAGCTCCCTCTTGAGATGGTCTTCAACGCAGCCTGTGTTGGGGGAGCTCTCCCTACACACTTTCCTCCTTGTTCTCAGGAAATCCTAAATTCCTGGTCTAGCTAACGTACATGTATTTTTGGCTCAATCATGCAAAGTGGACTATATTTATGACAGTTTGCCTGACCCTGTTTTACTTTCCAATACACACATTTACTTCTGGATTCCAAGCTTCATTAAAAAATGTCTTTTTTTCTCCTCTTGCATGGAAGTAGACATAGGTTTCCTCACAGGTGAATAATCAGTTTCACAGTTGATTCCATATCCAAGAACTCTTGCAGATTATTCTAATACAAAACTCTAAGCCCCATTCTTAGGCCCAAGTCAGGTGCTAGGACATCATTTCTTCCCACAAGTCCAAGGACTAAATTGGTTTCTTTCATTTGTAACATAGTAAATACAGTTTCTCCCTCATGTTCTCTCATCCCTAGCTACCCAATCAGATGCTACCTCCTCAAATACTCACTTCTTCCAAGTTAAAAAAAGTATTTTTAATTTTAGTATTTTTGTTGATAATCATGGTGGGAAAATAAGCAAGTGGTTGCCACCTGAGAAGACTTCATACAGGAAACACAGTTGTTAAGAAATCTTTCAGTTTCTGTCATGGTCTGTTACAGACTGCCTTCTGAAACGTAATATGCATGTGTGTGCGTGCATATGTATATATACACGTGTGTGTATGTATATGTGTGTGTGAATATATATATATACACACATATATATACATACACATACATGCACACTTAATACTAAGACACATTGACATGAACATCATACTGTGTTTTTAATTCTACCTTTTTATATATTTATAAATGTTTTTTTTGAGAGAGCAAGCACACACAAGCATGGGAGGGGCAGAGAGATAGGGAGACAGAGAATCCCAAGTAGGCTCTGCACTGTCAGCACAGAGCCTGACATCGGGCTCATACTCACTAACTGTGAGATCATGACCTGAGCCTAAGTTAGATGTCTAACCAACTGAGCCAACCAGGGGCCCCCGTTTAATCCTATTTTTAATGTCCCGAAGTTTGGCTTTGGTAATCCAATTCACAAGGTTGTCTCTTGACAACTTCAACTTTACCTTAAATAGATGTGGGAGAATAAATATTTCAGATTTCAGAAATCCAGGTTCTGCAACGAGACAAATTTTAACCTTGTGCCAAAGATAGGTCTGACAGGATCCTCAGTAAAAATAATCTGGAGTGACTATTATGCTTATTTAACATATGTAGAAATTTCAGCCATAAGTTACACCTAGCAAGATGCAGTCAGAACCTGTATCCCAATCTACTTTATGCGAAAGAGGCTATATATAACACTGTCTCCCATGACTCCACCACTCCCGACAGCTGTTACTGTCCAAATGCCGTGACCCCTCACTTCTGCAACCCTATGATGCCCGTGATGAGGGATTATTATCATTTGACCCCAAAATTCAGACAATCTTTTTCAATTTTGGAAAATACTTCCTTTGTCCTTCCTGGAGGTCTCTGTGGACCTGGCCCCTGAAGTCCTTCCTTTCCCAAGATGGATACTATGTTGATGGAATGAATTCAGTTGACCAGATATACTCACCAACTTAATTTGTAAGACCTATATACCTCGAGGTGAAGTTCACTGTGCTAGGCTACTAAAACATTGTAATGAATAAGACTGACCCAAATGCTACTCTCAAGGAGATGACAAAGTACAGAAAATAACCTCTGGGGATCTTGTGAAGGTCAAAAGTGCATGAATAGGAGGCTGGACAAATGGACTTTCATAGAAGGTTGTAAGCCAGTCAAGGAGCTTGGTCCTTATCCTGTAGGTTGATGATGAAAAGTCATGGAAGTATTTTGTCTAGGGGAAAACAGGCAGCACAGAGGATGTTTTAGTTGGGATAAACCAAAGGAGCAGAAATACACATATACCTTGTAGAATAGTTACCATAATCAAGTTGAATAACATCACCTCACATAGTATGCATTTTTGTGTGTGTTTTATTTTGTATTTTTAAGTAATCTCTGCACTCAATGTGGGGCTTATAATCTTGAGACCAAGAGATGCATGCTCTACTGACCGAGCCGGCCAGGGGCTCGTGTGTGTGTGTGTGTGTGTGTGTGTGTGTGTGTGTGTGTGTGTGTTGTGTAAGGACATTTAAGATCTGCTTTCACAGCCAATTTTAAACCCATATTAACTATAGTTATCATGCTGTACATTAGATCCCCAGACCTTAGTCATCTTATAACTGAAAGCTTATACCCCTTAACCAACTTCTCCCCATTTCTCCCACCCCCAAACTCTGAAAACTACCATTCTACTGTTTCTATGAATTTGACTTGTTTAGATTTCATATACAAGTGAAATTTATCTTTCTGTATCTGACTTATTTTACTTAGCATGTCCTCCAGGTTTATCCATGTTATTGCAAATGGCAAGCTATTTTTCTTTTTTAAGTCTGAATGATATTGCATTGTATATTTAGACTACATCTGTATTCATTCATCCATCAATGGACATTTAGGTTCTTTCCATATCGTGGCTACTGTGAATTAATGAGGCTATGAATATGGGGTGTAGGTATCTCTTCAAGTGCCCCAGAACTATTGAATCAGAAGCCCTGGGGATACAGTTCAGTAATCGGAGTTATAATAAGCTCTCCAGATAATCCTGATGTACACTCAAGTTTGAGAAGTACTGCCATAGGAAAATGTTGATGAAGGCCTGAATTACCACAGGTGGTGAAGATGCAAAGGCTGGCTTGCAGTAGAAAATCATTTAGAAGATAAAACCAAAGATATATGTTTTATGAATTCCACATCGCCCTCTTTCTGGATCTTTGGATCCCTTCCCTTACCAGGAGAATGATTTTCCAGAATCCTAACCCATTTACTTTCTCAGAATATCTTAAATATATCAAAGTAAAGGAAAATAAAGCATTTGTAGAGAGTTAAGAGTGGCTCAATCTCTCTCAGCTAGTGATTCATTTTTTACTTTAATATCTGGGCAGATATCTGGCTAATTTATTTTCCCATTTTTTTGAAGATCAAACATGGGGGTTGAAATGATAAAGAACTTTACCTACATTGAAGTCTTACCACATAATAGTAAGTCTATTGTGCTATTGCTTGCTGTGTTCACAATTTATCCATTTAAATGACTTACTTTGAGAAATTTCTTAGACATTATTTCAAACTTTCATTTCCTCGGACAAAGAGTATCAATCATCTTGGGTTTTACAGGGGGGACTTTATTATTCTTAGAAATTATTTTCATATCAATTGAAATCAATTTTAATACTAAGTCAGATCTAAATGTCTAACCAACTCTTAATTTCAGCTGTCTGCTCTCAAAATGTACATGTTATTTTTATTTAAACTTAAGATTTATTCTTAAAAATCCAATAATTAGGTAATGTGAAAATGTCTCAGATAAGCTACAGAGTTAGATAATTTCTTTGGTGGTTTCTCATATCTGTTTCAGCCAAACCATCTTAATTAAAGTTCTATGAACTAGCAATTTCTGTGGATATTTTCATTTTATCACAGGAAATTCAGTGGTCAATACACAGCCATCTCACTCATAAAAGCGATGATTTTGCTATACCGGAATTTAAGTGAATTTCAGAAAAGCAAATGACTTCCGTTATAACAATCAATGCTGTATGCATTTGCACACTGCCCATTTTTCATATATTCAGTAAATGTTTATGGAGGGCCTACTGTAGGCAAAGTACTTTGCTAAACCTTGTGGAGAACATATAAATAAATCATGAACCCACTGAAAGCTCAGTCTACAGAAAAGACAGATCCCTTATCTCTGCCATGGCAACCATCATTCATACCAACTATTACACCAAAAAAAGTTGTTAGACTTGAAGCAACTGGAGGCTTTTTAACACCTCTGTGGCTTCCCTATTTCCTGGACCATAATTTTTAATACAATTATGTGGTTCCTTAGATGATAATGCCAGATTGTTATTTTTAGAGCCATTTATAAATCTGATATAATTCAATATACATAAATTTAATTGTCTAAACATATACCACAAATCTCAACAATGTAGGGAGATGACAAAGAAGGTATATTGTTTAAGTGGCAAAATATATAAATGACCTCCATCTTGAAAGAGAAAAGACAGTGGATTAGGAAAATCCTGAGCTCACCTCATCCCATGGACACAATGAGGCAACAACTATACATATTGCAACTAACTCCAAAAACAATCTGAAGTGAGGCAGAACATACCTTCCATAGCTAGGTGTAGAGAGAAGGCCACATCAAAAAGGGTAGGAGGGGTACAGCTGGAAACCAAACCCCTGGTATAGTTTAACTGACCACAAATGGGAGAGACATAACATGTATGGAGGAACAAGAGAATCAGACTCCATGGCAGACATCCCCGGTCCTGGGGACCTGCACTGAGAAGACCAGTCCCCGCAGTATCTGGTTTTGAAAATCAGCAGGATTAACTCCAGGAGAGCCAGTGGGCAAAAGGAAACTGAGTCCCATCCCTTCAAGAGCTAGCCACTAAATAACTCAGCCTGAGACATAGTACAGGAGCAGCAGTTTGAAAAGTGTATGGAGTATATGTGAAGGAGATTTACTGACTAATTTTAGGATGTGCTCTGGGGGAGGGCAAGTGTCTGCAGGAGCTTTCTAGAAGAATGAAAGTGCTTGTGGGTGCCATTTTTCTTACCCTCCCCAAGCCTAGATAGCCAAATGCTTTCTGGACCCAGTTCTTTTTTTTATTCAAAAAATATTTTTTTAATTTTTTTTTTGAGAGAGAGAGACAGTGCACAAGCAGAGGAGGGGCAGACAGAGAGGTAGACACAGAATCCTGTAGCAGGCTCCAGGCTCTGAGCTGTCAGCAAAGAGCCCGGTATGGGGCTCAAACTCACAACCTGAGATCACAACCTGAGCCGAAGTCAGATGCTTAACCAACTGAGCCATCCAGGCGCCCCTCTGGAGCCAGTTTTAATACTCTCCATTCACCTTGCTGGCACTGCATGCCCCACCCCAGCATTTCCCTGTAGACCTGCCTCACCCAACCCACTTGCCCCAGCAAGTACCCCTCTAAAGCACCCTGTCACATCTATTGGGCAGGCCATTCTGCCCTGTGGAGGTGGCAAACTAACCCCACACACCAGCACCCTCCAGTGCTTGCAGCTGGGCCTCTCACCTGGCTTTGCAGGGAGCAAGACCTGCCCTTTGATGTACCCACAGATGTCACAGGGGCTAATGGTGAACAGATAGTCTGAGGTCCGGTCCTACCCACCAGTGGGTCTGGGCTGAGCCTCTTACCAGCACAAGGAGCAAACTTGGCTGCCCAGGGCTCCTACAACAAGCAAAGAGGGCAATTACAGCAAGTAGGGCTGAGCACCAGCTTAACCCACCCAGCATCCTTACAGCAATTGTGGGTCAGCCATAACAAGATGGCATATGTAGCCTACATAGGGGAGACCCATGGAGGGCCTAGCTGTGGTGACCAAAGGGGATTAGGCTACAGAGCACCACAGGAATCCTTCTACACAAGGCCACTACTTCTAAGACCAGTAGACATACCTGACCTACCAAATATATAGAAACAAATACAAAGATAAACAAAATGAACAGAGGACTACGATCCAAATGAAGAAAAAAAAAAAAACCCACAGAAAAACAGGTAAATGAAACAAAGATAAGCAATATGGCTGTTCAAGAGTTCAAATTAATGGTCATAAAACTACTCACTTTACTTGACAATAGAGTTGATAAACTCAGTAAAAACTTCAACAAAGAGATAGAAAATATAAAAAATAACCTGTCAGAGCTGAAGAATAAGTAACTGAAATAAAAAATACACCAGAGGGAATCAATAGAAAATTAGAGGATGCAGAAGAATGGGTAATTGATATCGAAGAAAGGGTAGTGGAAAGCAACCATGCTGAAAAGAAAAAAGAATAAAAAATGAGAATACATTAAGGGACCCTGTGACATCATTAAGCATAATAACATTCACAGTACAGAGATCTCTGGAGGAGCGAGAGAGAGTGAGCAAAAGGGAAGGGGGAAGATCACTTAAAGAAATAGCTGAAAACTTCCCTAATCTGGGAGGAAGGGAACAGATATCCAGGTTCTGGACAGATGAGCCCAAATTAGATGAACCCATGGAGGTCCATACCAATTTAAACACATAACAATTTTAAAAGCAAGAATCCTGGGTGGCTGAGTCAGTTAACCATCTACCTTCAGCTTGGGTCACGATCTCATGGTTTATGAGTTCAAGCCCCACACAGGACTCTCTGCTGTCAGTGCAGAGCCTGCTTCAGATCCTCTGTCCCCCTCTCTTTCTGCTCCTGCCCCACTCATGCTCATGCCCTCTGTCAAAAATAAATTAAGAAAAAAAAGCAAAAAACAAAGATAGAGAATATTAAAAGCAGCAAGAGCAAAGATACTAGTTATAGGCCAGAGAAACTCTATAAGGCTATGAAGTGATTTTTGAGTGGAAAGTTTGCAGGCCAGAAAGGAGTTGCATGGTATCTTCAAAGTGCTGAAAGCAAAAAACCTGCAACAATAGCCTACAAGATCATCTATCAGTATTGAAGGAGATCTAAAGAAATTTCCAGACAAAAGTTAAAGGAGTTCATCATCACTAAATTTGCCTTTCAAGAAATGTTAAGGGGAAATTTTTAAATGGAAAGAAAAGACCTTAACTAGAAGAAAATTATGAAAAAAAATTTCACTGGTTAAAGCAAACATAGTAAATGTAGTACACTAATCACTTATAAAGCCAGTACAGAAGTTAAAACATAAAAATAATAAAATCAATTATGTCTACAAAAATTACTCAAAAGATATACAAAGTAAAAAGATGTAAAGTGACCTATATATAAAACATGGAGGGAGCAGTAAAAATGTAGTTCTTTTAGAATATGTTCGAAAAATTTTAATGTTTGTTTATTTATTTTGACAGAGAGAGAGAGAGAGAGAGAACGAGCAGAGGAGGGACACAGAGAGAATCCTGAGTGGGCTCTGTACTGTCGGTACAGAGCTTGACATGGAGCTTGAACCCATGAACCATGAAATCATTATCCGAGCTGAAATCAAAAGTCAGATGCTCAACCAACTGAGCCACCCAGGTGCCCCAGAATGTGTTTAAATTTAAGGGGTCATCAACTTAATGTAGATTTCTATATATATAAGATGTTACATATGAATCCGATGGTAACTATAAATCAAAACTTATTAATAGATACAAAAAAATAATGAGAAAGTAATCCAAGCATAACACTAAAGAAAGCCATCAAAACAGAAGAGACAAGGGAAGAAGAAATCAACAGAAATACAAAAACAACAAAAACCATAACAAAATGACAATATATATACTTATCAACAGTTATTGTCAATATAACTGGTCTAAATGCTCTCATTAAAAGACATAGTGTGTCTGAGTGATTAAACTAATAAACTTGACCCATCTACATGCTGCCTACTTGAGATTCCCTTTTGATTTAAAGACATATATAGCCTGAAAGTGTAAGGGCTGGAAAAAGATATTCCATGCAAATAGAAGCAAAAAAAAAAAAAAAAAAAAAAAAAGAAAAGAAAAGCAAAGCTGTGATAACAATACTTATATCAGACAAAATAGACTTTAAAATGGAAACTGTAACCAGAGATAAAGCAGGGCATTACATAATGATAAAACGATTATTCTAACAGGAGGATTATAAAAACTAGAAATGTCTAGCACCTATGTAGGAGCACCTAAATGCATAAAGCAATTATTAACACAGATGGAGAAATTGACAATACTACTATGGGACTTTATACTTCTATCAATGGATAGATCATTCAGACAGAAAAATCAATGAAGAAACAGGGACTTTGAATGACACATTATACCAGATAGACTTAAAAGATACATCGAGGACCTTTTATCCCAAAACAGAATACATATTCCTTTCAAGTGCACATGGAATATTCTATAGCACATATCACATATTAGGCCATAAAACAAGTCTCAATAAATTTAAGATTGAAATCATATTGAGCATTTTTTTCTGATGAAAATGGTATGAAATGAGAAATTAATTATAAGAAAAAAACTGGCAAAAACACAAACACACAGAAGCTAAACGACACACTACTAAACAACCAATAGGTTAATGAAGACATCAAAGTGGAAATAAAATACCTGCAGACAAATGAAAATAGAAACAATGGTCCAAAATTTTGGGACACAACCAAAACAGTTCAACGAGGAAAATTTACAGCAATACAGGTCTACTGCATAAAACAAAAATCTTAACAAGGAGGTGGGTGGGAGAAGAGCTAGATGGGTGATGGATATTAGGGAGAGCACTTGTCGTGAGGAGCACTGGGTATTGTATGTGAGTGATAAACCACTGCATTCTATTCTAGAACCAGTACTGCACTTTATGTTAACTAAAGTTTAAAAATAAAATAAAATAATCCAATCTTATACCTCAAGGAACTAAAGAAAGGAAGAATATCCAACATCTGTAGAAGAAAGGAAATAATAAAGATCAGAGTATAAGTTGAAACTGAAAAAAAAATTAAAAAAAAAAAAACCACCCAAAAACCAAAAAACAAAAAACAAAGAAAAAAAAACAAAAAACAAACAAAAAAAAACCAAAACACCCCCCCCCCTAAAAAACAATAGATAAAAACATTGAAACTAAGAGCTGATTCTTTGAAAGGATAAATAAAAATGATAAACCTTTAGCCAGATTCATCAAGAACAAAAGAGGACTCAAACAAATAGAATAAAAAAATAAAGGGGAGAAATAACAACCAATATCACCAATACAGAAAGGATTATAAGAATACTATTAAAGATTACATGTGAACAGGGGCACCTGGGTGGCTCAGTTAGCTAAGCTTCTGACTCTTGATTTCAGCTCAGGTCATGATCTCACAGTTGGTGAAATCAACTCCCTTTGGGCTCTGTGCTGACAGCATGGGGCCTGTTTGGGATTCTCTCTCTCTCCCCCTCTCTCTGCTCCTCCCCTGCTCA
Source organism: Prionailurus bengalensis (assembly GCF_016509475.1). Classification (NCBI taxonomy): domain Eukaryota; kingdom Metazoa; phylum Chordata; class Mammalia; order Carnivora; family Felidae; genus Prionailurus; species Prionailurus bengalensis. Next base: position 12,714,087 of record NC_057346.1, read on the forward strand.
TCCTGTCTCTCTCCCTCCTCTCTCTGAAAATAAATCAACTTAAAAAATGTTGTGTATAAACAAATTAGACAACCTAGAAAAAAAATGGATAAATTCCTTCAAATTTGGGTGAATTGGTAATCAAAACTCGAAAGCAATAAAAGTCCAATACCAAATGGTTTCACAGGTGAGTTCTACCAAACATTTAAAGAAGAGTTGATACCTAGTCTCCTCAAAGTAGTCCAAAAAGAAGAAGAGGGGGTGCCTGGGTGGCGCAGTCGGTTAAGCGTCCGATTTCAGCCAGGTCACGATCTCGCGGTCTGTGAGTTCGAGCCCCGCGTCGGGCTCTGGGCTGATGGCTCGGAGCCTGTTTCTGATGCTGTGTCTCCCTCTTTCTCTGCCCCTCCCCCGTTCATGCTCTGTCTCTCTCTGTCCCAAAAATAAATAAACATTGGAAAAAAAAAAAAAAAAAAAAAGAAGAGGAAGGAAAATTTCCAGACTCATTCTACCTGTCTGGCATTCCCATGCTAGCAAAACCAGATAAAGACACTTAAGGGGGCAAAAAAAAAAAAAAAATAAAGTTCAATATCCCTGATCAATATGTATGCAAAATTCTTAATATTGGCAAACCAAATTCAATGATACATTTTTTAAAATATTTATTTTTTAAAATTACATCCTAATTAGTTACCACATAGTGAAACAATGATTTCAGGAGTAGATTCCTTAGTGTCTCTTACCCATTTAGCCCATCCCCCCCTCCCACAACCCCTCCAGTAACCCTCATTTTGTTCTCCATATTTATGAGTCTCCTCTGTTTTTTCCCCCCTTCCTGTTTTTGTTATTTTTGTTTCCGTTCCCTTATGTTCATCTGTTTTGTCTCCTAAAGTCCTCAGATGAGTGAGGTCATATGATTTTTGTCTTTCTCTGAGTAATTTCACTTAGCATAATACCTTACAGTTCTATCCGTGTAGTTGCAAATGGCAAGATTTCATTCTGATTGCCGAGTAATACTCCATTGTGTATGTGTATGTATATGTATATATATGTATACATATATACATATATACACATACATACATATATATATACACCACATCTTTTTTTTTTTAATTTTTTTTCCCAACGTTTTTATTTATTTTTGGGACAGAGAGAGACAGAGCATGAACGGGGGAGGGGCAGAGATAGAGGGAGACACAGAATCAGAAACAGGCTCCAGGCTCTGAGCCATCAGCCCAGAGCCTGACACGGGGCTCGAACTCACGGACCGCGAGATCATGACCTGGCTGAAGTCGGACGCTTAACCGACTGCGCCACCCAGGCGCCCCACACCACATCTTCTTTATCCATTCATCCATCGATGGACATTTGGGCTCTTTCCATACTTTGGCTCTTGTTGACAGTGCTGTTATAAACATGGGGGTGCATGTGTCCTTTTGAAACAGCACACCTGTATCCCATGGATAAATGCCTAGCAGTGCAATTGCTGGATTGTAGGGTAGTTCTATGTTTAGTTTTTTGAGGAACCTCCATATTGTTTTCCAGAGTGGCTGCACCAGCTTGCATTCCAACAATGCAAAAAGAGATCCTCTTTCTCCACATCCTCACCAACATCTGTTGTTGCCTGAGTTGTTAATGTTAGTCATTCTGACAGGTGTAACGTGGTATCTCATTGTGGTTTGGATTTGTATTTCCCTGATGATGACTGATGTGGAGCATGTTTTCATGTGTCAGTTGGCCATCTGGATGTCTTCTTTGGAGAAGTGTCTATTCGTGTCTTTTGTCCATTTCTTCATTGGATGGTTTGTTTTTTGGGTGTTGAGTTTGATCAGTTCTTTATAGATTTTGGATACCAACCCTTTATCTGCTGTGTCGTTTGCAAATATCTTCTCCCATTCTGTCAGTTGCGTTTTAGTTTTGCTGATTGTTTCCTTTGCTGTGCAGAAGCTTTTTATTTTGATGAGGTTCCAGTAGTTCATTTTTGCTTTTGTTTCCCTTGCCTCCAGAGATGCAAGGATACATTTTTTTAAATCACTCTTTTGTGTGTAGCTGTCTGGTTTTCCCAATGCCATTTATCAGAGAGACTGTCTTTTCCCCATTGTATAATCTTGCTTCCTGTCATAAATTAACTGACAATACAAGTTTGGGTTTATTTCTGTGATCTCTCTCCTGTGATACCAATCCACATATCTATTTTGTGCCAGTAGCATACAGTTTTGAATACTATAGCTTTCTAGTATATTTTTACATCTGAGATTGTGATACCTGAAGTTTTGGTCTCCTTTCTCAAGATTGCTTTGGCTATTCAGCATCTTCTATGCTCCAAACCAATTTTAGAATTATTTGTTCTAGTTCTGTGAAAAGTCCTATTGTAACTCGGATAAGGATTGCATTAAATCTGTAAATTATTTGTGGTAATATGGACATGTGAACAGTATTAATTATTCCGATCATGAGCATGGAATACTTTTCCACTTACTTGTGTCCTCTTCAATTCTTTAATCAATGTTTTACAAGTTTCAGAGTACTGGTCTTTCACTTCCTTGGTTAAGTTTATTTCTAGGTATTTTATTTTATGTTGCAATTTTAAATGGGATTGTTTTCTTGATTTCTTTCAGCTGTGTTATTATTAAATTGGACCACTTTCTGTACCACACACAAAAATGCACTAAAATGGATTAACATAATTTTGAGACCTAAAACCATAGAACTCCTGCAAGAAAACAGGCAATGATCGCTTTGACATCAGCCTCAGCAACAGTTTTCTAAACAAATCAACTATTGAGAGTACACAAAGTAAAAAGCTTTTGCACAGGAAAGAAAAACAAAATGAAAAGACAACCTACTTAATGGGAGAAGGTATTTACAAATGATAGATCTTATTAGAGATTAATATCCAGAATATATAAGGAACTTGTACAACTCAACACCAAAACAAATAATCTGATTAAAAAATGGGTGGGGCACCTGGGTGGCGCAGCCGGTTGAGCGTCCGACTTCAGCCAGGTCACGATCTCGAGGTCCATGAGTTCGAGCCCCGCGTCAGGCTCTGGGCTGATGGCTCAGAGCCTGGAGCCTGTTTCCGATTCTGTGTCTCCCTCTCTCTCTGCCCCTCCCCCGTTCATGCTGTCTCTCTCTCTGTCCCAAAAATAAATAAACGTTGAAAAAAAAATTAAAAAAAAAAATGGGCAGAGGACCTGAATAGACATTTTTCCAAATAGATATACAGATGGCCAACAGACACATGGAAAGATGCCCCAAATCATTGATTATCAGGCAAATGAAAATCAACACAATATCACCTTATACCTGTCAGAATGGCTCAAATAAAAAAAAGACAAGAAATAACAAGTGTTGATGATGATGTAGAAAAAAAGAGAAACCCTTCTGTACTGTTGGTGGGAATGTAAATAGATGTTTATTGTGGAAAATAGTTTAGATGTTCCTCAAAAAATTAAAAATAGGATATTATTCAGTAATCCACTACTGGGTGTTTACCCCCAAACGATAAAAAACACTAATTTGAAAAGATATATGTATCTGTATGTTTTTTGCAGCATTATTTACAATAGCCAAGTTATGGAGGCAACCCAAGCGTCCACTGATAAATGAATGAATAAAGATGTTGTGGTATATAAATACAATGGGATACCAATCAGGCATGAAAAAAGAATGCAATCTTGCTATTTGTAACATGGGTAGACCTAGAGCATTACACTACGAAATAAGTCAGACACAAAGACAAGCATCATGTGATCCATCTTATATGTGTAATCCAAGAAACAAAATAAATGAAGAAATAAAGCATAAACAGACCCATAGAGAACAAACTGATGGTTTCTGGAGGTGAGGGGATGGCCACAAAGGGTGAGGGGAATGGGAGGTACAGGCTTCCAGTTAAGGAATAAATAAATCTCGGGATTAAAGGCACAGCACAGGGAATATAGTCAATGGTATTTTAATTGTGTTATGGTGAATGATGGTGGCTATACTTGTGGTAAACATAGCTGAACATACAGAGTTGTTGAATCACTCTGTTGTTATGCATGTCAACCTCATGTAACATTGTGTCAACTATACTTCATTAAAAAAAAGGATTATTTGCTATAATCAAGTGGGATTCATTCCAGGGATGCAAGAATTTCTAAATATTTGCAAATCAATATTATGTATCTCACATTCAGGAGAGGAAGGATTAAAACCATGTGATCATCTGAATAGGAAAAAACACTTGACAAAATTCAACATATATTTATAATAAAAATTCTCAAGGTGGGTTTAGAGGGTACCTACCTCAACATAAAGTGTCTGTATGGGACAAACCCACAGCTGACATCATACTCAGCAGTGAAGCTTAGCTTTTCCTCTAAGATCAGGAATAAGACAAAGATGTCCACTCTCAACACATTTAGTTAACATAGTACTGGAAGTCCTAGACAATGTAATCACACATGAAAAAGAATTAAAAGACATCCAAAATGGTAACAAAGAAGTAAAACTCTCAGTATTTGCAGATGTGATTCAGTTTATAGTAAATCCTATAGACTCCAAGAAACTACTAGAAATAATAAATGAATTTAGTAAAGTTGCAGGATATAAAATTTACAGAAATTGGTTGCATTTCTATACACTAAAAATGATGTGTCCGAGAAATTAAGAAAACAATTCCATTTACAATTTTACCAAAAAGAATACCTAGGAATAAACTTAACCAAGGAGATGAAATAAGTAGACTCAGAAAAATAATATTAGATATTGATGAAAGAAACTGAAGATTTCACAAATATATCAAAAGATATTCCATACTTAGGGATTCAAAGAGTATGATTAAAATGTCCTCATTACTCCCAATCTACAAATTCAATGCAATCCCTATCAAAATAGTGAGTGAGTGACTATAAGTGAGTGAGTGAGTGAGTTTGTTTTACAGAACTAGAATAATCCTGAAGTTTGTATGGAGCACAAAAGACCCTGAAGAGCCAAAGCAATCTTGGGAAAAGACCAAAAGGTGCAGGTATCACAATCCTAGATTTCAAGATGTACTAAAAAGCTATAGGAATTAAAACAGTATGCTACTGGCAGAAAAAAAGACACATCAATAGAACATGATAAAGAGCCCAGAAATACACCCATACTTACATAATTAATCTATGACAAAGGAGGTAAGAATACCTAATAGGGAAAAGGCAGTATCTGCAATAAATGGTACCGGGAAAACTGGACAGCTACATAAAAAATGATACAAGGGGACCACTTTCTCACAATCATTCACAAAAATAAACTCAAATTGGACTAGAGACCTAAATGTGAGACCTTCAACTATAAAACTCCTAGAGGAAAACAGGCAGTCATCTCTGACAACAACCTTACCATTTTTAGATAGTTCTCCTCAGGGAAGGTAAACAAAAGCCAAAATAATGTATTGGGACTACACCAAAAATAAATCAATCAACGTCAATACGCCACATTAATAAGACAAAGGATAAGAACCATATGATCCTCTCAATAGGTACAGAAAAAGCATTTGACAAGATAGAGTAGCCTTTCTTCATAAAAACCCTCAAGAAAGTAAGGATAGAAGGAACATACCTCAACATTGTAAAGTCCATATATGAAAGACAGTTAATACCATCCTCAATGGGGAAAATATGAGAGCTTTCCCCCTAAGTCAGGAAGACAACAGGGAGGTCCACTCTCACCAGTTGTTGAACATAGTCCTGGAAGTCCTAGCCTCAGCAATCAGACAACGATGAAATAGAAGACATCCAAATCAGCAAACAAGAGATCAATTTTTCACTCATTGCACAAAACATGATACTTTATGTGGAAAACCCAAAAGACTCCACCCAAAATCAGGAAAGTTGCAGGATATAAAATCAACATACAGAAATCAGTTGCATTTCTATACACCAATAATGAAGCAGCACAAAGAGAAATCAAGGAATCAATCCCATTTATAATTGCACCAAAAACCCTATGATACTTAGGAATAAGCCTAGCTAAAAAGGTGAAAGATCTGTATGTTGAAAACTGTATAAAGCTTATTCAAGAAATGTAAAAAGATGCAAAGAAATAGAGAAACATTCCATGCTCATGGATTGGAAGAATACCATCAAAGTGTTGATACTACCCAAAGCAATCTACACATTCAATGCAATCCCTATCAAATAACACCAGTATTCTTCACAGAGCTAGAATAAAAATTCTAAAATTAGTATGCAACCAGAAAAGACCCCAAGTAGCCAAAATGATGTTGAAAAAGAAAACCAAAGCTGGAGGCACCAGAATCCCAGACTTCAAGGTATATTACAGAGCTGTAATCAACAAGACAGTATGGTATTGGCACAAAAACAAAGTCAGATCAATGGAATAGAAAACCCAGAAATGGACCCACAAACGTGTGGCCAAGTAATCTTTGACAAAGCAGGAAAGAATATCCATTGGAAAAAAGACAGTCTCTTCAGCAAGTGGTGCTGGGAAAACTGGACAATATGCAGAAAAATGAACCTGGACCACTTTATTTCACCATACACAAAAATAAACTCAAAATGGATGAAAGACCTAAACGTAAGACAGGAAGCCATAAAAATCCTAGGGGAGAAAGCAGGCAGCAACCTCTTTGATCTCAGCTATACCAACTTCTTCACTAGACAGATCTCTGGATGCAAGGAAAACAAAAGCAAAAATGAACTGCTGTGACCTCATCAAGATAAAAAGCTTCTGCCTGCTGAAGGAAACAATCAGCAAAACTCAAGGCAACCAATAGAAAGGGATAAGATATTTGAAAATGACATATTGGATAAAGGGTTAGTATCCAAAATCTATAAAGAACTTATCAAACTCAACACCCAAAAAACAAATAATCCAGACAAGAAATCGGCAGAAGAAACAGTTTTCCAAAGAAGACATCCAGATGGCTAACACACATTTAAAAAATGCTCAAAATCACTCATCATCAAGGAACTACAAATCAAAACCATAATGAGATATCACCTCACACTTGCCAGAATGGCTAGAATGAACAACTCAGAAAACAACAGATGTTTGCGAGGATGTGGAGAAAGGGGAACACATTTACCTTGGTGGGAATGCAAACTGGTGCAGCCACTCTGCTAGACAGTGTGGAGTTTCCTCAAAAAATTATAAACAGAACTATGCTACAACCCAGCTATTGCACTACTAGGTATTTATCCAAAGGATATAAAAACACTGATTCAAAAAGGGATATGCACCCCAATGTTTATAATAGTGCTATCAACAAGAGCCAAATTATGCAAAGAGCCCAAATATCCATCAACTGATAAATGGATAAAGATAGGGGCACTTGGGTGGCTCACATTTAGTTGTTAGACTTCAGCTCAGGTCATGATCTTGCAGACCTTGAGTTTGAGCCCCACACTGGGCTCTGTGCTGACAACTCAGAGCCTGGAGCCTGCCTCAGATTTGGTGTCTCCCTCTCAGCCCCCCACCCACTTGTACTCTGTCTCTCTCACTCTCTTTCACAAATAAACATTTATAATTTTTTTTTTTAAAGATGTGGTATGTGCACGCACACACACACACACAACAGGATACTACTCGGTGATCAACAAAAATGAAATCTTGCCATTTCCAACAACATGAACGGAACTAGAGTGTATTATGCTAAGCAAAGTAAGTCTGAGAAAGACAAATATATGATTTCACTCACATGTGGAACTTAAGCAACAAAACATGTTCATCTGAACATAGGAGACAGGAAGGAAAATAAGAAACAGAAGGGGAGGGAAACCAGAACAATTTCTTAAATACAGAGAACTGAGCGTTGCTGGAGGGCAAGTGGATGGAGGGATGGGCTAAATCAGTGAGGAGCATTAAGGAGGGCACTTACTGGGATGAGCACTGGGTGTTATATGTGTAAGTGATGAATCACTGGGCTTGACTCCTGAAACCAATACTACGCTGGATGTTAACTAACTTGAATTTAAATAAATTAAACAAAACCCGACAAAAAAGCTTCACACACTGTAGGAAACTGTCAACAAAATTAAAAAGCAACCTACTGAATTACAGTGGGTATTTGCAAATGATTTATCTGATAAGAGGTTAAGATCTAAAATATATTACTATCTTTTACAACTCAACACCAAAACAAACAACCCCATTAAAAAAAAATGAGCAGAGGACCGGAATAGACATTTTTTTAAGAAGACAGAGAGCAGACACATGAAAATATCCTCCATATCACGAATCCTCAGGGAAATGCAAATCAAAACCACAAGGAGATGTTACCTTACACCTGTCAAAATGGCTAGAATCAGAAAGACAAGAAATAACAAACTTTGATGAGGCTGCAGATGAAAGGGAACACTTGTACACTGTTTGTGGGAATGTAAATTGGTGCAGCCACTGTGGAAAAGAAGTATGCAGGTTCAACAAAAAATTAAAAATAGAAATACTATGCAATCCAGTAATTTAATTACTGATTATTTATGCAGAGAAACCAAAAACACTAACTGAAAAAGATATATGCACTGCTGTGTTTATTGCAGTATTTATAATAGCCAAGATAGGAAAGCAACCTAGGTGTCCATCAATAGATGAATGGCAACAGAGTTGCAGTATATATAAACACAATGGAGCATACTAAGCCTTATAAAGAGTGGGATCTTGCCATTTGCAACAAAATGGATGGACCTAGAGGGTATTGTGTTAAATGAGATAAGTCAGAAAGACAAAGACGATAGGATTTCTCCTTTGTGTGCAATCTAAAAATAAAAAATAAAAATAAAAAACCCAGAAAACCAGGAACAGACTCTGAGAACAAAGTGTTTGCTGCCAGAGGTATATACAGCTGGGGAGATGGATCAAATAGGTGAAGGGTATTCAGAGGTACAAACTTCCAGTTATAAAGTAAGTAACTCATGGGGATGAAAAGTACATCACAGGCAATATAATCAATAATACTGTAACAATGTTGTATGGTGACAGATGACGACTATAGTTATTGTAGTGAGAACTAAGTAATGCACAGAATTGTGGAATCACTATGTTGTACACTTGAAACTAATATAACATTTTATATCAACTATACTTCAATGTTATTTGTTTAAATGGCCCGAGTCTTACCTGGGTGAAAGCATGATGTGAGTCAATGAATACAGCTGAGGCTACTTTTAAAGTGAAGTATTCAGAGTAAGGAGCTATCAGCCCTCCCTTTTTCTACATTTATCAGACCGCACTGATAAGATGTTCAGCCTGGGCCCAACACTGAAATTTTAACCCGAGAACCGGATTCTGGTGCACACAAAATAAACAATGTGTGTGACATCATTTCATAAACATGTGCAAGGTTTCTCCATGGAGAAGAGTTTGAGGGGAAATTTCACAAGTTACCAAGGTCAATGTTATTGGTACAATGTTTAGCTGAGTTACTGAGGCTTGCTATTTCATGGCCACTTATTTCCTCCACATTTGGCTAGCTGTTGAGTAACTTGGGGGACGAGGTAAAGCCTGAGGAAAACATTGCAAATGCACAAGAAAAATTATCCCTACTCCAGGACAAACCATTCCTTAGTGAGATTATTCAAAAGTGAGACTTTTAATTCATCCTTTAACACGATCTTGTTAAAAAAATAATTGTTGAAGAGAGGAGAGAATAAATAGAGAAGGGTGGAGAGAAAAGAGAAAAAGAAGGGAGAAAATGAGGAATTTGTTTCAAAAGTAATTTGTGGTAATAAAAATTGTTTACTGCACGTATTTTTTATTGCCAGAGAGTGAGAACATAGGAAAAAGACTGAAACGAAGACTCCTTTCCCCAGTGGTCATACTGTGAAAATAAGGTGGATTACAGCATTTTGTAAATAGAGCAAGTTAAACACAAATTAAAAATGACTGCTTGAAGAGAAAACTTACTTTCCTCATTGAAGACTCAACACTGCATCAATGGGTTTACTACTTACAAAAAGTGGTGAAAAGTATGTATTTTTATTTTGAAATTACAGTTGATTTATGAGTTTCTTATAAAATAATGTTTGTTTTTTTAATTTGCCAAACATTTGGATTTGGGTTTTTAACTAAAAGTCAAATTTTATTTTTTCCATTCATAAATACTAACAATTTTCTTTCTCTTTCTACACCCATTTTGTTAAGATTTTAATGCATCTGGTGAAGTTCTTTTCTTCCCCTTAGCAGTAATGCTATTATCATTAGAAATTATCTTGGTCAGAATTTTACAAATGTGTACATTTAAAAATTATATAATTAATTTCATTTAGTTACAAAGAATTATTGATTTGTTTTCCATCAGCCTTAAAATATTTTGATCATCATGGAATTGGGGTCTTTAAAACATGTATACTTCTGGATGCCACAGGACGTATTTTGATTCAGTGGAAAAAGCATGGTCCTCCACGTATTACCAAACATCTGTTTGGTAATGAAAACTATATCCCGAGGAAAATTCATCGAGCAGCCAGAGACAATGACACAGCCATTGTCATTACCCCTGGCCAGCACCTCAGACCTTCTCCTGTCAAAATTTTCATTCACAGGGCCATTAATGTTCAAAAGGCCATTGAATGTCCACTCTCACAAAAGCCCAGAGACCAAGTTGATCTTAAAACTGAAAATACCAGAGATGATTAGTGATTTCCATGGTTGTATTAAAAATCTTATTGTGAAGGATATTTTTGTGGATTTCGATGTGGGTATTATTGATGTTTGGGAGAGGACTATTGCATACGGTGGTAATAATGCTCATCCACCTGATTATGTGACTGGAAATCTTATTAACATTTTCTTTTTTTTTAATTAAAAAAAAATGTTTATCTTTGAGAGAGACAGAGTGTGAGTGGGGCAGGGACACAGAGAAAAGGAGACAGAATCTGGAGCAGACTCCAGGCTCTGAGCAAGCTCTCAGCACAGAGCCTGACGCGGGGCTTGAACTCACAAACTGAGATCATGACCTGAGCCAAAGTTGGACACTCAACCAACTGAGCCACCCAGGCACCCTGAAATCATATTAACATGTCCTTATACTCTATTTGCTAGAGGAAAAATACAGAAAAACAGTACTAGCTATTCTCTATAGATGACCTAACTTAGACTACCAGGACAATTTAACTCAAGAATAAAGAAATGAAATTAAAACAAATTAATGTAATAAATACAGAACAAATATACAGACCATAAAAATTACCATTGAACATTTTTTAAAATGTTTATTCATTTTTGAGAGAGAGAGAGAAAATGCACAGGAGCAGGGAGGAGCAGAAAGAGAGGGATACAGAGGATCCAAAGTGGCCTCTGAGCCGACAGCAGCAAGCCCAACACGGGACTCGAACTCACAAACTGTGAGATCATGACCCGAGCTGAAGTTGGATGCTCAACTGACCAAGCCACCCAGGTATCCCCCATTTAAACAATTTTTAAGTGCACAATTCAGTGGATGTGCAATTCAGATACATTCACATTCATACTGTTATACAAACATTATCATCATCTAGCTCCAGAACCTTTCATCATCCCAAACAAAAACTCTATGCCCATAAACTAACCCCTCATTCTCTGTTATCCCCAGGACCTGGCAACCACCATTCTAATGTCTCTATCAATTAGAATGTTCTATGTATAGCTCATCAAGTGGAATTGTACAGTATTTGTCTTTTGTATCTGCTTATTTCATTTGACATAATGTCAAGTTTTATCTATGTTGTTGCCTATGTAAGAATTTCCTTTTTTAAGGCTGAATAATATTTCATTGTATATGTACACACACTTTGTTTATCCACCATCTATCAATTAACACTTGGGTTGTTTCTACTTTTTGGCAATTGTGAATAATGCTGTGATGAAGAGAAAACCAAAGTTGAAAGGAATGTCTCTAGTGCTTAGTGTGAGGACAGAAAAGATCATCATTCATAATTTAATTGTAAGAAATGCATTGCCCAGAAACGAAGAGTCTAAATAATTGAAGTTTAGAGAAGATGGAATTTGGTAACCAGTTGTTCTTTAAGTTCCAGTAAGAATCAGAGATCACAAACACCCATCAATGCATTGAGAGAAACCAAGTATCAAGTCAACATACAGATCCTGAAACCCGGCTTCCTGCTGACCCCAAAATTATGAGGTGAGATACCCTCCAGAGGACCCAAAATGACTTTATAAAGGTCTCTAAATATTCCTTTCAGCATTAAACTATGCACTTTTCCCATTAACATGTTCAAGGTCTCACGAGTGGAACTGTTGTTTACTCCACATTTGAAATGTGTTTCTTAGTGAGAGGAAGTGAAACTACAATACTTTATAGCATTAATGCCATAGCCCAATCACACAGGTAAGCACTGGGATCCTCTCACCAAAGGAACACACATAGAAAGCTCTTTCTTGTATCAAACTTACCCACTAGTTCTATTTCTTTTTAAAGACAACTTTTTTTAAAAAAAGATTTTTTTTAAGTAATCTCTAAGACCAAACTTGGGCTCAAACTCACAACCCCAGGATCAAGAGTCACATCCTCTACTGAGTGAGGAAGCCAGGAGCCCCTAAGGGAAACCTTCAAAATAAATGCATTCTGCCATGTACTGCAATCTTACCTGCTTACATGAGTTAGCATTTTCCCTCCAAGGCCACTTCAAATTTCTTCATTCTAGTTCCAATACAACGAAGTTTCTAGTTTTCTTATCATGGCTCTTCTCTGAATACACTAAAGTTTGTCTATGTCACTCTACAACATGCTTTCCACCCCATCTCACATGCTCTAATGCAAATGTGATCATTAGTATAAAATAATGAGAATCTATTATTTTTCTTGTTCCAGAGCTGCATCGTACAACAGAATTGCTGTAAGTCACATGTGACTGTTTAAGTGAACTGAAAAATTAGCTCCTTGGTTGCAACAATCACATTTCGAGTGTTCAACAGACACGAGTACCTAGTGGCACTATAGTGACAGCACAGTATTTGCTTTCATTGGTCTCTGGAGAGGTTTTTTTTTTTTTTAAGTTTTGTTGTATTTGGATGTATTTTAAAAAAAAGTCAGTGGTATTTTATTAATTTTATGATGAGTAAAATAATCAAATGTTAAGTGTTAAGGTCTTGACTTTTAAGTCATTTACTTCTGGCTCAGTTTTTTAGAGAAATTCTGGTGTCTACATATTTTATAATGTTTTGGCCTTGAAGCGATAGTTTCAGGTCACTGCAGATATCGACTATATTGCTAATGTGTAAGACTCGAGTAAGCCATTTGAAATGGTAAAAAGGCTCCTGACTGGAATTATCAGGCTTCTTTCAGAAGAAAGAAGTATACACAATGGATGTATACACAATGGAATGAAACTAGAAATCATTAGCATAAGGAAAACAGAAAAATACAAATAAGTGGAAATTAAACACTGCATTCTTTATCGATAGGTCAAAGAATAAATAAAATTTAGAAAATATTTGGAGACAAGTGAAAAGAAAAACACAACATATCAAAACTTCTGGGATTCAGCAAAAATAGTACCAAGGAGTCTTTTCAATAAATGGTGCTGAAAAACTGGATAGGACAACAAATTGGACAACCCAGAAGATATGGAAAAATTCCTAGAACCATATAACCTACCAAGACTGACTCAGGAATACATTTAGAAATATATATAATTACATTTAATACAAGGAGTTTATTGAAGCAGTAATCAAAAACCTACCCCCAAAAGAAAAGTCCCAAACCAGATGGCTTCACTGGAGAATTCTACATAACATTTAAAGAATAATTAACACCAATCCATCCCAAAATCTTACAAAGAATAGAAGACAGGAACACTGACTAACTCATTCTGGGAAGCCAGCATTACTCCAATACTAAAACCACACAAAGGCACAAAAAGAAAACTATGTATCACTATCCCTGATGAATATTAATGCACAAATCCTAAACAAGATACTAATAAAGTGAATTCATCAGCATATTGAAAGGATTGTATGTCATGAACAAGTGGAATTTATATCTGGAAACAAGGATAGCTCAGCTTATTAAAAATCAGTGTAATACACTACATTGACAAAATAAAGGTCAAAAGCCACAGTCTTAGACAACGCAGAACAAAACATCTGAGAAAATTCTATGTCCTTTTATGAGAAAAACATCTGACAAACTAGGAATAGAAGAAAACTACCTCAAAATAATCAAGTCTATATATCAAAAGCCCACAGCTATCATCATATTCAATAGGGAAAGTCTGCAAGCTTTTCCTCCAAGATCAGGAAAAAGCAAGGGCTTGTAGCACATTCACCACTACTATGTAACATAGGACTGGAAGTCCTAGCCAGAGCAATTATATGAGAAAAAGAATTAAGGGGCAAATTGGAAAAGAGGTAAAATTATATGTTTGCAGATGATACTATCTTTTATTTAAAAAATCCTAAAGATTCCACAACAGATTTCTTAGAACTAATAAATTTACTAAGTTGCAGGACACAAAATCAACACGTAAAAATCAGTTGCATGTCTATACCTAACTATGACCAATCTGAAAATCAACAGTCCCATTTTCCATAGCATCAAAAAGAATGAGATACTTTGGAATAAGTTTAACCAAGGAGGTCAAAGACTTGTACACTTGCAATATAAAACATTGTTGAAATAAATTAAAGAAGAGGGGCACCTGGGTGGCTCAGTTGGTTAAGTATCCAACTTCGGCTGAGGTCATGATCTCATGGTTTGTAGGTTCATGCACGCATCTGGCTCTGTGCTGACAGCTTGGACCCTGGAGCCTGCTTTGGATTCTATGTCTCCCTCTCTCTCTCTGCCCCTCCAACATACATACTCTCTCTCTCTCAAAAATAAATAAACATTAAAAAAATTTTAATAAAAAAATTAAAAAATTATACACACACACAATGAGATAATCACCTCACACACCAGGATGGCCACTATCCTAAGAACAGAAAATATTATTAGTGAAGATGTGGAGACGTTAGAACACTTGTGTACTGTTAGTGTGAATGTAAACTGATACAGCTATTATGGAAAACCATATGGGGGATCCTCAAAGAGTTAAAACTAGAATTACCATATGACCCAAAAATTCTACTTCTGGGTATACATCCCAAAGAACTAAAATCAGGTTTTAAAGAGATAATATACACTTTCACGTCCACTGCAGTATTGTTCATGATAGTCAAGACAGGGCAACAACCCGATGCTCATCAACATATGCACAGATAAAGAAAACAGGGTATACACATACACTGTAATACAATACCATCTCTAAAAAGGGATTCGGTCACATGCTACGTGGATAAATGTTGATGACTTCTAAGGGAAATAAACCAGTCAATAAAGGATAAATATTGTATGATTCCAATCATACAAAGTTTCTAAAATAGTCAAAATCATAAAAACAAAGTAGAAAAGCAAATACCAAATGTTGAGGAGGGGGATATTAATGTTTAGTGGGTATAGAGTATTAGTGTTGCAAGATAGAAGTTCTAGAGATCAATTGCACAACAAAGTGAATATACCTAATGCTACTGCACTGTAAATTTAAAAATGGTTAAGATGGTAAATTTCATGTTATGTTTTTTTTTTAACCACACAAATTCCTGGTATATGTTCTTTTCCTTTCATAGCAAATAAACTTTAATGTGAGAATCAAGAGTATTTAATTTTTTTTTTTTTGGCCCAACCTGCTGAAATCAATTTGTGTCAGTTGCTCAGTAACCAATAATGACTTGAATTCCTTACCTTCTTCCATAACAAATCAACATTAGGAAGCACGGTTTTTAAAAAACTGTTCCTTTAATAACAGAACAAGTCAAGTGGCTTCAGGTATGGCATGCTGCACACATAGCTGCCGCTCCATTAGGAATAATCCCAGTGTTCCTTTCCATTCGACACCATAGTTCACAAAATAATGCTCATGAAAATTCCTCCTCTAGAGCAGGAGTTTTCAATGACAACCAGAAGCAAAAAGTCATCAAGTGCTTCCATCTCTTATCAATGTGTACAGATGCCAAGAACTTTTTCATACTCTACATTATCACTTCAACCTACCAGAAAGCAAAATGCGTCTAGTACACACCTTTCCATTTACACTGTATGCTACTGACATAATGTTTGTACAGCAGTATCATTTGATGAAAGAATTTTGTCAGTAGTTCATTCGGATTTAGCTCTAACCATGTTTGTCATTAACTCATGACTGGCTTTATAAACTTATCAGTGGTTTGACTTGTACCTTTTCTCTTTATGAGGAATGCAATACTGAGTGATAGCTTGGTAATTCTAGCTTTTCCTTTGACTTTATTGATAGAATTCATCAAATTCATACTGGAAGGCAATATTTTGTTCTTGTCCTAGAGAAAAGCACATTGCTTTAGCAGAGAGAGGACTGTGCTTTGTATGCCAAGTATAAAATCTTTGATGGCTTTACACTTTTGTGTTAAACAGAACATTTTTTTTTTACAGGTGATAGAAATCCACCTCAAACTCCTTAATGAGGGGTAGGAAGGAATGTATTAACTCATAACTGGAAAGTACAGAGAGGGCAGAAAAGTTGAGGGTTGTTGCATCCAGATGCTTAAAGTATAATGTTAGTTCTCTGTCTCCCCCTTGCCATCTTTTGGCTCTGTGTTTCTGTGTTGGTTTCATTTTCAGGTGGGATCTTTACATGTGACAGCTGAAAAAGGTAACATGTCCTTGTGAGCTATAATCCCAGAGACCCTCTCCTAGTGTATACATATAGATAGAAAACAGAGAAGACTCTGGTTGTCCCAGTTTGGGTTACATGTCCATGTTGGAACCAGTGCCAATAGCCAGGGGGATAAGGGACCTCAATTGTTAAGCCTGGACCATATGCCAACTCTTGGGCCAGAGTCCATTGACAGAAATGAAGAAAACATAGACATCAAATATTTTCCTTCTACTGCATATTTGACAAAATCTCATAAAAAATAGTACCCAAAGGAAAAATAGATTATTGATGCCATAAAATTTAATTACCAGAGATTCATGGCTATATTGCCTTTGTATACTTTTTTTACTTAATTGCATAAAATCACCACATTCACAGATATTTAAAAAGAAGCTCTTTATGTTTAAAAATTAACATTTTTAACTTAAATACTTAAGTATTTATGTTACTAATTTTATCACTACCTTTACTTTTAATAATCTATTCTTAAGTCTTTGTTCCATAGTGAGCATAGAAAATCAAATAGAAACCAATAGAATATTAGTTTAACACATACAAACAAAACACTGTAATAATGTAAAAACATGTTCAGAAAGATCAAACTGTTAACTGAATATTAGTCAAGAAGGACTTCCTGGGAAGATGGTGGAGTAGGAGGATCCTGGGCTCACCTTGTCCCCATGTACACAACTAGATAAGAGCCACATCGGTGTAAATAAACCATAAAATGATCTGAAGATTGGCAGGACAGACTCTGTACAGATAAATGTAGAGAAATGGCTACATCAAAGAGGGTAGAAAGGGTGGAGACGCCATCAGGAGACAAACCTTCAGGACTACCCATGGGAGGGAGGGATGACCCAAGTGCAGAGAAGGGAGAGGAGTAGATCCCCATGCCGGCACCCCAGGGTCAAGAACCCACACTGTAAAGACAAATACCCCTAACATTTGGCTTTGAAAACAAGAAGGGAAATCAGTGGAGCTTAACAACTGGACACTAAAAATCAGTTGGCTCTGCTCTGGGAGCACAGAACAAGCAAAGAGAGCCATTATAGATGACTGTACTAAAGGCAAATGCAGCTCAGCCCCAACAATAGGATACATACAACACACATGAGGCATCCCTGAAGTGTCAAGATCCTTGTGAACAGGGGACATTGCACTGCAGGGCACTACAGGAGCTTTTACTTATGAGGCCACTATTTTCAGGAGGAGATACAGCTGACATTCCTAACACAGAGACACCGATAGATTTAGACAAAATGAGGGGACAGAGGAACATGTCCCAAATGAAAAAAAAAGAGGACAAAAATCAGAGCAAAATAGCAAAGCAAAACAGAGATCAGCAATATGCCTGATAGAGAACTTAAAGTAATGGTCAAAGTCCAGGACCAGATGGCTTCACAGGTGAATTCTACCCAACATTTATTATTTTTTTTCTTTTCTTAATATGAAATTTATTGTCAAATTGGTTTCCATACAACACCCAGTGCTCATCCCAACAGATGCTTTCCTCAATGCCCATCACCCTCTTTCCCCTCCCTCCCACCCCCCATCAACCTTCAGTTTATTCCAGTTTTTAAGAGTCTCTTATGGTTTGCCTCCCTCCCTCTCTAACTTTTTTTTCCCTCTTCCCCTCCCCCATGATCTTCTGTTAAGTTTCTCAGGATCCACCTAAGAGTGAAAATATACAGTATCTGTCTTTCTCTGCCTGACTTATTTCACTTAGCATAACACCCCCCAGTTCCATCCATGCTGCTACAAAAGGTCGTATTTCATTCTTTCTCATTGCCAAGTAGTATTCTATTGTATATATAAACCACAACTTCTTTACCCCTTCATCAGTTGATGGACATTTATGGCTCTTTCCATTATTTGGCTATTGTTGAAAGTGCTGCTATAAACATTGGGGTACAAGTGCCCCTATGCATCAGGACTCCTGTATCCCTTGGGCAAATTCCTAGCAGTGCTATTGCTTCTACCAAACATTTAAGGAAGAGTTAAAATCTATTCTTCTCAAACTATTCTAGAAAAGAGCAAGGAAAACTTCCAAATTCATTCTCTGAGACCAGCATTACCCCTACAGGAAAACCAGATAAAGACACTAAAGAGGGAGAGAGAAAGAGAGAACTACAGGCCAAGATCTTTGATGAACACAGACGGAAAATTCTTCAACAAAATATTAGCAAACAAAATCCAACAATACATGAAGAGAATTATTTACCATTATCAAATGGGATTTATTTCTGGGAGGCAAGGGTGTTTCAGTATTTGCAAATCAATGTGATACATCATTTAAGAGAAAGGATAAAAGGCCTATGATTATTTCAATAGATGTAGAAAAAGCATTTGACAAAGTACAATATTCATTCATAATAAAACCCTCAACAAAGTAGATTTAGAGGGAACATACCTGAACATACTAAGGGCCATATAGAAAAAACTCACAGGAAACATTATACTCCATGGTGAGAAACTGAGAGCTTTCCCCCTAAGATTAGGAACAAGAGCATGATGTCCACTCTCACCATTTTTACTCAACATAGTATTGGAAGTCTTAGCCACAGCAATCAGAAAACAAAAATAAATGGCATCCAAATTGGTGAGGAAAAAGTAAAATATTCACTATTTGCAGATGACATGTTTCTCTATATAGGAAACCCTAAAGACTCTACCAAAAACCTACTAGAACTAATAAATGAACAGAGTAAGGTTACTGGATACAAAATCAATTTACAGAAATCCATGCAGATCAATACACTAATAATGAAGTAGAAATTTAAAAACATCCCATTTATAATTACACCAAAAATAATATAATACCTGGCATTAAACTTAACCAAGGGGATAAAAGACCTATACTCTGAAAACTATAAAACTCTCATGAAAAAAAACTGAAGATGACACAAACAAATGGAAAGATATTCCATGCTCATGGATTGGGAAAACAAATAGTGTTAAAATGTCCATACTAGCCAAAGCAATCTACACATCTAAAGCAATCCCTATCAAAACATCAACAATATTCTTCACAGAACTAGAATAATCTGAAGACTAGTATGCAATCACAAAAGATCTCAAATAGCCAAAACAATCTTGAAAAAGAACAAAACTGGAGGTATCACCATCCTAGATTTCAAGATTCACTACAAACCTGTAATCATGAAAACAGTATGATCTATGTGCCACAAAAAGAGACACATAGATTTATAGAAAAGGATAGAGAACCCAGAAATACACCCACAATTATATGGTCAATTAATCTTCGACACAGCAAGAACATGCAATGGGAAAAAGATGGTCTCTTCAACAAATGGTGTTGGGAAAACAGGACAGCTACATAAAAAACAATCAAAGTAGACCACTTTCTTATACCACACACAACTATAAACTCAAAAAGAATAAAGGCCTAAAAGTAAGACTTGAAACCTTAAAAATCATAGAAAAGAGCACAGGCAGTAAGGTCTCTGACACTGGCTGTAGCAACATTTTTCTAGATAGGTCTCCTAAAGCAAAGGAAACAAAAGCAAAAATAAACTGTCAGGGCTACGTCAAAATAAAAAGCTTCTGTGTCGTAAAGGAAACAATCAACAAAACTAAAAGGCAACCTACTGAATGGGAGAAGATATCTACAAATGAGATCCAATAAAAGGATAGAGGTATATATATGTATCCAGATATGCATGTGTATATGTTAATCTGTATCCATGTGTTTGTGTGCATATGTTCTTGTGGATATGCATGTGTACACACATGTATATGTATGTATGTGTGTATATATGCTTATATACACAATTATACATGTGCATATATGTCTCCAAAATATATAAAGAACTTCTATAATAGCCAAAAATAAACCAATTAAAAAATGGGCAGAAAACATGAATAGACATGTCTCCCAAGAAGGCATACAGAGGAGCAACGGACACATAAAAAGATGTTCAATACCACTAATCACAAGGAAATCCTAACTGAAACCACAATAGGTATTACATCACACCTGTCAAAATACCTAAAACCAAAAACACAAGAATTGTTGGCGAAGGTGTGGAGAAAAAGGAACCCTCTTGCACTGTTGGTGGGAATGTAAACTGGTGCAGCTGCCACTGTGGAAAACAGTATGAAGTTCCCTCAAAAATTTAAAAGTAGAATTACCATATGACCCAGTTACTTCATTACTGGGTATTTACCCAAAGAATATGAAAACACTAATTCAAAAAGAGATATGCACCATATGCGTATTGTAGTATTATTTACAATAGCCAAATTATGAAAGCAACCCAAGTGTCCACCAATAATGAACGAGTATAGGTGATGTGGTACCTACATAAATATCATGCAGCCATAAAAAGGAAATGGGGTCTTGCCACTTGCAACAACATGGATGGACAAGAGGATGTTGTGTCAAGTGAAGTAAGTCAAAGAAAGATCCATAAGATTTCACTCATATGTGAACTATAAGAAAACAAATGAAGAAAGAAAGAGACAAAAAAACCAGATTCTTACATATGGAGAACAAACTGTTGGTTGCCAGAGGGGAGGTGGGTGGGTAATGGGTGAAAGAGGTGATGGGAATTAAGAGCACACTTATCATGTTGAGTACTGGAGTGATGGATAGAATTGGTGAATCCCTATATTGTATACCTGAATCTAATATAACTATATTTACACTGCAATTAAAATTAAAAAAATATTAACTGACTCATAATTCATGCCTCACCTTTGAGAAAATAATTTTTAACAAAAATATAGAGGAGTTTTAGGAATATCATAATTTTGCCTGACAATTATATACATCCTTTCATGGCTTTATTCCTTTGTAGTCAAGACTTTTTTCTTTAAACAGGTGACAGAAACTCACCTTAAAATAGCTTAAGGAGGGGTGTGAAGGAACGTATTTCATTACACATTTATGAAATGTAACAACAAGTTTAAGTGGTTTTCTTTTTCTTTGTTTTTGTTTTTGAGAACTACCCAAACATCTGAAGACTGCAGGCACACTCTGAGAACTAATGCTTTCTCCTAACAGGGCACCTTTAGAGCAAGCTTCCCCCATTAGCCTGGGTGCCACAGGTACCTCAGGAGCATTTGGAAGACACGGATTGCTAGATTTAACTTTTGATCAACCCAGTTAAGACTTTTCCTGAGTGATTCCCCGTAAGCTATCTTCTCATATAGTCCTCCAATGTAATTCGGCTACATCCACCCTGGCAATAGATCAATTTTAGAATCACACCTTAAACCATCCTCTCCAGTATGTTCCCCAAGGCCCTAAGCTTTTGTATGTACATGTGCCTTGTCCATATCCCTCCTAAGTGCTCATCTAAACCTGTTGTCTGACTTCTCACCAGAGGACCCTATGGGAAGTGGAGAGAAGCAACTCCCAAAATGGATAATTCACAAACCTTGTGAAAGCTTTGTCAGCATGGTTGACAAGAAAAGCAGACTCTGTGGGGCTCGACGCCAGGAAGGTGGTCTCTACCCTCCCTTACTCTGGATGCAGCAAAAGTAGGTCTCTATGCCTCCTTTTCTATTCCACTTCCTGAAAAAAGGGATTCTGGCGATCAAAATTACATACCCCACTAAGCCAAGTAGAAGCTCTGTGATTAAAAAGATCTGTCGTGGGGCACCTGGATGGTTCAGTTGTTTGTGAGTCTGACTCTTGATTTCGGCTCAAGTCATGATCCCAGCAGGGTGGGATTGAGCCCCACATGGGGCTCTGTGCTGAGTGTGGAGCCTGCTGGATTCTGTCTCTTCCTCTGCCCCTCTCTCTGTGTCACGTGCTCTACTCAGCAGGCAGTTTGCTATCAGGCTAATGTCCTTTAGTGGGTAGGTAGGTGGTGTTGCAGTGTTCCATGCTCTAGGCAGATGAGGACAGTATTCCTCCCAATCACAAAGAATGCTTTCTCTAAGAGTAATTAAAACGAATAGGTTTGGCTTTTCTATATATCTGGTACTAGTTTATAGCAGGGGTCAGCAAACTAATGGCTGCCCCAAACCCAGTCTGCAGCCTGTTTTTATACGGCCTGTGAGAGAAGAATGGTTTTTACTTTGTAAAGGCTTCCAAAAATAAATACAGGGCCAGCAAAACCTAATGCATTTACCACCTGGACCTTTACAGCAAAATTTGCTGGCCTTTGGCATACAGTCCTTTTAGACCGCTTTACTTGGTTACCATTTGGCTGGCTTTCCCTCATTCCACCATGCAGACTAGCTAAGAGTCATTTCTAACCTAGGTCACATGGCAGTTCTCCATTTAACAGATCCCACAGGTGTGCAGGTAAGTGTTCAGCAAACTGAACTAAGAGAGCCCTGATTTGTAACATCTGCCACCTTCTGTGGTATTAAGCACTCCTCCAGGACTGATTTCAAACTACCAACATGGTATCACTGAACGTGGAAATGGAAGAGATGCACGTAATCACCTAATAGAACTGAGGTTTGCACAGTCGTGACAATGAGGCTTTTTTTTTTTTTCCTAGGAAGCAACTGTATTTGTGCTGCCACCGGCTCAGTGGGTTCATCCCTGAAAAACTGAGCCCTGAGCACAGTGGGGTGCAGCCTAAAATAAAATTTCTACTTCTTTGTCTCCCATACCCGGTAACATACAGACATATGGTCTGATTGGGTTGTCTTATGTTACAGAGTCGTGAGAAATGGTACATACATGCTCAGAGCTAGGTTGCCTTCCCTGGTCTTAAAGGGTTTTCACCACATTCCTTAGGGAAGGGCCTCTACCACAATCCTGTCTCATCAGACTACATGAGCCAACTCCAGCAAACTTGGAAGGCTTGAAGTATCTGCCATAGTGGAAAGACCATCAGCCTTGGGTTAAACCTTCTTAAATTCAAATGTCATCTTCACTACTTAACTAGTTCGTTGACCTTCAAAAAGCCACTTAGCTTTGATGAGTTTGTTTTCTCATTTGCAAATTTGAAATAATACTACAGGCCTCACAGAGAGAAGGATTTGGGAAGATTAACAATAGGTACAAGTAAATACACCACACACTGCTTGGGGCATACATTCCCTGGTTTCCCTCCACTGCTCTGATAGAGTGGGTTGGTTTGTTTGTTTTTTACTCCCTCTTTTATCTTGTAAATGGCTCTCTCCCCTTAAGCCAGGACTGGGATGTGGGTCCAGTGGGTCCTCCTTCTGGGTCTGTTTTGAGGTAAGGGTCACCCGAATTGTCTGGGCCCCAGGAAAGTTTAAGTTCTCAGAGCTGGCTGGAGACTTTGGAACAGGACAAACTTAAAAGCTTGGATGAATTGTCCTAAAGATAAGTCTGTCAAGGAAAAAGTGTTCACTAGATTCCACTTTAAGGGAAGAGTTCTGGTCTTATTTTTCTATCTATAATGCCCAGCATAATTGTGTGGGATACAAGAAGCATTCAATATATAACTACTGGATCAATGAACGAATGGATGGTTGTTTGAATGATGAATGTATCTGACAATAGATGATCACAATCATAGTCAAATAGTGATTAAGAGCTCGAGTTCTCAACAGCCTGGATTTGAATCCCAGCTTTGTCCTTTACTAGCCGTGCATCCTCGGACAAGTTACTTAACCTCTCCGTACCTCAGCTGCACCATCTGCAAAATGGATAATTATCTACTTGCTAGGATTAAACTAAAGTACTTAGTAAAATAAGTCTGGAACAATGTAAGCGCTCAATGTAAGCTGTTACTGTCTTTATCAAAATCAACATTAACAACCAACACTTGGGGATATATACTAGGGATTATGTTCTTTGTTCAATCTGTTGCTCAGATTGGCATTTCAAGGAAAAGATGCATGCCTCAGGATAGTTCTACTCTAAAATGTTGAGGCCTAATTTTAATAAACCAAATGCATCATAGCCCAGTTTTTCTATTTATTCACTCATGCTCATCAGATTCAAGGAGCAAAGAGTGCAGCGCAGTCCAACCAACTCTGAATTATAGTATCAAAAGAATATTTTAAGTCCCTATGGCCCACTCTTGACAGAGAGGTGCTCTGCTTCACAGACATGTCCACCCCTCCCCCATCTGTGTAACTGTGCTCAGTTCTTAGGTTTCAGAGCTTTGT
Organism: Prionailurus bengalensis; assembly: GCF_016509475.1. Lineage (NCBI taxonomy): Eukaryota > Metazoa > Chordata > Mammalia > Carnivora > Felidae > Prionailurus > Prionailurus bengalensis. The sequence goes on from NC_057346.1 coordinate 12,738,794, forward strand.
GAGACATAAGCAAGATAATGGTTATGAAATAGTAAAATTTTGATGCAGACATTATGATTCGGTCATTTTTTATCCTTTTCAGAGGTGGTGGTCTGGGGTAGCATTCACTTTTTACCTTTTATTGCTGCTTATTAGGTGATGTAAAAAATGTATGCCCTCAAATCATCGCCAGCATTTACCCTACTTCTTTTTTTTTTTTTCAACGTTTATTTATTTTTGGGACAGAGAGAGACAGAGCATGAACAGGGGAGGGGCAGAGAGAGAGGGAGACACAGGATCCGAAACAGGCTCCAGGCTCTGAGCCATCAGCCCAGAGCCCGACGCGGGGCTCGAACTCACGGACCGCGAGATCGTGACCTGGCTGAAGTCGGACACTTAACCGACTGCGCCACCCAGGCACCCTACCCTACTTCTGAAACATAATCTCATCGCCAACATGTCATCCAAATATTTTACTTTACTAATATTTACTAACTTTATTATGGACATTTTGCTGTTAAGTCCTACAATTAAACTTTGGTTTTACAATTAAGCAACAAGATTTAGATTCTGGCTTAAATGTTGGCTTCACTGCTTTTGAATTGAGCTGTAACTTAGGTAACATCTGTTGTCATACGAGGTTGTGCCAGTATATCAGTAACCAATGTTGGGATTGAACTGGCCCTTGTGGTTAGGATTTCAAGACATCCTCAGGTAAGAACCATTGGGAAACTTTGAAAAAAAATAAATGTTTTACTTACAAGGCCTGAAAATTCCACAGCACAACAAGATCGCGAGAACAAAAGTTGCTAGGGGCACCTGGGTGGCTCAGTCGGTTGAGCATCCAACTTCAGCTCAGGTCATGATGTCACAGTCTGTGAGTTCAAGCCCCAAGTCAGGCTCTGTGCTGACAGCTCGGAGCCTGGAGCCTGCTTTCGATTCTGTGTCTCCCTCTCTCTGACCCTCCCCCATTCATGCTCTGTCTCTCTCTGTCTCCAGATTCTGTGTCCCTCCCTCGCTCTGCCCCTCCCCGGCTCATGCTCTCTGTCTCAAAAATAAATAAGAACATTAAAAAAAAAAAAGTTCCTATAGACCTAGGGTTCTGCCTATATTGGGATTGAGGGTGAAGGCTTTGGATCTTGCAGTCTTGCTTTTCATTGTAAGTTTAAAGAGAAGAACAATCAAGTGTGAAAAACAAAACAAAACAAAACAAAAAAAAACCACTGGTGAAACCAGCCAAGATCTCTAAAACAAAGGAGCCTCAGTTGGGGGAGGTGCTCTGCCTCTTTATGCACATGGCGGTCAATATACTTATTCAAAAAAAGCCCCCTTCATTAGGAAGATGTGGTAACTCTCACACACTCTCACACACACACAGAGGCATGAAACAAAATGTTTATAGCAGTGTTTTCACCAATAGCCATATTATGGAAAGATCCTAAATGTCCATTAACTGATCAATGGATAAAGAAGATGGGGTTTATATATACACAATTTAATACTACTTGGCAATGAGAAAAAATGAAATACTGCCATTTGCAGCAAGGTGTATGGAACTGGAGGGTATTACACTAAGTGAAATAAGTGTGAGAAAGAAGTAGGTTTTCAGTCATATGTGGAATTTTAGAAACGTAACAAGACCATGAGGGAAGGATAGGGGAAAATAGACACAAACCGAAGGGGGGAGACAATTGCAAGAGACTCAAATACAGAGAACAAACTGAAGATTGACAGGAGTGAGGAGGGGAAAATGGGTGATGGGCACTGAGAAGGGCACTTGTTGGGATGAGCACTGGGTGTTGTATGTAAGCGGTAAATCATGGCAATCTACCCCCACAACCAAGAGCACACTGTATATACTGGATGTTAGCCAACTTGACAATAAATTGTATTTAAAAAATAAAATACAAGGGCACAAGGAAACTTTGAGGTGATGGACAGGTTTATTACCTCGATTGTAATGATGGTTTCACGGGCATATGCAAGTGTCAAACTCCAGTTGTCTATTTCTTTATTATGCCTCAATAAGCCTCTCTTAAGAGGAGACCAAAAAGCTTTAAGTGGTAGAATATCCTATTATTGGAATGTGTGATCATTTATTGGATCCTGGTTTGATGAAAGAGGTTTTGGAGGCAACTGGGGAACTCTGAATATGAATAGGATATTAGATGAACTTAAGGCATTACTATAAATCTTAGAAATGCTAAGGACATTGTCCTTATGTGAGAAATGCCAATTTTTTTTTAAAAAGAGACATACATATATATTTGGAGGTAAAAATGTCATTCGTCTGACATTTACCTTAAAATACTTCAGCCAACACAGAATAGATGGATAAATATATTAAAATGTTATTCATTGTTAAACCCAGATAATAAGTATTCAAGGATTCATTATTCCATTGTACCCACTTATAGAAATATTTTAAAACGTTCAAAATAAAAAGTGAAAAAGAATTTGAGTGCCCAGAATTCCTGTGGTACAGGGAAATGGAGGAGGTCACACCCATCATGGCTACTTCTCTCTAGGTCAGCTGAAATCCCTAATAAGGGTATAAATCTGGTCACATTTCCAGTGAAACTGCTGTGATTATAGTTACCTATAATCATTAGTGTGACTAGAATGTTCAGGCTTTAAGAATCTCTGACAAAACTAAAGGTCACAAATCTTTTTTTTTTTTTTTAAGAATATATGTGAAAGCAAGCCCAAGTACAATGCATGCTATTACATAGAAAGTGCTTTGCCCTAGCCCCTCCCTCTAAAGAGGTAATCATTTCTGCTTAGGTCATCAGGTAGTTAAAACATGAATTCAATTTTATACTTCTGCTTATTGATCACACAGACATTAGAATCTGAGTAGCCATTGGGAAAGAAGAGAAGTCTAGATCACTTCCAGCTTCTCTCCACTACTGTGAAAGGTGTTTTAGGATTACTTTCAGTGCTTCCGTTTATCTTTTATGTTAACGTTAGTTTATACAGTTAACTCCTAAATAACGCAGTGGTTAGGAACACTGACCCCCATGAACGGTTGAAAATCCATGTTCAGGGGCACCTGGGTGGCTCGGTCGGTTAAGCGTCCGACTTCGGCTCACAGGTCATGATCTCACGGTCTGCGAGTTCGAGCCCCGTGTGGGACTCTGTGCTGACAGCTCAGAGCCTGGAGCCTGCTTCAGATTCTGTGTCTCCCTCTTTCTCTGCCCCTCCCCCATTCACACTTTGTCTCAAAAATAAATAAATGTTAAAAAAATTAAAAAAAAAAATCCATGTTCAACTTTTGATTCTTCCCCCAAATTTTAATGGTCTCTTATTGACTTACCAACAACAGTTAACACATTTCATGTTGTATTACATATTGTATTCTTAAACTAGAAAAAAGGTTAATAAAATCCTAAGAGGAAGTACATTTCTAATACTTTAGAGGAAAAAAAATCGGTGTAAGTGGACCTGTGCAGTTCAAACCCATGTTGTTCAAAGGTCAACTGTACAGTTCATGTTCAATTGACTGTAGTCAGGTCTTTCCTACCAGCATGTAACATAAATGGTACACCTCTGCTACTTCATCCTTCCTTTGACCACCCTCGCCCCCCAAGATGACAGTGTTTTTAAAGAATAATTTAGGGGAGCACCTGGGTCGCTTAGTTGGTTAAGCATCCAACTCTTGGTTTCAGGAGGTCAAGCACCGTGTCATGAGGTCAAGCCCCTAAGCCCTTGCTTAGGACTCTGTTTTCCTTTCTCTCTGCCCCTCACCCAAGTCCTACAGTCTCTGTCTCTCTCAAAATAAACTTAAAAAAAAAAAAAGAATAATTTAGGAAATAAGAATACCAATAGCAGACAAGAAATAGTAATTTCTGAAAGTCAGAAAACTTTGGATCACGGTGGGTATGGGGAAGCTCTCAAGTTGTGACTCTGTTCTCCACATTGTTTGGGGTGGACTGTTAACCATTTTCTTGTTACTGTAGCTCTCGGTTATTAATCAGAGGTGGTAGCGACTATCAGAACTATTGGATCCATACATGCAAAGAGAGTTTACAAGTGAAACAGAGGGAGTCTTAACCTCCCCAGACTTGGTGGAGGGTCTGCAAAAAACACCGCTGCCAGCCTTAGGCTTTTGATGGCTGTGGCACTGGGTGGGGGTGGGGGGGGCGGTCTCAAGACACAACAGGAGTATCTTGTGTCTTCTCTCAAGTAGTTTCCTGGTCTCATTCCTCTGCTGAGAATCTTTCAAGGTAAGTGGGGTTTGAAGGTGAGTCCAGAGTACCCAGCCTCTGGCCCCGGCTCTCTAAAGCCATCCCCTTCCATAGGTCCTGCTGGAAGCTGCTTATTTCTCAGCATACAGAAGGCTACATGCCAACAAAGATGGCAAACTGAGAGAACGCCCAGCTGTGAACCAGACTGTGTCATGTCTGACCCCTCAAGACTGTGCACCATTCCTGGTAAAGGAGGAGCCTGCAAGGTCAAGAGGCTGCCGAACATGTTGAGGAGTTTAGGCCACGGGCAGCCCGAGTCCACTCTCATTTCCCTCCTCCTGGGAAACCTGTAAAGTTTTTTTTTTTTTTTTTTTTTAGAGTTCCATTCCTTTCTCCAAAACCTCAATGTCCCTTATCCCTGAAAAGGGAAGATTCTCTGGCTGGTGATCAGAGCTCCACAGACCCTGTCCTGATTCCCCTCCATTATTCTGCTACACCAACCACTTCCAAATCATCGCTCCCTTCCATTCTCATGCTGTTACTTCCTTAAAACCCAGTTCAAGTGCTCTCTTCTTCCTGAACTCACATGGACACACTTGTCTGTCTCACCTGTCATCGAGGGCACATTGTGTCTGCCTCACAGGCTGGGGTGCTGTTGGGGTGGTCTCTGACTTCAGCAACGATCCCAGCTCAGGTCTTTTCTTACCCATCAACACGATTTGAGAGTTTAATAGTGTCTCCTCCTTGAAACCCTCTTCCAGGGAGGTTGCTTCTCTGGGTGTTCTCCTTTTCAAGACCCTTTCAGGGAAAGGAGGTTGGAGCAGTGGAAGTAAAATGAACAGTTTTCTGTAAATAGACTCCCTAAGCGCAGTTGACCTGGAGGCCACAGAGCTGATGGATCTGACTGCTGAACTCCACATTAATAGCAGAGCAACTCGGCTAGGAAAAGACCCACCTGAGGGAGTCTGACCTGGCTCTAGTCTCATCTTTCTGCATATCTTCATGAAGGCCTATTTATCTGTGGACCAAATGTTTTCTCTGAAACTAAGAAAAGACACTTTGCTGTTCCTGTTCTTTCGTATGGGTCAGGGAACAGGTCAGGTTTCATGCAGAAGGCTTCTTGGTCGAAAGCTACAGTGTCCACTTCAGTAACTACCAACCACATGTGGCTATTAAGCACTTGAGAAGTGGCTGGCCCAAATGAGGTAGGCTGTAGGCATAAAATGCACACATTCCAAAGGCTTAGTATAAAAAAATAAATCCCAGAATGTAAGCTAGCTCATTAATAACTTTGTTATATGTTGAAATAGATGTTGGGTTGAACATATTAAAGTCAATTCCATCTAAGTCTTTTTTAAACAAGTATGGCTCTCCTGTTTCTGTTTTTAATGCATCCAGGTCCAGGCACTGCTGAGATCATTTTGTACTCAGGTCACACTCAGGATTTTGAGAGGATGTAGCAAAGGGTTTCTTGTTCTCTAGAAAACAGAAGAGCCCCTCGTTCCCAGGGAGGGATGAGCAAAAGAAACATAGTGACCGGGCCTTCCCAGAGCCAGGTAAGCTTGACAAGGTAGGTCCCATCTTTGGAGTTGGTTCCCCTGCTGACAGCAGTGTTAAGATCTTATGGTTTAGCTTGTTCATGATTTTTCACAATTCTCAAGTTGGTTATTGTGACTCTGTGCTTCAAAGTACAATAAATGATTCCTTAGAGCAGGACCATAATGGAATAAGAAACTTACTTTAGTGTTCTATGCAAATCACACACTGTCTCTACATTATCTACATTGGTAGGTTTGTAACTATCCTGTTGCTGTTCTTGTCTGCAACAGGTCCCATTTCTAGGTACCCATGGGTTGCAAAAACACAGCCTGAAGGCACCCACAGAAGAAATTAAGGGAGCTGTGGGGCACCTTGGTGGCTCAGTCAGTTGAGTGTTCAACATCGGCTCAGGTCAGGATCTCACAGTCCATGAGTTCAAGCCCCACGTCGGGCTCTGTGCTGACAGCTCAAAGCCTGGAGCCTGTTTCAGATTCTGTGTGTCTCTCTCTCTGCCCCTTCCCCACTCATGCTCTGTCTCTGTCTTTCAAAAGTGAATCAACTTCAAAAAAAAATGTAGAAGAGAAATTAAGGGAGCTAAAGGAAGCTAGGGGAGTAAAAACAAGTGACAATTACCTGACAAAAGATAGAAAAGGATGGCAAATAGAGTAAAATGTGGTGATGGGTATTTAATAGCTTTGGAGAAAGGACTAGGTATCAATCACATGCAACAAGTTTCGGGTATTGATGTTTTTCTTTTACTTCCCATAACCCCTGTGGAAGGTACTAAATACAGGGAACTCAATTTAACCTAGGAGGTGAAAGAACTGTACCCTAAAAACTACAAGATACTGATGAAATAAATTGGAGAGGATACAAATAAACAGAAGGATATATGATAATCATGGATTCCAAGAATGTTGTTAAAACATCCATACTACCACTAGCCAAAGCAAAGAACATCTTCAATGCAATCACATTCCAAGATTTTAAACTATATAACAAATCTAGGGTAATTAAAACAGTATGGTATGGACACAAAAATAAGCACCTAGGATATAGAGCTAGAAATAAACCCAAACCTCTATGGTCAATTAGTCTATGACAAAGGAGGCAAGAATATGAAGTGGGAGAAAAGACAATCTCTTAAGTGGTGCTGGGAAAACTGGACAGTCACATGCAAAAGAATCAAAGTGGAGCACTTTCTTACACCCTAAAATAACTTCAAAAAGGATTAAAGACCTAAATGTCAGGTCTGAAGCCATAAAACTCTTACAAAAAAAAATAAAAAAAAAACAAAAACAGACAGTAAACTCTCTGACATCAGTCTTAGCAGATGAATTGACAAGGTAGGTTCCATCTTTGGAGTTGGTTCCCCTTCCTGAGGGACCTTCCTTCATGTTCCGGCCTTTTGAAAAAAATGAATTCATTTTTTGGATTCATCTCAGGCAAGGACAACAGAAGCAAAAACAATTGAAACTATATCGAACTAAAAAACTCTCACACAGAGAAGGAAACCATCAACAAAGTGGAAAGACAACCTACTCAAAGTGAGAAGATGCTTACAATAGATATTCGATAAGGGGTTAATATCCAAAATATACAGTTGACCCTTGAACACGGATTGAGATTGCACATGTCCACTGAACATGGATTTTTAAAATACAGTATTCTAAGTCTATTTTTCTTTATGATTTTCTTAACATTTTCTTTTCTCTGGTTATAAAAATACATTATACTCAATTTATTTAAATTGACTTATTAGTAAAGCTTACAGTTCACAGTAGGCTATTGGTAAAGTTTTGGAGACAACCAGAAGTCACAGGCAGATTTGACTGTGTAGAGGAGTGGGCCCTTAACCTCCACGTTTTTCAAGGATACACTGTATAAAGAACTCTTACAACTTAATACCAAAAAACCAAGCAAGCCTGTTTAAAAAATGGACAGAAGACAGAATAGAGATTTTTCCAAAGACATACAGGCAGCAAATAAGAAGATGCTCATTGCTAATGATCAGTAAAATGCAAATCAAAACCACAATGAGATTATCACCTCACTCCTGTTAGAACAGCTAGTATCAAAATGAGAAGAAAAAAGTTTTGGTGAAGATGTGGAGAAAAAGGAATCCTCATGAACTGTTGGCAGAAATAGGAAATTGGTATAGCCACTATGGAAACAGTATGGAGATTTCTCGAAAATTAAAAACAAAGCTACCATATGATCTATAAGAACAACTACCATATGATCTATACTTCTGGGTTTTTATCCAAAGAAAATAAGTGTTCATCAATAAATGGGAAGATAAAGATGTGGTATATATAGTCAAAGGAATATTCCTCAACCATAAAAAGCAATCTTACCGGGGCACCTGGGTGGCGTCGTCGGTTAAGCGTCCGACTTCAGCCAGGTCACGATCTCGCAGTCCGTGAGTTCGAGCCCCGCGTTGGGCTCTGGGCTGATGGCTCGGAGCCTGGAGCCTGTTTCCAATTCTGTGTCTCCCTCTCTCTCTGCCCCTGCCCCGTTCATGCTCTGTCTCTCTCTGTCCCAAAAATAAAAAAAATTAAAAAAAAAAAAGTTGGGGAAAAAAAAAAAAGAAATCTTACCATTTGCAACAGCATAGATGGATACAGAAGGCATTATGCTAAGTGAAGTAAGTCACAAGACGACAAATACTATGTGATTCCACTTAAGTGGAATTTAGCAAAATAGACTCCAAAAGCAGAGAACTGGTCTTTGCTGAAGAGAAGGGAAATGAGAAGATGAGTCAAATAGGTAAAAGAGACTGACATACAAACTTCCGGTTATAAATAAGTCACAGGATGTACAGTATAGGGAATGTAGTCCAACATTTTAGTATTGGTATGCTGTATTACACACAGTAGCTAGCCTCATTGGGGTGATCAATTTGTAATAGATGTAAATATTGAATTACCAGGTTATACACCTGAAACTAATTTTGTATGTCAACATAATTCAATTAATAAACAAGAAAAGGTGGAAAGAAAAAGAAGCTTTAAGTTTTTCTTTATACGCTTGGCAAATCTTATTCTCACCTTTACCAGCTAAGCCTCTAAGCTATTTTTTTCCTGTATGGTTTAGGGAGTTCTGCTTGACACAATTTATGTGGGTGCCACTACAGCAAATTGTGAAGAGAGACGTGGAGTCTTTGTCAGAGGGGACACGGATTCTTCAAGTCAGTCTTCTGGAGTTGGGGGTGAGAGTGGGGAAAAGCACTTTTCTTTTTAAAAATAAATTTTTTTTTAACGTTTATTCATTTTAGAGACAGAGAGAGACAGAGCATGAATAGGGGAAGGTCAGAGAGAGAGGGAGACACAGAATCGGAAGCAGGCTCCAGGTTCCAAGCTGTAAGCACCGAGCCCGATGCAGGGCTCGAACTCACAGACCACGAGATCAGGACCTGAGCCGAAGTCGGTCGCCCAACCGACTGAGCCACCCAGGCGCCCCGGAAAAGCACTTTTCAAGAGTAGGAGTGTTTCTCCCAGAGAGAGACACAAGAGAGCCATGGTCTGCATGAAGACAAAAGGTACCTTGGATATTAGCTCCAAGTTAGGCCTCTCAAATGTTGTCCTGCTTTTCTTGCCTAGTGTTCTGTAGATCCTCAGAAGCATGTAGAACCTTGAAGATGCTAGCAAGGATGGGCACAGATGCATTTACACGTTGCTGGATGACACTCTCTTCTCAGCTTGGGAGGACATTTCTGTCAGTCCAAGGTTGAATAGGAAAGGAAAACTGATACAGTACCTTACGTAAGGTAAGTATACACCATTTAAGAAAAAATGTCAAAATGTTGGCTCATTCATGGGTCACCTTTCATTAAAGACAGACAAGTGTGTCATCGTCTTTAAAATGTCCTTTTGGTGAATAAAAAAAATTGAAAACCGTCTCCAACAAAATTTTGAGCCAAATGAAACAAAAGGAAGTTTCGGAATAAAAGTCACAGGCTCTGAGCTGTCAGCACAGAGCCCAACTGAGGGCTCGAACCTACGAACCTCGAGATCATGACCTGAGCACGGTGGGACTCGTAACCAACTGAGCCACCCAGGCACCCCTGCCATTTTAAAACCTACGAACAGTACCTCTATGTACTATAGTTACATACCTATGTGGTAAAATTCTATCATCATCACCAGAATGAGAAACATTACATTGTGTGGATGTAGTGGGAGCAAAGAGTAGCTGGATTGCAGAGGGTATCCAAGGAACTTTATTTTATTTCTTAAACTGGGAAAGGAGTACATGGGTGTTCAATACATTATTCCCTAACCTTTACAGAATGTTTGCCGTTTACTAAAAAACTCCAAGGAAAAAAGGAAGAAAAGACAGTTTAAGAAAGAATGGAGGGAGGTAGGGATAAGAAGGTATGGAAGGCAGGAGAGAAGGGAAGGATTACTCATTTTGAAATCCCAAGGGTGGAAAGCATAGAATTTAAGAAGGGCTATAAAAAAACAACAACACAGTAATAAAGGATATATTTGGGCAAGAAGAGAGGAAAAACTCAAGGTTACACCATATGGCAAAATTCTGTGGGGCATTCAGAAGGAAAGATCCTCAGGATGGAATTCATGTTTGTGTGCGGTTATAAATTCCTCTGAGCATGCACCAGCTGTATCCCCAAATGTGAGTTATCCTTATAAGGAGATGACTTTTCATGAAATGACGCCTTTACCTAATATAGGGAGTGAGCAAACACTTCCTAGCTTTACAGAGTCTTTTGCAAGGTGGTCACAAAAATGATCCAAGTGAGTACAAACAGCAATATAGAAAATGATGTACGGTCTTTCCTCCAAATCTAAAATATATAGCATGAACCTTATGATAAGTAGATATCATAGGGAAATTCATGTTGAATCACAAGCAATATAGCACCCCTGGGTGCTCACACTGTTCACTCAATCTTTTGTGCTCAGAAACTTCTCCTGGCTGGCATTCCAGATTTTTTCCAGCTGTCATTTCTTTGTAGCTCAGCATTCGTCAACAGTAGTTCCTCATTTTTCCCTCTACAGTAACCAGGAACCTTCCTAAATTTCCTCCAAAAACTCAAACATCAAACTGGTTGGAGATAACAATAGCAATTTTTAATATTTTTAATGTTTGTTTATTTTTGAGACACAGAGCGTGAGCAGGGGAGAGGCAGAGATAGAGAGGAAGACACAGAATCTTAAACAGGCTCCAGGCTCTGAGCTATCAGCACAGAGCTCGACATGGGGCTCGAACCCACGAGCTAGGAGATCCTGACCTGAGCCGAAGTTGGACGCTTAACCGACTGAGCCACCCAGGAGCCCCAACAATAGCAATTATCTTATCCTATGGGTCAAGCCTAGGATTACCTCCACTTTACAAATGAGGAACCTGAAGTTCAAAGAGAAGTGCAACATTCAAAGTCATGTGAAGGTTACACTGGTATCGAGCTTTAATGTCACATCTATACGGATTCCTAAACCAGATCCTAATTACAACACCATACTGCCTCTCATGCCGCCAACAAAAGCCCACATTCTAATTAGATTCTCATCCTCAACCCTCAAGTGAAGGGCAGAATAGAAGTCGCTTTCCCCTTATCCCACCAGACAGTGGCCACAGAGCATCAACATGTGGACACTGAAAACATAATACTCACTTCTGCCTGTTAATGAGCAATGTTATAACCAACAGTGTATCAATGCTTACTTTCAAAACTGATGGTCACACTTGACATTCTTTCTCCGTCACCTTTTTCCTAAAACTTGACTATTCCCTTGCCACACACACACACACACACACACACACACACACACACACACACCTTTGAAGCGCCTATTAGCTGGAGACACCAAAGACAGTGGTTTACTCCATCATGTTTTAAGTGACTGTGAGAGTCCTACGAGCTCAAGCAAAACTATGCAATGCTTTATTACACTTGGTCTTCCTATTTGCTACTCCCCACAAAAAAGTTTTCCTCGTTATTTCTGATCATTTCCAAAAGAGTGCTTCCTGTATGCCTCTGAACCAGTCTGTTGGCCATTATTTTGTCTGTCTCCTCCACACCTCCTTACTTGCGTTTATGCCTGCTGACAAACAGGGAGTGCAAAGTTACTTGTGGCTTCCATGGCTTTATTTTACACTGTAGGTAACATTAGCTTCAGAAACTGTTGCCTCCTAATCCTAACAAAGGTAGAGATGCTCAGGGTCCCATGATAGTGCTAGAGTTCAGGCAGTGGTTGGAGAATACTCTCTGAAACTCTATGCTATGCTTCTATACTGAGCATGGCTTGTACCCGAGCTCATGAAAGCTAGCGTCCACCCTAAAAATACCTGAGGCATGTCTCAGGCAACCACAGTTCCTTACTCTATGTTCGTTAGTCATACAATCCTACAACTTCAAGGGAATGGTAAAAATTTAGGTTCGCCTTGTACCAAGCGCCAAATTTCTACTTTACATCCTTGATTTTCAAAATCTACCATGTATCCGAATCACCAGGGAGGCTTGTTGAAATCACACGTGTTTCTTCAAGTGTATACCCACTGACAAGTGCTTTTAGTTTATCTGAATAGATTTATATATTCAAATAACTAAGTTGTTCTTTTTTTAATGATTTAACTTTACTTGCCTTGGAAATCTTAATTGCCACTTCAGTTGAACAGAAATCTAAGAACTGTTGCACAATCACCCATGATCCCGTTTCATCAAGTGTTTTTAGCATTTTGCCATTTGTAACAACTTGCCCCAATCCAACTCTGAAGTAAAGAAAATGTAAGAAGCACTCATCTATCTGGACTTGATACATTAAGTTGTATGGGAAACATCATGAAATAAAATATTTAACCTTTCGGATCACATTGATGGGAGATGTAGGTCATTAAAATAAGCAATTCAGAAATTATAGCCAAGTCCTAGAAATCTGGCATGTCCTGGCATACTGCCATCAGTCATAATTGTAGCCATTATCTTAAGATATTGTTTATCACAAAAATCAAACTTACTTGTCAATTGCATTAGGTCATTGTATATATGTCAACTCTCACCAGATCTTTAACTGCGGCTATTTTTAGAAGAGTTTGTCACTCACAGGAAGTTAGGTTTCTACTCTGATGCTTTTCCAAAAGTGTTGCTACATCTTCAAGGAGGTTCATGGAAAGGACTCCACCCAGTCCAGGTTTCCAGTAACTTTCAGATCGTACCACTGAATGACTATTTCTAAAACGGTCATGAAAAGCTGATTCATGAAATGGTTAACCCACAATGAAGCATATCAACAATTACAGGAGATGAAATGACCTAAAGAGGATTTTTACTTTTTCACTTTAAAACGTGGCTGGTTCTTTAGTGTTTTCCAGATTCAAAGGACCCCCTTCTCCTTTAAACTAGAACTTAGGGAAATTTCTGTAATTTTTTCAGTAAACATGCCAACATTTACCTCTTCCTCTATACCTGACACGTCTGGAACTGGTTTCTTAGCCTCAAGGGAGTTTAAGAGGTCCAATCTGAGATTCCTTATTACCAACAATTTTAAACAACTAAGGTTGACTTTATCGAGCTGGTAAAACTCCATGGATATTCTCAAAGCTTTGACTGAAATACATTATTTGAGATCACACATAGAATCACTATTCCTTGCTATAATCATGTAAATCATCAAGGCAGTTCAGGAAGACTAGACCTCTTTTACCATCAGATTAGTTTCACCATATTTTTAATAAAAAAAAGGACAACTAGAATGTTTCAATAGAAAGTACAGCATATCCACAATCAGATTCTAGTAACCAGCACCATAGGTCACACAGGGACAACCTTCGTGGCTATTGCTGTATGGACCACTCAAGAAAAAAGTCAACAGAACACCTACTGACAAAGACAGACTACAACCTAGGACCATCTGCCACACTGAAACGGCCATCTTCATTCTACCATCTGGAGGTACTTTCAATTCAAATCAGGAGCCTAATTCAGATCAACGTTCACCTGCAACACTGTGTTCTGGAATACAACATCCTCACATCCTGAGTCATCAGGAGAATAGGTGTTTGCTAATGCATCACGTTGTGCCTATGCAGAGAACTTAAGAACTTGAAACCCAAATTGCACATAATCCAAAACAACTGTAGATGTGTTAGAAAGGTAAAACCTTACTCGGATAATAACCCATTTGAGTTATTGAGTTGTTTCAATCTTGATTCCTGGGGATCTCTTGCTTTGGGGAATTTTTGAATTCTGGGCTGCTGTTCTCTAAGTCCTCTTGTGAGCCCATCTAGTACAGTGTCTATTCTCAGGGGTTTTAAATACCTATTGGCAGGCACTCATAGACCAAATGGGATCCATGGAGACCAGGCTGCTGAATGATATCAACAATAATTATGTAAGGGATGAGCATGACCACATGGCTCTCTGGCTCAATAGATCAACTGGTGGAAACCGTGCCTATGTGATTCTTCAGCTGGACCACATTAATGGTGGTAACTTAGAATAATGCTATACTGGTTGGTCATATTCTCAGAATGGGGAATAAAGACCAAAAGGAGGGAAATGGTTAACAACAACAACAACCACAACAAAAACAAAAAACCAAAACAAAAAACCCAAAAACAAATGGAGACCAACCTTGACAATTCCCTGAGCAGACAAAACCCAGTTTAGACATACAAGCAAAACTTAATTTAGCTTTGTTGGCAAGACTCACCTAACCTGACTCATTTCTTGTTCATCAATCCTGTGATTGCTAGGAAGTAACCACTGATCATGTCCCCATCCTTGAAGAAAATCTTAGTCTTCTAACCCATCACAGTGCAAAATTAACAGTCACTATCTCCTTACTGTAGAAGCTGAGCCTCATTCCCTGTTTGGCTTGAATGCTCTGGGTTTGCAAACTTAATTTTTACTGGTGTGTGCACAGACTTCTATTTACTACAGGGATTCATTGTTTTTCCATGAGCTAATTTCTGAACTTTTGACAGATTCCAATTCCATTCATGTTAGACATTTTGATATTGTCCCTGAGGCTTGGTTCATCTAAAATTTTTTTATTTTAAAATAATTTAAAAATTTACATCCTGATTAGTTAGCATATAGTGGAACAATCATTTCAGGAGTAGATTCCTTAGCGCCCCTTACCCATTTAGCCCATCCCCCCTCCCACAACCCCTTTCATCTAAAAAAAAAAATATTTTAAAGATGGATTATTTCCTATCAATTTACCTTTAAGTTCACAGACTCACTTGTATTATCTCCATTCTGCTGGGGAGTATATTCAATAACCGTTTGAACCATTCTCTCTAAAGATTTTAAATTTTAAAATTAGTGTCTATTTCTCTGCTGAGATTTCCTGTGTTTTCATGTATTACTAGCACATTTTTAGGTCACTGAGAGTAGTTTAAAGTCTGCTAATTCCACAATTAGAGTCACCTTCGGGTTGGGGTCCATTGACTGTTTTTTCTCCTGAAAACAGGTCACATTTTCCTGTTTTTTCCACAAACTCAGAAATCAGGAACTGAATCCAAGGTATTGTAAATGCTATGAAGCCTCTTAATGTGAAGACTCTATGTCTCTGTATTTTTCTGATAAATATTGTATAGGTGTTCTTCTTGTTTTAGCATTCAATTGACCTAGTTGGATTCCAACTGCAAACCTGCTTCTTTATCCTTTGCTAGGCAGCGTTTGCCCTCACATTCATGGTCTAGGGACAGCCAGAGATCCGGTTAAAGATCGTACACAGCATTTTGGCCTCCCCTACTCTCATTTCTAGGATTCTCTTCTTTCTTTCCAGGGGCTAGCTTTTCTGGCTCAAGTCAGAACGACAGAAGATTTGCTATAGGAGCTTCAAACACCCTGCGTAGTGCAGACTAGCATTTCCCTTAGGCTCAAAGCTGTGAAAACACAAAACATACCCAGTACATTTTCCAAATGCCAACCCCTCTTCAAAATCTACCTACTTTTAGTTTTTCGCCTGCTCCTTTAGAGAGTTCCTCCCGCCCCAGATCTTCCAGTAGTTATTCATGGAAGGATTAGCCCCATAGAAGCTTATTTGGCTATACTAGAATAGCACTACCACCAGTCTTAATGGTTAACTTGCTTCAACTTAACACACTCCTTACTTGCTGACCTAAATCCCTGGATCCACAGCAGACAGGCCACTGGCCTTGGGAAGGACCAGAAAGAACCTCCCTATCCACAGAGACCAGCAAGTCTATTTGAAGCCACCATGGCTTTCCGATTAGCCTAGCAATTTTTTGCCAAAAAGGTTTTTCTTTCTCAGGTCACAAAGTAAGTTTACTCACCTCCCACTTTGTGGATCTCCAGAGTTTGCCCTCCTTCCCATCAAGGACAGAGGCCTCCTGCAGGTCACGAAACAGGAACTGGACCCCTTTGCACAACCCTGACACTGAGAAAAAACATCTATTGCTGACTGAACGGTGCCAGATAAAAATCAAGAAATGTTGCAGACTGCCACACTGCCTTTCCTGATTAACTGCTTCCAAAACCCCTAGACCAGGCAGAAATTTTGGAGTTGCCTTTCTGACAAGAGTCTGCCTTTTCCCCAAGTGGCCAGCCTCCAGAATAAACCTCAAATTCCTTTCCAATCAAAACTCTTGAGTATTGGCCTTGCTTGGGCTTTTGAGCAGCTGGTGGCCGAACTTGGACTTTGGTAACAGAACCTCCTGCAGTAATTTGAAAGATACATACTCCTCTTCCTCTTTTTGGTAGTAACCCTAAAAGTATTAGTATACACCTTTAATTTTTATTTAGCCATTAATATCTAGAGTTACTCAAACTACATCTAGAGCTTACCAAAACAAAAACATACACACACACCCCCACGAAAAAGCTTAGCAAAATTTATTTTTATCTTCTCCTTCCTTTGCCGTCATTGTCTATTGCTATCATCTGAAATGCAGATTATGCACTCTTTCCCATTTAGTCTTCTTTAGCTTCTTTGGACCGGTTTTTATTCTGAATTCATTCCCTACCCCTACTGGGGTATATCCTCTGGTAATTCTGCCAGAGTATGAAGTTAGTAGCCTTTGATTTAGTTTTTTCATCAATATATGGACACGGATTAACAGCATAATGACAAAGCTTATAATAAGAGCAATTGTCTACATCCTTACTCCTCACTCAAGTTGTTTTCTAGTTCATTTAGTTGTTTTTGTTATTTTCATTTTAGATGTTATTCACTGGCTTATTCGGGAATATTAGCATTTCCTTTTTACCCTACTTACCACCCCTGTGTACACATACATCTTTTCCCTTCTCTTCCTTGCAAGGGATCACAAATTTCACTTATTATTGTCTGTAAAAATATTTTTGAGAGAAGGAGGGAGAGAGTGAGTGCACAAGCACACATGGGGAGAGGGGGGAGAGGGGGGAGAGGGGGGAGAGGGGGGAGGGGGGGGAGAGGGGGGGGAGAGGGGGGGGAGAGGGGGGGGAGAGGGGGGGGAGAGGGGGGGGAGAGGGGGGGGAGAGGGGGGGAGAGGGGGGGGAGAGGGGGGGGAGAGGGGGGAGAGAGGGGAGAGAGGGGAGAGAGGGGAGAGAGGGAGATTCTGAAACAGGCTCCAGGCTCTGAACTATCAGCACAGAGTCCAACGGAGGGCTTGAACCCACACACCGTGAGGTCATGACCTGAGCCAGAGTCAGACGCTAAACCGGCTGAGCTACCCAGTGCCCCAAAAGATCACAATTTTAATCACTCAGGATTTTATATTACTAGGTGTACTTGTCTCTTATTACTGCCAGAACAGAACACCACCAACTAGTAGCTTAAATTGACACAAAACTATTACCTTACATTTTGCAGGTCAGAAGTAAAAACGGAGTCTCACCAGGGTGGAGTCAAGGTGCTGACAGCGCTGGTTCCTTCTGGAAGCTCTGAGGGAAAATCTGTTACCCTGTGTTTGCCAGTTTCCAGAGCCTAGCTACATTCCTCGGCGGGTTCCCTTTCTCCACCTTCTGCCCAACCTCCTAACATCTCCACGTCTTTGACTCTCTTATCCTTTCCCTTTCCGTCACATCTCCTTCGCTCCCACAAACCCCGCCTCGCGTCTCTCTCTTATAAGGAGACTTGTGATTACATTGGGCTCACCTGGATAATCTCCCAGCTTAAGGTCCCTAACTTAATCACATCTCCAGGTCTATGTAAGTCAGTGTATTCACAGGCTCCAGGAATTAAGATGTGGCCATCCCGGGGGTCTGACAGACATCACTTTGCCTACCACACTAGGATCATATCAGTATTTCTCATAGATGAATCACATGGTATCCTATGATCACTTTCCATTCCTTATACAGTTTTTGTTGGTGTTGATACTTATCTTTTGCTGTTTGCTTAATTTTCTGTGAATGTACAGAAATTCTTTTCCCTATTCTATGTTAGAATAAAACTCTTCTTAATATATCAAATACACTGCGTAAATGATTAGTTCCTGTGATGGTTAATTTTGTGTCAATTTGGTTAAACCACAGTGCACAGATATTTGGTCAAATATTATTCTAGATGTTTCTGTGAAGTGTTTGTTTTTTTCAAATGTGAGACTAACATTTAAATCAGCAGACTTTGATTAATGCAGATTGCCCTCCATAATGTGTTTGGGTCTCATTCAATTAGTTCAAAGTCTTAATAGAAAAAGGCTGGGGCTCCTGGAAGGCTCAGTTATTATCGGACTCCTGATTTTGGCTTAGGTCATGATCCCAGGGTTGTAAGATCCAATCCCACATCAGGCTCTGAGCTGAGTGTGGAGCCTCTTTGAGATTCTCTCTCTCTAAAGTAAAAAAAAATATATATATATATATAAATATATATATAAATATAAATATATATAGATAAATATAGATATTTATCTATCTAATTTATCTATTTATCTAATTTATCTATTTATAGATAAATAAATATATATATAAATATAAATATATATAGAAAATGACTGACATTCCCTGAAGAATCGGGAATTCTCCCAGCTGACTGCCTTGGAATCCTAACTGCATTTCTTTCCTAGGTCTCCAGCCTCACAGTCCACCCTGCAGATTTTGGATGTTCCAAGCCTCTATAATCTCATGAGCCAGTTTTTTAAAATAAACCTCTCTCTCTCTCTCTTTCTCTCTCTCTCTCTCTCTCTCTCTCTCTCTCTCTCTCTCCCTCCTTCAGGATATATGTGTTTTCTGGTGGTTCTGTTTCTCTGGAAAACCCTAACACAGACTTTGGTACCAAGAGTGGTTCTAGAAAAACAGAATCTTAAGGATAAGTTTCCGGAATTGGTTCTGGCGTCTCTGGAATGGGTTCTCTGATCTGAAAGATTTAAAGATGCTAATGACTTTATTTCCAGCAATAAAAAACGGCATCCTTATAAGGCCAGAAGACCAGGACCCAGGCAGGTATAGAGGAAAAGCCATTTGAAGAGTCAGGGAGAAGACAGTTATCTACAAGCCAAGTAAAGCTGCCTCTGAAGAAACCAACCATGCCAACATCTTGATCTGGGACTTCTAGCCTCCAGAATTGTGAAAAAAAAAATCTTTGTTGTATAAGCCAGCCATCAACTAGCTCTTTATACTAATTCTATAATTTCTGACTTTCTCATTTTTTTAGCCTGTTCTTATTTAATTGATGTAATAATATTTTGTCTTCCTTCTGAGGATATTACCTTCACTTAAAGAATGCTTCTGTTTGTTCTTTTAACTGTTTTCTTCAGTGTCCTCTCTGTTGAGTGCAGTAGCTTTTTTTTTTTTTTTTGTAATTAATTTCCAAAATGTTAGGCACTTGTTGACGCCTACTCATCCTCTGCAAGAGTTTCCCTACTCTATATCAGTGGATTTTTTTTTTTCTTACGGGGGGAAGGGGGGACACTCTTGCCTCAAGTGACTGAGGGTACTTTAAAAATAAGATACACTTTAAGCAGGTGATAAAAGCTGTTTTGAGGGGCATCATTTTCCTGCTTCTGGATGTTGCAAGTCCCCCAGTATATTACCCTTCCTCTTTTGCGCAGGCACCCATATTCAGTCCTAACCCAGAAGGGAACACCCTGTTGGCCGCTGCTTGATACAAGCAGACATGGAATGTCGGAATGTTGTTGTCCAATGGGGTCAGCTCCCCTGGACGTCCACGATGCATTTCTTTAACCACTCAGCAGGTGTTTTCCTTCCCGATGCCCTGCCTCTACATCTCCCACCTGAAGCACTTCCAGAAGCAGCGCCACCTTCTCTGATGGTCCTGTCACATGTTTTGAACAATGGTTTCCTCTGTTAACCGGTGTGTATTTTCTGACTTCTGTGGATTCACCATCTCTGGTATGTATTTTTGTTTTACCTACTTTAATAAATTTATTCTTTTAAACAACATCTTTCATGCTATATCTAAGAGTTTAGGTCAGGAAGTAAAGACAGGAGTTTGTAGTCAATTGTTAATTTGTATTTTTTTGTGTGTACGCCATGCAATACTTTAAATAGCACTAGAGTTAGTATTTTAGGTTTTGACAGAAATTATCTTAAAAATGGAAACCCTCTGGGCCTGTGTTCATGGTAGAGTTTGGGCTACCTATAATAATTCTCCAATGAATATTAGACTTTCCAAGTTTTCTTTACCTTGGTCAATTTTGATCATCTGTATTTTGTTTGAAAACCCATCCTTTTATATGGCTCTTTTAATCTGATACAAATTTGGCATAGTAAATTCTTATGACTTTAAAAGTCTCCTGTGTATCTCTAGGTATGTCTTCCAAATACTGTTCGCCAGTGTAATGTGCAGTTTTTAGGGAAAAGATAATTCATCTTGTTTCCTCCACAATGTATGAGCACAGTGCTTTATCTCTTTCAACGTGCTCACTGTACTGGCACTGGTTATGGTTCAGGGAACTATGACTTTTGCCACCACCAAGTATATGGCTAATAATTTACTTTTGTATATACTAATCATCTTTAAAGCTATGGCTAGCAATAGGAGGCAGTGAAAGTTAGCATGACCTATATTTTACTTAGTTTCACAATTGTATCATCTCCCGAATATGTTATTTGTACAGTTGTAGGCTTGGTAAGCTTGGTAGGCTCCCCACCCCCTTCTCCTAGATACATATTCCTGGAAAAAGTAAGCACGTGTCCCTGTGTGACTCAATGGTCACTTCTCTGAACTATAACAGGGAGTTATTAGTAATCTTTGCATGTCTTTTCCCTCTGTGGTGATTGGGAACTTTGAGGGGGGGGGGCATTTCTAAAAACATGATTTAGTTTTACTTTTTCAGTCTACAAAAGAGCTCAACTCTATATTTCTAAGAATATAAGTGTTTCTCCCTTTTTTACCTCTACTGTTGGGATCTTTCAAAATCTACTTCTTATAAGTGGTTTGCTTTTACCACTGTATTTTTACAGAAGAATTTCTTATATTTTATGTGAGAATTTTTCTTCTTCTCTGATAAGCCAGGCCTGTAGCCCAAATCTGTAAGTTTCTAGCTACGTGAATGTAGGCAAACCCTCTTAGCTCCTCTGACCATAGTTTCCTGTTAAAAAATTGGAGGAGTTAAAATTGTATCCACATAAGGAAAGCACATTGGCACCTAGGGATTAATACACATGAGGTGGTGCTGTCAGTCATAATCATCATCATTGTTGCCATCTATGTACCAATTGTTTTCCTCTAATATCATGCAAAACTCCAACATAAACTTGTAGGAGCTATCTGAGGGATTGCCTACAACAGAAAAGTAACCACAGCCCCTTGTCTTATTGGCCTTTGTTACAAATACCGCTCTCTGTATATTTGATCTTTAGTTAAACAGCCCTGTGTGGGCACCACCTGTGCCTATCCGTGGTGTTCATGGAAAGTGTGCTTCTAAAACCTGCTTATTCCCTCCTCTCTCTGGAAGTGATAACCTGCCAACCTCTGAGTGCTAGCAATTTGCAAGGTATTGATTTACCTGACTCTTGCACTGCCTCCTAGAACATGCACACACATTGTAAAACTTGTTTCTTCCTTTATACAATTGGATTTCTTTTATTTTCCGTGTTCTTGCCAATAGTCCAATTTCGATCTTTGCCCCAGATTTTTAGTGCCGTATTTTCCTTTTCAACCAGTTCTTTTAGCACTGATATCAGCTAATGCCCCAAACTCATCTCTGCTGATATCAGTAATATCCCAATCCCATCTCCGCTGACATCAGTTAATGCCCAAACCCATCCTCACCAATATCGGTTAATGTCTCACATCCCTCTCCACGTGGACTGGGTGGAGAGGTATTTGGGGCATTAGCTAACGTCAGTGCTGAAAGAATGTGTTTGTTTGTTTTGGTTTTGTTTTTTTAAACAGCAATATATTTCTGCAGCAAAAATCAAAATTATAATGAAGTATAAAAATAAAATTAGCATATTAAATGACAACATTTCTCGGGAACTTAAAATGTGCCAATGCCTCAGCTAAACATTTTTCTTGGGTAATGTAGTCACCCTGCCAAACAATCCTTGAGGTAGTTTCAACTATTATCCCATTTCATGGATGAGAAAACAGAGACTTGAAAGGATTGAATCACTAACTCATGATCACGTACATCTGTTGAGCAGTGACTCCTAGGTACAAGTCTGGGGTTTATTAAAATAAAGGACACTCCTCGGCTCCCCTCTTGAATTCTAAACCAAAAGCATCAGAAAATGGAGATCAAAAGTTTTCTCTTTTACTTGTATAGAATTTGGACTAGAGTTGGACTGGCTTATGCACCAACAATCCCTACTTCCCTTACTTATCAGTGCCCCTCAGTTTAGATCATGGGAAAGTTTGGTTTTGTAGGACAGACATACCTAACCGGCTTGCTGCCTTTTATCACTCCAGGATGGAGAGGAGAAAAGTAGAGAGTACATTCCCGCATATTATTTTTATCACTAACGAAGACTGGATTGGAGGACATGCTTTAAATTAGCCAAATGACTTTCTGTGTCAAACCTCATAATCAGGCAGACTGAGCCACCAGAGTTTCACTGCTAAGGAAGCTGCCATTGTGGACAGGAATGAGAAGCATCTACAGCTGCCACCATATTCCTCTGGCTCTGTCTCTGTCTCTCTGGCTTCCTTGATGTTATTATTCTTATTCTTTCCTTCCTTGGAACTTATGTCTGAGCCAAGGCTTGGAATTTCCCCTCTTCAGGCCAGTTGTATGAATCTCAGGCTTGGATATTTTCCCACCTGTGACCCTAGGTTCTATTTGCCTCAGGTGTTGTGGTCACTTCGGGAATAGTCTGAGCCGTGAACCTTTCACTCCAACTAATGTGCCCATTCCCTCTCTATCAATAGTTGCCAGGTCAACACTGGTGTGCAGAAGAATCACCTGATGCTGTCTTAAAAAAGAACAGAATCTCAGGCCTGCCCGCCCCAGGCCCCGCCAACCCCTCAAGCTGCAGGATCCTCTTGCCTTGTTTGGGAAGGCCCACTCCCATACCCATTATGGAGTGAATTCTTGAATGTAGCCCCCTTCCGGTTGGTCCAAAGCAGAGCTCTATGGTGACTGAGTGCTACCTCTGATACTTATGTGGATTTGACTGTTCCACCAGGCCACCTTTGTTGTCCCAGGTCAGCCAGTTTACCGTGGTGCTGACCGACCTCAGTGTGGCTAGTTTCTTTGGGGCTTCCCAGACTGGGTTTGGGCACTCTTTGAGGCATGCAGATGGGTCATCTGCCTGGCCTCAGGAGTCTCATCAGTTCTCACAATGAATATTCAAACACTTTAAAAAATATTTCAGGCAATCATCTTCCTTTTCCAGTATTTAAACAAACCTTATCTTTTTAATCTTGTAAATGTGTCCCAATGGAATAAAAAGAGTCAACGCTGAGTGCAAGGGGTTATCAGGCAAGGCTTGATGTTACTGCACTAGACATTCATTTAGCTAAGTAATCATGTACCAAGGCTTAGGTTCAGCCTTGAATGTTCTCAAAATTTAGATTTGCTGGTAAATTACGTGTGTCATGATGCTTCCTAGCTGTGTAACTGTAGCTCTGTGCCTCCGTTTCTTATCTGTAAAATGGAAATTATGGCAGTATCTACTAATATTGTTTTTTGAAAATGCTAACATATAAGCATGATCAAAATAGTATCAAGCAAACTGGAGAGGTAAAGGAGTAATCAGAATAGATAAAAAATTTTTTTAATAAAGAGCTTACTTGAGGTTTAAAACTATTCATTTTATGTAGAGTTTTAGAATTTACAAAACTTTCAACTTCCCTATACTTTATCAATTTGATAATATGGATACCTATCACCTACATTTTGTAGATGGGACAAACTCAGGCTCAGGTGGATTACATGTCTTTTTTTAATGTTTATTTATTTATTTATTGGGGGGGGCAGGTAGTGCATGAACAGGGGAGGGACAGAGAGAGAGGGAGAGAGAGTCCTAAGCAGGCTCTGCCCTGTCAGCTCAGAGCCAAATGTGGGACTTGATCTCATGAACCCTGAGATCATGACCTGAGCAAAAATCAAGAGTCTGACACTTCGCCAACTGAGCCACCCAGGTGCCCCAGATTACATATCTTGATTAACGTGGAAAAGTGAATAAATAGCAGAAGTGGGAAGATGGTCCAGAGCCTCGCCCCATCACCTATTTCCCTGTCCTTTTTATTCGGCTCTTTGGCTAGACTTGCAGATGAGCTTTCCATATAGTTGCATGGCTCTTCGTTAGCAAAGCTAGGAAAACCTGTGTTCTTGCATCCCTCTTTTGCATCTACAGGCTTTGCTTTGCTTGTTGCTACCTTTCCTTGGAGCTCATTGCTAACCCAGCTCAGTCCTATGCACATGAGCTGATCTGCCTCTATAGCAGGATTGCCTCCCTTAGTAAACTGTGCCTGGCTTGAATGTGATCTTTGGCATTCCCCTTCTGGTAAATTCTAGATAGCCAAGACCTTGCCTTCAAAACACCGTGAGTACAGATCGGAGATGCACCACAGTTTGGCTTCACCCTAGAAATTCAGCCGAAAAATATGCTATTCAGCCTGACTTCATCACGTTCGGACTCTGGATATCAGAAAAGTCTAGACCGGTGTTTAAACATAATTTGGGGCACCTGTGAACTTGCCTATGGTCAATAACATCATCCTGTGGTTTGCTACTATGTCTAAACAGTTTAGCAACATACATAAAGCAAACATTACACTGCTATTTAGATTATCATTGATTTTTTAAATACAAGAGAGCATTCTAGATGTAACTTAGAGTGAAAATCTTTATATGCGTTTTCTATATGAACATTCTTGGTCCCTTGTAAGTATGAAGGCGAATTTATTCTTGCAATTATAAAAGTGAACAATAATGAAAGATACTCATTTTTTGTACAAAAATAATTGAGTCTTTAAATAGATAAATAAGGATATAGGTTAGCAGTTAATACAAAAATTGAGGGGAGCTATCTTAGTGGGATAACTTCAGGAAGTTATTCTTTCTCAGCAAATAAATATTTATAAGAATTTAAATAATACAAAGCAGAATAATAAAAATGTGATTATACGATAGTTCTAATGTTTATAAAACGATTAGATCTATATTAGACAAAATAAGCTTTAGGAACTGTACATAAATTTTAGTTTTCTAATTCCATTTAGGCTGTGATTCTTTTAAGAAAAATTTCTTTGGGGAATTCTTTACATCTTCTAAGAATGAAGTAAGAAGGTCAACTTGGTGACTTCCAAATTTCATGAGAAGGGAAATGATGTATAAGAACATCTAAATGTTTAGATTGTTTAGAACAATCTAAAATGATGTATAAGAACTTGCCACGAGGGGCACCTGGGTGGCTCAGTAGGTCGGGCGTCTGACTTCGGCTCAGGTCATAATCTCGGGGTTCGTGGGTTCAAGCCCCACATTGGGCTCTGTGCTGACAGCTCAGAGCCTGGATCCTGTTTCAGATTCTGTGTCTCCTTTTCTCTATGCCTCTCCCCTGCTCGTGTCTCTCTCTCTCAAAAATAAATGAACATTTAAAAAAATAAGAAAGAAAAGAACCTGCATGATTAAAAAAAAAAAAAAAACTAGAGTAGAAGACAAGAGGAAAACACGAGAGAAAAATTAGGTGCCCCTAAATTTCTTGTTCTTTTACCAATTTTAATGAATTACCTAATTTCACAATTGTGCCAAAAAGGAGCTGTCGAACAGCTGTCTGTACTAAGCAGGTGTTATCCTTGCAGTCACATGATAAGCTTAAAATGTCAAACCCTCAATTGTAAACATTTAATGGTACATTTATAATAACAGCAATATTTTTGGTATGTTATAATAATATAAATAATAAATTTTCTATAAAGATAAATTTGGTATACACATGAATAAGATAATTTATACCCCATAACATCCTTTTAGAATGGCTATTTTCAGGGGCGCCTGGGCGGCGCAGTCGGTTAAGCGTCCGACTTCACCCAGGTCACGATCTCGCGGTCCGTGAGTTCGAGCCCCGCGTCGGGCTCTGGGCTGATGGCTCGGAGCCTGGAGCCTGTTTCCGATTCTGTGTCTCCCTCTCTCTCTGCCCCTCCCCCGTTCATGCTCTGTCTCTCTCTGTCCCCAAAATAAATAAACGTTGAAAAAAAAAATTTAGAATGGCTATTTTCAGCTTTGATTCGGCTCTAATTGAATATTGATTTTAACACTTGACCATTGAGCGTTTGACCAAAATCTATATTTAGGGAACTTCTACTACAGACTATGTCGTGTGATTTTGGCAACCATGTTGTATCTTCAGTAGAGGGGTACCGATACTTATTGGGAAGTATTTCCGGTAAGCAGAGTAACTCATTACGGTGATGGGTATCATTGTAGTATCTTAATTTCCATCAGCTGAGCCACCATTTCTGTCAAGACTATCAATCTGAAAACAAAACAAACCTTAAAGACCCTAGGAGGAAATCTAGAATGCCAAATCCAGAGATCATTACCCAAGACTCTTTTCTTCCTGGAATCACATCTCTGCAGCTCCTACCTTTCCACAACATGGCTTCTTTTCTCCCTCTAGTTCTGCAGTTTGTTCTTTGGGCATTGAGATCAATCTCTGGGGTGTGCGGAATGACTTGATATTTATCTAGCTGTGTTTGAGGGACGAGACAAGCATAGGGTCCTTCTGCTGTTCTGCCGTCTTGAGGCATCTCCTCCTTGAGGATTGTTACCAAGATCAGGTAAGTGAGGAGACAGAATTCACAAGACCAGGAACTAATGAGAGATCGACTTCAGGTGCCGAGAATCCAGCTCTTTAAAGGGCCAGGATCAAAAGGGTGTTCTTTCCCTTTCTCTGGCTCTCGGCCTAAAGATAGCAAACTTCTCTCCTTGCTGCTATGCGAGTATAAGTTAAGTCTACCAAGAAATCCACACCCTGGTCTCTTTGGTTAATTTGTAGTAGCATCCCCCAAATAGATCAGTCTTACCCCTTTTCTTTTATCTTCAATCAGATGCTCATGTCTTTTACCTCCCTCTACTCAGGTTTATGCTTTGAGCAAAGTATCCATACAGGTGAGATTATACTAAAGTAATGAACAACCTCCAAGCTTACTGGCTTAATCACCCCCAGTTTTTTACTTACTCACTTTATTTCATGGTTCCATTAAGTGTCTGACTCCACGATGATGCTCAGGACCCAGGCTGATAATCTGTTATCTTATAGCAGCAACATCTGGAGCATGTGACGTCTTCAGTCAGTACAGCCAGGCCAGACCGGGGAGTAGCATTTGGATTCTTCACTGCCTCTATAAAAAGTGATGCATATCAGTTCCTCTCACCTTTCATTGGTCGAATCTAGTCACAAGTCATTTGGGTTAATAATTCCACATGCACAGAGGAAAAGAGAACCAGATTTTGGTGAATACCAATAATAGGTACCACAGTCACTCTTCCAGGTACCAAATGTTCAGTTCACTCTCATTCAACAACCTTTCCCAAGGGAGAAACCTGAGAGTCCCATTCAGTCATGGTACTGAGTTCAAAGCCCAGGGGCGGGGTGGGGGCGGGGTGGGGGTGGGGTGGGGGGCGGCTCTACTTCACATCCAGGTGTGGCTCCTCCTGATCTGGAGACTATGAGTGCAAATGGTAATTTAACTGTCCTGCATGGGCCAAATATACAACATCCAGGAAGGGAAAACAATCACTGGTCCATGGGAAGTTTTCATTCTCAGGGCACCTGGGTGGCTCAGTCATTTGAGTGTCCAACTCTTGATTTCAACTCAGGTCATGATCTCATGGTCATGAGATTGAGCCCTGTGTCAGACTCCATGCTGAGCATTGAGCCTGCTGGGGATTGTCTCCTCTCTCTCTCTCTCTCTCTCTCCCTCTGCCCCTCCCTGCTTGTGCTCTCTCTCTCAAAAAATAAATTTAAAAATTAAAAAATGGGGAATTCTTCAATCTCACTGGCAAGTATTATGAGGCCACTCTACCCTGAAAGCTTCTTTGTCCTTTGTTTCCCTGATCCCAGTCTTTGGGGGGATCTTTCTTTTACCATTTTCTTCTTGAGCCACAACTGACATTGACTTTGGGAACTAGATCTTCTAGGAATACCATATAAATATCACAGCCTATATTCTAACGAGAAAGGGTTGGGAACCAAGAGTTTCTCATGATCTTTCAAAAACAGAATATTAGCTTCTTTCCATTTGATTCCAGTCCTCTTCATGTGCCAGAAACCACACCCATATTCACGATTCTTTTCTTGCTTATTATTTTTATTTTTAAATAATCTCATACTTGCAGAAAAGCTTTAAGAATGGTGCAAAGAATTTCCTTTTCCTTGAGCCATTTGAGAGTAAATCCCTGACCTGATGTAACATTGTTCTCTAGTATGTATATCTCCTACTAACAAGGATAGTCTCCTATAAAGTCAAAATATAATCATCAAAATCAGGAAATCAACATTGATAGGTTCTATCATTTAGTCCTCAGACACATGAAAATTTTGCCTGATATTTTAAAAAATGTCCTTTCTAGCAGAAGAATCCAGTTCAGAATCACGAATTGCTTTTCATTGTAACGTCTTAGGGTCCCTCACTGGGGCCCATTTCCTCAGTCTTTCCTCGACTACTGTTATTGTGATACCTTTGAAGATTACAGACCAATTACTTTGTACGGTGTCCTTGATTTGCATTTGTTTCATGTTTCCCTATTATCAGGCTCAAGCTGTACATTTTGTCAGGAATATCACAGAGATGATCCCGCATTCTCATCACCTGCCACTGGGTGACACAGAGTTTCATTTCTTTACTGTGATCACTTGGATGAGATGATGTCTACCATGCTTCTCCACTGTGAAGTTATTCTTTTTCTATTTGTAACTAATAACTGCTGTGGGAATGTACTTTGGAACCATGTCTATATCCCATTTATTATCATACTCTCAGGGTTTTAATTTATTAATTAGAATTCAGAATATCTTTGTTTCCCATTTTATTTAGTGGATTATAATCCATTACCATCATTGTTTATTTTTATGATCTAACTGTCCTAGATTTGGCCAGTGAGTGACACTTCAAGTGGACACCCTCCTCACCCCGCTCACGCTTGGACCCAGGCAGTTGTCCTGTGCAGATGCTCTCCTTATTCAACCCAAACTCCAGTGCCCTCCTCTGGGCCATTGTGATTGCCCCAACCCGGCTAAAGTCTTTAAGAAGGAAAGGGAAGAGAAGAAAAAGGTCACACGGTTCCGTTTGGGACAAATTTCTTCTATCTGATATGTTTGTATGCGTTATCACTCGTACAGTTCTCTTTCTCCATCCTAGTTCTGTGGGAAAGTTTTACCCTTATTATTTGACATAAGTAATTTTATACAGTTGGAAAAGATTTACTGAGCAATATACCCTTAATCTGATCCTTGCCCTTAGGTAATACAATCTGTTGAAAGATTTTATTGGCATCTACCTTAAAATTGCTTTTTGATTCATATTTTACTATTTGGAGCCTAGAAGCAGTTTTTTTTTTTTTTAACCTTGCAAGGCCCCAATTCCTAAATCTCTCAATTTCCTTTTATTTCTGCTTTCAAATTGGGCAATTCTCTCCTGGGTCTATGTCTTTTTTTTTTTTTTAATACCTAGCCACACATGATACCAAACAAACATTCTACCATGTTTTCCCCTAGAGCTGCAGTTTCATTCAAACTATGATCTATTTCTCGAGTTACATGAGTGACAGCTTTACTAAATATTTGGTCACTCTGAAACTTGCATCACAGTCTTTCTAGCCTCTGGTATCATTTTCCTTGCCAATGACCATCGAACTATGACATCAATGCCACGTATTTGGGGTTGTTTTTCACAAGGACACTCAAATTCTGGTTGGAAGTTCTGTATGAATCAGAACAGACCATGTTATGTTCTGGTAAAAAAGATTTCAGTGTCTTAATGTAACAAGAGTTGATTTCTTGATCATATTGTATGTTCTCCTCCAGTTGATGGGGTCAAAGGAAGGCTCTGTTTTTCATAGTCAGAAGCTGAGATTATTAGAGGTTGTGCCATCTGTAGCTACACCATCTGAAACAACTAGATCCCTCGTTGCCTCAGCAAGGGAAAAGGGACCGGGGACGAGTTCATGTGTTTTTATTGCTTCAGACTAGATGTGAGCGACATATATCATTTGTGGTCACATTCCAATGGCCAGAATTAGTCATGTGGCTCCAACCAACTGCAAAGAAGCTGAAAGTACATGCTTCCACATGCCAATGAGGACAGAACTAGATATTGGCTAACACTCCTATCAAAAGTCCATAAATCACAGAAGTAAACCTAATGAGTCACCAAAGTAGCATTTAGTAAAAGTTTGTTGTGTACACACCAAAGACACAGGAGCACTAACACCAAAACATGGAATGAGGCTCAGGGGTACATTGTGATGAAGCTGCTAATGTAGTGAGAAATCACTGTTTGTCCTTCCCAGTCATTAGTTATATTAGACCTTTCTTAAATGAGAGTTACCTCATATCAACCTTGGGAAACAGTTCCAGTTTTGCTTATGACTTTCAGAGGCATAAGCAAGAAATGACCCAGGTCAATTAGTATGACTAAACTGCTCAGAGAATTTTAAAGACTGGTCTCCATTAAAAAGAAGAAAACACTAGTAATATCTTCTACATCTAAATTTTACTAGCAGATTCCAGTTTGCAACTCTCATTCCACCATATGTTATTTATGAAATGTCTTTTGCACTTTCTCAACAGACATATATTGAGTGCCTATGACATTCTAGGTACTCTTCTAGGCACTGATGCTATAGCAGTGAACAGAGGAGATAAATCCCACCTATTCCCGTGCTATCAGCTAGACAAACAAATTTTAGACATATAGTGTGTCAGGTGGTGATAAGCACTATGAACAGAAATTAAGCAGAAAAGAAAGCAAGGGCTTTCTGGTGGAGAACCGACATTTGTAAGCTTTGATATTTCAGTGAAGGAGGTCTACTAAAAAGCATTGTGGTAGGCTGAATAATGGTGTCTAAGGATGTCCATGTCTATATCCCCAGAACATATGAAGATGTGATCTTTGCAGATGTGATTAAGTTAAAGATCTTGAGATGAGATTATCCTGGTTTATGTGGGTGAGCCCATTATAACCACAAGGGTCTTTATAAGGGGGTAGTAGGAGGGTCAAAGTCAGAAAAGCCAATGCGACAATGGAAGCAGAGGTCAGAGAAAGAAAGTTTGAAAATGGTATGCAGGTAGCTTTGAAGGGGCCAAGAGACAAGAAATGTAGAGGTGCCTCTAGAATCTGGAAAAGGTGAATAAATGGCCTCCCAAGAAATGCAGCCCTGCTAATACCCTGATTTTACAGTTTCTGACCTCCAGAAATGTAAGGCAGTATGTCTTATTTTAAGCCACTAAGTTTGTGCTAATTTGTTACAGCAACAATTAGAAGCTACAACAGACACTTGGGGAAAAAAAGATAGGAAGGAAGCAAGGGAAAGTCTATGAAGGTATCCATGGGAAGAGGTTTCTGGGCAGATAGAACAGCTGATGTGAAGACCCTTAGACGGGAGTGTGTCTGTCACATACATGGAGTGGAAGGGCTGGAAACCAAGTAAAGAAAGAAGACCAGTCAGAGAAGAAATGTACTATCAACTCATAAAGGGGCCCGTGGGTTACTATGATGGCTTACGCTTGTACTCTGAATAAGACAGAAATCCCTGAAGGATTCTGAATTGCAGAGCCACATTATCTGCCTTACATTTTAAAGGAATGATCCATTAAAAATCAATAACAGAGAGTAGGAGAATAAGTGTAAAACCATGAGACCATTAAGCAGATAGTGCAAGCAACCAAGGTGAAAATGATGACGGCCTGGCTCAGGGCAACAGAGGAGGAGCTGGTGAGAAGTGGTCAGGTTCTGGACCTATCTTGAATACAGATCCTAAAAGAATTGCTAACAGATTGGATGTGGGATTTGAATGAGAGGAATCAAAAATGACTCTGAGGTTTGGAACTGGAATAATTAGATGGATATAGCTGCTATTTCCCAAGATGTGAAAGATGGTGGGTATTTGGAGAAGATCAAGAGTTGAGTTTTAGACATAATAGATTTAAGATGCCTCTTAGATGCCCAAGTGGAGCTGTCCGGTAACCACTGGGATATAATAGTCTGGTGTCTAGGAAAGAGGTAAGACTGGAGGCCCACCTTTGCCAGTGTGCACTTTACAGGTGGTATTAAAAGCCATGATACTGCATGAGATGACCAAGAGAGAACATAGACAAGGAAGACCAGAGATCCTGGGACTGAGTCTAGGACACACTGAGATTTGGAGAGGAGGATGAAGAACAGTGAGCAAAGAAAAATGAGAAGTTTCTGTGGTGAACCAGGAGGAATACAAGAGTGTTTGTATGAAAGTCCATTGAAAATGTGTTTTAAGGAGGAGGGAGTATCAAATGCTAGTGAAAGACAAGGTGACATTAAAAATATTTAACTATCACCATGGTGAAATAAATTAAAGTGGAAGTATATGTATGTATAATAACCTAAAAGAAATCCCCCTTTATCTTAAAAAAAAAAAAAAACTAAGCTAAATATAATCTCGTCACGTGGCATAGTAATAAGGTGTAATAAATTCCAAAGCATTTGTTAAATTTTAGAAATTGTTAGTGTGATCTTTTATTTGAGGATGTCACTAGCTAAATGACGCTCCTGTATGAGCTATGCTTTGATAAAGAGGATTGCATCAAACACACAAAAACCTCACCACTAAATTGCTTAGCCATTGGTGACTTAGAATGTCAAATTAACATCAATACTATAGATCATGGTGCCAAATTCTCTCAGCCTCTATTGGAAAGCAATTACATTAAAAATGTTCTACCCTCCCAAATGTTTTAGGCTTTATATTACTGAGATTCTGTGAATTAAAAATCTTTATTATCAACTAAATCAAGAAAATCATTTTGAAATGTCATACGTAATTGGGTGGCATACGATCCTTTGGGCCAAACAAGTGGCAGAATACTGTAGCAGTTAAGAGCATTGGCTATGTGCCAGACTGACTGAGTTTGAATCTTAGTTCTGCCATTTACGTTTTAAATAGCCTCTCTGTGCCTGTTATCTTATCTAGAAAAATGAGGATAATAATGATGATTAAGTACTCAAATGAGTTTATATGTATCAGATACAGAGCAAATATTTTAAGTGATTGCTCTCATTTTTATTAATAAAATTATTGCTGCTAATTCTTGGGATGGGTGAGTGCTTGGTGAGTTTTTAATGAGCCTGTCCAGTTAAATAGAAGAGAAATTCCACAGTGACTCATTCCAGATATCTTTGACCTCTAACTATCTCCAAGGGCCTATCCAGTCCTTCTTGCTCTCCTTTTCTTCCTGGCTCTCCCACACCCTTTCTGAGGCAAAGTCCTATGGAGGCTACTGTCCTATGTAGGCATGTGAAGATAACACCAGGATAAGCACCAGAAGCACTATGCCAGAGCTTTGGAAACCAGATGGAGCCTAGAGATTTTATCACTTGAGTACCAGTGCCAGCAGGGACATGTTCTACAAATGTCTGGGTCTACCAGAGCCAGGTTCTATAGTTGGCTCATGAGATGGGCTGCCTGGCATTCCAAGAGCCTGGTGGATACCAAGAAGCTTCTCAAACATTGCCACTCAGAGATCCTCAGAGCTGTGTTTGGAGTGTGGTCAGTGCATGGACTACTCCCCTTGGGGACAGTGAAGAGGAGGGATAGCAATGCAAAGAAATAAGGACACTTGAAGGGCATAACTGGCCCCCACATTACTGACCAATGCTAATAGTGTCTGGCCTTACTGCTGGAGCAGGAACCTGGATCCCCCTGTAGTTCCTAGGATTAACCCTACTCTGGATTCTGAGAAGGTAAGAAATGAGCTCCAGGGAAGAGTAGCAAGGATTGGCAGGGGCTCTCAAAGGGATCAAAAATGTGGCTATTTATCAACAGTGTGGAACTATTTTAATATTTTAACAACCAAATGGCTATGGCTGTGCATATGGCTGGATGTTTGTTCTGCTGTTAGTTTAAGCAGAGAACAGGCTATTAGGTTTTGCAACATGGAGATCATTGATGTTTTGCTGAGCTGATAAAGTAGGAGTCTGACTGAGTGGGTTCAGAGGAAAATGCAAGGAAAATTGGTGACTCTTTCAAGGGGTTTTGCTATAAAGAGGAGCAGAGAAATGGGATCAGAGATGGGGGATTAAAAGAGAGTTTTCTTAAGGTGGGAGAATTAATAGTATGTTTGCAATGTTGATGAGAAAGCTCTTGTAGAGAGATGATGCCTACCTTTGTTTATCACCCAGAGGCTGTGGGTGGGATGTACTAAGGCTACACATTTTTTCCAGTATTATTTTCAGGTTTCTTCCCATTATTTCTGTTATGAAATACCAGGTATCCCTTCCACTATTATTTTTTCTTCTCTTGTTATAGATGCTGCTCTGATTCATTTCTGGGCATTTTTCTTTCTCTGCCTCTATTTTTAGTGTAAAGTCTGCTTGATAAATCAATAAGCACCAGGTAGCCTGCATATACTGGATGTGTGCTCTTTTCTCTGCCAAGAGACCAACATTACAGTATCTTCAACCATGGCCCAGAAAACCAAATGCCATTCTGTAATATTAGCTTTGTAGGCAGCTCTTGCTTATCTCTTTCTACCTATTATCTATCTATATACCTATCATTTATTTATCACCTATCATGTATCTACCCATCCATCATCTATCTGTCATCTATCTTTTTAAAAAGTGTTTATATATTTTGAGAGAGAGAGAGAGAGTAGGCGT
The DNA here is from genome assembly GCF_016509475.1 of Prionailurus bengalensis. NCBI lineage: Eukaryota > Metazoa > Chordata > Mammalia > Carnivora > Felidae > Prionailurus > Prionailurus bengalensis. Next base: position 12,773,676 of record NC_057346.1, read on the forward strand.
GGGGTTGAGAGACAGAGAGAGATGGAGAGAGAATCCCAAGCAGACTCTGGGCTCTCAGTGCAGAGCCCAATATGGGGCTCGAACTCATGAACCATGAGATCATGACCTGAACCGAAATCAAGAGTTGGATGCTTAACCGACTGAGTCACCCATGCACCCCATACATATCATCTATCTATCTATCTACCTATCCATCCATCCATCCATCCATCATCCATCCATCCATCCATCATCTAATTCAAGAAAGAAATTAAACCACCCGGGCTGTCTATTGAACTAATTTCTTTATTCAAATCCCAACCTAGTTGACATGAAAAATACTACCTATGGAGACCCCAAGTTTAAAATTTTATGATAAGGCATCCTTCCTTAAAGTGCTTCCCTACTTTCTACCCCTCCATTACTCCCAGGAAAGAGTTTAGGTGGTTGTGGATGAAAAGTGTGATAAATCCCTGTCTAGTGTCCATCACATCCTAGATTCCTATGTATTAGAGACAGCCAGCACCCTCCTCAATTCTCATATCCACCCTCTAGAGCTTCTCCATGCTATGTAGTTGATGGGTACTTTCCTTCTTCCTGGGACCAGTGAGTGGGTTTCTCTTACTCTGTAATATTTGGGAATTTTCTTTATTATTCCATGGAGGATGAGATGCTGCTTCTTTTCCAAAGGATACGGAAGGAGGCAATAGAACAGAGGGGTTAAGAGCCCAAACTGTTGCATAAGACAGGCTGGGTACTAGTCCCATGAACAGTGGGACTAGTCATCCCATGACTGCTCTGTGCAGCGTGTTCCCTGTAAAGTGGGGATGAAATAAATCATAATGCTTTATTAGGGTTGTGGACCGAATGAGTGAAAAAATTAAAGTCCTTGGGTTTAAAAACAAGTCCTTGTTGGGGCGCCTGGGTGGCGCAGTCGGTTAAGCGTCCGACTTCAACCAGGTCACGATCTCGCGGTCCGTGAGTTTGAGCCCCGCGTCAGGCTCTGGGCTGATGGCTCGGAGCCTGGAGCCTGTTTCTGATTCTGTGTCTCCCTCTCTCTCTGCCCCTCCCCCGTTCATGCTCTGTCTCTCTCTGTCCCAAAAATAAATAAAAATGTTGAAAAAAGAAAAAAAAATTTTTTAAAAACAAGTCCTTGTTTATATTCTATAGTAAAAGATTTCCACTTTATTATGAGTCCCATACTTAGAGTATCTAAATGTGATTTCTTCCATATTTCTAAATCCTTAAGCATAATTCTCAGTAATGTTTCCCCATAAAGAAAGCTTCCTTATTAATACAATGGATGTCAACAGAAAATATAACATTCTGAAATCTTTATCTTGTGGTGACCCTCTCAGAAATCTGTTGTTTTTCTTTTTTCTGTTTAAGGAATTAAAGGAATTTTGGAGTGGTTTTAATTTTTTTAATTGAAGCAAAATTAACATACAGCATTATATTCGATTCAGGTATATGATACAGTGATTCAACAATTCTATACATCACTCAGTGCTCCTCATGATAAGTGTACTCTTAATTCCCTTCACCTATTTCAGTCATTCTCCTCCCCACCCCCCACCTCACTTCTGGTAATCATCTGCCTGTTCTCTGTATTGAAGAGTCTGGTTTTTGTTTGTGTTTTTCTTTGTTCATTTGCTTTCTTTCTTAAATTCCACATGAGTGACATTATATGATATTTGTCTTTCTGATTTATTTCACTTAGGATAATACCCTCTACCCATCCACGTTGTTGAGAATAGCAAGATCTCATTCTTTTTTATAGCTAAGTAATATTCCCCATTACACCCCCCCCCCCCACACACACACCACATCTTTATCCATTCATCTATTTTTGGAACATTTGAGTTGCTTTCATATCTTGGCTATTGTTAATGCTGCAATAAACTATAAATAAATTTAAAAATAAATAATAAAATAAATAGGTATGTGCAGTCAACATCAGTTCCAAACTTCTGTGAGGAAAGAATTTCACGGATTGAATGAAATAAATGGTGGGGCTCTGGTAAGTGTTTATTACCTGTATTTCTCCCGTCCTCATGGCAGCATTGGGTGGATTAAGTGATATGCCAATGCAGAGTTGGCAGGTACAAGAAGTCATGACACTCCTTTCTTCTCTCCACAATAGACCTTCCTTGTTAACGCAGCACAGATCTTTTCCCAGCTGCGGGTGATAAGGTCTCAGCATCCTTCTCGATGCAGTGCTGCAGCAAGCCATTACCAATTAGTTGGCACTGGCATGCACATAGAAATCAATTTTCTATCCCTGGAATAAAAGTATTTGTTTCAGTGAATTTATCTTCATGATACATAAGGAACACTTGGTAATAGAGTTTAGTTTTCTTTTTTTTTTTTTCCAAGACGATATCAACTAGAATGAAAACCATCATCTCCCACCAGAGCAGAATCTTCCTGTACCAATTATGCAACGGAGCATCTATTCACACTTCTGCCTTCCTCCACAGGAGGTGGGGCAAGACATGTCTCAGGCCAGTCACGTGACCACATCTTGTTTCAGTCAATGGAGCAAAAACTATTTCAGTGACATTTGTTTTGGGAACAGAAGCTCTTTTTTCTCTATATCTTAGTTCTTTCTCTCTCAGTAACCTCTCATTTGAAGTTTCCAGAACTTTAATACCCTTTTCTCTCCTCAGAACAGAGAATAATCATTGAAAATGAAAATTTATGGGATAAAATATTACTACCCCTATAAAAGAGGGATTTGGAGAGGGTCATGCTTAGTCTATAGCAATAACTTTCTATGATAGGATTTCAGGAAATAAGACCAAAGGAGATATAGGTCAGAAAGAACAGTTTTTCTGCTATATGGCAGATTTTACCATTTGGCTTTCTGGCAAGGTAGGATAAGTGGGGTGCACGTAGGGAAACTCGTGTTCGTTTGAGAAAGAGTTGGGGTTCTTAGAGTTCTATGGAAGATGTCAGAGATGAGATACAAACAAATTCTCACATTCAGAAGCAGTGACATTTAATAAAGTGATTAAGCAGTGGCATTAAATAAGTTCTCAGGCCATTTTGAAGTGATTAATGTGGGTGGATGGAGGCCAGGATTCACTGGGGAAGGAATATAGGGATGTTCTTCTTGATTAAAACTTGCAAGCAATGATGGTAAAAATTTTATGGGAAGTTTTGTTTGATTGTCCTTAGCATTAAATGACATTGATTATTAAAAATCTTGTCCCCTTCCCTGCCACAAAGGTGAAGATAAAGGCTATGGAGGAATGGAAATATTTGTGAACAGATTCTGGGTTGGGTTTCAATTGTTTGCAGCCACTTCAGGGTTCATCTCCATCCATTAACTTCCCCATTTTCTAGGTGGATTTCACTGACCCCAGTGTTTCTCCTTACTAGAAGGGTATTGCCTCCATGACAGCATAGTGGTTAAGTGCCTACCTCCAGGGCTATTGGGGGGATTCAGTGATGTACTCACTGTGTATAAAGTACTTGGCAGAGAACAAGGTATGTGGCAACTGTTCTAAAATGCAGATACTATTGCTGTTGTTATCATTATGTTCTATCTTTACCACCAGCTCTGATGGAAGGAGCCTTGTACAGTCTTTATCCAGCAGCTATACTCACCGGGTACTGTCTCTATGTCCTAATCCAGTGGAAAGGTATAGGGGGTATGCTTGCATTTGTCATCAACCACACTTGTTTCATTCACCATTAAATCAGGTGTATGACACATAACTTGTTGAAGGAAACTGACCTGTGCAGAATTTACAAGTGAATGAAAAAGGATGGGCAAATCCCACTCTGGCCAAACTCTTGCTGCTGGGGATGGTAAAGGGAAGTAGAATGATTCCTTTGGAAGGTAATATGGGGCTATCTGGTCCAATTTCCTACTCAAAGCAAGAATCACAGTCTTAGCTTTTCTTCAAATGGTTATCTGCTTCTCCTTTGATACTGGGATTGGGAGGTTTCACATTTTTCTCAAACAAAAAACAGGATACATTCTTGGACAAAAATGAGTGAACTTATCAAGATCTGTTGATGCACTGGTTGATCACGGTGGAAGTCTGGGATATATTGTTATTCTTTATATGGAGCAAAGAACACTTGTATATGGGTCATCCTTGAGTTCTGGTTCTGGTTCTCGTACTAAAGAGGCAGTACGGTGCTCAAGAGGTTGGGCTTTGGAGGCAAACCTGAGCTAGAATCAGAGGAGAAAACTTAAGCCAGGGGCCTTCATTTGCATGGGTGCGTTCCAAGGCCTGGGAGGGGCCCGAAGAATGTATTCACATGATATCAAAAAAAAGTATATATATTATATATGTATTTACATATTTTATAAATATATATAACATGCATATATATTTTATAAATATAAATTTATACATTTTCATATATATACAAATATTTATATTTTTATATTTATATATACAAAATTATATTTTTATATTTATATTTTTATATTTATATATACAAAATTATATTATATTTATATATACAAAATATATATTTTTTATAAATACAAATTTATACATTTTCATATATATATACATGTATATACATGTATACATATATACATACATACTATAATTAGTTAAGACTGAGGGCTCTTTCTACCCCAATTTTATATGAAGAGGCAATCAAAGATGGATTAACCACTAAAATAACAAACACTGATGAAATGGCTATTTCATACATTTTATTGGACATATTGTGAAATATACAGCAATGGGAAATAGAAACAAAGTAACAAATACAGTTAGAGACCTCAACATGCTTCTCTCGAAAATCAGTGTAACGTGTAAACAGATAATCAGCGTGGATAAAAAGGACTGAACACTATCAAGCAACTGGACACATCTGACATTTATTGAACGTCTAACCAACATTAGAGGAAAACATGACGCCACTTTGTTATGTGTCAACTTGGATAGGCTGAAATATACTTCCCAGAATGTTCACTCCTATGCATCTCTGATAGCGCTGGGCCACAGGGAGAGTCTTGTGGAAGATTTGGGAGGTGGAAGGGAAGCAGCAGCTGTCCGTGGTGCCTAGGTGCTGTTTGCTGATTTGCTGAGTCAACCTGATCACCCGAAGGTGGACAGCAATCGTTCCCTCTTGCCCTGGATCTTCCACCAGCTTCTACAACTCCTGGGGCTGGTATGCATGATTCACTCCAAAATGAAGGGCCTCGGTTCTGCCAGACCCCCATATTGCTATGTCAGAGTCAACAAGAAAGGACCCAAGTTTCTGTCCATCCTCATGGGTTTTCAGGTTCTGATGTTGCCTGCATCTGTCCTGTATATCTCTTTCCATCCATCTTCTCTTCCCAGCTGCCTCCCCAGTGGCTTGTACTCCCCAGCGGGAGATGTGAAGAACACACCTTACAGAATGGTTACTCAGCTCCCACAACTGTGTGAAGTCAAATTCCCATAACAAATCCATGCATGTGTTGTTGTTCTTTGAATAAACCTTCTCTGGTACAATTAACTCCCACCTCCCCCCCCACACACACACATACACACAGCAAAGAGTAAGTAACCACCCCCACCCCATAAATAAGGCAAGGAAGGTAGAGATGCATCAGGCAGTTAATTAATAAAAATGTTACTTTTCTGCACTTTGTAGTGTTTGGCATATATAAGCTTTTAAAAATGTGTCATTAATTTATTTTTAATGTGTGAAAAGTGTTATGGTTTCTTTTCTCATTCTAAGTGTCTTCACTTTTGTACCTAATTTTGTGTTGTTAATTTTGTGTTCTTTTTCTTCCAGACATCCCTAAAAGATTCAGACCTCTTATTCATCTCCAACCAGGATCCTAGTACCAATGACTAACTCTGTGATGACGGACAACCCATTTCACCTCTCTGGAGTCCCAGTTTAATCTATAAGACAGGAATAATACGTTAAATAGGGTAATAATATTATGAAACTAGTAAGGTGATTGCTAGGATTAAATAAATTGATATGTGCACAAGTACTAATAAATATATAAGCTATTGTAATTGTTATTTATAATAAGGTCCTGTTTTCCTATGGGTTTTTTCCATCTCAAAATGGACATTATACAATATACTCTGTCATGCTCATAAGGGTTCTTAAAGAATCAAGTGAAATGATGTTTACATTGCCATGAACACGTTGATTTTTTTTCAATGTTTTATTTTATTTTTGAGAGAGAGAGAGAGAGAGGAGAGAGAGACTGGGGGAGGAGCAGAGAGAGAGGGAGACACAGAATCCAAAGGAGGCCCCAGCTTCCACTCTGTCAGCACAGAGTCCCACACAGGGCTCGAACTCACAGACCGCAAGATCGTGACCTGAACGGAAGCCAGCACTCAACCAACTGACCACCAAGTGCCCCAGTTTTATTTTAATCACGTAAAGAAGGGCATGTACACATGCCCATATCCTACACCCTCTACACGTACACACACACTCTCACTCACCCACACACGCTCCTCCTAATTCCAACGTAAGATTCAAATGGATTGGCTGGTTGCACCCACATAGGCTGTTTCCATTTCGGCCAGGTAACACACAAGGGTGTCCTAGGCCTTGTCCAGACTGCCTGGGTTTGAATTCCAACTCCACCAGCCTCTGCTGTAAGGTGCTGGGCAAGCCACTGAACATCTCTGTACCTCAGTTTCTTCTCTGTAAAATGGGGGTGATGATAGTACTCACCTCTAGGGATGTTGTGAAGATGAAATGAATTGCACATGCAAGAACACATATAAAATAAACTATTATTACTCCCATCTTACTAACACCTAGGGAGTGCTAGTTGAGCGCTAGCTCCTGCTCTCCCTATGAAGTCAGTGTCTGGGGGGCACACCAGAGCCTGCACTGAAGCCAAGCTCCGAGTTATGTGGCTGAGTATTCGGCTGGTTAAAAACTAAGCTCCAAAATGAGAAAAATGACGTTAAAGTGTTAAATTCTTCATAAAGCAAATTGTATTCCGTTTCATATACCTTAGTCACCTGGATTATGTTCTTCCTACTTTTTCTATTTTATGTAATTTTGCTAGTGGCAGATGGTAATTTAGTTATTGCTTTATTTGACAATGTAAAAAATTGTTCTTCCTATCAAAGAAATTTACTGGCCTATGACATCCAAAATTCTGGGAACCATCAGTCTGGAAGATTTTTAGGCTCCTATTAATTCCATAGACATAAGTACTGCTTCTAAGGGTCACCACTTTCAACAAAGTACTGGACTCAGTGCTTAATGAAACCTGCATCCATCTTCCTTTACCACCCTTGATTTTTTTCAGGAAGCTCTTAAACCAGATGGAGGGTGCAAACTCAGGCATCTTTGCTCCACTCTGACTAGCCTGGGGTTACAGATAAGGGACTTAAATATGAAGCTACAGTGATTCCCAGGACTGCTCCATCAACTGGTGGTAAAGTGGAAAGTTAACGAATCCAGAAGCTTCTTTAACATTTGAGTCAAGGCAAGGGAGTGTCAGTGGATAAAGGGTCCGCAGACAACGAAGTGTCTGATTCCCACAGAGGCCACTTGGCATCAGCACCTTTCCTCTGTCCTTTACTTGCTACTCCTTCGCTCTACCACTGTGAAAAGAGAGAGCTATTTGTTTAATGGTCAAGGCCGTTTCAGGGCCAAAGACAACCAGTTAATGACAACACTTCCCTGAAATTTCAGCCCCCCCAAACCCACACTTCTTAATCAAAGAACAGCCCTCCACATCCCTCCCATAATAGATCTTGGCCTCCATCCACCCACATTAATCACTCCAAGATGGCCCAAGAACTTATTTAATGTCACTGCCTAATCACTTTATTAAATGTCATTGCTTCTGATCGTGAGGATTTGTTTTGTTTCTCATCCCTGTCCATCTCCCTCAGAATCTGACTGAAAGGTGGTGTCAGGGTCCCTACTGTGCACCAACCTTTCGCATCCTCACCAACATCCCAGACATTTTGAAAACAGGTACATTTCTGCAAGGGTGACATACCATCACAGAAACCTTCAGAAAGCAGGTAATTCAACTCCCGATACCTACTGCTTCTCTCGCTTTCCTTATGAGGCTGGAAATACAGAGATGGAGCTATTTGCAAACCATTATTATGGGAAAACACCCAGTTTTGTGGCCCTTTTCAGGAGAACAGTATGTTCAGCTATGGCCTGAGAGAGAAATCAGCTATTTTCACAATTACAGGAAGGAGAATCTGCAATGATTTTTCTTTTCTTTTTTATTTTCTTTATGTTTATTTATTTTGAGGGAGAGAGAGAGACAGAGTGTGATCAGGGGAGGGGCAGAGAGAGAGGGAGACAGAGAATCTGAAGCAGGCTCCAGGCTCTGAGATGTCAGCACAGAGCCCAATGCAGGGCTCGAACTCACAAACCGTGAGGTCATGACCTCAGCTGAAGTCGGATGCTTAACCGACTGAGCCACACAGGCGCCCCTGTAATGATTTGTTTATTGTTTGAGTTATAAAGCCAAAGTTTCTCTGCCTGACATCAGAGCACCCCACAATTCAGTCTCATCCAGGCTTCTCAGTGGCCTGTCCTATTACCTCTCTAGAAGGACCTCAGATCCCAGCCAGGCCCTTCTTGTGATTTTCCTTCATGCCAAATGTCTTCACTGGTGCCTCTAACCTTGCACTATCCCTTCCTATACTCTAGCAAGTCCTCTTCTGACTTACTTTTTTGACCCAAAACTTATTTATTAACCTTTTCTGTGTGCCAAGCATTGGGGACTGGTAACAAATGAAGGAATACCGTCACCTTTCCATATAGGACCTTATATGTAAAGACTCACGTGTCAACGAAGACGTAGATGAAGATTTCATGGGTGGAGGCTGTCTGCTCAGGAACGTGGCAACATGAAGGACAGAGTAGGCAAGTCCACTGGGGGTGCTGAAGGGAAAGGTTTCATAGGCGAGATGACTCTTTGGGAAGAGGTGTATGTGTTCTCCAGGCGGGGAGGCGTTGCCTTATGCATCTCTGCAAAATCTGTGCCTGGGGTGGGGCTGGGGGCTGGGAGTCCCACTGGGGGCACCTCTCCCACTGTCCCAGAGCTTGTCTGCACAATGTGAGCGTGAGTGAGTGTGTGTAGGTTAGAGTGGGGTGTATGTTTCCCGGTCTGGTGTTCAGGAGGCTCGGTGCACACATCCAAGGCAGTATGTGAGGCAATGAGGCTTACTTAACATTCACTATGGGACAAATAAGAGAAAATTAAAAGAGCAATTTTAGGAGGGAATAATTGTTTTCCATACACCATAATTACAACTGCTTGTAAATGTGGCTATCATAAACGAATCTGCTTTTTAGAGTTCTCTTAAATTCTCTTGGTAATGAACAGACGCTAAAGGAAAGGGACCTAGTAGCCCTTACGGAGAAGCTGGGTCTGCACTGACCCCTGGTGTCCGCCTTGTGCACAGGACTCTCACCGCTGGGCTGGCGCACAGCTAGCTGGTGAGCTGGGAACGCTCCCACCCGGCCCCTGGCTTCAGAAAGACCCTTCAGCACCAGAAGTGAATCTTAGACTCAGCCTTCCTCGGCCTTGTGAGGTCATTTCCTGGTATTCATCTTCAATTCTCTTCCCCTCTTGCACCCCCACTCTCCACAAAGGGCACCTTGGAAAACTGCGATTTAGAATCTGAATGTCATTTTTGATACTTCCTGTCATTCCCCACCTTTGTCACACCCGTAAGCTGATATCCACTCAGTCACTGAGGCCCCTTGATTGTACCTCCTACATAACACTCCAATCCGCCCATAGCTTGAAATCAGGACACCACTCCCCCCCCCCTTTCCCCCGCCCTTAGCTTGCAAGCAACAGCCCCCTGAAGACTTCCCTGCTTGAGACCAAGCTGTCCCCAGGGACATCCCACTGTTAGCTCACCAGATTTATTCCTCAACTAACCTTTGATATGTTAGAAGGATTGCTGTTAATTGCTTCTATCAAGTAACTGCAGGAGCTTGGGTATGTCACTTGGGCAATCTCATCATCTATCAAATGAAGGTTTGGGGCAAAACCAGCCTATTTCTGCTCTAAGGACTTGTACTGTTAGTTCCCTCAGCACCTTGCCCTTTCCCCTTGCTTTAAAAATCTCTTCCACCAGATAAAATCACTGGTTAAAGACAATTAATTTGTTACCCTCCTTGTTTTTGTTTCTCTTTTTTTTTTCCATGAAAGACATATTTGGCTGCTGTTGGAACATCTGGTTAGCAGAAGGTCACCCATGTTACTGTAAAGAGTTAATTCCAGCCGAACATAAAACAAAAAGTAAAAAAAAAACCCAAAAAACCTCTGATATGTTATCTAACCTGTGCTGCCTTATCATGAGTAAATCTAGCATTTCTGCTAGTCAGCTTAAAATAACGAGGAAAGCACACAGCGTTGTTATACAGCCACCAGAGATCCCCATGAAAGGAAGGGATCCACTGAAAGAAGTGACCACAAAGATAACACCAGCTCTGAGATTCGAGGTTGCTCAGTCTTTCATATCTTAGCATTCCCTGCGGTGCACATAGCCCAGTCCTCTAATTGCCCCTGGTCCATAAATAAATATTCCATCGCCAGTGCTAACTCTCATTAATTAAAGTTGGGAGGAGTTCGCCATGCTACTTGCAAATTGAGCATATATGTGTAGAGAACTTAGAACAAATTAATTTCACATAGATTTAATGATTTATTATTTAGTGCATGGTAATTAAACAATTTTTGGTAGGGTATATAATGAGTCTAATATTAATTTGACATTGCCAAGTCATATTTCTAATTTTTCTTGTCTTTCTTGGTCCTTTAATACCTAAAAATTGTCATTTTCCTCAGGCACTCTGCCCCAGTCACCTTGATTTTCATCATCACTACCCCCACTACCATGACACAAAGAATATCTCAGGCAAAGGTCTGTGTTCTCCAGCCCAAGCAGATTGCTTCACATGCTATGAGTCCTATTTCCCCACAGAGCAAATCTAGCTCATCAAAGGGTTAGTGTATCCAAATTCTGCGAGCCCACCTTCCTGCTTTTCTTTCTCTATATGTACCAAACACAGTGTGTGATCTTTGATGGGACGGTAAATGGGGGACAGGCTGTGTACTACATTTAAGAACTGGGAAATTTTGAGTACAGATACATACCAGATAAAAGTATTATATTAGCTTCTTGGGATATACAAAGGTATTGTAGTTCCACAGGAGAATGTGTTGAAATGATAACAGAACTCGTGTGATCTCTGTAACTTACTTTCAAATGTTTTTTTTTTTTTTAAAGAAAACAGAAGGGAAAGAAAGAAAAGAAAAGAAAGAAAAGGAAAGGAAAGGAAGAAAAGAAAGAGGTATGTGTGTCCACACATTCCATGCAGAGAGATAAGGCAAATGTGGCAAAAAGTTAGCAACTGATGAAGGGTCTCAGGGTGGTCATTAGATTAGTTTCTGAACCTTTCTGTAGGTTCAAAACTTTGAAAACACAGGTTGGGAAAAAGAATCTTTTTGACTCACTTGGATATTACCACAGTTGCTATTTCATACCTTTTCTTTCTTAAAATCCCCCTTCCTCCCTGCTGTCCTAATCTCAGGAGGCAACTTTCTCCCTGTATATAGTCAGGATGGGTTGGGTTCCACTGCAATAACAATCTGGAAAGCTCAATAACCGAAACCATCAAAGATGTCTTTCTCCCTCGGGCTACGTGGCCATTTCAGATCAGTGGGGGATTAAAGTCACCTCTGAGAACATCTCCTGTGCCCTCATTCTCGCCACATCAAAGCTATACCTCTGAAGTGGGCTTTTCCCCTTTTTTCTCAAAGGAAAAGGTTTCTTTCCTCTTAAAGATAACTGCTGCATGTGAACTCTCGACCCCTGTCTCCTCCGGGATTTTGCTTCCACAAGATATTTCTGGTTCCTCCATCTCTTACAGCTTCAACCTCCTTCCCTCCTTGTGCTGCAGTCTCTGTATCTCCGAAACCCTATGTTTGAACACACGATACCTTCCAATCTCCACTCTTCTTTTTTCCTGGTAAACCCTTCAAGCTTGTGGCCTTTGCAGATGTCTTCACTCTCTGATACCCCAATCTCGGTTTTCATACAGGAGAGCATTTGGTCCCAAATTCTACTGAAGTGTCTTTTTGCAAAACAAATAGGGATTTTAGCCCCCTGCCATGTTATTTTTGATCTCTGCAGTGCAGCATTTTTGACAATTCCCTCCTTCTTGATATTCTCTCCTGCTCTGATCTTTGTATGCCAGATTTTAGGGGTTCGGCTCCCATGCTCTGGGATTGCTTTTTATCTTTCTTTAATGTTTCATTTTTAGCCTGCCTCCCTAAATAGGAGGATTCTCTGAGGACCTTCCTTCGGCCCTTCTCCCTTTGTCCCCCTAACCACTTCCTGCAAGAGCTTGTTGACTGTCTAATGCAGTCCATCCCTCACAAGTGATCTCCAGTCCATCTCCAGCCGTGATCACACCCCTGCCATTTCAGTCTCTGTGTCTCAACTACTTACGATTTTCCCATCGGACTGTCTTGCCCATCACCTGAAACTCAATACATTTTCACTCAAAGTCATCATGTCTCCTCTTTCCAAATACTTTATGTCCATCCCAGCCTCTCTGCAAATGCTCTACTTCTGCTATTGGAGCTCTCCTGTCCTTCTCTCCTCTCCTTCCTTCCCCTCTTGTCATGATTTTTCCCTAGTTTCTTTCCCCTTCTCCGCTCTCCCCATTCATTCTTTTACCCTCAACTTCTTTTACCCTCCTTTCTGCTTTTCCAGATCTCAGCCTTTCTTTAACAAACATACAGTGCAGCTCCCACTTTGCCCATGAAAGCAACTCTCACCACCAGAGCTTATACACCAATTTTGCCTTCTCCTACTGTGACTGGAGTTAGTTGCAGTTTGGTAGTTTACTATTTAATATATCTTTTTTTTTCTCTTTTTAAATGTTAATTAATTAATATTAACGTTTTTATTTAAACTCCAGTTAACATACAGTATGATAGTGGTTTCAGGAGTAGAACTGAGTGATTCACCACTTCCATACAACAGCCAGTGCTCATCCCAACAAGTGCCCTCCTTAATGCCCATCACTCATTTAACCCATCCCCCAACCCATCTCCCCTCCAGCAACACTGTTTGTTCTCTATTGTTAAGAGTCTGTTTCCTGGTTTGCATCCTCCCCCTCTCCCCCCCCCCCCCCCGTTTTCCTCTATGTTCATTTGTTTTGCTTCTTACATTCCATCCAAGTAACTCATTAGCTCTTTGAAACTGTACTTAGAAATCACCACAGCGCTGGGCACATGGCCATGGTCAGTAGATACTTATAATTTGGCTCACGAATTCCTTTGAGATCTAATGGAAAGCAGTGGCTATGTTTTTAGTCCTCCCTGTCCTAGCAAGAATTACACTTGCCAATTTTTGAAAATATTATTTCTCTTCAATCCCATAGGGAGGAATTTGGCCCCTGAAAGGGTGGCTGATGATTTCAGTCTCAGGACAACCCATTTCCTCGGGGGCATCCACATTTATTTTATTACACTGGTACCTGGCTCCGTATTATGAAAATATTTACATTGCTTTTATTCCTGTTCATACCTTCCTTTCTCATATTTTCCATCTTCACCATTATGGTGATGAATAATAGTGCTTTCAATTTACATTAACTCATTCAATCCTCTCCCTGATCCATTTAAGGTTCGTCGTGCTGGTAGATTGATATTTTTGTAATCCAGCAAAAAATGAAACTACAGCTCAAAGGATTTGACCTGGCTGAGACCACACAAACAGGACACAAATCAAGGTGTTGTTATTATTTAAATTAACCTAAAGACCTTTGGCCCTTCCATCACTTTAAGGTTCTTCTGATCTGGATGCCCCTCCTCTGGTCTTCCCTGGTTTCCATCCACCAATGCTTATAATGGCAATGTAATTATTACTTTACAAGTTGGTCTCCCCCATTAGACTGTGGGCTTATGAAACATACAGACCAGGTGTTATTCAATGATGTATCTCCAGTGAATGGCACAGACTGTGTTGGTTGGATATCTGAATGAAGGCAAGAATGATAGAGTGAATGACTGAGCTTGGACTGTGATTTGTCCTATCTCCCTCTTAGATCAGTTAGCCCAAGACTCTACACAAGTATGTACTCTCCATGGCATGTTGTATGCAACTGTGAGGAAATCTGCAAAATTCCTTTCTTGTAAATCTCCTTTCAGACCGCCCCCCTCACCCTAGCAGTCCAGTGTCCTCAAAAACACACATCTCACTGACATTTATGGTGACCTTGTGTAATTAGATTCAGACAGACTTAGGTTCAGAACTTTCTTTTGCTAATTAGTAGCTAGTTGGGTAGCTGTGGATGAGCTATTAATACCCTAAGTCTCAATTTTCTCATCTGTAAAATGGGCATAATGATAGTGAAAATTCACATGGTTGTTATGAGAAATCAATGGGATAATTTATTTAAGATTCTCAGCACAGGTCCTGGAACATGAGCCAAGGAAGGGTGATTGATGTACTTTAGGATTCACTTGGGCTAAGGCATGGGGCTCAATGACTAGCATGTTTTTCAGATTCAAACCTACAAAGGATCTCATTCTGGCCAAACCAAAAGAGAGGATTTAGACAATGATTCAAATAATTTGGGCTCTAAACTCTACTTTCATCTGAATAACTCTCAGGGGTAAAGGGATAGGATGACCCTGAAAGGTCCCTTTTAGCATCTCTAAGAACCGTACAGACAGTTGGAACAGAAGGTTGTTTGCCACTTATACCTGTAAAGTGGGACCTTCCTGCCAGGATCGTCCCCATCTCTCTCCTGCTGCTACTGTGTTTCCAGGTGAATATGTGTGTGTGTGATGCTTCTTTAATGGCCTGAGTTGCTACCAGGTATCCAGAGGCAGTAAAATAAAACATTACTCTTAGGTACTGGTGAGATACACTTAGTGTATATGTAAATCCATCTCTTGGGACAGACAGTCATATAAATAGAGTTAACATCACATTAGCGCTGTTTATCACCAAGTGCACGGGCTTTGGATTTAGAGGAAAGGTGGCTGCATTTCCATATAAATCTCCATACAAATCAGCTTTACTAGATCTGTGGTGGTGGTGGTGGTGGGGGTCGGTCGGGGGTTGCTGCCTTCATCACAAGGCATTGCCTCAGCCCGGCCGTTTTCTATGAGCACACTGAGGTCTAAAGAGATCAAACTACATACAAGCCTAGTTTGAACAGGCTCTCACTTGGATGGGATGTAGAGAAGGCTGTCTCACACTCAGGTCCACCTGGAAAGAGAGTGATGTTTGGCATCAGAAAGACCTAGGTTCAAACTGAGCATGTGAACTTTGGCAAATCGTTCATTTCCTTAAGCCTTGGTTTTCTCTTCTGTCTAATAAGGACTGTGATACCTCTCAGGATAATTCAATTATTCATCCATTTTCCTTATGCCTATTGAGGGCATAGTAGGCACCAGACTCTGATACCATAGGAATTAAGTGCTATTACAGATGTGAGATTGTGGCTAAATGCTGGATATATGGTGGGTATTCAGTAAAAGTTATCTGCCCTCTTTTCAAGCCTCATGGCTCCGACTGACCTTTCTCCAGGGAAGAATCCCTCCACCTCCATTTGGGAGTGAGTCAGACTTGGAGTATCTGCAGACTGACTTCCTTCCCTGTCTCCCCGCCCCCCGCCCCCAACAACACCTGCCCTCTCAGCCCCCAGAACTTCTCCCTCGGGACTCTTGGGACTAGAATACCCCAGTAACTTTGACAGATGATCTTTCAGGAGAGAAATCTCTGACACTCCATGCCCTAAGTGACAGCACAAGGATATTCACAACGATCCTGCTCACACCAGATAAAGCTGACTTGTCAAAAGGGGACAGGTCGTTTTAGTAGCAGCTCATGGGAAGCCTGACAAGTGAACAGCTCTACCCATTCTAGGGCCAGGTTTCTGGCTTCCCTCAAAGGCGAGAAAGATGTCAGGGTCATAGGGAGACAGAATGCCCGGGAAACAGGTCAAGTAGAAGGCAGGATCACTCAGAATGAGAATTACTTGGGCGGTGGAACCAAATATCTTCCTGAGTGCTCAATCCCATCTCACCCTTTGCTCTGACTTCCTTCTCCACCAAGGCCCCATTATCCTCCACCCTCTCTTCCACCCCCTCCCCCAACAGCATCCACATCTGACTCTTGTTAGTGTCCCGCTTCTCTTTCCATCCTGGTCTCAGCCACGGCAACGAATGCAGGGAAATATAACAACATAACCCTCTTCACACCATTCAGTCCCCAAAGGTCCTTACTCAGAATTCTCCATTTATCTGGTCATTAGATCTAATTAAATCCCTCCAACTTAGAGCACTGATGAGTGGCACCACTTTCTCTCACCAATTAAAAGAGAGGAGATTAAAGAATGCCCTCGACACTGTCCTTGCGAGGGTGGTGGCAGGGGAAGAGACAGGGGAGGAACACGGAAGACTGTCCTTTATCTCTGAATGCAGTGTTGATGTAATGTGGGTTCCTGCCAACAAAATGTACCCTTTGCGTGGCCGATCCAGCTGAGGCCATCAATGTGCATTAAGTAGTCTGTTGTCTCATAGAAATGTCTACCTCTTTCCAAAGATGGTTTGAAAAACTTAAACAAAGGACATCCGCAATAACACAATTCAATAGAAATCAAAAGGGGAAACCAGGACAGAAGAAGGGAGTTAGCAAACGTATTAAGCCACGGGATTGATGAACATATTTATTGCAATTAACTCAAAATCTGATTGGAGCTTCCTGGTAGCTAAGGCAAAAACGGAAACAAGGCATATCACCCCAGCTCTCATCATATAAAAGGAGAAAGTGCACCTTCCCACTACCCTCTATTCTTAGGGGATTAAAAAATGTCCTAGTCCTACATTCTGAAAGGAACTTCTCATGTGGGGCTTACTTTCACACTGGGTGATAGACAATGTTTCCAAAAACCTTACTTAATATTGTCATCTTGTATTTGACAGGCAAGGCTCTGAGTGTCTAGAGCTTTGGAATAATGTTTTCTTCTTTGAAGGGTTGATTTTCCCACATGGGCCTCAAATGGACCTCAGCTTTATTAGAACAGTGCTCAGGCCATCTTGGCTTGTGGGGTCCAGCAGGACGGGAAAGGCTACGGACTCCTACATATCTGGGTCCCCAGCAAGGTCCTTCTGAAAAAGCACCCCAGCTCTTTGCCTCTAAGAAAACAGACCTGCCTTCTCTGCCCTACCCCCACTGACAGGTTTGCTCAAGAAGACAGTCACCAAACAGAAATGGGCTCGACACTTAGAGGAGAAGAGATGGGTCTCCAGGTTCCCGCAGACCACCTTAGCATAACCTTCTGTCTGTCTTCATCATGGCATTATGGTACCAATGCTTGCCTTTCTTCCTCTTCTCCTGACTCTCCAGGGTGCTATTAGGGAAGGCTATGCATGAGGATCTTTTTCAAGCCCTCTTGAGTATTCAAAGTGGAATCAATTCTGTTATGGTTGAAAGGACTGGAAGGCTGTGGGGCACTAAGGCAGAGGGATGAGTGGGGTGATCTCAGGCTCACTAACCCTGTGATTCAGCCCCTGCCAAGAAGGCATAGGGAGTTCAGCTTCCACCCAAGTGCAGGCCCATGAGGAAGCACATTTCTGCCAAAGAGATTCCTTAGTGCACAACTTACTCTGTTTTCATTCCAGACTCCTTAAAAAGAGACTCCAAAAGAAAGCCCTGGGTTCAGGGTCAGCTCATGCCCTACATACCCTTCCTCTGGCTTTCTGCATCCCCTGAGTGACTCAAACAGCCATATCTTCAAGATACTTCCAGGTAGGAGCCCCGCCCCCACCCCCACCCTCCCCCCAATTTGCCCTTGACTCAAAAAAGTCAATGATTCAAGCATCATTCTGGAGAACTGCCCTATTTTCTCTTCTCGTGTCCCTGTCTTCAACATTGGGCCACCCTCTGGCTCCCAGTTTGGGCAGGATGTTGGGTTCCTCCCTGCACTTTGGACTAGTTCCCTGTAGCTCTTCCTGTGAGCACTTTATGATGCTTCTACAGCTCGAAACCGCCTTCTGGAGGCCAGTCAGAACCCAAAGTCCAGCGGCTTCTCTCCTGACTGACCAAATCCCGCTAAGGCCAAGCAGTGTGATGCCAGATCGGGCTTCTGGTTCCACGTCTGGGACCCTTTTCATGCTTTGCCGGCCACCTGTTCACAACCACTGAGCACAGGGAGGAAGCAAAACGAGATAAAAACACCGCGAAGACGAACGTTTATAAAACCTGCCCTTGACCACTGCTCCTTCGAGGACGCTCCCTACTTCCAGCCAAAGCTCCCCACAACTTCTTGGGTCAGTACCCTCGAGCACAGATGTTCCTCCCCATTGTGGCTTTAGTGGAAAATTTGAAAAAGCCTTTGAGGAGAGATATGAGAAGGGGAGGTGTCAGTCACGGTTTTATGGAATGAAAGAGCAGGGGCTTGGTTGTGAGACGATGCTGACCCTGGCAGTCACTCCCTGGGTGTCTTTTGGACTCGCTGTGTCTTTGTTAGTAAACTGGGGCTGGAGGCTTATTTTGTGTGTGAGCATTTAATAGGATTACACATGTAGAGTGTGCGGCACGCTGCTCATCGCATGAGGGTGTGCACACACGGGGCCCTCTGGGGGCTCGCTTTTTCTCCCCGGGGCCCCTCTCTCTTCTCCTTCTCACCATCCCTTCCCTTCTCCCCGTGCGCGCGTATCCCAGAGCTCAAACGCGCGGAAAGAAGCCTGCCTGGCCGGTTGCAGTAAGAGCGTCGTTTCCAAAGGGGGCGCTCTAAGATCAGAGAAAAGGCCTTTGGGGACCTTGAATGTGTGTCTGTGAGGAGTGCACGCTGGTACCTATGGCTGGACATTTAAAAAAAATGACTTTTATGAAATCTTTGCCTTGATATGCTATCAATTTTTCCAGATGCCTTTTCAATATCTGTCTACAGAACTGTATGAAATTATAGTAAGTCCTACAGCTGGGGGGATGACGATATGGCAGCTGGAGACAGACGTCTCTGGCTCTGATGAAATGAGGTAGAGACATTCTCCTGGTAGTAGGTCCACTCTGGGGGGCTGCCGAGCTGCAAACCTCGTGAATGCAGGACTCCGGGCTCCCCCGAAATGGGAAGCCGCAAGCAGTTGCTACCCTCTCTCTCCCTTCTCCTCACCTTCCCTCTTGGTCCGCGGCTCCCAGGCGGGAAAGGCATCCAGACTTCCGGCTTCCAGGCTGGCTACTGTCTGGCTCCCTCCTCGAGACCCAGGGCCTTCATGATGGGGTGTGCGGAGAATGAGGGTCTGAACGGCTTCCTCTAAGCCCTCCTGGGTGAACGGGGTGGGTGAAGGGAGAACAGAGGACGACAGCTTTTGCATAAATAAGAAACCTAGAATCATCCGATCGTCCGCCAGCTTGTGCGCCAGCGGGCTGTGCACCGCCGAGGGCTCCCCCCACTTCGCTCGTTATCTGGCGCGCTGTGCAGGGCACCACCAAGACCACGGATAGACTAACGATGCTGGGAACGAAGCAAGCGCAAGCAAGGCTGGGGACCTCTGGGGCGGGGTGTCACCGTTCCTGAGAAAGCGGGACGAGAAAGGTGCCTGGTGCCTGGCTTGTCCTTGTCACCCACATGGGAAAGAGTGAGTGGACACGCGCCTGGCACGAAAGCAAAGCCTCCCTTCCTGGGGGCCGTTCTCTCCGCAGGGCCTCCAGGAGGCCGCCCCTGCCCCGCAGAGGCCTCGGGAGACCCGGTCACCATGCCGCCGTGGAAAATCGGGAGACGCGCGCTGCGGCTCCTCTGACGCCGCCGGCCACGTGCGCGGGCCCGGCAGCCCAAGAGAAGGAAGGTCCTAAGCACGTGTTGCAACAACCTGCGCGTTGCTGTTTAACAGCGCTTGTCATCTTGTCCGTTCGGTCCACCTGCCAAGCCTGCTTCCACCGAGCACTCCAGAGCGGGAGGCGGCCGAGGCTCCCATCTGCGGCTGATAACACACGGCCCTGCGCGAAGCGCAGGAAGTTAAGAGGCTTTTCTTTGCTGTTGTGCAGGGACCTCCGGCTGGAGGCGGTGCTCTCCCAGGGCAGCGGAGATACTTTCAATTACAAACCTGTCCTTCAAGCCTCAGGGCGGGTTGCGATGGGCTCTGTCTGCCAGGGGACGTGCGCGCTTGTCCAGGGGAAGACTAGCTGCCGGGAGCCCCGTGGGGCCTGTCTTCTTTCCTTTACCCTCAGCTCCTGCTGGTGTCAGGATGACGTCACCCCAGAGGACACCTGTGCCCGACCGCAGGTGGTCCTGATGGAGGGGACTGGTCTCTTCCCCCTCTGCCATATTAGTATGTCAACCCCACAGGAATTCCTTTGACGCCCGTAGATTCCCATACTTGCTTGTTTCGCAGCATCCGTGGTCCCAAGTAGTTTATGGTGGTGGCCGTGGGCCAAGAGAACCAGCGGTTCCATCTCTTAAGTAGCCAGGGTCAAACAGCTTTGTAAGTGTTGATGTCCTAACAACTTAATAGCTATTTGAAAGGAAAAAAAAAACTTAAAGGAAAAACACTTTTATTTCATTCTTAAATAATCATAATTACCCACTAATGGGATGTGGGCCCCTGTTGCACACTGCACAACTTCTCAAACTTCAGACACTGCCATCTTCCCTTTCTGTTCCACATTGATTTTTGCGCACAACTTGCCTTTTAGCACAGCCACCACGGAAAACCCACTTTCATAAAGATATGACCCCAGTGAAAGGAAACCATGAGATCTAATGTCAAAACTGTAAACTTCCTTGAGTTGGTAATTTGCTTGGTGTCCGGTGAGTGTTATCTCCATATTTCCTCCCAAAATGAAAATATCCTGCAGGGCTGTGAGAGTTTACCATGTGACTCAGGATGCCTTGGTGCACGGTTTGGGAGCTGTGGCCCTACTCTATACGTGGGTTGCATCTCCTCACGTTGAAGGAAGTGGGGTGGGCTAGAAATTGGGAGGGGGGCAATGCATGGGGAGAGAAAAATTGCTGGGACTAACCCATGTCTTAATTTTGTCAGGACACAACCTCAGGTTATGTTCAGTCTAAAGGAGCATTTCTAGGAGAAATCAGGAGGCTGGGGACTTTCCTGGGAACGTTAAAGACATACTGTGCTGAGTAGAATTGAATACCTCCATGAGTCGAGGGCTGGGTCCACAGAGTTATGCCTGGTACCATCTAGTCACTTCTCCAACCATTCTTTTTTTTTTTTTTTTGAGACAGAGAGAGACAGAGCATGAATGAGGGAGGGTCAGAGAGAGGGAGACACAGAATCCAAAGCAGGCTCCAGGCTCCGAGCTGTCAGCACAGAGCCCGACGCGGGGCTCGAACTCACGGACCGTGAGATCATGACCTGAGCCAAAGTCGGCCGCTTAACCGACTGATCCACCCAGGTGCCCCTCTCCAACCATTCTTAAGCCATTCACCACCCCCTCCCTCCATTCCTTCCTTCCTTCCTTCCTTCCTTCCTTCCTTCCTTCCTTCCTTCCTTCTTCCCTCCGTCCCTTCCTTCCACCCTCCCTCCCTCCATTCCTTCCTTCCTCCCTCCATTCCTCCCTTTCCTTCCTTCCTTCCTTCCTTCCTTCCTTCCTTCCTTCCTTCCTTCCTTCCCACTCCCTTCTTCTCTCCCTTCCTGCCTTCCTCAAATGAAATTGTCCTCATGTGAGCATAGACAGTGATGAAAAGCAAGACTCAGGAACCGAACTACCTACCATCTACTTACTACCTGTGTGGCTTCAGGTAAGAGCTAACTAACCTCTGTGCTTCATGTTCTACTCCAGAAAAACGGGTTTGATAAAATAATGTGCTTGATTCGTTTGTGATGAGATCGAAAACCTAGTGGAGAGTAGAAAGGTGTGTGCTATGCTGACATGTAGGCAGCTAGCAAACAAGTGTGACAGGGCAGGCCTGGTCTCTAGTACTGTCCGGCTTATAGTCCAGGGGAAAGCTCCGTATCAAGCCCCTGCTTGCCAAAGCAATTAACTGGTAACAGTTTTGACGTGTGTTACCAAGGAGTGTGGTATGTAAGTATGCAACATGGGGTTTAACTTAGATGTTGGAGGTGAGTACCTTGAAATTCTTCAGAGAACATACCATTCAAGTCAGGACTCAAAAGATGTATAGGAGCGTATGAGGCCAAGGTCAAGTGGGTGAAAGAGGTGTGGAAGAATGTTCTAACAGAAGGACCTCCATGTCCAAGACCCCGAGACTATGGCTACAGGGAAGAACAAGGGTGAGGGAGAGAGGTGGGCAAAATCACACAGGACCTTGGGGGTGTTTGTTCAGGAATCTTCCACTGAAGGGAATGGGAGGCCACCAAAGGGTTTTGAGCAGAGAAACAGTATGATGTTATCTCTTGCAGAAGATCACTCTGACTGCCGGGTGGCGGATGGACTGCAGTTTAGAAAGAGAGAAAACGAAAAGACAATCAGGAGCCTACTTTGTAAATTGTTTGGGGGAGACGGGAGGCGGCCATGCCCATGATAGCAGTAGAGAAGAGGGCAGATTGAGAGGTAACAAGGAGGCAGACTAGAAACGACGGATCGCTCTTGCAACGAGAGGAAATCCCAGGCAAAGGCCCAGGAGTGTTCCCGGAGCAGTTGGTTGCAAAAGGAAGGTGGGATGTGATGACAGGGACCAGGGGCCCGCGGAGGGGAGAATGCCCACGGTGGCTCTAGGTAGTGGGTGAGGAAGCCAGATGACCCAGCTCCACCCAATCCGCTCTGCAAATCCTGCTTAGTTCAAAGAAGACAGGATTTGTGCATTTCTCTTCTGAAACATCCACACAACTATTTTGGGTCCTCGCTTAGTACGATGGCCGGAGTGTGGGGGCTGCACGATGAGAACCCACAGTGTGGGAAGGCCCTGCCGTGGCTTCAGAGTTCTTCACTGAACCTAAGGCGTGCGTGGAGTAATTAAAAACAAAGTTTATCATTATGCGGCCCACGAACAGGCCTGTCCAGATTCGCTGTCAGTTCCTTTCTCCCTCTCTATGTAGCCATCTTTCTTTCTTGTGTTTAAGAAAAAAAAAATGTTTTTGATATTAATTAAGTTACATGGCAATTTCCTCCCCCTAATTAAAGTGGAACCTTTTCACAGGACACTTTGAAGTGCAGCTCTGTGGATAGAAGGAACTTTTCATCCTCCGCCAAAGCTCTGTGCTGTCTCTTCATATTGTTCACTTCAGTCAGAATAAAACTCTTTCTGATAATGAAGGGAAAAGCATTTAACTTTTTCCAGCTATCACACCGTCAAGTTGGCCTGGAGTGGGATGTGGGGAGCCTGCCCAAGCCTTGGCTTCAGGCAGCATGAGGGGCATCTGGGAAGGGGGGCAGGGGGTGGTGGGCAGGGCTGGAGGTGAGTGAGGGAGACAGAGAGAGGACTGGGAGAGTGGTAACACCCTGCTCCCGGGACACCACTCGGCTCCATCAATCACCGTTTTGCGGCAAGCTCTAATATCCTCAGTGCAAGGTGCAGTGGTTGGATTCTGAGTTCTTCTTTTCTCACCTCCAAAGCAGGTTTCCATGCTTTGTCTGGGCTCAGATGACCCTCTGAGGCTCCCAGAGATGGAACAATGACCGTTGGCCTAAGAAAGAAGGCAGAGAGGAAAGCGAAGAGAGTGGAACATGGGGAGCAGGGGAGAGGAGAGACAGAATCTGGAAAGGAATTGGTCTCTCACTCTGGGAAACTCCTGTGGCCAAGAGGATGTTTATGACTTTTCAAAACCCCGCTGGCTCCTCTCATTTGCTCTCCCTTCCCTCCAAGCTCTCTTCCGCTCTCAAGCTCCTCTAATGCCCTAGAAGTGAGGGAAAGAGAAGAAGGAGACTTGTCCCCTCCCTGCCCAGAAACCAATTTCTCAAGAAAACACCCCGGGGAGGAAGCAGAGGGCACTGTGTTTTATCTGTGAATCTTACTGCTAGTGTTTTCCCCGTAGGTATCGACAGCCAGTAAAACACATATCACAGATGGAACCAGAAACAGCCCCTGTGTGTCCACCTCCTCCCCGCCAAGATGCTACCAGCCCAGAGTGTCAGACGCTTTAATTGGATTATTGCTGCTTCTCCAGCTGTCTCAAGGTGTCTCCCAAATAGCTCTAAAGCCACAGACAAAGGCAAATGGAAGAGGCACGTGAGGGGGGCAGAGAAGGATTGGAGGTTCCCTTCCACTGGTCCTCCTTAGCGGCCGCGTGTCTTCAGCCTCAGGCCAACAAGGCGGGAGCAGGTTCTCAACAGGATGTCTCAACTTCCTGCCCGGCCTGCAAGCCATGTGATCCTAGAGCCCTGCCCATGGGAAATGGGTGCCAGTGGGGGGGGGGGGGGGGGCGGGGAGGGACAGGAAGGGTAGGGTGTTGTAGCTGAGGTGGGAAGGTAGTTGGGATTTTCCTGATATCCTGTGGCTTAATTCACTAACTTTGACCCGACCCCACTCATGGGTACAGCCCCTGCTCCTGGATGGGAGGCATCAGGCTCAGTGGTAGGAAGGAAGACAGAGTCCAAGGTGCCAGAGTGTCAGAGGTCCCACCTGGCAGGAAGCAGCCATATGCACGTGCAGGTAGGCAATGGTCATGTGGCATAAGTGAACGTAAAGAAACGACATGCTCTAGGAGCATCGGGAAGGCAAACTGGATTCCAACCTGAGGAGATCTGATTCAAGCCTCATGGGCGTACGATTTAGCTGCCTAGATCACACCTGGGAGGGTAGAAAGATGGCAAAAGGAATGTTCCAGACAGAGAGGCAATACACGGACGATGTCGACGAGGGACGTGCCAGTACCCCAGCATGTCTGAGGTAGTTTAACTCTGGGATGTGTTGTTGCAGGCAGGGAGGCATCACAGACAGGCAGCAGCAATTGTACGGGGACTTGTGTGCCTGGCAGAGGAGAGTGGACTTTCTCCTTTGTGTCCTGGGAACAGAGAAGCCTTACAAGGTATGGAGTACTGAGATTAGAATGATATTCTAGAGGAACACCTCTGTTCCTTTCTGGTTCACACATCCTAACCCTTTATTCCTGCCACATGGCTTGCCGTCTGAAACGCTAGCAAAACTTGAACACTTGAGCGTGTGGCTAAGGAGAAATCTGGAGCTGTGGCACGAGCTTCCCCTACCTCTGTACAGGGCCTCTGGCTTGTCCAACGCTGCCCCGTGGATCATTTCAGCAAAGCTCCAACAGAGAAGGGCACAGATGCCAGAATCAGCTTTTCCCAAGGACCTTTGGTCAGGTGCCATCCCAGCCCCGTCCCTAGCCGTGCTGACTTTCATTAGGTGGGTGTATAATAACACAACCCAATATACAAATACCACAAAGGGAGTTTGCAGGACAAGAGTGATGAGAGCAAGAGAAGGATACTGTCAATCTGAAAAGGCTTCCTGAAAGACGTGCCCTTGTGACTGAGATCTCATAGGTAGCAGTGAAATGATTTGGGAGGACATAAAAAGGGGAGGTGATGCAGGAAGGAGGCTCGTGAAAATGGGATAGGAGGTGTGACCGTAGGGAGGGCACGATGCATTGGGAGGAGGCACAGGTGGGTAGGTTGCAATAGGACTTGAAGGTGGAGATGCCAGTCAATGGGGCTGAGAAGTCCAGGTGAGGGAGGACCATAGAGTAATCTGCAAATAATGGTCCACCAGTGACCTATCATCCCGAGCTCTTCCTCTTCCACCTCTACCCAGAGTGGAGGCAGCCTCCCCTCTTATGCCCTTGGGGCACAGCTGTGCAGATAGATGAGAGTGGACCCCCACTGGTGGATCTGGATCAGTCATTGTACCCCCCTAAGGCTGCCAAGGGCAGGAAAGGTGTTCTGACCCCGGCAAGTGGCCCTGCTGAGCCAAGTGGTAGAGGTTATATACGTATATTCATTCGTTGGTTAGGCAGTTAGGTCCAAGGGATAACTGTGTGATAATCTGTGCTTTCTGTATTTTGGCACTAAATCTGTACTGGCCTGCTGGGAGCCAGGAATGGGTTTTAGGAGTGTTCTGAATACCTGGGAACTTCCTTCCATAGTATGGCTTCACGGGAGAATACTTTCTTTGACAAAGGCAACAAACTCTATCTGGATGAATAACTAAGTAACAAAGTTAGCTTCACATCTATGTCGTGCTTTACTATTTTTTAAAAGACCTCTACATACCATTTAACATTCACAGAACCTCTATGAAGACTGCAGGGTAGATTTATTATACCCATTTTACAGATGAGGAAACAAGCTCAGAGAGGTTAAGTGATTTCCCCCAAATCCCACCACTCCTAATTACAGAGCAAAGGCTCCATCTCTGACCTTCCGAAGCGAAGTCAAATGTACTTTCTTCCACAGACACGGTCCTCATGAATACTAATTCCTCTCTACCAGGATGAGGGACAGTTTGTGAATACTAGGACCCAACACCTAATTCTGATTGCAGGCTTTCCTAAAGGCTGGGTCTTTAGCGCTGATGAAAGCCAGATTCCAGCCGCCAGCCGTAGGAGACACCTGCAGGCGTTCCAGCCAACCCAGAGACCTAGAAAGAAAACCCAAGCATTCTTAACCTTTAAAAAGATCTTAGCCTGTGGACAGATAAATTAACTCCAGGGCTCTGGGGAGATTAAACCTTATTTTATGGTTTGCTTGTTAAAAACGCATAACTCCAAATCTCACCAGAGATTGCAATTAAGATAGCACAGGGCTAAAGCTATATGAGAAGTATTATTTACTCCTGGCTCCCTGCAAAGACCAAAACGACAATGGGCTTTTCCATTCCATAACCTGCAGTCGATCTGAAGCCACCTGCCTTTGTACCTAAAATGCTTTAGAACACGTGCTTCTCCTCTCCAGCGTGGCTGCGGCCACAGTTCTGTTATCCTCTGTGGTTGCCCAAAGTAACCATAAAAACCCAAGTTGAAACAAAGTTTCCAGGGCATTAGTGTTCAAGAGACACCAAGAACACTTTTTACCATCTGCTCTTTAGCTGTTCCCACTTGAGGGGCTCTTTTTCCTGAATGCCTGAATTGTACAAGCTCCAAATAGCTCCCTGATTTCTAGCAAAGTCCAAGGAAAAGCCAGGTCCCTCCAAAGCAGACTGATCTCCAGTAAAATGTGCCCAAGAGGGAACCTCTGTGAGCCTTCTCAACAACTGTGGTTAATTTCACAGACAGGCACACAGATTTTTCTCTCCTGAGGTTCTGTGAAAAGTTGGTTACTTTGTGCAGAGACAGCAGCAAGAACTGTTTAGATTACTCTTTCTTGGGTCCTTTTTACTTCTTGGGAGCAACAGTTCATTCCCCTCCCCCCCCCCCCCATCTTCTGTATGTACAGAAGAGATACATAAGGAATGAGAGCCTTTCTCTGAGCAATCCCTTGGGTACTGCAGTGCAATGCCGATCTGTCTCAAACTTGTTTTTTCTATCTTAAAACTCACGTGGGACATTTGACTAATATTCAAATTCCAGACTGCATTCTGGAGTGACTCAACCAAATGATCTTAAAATCAGGAAATTTGGAGTTGCCGGTGTAAACAACACTAAATAGAAAGAACACTAAACAGGAGAACTGGATTGTTGTTGTTGTTGTTGTTTTTTTTTTCTAACATAGTAGTCAGTTTTATTAGGATGAAAAGTACACTAAGACCACTGATTTTGGGGGATGCTAGTTCACATTTTATTGGGGGCCTTTCCTTTGTTACAGGGTTCTAAAGAAATGTTATTATTTGGATAAAGAAAGCCCCCTTAAGGTGATTAAATCTGAAAGAAACAAGTAATAAAAATTAAGAAAGTATAGCCGAATTGGTAACGTAGGTCTAGTCACTGGAGGAAAGTGATCTTATTTTTTAGGAAGTAAATTTATAAAAAAATAACAAGTAAAATAACGTAAGCAACACAAAATTGCTGAGTGAATTGGGAATCCCTGTTACTTGCATCAAGGTTCCTATTTTCTTTTTTCCTTTTTGGATTTTTATTTAAATTATAGTTAGTTAACATACGATGCAATACTGGTTTCAAGGGTAAGGACAACTGGATTTTTGAGTAATCCTTACCACCCCCTAGCCTCTCCAGTTCCATGTACTCGAGGCATCTTGCTGGTTGTTAAATGCCCCTTTGCAGAAGAAGGGATGTCATAATGAACTGTGTCAAGCATGTTAGAATTGTTTCGTAAGCATCAGCCCTGTTAAATGTCAGGACTAGTCACACAGCTAGTCAGAGGCGGGACCCAGAGTCAAAAGGAGGTCTGCCGGACACATGAGCCCAGGCTTCTAACCACTGCGTGTGGCACCTCTCTGCACAGAGCCCTGCAGCTCTATCCTACGAGCTTCTTACAGGCAAAGGAAAGACCTCATGCTTCCTATGAGAAGTAAACCTCCCAACTTGTTCCCTCTCTGTCCACTGGGTTAATCCCCCAGCCCCTGAATTACACAGAAATTCTGGACCAGCCCTGCATTTCTTTCTCCCTTTCTCTGGTGATTATCTGGGGCTGATTTGGCCAAACTTCTAGGTCTGTTGCCTAGCAAGTCCCAACACATCTGGAGTCCTGCTGTTACCTCGATTGCACAGCTGTCTACAGCAAAGATGCAATCATCAGAAAGCTGCTGCCCAATGGAAATCCAGAGAGCAATCTTTATATGGATCAGCTCTTTATACCTTTGTGTGGATTTCACTTCTCACTCACAAAGACAACGGGCTGGTGAGTTAGCAGAGTTCACACTGAGATGTGAGCGGCTTTATAACCAGCATGAGGAAGATTTCCACAGAAAAACCTCTTCTTTCCTGGTGACAAACCTGAATTTTTGCTAAGGGGGGAAAAAAAGCTCTCTGAGAGCATTTGTGTGGACCCAAGGGCTTTGAAATGGAAAAAAAAAAAAGCCAGAAGATTCCTCTGAGGCAAAGAGATACGCACCAAATAGTGCAGGCCCCAAATTTAGGTTTTGCAGACCCTCACAGTAAAAGTTTCCAAAAGCTTAAGGAGGCAGAGGCAATTTGAAGCTTTAATATATATATTTTATGCACTAGGGTAGAGGATATTGTTTTGGGAATGGGGAAGATTGGAGCCTGCAGTGAAAGTAAATGAGGCAAAATCTGTGCTGGAGGTATGGATAAAAACCAGGAAAAAATTTCATATAGAAAGAAAGAAAAAGAAAGACAGAAAGAGAAAGAAAGAAAGAAAGAAAGAAAGAAAGAAAGAAAGAAAGAAAGAAAGAAGCAAAGCAAAACTGACCAGCTTATTTAGCTCCCAAAGGAGAGAAATGTTTCAGAAAAGAAGAAAGTGACAATAGTGAGCCCTGTCATCTCCTAGTCTATTAATCAGGCCTCTCCATCAGCTGACAGTATCCCAGACAAAGGCCATTGATGTCTAAAATGGCGGCCGCAGGCATGCAGGATCCTGAAGTGCCTTCTGCATCAACAAAGGCCAATGTAATTAGACCCAAAACTGAACCTCAGAATGTCAAAACTGGATGGGACCTTAGAAGCCCTCTGGTCCAACCCCCTCATTTTGCAGTTGAGGAAACTGAGGCCCAGAGGTCACGAGGCTGGTTGATGCAGAGCTAGGAACAAGAACCCAAACCTTTGCATCTGACTGCTGTTCCCTTTCATGCCACAAAGACAACCCATACTCTACCGTGTTGTAATTATTTGAACACAGGTAATCTCTGGATACTAGGGGATTATTTTTTATTATATATCTGATGAAGTAGAGATCACCAATGATTTATTTTTTTAAATTGAGGTAGAATTGCTATTTAACATGTTATATAAGTTTCAGGTCTACAACATAATGATTTGATATTTGTATCTATTAATTACATTAGCAATTTCATTCCTGTGTGCTTGGTGTGTGTATTTAGTTACACTGTGCTTCCAAAATGCAAGTCTCTTTATGTGAAGGCCAAAAAGGTGAGTCACTGAGCTGAGATGAGGATTCCTTCCTTCCCTGGGCACTGTCAATGACCTAATTTATTAATTTTACCTCCCTCCCAGTTTAGAAACCTGGACACAACTGGCTTCACATTAGCTGTCAGTGTTGTCATTCACACTTGTATCAATGATCCTGAGCTCTGACAACTTTCCTTATTTTTAGACCTAAATCCTATCTTATAATATAAATATCACACTCTAGGCAGGGCACCATTGAGCAATTATTGCACTTCCCAGGTGAGGTGACTTTCTTGGCCTTAACTCTTCAAGGCAGCACCTGAGATGTGTTCTAATCACTGAGAGGCACTGGGGCAGAAGTTTATTATACTATTAAATACTGCAGGAAGACGAAGACACCTGTTCCTTTGGCAGATTGCCAGATGCTTCCCTCCAGAGAGAAAAATGAAGGTGGGGTGGCTCTAAGTGCAACGAAACTACACGGTGCTGTAGGAGCCCATAACAAGGAGGATCTATCCCAATGGAGGAGGTCAGACAATCTTCCTGAATTTGCTCAGTGCTTTGCAATTTACAAAGATCTTTCATCTGCACTGTTGTACCAATCCCCATGATGGCATTTGGATTTTTACCTAAAAGGTAGAATATTGGATGATGTCCTGTGTAACGGATTTTCAGAACTCTCACTATACAGATGAGGAAACTGAGGATTGGAGAGGAGAGGTAACATGGACAGAGCTGGTATTCAAATTCGGATTTTCTACTCCCTCCCCCCATTACTCACACAACGTGGATTTTCTCCACACCCCAACAGGTTAGGTCTGGCAAGAGTGAGGTTCTTAGCTTCTTTACTTTAATTCATTGATTCAACATTTGTTTCATTAATAGCAATAGAATGCCAGCGAGGGACCTAAAACATTGTGTCGTGCTCAGAAGTACAGCAACCACTAGCTTCCTTACCCTCTAGGTCCAAAGAACCATTCTGTCTGTCAACCTCCATGATTATGGATGCTTATGAATTCAAGGTGGGTATCTGAAAAGATGTTTCAGAAAGGAAATGGTAGAAGGGTTCAGGAAAAGCATCCAAGTCATAGTTTCCAATCTGCTTTATCAAGAGAACTCTAATGCTCTTTGCCCTTCACCCTCTATCCCGCCTTCATGCTCAGCTACCCCCACACAGCCTCGCATGGCCTGCCTCCACATATGCCCCACATATACTACATGCAGTGACACACACGGGTGCACACGTGTGCAGATCCACACACAGTGTCACACACAGGTGCACACACATACAGATCCACACGCATGACACACAGTCATGTACAGGCACACGCGTGTGCAGCCCCTCACACTCCTTGGCTGGCACTGTCCGTCTTCATGTCCCTTAGTTCCCGTCACATTCTGGTCCCTGAAGCTCCCCTGCTCCCCTTCAGGGTCTTGGTCTGCTAAGACTGCACCATGGGGGCAGTGTGCATGGCCTTGAGCCAGGAACACCCCAGAACAGCTGCCTGCCCCCAGGCTAACGTGCCAGCGCCTCCCACAACTCCCCAACCCCTTCTCCCTGCATAGTCAGCAATCACTCCAACCTCCGCGTCACACTTTCCCGGCGCTCCCTCTGACAAGTTTATCAAGTTGAGGGATGACACTGTCAACGGGCACACAAAAAAAAAGGAAAAAGAAGGGAGAGAGGGGGGAAGAAAGCCCAGAGCCTCCCTTGGTGCTGCAAGGAGACATTCCCACACCGCCAAGGTCATCATGGTGGGCTAGGAGAGGCATCCTCATTCCTCACCATTACTTGCTTCTTAAGTGAGCCTCCCCCAGGGGGCCCCTGGTGCGGCTCCCTCCAGTAGCCTGGGGTGGGGGAGCACCAGGCTTCGGGAAGAGGTTGCTTGGTAAGACAATGGCTGAGCCGATAATGCCAGCAAAGTCATGACACCAGGGACCTCTTACAATTTTAAGATCCAATCAACTTTAAAATATTACCGGCTAAGGCGGATTTGAGCAGGGGCTATAGCAAACAATTGATCCCGGTATATTTACTGAGAGTACAGGCACCCTGCTGAAATATTAATCCAGGATGGGGGGTGGTAGGGAAGGGGAGGGGCATTAGGGCGGCCCGAGCTCTTCCTAAAAATCCTTTGACCATCTCTAAGTATAATTAGGGAAATGCAGATGCTATTTTTTACATATGTATTTATTCTATTCTTTATAAAACATTGCAAGAGTCAGCAACTTACAGAGACCTGCCTCCCTTCTCAGCTCTCCCCTCCCCGCCCCCCCCCGCCCCCACTCCCTGACTCTGCCCCTCACCTAGGCTCTGAATCTTCTCCACTAGTTGTCTGGGACTCCCCTGCCTGGGATTTAGCCCCTCCCACTTTCTACACCTCACACCCCTGCCCCCCTCCCCCCAATCAGTACCTTTCCTGTCATTCCCTACAGGTTCTACAACCTCTGGCCCCATGACATTCAAAATGAGGGCCAGGCTCTCATGTCATAATGAAGGCCTTGGAGGCAGGAGGTGAGAACAAGGGAGGACAGAAACCGGTATGATACGGAGCAATTTATCCAGCACACATGTCTGAGGGAAGGACATCAGCCCCTGCCTCTCCCCGCTGCCCTTGGAAGCATCAGTAACCTCGACAGAGCTGATGCCCCCAGCATGGGCTTGCAATGTGGCCACGAGAAGGATGAGGAGACAAGCTCTCTCCTGGTGGAGCAGAACCTATTGTTTGCAGTTAATGGGAGTGGGGAGAGAGGCCAGCCCTGTGGAAGGCTGAGAAATCCCAGTCACTGACAGGCTGGACCTTCGTCAGAGGAACCCCATGGAACTTGAGGTTCACGGTGAGCTGGATGGAAGGAAGACAGACAATCTGCTGGAAGGAAGGCAGGCGCCCAGGGCCCAGGGCAGGAGCCAGAACAACTCCTTCGCGCAGTAGGGGCCCCGGGAGAAAATCCCGTTCATCTTCCTAGCAAGCAGGATCGCTGGGTTCTCTTCTGTTACAAGCGCTGGTTTCTTTTTAAAGATCTGTTTGACGATACTTGCTTTTAGCATTTCACGTTTGGTTTGGAGACCGTGGTCTACTGGCTCCTTAAAACTGCCATGTGCTGCTCTCACATCTCTGTTATTCCCTTTGCCTGGAACGTCTGGCTTTGTAAAGAACGCCTCTGCAGCCTTTTGAGTTTAGGTCCAAAGTCAGGCCTTCCGTGAAGTTTTTCTGACCCTCCTCAGACTGAGCTCCTCATTCCCCCTTCTTGCATTTCCCCAGCACACTGTTTAGATTTTGTCTACAGTAACCATCACATTGAATTATAACTGCTCTTGCCTGTCTCTTCCTTGGATTGTCAACTCCTTGAGGACAAAGACCTTCTATCTCTACACCCCCTAGGTCCTTATGTGGTGCCTAGCGTATAGCTGATGTCCAAACATGCTGGATATACAGAACAAGGCCTCTCATCTTCCCTAAGTCATTGCCGGGAAGAGATGTTTCCTTCTAAGTCAGTTAATCTATCCAGGAGCTTTGGGTCACTGAAAAAAACGATCAACGTGAATCATAGGAAATGACTAACATTCAACTGTTTTTAGACCTACAAAAATGGCAATTTCATGTGGTCCAACCGAATCCATGACATAGATTCCCTCAAGGAGCGAAGGCATAAGAGGAAGCCAGCATTTGCTGCGCACCAACTGTATGAACATCATCTTGCTTGGCTTAATCCTCATTTAATTCTGCTTCCAGAGAAAAAAATTAATCTCAAAGGCACCAAATATTTAAATGCTGAGTTGGACAGTACCGTAGGACAGTGGGATGGGAAAAGAGAATTATTTGGATGGTGAGGGCTTCATAATGAACGTGGGCTTCAGCCAGCCCTGAAGGGCAGGGTTCTCAGGTTCTCAGGTTCTCAGTCCCAGTAGGTGGCCCTCTCCTTCTTCCCATGGCTTCATCCATCATGGCACTCCTCCCATGGCTTCTTGCAATTCATTTACTCATCCATTTCCATCCTACACTCTGGGTGGGTCCCTCCAATGACAGGTGTCTCATCTCATTCATCCTGTATACCTCTGCCCAAAGTGATGCCTAGTAGTCTGCTGTACTCAAAAGTTTGCTGGGAACCCATACAGAAAGAATCTCGCAGTAGACTCCAGCAATGAATGCAAGGATTTCTCAGGATCTCGTGATTCCCTACCAGTAGACCTGTGTGCTGACAACAGCTCAGGAGTCTGGGGCTCAACAGGGCTGAGCCAAGCAGGAAGGATGATGAGACCCAGGAGGGATTACAATTCCAAATAAGGGTCACTAGACATTTCAACTTTTCCATTTCCTCTTTCCCTGGCTGGTCTGCATGGTTTGTTCATAAACCTTCAATTCCAGACCATAGAGTTGGCCCTGTTAGGGGCCAGAGGTGCTGAGGGAAGATGCACAATATACTCGTAGTGACATCTGCCATTTGCTGAGCACTCCGGGATGGGTACTATTATCCCAGTTTTATAGATGGAGAAGTCATATGCCTTGCCCGAGGTTACAGGCTAGAATTCCGGGTGTCTCTGGTTTTTTAGATCTGTACTCTAAATCATTAAGTTGTATCAGTACAAAATCCAGATTGTTTCCGATTTCTCAGACTGTCTGGCATTGTCAGGGCCAGAAGTGCACCCAGGAGTCTTCTGTGGTTCTGATTCCCTGCCCCCAGCCCTTGGGACAAGTCAGGCAGGCATTTTAGCAGTCTTGGTTCCTCCCCAAGCCCGGCCTCGTGCCAGGTCTTGGAGCCTTTCATTCATCATTCTCGATGAGGAATTAACTCATTGGGGTTGATTTATGGAGATAGGCAGGAGCTTCTTCCAGCAGAACCTGTGCGGCTCTCTCTTGATTTCTTGCCCCTCCCTGTCCCTGAAGCACACTGGCATTGAAGCTCATCTTGAATCTTATGAGCTTGTGGACTCATTGCAAATTTAAGCATGTGCCCTCTTGACCCTCAGGATTATGTGTTTTTCTCCTTCTTGATCTTTAAGGAGGTGTATCTCTAAGGGGAAGGCACAGTTTCACCCAGAGGAGATGGAGGTTACAGAGAGAACAAACCTGCATATACTAAGAGCTCTCTTCCACAATTTGAATGACAGTGAAGACACATCTTGTCAAATTACCGCTTCAGTCAAACAGGCTCACCCTCACCAACGTTGACAACAGAATGATTTCACATAAAAAAAAAAAAAAAAAAAAAAGAGTGAGAGACCGGGAAATAAACCTTGGGCTATTAACAGGGCTCCCATTCCACTGAGCTAATACGGGTTCCTGTGTCTTCTCATGCAGTCCGCCAGATAGCTATGAGAGAGAGGTTCAGGTTGTGACTGTGTCCAAGATTCTCTGCTAGCTGAAATGAGAGCCCCGTGGAGAAGACAGGCCACTGCGAGCTAGGTAATGCGGGAACAATGGTAGTTAGTGGGCTCCACCACATGCTGTCCTAACTTCTCATGGTGGCTCCTCCTCCCTAGTCACAGGGTGGGCGCAGGGCTCTCTGCGCCCCTGAACTAGTAACTGTGATTCAGGCAGCCCCAGGTGTCATGCTCTTTCAAGATGTTGGAGCTGCTATGGAAGCAGAGAAACGAAAAACAGAGACGGGGTCAAGGTCAGCCCCTAGGCACAGTAAGGGCATCGCCAAAGCTAGTGTGAATGAAAGGACGGATGAGGTGGGGAGAGTGTAGAGCTGAGAGCAGGACTGAAACAGTGGATGGGCTGCCACCAAGGGTGAGCTGAGGAAACAGTGGTAGAGGAGAATCCACACTGGGTGCCGGTGACGTGGGACGAAGAAGGAAGGGTGAGGGAACTCACACACTTGATCAGCAGCTCCATATGTAGAACAGCACTGGGCAGATGATGGCCTTTTCAAAGTCTTATGGGTTCTATCCTCGTGGGTGTGCCTTTCCTACATCTAAAGAGGGGCACCCAAAGCTCTGTTCCACTGGGAATATGTCATTGGGCCCTGGGTGAAGCAGCTCTTGCCACACTGAAGTTTTTATCATAAAGATCATTGCTGACTCCACCAGATCCATCTGCCTCGTTTTTATGCTGGCCTCCCATAAACTCGTAATTCTAGATGCTTTTAAATCTGTTTTACCAGTCTGGATGCTGACTCCCTGTCTATTCCTGACACCAGGCTTTTGATTTGGCAAACTTGATTTCTGATTTCTTGCCTGTATCCATATTTTCACAACTCTTTGCTCCTAGTCACAAATCACCTCTTCTAGATCCAGTGTATTTCAAGCGATTCTTATTTTACTACTACTCTGGGTCCGATATGATAGAGGGCATGTGATAGCAGCCCTCCACTGAAGATATACCGTTTCCGTAAGTCCAACTTCACTAGCAGGTACTCATTATCTTATAAACCATAGACATCTGGGTTTGGGAGAGACTTCAAAGATATCCAATCGGATGCCTCTCTGGTTTGCAAATGCCTTATTATATTAATTATTTCAAAATAATAAAAGTTAACATTAACGGACTCGGCTAAACCCTTTCCATATATTACTTCATTTAATCCTAGCATCAATTCTGTGAGGAAAAAACTGTCATCACCGCGGTGTAGTTTAGGAAACAAAGCCCCTGTGCTTCATCACCGTCCCACACTGACACCACTTACTATTGGTCCTAAACTTCCACTTGGACGTTTCCAATGGAGACATGGAGAGGAACTCAAGGCCTCTTGGGACATTCTGCTCCACCTTTGGCAGCTCTGACCTTGAGAAAGCAGCTTCTTACGTTGAACCGAAAACCCTGTCTATAATTTTTACCCATGGCCCTGGTTTTATACCTTAGTAAGACGGAGAAAAGCTGACAGCTCTCCAAATACCATATCTCACAGGGTTCTCTTAAAATTTGCAAGGCATCTCCAGGTTCAACTTCTTCTCATATGACTGTTTTTCACGCTACCTGATTGTTCCAATTTGCCTTCCGTTGTGGCACCTGGGTAGAGCCCTAATAACTGTATTGTAAATGTAATGATATACTCCACTGTACATTTTTTGGTTTCTACCATTTGTTTTCCCTCTTGTGCTAGACTTTATAGGCTAAGCAAAAGATGTATAAGACAAAGTCCTTGCCCTCAAGCTAAAATTTTATTGTTTCTGGAATAAGAAAAAATAAGGCAGTATATTTAATAAACTATACATTGTGTGGCTCTGACTATGGGCATGACAGAAAAGCCAACAAGGGGGACAGAAGAAGGCAGGAGCCATAGGGGAAGGCTTCTTGCAGGACTTGTGGCTTCCCAGGGTTTCTGTGCTGAGTAGCTATAGAACAGCAGAACAGAGGGTGTTTGGGTGGTAAACTGCAGGGTTACAGCTCTGGTTGCATGTTGAAGGTAAAAAGGAGAATGGATATATAGGGGGTTTGGGAAATGAGGCTGGGGAAGGGCCAAAATTTAGATGGAGATGAGAATGGGGAGGGGGAGATCTTGAATATGAAGCTAAATGATTTATATACACGGGGACATGGAATCAGTGAGAGAGAAGGAGGTTATTTTAAGGGCATTTTGTCCAGTCCAGCCTTTCACATGCCTAAAATTTCTCTGCAGGGCACCCTGTGCTAATTTCTATCACGATTCCAATTTACCCCCAGCTGGTTTCTCTGTCTCTGTCGATTTCAATCAGAGCCAGCCCCTTTTCCTTTCCCTTGCCTGCATCCTACTCTACCTGGAAAGTGCTGTCTTACCGCAGTTACTCCTCATTTCCTGCCAGGATTACTGCTCTGAGATACCTGCCTGCCTCCTGCTTCTACTCCTTCCACAGCTCCCTCCACACAACCACCAGCTACCGCACGAACCTAACGTAGCACTTCCTCCTTGGTCTCTCCCATTGCCTCTCCAGCATCTTTAGAACGAAGTCACGCTTCCCGCCCACTTTCCAGCCTCATTTCCAGTGACATGAACCCTATGGTCAGGAGTACCCAAAACTTTTTAATTGCTTATTTATTAAATTAATAAATTGCTTGTTTGATTGCTTATTTATTTATTATTGCCTATTTATTATATTCTCTCTCATTTTCTTGGCCTTTCCGTCCGTTACTCATTCTCTGCAGAACACCTCTCACCTTGTAATAATATCCTTCAAGATTCAGCTTAGTGTGGCCTCCAGACACCCTTCCGTGGCCCATCTGAGCTGAATTGGGTGACCCTCCGCTTCCAGAGTGTCCTGTGGCATTTCACGATCAGTTCAGTGTTCTGAGTACAAGTGTGCACCTGCTGTACTAAGCAAGAAGCAATAGAAAACAAGTAGGTTACTTTCACTACTGAAAAGCCAAAGACTCAAAGAATCCGTCCTGGAGAACCAGCATTGAGAAATAAGCAGGAATCCAGTGAAACTCAAAAGTCTGGCTGCAAGAACCACAGAAAAGGTCATGCTATAGATGCAATCTGTTCTGTGTACGTTCACTACCCTGGGGACAGATGTGACCTCCAAATGTTCCCACTATGACACAGGGATATTTAGGAATTCCCACTCATGGGGCAATTTTAAATGAGGGGATACCGATCTTCAGTCTTGTACTTTCTTAATTTACACTGATGTAATTAAAGCCTGCCTTGAGGCAGGGGGATGGATGAATTGACTCCTGAATCCTGAGGAGTAACTCCATCTCAGCTATGAATGCTGCAAACTCAGGAAACCAATCAGACTGCTTTGGAACAGCCCTCCAGCTTCACAGAGTAGTTGAAAGAAAGCTCAACAGGAAGCTGTCAGAGTAAACAACGAGATGATGCTTAATAAACAATTTCCAGCATTTTGTAGCTGATAATAATTGCTCACTTAAGTCTCCCGAAGCTTTAATTTGGTAGGTCTGTAATCAATGGCAGTTTTCTCCCCGAGGTAGGGAAAGGCTGAGTGACAGAGAGAATTGCAAGCTCCTGTGTGATGCCAGTCCCCGGAGCTGAAGGCAGGGGGAGAGAGCCTTCTTGGCTTGCAAATGGATGGCAATGCGAAGTGGAGGAAGGCTGGATCTAGATTCAGGGGAGCACAGGAAAAGACTGTGAAATGTAGAGACGGGACGTATTTATCAGTAGAGATGGCTACCTTTTCTGTGTACTCGGCTTCCCTCAACTGGTTCCCCAGTCAGCTCTCCGAGGCTCCGCTTAGAGAAGATACCGTTCAGAGTTAGGAGGTTTAAACTCCCCCAAAGAATCCTAGCAAATCCGCATCCTGCCTGTAAAACTTCATCTGGTCTTTGCATGCATATAACTCCCCTTAATTAACTGGCCCTGATCTCTTAGATTCAAGTATGTGTCTTATATTCAAATAACACCTGGTTTCCAGCTTCTCCCTCCAGATTAGCTCTTTATCCATCTCTCCCCATCTCTTCAGGGGCCGCTGACTACCTTCACTTGGGCACTCCACATAACCACATGAATCATTCATATTCTGAAGGGACCCCACACCACCAGGACATGAGTTCACATCCACCATCAACTGGCATCCAACGCAGCTCCTGAGTGAAACCACTCACTTCTAGCTAGGATGGCACCATGGCATGTAAATTGTCCTATGTCTTGCCACCAGGTACCTGTGCAGGTCTTACGCTCATCTTAGATGTAAGACTGTAGTGCAGCCCCAGCACCCACTCTACCAGCTTAGCACCAAACGCATATCAGATTTTGCTGATGGGTTTTCAGGAAGGGTCAGTGCCATGTTTTCTCCCCAGAAACAGCCTCACAGTGGGCAGAGGAGGACATTACTTACATGGTGTGCGTTGGATAGTACCAGGCAGACCCACCTATTCCCAAATAGCTCTCTCACATTTCTGTTCAGTGCCTAGAATTCCTCCGTCACCCAGAGGGAGTCGTGGTGCTGTGGGAGAAGTGGCACATCTAACAAATATCCCATCAGAGCCTAATTTGTGCCAGGCTTCGTGCTACTTTCTGGGGATGCGATGATGAACAAGTATTCCTGGTCCCTGCCCTCACGGAGCAAACAGTGTGTAGGCACAGGATTTGGATTTAAAAGATCTACCTATCTTTGATTCCTGGATCTGTTCTTTCTGTCCTTGTGACCTTGGACAGGTCATTTAACTTTATTCTGCTTCTTGTAGGAAGCAAATAAAAATAATCCAGAAGCTTCTTGACCATCCTAAAGCTCTGTGCACATATTAATTACTGTTGATCTCCATTTATTCAGTCTTTGAAGACTTTTTACCTTCCCAAACCAAGTTTTAATTTCAAATACCCAGGGGAGGTGCAAAATTTTATGAATATTAGCTAACATCTCATAGGTTAGAAACTGAAAACAAATATCATGGAACAACCTAGAATGATTAATCTTAGAAAAATTTAGAAGCTACTGAGATGAAGAAGTGATCATCTCTTTCCCCTGATATTCAAATAAATCTCCTGTAACCCCTTTCTGGGCCCAATACCCAACAATGGCAGATTGAAGATTTAGTGAGCCACCCACTTGCACACAGCTTCTGTTTGTTTGTTTGTTTGTTTGTTTATCTATCTAACAAATATCCCATCAGAGCCTAATTTGTGCCAGGCTTCGTGCTACTTTCTGGGGATGCGATGATGAACAAGTATTCCTGGTCCCTGCCCTCACGGAGCAAACAGTGTGTAGGCAGAAACGTCAGAGCTCAGAGGAGCAAAGTGGAATGTGATATGGGAACGTACAAAAGGTATGTAACCAAGACAGGTGAGATCAGAAAAGATTTTCTGGAGGAAGGCTGTCAGAGAGTCTGTGAGCAGAGCAGAGCAGGCAGGCGGACGTGGGAGAGGAGGAGACAAGAGTTTTCTAGATGGAGTAAACAGTATGGTGAGAGTCTAGAGGCAAGTGAAATAAGATTTGAGAAATTAAAAGATAGTTCAGTGCAGATGAAGCACGGAGGTCGAGGGAGAGAATGCTGAGAGGTAAGTGGAATCTGTGTTAACAAGGATATCTGTGTGCTCTGGTAAGAAATTTGACCTTTGGGCAGAAAGCAATAGTTCACAGAAAGGTTTCACGTAGGAGACGGGCATTCACTATGGCATGACTCAGATTGTAGAAAATAATTCTTAATTTGACTGATCTCCCTGCCCACCCTCACTAGGCTGCGAGTTCCATGAGAACTGAATAATGTCATATTAATCACTGTATCCCAAGTGCCTGCCATATGGTAGACACTGTATTGATGTTAATGGAAATGAATGAAACTGATCGTCCCTCCTTTCCTTTCTGTAATTCGCCTGGAATTAGAAAGATGTAAACTCACATGAAGTTAGAATGATGACATAAGGACTCCATGGAAACCAGGAGATCGTGCACCTTGTTAGTTTTGGCCAGTTCCACACATCCTTCTGCTTCCTCTCCTTCTCGGCCTATCGTAGAAGAGTACGGGCTCACATTTCTCAGGTTGATACGTAATTAAGTTAGTGAGGTCCTTCCAGCTCTTAGCTCCTCAGTTGGCTCACTGCAAGCATGGTGCCAT
Organism: Prionailurus bengalensis; assembly: GCF_016509475.1. Taxonomy (NCBI): domain Eukaryota; kingdom Metazoa; phylum Chordata; class Mammalia; order Carnivora; family Felidae; genus Prionailurus; species Prionailurus bengalensis. Next base: position 12,814,911 of record NC_057346.1, read on the forward strand.
CACCCTCTCCTCCTGTATTTGTGGCACACAGAGCTCATCAGGCTCAGCATCCTTTCTTTCTGAGCACGGACTCACTCTCAACACTTCCCTTCTCGGAGAAGCTTCCTGGGTGGCTAAACCAGAGTTTGCTCTTGAGATCAAGTCCACTGGCCATTCTAGAGCTAAAGGAATTCGATGAGACTTTCCAGTGAACCATAAGGCAGAGAGGACATTTCACTCTGGCAACTTTATTAGAGTCTGTGAAAATTGCTATGGATAACACTCATAGTATAAGACCGTGATTAAATATATTCATACTAAGACAATCAAGTTCCGGGGCACCTGGGTGGCTCGCTCGGTTAAGTGTTCGACTTCAGCTCAGGTCATGATCTTGCAGTTCACGAGTTTGAGCCCTGTGTTGGGCTCTGTGCTGACAGCTTGGAGCCTGGAGCCTGCTTTGGATTCTGTGTCTCCCTCTCTCTCTCCCCCTCCCCCACTCATGCTCTTCTCTCTGTTCCTCAAAAGCATAAACATTAAAAAAAAAAAAGACAATCAAGTTCCATGTGAAGTTCTGAGGCCTGCAGCCTTGTGCAGCGAGTGTCCGAACCAGACAGCCCAGAGCAACAGCTTCCAAACCAAGTCCTATATCTTCAGTGTCTGAAAGAGTCAATGTTGGGTCTAAGGATCTGTGCAGAAACCAGAGTAAAATGGAGGAACAGCCAAAACTAAAGTTAAATTGGCTCTCACATCTCAGCTGTGCCTAGATCATTCAATTTCTTTAAGTTTTGCTTCTATTTATAATAGCCTTATTTCTCTACAAGAAAATGCTGCTCTAATACATATGTCCATTTTAATAAAAACCTGTTTCAAGAAAAATATCCAGTAATACTTGAATCCTACGTATTTATTTCTGAGACTTTTAATTATAAAGGGCAACATATAAACCCTGGAATGGCCATCACCATTTGGTGACAGTGACCTGAATTACAACTGTTATCCCCAGGAAAATGTGGCCAAGTTTTAACGAACTTGCCTGGTAACCTTCATCTCTCTCTCTCTCTCTCTCTCTCTCTCTCTCTCTCTCTCTCTCTCCAGGTCTCTTATTTTTTCTGTCCTTCACCACTTTCCATCATTTACTTTCTGTGCTTCTTTCTTGGCTCTCCATTCTGCCCCTGCCTCTGTACATAAGTTTCTTTGTGTTGCTCTATCCCTTTCTAACATTTCGTTCCATCCCTTGATCTTCCTCTCTCTACTTTATCCATCTCTCTCTATATCTGTGCCTTCCCATGCCTGCGCTCCCCACCTCCCGGTTGCCCCTCCCTCAAAGGTAGAAAGCCATTAAAGCCGCTCCACATGCTTTCCTCACACTGTCGCATTGCTAACAGTGACTCCTTGCCGCTCTCACTAGAAATAGCTTTTGCCTTTTGTTGCCAAACCAGAATCTTCTCAGCAGTGAAAATGTGGCTGATGAAAGCAAGTGCCTTGTAATTAAATAAATGGGTAATTTCAGTGTTTTTATTTTTATTTTTCTACCCAGGGATTTTCTTAGTAACAGGAAGGAACAGATAGCAGTACTTTAATTCCTATTGATCGAGAGGAGAAAATAAGTCAGTCTATATTTAGGTTTTATTTGGGTATTTGTGATAATTAATAAGAAAAGAAGGAAACATCTGTCCTAGAAATGGAGAAGATGAGAGGGAATAGGGTGAAAAAAATTGGCTGCATCAGTTAAGGCTGCTGGGAGAAGATAAGGTTGGCAAAAATCCTGGCTGAGTTATAGTTTGGAGAAGAGTTAAGGAAAATAAGAGTTTCATCAAATATATCAGAGGATAGAGTGGTCCTGAGGAGGCAGGCTATGGATAAATGAGTCGGTGATGAAGTGTGACCATTATAAGCTAATGCACACCTTGAGGGGAGAGAGAGCCAAAGAGACAACACTGAGATTCCCAATGAGGATGGAATAGCAGTCCAATGATGGGTGTGCCTGGGTGGGAAGGAAATTAGTCAGCGTATTCTGTGCGCTGCTTACAATCATTCTCCCAGACCTCTGAGGCAGAAGGGGGATTGCAGGGGCTGCACCCAAGTAAACAGCAACAAGAAGATGTGAGGCGAGCCCGAGAATCCCAGAGCTGGAGCAAAGTGATCAACAACCAGAGGGCGCATCTATAAACACTAAGAGGACAGAGGGATCGGCAGTGATGAGCCCAGAGTCTACCTCACGGCAGACAGGGTTGATAGCTCCTCTTTTTTTTCTTTCCTTTCTTCGTCCTCTATTCCTCTCCCTCCATCCTCTCTCTTTCTTTCTTCCTTTCTCTTCCTTTTCCCCCATTCCCTGTCCCCCCTCCTGTCTTCTCTCAATCTCTCTCTCCCATGTCCAAACAAAAACAACCGAGTCCTTTGGTATACAGCATCTTTACCAGAAAAAAAAAAAATGGAAAGCTCCTTAGATGAGCAGACATTTGTCCTTGGGATTAACGTTTTAGCCAAGCTAGAAATAGTTAAACCTCACATGTGCATGATACCATTTTTCTTACTTAAAATACTTTTGAAATAGCTTTCACAACAACCCAGCATCACTATGAGATGCTTAGGTAGATATGATTTTATCTCTTCTAAAGCTGCACTGCATTAAAATGTGAGACAAACACCGAACTTTAGACTTTTGACATTCTTTGATTATTCAGGCTGCTTATTAAACTAATTTTCTTAGGTTCCTCCCAAGAAGTGTTTTTGTTGTTGTTGTTCTGTATTTTATTCTATGTGTTTCAGCAGTGAAATTCCTACCCAGCAGGATATCTAAAAACCTCATTCCTAGGGAGAAGTAAGGAGCTGACTTTGTTAGGATATACTTACTTTAGAGAGGTAGTGTGATGTCATAAGTAAATATTGACATTGGAATCAGAACTCTCAAGTTCAAGACCCACCAATCTTACTTGATATGTAATCTTGGACAAGTCATATAATCTCTCTGGGTCTCAATTTTCAACACTGGGGAAAAAAAAAGATTAAGATACCTATATTACAGGGCTTCTGTGAGCATTAGATTAATGTAAAATTCCATATCTGGCATATAGTAAATGCTCAATAAATAGTTGCTGCTGTTATAGCATTCAATTCTACTCCCATAACTATCAAACATATCCTTGATTTTTGTCTGGAATTTTGAGGAAACTATCTTGTATCTCTCAGAATCTCCTTTCATTGCAAGGGAAAGAAACCCAACTAAATAACTTTTATTCATTCATTCAACAAATATTTATTGAGTACTTCCATTTACTAGGAACTGTTTTAGGTGCTGAAGTTGTAGTAGTGAAAAGATAAAACCCTGGGTTTTGTGATGCTTACATTCTATAGTAAAGAGAGACACAAAGAGAGACACAATACAAAGAATGAGTAAGGAGAGAATACCAGGTTGTGATTGGAAATTTAAATATCACAGAGTACACAGTGTTACTGAGGACTCAGAGATAACTTATATTTGGGGGATAGAGAAGGCTTCTCTGAGGCATACAGATGATGAAAAGGAACGAGTCATGCAAACATTCTGGGAAGAGATGAGCAAATGCAAGGGCCCTGAGGCAGAGAACAAATCTGACAGTTTCAAGAAAAGAAGACTTAATTAAGAAGATGAGTTGGAAAGAGGAACAGGGGCCAGATCATAAATCATGTGGACCATGAAAAGGAGTTTGGATTTTATTAATTATTGTGGAAGTAACTGAAGGAAATTAAGCACAAAACTCTGTTATTTAAATTCCAAAAAGAGTGCCTTGTGTGCTATGTGGAGAAGGAGAATATATTGTAAGTGGTCAAGAGTAAAAACAAGGAATCCAGTTAGGAGACTATTGTTGTAGACTAGGCTGGGCAAAGAAGAGATAGAAAGAAGTATACAGGCAGGAAAATTATTTTAGAAGTAGAATCAGTGGGATTTGGTGGTTGATTGGGTTACAGAGGTACAAGATAAGGAGGAGTTAAGGGTGATGCTTAGTTAGGTTTTTGACTTGAACAATTGAAAAAGGCAATTGGGAGCCATTAAGGAGATGGGGAGACTGGGTGAAGGATGAGGGAGGGAGAGGAGATTGTATTGGATATGTCCAGTCAAGATAACTAGCAACAAACATGAGGCATTGTTGGATAGGCAATGAAACATATGGGTGTAGAGGTCAGGGCTACAAAGCTACAAAGGACAATGTCAGCATTAATGTTACTTAAAGCCATGGGACCTGATGAGATCACCAAGGGATAAGTATAGATAAAGACAAGAAAATGGTCCAGGAATGAATGTTGGGCATGTCAAGATTTCAAGGTCAACTAGAAGAGTTTCAAGGTCAACTGGCTGGCTCAGTCAGTAGGGCATGTGACACTTGAGCCAGCATCATGAGTTTGAGCCCCATGTTAGGTGTAGAAATTGCTTAAAAATAAAATAAAATAAATTATAAAAAGTTTAGAAGAGAAAGTTCAAGACTACAAGGAAATCCATTATCTTGATAATCAAACCAGTTTTGGCAAGAGTGGAACTGACTTCAGGACAGTAGGACTAAAGGTCTCTGATGCCATCAGGGTTCTGTCTGGTTTTCATTGCCACTCTGGCTTCACCGCACCCCCCCCCCCACCTCAATCTTCCAACATTTCCCTCTGTGGTCTTCATTACAGAATTTTTCTTTTTGAAGGAAATACAGCTACAAACATCTCTGAATTCCATCTTCACAATGCAAGAGAAAAGGGAAAATCTTCTTCTAAACTGCTTTCGAAGTATCGTAAGGAAGATCGCTAATTGGCCTAGTGTGTGTCACAAGCCCATGCTTTGAACCAGTCTCAGGCCAGGAGGGGCATAGCAATATCACTGACTGGCCCCCAGCTTGGTTCTGTGCTCCCTGGAGTCTCTGGAAAAAGTATGGACTCTTTTCTTAAAAGAGAGTAGTCCATTTGTGGTGACTGATGAAATCACTGAGCTAGGCAGCTTTTTCAATGTGAATCTGTTTCCTAATTGTAAACTTGATATGTCTGTCTATATCTGCAAATATAGTATGACATGATAGCCTGGGTTTTAGTTCTTCTTGTTTGATATCTTTAACCAAGTTTAAATAAATAAATGTGTTCTTATCTAAAGTTGAGATTGATGTGCTCAACATTTATACTAGAAAATAAAGTGGGTCATGAAACAAAGAAAGGAAAAAAAAAAGCCAGGGTATCAGGAACCTTATGCAGACACTGAACCATCTGAATCTAGGGGTGATGTGTTCACAGAGAGGCCATAGTGAAGTTGGATTTCCTGGATGAGAGGGCCTTCCCTGTGGATCACCATATCTCAGGGAAGATCAGACGACCACTTCTATACTTTCCTGCCAACTGAGGGTTCTCCCTCCTGTAATAGGCTGAACTAAGGCCAGAGACAGGGGCCAATTATTCTGGATTGACTACCTTGCAACACACGCAGTAATTACTTGACTCTAGTCTGGGCCTGTTCCAAATTTTGTTTTGATTCACTGTGCAAGGGGAAAAAAATGGAAGAATTTATTTCTAAGCCCACACACTTCAGGGGACTAAGAAAAAGTGACAACCCAAATTTACTAACCAAAATATGGTGATGTGAATAGCACATTCCATAATCGTGACTTAGCTGGCCTATTTAAGATGCACATTTCTGTTCCTCTTTATAGTTACTATACAAGAGAGCGATTTCAGGGTATCCAAAAGGCTGTCCAAGCAATGCACCTGATTGCAGTCTGCAATCTCTAAGAGTCCTCATTCAGGTTAAGAAGGACCCTCTATGTGACCCCAAGTATAAGACCAAAGGAAACTCATTAGGTGTCAGAGATGATTTCTGACCATCCCATTCCCCATGCTCCAAACCCACCTGATCTGGTATGGAGATCTTTGTTTTTTCCTCTTTATAACCTTTACTCAGGAAGCCATGTTATCAGCTCCAGCAAGTTCCCGAGGTCTGGAGCCTTGTCTTAAAAAAAAAAATCAAAAACTAAAACAAAGCGCACACACACACACACACACACACACACACACACGATGAAATCCTTTCTTACTAAGAGGCTGAAGAGGGCAACATGTATGGGGACAATGAACTTGCCATTCACTATAGCCTGGCTGTTCAGGATGAGCCCCCAGCTTTGGGGGCTTTTTATTTGTTTTGGTTTTTGATGTTCTTTATTTTGTTTTTAGTTAGCATACTTGGGTTGTCATTTTTTATTTTCCCCTTAAAACATTTGATCTTAGAAAGAAATCTTCATTTTTGTCTACAGTATAATGAGAAGGAAGAATAGGAACCAGCTCAAATTGGGGTCAACAAGGCAATTACTAAGTGAGGTCCTATGTGGCTCTTCCCTTTTCCTTCACAAAGAGTTTGATATTGTTGTGTCCTTGTAAGAGAATGCTCTAGACCCTGAGAGGTGGCTTCCTGAGCAAAGCCTTTAAATGGTGAGAACCAGAGACTTTGGCAAGCTTGTTATCTGTGAACCACAGTCTCCAGACCTCACAGATTAGAACCATGGATGCTGAAGGGATTTGAAAATGTGATCTCCCTTAAGGAACTCTCAAGAGATGTTTTCTTACTAGAATGTATCTCTGCCTCCTTCCCCTTTGGAGTAGGAGTCCAAGTAACATGCCTCTCTCCCAGCTGTCAAAGAGGTAGTGGGATTAGGTGCAAACAGAGCCATCTGTTAGGTGTGAGGTGAGGTGAGGCTTTCTCAATATGATTCCAGAGGTTTCTCCAAATAAGATTCTTTGGGTTACTTTTTGGGACCACCAGGAGTTTAAAAAATGCCAGGAGAGATCTTTCTCCCCAAACCTTACTATTATAACTGTAAAGAAGAGAAAATATGCAAATAACAAATACCACAACTAGGCCAGGAGAGAAAATGGTAAGAAAATTTCCAGGCATGCCATGTGACTAGAACTAAGCAAACAGACAGGTGGTGTCAGGGAAGTCTCTAAGCAGGTGGCCAGGCTACCTGGGCTACACCTGGGCTGGGATTCAGGTAGGACTCCAGTCTGAGCACTGGGGACCCACAAGGATGTTCCCTCTGCCCAGAGGTGCTAAGAGGGACATAGGGCATCAAGAGGCACCAAAACTGAGGACACCAAGAAAGGCCAGGCTAAGATGGCATTGCATTAGGGTGGCTAGCCCTTGGCTGCAGACTGAAGGATGCCATCTGAGCAAGCTTGCTCTGATGGCATCCTTCAGTTCTTTCACTTGTTTATACCTGTGACCTTGGGAAAGTCCCCATATTTCCCTAGGCTCCTGTTTTCCTCATCTGTACCTTAAGGGTAATAATATCAACCCTGGGGAGCTGCTGGTGGAATGAAATAAAGTATAACATGCTTAGCACAGTGTCTGGCACATAGCAAGCGCTCAAAAAACAATAGCTATTGTTATCACAAAAATAAGTAGAAGCCTGTTTAATCAGGGGGGAAAAAAGACACAACAAAAGAACCACATTATCCAGATTAGCATTAAGAGAACATTGATTTTTAATCCCACACAGTTGGGCTAGAGTGCCTTCAATCCCTCCTGCCCAAGGCCAAGATTAGTCCCAGTACCCAAGAGCAGAACTGAGTCCAGAGGTGAGGATCAGGTGACCCCAGCTAGGGATGAGGGAGGATGGCAGAGGCTGGGTGCCAGGTGAGACTCGGCAGTACCTTAGCTGGCTTGGAGTAGGTAACAGTATATCCTTGAAAAGGGGATAAAACTTGTTCTCACCTTAAAGATAAAAGTTACAGTTCAAAACTTTTCTAATAGTTAGAATTATTTTAACTATGGAGAGGTGGCTTTGGAAAGGGTTGAGCTCATCTTTCAGAAGTCGTCATTGTGGTTTATATACACAATGGAGTACTACATGGCAATGAGAAAGAACAAAATATGGCCCTTTGTAGCAACGTGGATGGAACTGGAGAGTGTGATGCTAAGTGAAATAAGCCATACAGAGAAAGACAGATACCATATGTTTTCACTCTTATGTGGATCCTGAGAAACTTAACAGAAACCCATGGGGGAGGGGAAGGAAAAAAAAAAGAGCTTAGAGTGGGAGAGAGCCAAAGCATAAGAGACTCTTAAAAACTGAGAACAAACTGAGGGTTGATGGGGGGTGGGAGGGAGGGGAGGATGGGTGATGGGTATCAAGGAGGGCACCTTTTGGGATGAGCACTGGGTGTTGTATGGAAACCAATTTGACAATAAATTTCATATATTGAAAAAAAAAAAAAGAAGTCATCAAGCAAAGGTGGACAGACAGATATTCTTACAGGAAACACCCAGGTGAGAAGGTTGGACTAGTTGACCTCCCAGGTGCTGTTTCAAGGTGAAGATGAAGGCCCCATGCTCTGTTGGAAATATGATGGCTGTTGAGTGAGAAGCTAAGAAATCGCCAGCAAAATATCAGGAATGAAACCTAATCTGGTGCATTTTGGCACCCTTGAGAGAACTACCTTTTCCAGGGTTTGATGGGGAAGGTGGTACTTCTGCAGGGCTGCTGGCTTCCCAGTAACACTGTGCCGCTTCTGGTCTTTGCAAAAGATGGTGTAGTGGTGGTGCTGGGAATTGGCGGGTGGGTGTTGGGGGAGGTCAGGTGGGGGGGAGGGGAGAGGTGGTAGGAGAAGAGAAAATCAGAAAAAAATAGATGCACCACAAAACCTGCAATTAGTTTGTACCATGCTATTTCCATAAAGTAGACCTCACACTTGAGATCTGAAAGGTAATCATCTGAGATATCAGAGCCTGGCTATAAATAGCCAAGCTCCCGGCCCTATGGCTGCACCCTGGGGAGAGGGGCTGACAGGGAGGCACCCCGCTGGGGTCCTGGGGACCAGGTCCACCCTCCCTCACTCATCCTTGTTGATGCCAACTCCCAGGACAGCAGGGCATCTGGGTAGCTATTTATGCCCAGATCAACTCTAATTGCCACACTCATCACAGGAAAGGCTGCTAGAGGAAGAAAACTGCATTAGACAAAGCGGTTGTATCCACCCCAGTGGTTAGAATAAAAAAAGATGTAATCACAGGTTCTGCCCAGGAGCTGCCATGAGATTTGCCCTCTGGCATCTCCCTCATTCTGGAGCTCTTTGTTTGGGTCTCTCTCCAGGTAGCTGCACCCACCTTCCTCCCCGCAAATCAGACAGCTCATCTCTCTGCCATTTCCTCAGGAAGGCCTGAGGAGGTACCAAGCCAGACCAGGTTTGCAAACAGCTGCTTGAGAGTCTCCAAACACACACCCCTTGGAACAGACTCATCATCTGATGGCATCTGCGAACTGCAGCTCAAGCCAAGGTCCCACGCTCTGGTTTTTTTGCACCTGCTTGGTGGGTTTCTCACCTGTGTGTGTGTGTGTGTGTGTGTGTGTGGACACGCACACGTGCATGTGTGTGTGTGGGCGGTGTGTTTGGTAAGTAACTCCTTGCGTGCACCTAGCTCGGTCCCTGGGCTCCACTGATAATGTATCTCACACATACCTGATGTGCAATTATTTGTCAAATGTTATCAATGTTGCGAAGAATAAAAACACATTTTCAAGTATGGCTTTTTGTCATTACACGGTTTCTTGATGAACAGATAACTCAAAGAAAAACTACTTTGATGTGGGAGATTTCAAAGTATTTTTAGCATTCGAAAAGAGCAAACACACTGGGAACCACAGCTTTGCTAAGTAAAAGTCCACACAAAGCCATTATAACAGGGCTATTTTTACGCAGTGGACATTTCAGAAACTTGATCTAAAAATTAAACTCGCAACTTGCCAAATTAACAAATAAGATGCACGAGGAGATCCTTATCGTATCCCTGCCATCTCTCTATTCCCAGCCCACTGAGCAGGGACAGGCACAGAGTATCCAGTTAACGCTTGTTGCCTGACCCTGTCCCTGAGCCTCAGCCCATCCTAGCTCCACAGGGCATCTCTAACTCTAGTATCTCTGCTTCCTGTACACACCAGAAGCTACCCAGTGGGGCTTCAGCAAGAATCAAATCTTGCCCCAAGCACCCTACCTTTCTGAGCTCTTCAGTGGTCTTGATGGCTTGATGAGGTCTTAAAACCATTCAGTTGCAGGGAAGCTGGCTTAGGTCCCCTTCATATGAATCATCCCTCTACTGGGGGGTATATTGCAAAGCGTATGGGCTTTGGAGCAGAAAAATGTGCATGCCCATCTAGACCTGGTCCATCGTTAGCAGTAATTAACCTTAGACAAATCACTGAGCCCTTGTTTACTCATCTATAAAACACACCCACTGCAGAGGTTGGCATAGTAACATAAGGATTCCTTTTCCCATACTCTTTTACACAAATTTGGTAAGTTGCTTTTTCTTTTCTTCTTCTTCTTCTTCTTCTTCTTCTTCTTCTTCTTCTTCTTCTTCTTCTTCTTCTTCTTTTTTGGCACTCACAAGTACTTTTTGGACAGAAAACACAGTCTTTACCCTAAAGAAACTTACAATGCAATTGGGTTAGTGATCCACGCAGGGCCAGCTTCACAGGTGTGCAACACGTGTAGTCACACAGGGCCCTATGCTCAGAAGGGTTCTATATTTGGTTTGTGCTCTGCTGTTGCTGTCTTGAAATTCTTAGTAACTCTTGAGCAAGGCACCCCTCATTTTAATTTTGCATTGGGCCTCCAATTACATATCTAGTCCTAGATATATGCATACGTGTCACACTTTAAGAATGTGCATATGACCTTGTTAGCATGACCCAAGGATACAGGAATGCTGATAGAAAGCAATGTTAAAGTTTTTCTGGAGTGTTTGAGGAGGTCATCAAGAGGATGTGACTGCCTCTTCACCCCAGAGCTGGCCCTGGGCAATTGGAGGCTCCTCAACCCCTCCCCTGTCCTTGGAATATATGTCCTGCCCACTATCCCCTCACTAGAAGCCATCTCAAGGATGCAGCCTTGAGACACCAAGGTGTTGAGGCCTTTTGGACTGAATACATGACTGGATCCAGTTAAGGCCTCCATATAAACCTTCAAGACTCTGGTGGGTGCCTATAAAGATCTTCTCTTGCAGCTTCCCACAAGACAAGCATTGTATGTGCGACCCTTGCTGATTAGAATTGCCACCTGCCAATCTGGAGTGGTCTGTCACTTTCTTTGGGCTCTCCTGGCCCTCTGCATATGGGGGCCAGTTTCGAATTTCACCCTGGGGAACACCCGAGGTTGTGAGTCAATGTTGAGTTGATCAACACAAGAGGACAAGGAACGGAAGGACTCAACAAAAATCAATCCAAAACAATACTTCTTAGGACTGTTCCAACCCAACAAGCAAAAGGGCCCCTCTACTTTAGGTAGTTCTGCATCCAGACTAATACTGGGGCTCCTGAGAAGGTGGGGACTTTCTGTTTCCACAGGCGAAGTGTGCTCTCCTGAAACCACTGGAAATCGTGGCTTGGGAGAGTGGCCTCCATGGCTTTCACTCCAAGCCCTGAAGCTTCTGCCCCTTACTTTGCCTCAAGCTTCTCTAAAATTGTCAAAATTCATGAAGCACATGTGTGATTTCCACCTGACATGTCCACCTCTCCCCCTGCCCTCCTATTCCGACTGTTTCCACACTAGGAAACTTAGGTCCTGCCCGTACTTAAATCCCCTCTCTGGGCTGTCACCCCCTCTCTGGGCTGCAGTTTCCTTACTCAGGAAATGAGGATAATGATAAAGCCTACCCCTCAAGGTTACTGGGAGAATTAAGAAGTTAACACACACACAGGGGTTAGAATCGTGCTTGCCATGTGGTGAAGGCTCACCGATGTTCACAATTATCATCACCAGCTTTCATCGCCCTCCCCCCCCCCGCCCCTGCCCCTGCAGCCCATCTAATCTGCCTTCAGGCCCTGAGTCTCCTATCCCTGAACATCTCTTTAATCCAGGCCACTGTCTTCTCTTCTGAATTCTGCTACAACCTCTGAACTAAGCCCTGAGCTTGACCCTCCTCTCAATGCCCAGCATTCTTGCTGGATGTACTAGCTGTCAGTATATGCTGAACAAGTCAATCAGTGAGTGACTGATGCATGAGGGAGAACAGTAGAGGGATGGATCCTAATGCACAAATCTGACCAGCCTTCTCTGTGCTGATTTAACTCCTCAACGCTCAGGATAAAACCCAAACTCTTTAACTGAAGCCTTCTTGATCTGGCCTCTGCTCATTCTTAAACTTGCCTTCCCACTACTAGCCACTGTCCACCCACCTCCCACCTCCAGGCCTGCCCCTCTCCCGTGGGTCCTTACTCACATGCGGCTCCCACTCCTTGCTCCCCGGTTCCTGCATCTGGCCACCCCCCCCCCCCCACCGCCATCTCCCATGACTGGACTCGGACATGGCCTCCCGAATCCACGAGACTGTTATCAACTGTCCCTGCCACACATTCCCAGGGCACGTGTGAACGAAGCCCGGCTTGTCCCTCTTCCCCTTCCCCTTGTCAGTTTCTGCCCCCAGAATGGAAACCCTCAACATGAAGATTGTGCCTTGTTCGTTTGCCTATTTTCAGCATCTATCACAGTTCCTGACATAGAAGAGACGCTTAGCAAATGATGATGTATTTATCAAATCAGCGCTGCATTGTAATCCCTTTATTTCCATTTCTGCCATTCCTCTAGACGGCGAGCACATCCAGGGTAGGAGCCATGACTGCTTCTTACTTACTTTTGTATCCTCTGTGTCTAGCGCAGCCAGACCCACCGTACGTGCTCAAAGCATATTTTTTAAAATAAATAAATGGCTTTCAGATTTTTTAATTTGCATCTATCAATCTACAAATATTTATTATGTGCCTTTCCCAGGCAAGATAGCCTATTAGCATAAATTGTCAGACTCGACACAATGACAGGCTGGGGGAAAGGAAATTCCGGCTGAGGAAACAGCATGGAGACAGATGGGGAGCTATAAAAGAACATGGGCAGTTCGGGGAATGGTGGGAAGCCAGTCAGGGTGGGTGGAGTGAGACATCAGATTAAGAAGAGGCTTGGACTCTGTAAGCAATAGGGAGCCACTGCAAGTTCTTAAGGGTGGGAGACACAGCCTAAGTTTAGGAATAGAAACCCAGAAAAGAGACAAGAGGGACTTATAGTGGCATGGGATTTGAGGCTGGGAGACCAGACAGAGGCCATGGCAGCAGTCACAGGGGGACCATGTGATAAGGGGAAGGAGAAGGATGGACAGAAAGGGACTCCAGAGGATGTAGCTTCAGGGCTACCTGAGTGCTAAGGATGGCAAGTCTGATGATGACCTGGGTCTAATCTTGGGAGGTGAGAGGGTGGTGACACAGTCACTTTGAAGGAAAGCAGGTTGGCATGGGGCGTGGTTTCAGGAGCTCTTAGGGATTGGGTAATGAGCTCGCCTTTGGACTTGTTGGGGCTGGGGAAGAGCAGCCTGTGGAGAACCATGTGTCAGGCAGCTGGAATCAGGGTCTGAGGGGGTACAGGGTTGATGAAGCTGTTGGGGGGCAAGGAAATATGGCCTCCGAGCCTAGTGCTTACATTTCAGGGAAAGGATTCGGTGGAAGATGTCGGGCCAGACAGGGATGCAGGCAAACGGAGGGCTCTGAGCCCCAGCCTTCCAGAGTAATGTTCACAAAATGTAATCGTTAGCGAACAGTGTTGGGAAACACCGAACTACCAAACCTGACATTTTCAAGTAGCGGGCAGGCAGGCGAGGGTCTTCCCAAGATCAGGCTTCCTTGAAACCCTAATTGAAATGCGACATTGGAAGGCACTTCACCCCGCAGAGGAGCCAGGAGGCGGGGGAAGCACTTGGGTGAGGAGGGGGAGAAGCACTTGGGTGAGGGGTGGGGGGCTCCCAGGCTTAGGGAAGGAGAGGGAGTGGGGAGAACAGGAAGGGGTAGTGGGGGTCGCAGGAAATTTTCCCTTTCCATCTAGCACGCAGGAGGTAAGAAAGCCAAGGATTGCTGTCAATGGTGAGAGCTTCTACAGCTACAGAGGTGTCAGCTCAGGAGCCAAACTGCCATTTCTGCTTTAATTGGAGCCTCTCCGTGAAGGTTGGGGAAGGGATGAGAGAGGGGGTGGTGGAGAGAGGGAGAGAGGGAGAGAGAGAGAGGGAGAGAGAGAGATAGACAGCAACCGAGAGATGGAGAAACAGGGACACAGAGAAACCTTTGGTGGAAGGAGAACCCCTCAAGCCATCCTGATCAGCTCCTTGGAGCCCTTGCCACCAGGTCAGGCTGCTGGCTCTGTTGCAGCGAGGGGCCACCACACAGAACAGCCACCCCTCCCAGCGTGTGCACACACCTGCACACACACAACCTAGCCCCGGACCCAGGTGGGAAATGAGCAAGGGGAGGGGTCTGGAGTTGATTCATTTCCTCTTCCTTCTTTATCATTTATTAAAAAAGTAAAAAAAAAAAAAGTCCTTTTTCATTTTTCTCTAGTGCCCTGACTACTTGTCAAGCCCATAGTTCTTGATGCATCATGGGAAGCTCAGCCCATTTAAAGCCAGGGCATATATATGTAATAAAGCCCTAATCCTCCTGCAGGCTCCTGGGCTGTGCAGGTAGCCGATGTGGCAGTGGGCCCAGGCCCCCCCATGCCTCCACCCTGCCCAGGCCCCTTCCTTCCCCCTGAGGTCTCCTGAGAAACTGGCAGCATCCAAAAGGAAAAATGTCAATGAGGTAATAAGGGAAAGGAAGTGTGACAAGGCTCGTTGGTGGCTCAGCCGGTTAAGCGTCCGACTTCAGCTCAGGTCATGATCTCATGTTTATGGGTTCGAGCCCCGTGTCAGGCTCTGTGCTGACAGCCTGGAGCCTCGAGCCTGCTTCAGATTCTATGTCTCCTTCTCTCTCTCTGCCCCTCCCTTGCTCACACTCTGTCTCTCTCTCTCAAAAATAAAAACATTAAAAAATTAAAAGAAAGAAAAATGATGTGTGTGTGTGTGTGTGCATGTGCATGTGCATATGCTCACAAAAGAGAGACACACAGAGATTATACATGAAGGTCACGTAGGAAATGGTGAAGAGGAGAAGGGAAAAAAGGAGATAAGAAATAAGTTACAGAGAGTGAGAAACGGATACACAAAGTTAGCATTTGGATGTATATATTATCTATTTCCCGGGCCTTGTCTCTTCCTAAATATTCACAAATACATTAAAACAGGGTTTGAAAGAAGCTTTCAGAAATCGACGAACCCAACTCCCATTTCACAGATGCAAGAACCGAGGCACCGATTCTTAGGGGAAGTACACCTCACTCACAGGTACAGAACTTGCAGTTTAGAAAGGTTAGGATTTGAACCTAGATCCCTTGACTTTCCTACCTGAGCCTACAGAGGCTGGCACAGCAGTTTCTGTGGTCTGACATGTGGGGAGGTAACAATGACTGTCACTTAGTGCTTGCCACATGTCAGGTACTACCTATGGTACTTCACGTGTTACCCCATTTCATTGTGGCAGCAGCCGTAAAAGGCAGGTGCCATTATTATCCACATTTCAGGGGGAAAATTGTGGAGGGAAGAGCACAGGCAGGTCAAGTCAATTGTACAAGGTTGCCCGGCAGGGAAGTGTTGGGGCTGGAGCACACACCCAGGCAATGGGATTCAAGCGCTTCTTTTTAACCACCCTGCTAAGCCATCTCTCAATGATAAATTGAAAGGAAGGTGGACAAAGTCCATGCGATTATTCTCACCAACAAGTCGAGGACAAGCCATCCTCTTTCCAGCAGGTATGCCCAATCCCCCGAAGTATGAAAGCAGACAGAGCTTCTCCCAGCTCCCCTGGCCTCCCCTCACCCCTCCTCATTCACCTGCCTCCCCCTAGATTAGAGGTCCTTCACCTAGAAGGCTGGTCCGGGTCCTCCTTCTCCATTGCCATGTTGACGGGTGAGGCCACGCACAGGCTATGAGTTGTCTTCACAGACACACTGAAAAGCACGAGCTGAGCACCCACCCTGTAGCAGGGAGCCATGGAGGGTGGGGTCCTCATCAAGATGGACCCAGTAGACACCTGTCCTCAAGGACATCTCTTAGGAGAACTAAGATGTGAACAGGAATAACCATACCACAAGCCAAAGGGCCATCAGGAACACTCAGAAATACATGGAAACAGTGCGCAGACTTTAGGGGAGAAAGAAATGGCTTTGGGCTGCAGCAGTGGGAAGGACTTCATGCAGGAGGCCAGCGTCAAGGAGTCCACTCGACTCGGCCATGCAAAGACAGGAACATGATGAAGGGCTGCTCTGTACAAGGAATGCTAGTGCAAAGGCTCAGCATCAAGAAAGTAGGGAAAGTCTCAAGGGGCTTCCAGGGACGGACAGAGCTTCCCCTGGAGAACACAGCTGGCACCCCAGAACACTTCCCACGACTCCAACACAAACGGGTCAACGGGAGGCATGCTTTGCTCACAGGGGCCAGCGTTTCACTGAGCACATGCCAACACTTCTTGTGTGCTCCCTCCTGTGACCTTCGCAGCCACCGTGAGAGAAGTACGAACTATCATTATCTTCACTTTACGGATGAGGAGACGGGCGCCAGAGAGGTTAAGCAGCTTACTGAAGACACACAGCTAGGGAGGGGTGAGGCTAGGACTTGACTCCAGGGCAGTCTGACAACGGAGCCCACTCTCCAGGCCACTGTGCGGTTGTGGTCTTTGGAAACCGGCTCCCGGAGAGCAGGCCCTCAGGAGAGGGGTTCGGTCTAGTCCTCACCTGGGAGCAGGTTGCCACAAAATGGTAGCAGTAAGGAAGGGGCCGCGGACTGCCCACTCACTGCCAGGTTTATGGAACCTGGGATTCAGCACTTACTGCAGGAAGCTGTGAAGTGTGTATGCGTGTTGATAACACTTTGTTCCTGAAGGTTTCTGGGGACAGCAGAGTGCTCACCCCAGCAAACCAAACATGCTTAAGGTGCAGATAATCTGTAGAGCTCTAGTTACACACATATATGCATCGAGCAGCAGAAAGACTGTGTCCATTTCTTTTTAAAAAAAAATGTTTATTTATTTTTGAGAGACAGAGAGAAACACTGTGAGCAGGGGAGGGGCAGAGAGAGAGGGAGACACAGAATCGGAAGCAAGCTCCAGGCTCTGAGCCGTCAGCACAGAGCCCAACGCGGGCTTGAACCCACGAACCATGAGATCACGCCCTAAGCTGAAGTCGGTCGCTTAACCGACCGAGCCGCTCAGGTGCCCTAAGACCGTGTCCATTTCTAAACAATGTCTGGCATGTTAGAGTCCTACTGTAAACACCTAATAAAATGATAGATTGCCACATGGGGTCTTAGTCCCATGAGGCTCTCTCCTTCTCTCCTTTCCCTCTCCCCACTCCCTTCTTCCTCCTTTCCCTCCTTTCCCCTTCTGCCTCCCTCTTATTACTTTCATCTGCTGGGGAATCACTCAAAGGTCCCTCCAGGGTTTCAGGGAAATGTTAGCCTCCCAGATTTCAGAACCGACTGCAAAACTAAACACAGAGGCCTAGGCTCCCATGGTTAAGGACTGATGACCATCCCAGAAACGCGTCTTGCATCTTATGGGCTCAGAGAGAAAGAGTAGGTACTAGGGGGTAGCCAAGGCTTTAAGCCTGAGGATTAAGTGGTCATTGATGTTCTTCCAGGCCAGCCATTTCACGATTCTGCCAGGGACAAGATCTAGGGCAGGGTGAGGCATAGAGCTGACTCATCCCAGCTCACAGCAGCATCCCTATGAAGGAAACTGTGTGTCTGGAGGCCCAGCTGTCTCAACCTGGCACCTGCAGCCTGGTGCCTCCCCTCCCACCCCCCTCCCCAGCCCTCTGCACCCAGCAGCAGCCGCCTCAGCATTTGAGGCAGCGGTGGTGGCAGCAGCCGCCCCCCCCATCGGTCCCCACCTCCTCCACCTGGGCACCCACAGCCCTCCGCAGTCACTCCTTTCCAACCCAGCCAGCCCTCCGCCAGGGCTGCAGTTGATGAAATCTGGGAGCTATTTTGAAATTTCCTTTTTAAAAAAAAAAAAAAAAGTCCAAACTGATTAGTTGATAATTACATGTTGGAACATCTGCTCTGATTTGTTTTATTCTTTCTATTTTGGAAAATTGGAATACACTGAAGTTTTGCCTTCTGGAATTGCCGGGCTGGCTCTTGGAGTGTGAGCAGCCCTCCTGCTCAACAGCACCTGGCTCGGCCCACAGCCCAGCTCCCAGGGCAAAGCACAACTCTCCTGCCTTAAATAGCAGCTCCCTGGCACCTCCCCACCCCACCCCTGGCCCACAAAGGGTTATGAAACCTCCCTCTCTGTTGTGACCTGCACGAGCCTCCCTCGAAGGTTTGGAGGTGAGGCGCACCAGCCAGTAGAGCCTGCTGCCAGATTGGAGTGTGGTGTGGCAAAGCCCAGTGTGGCCCACTTATAACCACCACCGCCCCCCCCCCCACCAGCCTCCACGCACAAACCCCATGCAGCAATCAGCCGCTTGGCTGGTTTCCCTCTGGAAGTATCTAGATGCTTCTGTCTCCTGGGCAAGAGGGCAGGTCCGTACTGTCCGGCAGGGACTTGCTGTTACTGAGAGGTTGGGGCGTGTTCAGGTTTGCTCATTACAGAATACTGGCATCTAAAGCCATCACAAGTCCAAACTCCAAGAGGCTGCCACTCGTGAGTGACTGCTCAGAGCCTGCAGGTGTTACTGACAGAGACTCGGCAGGGCTGAGGGCTAAGGGCTGAGGACCTGCGCGCCTCTTGTCATCTCTTCATCCAATTAGCATTTCTGGAATGTGCACGCAGTACTCAGGGCTTGGTGCAGGGTCACCAAGGTGAAGCAGACACAGACTCTACCCTAAGGGGCTCATGACGGCAGCCCTACTCCATCCCTTCTCCTTGCCACAACTGGGATGACCTATAAATCTAAGACAAGATATGATTATGTCACTCAATTACCTTTTCGACAGCTCCCAATTCCCTTTACGATCAAGTCCAAATTAAAGTCCTTAACTTGGCATGCAGGGCTCCTGTAGGTCCAAACCCAACTTAGCTGGCCAGCCTCATCTCTAGTCTTTACCGAGCAGAGGCTCCGTACTCCAGCCACACCGGGTGACTTTCCCTGACCGTGCTCTGTTCACTTTTTCCGGCTCATATTGCCTTCCCACATGCCATCCTCTTTGCCAGGATTCCTCCTCTCCCTTCTTCCTTTCACCTGGATAACTCTGACTGGTCTCAAAGCCCTCAACCTAAGATGGGAATTTCTCCAGCAATGCTTCCCCGATCCTCCCAAATTGCTACGAGTTTGGATGGTTTATCTCTGTGTTACCCCACAGCATTCTGAATTTCCCCCCATGGTACACGTCATGCTTCACTGACACTTCCTGATAAGTTCTCCATCCTTCCAGCCAGATCAGAAGCCTATTGAGGACAGATAGCATGTCTTGTTCGCCGTACTAGCTCTGGCAACTAGCACAGCACTGACATATGGTGGTGCTCTATAAATAACTGTAAGATAAGTGAAAGGCTGAGCAAATGATTGAACAGATGAATACATGCCCAGCTTATTAGGGAGAGGGCATCTCCACATATAACATTGGGAAGTGTTATGCTGTGTGGATCAGACAGGGTAAGTTATGTTATGCTGCAGTAATAAGCAACCGCCGATTCTCAGTAGCTTATAAAAACTAAAGGTTTATTTCCTGCTCCTACTATATTTCTATCATGGGTCCGCAGAGATTTTCTGCTCTGTGATGTCCTCACTTAAGAACTGCAGCCAAAGGGAAGCTCCATCTCGGTGCTTCCACAATTGCTGAGGCAGGAGAAAGGGAGCATAATGAACCTTTCACTGGCTTGGAAAGTTTACACTCAGAAGTGACACAAATGATTTCTGCTTTTATTGTGTAGCCCAAGCAAGTCACATGACCGGGCTGAACTTCAAAGGGGCCAGGGAAATACAATCTGGCCGTGTGTCCAGAAGGAGAACGGAAATGTTTGGTGAACAGAACCAATGCTCTTCATAGGAAATCCAGGAAGAGAGATTCCACTTCCGAATGAAAATATCTGGTAAGGCTTTCAGACCAAAGTGGCATCTGACTTTGTCCTTGAAGGCTGGATTGGGGACAGGCCACTGAGTTCAGCTTGCTGAGCTGTGATTCTACATGCTGGGAAAGCACTCTGCTTCCTTCATTTTCACTCACTAGCCCTGTAGCTGAAAAATTCTGTGGGCTCCCTGTTTTGAACATTATTCAGATAAATAAGACAAGGTCTCATCTCTGGGGGAGTCTGTGGTCTAGTAGGGTAGATAAGTCCTGAATGTGTACAGACATTCATAAAATATGCATGAATGGGATATGCACAATAAAAAGTAGAGCAAAGTAAAAAAAAAAAATCCTTCCATTTGGAAGCATCAAGTTGTGCTTTCTGGAGAAGGGTAGGATTTCAGAGGGAGAATTAGGGTTGAAAGTGGGGAGGGGCTCTAGGGAGAGGCATCCGTATGGACAAAGCCATGGGAGTGGATGTTCACAGAGCAAGCTAACTGGAAGAAATACCCTTTAGGATGGCCAGTGTCTGGGACACTGGGAGAGTCAGGCAATGGGAAATCTCCAGAAATTGGGAACTTTCAGAAATGAGGGATAAAGAATAGAGGAGCTGTATTATTTTCTTTTCCTGAAAACCTTTTCTGAAGCTTTGGCCCAGGAGCCACCACTGAAGGGCAATGAATTTTGGAAGGCCTCTGGTAGGTTGCACCTGACCCCTCACATATAACAGAGAATCTCAAACATTCATGGATTGTGTGGCTCCCCACCCACCATCTGGCCCCACATCACCCACGGGGCACAGATTTGCAATCTTGGTGGCTACCTCCTACTTTTCATGAGCAGACAATTCCAGGGGAGATTAGGAGACTCTCGAGACCCTGCATTCTAAAGCAGAGCCTTATCCAAGGCATCGCCCGAACCTGGAGACGTCCTCCAGCCCCATGGGGTTTAGGACCATTTTCTGGAACCCAGGGAGAGTCAGGGCCACTCCCATCGCTCTGTTCTTCCTGGCTCCACCCACCACCATCCTCAACTTCCTTATATCACTCTCTGATGACTTGGTCACTTTTCAGATCAACCCAGTGTCAAAATAACGTGTCAACACAGGCTGTTGAGGTGAGGGTGACCATGATGAGGAATACGGCAATGATTATTATTAGTTTTCATTTTGTCGGGTTCTATTTTGTTTTGTTTTGTTTTCACTTCAAATTGTTGTTGCTGAGGAATTATTTCCCGAAGCCAAAATTTCCTGCCTCTCACTCACTTCACACTTTGACTCATTTATTTTTCCTATTTCCCCAAAGACCCTTTGACACTTTGAAAAGTGTTTCACTTAGATACAATCCTGCTCTCTTACCTAGTGTTTCTCCCATTTTCCCCTTCTCGCTTTTTATTAATAAGTCATAAAGAAAGTGTTTCCAGGCAAACATCACTCACTAAGTAATAAAAGCTGGGGCCAGAGGACAGGGCGACGCAGAGTAGAGACTGGGGAGGCGGCGGTTACCCAACAGCACATCCCATGCGAGTGGGAGGGAAGCTGCTGGTAGAAGAACACCGTGGCTTTATGGGGCCACCAGGGTTTCCTTAATACCAGCCAGATCTAGTCAGGTGTGAGACAGGGCCAGACTCTGAACTCCTGCATCACTGATGCAAAGGAGGTTGACAGTGGAAGGCTGTGTGTGGATCACCTGCTCCAGCTTTTCTAGGAAAGAACTGAGGTTCATGGCTTTGCCTAGACAAGTCCATTAGAAGCAGAGCCTGGATCACAGCCCGCCTCAAGCCTTCTTGCTATTTTCCACACTTTCCTCAGATGAGCACACCTACTCCCATGACCCCCTAGTCAGCAACACTCTGATCACAGACCTCCCTTCTCTCCTCAACTCTAGAATCATTGCTGCCCATCATTGTGGCAAGACATTTCTACTCGAATAACCCTCAGACAGGGGCATCTGGGTGGCTCAGTCGGTTAAGCGTCTGACTTCAGCTCAGGTCATGTTCTTGCAGTTCGTGAGTTCGAGTCCCACATCGGGCTCTGTGCTGACAGCTCAGAGCCTGGAGCCTGCTTCGGATTCTGTGTCTCCCTGTCTCTCTGCCCCTCCACCACTCATTCATTCTCTCTCTTTCAAAATATAAACAAACATTTAAAAAAAAAAAAAGAATAATCCTTAGACACTGGACTTTTTATTGTACAGCCCAGAACTGGCTCACACTCTTTGGACCTCCTAAGTAACTGATCTATAAAATCTTAGGCTTCTTCCAACTGCTCTCTTGTTCTCACCAGCAACCACGTTCCACTTGAAATCTCCCTCAAAACCACCCTCCCACCTCTCCTTCCTCATGGCTAGTCCTGTATTCAGGTCTTCTCAGCCCCTGGCCAGCCTGCTAGTCTCTCTGCCTCTAGGCTCTATCCTCACCAAGCCATGTTTCACGCTCCACAGAAGAGATTTTCCTATAGCTCACACCAGATCATGGTTTTCCTATGGCTAAAAGCCTAATTACTCTGTGAAAGCAGATAGAACTTAGAAGAAACAGGCTGGGGGATGCCAAAGAAAACTGCCCAGCACGAGGCCTAGCCTTGGGCTCTCAGCTGGTGTTTGGCAAATGAATAAATCAGTAATGAGAGAATGGGAGGGCTGCTATACTAAAATGGAAAGAACATGCACTTTCCTATGTTTCCTGGATCTATCATCTACTGTGTGACTTCAAGCAAATGATGAGCCACTCTGAAATTTGGATTCTTAAAAAAAGGCAACACTATTTAATGCTGTTTGACTTAGCTCACAGTATTGCCATGACGACCAAGGGGACAGTGGCTAGAGAAGAGTTGTTTAAAGCAAAAAATCAGGGGGAGCCTGGGTGGCTCAGTCAGTTAAGTGTCCGACTTCAGCTCAGGTCACCATCTTTGCAGTTCGTGAGTTGGAGCCCCGCGTCGGGCTCTGTGCTGACAGCTCAGAGCCTGGAGCCTGCTTCCGATTCTGTGTCTCCCTCTCTCTCTGCCCCTCCCCCACTCATGCTCTTTCTGTCTCTCCCTCTCTCTCAAAAATAAATGAACATTAAAAACTTAAAAAAAAAATAAAGCATAAAGTAATATGCAAAGGGAACTATTGTTATGTCACAATATTGGCTAGACTCTGAGGAAGCTCATTGCCTGGTACAGGGAAAAGGATGATCTTGGACCAGTCACTTCTTTCTGGACCCAAGACTTTCCATCAATAGAATGACCCTTTGGGGCTGAAATACCTCAAATCCCCTCCAGTGCTTATTTCCTGGGATTTGATGTTTTGATCCAAGCCTCTGTGTGTCCCCAAGGAAACTTGCTTATGAGCTGTCACAGTCTGCTGTCGGGCTGCTGCCCTGATCCTATCTCTGGATTTAGCCTCACTACATAGGTTTCTGCCTTCATCTGCTAATAAAGATCGAGAGCTCAGATTTAAATCTGATCCTTTCCTTCTTCCCACCACATATTACACAAGTTTTGATCAACCAACCTAGGTGGTTCACATTTTTAAAATTTGAGATGGAGAAAAATATAATTAAGGAGCCAATTGGCCCTCATTATGGAAAAAAAAAACAACTTAATTATCCCCAAGGCTGGCTCTGGTACACACTCATCAAAGAGCCCAGCAATCTCACATCAAAGCCTGGAGTTGGGTGCCGTGGCCAATTCCTTGCTTGTTTCCAAAGCAGTTGTGTTCAAAGGAACAAAAGCTCTGAGTCCATAGCTTGAAAAAACTTTGGCATCCCCAGCCTGGTTCCCCAGGGCTCCCTCAGTCACCTCCCGAGGAACAAAGAGTAAATTCAGCAGGAAAGGTCCTCATGGGAAATGGGTTTTCTACCTTCCCTGAAAAAGGTTTGGGCCCAGAGGAGTTGAGATTGAGAATGGGAATTTAAACAGGGGTTTGCCCTGGGGATTCTGAAATTGGGGCTTTAAACCCCAAGCATTCAGATGAAAGAAAAAAAAACCAACAACCAAGTGCATAAACGCAAATAATTCATACTGACAAAGATTGTGACAGCCTTTCAAATGACAAGTTAAGACTATTCCTCACTATTGTAATGTATATGATGGTGGCAGCTACTTCCTGCTCACAAATCCTCCATGACCCCATTGCTTCTAGAAGGAAGTGCTGACCCTTCATTCTGGTACTGGAAGGCCTTCACAGTTTTCCCATCACAGTCTTCCACCCTTATTTCAACAGCCCTGCATTCCAGACAAAGCATTCACTTCATACTCTCTACCTACTTCCCATGCTTCCAGAGATCCCGGCATTGTTCACTCTTGCTTTTCTTGTGAACCTACTGCCTTCTCTCTTCCTCTTTCCTATCCATCAGAATCCCCCCCTGTCCACAGCCAGCTCTGTTCGTGTTTCTCTCATAGAGCTCCTTCTTTTAACCCAGCACACTTTGTGGGGGCAGGGATTCTATTATGGACAAGGCTCCCTCCATCCAAGTGCCTTTGGACACAAAGATGAGTGAGAATTCTCGCTGTAGTAGAAGAGCTCATATTCTAGTGCTGGAGACAGACATGCATTCAGTTACATTACAGTATGAAAAATACTACAGCCAGTGATGTCTGGAAATATAATGTGGGCCAGAACTGTAATTTAAAATTTTCTAGCAACCACATGTTAATAAGGTAAAAAAAAAAAAAGGTAAAATTAAATTTAATAACAAATTTTATTTGACTCAATAAATCCAAAATATCATTTCAACCTGTGGTACTAGACACATTTTGAGTACGCAAGAGCCACATGTGCTTAGTGGCCACCACATGTGGTTAGTGGCCACCACATCAGATGGTGCAGATATAGACAAAGCATATATAACTGAAGACATCACAGGGAGGGAAGTAACACAGCTAGCTCAGTCACACAGGCTTCACAGGGTCTTGATGGATGAGTGGGGTTCATCTGGTGGAGGAAGAAAGAAGTGCTTCCAGACAAAGGAAACGACCTATGAGAAAGTATAGAGGAAGAATGGATATGGTGGAGACACATAAGATGGTATAAGGTAGACAGCATGGAAAGCAATGCTAAAGTGAGCTTGAAAAAAGGCTTCAACGTATCCTCCTCTGGAGCATGAAAGAAGAAAGGAGCAGTGGAGGGGTTTAACCAGGGAAGCCACATAATCCACTCAGTGATTCTGGAAGATGACCTTGGCCACTGGGTGGAGAGAGGGCTAGGCATGACTTAAGAAGGACTCCACAGGTCCAGCTGGGAGGCTCTGACAGCAACCTCCGGTGCTTACCCATATCCTGCTTTGGCACACTGATCAGCTACATTTTTTCAGCTTTCCTTGCATTCTACACTTTTGGTCAGGAGGTAAGCAAAGAGAATCTGGAAAAATCCTAAGTGTTCTAAACAGCTTTGGCTCAGACCGGATACATTCTTACCCATTCCTATTCCATTGGAATTTATGAGTACTCAGGGAACAGAAGAAAAGTAAAAAAGGAATTTTAAACCCTAAAAATGAGTGGTAAAGCAAGAAGAGGATACAGAAAAGGAGTGAGAGACCTTGGGGATGATAGAGACACTCAATGATGTAAGAAGGTTGACTGACCGTGATGAAGAGAAGGGCGCCAACCTTCCCACTACCCGCCAACCCACACGCACGGCGAGGGAGGGACAAGTACATTGGGGTAAGTGAGCCGTGACAGGTGGGATTAGTTGTTACAGCTGCTAGCTGACCCTGACTCATGAGGAGGCTCTTGCTCCATTCTTACCTGTTATTTCTTTATGGTTACTCGACATTTGGGTGTACCTGCCATATTGTCTGCTTAAATGGTGGGGACTTAAAAGGCAAAGGACTGTGGTCTGTGCTTGACTTGGCCTTCTATCTCTCCCCTCCCCAAGCACAACGATTTGCCTCTTAGACAATCAATGATTAGTTTAGGAATCAATTACTTTATTAAATCAATAGGTCCTTTCATCCCTGTGTCAAAAGACGCCCATAATATGATCCCTTTTTATCAACTACTTCCCATGCCAAACCCCTGAGTCACACAAAAATCACCTCTTGCCAAGATTATTCCTATAGGCTCCTAATTTGTGTCCCTGCTTCTACCCTCACTTCCCTTTGGTCTATTTTCAACACGAGAGCCAGAGAGATCTGGTTAACTATAAAGCAGACATCACCCCTCCACTTAAGTTCTCAATGGTTTCCATCTCCCTCAGAGTAAATGCCATTGTTTCACCATGGCCAACAGAACTGGGACTTGTGCCCTCCCTGTCCCTCATTACCCCCTTGACATCACTTCCTACTTGTTTACTCTCTCCCATCTATGCTGGAATTTCACTATTCTTTTTCAAACATGCTGGGCACACTTGTACCTCAAGGTCTTAGCACTTGCTGTTGCCTGCCTGAAATGCTCTTCCCAAATATCTGTATGGTTCCTCCTTCACAGGCCTCAGATCGTTCTCAAATGCCCCCTCCTCTGCAAGGCTTTCCTCAGTCACCTTAAATTCCAACCCTTCTCAATATTGTTTCTTCCCTGTCTCTGTTTTATTTTTCTTCTAGGTACTTATCATTCTCGAACATACTAAACATGTCACTTCTGTATCTTGTTTCTTCCTTTCCCACCTAGTGGAATTTAATGTCTAAGAGGCAGGGTTTTCTTTGCTTTAGTTGCTACTACGTCCCTAGTGCCATGCCTGGTACAAAGCAGGAAATCAATAAACACTGGTGGAACGAGTGTGTGGAGATAGGGATGCACAGGGTGCCGAGAGAGCCATAGGAAAGGGGAGACACAAGGAAGGCTCGTGGCAGAGGAGGTCCCTAACTGAGACTTAGACGCGCCCAAATTGGCTGGGAGAGGAGGTGCTAGGGAGCGCGTGACAAGCAGAAGGTCAGTAAATGCAAAGACCAGGAGAAAAGTGGCACAATGGAAACCACATACAGTTTGGTCTGCTGGAGAGAGAAGTGCAAGGTGGAAGGACTGAGGGATGAGGCAGGAGAGCTGGACAGGATCGAGACCAGAATTTCACCCCAGCAGGCAACAGCTAGGGGCTTGGCTTGGTCCCAGGCACAGCAGTGGGATCTGTTTTCCCAGTCGGCCATTCCTGTGTTCGTGCAGAGAACAAATATAGGGGGGACAGAGTAGAGCCAAGATGGAGAGCCAAAGAGGTTCTTGTGCTGGGCTGGGTGCAAGAGAACCATGGCCCACAGCAGGGCGGGGAGAAGAAATGGAGAGGAGGTGGGATCATGGAGAGAAAGGTAAAATTGTCAAGGTCTGGTGATTGACTAACTTGCAAGAAGGTTGCTCTCTGACCCTCCCTTCTGGTTTGGATGGTGGTTTATATGCCCATTCTGCTGGGTGAGACTGTAAACAGATGCAGAACCAGCTTTGTGCAGAAAGGTTATGACGTGAAACATTCATGCAAAGAGATCCAGGACATATTGGAAGATATAAGTCTGAAACGTGGGCTCATTGGAGATCCTGGCTGGAGAAATAAATTTGGGAGTCAGCAGCAGAAAGATTATAGAAGCGCCGACCTGAGGCAAGTGTGGAACAGTCACACAAGGCAGCCAATGGGAGCTTACGAAGCGAGTGGGGAAGAGATTAGAATAATAACCATAGGAGGAATTGATGTCACCCTGGGGGACACAGCATGACATGTGATATGCAAAATAAAAGGGAAGATGGAGGGTGGCAAAGGAAAGCAAGAACTCACGGTAAGATCAAAATCAGGCAAGTAGCAAACCAGTGCAAAAAGTGAGTCAAAAAGAGTGGTTGGAGTTTCAGCCAAGAGCAACAGGGAGACTGAAGCCCTAGAAAGGATATGGTAGCCTAAGAGGGCTGCCCAGAAGCAGATCAATGAGGCAACATTAGTTTGCAGGCTCTTTTCAAAAGTCATGGAACCTCTTCCAATTGTATCTTACAGACAACTAATGAAAATACAAGTCAAGCTACTACTCCGACGGAAGTTGGTTTGGGAAAGAACCTAAGAGCTGGCTCCTACCTGTCCCCCCGCTCTGAAAGTCCCCCAAACGCAGAGAGATTGAAAAATGCTCATCGAGGACAAAGAACATCGGACTTTGTGCCATTAATGGAACACGAACCACATGCAGCTGGATGTGTTGGGATCGCCAGCTCCTGTTCTACCTCCAACCACTCGTGATGTGGGTCGGTTGCTTTCTCTCCTCTCTGGGCGTGAGAGGTGAGGGGGTGGGAAAAAGTGATCTTGCGGGGCTCTTTCCACACCAGTGTTCTTTGGGAATGCAAAGGGCATAGAGACCGCTAAAGATAGGTCAGCCAGTCCTGCTGGGCCTCTCTCTCACCCAGGGCCATTTATCGTCTACCCACCCTGCTCTCAAAGCTTTAGAAAATGCTCTCCTCTTGTAAAGCACTGCCCTTAACACCTTATTACCTCTAACAATAGCATTTTTACCAGCCCGGTCATATTTTTGTCTTTCCTGCCCAATGACTATATTTTCCAAGAAAACAAGCTCCTTCAAAATGCGCTGCCCTCTGCCAAGCAGGGGAGTGCCACATTATCTGTGGTGGGTGCTGGCATTTAGGAGGAAATGATTTTCTTTCATCTGTCCAAGTAAATCTTTCCCCAACACTTGTAAAGCTGATTGCTGCCAATTTCCAGCTGGAGAAACACAGCCATTAAGAGGGGGAGACATTAGTAACTGGAAGATACTTATAACATTTAAAACGGGGGGTTTTGCTTTTCCTTTTTTTTTCTGCTCTGGATTGTGTATTTTTTCATTTTTTTCAGTGTTTCACTAGCATTTCTATTTGGGAGGAGGGAAGCAGAATGCATTTGTAAGTGTGTGTGTGTGTGTGTGTGTGTGTGTGTATTTAATACACCATATATAATGTAGATATGTTTAGATGATATATGTAAAATATACACATATATGTATATAATATATGGGTACTACACAACGTGTATATGTATAGGCATCTAATGGTGCATGCATATATGATGTATATGCAGCTTTTGTAAATGGGGAGAGAGAATGAGAGAACGGGGGAGAGAGATGGAGAGAGGGAGAGAGAGAGAAAAGGAGAGAGAGAGAGAGAGAGAGAGAGAGAGACCTCCCTTTGAGCTCATTTCTCTTCATCGCTGTCCAGACATGAAAGAAAGCAGGGCAGGCATATGCCACACTCCCATCCTGGCCTCTGTGCTGATTCTCCATATCATATGCGCCAGGCACTGACACTTTTACCTCTTGAAACTCAGGCATGGGAGAAGGGGAAAAAAGAAATAAAATAAAACACTTCCTCCAAAGAGTGTAGCCACGGGAATCGCAGGACTAAGAGCAAATAATGATTTCCTCTTCTGCTTTTTAAGTAAATACTGCTGCACAATGAGCTATTGGGCAGGACAGGTGCAAAATAATAGACTCTTTTTCTGGTCTCCCCAGCCCCCACGGGGCCACTGCTAACTGCATCAGGTACTCAATTTTCTTTTGTTATTTAAAGATGTGTTTGTGGATTCCTAGGGGGCGGGGGAGGAGGGGCGAGTCCGGTTCTAGCATCACCAAGAGGACTGCTTAATTTGTATTTTTGCTTTATTAATGGAAAGCTACCTGTCGGCCCCAGGATTTGTCTACCCGGGGAGGCTTTTAATGCATCTGTCCAATGCAATGGGGTTTGGGAAAAAGAAACCTCTCTAATCAGCAGACCGTGTCTTGCAGGGAGAGAAAGCACATCCACTGGAAATGGCTCGGGCTGGCAGAGAGGGACCTGGGTTTCTGTTGGGATTCTACCCAAGCCCCTGGACCTCCCCAGGCCTCAGTTTCCTCTTCCACGGAAAGGGGAGGATAATGCACATCCTCTCTATTTCCATGGGCTAATGGTGAGGTTATTTTAAGCTCACGATAGCCTTAAAATATCATAGTGCCTCAAGAGAGCAAAAAGGCACAGTAATAAGAAAAAAAATTTAACGGGTTATTCTTAATAACGTTTCTATTCAATTGAGTATAATTAATCCTTTCTTATTCCCTGTTCTGAATGCGGTTCATCACTGCAGATAAAGCCAGACACAATCACAGGAGCATCTGTCTGGAGAGGATCTGAGTGCTCATCTCACCCAGACCCTCACTTCAGGGCTGGGTGGCTGAGATGGATTCAGGTCTTTGCATCATGCACCCCCACAAGCATCTCTCACTGTCAAAGGAGAAAAGTCTAGAGAGAAACCTGGAGCCCCAAGCAAACATTTCCAAAAATATTTCATTATCCTTGTTAATTGCAAAATATATAGATCACCTCCCACTTGCCCACCCCTCGTCCTCCTGCAAAAACAGAGCCATTTATACAATCCGAGGTGGGAAATAGAGAGGTGTGCCCTCGATCTGTGTCTAGCTTCTTCTCCTTGGTCTTTCATGCCAAAGCTGCAGGGACCATCCTCAGGGAGGCCCATAAGGTAGATCTTTTGCAAACGGGAACTGCCTTCAGGTTTCAAAGATTTTGAGAGCTGGCTATACATGTGGGGTTATTTAAGTCCCTTCTTACCCTTTATATAGCTCTGGATCAATTAGGGGAACATTTGGGGGGGCTAGTAGAATTGAATGTTCTCTGATTTGCCTGTTGGAGCATTGTCCCCCTGGAAGGCCCAGCTCTGGGGGAACAACCTCCCTCACTCCACCCTCACAGCCAACTCTCGACTAGCCCGACTGGACTGCTGGGGTGGAAATATTGTGCGAGGGAAGCCACAAGCCCTGGAGACCAAGGTCTGCCACAGATCCAAGCTCGGGAGACATGGTGCGCCCAGCAGCTGAGGCCCACCTGGTCCCCGATTATCTTGCTCCAGTTTAGCCCTGAGCCAATGCTTCCTTTCTCCTCAGAAAAATCGCCAGGGAAAGAGATCCCATACTACCTAGAAAGCCAAATTCACACTTGTCACTTGGTACACTTCGCTCAGTTTTTCCTTCTCCTCTCTCTTTACTTGTCTCCTTCCTGCCTTCTGTGTGAATAATATATTAATTCATTAGCATTCATTAAAAACTCTGTCTAATTTGGTTGAGCAAATTAGCAGAAACTATGGCTTTTAGTTCAAAGGCCAGGGACATTTGGATGAGAAAAAAAAAAGGAAGGGTTCAGGGACATGTCCGTACCTTGAGGCGCCACCAGTGGGGGTCAGGCCCAATGGGTGTCATGGTCAAGAACTCTGACCACCTAGAGGCTGCAGGACAGTGGGTAATGATGGAAAAGGAAGGTACAGTGTATAAGATACCTGTCCATCTTGTGGCAGACACAGAAATGAGGCAGTTGAAGACAAACTTTGCCTACCTCATGATCTTGTGTATGAATAGATCTGACTTTTCCACTAGCCTGGAGCCACTAGGATTCAGTAGATATGGACATTAAAAGAACCCACTTTGGGGGCACCTGGGCAGCTCAGTCAGTTAAGCGTCCGGCTTCAGCTCAGGTCATGATCTCACAGTTTGTGGGTTTGAGTCCCGCATCGGGCTCTGTGCTGATAGTTCAGAGCCTGGACCCTGCTTCGGATTCTGTGTCTCCCTCTCTCTCTGTCCCTTCCCCACTCACGCTCTTTCTCTCTCAAAAATAAACAATTTAAAAAATAAAAAATTTAAAAAAAGAGAGAGAAACTCACTTTGGTGTCAGAGAGCTGGAATTTAGTTGTGCTTCTACAATGTTCTAGCTGTGTGACTTTGAATTTGTTATTTAATCACCAAGTCCTAGTTTTCTTATCTCATCAATGGAGATGACTGGAGTACCCACCTTGTAAGGTCATTCTGATGATACAACAACAGAAACTTGGAAAGTGCTGGTACCTAAGTGGTTGGCAAATATTTACCAATACTCATTTTGAGCTATTATGACAGAATACTGTATATTGGAAGGCTTAAACAACAGAAATTCACTTGTCACAGTTCTGGAGGCCAGTGAGTTGGAGATTCCCAGTAGGGTGGTCAGGCTCTCGAGAGGGCCCAACTCGTGGTTTGTAGATGGTTCTCTTCCTGCTGTGTCCTCCTGTGTCAGAGATCAGAGAGGGGACGTAAGCTCTCTCAGGTCTCTTCTTTCAAGGGCACTAATCCCACCATGAAGGCTCCACTCTCATAACCAAATTATCTGCCAAAGGCCTCACCTCCAAATATCATCACATTGGGGATTAGGCTTCAATATATGAATTTTAGAGGGACACAAACACTCAGTCCATAGCAAGCATTGTTATTTTCCTTCTCCTACCCCCTCCCCATCTAAAAGACTCTCCACTTTTGGGAACAGTGTTGAAGATATATTGTAGAATGGTCTCCTCCATCCAGCCTGCTCTTACAAACTCAGTTGGTGTTTTGTTTTTTTTTGAGAGAGAGAGGGAGAGAGAGAAAGGGAAACAGAGAACATGTGCAAGTGGGGGAGAGGGACAGAGGGAGAGGGAGAGAGAGAATCCCAAGCAGGCTCCACACTCAGGGTAGAGCTCAATGCAGGGCTTGATCCCACAACCATGAAATCACGACCTGAGCTGAAATCAAGACGCCTAACCAACTGAGCCACGCAGGCACCCCACAAACTCAGCTTTTGACATCAACTCCATCTCTGGCAAAGATTTTTTAAAGGACACGTACAGCATCAGGAAAGAGCTGAACGTCCCATTAGAAATCTGGGGGGAAAGACACTAACAGCTAATTTATAAAAGAAGATACCTGGATGTTCCAAAAAATATGTATATATAAGGCTTGGTAGTAATAAAAATGCAAATCAAAACCAATTAAATTATACTGTTTATCATCTAAAATAGGAAAGGATATAAAATAGGAGTGTTGTCAAAGTTATGGAGGGACAAGATAGTCATCCACTGTTGATGGAAGTATAAACTGAAGGAACCTTCCTGGACAGAAATATAACAATATAAGGCAAGAGCCCACGCTTTGTACTAAACAAACTTAATTAAAGGGACAAACAGGAAAGCCCTGAAATAGACCCAAATACACAAAAGAATTTAGTGTCTTAGGAAGATGACCTTTCAAATTAATGGAGTAAAGGTGGATTATCAGTGAATCTGGTTTGGGACAACTGGGTAGCCATCTGATAAAATACAAAGTTAGAGCTCCACCTCACCTCTTACGCCAAAATAAATTCCAGGTGGATCAAATATGAAATGTGAAAAAGGGATCCATAAAAGCACCGTGAGAAAACATGGGAGGCATCATTTATAAGCTCAGGGGGCGGAAGGCCTTTCCACCAAGTTGTTTCAAATTTGTTTCCATAAATATGTGATTTATTAGGTAACAGAAGAAGAGAAAAATATTGCTGTGAGAAATACAGCCCCTATTTGTGACAACTGTGTGTAACATTTCTGTAAGCGGCCTCATCTGCCAACTTTGAATTTGCAAGTCAAGAAGTTTCAAGTGGCGACTTCAATTCCATTGTGTATTTTGAAAGGCCTCCCACATAGAAATATGGCCATGGCATCGGCAGACCATGATCCAATGGTGCAAAACATGGTTTAGACACTGGACACAAAGAAACTTTTACTTTGCTTCTTTCCTGGATTTTCTGGCTCCAAATAGGTTGGGGAAACGGGGAAGCATTATTTTGAAAAACAAATTTTTTTTTTCTAAATACTTCCCAGTTTCTTATCTGAAACCATTAGGTTTTTTAATTTTGCTTTTGGAAGGTTAATATTGGGAATTATTGAATTTTGTGAGACACCACCAGTGTCGTGTGGGGTCATATTCTATAAATTCAAATGCATTATTATTTATGCAGCAAACTCATGAATATTCACACTAAGTGAGACGGACAAAACCTCACATGAAAACCAGGTCAGATTTACCACCAAATGAGTTTTGGCATTGAATTTGTGAACCCCCTTTTTTGCTTTCAGAGTACTATGGATAGGACCTGAGGGCTTACGCAAAGAGTGTTTACAAATCAATAAAAATCCAACAACCCATTAGAAAACAGACAATGAAATAAACGGAAAGTTCATAGAAGGGGAAATACAAGGGGGTTTTAGATGAACAAAAAGGTCATCAACCTCAGTCCTAATAAGAGAAATGCTAAATGAAGCTGCCGATTGAAACTACTTTGAAGTTTTGTAAGACACTGCTATTGAGAGTATAAGGAAACATGTTCTCGTAGGCTGCTGGGAGGCACACCTTTCAGTATCGCTTCTAAAGTGAGCTATTTAACAAGATCAATAAAAATTAAATATACAATTCCACATCTAGGAATTTATTCTATATGTGCCCGATAATGGGACACTGATTATAATTCTCTCCCATATATATATATATATTATATATATATATATATTATATATATACACACACACACACACACACACATATAGTACAATAGAATATTGTATAATAGTTTAAAAGAATGTGACAAATCTTTATGTACTAATATAAAACAACACCCAAGGTATACTGTTAAGTGAAAAAAACCCAAGATGCAGGGAATTGTGTGTGTGTGTGTGTGTGTACATGTGTATATCCACTGTACAATAAACTATTTTAGTGTCAGAGACCATGTCTGATTTATTTCTTACCACCTCTCCCCAGGAGCTGTCACATTACTATGTACATAATATATGCTAAATAAATACTGAGTAAATGCAAGAATTTACACACCGAAACACTCAGTAATCATTCTCTTTTTCATCAAATCTTGGATTAGACTGGCTGTTATTAGGATGTCGCAGTCATAAACCATCGTTTTTTTTCCGTTCAGACCACTTGGACCAGACAGAGAGTACCTTTTTATGTGTTAAACTCAGAGAAGGCAAGGTGGAGGCCAGACTTCTGAAACTCAGTTCCGTTCCTTCTATTTGAGCCCTACATGGGCTCCTTTTCTCCAAAGGCAGCAGCAGGTGAGCCCTACAGGAATATTTGACAGGCCCAGGCAGGCTGGAGAGTCACCAACCCTAGCACATTTGTCTGCCTACATACAGGCTTAGTGGCTCACAGATGCTGTGAGGACCCACCCACTGCTAAGGACCCCCTGACACTCTATGGTCCTTCTTCCACCATAATGAGCTTCCTCTCTCTCCCACGAGACCAGACTGCGTGATGATGACATCACACACAGTGAACCCTGTAAGAGAATAGGGGTTGCTCTCCTCTTGTTTGATTATCTTGACTATGGCTGAAGTCTAACCCTTCTTAGGAGAGCCCGGAGCGTAAAGCTTGAGACAGAACAATCTCTCAGGAGCCCAGAGCACCCTCATCCATCAATTAGGAACATGCCAGTGCCATTCTCAGGGCCGGACCACGGAAAGGCCAAATAGAATGAATGTGGGTTTACAAGTCAAATTCTCCCCCACTCTCTATGGGACAGTAAGCGAGATGTTCAACACGAACCAGAAAATGACAAAGAGGCCCTGGTTTCCATAATCCTCTCCACCTCTTCTCCTGTGTCTAGTACTTTCCTCTCAAGCTCTCACCCCACCAGTGTAAAGATCAGAGGCTTTCCAGTGTCCCTGCGAAGGGACGCCTCGTGCCCATCTTGCTCCAGTGTTCTTACTTTGGGCAGCTTCCCAGAGGACCCGTGCCAAGGCCGCAGGCTATCCGGGGAGAACACCCAGATGGCCACCCTGAGGAACACCACCTCAGAGACACAGCCAGGCCCAGCCAGGCGAGAGCAGCTGCTGCAATGAGGCTTTGGGGAGTGGAGGCCGGCTTGCGCTCTGTGTCAGCATGGTGCCGTATGGCACCTGCAAACCGCAAAAAACCAATGCATAATGCAGAACTGCATGTTCCTGCTTTCTAGCTCTTTCTTCATTGTTCTCCCAGGATATGGAAAATGGATGGCTCGTCCATGGTCTCTGCCTACAGTCGTGTCCTATGGCACTATTTCCCCGTACCTGGGCAACTTTGGAGAGGCAGAGCAAAGCAGACCACAATAAGGGACAGCTTAAGCATGGCAGCAGGAAAAAAAAAAAGTGTGGTTGGGTTTTTTTAGCTAATTGGCTTTCCAGGCCTCGTTTTCTATATTCTGAGATCCCTGAACAAAAGGCCCTGGAGCTTAGGGTGAGGCTGAGAAAAAAGTTTCTGCTGCTGCTGGAACTCGAGGTCTGCCGTATCTTAACCTAGGCTCCAGGCACTGGAACCCCAGCCCCCACTCATTTGCTGCTCCCCCAAGAGCTTCTATCCAAAGCTCCCAGAGCTCAATTGAAAGCAGCAGGCGAAAAGTCAAATACTTCATTAAAAGCAGCAAGAGACTCCATTGTAAACCCACTGCTCTTGCCCATCAAAGATCAGACACTGGGATCCAAATCGGTTCTGGTTTCAATCAGAGATCAGATACTTAAGAGGCAGCTTGTGGTGTGTATCTTTTCAATGTGCTGCAGAAAGCCCCTGTTTCTCCTGTTTTTACCTTATTTTTATACCCTATAGAGACCCTCAAGAACTGCTGCTCATAATACACACACACACATGCGCGCACACACACACACTCACACACACACTCATTATGCTGAGACAGGGAGAAGCGGAGAAACACTTCAAAAGGTAAGCGTAGGCTTGAGTTTCAGGTTTATTGAATTCCCGGAAATGCTGTCTCTCCTCCTGAGAAAGGTTAGTGTTTGGAAACAACTTTAATCTGGCCAAAGAAAAGGGAAAGAGAGGAAAAGACACAGGGAGAGGGAGCGCTGGCAGAGGGAAGAGATGGGGAAAAAGAGAGAGGGAATTGTTAATTTCAATTGATTTTCTGATAAGGTTTCATATCCTGAAGTGTGCTTCAAATCTGAGAAGTGACATCTGCTGAGATCGCCCGTCAGTGTCTGAATTCTCCTGAATGTAATTAGATCTGAGACAAGATAGAAGACTCAGTACGGTGGCCCTTAGGGAGGAAATGGTCTTTGAAAAGAATTATGTTAATCAGACTAGCCTTCTTCTTGCATCTGTTCTGCTGTTATTCTGGGTAAAATTAATAGGTCTAAGGAAGGATCTGATCATAATGACAATCTGGTCTTCACAGCAGGAGGTTTTATAAAGGAGTTGAACTGTGCCTTGTTGAGAACACTTAAAGTAATTAGTTACAGGGCTACTCACTTTCTTTCCTTTTTAATAATAATAATGGTTATTAATGTTTACAAATTAAAGAGTCTTACTCCAGATGAAAGGAGTACTGGAAGGCAGGCTCAGGACCAGACGCTCTGCACCTTTACGCCACGGGCCAGGGTGATGACACTGCAGCAGCCCCCCTTTCCCTGCCAGACTGTCCTCCCTCTCCCCCCTCCCCTCCTCATCCCCTCTGCAATCCCTCCCCAGGGCACAGCTGGGAACAAAGTGCCCAGGGCTTGCAGACGTGGCAGGGAACCAGCAGAGCTCAGGGGCGGAGGCTGACACTCCTCACCTGTTTGCCTAGTGCGTGGCACAACTGAGGGGCTCAGTAAACATTTGCTGATGGTTTGGAAGAAAGGAAGGAAGGCAGAAAGGAAGAGAGATGACAGGAAGAGAGACAGAGAGAGAGAAAGAGAGAGGAAGGAAGGAAGAGAAAGACAGGAGAAATAGAACAATAGAAAGAAAAGACAAGAAATAAGGAAAAAAGGAAGGAAGAAAGAAGGAAGACTAGAAGGAAAAATCAAAGGAGAGAGGAGGAAGAATGACAAGCACTCTCATCTTCCCGTAAGATATCACTTCAAAGACAGGGAGCGTTGATGCCATAATTTGTGTTAATGTCTCTATTAGTCTATAAACCAGGGCAAGCAAACCACGGCCACTGGGCACAACCCTGCCCACCACCTTGTTTTTATAAATCAGGTGCTTGGGGCCCATCCACTTACATATTGCCCATAGCTGCTTTGACACTACACCTACAGATCTGAGTCTCTGTAAGAGAGATTGTATGACCACCAGAGCCTGAAAATGGACTATGTGGCCCTTGCAGGAAAAGCTTGCCAACCTCTGCTATCATCTCTTGAGAGCAGGTGTCCTGTTTGATTTGATTTTCAGACATGCTGAGTGGGACTGACTTTCCCAGAATAGAACTTCCCACCTGCATGATATTCAGGGACCCTTAAGCCAAGACAAGTACCTCTTAGGGGGGCAGGTGACATGGCAGTGGGAGGAGAGAAGAAAAAGGAGGGTGAGCTTCTAAAGCTTCTAAACTTCTGTCTTCTCTACCTGAGAACAGTTTCTAAGAGGATGAGATGTGATGTGTCCATCCCATGCCCACAGGGCTAAAAGCCACTGCGGCAAGGACAAGGGTGGGAACTGAAGACCCACTCTGTCTCCTAACCAATTGCCATTACCTAACTTAATTTTATACGTACAACAAACAAGGCAATATGATGCAAGGGCGAAATTTGGAAGGAGAAGACTGAGGTCAATCTTGCACTTACTGACTGTATGGTCTTAATTAAAGCATTTAACTTATCTGAGTCCAGTCCACTCACTGGAGAAGAAATGGAGATGAAAATAATATTACATTATAGTCCCGACATGTTAGGTGAGCAAAGTGTATCAAAGAACTTTGAAAACCACACAACTCTTGTGCCAACCGTCATTACATAATAGTTACAATAGTTATTACGTAATAGTATGGTAGAACTGGATAAGCCAGGGTTTCTGTGCTGGGCAAGGGCAGGCGTTGTTCTCCTGAGGTCTAGCTCCAGCACAAGGTCATATTTCTTAAAGGCATTTTTGGTGAAGCTGGGTCTGTCAAGGCAATCAGACTTTGAAACTCTAATAACGTTCAACCCAGCACCCAGTGGCATAAAACAACAAGCATTAACTTCTTGCTTATACATCTGCCAGTCAGCTGGAGCTCAGCTGATCTACAGTCGGCTCAGCCAGCTTTGGCTCCAACTTGCTGGTCTGATATGAGGAGGATGAGTCTCTGGTCCTCTCTGGACCAGCAGCTTCCTAAGGCATTTTCTTTCCACAGTGACAGGAGCACATAAGCCCCAGCCTCTGCTGGCATCACATCTGTTAATGCACCATTGGCCACAGCAAGACAGAGGAAACCATACTCTTCTCACCATGAGGCCAAGCCGAGTCAAACGGCCAAGCCCAACATCAATGGGTTGGGAGAGCACACTCCTCTCCTCCGTGGAGGGAGGTCTTTTGGAGGGAGTGAATATTTGTTGACAAATAACCTATTAAAGAAGCCAAAAGATTAGCTAGGCAGGGTCTAGTGCAGCCCCAAGCTACTGGATCCAGGAGCTTAAGCGTGCGTATCTCATTTTGATACACATGTCGGGCCATCACTGACAGTGGAGCTGTACATCCACTTGCGAATCTGGTGAACGCTTCACCCTTGACCTCACATGTACATTTTTTCATATCCAGGTACAATGGACTGCCAAGTAATGAAAAATGCATGATTTCTTCAATCACCCAAATTCACTGATAAAATTCTATAGAAAAATCTTGCACTATTTAGGAACAAATTTGGCTCATTTGGAAAATGTATACGTAATAAAGATGCAAAAAGACTACAGTATATGGGTAGCAAGGAAGCAAAAGGAGCCAGGACCAAAATCAGACTCCAGCAAGAGAGCTGAGGTCACCTAAAATAAGAATGACAGCTGTGGGCAAGAGGTCCCAATTAATTATACCTTAATTTTTAAAAAAAAAAGGTCCCTTGGGGCGCCTGGGTGGCTCAGTTGGTTGAGCGTCCGACTTCAGCTCAGGTCATGATCTCACAGTCTGTGAGTTCGAGCCCCACGTCGGGCTCTGTGCTGACAGCTCAGAGCCTGGAGCCTGCTTCGGATTCTGTGTCTCCCTCTCTCTCTGCCCCTCCCCCGCTCATGCTCTGTCTCTGTCTCTGTCAAAAAATAAATAAATAAATAAACATTAAAAAAAAAAAGTCCCTATTCTGTGTCATCCTCACTTTTCTCTAGAGCTATAGGGAATGCTCTGGCATCCTGGGGGAGGGAAGGCGTAAAGCCAGCTTCTCTGGGTTTCTCTTTATCCTTCTGCCTTCCTCCTGCTCTGCAAGAGGTAAGGATAAGGTTACCATAGGATCAACAGCTTCATAAATATGCAGAAGAAAGACAAATCAACCTGAAACCCAAGAAAATAATTAAAATATAAATAGACTTGTTTGTTTCAAGGATTTGCAATGAATGCTTGACTCAGTCTGAAGATTAATCAGTGATGGATAATTATACTTTCACACACACATATATCCATACACACAAAAAGCTATCCCAGGTCCCTTCCGAGCAACATGAATGCAAAAACTGTGAGTTCTCTGGTTCAAGAAGAGGTGAAGTCACCCGATGCTCCTTGCTGAGTGTGACAGTTCACTTCACACCTGTTGTGGAGCCACCAGCACAGGAATGGGCCATGGGGGCCATGGGTGGGGTTTGCTGACACCCATGAGCTCCTCCTTTCTCTTCTACTTTCTACCTCCCTTCTTATCTTTTCTCTCCCTCCCTTTCTCTCTTCCTTCTTCCTTCCTTCCCTGCCCCCCTCTCATCTTCCCTCGTTTCTCCTGCAGTGTTTTCTCTCTGAAATTTGCCTTTCTTCCTGCCAGAGGAGGTAAGCAATCTATCAACTCGTAGACATTTATGAAGGTTTTATTGTTGTTCCAAGCTTGGCAATTGCCAGCAAGGTGAAGAAATTCAGGGCCTGAGTCTGTAGGAACTCCTGGACTACAGCAGTTGTTCTCAACTGGGCATAATTTCGCCCCTCCAGGAGACATCTGACAACGTCCAGAGACATTTTTTTTTAAATTTTTGTGACTTGGGGTGGTACTACTGGGATTAGCAGGTAGAGGCTAGAGATACAGATAAACACCCTGCAACACATAGGAAAGACCGGCTCCTCCCCCCCATTACAGAAATTATCTGGCTCTAAATTTCAATAGTGCTGAGGTTGAGAAAACCTTGGTCTAGAAGGAGAAACAAGATACAAACAGATTGAAAGGCGACTCACTTCCAGGCTCTGAGGAATAAGGGCCTTCTATATACTATGGCACTTGGGCTCAGGTAAATTTCAGGTCGTGCTTCTCTTTCTGGTCTCTGGCTCTTTCCAGTTCTGCAGGCTCCCAGCTTTGCTGACACCTTTGAGAACTTAGGATTCTTGATTATAACTGCCCTCTCAGGAATGAAGTCCCTCTCCCCTAGTATATCATTCCTTAAGCCATCTTGGTAGCTCAGTATTTGATCATCTGTTCATCCCTCCCTCCTTCCCTCCCTCCACCCACCCACCCATCCACTCACCCATCCACCCATCCATCCATCCATCCATCCATCCATCCACCCACCCACCCACCCAGCCATCCACCCATCTATTCATCCATCTATCCAGTCAGCAGTACTCATTAGGCACTAACAGAGTTACTCAAACTCTACTAGGCACACCCCATTCTAAGATAAGACTTCTTGGGAGGGAAAAAAAATCTGCATGTGGTATATGAATTGGAAGAGAACAAGAGCTAAGCATTATGTGAGAATTAGTGACAAAACAGGGTGTTCCTTAGGGATCTGATCAATGAGCATAGCGTCTCACTATTTCCTGTATTTTTGGTTAATGCCCATGAACAGTGTGCCAGTTTCCTTCCCTTGTTGATGCCTCTAATTCCCCATCTGTGAGGTGGGAGTCCTACTCCCACTCATTGTAATGTTCCATAAAAGGTGCAGCCAGGTACTCAGCCTGATCTACTGCTGGAGGTAGGAAAAGAGAAGAGCATAATGAAGGTTAGAGTAGCAGCATCCTCCCTATGCCCTGCATTGGCTTTGTAGCCTATGGCAAGTTTCTCAAACTTGCTATGCCTTAGTTTCCTCATTTGTATAATAGAATAATAATGGCAGTCTCTCAGAAGAGTCACAGTGAGGACCGATTGAGCCCATACATGAAAAGCACTAAGAACAGTGCCTGACACATAGTAAGAATTCAATAAATATTAAGCATCATTATCAATTGTCATCACTACTGAGAGAGTAGTCAGTAGTATAGGGGTCGTGAAAAATTTGATTAAGTGCCTGAGTCTGAGAGAATAACAGCAGAACCCTATATTCAACAACGAGACTCCCAAGGGGCACCCTCTTTTACCAATGACAGTTAAACCAGGATTTCCCAACCTCACCATTATTGATACTTAGAACCGAATCATTCTTTGTTCCAGGGGACTGTTCTGTGCAACACAGGATATTTAGTAGCATCCTTGGCCTTTACTCAGTACATGCAATAACACCCTCCCCCCAACTGTGACAACCAATGTCTTCAGACATTGCCAAGTGTCCCCTGGGGAGAAAAATCACCCTGGTTGAGAACTACTATCTTAAATGATAATGATAAAAAAAAATTAATGATAGTAATAACAATCATGTGTGAGGAATCACCTTTCCATCAGTTCCAATTTCCCCTCTTACTGGACATAAGAGCATCTTACATGTGCTGCACGTAAATGCAGATGCTGTGGAAATACTTTCATTCTGCAGAATTTGAGACATTTTCCTACAGTACAGTCTGGTTGGTTTCTCTGAGGCAGTGTGTCTCCAGTTCAACATAGTTGCCATGAAGTGGCTGGATAACAAATGTTCAAAAGAATAAGTTTCCTTCCAAGCAGAGATAACTGAGGATCTGGAGATTAATGCATATATTCCACCCAATTATGATGTTAATATAAATATGACTTCAGAAAGATAACAATATACATATGTATTAATCAGTAATCACTTACATATCTCTATCAGTCTTTCAGTCACACAGTCTTGGCTTGGGGCCTTGCTCTGGCATTTACTACTGAAGTGACTTTCAGCAAGTTACTTATTCTAAGTCTCAGTTACCTCTTCTATAAAATAGAGCTAATAATCCTGCCCATCACGCGAAGATTAAGTAAGAGAACGCACATGAAGAACTCAGGATTGTGTGTGGTGGAAAGCAAATATTCCACACGTGTTAGCCATTATTGTTGCTGAAAAGTGAAAAATGGTAAACCAAAAAATTTAAAAAAAACACATAGGCAGAGATCAGTGACCTTCTCTATTTTCAACCAGTTTCAAGTACTATTTAATGAAATTTGGGGTTCCCAACTGCATTGGGTTGAATAGTGTCCTCTAAAATTCACGCCCACTTGGAACTTCAGAATATGACCTTCCTTAAAAACAAGGTGGTTTTTTGCATGTTTGCTTGGTTGGGTGGTTGGGTGGGTGGTTGGTTGTTTGGTTGATTTTATTTTGTTTTGCAGATCTGGTTAGTTAAGATGAGATCATACTGGATTGGGGTGGGCTGTGTGTACAACGACTGGTGTCCATATCAGAAGCCATGTTGAAGAAATAGACACATACAGAGGGACAAGTGCCATGTGGAGGTGGAGACAGAGATGGAAGTGATATCACTATAAGTCAAGGGCACCAGGGATTTCCAATCACCATCAGAAACTAGACAAGGTAAAAGAAGAATTCTTCCCTAGAATTCTCAGAGGGAGTATGGCCCTGCCAACACCTGGATTTCAGATGTCTGGCCTCCAGAACAGTGAGATAATAAATTTCTCTCATTTTAAGCTATACAGTTTGTAGTACTTTTCTATGGCAGCTGGAGGAAACAAATATACCAACATAGTCTCTTAGGCTCTGCTTGGGTGGGTG
Organism: Prionailurus bengalensis; assembly: GCF_016509475.1. Classification (NCBI taxonomy): domain Eukaryota; kingdom Metazoa; phylum Chordata; class Mammalia; order Carnivora; family Felidae; genus Prionailurus; species Prionailurus bengalensis. The sequence continues at coordinate 12,858,264 of NC_057346.1, forward strand.
GTGCTATTTCTTGACTTAGGTAAAAATAGGTCTTCCTATAGGTATTTTGAGCTATCTGCTTATTTCCATCAAAGCCAATATTACTCTTAACTTCTTCATTCTGTTGATGGGTTTAGTTCTGTTAATGAGAGCACTGCAAACAAGACCTGGTATCCCTGCCTGGGCAGAACAGCTTTGTTGACTCACAGGTTCTCACCCCTTCCCTCCTCATTCCCCATATTTCCCTTATTTCAAACTGCCCCAGAGGATCATATTCTTCTCAACTTCCAATTGAAATCAAAGTCCGACTTAATTACCGTATGCTTATCTTTATCCTGATCAATGGGTCTAAGAGCTCTATAAGATGTTACCATTTTCCCACTGAACCTAAAATAAAGTATGCCTAGATCCCTGAGTTTAAGAGGGATCATAAAAGATATCTCTTCTAGTGTTCCCCACTCTTTGCTTCCCACTGTTCAATGCATGCATCTTTTCTACAATATCCTTTTTGTAAATTAAAAAAAATTATTTTTTAGAGAGAGAGAGAGAGAGAGAGAGAGAGCGAGCATGAGTGGGGTAGAGGAGCAGAGGGGGAGAGAGAGAATCTTAGGCAGGCTCCATACTCAGCACAGAGCCCAATGCAGAGCTTAATCCTACAACCCTGAGATCACGACCTGAGCTAAAATCAAGAGTCAGACACTCAACAGACTAAGCCATTCAGGCACCGCACCCCTTACAATATTCTTATCAATCAAATATCTAGACATTGCTTTAAAACCTCCAGTGATGGGAAATTCATTGCTTCTTACAACTGTTTTTTTTTTTAATCTTTAGACATTTCTAGTATTAAGAAGGTTTAATTTACACAGAATTAAGCTCTGTTATTCCATTCACTGTTGGACCAGAGTTTGTGGTCTAGCCAAAACATTTCTACTGAGAAGAACTCTGATGAGAATTGGAAAGCAAGGTCTGTGGTCCCAAGGTTATAAACATTCATCTTCCTTTTTATCCTGGGTGGTAGCAGAAATAGTAATCAGCAAAAATTAGGGAATGCCCTGTCAAAGTACACCTGACTTTTCTTTAATGATGTTCCCTCAGAGAACCATATCCATCTCAAACAAGAATAACCTGATTATGATGGTTAGTGCCCATATTACCCATTTGATGATTACCATACATTGTCTTCTATCATCGCTTTTCATCTCATATGTATGTGTCTAATGATGAATTGGTTTGATATCCATAGGAAGACTGTGGTAGGTATGATGGTTTCTCTGATGTTTTGTGTGCTTTTGATGTACAATTTAGCATCCTGACTTCCCAACAGTATCAGTTGTTTATTTTCTAGATTGTTATTCATAATTACAATTCCAACCTGTGGCCATCATTTTCTTTCCATCATTCATGTATTCCATCTCTCCTTTTCCAACCCAAATGTGATCCATTCCTCAAGACCAGACCCAATCCCATTTCCTCAAGGCTTTCCCAAACTGCTCTATGCACATCTAACTCACATTCATCCTTTTCTTCTGTAAATTCCTTCTATCACACTTACCATCTGTCTCCCTTACTTTGACACTTTTATCACCTTGTGCCTACTCTAGTTTAACTGTTCCCTATAAGTTTGTGTTGATACTTCTATTAGGCTCAGAGCTCCCGGAGGGCAGAGACCAATTTTGTTGTTTCCCCCACAGTCTAGGTACAAAATAAATGTTTGTTAAAAATACAAATAAGCTCAGTTGTTAGGAGTGAAGAAGCTTTTGCTGATTGATACGTGTTCTTTATCTTGTATAGTCCCTCTTCTGAGCTACAAGAGGCTTTTATGAAAATGGTGGCTGGTACAGGGGTTGCATTCTTGGGCAAACTAACTAGAAGACTGGAGCTGAACTAAAGATGGACCTTGGCTGGATTAGTCTCCTCATTGCTATGTCTCTGCTTTGAGTGTTTCTAGTATCTTTCCTGCTGAAGAGACTTACTGAGTATTCTTATCTAGGAAAGGGATTGGAAGATTTTCCCTTTTGTCTGAAAAAGGCCAGGCTGTTTTAGTATTCTAGACTTTGTGGACAATTTGGCCTCTGTCACAGCTGTTCCTTTCTGCCATTGTTGCATGGAGGCAGCCATAGATCAAGTAAATATGTCTGAGTCCCAATAAAACTTTATTTATAAAAACAGGGGGAGGAATGAATCTGACCTGGGACTGATAATTTGTTGACCCCTGATCTTGGGGAATCTCTATGTCTCTCAGCCCTGTTCTATTCCTGTGGCCACACGCTGGCTCCTGTGGTCCATCTCACTTAGAATTGCTTCCTTCCCTCCCTCTCTTCCTGCTCCATCCATATTCTACATATCTATTTTGAGTCTCTACATTTTCCCCATGAAAACTTCATTGATCGCTCCAACCTATACAACTCAAGTGAGTTTCCTGTAGCCCATGGCATTTATAGTTAGGACCCCAGAGTTCAGAATATAATTGTTTCATGAATATTAGTTTCCTCTTACCAGCAATATTGTGAGGTCCTTGAGGGAGGAGAACATGCCTTATATTGATATAGATTTTCTACACCTCCCCTAGTACAGCTTGGCATGTAGTAAGTGTTTAATAAATAGTTGCTAACTGATTTATTGACATATGTCTACAACAGTACATATTTGCTCCTTACTCTGTGTGGTAGGCTGAATAATGGCCCCTCAAGCTGTCCATGTCTCAATCCCTGGAATGTGGGGATATTACCTTACATGTTGATAGGGAGTTTGCATGTGACTAAGTTAAAGATCTTGAGATGGAGAGATCATCCTGGATTATCTAGGTGGGCCCCATGAAATCACAGCGGCCCTTATAAAAGTGAAGCATGAGGAATCAGATCATAGATATCCGCTGCTTCTCAAGGTAAATTCTCTTCTGGAGCCTCCGTAAGAGCCAGACCTGTTGGCATGTTGACTTTAGCCCAGTGAAACTTATTTCAAAGCTTTGGTATCTAGAACTATAAAAGAATAAATTTACGTTGTTTTAAGCCATCAATTTGGGGTAATTTGTTACAGAAGCAATGGGAAACTAATAGCCTTTGTGACAGAAAAACATTAATGATTAAAAGCATCAAGAGACATTTTTGTGCCAATGTATGGATGCTACAGCTAATCCCTATGCCAGCTTTGAGCATTTTTTTTTCCCCATGGAGGAGGGAAGCTTGAAGTAGGTGGTGAGAAAAGGCTACAGAAAGGTAGATTTGCATATAGGAAGAAACTTCCTAGCAACATTCTGTACTTAAGCTATTCTTCCAGGTGCAGTAGAAAGAGACTGGTTCTAGAGATGTGGGTTTAAGATCCAGCTCTGCCACTTGCTATGTGACCTTGGGCAAGTCACAGTCTCTTTGGTAGCAGAGCCTGAGGTTGTAGGACATCTTCCCAGTCCCACTTAATTGGCCCCAATGAGGCAAATCTAGCTTCTGTGTCCATCTGGATTTAGTAAGACGTTTACTAGAAGCTTGCAATAAAGCTACCCAATAAGAAGCCCAAGGAGTGGCTCTGTCATACACATTGCTGAAGACTCAGGGGCTACAGTTCTGCTGAACTGCTAAAGCAGCTTCGAGCCCTCTTGCTGCAAAGGAGAAGTTGCAATTACTCCAGGCAAAGAATGCTGCCGTGTCCAAGACCCAAGAGTTAAGTGGCTATTTCCAGAAGGATGGGTTAGAGGCTTGTTCTGCTCTTATTTTCTTGAGCTATATGCATGCCTACATTAATCACAGAAGTCCTAATGGTGTACTCCAGGCTGTAATTATTGTCTTTTTTCTTATTTTAACACAATAACGGAAATAGTGACGGCAGTTTTGTAAGAACGGTAACATTCTGGAACTTGTCCAAGGCCGGTCCTTCTCTTGTGTCGCTCCATCAATTTTCCCCACTCTCCCTTGCATCATCAAACCCTGCTTACCTCTACCTCGTGCCCCTTGCACTATTACCATGCTCAGATTCTCACTAAGTGAAAAAACAACAAGTAAAAGATTTCCTTGAATCCTGCTGCCTTCTGGAATGACCAGTTGCTCTATTTCTTCCTTCCTTTTACTCCAAATCCTGTGTGCTCTCACTGCTTCCCCTTATCACCATCCTGCACCCTTGAACATCTTTCATTCTGGCTCCCATTTCAAACAATTAACTCAAATTACACTCTACACACTGAACTTTTCTTAATTGACAACTTCAAAGGCTCTGCACAGTTCCTCATCTTCTTTGACTTCTCTGCAGTGTATACAATTGGCCTCTCCTTCTGGCCGTTATCACTTCCCTTAGTTTGCATGGCAGTGCCTTATCCAGATTATTCTCCTATACTTGCAATCTCTTCTTCTCTGCCCTTTGTCTTCAGCTCTCCCTCTTTTCCCTGTTCCCAGTGGTATCTGGTCACCAGGTCCTGCATCTGTCTCTCCTCTTCTCCCACTACCTTTTCCGTCTCAGTGATCTCATCTATCCCACGGCCTCACCATCATCCACACACCACAGATTCCATTTCTAAGCATTGTCCCAAGTTACATTTCCACCTTTCCAAAGGTGTTGTAGACATCTCCATGTGGATGTTCAAATGACATACTGAAATAGCTCCAAGTCTGAACTAATGTTCACATCCATCAAAACAGTACAGTCTACTGGTTAAACACATGGCTTTTCAAGTTTTATAGGCTTCGGTTCCAGACTCAGCTCCTCACTGCTTTACCCGTGTGACCCTAAGAAATTCATTTTTTTTAATGTTTATTTATTTTTGAGAGAGACAGACAGAGAGAGAGAGTGGAGGAGGGGGAGAGGCAGAGAGATAGAGAGAGAGGAAGACACAGAATCTGAAGTAGACTCCAGGCTCTGAGCTGCCTGTGCAGAGCCTGACTGGGGCTTGAACTTGTGAACTGCGAGATCATTACCTGAGCTGAACTCAGATGCATAAGTGACTGAGCCACCCAGGCACCCCAGAAATTCATTTTGGTAAGTTTATTTATTTTTAGAGAGAGTGGGGGGGGGGGAGGGGAGAGAAGAAATGCAAGCAGGGAAGGGGCAGAGAGAGAGGGAGAGAGAGAATCCCAAGCAAGCTTTGCACTGTGAGAGAGTGCAAAGCCCAACTTGGGGCTCCATCTTGCAAAGTGAGACTATGACCTGAGTAGGAGGATTAACCAACTGAGCCATTCAGGTGTCCCAAGAAATTCATTTTTGTGACTCTATTTCCACACCTGTGAGACTGGAAAATAGAAGTATCTACTTCACAGAGTTCTTAAAAATATTAAAAGAGGTAATACATCCAAATAACCATGCTTAGTTCCTGGAGCATACTTATGATTCATTACAGATGCGTTCTTACACCCGCCTTACCTTTTCCTATAAATGACGTATCCTTTCTCTTTTCAGTCAACCTCAGTTGGTCATCCTTGACTCCATTCTACATCCACCTAATTGTAAAATATTGTCCATAATTCTTTAATAATATGTTTTGTTTCTGTTTTGTGCTTTTCATGTGCTCAGCCTTCTTGATAGAACCAACTACAACTTTCTGTCCAGTATCTCCACCATTCTCTCAACCGTCCAATCCATCCCACACACTCGAGGGTTTTATCTTTCTGGACTGCAGATCCAACACATCATTTTTTCTGCCACTACACTTTCAATGGTATCTTATTATATTACAAATAATTGGCATTCAAGGCTCTCCATGATCTTATCCTTGTCTGCTTTCCCAGCATTACTGGGAAACTGTCCTGTAAGCATGTCAAACTCTACCCAAACTTAGTATATCACAAAAAATTGTCTTTCTTCCCTGACTCTATCTTTGCCCACGCCATTCCTATTACTAATACTTCCATGTATGTCTGGTTACTAAAATTTCAGTCTCCCTTTAAAGTCCAAGTAAGGGATGCCTGGGTGGCTCAGTTGGCTAAGTGTCTTATTCTTGATTTCGGCTCAGGTCATGATCTCAAGAGTCAAGAAATCAAGCCCGGCCTTGGACTCCACTCTGGACGTGGAGCCTGATTAAGATTCTCTCTCTCCCTTGGGCACCTGTGTGGCTCAGTCAGTTAAGAGTATGACTTCTCCTCAGGTCATGATCTCCCAGTTCAGGAGTCTGAGCCCGTGTGAGGCTCTGTGTTGACAGCTCAGAGCCTGGAGCCTGCTTCAGATTCTGTGTTACCCTCTCTCTCTGCCCCTCCCCCACTCATACTCTGTCTCTCTCTCAAAAATAAATAAAACATGAAAAAACAATTTTTAAAGATTCCCTCTCTGCCCCTTCCCAGCTTGCTTGTGCATGTGCATGCATGCACTCTCTCTCTCTCTCTCTCAAAATAAAATAGTCAGGTAAAATGGCACTTACTCAGACTTAGTGACTCTTAAACATTTTGAGTTTGAAAATCTGAAGAAAATTTAGATTTTCTCCAGGAAAGATACAAATGAGCCAATAGGATATTTGCATATAGTGTGAGGCTCATGAAACACCTCCACACCGTTTCCTTTTGCCCATCACTGAGTTATTTTCTCTTTTTAAATTTTATTTTATTTTTTAAATCCCTGAATTCTTAAAGCATTATCTCTCTCTTTCAAGGAACTCATCACACTATTCCTGGTATTTGAGTTAGTGGGTTTTTTTTATTATTTTTAAAAATTTGTTTATTTTGAGTGTGTGTGTGGGTGTGTGTGTGTGCGTGCACACACGCGCACGCACACACACACAGACACATACACACACGTGTGACTGGGGGAGGGGCAGAGAGAGAGGGAGAGAGAGAATCCCAAGCAGGCTCCCCATGTCATTGCAGAGCCCTATGCATGACTTGACTTTGCAAACCATGAGATTGTGACCTCAGCTGGAATCAAGAGTCAGATGCTTAACTGACTGAGCCACCCTGGAGCCCTCAATTCATTTTAATGCAGGCCTGCCTTAACTTCCAGAAAAGCATTTTCTTTGGTGGTATTATTGTTATGTTTTTGTTTTTTAATAAAGTTCAAAGACCATCGACATTAGAATCGCACGAGGGCCGGTAAAAATGAAGATTCCTGAGTGCAACTCCAGACGCCCTAACTCAGAATCTCTGGAGGTGATAGGTAAGGAACTGAGAAACACTTCTCTATACACCATACCATTGTGGTCCTCACGAAACCGCGGTCTCCTCCCATGCCTAAGCTGGTACCACAGAAACAGGATGTACAAAAACAGCCTTAGCATTGCTTTAGCCCTTCTGGTCTGGTGTGGCTGGGAACTGTGATGGACAGTAAGAAAATTATTTCTCCTGACACCTTCCACTGGCTTATTGGATTATTTCTATACCAGCACCTTTTGAATTTGGAACAAAGACTTCTATGTGTCTGGGGTTACTGTATCTGGACCCCTGAGCTGCCTCCTGTACAGATTTTTTCCAAACTCCTATCCTGCATTGGTGAGATTTCTTAGTCTTGGTTTGATACATCTTAACACAACTTTATAGAGAATTCCGGCATGCTTCCTAATGGAGCTTGCCTGAATTATGATAGCAATTTGGGTAAATGCCTTATCATCCCTCTCTGACTGTAAAGTTCTTAAGTGTAGCCTAAACCAATTTCCAGGTTTGGCATATCCATTGTATTGCCTTATTTCACCCAGATACGTGAGGTCTCTTCCCTCCCTCTCCCCATTCCAAAAAGGTCAGAGAATATTATAGCTTCCTTTTCTCCTATATACAACCTAACCATTTTTCAAATTTCATCTCTTCTTTAAAGTTATTCCCAAGAAATTCTAGCGCACATTGATCTTTTCCCTTCTGAACTGCCCAGAGCATTCAGACTCATTATAAAAATTCCATACTGACCTGTGACTGTATTCAGCCTGCCACTATGTTAGTATGACACAACGGTTAAGTTCATGGGCTCTAGAGCCGAGCAAACCAGAGTCTGAAATTCAACTCCAATACTACAGAACATCATGGTCTGAATTTAGTTCTGGGACTCAGCTCAACATCTATAAAATAGCAGGAATATCATATATACTTCATGGTATCTTTATGAGAATTCACAGAGATAATGCATATAAAACCCTCAGCATGTGCTCAGGATACAGTAAATGCTCAATAAATGTTAATTTTATTTTATTTTTTAATCTTTTTAACATTTATTTATTTTTGAGACCGAGAGAGAGAGCATGAACAGGGGAGGGTCAGAGGAAGAGGGAGACATAGAATCTGAAACAGGCTCCAGGCTCTGAGCTGTCAGCACAGAGCCCGACATGGGGCTCGAACCCACAGACCATGAGATCATGACCTGAGCCGAAGTCGGACGCTCAACCGACGGAGCCACCCAGGCGCCCCAGTAAATGTTAATTTTATAGAGATGTCTTGTATAAGTCAGATTAGGTTAAGTTATGCTATGGTAACAAAGAATTTTAAAACACTGCTTCTTACAAAAACAAAAGGTTATTTCTTATTCAAGATTCATGTCTAGTGCAGCACAGTTAGGAGTCAGCTCTATATTGCTCTACTCCCAGAACCAGGCTGACTGTTAGCGGAACATGGCCTGTCATTACATCAAGGGAAAGGAGACTACGGTAAAGCAAGAAGTGTCTCTTAACACTTCTGTCTGGAAATGACACACATCACTTTCCCTTGCATTTTATTGGTCAAAGTCATAAGGCAGAGTCTGACTTCAGTGGGACAAAAAAGAAAAGAAAAGAAAAGAAAAAAAAAGAATGATTCTCCCTCAGCAAGGGGAGAGGAGAAATAGTTATCTTACAAGTCTTTCATTTATTTTAATTTGCCAGCAACAGTTATTTGACTGATGTATCTTTTGTATTCCTCAAAACCTAGCACATAGTAGGAAGCGAATACATATTTTATTGATGGATAGTAGGTGTTCATCATGTCTGTACATTTTGAATTGAGTTGAGTGATTGAAGGAGAAGGTCCTTGGTGATATATAGCAAGTGTCTGGAAATGACAAAGTGTCAGCTGATGAATTGACAGCAAAGGATCATAGATCCCTGTTTCCTTAAAACAAATGAAACCATCCACCTGGCGCATGTGTGTAACCTGAGTATCTTCCAAGTGCACATTTGCCTCAAGATCTCTTCTTAGAGTCATTTTTTCCTTAGTTCTCTGCAAAATCCACGATGTTGTTGTCATTTTTACATTTAGAACCACAAGTCCGGCACACACAAAATTCTTTATTTCTTCCTGGGTCCTGGCCAGCAATTAGAACCCAATGCCTTCGAGTTACCTTGGGGATAAACCTGTGGCCTGGACATCTGGGCACCTAGCCTCATGCTCTCATAAAAGATGATTCTCCATTTAAATAAATAAGTGCCAAAGAGATGTGTGGAGAGTCCAAAAGTGTTAAGTCTTGATAGAAAACAAAACCTAATCCCCCAGGAAATTTTGGGGGGTTCCGGCATGTAACTAATTATTCACTATTATCGATTATCTTGCCCTGGTTTTATCCCAAACCTTGAGTACATTTCTTTCAAATCACTCCCAGTCTCGAAACTTAGAATCAAAATTCCTTCCTGGGGCATATTTATGGCTCCAGTGCTTCTGTGGCGTCACCAGACATTAATGTCCCTGGAGTCTTTCTTCTGCCAACAGCAGATTAAGCCTCTACTGGGAAAGTCTTTAGCTTCTCCAGAGTTTTCTTTCTCAGTCAGCAGTGATCAGACGTCTCACATGACCTAACTACCAACTTCTTCCATCTCAGCACTAGAAGGAAATTTCCAGCGGTGGGCGGGGGTGGAGGGGGGGACACTATCCCCTTTCAAGTCCCCTACTCAAAACTTACCTTCTTCTTCTTCCATAGGGTAGAGTCCCAAATGGGATCCAGGGGCTCTGAAGTCACATAATGCTGCTGGTCTGGGGTGTTGGCAAGCCAGAGGGAAGATCAAAGGACTTCATGACAGCAAAGGATGCCAACCCATTTACTAACTCACTCCTTCCTTCTTTTCTTCCTTAGCCTCCTTCTTTCATTCTTACCAATATTTTGACTGAATTATGTGTAAACCAAAATTTGAATTGAATCCCTTCAGCAACCAGTTCTTTTACAATACCATGCTTTTTGATACAGACTGCCTGCTTTTAAAAGCTACATGCTTCTTTCCAATGCAAGCCTGTAGCAAAATGTATCACTATTTAAATGCACTTATAACTATCTTACTTTCCATTAAAAGTCAGGAGAGTTAGAAGTAAGAATTTTCCACTTTGTTTTTTTACTGCAATACCCTCAGAGATGAATATATTGCATGGTATACAGTTCTCCAGCAGCTAATTGTGGGTGAAAGCATGAATGAATAGCATGGTGATGGATAGGTATTCAATCCAGGCAAACTTCCTCAGTTCAAAACACAGTTCCACACTTATTAGGTAACTTTCCTCTTTTCTGCTCCAGTGTTCTTATCCCCAAAATGGGAACAATACTGCTTGGCTTAATCAGGGTTCACGCAGATAACATAAAACACACCAGGTATTTTAAGCAATGATTGAATGCAGTGACTTACGTGCTTACAAAATTGTTGAATGATGGGTTGAGCAGGCTCTAGGTTCAGCCTCTTCAAATAAGTTCCAAAATTGTCCTACTGGCTCAGTAAGAGGAGAACTACATTTGCCAGTCATAAAGCTGAGGAAATAGGAGGTCACTGTCTTAACTGCTAAATTTAGGAACACTTCACCTTAGATATAATCCTAACAATCAGAAGTCACCAGAATTGCTGGTCCAAGGAATGTCTGAACTGTAGCAATCCGGAAGCCATCTTCACAACTGCTAACTCCAGGGTCAAATGGACTAGACCAACTGGATCTGTATTAGGAAATGGATTACCTCCCTACCTCACACATCAAGGAATTCAAGTTTCAAGAAATCTGATTGGATAAGCAAAATCACATCTAGACTCTAGCTATGAAGCATTTGGGAAATGTAGTTTTCAGTTTCCCATGTCCTACAGTACATATAGGAAGCAATCACAGAAGGAGGTACAGTAGACATTGAGCAAGCCGGGCCGTGGTATCCCCTAGAGGGTTTAAGGGGGATGGTTTAGCAAAGTGCTTCAGCACAATGGCTGGCACACGTTGGTTGTTGTTATTTTATCTAAGAAGATCTATCCTGTGAGCTTGGGTGGTGACCATTTACACATATTTTTTAAGTGCTACACACAGAGAGTAACAAGTTTAATTAGCTAATCCCATAAGATTTAACTCTGTTATTTTTGGTACTGGACTTTGGCAGAGCCTATGCATCCCTCCCCATGTCCCACATTCCTGGTTTTCTTCCAATGACTGACAATGAAGGCAAAACCTTCCACCCAGAGTTCTGGCGAAATGTTGCAATGCTCCTGCTGAAGGCTTCCCCACCGCCCACCCTCCTGGAATCCACAGCACCCGCAGTTGGGCTGAGTACTTCAAGCTGCAATTATCTATAGACGCCTCTCCAATTGTTTGGTCCTTTGTGATTGGAGGGCAGAATGTGTAGGTGTTTGTGTTTCTTTTGTGTGAGAGATGCTCATTCCAGTGGCCATATACTCCCTTCTCCATCAGGGGTCTTTTCCCTCTGGGATCAATTCTAGTTCCTTTTGCCTCCTTTTATTCTTCCCCAGGCAAGTCTTCTGAAGACACTTTGTTCATGGCAGATAAGTCAATCCACAATATTTTAGCTACACCATCTACATACCAGTAGATGTAGGTCCTGTAGATTAAGACTCAAGGTTTGTCTAGGAATGCCTCAGGTGCTCTGGAAACACATAATAGAGGGACCTGACCCATACTTTGGTTGGGGATTGTGGACGATGTCTCCAAAAATAAAAGTACAAGCTGAGAACTGAATGAAAAAGGATGGATGGGAGTTATCCAAGGGACACGGGAGTAAGGCATCAAAGGGTGTTCCCCTCCCCCAATAAACTAGTAGATAAAATATAGATTGCTGAGACTAGTGAGCCAACGGTCAAGTGTCTGTCCTTTCACTTATAAGTAATACATAGCAATCCCATTTGCCCTAGAGAACTGCTTGTCTGACACTGAATGTAGGGTTTTTTTTTTATGTTTATTTATTTTGAGGGAGGGAGAAAGAGCACATGAGCAGGGGAGGGGTGGAGATACAGGGAGACAGAATCCATGGGGTGAGCACAGAGCCTGATGCTGGGCTTGAACCCATGAACCATGAAATCATGACCCGAGCCGAAATCAAGAGTGGGACACTTAACCAACTGAGCCACCCAGGTGCCCTGTACTGAGTGCAGTTTTGGTAGGATTGCCAAGCCGAGCGTCCTGCCTTTCCGTGGCCAAATTATGAACCGATGAAACAATCTAGGCCAATCAGATGCTCTTCCCAGAATTTGAATCTTGAGAAGGTTGAAAAAGACTGGAAAATGCTCCAGTTATCAAAGTGGTGGGGGCCTCTCTGCCACCCATTATTTTAGTATAATTTGGTTTCTGTCCTTTCTGAGATTTTTCTTTAGCATTTCCCCCCTCTCAATTCTGTGAAATATCCAGATTGTTTGTTTTTTTTTTTAATTTTTTTTCAACGTTTTTATTTATTTTTGGGACAGAGAGAGACAGAGCATGAACGGGGGAGGGGCAGAGAGAGAGGGAGACACAGAATCGGAAACAGGCTCCAGGCTCTGAGCCATCAGCCCAGAGCCCGACGCGGGGCTCGAACTCACGGACCGCAAGATCGTGACCTGGCTGAAGTCGGACGCTCAACCGACTGCGCCACCCAGGCGCCCCAATCCAGATTGTTTTTTGATACATTTTATACTTTTTGCCTAAGTCCGTCTCCATGGCTTGCAACTAAGAAAACTCAGGGGCTACAGGAGGAAACTTTTTTGGCTAAGGAACTTTCTTCCCTAGCAGACTGAGGTGCCCCCTTGGGGAAGGGTAGATGGAGACTAGTCAACAAAAGCTATCCCTAACTGTGGGGATACATAAAGTGTGGGGTGCTCAGGTAATGATTTCATGGTTGGTGAGTTGGAGGCCCACGTCGGGCTCTGCACTGACAGTGTGGACCCTGCTTAGGAGTCTGTCTCTCCTCTTCTCTCTGCCCCTCCCCCTTGTGCTCTGTCTCTCTCTCAAAACAAATAAACTTCAAAAAAAATTTTTTAAAGAAAATTAGGAGAGAACAGTAGAGGGGAAAATTCAATTGAACAACCTAGGGGAGTTGTTTGTACAGCTACCAAGACCTCCTGTCTCCCTAAACGTTTCTCCCTAAGGCATTTTTCTATGCACAAGGATGCTGAGTGTAGATGGTTTTGTGTGTGGCGGGGCAGTGGGAGCAGTGGAAATGGGGAAGGGATTGAGTTCCACATTCGTATTATCATGGTGTGAAATAATGATAGCTTGTGGTCGACTGGGAGAGAAATTCAGAGATGACAGTAGCTGAGAGCCACAGTTTACCATAAGACTATAAGCCTCAGACATACTTCTGAACGCTATCAGATAGGAATTTGAGCCCATCTTAGCTGGACTTTGTTAGAATAGAATGATCTGTAAGTTGATGCCCGTCTTTGCATTTATGCCTCAGGAAAGAAGCCTCATGGAAGATACACCAACACATTAGCAGTAGATACTTTGCATGGTAGGATTACATGTGATTTTTATTTTATTCAGTGGACCTTTTCACATATCCCGAAATTTCTATAATAAAATGTAATGGGGACAATACTATTTAAAGCATGATCAAACACGCAGCCCTGTTACCTCACAAGACTGCTGTGAGGACCAAGTTGCATAATGTGTATAAAAGTCTCTGAAAAAAATGTAAGGGTGATTATCAATGATTCATCTTCCAGAGCTGGTGCTGTTTACAGAGTCCACCCTGGATCAGCAAGGCTGCAAGCCTTGTTGATGGGGCAGAGGGGCCTTTGATGCTTTATCCCTTCTCCTTCTAAGTACGGTTGCCTACATGGTAGCATTACTGTTTCCTGGCAGCTGCCGTATTGCCACCAGGTAGGGGTGTCTCCTACCCTGAATGACCGATGCTACCAGTGGCACATATACAAGTGCACTCCTGTGGACTCTTGGAAGAGACATGGGGTAGCCTGGAGAAGCCTCCACAGCCACGCACATCCAGGACAGGCTACTCTGGCATCCAGTGCACCAGCCTGCAGCACCCAGGACAGCGCAACTGGGACAGTTCTTTGCATGATGGGGGCAAGGCCTCTGAGCAAGTATTGGCCACCACAAGTGGTCTAACAGTCAGTCTTCAAGTCTTGGCAACACGCAGAGGGTGGCCCTTTGGGAGCCCTGCCCTGCTGAGGTCCTAGAGACATTGGCCCTTACACTGAGGTTCCTGAAGAGGGTCTAGGAGGCCCTCGCACCGGCAAGCCTCTGGGACCCAGTATCAGAACCTCTTGAGGCATGGTCATCCTTGAGAACTCCGAGTGACTTTAATCCTGATGGCTCAGCGATGTTAAGGACTTAGAGGGCATCTAGCTGGTTCTGAGGAGGATTTGGAGCCCTTCACCTGGTGAGTGGGCAGCCCAGCTCAAGTCCAAGCCCCTCTCCTGGGACCTTGGGGGGAAAATTCACTGTCATCTCACTTGCTCCATGATACTTTGTGCATGCCTCATTTATAGCATCTATCACACCCTATGAAAGTTATATAGAGATACACAGACATAGGTAGATAATGTAGATAATAGATACATTTATATCTATTTCCTCATCATTGCTCAGAGGACTGTGAGCTCCCAGGCACTGAGAATAAGCATTGTTCACCTATCATAGTGCCCAGCAGGCAATAGCCTCAGTCACAATATATGAAGCAAATGATTTCATCTATTCATTCAACAAATATTTATGGCATATCTGCTGTGGGCCAGGCAGTGTACAAGGCACTGAGGACCCAGTGATGAATAAGACAAAAACCAGCCTTCATAGAGCTTCCCTTCTAGTGGAGGAAGACAGGGGATACAAATACATGGTCACATAATAAATGTCACATGGCAGTGAGTTCCCTGAAGACAAAAAGTGCCAGGTGGAAGGCAGCACCATTTCACATGTGGGTGGCCAGGAAAGTCCTCTGTGCAGAGGCTGAGTGGAGTGAGGGAAGGAGCCGTTCTGAAATCTCAAGGAAGTTGTGCGGTCCAGAGAGGGAGTAGTGAGAAGAGTCGGAGGTGGGAATAACCGTGCTGTATCCCAGGACTAGCAAGGAGCCCCCACAGGAATGGAAGGTGGGAGGAGGTGGGATTAAGGGGACCCACAGGAGCCCAGTGATGCAGAGCCTAGCAAGCTATGATGGGGAGGCTGGATTCTGCTCTAAGAGGACAAGCCATTGGCGGGTTTTGAGCAGGGGAATGGTGTGATCTGACTTGTGTTTTCAGCTGCTTCATGAGAACTGGAGAGGATCAAAGGGAAAGCAGTGAGAGTAGTCAGGAGGGGATGGTTAAACCAGAAAGACACTGAGGGATTCAGATTGGGTGGTTACACCCTGGACTGTGGAGGTACAGAATATGGTCAGCTGCAGGGAGCATTTGTCTTTCTATTTTTAGCCTTCAGGAAGTTGATAGTCTCCTGGCTAGAAAAGAATCTAGGGCTAGAAACAACGATGTGCATTCTTAGCATTACTGGAAATCTGGTCAAGGTAAGAAATAAGCAGGGCTCAAGGATCAGAGCAGACAGACTAGTGGCCCTGGGCATCTGGCTGGTCCTTGAAGAAGGATGGGGTGGACAGCAGAAGCTGGGTTCTAGAGGGTACTCTGAGGACTTGGCCCAGGACCCAACCTGCCTGTACCTCACGTTCTCACCCAGAACCCACTAGATGGTGCAGGAGCTGGGATCCTGGCTTCGAAAGGCACTGAGATTGTCCTATGCCTAGTTTGAGAACAGGGAAAGGGAAATTATAGCAAAAATAAGACACACACCCTCCAACCCAAGCTGGTCCTGTTATCCAGTATGCTGATGGGATAGGAATGCAAAGGTACATCCTGGGGGGAGGGGAGCAGGACCCCTTTCCTGGGCTCTGTAGAAACAGCTGGCTACACCATTTTCTTGTGAAAGCCAGTCCCAGGTGCCAAACCTCAGGAGTGAGCACTCCTCCCCTTCTTAAGGTCCTCCAGCTCCTGGGCATCCCTTTTATTTACTTGCTGTTACTGAGGGCTGCTGGGAATGGCAACTAAAATGCTCACATAAGGGTCTGAGGAGATTTATTCCACTGCCATCTTAGTGCTCGTTAAAAAGCATGTAAAAGAGGATGCTGGGAGGTGATCCAGAGCAGACCCAGCCGAGAGTGTGCAGAACTCCTACACGGAAACTGCCAAGGAGTATTTATGGTCTTCTGAGTGAGGCCAGATGGCTCTGCCTGGCAGCCAGGGCCCTCAGAAGTCTGGACAAACATCCCCAACATCCCCCTGGACTTGCTTCACCCACACAAAACCCTTTGCTCCCAACCAGCCAGGGCCTCACCACTCTACCCCTAAGCTACACATTCTTTGCACCCCTCCTGCACCTGAAGAGTCCCTGTTCCCCTTCCCCCAGCCTTCCTAAACCTTCCCACTCCTGCAAAGTATAACCTCAGTAACATCTGCCCTCACTTGTGTGGATCATGTGAAATGTCCTGCAGCAGAAGGAATAACGGCCCCTGTCTGTGCCCTACTCCCTCCCCCCACCCCCCCTCACACGACTAGGGTCCCTTTCTTTGCAGGACTGTGTAGATGTGCTTACGTCAAGGACCTTGCATGGGGAGGTGCCAATGGATTTTCTGGCCGGGACCACTGCAACCACACAGTCCTTATAAGAGAGGGATGCAGGAAGAACGAGGAGTGAGGACAGAGCCAGAGGCCGCAGTGACGCGCTGTGAAGGTGGAGGAGGGAGAGGTGAGCCAAGGAGGGCAGGCAGCCTCCGGGTGCAAGGGAAACGAGTCCCCCCCCCCCCCCCCCAGGACTCCAGAATGAAGGCAGCCATACCAACCGTCTTGATTTTAGAGTTCTGGCTTCCGGAAATGTACGAGAAAAAATGTGCATTGTTTTAAGACTCCAAGTTGGTGACAATTTGCTAAGCAGCCCTGCGAAAGCAGCACATTCTCCGTTTCCTGAGCCTGCTTCTGGCACTCATTTTGCTGCCTCATTGCATTCTGCCTCACGCTCTTCCCCAGCTCCAGCTCTTGTCTCCTCACTGGGCCCGGAGCCCCCCAGGGAATTCGGGGGACACAGCTCACACAGCTTGTGCGTGTCCCCAGGGCTTACTGTAGGGCTTAGCACATACTGAGCGCTCCTCAAACACCTAGAGAAGGAACCCCAGTCAGAGAGGGAGAAGCGCCCTGAGCGTGTGTGCTCGGTGCACACGTCCCCGCCTGGCTGGCTGGATGTGCTCTTACATTCCAGAGTTCTCCTAGGGTTCTTCTGGTCCAGGCACCAAGCTAGGTCTTAGGGATACAATGGTGAGCTGGACAGAAAGTTGACGGGCTAATGGGAAAGACAAACAGGCAATGACAATGAACTGTGCTGTGGGAACCTGGCCAGGGGCAACTAAATTGGTCTACAGAATCAAGGAAGGTTCCCTGGAGGAAGTGACTTGTAGGGTGAGAGAGGATGGATGGCTAAGAGTCAGTCAGGTGGAGCAGCTGAGAGGGTGAAGGTGGGGGGGCATGAGAAGCAATGTGCAAAACAACACAGAGGAAGATATGTATACACCTATGTTGGTGGCAGCATTATCCACCAACAGGCAGAAGCAACCCACGTGATGTGACTGGATAAATAAACTATGGCATATACATACAATGGAATAGTATTTTGCCCTAGAAAGGACGGACATCCTGGGGCCCCTGGGTGGCTCCATTGGTTAAGCATCTGACTTCCGCTCAGGTCACGATCTCACAGTTTACGGGTACAAACCCCGCGTTGGGCTCTGTGCTGACAGCTCGGAGCTCAGAGCCTGGAGCCTGCTTCAGATTCTGTGTGTCTCTCTCTCTCTCTGCCCCTCCCCTGCTCACATTGTCTCTCTCTCCCTCAAAAATAAATAAATATTTTGTTTTTAAATGCTTAATTTAAAAAAAAAAAGGATGGCCATCCTGACAAATACCTGGGTGAACCTCACCCAGGTTCACAACCTGGGTGAACCTCAAAGACATTGTACTGGGTGGCGTAAGACAGTCACAGAAGGACAGACACTGCATAATTCCACTGAGATGAGGTATGCAGAGTAGTCAAATGCATCCAGACAAAAGGGACAAGAGCGGCTGCTGGGACCTGGGGAGGAAGATGGGCAGTTTTTAACAGGCACAGAACATCAGCTTTGCAAAATGGAAAGAGCTCTGTGGACCGATGGTGGTGATGCCTGCACAACAGTGTGAGTGTCCTCAACACCACTGAACTACACACTTCCCAGTGGTTAAAATGATGAATTTTAAATATTTTACCACAATGAAAAGAAATGAACTAATGAAACCAAACAACACTTAGGCTAGGAAGAGGCTCTTAACCTCCGGATACAAGTACCGTTAGTCATCACTAAGCATCTTCCAAAGATGAGGAAGACCTGCTTCCTGCTCGCAAGCCTCAGAGCCAATGATGGAGAAGCGGTGCCAGCTGACTCCTCTGTCCTGGGCTCCCCAGCCATCCGTGGTGCACGTCTTACATCCCGCCTTGGTAAGAATCTGCCGCATATCCACCAAGCCTGTCTTCCTTACTTTGGATGTCTTTGTGGGGTACCCCTAAAGAGCTGGGGTGTTTCACATATCAGGCATGCTGGTGGCCCCACTGAGTCACTGGCTGGCACACAGGTTTGGGTAGTCCTAGGACAGCATTCTTCAGCAGTGTAGTTACAAGGTTCCTTAACGTCTCCTTCCGCTGCACTCCAGTGATTGCCTATCTACAGCCAGTTGGGGAAATGGGCCCAGACCCTTCACGGGGGACCCACAGCAGAGGGAGGGCACACGCAACCACACAGGGCTCCTGCTTGCTCCCTTCTCCTGAAAGGCCCAGAGCTTCACGGGGGAGGGAGGGGTGGTTTCCAAGCAGCCTCGCTCTGCACCAGGGTCTCCTGTCTCTCCAGTCCTCAGACCCTGTGGCTGAGCCCAGCTTGCCTTCCCAGGCTCGTTATTCACTTATGGAGATCTCTTTCTATAGGTTCTCTGTTCTCGTTCTTTTCTCCCATCCTCCCTCACCCCCCCATTCAGTCCCTCAGATATATCTATGAAGCTCTGAATTCCAACTAAAGCAAAGGTTCAGGTTATTTCCCACAGAGGCCCCAGGCCCCAGGGAAATCACAGGATGTTGCCTGACACCTGTAACCGAGTCTCTGAACATTTTGTGACAGTTGGAGTGATTTTTTTCTGCCCAGAGCACAGAGAAGGCCTCCAGGGGAGTGTTGCTTAACCTCCAAGTTGTCATATTCTAGTCTCAGCCAAGCCACCCTTTTACACCAATCTGTACTACAATCTTATAAGCGTTTTCTTAGCACTTTCGAATTACATGGTACAGGAGAACAGAGGCGGGAGAGGTTGATTCTGTCGAGGGGCGGTTGTTCAAGAGAAAGGAGTAAGGGATGGGGTGACACCAGCACTCCCTGACACCAGCCTGCACGGCACATGTCGGACCGCAGAGCCTTGTTGTCACTCGTGCCCTTATTTCTCGCATTCACGCGTTCTACAGGTCAAACCTCCTCTTGAAGGACAGCAAAGGCACACCATCGGATGGAGACAGTATGGGCTAGTGGGAAAGCCTTTGACATGGATCCAGAAGCCTCCATGGACCGTTACATCTCCCAGGACCGTTAGCCTATTGGCACTCTGCTGTGACCGCCTTCAGGAAGACACATGACCCTCAACCATCATCGGGACCTTCCCTGACTTCCTTGTAGGAGCTCCGGGACAGCCAAATGGGAAGGCATATGAGAAAGTGCTTCAAAAACTGTCTAGTGCTCTACAAATATAAAATAAGAATAAAAACGATAGTAAAACAACAAAAAGAATATTTATCATAAGAAAGAACAATGATAAAAAGCCCAGCATAAATCAGTGGGACTATGAAATGGCTGATTATAATCTTCCAAATAGCACATTATGGATATTTGTCATGGCCAGAGAAGCCTTAGTTTGGCAAGAAAGGTCCCCAAATCCCCATGTAAGTATCCCCGTAGGTCATGGGTCAGGAGGGATAGAGGATGTATCTTCACAATTAGCTGTCAGAAATCATCCTGAGCGACATGAGCATCAATCCACTGTGCCCAAAACTAAAACAAATCTTAGAACATGCATTATGACATATTCTCATGGAGTGCAAGAGTCAACAGTGAGCCAGTTTTTCCACTTGAACTGTCACCTTCTAGAACAGATCCCAGGTAAGAACAGAAACTAGCTCCCTGCTCCTTCACCCGCAGCCTTGAATCTCCCCCTCTATTTCCCTCCTCGATCCTCCTGTCCAATAGAGGCTACCCCCACTCACCGCAGGGCGATGCAGAAAATCAGAGGAGGCCACGGGAAGAGAGGGAGGCTCACAGCACACTCAGCTAAGTGAGAGTGCTGTTAACAGTGAGGTCGGGGAAGGTCAGGTAAGCTGTGCAGGGCCCGCGTTGCCATGGAGTTTGTTGAATTAGACAGAGAACAAGGGGATGCTGGTTGAGGAGGTGACCCTGGCTGCCAGAGTTATACACTCCCTGCCAAAAGTGTGCACACAGCCCTACTAGACAATCACCTTTCACGTGCGGGGATCTGGGCTCTGGGGCTGGGGATGTAGTGCTAGACTCTCTTATGTTCAGGGAGCAAGGGTGGGAAGATCAGCCACAGAGTCTGACTGAGGGTCCTTATGTAGCACCTGGGTGGCAACCAAGAAATCAGGACTTTCAGCAACTGTCACACTGTGTGGGAGTGACCAGAATCATGAGCTGACCAGAGCCAGTGTGGACAGCAGACTTGGGAGGTATAGACCATGGCTGGTAAGGGACTTGCAATACCTTTGTTGACTGTCAGCTACATGGTGTGGGGCCAAGTAGGGGCAACTTTGAGTGCAAAGCCTGGGCATCAAGGCCCTTCTGCACCCTTGAAACAACTTGCTTCCATTTGTAGCCTTCTTTTTTCTCACCATCCACACTCCCACCTCCCCATGCAAGGTTCGCCTTGCTACTGGAAGGTCCTTGCAGTTAGCACCCATTTCTCAGATCTGTTGGCACATGGGTCTACTGTTTGATGTGAAACTCACCCTTAGGAAGACCAATCAGTCCCTGCACTCTGTGCAACCTTAGGCTCTATCACCTTATTGTAACACACTATCCCACAGACAGGATTCCTGTGTAAGTTGCTGAGAAGCGTTTATCACCTAAACATGTGCCCACGTTTCACAGAAGAGGAAGCAGAAGGAAACTGCCACTAGAGAAAGCTTGGGTGGATGAAAGCCCGTTATGACATCTGACTCCAGGCTTGCATTGTGTTTTAGTATTGCTGATATTAAAGCGTGATAAGCAATATCCTAGTTAATTTATCATTGGCCTTCACCTTATACTTTTGCAATATTTGCAATTTTCCCCTCCCAGTCCCCAGAAGAGAATAGCAAATATTTTACTTTATTAAGCACTTTATGGATAAGATTCAGAGCTATAAGACCTAGTATTAGGTAATATCCTAGTGTTAAGGTTTTAAAAGTGGATTTTGATCTATTTTGGTGTTTTTCAGGTTTCTTTTGTGAACTAGGCAGTTTCTCAGGCCTAAGCTTTCTTCCTTTTCTCACTATCCAATTTATCCACATACTACTTTTGAAAACAGACTGTATGCTAGGTACTCTTCTAAATGCTGAACTACAGCACTAAATAGAACCATCAAGACTTCCTGTCCTCACTGGGTTTACATTCTATTGGAAGAGGTCAACAATAAACAAGATAACTTCATAAAATACATTGTAGTAGATACTGTTATTTGGAGGGGAAAAAAAGATGGAAAGGAGATACATAAATCTAGGGGTGGAAGATGAAATTTGAGATTTGGGCCTAAAAAAAAAACGTTATTGGACCAAGTGACATTTGAGTAAAGACCTAAAAGGAAGTGAGGGGGCTGGCCATGTGGTAGCTGGGGAAAGAACATTCTATGCAGAGAAAAGCAAGTGCAAAGGGCCTGAAGCAGGACTGTGCTTTGTGTGTCAAAGAAACAGCTAGATCATTGTGGCCAGAACACAGTTAATAGAAGGAGCTGAGGTCACAGAGGAAATGGGAAGTCAGGTCATACTGGGCTCTCTGGTCAATGTGAGCACTTTGGGCTCTTACCCTGGGGGACACAGGAAGTATCAGAGTGCTTTTAGCAGGATCACTCAGACTGCTGTGTTGAAAATACAGCTTGAGAGACCAAAAGCAGAAACAGCGAACATGATTGGGAAGCTAATGCAGTGTTACAGGCAAGAGGTAATGGCAGCTTGGACCGAGGTAGTGACAGTGGAAGTGGCCAAAAGTGGTGGAACTCTGGGTGTATTTTGAAAGTAGGAGAGGATTTTTTTTCACAAATGAGACATGGCGAGTGAGAGAGCAGAGAGGGTCACAGATGTCACCAAGACTGAGCTGGGACAATGGGAGGAATGGAGTCATCATAAACAGAGATGCAGGATGTGTAGGAGAGGATGGCTTAGGAAGGAGGAGCAGGAGCTCAAGTTTGGACATGTTAGTTTGTGATGCCTGTAACAGTTTCAGCAGGTCAGGTAGACAGGGGACATGTGGGTCTGGAGCAGAAGGGAGAGAATGCATCTTGAGGGTGATATCCTCAATGCATCCAGACACAGAGGTGGATGAGCTCCAAGGCAAAGAATCCTGAGGACTGAGTCCTGATGCACTCCAACATTGAGAGTTTGAGTACATGCAAAAGAACCAACAAAAGTGATTTCAGACAAAGCAGCCAGAAAATGTAAAGGAAAACTAATGACGATGGTATCCTGGAAGCCACGTGAAGACAGTGTTTCAAAGGAGGAACTGACTGGGTCGAAGGTTGCTGTTGATAGGTCAACTAGCGTGAGGAGTGAGGAATGGCCATCACATTTAGAGTGATCTTGATAAGAGATTTCGGTGAAGTGGTGAGAAAAACGGGGTCAAAGGAGGTTGTTTTTGCTTTTTTTCTTAATATGGGAGAAATTGTGGCATGTACAAATGCTGATAAAAATGATCCAGAGGGGCGCCTGGGTGGCGCAGTCAGTTAAGCGTCCGACTTCAGCCAGGTCACGATCTCGCGGTCCGTGAGTTTGAGCCCTGCGTCAGGCTCTGGGCTGATGGCTCGGAGCCTGGAGCCTGTTTCCGATTCTGTGTCTCCCTCTCTCTCTGCCCCTCCCCCGTTCATGCTCTGTCTCTCTCTGTCCCAAAAATAAATAAAAAAACGTTGAAAAAAAAAATTTTAAAAAAAAAATAAAAATGATCCAGAAAGGAGGAGAAAAATCATACTTCATGAGAAAGAGATGATGGTTCCTGGAGAAATGTCCTTGAAGAGGAGTAAGGAGATGAGGTCTAAAACATGAACAGAACTATCAGCCTCGCTTGGCTCTCATATAGTTCATGCTCCTTACTAGACAAAGGACATGGCTTATGCATTTATATGCAAATGATTGTTTTAGGGACAGTAGGGCTTGGAAAAGTAGGTTATCAGCTCCTGGGTCAGATAACTGTTAAGTAATCTTTGGCCACAGAAAAACCATGCTAGGACACAAGGACTTCTGGCTCTTTGTATCTGTCTCTTTGTACTACTTTGATGTGAGTCATGGAAGCAAAATATCTCCTTATACTTGGTATTACCCTAGTGGCTTATTTTAAACTAAAGACCCAAGGGACATGTTATGACCAAGATCACAGTGCCCAGAACAGAATAGTTAAATACTGATTAAGGGAATGAACACAGGAATGCATGCAAGCATGAATAATTGAAAGCCAATCTTGCCCTCTTACCTAATCTCAACCTACATAGGTAAGCAAATGCTCCGTATATTTTTGTCTGCCTTAGAAAAACAGAATAGCTAGACGTACCACAGGCTTTGCAGCTGGACAAGTACAAGTTTGATTACCAGGATGCATCTCAATTAGATATGTTCTTTAACCAGTATGAGTCCTATTTATAAAATGGGAATAGCAATGGTCCCTAACTTACAGAATTCTTGTGAAAATGAAACCAAAGACCATTAAGTACCTAGTAAAGTGCCTGAGAAATAGAAGATATTAAATAAATGCTGACTTCAGAACAACTCTTTTAATGACCTTGTAAAGTTCACTGGTTTCTGCAACATCTTTAAATTTTCAATTCAAGCCAACCCATGGGATAAGGAGTTCCAGAAGGTTGTCACCAACTGTGCAAAGTCCTTCTTTCTTTAAACCTAAAATCCTTTATTCTATGCCTCAAGCCTCTTCTTCCCTCACTCCAATTTGGTGATTAGTTCTTACATTTTGGGTCACTCCTCTTTGGTTTTAAGTTTGGATTTTTTTTTTTTATCTGCAAAGTCTTGTTTTCCTAATGGCTAAGAGATGGAGATCTGGGGACCCTCTTTACTCTGACTGAAGCTTCACCCCAGAAGATTTTTCTTGAAGACTCTCCGAGTAAAGAGGAGGGACATGTAAGACACAGGGACCTCTGACCACATCCCCCCCGTGTCCAGCTTTGCTGCACCGAGAGAGAGAGATGTCCACCAGGTCAATGAGGAGGATTGCTTTGTGGTTTCTTTGTCCGCATCAAATCATGTGTGACTAGCAGGAGATTTGCTTGACATCTCTTTTCACATAAGGTCAGTAACACTCAGCAGAGGGGGTTTCAGGCATTAAGGATGTTCTCACAAGATCCTGAAAAGGCTTGTAGTGAGAGATGTTTCTCAGGAACCTAAGGCCACCTACAAGCACTGGTAAGTAATCTGAGAGGAAATAAGCTGCTTAGACTCAGGATTCCCCACGTTTTTAAAAATGAAGAAAGGATGGTTTATCTGCAAGGAAGCTTTAATGGAACAAGAAGAATGTGAGAAAAAATGAGGGGAGACCATTCAAGAATCTAGAAATCTCTGCTATCAGGACACTCCAGCATCTAAGTTCAAGGGGGGAGAATTCTGCCCAGCATCTCTAAGCTGCCCATCTTCCCCTTCCCCTATCACAAACATCCATGAGTCTTCCACTCCAGAAGACTACAAAAAGGCCCTTTTAAGTGACACTGAGCACTGCTCAGGATGTATGGACCATAATTTTTGCCTGGTATGAGCATTTTCTGGTCTTGGAGCCAACATTCTCTAACTCAGGTGCTTCCCAACCTTTTTCATAGTAGGTGCCATTGCTCTGGCAGCATTCTGAGGAGCCCACAAGAAGCTGCTCAAAGTGGAGGGCAACTTTTCAGGCGTCCCTGACCACTGCAAGGGCTGATGGGATAAATGTCAAGGCACACTGTAATCATTTCCACAGATGACCAGTTGGGATCCCATGCTACTCCTGTCTCTACAAATTTCCCCCTCAGAGAAGATGGGTCTGGAGAATGGACAAATGCCTAAAGGAAATCCACAAAGTCAGTGGCACAAAGGATTGAGAACCAAGAGAATGAGCACAATAACAGTAACACCACCACTAATGATATGTATGCACTACTAACAAGGGTCAGTTCTGGCTAATTATCCTATCAGGCTTATCCCAATTTTGGTAACAATAATGTGACAAAGGTACTGTTATCCCCATTGTAGAAAAGATGAAGCTAAAGCTTGGAAAGTTTGAATAATTTGCCAGAGTAATGCAAATAATAAGTGTCCATCTGGTTAGTAGAAGCCCATGAGCCTGTGTTTAACTAACTGACATGGAATACCTTGTAAGCGAGAAAGGAACAGCATGGAGGTGGTGGGTAGGTGAATGCCTCTTGCCTTGATGCAAAAGATGACTGTATTTCAGCCCAGCTGTAGAAGTGAGGGCCTGGACAAATTCAGGATGGGGAGATTTCCACCTTACATTTATAACCTCTGCTTAGCTTATGTCTCCTCCTGCAGCTCATTCCTAAGAGTTTTGGGGGGCTATCCCAACACGGGTGCAGACAGGTGAACACAAAGAGACTCATGTTCAAAAATACAAGATTAGGGGCGCCTGGGTGGTGCAGTGGGTTAAGCGTCCAACTTCAGCCAGGTCACGATCTCACAGTCCGGGAGTTCGAGCCCCGTGTCAGGCTCTGGGCTGATGGCTCAGAGCCTGGATCCTGTTTCCGATTCTGTGTCTCCCTCTCTCTCTGCCCCTCCCCCGTTCATGCTCTGTCTCTCTCTGTCCCAAAAATAAATAAAAAAAGTTGAAAAAAAATTAAAAAAAACAAAAAACAAAAACAAGATTATATTTTGTCTCGGTAAATGAGAACACAAATACAAACATGCCTTTGATGGGGAAACAACAAAAGCCACCAGTGGTGCCCTTAGCATAGCCCTGGGCAGCTGGGCAACCATCCTACAGATCTTGACTCTCTTTAATTACCTTCCAACCATTTTTACCTGCCCAAAGTAGGACTATCAGAAACTGAGGAGCCTCATCTCCTGTCTCACTGAATGTCAGACTTTGAGTGAGGACCATTCAACAAGAGTTGTCCTCTCAAACCTGAGATGGGATTCTCAGAGAACTCACTAGGACTTCTAAATGGAATTTTCCGTAACAAGGACACAAAGAATACTTTCTAACCAGCACCACCTGATGGGGATGAAAGCAGTGGTTGAAGAACTCAGGTCTTCTCCAGCTCAGCCCTGAGATGGATACATAAATTGAGGACATAGGCTTGGCTTCAAGTGACTCGCTCAGAGTTTATCAACCTCACAGTTTATGTGGAACAGACCAAAGGGTTTGTGAATCAAACCAGTGCATCCAGGTAGGCTGCAAGCTACCTGAGAAGATGTAGAGGACAAGACCGGGTTGCATGCTTGTCCCCAAGAAAGATCCCTTTTTTGATTCCAGAAAACATCTCAGTCTGAGGAGAATTTTGTATGCAATAAAGAACAGCATGACTCATTGCTTCTCATAGTCAGTGAGGTCCCTTCTGGATTTATTTCTGGTTATTGCTCCTATAAAAGATTATTTCCAGAGGCCTGAAGCATTGCTGTGTTTGGCCACCTGGGGATCCTCACCCAAGCTGTCTCATAGTTTAGGTCATAGAATATCCACTCCTACAAAGGCCACAAACACAGAGGCAGCCAAATTGTGTGTCTATTCAGAGATCACTTCTCTCCCCACCACACAGGTGAGCACAGACCACTTTAGGCTCCAGAGACCTCTCAAGGTCATGTCCCAGGGCTGCTCCCGGGCCGTCCGGCTACTTGGCTTCTTTCAAAAGAGGCTGGCTGCTAGCTCTCAAAACTCAGAGATCATACAGCTCTGCCCTTCTTCCTCCAGAGGCCAATCAAGAGGCTTACACTGAAGCAGGAGGGATTTGGGGTTACAACAGCTTTTGAGGAAGCCTTGTGAGACCTGATTTAACAAAGGTGAAGAGCTTCCGCTTCTCCAGAGGCTTGTGGGAATGTCCACTGTCTACCCTTTGGGAGAATTTGAGAGCATCTCACATGGAGGAAGGGTGTGGATTAAAAGTCCAGAGAAGGAGAAGAGCTCTGACTCTCACTTCAGAGGTCAATGACAAATAAATTCCTGGATGAAAGCATTATCAGTATCAATCAAAAATCAACTTTTTTTTTAAATATCAGGGAAAGAGCAGCCTTCCAGGGATTCTGACTCTGAGAGCCATCACTCTGGGGCTGGACCCTTTGAGCAGGAAGCCCCAGAATGCAGTCCTCGTCCCTCCCTTCTCCTCCCCATCCTGTTTCACCTTCTCCTCTTCCCCCTCCTCCCCTTTGCTCAAAAAAGCTATTTTTCAGGAGAACTTTATGGCTGTCCTCTGGCTGAGACCAGCTGGCAGACACCCCAGCCAGGAAGCAGAGCAGGGAGGTGATCGAGTTGAGGTGATGTCATGTGAAGAAAGGCCTAGGGGCATGTGCCAGGCCAGGGAGTGGAGAGTGGGATGTGTTTAGCTAAGCCAAAGAGGGCTATGTATGTTAGGTCAGGGTGGGTTTTAATGTGTCTGGAGATAAACAAGCAAAATAACAGGTCAGTGGTGAGGCCCAAGCACCTTTGGCCAAAGAGACCTAAAGTTGTCTGCAGCGACAGGGAAAGGGTTTCCATGAATCAGGTGAGAAATGTCACCCCACCTATGTTCAGCAAGGAAGCCAGCATTCAGAGAATGAATTTACTTTCTGCCAATAATAATTGCATAAAAGGGCTTTGGAGTAAGTCCATGTTCACAGGGAAAGGTTTAGAATTCAGCTCACATTCCCTCTGGACAGCACACTCCCCATCCCTTTACTCCACCACCACAGACTCCCTGGGTTTCCCTGGGGAAAAGGGAAGAATCTGGTTCTGGGGATTGGATCGTAAACCTATCTCTGTTCCCTCACCCACACTCCTAATGCCTGCAAGTCACGTAAACCCCTACATTCCAAGGCATAATCACATACTCTCTCACACATAAGGGCCCCACTCATTGATCTGCCGACCACATCTACACATAGCATCTGAGTAATGGGCTTTTGTGCCATGGGCCCCTTTGGCAGTTTGATGAAACTCATGAACCCCCTCGGAAAAATGTTTTTGAATGCATAAAATGAAATACACAGAAGTACAACGGAAAACAATTACATTAAAGTTCAATTTTCAAAGCATTCTTAACACAATCTGTGGATTGGTAATATGTGTGCTTCCTTATTCAAGCTTTAAATAAAATCTAATGATGGATCTCACAACTAAAGTAGCGACTATAAGTGATATTTTGATATACCTGCAAAAACTATAAAATGAGATGAAAATATCTGTGATTTCTATTGGTAATAAAATCAGAGACACTGTAATACTACTGTGGATTGTTGTCTATATTGGAAGAAATGCCATATTTTGGTTAGAAGTTAGTAAAAGTAAAGATTTAATATTTTTTCCCACTCAAGTTCATAGGACCTCTGAATTCTCTTGATGGACACTTGAAGAACCATGGATCCCAGTTATCAATTATGCTGACTTAGCATATGTATTCTTGCATAGCAATATACACATTCACTCGTTATACTTACACTTATCTACCAATTCACACATACACATTTCTTTTTTTAATTGAGCATTCCACCATTTAAAAAAATTTTTTTAATGTTTATTTATTTTACAGAGAGAGAAATGGAGCACAAGCCAGGGAGGGGCGAGAAAGAGACAGAGACACAGAATCTGAAGCAGGCTGCAGGGTCTCAGCTGGCAGCACAGAAACCGACACAGGGCTTGAACTCACGAATGGTGAGATCATGACCAGAGTTGAAGTCAGACACTTAACCAACTGAGACACCTAGGCACCCTCCCACACACACACACATTTCTAAATCCTGCCTCAAAAATACCAACACTCTCATATACAGCTGTGTGATGTATAAACGCCAACACACCCAATACCTCTGTTGTAACACACTCGTTCACATACACACCATTATCATTTACCCAGAATCCCCACTCACGAACACAAACACACCAACACCCCATCCACATCCATGCCAAGAATTCCCAAACATGTTAGTGCATGTATCCGCATCATCCAAATACACTCAAGCTCTCATGTAACACTAAAGGTTCATTCATTACCCACATATTCAAATACCGTCAATTTTCCTACATACCCAGTAATAAACACACAACGAACCCCCATTCATGCATATGCATGTTCACCCACCTACCACATCCGTTATTCATACGGACTCATGCATGGAGACCTTCCACACGGCCCCTGCACACACACTCATACATGCTTCATATTCTTATACCCATCTGCCCCCCAGGGTCCCATGCCAACACACGGGATGGAACCTGGCACGTCCCCCAGAGGGAAGGCTGCCACTGGCTCTGAGAGCAACTTAAGAGCCAAGGCAGAGGCCAGTACTGGCTGGGGGACCTCAGGCCGATACATCAGGAAAGAGCAAGACAGAAACTTGGCCAGAAAGCCCATTGTCTCTGCAGAGCACAATCCATCAGCGTCTCTTCTTTTGTCTTTTGATTTCTGATTCACTGAACTTCAGATCCATTAAATCTCTGCCAATAGAAGGGATGAGACACCCTGGGCTGTGTGGCAGGATGGCAGAGAGGACCAAGGAAGTTGTTTGTCTAGTGCCAGTGAAGAAAAGTCTGAGTCTAACAAAATTCCCACATTAATGGAAGAAAGCGGCTCATTGTGTCACCCAGGTTGGAAGTTGGGGAAGGTGTATAACACATCAGGAGTATACAACACAGGAGGAATGTTTGCTTCTCTTCCAAATGACTGGACCCTGGGTTCCGAGCAGACATCAGGGGGAGGTGGGAGAAGAGTTTCTGCTAGAATCTACAGGGATGGGCTCTCTGAGTGGCCTTGGGGGAAGAGTTGCCTGCCAGCACAGTGAGCCAGGGCAGTGTGGTCAGGGAGCCCCATGAGGCCTCCACTTAGAATACCAGCCCCCATCAGACAATAGAATAGGCCTCCACTTAGAATACTAAGGTGGGACAGGTGGAAACTCATAAATCATGCTGGTCACTGAGATGGTGCCAGAATCAGGGCCTCTGGTGTTTAGCTGGGGGCTTTCTTCCCTCAGAGCAGGTACCCCTAAGTGCTTGTCAAATTGAGTTACAGCACCTGGAGGCCTTGGGGAGTCCAGAGGGCAGAGCAATCTAGACCAGGGGCTGACTCAAGTCCTCACGGCCTGAGGTTGGAGGCTCTCGGCATCCTGGCCCATCCAGCAGGGCCCCTGCATCAGCCTCAGCAGGATGGCCTGGCCCATCAAACTACGTGCCCCTTCAGCACAGGGTAGGAGGCACTAGCTGGACTCTGAGCACTGGCTGGGTTACAGAATGGCTGTGTGACCCTAGACCATCCTAAACCTGAGTCTCAGGCACCTCGAACTAAAAACTAGAGTTTGTCCCGAATGACATTTGAGGTTTCTTCTTGCTGTAAGATTGCGGGGCACTTACTAGTGAGCAAGGCAATGCAACTAGAACGTCATCTGATACATGGGAGTGATAATGCTATGCATCAGCCTTCTGGTGCAGATTCAGTGACATCCTCTGAGTGCCCTGCTCAGCACCTGACCCAGGGTATGTCTTCTAAATAGCTGATGTTGGGGCGCCTGGGTGGCGCAGTCGGTTAAGCGTCCGACTTCAGCCAGGTCACGATCTCGCGGTCCGCGAGTTCGAGCCCCGCGTCGGGCTCTGGGCTGATGGCTCGGAGCCTGGAGCCTGTTTCCGATTCTGTGTCTCCCCCTCTCTCTGCCCCTCCCCCGTTCATGCTCTGTCTCTCTCTGTCCCAAAAATAAATAAACGTTGAAAAAAAATTAAAAAAAAATAAATAAATAGCTGATGTTATGTCTGAATGAGGCACTCACTGGTAGAGGTTCAGAGTAAGACAGACACAAAACGTGTGACATACAGCCCTAGCCCTCATGTTGCCTAGAATCTGAAAATGAGCAGGGGCACCTGGGTGGCTCAGTCGGTTGGGCGTCCGACTTTGGCTGAGGTCATGATCTCAGAGCTCCTGAGTTTGAGCCCTGCGTCAGGCTCCAGGCTGATAGCTTGGAGCTTGGAGCCTGCTTCAGATTCTGTGTGTCCCTCTCTCTCTGCCCCTAACCCACTTGCATTCTGTCTCTGTTTCTCTCAAAAAGAAACATTAAAAAATTTTTTTTAATAAAATAAATTTAAAAAAGAAAGAAAGAAAGAAGATGAGCACTGGTCCCTGGGCATGTGCACCCCTTTCCGGGCTATGCTACAATCCATTGACTTTTGAACACGTCTGTACAAGGCACGGAAGTGAGATATGAGACCCAAGTCTTGCCTTTGGGCTTGCTTTGCAGCCCAAGGAATGGACAAGACCAAGCTGATACCATTGAGTGGCTCAGGAAACAGGGTTAGAGTTCAAAGAGGGGGCAGGACTGGTCTTCCTGGGGCAGGAGGCCAGAGGCAGAAGTTCAGGATGGGTAAAAGTAGACACACCAGGAAGAGAGCTTTGTAGCCTCTGTGGATTGTCTTCCTGGGACAGATGGAAAGACTCAGGTCTTTCTGGGATCGGGGACGAGAGAGCCCAATCCAATGCTCTTCATTTATTCAATTGCTTGTGCACCCAGACTTTATGAAGCACCTACTTTTTGACAAGCACTGTTGTTACACACTGGGGGGTGTAAAAATAAGAGTGACACAGTCCCTGCCCTCCCAGAGAAGTCAGGCTCATAAACCAGTGCCTCGAGAGGGGGAGAAAGGCTCAGAGATGCCAGTAGGGACTGTTGAGGAGCCCATCTCTCAGGCTTGTCCTGGTGGAGAAGAGAGCCAGGAGGTTTGGTCAGGGAATAGCAATGATAATTAATATAACAAATGTTATTAAACACTCAATAAGTGTTTTCTGCGTGCTGTAAGTCGTCTCTATATATTATTCCAATTAATATGCAAGTCTGCCCTATACCGTAGATGCTATTATTATACACAGATGAGGACAATTTTGGAACAGCAATGGGGAGCCGGAAAGTGCAGAGATAGGGTTGGCACAGTGGGGCCGAGGTTTCAAACAGTGTCTTTGCGATCATTTCTTCCCTTTCACTTGCCCCTTGGCTACTGAGCTGCCAGGAGCCAGCATGCCTGCTTCTCTCCTTGCCCCTTCACAGGGGGCCCCGGGACCCCTGCCCCTCACTAATGCCATTAGTGAGTCTGCCCAGCCCACAGCCAGGACTCACTTGGACAGCACAGAGCCTGGTGAAGGCCCATTTGCTCAACACATAATGGGGATTAGAATTCATTAATGCACTACAAATTAAAGTATTAATAACGGCTGCGGAGTTTAAATGAGAGCCAGGGAAGGGAATCGGGTGAGGGGCCACCCCTCCCGCATCTCCCACCTAGCCGCATTGTTCCGGCACGGGCAATCCTGCGCTCTTTAATATGCTGTGACAGCCGCTGAAGTGACCCCAGACAATAAACAGGGCCTCCTAGTTAAGTATTAATCTGCCAAAAGAATGACCTTCATCCACTAAAGAAGGGATGTTTTTAAAAACCTCGCAAGTGGAGGAAGGCTCATTTGCTCGCTCATTTAGCATATTAAAAGGGTATTATTGCTACAAACAAGAAATCTAAATGAGGCCTGGGCAGGAGCTGCGGATAACACTCCTGATTAAAGGTGCAGGGTAATGATGAACACGGGAGGCTGAATCCGTTATTGTTCACCAACATGGCAGGACCTGGCTGCCGGGATGATAAGAGCATTGAGCTCTGTTGGGACCAGGCACCGTCAAAGAGGAATGGAGCGCCAACAGCTGCCTGGGAGCTGCCCACCCACCCCCATCCTGGCAGGTGGAGGCAGCCTCAGGGGAAAGAGGCTCAGTGAGGGAGCCTCAGGTGATTCCCTGAGGGACCACAGCCTTCCTCTGGATCCACCAGCACCCTACGGCTTTTCCAGTTGACGGAGCCAGGTGCTCCACAGACAGCACCTTTTCCCCAGGGCTCAGTCAGGGTGCTCTCATGCTTAGTCCTGGGAGAAAGGGTCGTCAGGCAGAGAAGGAGAGAGGAAGGATGGGTGTGCTGGTCTCGCCTCTACCCAGGACAACCCCCACGGCCTGAGATGTCAGAGGAAGAGCTGGGCTGGGAAACTGGGTGTCTCCTCTTTGAGCCTGGGGCAGTCTGCTGGGCAAGGTGGGCCCCAGAAGCAGTGTGCAGAGGGAGAAGAGAAATATCATCGAGGAAAAGAAACAAAGATACAAATGTAAAACTCAAATTCAACAAAATCTAGGGGAAAGGGGAACCTGCCATGTGCCCGGTACCATATTCGGTTACAAGGGGCGGCGGGTTAGGGGGTGGGAGTGGGGGGAATGACTGACAGGTAATGAAGGTGTAAATCCAGCCCTAGGGATTTACCATCTAGGGAAGGAAGCGGGAATGACTCAAAGGAAATTGATAGGCATGAAATAAAGTTTTAAGTACAGAATATTTAGGGTATAAATAATTATTGATAGCAGGAAATCATGGGGAAATTACAGTTACTTGAATACAGGATTGAATTGAATTAATGTAATTACAGAATTAAGGGGGAGGAGAACCATCCTGAGAGCTAAGAGTGCCTACACATTTTGTCTTTGGCCTGTGTTCTCCTTGAGGACAGAGACTTTGTTTGCTCATCTCTGTGTCCCCCCTCCATACTAGATGCTGCGGCAGAGACAATGCTATTTGTTCTCCATATAGCTTCCTCTTCCAGAGCCCAAATGGAGAGACATTCCCAGCCTCCCTTAAAAAGAAATTGGAAGAATATGACTAAGTTTTAGCAAATGAGAACACTAGTCGAGCTGATGGGTCACTTCTGGGCCAAGGCACGGAAGAGACAACTGACCTCATCTTCTCTCCTGCCACAGCAACCTCCTCAGCAACCACCTTACAAGGTGGAGGGAGCATGGATCCCTGAGTACCGGATGGAAGAGGACCCTACCAGCCTACAGCAAATGCTTCAGACTTCCATTGTGTTGCATCGCTGAGCTTTAGGGGTTTACCTGCTAAGGCATAAGTATTATTTATCCTAATTAATGAATGTTTGTTGAACTGGTAAATGAATATTCTCTTTGGTCCTTATAGTAAAATTTAAGATAGATTAGTTACTTCCATTTGCCAGATAAGGAAGGAGATTCAGAGTTAAGAAGTAACAGAGCCAGAAGTTAAATTTATGTCTTCAAATCCCATGCTCTTTTGACTATACCTGGCCGCCTTTCAAAAATACAGTCTCATGTATATTTTATGTGAAATTTAGCAAAAGTTACCTCAGTGTAATAGAGGTTAGGGACTTTCCAAATGAGAGGGTCCCCTGGTCGTCACTGCTGTCAGGACAGGGTTGTCATCTTGGATGCAGTCAAGGCCTCCTGAATCCAAGCACCTGAAACAAGAGCCTTGGTCAAGTGTTTTCTCACCTCAGGGTGGAGGGAGGAGGGTCCGCAGGGGGATTTCTACCCCTCCTTTTCCCAGCTTAGGGAAGAGGAATCTCCATCCCCTAAGCAGATGGTCAAAATCAGGCTCCTTGGAGAGACTGACCCGTGCTGACTTTTGCATATCACTTCCTAAATAAATTTGTCAACGACCCAACAGTTCCCAAAGCTCTGGAGCCCGGCCTGCTTGAATTTAGGAAGCATGAAAATAGCTGAAGGTAAATACTAACAGGTTGGCTCACACTATGAGTCCCTTCCACTTTGCTGCCACTGCCAGAGACAAGGCAGAGGGTGGTCTAAGGTGGGAGAAGGGGCTCCGACCCAAGCCAAGAGGAGAAGCGCTCAGTGTACAGGGGGAGAGGAAGGTGACTGCAGGACTGGAAATTAGTTCAACCTCTAAGAGGAAAACTAATCAGAATTCACCACAATGGATAAGATCAGTTATCTGTAGAGAAATCCAGGGGACAGAACTAGATTGTCCTCTGTCTCTTTCTCTGGATTCCTTCAGATCTGGGTATTCAGGTCAGCTAACAGAATAAGCATTTATTAATCAAAGACTATGTGCCAAGCACAGTTCCAGGTGCTGGAGACATGGAGGTGACTAACAGGGGTCAGGATTGCTCTCCTCCAGGGCTAATTAAAACCACAGGGTGCCTTGATGCAATGCAGTATTGCTCAATGGGTTCCCCTAGTGGCCAAATCCCCCCCCCCGCTGCCCCCCCCTCCTCCCCGGTACCAAAAGTCCTTTCTCTTCACTCTCCATCCTTCCCTTTGAGATCTGTGTTCCCCCGGAATCTCTGGCTCTCTGAAACTCAAATCTGTACAGCCCTAGACATTAGAGGTGGACAAATCCAGACAGATGGTTGTCACCCTAACTCCCCATCTTAAAGATGAAGAAACTGAGACTCAGGGAGAAATGACCTGACTGAGGTCACTCTTTGGGCTTTTCTGGGAGAACCAACATGATGACTCATGCATGCTCATTAACGTGTAAGCCAGGAAATGTATTAAAACTATTTAGTATATTAAACAATAGCTGGAATGGTAGAGGTGGGGGGTGGGGAGGAAAGGTAACTGTCTGCTCAGACTGGGCTGAGTTCTGTATATGTCACTCTGGTTCCCTCCTCGACTTGTGTCCATCTTTCTTCCAGTCCTTTTCCTTGATTCTGGGTTCCCTCTAACTCTCTCTTCCATAGCAATTTCAATTCAGAGCCCATAGGGAAACTGGAGGCTGGGAGAGTTTCCCTGACTGAGAAATTAGTCCATCTAATTACCCTCCCATACTGTATTCATCTCAATAGAAAGGGTTGCCAATGGTCGGTCAATGACAGACTAGGTGAATGGGAAGTACCTTCAAATGGTTGGGGTTTTAATTGTGTGAGCTGTCTCAAGAGACATGACATTCTGTCCTGGAGCTGTAAGGTTAGGTCATCTCCACCCTGACCCCATTGGCTCAGTCCATTTGCTATTCTGCATCCTGTATGGAAGACAACCGGGTGACAGCTTATTCACAGCCATCTCCACTGTCACCTCCTCCATGATGCCCTCCCTGACCCTCCTCCCCAGTGCCCATGCTATCAAACCTATTGCACAGACTTGTCAGCCAATGCTCAGCACATGGCACTGCCACTCTGTTCCTTTGCCTTTATCCCCCACCAGCTTGAGAGCTTCTTGAGAAAGAGCCCATTCCATCTTGGTCCTTGTGTCCCTGGTACTGGCACAGCTCCAATGCACAGCGGTTACTTAATACATGTGTTGAAATCCAAGGAAAATTAATTCAATTCCCAGTGTCTAGAGTCTTTCCCTTGTTCTGATGTTTTACCTGGCTTGCCCTGCAGGGCTAGAATATGTGCTACTACATAGCAAGGTAAGTCTGGTATTATGCCTTGAGCTTCATAGGCAATATTGCACCTCTATGGGGTAGGGTTTTTTTTTTTTTAACACTTATTCATTTTTGAGAGATAGAGAGAGACAGAGAATGAGCAGGGGAGGGGCGGAGAGAGAGGGAGACACAGAAGCCAAAGCAGGCTCCAGGGTCTGAGCTGACAGCACAGAGCCCGACTCAGGGCTCAAACTCAAAAACTGTGAGATCATGACCTGAGCCAAAGTCAGACACTTAAACGACTGAGCCACCCAGGCGCCCCAGGAGTAGGTTTTATGATCTCATCTTCATTCGAAGAAACTAAGTTCAGAGGAATTAAGTAACCAGGCTAAAGTTTTACAGCTGGCCAGTAGAGAAGTTGGACTAGAGCACTGGTCTGACTCTTTAACTGTTGTTCCTCCAAAGATAGCACCCTGACTTGGCTGACCCAGCATGCTCTGCTTACAAGCACCCACAGTTTGAGACTGTCAATACTATCTGTTGCTTCAATGAAAATATTCACACTCTAATTTTCTAGGATGTTGTCAAGTCACATACAACCTAGACTGGACTTAACAACTTCATTTCCCAATGACATCTGCCTCTGCATATGGTCCCCATGCTGTTTTAAAAGCCCCATTCTCAGGTGAGTCAGAGCATCACTGCTCAAGCAGCCTGTGTGCTCTAGAGGATTTCACATGGGCTTTCTCTTGGATTCTGGGCCTTAGTTCCTCATGAACTGTAGTGGCTTTTACGTAATAAAGGTAAGAGCTGCCTGCAATAAACACCTAGGACAAAAATCCCCTGCCATTATCCCCAGGGATCAAACAGAAGGCCTTACCCATGAGGCTCTAGAAGATCTCAGGCTTGGGTCTCTTTTCCATATATTCCCATATAATTTCCTGGCACTTTGATTTATCTACTTCCTACTGACCACCTAATTTATTTAAACTTCTACTCTTCAAAAAGTTACATAGAATTAGGAGTCAGGTTAAGTTTGGAGTCATCTAGAAACGATTTCTACACACATTTTCTTCAGGTAACAGGTAGCCTGACCCCTTCCCTGCAGAATCTCAAAAGTCAATGGACACATGCACGTATATCATCTGATGATAGAGACAGAGCAAAAAGGAACAGGGTTAGGGAAGGGAGGAGGAGACAGTGGGCAGGAGAGAAAGAAGGAAGGAGATACCGGTGAAGCTACAGATTGAAGAAATCCGAAAGTTGAAGCTAGAACAGTGGTCATTATGGGGAGGGGGGGTGGTGAAGGGAGAAAAGATCCTTGGGGTCCTTGTGGCATTGGAGAAATACAGAAAACAAAGAGGAGTCTGCACCTGCTGGGGGTATAAGGTCATGAATTTAGCCTAGTGAATTTCTAATTTCCTGGGTTGAGAATTCTACTCCGCTCACAAGAAAGAATGGAGACTGTGTCCTTGAGAACACCTTCAATTCAGGATTGGGGTGCCAAAGGAAGTAGGGGTCCGAGAGAGACGGGGACAATCTCAGTCCAAAGGAATGCCAAGAAGTTTTAAACATAGAGAGGATATTCAAGGAAAGATAAGAAGGTCAGTAAGAATCTGGGGACCGGAAGGAGCTCTACTGCAAACATCTACATTTTGCTAACAGTCAGGATTGCTCAAGATGCCAAAAAAGAAGCAGTCTGCACAGGTGATGGATTTTTCCCCCGGATATGGGAATCTGTGTCACAATTAACCTCTTGATGAGAGATTTCTCTCAATTAAGTTTTAGTTGACAGGTGGTAAAACCTGGACAACTGGCAAGGATTGACTGACAACCAGGGAAGATGAAGCCATTAATCCTCTCTTCCTGCCTATTTTATGTTCCCACCTCCTTCTCACGAAATACCCTTAGCCTCTGGATACTCATTTCCAGTGTCCCTTCTAGAAAACTTGCCCTGACCTCTTGCCTCCCCCCAACCTCCAAACCTTCCATTTTAGTTCAGAACCTCTCCTCTGGGCTATCATAGCACATGGTGCACATTTAAAAAGCAGCCCTTAGCACATTGCATTAGCACTTCTCTGTCTCCTCCACCAGACTGCAAGTTCCTTAAGGGGAGGAACTCTGTTTCGCTCTCATATGTTGCCTCAGTTTCTAGGACAGTACCTGTTACATCATGGATGTCAAATAAATATTTCTGACGAGTAGATAAATGAATGGCAGAGAAACTGTGAATCTAGTCCAGTAGTTCTCCACTGTTTTGTGTTTCAGTATAGGGGTCTGGGGATGGCATAGGCATATTTTAAGAAATTAAATTACTCAAAACAACAGTGAACCAGTCACCAGAAACCTATTTTGCAGTCACAGCTATAGTACAAACGGGTCTCACCATCCACACACACGTGTCCAAAGTCACGGTACTGCTCACTGTTTGTGTAGAAACATTTGCTATTAAGACTGCTCTCTCTGGAGGGGCAAGGGTCTCACACATTGCAATAAACACTCGGTCCTTCTTTGGTGCCAGCTTGACTTCACACTGTGCCTCGTACCTCAACGTGTTATTCACAGGAAGTCGTGCCACACTCTGCAAACCTGTGCTGCTCAATATCGCATCTGCAAGTGTCACATTAATATTGAAAGAGACATTCATAAAGCCCCCTTAGGGAAAGAACCACCCATCGCACTGATCCCGAGAGGATACACAGGCAAGGATGGGAAAAGCAGCCTGTGATGGAGCAGGCAGAACTTTTTCAAAATTCAATGACAATGTCCCTTGTGGCAAAAAGGCAGCAAGACGTGCTCGAATTCACTGAATTCACAAAAGGAGAAATGCAATGGAGAACTCTTGCAAACAACTTTTCTAATTTCTCATGGAGAACAAAAGGAAATTACAGGGCCACTGTGTAAATTCCCCACTAATACCCTACTTAGAACAAAGGAGTAATTCTTTTGGGAAGAAAGTTAAGATGTCAGACGATCTATAGCTCTAAGGGGTAGGAATGCCTTTAGCTTGGGTGGCAGCTTCGGGGAGGTGGGGAAGGGAGCAGCATGGGATCCAGGGAAAAAGAAGTGTGGAGCTAGATATTTAGATCAGGCTACACCTGGAAAAATAAGAATAAAAAGGTTGTTAAGGTTTCCAGCCAAGCCACTCAAAAACAGAAGAGCAAAGGACATTAAGGACAGAATCCATAGCTAAGAAAGAGCCATAGGCATTTGAATTCTGATTCTGATGGCAGGCTACAAGACAAAAGCTCACGAATGCTACATCTGAGGCACTGCCAGCATGTCTCATGGCCAGCAAGCGAAACCCAACATCTGGGAACAGGCTACAGAAGACTTTACTTCCAGCCGCTTACAGAGGGGAGGGAGGCAGGTACAGTGGAGGGCACCATGGACGAGCTGTAGTAGATTCACAGGAGTAGTTGTTCAAAGGGGAGATTCTGGACACCACTGCACAGCGACTAGGGAATCCCTGAAGGTGAGGTCTGGGAATATGCTTTTGACTAGCTCCCCAGGGGATCCTTATGCACATTGAAATTTGAAATCCAATGGCTTAGTACTTAAGAGGAAACAGGTTTGGGTAGGAGAGACTGGGGATCCAACAGAAACAAGCTTTACACCCACTGCCTGAGTGACTCTGGAAAGTTGCCTCAGTTTCTCATCTATAAAATAAATAACAACAACGACAATAATATCATCAGTGTTTAGGGCTCTTGCACAGATTAAATGAGGTATTGAATACAAAGTGCTTAGTTAGCATAGTGCCAGAAACATGGTAGGTAATATGTGATAGCTACTATTATATAATAATCAATATAGTCTTTGGGGGTAAACAAAATAAATGCACATGAAATAACTGCAGACAGCTAATAGCCAGGGGACCTGATATGTCCAGGGCCATCATGAAGGAAGGCATTTTCAAGGGAAAATGCCATTTATTTTCATAAATAAGGTATACTACATTTTTGGCTATTTCTCTACAAATTGGCCACATTGTGGCCAAATTGTCCCTACAACTGTCTTGTAATTCCTCTAGGGAGTAACTTCGATTGGAGACTGAAGGTGCCTGCTTCAGAACCCAACTGGCTGGAATTGAATGTCTGTGCCTCCCTTCCTAGTGGTGGAGATCTTCAGTGCTATCCTGAAGATTAAATCACACAGCGATCACATACTTTGATATTGGGCACGTAGTACTTATTAAAAAGTAACAGTTTTGGGGTGCCTGGGTGGCGCAGTCTGTTAAGCGTCCGACTTCAGCCAGGTCACGATCTCGTGGTCCGTGAGTTCGAGCCCCGCGTCAGGCTCTGGGCTGATGGCTCAGAGCCTGGAGCCTGTTTCCGATTCTGTGTCTCCCTCTCTCTCTGCCCCTCCCCCGTTCATGCTCTGTCTCTCTCTGTCCCAAAAATAAATAAACGTTGAAAAAAAAAAGTAACAGTTTTTAATGGTATAGGGTTTTCAAAGCAAACCCGCCATTCATTCAGAAAATGAATTCTGACCTACTCTATGTCTAGGATTGTTCTCGGCTCTGTGAGCAATGAAAGTTTATTCTTTTCCTTCTAGGGGTTTAGGTGTAGCAATGCTTAAAACAAGAAATGTCGTGAGATTATTTGTTGTGTGGCAAATATCAAAGGGGTAACACACGGCAAGCTCTAGAACCTTTAGGGAGAAACAAACCAAGGAAGGTTTACATGAAGCAGGGATAGGCTAGTCTGATAAGATGGAGTGGTCCTGAAAAGGAGCAGCTGAAACACAGCCAAGGTGAAGAGGACGTATGCAGATTATGCACGTGTGTAAAGGGCGTGTGCCTGGAGGGTAGACTCCTGTAGTTATCTTCAAAAGTCACTGCATTCTGACCCAAAGTTTGGCTCCATGCCACCAGAGAAGGACGCCATTATTAAGACCTTGGAAGGATGCAGGTGCACACAGTATATCAGGAAGAGTGCTCTCGGGTGGTAATATCAGATCAGTCAAAATTCAGTCATAGACTGCACACAGCACACACACAGACACACACAGACACACACACACACACACACACACCCTTTCCATTTCATCCTGTCCTCATGCTTTGCCTTTATTTGGATTCTCAGGGAGTGGGGAGGGGAACAGGAATGGAGAGTGCAGAACCTATCTGCGCACTACAGTTGCCACAAGACCTTGCATCTGCCAATCCCATATCCTCAGTCCCTTCAGACACAAAGCCACAATCTTGAACTTGATCACCACCCTACATTAGAGATGTTAACTCGAAAGGATCAGGAGGACAGAAGAAACAGAGAACTGAAAAAGAGGAAACAGAGAAGGAAAGAAAGATGGTAGGAAGCTGGAGAAGAAGAGAAGGAGAGAGCAGTGGACAAACGTGCCATTGTCTGTGTCTTGGGGCAGTCACAAATGACACGATGGATTGAGGTGAGGCAACTGGTCCTACCACCATCCAGTTCTCTGCCTGTTCCTCCTCATCTCACCTACCTATACACACTGCCTGGGGTTGCCTGGAAAGACACTCACAAACACATATGATGTTTTTCTTTATTCATGAAGTCAATCACTCATTTATTCATCCCTAAGTATTTACTGAGCTCCTCCTATATTCCAGGCACTGTGCAGATGCAGGGGACATAAAATGAACAAGAGATTTACAGTTTTCAGCCTGGCTTTAAATACCCATCAGGTACTTTTTGAACTGACTGCTGTAACTCACACTGTGCTA
Organism: Prionailurus bengalensis; assembly: GCF_016509475.1. NCBI lineage: Eukaryota > Metazoa > Chordata > Mammalia > Carnivora > Felidae > Prionailurus > Prionailurus bengalensis. Next base: position 12,900,595 of record NC_057346.1, read on the forward strand.
TGCAGAAAGTACATAATCATTTTAAGCTACATTCTACATTCTCAGAAAACTTCATCTGCTCAAAGAAATAATAATAATAATGTACCTGAATTAATCATCTCTGAACAATTCCAGTTCCCAGGGACCCCCGTTTTCCTGTACTCTTATGCCTGCCTGTCCACTCATGGCAGACTTAGCATACACTCCCTTGTGCTGTTGCTTATCTGCTTATGCATATATTTATTTTATCATATAAAAGGCCTGTGTCAGTTAGTTTATGATGTTTAACAAACTACCGCAAAAGTCTGGCCCCAAATAGCCACAATCTATTTAGTTCATGATTCCAGTGGTTAGCAATTTGGAATGGGCTCAGCTCGGTGATTCTTCTGGTCTTGGCTGGGTTCATTCATGCATCCACTGTCGGATGCTGGACTCTGCTTCTGGGGGTTAGGTGGATGTTGACTAGCACATGAGAGGTGACAGGGCAACATGGTCTCTAAACTATTCGGCGGGTTGGTCTGGACTCATTCACAGGGCAACTTGGCAGAGCTCCTAGACAACCGATGGCCTTGTGCAATGTTTCCTGAGGCCTGTCATCCCTTTTGCCACATTCTATTGGCCAAAGCAACTCACAGGGCCACCCCAAAACTAAGGGGTAGATAAATACCCCCTACCTTTTGATGGAAATACAGTAAAACCTTGGTTTGTGAGCATAATTCGATCCAGAAACATGCTTTGTAATCCAAAGCACTTGTACATCAGAGTGAATTTCCCCATAGGAAATAATGGAAACTCAGATGATTCATTCCACCACCCAAAAATATTCATATAAAAATGATAAAAATACTGTCATATAATACAAAATAACAAAGAAAATATAAAATATAAAGGAAAATAAATTAACCCTTACTTATCTTTTAAAACATTTGTGGCTGGTGTGAGGGTGACAAGAGAGAGGAGGACTACTGTATAGCATGACTTTCACTATCACCAATGAAATCACCGCTATCCATTGGCTCAGTGGAATCTTTTTCTGCATGGGGGCCATTGTATACGCCTGCATGGACGTTGCCTATATATAGTATAATATTAATAAACTCTTGTCATATACTGCATTTAATGTAACTGGCAGTAAGGCAGTAGAGGAAAGGGTCTATATCTGCAAGCAGCCTGACCTAGAATGAAGCAAAGCATTCCTAAGCTTACTCTTACATGAAAAGCAAAGGACTGTCCATAGGTGCTTTGAAGTGACAAAAAATACACTAGTGCCAGTTATTGGCACCTTCCCACGTTCTGAAAAATCACTGATTTCTGCCAAACACTGTGGACTGAGACTGAGCATCCAAGCACTGGAGACGATCATCCACAATCCCACAGCGAGAGAGAGAGAGAGACAGAGACAGAGACAGAGACAGAGACAAAGAGAGACAGAGAGAAAAACCATTGGTTCAGTTGTGATCATGTGACATTCAGCATCACACACTACTTGCAGTGCAAGACATCACTTTTTTATCACATTGAAACTTACTAGAAATGCTTGCTTGTCTTGTGGAACACTCTCAGAAAAGTTACTCTCAATCCAAGGTTTTACTGTATCTGCAAAGATGCCTCACCAGGGCATGGATGCAGGAAGTCGTGTGCTGAAACCATCTTACTCCTCCTAGACCACAGGGTCTGACAAGATTCTCAAGAGAGATGCCATTTACACATCTTTATATTTTTAGAGCTGAGGAAATAGCTTGCCTTCACTGATGCCATAGGAGCAGGAAGTTGGTCTAGGGAATCGGGGAAGGCCCTTGTAAGGAAGGACGTTTAGAGTTGAGAGTTGAAGCTGGCTAAGTGGAGAACAATCTGGTCAGCGAGAATTGTCTGTGCAGATTCTGGGTGTTGCCAGGATCCTGGCAGAGTCCAGAATAGTGCTGCAGGGCCCTGTGAACCTCGATAAGGAATTCGGACATTATCCTAAGGGCGGTGGGAAGTCATTAAGGAGTTTTAAGCAGGGGATAGAAATGATGAGGCTTGTGTTTCTAAAAGGTGGCCTTGACTGCAGTATGGAGAATGGATTAAGGGATACGAAAGTGGAAGCAGGAATAAAAACGTCCTACTTCAAATTTGCAAATACTGCCCGCAAGATTAAAGGGTTGTCAGCTACTTATACTTTCAGGGCATGATGCAGGACAGAGATCCATCCCCCTACCCCCCCTAGCCCCCCCCCCCCCCCCCGGAGCTGCAGGAGTAGGAGATGTGTGCAGGAGCGGGTGAAAGGGGCCTTTGCAGGGAGCATGCTCTGCCCAACTCCCACCAGGATCTCAGGCTGGGAGAACAATGGAAAGTTCATAGATTAAGATTCTTTTTACCTTTCTATTAGCAGAACTAATCATTTGCCTTTAAGTAAGACATTTCATTTTGATTAAAGTAATAACCATGAATAAGTAAAAAGCAATTAATTTCCAGAAGGACGTTCGAATCTAACAGGGTTTCATTCTCTGTCAGGACTGAGGTTAATCCAGCCTTTACCTCTGCTGTCATCTAATGGTAACTACCATTTACTGAGGTCCTACTAAGTGCCAGACAATTTTCATAGTGTATGTCATATGAGGCACATACTTCTTTAGGTGGATGGAATCACCCCATCTTATAGGTGAGACTCAGAGGGAGTATGTCACCTGCCCAAGGTGACATGTGGGATAGGGCAGCTCTGTAATGTGAAAGAGCTCCTTGATTCTAACATCCACAGAAGCTGGCAGTCACTCCCTGGGCCTTGCAATGTGCCAGGCAGGGGGTTGAATCCTTAGTATGCTTTCTCCCATTTGAGATAGGTGGTATCGTCATCTCCACTCCACAGATGAGGACAGTGAGGTTCAGAAAGGTCACATACCTTGCCCAAAAGCACACAGCCAGCTCTCAGATCAGAAGCTGTGTTTTCAACACAATACACAGCCTCCCATGGTCTCCCAACTATATCATACTGTCAAGAAAACATTGAGCTTTTCTGAAATAAACACTTCCTTATCCTTCCTAATTCCCACATAACCAAAGCTCTGAACCATGGATACGGTCATTCCCCCCACATCTCCCTCATCAACTTTAAGCTCCTGGATGGCAGGGTCTGTGCCATAGGCCACTGTCTATCACCCCCACCTTCCCACAGCCCCCACAGCACTTTGCAGAGCTGACCCAAGCCCAGAACTTTATCGATCTGTGCTGGTTCTTCCCAGGTGTGATGCCATCTCTACTCACACATGTGCAAATACTCACAAGCTGAGTTTTCTGAGCGAGTGCTACTAACGAGCTGGCCAGGCAGGCAGCCTGCCCCTCCAGCTACATCTGCACCAGGATGGATCAATGCCACTCTCAAAACAATGACCAGCCAGTCACACCTCTGCCTCCCCCCAGCACCGAAGAGCCTTGGGGAGCTGGGGCTTGCACTTCACGCTGCGATTCTACCAAGTCGTCACTCACCAGTGTGAGAGACGCTGGGCTCTGCTCCTCAGGCAACAACATCGGGAGGAATAATGAGCTGCTCTAGGGGAGGCGAAAGCTTTCTGATCAGAAGACATATGGGGCTGTCACAGTGACAGATGGACCCAAACACCCCTTCCCCACTACATGGCCCTGATGACCTAGACTCTCACCCCAGGTCTGTCTGTCCCTTGATGCTACTTGGGAGGGCAGGGTGGTCAGAGGGAGGAGCAGAAGACCACACCATCAGCAAGAGGAAGAAAAAGCCAAAATGTTCTTGAGGGATATCATTTGAGTGTTAGCTTCATAACTCACACTGAAAAGTCCCTTGGACCCACTTTATTTATCTGTATCGTGAGAGAGTTAGACTCTCACCTCTAGGAATGTAGCTTCTGTTGTCTGTGAAATGTGGATAGGGGAAACGTCTCTTAGCATAGCCATGATGGAGAGAGGCCTGGACCTGCAGTCAGGAGACATGGGTTAAAACCAAGCTCTTGCTTCACTCACTGTGTACACATGGTTAAGTTCTTTGACCTCTTGGAGCCTCAGTATGGTCATGTATGAAGCGAATATAATAAGTGCTTTTCTCATGAGATTCTCGTGAGCATTAAATGAGACAGCATGTATGTGAAGGACTTTACACAGTATCTGGCACAGAACAGATGATCTGCAAGCATTTGTGGATGCGGCTGTGAGTTTTGAATGAGAAATCGCCAGTAAAGAGGATATTTTTAAACTGAAAGACACTCTTTGAGGTTTACTCTTAGCATTTGCTATTAGTCTAAGTATTGCATTAGTATTAGTACTGACATTGGTAGGAGTGGAGTGTTATCTCTATGGTACCTTCAACCTTTGAAGACCAAGACCTCCAGATAGAAAGATGGGTTGATTATAATCAGCTGGTCTCACTGTCTGAAAGGGGCTGGAGACGCTTGCCCAACTCTACTCTGTGTCCCTCAAGCTGTGCAGGGGACTGTGGGCCCCCCCCCCCCCCGGGGCAGAAAGTCACCAACAGGGAAATGGGTGATCAAGGAAAGAGTGCAAGAACAACACGTTAAGAAGGACAGGAGGAGACTGTTCAGGGGTCAGAGAGGTATGTTCTGCCATGCTGAGGATGCTAAGGAAGCCATTGCTTCCAAAGATGGATGTGCACACAGAGATAATCCCAAGTCCAGGGTGAGGTTGGGTGGGGCACAGCATAGCTGGGTGAACAGTGCTGGAGGCAAGAGCAGGCTCAGTGAGAGAAGAGGTGGAGGAGAGAAAGACAAGGAAGGGGGACGTGAAAGATGTTGAAGTAGAGGAAGAGGGAGGAAGGCCATCTTGTACTTCACCTTTTTGGAAACCTTCCAAGAATCCCGTGGCCTGCATGTAGAAACCCAGGTTCCTCAGCCCAGACATGAGCCCTGTGCAGTTGGGTGGGATCAGCTCTTGCCCTGTCTCCAGCCACAAGTGAGACACCAGGGCTGTGTCTTCATGTCTTTGTCCTTGGGTTCCTTCTGAGAGGAAGACCTTTCAGCTCTTCCTTGTCTGAGAAAACTATCAGGCATCCTCAAATATCATCTCCTCTGGGAAGCCTTTCCTGAGCCCCTGAGGCAGAATTAGATGATCCTAGGATGCTGCACATGCTTGCCTTGAGGGCTGTCCCAGGACTGTTGGCTTTCTTCCCTGCTCCTCGCACTAGGGAGCTCCTTGGAGAGGGGACCTGTCTCTTGCTCATCGCTGTGCTAAGCAGAAGAGAATGTCATTGGATACCAGACCAGGGAGGAAATGGAAGAAAGGAAAGGAGAAAGCCACAAAGGTGAAGTAGAAAGTACAGTGAGGAGAATAAAAGGGAAAAGTGTATAGAGACACCAGGGTCAGTGGTTGAAGCGGGCCGGTGGAAATGGGTTCCAGAGATTCTCTGGGAATTTTTCAGCACCTGGTGCCTGGCCCTGGGGCCTGCTTCTTCCCATCCCTGCATCCTCAGGGTTAGGCCTACCCTGCTCTGGAGCATCTATGAACTGAGGTGACTGCAAGGCCACCATGCAGAAGAAGTGTGGCTTCTTCACAGCTCAAACACAGCAGTTCCTGCTGCAGCTGGATTTGTGTAAACAGTCGTCACTTACAACACAAAGGAGGGTCCTGCTCCTTCCTCTCCGTCCTCACCTACTCCAGCTAGATCTGTATGGATTGTCCTCACCTACTACAGCTAGATCTGTTTGGATTAACCCTACCAGAAAACTAATAGCTTGTGTCTCTGTGGGGCAGACTCAAGACCCAGCTGGATTTGACTGGGCCCAGCTGGTCTTCCTCTGTTCCCTGGGTTGAACCCCATCAACTCTCCCAAAGCACCTCCTCTCACCTGCCTCAGGCAGACACTGCAGCTGTACTGACCGGCAGCCCAGACTCACAGGCATCCAGGCAGGGTCACGGGTACATTGCAATGGCAGTTATCCAGCAGAAGTTGTGGTGGCCCGGCTCTCCTGGCTCTCGCCGATCTCTAAAGAGGGCTGGAAGGTCTTCTGTGCTCACCCCATGCTGAGCAATCAGAGACTGGCTTCTCGGAGTGCAAGTATTTCATGGATCTACACCACTCGAGGTCAAAGTAAACATCATTAGGGAAGAAAGAGCCCAGAGGCCTCTCTGCACCTTTATCTCTCAGCTTCCCAAGGGAAGCTGTTGGGGGCTGGACTGAAATAAGTGGCTCTTCAGTTAATTCCAGGACCCACTTAATTTGCATGATTCAGCCCTAGTCCTGTGCCTCTTCTCCCGAGGCACTCAGTCCTGCCAGCCTTCACCTTCACACATAACAGCACCAGACCACAAGGCTCCCCTTTCTTTTCTAATTTTTTGGGATGGAGGAAAAGTAGACACTTCTTTGGGCAGGGGGTGAGGCATTGCACCTAAGGTTGCTCCTTAACTGCACTCAGGCTGGAAGGTTCCAGGAGGAGGGAGAGGTGAGTGATGAGTGTGCACAGAGAGCAGGGAAAATCTAGAGAAGTTCTACAGAGTTCCTTATCTTTCTGGAAGACAAAGAGAGAGGCAACTCTCTCTTTCTGGCAGGGTTGATGGGATCCGTTGGGGAGGCAGAGGGGGTTTAAATCCACAGGGCTCATTTTGGTGTGGAGCCAAAGCATTCACCATCTATTCCAACTTTTCCTTCACTGGAGGTATAATGAGTTTCAACTTTCTTGTTTCTGTTTCTAAACTCTGAAATGGTCAATGAGTGAGCATGAGCAAGAAGAGGAAAACCAAGAAACAAGTCGTGAAATACCCCTAATTCACAGAAAATCAGGACTCCTACTGAAAACTGGAAATTAACCAATATGCTCCTTTTCCCAGTAGGTATGTAAGAGTCAGCCTAGTTGATTGGCCCTTTACTGATAATTTTCGAGAAAGAGAAAATTTTTTTAATATAATTTATTGTCAAGTTAGCTAACATACAGTGTATAGTGTGCTCTTGGTTTTGGGGGTAGATTCCCATGATTCATCACTTACATACAACACCCAGTGCTCATCCCAACAAGTGCCCTCCTCAATGCCCATCACCCATTTCTCCCTCTCCCTGACCCCCCATCCACCCTCAGTTTGTTCTCTGCATTCAAGAGTCTCTTATGGTTTGCCTCCCTCTCTGTTTGACACTATTTTCCCCCTTTCCCTTCCCCCATGGTCTTCTGATAAGCTTTTCAAGTTCCACATATGAGTGAAAACATATGATATCTGTCTTTGGCTGACTTATTTCACTTAGCATAATACCCTATGGCTCCATCCACGTTGTTACAAATGGCAGGATTTCATTCTTTCTCGTTGCCAAGTAGTACTCCATTGTATATATAAACCATATCTTCTTTTTTTAATGTTTATTTATTTTTGAGAGAGAGAGACAAAGCACAAGTGGGGGAGCGGCAGAGAGAGAGGGAGACACAGAAACTGAAGCAGGCTCCAGGCTCTGAACTGTCAGCCCAGAGCCTGACATAGGGCTAAAACCCATGAACCATGAGACCCTGACCTGAGCTGAAGTCAGATGCTTAACCAATTGAGCCACCCACGTGCTCCTAAACCACATCTTCTTTAATCATTTATCAGTTGATGGACATTTGTGTTCTTTACATAATTTGGCTATCGTTGAAAGCGCTGCTATAAACATTGGGGTACAAGTGCCCCTATGAATCAGCACTCCCAAATCCTTTAGATAAATTCCTAGTAGTGCTATTGCTGGGTCATAGAGATTACCTTTTTATTTTTATTTATTTTTTAATTCTTTAAATGTTTATTTATTTCTGAGACAGAGACAGAGCATGAGTGGGGGAGGGGCAGAGAGAGAGGGGGACACAGAATCCGAAGCAGGCTCCAGGCTCTGAGCTGTCAGCACAGAGACTGACATGGAGCTCAAACTCACAGACTGCGAGATCATGACTTGAGCTGAAGCTGGACGCTCAACTGACTGAGCCACCCAGGCGCCCCGAGATTACCTTTTTAAATGAAAGTGTGAACTCACCCAGGGATGGAAGGTGGCTATTGTAATTCCTTAGTCTCAGGACACCAAAATTCTCCTTAAATCTGCCCTTACTCCTACCTGTTTCATGGAGGTGTCCCTCAGAGACTATAGCCCTCCCCTATTTGGTCACTTACTCATTATTTACTGAATATTTTCGAGCAAAGAGAGACCCAGAAAAGATTTGCAGTGTTCCTGTCTTTCTGAAAGCACAGAGTTCAGGGAAGGGAGGCATGCAAAAATGAGGCAGGACATCCAGTTGGACCCAGATGATGAAGACATGGCTCACTATGGAGTTTAGACTATTTTATAGACAATGAGGTGCTTCAGAGGTCTCAGAAGCACGGGGATGGCACAGGGTTGCCTAATAGGAAGTCACTCTGAGCTCAGTATGGAAGGTGACCTGTAAGGGGAAACCAGATGGGGGACAGGAAGACCACGTAAGAGGCAGTTGGAAGAATGCAAGGAAAGAGAAGAGAGGGGCCTATGAGGGCATGGACACAGAGGAAGGGGGCAAGTGTCATCAGTGTTTGACACACACAGGACTTAAGAGGCTTGGTCAAGCAAGCAAAAAACCCAAAAGAACAACATACAACTCTCCCAAAGCTGTATTTTATTCAGCTATTATTAATAACTGATTTGATTCCATCCATTCCATTTTACAACCCCTGTCTCTTACAATTGTCTGGTCCTGGTAACAATTTTATTGGAGCAGAGGAGGCACATTATAAATACATTTTATATTGCACATTGTATTTTAAGCAAATTTGAGACATCTCTGATTAGGTGCCTTCCCAACGATAGCCTTGTTCAGACAGATAATTGTGTGCTGATTTTTTATTTTATTTTATTATTTTTTTCCAGCTTTGTTCTCTCCCCCTTGGCAAAGCTGCAATCTTGCATACACACGTCAGTGGATAAAAACCCTTGAAAATAACTCTTCAGAAGAAATCTAATTTACTTTTTAATCTGGTTCGGAAATTTGCCAGAAAAATTTCCACCGACAAGCACTGCCATTTATTACCACTTATCACACACCCGGGCTGTGCTCTAGCTCCTGATGGGGCTAATGTAACAGGGGAGGAATCTTCTGATACATTATTTATTTGATACAATCCCACCCAGATAAGATCTATGGGCAGGAGAGGACAAAGTTTGACCTTATCCTTCGTCTAAGGGAAAGTAAGGGATCTTCCCTTTGCTTGCTCGAGGAGCCACCCTCTCTCCATGCCCTTGGGAAGGTTCAGCTTCCCATAGAGGCTCCCAGACTGTCACCCCACAGGGATCTGGCTTCGACTTTGCTTGCTTCCCCTGGGATCTACGTCACCCACTCACATATTTGCTTGTGTTTAACTTTGAGATGATTTTCAAGGGTCTCATCCTTGTCCAAATCTGCTTCTTAGGGACAGAGACCAGAGTGGCATTTAGCCTAGCCCTATCCAAGCTCAATCTGAGGTGGCTCCATGTTGGGGAAACAATATTGGTATAGGACAACTCGTGACCTTGGGCTAGAAATTAAACCTCTCCAGCATCTTCATTTCTAAAATGAGGAGGGGGCATCTCTACAACGCTGCCCAGATTTCACGGTCCACGGAGGCTGCTAAGCTTTGGGGAAAGAACAGAGGATGTGGGTCAGGAGGAGTGGTGTGGGGGTTCTGGCTTTGCTGCTTCCTGGCTGACTGATCTTCAGCAAGGTGACATCTCTGAGCTCCTATTTCCTGATCTGTCCATGGGGTTAATAGCTCTTCCCCTGCTGACCTTCAGAGTCATTAGGATGATAATGAATATGGAAGCTTTGCAAGCAGCAAAGACATATATAAATGTATAATTAATCATGCATCAATTTATTAATTAGTGAAAACACATTACAAGGTATTTGCAGAACCCACTCAGAGGGAAAACTGGAAAAGAAGTCAAGCTGAGGGTACCCAGCGAGGCTTCCTATGTACCTGTCTCCAACCTCCAGTGACAGATACCCTAGGCTGGCCCCGAGCAAAAGGAGACCCCTGCTTTCAGCTGCTTGGTGCATTTTGGCTGACAGTCCACTAAGAGACCTCTCCAGAGTCCCCCCAGAACTCCCAGGATCCACAGAACTATGATTTAGTCTCCACTTAACCCCTCTCATGTTTTCTGCAAAATACCAAAGGTGAAAGATCGTTGAACACTGGACAGAACTGAACTGAAACCTTGGTGTGGCTGTGTACACACTGACATCTGTGAGAATTTACTGAACTTTCCTGAGCTGTCCTCTCATCTATAAAATGAGGAAAATAGCACTTACCTTCTGGGGCTGTTGTGAGGGGTCAGTGGTATATGTAACATAACCCTTTGTAAGCCTCATCTATCCACCATCAGTGAATTATAAGAGAGGCCTCTGTCCTTGTATACCTGTGCACTCTTGCTGCCTCCATGGCACCTCCATCTGCCATGGAGAAAGAATTCAACCCTTACCTTCACATGGACGAATGAATGAGTCAATGAATGAATGAATGAAATACATCGTGGTCAGGGTCATGAGCTGAAAAAAATGTACATAATATTCTAGACCTGGAAAGATAGAGTCTTGAGTCCTAAATTAATTTTGGAATCTTTCTCTCCTCTCAAATTGCTGCCTCCTACTTCTTCCAGGCTCCCCTCAGCAACTCTTTTTCCCCTTTCCTACCCTCTTGAATTCCAGAATGGTCTATCTCCCCCACCCTTACCCTCCAAGCTTTTCTCGCTTTGGCCAGTCAGTTGGCAGGGAGGTTTGCCCACAGAACTTTCTCCTTCTCCCTGCTTTTTGTGTTCCCTTCTCAGAGCTATATGCCTCCTGCGGGAAGAGTAAATATAGAAAAATGACAACATGTACATTAATGCTCGTTAGAATGTCATCATTATACTCTGCAAAGTGTCTGCCGAGGGGGTCCCTGAAGGACACTTAGAAGCGAAGCAGCTGCTCCAGATTTGTTCCAGCTCACATCTCGAAGAAATGACATTGAGATAAATGTAGTATTTCTGGCTGGAGGGAGGGGAGAGAGCAGGGTTTCTTTGGAGAATGGGGGGGATGGATGGTGAAGAAAGACCCCACATAAGTGCTCAGAACAACAGGTGCAATGGACACACAGCATGAGAATGTGCAGGGTGCAGGGCAGGTCCTCTAGCGAAGGCTGGTTTGCTCAAACCAAGAGGCTCACAGTCTACATAGGGAGATGGTTGGCTAAAGAGCTCATACCTCACTCTTAGATCAGCCTCTGAAAGAATCCTCAGCTCTTCATCATACATGGAAAACAAGCTATGCTATGGGATAAGAAAAGCACTGCTCTGCTTAATCACCAGTAGTCACTGGCCAGGGGTTGTTGAGGGAAGGGGAGACAATGTGACATCTTACTGACAAATGATACCAATTGATATCCCTCTATGTTCTGCCCATCTACTTAAGGTACACTGAGACCTACATGACCCCCATTTCTCCCCACACACTCTGGTCAACAACTAGTGAGTTTTTCCTTTTATCTTACCATCTTGAAAAAAGCAAGTGACCAAGTTTGTCAAACTTCTCAGAGATCATGTTTTAAAGACAACTTTGAGCCCAAGCCATAAAATCACTACTCTAAGTCCAGTGAATTCATACCAACTATGGTTTGTAGAGCACGTCATGTTCACATCACACTTGTCCATGTTCTACTTTAGATTCTCATTACTACCCCATTAAATAATCGGGGCAGGTATTATATCACCATTTTACAGATTAGGAAACCATGGAACACAACTTTCAATTATACGCACACACAAACACACACATCACATCCTGAGAGAGGATGCCTTTGAAAGGAAAACCTCACAAATACATGTCAACACCCATACAGAGGGCACAAGATTCAAAGCTCCTACAAACTCAGTAAATCACCTTTATTCAACCTGCCATACATAACCATGTCAAGAGACCTTTAACTATTCAGGATTAGAACTCTCCTTGGCTGGTTGAGATATAGTAGTCTCGCTGAACAAGAATGAGTGTGACGAGCTCAGCCACCTCTGAAGCCTGCCATCCCCAAGTCAGGTTACCAGCTTAATTCATCAACCAAGGAAAGAATCACGGTAAAAAGAAAGCATATAGGAATCATGTTTTGGTTGGTATTCCAGCTCTAGTTTGCTCCTCCCCAGCAGTGGAATCCATTTGCAGTCTGTCTGAATCTCAACATTGTCATCTGTGAAATGGGAGACTAAGCCTTGCCACCTACCAAGCTCCTGGGACTGCTGGTTTTTATTCAGACATGGATTTATCATGGCCTTCTCTGCTATGTGCCAGCCTTTAAAACCTCACAAGACTTACCATGGTTTCATGATTAAATTCAGAAGTCAGATCCTGGTCCTGGTCAGGTATCCTGAAGTTCCCTCCCCAGATCCTCATATAGGGGTCTAAGCACACAACACACATACTATCTATTGTCCCCATCCCTCCTCTTTCCCGAGGACTCAAAAGGCTGGACAGAATGATTATCGTTAGAGTCTGCAACCTTTTTCTACTATGGCCAAGCACTGGTTGATTGGATGATTGCTTTAAAAATACCCCATCATAATCTATTGAATGTTCCTATGTACCAGGGATACTGCAAAGTTGTATTCTGGTCTCTGCCTTTATAGAAATCTTATGGGCTCGTGAGAAGGCCAAGTCAATTAAATTCCCTAAGCATCAGCCTCCTCCTATATAAAATGGGGATAGAGGTAATGCTGTCCTTTCAGGTTGTTGTGAGGATTAAATGAGATAACACACGTAAAGCCCTTGATATAATGCATAAACACAGTAAACTCATTATCCTTGTTACCAATTACAATGAATATTCTGGGGGAGGCATCATACTAGAGTTATGAACAAGATGTGCTATGGGAGATGTGAGCAAAATGGAGCTGTAGCTATACTCAGCGGTCTTTAACTAAAGAAAATTAGTAGGAGAGGGGCACCTGGGTGGCTCAGTGGGTTAACTGTCCCACTTCAGCTCAGGTCATAATCTCACAGTTCGGGAGTTCAAGCCCCATGTCAGGCTCTGTGCTGACAGCTCAGAGCCTGAAGCCTGCTTCAGATTCTGTGTCTCCCTCTCTCTCTGTCCCTCCCCTGTTCGAGCTCTCTCTCTCTTTCTCTCTCTCTCAAAAATAAATAAAGCTTAAAAAAAAAGAAAATCAGTAAGAGAAAGAAGTAATACATGACTTTTTGTCAGTGGAGAAGATGCTTTATTACTCTTATTCATGTACCCAGCAGATGAGGAGGAATCCACTTTGAGCCACAATCATCAACTTTTCAAATAAACAACAGCAGTCCTATTGTAGGGAGAGGGACAATGAGTTTTCTGCATTCACAGAAAAACCCAGCTGAGGAGACTGCATAATGATAGAAGAAAGGGCATGGAGGTGAGGCTAACTCCACATAGAGAGACATGTCTCCAGAAATGAGTGTGGTCTTTCTGCATGGTCCTGTGCAGAGGAGAGAGTTTGTGGTGGATAGAAAATGAGGTGGAGTTGGAAAAGTAGACTTGTTTATATGGTATTTTCTATTTAAATTTTTGTTATTTAACATACAGTACAATATTCGTTTCAGGACTAGAGTTCAGTGATTCATCATTCAGTGATACATACAACACCCAGTGCTCATCACAGCAAATGCCCTCCTTAATGCCCATCACTCATTCAGCCATCTCCCACCCACTTCCCTCCACCAACCCTCAGTTTGTTCTCTATCGTTAAGAGTCTCTTGTGGTTTACTTCCCTCTCTACTCTCTTCCCCCTTCCCATATGTTCATCTGTTTTGATTCTTAAATTCCACACATGACTGAAATCATATGATATTTGTCTTTCTCTGATTGACTTATTTCACTTAGCATAATACACTCTAGCTCTATCCACATTGTTGCAAATGGCAAGATTTCATTCTTCTTGATGGCTGAGTAATATTCCATTGTGCCCTCTTGCATTGCTGGTGGGAATGCATACTGGGGCAGCATTCTCTCCACTTTAGAGAACAGAGTTACAGAGTTATAGAGGTTCCTCACAAAACTAAAAATAGAACTATCGCACGATCCAGCGGTTGCACTATTAGGAATTTACCCAAAGGATACAAAAATAGATTCAAAGTGGTACATGCACACCAATGTTTAAGCAGCATGAGCAACAATAGCCAAACTATGGAGAGAACCCAAATATATATATAGGGGATTTTTCAAAGGTATGTTTCTGATTAATGGTAGAGGAGAAAAGGAAGACATTTGTTAAATTTTAATTAGAGTAAGTACTTTGATAGCTATAGTCTTCAAACCAGACATTATTTACCTTCTTGTATTATTAAAATAAGTTCCACTAGCCAAGGTGGCTCCTGTCTTGAAAGTGTGTGCAAACAAGTCAACGAGAAGTAAGTGCCAATTTTGAGCCAGCCATCTTGGAGAAGGTAAGCTCAGAGAACCTGGTCACAGCGTGAGGAGCTCCAATACACATCCCACTTGTTCACATCACACCCAAGAGCTACCACCATGTCTCCACTTCTCCCTTGACAGTAATATCTGTTGCAGCTACATCCATGCCAAGAAAGGACATCCAAACAGAGTATCTTGCCTCAAGACCAAGAGTGGAGGATTACAGGAAATGGGCAACTCTGCCCCAGTGTTCTCTTTTGATCAATGCACCTTATTAAGTAGGTCTATTTGGAGAGCTTAATGTTGAGCACTTACTTCCATGGGTAAGGGACAATCAGGATAAACTACTCTCTCAACTTCTTTTCTCCTCTAGCTCTCTCATCCAGCCATATGGAATAGTTCAGGACAGACTGTAGAGAGTCCTGAATGTTGGCTGAGTAGTTGGACAGAATTCAAAAAACAGAGCCGGGTTACAGGATGGTATTAAGAAGGTGGTGGAGGTGGATACCAAAAGAACAGGGGATCTCCTTTGTAATAAAACTTTTGTGTTGCAGAACTAAGGGTCACAGGTATAAATGGGCTTTATACAGACAGGCAACAACAAACCAGAGTATAGGTAATAACAAAGAAATTCTGCACTATAACCCAGCCTTTTAAGTTCTATGCATGGCAGGTGGAGAGGGAAAGAGAAAGAGAGAGAGGGTGGGGGAGAGGGAGAGAGAGGGAGAGAGGGAGAGAGGGAGAGAGAGAGAGAGTCAGTGATAAGAGCTCCATGCTTTAACTCCAAGGGTTAGATAGAGCTAGCCCCTAGTTCAGCCAATGTTTACTGAATACCACCATGCACAGTATGCAAAGATGAATAGGACATGGTCATTACCTACACAATCATACAGGGGAAATGAACGTGTAAACAACAACCCATCACCCAAGGGAAAAGTACTATTTCAAAGGTATTTACAAAGGGTAAGTAATTCTGCCTGAGATAGTCAGGAAAAGGAAATGACTTTTCAGGAGGTTCTTGGAAAATTAATAATTAATAGGAGATTATAAAATGAGGAAAATTTCTGGGGCTACTTCCAGAAGTAGACCACTTCCCTTAATCATACGCATATGTGCACTGTCCTTGTGTTTTGGAAATTTTATTTGGGATAAAAATGCAGTGTCTTCCCTTTTCTTGAGAGCGTAAGGCCTTCCTGCCATGTGTCTATAAGGCAAATGCCTGGGAAGGTAATGGAAATTTCTGGAGGAAGAAGAGTCATTCCTTGATCACTTTTCCTAAGTAAGTATAGCCTCCTCAGTGGCAAGGGAAGTCTTCCTCTTGTTGCCATCTAAATTCTCACTCTTATTTTTCTCAGAGTCCCATATTACCACATCCCTTTTCTATGCTTGGGAGGAAGTCGCTGTTTGAATTGATCCCTCTCTAGAAGCCTCCAAATGGATGCTTTTCTTTCCCTTTCTCTTTCTGGTGTTAGCATCAGGAACTGTGTACAAAATTTCTCCATCCTCCCTGTAGCCTACCACTGTTTCTTCGCAACATTCTTTTGTTCATTCAACAAATATTTATTGAACACCAACCATATGCCTGGTGTGGGAGCTAGGAATACAACAGTGATAAAAAAAAAAAGTAAGTCCTTGCCCTTATGGACTCTACAGTCTCTTGGGAGAGATACACAATAGATAATTAAACAAAAAAAGACATTAATATATTGCCAGGCATTGAAACGTTCTTATGAAGAAAAAGAGCACAGTAGGAGGATATTCAGGATGTTGGGCAGGGACATATAGTGTCAAGAATAATTTTCTTATGAGGTGATATTGGAGCAGAGAAGAGAATGGAATAATGGAAGAGAGAATGTGAATGCTTGGTGGAAAGGTGTTCCAGGCAACAGAGATGGAAAGTGGGTCTATTCTTGGTATGACTGATGAACAGAAAGGAAGAGAGTGTGGCTGGAGTAGAGGGAGCGAGGGAAAGAATGGCTGCTAGTGAGACCACAAGGACAAGGTCATTTAGGTAGTTTAGACTGTATAAGGATTTTGTGTTTTGTGCTAACTGGGGGGACATGCTTTTGGAGAGTTTTGAAAAGAGAAGTAACAATGCTGTAATGTAGGTCTTTGTAGTGTCCTTGCTGACTGTTCAGAATAAATGGAAGAGAGGCAAGAGAGGGGACTGTTTAGGAAGCTGATATAGTAGACTGAGCAAGAGATGGTGATGACCTGGACTTGAGAGGTAGTATGAAAGGTGGTGAAAAGCAGCCACAGAATATATTTTGATGGAAGATTTAGCAAGACTTATTTAAAGGACTGGATGAGAGAATGAGAGAAAGATAAAAATCAAGGATAATTACATGATTTTCAGCCAAAGCAACAGAATGAATGATGGTGCCACTTAATGAGATCCAAGGACTGAGGAGGAGAAAAAGATTTTGTGGGTGGAGTTGGTGCCAGTAGAGTTGGATTTGGGGGATTTTTCTTAGGCATTCAAGAGGTCATATTGAATAGGTCAAGGAGGTATGGTCTGATGACTTCAAAAAGTTGGGTGGTTTTAGGGAGGAGGACAAACAACTCTGGATGCAGCAGTGAGAACCAAGGAGAACACACAGTCCCAAGGCCAGAAGTACTGGGAAGTAAGAGCAAAGAGAGCCACCAATGGATTTTAGGGAGAAAGAGGATCCTTAGGGAAAATCTGGATTCAGTTAGAGCAAGAAGGTGATGGAGCTGCTCAGACATGGGATTGAGGATTCAGGGGACGTTATAAAATATGGAGCACATTTCCACAGTGCTCAGTGGAAGGGTTTGAAGTTTGGGCATCACTGCAAGTGACAAGGCAAGAAGAATCATGGATTTAAAAAAAAAAAGAACCTTAAGACAATAAGATGAGTTGGCCATCCACCCCATCCCTCACCCCCAGCAATTTCCCCACAGCACAGCTCTAAAGTCTACAAACACTGTTTCTCTACAATCCCTGGGACAGAGATGAGAGAATAACATAAGGGAGAAGCCAGCGAACTATATCAAATATTCACTTCTTCTAGGACACAAGTCCTGGGCTTCTCAAGGTGATGTCAGCAATGATGTGATATTAAAAACCCTGCTATTAATGGCTATATGCTGTCCTTCACCAGTTTGTCTTACTAAATGGCCCAAAGCAGATGGTATCCCCTTCCTACACAAGGAGAAGGAGTGTGGTCACCTCAAGTTCTACCCCAGGTCTTGTGGATAGAGGCTGAAAAAATAAAGCAACAAACCTAAAAGAGCTTACAAAAGAATTACAACCCATAGGCACTTGGCAAGGAAAACTGTCAATTCTAGGCAGTGAAAGATGGAGCCCAACACATAAGTCATATGGACAGTCAGTCTGTAGGATTTTAGAGAAAGAGGAAACTCACTGGATGCCCAGAGTGACCACAAAAGGCTCATGGAGAAAGTGGGTTTCACAGAGGTCCCTGAGAATGAGGTGCATTCACTGGATCACCTGAAGCGGTGGACAGCGAGGTTGCCTGTCTGGATCTGCATCTATCAATTCAATAGTGTGCCTCGGGGTGAGAAAGAACCATTTACTCCTTATCATTATCCTTAATAATTCCAAATCAGGTGGTGATGGAAAACCAATCCAAAGCTCATTTCAGAAGGATGTGGAAAGGGAGAGGCAGAGGGAAAACACATCAGAAAACAAATTCATCTTCTCAGCACAGAGACAAAGGACCGGGGCTTGGTCCAGAGCTACAAAGACTGATCCTTTCAAGGCTGAGCCAGTTTTTCGAGACATTCAAGTCAAGTAGTGATAAAAATCCCACTATTCACTGTTATATTAATGGCTTCTCCACTATATGCAGATAGGTAAAAGCATCATATCTTTATTTGCATTTCTTTTTCTATTGCCTCCAGCTCACTGAATTTCTCCCTTATCTGCCAAGAAATGTCTACTTTTAAGGTATTCTTTCATTTCCTCATGCCATTGGCTGTCAAACGACTTAATAACTTGCCCATCATGGAAGTCAAATATAGTTTATTAAAAATGCATGTCTCACTCAGTCAGATGCCCTTTGGCAGTCTCCAGACCTTGACGACTCTGTCTCAAAGCCTGGGAACACAGAATGGTCTTGGCTGGCCAGCTGCACTCCCTTGCTTTGTCTCATGCTCACTGCCCAGATTATGCTGAGCGACGCAGAGAAGGGGGGTGGGAACTGTCCAAGGAGGATGTGGGACTGTGCCACTTGTCCGACTAGAGGAAGTGAGACTGGGCCTGAGAACCGCAAGTGCCTGAGGACTTCCAAGCCACCCAGCCAGGTCCCAGGGGCGGAGTACGGCCATGAAGATGGAGCTGGTGCCCTGGGGTAGAAGGAAATGGCATCAGAGCAGAAGGGGGCTCTGTCAAGTCAGTGCACTGGAATGATGAATCATGCCTGTGATTGCTCACGTAGCTAGGCTATATCGCTATTTACAGGGGCTAATGAGGCATCTGCAGTCACAGATTCAGAGTCTGAGTGTTGTTGTGGCTGAGGAAGTAGCAAGGAGCCTGAGCTAAAAACACAAAGGGAACTGGAGGTCACCTTTTCCATCATCTGCCACAGGGATGGACAGCACCAGAAGCACTCCATCAGGATACGTTGACCCTTCTCCAAAACCATCTTAAAGCAGCCCCTCAGTCTCCCTGGCGATGCTCTCTAGCCACCCATGGATCTCCTGGCTAGAGCCCCATGGCTTCAGCTAATCCTTCATTCTTTATTTTTCTGTGCATAGCAGAAATGAGGAACAGCTTTACATGCCTCACCGTGTCCAGCATGCCACCCCCAAATCTCCTACAGCAGTCTCTTGCACTGCTCTCACATCTTGCTTCTTAAGCATTGTGCCATGTTCTACTCAATCTGCTGAGTAACACCTAGACCTGCAGAGATAGGTAGAGAGTCCCAGCTGCTCTTCAGGAGAGAATGTGGACACTCCACCTGGAGCAGAGACACAGTGCTGCAGGAAGACCAAGAGAAAGACCCAAGGTGCTGAGAGCTGAAAAGTATTGCTTCCATCACAAGGAGGGGGTCTGGGATTCCTCCAGGGGAAAGATAAAGCTGGGCTGTAAGAGTAGCTAAAGGGAACATATGGACAGTATGAGAAAAAAAATGAGAAAGAAAAACAGAAGGAAGGAAACAGAAGTAGGGAGTTGGGTCATGAGGCAGGACCAAGAAAAAGGGAGAAAAAAAAGCAGGGAAGGAGATGAACAGTGGAAGAGGCAGAGTAAGGTCATGAGGCAGAGAGTGAGATAAAGACAAGAGGCCAGAGAGAGAACTCAGAGGAGGACAAAGAGTGTGAGCTCTCGGAAAGGTGCACAAAGTCCATGGGAAGGTAAGTGAGCGGGGAACACGTGCTCAGCCTGGTCTGACCCCGGAGAAGCACTGATCCCCTGTTGAGACCACCACCAGGGGAACTGCCTGAAGCCAGTAGCTGGGAGAGCAATGTGACAAGTGTCCTTTGCCTTGAACTCCCTTGTCACCTGGAGCGGGGAGAGAGCCAGGCACTGACAGGGTTTGGATGTGGGCAGGCTCATAAGCATCTCGTGTAAGACACCTCGGGAGACTAAGGGAAGAGGACAAAGTGAGGGAGAGAAGCAGAGGCAGATGCCTGCAGAGGGAGGAGGGGCTGGGAAACAGAAAGACAAAGAGTGACAAGCCAAGACAGAAAAGAGAGGAACTGAGAGAGATGGCGGAGAGGCTGATAAGGACAGGAAAGGCGACAAGAATGATTGGGAGATTGGGAAAGAAATTGAGAGAGATGTCTTGAGATTGAGAGGATAGGGAGAGAAAAGGAGGTGGAGGGAGAGGAAGGAGGAAGAGAGAGAGGAAAGAAGATGTACGGCGTGGAGTCAGAACAGCAGAAAATGGAACAGGTCCTAATTTTGAACCTTTGCCAACATCTGAAGTTGCTATTCTACTATCAATTTTTCATCTGTCACCAAGACAAGCTGAAAGAGCTAAGCTGCAGGTTTTGTTGATTATAGAATGTTCCATTCTGATCTGTACCAAGGGTAACTCCTCTGGATTTCTAGATGAACCAAATGCAGTAAGAGAGTGTGGGAAGGGAGGTGGGGGCCAGGGAGATGGGCACTACACCACTAAGGGTGGAAAGCAGGATCATTTAGTAATGCCCTGCAGGGATGGAGAAGATACTTCCTTACACATTAGTGTCACTCCTTGGGGACAGGAGGCTTGGGGCCACATTAGGGCATCTTTTGCCCTGGGGGTTCTGGGACTGGCCCGGCTGCCTGCAAAGTCTCCCCTCTACATCCTTTGTTTCTGCCAATATCAAGTCAGAAATCTTCCAGCAGATTTAGCATAACCTCACGCAGATGATCCCTGCCCATGTGAACAAACAACAACTTCAGTCTCCCTGAGAGGGGCTGAGATTGTGCTGAGTGAATGGAGAGTAGGGCCAGCAGTCCTGGGTCCCTAATCCCCAGTTTCCACAGGAACTCCCACCAATAGCAGTTCAGCACCCACTGGGGTGGCGGTGCTCAGAGAAGAGGGGGAACGAGGACAAGGAGGTGGCAGCACGCTCCAATGAACCTCTCCCCAGAACACAATGTGACACAAGACATCGGGAGATGGCAGCGAAAGTTCAGGGGAAAAACACACAGTTATTTACGGCTCGGGCATCTGTCGTCAGATCAGAAACAGAGACCTGATCTCAGGCAAATCCAGCAGCCTGTTCGAGAGCAGATGGGGAGGTGTGTGCAATGCTCAGTCCTGTTCAGTTCTCAATTTATTATTTTTCCTCATCTCCAGATCCCGTCTCCAAAGCAGACATTTGTCCTGGCCACAACACCGGGAGGCCTGGGTGGGTGGATGGGCAGATGAGAGTGGATGGGTGGTTATTTCCATCGTGTGACTTGGAGCCTTCCATGTAAGAAGAGAAGGTTATGGCAAAATCCAAGGAAGAGATGATGGAAAAGGGAACAGAAGAGAATATTCAGGCCCAAGAAGATGGCAGGCTGAATGAAAATGGGGTTGGCTCCAATCTTCCTCTGCCCTACTTTGCTGAGTGACCTTCAGCAAGCCATTCTACGTGTTTTGCTGTCCCTTTCTGCCAAAATCTTGACACCATATGGTTGTCCATACACAAGGATGGCCTCTCACCCTGAGTGTGATGGAAAGAATACAAAATTTGGAGTCAAGATATCTGAGTTCAAGTCCTAATTTCCTAAGTACCAGTTCAGTAATCTAAGGCAAAACACATTTGTTTCCCTGCAGACTCAAAGTAAAAGGGATAAAAGGGATAGGAGAGTTTATCAGGCCTTTTCTCTGTCTAAAAATTCCACAGTTCCATGAGAAGAAAATCTGGAAATTGTCAGAATATGGCGAAATGAATAGTCTGAGGCATTCAAGACCATAGCAGGTACTCAATCTACATTGGTTGAAGAAACAAACACAGCCTCTAGACATGATTCCTGAGCCCCTGGCTTATTGGGCTCAATTCTGTCATGCAGTACAGACTCCCAGCCCCCAGTGATATAGGCAGACACCTACCCCACCCCATCTCACCCTCTGAGCAACCTCCCATCTTCCAAGACCTCCCATGTTGACATAAGCCTCTCTCCAAAAGCACTTTTCAGGGCGAAGACAGAGACAGGAGGATAGGGCGGCAATCCGGAGAAATGAGGCTGCTCAGACAATGTGTGGGGAGCCTCGATTTGAATCTCCACACCTGTATGGATTGCACTGCCTTAGATTTGTAAGAAGGTGCTGTGATCCCAGGAGACACCTAATCTTTCCCACTTGAGATGCACCTTCTCGACTGAAAGTATCCAACAACAAGCTCTATATGTTTCATTGAAAAGCAGAATTAAATTTCCCGACCTGCCTAGATCTATTTACACTTCCATCAGTATGATTCAGAAGGCAGTTCCTAGGCAGGGCCCACAGTCAATGTCAAGGGACTTACCCCCCCCCACCCCCCCCACCCCACCCCCCCCCCGCCGCCTCACGAGAGCAAGACGGATAGACTTTCTCCTTGAGCTGACTGCCAGCACACTGGCTGGTAAGCCCTGGCCCCAGGAGAGCTACATACATGGTGAAAACTGGAGAGTCTGATATTATAATAATGGTAAATAAAGACCTGGAGTGAAGCTTCAGGTAGACAGATGTTTTCATTGACTAGACACAGGTGTCTCTGTCTCCAGTGCCTGAGAGCTTGTGGGTGATGGAGGAAATGCATTTCAGCCCCCACTCTCAGGGGCTGTCTGCTGCTGAGCCTCACCTGTGCCTTTGCAGCCCTCTTACTCCCCAGGCGATCCCAGAGAGGGGACTTCACTCTGCCAGGCAGGCCTTGCTAATTAACATTTGCAAGTGACCAAGTAAGACCTCACTTTCTCCCAAGCTTTATCCCTTCCCTGAGGTAGGAGGGGAAGGGATATGACTGGTTGCCCCTAAATAAAACCCGGCTGGGAAGTCTCTGGAGCCACCTCTCGTGTTGGGACTGGAGGTCTGCCTCAAGGCCCAGCCAGACCCCTCAGCAAGGAGAGGTCAGGAGCTACATCTCATTCCCCACAGGCTGCAGAACAGAGCCTCCGAGGAAGACAGTGGCCACATCTGCTGAGCTGATGAGATGGCACTCTTCCTCCAGTCCTGGGCAGCCTGTTTAGGCAGCCTGCATCTCTACAGTTGATTTTGCCTGTTGGCACCTGTTTGTAGCTTACCCCAACTAATGTCTGTCAGTGGACTAATTATCATCAAGGATAAGAAATTAAGAAATTATGAATGTGTAGACACTTCTGTTCTCATACTAATGGCTTGTGTATTTAATGGTTTGCTTATTATTTAATGGTTTGTTTATTTTATTGATGGCATCTGTCCTCACTTGAACCTTGCAAAGTACAAATCGGTCTTGCACTTACTCTTATTTGGGTTTTCCCCACCTCTACAGCCTTCTGTTGCCCCTAATAGAAGTAACAATCATTGCTTAAATGGATGGATGACAGATAAATAGATAGGTAGACAAGTGGGAAGGGAAGGGAAGGGAAGGGAAGGGAAGGGAAGGGAAGGGAAGGGAAGGGAAGGGAAGGGAAGGGAAGGGAAGGGAAGGGAAGGGAGAAAGAAAAGGAGCCCTAGGTTGGCAGAAGCTTTCAAATTATTTATTGAAGGAACTAATGATGTTTGGCCTGGAAAAGAGAGTGTTTCAGTGGGATTACAGCTGTCAAAACTAGAATGATCTTTTTAAAACCATTTTTAAAATTGCAAAGTATAATGCACATTGCGTGAAAGTATGGAAAACAAATATATAGCTTAACCAATCATTAAAACAAAGCAATGTATCCAACCACCCAGGTCAAGGTCCAGAGGTGCCAGTTACCTCCTTCCACTCTTCCACTTCTCTCCTCTTCACAACCACCCCTGCTTCCCTCCCTCAGAGGACACCACCACCCTCAGATCTCTGTCTTCTATGGCAATCAGTTTTTTTTTAACTTTGTTTCTAATTTATAAGAATATGGCTTACTTCTACCTATTTTTGAACTTCATGTAAATGGAGATGTATAATGCACTAACTTCTTTTGCTCAACATTGTGGTCTTTCAAGATTCGGCCATGCTATTGCTTGTCATAATGGTTTGTCCATTTTTGTAGTGTTTGTTATTTCCCTTGTGTGAATATGCCATAATTTATTAATCCAACCAAATATTAGTGAAATATTTGGGCCGTTTCCATTCTAGAGCCATTAAACTGATGATGCCGCTGTGAACAGCCTCATGTGTGTATCCTGGTGCACATGTGCTCCTGTGGGGCATATAACTAGGAGGGGGATGTCTGGGGGAATTTCTTAATCAGAGCACACTGAACAGTGTTTTTCAAACTGTTTGTTTCAATTTACTACTATTCAACTAGCAACGATAACACTGCACCTCACGTTTTTGCTATTGTCAGACTCACATTTCCTGCCAACATGGAATGTAGCAAAATCCCAATGTGGTTTTAATTTGCATTTACCTGGTTATTAACGAGGGTGAGCCCCTTTTCCCATGTTTATTGGCCATTTATAGGACTGATCCAGAATTTTGCATGTCTTTTTTTTTGGGTTGTCTGTTTTTCTCCTCACTTTTTGGAGGAATTTCTGATGCAGGATAAACTGGAGTCCTTTCTCAAATGTATGTGTATCAACTATCTTACCCTGCTGTGGGGCTTGCATTCTACATGCAAGCCCCACAGCAGGGTAAGATAGTTTAGGGATGAACAGATTCATAAGGTTAATGTAGCCAATGTACCAACTTTTAAATTTATGATGAATTCTTTTTGTGTTCAGTTTAAGAATTTCATCTCTCTGCACTTCAAATTCCAAGTTGAGATTTATATCTGTATATTTAATTCTAGGAATAGAATTGAGATCACTGTATCTGCTGCCAGGAAGAGGAACATTTTCAATACCAGAGAAGATTTTCTAACATTTCAGACTGGACAGCCATGAAATGGGCCATCTTGCTCCCTGTCACCCAGAAAGTTCCAGAAGAGAGTGGGTCACAACCCACCACAGATGCTCTAGAGGAGGTGTGCCTCTCTGGTCTATTCAAACTCTAAGATTGGAAGGCTTGAATTAGTAATAAAATCTACTTTGATAAATACTCAATTATAACCAGTAGGGGGCTTTAGCCATGACACGAGCCATGATGCAGTTGACTGCTTAGTTAAGCAAACAGACATGAATGAATGCACCCACACTCCTGTCTTACACTGGATTTATATTTTGTTGCCTGGCCTCAGGGCTTCTTTTTCTTCATTACCTATACCTAGTTCAAAGCAGAGTACCCAACGCATGTCATGTATGGTCAGCTGATGCCACTGGCTAGGGTTACAAGGCAGTGATGGAAAATAGGGTTTATTTCAGGTTAACTCAATTGGTGGTGGTTGCCTGGAGAGCAGGACACAGGAAAAAAAGCGGCATGGCTGGGACTTACTCTGAAAGTTCTCAAAGCAGAGCTCTGCAGAGAGATCAGCCCAAGGATATGGGCTGCCCTGGAGGCCTAACCTTGAGCTGCCCAGGCTCCAGAGGACAGAGCTAGAGTCAGGCAGCCCGGCCTCTGCTAATGCTTGGACAGCAGAAGAGATCTAATCCTAATCCCCCAAACACAGACCTTCCCCAGGTCTGTTTGTCTTCCCCTAATCCTCTAATATTTAAAGCAATTTCAATCCTGTTTGAAGAGACTTCCCAGCAGTTTGAGTCTGGGGCCTCCAGAGGAGGGGGGTGGTGGAGATGGAGGGAGGGAGAAAAGCAGGAAGCAGGGGAGGAGCAAGAGTGACAGTGAGCCCTGGAGAGGAGGGAACCAGGAAGATGACAGGCTGCCAATGCCGGCTGATAGACCTTCCTGAGACTTCCCTCCCGATGGCTTCTTCAAGATCTCTGTGAGTGAGAATGGGGAGGGGGGAGGAGAAGGAGGGTCTCAGGCTAAGATGTGGCCCTTGCATAAAGTGACTTCATTCATCCATCCCATCAATCAGCCAATTAGTCACTATAATACTTACTGAGCACCCACTGTGTGAGGCTGAAACTATGCTAACCTTGAACAAACAGTTACTGGGATCATAATGATTCCAAAGAAGTGCAAGGTGCAGCCGGCTCCTATACAGGGTATAGATGTGTCTGCAGAAGAAGAGAGCTGACCATTGATTTACAAGCTATTTTTACCACGTTTCTCATGCTTTTTTACTCTTTGTTGAAAAAAAAAATACCCAAAAGATTCCTGCCTCCTCTATCCTGGTGTCCTTTATCTCTGGAGCTCCTTGGCTTCTGCTCTAACAGCTTGGACCAGCCAAAATTAGAATGACAATGTGTTGGACTCTACCAGGTTATAGTCAGCACTTGGTAAGGGGCTGGGAGAAAGAAGTCTCCCAGAGGGATGAAGGGAGCGGTTCTGTCTAGCCAGATAAGTGATGGCCGAAGGACTGTCTCATTCCTGACACTGCCTTGTTTCAACAGCCAGGGAACAGAATGCGCATCTGAGCAGGGCATCCTCATTAGAGAGCATTTGCCTGTTTCAGGTCATGGAAGGGTCCCTCTCCTTAAGCTATACTCTTACTTTTTACAAATGTTTGAGAGAGAGAGAGTAAGAGAAGGAGGGGAGGAGGGAGAGAGAGAGAAAGAAACGGAGAGAGAGAGACAGAGAGAGAGAGGGAAAGAGAGAGAAGGAGGAAGGGAAAGAGAGAGAGATGTGGATGGATGCATGGATGGGCAAACTGATAGATCAATGTATCTTAGATGGAAAATAGGTTAATTTCTAGGATTTTAAAAGAGTAGGCAGAAGACGATTTTATGACTTCACAGCATTCAAACAACAGAAGCATCATCTTAAGCAAAAACAAAACAAAAATCATCTCACACAATTCTTATAAGAGGAGCACAGCAATAGATGGACAGTAAATGCACAGATTCCCTCAGGGCACTGGGGTAGAGACGTGAGGAAGGCATCAAGTGACCATACTATAAAGTCTGTCTGAGCACTCCTTTACCCTCCCCTCCTCCTTTATGCTGCGGCAAGAATGCAGGCCAGACTTTTACAGAGCACATGCTTATACTCTAATTAAAAAATGTAAGTGGAGTCCACGAAGAAACTTTTGCTTAAGGTCCCCAGCTTTAACCTTAAGCCGCAGTGTTCTTGTCTGCCTCTGTCAATAACTGCCTGAGTGACCTTGGACTGCCCTTTGGAATGCCAGGCCTCAGGGTCCTCATCTGTAAAGGAGGGATTAGACCAGGCCGTCCCTACAGTCCTACCTACCTTTGATAGTCTCAGAGGCTAAGCCAGGAAAGCACTAGCAACCTCCAGAGCAACAAGGAAGACTGGCATCTTGCCAGGTTCCCACAGCTTCTTCCACAGGCTTTTCCAGATGGGATCCTTGAGGCTTAATAAGCACCTGAACCAGAACGGGAGGCCCTCCACCACCTGCACCCTGTGCCCATACCAGCATGCTCATCATCATCTTTCACTCTTGCAGGTCTTTCCAGCACCTAGCAGTGTGCTCAAGTGGCCATTTTAACTTGTAATTGTCAGAAGATATTTTTCATTTCTTTATCTTAAAGGAATCCCCTGGATCATCCTTCTGTGTCACGTCTCCTCACTTCACGAGTGATGTCAGCCCTAGCGGCCTTAGACAGCTCTCATGCTGACGTCGTTCTCTGCGCATTTTCTGCTCTCGGTCCTGGGGCTTTTTCCGATGCCAACAGGGATGGAGGCTGCGCATGGGTCCAACTGCATGGGCTCCCTCTCACCAAGGCTGATCTCTCTCGTGCTACTACTGAATGCCAGGAGCAGAAACGGTTGAGGTTTCAGTGAGACACCATGTGTGGAGAAAACCAATTGACCTCCCGTGGCATTGGACTGTTTCTACCCTGGAAGGGCAGTGATTTGTCCTGTCTGGAATGGACACCTGCTCTGGATAGGGGTTTGTCTATATTGCCTATTTAGATAGCTGCCTATGGTGCACCTCTGCCAGCAGCACTCTGAAGGCTGGAGAAATGCAGGCTTACTGACATGGGATCCCGCAAGCATTGTCAGACCAAGGGACACATCTTATGGCAAAGAGGTGCGAGAATGGACTCTTGACTCTCTGACCCACTGATACTGCATATACCCTATCACCCTGAAGAAGCAAGGCAGAACAATGGAGCCCATCTAAAGCTCCAGCTAAGGGGTGGAGGTTGGAGTGCTGTTCTACAGCACAGAGTATATGCCCTGAGGCTGTAGTTAGTACACAGTTCTGTGTCCTTAATGGCTACAATATACAGGCTCAGGAAGCAAAGAGTAGATGTTGCTGTGGTCCCTCTGACTCACTCCTAGTGACTTACTTGCAGATTTGTGCTTTGAGTTCCTGCAAATTCAGGTTCTTTGGCATTGCAGCTCCTGGTTCCCAGACAGGGAACAGTAAGGATTCCACCCAATCTGAAGCCCCGGGGACCACCCAGTCATTTTAGGCTGCTCGTGCTGGTAGATGGTGAAGCCAAAATGAAGATCTTTATTTTTTTTAATTATACGGTAAGTTTTATTTTTTATTTTTATTTATTTTTTTAATTTACATCCAAGTTAGTTAGCATACAGTGCAGCAATGATTTCAGGAATAGATTCCTGAAGATCTTTATTATAAGAAGCCCAAGTTGCTGCTCTATAATAGGAGTGGACGGGAAGCTATATGGCACTGCAGTGAGTCCCTGGGGCATTTCCTGGTGTCCCCATGCCTCATGACAAACTTGAATGGGCAGCAATTACTGCCTGGGAGGAAAAGGAGCTTACACTTCTTAGGGATAAAGACCTAGATCACCCTGTCCATCCAATCATCTGAACCAGAAATCTGGGAATTATTCTAGGCTCCTCCTTTCCACTCTAATCAATATCATGTTGTATAGATCCCACTTCATAGTATCCTCAAATGTATCTACTCCTCTCTGTCCATACTGCCAGGACCTTGGTTCATTTACCCTCCCTTCACTTCCTGACTATATTCCTTAGTGGCCTCATTACCAACTTCCCAACTCTGATCTGACCTTCTCCCAAGGCTGCCAGGGCATCTTTCTACCTTTGAGTAACTTGCTTAAGCTGTCTTGAGTTCCTTCTCCACCAGGGTGAGCATTAGGGCACCTGCATCCAAACTGGGATGTGAACAGCATGCATGTAGGTGCTGGCTCCTGTTTGGCTCTTCAGGGTGCTTCCTGACACTCTGACCCCACACAGGCATTAGACCAAATGCCCGAAGAAACTCAAAACTCCTGCTAGGGCTTATCCTGGGTGCCATGACCCAGGACCCAGTCCTGGTTCCAGGAGGGTGGCCTGGTTCATGGATCTTTCCTACTGAGCAGAAGAAGTATTGCTTTTGTGGAGTGGGCCCTGCCTAGCACACCAGTCTCCTCCATCCGTCCTCTGCCCTCCTTGACACAGAGACTCTGGAGGTACCTAATGAGGCATAGGGTTTGCTTCTGTGCTTTCCCCCTTCCAAGTACTCCCTGACCTCTTCCCCTTTTACCTGCTAAGCAAACTTCTCTATATTTTGCCAAGTTCAGCCTGAGCCACCTTCTTGTGTAGCTTCCTACTTTCTCCCAGCCCAGGGTAGTTAGCTGCTCCTTCTCCATGTTTTCTTGGGGTTAGTGCATATATTTGTCACCTTATATTACAGTATCTCCCTCATTAGATTCTAAGTGCCTTGAGAATAGTGATAAAGACTTACTGAATGGTGCCATATGTAAATATTTAACAAATGTTTGTTGAATTAATGAATAAATAACTCATAAGATTGCTTTGAGGATCCAGTAAGATAACTTACATACTCCAGATGTCAGCTAAAGTCACTCCGTCCTCTGTCTTTAGACACAATTGACAAACTTCCTATTTCACATTCCATGGTAAACTAATGTCTTCCTAAGATTCCCGTGAATGTCAGAGCACCTAAATCTTCATGACCCCTTCAGTCTCTGAATTCTTGCTCCTATTCTAACTCCCTTCTCACCGCCATTCTTTCTACTTATCTCTGTGCC
The DNA here is from genome assembly GCF_016509475.1 of Prionailurus bengalensis. Classification (NCBI taxonomy): domain Eukaryota; kingdom Metazoa; phylum Chordata; class Mammalia; order Carnivora; family Felidae; genus Prionailurus; species Prionailurus bengalensis. The sequence continues at coordinate 12,930,378 of NC_057346.1, forward strand.
CTGTACTTAGGTATTCAGTTCCTTTCTCTAGTCTCCCTCCTGGTTAAACACAGAAGCCAGTTGTATAGTACACACTTACATGGTTTGGGGCAATGACAAGGATTTATATCCTCACAAAGCAAACAACCTAAAATTGAATATTGGGGTTTGTATCCTTAAAAGGCAGTAAGCCACCCAACGGAGTGGCTTTTCATTTCTCCATGGGGTCCAGCTTCCCACTATGGCCCCTGTACTTTTTTTTCCCCTCCTCCTCTCCCCCTCCTCTCTCCCTCTTCCTCACTTCTCCTTTTCCCCCCTCTTCCTCCCTTCTCCTTTCCCCCCTCCTCCTCCTCTTCTCAAATCTTCCCTGTCTTCCCCCATGCCCCAAATCCTGTCCATTTCTTTTTAAAAATAATTTAGAAATATTTAAGTCAGACATTACATTACTATTTTTTTTTAAAGAATCAGATAGTACAGACATTCTTAAAATGAAATTAAGGCTTCTCTCCTACCCCCACCTTGAATCCTACTCCCCAAAGGAAACCATGTTAAACCATTTCTGTTTAGAGGGCTCCTAGTGGTTTCCTACCTACCCTAAATGGTATATTTATACCTCCATTTCTTGATTTATTGACCATGGATATTATCTATTGATTACCCGCTAGAAAATATAAAGAGTTATATTCACACCATATCCAATATGACTTCCTGTTCTCCTCTCAGCTTCCATACTTATTATGCTTTAGTTCTATTAATTACATTTATGATTTTAAATAATACATGTAAATATACATGTCTTGTTTCATCTACATCAAGTGGCACATCTTGCCTTCCCTGCTCTACAACAGGAATGTACAAGCACACCCACATGTCCTTCTACTTCTCGTCTACTTTCCACACCCCACCCTGTCTGCTGTGACTCTATGTTTTCATTATCCAGACTGACAACATGTACATTGCACTGTGCATCCCCAGGTCTGCCCTCCATTATATTGTAGAGACTGTGAGTATCTTCAAGGACCACACTGGCTGGGTATATGAGTCAGATGGACCCAGAGTCTTGGCAGGGTGAGCATTGAGGACTGTACAGAACTAGAACTAATGTGTCCAACTTCAAAACGTTCCAGTTCTTTGAAAAAATTCTGTATACCCAAACCAGCCTCATCTGAAGTTTGCATTTATTCCAGGTGACCAGTTTGCAATTCTCATATAAGTTATTATAAAAGTTGAATGCCAATGAGCGGTAATGGTGGGCAGAGATGGCCGCCAAACATTCCATTTGCTCTGCTACAATTCCATCTTCCTCACTGCCTAGTGAGAAAAGAAATATGACCAGTTCTAGCCAGTGAAACGTGAGAAATCTTATAAGTGATTTTCAGATTGAGATAGCGAAAACCCGATGATACTTACTGAACTCCTTTCTGCTGCTGCAGCTGAAGCCAACTCTTCTAGATGGTGCAGCTCCAAAGAGGAAGAACCTCTGCCACCTGGGTCCCCGAGGGACTATGGGTAGCAGAGTCCTGTGCTGACCTGCTTAGGCCATGGTGGGTAACCAAGAAATAAACTTCCATGTCAGTCAGAGTCAATGAGAGTTGGGGTTGTTACCTCAGCATAACCTAATCCACTGTTACTGATTTGGCATTTAAATTAATATTTCTATGAAAATATAATTCACTGCAAAGCAAAGAAGCGAGTCAGAATTATGTCTTTCTCAATGGATCAAATGCCACAATTCCTTTGCTCACTTGAAAGGTATTCTTGCTATGATCTAGATCAAATGTATTCTTTTTCCACACCCAAGCACTATACTGAAAACATGACAAACTTTATTTTTCTTCAAATACAGACCATCAATTTATTGTGTGAATTTTTATATTTTCTAAAATTTTCTCTCTTTCCTTTTAGAGAAAAGAATAATTTGCCTTCAGTATACCCTCAAATCATTTCGCCATCAATTATTTATCACATGGAATCCATTTTCTTTACAGAAATATAGTTCCAGAAGCATCGTACCATCTGTTCTAATCTGGACCAGTTGCCCTTTGGATCCATCACATAAATATTCTCTTGGATATTCACATCTCTCGTAGGTTAGTCCTACAAATTCCAGGATCTCACACACCTCTCTTTCATTTCATCTTCTTTGTTTTGCAGGAGTACATCCTCAAGTAACTTCCTTAGGAAGAATGTTTAGGAGGCAAACATCTTCAGTCTTTGGATTTTTGAAAGTGATGCTATTTATCCCCCACAATTAATAATAGTTCTAGGTTCAATGCATCTTCCTTCAAAGATTCGAAAGCAGGTTTTGTATCTCCATCGATGGACCAATAGCACACTGCCCTGCCTCTCACACTGAATACAGATATGAAATTCACATGGAATGAATGGTACAGCTACTGGAGGACTCTGAAAGGTAAACAGGGCCAGGCAGATTGGGGAAGAAGACCAGAATTAGAAGTACCACCAAAACAGCAGTACATTTCCCACATTTCCTCTGGTGTCCCCGGGCCTGGGCAAAAAGAACTCTGGGAGAAGCCATCTGATTCTGAATCAAGAGTGGGAAAGGGGACTCAGCATTTAGAAATAGTGGAGAATTCCTTGCTTTTCTTTATTCTTCTTCCTTTTCTCTGTTCGGTGAATTTCAGATTCCCCTGTGGTGTCAGTAGTGCCACTGGGAGTCCCAGATATTTAAAACTCCCAGGATGAAGAAACTTCCCTCCAATCAGAGAAGGAGAGGGGGGAGAAAACTCCATCAATTTTTTCCCCTCTCTTCTTGAATCCAGAATGGGGGCACAGTTGCAAATACTGTAAGACAGAGCAAAGAAAGTACAGTCCAGCTTTCTGGCCAGAGGAGCAAAGGAGAAGGCCCAGGGACCTGGAAAGTATCAGGAGTATCTCAAGGAAGCAACTCCATAAAGTTGTATATCACCTCCTGGGATCTCCCTGAGCTGTGCATGCATGCATCTGAGCCTAAACAGTGAATCCAAAACCTTGAGAACTGAACTACAGGTGCACTTCACCACCACCAGGTCCCCATGCTATCCACTGGATGGTGTAACAGTCACAGATCCAAGTGGCACAGCAAAGACCTTGAAAGAGATCTGACTTTGAAACCACAACCCACTGAAGTCCAGCTGGAACGTTCAGCCTGAACCCAACCATGTTAACTTCCTGTAAAAATTTCTCCAAAGGATGTAAACCAAGAACAGAGACTCTAACCATAATATACATAATCCCCAGGATATAGTTCAAATTACTCAGCATATGAAGTATGAAGAAAATCTCAGCTCCCATGGGAAGACACAATTAACAAGCACCAGTGCCAAGAAAACACAGGTGTTGAAATTCTCCTGCAAAGACTTTAAACCATCTATTATAAAAATACTCCAATAAATAAAGGAAAACACTTTTGAAAGATAGATGATATCAGAAAAGAAGTATAAAATACAAAGAACCAAGTGGAAATTATAGAACTAAAAAAAACACAATAATAAAATTCAATAGTAGAATGAAAATGACAGAGGAATTGAGTAAGTGAACTTTAAAATGCATTGCTAAAAATTATCCAAATTGAACAACAGAGAGAAAAGATTAGGGGGAAAACAGTTTAAAGTACCTATGGGACAATAACAAATTTTTTTGTTTAATGTTTATTTATTTATTTTGAGAGAGAGAACACAAGCAGGGGAGTGGGGACACAGACAGAGAGGGAGACACAGAATCTGAATCAGGCTCCAGGCTCCGAGCTGTCAGCACAGAGCCCAACGTGGGGCTCACCTTCATGAACCACAAGATCATGATCTGAGCTGAAGTCGAACACTAACCAACTGAGTCACCCAGGCACCCCAACAAATATCTAATATTCATGCCATCAGAGTTCCAGAAGAGAAAAAATATATGGCGTTGAAAATTATTTCAAGGAATAATTGCTGCAAACTTCCCTAACTGGGTTAAAGACATAAACCTGCAGATTCAAGAAAGTCAGCAAACCACAAACAGGGTAGGGCCAAGAAAGTCCACTCCCACGAACATCATAATCAAGGGGAGTTAGTCTAGAAAGAGGACAGAAGTCACGCAAGACTCAGACCTGGACTATTCCTAAAGGTCCAGAATTCAGAGAAAGATGAAAAGTAGCCAGAAAGGGAGACTGAGAAGTGGCCAGTGAGGAAGGAGAAAATCAGAAAACCGTGATATCTGGAAACCATATGAATGAAGTGCTTTAAAGAAGGGCAAGTGGTCACCCATATAAGAATGCTGCCATGTGTCACATGGATTGAGGATTAAGAGGTGAACACTGAGTTATTATTTTTAATATCTAAGTGAATAGTGACTTTAAGAATATCAGTTTTGAGGAATGGGGGACCTGACTATAGAGGAGTCAGAGGAAGTGACTTCTTCCAGAGCTGGAAGAAGTGATAAGGGGATAATGGGGAGGAGGATGGAGTCTGGACCACACTGATGTGCTCGTTTAGGTGTGCAAAAGTCTAGCATAGTTACCTCATAGAAGGCATGGTATTGGGTACCTGTGCTGCTGGGTGTGTGGGAAAGTTCTCTGTTGCTGGCATTTTGTCAGCTAAGGGACAGTAGGAGAGGCGTTTGTAGACTATCAAAAAGACAGGAAGTGATGTAAAATAGTGATCAGGGAGTGGGAGAAAAATGTAATGGGGTATGGGGTATAGGGTGGCCTCAGGGGCCCAATGGAGGCTCATGATGATCATTTTAAATGAGGCCAGTCAGCGTGGTTGTATGGTGTTTCGCTCTTTATCATTGTTGCTTTCAAATGTCATCAGCAGGTGCCTAGGTGTGGATCAGTGTCAGTTTTCATATGTTAGACAATTGGTATGGTTTTTCAGCCTAAGGACTCATGATTTTCTTTGACTCTGGGAAATATTCATGGATAATTTCTTGGATGGTTTCTTTCTCTCTCTCTCTCTTTCTCTCTAACTCTTTCTCTTTCTCTTCTCTATACTGGGAGGTATCTTTGACCTTATCTTCCAGCTCTTCTACTAAATGTTTTATTTTGACAATCATATATTTTTAATTTCCACAAGGACTCTCTTGTTCTTTAATTATTTCCATTTCATAGAGTGGTTTTTTTTTTGGGGGGGGGGGGTGTAGGGTTTTTTTGTCTTATGTTTTTAAATTATTTTATTTTATTTTTAATGAGACAAAGTTCAATGTAGTGGTTGAAACACAAAGACAGAAATCAAATCAGTTGAGTTCAAATCTCAACTCTGCCTACTTAGTAATTGTGTGAACTTCAGCAAGTCATTTAGCAACTCTGTGTCCAGCTTTCTCATCTCTAATATGGGGGTGTTTATAATAGGTAACTCCCACAGTATTTGGAGTTTCAATGAATTAATGCATGTGAAGTGCTTCCAACAGCCCCTGTACCAGAGACTGCTAAGGAAGTGTCAGTCATGGTGATGCCAGTGATGGTGCTGATGATGGCAGTGATGGACACAATGCTACCTTGAAGTTCTCTAGAGTTGTTAGCATTTAGAAAGTTTTATCCCCCCCCCCCTTTTTTTTTGAGTTAACTGTGGTTCCTCCCAATCAGTTGTTCTGTTTGTTTATGTTGGTCTTTATATTTCCCTCTGATGAGTATCTCAGTTTATCTGGCATTCTGTGATTATACAGGATTTTATTTAAAAAAAAAAAAATTTTTTTAACCTTTATTTTTGAGACAGAGAGAGACAGAGCATGAATGGGGGAGGGTCAGAGAGAGGGAGATACAGAATCTGAAACAGGCTCCAGGCTCCGAGCTGTCAGCACAGAGCCCAACGCGGAGCTCGAACTCACGGACTCGAGATCATGACCTGAGCTGAAGTCGGACGCTTAACCGACTGAGCCACCCAGGCGCCCCATTATACAGGATTTAAAACAAGGACCTAGTTGACTATCCATGCAGCTGTTGTGTATGTAAGTCTCTTTCCCTGAAAGGCTTCCATGAGTAAGAAGGCCACAAGACAGAGCTTTGAAGTGGCAGGCTTTGCTTTAGGATGCAGGTTGAGAAGTCATCTGTAAGGTGGAAGCGAGATGAGGAGGTTTATGGGGTTCCAGCATCCCCACCAGAAGCCCTAGACTGCCTACCTTCCATACGGAAGGAGCCCTGGTGCTAAGCCGAGTGGGCAGTAGAAACACTTCTTCAGGATCACCCTACTCTCCTTTTCCCTACACCTGTGGACTCTGAGCCCAGAGCCTCCTTTTGTTTTGCCAGGAAGATTGGCTTTCGTTGCCTCTGCAGCTGCCACCTGAATGTATTCTGGGCTTTGGCTCCTCACTCCACTTCATTTATCAACGTATTTTCATCTAGGTCTCATTTTCCAAGGGTTCGTTGAAATCTCTCATCTGCTGGTGATTCCGACTTCGCTCCCTAGTCCCTTTATTATTATGGGTTTATTCACTTTTGTATTCCTTTAACATCATTTTAATGGGGTCTCGAGAGAGACAGGAGGTTAATTTATTGCCTCAGTCTGCCATTTTTAACCAGAAACTCTATTCGTTTCTTATGCAGAGCAGTTTGGCATTCTTTTGTGTTTGTGCCTCTTTCCAAAAGATGCCCTCAATACAGCACCCTCCACACATAAAGTGGCTTATCAAAGGTATTTTTCTAAAGAAAGGTGATTTATTCCCTCAGAAGAATGCTGGTGTGATACCTTTAAGTAACATTTTTTTCCCAACTTGCGCTATGCAAACCACTCAAGATGGTGCATGATTCATAGTAAGTGTTCAATAAATATTATTTCCCCTTCCCTTCCTTGTTGCCTTTGCAGGCCACCGCTATTCAGTTCTAATCACATTCTGCCAACACTCTTGCTCTTATATGAATATATTTATAGACCTATGTTTATTTCTGGATAGTCTTGTGTATATGTATCTCTTTAAATGTATGTCTTCATCTTTATCTGTAAGGAAAATGATGCCCAGAGGTGTTGAATGACTCACTCACTAACACAGAAGTAAAAAGTGGTTAAACCAAGGCTTGAAACCATACTATCCAGGACAGACCTGGTACACTTTCCACTGGGCCCCCTCTACCTTCTGAGATTGTGCATATGGGTCATGCCACTCTCCTCCTTCCCCAGCCACTCTTCTTCTAGAGTTTTTGTTTTGTTTTGTTTTGTTTTGTTTTGTTTTTTAAGTAGGCTCCATGCCCAACATGGGGCCTGAACTCATGACCTGAGATTAAGAGTCACATGTTTTACCGACTGAGCCAGCCAGGTTCTCCAAGTTTCTGGAAACAAGATCAGAATCAAAGTCTGTCTTAATTCCAAAGCTAATGCAAATGGTTCCTCAGCAAATGCCCTACCAACCCCAGCACTGCCTCAGAGGACTTTGGGCTGAGCCAGGTGCTCGGCACTCATAAAGGCTCAAAAATGTAGCTTAGGGGTCTACATTTAGGTTACTGAGGACTCTCTGCTCATATAATTCTCAAGAAACTTGAGGAGACTCATATTTCAAGGCCACCATTAGGTTAAATGGGCATCTGTGGGCCAGCATGAGAACCAAATCATCAATCATTCTTGATGGGAAAATGTGTTCCCAAGTAATACACAAGCAATTCATGAATGAGCTACATCTCATTTATAGGTCTGCTTGTTCCCTGAAGCAGGACTTACGGCAGGAGAAAAAAGAACAGAAATGGTGACCCTCCAATACCTTTGAATATGTTCCCCTCCTTCGCACCGTCCATCTTGAGGCTGCTATTTTAGATTATGAAAGGGGAATTCAGAGAGAAGAAGGAAACAAAGATGGAGGAAAAGAGATTAAGGGGATCTTTTGAATCACGCATGCCCTTTTATAAAGAAGGTACCTAAGTTAAATCTACTACAAAAATGTTAAGTTCTGCTGCCTTTCAATCTCGAGCACTGATGTTAGGACTGGCCCCCAGACCCACCCCTGCCACGTAGGGTGTGCACTGGATGACCTCTCAAGGTCACTGCAATTCGATGAAGTATGAATTTAGTTCTGGAAGGCCCCAATGGATTTAAAGAGATCCTCCCGAAGAAGATAGCATTCCACTCATCAGGGTTTGGGGAACTGGGGAGTGGCGTATCTAGGTCCCCTCCCCACCTTCACTTTCTGCACCTCCCCTCCCCATGGACAGAAAACCTGGCACTTCTCTGCCATCCACGGCAGCTCTATATTCTGCATTCTCAGATCAACAGGCAGCTTTTGCTTTGTAGCTGCAGGAAGAACAAACTCACAGCCCCCACATACAGTCTAATTAAATGTCTGTGGAGCTACAATTGGGCTCCTCCTGCTTAGAACCTATGGCAAAGGGCAAGAGGCTCCCATTGGTTAAAGAAAGAAGAATTCAAAGGGTATTTTTTCAAGAGACCAACAAAACAGAAGGTGCTGCCTGTGCTACCTTTGATTTTGGAAAACATTTTTTTTTTCCATTTTGTTTTAACAACTACAGAATGAAGCAATAGGAAGGTGGGTTGCCCATGGGTGGAGGTCTGGGTCAGTGGAGGAAGGAGAATCTAAAAACAAAAAGGCCTGCAGGGTGCAGAATGTGGGGAGGTTGGTAGGTGGGGAGATTTGTCCCTACTCTGTCTCTAATGCTCATTAAAATGTCCCACTCCCCAGGTTAAAGCAGGCTGATTCCATGGGTGGCAGGCCTGAACAGAGAGGCTCATCTCTTCCTCTCTTGTAAATCTGAACTGTACAAGATGGCGGGAGGAGGAGCACATTCAATCAATGGATCTCAGAGGTCCATGTGTGCATATGCCACATTCACTCCCTCATTTGGGAAAATCTATCCAGCCTCCTGGAAAGTAGATGCCCAGATGTGGGCCACACCCAATAGGACTCAGAGCCTTCGGAAGGAGCTGTGGAATATTTAGGGGCAGTAGAGCTTGCATCTAGCCAGGCTCTTCCAGACCCTTAAGATCTACATGTCAAATCATTGGGTCTTTGAAACACACATGTTTTCTGAGAGTCACTTGCATGGCTACTTCGGGAAGGGTGCATGTAACCAAAAGAATCTCAGAAGGCTCAAGCCTGCAGAAAGAAGAGAATGGCTAGGATTGGTGGTAATGTGGATGCCTTAGGATCATTTCCAAGAAGCAAGGTGCCCATGTGAGAAACCACACCTAGGCTGGGCCCAAGTCTTAGCTGAGAGCAGAGTGACAGAGAAGAGAGTCCTTGTGTTAGGAGGGAAGAAAAGAAAGGAAGGAGGTAATGTAGGAGAATGGGGAAACCAGAAGGAAGAAACCCAAATTAACCCAGTATTATCATATGTTCAACTTGTCACAGCCTCTGGATGTAGCCTTTATTGTTCTCATTGCAAAGATTCAGGAATTGAGATGCTAGAAGCTAAGAATTTACTCTCAGCCACACAGGGAGATGTGGAATCAAGATCCAAACTGAAATCTGTCTTAATTCCAAAACTAATGTTTGTGGTTCCTTGGCAATTTCCCCACTACCCCCGCTTTCGTCCCAAACCCCCAAATGTGGCTCTATTTCAAGCATCATTTATTTGGCCATTTTCCGGGCTCTGAATGGAAACACATGCAAGTCCAGTCTACTAGCCACGTTAGGAACAATGATTCTGGAAAATGACCACACTGTGAAGGGGACCCAGGAGATGGAACATCCATTCATCCACCCTTCCACCCCTGAACATGTACTAATGCACCACTGACGTGACCACTGCATCTGTGCCTCCCACCCCACCCTTCGCTTCAGAAGGCCTTCACGACATTTTCCAGGCTCCAGTCTCTCCCTTCCTCTGTGTTGGGCTATAAAATGTTCTCTTCAATTATTTCCCTACTCCTCATTCCCGAACAGCCAAACCAATAGCGCTGCTCCGTGGGTTATGTGCCGTATGTCACTGTGCTGTGAAATATTAAGCCTTCACAATAGGTCCGAAGTCAGCGACGCACAATCTTTTAATGGTTTAGCTCACTCAGGCTATTTGAAAGTGGCATAATATTGCTATTTTTAAATAAATGGGATCTGTATTAATGAGAGCCGACCTCTCTTGGCCATGCGGAGCTGCTCCCTGCGTCGAGCCTACATTGGGGATTTGGCATGAAAGGGAGGGGGGAAAACAGCTTTTCAAAATGGGAACCAAGCAGCGCTTTAAATAATGCTCACAGATGTTAATCATCTTGGGGGGAGGGAGTGGTGGTGGGATGATTATTTGAGTGGATAATAGATTTCATCTTCAAAGAAGTCTTAGAGTCTTCATATTGAGAAGGTGGGTGGCCCGTGAGTGCAAGTATGTGTGTGTGTGTGTGTGTGTGTGTGTGTGCAGGTGCGTGTGTGTGCAGATGTATATGCAGGTGAATGTGTGTGCAAGGGTGCATATGCATATAAATTTTTGTGCAGGTATATGTGCATGTGAACGTGTGTGCACATGTGTGTGCCTGTGAATGTATGTGCATATGAGTGTATGGGAGGGTGTGTGCGTGCAGGTGTGTGTGCATGTGAATGTATGTACAGGTGTGTGCATGTGAGTGTGTGTATGGGGAGTGTGTATGTATGCATGCACATGTACACATGTGCTCAAGGGCCAGACACAAGCCAGCATAGTATAGGGTTGTGCTGACAGGAACATGATGACAATAACCGTACTTGTGGAGGTTTGTGAGGGGTTCCTCTGAGGAATGGGCAGGAAGCCATTTTGACCAGCCATGGGGACAGTGGTAACTGAAGAAAGATCCCCTTGAATAGGGATATATGGGCTCTGGTATATTCACAGACAGAAGACTCTGGAAATCTGGAAGTCAGATCCTACCCAGTGGTCTGGCAGGCTGACATTTCATTGCCAGGCAACAGTTGTAAAATAATAAATCAGGTTCAGTGGGGCCCCTCTCCTTCTTGAGACACAATATTGTGTTTGGAGACATTGAGGACATAACCAGGACAAGGACATCCCAGACTCAGAGTCCCTAATTGCCAAGGCCCCCTTGTTCCTGAGGACCCTGATAAAAGCACCTCCTCCCAGTTGCAAGCTGGAGCTAGAGCAGCTGAGCACACTGGGACGGGTCAAGGGGATCCTGAAGTAGGAGGTGGGATACGTGGAAGATTTGAGAAAAAGGCTTATGAGAAAGGAGGAAGGCACATCTTCTGAAGAATCTGACCAGGAGAATTTATAGAACCAGAAAACCAGTAGCAACACCATCTGAGCGCATGGGACCCCATTAAAAACAACTCTAACAGGAAGCTCCTCCAGAAAGAGATTTCCCTCCTTTTTCCCTTTTAGAGGGCTAGATGTTCTGTTTGCAATATATGTATATATATATATATGTGTATATATATATATATGTATATATATATATATATATATATATATATATATATATATAAAGTTTTCTGGATCTCTAATGAACAGCACATGACTATAGTTAACAATATTCTATTATATATGTGAAAGTTGCTAAGATAGCAGATCTTAAAAGTTTTTACCACAGACACGCACAAGTTGTAACTATGTGGGGTAATGGATGCGTCAACTAATCCTATTGTGCACACTCACTGTCCTCTCTCTCCTGGGTCCACACTGATTGTGCTCCCACCCTGGGCTTAGGGTCACCAGATATAGCAATAACAGCAAATAAACAATGTTTTAGTGTAAAGTTATCTCTCATGTGCTAGCTGGGACATACTTATCCTACAGATTATTCTTCTTTGATCTAAAATTCAATTGGACTGGGTATCTTGTGTATCCTGGGTAGTCCACAGTGTTACAAAGTGCTGGGGTAAAGCCTCAGAGAATGTCTCCATGTTCTGCAGATTGCTCATCCATCAAATACTTAATGAGCACCTTCTGTGTACCAGGCCCTGACAGGTACTACAGACACTGGGACTAGGTCTTTCTCATTTCATAATATACATACATCAAATTGTTATACTGTACTTTAAATTCACACAGTATTCTATGTCACTTATATCTCAGTAAATCCGGGAGATAATAATATATGAAAGTCAGGAGAGTCACTCTGTCTGCCTCTTTTTCATTATCTATCATTGTATAACCAATTACCCCAAAACTGAGTGACTTAAAACAACAAGTGTGTGTTAGCTCACAGTTTCTGTGGGTCAGGGATCCAGGCACATCTAAGCTGGGTGCCTCCACCCCAAGATCTCTCAAAAGGCTGCAGTTACAGTGTTGGTTGGGGCTGCTGTCTCATCTCAAAGCTCAAACGGGGAGGTAAGTCCACTCACATGGCTCCTGACAAGATTCTGTTCCTTGCAGGCTTTTAGACTGAAGGCATCAGCTCTTCAATGGCTGTTGGCTGGGGGACTCCCCAGATTCCTCCCCAACATGGGCCTCTCTGTAGCACAACTGAAAATGTGCCAGATGGATTCCCTCAGAGTTACAGCGTATTGGTAAGCTAAGGTCAGAAGTGGCATCTGTCCACTTTTGTGGTCTTTCAATTGTTGGAAAGGAGTCACCAGGTTCAGCCCATCATCAAGGAGAGGAGTTTACACAAGTAGGTGGCTATCTGGAGGCCAAGAATATTTGGGGGCAGTTTACAGGCTCCAACTATACCTTCTTCTTCAACAACAATTTTCAGAGAATAGGACACAGTGAGTCTTCTCAGGGCAGGACTGTGACTTGTTCACCCCTGCATCCCCTGCACTTAGCATAGCGCAAGGAAGAGAGGACCTCACCTCTCTTTGTCCAGCTAAGACCCAGCCTCACAGAGACTTGTGGCTTGTGAGGGTATTTTCAGTTCAGTGGGATCCATGGTCTGAGGTCTGGAGTGTCCCTAAGCTGGGTATGGAGCCATGACTGACCCTCTGTGTTCCCTCCCTTTCATTACCTTGCACTCCACCTCCTCCACCTCCCAATGGCTTCTTGATGAAAGAGGGAAAGGCCAGGGGATTTCACGAGGCATGTGAATGAATACCAGGAAAGTAGGAAGATGGGACTAGAAAGAGAAGAGAGAATAAAAAGAGAACAGAAAGAGAAAGCACGCCCAGCTGCTACTTTATTAAAAATTAGACACAGACATTTATTAAACATCTACTATGCACTGAACACTAGACATTTATTAAACATCTACTATTCACTGGACATTTGTTCATTTAATCCTTACAACAAGTTTTCAAGGCAAACAGTTTTGCTCTCTTTCTATAATTCAGAAAATTAAGTCACAGAGGTCAGTGACATGCTCAAGTTCCCCCAGCTGGTAAATGATTTTTTTAATGTTTATTTTATGAGACAGCATACATGTGAGCGGGGGAGGAGCAGAGAGAGAGGGGGGAAGAGGATCCAAAGCAGACTCCACACTGACAGCAGAGCCCAATGTGGCGCTCCAACCCACAAACTGTGAGATCATGACCTGAGCTGAAGTCGGATGCTTAACTGACTGAGCCCAGGCGCCCGCCCCCTCACAGCTGAAAAATAAACTGGAATTCAAGCCCAGCATTTTTAACGTCCCTTAGTGCTCCTTGCATGCTAACGGGTTGCAGGTGATGGATAGGAGGGAGTGTCCGTCTACTTATACCCAGAGTTGATATTACAAGGGTTGTATTGTGGTAGTGGTAGTGGTGGTTGGTTACAGTTAAACAATGGCTATAAATTACACTGGGAAGGGAGTGTAGTGAAGCATGTTTCCATTATAGAAAACAAAGACAAGTTGGTAAACAAAGACTAGAAGACATTGGTTTGTGGTCAAACCAATCTTAGCACCGGCAAATCTCCCTCCTTGAACTCAGACTTGGCTCTGGATGACCTTGACCAACTCTCAAAGTTGCAAATGAAGATATGCACCTAATGAAAGGATTCACAGGACCACACTGAAGATCCTTGGATGAATTCCAAGGATGGCACAAGCAATGGAAGCCCTGCTAGAATAGAGGGACATTGCATCTCCAAATACCGAAGGAAAATAGGGGCACATCCTTCTGTATGTAAACGTTCTGGAGTGTTGGTCTTAAAAAATTAAATTTCCTGACCATAGACATAGATCTAAATTCATGACAGGAGATAGAGTCCTTGATCTCTTTCTATAAGGGACTGAAATTGGAGGGAGGCTGGTGGGTTGAGGAGGAGACAGTCTGAAGGAAAGACCACCTTCTTTACCATTCTGCTATGCCACTTTGTAGCCCCTTCCAACAGACACACACACACACACACACACACACACACACACACACACACACCTCCTACCCAAATCTGGAGACATTCTTTCTTTTCCATTTGTGGTAGGTGTTTTCTTGTAAATGTAGGGGCCCTTTGTCATCCTCTTGCTTTCCCCATGGCCCATCAATTCTGGTAGCCCAAAGCTCCTAAACATACTCACCTAAACAAACTCTAACTGGGTATCACCAGAAGCTTGAGATGATTTCATTCTAGGACTGGAAGAGACCTCTAGTGATCTCCTCTCCTGGCTCCTGGGCCTCTCCAGACAGTCTCAGTCAGCCAAAGTCATTTCAACCTCTGCTACCTGTGGTGGTGAGTTCTAGCACCTGGATGTTATGTTCTTGGTACTGACAAACTGTAATGTAAATTTATATGTGCTGAGGCAAGGGAACAAAATGCATTTCACTACTGATAAAATGTAGTGATAAATACAATAAATGACTAGGAATCTGCTTTTTAAAACTTAGCAAAAGTTAGAAGGCAAACTAGTTTGGAAATCATTTATAAACTGACCACTAGGTATTAGATGCACCATGAACCTGCTACTATTTTGTGTGTCTGTTTAATTTATTCCCCCCCCCCCATTATCCAGCTCCACCCACATTCATAGATGCAGAGGAAAGACAGAGGAGTAGAGGTCAGGAAACCTGGGATCAAGTCTGGACTTAGCCACTCTGTAACCTTCATCAACTCACAGGTTCTGCATACATAGAATGAAGAGGTTGGACTGGCTTATGTCTAAGTCCCCATCCAGCTCTGTTTCTATGAATGATATGTATGCACTGGTATGACAAGGAGCCGAGATGCATTGCAATCACTGAGTTATGCCATCCTTGTCAGGAAGAAATGCCATGGCCTCCTCATCTGGGCTGCCCCCACCACCATGGTTATTCAGAGAATTCAGGGAATCTTAACAATTGGCAGGTGCCTTTGCTTAACTCATAGCTCCCAGGAGCTGGCTGTCAAGGGAGAGCTCAAAGTTACTGCCAATCCCTTCTGAATTGCTAATATAAGTTAGCTGCAGAGTCCCTCCTGAAGCCCCCCCTACTATTGACCCCATCAGGGGCTGCTGCCATTTCACTGGTGCACCAGCCTCTCAAACCACGTGATCCTTTCCCAGTGCTAATGGCATTCAACACAAAAACACTGCCCTGACAAATGGAGTTCAGCCTCTCCAGCCTCTCAGGCTCAGAGCACCAGTCAAATCCATTGCAAACACCTCCTGCTTGCAAAGCAGCCTCAGGCTACTGGGGCTAACATGCTTAGGGCTCTTGGCTTCTGGACAGAGGTGCCCATTCTCCAGCCCCCTAAGCAGTGTATGTGGTGGTGACCCATCAGTGAATGTCACTATGCCCGAGAGTGGGTGGTGAATGCACTGGGACAGAGTGTTGGAGGCAGGAAAGGTGTGGGGGTAGGGGTAGCGGGCATTGTTCTTTCCACCCCCTTTCTTGTGCTGGAGGGAAAAAAGCATTTACCTCCATGCTTGCTGGCCCCTTGAATGTGTATGGCTTATATAGGTTAGGGGATCAAGGAGCAAAATTCTATTTTGGAGTAATGGAAGACAATATGAAGATCAGAACAATCACGGTGAGATGATTAGCACAGGAGGAAGAGAGAACTCATCATGAGGATAGAGGGGTTTGTACTCGCAAAGCAGAAGTCCATAATGAATTCCCAACTCTGAGAGCCTTGCCATCGTGTTTCCACACCCCGTTCTAGACACCTTGTTAGATAGTTTTTCGCCTTTGCACATGCTCTAGAATGCCCTTCTCTTGCTTTTAAGCATCATCTCATTAATGGTGAAGGGATCCACACAATACATATTTGTCTATGAATCAACTTATGGGGGCTTCAAGCTTTCCTGTACCCCCTCCCTTCAAGCAAAGTCAATCACCTCCTTTATGTACCATCACATTATCCTTACATACTCTTTGTGGTATAACCTGACACCTGTTTTGGCTTTTGTTTGCAGTTTTTCTTCTCCACTAGTCCATAGTTCACTGAACAGAGAGACTGTTTATTATCTCTTTTCTTTCCACAGTGCTTAATACAGTGCATGGCATACAGAAGTGCTCATAACTATTTATGGAATAAATGAATAGGTGAATGAATGAATGAATGAATGAATGAATGAAAGAGGGCCAAACACTCTGAATTTTTGCATAAATTCTTGTCCCTGAGCTATGGCTACTGTCACAAGAAATGTGGTGTAGCTGCTTGGTTACACAGTCTTATGATGTGGGTCCAACCTTTTAACCCATTTCTTCACCCATTTGTCTACAGCGGAGACACCAGAAGTCGTCTAGCATCTTAAGAACAATTGCTCTCACTCTGAACGGTGGGATAGTCTGGTTGCCTGGCTCTGAGCAGTTATACGACATACTAAACTCCCATAATCATCCATCAGGGCTGATTTGGGAGCTAGTAGAAGAAATATATCCATTAAGCCAGTGCTGAGTCTCAGTAACTGCCCTATGGTTTGAATAATCAATTGCCATTACCCAACATCCAATGGCCAATGGAAATGAAGGCATTCCACCCCCACCCCTCTTTCCTCCACCCCAGCCAGATTTAATAAGACAGCTCATGATACTTCATCTCCCCACACAACCCATGAAAGCATCATAAGCAAGTGTTTCTCATTCACTGGATGTTCCCAATCAGATGAGGAGGGTTTACAGGTGAAGGCATGCTGGAGGCTCCGATCCCTGACTTGGCGACCCACGCCCCCATGTTCACCACGCTGGAGGGGTCCTCTTCAGTAAGCTTCTCACAACTCAGAAAAAACACCCGCATCAGCCATTTCTCATAAACAAGAAAGAGACCAATTTCCAAGATGCCGCCTGATTTCCATAACCCTTCCTCCCTCCTTTCTGAAGCACGATGTAATCTCTCCCCTGCAATATAATAAATATTTCACTTTCAAATCCCGATTCATTAAAGGAAGCCCAGGAGGGAGAAATAATAAGGTGTCGCTTTACAGCCCAAATAAAACAGTGAAAGATATATTCTATAATTTATACTTCCGACTTTAGGTTGAGATAATTCATATATCATTTTCACTTAGGGACCCAAAATGGTGCTGTGTCAGCATATTGGCTGAAAAATAACTTTTTGTATTATTTTATGCCTTTCAGTAACGTGCCCTGGTTATCATACATCAACACTAGGTTGAGTTCTAGTGTCTCAGCAGCTCCTCCTAAGTCATTCTCTTTCCTAACCAATGTGACTTTCCCTCCTTGATACAGATGGAGCCCCCTTAGCTGCAAGCACATGCACATTCTCTCAGGCACAAAAGCACAGCTCCAACTGGAATCAGCTTGCCTGGAGCCATTTCTCTCACCATTATTACCACAACTTCACTAGTCTTTCCTCTAAGGATGCAAAAACTAAATGAACCCCAGTTGGAAACAAGCTGTATGGTATTTTTCCAAGAGAAATACAATCTTACATGTGTGTAACACTTCACAGCCAGGGGTTTGCTGGGAAAGGCATCAGTTGTGGGCATGTGTTCAAATCCCAACTCATCCTCTTATGATCTGGATATTCTTGAGTAAATTATTTAATCCCTCCAAGCTTTAGGCTCCTTATCTATAAAATGGGGAGCTCAGTCATTTGAGCATCCGACTCTTGATTTCTGCTCAGGTCATGATCTCATGGTCAGGAGATGGAGCCCTGCATTGGGCTCCATGCTGGGCATGGAACCCACTTAAAATTCTCTCTTTCCATCTCCCTCTGCCCCTGTCCCCCATTCTTACTTGTTCTCACTCTCTCTGTCTAAAAAATAATATGTGGCCAAATAGATTCTGGAAAATCTTAACTGAGGTGAAAGTAATCATCCAATCATGGTAGAAACTGCACACTTACTACGTGTGTGTTTGTGTTTATGTGTATATATACTATATATACACTCATAATAAATGTACACTCACATACTCACCACCAGACATTAGTCAAGCACTTTAGGCAGATTAACTCATCAGCTGTCATAGTAACCCCATGAACCTAATGTGATCTTCTTTTCACAGATGAGGAAACTGAGTCTTCAGAAGTTAAATCATTTAAGATTGTTAAATATACATAACAGGTATTTAGAAAATAACACTTTTACTTGTTTCTGTTTACAAAGTATTTTCCTAAACATCTCATTTGGTTTTTATGATAGTGCTAGGAGCTAAGCAAGGCAGGGGAATCATCATGAGGAAATATGTATGTCTGCCTGTACCTCCACAGTGCCTAGGCTTACAGCCTTCCTGGTCTGCCTCAGTTGCACTTTGGTTCAGATATTTGGTGATTCTGAAGGGTCTTTGAACCCCTTCAGGTCAAGCAGATGAACATCTAACTTTCTCAGCCCATCACCCTTCAACTCAGCAGATCTCTAGTTACTCCATTTGTCTGGAAGGTACCATATTGAGACTAATCTTCTGTCCCACCTAATGATCCCACAAAGACAAAACCAGCCCTCCTCTTCCTGGAGAAATCAGAAGAGGACCCCAAGACTACTTCAGACTGTGGGGCTCCACCAGTGGCTGAGGCACTAGGCAGGCACATTGTCCTGCCAAAGGTTTTTGAGAGATGCCCCTACTTCACTTGGGTTTCCCCTTCCTTTTCCAGATCATGTAGTGGAGACCCATAGCATTAAAGTGACCTGGACTGGGGCGCCTGGGTGGCTCAGTCAGTTAAGCGTCTGACTTCAGCTCAGGTCATGATCTCACAGTTTGTGAGTTTGAGCCCCGAGTCGGACTCTGTGCTGACAGCTCAGAGCCTGGAGCCTGCTTTGGATTCTCTGTCTCCCTCTCTCTCTGCCCCTCCCCTTCTCACACTCTGTCCCTCTCTCTCTCTCTCCCCCTCTCTCAAAATAGGTAAACATTAAAAACAATTTAAAAATAATAAAAAAAATAAAGTGACTTGGACTTACAGAAGTTGGCATTAGCTTCAGGGACTGGACTGCACACAGAGCCCTGGTCTCATTCTCTCCAATGTACTTGAACCCTCCCTGCCCAAGCCCTGGACAAGCCTCCACAACCACACCTATCAGTCCTGGGAATCTGTGTTCAGTAATAATGCTAGTAGGAGATTAACAACAACAACAACAGTCACGTGCTATGTGTCAGGCACTGTACTTGGTACTGTCTGTGTATTAGCCCATTTAACCCCTACAACAACCCTATGAGGGGATAACAACCCTACTGTTACCCTTTCACAGCTGACAAAAACGAAGACTTTAAAACATAATTCTCCTGTGGTACATCCAGGTAATGGAATATTATTTAGCACTAAAAAGAAATGTGCTCTCCAGCCACAAAAAGACAGGGAGGAACCTTAAATGCATATTACTAAGTGAAAAAAAAGTAAGGGTGAAAAGGCTGAATAGTGTATGATTCCAACTATATGACATTCTGGAAAAGACAAAACCATGAAGACAGTAAAATGACCAGTGTTTGCCAGGGGCCGGAGAAGGAAAGAAGCAGGGAGGGATGAATATTTAGATCATAGGGGACTTTTAGGGCAGTGAAACTACTCTACATAATATTGTAATGTTGGATCGTAACGTGCATTTGTCAAAACCCATGTACAACACAAGGAGTGAGTCCTCACATAAACTATGGACTTTAGTGATAATGTGTTGTATAATTGTATTGGTTCATAGCTGTAATAAGTGTACCACGCAAGATGTTATTAACAGGGGAAGCCGTTATGTGTGTGATAGGGGTGAGGCTATATGGGAAATCTCCACTTTCTGTACAATTTTTCTGCAAACCTAAAACTGCTCTAAAACACAAAGTATTATCAAAAGCGAAGCAAAAGGAAAAATAACTTTCCAAGGTCACTGGAGCAACAGGAAGGCAGCCATGACTGAACCTAAGCCTTCTGGCTCCAAACCTCATGCTCCCAGATTTGAAGTCAGGAGATGCAACAAGCCTTCCATTTCAACCCTGTTTCAGTTTTCCCATCCCTAAAATGGGAATAAGACCAGTAATGCCTCTCTGTGGCCCCTACACAGACAGTGCCAGCAAAATGGTTTCTTGTAAAGAATTGGAAAAATTTTTGTCAACTGTGAAGTGCTGTGCAAATTCAAAAAAAGACCATCATTGATTTGAAACCCTGCCTGCCGGTCCATAAAAGGGATTTCGTGGTTCTCTGCTTGCTGCTGCTGAGCTTGAATCGGAGGAAAATCTTATGAAGAGGCTCATAATCACCCTCCCCATTCCTGGGACACTGGCCTCCTTTGATTGGGCTCAAAAGGAGGGCTGAGTCTCCCGGCAACAAAGGGGTGGAGCAGCTGAGGACACTGAAGCTGTGGGTCCACAAAGCTCTGGAGCAGAAAGGAGGGAGAGAGAGAAAGAGAGAGAGGACAGCTACATCAGAACACTCATTTATCATAAGAGCGATTTCCCTGTTAATAAAGTGACCTTGTGTAAACAGCTCAACCTCTCACAGCTCTTGCGTCATTAGGAAAGGGACACCCACTGATCGATCTCAAGCACGCAGGCTGCTGAACCAGGGTGAACTGCCACCACCAAAAGAATGACATGTGATTCAGCCCAGCCCCTGGATCACAGAGAGATTGGACGGGGCAAGGGAGATGAGTCTCAACAACTCCTTTGTGGGCAGAGGGGCAGACTTGATCCTGGGTAGTGGTAGGCCAGGGATGGGGACTTCTCCCAAGACCTCTGCACAGAAAGCAGAATGCCCCTTCCAAGGCTTGCTGTATCCAGAGCATGCTTTGCCTGTCCTAGAGCATGCCTATGGATGGTTCTTTGGTTCCCCAGAAAGAGAGGTCTACCCAGGGTAGACCTGCCTACCTAGGGTAGACAGGACCCCAAATTCCCTGGGTCTGTAACATAAAACAGCTAAAACTCACCATGGAACTTCAGCCTCTTTCAAGCTCCCCTGGGTTCTGCCTGACTAGATCATGGTTCAGCACGTCCAGATTCCTGGCTGGAGGGTCACCATTGCCATAGCATTGAAGCCACCAACAGAAGGGAAGCTACCCGTTGGAGGTCCACCAGAAAGAGACCAGAGGGAGCCCAGCACCTCCTCACTGGAACCCAGGAGATAGAGCTGGAGGGCAGGTTTGAGGGGGGTGGCGGGATGCGGCATGCTCTTGCCAGCGTGGGCCACAGACTTGCTGTGTGACCTCGGCACTTCGCTCCACGTCCCTGAGCGAGGGTTAACCCGGCTGATCTCCAAGGTGCCATCTGGTTCTGAGAGTTCCAATTAAGTGTGGGGCTTCTTTTAACTAAACATATAGATATTAAAGCAATTTTTAAAACTAATGAGGTGAGCAGCTGGAGTGGAAAATCATCCTCATATTAATGCAACTCTCTACTCCCCTCCCCACTTGTTTTTCTCTTCCCCTTGAAGCTGAGAGATGGAATTTGCCGATTTTTGAAATTTTACAAGATCTTATTTCCTACAAAGACAAAAGACATCTTTTAACTCCCCTTTCTGTTTCCTCTGGTCTGGAATCCTGAGGGAGGGAAGCCCCCATCCTCTAGGAAAAGAGGACATCACACACACACACACACACACACACACACACACACACACACCCGTCAGCACCCCCTTTTTCTCTCCTAGTAGAAGCTTCCAATTCCCAGGCAGTGCTCTAAGCCCTGGAATTAACCCCCCATTATGTTGCATAGCAGCCAGCCTCGAATACATACAATGCAAGCAGAGAGCTTTTTGGTGCACTGACACAATTTGGTGAACATAACATATTTCTTTCTTTTCAACAGAATCTCTCCTACCTATTGTCCCAGTTCTTTAAGGGCTGCTGCTCTGAGCCTAGCTATCACTGAATCTTCAACGGAAGTGAGAGTTTAAAAAGGACTCAAGTTCTCCCCCCCTCCCAGGAGTATCTGCATTTTAGCAGGAAACAGTGGTTGAAATCTTCCACATCAAGGAATGAATCTCTAATAGTAGAATTCAGACCTTAGGGCAGACAATGAGAGAGCTCCTTTGTGGTGGGGGAGACCTGGCAGGGACATTATCTTCTCACTCGACTTCTCACACTGGCCCTGCCCACAAAGCCCACCTGTAGGACTTTAGAGAGACGGAGCCTGCTTCTGACTCAAGCAGCTAGCTGTGCCCATTGTCTGGTTCTCTTGCATTACACTGAGAAGGATCTGTGTTACCCCTGAAGCATGTCCTGACTACGAAAATGTGAGGTCTAGAGCCAGTGAGGGATCACCTCTCTTGAGAATCCATGAACCTATCTAGATGAGAGGGTGTGTGGGTTCAGTCCTGGCCTGAGGGCCAACCTCTTTGCTGGTATGTGTTCATTTAAGTATGAATAAAAGTAAATAGAGAAACTGCTTCAGCAAAGAATAATTGAGATCCAACCATTTAAGACACGCATTGCAGAAAGGCAGGTGGGGAGCAAGGAGTAGAAAGGGCTGTTAAAACCCAGAGGGGAAAAAAAAAAAACATTTGATTACTGTCCTTGAGGAGCCCACAGTGGAGCAGCCACGATGTGCACATACCCAGCACACCATAATACCACAGGTTAAATGTCACATGAACAAAGTGGATGGGAGCCCACACAGGGGGTGGCTGATTCCACACGCGTGTCAGGAGAAGGTTGGAAGAGACATTTGCACTGCATACTAAGGAATGAGCTACAGGAAGCCAATGAGCAAAGTCTTTCTAGAGACAGAAAGCAGAGAACATAAAAACATCGAGACAAAGCATATGGAGGGCTCGGGACCACACAAAATAATAATTTGCCTAAACTAGAGTGTTATTTTCCTTAATTGGACTCTTCTTCCAAGTAACTCTCCTTTCTCCAGATAGATGCCTATGCGTGCGCCATGGACATCCACCAGGTGGGGGTGCCAGTAAGAAGCCAGTCTGCAGTGGTGTGTGAGGGAGGGATGGTGGCAGGCCTCCAATACTGTGCTGAAGACTGGGAGCCTCAGGGCGCCTGATTGGCTCAGTCGGTTAAGCGTCTGACTTTGGCTCAGGTCGTGATCTCATGGTTCATGGGTTCGAGCCCCACATTGAGCTCTGTGCCGACACCTGGGAGCCTGCATGGGATTCTCTCTCTCCCTCCCTCTCTCTCCCTCCCTCCCTGACTCACATGCTCTCTCTCTCTCTCTCTCTCTCTCTCTCAAAATAAAGAAATAAACTTAAAAAAAAAGAGCAGGAGCCTCCTCTCAAGCCGTCTCTACTACAGAGTGAAAGGCTGCTCTCTCCACCTTGTCCCACAGGAATCCTGCAAACAGCACTGGAGAGTGGGCAAAACTGGACCACCAGCAGTTTTCTGAAGTCCTGCTGCAAGGGAAATGCCCTTGGAGTCTCAGTTTTATCTCTAAAACCCTTGCCAGTTTTGGTTTATGCTATAATTTATCCATGTCTCTTTTAATGTAAAAGTAATATTTGCAATCATTTCCTAGTGAGTAAAGCAAAGGCTGAGCATGTTTGTCTCGTGGGTTCTCTCGCCCCCAACACACTGCGAGTCCCTAAGAGGACCCTCCAAGATCAGAGGCATGACCTGAGGCTCAAGAGGTGTAATGCCCAGATCCCAGGGTTAGAAAGGAAGCAGTGGGAAGGGGATGAGGCCAGAGGCAGGAAGACTAAGTAAGAGGTAGCATTGGCTGAGAACAGCAACACTGCTAGAAATGTAGAGGACAGAGACGATAAAAGGGAGGTTTTCTGTACAGTTTTGCTCAGGCTTGGTAACTGCTGGTCACTGAGCGAGGAAAAAAATACGTCGCGGGCTCTGAGTTTTCTCCCCCAGTGCTTGTTATGGTTACTGTTGCTATGTAACAAATGCTGCCCTCACTGAGCCACTTCAAACAGCCATTTTATTAAGCTCACAGATTCTGTGAGTTAGGAATCCAGAAGGGCAGAGCAGGGATGGCTTGTGTGACTCACAACATGTGAGGCCTCAGCTGGGAAAATTCAAAGGCTGGAGGGACGTCTGGGGGCCTGGGGGTGCCTGTGCTCCCAGAACTGGTGGTCAATACAGGCTGTCAGTCTGGACCTCAGCTTAACTGTGGACTGGAGCCATGTGGCCTGGGCTCGTTTGGGCTTCCTCACAAGATGGTGGTTGGCTTCCAAGAGCAAGCATTCCAAGGGAGCAAGGTGCATGGTCTTTTTACTTAGCCCCGAAAGCCACATAGCATCACTTCCACTGCACTCTGTTGGTGAAGGCGGGCACAACTGTCTGACCAAGTTCAATAGACCGTCGGGTTCACAGACTCCACTGCCGGATAGGAGGAGTGTCAAGGTCATGTGGAAGAACACGTGGAATGGGGGGTTCTGTTGTGCTCATCCTTGGAAAAGATAATCTGCCACCGTGCCCTGTCGGGAGACTCTTTTGTCAATTTTCATGTATAGTTGTGAGCTCATCTTGTAACTGTGAGCAATTGAGAAAGGAGTTCTTGTTAGTTTCACCTTTGCCTTTGCCCCCAACATCTAGCATCTTGTCTTGTTTTCAGAAGGGTTTAGTTAGAATCTGTGTGATGAATGAATAAACAAACGAATGAATACATGAATGAGAAATGGGCTGCCGGGATGTCTCCATGGCACCCGGCACAGACATCTGCCTGGAGAAACTGGAGCTCCTTGAAGGAAGGGGACCACTTAAGGAAAGTTGGTTTTATTGTTCTTGCATCCCTCCTGTATGTTCTCAGCTAATCCGGCAATCCATTATTTATGTGTAGCCTAATTAAGGTTGTGAGTGGCTTGATCCTTGTTTACTTAAGCCTATCCCGGAAGATTGCCAAGATTAAATAAAATTACCTCCAGGCAGGCAGGCCTCGCAGGGGCTGGGCGAGAAGAGAAGACTGGAGACGGAGCAGCAGCCCCATGGTCTTCTGGGGGAGCCTGCACCTTGGAAAACTTCATTTCTATCTCCTGCACACGCACACATCATATGCCCGTGGCGCACGCCCACCCGGAGGCACGACGGACCACACACGTGCGCAGGCATCCATGAACACCTCGACGTGCACATGGGGCTGCCGCTGTATAAATGCAGTCTTACACAAATGTTACTGCTCCTGCCATTGCTGCTGCCAATTCCAGCTCCCTTAATAAAGATTCAGATAATCTAGACCAAACAAAACTCAGTGAAGTCTGAAACTAACTAATCGAAAACGATTAGCTCCTTTCAGCCTCTGAATTTACCCTTTTCTTGTAAAACCAAAGACCAGCTCTTATTTGGATGCTGGCCTTGTATATTTAATGAAGAGACAAGACAGTGGCTGGAGTGGCAGGGACAGGTTAATATTTTTTAATGATTAGTAGCAAATTAGAAAACATTTCAAAGGGCTATTTACATTTTTTCCTTCTACCTGAGGCTGTTCTTCTTTGGAATAGTAGTTAACCCATCAGTATCCAACTTGTAAGCAGGATGAATGGGACCCCTCATCCATGGGAGAAATTTTGGGTTTGCTCATGCTCACATCCAAGAGGCTATTGGGTACCTCGGAATTTAGAGAAATAAGAGCATTCTTGGCCGCAACTCTTCATCCTCCAGCAGTGTCAAAAGAGATGCCATTGGCAATTGGTTATCTAGAGTAAAGGCCAGGGGACAGGAAGACAGTGATGGAGACAGGGTCCTCTACCAAGAGTGAATGCAAGAAAAAGAGTGAGCTTTTTCAGGGCGCTTGGGTGGCTCAGTTGGTTGAGTGTCCAACTTCGGGTCAAGGCATGATCTCACAGTTGGTGAGTTCAAGCCCATGTTGGGCTCTGTGCTGACAGCTCAGAGCCTGGAGCCCGCTTCAGATTCTATGTCTCCCTCTCTCTCTGCCCATACCCCACTCATGCGCGCTCTCTCTCTCTCTCTCTCTCTCTCTCTCTCTCAAAAATAAATAAACATTAAAAAAAATAAATAAACATTCTCAATATTGAGGAAGTGTAGACACATTTTGCAAAGCAGTCATATGTATTGGGCAGCATCTCAATCTCAGTGCTAATCTCCCTGTGGTTACTCACAGTTCAAAAGGTTATATAAATACACCAATCAGCCGATTACTGAATGACAGGTAAGACAGGTAAGCACAAAGAAGGCATAGAAGGGGCTTCTCAGCCAGTTTTAAGGTTTGAAGCAGGTTTCTGGAGGTTGCTGAGGACTACGCTCTGAGTTGACTGTGCATGTGTGTGAGGGAAAAAACAGTGACAGAGAGAATGGCAGTGGAGGATGGGTTGGGGGGCTAGTGGTGGGAGATGGTGGTCTAGAGAGGTAACTGCCTGAAGAGAGACATAATAATAACAGCGGTAGTGGGAGAAGTGATGGCACTACTACCAGAGATAGCTGGTGTGGTGTAGAACACTCTGTGTGGATTATTACATTCAATCTTAAGAACAAATCTAAATTTTCCCCATTTCACACAAAATGTAACTAAATCACACCCAAATTAAGGAATTTCCCCTAAGTCACAGGTGAAGAAGTTGGAATTTAAACCCAGGAAGAGAGTTAGGCTCTAGCCTCCACCTGCATAGCCTGTTTGCTCTCCTGCGGCCACAGCAAGATGGTTGTTCTTGATGCTGTCAGCAATTAGACATTGAAGGATTTTAAGCAGTGAGGGGACACAGCCAGATTTGGGTTTTAAAGGCAAGTCTGGAAGCCGAGTGGAAAGGGGTTTGATGGTGGAACACTGTAGATAAGGTGACTAATTAGGAGGGTAGCAAGTCCCAGGGGAGAGAGCATGAATGCCTCCACTGGGGGCTGAGGATGAGAAGGAAGGGTCAAATCTGAGAAATGTTTGAGACAAACACTTGAAGAGTATTAGTGACTAAAAGTGAAGCGTGCCTGAAAAGGAACCTAGGATTCCCGGATTTATGGCCAGAGCAGATGGAAGTGCCATTAACCATCTAGAAAACACTAGAAGCAGGGCAGGCCTGGGGTTAGAAGAGGTAGGGAGGCACGGAGAGAGTTAGTGTTCCCTCAAGTTCTGTACTTGCTGACCCTGAAGCCCCACAAGACATCCCAATGGGAAGGAGCAGAAGTCATTTGGATGGATGAACCAGAAGCTGAGCTAAGAGGTTAGAAATGAAGGTATCATCCACATAAAGGTGGTAATTAAAACCATGGAAACGAGGATATCACCCAGGGAGGGCAGTCCACGTGGGAAGAGAAGGAGGTCTAGAGAACACCTACACTGAAAGGGCAGATGGAAAAGAGAAACTGGAAAGTTGTCCATGAAAAAATATCTAAAGGGTAGAAAGGGAATCCAGAAAAAAAATGAAACCATAAAAAATAAGGTAATAGAGACTTTCAAGAGAGTGGTGATTGCATCTAACGATGCAGAGAAGTCCAGAAAAAGGACCAAAAAATGTCCCCTGGCTTAATAATCTTTAGTCCCTCAGTGAGCTTTGACAGTACAGTGAGGTCATGGAATAGAGGAAGGGAGTGAAGTGAATGAATGGAGTGCATAGGAGGTACGAAAACTGGGAGATTAATCTGCCAAGCAACTTGTCTAGGTAGGAAGTGAACAACCCAAAGACCAGGGATCAAGGGAGAGCTGTTGAAGATGTAAGAAATCTGAACTCCTGTGAAGGACTGAGAGGAAGAACAAGTAGAAAGAACAATGGAATGATGGCCATGGAGGAGAGAGAGAGAACCAGGAAGTGAGGTCCCAGCTGGGTGGGACAGGATGTGATCAGGAGATGGTGGGGAGTGGCCTGTGAACGGGAAGAAGCCTCCTTCCTTTGACAGTGGGAACAACGGACTGGGAAAGAGAGTCATAAATCCAAATGGTGGGGACATCTGAGAGACAATGCTCTAAGACTTCCGCTTTCAGATTTTTCAGAGGAAGTAATGGATGAAAACATCTGCTTAGTGTACAAAGGGAGAACACTGGAAGGAAGCTTGAGAAGAGAGAAGGGGGTGAGTGGTGGGGAGGGGCCACAGTGAGAGCTGCCCACCAACAAAACGCTTGGCCAGTTGTGCACAGAGCTCAGGCTGTCCCTGGGTTAAGGGATTTCCCCCTTAGAATTCTCCAAAAATCAGGTATAGGGGCAAAGGCAGTATGCATCGGAATTTGCCGGCAGAGTAGAGTGTACGATAGAGTCCAGCAGACATGCCAATGCCAACGTCACTGGTGACTCAGTCATGGCCATATCTGTTGTGCATGCAAGGCGTCTGCACAGTGACTAGCACATAGCCCTCAATAAATGTTGGCTCTTGTTAACGGCAATCAGTTGGTGATCTCCAAGGTCATTCCCTATCTTAAATTATAAAATCCAATATTCTCCTATTATACAAAAGAAAAAACTGGAGACATGGGCTTTTAACAGAAGAGCTTAAGATTAAAGCCAAAGGAATTTCCAAAAGGAAGGGCTGTAAAATGCCCATAAAGGCTATTAAAGAAGGTGAGAGAATCCTGGATAAACTGAGGATTAGGACAGATTCTTAGGTGCCTAGGACAGGTTTGATGCCTTTCCTCTGTGCACTGAGAAAGCAATGTCCCATAATGTCACGCCCAATCTGCTAAAAAAGGGCTGCCTGGAGCTCTGTGATGAGAATGGTTTGGGGGCAGGAGAATAGTCATGTCTGCCATGTGCTCAGGATGGGAGGTGGCACTTTTGCTGTCCCTGCTAGTGCCCAAACCCCTCACTTACATGAGAGAACTGAGGACGAGAGAAAGCAGATGTCGCGGCTAGCTTTTTAGGGGAAATCTGGACCAGCCACATTTTCCAACGTATGGCTCAGGGTTCTGTCCGGCACACCACATCCCCGTTTCCCCCGACACAAACAGCACAGACATCATGGCAGTGGTCACTGAGGGCCTGAAAACTGTAGCAAAGACCAAGAGGCAGCAGATTTATGAATCGAGGCCCTGTCTCCACGTCCCGGCACGGGGGAATCATCATTTAACATAAATAAGCCACAACATAACCTAGAGTAATCCTCGGCAAAAACAAAGTACTAAGGGAGCCTGGGTCCCTGCTGTGAAATACTAAGTGTGCAGTTTAAACTTATTTGAAGCATGTAAAAGCCTAAGGGCCTACACATGGGCACCGATAGCTTTAAGGGGAGGCTATTTCAGTTGGAACAACGTTGTCTGGCACCTAATGCTTATCAAGCACCCAGGGTGGGAGGCCCAATTATAGAATTAACATTGCTCATATCTGCTCAGCCAAATAGAAAGGAACTACTCTATAAAGGGGCCAGGCATCCAAAATGAAGCAGGGGAGGGAGAGGCCTCTAATTGCTCTCATTTTTTGCCCAGCAGCGTGGTGCCAGTCTCAGAATCTCCCAAGCAGATGGAAGGAAGGTAGGGGCGGAGAAGGGATAGGGAAATCACTTCACTTCATCACATATTTCCTCCCACCCTTATATCTTCTTCTCTATTGCCCTTTCTCCCTCTCTCTTTCTCTCTTGGCTCTTTTCGTTCAACCTATTAATGTTCCGAGTGTTTCTAGCCCCTCCCCTCAGCCCAGTACACAGGTAGGGTCAGTTGGGTGAACTAAACAGAGCATCAGAGTGAGAGAGATCTGAGCTTGAATCATTCCTTCGTTGATATAAGATCTGTGATCTTAGGCAATGGACTTAACTGCTCTGAGTCAGTTTGCTCACAGTTCCAAAATAGGAGCTGACCCTCAATATTTACCTTTCAGTGTAATTCTGAAACAAAAGAAGATGACAACTCCTAGCGTCCAGCATACTGTGTCTTGCCTGGAGTATGCACAAACTCTGATGACAGTTGCAGGCAGCCTTGTCCTGAGATTCAAATGAAATTGGCCTGTACCCCAATACCACTTGTAGGAGAAAACCCAGTCTTTTCCAAAGGTTCTGGGAAGCATGTAATGCTTCTCCTGGTTACAGTGATCAGTTCCATTTGAGGATTCGTTATATTCTCGAAAGGTAATCAACCCCTTTTCACTCCACACACACTCACGGTGGACCCCACCCTGACTCCTTCATTCCCTCCAAATACTCTTGCCCTGAGACTGTGGTTTTTTAGTGAAATATGAGGGAAGAAAGAATGTGCAACATGCTACATCAAACCTTAACTGGTGTGGACCTCACTCTCCGATTCTCCCTGCTCCAGGAGGCCCTCACCAGCAGTTCCTTCCACTCACTCCAGCCTCTCCCTCCCTCTTTTCCTCCTTCATCGTCCTCCCTCCTTTTTCCTCTGCTCATCCCCGCCCCCAAGTTCCTTTCCTTTCGTCTCTTACCCCAAGCAGTTTGGCCATTTCCTTCTGTTGTCTGTCTCGCCCCGCTCCATGCTTGGGGTCTAATCTTTCACACCCCAAACACCCTGTGGTAGTATTTTCCTAAACAAAGCCAATCCCCCTCCCTAGGAGGAAGTCTGGTGTGAGCTGTTAATGCAACAGTTAATGTTCCCCCCTACTACACATGTCCTCAATCACTAAATGTGAGTGGCCTCTTCTCTCCTTCCACCAAAAAGTACCTTTCCTCAGACCACCTTCCCCTGGAATGCCCTTCCCCATCTCTAGGAAGCCTCCTGAGAGAGGAAGCCACCTGTCCCTGTACTGGCCTCTTTTTACTTCTCAGTCGATCCCATCCCTATGCTGAGATGGCTCTCGGAAAAGTCAGCCTTCATTTGCCAAACCCAATGACCTATTCCCACTCCCTGTGGCAAGTGACACTATGGACGATGGACTCGTCCCGACCCTCAGCCTACTCCGTGCCATCATCCCTAACCCTCCACCCCGTCTGCAACCACCCCTTCTCAGAGGTCCCTGTCCCCTCTCCACCTCCGATGAGTGGACGCGCTTCCAGCAGTAGGTCTCCTCTCTCCTCCATCCACACAGTTTTCCCACCTGTGTTATGCATTCCCACAGCTCAACGGCTCAGGAGCCTGCACGCCTCCCTTTAGCGATCATCTCCTCAGAGCTCACGCACACATTGGTGAGCTCCTGGAAATCTCTGAGTGAGGATCAGGCTCACAAATCCAAACCACGCTCACTATTCTGTCCCCACCACCAAACCCACACCTCCTCTGGCACCGCCATGTTCAGTTAGGCAACCACTGGCCTCCAACCCTTTCAGGCATCCATCGATTCCCTCCGTAAACGTTTACTGGGCCTTTCTCCGCAGGTAATCGCATTCATTCTCATGGCTTTAAATAACATCTATATGCTGACGAATCCAAAATTTAGATCTCAGCCCAAAGCTCTGCTCTCAGCTACAGACTCATATATCCTACCGCCTACTCAGCATCTCCTCCTCACCTCAAAGGCACCACAAACTTAATATGTCCAAGATAGGTTCTTTACCTCCTGCATACCATGATGCTGCTCCTTTTCCAATCAAACTCATATTGGTAAATAGCACCTCCAACTACACATTCACTTAACACAAAAACATGGACATCACTTCGATTCCCCCTCCCCTCACACTTCAGCCTGCTACCGGCTCTCAACGTGCCTTGTTCTGAAATGTACCCCAAATCGACATTTGTCTCCCCACCTTCATGGCCACCTCCATGATCTGGGCTATAATCACCTCTTCCGTGGACAATTCCACTAGCCTCTCTCAGCGTCTTTCACTCTGTCCTTGCTCCCTCACACTCACTGTACCCTGAATAAGCAAGCTCTTCAAATAACATAAATGGGATTGTGCCATTCTCCTACTTAAAACCCAGCAGTGACCTTTCCGTTTCTCTTGGAATAAACTCCAAATTCATCATCATGTCCTGTAAGCACTTGCTGCCCCTCTGAAGTTCCTTCATCTGTAACTCAACATCTTCTACGTTCTATAAATCAGGAACAAGCCAAGCCCTTTCTAGCCCTTCTTCTTAGAACTTCTGGTGTGGTACTTTTCTTCCTGAACTTCAGATCTCAGCATGATTTTACCTCCTCAGAGAAGGCTTCCTGACTCTCCAAGCTGGGTTTGTAACTGCTAGCCCACCGTTATCTTTCATTATGCCACCCTGCTCCTTCCTAACATTTAGTTACTTACTGGGTTTTATTTTTTCTTTGCTTATTTATTGTCTATCTCCTCTATGAGGGCATGGACCACGTCTGTTTTGTTAACTGCTGGATTCCTAGCATTGGAAACATTGTCTGGCACATAGTAATTGTTTAATAAACACTTGTTGAATGAACGGATGGTTGGAAAAAATGAATGCATCTCTAATATGAACGAGGTGTTGCATAAGACACAGCCCTTGCTCCCCAGGGATGAGCCACCCAGGAGAATATAAACTCCCAATTATAATAGAGAGTTATGATGTTGTGAGAGCCATGGTCAGATGGTGTGAAAATGCAGAGGTAAGCACCACCAGCCTGCCTCAGGGAATTTGTGGAAGAATTCACAGAAAGTTCACAGATAGGACAGGTACGACACAAAGAGGAATTTGGTAAATTTTAATTTTGTGGTGTAGCTGATTGAATTGAAATTAAAATTTACCCTTACATCTTAGCTTGACATCAACTCAGGTAATTACCTGATACTGGAGATAGGAGCTGGAAATTTTGAGTATCAGTTGAAAATATAGTCTCAGTCCTTGTAACAAAATAGGTAATCTGTTGGTATGAAAAATACGTTTCCCTCCCTCACCCTCCAAAAGGCCCCCAAATTCTACTGAGTCCAATATGCCAATGTTACGAATGTAAAACCACGGGCTGCAGATATAAATGAATTGAATTAAGGACAGAACGAGGATCATGTTTTAAAAGAAAAAAAATTTATAATCTTTTAAATGTTTATTTTTGAGAGTGAGAGAGAGACATAGCATGAGCAGGGGAGGGACAGAGAGAGAGGGAGACACAGAATCAGAAGCAGGCTCCAGGCTCCGAGATGTCAGCACAGAGCCCGACGCAGGGCTCAGACTCACGAGCCACGAGATCATGACCTGAGCTGAAGTTGGACGCTTAACTGACTGAGCCACCCAGGTTCCCCTTTTTAAGATTTTTTTTAATGTTTATTTATTCTTGAGAGAAAGAGAGCATGAGCAGGGGAGGAGCAGAGAGAGAGGGAGACACAGAATCTGAAGCAAGCTCTAGGTTCCAAGTTGTCAGCACAGAGCCTGATGAGGGGGCTCGAACTCACAAACTGTGACATAATGACCTGAGCTGAAGTCAAATGCTCAACCAACTGAGTCACCCAGGAGCCCCGGATCATGTTCTATAAATGGCATTTTTTCCTTAGTATATATGGCACCCATCTTAGCTCTATTATGTTGTGGTAGCAAATAATACCAAAATCTTAGTGACTTCCATGCCAAAGGTTTATCTCTCACTTATATTATGTGGGTGTTGGGTTTATTTTTATTCCCTGACCCAGGCAGAAGCAGCAGTTTCAATCAGGGACACGTTGGTCTGGAGGCAGAGGAGAGAACGTTATGGCAGAACCAAGTGATGGTTCTTCAAGCTTATGTTTGAAAGTAGCTAATGTCACTATCACATTTAAAACTGGCCGAAGTCAGTCACATAGTGAACACTGGCAACACTGAGTCAGGGAAGTATAACCCCTGCAAATATTTGGTGATAAAAATACAACCTACCATGACATATATAGTTCAAGTTCATTGCTTACATTATTTCCATTACTATAAGAATGCTAAGAAATACTTATTTAAGTTCTAGATAGGAAACATACCTACAGACAACAGTTGACCCCCGTGATGGACTGAGGCAGCATAAAATACCTCAGCAAAGACACAAATTCCATTTCCTATTGGCAATCTCATCCCACAGAACTAGAATTTAGGATTTCCAGTAAGATTTCTGCCTATCACATCTATGTGAACAAAATAGCGGTTTCCTCTTCAAGACCAAGATTAAATAAATTTCAATCCATAAATAAGAAGTATTTACCTCATAATTTGGAGGGAAATGGGAACACTTAATGTGTTTTATAAACTGGTGAATATTTTATACAGAAGTTTTTGGTTGGCCTCAAGAACTAGGTGATCTTCTTTGCATGTGATAGGCATATTGAAAAAATAAATTCAGGGTCAGACCCAGCAGCTTCTCCATCATACCATCAAGTGCAAATTCAAATAGACACTTGAGAGGGGGAGTAGGTGCCCCCCGTTAGAGCTCCGCAAGAAAAGAGACCACCTCTCACATAGTTCTCAATCTTCAGAAGCTACCACAGTGCCTGGTACCCAACTTTCAAAACAGTCAACTTGACCCTGGAATTCCAAGTTTAGAGATGTATCCTAAGATAATAATCAGAGATGTTCACAGAGGAAACAACTGGAGATACATAGGATGCTTATCACAGTCCCATATATAAAAGCACCAATTATTAGCAACCAAAATACCCAGCAATAGAGTACTAGTCAAATATGTTAGAGTAGATCATACAACAGAATATTAAACAACTATGAAAAGCTATATTTTCAAAGAACATTTCATTATAAAGGAAAATAAAATACACTATAGAGGACCAGAAGTTCAAAAACTTGTAGGTTCACTGAATTATCATTTTCATAAAATACATATATGTGTGCACATATATATGCACATGCATGCAAACATACACATATACATGTCCGAATGAGACAGAAAAAAATTATCTATTACAAGGAAAGACATGCATTTCTTGCAAGTCCCTTTTGACTTGTAACAATGGGGGATCCTTCGAGTATAGAGGAGAGGGACGTGTAAGGATGAGGAGACAGGGGAGGCTAGAGCTGGGGACAAGACAGGCTGTGTGGCAGGACTAATAATTAGCAAGAGGTTGAGGCAGTTGACAGTTGATTGGAATTGGGGGCATGGCAAAGAATTGATATGTTTAAAGGAGATTTTTCAAATGCTTTTTTTACTTATTTTTGAGAAAAAGAGCACACGCATGTTGGGGAGGGTTGGGGTGGGGGTGGGGGGCAGGACAGAGGATCTGAAGCAGGCTCTGCACTGCGAGCAGAGATGCTGATGCAGAGCTTAAACTCATGAACCATGAGATCATGATCTGAGCTGAAACCAAGAGTTGGATGCTTAACTGACTGAGCCACCCAGGTGCCCCAAATAAAGGAGATTTTTTACTAAATTTTGCTGTGCAATATATATTGCGTCCTTCTCCTTTGCCTCTGCCTGAAAACTTTGGCAAAATCTTCATTTTCCTTTTCTACTTTGTGAAGGGAGATTTACTCTGGGGGGGAGGTGTCCAAATCCTGACTCTTGCTCAGGGGCAAGAAGCAAGAGTGTCTCAGGGACCCAGCCCCATCTGGGATACCTTTAAGGAAGAAAATGCACCAAAATATTAAACAGTCATTAGCTTGGGGTTGAGAAAAAAAGGTGATTTTCATTTCCTCTTTGTACTTTAATGGATTTTTCAAATTTCTGCAATGAATATGCATTACTATTATAATCAGAAAAAAATGTTATTTTTTTTAAAAATAAATTGATGTCAAATGAATGAATAAGTGAATAAATCAATGAATGAATGAATTAACTAATTAGTGAAATGATTGACCTGGGCAATGGAAGCACATACAGGATTCTAGTTGACAAATTTGCTTGTTCTTATTTCCTGCTGTGGACATTAGTCAGCCTCTATCTTTAGATGAGACATATTTAAAAAAAAAAAAACTGAAAAATACTCTTCAGATGGAAGCAATATTTTCATGCCCTCTATTCACCGACATTTGCAAAATCCCTCCATCCCACCCAGCCTGGCTCACTTCTGACATGCCTCTTATCTTTTCCCGCAGGGTCTGTGGCCAACACCCCCAGAATTCTCTAGCACAGAATGCCATGAAAATCAAAGAGAGCAGGCAATCGATGGAAGGAGCCACATCTACAAAGAAGCCTGCTGGATGCTTGCTTTGAAATCTTGTGGCTCTGTGTTTAGATGGCCTTACAATATCAGCACGTGCATGCGTATACGTGCACGACACACACAGGCTGTACACTGAAAACATACTTAACACACCCAAACACATCCAACCTGAACCAGTGCCAAACCACATGTGTTGGACGTGTCAACAAACTGTCTGATTTGTTCCTGTCTCATCCGCAAACACCGTCAGGCAGGGCTGGAAAGCGGGCACACTGTGCCGGACTAAACCTACAAGGGCTTCTATAGAAAGCATATTGCTTGCCCATATGGGCTGGGGGAGATGGCAGGTGGGTGAGGATCTTGCCACCTGCCAGGCTGGGAGACAAGCAACGTGCTCCTGAGTCCTGGAATCCAGGCTGAGGACAGCCCAAGGGCATAGGGAGCTTTCTGGAATATTTGGGGAAGACAGCTCCTGAGTGGACCCTTGGAGAGGGAGGAAGGGGGAATGAGAAGCCTGCCTGACAAAGCTGATTTTTTTTGTGTGCAGATGCTGCTGGCAGAAGAACAGAGTGGGAGCAGTGTGTTCAGCTACATTAGTCAGGGATAGAGTTTTAATAGGCTGCAGAAGGAAATGATGACGGCAAAGTTAGGAGCAGTGAGTAACTCAATTTGAGAGAGCCAAGCTCCCCGGGAGGTGACAGCCGAGGTGCCATTTCCCAGCTTGTAGGGGCAGGGCTGGTGCTGGGGTCACAGCAGACACTGGCATTGGACACTTTTTCCTGAACACACACGAGCCTGAGCTTCTGGAAGGTGACCCTGCAGCTCCTCCTGTCGTGGCCCTGAGACATCTGGGGATCATCAGCAATGACAACCAGTACAGAAATGATCCCGAGCAGCTGGGGACAGAGCTGTCATTTATGGTCACAGGACAGAGGGAGAGCCCTTTTCCTGGGGAGGCTCTCTGCATGGACGGGGTTAGGAGAAGCCTTGTAACTGCTACAGGGGCTAAGGATGGAGAAGATGACAGTGAGGTGCCAGGGGTCAGCAAGTCTGGTAGGGGGCAAACTGGTGACAAAGCTCACAGGGCTCAGGCACCTCTGTATGTTAGGGAAAGGCAGGCATCTTCCCACCAGTGAAGGATATATGGCTCACTGGAGAGGAGAGAGGGGGCAGATTCAGCCTTCACTTGTCCCCCTGGCTGAGCACCCTTACTCAGAGTACCATCTGCCCAGCCATATGCGGCAGCCATGAAAACTAGCCTTTGATGAACAAAATCCTTAGCCTGGAATTCCTGGCCCTCCGCGAGCCGGCCAGACTCAGATAGTCCGGCCCAGTGTCTCCTACCATTTGCCAAAACCCACACTCCATCACAAGGCAATTCCTACCCATTCTCCGAGCCTACCTTTGCTACATCACACTTATACTTCTGCTTCTACTGTTTCCTTTAGCCATAACGCTTTAACCTACATCTTTGCCTACATTACTGCATGCGTTTTTAAGTCCTGCTCAAATACTACCTCCTTCATGAAGTCCCCTCTGGTTGCCTCCAAGTCAAAGCAATCTTGTCCTAATCTGAGCTCTTGTGACACTTTATGTCCTAGTGGCATAAGAAAGGTACCTCTTTCTACCTCGTTTTTATGTTTCTTATCTTCTCTACTAGACGGTGAGCCCTCCGAGGGCCTGACCTGTTCCTTATTACTATTACATACCCTAGAGCATCAAAGGGGTATACCTGGCACATGAAAGATGCTTCATAGGCCGTCTCATGGAAAGAGTCTTGGGCAAAGCAAATTTAGATCCCAGCACTGGTCACTTGGAGACAATAATAGCTAATCGCCATTTATTTTAATGTGTGTTGGGCACTGCTGAAAGTGCTTAACATGTAAGAAGTTGCTGAATTCCGCTGACTAGTCCAGGTAAGCTCTGTATTTATCTCTCAGTGCGGAACAGGAAACCGAGACACAAGTTAAGGGTCATCAACTAGTGACAGAAGCAAGATATGAACCCAAGCCAAATAGCCCTGAGTACCCACCTGTGACCATGTGCTAGGCTGCTACTCACTTTTCAACCTTAGGTTTAACTAATCTGATTCCCCCTCCTTCATCTTTGAAATGGGGATAATAATACTTACAGATTATATATGTATATATGTCAATTATATATGAACTGTGGAGGTTCCTGGAACATAAATCTCCAATAAAAGTGGTCACCATTA
This sequence comes from Prionailurus bengalensis, assembly GCF_016509475.1. Lineage (NCBI taxonomy): Eukaryota > Metazoa > Chordata > Mammalia > Carnivora > Felidae > Prionailurus > Prionailurus bengalensis. The sequence continues at coordinate 12,968,334 of NC_057346.1, forward strand.
ATACGTTTTGAATTAAGGAAATAAAGAACACAGGAATATAGGATAGCAATGTATCCAGTACAAATATAACATCCCCTCTATGTGATTTACATTGTTCTAGTAGTCACAGAAATAAAGATGAGACCAAGTGGATAAAATTAATTTTAATAATATGTTATTTAATCCAATATATCCAAAATTTTAGCATTTCAACATGCAATCAATATTTAAAAATATGAATGAGATATTTCACATTATTTCTTTACAGTAAGTCTTCAAAATATGGCTTGGATTTTACACTTAGAGCTCATGTCAATCTAGACTGCCCACATTTCAAATATTCAAGAGCCACACGTACCCAGTAGCTACCATATCGGACAGCACAGATCTAACACAACAGACAGAAGAAAAAAACCTCTCCAAAAATCCTATTAGGAAGTCAAACTTCTGCTATCTGAGCTATGATGGATTTTCTCTTTTCAAGAGCCCATCATTAAAATGTAAATACCCCTGGGAAATATCAATTAATGCTAAAGCTGGGGCCAATGCTGCTACTCAGACTTGCTGAGGTTCTCAGAAGCCACAGTCTGATTCAAAGTGTGAATCTCAAGAGTCGGACAGAACGGAGCTAAATCACGAGGTGCCTCTTACAACTGTCACGACAGCGGCTGAGTCCTTTAGCGCTGCTGCGCCCAGTTTGCTCACCTGTGAGGGGCATTAACACCCACATAGGGCTGACTTAGGACTGTCGGGAGAAAGCTTGCCAGGGCGAGCACAGGTGTTCCAGGAGCCCCAGTTCACTCCCTTTGCCCCTAGACCTCTGTGTACCCAAGCTGTCCCTTTCTCTGTCGCTGTCCTGTCACAAAGACACACCCTTGGGGCTTTTACCCAGATGAGTTGTTATGATTGGGCCCTGCTTGCTTACCTCTCACAAAAATTTGCTGGGTATCTATATGACTAGAACACAGAGACACCAGGGGTCCCAAGAAAGTGCACTGCGCTGACAATGATTATTTCAGTTGTGGTACCGACCCGAGGATGTTCAGGTCCATTATGACTCGGACTCCCCCCCAGAGTCTGGGCTCAGCCTCTGCACTCCTCCAGCCCTGCCTCTGGCCCCCGCTCCTGGCAAGTGGGGTAGAGCATGCCATCTGGTCCGAGAAGGGGGTGCTACCTCTGGCCCTGTCCACAAACGCCTCTTCTGATTATATGCCCACCTTCCTCCCCTGGGCCCAGGGCTTTTCGTTCCAGTTCTATTGTCACAGCCTGCCACTTTCAACACTTGACTTTGTCTTGTTCCACCTGTAAGGCAAAGGTAACTGTGCCTGAGGCGGCCCGCAGAGGTGCACACAAGTGGGAGAGCCCTGGGGGCCAATGTTCACATGCCAGGGTGCTATTCAGGGGCCAGGAGTGGATTTCTGGGACAGAGGGGCAAAGCCATAGTCAAGAGGAAAAGTTCAGGAAAAAGGGCAGATTGCTTTGAGCCAAGGCCATTTAAGAACCTAATGGCCCAAGAAACAGGGTGAGAAGTCAGGGTGATCATGAGAAATACAGGAATGATATGAACAGGTCAGGCAGTCCAGGGTGCTAAGTATGTGTGTGAGGTGTGCGTTTTCCAGAAAACCCGTGCACTGAAGGCCCATGTAGAATTTTGGGGTGGGAGCTCCTAATGCCTCCTTACATGTTTTCCAGGGATTTCAAATACCCAATGCCTTGCAGACACCTCTGCCCGTGCGGTGAACACATGTGCCGCTTCAACTTGAACTTGTCCCCACTGCTGTCAACTACCTACTGAGCCTCGGCCAGCCAAATTAGCATGCAAAGCATGCCACCCTAAACCCACTGCCTGCTCCATCCTGGTCCTCCCAGCTCATGACCTTGCCAGTGTTGCTGTGACTTAAAGGCCACACCCACCTAATTCAGAGCCATGATATTAGGATGCTTGCTGTCTCGAAGGGATGGATCCATACACCTAGGAGGAGGCACAGAACAGTGATTAGGGCTTTCGTATAGAAACCCCAGCTCTGCCACTTGTTGTACAGCCTTAATCAAGTGGTTTGCAGGGCACCTGGGTGGCCCAGTCGGTTAAGCGTCAGACTTCGGCTCAGGTCATGAACTCGCAGTTTGTGAGTTCAAGCCCCACATCAGGCTCTGTGCTGACAGCTTGGAGCCTGCTTCAGATTCTGCGTCTCCCTCTCTCTCTGCCCTGCCCCTCTCCTGCTTATGCTCTGTCTCTCTCTGTCTCTCAAAAATAAATAAATGTTAAACAAAAAAATCAAGTGGTTTGCCTCCATGTTCTTCTCTGTACGATGTGTATGATAAGACCTATCCCACAGAGTTGCTACGGGATACAAATGCGAAATAATACATGTAAAGCACATTTTAATACCTAGCACATAGGAAGCACTCAATCAATAGTAGCTTAATTTCTTAGAATTTTTTTATGTTTTATTTTAGTTTTTGAGAGACAAACTGTGAGTGGGGGAGGGGCAGAGAGAGAGGGAGACACAGAATCCGAAGCAGGCTCCAGGCTCTGAGCTGTCAACACAGAGCCTGACATGGGACTCAAACTCATGGACCGCAATATCATGACCTGAGCTGAAGTCAGATGCTCAACCGACTGAGCCGCCCAGGTGCCCCAATGGTAGTTCAATTTAAATAAATAAGTGAACACCTCTGGTGGCTCACCATGGTGGCACCGAGGCACCGTGCAAGCTGACTTTTCCATCTCTTTCTGCACTCTTGCTATAGATTGTCTTCACTCAGGCCATGGTCCACCGACATGCGGTTCCAGGACCAGCCACCCCTGTGACTTTACGATTGCTGCTCAGAATGCTCTCTCCCGCCCTCTTGACCTAACTGGCTTCTACTCCCAATTAGACCCAGTCACGTCCTCCAAAGACTTCCCCCACCTGAAGTGTAGGGCTCCCCTTCTGCAGAGCATAAGGCACCTCATAGACCCCTCAGCCGTGTCTCTATTCTTGGTACTGTAACAACCACGGACAAACCTCTGAGAGCAGAGCCATGCGTCTGACACAGAAGGAATAGTTAACGAGAGCAAATATGTAATGAGGGCTCACTCTGTTTCCAGGGACTATGCTGTGCCCTTTGCATATATTATCTCATTTAATCCTCAACAACCTATGAGGTAGACTCCATTATTAGCTCTGTTTTTTCAGAGGGAGTACTTGAGGCTTCTATGCATGAAACAGCTTGTGCCAGTAAATCCAACTGTGTGAAGAGACTGAGACTCCAACCTGGAACCGTCTCATGCCAAAACCTGAGCACCGGATCACGCCATGCAAGGAGAAATGAGTGAGTGAATGGGTGATATAATGAAGCTCCAAAAGGTAGGGAGTAGTGGGGTAGAAAAGCATAGTCTTTCAACAATTGTCTGCGGTCTTTTTAACACACATATATAATTTATGACACGTACCCACTCTAGATGGTGAAGTGTGTTACCAAACAAAAGCTCAAAGAGAAACAGAACAGCGGACAATGGTTTTCACTATCACCCAGCCCCCAGAGCACCTGCCCAACACCTCAGTTTTCAGCCAACGACCCTTGGAGGACACAGCGTGGTGATCAGCCACCTCCTGCTTTTTTCCTCCTCCTTCTCCTTCCTGTGGAGAGATGCTCTCTCCCATGTCACTGAAGAAGCTAGCAAGGAACTGAGCACTCCTGAGGTCCAGGCACAAGCGGTAGACAGGCTGGCTGGCCAGCCCACCTCCTGAGAAAGGGACAGGAGGAAAGAAGGAAACATCTGGAAGCAGCGGCATTTCGTTCTGGACCTTGCGCACATGAATGATGCACTAAGACAATTCTCTGCCTTATCATAAATTCTGCAAACTCATGAACTTTGCAATCTCTGAAGCTCAGCGCTGTATGGGAGCCACTTATCTTGTGCTGAAAGCAATATAAAAACAGATGGCAAAGAGAGCATCGGGAGATAAATCAGCGGCCTGGCTGCCAGGAGTTTGCGGACAAACCCAACATGGCCAGACTCTTGACTCTGGGACACGGATGGGACCTGCTCTGTGGAGACCCCCCTCGGGTGAGGCGGGCGGGCTGGCGGAGCAGGTGGCTGGCGGGAGGAGGCAGGACAGAGTCCCACGGGGAGCGTCAGGCAGGAAGGGCACCTTCACAGGCGGCTGTGGGAGAGTCTCCAGCCCCTTCCCGAGGGAGGAAGTCGTGATGGAGGACAGCTTGGGGCACCGTCCACGAAACTGCAGCCAAGACCAGAGCTTTAGCATTTATAAGCACTTTCCCGTAGCTGCCACACTAAAGCCTCACTGCAACTCTGTAAGATATTTATTTTTGCAGAGACGGAAACTGAGGCTCAAGGTTTGCGTGCTGGCCAGAGTTACATGGAGAGCCACAACGTGAATCAAGGTGCGATGATGGCAGTCCTGTCACTCACGTCACAGGGGTTGGCTCACAGGGGCTTGTCTGACTCTCACTGCTGTTCAGGGAAAAGATGGAACAGAGTGAAAGTGAAGCTCCTGGGCTAAGTGCTTCACCTGAGGTCACAAGGCTGGCGTGCAGCTGGGCTGGGGAACACACCCCACCTCGTACTTTTTCGAGCTCGCTGCATCACAGGCCAGCCTGAAATGCCACCTGTAGCCCAGTTTACAGTCTGCTTCTGCCCCGAAGCAAAAGTGAGTGCCCCAAGCTCCTGGGCCGTACCTACAGCCACTGGGGACAGATCCAAAGCAGAGAGGTAGTGAGGGAAAGGGAATGAGAGCCAAGGAATTGCTAAGACTCACAAGAAGACAAAGGGTCCATCAAGGGGCAAGAAGCAGTGAACAAGAGAATGGGACATGAGAGAGATAAAAGTGTGCAGGAAACAAGCAGATGCGACCCTGAGCAACAACTCTGGGTCAGGGTCAGGGTCAGCCCCTCCTTGGAACATGAGACATGGAGTCACAGATCAGGGATGCCACCTCCCTACGCTCTAAAAAATGCCACAAATGCCTCTTCCAGAGGGTCCTGACAGCGAGCGAATGGTGTTTGTTGGGGTTATATTGTCCCCGTGCAGCAAGTACGTATGGAACAAGCACCTGACTAGTGCTAGGTGGTGCTGAGTGCTGGAAGAAGGGAACGTGGATGCAGACAAGGACACTGAGGCACACGCCGAGCCCAGATTCTTCTGGTCAGCACAGACCCACAACCCCAAGGCCTGGAAGAAAGCAGGGCAGTTAGGACTGCCCTCAAAATGGGAAAGTGCAGCCCGGTCCAGCAGTCAGAATGAAGACTGCGGAGCAGACCAAACCCCAGCTCCATGCCGCTGAATGGGCTTGCGCCATTCTAGAAGCTCTTTGGGTTCTTCAGCCACTGTGTTGGTCTACTGCTGCCCGTCCGAAGACTCTCTCTGATGTCCAGAGATGCAAAGAGTCAGCCCTAGGGCACACACATCCTAAGAAGCCAAGCTGGGGTTTCTGTATTTCACACCACAATAAGGAACATAAAACATTATTGACATTATCAAGTGGATCTCTCCACAGCCTTATGGAATAGGTACTATTATTATTCTTATCTTACAGATGAGGAAATCGAGGCATCAAGAACTTCAGGCAACTTTCCCAAGGTGCCGTGGGTAGTAGCTGTTTGGACCCAGGCTGGTCTTTGACTGCAGCCCGAGCAGATTTTCGATGAAGAGGCTTTGTGCAGTTTACATTCTGGCTTCTGTGACCGCACTCAGTGGAGGGGCACAGGGGGTGGCTAGCGTGCCTTCCAGATGCCACAGCTTTCAAGGCCTCTCTGCAGGGAGGGGTGGTTCAGGGAGAGGCTCCGTTCTGCCCTGCCTGCCCCGCCCTCAGCCAGGAAAAGGCACCAAGTTTAGAAGCAAATCAGAGAAGGGCCAGATGTGGGGAGGGGCCCGCGATGAGCCTTCGCTTCACGCCAGCAATGAGATGTCTGCTAGCACTTTTTCAAAACATCCCTCCCCTCCCCAGAATGAACAGGCTTAGCGCCACGGCTGCACCGAGACAATAATCACTAATCAAGTCCAAGTTCCCTTCTAATCAGTTCAGTTGTTAGAGGAAGAAATGCAGCCGGGCTTGTGCCGAAGGATGGCTGTTCATCACCGCCACATGCCAGAGGGGCTGCTGGGACGGCGCCCACGGGCTGCCAAGCGTCCCGAGCCGGCAGCCTCCCGTTGCACCGCAGGGCATTCGGCATCACAGCTGCTCTGGACGATGCCTTCTCTGGAGCCTCTGGCTCCTGCCTCCCCACATCTCAGCTTCAAGGCGCTGGAAGTGGTAACAATGAAATCACAGAAAGAAGAGCGCTGCCTCTGGGATCAGGCAAGTGGGGCTGGAGTGTGGCTCTGCCTGTGACCACCTGGATCTCTGGAAATGTTAGTCACCATCGCGTGCCCCCCGCTGGAAAAGGGAGAATAAGAGCCAGTTGTGTCTTCCTGGAAAATCCTACGTGTCCTTCAACATGGAGCTCAAATATCACTGCTTCTGTCTCCTTTCCCAACCAGCACCTGGTCCCCCTCCCTGAATCAACTGTCCCTCTTCTGTGTTTCCCAAAACATTACTCAAATACCTGCTAGAGTACTTAGCAGTCTGAGTGCTGGTTTTATCATTTACCATTCTGTGTTTTAGACCAAGAGCACTTGAGGGGAAGAAATAGAATGTATTAAAACGATGACCTCCCCCCATGGCCCACCACAACACCTGGCATAGAATAGTCGCTCATTAAATGTTTGTTGAATGAATGAAGAGTAAACAGGTGGTACGTACACTTGAATCTGTTATTGGTATTCAAATAGGATGCTTCCCACTTTATCCAATATTGTTATCAAATGCAAAACCTTTTACAGACACTGACACTCCAGCAGTAATCATCAACAGGACCAGAGGTATGCAGGAAATAAGACAACGGGATGGTCAACAACTACCGCATTCCTTCAAGAGTTTTCCAGTCACTGGCAAATGCACAGATCCTATTTTATTTAATCTAGATTAAACCTCTTAGTGAGAAGACTTTAAATTAAGTGTGACTGAATTAGCCACTGTTAATTTTTTTTCCCCCTAGATCTGCTAATCTCGAAGCGGGCCCTCTCTTCCTCGACTGATCGGTTTCCTCTCTGGTGCACCAGGATTGATCTCTATCTCCTGGGATATTGAGTGGCCTGGGCTCTCGGGCAGGGAGAGATATGGAGCCCGCTGGTGGAGCTGGGCCCTCCTCGCTGCAAGGCTCCCCCGCGGGAGGGCTGTCTGGCACTCGCTGAGCCGGGACAATAGGTACAGTGCTTGTGAAGCACTATCGCTAATAGTAATCTGTGTGCTTGGATGAGCTGCGGCTGCAAACCCTCATTTCGTAAAATGGAGATGCTGAAGAGTTAGCGAGGCCCCAAAGCCTCTTACGCCACAAACTCTCCTCAAGGGCAGCAAAGGGCACATGGAGGTGGCTGCTCTTCCTCCCTTCTCCTCAGACCCTGCTCCCACCCCCCAAAAAAGGTCTCCACCACCCCTGGGTGCATGTGTCCATGTTCCTACTCTCTACTTGATGTTCTTGGGGCTGGAGACCTCACAGAATGCCCGAGGATCTTGGTGACAATCCCACGGTCAGGGAGGGCAGCCTGGACTTACGTAACAGAAACTGGGATGGGTTGAATTGTGTCCCCCGAAAGGATGTTGAAGTCCTAACCCCTGATACCTGTCAATAACACTTTATTTGGAAACAAGGTCTTTGTAGATTATCAGGTTAACATGAGGTCCTTAGGCTGGGCCTTAATTCAAAAGGACTGGAATCCTTATTTAAAAAACCATGTCCTTGGGGCGCCTGGGTGGCTCAGTTGGTTGAGCGGCCGACTTCGGCTCAGGTCATGATCTCGCGGTCAGTGAGTTCAAGCCCCGCGTCGGGCTCTGTGCTGACAGCTTAGAGCCTGGAGCCTGTTTCAGATTCTGTGTCTCCCTCTCTCTGACCCTCCCCCGTTCATGCTCTGTCTCTCTCTATCTCAAAAATAAATAAATGTTAAAAAATAAATAAATAAAGTAAAATAAATAAAAAACCATGTCCTTGTAGGAAACTTGGACACAGACACACACAGACAGAAGAATGCCACGGGAGGACTGGAGTTGTGCTGCCCAAGAAAATGAGCTCCCCAAGCTAGGAGCAGGGCCTGGAACAGACACCTCCCTAGCACCTGAATTAAGAGGGAGTGGGGTCCTGCGATACCTAGATCTTGAACATCCAGCCTGCAGACACATTAGACAAGAAAGGTCTGTTGATAAGTCGCCCAGTTCATGCTACTTTGTCACGGTGGCCCTAGGAAATGAATACAGAGCCCACTCAAGTCTTTCCCCAGGCTGGGGTGTGGGGGGGCTTCTGAAGCAGAGGGGCCAATGGAAGTCACTGCAGAAAGGGTGTGGAAGAGAGCTCTCTGCCACATGGCATTCCCTTTCCTGGCTACAAGGCGTAGCGGAAAGAGTTCAGGCATTGGAACCCCAGCCACACTCCAAGCTCAGGTATCCTGCTTGCTGGGCATCAGTCTCTCCAACTGTGAAATGGGGAGAGAAGACTGATCCGTGTTTCTGCCAAGAAGATGAAACTAGGAAATGTCTTTAAAGCCTGGTTTAACACAAGCACCTGACTTGACACATTGAAAAGACCACTAATTACCATTGCAGGATCTCAAGAACTATTACATTAACACCAGCAAGATGTGGAGAAAAGACAGGCAGATTTGACCATGTCGGTGAGACCTTCTGGAAACTGTCTGATTGAAAGCTGTGGGGCCTTCTCATCCAGAAAACAGCATCCCCTGCCTGCCACACCTCACCCTTCCTCACAGCCAAGGTGTCCAGCAAGCAGAGAGGCTCCAGTGCCCGCCCACACTCAGGAGTGTCCTTCGGGTCCTAGGTGGTGGGAGCGGGGTGATGTGGCATTGATGATTCATGACGCGGCTCCAGCAGCACAAGGACTCCGGGCAGGTTATGAAGCCATCAATCTTAAGCTGAGATTTTCCGGAATGCTACAGCCAGTGAGGAAAGGTTGCAGGGGCCTGGGGGGTGGGGGGTGGGGGGGCGGCGGTGCAAAAGACCTTGCTGAGTTGCACAGGAAGAAAGGTGCATGTCAAACTAGAGTTGTTAGAAGCCTTTCCTACCCTGACCCTCTCCTATCTCAGCTGTGCCCTCTATCTCCCACCCACCCTACGACAAGCAACCACTCAATTCATCCCACCCTGGCCAGGCCTGCCCTCAGGAATCTGCTACATTTGCCAACAAATAGGTGACTCTAGTCATTTGAAAGCTAGGACAATCTTGGAACTTCTCAGCCTTACAATTGACCCTCTCCTCATCTGACTTCCTATGATTTGCCCATCCAAGCCCCCTCCATCAGATCACTCACCGCACTCTGACTCATTCCCACCCGCTGCGCTCAAGTGTGACCCCTGCTAAAAGCCTGGGCTTCAGAATGAGATATGGATCTGCAGGGGTCCCAGCAGGGAGCTGGGCACACCAAAAACAAGGCAGGTGGTGGAAAAGTCAACATTAGGATTGTTGACTGAAGTGTGGGCAGCCTTGGGGAAGCCAACAAGAGAGGGCAAGAGAGGGAAGCCAGACAGAGGGAGTGTGAAAGGGGATGGTGACAAGACCTGAGGGGTGGCTTACAGAAGAGGCACAGCCACTGGCAGCAACCAGTGGAAGCAGGAGGAATAAATATCTCCACCAGTCATCTGCTGGAGACTTGTGCTGCAAAACCCAATAGGAAGTCAAAGGAGATCCCTGGTCAAAGTCAAGTCTCCAGGGTGCAAAGTGGGGCAGAGAAAAGTCAAGAGCGGATCTGGGTAAGCAAACCATATATAGCCAGCTGACCAAATTTTAGTTCTTCCTTTTACCAGCTGTGTGATTTTGGACAAGGAACTTAACTACTCTGAGCTCTATTTTTGTTACCTCCTTAAAAAAAAAAGGGAAATAAGATGTTTTTATGAGCATACCATTGTGAAAATAAACAAGAGAATACATAAAGTGCTTCTCACAGTGCGTGGCACATTGTACATGCTCAGTAAATAATACTTTTTATGGATTCTTAGTCCTATTGAAACCCTGAGTGAGTTCCCATCACTTCGGTTAAACTTCTGACTTTTCCCTTCATACCTGTTCACAGGACTCCTACAGCATTTATACTGATACCAGCAGATGTTTTCTGATGTTAGATCATTGCCATACCTAGAAAGACCTTTGTTCCAGATTCAAACATTCATATTTTCTTCTGTTTGTAATGTTTTAAAGATTAATCTCTATACCCAATGTGGGGCTCGAACTCATAACCCCAAGATCAAGAGTCCCACGCTCCACCAACTGAGCCAGCCAGGGGTCCCTTCTGTGTGCAGTTTATATGCTTGAATCTTTAATCCTTCCAGAATTGATTTTGTTGTAAGACAAGCATTGCAAACCCAAATGTACAGGCAGGTTGCATACATGGGACAGGAAGGTTGTATATATGAATAAAACTGGCTGGGTGGGGCTGAGGTCATGGTGACAAATTGGACAATGAAAACGTGACCCTTAAGGAGCAGTTACTATTCCACTCCAGGACAGTGACCTTTTTTTTAATTAGCATTTTAAAAATCATGATAAAATGCACATAACATTTACCATCGTAACCATTTTATAGGGATCTTTTCAAAAGTACGAATCAGATCGTATCATTCCACCACCAACAGCTTAAAGCCTGCCAGTATCTTCTCGTGCACTTAACAATAAAATCGAGGCTCTCTGCAGCCGCCAGCAGCTCCTACGTGGTCTGGCCACCCTGCCCAGGAGATGTGGAAGCTCTACATCCCTCTTCGGCTCGTTCGTCATGCTCCAGCCACATCCACTCCTTCACTTCCTGGAACCACGAGGTCTGTGACTATCTCAAGTTCTTCCTTCTCTTCCCCAGCACATCAGCTCAGAAATCACCTTTGCACAGAGGACTTTACAAATATAAAATCTCCCAGCGTTGAGAGGTCAGAAACGAATCCAACTTTTCTATGATTAACATTTCATGCTGAACAACACAGGGTCAGGCCACCAGTCTGCAACCACACAGGGAGACAGCAGCCAGAGCTCTGGGCTTTCCTCCGGAATGACTAGCCAGTGGCTCAACCCTCTTTTTTAAATAATCCATCACCACTTCTCCGAAACACCACCTTCAGCGTATTCTAAATTCCCATAATTTATTGAGATTTATTTCTGGATTCCCTATTTCTGCTCCTACTCTAGACCCAAATACTTAGATCATCCCAGCTTCGTGACACATTTTAATTTCTCCCTGGGTCTTAATATCTAACTCCCTATTTAAAACCTTCTTTACATTTTTCTTAGCTATTTTGCATTGCTTCTTATCTGGAGGAACTTCAATACTATTTTGTCAAACTCCTCCCAAAAGTCCTGTTTGTGTTTTGGTTGGGATCATGATGAACATATACTTTAAATCTGAGAAGATGGATGTAATTAGCAAAGTTGAATCATTTGATGAAAGATCAGTACATCTTTCAACTTTTGTTGAAGAAATCTCATTAGAACTTCAGGGTTTGATTTTGGTTTTTTTTTTTCCTAGAAGCCCTACCCCTCTCTTATATCTATTCATGGACATTTTATCTTCTTTGTTGTTATTACAAATGGAAGTTTTTCTTCCATTACTTTTTCTAACCAGTTATTGTTGGTATCAAAGAGAGCTATTGAATTTTATATTCTACGTTTTCTTTTAACCAGCCATTTGGCTCAATTCTTTTTTAATCATTAATAGTTCAAGTTGCTTCTCTTAACCTTTCCAGATTTAAACTTATATCTAAAAATAGTTATTTTGCAAGTTCCTGTTCACTAGGAACAGGAACACAAGTTATTTTTTCTAGTATGTACGTCATTGTCTCCGAAATAATGTTGAATAACTGTGATGACAGTGGACATCCTTTTCTTGTTCCTGACTTTAACAAAAATGCTTCTGTGACTTTTAAGCATGATATTGGCTTTAGTTTTAATGGGAAGGAGGTGCCCCTCTATTCTGAATGTAAATCAGGAATAGGTATTGTTGTTTTCCAGGTGTGTTTTCATTTGGCATCTACTGAGATCAATCCAGGGAGGATTATCCTGGTTTGATTACCCCACCCCCGCTGCAGGACCACCCCTGAACTCCAGGGGTGCTTCCAGAGCTCCAGGCCAGCAAAGCAAGGCCTGCTCACTGTTAAACAGCACTCCTGTGGCTGTAACATGGCCCTCAGAAGATTTAAGGGAAGTTTCTAGAGCTCTATCTGTCCCTGGTAAGACACCCCACCCTTGTTGGGATGACATTGCCTGGCAGGTCAATCCCTAAAGAAGGCTACATGTAGCACTGATGATACATGTTCCCTAAATACTTTCAGAGCTGATCTCATTGGGCCCTACAACACTGTTCATTTCCTTCCCACTCTGCTCAAACGCCCACATGAAAATGTTCCAGTACAAACGCTATCCAATCCCCTACCTGCCCAGGCTCCCGAGGCTGTCCACATACCCTCCAGAACACATGTCTTCATGAAGATGCTCAAGCTTTTCTCTGAAAGATCCATCTCTGAATCCTGCTTCTACCCTCCCCCTTCCCCTACCTCCCAGGAACCCCCTCTGACTGGTGGCCTCTGGCACCCCCATGCCCCACCTCCTACAGTCTAGAGTGGAGCAAATGTTCACCATTTCTTCATTGCTGCTTTCAGGCCGCCTCTTCTCTCTACATCTCCAGCTCCTCTGAAGCCCCTGTTGTAGTTACCTATCCACCCCTTGAGTCATCTCATACCAGGGACACCCTTCACTGTCCCCGCCATTGTTCTTACCACATCATCATCGCGTAGATGATGCACACAACACCCAGCCCTTCTGCACCCCTGAACTTTCCACTTTCAATGAAACAGGGAGCTTTCCTCCAGTTCCACTCATCCTCTAGACTTTCCCGTAACTGTACCACCTGCCCCTACCTTTCCCATCACTAGCGCCTCTGCTCCAAGATCACTCCAAGCCCATCAAGGAACTCTATGCATCGGCTTCTCATTTTTTTGGCTAAATCTTCTTCCCATTTTCTCTCATCCTCTCTTTCCTTGTTACCCAGCTTCGGTTCCAAACTACGTCACTATCATCTGTCCCTTGCATATACCCTCAGCTCCCTTGCTCTCCTCCTCTGCTAAATTCGCCTGGCAAAACACTGATTCTCTCTACTTGCACTGAAACCGTAAGATATAGAGATTCAAAAATTTTACTGTATTTCTTTAATTCTTTATCCCATTCTCTAAGAGAACTTTGTGGCACAGATGGATAGTCATCCCACAATATTTGTAATATTCTTAGTAATAGAATCTTTAATTGAACATATAGCTGCCCAGAAGTATGACTACATTTCTCAGTTTTCCTTGCAGCTAGGTGTGGGCCTGCGGCCAAATTTTGCCCAGTGCAACTTCCATGTGGTGACTTTTGGAAACTTTCTTTCGACGACTGCAGAACCCAACCAGTATATCCCTTCTCCCTTCATTTTGCCACTTGGAACATGAATGTGACAGCTGGAACTTCCTTTCAGACCAGGAGATGAGGGCTGAGTCCCAGGAATGGTGGAATGAATGGAAAGCTGGAAAGAACCTCAGACCCCAAGAACTCCATGGAGGAGGGCTCCCACATCAGCACTGGGCAGACTACTTCCAAATTTTTAACTTATTTAAGTCACTGTTATTTTGAGTGTCTGTTACTCATAGAAGAATAGAAACTGAACCAAAACAGAGTCTCCCCTTAAATTCAACACCCCCTTGTATTCTTCATTATCAACTGACGATCTTGCTTCTTACAATAGACCCGAGCCAAACAGAATTTCCGTGTCCACTTACGACCAAACCTATCAACCTACCTGCTTCTGTGTATACACTGCCTGCCATGCCTTTCTTGACAGTGGGTGAACCCAACAGTCCTGTCTCCCCACGCATATGCTGAGTCTGCCTCTCTCCCCAACTCATGGATTTCATTCCTGCAGTTAGCCTTCCCTCTCTGGTGCCACTGATACTTCCCGCACTAAAGGATCACTCCACAGGATACAAATCATGCTTCACTTTCTCTCATACTCAGACACAAGACAGTGCAGAATTCCCCTGACTTCATACCATTCTCCAGCCCCTTTTCTCCATTGCTTCATAATAAAAGCCCTTGCTTCATAGCTGCCTGTTCTCAAAGCCTCCTCTGCTCTGTCTGGTGAACATAATTCTAGCAGGCTTTCATCTCCATGATATCATGAGAATCCTCTTGGCAAGGGGGCCACAATCTTCCCTTCCCAGAGCCAAGACTCCGTCCCCAGTCAAGTCACCAGGCATCTCGGCAGCACTTGAAACAGCTGATCCACACCTCCAAGTTGGTTTGGGGGACCCCTCTCTTCTTTAATTGCTCGCTGGTCCCCGGGTTGCTTCTTCTCAGTCTCTTGCTGCTTCTTCCTCATTTCTCTGACCTCTAAATGACCATACACCCTTGGACACAGGCCACAGACCTCTGTTAGTCTCACCCAATCCCATGGCTGGTTCCCATCTGCATACTGATTGCTTCTCATTTATTTCCTGGGATCTGACCCCTTTCCTGAACTCCAGACTTACACATTCAGCTTCCCATTCCACATTTCCAATTGGACGACTACTAAGCATTTCAGACTTAACATAACCAAAATCAAATTCTTGAAAATGTTAGACTCACGTGAGGAGGAAAAGGCAGGCTGGCCTCAGATGGACACGTCCACACTGACACTGAGTACTTTTCCCCAAGGCAGGATCATCCTTACAAATGGATCCTCCATTCATCTACTGCTCAGCCAAAAGCTCTCCAAGAATGACTACTCTTCTCTCTCTCTCTTTTTCATTCTTGGCTCTTGTTGACTCCCCATCTACACTGTCAGCAAATCGTGTCAACTCTACCTTAAGAACAAGGCCAGAAATGAATTACTTTCCAATAACTACTCCATTACTACTACCTTTGTCCAAGCCAGTTGCCCCTTTTTGAGACAACAGCAAGGACACCTTAACCAGTGTGCTCCCCCGGGTGACCTCTCTGCCCCCTCCCACTCTGTTCCAGCCACACTGCCTCCTTGCTGGTCCTCCAACCTACCAAGCATGCTCCTGCCTGAGAGCCCTCGTGTGTGTGGCTCCTGCTGCCAGAAATGTTCTTCTCCCAGATAGTCATATTCCCCTCCCTCACTTCATTCAGGTGTCTGCTTAAGAGGAGCCTTGTCAGAGAGGCTTTCCCCGACCTTCCTATCCAAAATAGCATCCCACCTCCCTCCATTATTCTCTATCCATGAGAGTGTTTTACTTTTCTTTATTGCTGCCAGATATATTATTTATGTATTCACTTCTTTCTTTATTGTAGGTCTCTCCCCACTGAAAATGTAAGCTGCACAAAAACAGGGACTTTGGCTGGCTCTTCTCTTGCTTATCTCCAGCACCTAGAACAGTGCCTGATAATAAAGGCATCAATATTCATCGTTGCTTTTATTCTTTAAACTAAGAACCATATGGACTTAGGTTAGGTTGAGTGGCAGGTAGCTGGGGGCAGGATAAGAACTGCTGATGGCCAGCCTCTCATGAGACGACAGACTCTGACTGGGAGCTGGGGGGTAGGGAGCCCAGTGTTGGTGGCTGCACCTGCCCAGAGTGGACTTTCTATCTCCCTGGGCTGGGAGGAGGGAGCACGTCTTGGTTCAAACACCAAGACTCTTGCTTTTCTCAGAGTTTTAGTAGATTTTCTTGAATAAGCGTTTCTTCCTTTGCTCACTTGCAAAGATTTTAAATGCTTTTTTTAAAAAAGAAACAATGTTCACCAGTTTTGCAGGAGGCAGCTCAGTGGATCCCCTCACACCATCACACCAGAACTGCAAGCTACCTCCTACACTGGTCACCGTGCTTTCATCACATGACCCTGCCTTGCTAGTTTGTTCTTTCTTTACTTTCTTTTCTTTCCTTCTTTCTTTCTTTCTTTCTTTCTTTCTTTCTTTCTTTCTTTCTTTCTTTCTTTCTTTCTTTCTTTCTTTCTTTCTTATTTAAATTCACATTAGTTAACATACAGTGTAGTATTGCTTTCAGGAGAATTTAGTGATTCATCGCTTCCATATAACACCCAATGCTCATCCCAACAAGTGCTCTCCTTAATGCCCATCACCCATTTAGCCCGTTGCCACCACCCACCTCCCCTCCAGCAACCCCCAGTTTGTTCTCTGTATTTAAGAGTCTCTGATGGTTTGCCTCCCACTCTGTTTTTATCTTATTTTTCCTTCCCTTCCCCTGTGTTCATCTGTCGTGTTTCTTAAGTTCCACATATGAGTGAAATCATATATTTGTCTTTCTCTGCCTGACTCGTTAATACTTCAGGCATAGAAAGTTGAGTTTATCACAGTTCTGAGTGTACCATCACGCCCTCATTTGTGCAGGGCCCCCTTATTATGATAGATTTTGAAAAATTTATCTCCTTTGCCTCTAGCTCCTCACTTCCATTCCAGTTCCTGCAGGCAGGCAGCCAGACTATTGTATTTATTAAGCATTTTTTGTCCTTTGTGTCATGTAAAGTGTGTATTGCATTATAGATCACCTTCTTTTCCTTTTTTTTTTCTTTCGCTTAGCATTCATTTTAGGATCTAACCATGAATATATCTAGTTTGCTGACACTCAATGCTGCGCAGTACTGTGAGGGGCCCCCATCATATCAGCCCAACTCTCCCAGCAACGGGCACAAGACTGCCTTCAAAAAGCATTGTGGCAGACATCTTCACTTGTCCTCTCATAGATCTGCACAAGAATCGGCCTCAGACACAATCCATGGGTGCTGGATGCAGAGTTCACTCGCATGTGATGTGCCAGTGTCCAGACTGCTCTTCAGGATGGCTACACCACTTGACCATGCCCAAAGCCACCCCTTTCCACCAGTTTTGGGCATCATCCTGACTGGGCCAGGCTAACAGGTATAAAGCAACACGTCTCTGCCGTTTGAATTTGCATGTCTTTGATCACTAATTAATTTCAGCATCTCCTCCTCTGCTTATTAATCTTTAGGGTTTTTTTTCCCTCTGTAAATTGCCTATTCATATCTCGGTAGCTGATCTTTTCTTATATGTAATATGTGTTTGGCACCATGTGAAGGGCTTTATATTTTTATATCATCTAACTCTCACAACAACCTTGTGGAGCCTGTGCTCCCTTTTGATCCAGATGAAATCTGTGATTTAGAAAGTTTTCATAACTCTCCCCATGTCACATACATTTAACTAGCTGCTGAGCCATGACTCAGGCCCACGTCTCTTTGGCTCTGAATCACAACACTGTGCTCTCCCCAACAGAGGCACCTCATCACAACTGATGCGTGGGCAAGAGAGGTGGAGTTGTTCTTGGGGGGAGGGCTGAATGCATTCATTTTTTTAATAACTATTTATCAAGTACCATGGCAGGTGCTGGGAGTAGAGAAATAAATAAGGCAGAAAAGTTCCTGCTCTCCTAGCTTAGAGTCTAATAGGGAGAAAAATACTAAATAAATATACAATGATTTATGAAATACAATTGTGCTAAGAGTTATTAAGAAGTATGGGGCGCCTGGATGGCGCAGTCGGTTAAGCGTCCGACTTCAGCCAGGTCACGATCTCGCAGTCCGTGAGTTCGAGCCCCGCGTCTGGCTCTGGGCTGATGGCTCAGAGCCTGTTTCCGATTCTGTGTCTCCCTCTCTCTCTGCCCTTCCCCCGTTCATGCTCTGTCTGTCTCTGTCCCAAAAATAAATAAACGTTGAAAAAAAAATTAAAAAAAAAAAAAAAAGAAGTAGGTGTGGACCTAATAAGCCAAGCTTTTCCAAGAGTGTCACATAAGCACAAATGGAGCAAGAGAGAAGGCGGTCTAGCTGGAGCCCATGAAAGCAGACACCCCAAGTCAACAGGACAACAGCTCAAGCCTGCAGGGACACAGACACACAGGAGATAGAGGCTGGGAGAACTGCTGAAGATACTGTTGCTGATGCAGTTTGTTGATACAACCACTTTGGAGAACAACTTGACAACATCTAGTAAAGCGACAATTGATTTTCTACCTACGAACTCTAAAGACACTGTCACACACACATACAAAGATGTCACCATCACAATGCTGGTAATAGTAAAAAATTAGAGAAAAAAAAACCCAAATGTTCATCACTAGGGAAGTGGATAAATTGTGGCATAGTCACAAATGACAACATGCAATTGTTAAAAGAATGAGCTACATCTACATATAACGACATAAAAATATCTGAAATGCCCAAAATAGATACGTACAATATGAAAGATTTATAAAGATGTTAAAAACCCAAAGAAATGCTACATTTATTTATTTTAAAAAAATTTTAATGTTTATTATTGAGAGACAGAGCATGAGTGGGGGAGGGGCAGAGAGAAGGGGAGACACAGAATCTGAAGCAGGCTCTAGGCTCTGAGCGGTAAGCACAGAGCCTGATGCAGGGCTCGAACTCAGGAACAGCAAGATCATGACCTGACCCAAAGTCGGACACTTAACCAAATGAGCCACCCAGGCGCCCCTACATTTATTTCTTGCAGGTATGGTTTTAAGTAGAAAAAAAGTATACAACAAGGCCTGGAAGAATATGGGGAACATTCATAACAGACATTTTCTCTGAAAGGGAGGATGAGGAATGGAACGGAGGTGAGAGAAAAAAAAAAAAGGGAAACTAGTTTTATCTGTATTTTATAAAAAAAATTTTGAAGCAAAAAATGAAAAATGTTAGCATTTGAAAATTCTGGATTGGGTATGCTGAGGTTGGGTTTATTTTCTGAACATTAAAAATTTATTTTCACAAACTACAAGTTTAGCTCATTAAAAGTGGCATGATATTTAAAATGTTAATAGCCTATGTTGAAGAAATTGCCAGAACACCTTTTCCTGGGGCAATTCTATTGTTACTGATGAAACCTTCAGGGCAAGGCACTGAACTTGTAGGAAGTCATCTTTGGCATTTGTTAGGCTCCTTCCGGTTTCTTTTTTTTTTTTTTCTACATATGAAATTTATTGTCAAATTGGTTTCCATACAACATCCAGTGCTCGTCCCAAAAGATGCCCTCTTCAATACCCATCACACACCTCACCTCCCTCCCACCCCCCATCAACCCTCAGTTTGTTCTGTTTTTAAGAGTCTCTTATGCTTTGGCTGTCTCCCACTCTAACCTCTTTTTTTTTTTTTTTTTCCTTCCCCTCCCCCATGGGTTCCTGTTAAGTTTCTCAGGATCCACATAAGAGTGAAAACATATGGTATCTGTCTTTCTCTGTATGGCTTATTTCACTTAGCATCACGCTCTCCAGTTCCATCCATGTTGCTACAAAAGGCCATATTTCATTCTTTCTCATTGCCACGTAGTACTCCATTGTGTATTTCAAACATGATATTCAGACTGTTTCAAGGACTGTCATTTACTGTGCTGGAGAAAGTAAAGAAGGAAGAATAAGTCCCTTGGTAAGGCAGAACCACACAGCTTAAGCCCCCTGGAACATCCTCTAAAACCCAGCCTCTGTTACTCCCTCCTCTACGCCCCTCCACCACTGTGAGGCAGGATACAGTCCTCTAGTAGGGATTAGCCCTTGACACGCTGCACTAAAACACAGCAATGGCGGGAACTACCTATGGGTCTTAGGAAATTTAATTGATCATAGGGCATTCACCATGCGATGGAAGTTGGACCAACAACTGAGGCCAGGTTGATTGGACTCAGAAAGGGAAAAAGTAGCAACCATTTTTAAGCATGCATATTCCAGTAGCTTCTTTAGTGTCCTTCCAACACCATGTACTCCCTCCCACCAGACACAGCACATGATACTCTATCTCATGTGTATGATCACAAGAATCTTTGATGTCTCAAGATTTTTCATGCATTCTCAAGACCCCAACTTTTTAAAAGTTTATATAAAATAGGACCTGAGGTTTCTATTGTGGGGATTTGAAAAGTTACAGGCATTGTAAATAAATTAGCTAGGAATAAGAAAAGAAGAAGAAGAAGAAAAGAAAAATCATTATCAAATAGGTGTGCATTCAAGACTATTTCATCTTGAGAAGATAAAGTGTGGTTGGCAGAAAAGTTCAGATGGTGAAAATTTGGCCCAGCAACTCAATTTCTATCCATAAAGCCCTAAGACACTGCCACAGACACTGTGGCAGTTGTCCCTCAGTGGCCTCATAAACTGGATTGGGTAGAGATATCGATCTATTTTGATGTTCTGGGACAGTTTATATAGCACAAAGATTATGTGTTTCTTGAAAGTTGAAAGTATCCGCTGGTAACAGTCCGCAGACTGAAAAGCTTTGCTTCTCAGAAAACGATCACTGAAAACCTTTGCTTCTCAGAAGATGATCCATTGGTCAAGACTCCTTAAAAAATCGGAATGTTTATATGCATTACTCCGAAATAATAATTATAAAAATCAATCATTTAAATTTTCCTCATGGACTTGAGTTATTTAGCAGTTAGCTTTTAATTATATGTTTACTTTTGAGGCTTATAGGGTTCTTTCGCATAATGAATTCTTCATTCCTGAATTTACACGTTTGCTCTGTCTTCATCAAATGAGGTACACCCTCAAGTAGTTTTTCCAATGAAGACTATTATTAATATTATTACAAATGAAAATAAGAGGTAACATTTTTAGAGGTAAGAGATGTGCAAGACAGTCTTCTAAATGCTTTATATGGTTGTATCTTTTAAGACTTAAATATAAATTGGTGCACTTTTGATGATCACTTCCTGGAAGAGAGAGAGCCCTTGTGATCTGCATATTCAGACTGTCCTTCATTTCTGGAAATTTTTCTTCAATTCTACCTTGTTTATTGCTTTTGCTATGGTTGATGTTGACTGTACCTTGAAGACACCTGCAGGGCTCTGCTCTCTGTCTTCCACATCTATACCATTCTCTTTAAGCTCTCCCTGCAACAGTTTTTTTTTTAATTATAAGCACCACAAAGTCAGATTTTCCACAAAGTCAGATCTGCTCTTCATTGCTTCCAATGGGATTTCAATTCTTCCAATGCAATTCTAGAATCCTTGGAATCCTTCCTTAACTCAGCCTGCTTTCTTTCTTGGCACATAGCCTTATTTAATCCTCTCCCCCAAACTTCTTCTTTCCCAGCAGCTTTCTGGTCCAACTGTAAAGGGACCATGCCTTCACATCCCAACAAAAATAGCATGTAGCTTATATCACTTGGGATGTTTTGGGTTGCAAATAATATAAATATCAACTTACACTGCAACAAAGCAGTTCAGGAATGTTTTGAACAGAGCTCAGGTCCTGGTCCCAGTGGTTTCCTTGTTTGCCCTCTTCCACACACCAATTTTTCCATCAGGCTGGCTTTCTGAGATTTTTTTCATGAGGCTGCCAGGAGCAACCAGAATGCCACACTTCATCCCATGCATCCACACAGAGAAAGAGCAGCACCTCCTACAATTATTGAAGAAAAAAAAAATCCTAACATTCACTCTGACCACCTTTCAACCAATCACTGTGAGCAAGAAATGCAAGCACTGACTGGCTTAGGTCTCTTGAAACAGTCACTGTGATATGGAAACAGAATCACTGTACCTCTAGAGGTGAAGATGAGGTCACTGTGGGGAAGGGATTGGTAGTCTAAATAAAATTCTGAGTATGGTTAGGAAGGGAAAGGAGACAATCACTTTAAGTTTATTGAAATTTGGTCTAGGCTTTAGGGGGTTTTATTTGTCTGTCTTGTATATACCTAGGTATTCTCATGGAGAATCACACGTGATTTTTCTCTTTTCCTCACCTCCCCTATTCTATCCATTAGTAAGACCTATCAGCAATGACTGCAAAACATTTCCTGAACCTGACCAATTCCAAGCATGGCTTCTGTCTAATCCCAGACACTGTCACCTCTCACCAAGATCATGACAATAGCCACACTGATACTCCATTCTTCACCAGGCAGCCAGAGTACTCTTTTAAAACAGTATCTGAGATACTCACTGCAAAGAGAATAAAATTTGAAATCTTAATGATAGTGTCCAAAACCCTACATAAAATGGACAGCTTTTTACAATATTCTAGTCACGATGGCCTTCTTTAGGTGCCACCGTGATTTCTACCTCAGGACGTTTGCACTAGCTACCCCCTGTGTTTCATGGGTTCTTCCAACAGAAAGTTAGACTTTTCCTGACCATGCCATATAAAATCGTACCCACCTACTTACCCCATCACTCTATGCTCTTCCTGTTTTTTTCATTGGTGTCTCTTGATCATTGAAATTATCTTACTAATTTGTGTGAGTGTTTATTTCCCCACCATAGAAAAACCTTTGTTAGGGCAGGACTCTTTTGTGTCTTGTTCACCACCATATTCCCAGCACATACAGTATCACTTAGCACTCAAAAGACATCTGTAGAGTGAGTGAAAAAATGCCTGGGGCGCCTGGGTGGCTCAGTCACTTAAACGTCCAACTCTTGATTTCAGCTCAGGTCATGATCTCATGGTTTGTGGGGTCAAGCCCCACATCAGGCGCTGTGCTGACAGCATAGGGCCTGCTTGACATTCTCTTTCTCTGTCTCCCTCAAATAAATGAACTTTAAAAACCATGCCTGAACTACTAGGTATTTATCCAAGGGATATAGGTGTACTGTTTCAAAGGGGCACGTGTACCTCAATGTTTGTAGCGGTGCTATCGACAATAGCCATCACATCCCTCTTCAAGAGAGAGAACCCTAATACGAAATGATCAACATTTGTCCAGAAACAAGAGACAAAGGAGGCTAGACAGGAACTCTGATTTCTAGAGCTCATTTTCCAACAATACATAAAATACGTAAAAGTAATTGATATGAGGCTCCCTAGGGAAAAAAAAAAATCAGTTACAAACAATTCATATAACAAGCCCTGGAAGGCTCATATATCTTCCTAGATTTATTAAATTTCATTTCAAAAGTTGGTTATAAATCAGCCAAAAAAACCCTTTTCAAACCGTCTCCAGTATCCTCCATTGCTGTTATTTAGCACCTTAACTACCATTTTCACAAAAGACATAACACTTCCCATGGCCTTCGACAGCCAATAACCCCAACTGATTTAGACTCTCCATTTTGGCAATGGGCTTGAATGAGCCCCAAGAGGCTAAGACCCAAAAGGCTGAGGGATGATTGGTGCGTCTGGGAGGGTTGTCAAAAAAAGGAAGAGAGAGAGAGAGAGAGCAGTAACCACTGCCGATGTGTGCAGGCGAGTCGTCCTGGATGCCCCCTAGACGTGCCACAAGTCCTGCCTTGAAGTCCAGGAACTTAGCCTCTGGGCATCTCTGAGCGCCAATCCCTGCTTGGCTACTTCTTACAAGCGTGTTTTGGTTACCAAACTCTGTGATGCCTTTGTGCTATCATCTGAAATGGGTTGCATCACCTAAATCACTGTGTTGTTGGGAGCATTAAATGAGATCATGCATGTAAAGCACTTAGCTAAGTGCCTGGCACATGTAAGCCCTCAATAAATACAATTTCTCAGGGGCTTCCTGTCAACTGCACATCTGCTGTCTCTTGGGACAGTCAGCCTACTATGCCCCTGGATGAATTTATAGTAAAGCCTCATTAATTTGAACCTTACTCACTTAGAATTTATGACAATTCATCAGTGGCCTAAGCTGAAATTTACTTTTATAAGTGCTATAAAAAAAAAAAAAAGAAACAGAGGGGTTCAAACAAATTTATGAGGAGACTATTTAAGTTAATGAGCCATTCACTGTTACTTGAGAAGTAGTCATTTACATACAAATAATTGATGTGCTAATTACAAATGATTCTTATCTACATAGGAAAGGAGGCCCCTGATTTGAAGTATGGTACAAATGATTGAAAATATAAAAGTTGTTTTAAGATTTATTAGATGCTAGGGTGCCTGGGTGGCACAGTTGGTTGAGCCATGACTTCGGCTCAGGTCATGATCTCACGGTTCATGAGTTTGAGCCCTGTGTCAGGCTCTGTGTTGACAGCTTGCAGCTCGGAGCCTGGACCCTGCTTCAGATTCCGTCTCTGTCTCTCTGCCCATCCCCCACACACCCTCTGTCTGTCTCTCTCTCTCTCAAATATAAATAAACATTCAAGAAATTAAAAAAATGAATTCATTAGATGCTTTTGAGAAATTATTAGTATTTTAAGGTAAGTAATTACCAATGCATTGTCACTTTTGAATATAATTACCTTGCATCATCAAGTATTGGTCATAGTGAAGGGTTTTAGCTTAGCTCTGTTCAAGGTATATACAGAGTAAGGGAGGAAGGAAAGAACCTTCTTCCTGCCCTGCTCCCTCCCATTGCTGGCATCACTTTGTCTCTGCCATTAGAGGAACTCTGGTCTTCACAGTTATAACTTTCTCAGTAAATAATGACCATTTCTCCACTGTTTGAGCCTCTATTACACATTTTATTTTTATTCTGATAAAAACTGACATTTTTTGGCAACTCTAGCCTTTTTTAAGAAAACAATTTGTAGTTTGTCCTCTGAGCTATAGCTGTCATGATTAGAGCAGGTAATGAATGTATGTAAACACTGCTCATTGAAAAGCACTGATCTAGAATGAGAAGCAGGAATAAGGAAAAGATAAAGAAGCATCCATTGAAAGGAAACTTTCTTCTGCTTGGAGACAATACAATCCTGTGGCTTCTACCAGCTGATAATGAAAGGCAGAACAAATTCTAATTTCCTCTGACTTTTAATAGAGAGCTCAAGAGACCAAGGAGGGAACGAGACTGAGGGAAAACAAACCACATTTCAACAATATTTTTAAACACAGAAAATCTTTGGTCATGGAATTCTACCTCTGGCTCAGATGCAGTAACAATGATTGGATTTTCCTTCCCACCTGAAACACATTTTAAAAACAACCAAACCGGGGCACCTGGGTGGCTCTGTTGGTTTCGCGTCTGACTCCTGATTTTGGCTCACGTCATGATCTCATGGTTCGTGGGCTGGAGCCCCGTGTCTGACTCTGTGCTGACAGTGGGGAGCCTGCTTCAGATTCTCTCTCCCCCTCTCTCTGCCCCTCCCCCATTCACGATCTCCCTCCCTCTCTCAAAATAAAGAAAAAATAAACATGAAAAAAATATAAGAAACAACAGTTCTCAAGAGAGCAGACAGCAGACAAGGAAAGACAGAGATCTCTGAGAGATGAAAAACAACCAGGCAAGCGCAGGATTTGGGGAAAATCAGCTTCCTGCCTGAAGAGAGATGTTAAGACTGCAGCATGGGGAGGGGGACCCAGGGAAGCCTTGGGCCTCCTGAACTGAGGAGACAGAGGTTAGAGTCTGGGGAGGCCAAGGCAGCTAGCATTCAAAGGCAGAGTAGCAGGGAGCAGAGAGAGTCCTCCAGAGACCGGCAGTAGGTCCACTTCCCACCTTCAGCCCAGCACTGACCAGAACATGCATGTGAAGAAACTACCCGAGGCCCCAGTCACCAAGCTGTAGGAGTTGCCAGGCTGGTGAGGAGTTTGAGGAGTGGTGAGGAGAAAGTGACTACATCTCACTTGAAAGGCTGTTTAAAAAAGGTAATCTAGGGGCGCCTGGGTGGCGCAGTCGGTTAAGCGTCCGACTTCAGCCAGGTCACGATCTCACGGTCCGTGAGTTCGAGCCCCGCGTCAGGCTCTGGGCTGATGGCTCAGAGCCTGGAGCCTGTTTCCGATTCTGTGTCTCCCTCTCTCTCTGCCCATCCCCCGTTCATGCTCTGTCTCTCTCTGTCCCAAAAATAAATAAACGTTGAAAAAAAAAAAATTAAAAAAAAAAAAAAAAAAAAAAAAAGGTAATCTATAATTGTTATCAGAACAATGAGGCAGAATCACAGTCTAGAAGCTCTGGGTTGTAGCTGGGAGAGAGGAAATGTGAGGTTCAAGAGGATGATCACTATGGTCAGACCAAGGGGCAGATCAATGGACAATGTATGGCTGGCATCCTTTCCTTGGGGTCCCTAGTGCTCTGTTTGCTGTGCTCTTTTTTAGGTTCCTGAATGGCTACTTTACTGGCTACTTTGGGCTAAATACCCAGAAACTTCTAACTCTTAAAATGGTCCTCCCTCTATCTTACACAGACCAGTACTCTCTGTGTAGTGGAGAATTACTGCTTCATCTTCCTGTACTCCTCTCTTCTTTCTTCCGGTCAACTGCATCTGCCTCCTTCTACAACCTGGGGCCTGGGACCTGAATGGGGGAGTCCATCTTCTCACATGAGCCCACAGAGAGTGGCCTCGGGGTCTAGCTCCTGATGAGAGCTACTCCTCAGGAGGTGGATACATGGTCTAAGCCAGCCAGCCAAACAGAGATCTCTTCCTTGGAATTCCCCTCCCAACCCCCACCTCCCCACCCCCACATAAAAGGTGGGAGAACTTCCTTCCTCCAGGGTGGCACATCTTGAATGAGGAGAGGCTATAAACTGCTGGTTGCCATGTCCTCAAGAAAAATGTTCTTTGTGATTGGAAAGAATGAAGATGACACAGAAAAAAGTAGAAATGATAAGTGGAGTGAGAAACCCCTTTAAGGGTTCAAGTCTCTAGATTCAGGCATTCCTGATACCTTCATTATGTGAGACAATAAACCCCCTTTTGGCCTCAACGAATTCAAGCTGGCTTCTCTTATCCACATCAAAAGAAGATCTAAGGAACACATTATAATTTCTTGTATCTGATCTCTGAGTAAGAGAGAATATATTTACTTCTTGCTCCTCATAGCACTTTTTTACTTCTTTAGGTATTTGAAAACACTCTATTGGGTCCTTCCTAAGCTACATCCATTCTCTTCCGGGAAGAACTCCAGTTCTTTTAACTATTCCTAATGGTTATGGTTTCTAGGCCCCTCTTTATGATGGGCACTCAAATGAGGGGGTTTTCTAGTTGTCTGTGATCACCCTGAAATGTGTAGACCCAATAAGCAAATTGCTCCCAACATGCTCTTATCAATGACTAGGCCACACTCTGGACACAAATTCTCATATTAATACAACCCAAGACAAGGTCAATATTTTAGGCAACTCCATTATTTTTGGCTGAATTTGTGATTGTGATTATTCTTAGTCCCGGTTTTCATATGAATTACTGCAAAGCCAGGTGTCCCCAACCCTGCGGTTGTACAATTAACTTTTTTGGATTACAGACTTTATGATTTTTTCTGATCACTTTCATCTCACTTTGTTAACCTCATGGCCATCCTGTTAAGATAATTTAAAAAATGATTCTTTCATCTGTAATATTAGTTATCAGTACTAAATATAGGAGAATCAACCTTTCTTGTTTAGGATCATAGATAGGACTTCTGGGGTATCATAAACATACTTTCTCTGCTTAGCCATATGACCCCTTAAAAGGTAAACCTCCCTGCCAGATGGGCAGGAGTGACTGGTGCCTTCTCACCATTCCAGTTGATGAAAACCAGAGCTGCCTGATCTTCTATTTAATCCCATCCACTATCTATTAAAATTCACTAAAGCTTGCTAAGCCTCATTTCCTTGAAAGCCTATCAGGTTTCACTTTCATCAAAGTCAAGTGTATTTAATTAACACAATCCAATTCATTCTGCAAGTGGTCAAGTTCTCCGAAAGGTACTCAATAGAACTACTGGTGTTTTTATAGGAATTAAATGTATGATACAATAGACAAAAATAAGTGTGCTTTTTACATGCCATTACTACCACCTCTTTTGCATACAATTGAATAAATTATCTTTTGTTATGAAACATTAATCCTCTTTGCTAAGTGGAGTAATTCTCATTTCAGACTCAGCCTGCTAAGGAGTGCCTTGGGAGGCAAACTTTAGCAATTCTGTCCTGGCATAATGAGGAGGGGGTGCAGTCCTCTGGAGAAGACTGCCCATTTTGTGTTGTCAAGATTTTGCCCTTCTGATCCATACTGGGGCATGTAAGTCCCTCACCAGGTTTCCCTCCCTGATACTCTGAGTTCTGAGAAGAGCTCAGACATGCAGGCACAAGACTGCATGCAGGAAGCTCAGGCAGTTCCAGTCAAATTAACACAGCAGGACATGGTCAGCAGAAATTGTGTAAGAAATTGGTGTGACTATCAGTCCCCATGCTTCAAGGGACTCCTCCATAATGATGAGTTAAATGGCAACTCTGAAAAGATATGTCCGTGTCTGATTCCCTGGAACCTGCGAATATTACCTGATACAATAAAAGATGGATTGTTACCTTATTTGGTGAAAGGGCGTTGCCAGATATAGTTAAGCTAAGGACCCTTAGATGAGGGAATCACCCAGGATTATCCAAGTGGGTCCTAAGTCCAGTGACATGTGTCCTTAGAGAGCAAAAGCATACAGCAGAGACAGAAGACGACACAGGTGATGTGAAGATGAAGGCAGGGAACGGAGTGACACGGCCACAAGGCAAGGAACGTGACGGCCATCAGAAATGGGAAGAGGCAAGGAAGGATTCCCCCTGGGGCCCCCAGCACCCCATGAGGGCCACCTCATGTCTGACTCCTGGCCTCCAGAACTATGTGAGAATAATTTCTCTTGTTTTAAACCACCAAGTGTGTGGTACTCTGTGACCGAAACTCCAGGAAACTAATGACACTCTCCATAGGCAGCTGAGTATTATCCAGGAAGAAAGGCAAAGGGGAGAATGGTGGTGCCTCCAACAGCTTCCCCCAAAAGTGTTCATTTCATAATCAGCCTAAAGGTGTCCTCCCTGTTGCCATCAAGGTCAAGGTGTTTGACTGCCCTTCACCCCTTTATTGAGCCCTCAAAGGCTGCCCACTGCCATCCTGTGACTTCTCCCTGCTCAGGGCTGTATGCTGTTGATACTTATGTTAGCCTGATTTTACATGGATACAGATTTAGGGAAGGAATGGAAGGAACAGAAGCAGCATCAAACAAAGCCTGGGCCAGCCAAGCCACCAGCTGCCCAGAACTCCAGGCAATAAAGACCCTTAAAACATAAGATGAATTAACTGGAAACACAGGGCCATTTCACTCAGGTTTTTCATACTAACCTCCCAACATACATGTGAAAATATAAATTTGTTCTTCTCTTGCTGAAATCGACAAACTCATCCAGAAGAAATAAATAAAATTTTGTTTTCACACATTTCTGTTGAGGTTTGGGGTTTTTGTGTGTGCATGTTTGTTTCAATGCATACAAGCAAATACAGACTGAACCAATCCTTCTTGCTTGCTCGATTGCTAGCTTTTCATTTCAGCCACACGTTTTTTGAATTTCAAAAGTTCTTTCCTATTTTCTTAACATTCTTTTCTGCTAGCACCCAATTCCTTGTTCTTTAGAGGTCACAGTCTCTTGACTTTCTCTGAGAGACACTAATAAGGTATGAAGTTTTGTTTTCATTTTTACATACTTTTCTTTTTGAATAATCTTTGTTTTCTCCAAGATCTTTAATTTTGACTTATTTTTGGTTGGTCTTTCTTGAGACTTTTCTCAAGGGTTTATAATAATTAATGGGGTAGATTATATTTTCCAAAGATGGCTGCAATAATATCTCAGACCCCCTCATGCTTTTCTACAATGTAACACACTCCCCATCAACAGGTGAAATCTAGACCTTCATCTTCTTGAATCTAGGAAGCCCCAGTTGCTTTGACCAATGGAATAAGGCCGAATTGTGCTGTTTCAGTTCTGGGTGTATCCTGAACAGGCTCAGCATCATCTACTTTCACTCTTAGAAACTAGCCTTCATGTAATAAGTGTAAAAACCGTAGGAAGAGAGCAAGGCCGAGGAGAAACAGAGTACCAAGCATGTGAGTAAGAAGCCACCTTGGGTGCCCAGCTCAATGGAGGAGCTTCAGATGACTCCAGCCCCCACTGCTATCCAACTAAAATTACACAAGAGACTCCAAGTGAAAACAACCTAGGTGAGCCTAGGTAAGCCAGAGAACCACAAGAGATATATTTTTGTTTAAAGGCACTGGATTTTGAAGTGGCTTGTCAGGTGAAAATAGATACCAGAACACTTGGTTTTCAATTCATATTTAAAATGTGCCAATAGGAAGACTGGTTATAGGCATCTGGGCTAGGCAATATTGGGCTGGTGGCCTTCATCCTAAAAATAGTGACTGAACCTTTCTCATTACCAAGTAGTATTCCGCTGGACATACAAACCACATCTTCTTTAGCCATTTGCAACAACATGGATGGAACTGGAGAGTATTATGTTAAGTGAAATAAGTCAGAGAAAGACTTGTTGGGTTGAACACTGGATGTTGTAAGTGATGAATTATGGGAATCTACCCCCAAAACCAAGAGTACACTGTATATACACTGGATGTTAACTAACTTGACAACAAATTAGATAGATAGATAGATAGATAGATAGATAGATAGATAGATAGATAAAACAGTGATTGAACCTTATCTTTAAGACCTTAAATAATACCTGTGCATGGCTTTGCTCTAGATCACCAACACCTATACTAGTTGCTCTAGTTCTTTCCAGACAGTTCTTCAGAAAGAACACTGTGATTTTTTTCTTAGCCTGAGATGAAGTACCTGCTGAGGCCTCTCTCTGTGCAGGCGAAGGCAGGGCGATGATGAGGTAAGGTACATAAGCTACTCCATGTATACACCATAACTCTGCTTCCAGCTCTAATTTCTGCAGCTTGCCTTGTCTCAGTCCTCAGGGCATGCAATGGCAGACAAACTCCCTCCCATCCACTTGGGTGGCTTTTCTCAGCTTAATCTTCTCCCCTCTACTGTTTCTTAGTCATGACTTTTTCTTTGGCTTTCCGTCTCCGAGAACTTTACGGAGATCTTTCTCTAGTTCATGGAAAACCTCCAATTCTGTTTTATTTTTGTGTGTGTTGTGAGGGGTGGAGAGGTTAATTTATTGTTTCATTCCTTTAAAATCATTTAAAATTTGATTTTAGACCATTTTTAATTTGGATAAAAATAGATGTGTTCACTCTACATTCTGGAATCTATGTTTTATCTAAATTTAAAATACTTTAATATGTCTCCTAAAAAGTTTCTTGGCTTGAAGACTTGAAAACAATTTGTTTTAAACTGGAAACCAAAAAATACAGAAAATCTAGATTCCATTTCCGGCTTGGATGGAGAATCTTACAGAACCGTCATTCTCATCCTAATAACCAATGCAGTCTAGATAACATACCAAATCAGAGATTAAAGAAATTGATCAGAGATAGGAGAACACAGAGAAACCCAAATGAAATAAACTCCAGAAAATTAAATTAGGAGTCCCTTCTGGGGAAGAAAAGATCTGTCTTTCTCACCCCTAGTGAGTCTGTAGGAGGAGAAGAAATCCACTATAACACAATAAGGAGAATTTTGAAGGGAAGTCAAAAGAACTTGTTATGACCATGTGTGAACTGGCACAATAGATTGGAATCCTGAAGATCCACAGAGCAAGCACCACCCCTCCAATGCCCACGGATCCTCACAAAGCGTTTAGGATAGTACACCAAAAGGAAGGGGTAAAGGAGAGCTGAGAGAGCCCCACTATGACACAGAAAGGACCACCACCAACACAGAGTAAGACCACCTCCCTCCTCATGAGGGAGGAATACAATAGGGAGCCAAGAAAAATCCAACAAAAGCATCTCAAGCTCGCAGGCTGAAGGCAAGGAGAAGAGCTGAAACAACCAGGATCTCCAGGTACTCCAGACTTTAATCTGAGGGAGATTGGGATGGAGAAGAAAAGCCACAAGAAGACCTCGAGGCTTTTAACTACTGCCAAAAGACTGGGCAACAGGTCGAAATTCTGAAAAGAAATCGCTGTATTTATCCCAGGTGTTCACAGAGGGTAGGAAAGCTACCCTAAGGAGATCTAGGGGTGCAGCAACAGGACTGAGAAAGACATTCCTGGACTCAGAAAGAAGGGAGCTAGACTCAGGAGCAAAGAAAACTCAGAAGACAGATGGGTTGTAAATCAAGGAGAGATCTTGCATAGTTCAGAAAGCTTATATTAGTTCCCAGAGCTCTGGCAAAACTGAAGGAAATGTCCTGATTTTATCCTTAAAGTACTTGAAGTTGGTGATAAATTGAATGAAACTAAAACAACAACAAAAACCAGACCCAGTTCAACTATAGATCTAGTGGTAAAGTGTAAGAAGGGGTGTGCCCCTCTCTGAGGACAAATATTACTTCTGTCAGTGCCTAGTCTCCTTTTATACAAAATGTCCAGAAAAAAAAATTTTTAACTCACAAAAATAAAAAAAGAAAGAAAGAAAGAAAATGACACCCATGGGTCAAGAGAGTAAATAGTAGTCATAGAAGCAGATGACCCAGAGGACAAGAGGTCTTTAAAATAACTCTGATAGGGGGACCTGGGTGGCCTGGGCAGTGGGCGTCGAACTTTGGCTCAGATCATGATCTCAGGGTTCATGAGTTCAAGCCCCATATCAGGCTCTGTGCTGACATCTCAGAGCCTGGAGATGTGTCTCCCTCTCTCTCTGCCCCTCCCCCACTCACACACACACAAACACACACACACACACTCTCTCTCTCTCAAAAATACACATTAAATTGTTTCAAATAAATAAGACAACTCTGATAAAAATGCTAACAAATCTAGCTTTAAGATAGATAAGATGAAGAGATTCAAGATTTCAGAAGCATGAAAACAATAAGACAGATTGAAATAAAAATATAAAAATAAATTCATGAGATAAGCTTAACAGCAGAATGAATACAAGCAAGGATTGGTGAATTAGAACAAGTAAAAAGAAACTATGCAAACTGAAATATAAATATCAGAAAAATAAGAAAGAAAAATAGTTAAGGGTTCCAGAAAGAGAGCAC
Organism: Prionailurus bengalensis; assembly: GCF_016509475.1. Classification (NCBI taxonomy): domain Eukaryota; kingdom Metazoa; phylum Chordata; class Mammalia; order Carnivora; family Felidae; genus Prionailurus; species Prionailurus bengalensis. The sequence continues at coordinate 13,001,063 of NC_057346.1, forward strand.
TCACGATCAGTAGAACAATGTCAACAGTCAAACTTATGTAAATGGACCATCAGAAGGACAGGAAGGAGAAATGGAGAGGAAATATTTGAGGAAATAATATCTAAGAACATGTACCTGGGAAAATCAACCTAGAGCAATAAAGTCTAAGACACATGCTATTAATAGTACTAGAAAAACTATGCTGAGCCCCCAAGAAACAAGGAATATTGTACTCCTAAGCCATGTGGGAAATCTATGCAAGGACAACCTTCATCCAACACACAGACGACTGGAGAATCTTAGGAAAAGGATGGTGAACATTGAACATATTTAGGCAGAGAACTAAAGCTAAAACAAGAGTGAAGACAAGAGTGCAAGACTAGTATGCGAACGTCAGAAGTTCTGAAAGAGGAGAAATAAAACAGCTCAAATGAATGAGAAGACTAAGAGGAAAACGGGGGAAACCGAATAAATTCACTGACTGACACACAGACAGTAAGTAGGAGGCAGAGGATATCACTTGAGTCTTAGAACTCAATACAAGTCGCCCCTGGGGGCGCCTGGGTGGTGCAGTCGGTTAAGCGTCCGACTTCAGCCAGGTCACGATCTCGCGGTCTGTGAGTTCGAGCCGCGCGTCAGGCTCTGGGCTGATGGCTCAGAGCCTGGAGCCTGCAGCCTGCTTCGGATTTTGTGTCTCCCTCTCTCTCCGCCCCTCCTCCGTTCATGCTCTGTCTCTCTCTGTCCCAAAAGTAAATAAACGTTGAAAAAAAAATATTAAAAATAAATAAATAAATAAATAAATAAATAAATAAATAAATAAATAAATAAGAAAAAAAAAGAAGTCGCCCCTGTAAGGAAAAAGAGGACTACAGGCATTAAAATTTATTAGTATGGGGTGCCTGGGTGGCGCAGTCGGTTAAGCGTCCGACTTCAGCCAGGTCACAATCTTGCGGTCCGGGAGTTCGAGCCCCGCGTCAGGCTCTGGGCTAATGGCTCAGAGCCTGGAGCCTGATTCCGATTCTGTGTCTCCCTCTCTCTCTGCCCCTCCCCCGTTCATGCTCGGTCTCTCTCTGTCCCAAAAATAAATAAACGTTGAAAAAAAAAATTAAAAAATAAATAAATAAATAAATAAATAAATAAATAAATAATTTATTAGTATAAAGGTACATTCTGGCACAAATAAAACACAATTTCTTAAATGCCAAAATAATTTTTTTAAAGAACAAAGAAAAAATATCATAAAGGAAAACATCAAATCAACAAAGATAGGCAATCCACAGTTTTTTAATGGGCAAAAGATTTAACAGACACGTTGTGAAAGAAGATATCCAAATGACCAGCATGCATATGAAGAGATGCTCAACAGCAATTAGCCACCTATCTAAATGCTTCAGAATGAGCACATTTTAAAAACTGACAGAACAAAATGTTGGAGGGACTAGGGAAGAAGTGCAAGTTGTGCACACTGAAGGTGGTGCACAAATTGGTACAACTACTTTGAAAGACTATGTGAGCACTGTCTACTAATTTTGAATATTTGCACAGATTATGACCTAGCAATTGGGCTCCTGATATGTATGTCCCCAACAGAAATGTATGCGTATGTGCACACACAGACATGAACAAGCATATTCATAGCAGCTTTACTTACAAATGACCAACACTGGAAGCAACACAAACATCTATCAGCTGTAGAATACCTAAGTAAAGGGCAGTATATTCATAAAAAGGAATATATTACAGTCACAGTGCATAGCTAATGCATCTCTGGGACATAAATTTTGAGCAAAAAGGCCAGACAGAAAAGAGTACATACTATATCATTCCATCTATAGGAAGTTCAAATGTAAATTTTGCATGAACCAAATGTAAAAGAAAAATCAATAAAAAAATTATAAACTAGTAAAAAAAATTGCAAAATAGATCATGCATAAAGGACTAATCTCCCTAATATATAAAATATTTGATTTTGAGGAAAACACCAAAACTCTATTTTTTAACAAGTGGGAGATGGGGCAAGTCATGAGCAGACCATCCACAAGAAAAGATATACAAATGTCCTTTAAACATGACAAAATGCTCACTCATACTAAGAGAAACATAAAATAAAACTACATCAAGATACCATTCCTTACCATCAGATTGCCAAGAATTCAAAATCTTGACAACATTCTGTTAGCAAGGCTGTCGGAAAACCAATAATTTCACACATTGCACATGGAAGCACAAAATAGTATCACCCGGTGGAGGGAGGTCTGGTAATATCAAACAAAACTGCATATATCTTAACCCTTTGATTCTGTAATAACCACTTCTAGGATTTTATCCTGAAGATATACTATGTGAGGTGGTGGACATTAGCTAAACTTACTGTGGTAATCATTTTGCAATATATGCATATATCAAATCATTATGCTGTACACCATGAACTAATATAACGTTATATATCAGTTAGATCTCAATAAAACTGGGGGGAAAAAGATACCACTCCAGAATGTATATAAACTTCTGGTTTCTAGCCCAACTTGTAAAAAGCTTGGAAGGCATCACTTTTCATCTCTACAACAAGAAAAAACAGCCAAGCGATGGTGGGGGGAAGAGGGGAAAATGGGTGATGGGCATTGAGGAAGGCATTTGTTGGGATGAGCACTGGGTGTGGTATGTAAGCAATGAATCCCGGGAATCTACCCCCAAAACCAAGGGTACACTGCATACACTGTATATTATTCGAGTTGAGCATAAATTATATTAAAAAAACAAAACAAAAAAAAAACGCTGGGGCGCCTGGGTGGCTCAGTTGGTTAAGCATCCGACTTCAGCTCAGGTCATGATCTCACGGTCCATGAGTTCAAGACCTGCGTCAGGCTCTGTGCTGACAGCTCAGAGCCTGGAGCCTGCTTCAGATTCTGTGTCTTCCTCTCTTTCTGCCCCTCCCCTGCTTATTTATGCTCTGTCTCTGTCTCAAAAATAAATAAAAACATTTAAAAAAAAAAGCTGAGCAAACTGGAAATCAACAACTGTTCTTAGGTTCATCAGAGAATTGGAGTCAAAGGAGAAACCACTGCCCTGAGAAGTGGACAGGAAAATACAGAGAACCACAGCCTACTGGGAGCAGAAACCAGCACTAGAGCCACCAACTGGTAGGAAATCAGTAGAAAAATGGAGGTAGTTGACTAATTAATTGGTAGGGACTGAATGTTGACTAGCCAAGAAAAATATCTTGGGGACCATGCATAAGGGGACCTACACTTTCATGAGCTTTATTTACCTCCAGGAGTCTCACAAGTTCTGAGGGCAAAGTTCTAAGAATCTTCTCCCCATATTTCCAGAAGGGGAAGGGGAAATTAACCATTTTGAAATATACCCAGAGCTTTCTCTTTTCTTTAACAAAGGCCTGCCCTCAAGGAAAAGTCTTTTGCCACCGCCTAAGGGACCTGGAAGAGGGGAAATACACAACTCCAGGCTCCTCTTGCCTTCTGGTCTCACCTAAAGGGAAGCAAATAAGCAGAGAAGCACTTGTGAAGCTCACAGCCTTGGGCATAGCTTCAGTAAAGACTGAGACCTGATCTAGGACGAGAGAACACCTCCTGACCCCCACCTCACCACCACATTAAGAGGGCTCATGTATGATATCAGGGAAATACAATGGAAAGAACTGGAAGTTCTACACCTCATTTGAAAGGAAGTTTCAGGGCGCCTGGGTGGCTCAGTGAGTTAAGTGTCCGACTTCAGCTCAGGTCATGATCTCATGGTCCGTGAGTTTGAGCCCCACGTCGGGCTCTGTGCTGACAGCTCAGAGCCTGGGGCCTGCTTCGGATTCTGTGTCTCCCTCTCTCTCTGCCCCTCCCCCGCTCATGCTGTCTCTCTCTCTCTCTATCAAAAATAAATAAACATTAAAAAAAATTTTTAAAATAAAAATAAAAGCAAGTTTCTAAGGGGCACCTGGGTGGCTCAGTCTGTTGAGCAGCCAGCCGACTCCGGCTCAGGTCATGATCTCGTGGTTCATCGGTTCAAGCCTGCTGACAGCTCAGAGCCTGGAGCCTGCTTTCAAGTCTGTGTCTCCCTCTCTTTCTGCCCCTCCCCTGCTTGTGCTCTGTCTCTAAGATAAATAAACATTAAAAAAAATTTTTTTTAAGAACTTTCTAAGGAAACTGAAAGATAGCAGAAGAGACCTAAGCAAGGAAATTTGAGCCTGTGACACGTATATAAATAGTTATAGCGAACAGCAAACAAAGCCTAACTCCTAGCCAGATAAACATAAAACCTCACATTAATGGTCTATCTTAGTTACTTTCCCTTGATGTAGCATGTCCAGTGTTCAACAAAAATGACAAATCATGCTAAGAGGCAAAACACACAATCTCAAGAGACAGAGCAAGCATCAGAACCAGACTCAGATATGGCAGAGATTTTGGAATTATCAAACCAGGAATCTGAAATAACTGTGATTAATATGCTAAGAGCTCTAAAGGAAAAGGGGAAGCAATGTAAAAACAAATTAGCAGTGTAAGAGAGATGGAAAGGATAAGAAAGAACCAAAAGAAAATGCCTAGGGTTGGGGGAGTGCCTGGGTGGCTCAGTCAGCTGAGCATCTGACTCTTGGTTTCAGCTCAAGTCATGATCTCATGGTTCCTGGGATCAAGCTCTGCATCAGACTCCACACTGACAGCACAGAACCTGCTTGGGATTCTCTCTCCCTCTCTCTGCCCCTATCCTGCTTGCTGTCTGTCTGTCTCTCTCAAAATAAATAAACTTTAAAAAAAAAAAAGAAAGAAAGAAAGTGCTAGGAACCAAAAACACAGTAACAGAAATGAAGAATATCTTTGATAGGCTCATCAGTAGACTAGACATGGCTGAGAGAAAGAATCAGGGAATTTGAATACATCTCACTAGAAACTTCCTGAACTAAAAGACAAAGAATTTAAAAATAAGTAAATAAAATAACAGAATATCCAAGAACCGTGGGACAATTATGAAAGATAGAATATATACAAGATGAGAATACCAAAGGAAAAGAGAGAGAGAGAGAGAGAAAAGAACGGAAGATACACCCCCATAAATACCAAGAAACACATGCCCACACTCATTAAAGCACTATTTGTTGTAGCAAAATATTGCAAGGGACCTAAATGCTTATCCATAAAAGACTGGATAAGCAAGCAATGATTTATCCTCTGACAGTGTCACACTACATAGCAATAAGAAAGAATGGGGAAAGGTCTCTATGAACCGATATGGAGTGATTTCCAGGATAAACTGTTAAATTTTTATTTTTTTAAATAATTGACTTTTTTTAAAAAGTACAAAAGTAATATATATTAGTTATGTACTGTATATATTATTTATAGATATATTATGCACAGATACAAATATATTAGAATACTATTTTTTGTAAAAAAAAAAAAGAAGAAGAAGAAGAAGAAGAAGAGGAAGAGGAGGAAGAGGAGGAGGGGGAGGAAGAGCATACTTTGGCAAAAAGAAACTCAGAAAAGATAAATTAGAAATAAATAAAAATTGTTATCTTAGTGGGTGAGAATGCAGAGGTTAATATGGGCATGAGAGGGAAATTTCTACAAATAGAACCTTTATATGGCTTTGACTATTGAGCCATGTAACCCTTTTGCATATTCAAAAGTAAAATTTACATCAATAAAGGATGAAAAAGCAAATCCTCAAAGAGAATGCAGAGATAAATGAACCCAACAAAATACTGGACGAAACCTAAATGCCTACCCATTAACAGTTTAGATAAACAAACTATTGTACTTATATAGCAGTAACATGACCATGCAAAGAAAAAGAATTTTTGAAAAAGCTCTCAAACACAGCATTCTGGTTGTATACACGTCATGGCCTATATTCTAAGATTTTCTTGTTAAAGCAACATATCTTGAACTTTACTCCAGAAGTTTGTTGCTAAAGGTGTTGTTGGTAGAGTAATTATGAAGCTCCTTGTTACGTACAGTACGTGTGTAAATGAATACATATGATGAGATTTGGGGGAGCAGGGCTCTCACTGGGTAGAAAGGACAATCAGTGTGCCATGAGCAAAGGTGGGTGGTGCTGGATTTCAATGGCGTTATTAATATAAACTCACAACTTTGTGAGGTTTCCTAGCTCTGTCCACTGAAAGGACAAATGACGTCCAGCATATGTAATCTCACGCATATGTATCTCCATGCCTATCTTCATGTCATTCCCACCCACTTCCCATAGGTAACAATTTGATCTGTTTCTGATTTGTCCTTATAGAGTTTCTTTCTGCCAAATAAGCAGACACAAACAAACACACACTAAATATTCTTACTTATGTTTTCATACACAAAATGGTGGGGGAAGGGGGGGAGCATATAATGAAACTTAATGCCCAGTATTTGATGTCTAAACAGAAGTCCTCACTAAAAGAAACCGGGACTCCTTAAAGAAATGACTGATTCTAGATAGGAGGCACAAAAACTACAAAGTAAGCTTAGAACGTTTCCTGCTAGGAAGCAAGGGAGACTCAAAGACTAAGGAGGATACCTCCGAAGGACTTAAGAACTAGCTTGAAAGGGCTCTGATTAGAAAAATGTCAGACAATTTGAGCCTCAAAATTACTAGTGAAGATAATGGGCTATAATACATCGAATTTAAAAATCCATACATTCATAGCGAGACTTAGCAAGGGAGAGAAGAGGAGAGCAGAAGAAGGTTCTTAATGGGGGAACGCCATCTAATAAAGGCACAAAGAATGAGAATTAGAAAAATCACCATTTTGCAGTCATCAATATAATTGCTTCAGGCAAGAATCATTAATGGATCCTAAAACCACTGGGTTAGAGTTTGTCAGGGAACAGTGTATTTACTTCTTACTTCAGCTAGTATTTATAGTTTACTTCTTAAGTATCAAGATAATGAGCTATTAAAATAGAGAGATCTGGAATACACCAGTTTATCCAAGTGACTAAATTTAGCATCACCAATAATGTAACGATCTGATATTATCTGCCTCCTTATAGGACGCATGAGAAGTACACAGCATCGACTATGTATCCTTGCTAAATATATAGAGATAAATGTACTGAATCCAAATCTAATCATGAAGATATAACCATACAAATCCAGATTATGGAAGACCCTACCAAAAAGCTTGCCTGGATTCTTTGAAATGTTAGTGTCATCAAACACACACACAGACACACACACACACAGACACACACACACACACACACACACATCTTAGGCTGTAGGAGTGTTCTAGCTGTAAAAAGACTAAAGATAAATGGTAACCAAATACAACATCTGACCCTTGATTGAATTTGGGATTGGACACGGGGACAAACTACCTTACAAGAAATGTTGGGCTGCATTAGGATAAGCTGAAATCAGGCGATTCATTAAATAGTATTATTGTAATAATATTGAATCTCTCAGGCATGAGAACAGTGCTATGGTTTTATAGGGAAATAGTCATTCTTAAAAGACTCACACTGACAATTTGGAGATAAAATGTCGTGATGTTTGCAACTTACTTTCAAATGGTTCACAAATAAAAATATATGTGCATATAGTGAAAGACACAAAGAGAGCTAGCTTAAGAGCCCATGGACGAGAGAGAGAGTGAGAGCACAAATGTGGCAAAACGTTAACAGCTGATAAATTCAGGGACAGGATATACCAATGTTTATTATTGCAATTTTTTATAGGTTTGAAATTTCTCAAAATAAACACTGAGACAATATACAAAAAATTAGAAATAGGGATGCCTGGGCATCCGACTCTTGATTTTGGCTCAGGTCATGATCTCATGGTTCATGAGAGTGAAATCTAGCCCCTCAATGGACTCTGCACTGAGAACCTGCTTGGGATTTTCTCTCTCTCCTTCTCTCTCTGCTCCTCCCATGCTTGCTCACTCTCTCTCTCTGCGCCTCTCCCCTGCTCATGTTCTCTCTCTCAAAATTAATAAGTAAACTTTATGAAAATCAGAAATAGTTTGTAGGCTTGTAAATGAATTAAAGTAGGAGAGAAATACATTTTAACATAATGTGTCACTCTAACCAGGTGAATTACTTCAATTGGATATGACTGAGTAGTTGTGCTAGTTGGGATGATGATAAAACTGTAAAATGTAAAAAGAAAAAAAGATGAAGTTATGTTGTTTTGAGCATTAAGAAAAAGTATACAATTTCAACAAAGAAAATTCAATTTCCTCACATCTCTGCTAAATAAACATTGAAAAAGTTTAAAGACTATCATTTAGGTTTGAGTTCAAGGCAGTGGATTTAATGTAATCATTTAGCTCTGCTCTCTTACAGATTCCAGATTTACTGTATTTTAGCTTTGGGAATAAACCCATGAGGACAAAGTAATAGAGAGGAAACTATAATAACAACATTTTGAAAGTTACAAAATAGAAGGGCAGGTAGGACCTGGCTCAGCAGTGAGAGAACATTGAATCCTAAACCTGTATAAGGAAAAAGCCAAGGAGCAAGTCAATTTACCTTGCAGAACTCTTGAAAGACTCAGAAATTGGCAACGTGAGGTATTTTTGGAAGTGACAGGTGAAGGTGGCTTAAAAAGAGGACTGGCCAGAACTTTGTTCAAAAGGCAGTATCTCTTTTGTACCCTCGGTAGCCCTGAGTCTGTCCATTCTCCATCAATTGGAAGGTTATTCTCTGAAAGCATACAATTAGGCACATGCCATACTGAAAACAGAGAAATAAACTAACAGCTTCCCAGAGACTACTGAGAACAAACCTCCAACCTTCTTTCCCCACTCGACTCCCAGCAAGCGGACAGACAGGCATTTAACCACCACACGGGGAACTGGAAGGGTCCACACTGTGTGACCAGCCCAAAGAAGAGACATGAAGGGAGAGAAACAGGAGGTGCCCCAATATGGCAGCCCAGACAGATCACACCAGTTCTGTCCCGATGGCATTTACATTTGTCCCTGACATGCTCCTCTTCCAGGTATCAGCTCTACTTGTCCCCTTAGCTCCTTTGGGACTTAACTCAAATGTCACCTTGGTGGGGCACTCTTTGATTGGCTTACCTAAACCTGCAACCATCCCGTGGGCCGCGTGAGTGGCTTAGTTGGTTGAGCATCCAACTCTTTTTTTCTTATTTTTACTTTTTAATGTTTATTTATTTATGAGAGACAGAGTGCAAGCAGGGGAGGGGCAGAGACACAGGGAGACACAGAATCCGAAGCAGGCTTCAGGCTCCGAGCTGTCAGCACAGACCCCGAGGCAGGGCTCGAACCCATGAACCGTGAGATCATGACCCGAGCCGAAGTCACATGCTTAACCGACTGAGCCACCCAAGCACCCCGGGTATCCATCTCTTGATTTTGGCTCAGGCCCTGATCGCAGGATCATGAGTTCAAGCCCCACATTGGGCTCCGCATTGGGCTCCACACTGAATGTGGGATTTTCTCTCTCTCTCCCTCTGCCCCTCTATCCACACCAAAATACATTTTTTTTTAAATTTTTTTTTCAACGTTTATTTATTTTTGGGACAGAGAGAGACAGAGTATGAACGGGGGAGGGGCAGAGAGAGAGGGAGACACAGAATCGGAAACAGGCTCCAGGCTCTGAGCCATCAGCCCAGAGCCCGACGCGGGGCTCGAACTCACGGACCGTGAGATCGTGACCCGGCTGAAGTTGGCCGCTTAACCGACTGCGCCACCCAGGCGCCCCGCATTTTTTTATTTAAAATTAAAAAAAAAAAACTGCAACCATCCCAAGCCTCCACCCACCAGAATTCCCTATCCCTGTTCCCCATTTTATGTCTCTTCATAGCAGTTATGATCACGTAATAACTGTTGTACTTGCTTAGTCTGCAGTCTTTCCCTTTTACTAGAATGTAAGCTCACTGAGCGCTGGGCATTGTCTCTGTTTTATTCTCTACTACATTGCCAGCATATAGAACAGTGCGTGGGACAGAGTGAGCACTCAAATATTTGTGGGATGGATTACTGAATAAACAATAAATGTTCACTGAGTACACAGCACAGTAGACGGAAATAGAACCACACCAAGAATATGGTAAGGAAGAAAGGGAGCCAGGGAGGCAGGAAAGAAGGATGGACGAACCCACAATCTTCCATAGAGAAAAAATAGGTCATTTACAAAGGATCAAGAATGAGAATGGCATGAGTCTTTCCACAGCCATAACAGAAGGTTGATGCACTGGGGCAATTTCTTCAAAATTCTTTACAAGTCACTTCCTCCCTAAATTCTACACCCAAACTATCAATTAAATGTGAATTTATACTGCAGACGCTTATAAACCTGCCTTAAGGCCTTTATACTAGTATTCCCTCTATATGAAATATTCGTCCCCAAAATAACATCATGGGTAACTGCTGCACTTGTCTTTTCTCACATGTCAGCTTCCCAACAAGGCTACCCTGACTTTTTCTAACTGTCCTTGCATTCCGGATCCAAATATCCCTCTGAGATTCAGGCAAGAGGGCCTCTGACATGGGCCAGCATTTTATAGGGCCCAGCCTATCTTTCTCTCTCTCTCTCTCTCTCTCTCTCTCTCTCTCTCTCTCACACACACACACACACACATGTATTTGAGAATATATGGATACCTCTGTCATTTGGAATCTAGCCCTCCAAACTGACTCAGCACGATGTCTTAACTGTAAACATCCACTCTCATGACTAACAGCATCCAGGCCCCAGGAAAAGGCATCTCTCCATCTTTTCCCCCATGTCCCTGACATAAAAGGAAACTGTCTGAATGTATGAAGGTTTGTGGATTGGGCCACTACCAACATCAAAGAGGAACACTGCTTTGGAGTGTAGGGAGGATTTGAACGGCAGAAACACTTAAATAAGAGACAAATTAATTAACTTGTCAAATCGTTCCTCCTAGATAGCATGAATGCAATAGATTCTTACATAAGAAAGTAACATTTTCTAGTGGTGCTGTATATCCATTTTCTTACTCTTCTCTGAATTCCAATTTGTGCCTCCAAGCTACTCACAAATGCAAGAGATCTCCACAGCAGTTGCATGTGGCAGCTGAGGAATATTTTGCAATAGAAATGATCCATATTGATTTTAAATTTATATGTATGTACGTCTAGTCATATAAGTCAAGTATGATGCCAACTAAATGGTTCCTCACCTGAACTCTTGCTTCAGGCTCCACAGATGTTTGGTACAGGTCTATCTGATCCCCTCACTTTTCTCTACTTTTTCATTCTCCTTGGCACTTGCCACTTCCTAAAATTCTATGTAATTTACTTATTATGTTTATTTTTGTCATCGGATGTTCTCTGACAGAATATAAGGTCCATCAAAGGCAGGGATCTTGGATTTTGTTCAGTGATGAGCCTCAAACACCTAGAAGAGTGCCCAACATTAAAAAAAAAGGTTTACTTCCTAGAATTTTTAATAAGTAAGTGTTGAATGACACTGAATGAAGGAATCAGTCAATGGCTTGATTCTGTGTATTGTCTTTTAAAAAGGAACGGAAGCAGGTGCACCCCCAGAACAAAGGATAAAGCAAATAATAAGATGATATGGGGTTCACACACACGGAATCATTTGTAAGACTCAAAGAGCATATCCAGGATGATGGGAAAAGGATGTACAAGACCAGATATAAGAGAGAATCAAAGAAAAGATGTGGTTTATATATCCAACAGAATACTACTTGGCAATGAGAAAGAATGAAATCATGCCATTTGCAGCAACATGGATGGAACTGGAAGATACTATGCTGAGTGAAATACATCAGAGAAGGACAGATATTGTATGTTTTCACTCATATGTGGATCTTGAGAAACTTAACAGAAGACCATGGGGGAGGGGAAGGGGAAAAAATAGATACAAACAGCGAGGGAGGGAGGCAAACCACAAGAGACTATTAAATACAGAGAACAAATTGAAGGTGGATGGGGGGCGGGGAGAGGGGAAAATGAGTGATGGGCAGTGAGGAGGGCACTTGTTGGGAGGAGCACTGGGCGTTGTATGTAAGTCAATTTGACAGTAAATTATATTCATAAAAAAAAAGAGAGAGAGAATCAAAGAGCATGTCCAGGATGATGGGGGAATAAAAGTGCAAGATGGTGGCCGTGCAACAGGCCTGGAGACTGACCATCCAGACTGGAGCAGGTCAGAAGGCTCCAGAGAGATTTCAAGAAAATGAAATGGCAAATATGGCTGAACATATTGAGACAAAGTAGACACAAATGAGGAAGTATTTGAGGTTGAATTATTGACAATAACAGGGAAAAATAAACAAACAAGATAATTATTAACTCTAGGGAACAACGTGTTAGAAGAGGAAAAGTAGGCAGAGCGGACCACATGGTTTATCACAGTCATAATAACGTAAACATGAAACATTACTGTGTGGGGGACCAGGGAGAAAGACAACCAAATCCTCATTTTCCATATGGAGAGTCAAAAGATTATGCCTGAAACAAAAATCATGATAAGTAGTCATAGAAGAAATGTCTTTGGCAACATGGGGTAAATACGCAAAGAACCAGCTAAGGGACTAGGGATGGATTGTTTCTGGAAAGAGGGATATGCAGGGGTAATGACAGAGGAAGACTTCAGTTTTTCATCATAAGCCTAGACGAACAGCTGATTTGCTAAATCCAATGCATACAAAATTTGATAATAATAAAAACGAAATGAAATACAGACCAAACCCACAACAATGCCAAATACACATATAGACGTACTGACATAGATGGGTTAGAGACAGCAGTTACTTATGGTAACCAAGGTGTCTCTGGAGAAGGGAATGAGGTGTGGTGTGGGGGGTGGTGGATGACTCTTCTCTTTTGCTGCATTTATTTTTATATTGTTTTTATCTTTAAAAAAAATTCTGAATGTTTACTTTTGAGAAAGAGAGAGAAAGAGACAGAGCATGAGTAGGGGAGGGGCAGAGGGAGAAGGAGGCACAGAATCCGAAGTAGGCTCCAGGTTCCAAGCTGTCAGTGCAGAGTCCAACGCGGGGCTTGAACCCGTGAACTGCAGGATCATGACCTGAGACAAAGTTGGACACTTGACCAATGGAACCGCCCAGGCACCCCTATTGTTTTTACCTTCGTGAAAATGTATTCATGCATGATTTGAGAAATTAGACAAGATACAATACATAGGTGGGGGGAAAGAATGCTATTGTGAAGAAGTATCAAATTAACAGTTAATCTGGGGCAGCCCCTGATCTAAACATTACTGGGAATAGAAGGTTGAGAAAAGGAAAGAGGCAGAAGCCTACGTGAAGGTAGGAATATGAGCATCAGAGTCCTGCAGATACCTGAGCCCGAGGAGGACTTCCAACTCTGAACCAGTAACACAAACTTCTGAGTTCTAGAGATGCATGATACATCTGCAGAGAAACTGGTCCTCAGACCGTATCTGTGATGAAACCCCAAACTGGCCCCTCACAGGTGAATACACCAGCAGAGCCACGAGGGAAAAGAGGCCCTCCCATTCCCGTACCCTAGAATTTGGGTTTGCATCAGTCTGTGGGGGGTTGGTTTTCTTTTGCTTTTTGTGTGTTTTTGTTGTTGTCCTTGTTGTTTTGGCTTTGGTTTTTTTTTTAAGCCAAGAGAGTGCCTTCCTAGGAATAGAGTGCATGAAACCCGCCTCCTGCCCTCTGGCCAGCCTCACAGATGGGCCACTCGGGCTAGCAGCCACCCAGCCCTGCCCTTGAGTGTTCTCGACTCACTCAGCCCTGGCCTGCTCCCCTGCCAGAGGCCTCTGGGAGCCGTAATACTGTGGGCCATTACAGCAGAACATTGCCTCTGCTGCAGGGACAGCTGGCTCGCCCCCGGAGAGCTGGGCCTCAGCAGATGTTACACTTCCCTCCCCACCATCGCCAGCGAGCAAGGGGAGCGTGTCTCCTACTGGACAGATCAGTGCCAGCCAGCAGGCCGGCAGGAGGCCTGAGAGGCAGGGCCTTTACCTAAAACAACACTCCTTGTCTAGTGATAGTTCAGAAAACATGATGTTTTGTGGGCTTTGCTTTATTTTGGCTCAAGGTGGTATCTGAAAAAGGAAAGGGATTATCAAATCACAATGAATCATCTATCTATGCATATACTAAGCCTTGCCTATCTCACTTATTGACACAATCGGGACCAATCAAGACATAGTGTAATAACTGCTAACATTTGTTGAACTGTGTGCCTCACTCCATGCTAATACTTCATATCTGTTATCACAGTTAATCATCACAAACTTAGGCAGGACATGCTATGATCGCCCTAATTTTACAGATGAGGAAACGGGAATGGCGTTAAATAACTAGCCCAAGATAAAGAAGTTTGAGGTCCAGGATTGAATCCTTTGTCCTAGTTTTTTTTTTTTTCCTAAAGTTTTGTTTTGTTTTGTTTTGCTGAGAGAGAGAGAGAGCACACTGGGGAGGAGCAGAGAGAGGAGGGGAGAGACAGAGAATCCCAAGCAGGCTCCACCCTATTGGTGCAGAGCCCAATGTGGGGCTGGAAGCCACAATCTGTGAGACTATTACCTAAGCCAAAGCCAAGAGTCGGACCCTCAACCAACTGAGCCACCCAGGCATCCCTAGTCCCTAGTTCCTTATACTCTACTGTTTCTCTTAAAATTAGGAGGTTTTAAGCTAGACATTCTGTCCACCAAGAAAGTTTGTATTTCCTTTAGGCTGTGGTCCACCGAACCATCTGGGGTTTGAGGACAATGAAGTTAAATACACATGGTTGGGGTTGGGGCAGAGAGGCACTGGTCTGGTGATAGCCCAGACTGTCTGGACTTGGGGTTAAAGGATGAATCCACATTGTGGTCATTGGTGGAACATCAAATCCATTAACTACATGCCTGTCTCTCAGTGGCTGAGAAACCCTGCCAGGCTGAACATACAAGAAGGTGGCCTTCAGCCTCTGAGGCTAGGCAAGGTAAGGGCAGGCAGAAGCAGTGGACAGGACTCCAGCGGTCGGGGAGGGAGAAGGGTTAGCATCACAGGGTTAGTCAGAGAACATTACCTGAGATGCCACCAGAGTCGCTGAAGATTTCTGAACAGGGCAGAGTCATCATTACAAAAAAAAAAAAAAAAAATTTTTTTTTTTTGGTATAGCAACTGTGTATATATAGCATTTGTATGCACAATGGGCTGGAACAAGGAAAGACTGGAATTAAAGAAGCAGTTCAAATGGTCATGAATCCATTCTTCTAAACCTTAAAGGCCTCATGGCCACGAAAATAATGAAAATGACATTTAAAATGATCAAAACAGCCTTGCAAAGGAAAGAGAACCCCGGCTTCCACCACCTTCTAAGAGATGCCCTCTGAACTGCCTTCCTGCCTGATTCCTTCTTCATTCCTTCTGTCCTCCTGCAGGAAAATTCTC
This sequence comes from Prionailurus bengalensis, assembly GCF_016509475.1. Taxonomy (NCBI): domain Eukaryota; kingdom Metazoa; phylum Chordata; class Mammalia; order Carnivora; family Felidae; genus Prionailurus; species Prionailurus bengalensis. The sequence continues at coordinate 13,016,384 of NC_057346.1, forward strand.
TGTTGACAGTGACCACGGCAGGGCCAGGAGGCCAAGGATGATTTCTTTTCCGCGAGGACTGCTTTGCAATCGCCCAGTGCCAGCAATACATATGCGGCTCTGTGTAGAGAGGAGTTTGCATTGAATCTGTTAGAAAGGAAACTCCAAAAACCTCTGTCGGAAATGACAGCTCTTGACAAGATGAAAGGAGGTGTCTTGCTCAGATCTTCACTTAAAACAATCTGGAGTTCCATTAGTATTCATTGAGGAGAGGCAGCATGGAACAAGAAGAAGCCCCATGAATAAAATTAAAACTGGTATTGACTCTCAGCGCAGATGGAGGGTGGGAGGGGACTGCCAGGAGCTGGCTGGTGCTTGTGCAGCCCTGATTCTTAGGGGCCACATGTGGGCCATTCAAGGTGGCGCGTGTCCATTTCGACCCGGCCGGCGTCGACAGCTGCCCCACCCCCAGACCTTTAAGCCAACCCACAGCCACATCCCGACTTCCAGGAGTGAGGTCAGCCACAGGCACCCACTGTGCTTTTCCCAACAGTCTTCCCGGAGGGACCCATCCAGCTCCTGACTCTCGGCTCCCTTCTGTGCTGAATTCTTACCCTGCCCTTTGGACTCCATGTTGCTACTTGTCCTAATTATGATGCTTGTGTCTTTGGCAGGCCTTTGGTTTATAGATTTCCCCCTCCCCACCCTGCCAGTCCATTCCACAGTGGACAGCAGCATACCCTGGCCTGGTCTTCCCACTGATCCCTAGTCCCCCAGCTCCAATCCAGCCTGCTTGGTTCAGCTTAAGGTGAGGCTTTATACAAATGGGCAGCAGGGCAAGGCCATCTTCCCACAATTGTCCCTTGCAAAGCCCATCTGGCTAAACCTCGTCACCGTCTTCATTCCCTGCGCCAGCCCCAAGTGTATATGCCCACCTAACAGGGACCAGGAAGGGGAAGGGAGAAAAGTCCCCTGGAAGGTGAAACTATTCCAGGAAAAAGACTTGAAAATTCCCACTTGATTTTTCTCAGCTCCCTTCTGTGATTCCTACAGGGTTAGGGTGACCCGACTTCTCTGCACCTCCGGTACGTCCTCAGCACTTATTTGCAAGGCCACGTTAGCCCCTAATTGTGTCTGCAGCTGTAGCTATCAGCCCCATAAGGTCCCCTGTTTGGGGAAGCATCTCCGTCTGTCGCTGCTGCCCGTATGTTTCCCATTTCCTAGACCCGCCTGAGCAGCTGTCTCCAATGAGCCACAGACGAGATTTCTGCTCCAGAGAATCCAAGCTGGGCAGGGTGTTCCCGAGGGCAATGTCCGCGGCACCAGGCCTGTGTGCTGTGACTGACCGGGGCCTGGGAGAAAGGGGGCTGGGGCGCTCGGGGGGACCCCCACGCTAGAGGGGCCACCCTGCATACAGTTTTCCAGGTTCGTTTTATGACCGAGAACAAAAGTTGCTCTCGGGGATGTTCAAGGGCTCTGGAAAATGCTGTTACAGGCCCACCGGCCCTCACAGTGTCCTTACTCCCCTCACGCCTTCCCTGCTTTGCTCCTGCCTCACACAAAGTCCTCCCTTCTCCTCATCTCTGTTTTGTTTTTTTTATTTTTAAAAATCTTTTATTTATTTTTGAGACAAATACAGAGTGTGAGCAGGGGAAGAACGAGAAAGAGGAGACACAGAATCCGAAGCAGGCTCCAGGCTCTGAGCTGTCAGCACAGAGCCCGACTCGGCTCGAACTCACAAACTGCAAGATCATGACCTGAGCTGAAGTCGGACACTTAACTGACTGAGCCACCCAGGCGTCCTTCCTCGTGTCTGCTTCTTGAACAGCTTGAATCTGCTCAAAATAATTGGTTAGACTTGACTGTGCCTCCTGGTCTTACGAGGCCAGAGGCCAAAGTCCTTCATGAGAGACTGACAGGAACCCTCTTCTGGTGAGGGCATGAGGTCACGGGCCCTGGAGTGACTGGGGACTGGGGGCTCTGGACAGCCACTGCCTGCACACGGTTGCTCTCCTAGGGGAATCTCTCTGTTGGGTTTAGTCCACACACAAAAAGGGTGGGATGGCAGCTGCTTTGGATACGTTAACTAACTCTCCTCCCCATTTGTCATTCAGGTTAACTTCAGATGCCCTCGGGTCATTGCAAAAGGATTCAGAGCTAAAATATGGTGTCTCCCTTAACTAACTGCCTTTAAACAAGGTCACATCTATACCCCCGTCACCTTCCAGAAGCTGCCACCCGAAGACACAGCTGGGAAACGTGGGTGATGGTCACCTTGAAGGCAGAGGTGGACACCTTGGTGACATGAGCGAGTCAGAGTTCAGGAGCGTGTCTGTGTGCACAAGTCAGGGGCCTCAGGATCAAATTCAGATCTCACAGCCACCAGTATGCTCTCCTGACCGGCTCACGGTGCAGGGCTCTATCCTGTGCATGCTGTCTGTGCCCTCCCCCCCCCCCCCCCGAGGATGTGCATGCTGTCCACGACCCCCTGAGGATGTGCCTCCTCTGCCCTTTAACAACCACAGCAAAGATCTCCCCAGGGCTTACCCTGCACTGTGCACCTTGTATGGATGCTATTAACCCCCTCAATCCCCACCAACCGCACTTTAAAGCAGGTTCTGTTACTAACAACCCTGTATTTTAGATGAAGAAACTGGCAGAGAGGGGAATTAACCTTCTGCACCAGCAAGTAGTGGTGGATGGATGTGGAGGCTGGAAGCCCGGCTTTACAACTCAGGTCTCGTAAGCACCAGCATCCGATTCTTTTCTACGGCCATGTGCCTTCGTTTGCGTATTATGTGTTGCTCTTGCTCTGTCGTTGGTCATTTTGGGTGCCTATGCTTCATCTTTAAGTCAGATCAGAAGACACTTGAAGATCGTGACTCTGCTAGACGCATCTTTGTACTTTTCACAGCATCAGCACAGAATCCTACACGTATAATTGCTTAATGAATGATGAGTGAGTAACATGGTGAACAAAACAAGAGACACTAAGCAATTTCAGTCTTTCCTCTAACTTACTTTGCCTCCTAAGAATCCCTCCAAGAATTAGGAGAAGTTATTTTAAAAACTAAATAACTAAGTACTTAAGAAAAATTCATCCCTCCTGATGAACTGATGCTCCTGCTGCTTCCCTTTTTATTTCTGCTACCATGAAGCTCAAGGCAGTGTTTTCTCTTTGGAAGTCTTGGTATACTTTAAATATTCTGCTGCAATTATACTCCCTTTATTATTTCTTAAATGTGTTATCTTTGTTTCCTTGTTTTAATTGCTTTAGAATCTTTACCCACATATTTGATCGTAAGCTACCTCATTTTCTCTTCAGAGTCCGATAGTCTGGAGTAGGTGTGCCTCAGTTTCCTCATCCATAAAATGGGGATAACAATAGTTCCTACGTCACAGGGTGTCGTGAGGACTGAATGGGTTGAAGCATGAGAAACACCTGAGACAGAGCCTGGCAAGTAATAAGCACTTGGAGAAGAGGGAGGAGGGAGAATCAGAATATTCTTCCAGGTGTCCATAGAACACGTACATGCACATGTGTGGAAAATAACTTACACCCTAGGTTAGCACTGTTTCTGACCTCCAGGCTTGTACAGCCAGCCACGTGTGTGTTACCTCTGTGTCTACAGCTGATAGACATCTCAAGATGCCCCAAAGTGAACTCCTACAATTGCCATCCCAGATCTTTTCTTCCCCTCATCTTCCTCACCTTGGGTGACGGCCATGCCACGATTCCAGTTACTCAGGCCAAAACATTTAAAGACGTCTTTATGCTCAATTTCCTCATACCTCACATCCAGGCCAGCTTGGCTCTACCTTCACAACAGACCCAGAAGTCCACCACCTCTCGTCCCCTTTACTGCTGTTGCCCCACTCAGAAGCACCTGGAGTCCTAGCTTCCAGCCCAGCTCTATTTTCCCTGCTCCTGTTTCCAATGAGTGATCCTGCCCAAACAGACTCAACTTGTCATTGTGCTCACTGTGGAAGCCGACATCTTCACCATGATCTTGATGGCCTGAATGTGTCTGCCTGACAGGTTCCCTCTGGCCCTCGCTCCTTCCCTGCCCCTCAGCCTCCACATACCTCACAGCTCTCCCTTACCTCCTCTAGGTCTCAAATGCCACCTCCTCCTAAGTCCTTCCCGACCACTTTGTCCAAAATTGCAACCTCCCTACACACACCCCCATCCGTCTCCCCAGCCTTGCTTCTCTCAACGGCGCTAGGCACCAGTAACTTACCGTAGGGAGACACCATTTAGTTTACTGATCCAGGCCAAATCACCCGGGCTGAGTCCCAGATCTGCTCCTCACTAGCTGTGTCATCTTGTGCAAGTTACTTAGCCTTTCTGTGCAACTTCCCCATCTTTAAAACAGGATTATTGTGACAATTAAATGCGCTGACATGTATCTAGAACATCTGACATAAAGTAAGCACTCTGTAAGTGCCAGCTACTATTTATTTATTAATTATCTCTCCCACTAGAATGAAAGTTCCCCTAGGAAAGGAAGAGTTGCTTGCCTATTTTGATCGCTGCTCTATTAGCAGTACGTAGAGAAGTGTCTGGTATTTATTAGGTGCTCAATAAATGTTTGCCAGATGAATGAAGCTACACCCTGGGAGAAAGCTCTTATACAGAATTAGCAGAGATTTGCTTAGAAGTAGCACTTGAAAATTTAAAAACAGAATAGAGAAAAAAATCTTGGGTGCAAAGAAAATTTAACAACTGGATTTTAGGGGGTTTTTTTTGGAGGGGGGGGGGTTGGCATCTACAGTTAGGGGAGACATAGAAGAAGATTCAACAAATAAAGCCAAGAAGTGGCCAGCAAGGCTAGACGAGATGCAAGATAGTATGCTATCACAAAACACCAGGGAAAAGAAAACTTGAACTTGCAGCAAAATCAAACAGAAAAGGAAAGTTGTCAAAATAGAGCTGTTCTCGTTTCACACACAGAAGTCAGTCTTCACCAAGACTCTTTACAGGAAGCCCCTGTTTTCAAGTGAGGCATTGTTACGAGTTACTATTTATTTATACATAATACACTTATGATCACTATTTATGTACTGTTGCTACGTGCACAAAAATCTCTCTCCCTTTCCCTGTTTTTCTAGTCTTATATTATAAAGTGTGGTTTTTGTTTTTTTAACATTTATTCATTTTTGAGAGACAGAGAGAGACAGCATGAGCGGGGGAGGGGCAGAGAGAGAGGGAGGCACAGAATCCAAAGCAGGCTCCGGGCTCTGAGCCGTCAGCACAGAGCCCAACGCAGGGCTGGAACTCACGGAACATGAGATCATGACCTGAGCTGAAGTCGGACAGTTAACCGACTGAGCCACCCAAGCACCCCTGTTTTGTTTTGTTTTGTTTTTCAAGAATAGGTGCAAGCTGGGAATATGTGTATATACTTGGTTCCTAAACGAGATTAGACCACAACCTTCATTAAATTCTCATTTATTTTTTACTCAGAGAACTCAAAATCTCTTTGTGGACTGAATCCATTAACACATGTATTTAAAAACTGATATGTTCTAGATTAGGGGCTCCAGAGAATACCCACTCCCCACCTCCCCTCTACAGGTATTAATTGATTTTCTAACTTTGTTCACGGCAACCGAAACATGGAGGACTAGAGAGCTTGGGCTCCTCTTTTTTGTTATGTGCCCACAGCTACAGTAGCTGCCACGGGGTTAAGAAGCAAATGTCTCTGTCACCCAGAAGCACCACCAAGAGGCCCCTGTGAAACTGCAGGACCCTGAGGCTACCTTTAATGGGCTGCAGAGAAATGGGAGAATAGAGCAGCCAAATCCTGAGGGCCTCTGGCATACACAGCGGCCAGAGGAGTGTGCCAGCTCCCCAGAGTTGTGCCCCGGAGTTAAATCCATAACACTCAAGACCAGGTTGTAAATTTCAGGCCATAGTTCATTAACTCCAGAAGTTCAAAACGATACCCCCTGCTCCTCCAGTCAATGCGGCTGAGAGTTTTCCCGGCGTGTGATGATCCATCAACAATTGGATTCCAATATCTTTTGCTTCATTAATAGAGTCACACGGGCCCCTCCTACGGAGATGGGTAAGGCTCCCGCCCGCATGCCTGCTTTCAGGGCTGCATCTTTGCTGGCTGCATCTTGAGCCTCGAACTCCAGGCAGATTCCCAGGTGTGCCTTTTCCTGACCAGGATCTCCAGTTTGACCAAAAGCTAGCATCAAAATGCCTTCCATGGGGCTGCTTTAGCTTTAGAGAGAGATTCCCGGTGCTGATTCAAGGCAGTGCAGATCTTAAAAAACGCCATGCGGTTTTTGCAGTCGGTACTATCTCCTAAAACTCATACCTGCAGCCTACTTCCCTTTCAACCTGATGGTTTTCTACAGTCTAAGATGCAAGGCACTCCTGCTGGGCCCCTGGGAAGTCACTTCCTCTGCACATGTTGCCTAAGCAGTCGTCATACCCCAGACAGGGACTGGGTGAGTCATAACAAGGGGTTGCGTGAACCACTGCCAAGAAGGGGATCGTAAGCTCAGGGTTTGTGAGGCTGTGGGTGATCCAGAGCGGCCAAAAGCATGAGAAAACAGAGGTATGAGCACAATCTATGCTTAGGGGACAGTCTAACTGTCAAAACAGGAAACCATAATCTGGCACTACATCTAAGGACAAATTCGGACTTGGGAATGAGGCAAAGCCAAGGTCAGGAGACCGTCCAAGGAAGCAACGAGTGAGGGCAGCAGCGAAGGCAGGTGGATTTTAAGCTGTTTGCCGTAAACATCATGTGAGGCATGGTGGGTCAGGTTGGCTTACGAGCCCTGGGTGGGATCCTGCTGTAGGGGCTCCGAGTCACAAGGCTGCCCCCTTCCCTTACCCAAACCTCCCTCCTCCACCATCTGACAGCCTTTGAAACCATAAGAGAGCACCACACACACAGGAGGGCACCACCACTAGGATTTTCAAAACCTTTGTGAAATTCAAATGAAGCTTTTTTCCTTAGCAACCCTCCCCACTGGGGATTCTTTATTATTTTTTTTTTCGAGATCCCAAAGTCTCTTGCCTTCTAAGCCACTAAAACTACCTATATCGTGGACCCCATAGACCTCCATTGCCCATAAGCACTAGTAACATTTTCTGCCTCCTGTTAATAAATTGTTCCTCTCTTTGCACAGCAGAGAAAGATGAAGACGAAATTGGGGGGAATTATTTCCCAAGTATTGTTTCTCTAACAATAGCAATCCTTGCTCCTGAGAACTCTATTTTGCTTAATATGTTCTTTCTGCAAAGTGGTAAAATGTGACAGTGTAATAACCCAAAAAGCAGCGTGAAGGGCCTGATTCCCCAAAGTGTCCACTGAGAAAACATACAAGTGTTTCCATCAAGAAGGAATTGTGTGCATTGAGGGAAGGTAAGTGCACAAAATAAGGGTCTGCAACAAAGTGGGGTCCAGGCGTCAAGGATTAAATGTTTGGATTCTTTGCTTCACAATAGAAGCATTTGCAGGAAGAATGGGTCTCCATTTCTTTCCTTAATGGGGATATCACACGCACACAGCCAGTGAATGTCTTCTTCAGGATAAAAGGAAAATTGACTGGTTTAAACATAAAAAAAGCACCTGGCCAACAAAAACAGCAATAATGCTGAACAAAATCAGAATAGATTTCAACGACAGTGGGCCTCGGAGCTAGGTACTGGGGAGAACTTCCAGACATCATGTGTTATATCACCCCTGAGATATACAGCCAAGGAGTATTTTGGCAACGGGTCCAAAGTGATCTTTTAAGTCACTTCAAACATTTGCTGGCATCAGACAGGAGGAAGGGGCCAGATCTTCAAGTCCACATATTCTGGAAAACACTTTGTTCCCTCTCAATTCCTTACTGTTTCTCCCTTTTCTAGTTAACTCCTGAACATACCTTTGGATGGCAGCATGTCCACACAACACCTGGCCAGATGGGAAGAGGCTTGGAAGGGTGGAGAGGCGGGTGACACAGCCTGAAGTGTCAGAGGGTGATTTGCCAAGAGAGAAGGGTGGGATACTGGTCTGAAGAGAGGAAAATCGTAAGCAGCAAGAAGGAAGGATGTATCACATTCTTGCCTGGTAAAGGTAACAGGTTTGAGGCAGACACAGCATGGACACCAATGCAGGTCGGGCTGAGAGATCCAGTGCCCAGAAAGAAACTTCCTCTGTGCCAGGCAGGGCTGCAGGGTACTGTCAGGCATGTTTTGTCCTGCACGCGGTGCCTTCACGCATTAATGGCCCCTGGCTCCACATTTCCCTCTTCACCGTGTGACTCTGCAACCCCTCTCACCAAATGGGTAACCTATATCTCCCTGCTCCTTGACTTTGGGTTTGGCCATGTGACAGGTTCTGACTACCAGAATGTTAGCCAACATAATGGCCAAGGGCTCCAAAAGCACTTGTGCCTGCTTTCTGCACTCAACCAGTGTCATGAGAAGACCAGGCACGGTCTAGCCTGCTAGTCCCAGTGGGGGAACGAGGGACATATGGGACAGAAGAGCACTGCCCAAGCTGAGCATTGCCTCTGGCCATCCCAGCTGCACAAATGAGGTGCAGGAGATCAGCAGAACCACCCAGCTGAACTCAGCTAACTCCCCTCCTCCCCCCCCATTAGCCATGAGATTTGCAAGATAGAAGATTGCTATTTTATGCCTTGGAGTTTTGGTGTGATCTGTTACACAGCATTTTGTGGCAACAGCTAACTGATACAAGATGTCCAGCTGAGAAAGATGAGTGGTAGCTGAAATGCAGCCTGCGCAAACCAACCTGGAGCTGGGTCACCCGGAGGAATGGACTCTACTTGCTAAGACACACAAAGGCACCACGTGGGTTAGTGGCCACCCTCGTAAAAATCAGTGCTACCTACCCATTTTCCCATCCCTCTTCTCCATTCTCCTGTCCCCAATGCCTAAAAGCCTCCTCTGAGCTTCCCTTGGCCTCCTATTAGCCTGAAATCTAGATGCTGCCTATCAGCCTTGTTGCAGCCAACTCTCTAGACTCTCTTATAACCCTGTCCTTCTAAAGCTGCTTCCACATCAGTCCCCTGCCCTGGTCACCTCCAGGGTGACTTTCCCTTCCTCCTTCTTCAGCACAGTTGGGTACTGGCTTGTCCCACCAACCATGGCCCCAAAGCTCAGCAGGCTCTACACCTACCCTGGGTCAACTCCCTGCTGCACTGGCCACCTTCCTTCCTCTAGCACACAGGGTCAGTCATGTTCTAGAGGCACAACAGGGTGCAGATGCCAGGGAGGCGACATGCCTGCAAAGCTCCTCTTACCAAGGTAAGACAACGATGCAGAACACAGAGCAGAGGGTGGTTTGCATCATCAACGAGCTACAGATTAAGGGCTCTCAGTGTTCAGGGGAGAAATTTACTTTGAGTTGGGGGTCTCAGGGGAGGTTTCAAGGAAGAAGTGACTTTGAACCAGATCTTGAAGGATGGAAAGGCTTTGCAGAGAAAGGGAGGGTAGGGAGGGTAAAGCCCTTCAGGCAGAGAAGCAGCAGGAGAACCGGGCGGACGCCTTCCTCAAAGTTACGAAATCACCTTAGAACTGCTGAGAGATATTTGGCGTGGGTCCATATGCAGCGCTGGCACACAGGGATGGGGAATCTCCTTCCAAAAACCTAATTTGTCAACACCCTGGGCTCGGAGGAGAAAAACAGAAGCCAGAGTCTCGTTAGCTTTGAACGTCCACAGTCCCTTGCAACCGAGTGGCTGCTGTGACATAGACACAGCCTGTGTAAATAGCACCGGATGGGATTGCAGCTAATAGGGTTATTAATACCTGTCACATCCCAGGATGGCAGAATAATGCGGAGGTTTTCTACTATAGATTAAAACCAACCAACAGGGAATTTTCCGAGTCTGGCAGCCACAGCTTTCTCTTCAGACATCTTTTCCTCCAGCCATGCGGACAGGGGTAAGTAATTGTCCTGGGGAAGGATTGTCACCATGGTAAATGCAAAAGCAGGAACAAACCTGCCTCACTTAGCCTCAGGCAAGAACATGGGTATTTGAAATTCACAGATAATCCCCAGACCTTGCTTCAGCCTGCAGCTTTGACCTCTTTTCTGGCCCAGGCAGTCACCCCAAAGAAAAGCCACCTTTATTCAGACTTCGTGCGTTCTGCTCGTGGGAAGAATCAGAACAAGGCAGGGAGCTGGAGAGCGAAGGGGGATAGAATGTAGGGTCTGGACGTTCCGCAGAAAGAAGCTGGGCTCTGGAACTGGGGCTCAGGTGGGGCAGTTCCACTGGGGCCAAGCGCCTTGCGAGCTGGTGAGTGTGAGCATCTCTATTCCCTTTTGCTAAGGTGCCCAGGAGCCCTGAAGAAAGGGCTCCAGGAGTATATAGGTCAAAGGGTAGAATAGAAAGGGCTCCAAGAGTATATAGGTCAAAGGAGTATATAGGTCAAAGGGAATATATAGGACAAAGGAGGTTTCTCCTGAAGTAAGACACTTCAGGGCCACCTCACCTGGAAGAACATCCATGGGAAAAGGCACCAGGTGGTGAAAACACAAGCACTCCCACTTTTGTGCGCTTGTGCAGAAGGTATCTCAGGAAAGCTTGCACGGAGCTTCGCCCTGCTTCCCCTTCCAAGTCTATTTCATCCCTCACTTCAAGAGGAAAGCTCTGGTCATTAGTGGGAGGCTAGGAACAACTTGGGGAGGGGACTTTAGCTGCTGCCAAGGGATGCGTGCCCCTCCTTGAAAACTCTGTCAAGAGTTAGGGGCACCTGGGCGGCTCAGTCGGTTAAGCGGCTGACTTTGGCTCAGGTCATGATCTCATGGCTCGTGAGTTCAAGCCCCGTGTCGGGCTCTGGGCTGACAGCTCAAAGCCGGGAGCCTGCTTCGGATTCTGTGTCTCCCTCTTCTCTCTGCCCCTCCCCAGCTCCCTCTCTCTCACGTGCTCTCTCTCTCAAAAATAAACAAACATTTAAAAAAATTAAGAAAAAAAACCACTCTGTCAGGGGCTCCAAGGGGGCCCTGGGTGAATCTCAGATACTCAGTACAGCAAGAAAAACAGGAGAACGAAAGCTGGGACTCACACTAGCCTCTTTGGGCGGGACCCTCTCCACAGTCACACTGGTTTAAGCCTCCCATGGAGGAGCCAGGTTCTCAGGAGAAGGCCCCAACCCATGACATAGCAACGTCTGTGGTTCTCTTCGGAGAGAAAGGCTTGGTTGTTCTTGGTTGTTTGGATCCTTCCTTCTTTCCCCTTTGATTTTCAGCTATTCCTGGGAGTCAAATTCTTCACTCTACTGTTAGGGACTGAATTGTGCACCTCCCCACCCCCACCTCGTCTGTATGTCTAAGCCCTAACCCTCGTCTGTATGTCGAAGCCTTAACCCTCAATGTGACTATATAGAGAAGAGCTTTTAGGGAGGTAATTAAGGTTAAAATAGGCCATAAAGATGGGGTCTTAATCCAATGTAACTGGTGTCCTTATAAAAACAGGAAGAGCTCATGCACTCCAAAGTGACTTCAGAAAAAAAAAAAAAAAAAAAAAAAACAAAACAGGAAGAGCAGGGCACATGGGTGGCCCAGTCGGCTAAGCACCTGACTTAAGCTCAGGTCATGATCTCACAGTTCGTGGGTTTGAGCCCCACGTTGGGCTCTGTGCTGACAGCTCAGAGCCTGGAGCCTACTTCGGATTCTGTCTCCCTCTCTCTCTGCCCCTCGCACACTCTCTCTCTCTCTCAAAAATAAACATTAAAGAAATTAATACATAAGAAGAGGAAGAGATGCCAGGAAAATGCATATGGAGGAAAGACCTAGGAGGACAAGGCCATAGGGCTGCAGTGTGCCAGAAAGGAGAGAGGTCTCACCAGAACCAGCCCTAATGGCACCTTGATCTCAGACTCCAGCCTCCAGAACTGTGAGAAAAATCAATGTTTGTTAAGTCACCTGATCTGTGACAGTCTATATGCAGCCTGAGCAGACAATACACCTTCCATACCTATTCTGCCCCTGGGCACCTTGGTGTCTTACAGGAAAGGAGAAGGAGTCATTCTGGTTCCAGGAACCACCACAAATTGGCGTGGAGGACGGGAATACCGCAGACCAGATTAGAGGGCAGTGTGGCCAATTGGTTAAGGACATGAGCTATGAATTGATGAGCTCAGTCCATGGGAAGGTTACTTTTCCTTCCTGTACAATGGGATAAGAACTGCTCTTATCATAGAGTTGTAGTAAAAATAAAGTTAAATAACAACACAGAGTAGGCACTTAATAAAATGATATCCATTGTGTTTATTATATTTGATTGGCCCTATCACCACCCTACAATACAACCTTGGACCTGGTTTCTCCATGTGAAAATAAGGAAGGTAGTGCTGTACCTTCCTTGGTACTCTACCAAGTATGGTGAGAGTTTGAAAAGAGGCAGACATAAGGAAGAGTCAAGGAAGAAAAATGCCTCAGAAATCCAAGAGGAGGTCTATCATCATCATCACCATCATCACCACCTGGCTGCTATGCTACTTCCCTGGAGGACTGAGGCCTGGAAGTCATGCCTTGAGATTTCCACCCTGTGCTTTGGCTTTTGCTCCTTCAGCAGACTCACAGGTATGGTCAGGCGGAGGGCCTGCTGCCTGCTAACACAGCCACTCGCACACGAGGAAACCCTCCTTCCCCATCGTTCCTGCACCACCCAGCCTCCACAGTACAAACGGCAGTGGGTGGGAGGGCAGGCAGGAAAACTGAGTGAGTCACTGTTGCACCTTGCCCCTGCCATCTCTGCCAGGCCCTGGCCCGATGCCCACAGGAAGGGAGTGCCCTCACCTCCGACTCTCCAAGGTGGGGGCAAGGGATGGTGAAGAGGATACAGGGAGCCCTCAGAACAAAGCCCCCATCCAAATGTAAGCTGCATTGATGGGAACTAAGTGACAAGCCCACCCTCTCCATCCCCCACCTCAGCAGGAGTCTGGGAAAAGATGATGCCCAGCTGCTGGCAGCCCAGAGAGCCATCCTGGGTGGTCAGCTGTTTACAGCCCAACCCTTCCCTCTTTCCTGATAATCCTTCTGCCCACCCAGCAGCTGAGGCACCATGCCAGCCTCAAGCTGAGCAGAGTTCTCAGACATCTCCAGATGATTCACTGGCTGGCGAAACAGACCAGAACATGAGGCCTTTAGGGGTCCCAGGTGCCCCTGAAATCTCAGGATTGAGATCTGCACTGGCTTTGTCTCTAGAAGCCACTGACACTCCCTCTCTCTCTCTACCAGAAAACTCTGGGAGGCCCAGGACAGAGAAAATCAAGGGCATACTTGGAAGGAGATTGAGAATATTCTGGAATGCATTCTCTGGGGCTGGGGCCAGCTCCCCATGAAAAGCCTTCACAAGTCCCTCCTTCTCTTCCCCAGCTCCTCTGAAAGAAAGAAAGAAAGAAAGAAAGAAAGAAAGAAAGAAAGAAAGAAAGAAAGAAAGAAAGAAAGAAAGAAAGAAAGAAAGAAAGAAAGAAAGAAAAATGGTGAGAAGCGCAATAAAATCAGTAGGTGACATTGCTATTAATCCCAGGACTCTCGCACACAGAACAATTTAAAGAGCTGGTAAAGAAGCACACGTGAGAAGTGTTATTCCTGAGTGGGGACAAAGCACTCAATACTACCAGAATGAGGGAGGCCCCTGCTCGCTGCCCTCCGCCCTCTCTGCTGTTTACAGTAAAACTTCATCACAAGATGCTATTAAGCTTGGCAGTTACTGGAAATGCTACTGTCGCTGTTGACTTCCATAGCCCCAGGAAATTTTATCCAAGACAGAGTGGATTCAACAGAGAGACCCAAACCACCAGTTGTTCCTCTTCAGAAAGTAGAAGGTGCCCTAGAGAGAGATATTAGCCATTCTTGGGCTGGGGAATGTCGGCTGCCTCCCCCTGCTCTGTGGGCCATAAGGACGATAATGAAATCAGCAGAGCTGGTGGGATAGATTCCAGAGCAAAATGAAAAGCAGTTTGGCCATTATGAGGAAGGCCAGAGAGCACAGTCCAACCTCTTCTATCTGTCTTCTCGGCTACCTTGATGGAAGGAGAGAAATAGCCTATTCTGTGATCTATAAATAAAAAAAAAAAAAAATAGACATGGGGCCAGCTTGAATTATTTGGGGGAGCGAGGCAACAGGATTCACACTTGTCTGAATCATAGTGACAAGACACAAGGATACACTTACATATGTCAGCCACCTACAGCACTTTCCACTTCCCTTCCCCAAAGCAGATACAACCTCTGGATATAAGCCACCAAGGGACTTGTTTAAAATTCTCTGTGATTAATTCATGGCATTTATCTTACTTTCATCTGAATTTTAGACGGGAGAAAAGCTTTGGTGCCTCGCCCAACATCCTGAAGCAAAGCCTTATTCATCTCCCTATCTCTGGTGACACATCAAGGCATTCAGTGAGCGCTGCTTGAAGGGACGGTGTTGCCCACTGGAGCCAGACGGGCAAAAAGCGGTGGGCTTTCAGCAAGGAAACTTGGGGTCGAATCTTGGCTCCATGATTTACTAGCTTTGTAACTTTGAAGCATAGATTCAATTTCCTCTTTTGTAATTTGGGGATAATGATGCCCAGGTTATGAGGCCATTGGGCAGATTAAATGAAATAGAGATGCTGAAGTGCTTATCACTGTGGCTGACACATCAATAAATCTTGTTGAATCTGAATCTCAGGGATCAAATATTGACCTCACCCAGCCCCAGAGAGAAATGCCCACACCCCTGAATGGGGCAAAGTCAGCAACAGGGCTTACCGGCTACAAATCCAGTGTCAGCTGCTGTTGCCTTCCAGCATCTCTGAGCCACTGGTTTCTATTTCTTTCCACCCACTCCCCAGCTTATGTATGCTCAGGGAAAGCTAACGAATTTTAATATCATCCTAAGTTAAACATCATTATGAAAGTAAACCTGCTGGAAAAAATCATATAATGCATCCCAAGGCCAAATGTAAATGGTTTTTAGATTTTCCATTATTTTAGGTTACCTGTGCCCAGGAGGTACTGGGAAGATAACCTAAATTCATGTGGATAATCAAGAACAGATTATAACTTCTGGGTGGCCTGCTCATTCTAGAGTCTAAAGCAAAGATCCTCAACCTGATCCCACTGAGAATCTACCACTTGTGGTCACTCAAGATAGGGACGCTAAGTGGGCAGATGATCCAAATTCCTGGGTGTGGTGACTGCCCTTGCTAATGGCTACCCTTCAGCAGTAGAGAGGTCTCCTGTTCTGGAAGCTTCTGAATAAAAGAGTTTGCCTCCGTCCTGAAATTTACTTAAACCCATCTGCAGGTGCCACTCTGCCCCAGTCTCAGATCAACCTCAGTTGGAAATGGGGAGACCAGCATACATCTCTCTCTCTCAGTGATGAGTCACTCACTCTCCATCTTGTGTCAGCTATTTGTTCCCTAGATATGAAGTTGTGGTTATTGTCTTGCCCAACGTGGAGTAGTTCCAGAGCCAAGCTTCCTACCTGAAAATCCAACAGTGGTGATGTTCTCCTTAACCGAGCCAGGGTGCCACCAGCACTGTCATGTATACCTGTAGTCTATACCCTCCAGTGCCCTGGGAACCTTTGCACATTGTCTTCCAGGAGTTCAAACAGGCATCTTGGATCTAACATCCATCTTTGCACTTTGTTCATACCACTCCATAGATTATAAACTCAAAAAGGGCAGGTTTTTATCCAATGTATTCACTGATTGTAGATCTCAATATTTACTGACTGAACGTCTTGCCTGTCTCTTTCCTTCGTCTCCTGGTTTTCCTTCCAGTCTTTGAACACAGGGACTTGTGTTTCCATCTCTAGAACACCCAGTCTCTGACTTTGCCCTAAAGAAGGTGTAGGGTATGGAAGAAAGTTCAAGGACTTCTTGAACAAATGTAGATTTAACTCTCAACCATACCATCTTTAAGTTCTACGCAGGCCTGGGTAAGCTGCTTAATTTTTGTCTGAGCTTCCTTACCTTTATCTCTAAAATGGGTATAGAGCACTTACAGACTTGTTTAAAGGATTAAATTATGTATATAAAGTCCCTAGCAGGATTCCTGGCACTTAGATGAGGTTCAGCAAATGTTACTCTCTTCTCACTTTCCCTCATACAGAGATGTCGTCAAGAGTCAGTGGATAACTTAGATAACACTCCTTGCATATTTTGATGCCTAATAAATGCTAGCTTCATTGTCCCTATGTTCATGCAGTCCTGAAAGAAAACATTCACTGAGTTCCATGATGTGCCAGGCTTGGTACACAGTGCTGGGGATATGGAGATGATAAGACATGGGCACTACCCCCAAAGAACTCATGCCTGGGGTAAAGGGAGGAGACAAGTCAGCAGATAATTGTATAAAACTAGATAAGAGTGACAGTCAAGAAATGCACAGAGTACTTGGGGGCCTTGAAGAGGGTACCTACCTTTGGCCATCTGACTCCACCTGTGCATGAATTCTTGAGCTGGCTCAGCCAGCTGGGACCCATCCCTGACTGTAGCAAAGGCGCCAGTGATTGATAATAATTGGCCCTGTTGAGCCCCAAGCTTAACTCTCAGGCCACTGATCTATAGGATATTAGAATGCGGAGTTTCCCAAAACCCACTGAGCAGACCACTCCAGTAAACGGTCCCCTTCTTTCTACTGATCCCCTAGCCCTTCGGTGGCAGTAGGAACTGCTGCCAACTCCTCTCCTCCTTCACCCACTCCTGCGGCAGCAAAGAGGCTTAAAAAAAACCAAGCTTCGAGTATTATTTTGTGTGGGAAGGGAAAGGAATCTAACATTTCCTATGTACGTGCTTTTGTGCCAGGAAACCTACTGGACATTTTACACATTTGCTCATGTAACTCTCACGGCCTCTCTGTAGGACAGGTAAGTATTGGTTTGCCCATTCCACAGATAGGGAAACTGAGAGTATAAATACTTGTTTAAAGTCACAAAGTTACCAACAAAGTCTGGTCTGGTCTCATACAGCTTTGCAGGTTGTCCAGTAGCCATAGGCACTCAGCTGAGAGAATGAAATTCCACCTGTGTTCTGCTCACCAAGATGAGCACCTGGCACGGGGGTGTGCCCAACTGAGGGACGGGACAACTGTTTCTAGTCACACAAGGGCACAGTCTGCTTGCCTGTCACCACCCACCAGGCTGCACCTGCCTTTCTCTTCTGCAGACCAAGGTGCCATACGGGCCAACAGCAGCCTTGGTTGGGACCCAGATTAATCCAATTCCAGAGGGCAAGTGCCCCCCCTCCCCGCCACATCCCCTGGCCCTCAACACCCCGGCATCTTCACTTTGTGGTTGAGGACACAGGGCCACTACTCACTGAGCATTGCCATGTGCCGGTTGTTAGAACAACACTGCAGGTGAGAATTGCCCACCACAGCACACAAGAAAACAGACTGAAAATGGCTACAGGCATTGCCCTAAGTTACATGAATAAGTGCCAGAACAAGGACTTGAACTTAGAATTTTTTGACCTTAGGCACAAATTCTCTCATTATGCCAGGCTGCCTGAAGAGAACTATTTGTTCAGTCACAGAGCTTTCTCGCAGAGCACCTAGGGTTAGAACGTGGCCTTCTGATTCCAAATTCAATGAACAATTTCCATTGACTGGTTGGGGACAGTCCCAGTTATCTATTGGCACATGACAAATCACTCCCAAACAGTGACTTAAAAACAGTTCTTGACTTTGCTCAAAAGCCTACAATTTGGGGGAGGACTTGGTATGGATGGCTGATGTCTTTTCCATGTGGCTTCAGCAGGGATGGCTTGATAGGGGCTGAAGGGCTCACTTCTTTTTTTTTTTTTTCTATTTTTTTCAATTTATTTTGAGAGAGAGAAGGAGGGAGGGAAGAGCAGTGACAGGGGGAGAGAATCCCAAGCAGGCTCCATGTTGTCAGCGCAGGGCCTAATGTGGGGGCTCAAACCCACAAACCGTGAGATCATGACCTGAGCTGAAATCAAGAGTCAGATGCTCAACTGACTGTGCCACCCAGGAGCCCTTGGAGAATTCACTTCTAAGATGACTGTCACTTAAGAGCTCAAGGCGGGTTGTCATCTAAGGGCCTGGATTCCTCTCCATGTGGACCTCTCCACTGGAGTGGCTTGGGCTTCCTCACAACATGGTAGCCAGGTTCCAAGAACAAGAGTTTGAAAAGACCTGCAAAGTTTCTTCCCACCTAGTCTTGAAAGTTCCAGAATGCAATTTCTTCTGCATTTCACCCATCAAGAAATCCAGAGGTCAGCCCAGATTCAAGAGGAGAAGAATTAGACTACCCCTCCCAATAGGAGTAGAAAACAATGGGCAGAAATCTCATTCACTACAGACTTTGGTTCTAGAGAAAGTTATCATTGACATTTTCCAAAAAAAAAGACTTCATTCAACTGTTACAGCATCAAACTGCCTTGCTACACAGATAGTCGAATGCCCAAGCATGGGGACAGGCACCCTCACCCCTGACCTACAGCGAATGTGACAGCCAGGAGGAGCGGAGACGATTCTGCGCCCAAAGCATTAGGGCACATCACAGGCCTGGCTGCCCCTCACCAACAGAAAAAAATCACCAGAGCAAAATCAATCCACATACCATCTGGTCTCCATGCACTTGCTGACTCCAGCCAGGCCCTCCGCCGCTCACTGTCACAGGTACTAAATTCCCCTGGACATGCATGCCCGAGAAAGCCAGGGTTGAAAAATACTAATAAATCCATCTGAACATTGTGCTCTCTTGGGGCTTATCACTATTTCAGTTCTAGTCACAAAAATAACATACTGTAAAAGACTGATTAGTCATCGGATAATTGAGTTCTTAAATGTCAAAAACAATATCGTATGAATATTCAACAGATCATGCTACTGAAACTTACCTGTTCCATCAACAATGACTAACATTTCTCCCCCATTGTTCTTTCCCAGAAATTATGTTAATATGACTTTTCTGAGGTGATGAATGTGGTTCTCTTTAAAACATATTGTCTTACAGGTTAATGCATAATGAGCTGGTGAAAAGAAAATGGCTTAAGAGTCATGCTGGATTCGCATCTCTCTGAGTTAGCTTCATCTCCCTTTTCGGGGAGAGGGGGTACCAGAATCCCTTCTAGCAATAGACAGACTTCAGAGCTCTACTCTTTGTGAATTCTGTTTATTGTTTGACTGACTGATTGATTGATTGATTGACTGGTTGGTTGCCTAAGATGTGGGGGAGTTGCAGTGTTTTCACACAGCTTAAATTTAAACAAGGACCAAGGTTCAAGTTGTGTTGGACACTGGTGCATAACCAAATTCCACAGAACGTTAGAGTATGGTAGGCTAAACCTAAGAACTTACCTAGGTTTTTATGCACACACACACAAACACACACACACACACACACACACACACACCTCCCATCAGATAAGGGGAGGAGCAGGGTGAACAGTTGTGCCTGGGCGAAATTTTGAGCCTGGGGTCCAGAGAGGAAGAAACTTTCCCAAGCAGATCCTACTTTCTGTTAGCCTGGCCTCAGCAGATGCTGCAACAGCTGGAGCCAGGAGCAGATTGGCGGGGTGGGAGCTGATGTTGGGGGTGGCTTGCAGGCCCCACAGTGTGTCAAAGGCC
This sequence comes from Prionailurus bengalensis, assembly GCF_016509475.1. NCBI lineage: Eukaryota > Metazoa > Chordata > Mammalia > Carnivora > Felidae > Prionailurus > Prionailurus bengalensis. Next base: position 13,035,937 of record NC_057346.1, read on the forward strand.
TTGCTCTTGGTGGGAGCAACAGGATATGCCAGGCACCAACTGCTCCTCCAGCCAGACGGTCTGCTCCGGAAGCTGTTCTAGCTCTTTCTAGCCAGAAGTGTGAGCATCCCTGGCTGGAGTTCTTCACTCCCAGCCGAAGCGCAGCCTCATGGGACTAGAATGTGGATGAAGATGCTGCGGGCTCACTGGCTCAAGGACTTATAAGCACGCTTACCATCCCGTATCTCACCCCTGCTCGGTCGCCAGTCCATCTCTGCCCCGACCTAATCCTATTACACTACCATCTACTTCCAGGACCTCACAATGCTCCTGTTCTCCCCCAGTAGAGGCTTCCTGCCTCTCCCAGCCATTCTGGCAAACAGTCATCAAAACTTCCACAGGTGCAAAAAGTGTCCTCAAGCATCACCATGAGCGCTCACCCCATAATGTTCCTCGGTCTGTCCCCAAACACCCTACGCTTCCCCATGTTTCTGTCCTACGGACACTGGACTCCCTGGTGAATCGAGTAACACAAACCTCTCCACAAAGCCACTTCTTTCCCCTCCTGAGGTTCCAGGAACTCAGAGAAGAGCAAGGAAACTCTAAACGATCATTCATTCATCCCAGAGTCTCCTCTGCCCGCTGCCTGGTTTCAAATGCACAGGTCCTGCTTTATGCATAGTTGGGCTAGTCTACTGTCGTCTGATATTAAAGCAGCTCAACTTAGGGCAGTCCGGCAGGCCACGATGATGGTGTGCTGACCCCACACGGCCTTCACACCAGGCATCAGGGAGGAGGATGGGAGAGCGACTGGACAGAAGACGGTTCCTGCCCTGGAGGGGCTTACAGGCCACTTTCAGAAGCAGGGTGCCACGGAGAGTTACCCTGAGCAACTACACAGGCAGACAGCCTTCTGTTGCCCCAAGGGATGCCTTGGGCTCAGCTGCCAACCCACTGGGCCAAAACAGACTGGAAACTCGGCCCGGCCCTAACCCTTGCCAGCCTCGTCTTATAAACAGAGGGGCTGAATCTTCTTAAGCATGTTTTTAATTACTGCAAAAATGTTTCATCCTGAGCGGCAGTGTGGTTCCCAGTTACCCACATGCAGATTGATGCTCTCGGTATGAAGCGGTTAGCACAGACATTTAAAAACAATTAGGATCGTGGTAAGGAAGCTCAGGAAGAGCTCGTTAGGTGGGGGGGTGGAGGGCGGGATGGGAAGTCAGGCGTCGTCCTCACCACATAACTAAGTTATTTGTACATTTGATGGGAAGGGAGAGGAATGATTGCTTTTTTTTAATATTTCCCTTTTGATGTCAGACAGGAGCTCTGGACACAAATATACACACATGCATACACATGCACACAAACACACACAAGGAACATTTCCAGATAACCAGACAAAGGTGCCAGGAGCGTACTGGCAATGAAGAGGGCTGCAGAAGGGCAGGTACCTGCCGGTGAGGCCTCTGACACCCAAATAGAGCCGGTTCTAGAGGTGTGGGAGAGCAGGACCCACAGGGAGGGGTGTGGCACATGCCTTCAGAAAGTGGTCCCTGGAACCAAGAAAATGCCTGGTTGTGGGGGGGGAGGGGAGGGGACTGCCTCTTGGGGAACGAGATGACTCTGGCTACACCTGCCCTGTGTCCTCAGTTAGTGCTAGGTAGGAGGCAAAACCCTCAGGGACTTTTGTAGGGTGGTGGGTGGAGGAAGGGAAGGGAAAAGGAAGAAAGATCTCTTGCCAGTCTTACTATGGAGTTCCTCTGTTCCTTCAAGAGTCATTGCAAGATGCCTCTGAATCCTGATTGAATGTCTGCACCCAGGTCTCCAGCGGGCAGTGAGATTTGTGTGTCTCATCCAACACCTGGGCTTACTTTTGCCTGCCCATGGGAGGCCTCCAAAGACAGTGTTCGTGTTAACCCACTTTGTTCATAATCATATATATATATATATATATATATATATATACACATACACATATATACATATATATGTGTGTGTGTGAATATATATGTGAATATATATATGAATATATATGAATATATGAATATATGAATATATATATATATATATATATTCATTCACTCCAACATTTACGGAGGGGAGCATGCCATGAAGTATGCCAGGAGTGGATGGAAAGGCCCAGAAAAAACTGGGTAACCACAGTCAACAGTCTCAACCTCTGCTTCCATCCACGGGCCCCTCCTGGGCCTTCTCATCATGTTCCCACCACAGGCTGCTCCCTGAGGTCCATCACACCATGGAAAGAGCATAGGCTTTGGAGGCAGTCTGATCAAAGTTCAAAACCTGCTTCAACCACATACCAGCTGGTAGCCTTGGGTAGTTACTTAACTTCACTGAGGTTGTTTCACTCCATAGATTAGGAGCTGATGGGAAGATTAACTCAGATGACATAGAATATAGAGCAATTCTGACACTAATGACACTGGCATGGGTAGTAATAATGTCACATGGATCTCGTTGTACCTGTGCTTGTCCTCACAGATCTGAACGTACCAGCCACAAAGGTCTTCTGAACTTACACATTCCCTAGGGTCTGTGTCTCAGGCCAATGGCTCTCAAATTCTTTCTGATCGTGACCTAGTACAACCTCTTGGCCCTATCTTGGCCCTACATTTTCCCACTTACTGGAGATTTTTCCAGAAATGGTGCCAAAAAGTTTCAGGTACATTAGACACATTACAGTCTTGTTCTCTGACAATGCCAAAAAATATTATCCCAGTCAATGAGGAGAATGGTACTATTTTAAATAAGCATCAGTGACAACGTGCCTTTCAACTCAGCTCTCAGTATATAAGTGAACCACAGACCATGCTCCCAGATTTATTTCTAGAAGGCTTCTCGCTGAGCCCTGGGTCAGAAGCAGAGAACTCTTATCAGAGGGCGTTAAACAACCAGTGGGAGCCAGCTGCTGCCCCTCTGCAGGGGCGGATCCAGACCCCAGAGCTCCCCAGCGGTCAGCCCAACTATTTGCAAGCACCCAAGACACTGGGAGTATTTTGGAGCGCTGATGACTTTGTAATTTGCAGAAACGCTGGTATCTCCATATGTCGCCGCAGAGTGGGATTGTCTCACAACAAGCATGAGAGAATCGCACCTCGGCGAGGAGTTCAGTAAATTCGTCTGTGAAACATATTTCAATTCCAAAGGCAATTTCCTAATTAGTAACAACACACAAAGCCTTGGCAATCTGAAAGCAGTTCTCTCAGCAGAGCTGGGTCTCGGGCTAAAGTAAGCCTGAGAATGAGGCATCAGCTGCATCCGTGGTCCAAGACATGGGCTTCTGAAAACCCGAAGATCTTGCTTTGGAATCGAGTGGAGGCACACAGGAGCCAGGACGCTTAGGAGCAAACAAAGCTGTGGATCTTCCTCTCTACCAGACCCATTCTCTTCCAAGCTGAGCTGGGAAAAAGGTGGGCTTAGTATACAGCAACGTGAATTCACTCATTCAACATTCACCAAAGACTTGCCAAGGGTGGGACCAAGACAGACAGGATTTTCACCCTCCTGGAGCTGATAGAGGACTAGAAAACACAGAAATGGCTGAGTGATTAAGGAGTAGCAGAAAGGGTGGTGACGAGGGTCCTAGCTAGTCTGCAAGGGAAAGAAAGTTTTCTCAAAGGAAATGATGCTTAAGCATAGTGTGACAGATTTGAATTCCAACCATATCACTGTTTTACATGTCAACTGTGGCAAGTTAATCATATTCTCTGAGTCTCAGTATTTCCACCTATAAAATGGGCACATGATAACTACTTCATAGGCTCACTATAATGATTAGTTAAGATAATGGACTTATGGTGCCTGGCACAAAGTAGAGCACTTAATAGGTGTTCAATAAAAAGCAAACAAAACAACACCTCTTGCTATGGTTTCAGAAGGCCTCTCAACTTGTGGCTGATGAGATGCGCAGGGGGCACAACTCAATCTCCCACCCCACCCATCCCCAAAAGAGTGCTGACACATTATCTAAGTGGGCTGGTGGGGACCCAGCCAAGAATCCCAAACCCTGTTTCTAAAGGGAATCTGTAGCACCTGGGGCATCTCATTAGGAAGCCTGCCTGATAAGAAGGCCTCTGTAAGTAAATCAGACCCCATCAAGTCTTCCAAGCCTGGAACGGAGGTCATGAAGGTGGCCACCATGAAGAGGAAGACCCAGTGTGAGGAGAGAAGACAGCTGCAAGGCTGGAGGCCCTGCCTTTGTAGGAGCAGCAGTGTTCCCCCACCTCTAACTCAGGGTCTCGGACCCTCAGACTGTGCTCCCAGCTGTACCTTTAACTCAGTGGTATCACCTTCCCTTCCCAAGTTCTCACCTTTCCCATCCCTAAAACGGGAAGAATCTTTTCCTATTTTTTCCCCAATGTCTTATGCAGTTTGTAAATGCCTGCGTGGAAATGTGTGTTAAGCTCTCAAGAAGAAATCCCAAGGAGTGTCACCTGCAGCCAATCAGTTCTTCCTTTTCTCCCTGCAAAGCAGATGGCAGCACAGGGACCCCCAGGGACGGAGGCATCCCCTTCTCTCCACCTACATTCCCAAGCTGCGTTCCTGGGCTCTGCTGAATTCCGGGGGTGCACCCAAAGCACCTCGGGGACTCACTCTGCCCCTCCTCCCTTCACATCTCATGTCATTCCATCGCCCTTCCCAGGGGCCACACTCTCACTCACTGATCCCAGAGCCCTGAGCCCACTCAAGCTTCTGGCCGCCACCATCAGAGGCCCTGGGCATTTGATTCCTCGCTGCACGGGGCTGCACGCTGATACATTTGTACCACAGGAAGCAGAAAACTAGTTTAACATCTCATTTATTTCATAGATGAGAAAGTAATTCCCTGCTGAATGATTGTCCCGAACCAACAATTCAGAGAGGAGGAATTTACAGGGCTGCCAAGGACCGGAGTGCGTTACTGTAGTGCCGTTATATAACAGAGCTGGAACCTTTTTTCTCTCTCCTGTTAGCCTGAAGAGAAAAGCCATTAAATATGATTAAGGTTAAGAGATTGCTAAAATTACAAACAGCCGCCATTCAATTATTTTGCTCTATAAAATGCAACACAGATTGGAGTTATTTCTCTGAAATGTGTTTTTAGAAAATAACATAACACAACTAATGTGGTTTGATCTAGCAAATCAGGTTCCAGATACCACTTCTAATGCAAAGCTAAAAGGTTCATAATTTAACTCAAAGTTTGTAACTTAAAGTCGTCAGGTGCTTACTTTATAGAAAAGCTTTATAAAGAGAAAAAAATCAATACCATGCCAACTAATATTCTGAAGTCATCTACAGCCTGAGAGTCAATCAATTTTATCACCCATTAAAGGAATAGACAGAAAAATATAAAAATAAAATTCTTAAAGAACCAGCAACAACTTGGCCTAACAGGTCCATAGTTGAGGGAAGGGGAGAGCACTGGGCAGGGCGGTGGGGAGGGATGGGGGGATGGGGGAGTAGAGCTCTCCAACATTTTGTCAGATGTCACAGGGCCCAAGTTGGGGACTGAGGGTGTTTGTCCACAGGCAAGGCAGCAGGGAAATGGAAAAGAAACTCCTCCAAATCTGTTCAATCCATATGGCTCCAGAGACTATTCCTTGTGGCAGAGAGAAGTCTGTGAGGACAGCCTCTTGCTGCCCCTGGACTTACGGTTCACACAGCAGATGACTTACTCTGGGCTTAAAAAGAATAAAAAGCTCAACTACACTGAAATGAATTTTCTGTCCAGTTTATGTTGAATGTTAAAATAATTGGAAATTCAGAAAAACCTCTATGCAGATATATTAGTGGCTGGAGACTTCTGGTTATTATGGTTAATAAAACACAAGAATGATATTACACTCTGCTCACAGACTCTAGTCCAGGACTCACCGTCCCTCTAGACAGAGTATAAGCCATTTAGGAGAGTAAACTTTGTACACAAGCTAAACACACAAAGCCATGTATTAGGATTGGACAAAACATCACAGGCCAAATAAAAGCTAGCTAAATGCCATATTCCCGAGGGCAGCTGAGGTGAGCTTCTACTGTCAGGAACCACACACGGATTTTTCTCTCAGCAGTGCCAGCAACTAAAGAACAGCATTCTTGCACAACTGGTGGCTGAGAGGGAACCAGACAGGTCCTGTGCTCTGCGACCACGTTTTCGAGCCTCACTCATACCCGAAAATCGTAATACAGGGACATGAATAGACCTCTACGAGATGGAACAGAGGCAATGAATGTCAAAGGTTTGGGAGAGAGAAGGCTCCAGGGAAGGGGGATGGACCACTTTGCGCAGGCTATTAGGTACAGGGATGAAGTTCTCTAAAGCAGAAACAGAAAAACACTAAGGCCAGAAAAGGATTTTACCTGATTTGTTAATGTTATGTAGATAAAGAGAAAACAGGACTAAATATTTTTTCATGAGCAGAGTCCCTGAAAATCAGTGACATGTGGCCACTGGGGACAAGGCAGGGACACAAAGGTTGTCCTCACCCAAGATGCTTTCAGCTCCCCAGGGGCCCGCACACACACACACACACACACACACACACACACACACACACACCTTCTAACTCCCATCTTGCAAACTTCTTACGTTTATTCACACTGCTTGTTGAGCACCTACAATCTAAGCATCATGTTAGGACTTTAGTTCCTACATTCAAGCAGCTATTTAGTGAGGGAGAGCTACAGACGGACCAATAATTATAAATCAATATGATAAATGACAGAGATGCAAACAATATACAGAGGATGATGCCCTGACTCGGGAGAGTTGGAAGAGGCTTCACGGAGAAGGGAGACGCTCAGCCTGGTCTCAAGGGTGGGGTGATGTTAGCCAGGTAGGGGGGGGGCAGACAGAGGGAGGCAGCGGAGGGCCTTCCAGAATTGCAGAAGATGAGTCCAGAAGGATAGACTGAAGCCAAATTATAAAGATCCCTGGACACCACCCTAAAGATGACGATGACGGAGAGCGCCTGGAGGAAGTTTCCAGCAGGGCAGTGACATGATCACGTGTGTGTCTGAGCAAGACAGCCCTGGAGGCAATACGGTGGATTGAAGGAGAGGGTGGGATGAAGGCAGAGAGAACAGGTTGGAAGAGAAGAGGCAATGATCCCCCAGAGAAACCACCGGGGTCTGAGCGAAATCCGTGGCTGTGGAGACAATCAGGCAGTGACTGATTTAAGAGGCATTTAGACAGCAGACTCTCTGGCACTTGGTGTTGATTAAATGTGAGCAATGAAAGAAAAGGAGAATTCAGTTATGCATCTGCAGCAGAGACATCCAGCAGGCATCTTGGAAATAAGGGTATGAGGCTCAGGAGGGAATTCGGGGCCTCACAGGTACCACAAACTCTACTCAAGGTCACAGAGAGACAAGGCCATCCCACGTCCTGGAGAAGGACAGTCACAGATCCCAGATTCATGGGCACGTGTGACCCTTTGCTGGGGCCAAAGTCCCTAACTCCACATCAAAGCAGAGATGGTGTGAAATGAAAACAGAAAAGAAGATGGGAAAACACAGGTCTCTGTGGCAATCGTGCTCTCTGGGCCTCCGTTTCATCCGTGAGATGAGATAGTTGTAAAACACAGGGGAGGTACACTGGATCAAGGGGTACTGTTTTAATGAGTTCATAAGTAAAGTCCCTTAAAAGTCCAGAAGCAGACCAGGGTGCTTGGGGCCCAAAACACCAGAATCAGGGTGATGTGGTTACAGATTCCCAGCTTCTCCATGACATCGACCCAGGACACTATTCTACTAGAGGGGTTCAAGGCGATCAGACAGAAAAGGTATCAAATCAAAAACAGGTAGGGGGCGCCTGGGTGGCTCAGCTGGCTGAACGTCTGACTTCGGTTCAGGTCATGATCTCACAGTCTGTGAGTTTGAGCCCCGCATCAGGCTCTGTGCTGACAGCTCTCTCTCTCTCTCTCTCTGTGTCAAAAATAAATAAACATTAAAAAAATTTTTTAAAAAACAGGTAGGGAGTTGGATCATGGGGTATTCAGCTCCCTGGCACCAGGAGATATTCTGGGCTCTGCTAGGCCCGTATGTAGGTTTATCCAGCTCTATCCACCTTACCCAGGGCCATGGATGGACTCCTCATCAATTTCTGCCACATTCAGCCAGCTCGGGGACAACTGGAGCTGGAAAAGAGGTCTCAGGTCCTGGACCCTGCATTACACAGGAGATGCTCAGACTTTCCAGCAGCAGATGTCCTGCCTGGGCCCTGGTAAGGGCTCAGCCATATCTCTACTCTGCCTCTTCAGCACCTTCTGACTGAGCAGGGGCAAGGTAGGCTTTAGGTGATGAGTCCTGAAAGCTCTGCAGACTCGGTGTGCTTTCAGAGGGAACACAGAAGACCCACAGAAGGCTCCAGTGGAGTCTGCATAGAAGGTGAGTGGGAGAGTGAGTTGCCAAGGGCACTGAGCACCCATTCACCTTTGGCAACTGCATTTGACCTCAAGGCTGTCTCGGGAGCATGCTATTCAAATTCCCTCTACTCTTCCAGGCTCGGTGAAATATTTTAGGGGAAGAAAAAAGACAAAGAAGTGCCACAGCCATGGGTTTGTCTAAACTATAGTCAGCCACAAGAGACACCTGTCCTATAAGAAAGTTCTTATTATGCCAGAGTGGCTAACCAGGCATGCCTATGCCTGATTTTATTCCAACCCTCAAAACATCACCTCCCGCCAGCCACCTTCCATGACACTCACTCTTCCACCCACTTACTTGCTTCTCTGCACTTGGCCAACTTGAGCCCAGGACCAACAACTGGACCCACATGGTGAGAGGCGGGCTCGCTGCTCCCCAGGAAAGAGAGAAAGAAAAGATGTTAGCACACTGCCAAGGTTTCTGTTGTATAATGTTGTGGCAGGCGAGGCTGGGGCTCCTTTATATACTTAATCATGTTCCATTTCCAGCTGACACAACTCAACACTTTATGACACAGCACCACTTAATAAGACTCACTATCAACTTAGGAAGGGGGATGATAGGCTGGGGGAGGGAACAATGAGGGAAGATGCTGAATGGAAAGGATGGAAATGATAGGACTTTTTTAAAAAACCAGAACGTCTGTTGTCAGTTTAGATTATAGTCTAACAACCAGGGCAGGTCCTTAGGGGTTAGAAGCATCTCCCAGGCAGAGCAAAAGCTTATGTACAGAGGCACTGAGCTGGAAGGAGCCAAATCCTTTCCTAAGAAAAAGGGATAGCTGTGGGCATAGGGTCGGGATGGCATTTATCTTGGCTTCTGAGAGCAAAGAGACCAAGGAAAGCAGTGGTTCCTTTTCACCATTCCTGACCTGGGCAGCTGTCCAAACTTCTATCCAACCAAATGACTCCAACCAGTCATTTCACTGAAGCTAAGGGGAGCATTCTGTCTTTATAAAACGTGCACACCAAATAGTTGCCGGCCTCACACCGGGCAGCCTGGAAAGAGTTGTGGATCTGACAACAAACACTGGTTCTAGCTTAGAGATGATCTTAGCTGCCTTGAAGAGAGAGAAGTTTAGAGTACTTCTAAGGAGGCTTCAACACGGAATCACGAAATTTTCTTGTTTCACCCATTGGAAAGGTGGGCGCAAAAATACACACGGCAAAGACATAACTCTCAGTGACTCAGCCAGGCCCCAAATCCGGGTCCAAATCCTCACGGCACTGCACCTTCAACAATACCTCACTGCCTCTGCAGAACGAGGGTACGTCTGCAAATGACTTCAGAGGCATCCGCTGGTCCATCTGTCCATTCATCCTTCCTCCCTCCCTTCTACAATACGAGGCTGGGTGTGTGCGTGGGTTAGTGCAGGGCAGGAGCATAAGGGGATGAATCAGACCACACCCTGCCTGGCTCCCTGCTCTCCTGACTTCCAAGAGTGAAAAGTATCCAGACACGAAGAATACATCCCAGCCCAATACGCTAAGAGTTAGTGTAGGTACATAGCGCTGTATGGTATAGCCTACAGAGTAGGCCAGTGGGATGGGAGTGGAAGGATTTGGGAGGACCTTACTAAAAAAGGCCCGATTTGAATTGCTCTAATAAACAACAGGTGGTAGTCAATCACAGGGGAAAAGAAGGCATGCTAGGCAGAGAGACCCCCAAAATGCTCCACAAAACTCTCTGAGCCTTTGGCTTTAGGTGCCCCATTCTGTTCCAGCTCTTTTGCCCCTTAGAGCACTCCATGGAGACTCTCTCAAGGGCAATCTCATAGTCATGCCACAACTGTAAAGCATCTATAGGATTTGGCAATGAAGTAACCATAAGACACCATCGTGACCCAACAGCTAGGTCACATCTACCTGCCACTTCACTCTCATAGCACCACATCTCACATTTAGTCATGTCGCTGTATAAAGGTCTTCCTGCCCTACTAGATACAAGGAAGGTCCTAAACACCAGGAACCGCTTGGCTGTGTTCCCAACACCCAGTGTGTGTGTGGCACATAGTAAAGGCTCGGTTAATACTGTCCACCCAAAGCATGAGTCAACAGCGGAGCAGAAACTTATTCTCACAGACCAGAGAACAAATGGAATAAAAACCAGGACAATAAATTTTGATTACCCCTTCAACAAAGTGTATGGTGGAAGGGAAGAGAGTACAGAGAGGAGAAACGCAGGGTTTCGCGAGGGTCTTAGGAGGCGAAACTTTTTCAACTTTGCTCTCAGAAGAGAGGATCAGAGTGTCCCCCCTTGACAGCTTTGGTCCCCCAACCACTCTCCATAGAGCCCAGGGCACATCTTCCCACCCCTCCAAAAAACACCTGTTTGAAGGTCTCTGTTCTCTCTATCCCATGATACCCTCCCCATGAGCTCCCTACTCAGAAGCATCCAAGCCCAACCCCCTCAGGTGTCAGCCCATCTGCAAAGCCCTTTCCCTGTTGTATTTTAGGCCCCCTGAGTAGGTGCCCGGCTCACAACACCTCAACTCTCCTTTAGGGAGAAGATAAGTCACTGGAAGCAAAGCTCAAGGCTTTCAGAGGCCTGAGGCTCCTGGGCACTGAAAGCCCTCATCTCTCAGACCTGGGTGTTTCCTCCAGGACGGGCACTGGCTCCTCTTACCTTCACTATCACAAACTGCTCTGGGCGCCTGGGTGGCTCAGTTGGTTAAGCATCCGACTTTGGCTCAGGTCATGATCTCACAGTTGGTGAGTTCGAGCCCCACATCGGGCTCTGTGCTGACAACGCCGAGCCTGCTTTCTCTCTCAAAAAAAAAAAGAAAAAAGAAAAAAAAGCCTGCTCATGAACCCGGGAGCTGGATTGGCAACAGCTGCCTGGCCCCTCCCAGGCCCCGCCTTTGCAGGCTGGACGGCCAGCCCCTCTATCTAGCCCCCACTCCCCTGTGTGACCCCAGGACTGCTTTCCAAGACCACATATCCGGTGCCTTTTCCCTCCGCCTGACTGGAAGAAAAAAATGGACTCTCTGCTCAAGAGTGCGGGAACCATGGTGACTACCCATCACCAAGCCACATAAAGAGAGAGGAACTGGTAAGGGCTCATAGAGAACGAGAGCTTACAGCATGGAGCATCAGCCCCTTTTGTCTGGATCCACAGAACGACCCCACCAGCAGAAAGGATAACAATCCCGTCCTGATGCTTCTCTGAAGACAGAACCACCACTATGGAAAATTCTGGTAACCTCATGCAAATTGAAAAGGGAGTTCCCCGATTCTTTTTCTTTCCTGAATGATTGGTTGGGAAAACTTGGCCTATAAATGTGCATGGAAGAATGGTGTTGTCTTGGAGGTGAGCATGATGTAATGGATAGAGCACAAACTTCAGAGATCATTCTAGATCAAATTCTTCACCTGTTAGTAGCTGTGTGCCTCAGGGCAAGTTCCTTGGTCTCTCGGACCCCAAATTGCTCATACACACAATGAGGGTAACGACAGCATCTCACAGAGTTGTTGAGAGGGTCGGAAATAACACAGGGGAGGCACCCCACGCTGTGCCTGGCACACGGCAGGTATCGGCACATCAGACCATGTTATTATGACGAGAATATAGGCCTGAGAGCAGGCCTGAAGACCAGCACAACGTGTCACCGCCCCGTGCTGCCTCACGCCTCCCTTCCCCAATTTGCCTGTGTGCTTCAGAGCGACCAGACTTGCAGACAGCCTGGGGGTCAGGACCAGGAGCGGCAGCCGAGGGGGGTGGAGAAGGGACGGCATGTCCCCCCAGCTCACCCTTCTCTCGCTAACACGACAACGGCAATCAGCTTCTCCTCTTCCCTAACCTGTTTCCATGGTTCCCACCCAGACTGCCTGTAAAATCTGTCACACTTTGAGCATAATATGCAGCGAACACCACAGCAAATAGCTCTGTGTCAGCAGCAGGGTCCAGGCCAGGCCCTTCCTCCTGTTTCCCGGGGAAGCTTCTGGCCCGGGGGGCCAGTCTGGGCACCTGAAGCTCGGATCTCCTTTGAGTGCTCCACTCTGTCCAAATTACCTGTGCTCGCCAGGTCCCTCTCACAGGTGGACCCATTAGCAGCCTTGCGTGTACACCTGTCAGCCCTCTAATTACACCCTTCCGTGCAAGGCTGGCTGGGAGAGTTCCACGCTTTCTGCTGGGGATCTTGCTTCATGCTGTTGTCAGAAAAGTTGTGGCGCAGCCCGAATGTCCGAGGGTAGCTGCTGCCCCGGGTTGATTATTTGTTTTTCATTTTTTGTGGGTTTTTTTGTCTTTGGTTTTGCTTTTTTTTTTTTTTTTTTAAGACAAGCTGGCTTTTGAAGGGAGGACTAAAAACAATGTCAAGTTGAAAGAATACAGAAATGAAGCCAGAAAACATGACTTTAAAGCTCCCTTTCCTCATTTATCTGCTGGGTAATCATGAGCATGTGGTAGAACCTCTCTGGGGCTATAGAATGGGAGTGACCATAATCCCTACCCCTACAGACTTGTGACGATCAGACAGGACTATGTATGAGGAGGTCTATCTTCACTACAAAGCAATAAATAAATGTGCGTTATTCTTGTGGAACCTTGAATTTTGGACCCGAGACCCAGTTAACTTGTTGAATGACTTTGGATAAATCACTTAACCTGTTTTCAGTCTCCGTTAAGTATAAAACGAGATTAAGAATCTATCCCTTGTCTTCTAGAACTGCTGTGAGGACCAGCCACGATTAAAGACATGAAGTCACTTTGAAAACTATTAAGAGGGGCACCTGGGTGGCGCAGTCGGTTAAGCGTCCGACTTCAGCCAGGTCACGATGTTGCGCTCCGTGAGTTCGAGCCCCGCGTCAGGCTCTGGGCTGATGGCTCAGAGCCTGGAGCCTGTTTCCGATTCTGTGTCTCCCTCTCTCTCTGCCCCTCCCCCGTTCATGCTCTGTCTCTCTCTGTCCCAAAAATAAAAAGAAATAAAAAAATAAAAAAAAATAAAAAAAGAAAACTATAAAGAGCTCCATACCTACAGCTGGTGGTGTCCCTTAAGGGAGACCTGCAGGTAAGAATGGCAGAGCCTTGTGCTGGAAATTCTACCAGCCCCATACTTTGGGCATATACCACGGAGCTGGGGAGTAGACACCAGGAGGCAGGGGACAGGCAAGCCATGGAGAGAGTCTCGGTGGGCAGTGCAGAGCCCACAGATTACAACAACACTTACGGGGAGTTTGCCACGTTCTAGAGGACGAACCACATGCTTCGTGTCTGTGGTCTCACTTCTCCTATTAGCCACACGAGGACTAACAGAACTCCCAATCCATAGATAAGAAACTGAGGCCAGTGGCAGAGCTGGGGATCTACACACACCTCTATCTGATACAAAAGCCAAAGAATAACAACAGCTGCTAACAGTTCTGGAGCGCCTACTGTGTGCAAGGCATGTCCTGATGCTTCCCATGCATTTATCCATTTTGTTCTCTCCTGTGGCGTCGGTATTTTATTGTCCTTATTTTACAGATGGGAAAACAGAGGCACAGAGAGTTTAAGTAACTTTCTCAGGATCTCACAGCTAGTAAAACCACCACACTCTTTATGCAACCCTTGAATTATGGACATCCCTCATGTCTAAAAAGCCTGATCAGGGAGGAACAGGGGCCAAGGATTCTGACTGCTCAGATGTTTCACCCCAAAAGGGGAAACAGCTTCTTGCTCAGGATCTAACACCAAAGCTGTGCCCTGCCTCTACCCTGCACAGATGAGGGTGTGCTTAACCAAGATCTGTCATTTTTGGTCATGCAACCAATACGACCACCAGTTTTGTGAGTGATGATTTAGAGTTGCAAAAATATTTTCTTACTCATTACTTACTCATTTTCTTACTCATTGTTTTATTTGAAAATGGCGATATGGACCCGTGGATGAGAGGGCTACAGGCTAACATGGAATTAGCTTAGGTATGAGGGGGTGGGGGGGATGATGCATTTAGTGAATACCTTATGTTCCATGTCATGTGGTCACCTGCAATAGTCCCATCATACACGTGAGAACTCTGGGGCTCAAGACCCAAGTAACTGGCCCAAAGTCCCGACTAGTTAAGAGGCAAAGCTAGGATTTGAACTTATCTGCACACATTCCACGAAAGCCTGAGACATACAACAGAAAACATCTCTGAGAGCTCTTAGGACACTCACCCCAGAAGATGGAGGGGTGACAAGCTAGGGAGAAAGCCCAAGGATAGGAGAGCTAGTATCAAATGCCAGGGGAGGCAGAGAAATCCTTAACAGAACATATAATATCACTCCTAGCAGAGAAGCTACAAATCATTGCCACTGTCCCGAGGGTAGTGTCCCCTCCACTAATGTGTGTGTGTGCACACACACGCACACACACTCCTGCTCCTCCATAGCCCAGACAGACAGAATACACCCCACGTGACTCTGAGGGCCCAGTACCCACTAGCGGCCTCACTGGGATGTCACCACCAGAAGCATCGATCACCAGCTCAGTCTTCATCCTCCCTGACAGCAGAGCAACACTCTTCACTCACCTCTGAGGGGCCTGTCTCTCTCAATGGACTCTGCTGGACAGATACAGAAAGTGAAATCCAGAGCAAGGCCCACCCTACCCCAGGAAATCCCACTTTCTAAAGAACACATTTCTCAATGCAAAAAGAGGGCCATGGAAAGTACTGCCCAGCAGAAAAAGCACCCCTTCCCAGGCCAGTTGCTGCACAGCCCTGTCCCCTCTGTCATCACAGATGCACCCAGCCCTGTAACTGGCCAGGCAGCATAAACAAAAGCTATGCCTTTGGAATCTAGAGAGCTGGAGTCAAGTTCCAACTTTGCTATGTGTCCTCAGGCAGTTTACGTCTTCTCTCTGGGCTTCTTTTCCCTCCTCTGCAAAATCAAGAAGTTGATCTAAAAGCCTGGTTGGGCTGTAAGAGTCTATACCCACAGTCTCCACCATAACAGGTCATTTCCCACCTCCCTGCATGGAGTGCAAGGGAACAATCAATGATGACTAGCAAAGTGTAGCTCTTCCCTGGAAGCTAGAGATCTGAGGTCCTAGGGTTCCACAACTCCTAACGGCCAGCTCAGGTAGGAGTATCAGGGAGTCGCCAACCCGACTCAGGATAAATCCTGCTCCTGCCAGGGTGTCTGGCTCAGAAAGAGTGTTCTGAAAAGGATTGCTCAATAAAAGGATAAGTAGGGGCGCCTGGGTGGCGCAGTCGGTTAAGCGTCCGACTTCAGCCAGGTCACGATCTCGCGGTCCGTGAGTTCGAGCCCCACGTCAGACTCTGGGCTGATGGCTCAGAGCCTGGAGCCTGTTTCCGATTCTGTGTCTCCCTCTCTCTCTGCCCCTCCCCCGTTCATGCTCTGTCTCTCTCTGTCCCAAAAATAAATAAATGTTGAAAAAAAAATTAAAAAAAAAATAAATAAAAGGATAAGTAAATGAATGAGCTTCTTTGGCTTTCTGCCTCCCCCCCTCCATTATCTTCTGGTCTACCCAAGGTGACTACCTCTGAGAGTCTGGACCCACGACCACACTTGGATGATGGTTTGCCCGCAGTGCTGGGGCCCTCATCTTTCCCATGCCCTGATGGATAACTGCCCTCTATGTAATGAGTAGCCCTTTATCTGACAGGTAATTGGCCATAGAGAAAGCCAATTAAAACAGCCCCTATTAGTAAGAGGGTACAGGTATGTATTTGATTACAGATGCACAATGAATTATTTTAATTTACAAAGAAAACTCTCCTGGCCTGAAGAGCTTGTTTTGGTACCAGAGAGACAGATCCCTCCAGAAGTTGAGCCCCGAGGTTTCAGGGAAGCTCAGTGGGCCAGAAAGGCTCAGGATGCAAGTATTTAATTCACTTTTTTGTTTGTTTGTTTGTTTATTTTTTTTTTAATTTTTTTTTCAACGTTTATTTATTTTTGGGACAGAGAGAGACAGAGCATGAACGGGGGAGGGGCAGAGAGAGAGGGAGACACAGAATCAGAAACAGGCTCCAGGCTCTGAGCCATCAGCCCAGAGCCTGACACGGGGCTCGAACTCACGGACCGCGAGATCGTGACCTGGCTGAAGTCGGACGCTTAACCGACTGCGCCACCCAGGCACCCCAATTTTTGTTTATTTATTTTGAGAGACAGACAGAGACAGCATGAGCAGGGGACGTGCAGAGAGAGGAGGAGAGAGAACCCAAGCAGGATCCCCACAGTTGGCACACAGCCCAATGCGGGGGCTTAAACTCGCAAATCGTGAGATCATGATCTGAGCTGAAATTAAGAGTCAGATGCTTAACCCACTGAGCCACCCAGGCGCCCCTTGATTCACTTCTTTAATCTGCATATTATTCAATGTCTGTACAGCTGCCTGGGGGTCAGCATCCCTCTTCCTGTGATGCCCATGCAGGGACGGCCCCCTGCAGCATCCATAGACAGAGGGGCCCCCTGCAGCATCCATAAACGGAGGGGCGCCATTTATTTCTACGGGCAGTGGGCTAAGGAGAGGAAGTGAGTCCTGGGACAATGTCACCTGGACACCAGAAGATGCCTGGGATTTAAAATCTGTGCACTGTGCCAGAAGCGTACCCCCCTTTGCTGGACAAGCCCAGTGTCCCTGAGGACTCGGATAAGTGCCACCTCCTATGGAAAGCTTCCCTAGCTGCCTAACCCTTTGCAAGGAACCCAAAGCACTTTTCCATTTACTTATGAGGTGCCCAGAGACAGCCGGGTGGTGAAACACATACCTAGAGCCAAAGTATGTGGATTCAGATCCCTGTTCTGCAGGACTTTGGGCAAGTCACATAACCTCCCAGTGCCTGACTGTTCTCATCTGCAAAACGGGCTGACAGCAACCCCCTCATATAGTTGTTATGAAAACTGAAATCAGCACTGGCACATGCTTCCTGCCTGTCCTCACCATGGTCCTTGTTTTCTGGGAACTCGCCAGTTCTGAGGCGGCAGGAGCCACACCCATCTCTCAGAGCTCCATAAACACTTGCTTGGTGAACAAAGGATGGACTGGGCGGTGCCCCTTCTCCAAACTGGACTCCAGATGGGGCTCACACCTCGAAGGACAGCATGACCTGTCCCTTCAAACGACTCTCCGTCCCTGCCTTTCTTTCTAGGACAGTGACTCCTCCCTCCCACATCAGTTATACTTAATGCAAAGTGAGGAGGAGAAAGAGAAAAGAATAAACAGCTGAGAACAACCGGCTAGGCGCTCCCAGCCTCTGGAGAGGGAGGCAGCGGCATCAGCCCCTCGGGTGTGGACCCCGGGAGGTGCTGGTGACGTTAAATGCCGATTACCCCCTGGGCTGGTGGTTACAGCACCACGGGAACCCACCCCCTGAAGCGCCTGATTGCTTAAGCATCTCTTTGCAAAATGTTTACTTTATTTATTTTTTTCCCATGAATGTTTAATCAGGTACCTTGACGAGGCGCACAGCAGCTCTCTCCGGAGAGCAGCCGGGAGTGGCGTGATCAGCGCTGTTTTCCACGGAGGGCGGCTGAGCGAGGCCACTGCCCTGCGCCCTCCGCCTCCCTGTGCCCCGCCCACGCCCGCACGGTCCCCCGCGCACTGCGCGAAGCCCAGGGTGGCCAGCTCCCCAGCTGGCAGCAGACTCGAGGTGCGGCCACATAATCCCATGTGCCCTGGTCTGGTAGTGCTCAGGGCCCCGGTTTTTACCCCGTCTGCGGTCTGCAGAATCTGGTCTCCCCCCAACCCTCCCGTGGCGGGGGGGGGGGGGGGGGGGGGGGGAATCAGAGAGGAGGCAGAGGCCCTCTCAGGCAGCCCCCTTGGTGAACAGCTTGACCTCTCAGAACCCCAGACCACAGCAGGAGGAAACCCTGGGCTGCCCACTTGAAGCCCTAAAGTGGCTTATTAATCCCTCTCTCGTGGACTCCCATCAGTTTTCTTTCTTTACCCAGAGCCATGTGCAGGAACAGGGACCAAAGAACTCTGTCCTTTCCTCCCTGACCCCAGTTCTGGCAGAAAAGGTTCCCAAGGTGGGGTGCCTGGTGGTTCAGTCTGTTGAGCTTCCAACTCTTGATCTCACAGTGCCTTAGTTCGAGTCCTGCATGGGGCTCTGCTCTGATGGCTCAGAGCCTTCTTGGGATTCTGTCTCTCCTCCTCTCTGCCTCTCCCCGGCTTACACGCGCGTGCTCTCTCTCGCTCTCTCGCTCTCTCTCTCAAAATAAGTAAATAAAGTTAAAAAAAAAAAATTAAAAGGAAAAACAAATTTTCCCAAGGTAACTTGCCATTTTGATGGCCTTAACCTCAGAGGCAGGCAGGGGTCATTTGGGAATCCTAGCAGAAGGGGGCAGCCGACCCTTCTTCTCCCCCAGCTCGGTTCCCCACCAGCTCTGAGCTCTGCTTCAGGCGGCTCCTGGATTCCTCCCCCTCCCTTATCCCCAGCCTCCTGGGATTATGGGGAAAGCCATTACCTCAGGATTAAGCTTCAGCTTGATTCTCATCAAAGACTCTGGTCACCGAGTATTTGCTTAACACCAGACCTTTCAGGCCCCATCAAATTTAACAAGGCCTGACAGATTTGGGATTAAACAGAGAAACCCAGACAAATCCATACTTTCATAGGAGCCCCCAGTGAGTGCAGCAGGACAAGCAGGATGCTTGGACACGGAGACCCTCAAGTCAGTGGGGTGACGGTGGCAAAGGCTGCAGTGCCCAGGCGGGCACCCCTCACCTCTTCCCAGCTGCCCCTGCATTGGATTCGATGCTCTCAGCCTGCTCGGGGCAGCCCTAACTCACGACAGGGAGCATAGAGAGAGGAGAGAGGACTCCGCCCCTCGGAGTTCCCGCCCAGTCCCCACCTGGGCCCTGCACTTGCTCAGAGCCACCCTGATCTCCCACGGCCTCCCTCCCTCTGCAGTGGGTCTCAATGGCTCTCCTCACATCTCACCCCTCCAGCTCACACGGCCACCAGCACCACCCAATTCTTAGCTCTTAGTCGAGCCGGACGTAGACCGGTGACAACCCCAAGCTCCGGGACAGCAGACCCAGCACAGCCTTGCAAATTGATTTCAAAACTCATTTTGTCAAGAGCTCTGGGGCCACAAAGCCGCTTCAAATCCAACTGACCAGTTGTGTTGCTTTGAGGCAGCTTTAAACCCTCAGTTTCCCCATCACTAACACGGGAGCCCATAGTAACTCCCTTCTCAAGAGAACCATCCAGGGAACGAGCTCAGAGCAGCTAGGTGGGATTTCCCTCTTGTGGCGCTTGGGAAAGTCATGCCGAGGACACTTTCCTTCCTCCCTCCCTCCCTCCCTTCCTCCCTCCCTCCCTCCCTCCTTTCTCTCCTGCTTATTCGGTTATGCAACCAGACTAATTAAAAAATAATAATAAAACGCCTCCACCTCTTGCTTCCTTGTTAGTGTTTCTACCAGAAGCAAGCACATTGTACCTTCCCCTCTCCCGTCTTCTAAAAGGTGCAGAGTTGGATGAAAATTATACCCAACCAACACCAGAGGAGTAGCAATTGTTGCGTTTCTTTGAGGCCTGCTGCCTGATTTCTCTCAGGCTCTCTGCCCAGTTCCTTTTGGCCTTGCCTGACTGCTAATTTGCCCGCCTCCGAGCGCCTGGCTTGGGCTCAAACTTCGTCTTTAGAAGCGGGGGAGATGGGGGGGGGGGTGGCGGCAGGCTAGGGAGGGCTTTGCTTTAACTTTTATTATAGATACAAAGAAAAACAATGGCTTGTGTTTACTGAAAATTAATTTTTTGGAAATTACTTTGTCATTTGTTTTACTCTTCTTAATTAAAATTTACTCGGTGAAGAGAACACCCCATAAATTAACTCAAATGCAACAGCAAATTAATTAGCATTTAGTTACTAGACATTACTCACAGGCCGGACAAATTGTTTTCAGGCTGTCGTCTGCATTTGGCATTCGGGGACACAGGCGGGGCTGGCAGGGTCCCATGGGTTATTTTGGCCAGGGCCCTCCAGTCTTTGCTGGGATTCCTCTGTCACCTGCCCTTCCAGGCACTCAGGACACTGTTGGAGCAAGATCCCTCTGAGCACAGGTCTGGGCAAGCCCTTTGTATCTTCATCTGGGGACACTCCTTCCCTCCCTGGAAAAAATCAGGAAGAAATGTGTCATCAGGATAGCAAGGTGGTGTTGGTGTGGTCTTGCCTGGGGGCCGGAGGATAGGCACGGTGACCTCAGAGGCCCCTTTTGGCCACAGGGGTCCTAGGTTCTATGAAACACAGGCTTATGAAAAGAGCGCCAAGCTCTCTCTATCCTTACGGTTTATGAGGAATTCCTGTCAGACCTGAGGGAGAGCTTCCCAAAGGAAAGAACCACAGGGCAGAGGGTGGAAGGAAACTGTTTCTGCTGACAAACCATTCTTATTTCTTGCAAAAGGGGATAAGAGGCTTAGAACAAGGTGGTTAAGGACCCGGGGCAGGCCGACCGAATTGGAATCCAGCTCATCTTGCCCCTGTGTGACCTTGGGCAAGTTACTTAACCTCTCTCAGCTTCTGTTTCCCTGGATCATAATAATCCCTATCTTTGAGGGCTGCTGGGAAGAATGAACAAGAGAATGCATGTAAAAAAACCCTACAAATGGGGCCTGGCACACAGCAAAGCCTCAGGCATCTCTGGCAAGGTCTGTGAGGATGGCTGGGTGTGCAGATGCACGGGCTTGAAACCCAGGCAAGCCGCTTACCAGTCACCAAACTTCTCTGCACCTCAGTTTCCTCATCTGCACAGTGGAGACAAAAGGAGGCTCTTGTTTTGAGGAATCAATGGTTTAATGCTTGAAAGTGCGTAGAATAGCACAATCGTGTCCGGCACATCATAAATGCTCAGTAAATGGTTGGTGATGACGAACAGGTCAGGGGCGTGGAACCAAAAGCTTATAAGGGAGCCAGTTCCCCCTCAGTTATCCGAGGAAAACCGAGCTGCCAGTGCAGAAGCGGGCTCTTCCAGAGAGAAACTTATCTCTTCACCGCACCAGGCCCTGCAAATGAACAAGCAAGGCAGCCCAGCCTGGCCAGCTTACAGCAGCACCAGCACGGCTAATGCAGCCTGATTCCCTATCTTTGCAGAGTGGCAGCCCTAGAGTCCCCCATGCTGACAAACAGGAGGGGAGGGCCTGAATTGAGCCCTTGCTGATAAACAATGATGTATGGCGGGCTTCTCCAACAAAACCATGCTCCTGCAGATTGCTCCTTCCTCCCGGAGGAAGGTGGACAGGGGAGTGACCTCCATCTGTGATCAGAAGAAGGGTCGTTACAAGGAGGCCTCAGACCCTCTCCGTCCTCTCCTTTCACTACACCCCGGTCTCCTTCATCCACCGAGAGAGAGGCCCCTCAGAGGTGGTCTACTGGCAATTCCAACAGCCAGGCACCAAGGACGGGAGCAGGGCAGATGCAGAGACAACAGAGTTATCTCAGCAGGCAGGCTGCCCCCTCTTCAGTGGCCAGACACTGCTAGGACAGAGCCACCTAAAGCACCAGCCGTCGCTTTGCTGAGCACCTTGTTAAGATCAAGTACCCTGGGCCAGCTGAGCTGGTTCAATCCTAGACCCACCTGTTAACCTTCTATGTAGCCCAGAGCGAGCTAGTGAGGTCTCTGTGCCTCAGTTTTCCTAGATGTAAAATAGGGATAATTACAGCTCACAGGGTTGTGAGAATTATAGGAATTAACACACATTAAGTGCTTACTTAACCCAATGCTTGGAATGGAAGCAGCACTGTGTAAGCACTATTATAATTTCTTCCATAGAACATGTGCCATCCATTCACTTAACTCATTTTTAGGGAGCACTTCTCAGGCGGAGGACATGGTTTTCGGCGCCGGTAGCACAAGAACAAGTGAGAAACAAACCCCGGGCACTCGGCACGGGTTGTCTGTTACACAGTGAAGTGCAGCCAGCATTTTCATGTAAGTGGTGGTGTCCCATCAAATCCCACACTGCCTGTCATTTTATTTCAGTCAACAAATATTGACGGAGCACCTACAGTGTGCCAGGCACTGTGAGAGGCACCGGGGATATATCGGGCCACACAGAAATGGCCCCTACCTTCAGGTTATACAGTTTAACAAGCATAACAGAGTCTATGGCAGATGTTGTTGTTACGTACTCAGCACCCATCACCCACTGTCTTCCTGCTAGAGCCCCCATATGATCTGCTACACCCCTCTGGCAAACCCAGGAGCCTGACTGGTTTGAGTGTCCCCGCCTTTAATCTTTCAAGGAATGGGTGAATTAAGTACTACAGAATAAGATATAAGAGGAAGGGGCCGAAGATCTGGGAAAAGTTTCCTCTCTCTCCCACCAATGGTGCACGAGGGTCCTTTTTCTCCACATCTTCACCAATACATGTTTCCTGTGGTTTTGATTTTAGCCATTCTGACAGATGTGAAGTGATAGCTCATTGTGGTTTTTATTTGCATTTCCCCTGATGATTAGTGATGCTGAGCATCTTTTCATGTGTCTGTTGGCCGTCTGTAGGTCTTCTTCGGAAAAATGTCTCTTCAGGTCTTCTGCCCATTTTTTAGCTGGATTTTTGGGTGTTGGGTTGTATAAGTTCTTCATATATTTTTGGGTATTACCCCTATCGGATACATCATCTGCAGATATCCTCTTCCACTCAGGAGGTTACCTTGTTTGTTGATGGTTTCCTTTGGCTGTGCAAAAGATTTTGTTTTGGTGTAGTCTCGACAGTTTATTTTTGCTTTTGTTTCCCTTGCCTGAGGAGACATATCTAGAAAAAATGTTAAGCCCCATGTCAAAGAGATGACTGCCAATGTTTTCTTCTAGGAGTTTTATAGCTTCAGGTGTCACATGTGGGTCTTTAAGTCACTTTGAGTTTATTTTTGTGGATGATGTGGGAAAGTGATCCAGTTTCTTTCTTTTAAATGTTGCTTTTCAGTTTTCCCAACACCATTCATTGAAGAGACTGTCTTTCCTCCATTGTATATTCTTGCCTCTTTTGTTGTAGATTAATTGACCATATAGTTGTGAGTTTATTTCTGGACATTTTATTCTGTCCCATGGATCTATGTGTCTATATTTGTGTACTTAGCATACTATTTTGATTACTACAGCTTTGTAGTATATCTTAAAATCTGAGATTCCAACACCTCCAACTTTGTTCTTATTTCTCCAAGTTGTTTTGGCTCTTCAGGGTTTTGTTTTGTTTTGTGGTCCCACACAAATTTTAGGATTATTTGTTCTAGTTCTATGAAAACTGCCATTGGTATTTTGACAGGGATTGCACTGAATTGTAGATTACAAATTGTAGTATGGATGTTTTAACAATATTACTTCTTCTACTCCACGAGCATTAAATATCTTTTCATTTGTTTGTGTCATCTTCAATGTCTTTCATCAGCGTTTTAGACTTTTCAGAGTACAGTCCTTTTGCTTCCTTGGTTAAGTTTCTTTCTAGGTATTTTATTCTTTTTGGTACAATTGTAAATGGTATTATTTTCCTAATTTTCCTTTCTGCTATTTCATTATTCGTGTATAGAAATACAACCTATTTCTGTACATTAATTTTGTATCCTGCAATGCTATAGAACTCATTTATTACTTCCAATAGTTTTATGGTGGAGTCTTTAGTGTTTCTTAGTATTATATCATCTGCAAATAATGACAGTTTATCTTCTATCTTACCTATTTGGATGCCTTTTCTTTTTCTTGTCTGATTGCTTTGGCTAGAAATTCCAGTGCTGTGTTGAATTAAAGTGGCAAGGATAGATATTCTTATCTTGGAAAAGCTCTCAGTTTTTCACCATTGAGTATGATGTTAGCTGTGGGTTTCTAATAAGTGGCCTTTATTATGTTGAAGTATGTTCCTTCTAAGCCCACTTTGTTGAAAGTTTTTATCATGAACTGATGTTGAATTTTGTCAAATGCTTTTTTTGCATCATGATCATGTGGTTTATATCCTTTCTCTTCTGGATGTGGTATATTATATTTGATTGATCTGTGAATATTGAAATCATCCTTGTATCTCCAGAATAAATACCACGTGATCTTGGTGAATGATGCTTTTAATGTATTGTTAAGTGCATTTTATTAATATTTTGTTGAGGATTTTTACATCTATGTTCATCAGAGACATTGGCCTGCAGTTTTTTCTTCTTTGAAGTGTCTCTGTCTGATTTTCCTATCAGGGTAATTCTGGCCTCACAGAATGTATTTGGAAGCTTTCCTTCCTTTTCTATTTTTTGGAATAGTTTAAGGAGAATAAGTATTAACTCTTTTTTAAAATATTTGGTAGAATTCACCTCTGAATCTATCTGGTCCTGGACTTTAGGTTTTTTGGGGGGGAATTTTTTTTTATCACTGATTCAATTTCATCACTAGCAATTAGTCTGCTCAGATTTTGTATTTATTCCTGATTCAGTTTTGGAAGACTGCATGTTTATTTTAATTTGTTGGCATATAAATTTTCATAACATTCTATCATCCTTTGCATTTTCATAATGTCAGTTGTTACTTCTTCTCTTTCCTTTCTAATTTTATATATTTGGGTCCTCTCCCTTTTTAACTTGATGAATCAGCTAAACATTTATCAATTTTGTTAATCTTTTCAAAGAAACAGCTCTTGGTTTTATTGATCTAATTTTTTTTGTTCTTTTAGTCTTTATTTTGTTTGTTCCTGCTCTGACCTTTCTTACTTCCTTCTTTTTACTAATTTTGGGGTTTGTTATTCTTTTTCCAGTTCCCTTAGGTCTAAGGTTAGAATGTTTGAGATTTTTCTTATTTCTTGAGGTAGGTATAAATTTCCCTCTTAGAACTGCTTTCATTGCATCCCAGAGATTTTGCATCACTGTGTTTTCATTTCCATTAGTCCCCATATTTTGTTTTAATTTCCTCTCTGATTGCATTATCGGCCCACTGGTTTAGTAGCACATTCTTTAGCCTCCACATGTTTGTGGGTTTTTTTCACTTTTTTCTTGTGATTTCTAGTTTTATACTGTTGTGGTCAGAAAAGTTACATGATATGATTTCAATCTTCTTAAATGTATTGAGACTTGTTTTGTGGCCTAACATGTGGTCTGCCCTGGAGAATATTCCATATACATTAGAAAAGAATGTGCTTTCAGTTGTTTTGGGTTGGAATTTTCTGTATGTATCTGTTAAGTCCATCTGGTCTCTTCCATTGATGTCAAAAGGTGTTAAAGTCCCCTACTATTTCTCCCTCTACCTTTGTTAATATTTGTTTTATATGGTTAGGTGCTTCAATGCTGGGTACATAGACATTTACAATTGTTATATCCTCTTGTTGGATTGATCCATTTATCATTTTGTAATGCCCTTTTGTGTCTCTTCCTACAGTCTTTGTTTTAAAGTACATTTTGACAGATATAAATATTGCTACCCCAGGTTTTTTTTTTTTTTTCTGTCATTTGCTTAGAATATTTTCTTCCAGGGGCGCTTGGGTGGCTTAGTTGGTTGAGTTTCCGACTTCAGGTCAGGTCATGATCTCACGGTTCATGCGTTCAAGCCCCATGTTGGGCTCTGTGCTGACAGCTCAGAGCCTGGAGCCTGCTTCGGATTCTGTGCCTCCCTCTCTCTCTCTGCCCCTCCCCCTCCCTTGCTCATGCTCAGTTTCTCTCTCAAAAATAAACATTTTTTAGGGCGCCTGGGTGGCGCAGTCGGTTAAGCGTCCGACTTCAGCCAGGTCACGATCTCGCGGTCCGGGAGTTCGAGCCCCGCGTCAGGCTCTGGGCTGATGGCTCAGAGCCTGGAGCCTGTTTCCGATTCTGTGTCTCCCTCTCTCTCTGCCCCTCCCCTGTTCATGCTCTGTCTCTCTCTGTCCCAAAAATAAATAAATGTTGAAAAAAAAATTTTTTTTAAAATAAAAAATAAAAAATAAACATTTTTAAAAAATTTTTTAAAGGAATATTTTTTCTCATCCATTCACCTCAGTCTGTGAGGGTCTTAAGGTATGAAATGTGTCTCTTGTAGGTAGCATACAGATGGGTCTTGTTTCATCACCCATTCCACCACCCTATGTCTTTTGATTGGAGCATTTAGACCATTTATAGTTAAAGTAATTACTGACTGATAGGTATATACTTATTGTCATCAGTTTGCTGTTTTCTAGTTGTTTTGTAGTTCTTCTCTGTTCCTTTTTTCTCTTGCTGTCTAGATTAATTTTAGTGTTATGCTTTGCTTTTTTTCTATTTCTTGTGTATCTATTATTGGTTTTGGGTTTGTAGTTATTATGAGGCTCATATATGACATCCTAGGTATACACCAGTCTGTATTAAGGTCATGATCACTTAAGTTCAAACACATTCTAGAAGAACTTCTTACCCCCCTCCCCACATTTTATGTATATGCGGCCATATTTTACATTTTTTTAGCCATAATTTTCTTAATCCTAATTATGGACTTTTACTTTATACTTAAAGAAGTCCCTTTAACATTTCTTGTAAGGCTGGTGTAGTGGTGATGAAATTCTTTAACTTTTGTTTGTCTGGGAACCTCTTTATCTCTCCCTCCTTTCTGAATTTTAAATTTAAACTTGCCAGGTAGGATATTCTTGCTTCTAGGTCTTTTTTTCCTTTTTTTTTTTTTTTTTTTTCCTTTAAGCACTTTGAATACATTACACCACTCCCTGCTGGCTGAAGTCCTAGGGTACTCCACACAGAGATACCATGGCAGGTGCCTGGATCTGAGCAGGGCATGGCCAGGGAGTCCCAGGTCGCTCCATGCTAGAGGCACCTCACAGAGCAGCAGGAGCTGAAGTGGGTGTAATCCGGGGCGGGGGGGGGGGGGTTCCTCAGGGCATTCAGTGCCGGGGGCACGTTGGTGGATCATCTAGAGCCGAAGCAGTACAGGCCTGGAGTGTTCTGGATGCTTTGCACATGTTTCACCGTGGTTAGAGGGCTGGAGCTATGGTGAGTGCTGACCAGGAGTGTCCCAGCGTGTGCCCCCAAGCTGGCTGTGTACTGAGCCTTAGTGGGATGACTGGGGCTGGTGTGACCCAGATCCCCCACCGTTTGGCAGAGTTCTAGAGCTGGATCCTTTATATTCCTGTTGTGCTCTCAATGAGGGCTTTTGTTCTGTGCTCCAGGGCATCCAGGGCTGATGTGCCAGGCCACCCATTGCACCTGGAAACCTGCTCTCCTCTCAAGGGGAATGGAAACCGTGGCACTCACCAGCCTCGCCAGCCAGGAGAGAGTTCCAGAAGCTCCCCCATCACCATTTGACAAGACTATAGGACTACTTCCTTTATATTCTACTTGCCCTTTCAAACCCAGGCTTTTTTTTCCCTGTGCCCCAGGGCTGTCCCTCCTCTGGGTGGGGTTGCCTTCCTCACCCTGCCTTTGGCTCTCCTGCCTTCTCTGTGTGTGGTCTGTCTTTTCTTGTGCAGAAGCTGGTCAGTGTAGATTTGCTCTGTCCATGGAGGAGGTGAGTTAATGGCCTTCCTCTGCTGCCATCTTGGACTGGAAGTTCCCAGGATTTCTGTTCTTGGCGGCTAAAGCACCCTGTGGAATCATAGGCTAAAAATAATACATCTTACTATTAACAGCTAACATTAAGAAGTGCCTGACATTTCACAGTATACCTGTACATTTATTCCTTGATTTGATCTCCAAACCAACACTGTCAGAAGGGTCTTCTTTCCAAATGGAGAAGCAAAAGCTTGGGCACGTGTGGTGACCTGCACAAGGTCATTCAGCTGTAAAGTGAGGAGCTGGTTCTGCCCATCCGAACTCCACCTCCGGTGTTCTCACTCCTAGACAACTAGAAGAGCAGCTAGAATGTTGCCACAGCTCTAGAATATTTTAGAGCATCTCTCCTGGAATTGACTGTAAGCAGTTGTTTGTTGTTGTTTTTTTAATAAAGAACTTATTTTTTTTAATGTTTATTTATTTTGAGAGAGTAAGTGTGGGGGAGGGGGAGGCAGAGAGAGGGAGAGAGAGAATCCCAAGCAGGCTCTGCACTGCCAACATGGAGCCCAACATGGGGCTCGAACCCACAAACTGTGAGATCCTGACCAGAGCCAAAACCAAGAGTCAGATGCTTAACCAACTGAGCCACCCAGGTGCTCCTTGACTGTAAGTGATTTTAATTAATAACAGCCACGGAAAGGGGCTTCCTGCTGTCTCCAGAGGAATCCAGGCATCCACTAGTGTTTTTCTTTCCATAAGGCTTCAGTAGATCTGGTCAGAAGTAGGAGATTTTTGGAGCTGTCAAGAAGGCAGACAAAGACTGCACCTTAATCTCTTGGGCAGTGACCTCCATTGACTTCTCCCAGTGGAGAGATACAGTTCAGTCCATGGACACTGGTAGAGATCACTGAAGAAGAGGGATGATCTGTGGTTGCCTTTAGCAGTGACATTTGTATTATCTCCCAGCACTGCTCTGGGGGGACTTGGTGCCACGACCAGGAAAAGAGTGCCAACACGAAAGAAGGAGCCACACGAAAGACCTATTAACAAGCACTGGTTCCAAAAGAAGCAAAGGACAGAGTGGAGCTAGATGCAACGTGGGGGATCTTGGGCCAGTAATTGTTCAGATCAGAACTGGAGGAGGGCAGACCAGGGCAGAAGCCTGCACGTGTTTGCAGTCAGAGCGAGGTAAGTCAACAAAGCAAAGACTAAGGTTGAGCCCAGGAAAATGACCAGAACCTGCAAGTGGGTGTGATGTCAGGGAATCCTCAAATAGTGAAAGGGAGGTCCCATAGGCAGAGTGGAGCTCAGACCAGATGCAGTGGAAAAAGATGGTCCAGCTGATGGCCCCTTGACCACACTGTACCTTTGCTCTCCTGAGAGGAGCTGTGTATCGATTCTGAAAGTTTCAGAACAGGGATGTTAGAGTTGCCCCTAAACCATTAATCCTGGTTCAAGGATGGGATGGGGAGCTGGGGAAGGAGTAATACTCTACCTGTTACAGTTGAGGACTGTCTGGGGAACAGAAGAGGAAACAGAAATGACATCCTTTTCAGGAGAGTCGCCAGACCCCCAAAATAAGATGAAGAAGGACCAACCTGATCAAAAACTACAGTGTGGCAGCAATCACAGATGCCAAGAGGCTGGTACATTGGGAAACTGGTCCCTTTACCTTTACAAGAATCCCTCAATAGTCCCTAGAAGAACACCACAACCCAGTAACAGCAGGAATAGGGAACAGAAGTGAAGGGTTTGAGAAGCCTGTGAGGGCTGAGAGGAGAGAGTAGCAATTTTTTTATGGGTATCTATGCCCTTCCACTCTGTGTTGCTGTAGCCTGGGAACTTAAGGTTACATACATGCCTGTCATAGAGTCTACTCTCCATTTTTGGAGCATGGATTTGAGATTTGCAAAGAGTCTGAAGTCTTTGGGAGGCAATAAAGTGGGTGACCAAGGTGGATAACATATTTTGGTCAGTAATCACCACTTTTTTTGGTTAACTGTTGCCATTTCTAAAAATGAGAACCCTGAGACTCAGAAAAAGTATGTGATTGCACAAGGTCACACACGTCTGCTCTTAGAGTTGGCACAGTTGAGTGGCAAGCCCAGGCTTTGAGTTCGGATGATGATTCTGCCAGTTTCTGTGTCCACCAAATAAAGACACAAATACCCATCCTGCAGCATTGTTCTCAGGGCATAATAAGACGACATATGGAAAGAGTTTAGTCCAAAACGAGCCACATCACTGGCACTAAAATATTAGTTTTCCCCTTCTTCTACCTTAGAGACTTGCCTAAGCAAGGGATCACATTTTACTCTGTCTGTATAGTCCAAACTCTCTCGAATGCTTCAGAATTTCTACATTACAAGCCTGGTTGAGTGTTTGACCTTCTGGAATGAATTCTGTGTGAATAATGTTATTGATGTCAATGAAATAAATCAACATTGTCTTTACTCTTGGTCTTGGCTCTTACTTTCCATCATCTGAGAGATACTGAAATTCTCCATGGCATGCTTGGGCTCTTAGCTTCCAGCTCACAGCAGAAATGGCAACAGTGAACAATAACGAGGCACCTACTACCTAGCACCCAGATTTAATTTTTAATAGCATTCTCTAATAAGGAGAATCAAGTTTCCTTGGATAAATGTCTGATTCTGAGACTTGGTGCAAGAAATACAGAAGTTGAGCCTGGAGCATCTTGTACTACCAAAAGAGAAGGAAGTGCTCCAAAAAATAAAAGGATGGGCAAGTCAAAGGGACACAGGAGTCAACGTGAAAGAAGTCTTATTGACCAAAGCCAGAAAAATTTGAGCAACAGAATAAATTATGTAGCATTTTTCTTACAACAAAAATACAAAATAAAATCCTTGAGTCCATACTGTTGTAAATAAATGGACAGGTACTAAATAATTATTTGCCTCTAATCTTATATGACCCAGCAGGCCTACGAAGTAAGAATCATAATCTTTATTTTCTAGAGCAGGAAACTGAGGCTCAAGGGGTTAATTAACCTATTCAAGGCTACCCTGCTAGTTGTGGAAGAGACCAGAGTTAATCCCAGCCCCCTCCGGTGCTAATGTCTATGCTCTTTTTCAATACTGCACACCATCCCAAGTTAACATTTTATTTCAAAATGTATTATCTGTCTACCTAAAACATACTGGAATAAATGCCAGGACTTTATTGTTTCTCTTCATCACTGAAAATGCATAGCAAAAGTTGTGTAAAAACTTTACTCCCGTTCAGATTTCGTTCCCGAATGAATCTGTTCCTGTATCTAATTTTAACTCCTCAGCCATCCTTCTATCTGAATGTGCGAAATCTCTGACCTTTTCAATATTTCCATTGGGCCATTGGACAGCTGCTCCATGCATCACTATGGACAGCTTGACTTTGGTCTTAAAAATGTGGGTGCCTTCACACAGACTTGCTTCTGGCATTACTCCATCTGCATATGCCACCTCCAATTTGCCAGGGCTCTCACCTGCAGATTTATTTGCTGCTGTCCAAAATGTGACTTTAAATTTTTGCTCTAAACATCAGCCACTCACCTGCATGTCAATACAGGGCAACTCCCACTCTCTGACCGCCAAAGCTACTCCCTCAAAGACAGAATGATCCACTCTGTACCATATCTCAGTTTCAATCAAGGGTCCTCCTCTTCCACGAACCACTCAGAAATGTCATCTCAGCATACTGGATTCACACCACCAAGTGATGCTCAGATCTCTTCATATAATAGCAAGACTCGACTCTCTACCAAAATACAATGTCACAGTCGCCCTGGGACTCAGGGATACCACTTTTAATAACGTACCCTGAGGCAATAATTGAAACACCAAGATTTATGCAATGTTCACTGCATATTATATGTAATAACCAAAAATTGGAAACCATCTCAACATCAACAATAAGAAAATGGTTAAATAAATCATAGTATATAACTACACTGGAATATTATGAAGCCTTTAAAGATCATGTTTTAAAGAATATTTAAAGACATGGGAAAATGTTCAGGATATAGAATTATATTTAAAAAAAGAAAAAAGCTATCTTCAAATATATAAAGGGATGCTAATGGAAGAGGGAGTTAACTTATTCTGAGTGGCTCTGGAGGGAGAGAGTGAAATAGTATCAATAAGAGAAGGCCACCTAGAAACACAGTTGGGGACAATTATAATTTTTCTAATGGTTATAGCTGTCAAAAGGTGTAAAAGAGGTCCTCAGCAAGTCATGATCTCCCTGAGACAGGAGGAATCCAAATTGAGGCTGGGCAACCACCAGATGGGGACATGGCAAAGGAGACCCAGGCAGAATGTGAGATTGGTCCAGATAACCCACAAGGGTCCTTCTTCCCCTAATAGTATAAAATTGTGCCAGAAGCTTTTGTATTCCAACCATGTATCTGAGCATGATCAGTGTTTGAGAAAACTAAACAAAAGAGGCCTGAAGGGTGAAGGCACAGATCTCCCCACGTGACAGCTGCCCGGGGTCCTATCTTATTACAGCATGGTTAACCCCCACTCAGACGACATGGGTCAGTCTTTGGCCCTCCCAAATCAAGAGATTCTTTTCTCTTCCTTAGTGGTCTATTTTGCACAGGACAACCCTCACATCCAGACATTTTCCTCTTGTCCACTTGGAGCCCATGTGTCTATGTGTATCCTTTTAGTATAGAGAATTTTGGTTATTTGTTGAAGAGATTGACAATACAGAGTTAGAGAGTGACAGCAGCCCACGATGACTTCTATCATTCCTTAGAAATAAGTTCACCATTGTGTATCTTATTACTGCAATAGCTTTTGATCAGGGTTATGTGATATAGGTTTAGTTTTACAGGGACTTTAAAAAATATTGGACAACTGATGATAGGCCATGGAAAGGGCTAGAGAAGTTCTGTGGTAATTACCTAAGTAGAAAAGATTTGTATGATACATATAGGAGCCTGAAGAGTGATGTTTTTTAAAAGTCTAAGGATGGGGCACCTGGGTGGCTCAGCCAGTTAAACGTCTGACTTTGGCTCAGGTCATGATACCATGGTTCACCATGGGTTTGAGGCCCACATCAGGCTCTATGTCTCCCAATCTCTCTGCCCCTCCTCTGCTCACACTGTTTTTCGGTCTCTCAGAAATGAATAAAATGTTAAAAAAAAAATAAAATGTCTAAGGAATCATCTAGCACCCAGATCTTGATTCGTAATACCATTCTCCAATAAAAACAATCAAAAGCTCCTTGGAAAAATGGCTGGTTCTAGGTTTGGGGCAGGAAACAGCTCTATTGAGCCTAGATCATCTTGTAATATCAAAAAGTAAGGAAGTGCTCCAAAAATAGAAGGAGGATCGGTTCCAAAGGGCACAGAAAACCAACCTGAAAGAGCTCCCTCCCATTGGCCAAAATTGGAAAAATTTGAGCAACAAACAATGTAGCATTGTATTGTGATCCAGTTATAAAATAACACCATGAGGGGCACCTGGGTGGCGCAGTCGGTTAAGCGTCCGACTTCAGCCAGGTCACGATCTCGCGGTCCAGGAGTTCGAGCCCCGCGTCGGGCTCTGGGCTGATGGCTCAGAGCCTGGAGCCTGTTTCCGATTCTGTGTCCCCCTCTCTCTCTGCCCCTCCCCCGTTCATGCTCTGTCTCTCTCTGTCCCAAAAATGAATAAACGTTGAAAAATAAAATAAAAATAAAAATAAAATAAAATAACACCATGATGTAAATACTGATGTAAATAAAAGATTAAATAAAATCAACAAATGGGGAAGAAGAGACAAATGGCAAAAGAATTCCAAGTAATTCATGTAGCACCTCTGTCCTCAATAAGGGATGATCATCACTCCCCACACCTGAAGTGTGGGCTGCAAAGTGACTTCCCTCCAGAGTGCAGTGTGGAAAAAAGTGTAACCTCACAGTGGATTAACCTAACAGACACAACCTCAGCCGGGCAATGAAGTCAGCACCAACAGTGATACATCGCGTGTGTGATGGCAGGGGCTCTTCACATGGCCTGATGAGGAGGACACCCTCCCTCTGTTGTTTTCCACCTCAAACCCTTCACAACCCCAGTCTAACCATGAGGAAAATGTCAGCCAAATCCTAACTGAGGCACATTCTACAAAATACCTGGCCAGTCCTCCTCAAAACTATCAAGGACATCAAAGATTTTCAAGAGTCTACAACACTGTTCCTGCCGAGAGCATAGTAGGTAGACACGATGACCAAATATCATGTGGTCTCCTGAGTGGGATCATGGACGGATAAAGGATCCTGGTGACAAATAAGGAAATCAAAATAAAATACCAACTTTAGTTAACAATATGGTATCAATACCGGCTTGTTAATTATGACAAATGTACCATACTAATGTAAGATATTAACAAAAGAGAGAACTGGGATGGGCTATCTAGAACTTTCTTCCATTTTTTATGTAAATCTAAAACTAGTCTACAATGTAAAAAAAAAATTTTTTTTTTTTTAAGTCTAAGAAAGACCCTAGAGGATTTGGCCTGTGTGAGCACATTAAGGAAGGTAAGTGAAGCTAGATGCTCAGAGAAAGAGACAAAGCAGATGAATTTCCTACATTGGGAAACCAACAAGAACAAAGCAATAGGCCAGGAGAATGGGGGAACATTGGGGACAGCCAGTTTCATCCTGAACTTAGGGTTTTTGCCTGGCTCCTGCGGAAAATGCTCGAGTTTATCCTATCCTCCTAATCTGAAAGAGATAGTCTGCCTGGTTGGAAGCAAAGCAAGGCAGAGCAAAGATCAGAGGCTTTGTGTTAAGCAAGACAAAGCTAAACTCTGAAACTCTGCAGTACACCAGCCGTTTGAAAACCTGTTATTTTCTCTAGTCCCGACTCCAGGACTTACTCACCTGGAATAAAGTCGTTCTTTTCATTTTTAACAAATAGCTGAGCAAGTCGATGGCTCAGGCGCCTTCCAACAGAGAAGACGGGGGTTAGACCTGGAGTTGGGAGCAAGGCTACGGGTCCACAAGGTGCCATTTGGAACGGCACATGGGCACGTCTTCATTTTACAATTGCCAATTCATGTTTCTTGGAAGCAGGGAACCTGGAAGTTGAAAGGGAGGGTTTGGCAGAGTCCCTGGCTGCTGCCATCCTGGTGACACTGAGGACTGGAGAGGTCCAAGAAAAAAGAGGTCCAGGAATAAATGATAGGCTGGGAAGCCAAATCCATCCTTCTCAGCAATGGGGAAACCAAATTTTAAGAGGGCTCTCAGAGCATAGTTCCCTGTGACTTCGAACCCTGTGTGCTTGGACCCTGCCCCTTGGGCTCTGGTCGTGAGCAGGTCTAACTCTGCCTCCCCACCTGTAATCTGCCAGACCTTGGACCTCCTTCATCCCACAGCTGATTCCTCCCAGAGGCTTCTCTGGACCCGGCTGGCTCTTTGAGCTCAGAGGGTGCCCTCAAGCAGCACCTACTTGTTTCTCCCACTTGCTCACATCCCAAGGAAAAGGAGTAGAGAAAAAAAATTTGGGGCGGGGGGGGGGCAGTTCTTATGATTAAAAAATTGTCTGGGCGATGTTTTATGCATGCATCTGTTATGCTAAAATAACCATCCTTTCCAACCAGGCCCACCTGCTGTCTTTTTCAATTTTAAGTATTTCTAAGTAGCAATCAAATCAGTATAATTTGTTCTTTATCTCGGCAAAACCATTGTGAAAGAAAAATGTGACCATTATGTTACATCAGGGAAAAATACAAGCCCTTTATTTTCAGCCTTCTCTATATTCTATCAGATCTCACAGTTGTCATTATGCCAGTTGTATTTAATGTTGTTCAAATGAACAGAGCTTTCTTTAATCACTACAGCCTTCTTTCCCCTAAATGCTTTTTCCAAGGTTATGGTTTTCCGAGATAAATACATAAATACCAATGTTATGAATACGTTAAGGGTATCCAAGAGACAGCTTTCAGGATTTGTAGCAAGAACCTGCTGTCATTGGAGTTACACAATAGCTGGCTGATGTTTTGAGTACGAAGTTACTGGGTATTAGGAGAAGGCCTGATACCCTGCACCGAGGCGGAAGGCTATTTTGAGCAGATCACAATAGACTACTCAGCAAACGCTGACTTTATAAATCTGGTATCAGGATCCTCACTGCTAATAACCAAAGGCAGCAAGTGCAGAGCCATGAGCACCTGCCCGTCAGAGCTGGGCCACAGCGATCCATCCCAGGGCTTCTGGATCATACCTGCAGGCAGGGTCGCTCACGTCGACCTGACACTAAAGGCAGGCAGATGTGAGGGCTGAGGTCAGGCTTTCAGACCATCTACCACAATAGATTTTACTTGCCGTTTGCAAATTAGGAGCAAGAGGTGTAAAGAGGTTAAATGACTCGCCCAAATGCATTTGTCCGGTTAGCGGCAGAACTGGGATTCGAACCCAAGCCAGCTGAAATGTATTTCTGCTTCACCTACACTTGTGACCACTTCAGCCTGTTAGCAGACATTACATGGGACGATTCCAAGCTTATAGGAATCCTGCATTTATTCATGCAGACACTTCCTTAGCAAATATTTACTCTTTGCTGAGATGCTGAGAATAACTACCAACAGCTAATACTTTTGAGTGCCTGCACCGTGTTAAGCATTAAATGTAAATGAAAGCATGTACCACTCCAGGTAGCCCTAAGGGGTAGGTGCTATTATCCCCATTTTACAGATAAGCTAGGTAAGGCACAGCAAGGTTAGGTAGCTTGCCCAACGTCCCACACACACACACTGAGGAAACCAAGATTCATACCCAGCAATCTTTGTCGAGTCCACACCCTGAATCGCTACAAAGGGAAAATGTGTCCATGTCATTGTAAGTGGTGAAAAAAAAAGTGTTTGCTGAATAAAGCATTGTATCTTGCCCTTGAGAAACTTACAATACACAGAGGAAACGTTTATGTAAACAAATAACAGAAATGCAACATATGATATAATGTGTCAAAAGAAAAATATAAACAACTACTTAATGGGAATGCAGAGGAGGGAGTTATGAATTCCAACCAGGCACTGGGTGGTGGGGAGGCGGGGCATGGGAGGAGCAGAGCTCTGGGAAGAGTGGGGGTGGGAATGTCAATGGTGGGGGCAGGCACAGTGGGTCCCTCTGACGGTCTGTGATCAGGGCACATGGCAAGATGCCACTTCTCAGGTCCAGTAAGAGAACAATGGCTATACTCTTGAACTATCAGATTTACATCCAGGTTTAAAGGAGAAAATACAAGCAAAAGTAATTTATAAATTATAAGTTGCTTATTGATTTTATGCATAAGTGGTGGACTGTGAGCTCCTCGAGGGCAGGAAAAACTTCTTATTCACTGATTGCATAATCTTTGCTTAGCTTGGTGTCTGACAGGCAACAGGCATTGTTGACTCATAGAAGTGAGGGAGAAGGACAGGAAAGAAGGAAGGAAAGAAAAGAAGGTTAGAGGGAGGTGGGAAGAAAGAAGGGGGAGTGGGGAGAGAAGGAAACAGGAGGAAATTAGTTAAGATGTAAGAAAGGATGCTATGTTAGGGCTCTCCAGAGAAATGAAACCAAAGGCATCACACATACATATATACATACATACATATGTATGTATATTCAAAGATTTATTTTGAGTCAAGTTCCTGCACCTGAGGAGGCTAGCAAGTCTGAAATCCACAAACCATGATGGAAACACAGGCATCAGTTCATGCTGTAGGCTTGAGGCAGAAGTTCTTTTGGGGGACAGCGAGGATCTCAATGTCTGCTTATAACGCCTTCAACTGATTGGACAGGGTCCACCTACATTATCGAGGATAAGCTCTTTCACTTAAAGCCAGCTGATTGAAGATGTTTTAACCACGTCTATAAAATACCCTCACAGCAATGCCTAGATTAGTGTTTCATTAAATTACTGGCTACTGCAGCCTAGCCAATTTGACACACAAAACTATCACAGATGTCATTCCAAGAGGAGAAACTGACAGACCGGGGCACAGAGGCAAGGAACAGATGCCAAAGTCAGAAATCAACCTTTACCTTAGGGGTTTTGGCCAGGGGTCTGGGAGGGAGGGTGGGCTGCAAGCTGAAGCCATCACAGGCAGCTGGAGATCGCTGAAGGAACATGGGTGCTCATGGGGTACCTGCTCTTCCACGTCTGGTGGGGGCGTATGTGGAACTTGTTACAACTGCAGGGGCCCCACCCCCAAACACCCTATTGGTGGTGGCCCCACCAATAGGAACTTGAAGCTCTCAGGTGATTCAGACATCACCAAGATGGTCATGTAGATCCGAAGACAGACTACCACAGGTGTCTTTTTGTAAGAGGATGAACTCAGGAATCTTGCAGACCTGGATTTATATTCTCTACCCACCACTCATGAGCCAAGTGCCCACTGAAAAGTTACCTCCCCAGAGCCTCAGTTGTCCCATCTACAAAATGAACCTCTTCGTAGTACATCTAGGGTGGTTGTGGAAGAAAAACGACACATGTAAGGACAAGGCAGACACTCAAAGGTGCCCACCACAGACACGCACAGGACTAACACTAGCCACGTAGGCACAGTCAGTACCTGGTGCTGTGGGATCCCTGCAAGCCTGTTATCCCAAGGCTCTGGGATGAAGTGCTGGGAGGCCGTCCTGCGCTGACCCTGAGCCACAGCCAACCCGCTGTTTGCACAGAGCACCCTGGTCACGGCAGGGGTAGCAGAATCCTTACCCAGGAGCCTCTGTGTCACTGCTGAGATAACGGTCTAACCTAAGGAAGGCCAGCCCTGCCTCTTGGCTCAGGAAAGGCTGTGAATTCAAACACGGCCTCTGAGGCTCTGGAAGTTGCCTACTGCTCAGGTGGGGATTGGGATGTGGTTGCCAGGCTTTGCTGCTGTTTTTGTTTCTATTATACCAAAACGGTTACAAATTGGCTTCCTCATCTGCACACCCAGCATGCATGGGAGCATCTTTGGGAAGCATGGGTTTTTCCATGTCTCCAAAGGTCTTGGAAAACTAAAACCAAAACGTTTTCCTCAGGTATCCAATGTCCTAGAAAGCAGCAAAGCGGTGCGGAAAAGTAGAGGCCTGAGGGACAAAAATCTTAGGCCGGTCTTACTGCTTCCCACCTCCGTGAGGAAAACTGCATAATCTCTCAGAGCCTCAGTTTTGTCACCTGTAAAATGGGGAAGATAACATCTGAGTTCACGGTTTGTAGGGACCAAACAGGATAACACGGCACATGATGGCAGAGTCCCTCTCTTCTGCAGTTCCTTCCTCAGGCTAAGCAGAACCACGCTCTGGGAACTGCCCTGAATCTTCCCACCTGCCCCTCAACACACACCCCCACACACCCCCACACCTCTGCCATCTGTCTGGTTGATACCATCTTAGGGATTAGGATAAAACTCACCACGTTCAAAAAGTTATTCTAGGGGAGGGGTCAAGATGGTGAAGCAGCAGGGAACTTTGTTTTTTGCATCTCTCGTCCCTGAAATGCTGCTAGATCCACACCAAACCGTCCTGCACACCTAGAAAACTGATCTGAGGATTAACACAACAATCTGCGCAACCTGAACCACAGAACTCGGCAGGTATGCGGTGTGGAGAGGTGAAGGGGGGGGGAGACAGAAGCCACAAAGGGCAGAGAGCTGGTTTAGCTTGGGGCGGGGGGGGGGGGTACAGGAAGAGTACTCCGCACTCCCCCCCCCCCCCCCCCCCCCCCCCCCGCCAAAGTAGCTGGAGGGAAAGCAAAAGAGTAGACTGAACAAAGAAGGGAGAGAGGGGAGGGTTTAAATTCCATTAAGAGTCTAAAAACAGGGGGAGCGCGAGTCTGAAACTCCACAGCTCGACACCTGGCGGCGCTCTGGTGAGAAGGGCGAATCCCCAAGAGCAGAGAGCAGGATCTGAGGAGGGGCCGCGGGCCACATGGGGAGAGGCAGTTGCCCTGCAGGGAGGACATTTGGTGGAGGCTGTGCAGTCTCCCCACGGGCCAAGGTTGCAGAGGACCCCAGAGAGCAACCACCTTCGCTGGTGCTGGAACAAGGTCGTTGGGGGTGAAGCCTGGTGCCAGGTGTGTGTTGTGACTTACCATAATCCCAGAAATGCTGCTGCTACACAATTGCATGAGCTTTCTCTGGGGCGGGCGGGCATCTGGCTGCAGTCTCTGGGCAACAGCAGGGTCTCCCTAACTTTCCTGCTTGCGGCCGGCACCCGGCCATTGCTCCGTGAGACTCGCCAGCAGAGGGGCAGAACAGGTCAAAGCCGCAGTCCCGCAGAAGCGAGGGGTCGGGAAACACAGCCGCATCTGAGATAAAACTCAGGAGGCAGGTGCCGCCTGGCAACCCGACGGCTTGGTCACAGACAGTGTAAAAGCCAGGAATGGACGGAAGCTGGAAACAAAGAACAGGTGTGCAATTGCCAGCTGAGAGAGCACGGAATTCCGTACCAGAGACTAGGTATCCGGGTGATGCCATTTTCACCCCTTGCCCGCATGCGCACACAGGCCTACACGCACCGCAATGATCCACTCCAGTAAACTATGCAGCGCCATCTAGTGGCGGTCGGAGCCATTACACGAAGCCCCGCCCAAATGGGCCAACAGCCCTCTTGACCATCACTAGAAATCTCTCCACCTGCTTAGTTGACGGACTATAAGGCGTTTCATCATTTGACTTCTGGGGGATACTGGATGTAATTTCAATCGTATTTCATTCTGTTTGCTGGTTCATTTTTTTTTCTTTTTCTTTTCTTATTCTCGAATACAGAAAGAAAAAATTTTTTGTTTTAAGAAAATTTTTAATATTTCCACTATATTTTACTTCTTTGTAAATTTTTTAAACTCTATTTTACTTTCATTTCATTTTTTATTTTATCCATTCTTTAAGTTTTTCAAACTTATTCATTTTTTTTCTTTTTCCTTTTCTTTCCCTTTTTTCTCTATTCTATCAAGCTTCTTTCAACAACCAGACCAAAACACACCTAGGGGCTAGCATCCTTTATTTGATTTTTTTGTTTTGTTTTTAATTTATTTCTTATTGTAGTAATTATTTTTCTTCCTCCAAGATGAAGAAATGAAGAAATTCACCCCAAAAGAAAGAACAGGGAAAAAATGACAGCCAGGGACTAACTCAACACAGATACAAGCAAGATGTCTGAACCAGGATTTTGAATCATGATTATAAGAATACTGGCTGGGGCTGAAAAAAGCATAGAATCCCCTTCTGCGGAGATAGAAGTAAAATCCAGCCAGGACAAAATTTAAAATGTTGTAACTGAGATGCAATCTCGAATGGATACGATGGTGGCAAAGTGGATGAAGCATAGCAGCAAATCAGCATTATGGAGGACAAACTTATGGAGAAAAATGAAGCAGAAAAAAAGAGGGAAACTAAGGCAAAAGAGCATGATATAAGATTTAGAGAACTCAGCGACTCATTAAAAAAGGAACAACATGAGAATATAGGGGTCCCAGAAGCTGAAGAGAGAGAAAAAGGGGTAGAAGTGTTATGTGAGCAAATCATAGCAGAAAACTTTCCTCACCTGGGGAGAGACACAGACATCAAAATCCAGGAAACACAGAGGACTCCCATAAGATTCAACAAAAACTGACCATCAACAAGGCATATCATCATATCATAGTCAAATTCCCAAAATACTCAGGCAAGGAAAGAATCATGAAAGCAGGTAGGGGAAAAAAAGTCCTTAACCTACAAGGGAAGACAGATCAGGCTTGCAGCAGACCTATCCACAGAAACTTGGCAGACCAGAAAGAAAGGAGTGGCCAGATATATTCAATGTGCTGAATCAGAAAAATATGCAGCCAAGAATTCTTTATCCAGCAAGGCTGTCATTCAAAATAGAAGGAGAGATAAAAAGTTTCCCAGACAAAAAGTAAAGGAGTTTTTGACCACTAAACCAGCCCTGCAAGAAATTTTAAGGGGCACTCTCTGAAGGGAGAAAAGCCAAACAACAACAACAACCCCCAAAAATCAACAACAACAACAAAAAAGACTAAAAGCAGCAAAGAACAGAAGGACCGGAGACCACCACCAGTAACTCCAACTCTACAGGCAACATAATGGCAATAAATTCATGTCTTTCAGTACTCACACTAAAGGTCAATGGACTAAATGCTCCAATCAAAAGACATAAGGTACATAATGGACAAGAAAAAAAGATCCATCTATACGCTGTTTACAAGAGACCAATTTTATTTTTTAAATTTTTTTAATATTTATTTTTGAGAGAGAGAGAACAAGCGAGTGCAGGGGAGGGGAAGGGGCAGAGAGAGAGGGAGACACAGAATCCGAAGCAGGCTCCAGGCTCTGAGCTGTCAGCACAGAGCCCAATACAGGGCTCAAACTCACGAACTATGAGATCATGACCTGAGCGGAAGTTGGATGCTAAACCAACTGGACCACCCAGGTGCC
Source organism: Prionailurus bengalensis (assembly GCF_016509475.1). Lineage (NCBI taxonomy): Eukaryota > Metazoa > Chordata > Mammalia > Carnivora > Felidae > Prionailurus > Prionailurus bengalensis. The sequence continues at coordinate 13,078,066 of NC_057346.1, forward strand.
CCATAAGAGACCCATTTTAGACCTAAAGACACCTTCAGATTGAAAGTAAGGGAATGGAAAACCATCTGTCGTGCTATTAGTTGCCAAAAGAAAGCCAAAGTAGCCATGTTTGTATCAAGCAATATAGATTTTAAAATAAAGACTATAATAAGAAATGAAGAAGGCATTAGATCATAATTAAGGGGTCTATCCACCAAGATCTAACAATTATAAACATTTATGCTCCAAATGTGAAAGCACCCAAATATATAAGTTAATCTCAAACATATAGAAACTCATTTATAGTAATACCGTATTAGCAGGGACTTCAACACCCCACTTACAACAATGCACAGATCATCTAAACAGAAAACCAACAAGGAAAAAATGGCTTTGAATGACACACTGGACCAGATGGACTTAACAGATATAGTCAGAAAATTTAATCCTAAAGCAGCAGAGTACACATTCTTCTCGAGTGCACATGGAACATTCTTAAGAAGAGATCACATACTGGGACACACATCAGCCATTAACAAATCCAAAAAGATCGAGATCATACTGTGCATATTTACAAACCACAATAGTATGAAACTTGAAATCGACCACAAGAACAAATTTGGAAAGACCACAAACACCTGGAGATTAAAGAACATCCTACTAAAGAATGAATGGGTTAACCAAGAAGTTAAAGAGGAAATTTAAAAAATACATGGAAGCCAATGAAAATGATAACACCACAGCCCACAACCTCTGGGACGCAGCAAAGGCGGTCAAAAAAGGCAAGTATATAGCAATACAGGCCTTCCTAATGAAAAAAGGGCTCAGATACACAACCTAGCCTTACACCTTAAAGAGCTGGAAAAGGAACAGCAAATAAAACACAAAACCAGCAGAAGATGAGAAATAAAGATGAAAGTAGAAATCAATGCTATCAAAACCAAAACAACAACAACAACAACATTAGAACAGATCAATGAAACCAGGACCTGGTTCTTTGAAAGAGTTAACAAAATTGATAAACCACTAGCCAGTTGGATCAAAAAGAAAAAGGAAAGTACCCAAATAAATAAAATCAAAAATGGAAGAGGAGAGATCACAACCAACACAGCAGAAATACAAACAATAATACTACGAATAATTATATGCCAATAATATGGGTAATCTGGAAGAAATGGACAAATTCCTAGAAACATTTAAACTACCAAAACAGAAACAAGAAGAAATAGAAAATTTGAACAGACCCACAACCAGTAAAGAAATCAAATTAGTCATCAAAAATCTCCCAAAAAACAAGAGTCCAGGGCCAGATGGCTTTCCAGGGGGGAATTCTACCAAACATTTAAGGAAGATTTAACACCTATTCTCTTGAAGAGGTTCCAAAAAATAGAAATGGAAGGAAAACTTCCAAACTAATTTTATGAACCCAGCATTACCTTGATTCCAAAACCTGACAAAGAAGGCACTAAAAAGGAGAACTACAGACCAATCTCCCTGATGAACATGGATGCAAAAATCTTCAACAAGATACCAGCCAACTGGATCCAACAATACAGTACAAGAATTATTCACCACGACTAAGTGGGATTTATACCTGGGATGCAGGGCTGGTTCAAAATCCACAAAACAATCAACGTGATTCATCACATCAGTAAAACAAAGGACAAGAACCACATGATCCTCTCAACAGATGCAGAGAAAGCATTTGACAAAATACAGTATGCTTTCTTGATAAAAACTCTTAAGAATGCAGAGATAGAAGGATGATAACTCAAAATCATAAGAGCCATATATGAAAGACCCACCACTAATATCATCCTCAATGGGGAAAAGCGGAGAGCTTTCCCTCTAAGGTCAGGAACACAACAGGGATGTCTACTCTCACCACTACTATTCAATGTAGTATTGGAAGTCCTAGCCCCAGCAATCAGACAACACAAAGAAATAAAAGGCATCCAAATCGGCAAGGAGGAGGTTAAACTTTCACTTCTCACAGATGAAACATCTTTCACAGATGATACTCTATATGGAAAACCCAAAAGATTCCACCAAAAAAATGCTAGAATTGAACCATGAATTCAGCAAAGTGCAGGATATAAAATCAATGTTCAGAAATCAGTTGCATTCCTATACACCAATAATGAAGCCACAGAAAGAGAAATCAACAAATCGATCCCATTTACAATTGCACGAAAAACCATAAAATACTTAGGAATAAATTTAACCAAAGATGAGAAAAATCTATACACTGAACACTATAGAAAGCTTATGAAAAAAATTGAAGACAGAAAAAAATGGAAAAATATCCCATGCTTATGGATTGGAAGAACAAATACTGTTAAAATGTCGATACTACCCAAAGCAATCTACATATTCAATGCAATTCCTAGCAAAACAACACCAGCATTTTTCACAGAGCTAGAACAAACAATCCTAAAATTTGTACGGAAACAGGAAAGACCCCAAATACCCAAAAAAATCTTGAAAAGAAAACCAAAGCTGGAGGCATCACAATCCCAGACTTCAAGCTGTATTACAAAGCTGTAATCATCAAGACAGTATGGTACTGGCACAAGAACAGACACTCAGATCGACGGAACAGAATAGAGAACCCAGAAATGGGCCCACAAACGTATGCCCCACTAATCTTTGACAAAGCAGGAAATAATATCCAATAGAATAAAGACAGTCTCTTCAAGTGGTGTTAGGAAAACTGGACAGTGACATGCAGAAAAATGAACCTGAACCACTTTCTTACACCATACAAAAAATAAACTCAAAATGGATGAAATACCTAAACATAAGACAGGAAGCCATAAAAATCCTTGAGGAGAAAGCAGGCAAAAACCTCTTTGACCTCAGCCGCAGCAACTTCTCACTCAACACGTCTCCAGAGGCAAGGAAAAAAAGGCAAAAATGAACTATTGGGACCTCATCAAAATAAAAACCTTCTGCACAGTGAAGAAAATAATCAGCAAAACTAAAAGGCAACCAACAAAATAGGAGAAGATATTTGCAAATGACATATTGGATAAAGGGTTAGTATCCAACATCTATAAAGAGCTTATCAAACTCAACACCCAAAAAACAAATCATCCAGTGAAGAAATGGGCAAAAGACATGAATAGACACTTCTGCAAAGAAGACATCCAGATGGCCAACTGACACATGAAAAAATGCTAACATCACTCATCATTAGGGAAATACAAATCAAAACCACAGTGAGATGCCACCTTACACCTATCAGAATGGCTAACATTAACAACTCAGGCAACAACAGATACTGATGAGGATGTGGGGAGAGAGGATCTCTTTTGCACTGCTGGTGGGAATGCAAACTGGTGCAGCCACTCTGGAAAACAGGATGGAGGTTCCTCAAAAAATTGAAAATAGAACTACCCTACGACCCAGCAATTGCACTACTAGGTATTTATCCAGGGGATACAGGTGTGCTGTTTCAAAGGGACACGTGCACCCCAATGTTTATAGCAGCACAATCAACAATAGCCAAAGTATGGAAAGAGCCCAAATGTCTATCGATGGATGAATGGATAAAGATGATGTGTTGTATGTATGTGTGTATATATATACATACATATATATATATATACACATACATACACACATACATATATATATACATACACACACATACATATATATATACATACACACACACACACACACACATATATATATATATATATATATATATATACCCATACACACAATGGAGTATTACTCGGCAATCAAAAAGAATGAAATCTTGCCATTTGCATACACACAATAGAGTATTACTCGGAAATCAAAAAGAATGAAATCTTGCCATTTGCAACTACGTGGATGGAACTAGAGGGTATTATGCTAAGCAAAATTAGCCAGTCAGAGAAAAACAAACATCATATGACTTCACTCTTATGAGGACTTTAAGATACAAAGCAGATGAACATAAGGGAAGAAAAGTGAAAATAATATAAAAACAAGGAAAGGGAAAAAAGGTAAGAGACTCTTAGATACAGAGAGCAAACTGAGGGTTGCTGGAGGGTTTGGGTGGGGATGGGCGAAAGGGGTTAAGGGGCATTAGGGAGGACACTTGTTGGGATGAGCACTGGGTGTTATACACAGGGAATGAATCACTGGAATGTACTCCTGAAATCATTATAGCACTACATGCTAACTCGGATGTAAATTTTAAAATAGATAATTCTAACTGAGCTGTGGATGACCCAAACATGTTTAAACATGTTAACATTTGCAACATGAAAGAGAAACAGCCTTGGAGACCAAAGTGCTTTGGAGTATACACATCCAACAAACGGCCCAGCTCCAGCTGGGTCACCTTCATCAAGTCATTTTGCTTCTCTGAACCACACATTCAGCACCCATAATACAGGGATCGTCTTGGGGGAAGAAATGGGACAATTATGCACGTGAAACAGCCCAAGCACAGATGTTGGTTAATCATGCCAAGTGAGCCTCTGGTTGTCGGAATGTGTGCATTAGTGGAAGCTTCTAGAAGCCCATAGCATTCCCTGCTCCCTCTGTCCACAGCAAACCAGGCTGTGAGTTGCAGTGCCCTTCCCAGAGGACAGTCTGGCTGTAGGGAGTGTGCTGCCGTGGACAAACAGCTCCAAGATCTCTAAACTAAAGGGAGTTCTCAAATAACCACAACAGCCAAGGTGACCTGGAAAATCCTTCATGAAGTAAAGAATTTAGCTTGCACACGCCTTTTTCCCCCTCGCCCCAACCACACACTCCTATGCCTGTAGATTCTCTGTCTTGTCTAGAGGGGGAACAGGTGAGCTACCATACAGGTGTAGGTGTTATTCTGAAATCCATCTTCAAGGCCAGGATAGGCTCAGTTCAGAATCTTCTGCCCTTTCTATGCAGGACTGTGCAGTGTTTTGAGAGGGGCACTGAGTCATCAAAAAGACAGATAGCCTAGTTTGTCTCTAGCCCTACTTGCTAAGGCAGGAAAATAGGTTATTTTACAAAGATGTGTGACTGCACAGGTGAGGACAAAAGGGGTTTTCTCAGTTAATCGGAGAATTCAATTCACCATCACAGCCCGTTGCCACAAACATTGTGTAACGGAGACATTAGACCGAGTGATTAACATTGTACAGGGGTGAAAGCGGGGGAGAGTATCGGGATTCATCTAATTAGAGGATTCTCAATGCTGGGGTGAAAGGGTGAGGTCTAATAATAGCTAAGAAGGAGATCCCAGCTTCCCTGATCTCCAACATGTGCCAGGAGCCCTGCAAAACACCTCGGGATGAGCTCACTCACTCCCAGCAACAACTCAATTTGATTTAAGGCCCATTTTAAAGATGAGCAAACTGTGGCTGAGAAAGGTGATGTGTTTTGCTAAGGTGACAGATACGGTGGCATTGTCTGATCCCACATTTCCCTATTTTAGCCACAGTGATGGCAATCCTCAAAGTAACACAGCACATGGGGTCCTCTTACCATTAAATACTGGGAGTTTATAACGGACAGAGTGAACGGCAATTCTTCCAGAGTTTATCTACAGATGTTGCTCTAGGAGAAAGACAGTCAGTTCCAGGCCCTTTGTCCTAGTCCCTGGAAGTGACATTGGAACCTAGGAGATTAAAGGGAAGGGGGGCAGGGGCGCCTGGGGCCTCAGTCGGTTGAATGTCTGACTGTTGATTTCAGCTCAGGTCATGATCTCGCTGCTTGTGGGCTCAAGTCCCGTGTCAGGCTCTGTGCTGACAGCTCGGAGCCTAGAGCCTGCTTCATATTCTTTCTCTGTCTCTCTGCCCCTCCCTGTTGATGCACTCTAATATAAAACACAAAAAAATAAAATAAAATAAAAAAGGGAATAGGGATAGAGGAAATGCTATTCAGGAGTACTGACAACATGGAGACGGTCAGCTTTGAGAAGAAAAGCTTTCTTTCCCCAGTCCCTACCACCCCTCCTCCTCCTCCCATTTTCCCTAAGATCTGCTGCCCCACCCCATTCTAGGAAAGCTCCCTCGGAACCTCTGGCAGCCCACGGAGAGCCAACCTGGCTCTGGAAAAAATATATATCACTAACGCACATAAGTAATAATGCCTGACTTTACTAGTAATACTGGGAAATGGGACTAATCATGAAGAGAAGATACTTGGCAAGGTTTTAAAAGGAGCAAATGTACAGTCAAAATGCTTTCTACCTAATACTTATTCAATCAGATGCTCTCATTCAGGAGCTCCCAAGATGCCTCAGGATGTGAATAATTCAGATTTCACATTTTTACAACTTCTGAAATAATAGCATTCAGTATTTATTAGAATATAATAACCTACTGTAAATTTTATTTATATTATATAAACATTACACAAGTACATAATAGCATAGGATTATATAAATTATAATCGTTAAATCCTATTATTTTACTATTATAAAAATAACGGTATTTTGCACCAACAGAAACACCAATACTTTTGTATGCAAGCATAGTGTAGGACCCGTATTACCATCACGAATTATGTTCTTTTTCTGTATCACCTCCCACAAGGCTGGCAAATATTTTTACAGCTTCTTGAGAAGCACTTTCTTTGCACATCAGCTCATGTGCTCCTCGCATCAAAGGCATGACAAAGCAGGAATTATTTCTATACGCATTCTGCACTTAGCACAACAGTCTCAGTGTCATACGGTTTGAAAGCGTCTGAGCCAGGACTTGAACCCAGGTCCGAGAACTCCGGATGCCGAGCCTTGACCCGGTTTCCTCCGTCTGCCATCCTTGCTTCCTTTTGAGGGTGGGTTGGGCCTCTAGCTGAGGCTTCTGTGCACTGACTCTCGTTATCCAACCTGCTCTCTTCTCTGTCAAACACTTCTTCCTTTGCAGGTGGAGAGGGAAGGCGAGAGAGGCAGCGGGTGGCCAGGCTGGCCATGGCAAACGTTCCCCCAGCCCTGGCTGCCATTCAAAACCTCCAGGTTGCTCCCAGCCAAGGCAGAGCGGGGGGGTTCTGCTGCTGCCAGGATGGAAAGGTTACAGTCATCTTCCCGGGTAGGGTGATCAATAACATACACAAATAGTCGTTTTTCACTCGGAGGGACCTCTTGACAAGAGCTAGGAGCAGGAGCTGCAGACGCACTGGGAGAGAGCACGCGTTTTTTTCTTCTGGCCTGGGCTACCAGCTGCACCCACGAGGAGCCACACAGGTGGAGGCAGACGGTCACCCCGCTGGCGACGCCTTAGGGAGAATCCGGCAGAGAGAGGGCAGCAGCAGCAGCAGCCTCTAGGGATTCTGCCCTGGGACCCACTGGGTCCTGGGATGCAGAAGAAAGGTTTGGACAAGGTCGAGGAAGAAGGCAGCAGCCAGGCCAGCGACAGCGGGATCACAGAAGCAGGGCTCAGCAGAGCTAAAGGCAGGGCTGGCTTCACAGTGCATCATGTGACCTCCGTGGTCGCACAGGGACCCGTGCTCCAAAGAGAGCCCCAGGCCTGGGGTTTAAAGCTCTGCAGGTGTCATCTCTAATTCTTAATCATTTCATCTTTGAATTTGCGGTCTGTAGGTGAAGCCTGATAGGACCACGGAACATGGGCTGGGGCTTGGAGCATGGGCTTGGGTGGTTCTGACCCTCCTACTTCCTGCCTCCCCAGGACAGGTGCCCAGCAGCCCACTCCCCTGGGGTTGCAGGTACGGGAGGCTCCAGGGAACATACCCCATGTACCAAGTCACAAACCCGAACCTCTGAGCCGGTGAAGGTCAGTATCTGCCTACAAGTACGCCGTGCCCCAGCAGGCACACACTAAATAGCAAATAAATGCCAGGACACATCCAGGGAGAGAAAGAAAAGAGCTTTCTTCTTCCTTTTTGAACAAGAAGCCCTACACTTTTATTTTGCACTTGTCCCTGGAAATCATGTGGCTGACCACTAAAATGATACATATTACATGGGGAAATAGACACAAAGATGTAGCATCATCCCCGTTAGACTCCTGCAACAGAAATGGAACAGGGAAGGGATAAAACATTTAATTCTAGACACTCCTGTGTCCTCCGGCTACTCTCCTCCTTCACCCCAGGCTTCTTTTCTTTATTTCTCTTCCTTCCCTCCTATCAAAGCCAGATCTTGGCTGACCCGTTGCTGAAAAAGGTATAGTTATTCATACTATAAAGGTACTAAAAGATACTATGGATACTCATTCTATAGATACTGAAGATATTCATACCATACAGGTAATACAGATATTCATACTGTGAAGATATTACAGATACTAAAGACGTCCATACTTTATGATACTAAAGGGTACTAAAGACATTGATAAGGACATCAGATCTTTACCCTCTCAGGGAAGCCAGGACCGTTTTGTTGTAAATGATGTTTAACTCAAAGGAGTTACTAGTAGATGGATTTCAAGTTCTTTAAAAAGTCAATAGGATAATAATGATAATAGATAGCCATGATTTATTGAATGCCCACATTGCCAGATGTGAATAATAAACATTCTCTCTAATCCTCACATCGACTCTGAAAGGAACAGAATATCACCTCTATTTCACAGAGGAAGAAACTTCAGCTCAGAGAGGCATCTTGTCTGCAGTCATGCAACCAGGGAGTAATAAAATGGAATTTGAATTCACGTTTTTCTGACTCCGTGGAATTTTAATGCAGAGTAACAGCATGTTACCGCTCCTATGCATAAGGACGGTACTGGATTTTAGAAGGAAGCCAGGAGGGCCTTGAGTAAAGGAAAGAGCTCTTCAGGTCTCCATGCCCAGGCCCAGAGGGCTGCTGAGACAGGTAGAGAACCCTCCATGCAAACCCATGCAGGAAGGGAGGGTAGCCCTCACACTGTGCATCTAAGCTGGCCTCTGTTCATCAGGTTAAATGTGACAAAAACAGTCAGCCCAAACCACGTACACTGTTGTTTTTTTTTTTAATTTTTGAGAGAGAGAGAGTGAGAGAGACAGAGCATGAGCAGAAGAGAGAGAGAGAGAGAGAGAGAATATCTGAGGCAGGTTCCAGGCTCTAAGCTGCCAGCACAGAGCCAGACATGGGGCTTGAACTGATGAACCATGAGATCATGACCTGAGCCAAAGTCAAAAGCTTAACCGACTGAGCTACCCAGGTGCCCCTCATCCACACTGTTTCTAATTAAGGTTGCTGGTAGCTCAGGTCATGGAGAATTCATAAATTAAAAAAAAAAAAAATTGAAGTCCCTTTGTACAAGCACTGTGCTAGGCACTGGTGGGTCAGGGTAGATGAAACAGGTGGTCCCCAGACCCCACTGGATTTCCAGTTCTGGTAGGGCTGTGACTTCAAATGAGTTGGACCACAGCCAGATTAAGGAATACATTTTTCAAGTTAACCCAACCTACTGGACCACACAAGTTTCAGAGCATTCCTAATACTTACTATCAAGATACACTATTATGTGTCCTATTACGTCGTTTCTTTCTTTAAAATATTGCTCATGACCAATTGGATTGACTTTGACGGATGGGTTACAGGAAAACCTTTAGGAAGAGATGCAATCAAGTAACTAGTCATGTGCTGAGAAGCTCCCCAGTTTCTGAAGGAACATCCGATGAAGAGCCCTTCACCCAGACAGAGGGCCAGGGTGGGCTTCCAGAAAGAAATGACCTCGAAGCTGAAATGTGAATCGAAGAGAGGTAAGCAAGAGCCAGACCATGCAGAGATTGTGAAGTTCTGTGAAAGAATTTGGACTTAACCCCACGAGCCATTGAAAGCCATTGACGGGTATGAAACAGGGTTTGTCCGAAGAACTATTGCCAGATACTCCAGTTCTCCTTTTAGGCATGGCTCAGCAATGCATTTTCCTCTCCCTTTTGAAGTCCCATGGAGCCAGGAGACTTGTTTGGTACCATGTAATATTAGCTTAAATGATGTGTGTTATTTTCTGTGGAAGCTTTAAAAGCCAATGGACAGTTTGCCATGTTTATTTTCCCCTGCCATAGTGACCCTTAAAATAGAATTCAGCAATTCTAACTGATAGAACAGAAAGAGGCATGATTCACTAAAGTTACTGGTGAGTGCTAAGAAAAAATGATAAAGCAGAGAGGTGATATATAAAAGCATTACAGGAAGACTTCACTGAAAAGGTAATTTTGAGTGAAGAATTGAAGATGAAAGAGTTAGCCATGCCGATATCTGGAGAGACAGCATAGCAACCAGAAGGACCAGCAAGTGCAAAGGTCCTGAGGCAGGAGTGTGCCTAGCATATTTGAGGAAAAACAAAGGCACAAGTTTAGCTGGAGTGAACCAAGAGAAATAGAATGGGCAATGTTTCCCAGGCCCTCTGACTATGTAGTATTTACTCCAGGAGCCACAAACCCTGGGACTGTGGATCCACAGAACACAATTTGGGGAAAAAAGGCTCCAGACTACCTCGGTTTAGAAAAGGGGCAATGACGTGGGTGGATCTTGCGGTTATTATGGTAAGCAAAATATGTCAAATGGAGAAAGATACATACTGTATGAACTCGGTTATATGTGGAATCTTAAAAATGAAACACAAACAAAAACAAAAACAACTCCTCAAAAAAGAGACCAGACATGCAATTACCAGAGGTGGCTGACTGGGGGAAGGGGTTGAAGGAAGGGGGCTGAACTTTCAGTTCTAAGTATTGGGAATATAATGCATAATAAGACTACAGTTAATACTGTTTTATAGCATATTTGAAAGTTGCTAAGAGAGGTTTATATATACAGTGGAATACTACTTGGCAATAAGAATGAAATCTGGGCACTTGCAGCAACATGGATGGAACTGGAAGGTATTGTGCTAAGTGAAACAAGTCAGTCAGAGAAAGACAGATACCATATGTTTTCACTCATATGTGGATCTTGAGAAACTTAACAGAAGACCATGGGGGAGGAGAAGAGGAAAAAAAAAGTTACAGAGAGGGAGAGAGGCAAACCCTAAGAGACTGAGAACAAACTAAGGGTAGATGGGGGTGGGGGGAGAGGGGGGAAATGGGTGATGGGCGTTGAGGAGGGCACTTGTTGGGATGAGCACTGGGTGCTGTATGGAAACCAATTTGACAATAAATTATATTAAAAGAAAAAAAAAACGAAAGTTGCTAAGAGAAGATCCTAGAAGAGAGAATAGAGCCACAAGTTCTCATCCTAAGGAAACAAATTTGTAACTATATGTAAACTTACAGCAGTAATCATTTTGCATTTGCAATATGCGTAAGTCACTATGCTGTATACATAACGCAAACTTATACAGTATCGTACACCAAGTATATCTCAACAAAACTGGAAGAAAACAAGGTGCAAAGAGTGGCTGACAGGCTTGAAAAAACAGAATATTCTTTCTTTCTTGGATGGGTCCCCGGAAGCTTACCTGCTGGGATCAGGACTCCTGGGACTTCTGCAGAAACGGAATCACCCTCTGTGGTCAGAGGGGACAACTGTCAAACCTTCTTCAACTCCCTCCTGAGAAGTGACTTGCTTTAAGCAAACAAGTTGTACTGAATTGCCGGGATTTTAAATCTTTTCTTGCTAAAAATAAATCTATTGTGGAAAATCCCAAAAGATGAAGCGCATCTCTAACCTCAGGGGGTGGTGCTCCCCTCCCTCATGTACATGGAGCTGGTCTAGCAGCTCTTATCATTAGCAGTAATCTGGGGTCAGGAGGGGTTGCCTGGCTGTTCTCAGCTACGTGGGCTGCTTGCTGATTTCCCAGGGCCCTTGAGAGAGAAACACAAATTTTGCTTTAGAACAGTGCCTGTGTTTATTTAGCGGTAATGATCCTTTCCTTAAGATTCTTGAGTGTGTGGCTCTCCCTATAGTCCCGAAACCCACCTTGTCCCTGATCACTCCAATGTCTGCAATCCTGAGGGTCCAGGAGATCAAGGCCATGCTCATCACCCTCCAGCCAGGACCGAAGGGAAAAAAACCAAAACCAAACAAACAAAAAAACAAACCGCTCCCATGGTATTCTCCAGGGTTTCCAGGAAGGAAGGAAGGAAGGAAGGAAGGAAGGAAGGAAGGAAGGAAGGAAGGAAGAGATTTCACCTGTCAGAAGCAATCTGCAGTGACAATTAGGCCACCTCTGCTCCTGCTGTCCCCAGCTATGTGGGTATTCCTCACCTTCCACATAGGCTTAATACTAAAAACTGCCTTGTGTCTGTATGGAGGGCTGAGTGTATTTTGATCTTTCTTTGCTACAAAGGCACACACTTATTCCCAGGTGGTCTCCTCATCACAGCAGGGACCTAGATCAAGAGTACAGATGGACTAGAGCAAGCCCCAACCCCAGCATTGGGAAAGGAGCCTAAGGCACGTGCACCATCAATTATTTCAGCCGTTTTATCCTCAAGTAAGCCATTTTATCATCAAGTAAGCAGCTGCTAGAGCTGAGACTAAATTACGAATTAGGCATAGACTCTGCCTACTGGTGTAGATATATAGGCATAGATAGTACCTGTCTATATGCGCAAAGATTTATGAATGAATGAATGAATGAGAACATCTGACTCTCACAATAATACATGCATGAAAAGCTAGAGGAAGAGATGGTTAGGGGTAAGGGATGTGCAAGGAAGGGAGAAAGTCTGCAAGATGAAAATAAGTAACATTTGATTGGGTCTTAGATGAGCAGGGGAGGGTGTCTCAGATGGGAGTAGCCACGTATGTCCATGTATTGGGCCAGCGGTACTGGATAGCACGTACCAAAGGGGAGTCAAGTAATGAGCCCACAGGCCTTAGCTCTAACCATCCCACAAAGTGTAGCTACATCATTCTTTCACTGCCTGCAAGGACCAGTCATCACCACACAGTCACATACACATGTAAAGGAACTATGTCCAAGGTCCATTGCCTAGTAGAGGGTCTGCAGATATGAATAATCATCAGTAAAAAGAACTAAAAGGATTTATTGAACACCTGGTACTTAGCGGAAACCACTGACCTTTTCGTGCTTATTTTCTAACTTATTCTCCCAATAATCTATGCTATTGTTGCTATTCTTATAAATGGAAGAACTAAAGTCCATAGATGACGTCTCTACTGTAAGGAACTCACAAATGAGCTGTGGGGTGGGACATGCAGTATAAAGATAAGCTGGAATTGACAACATTGACCAACATTTACTGAGCATTCACTGCGTAATGGCGCCAGGCCAAGGGCTTCACATGCATTCATCATGAAGTTTTTCAATACCCTATCAAGTGGATGCTGTTATTATACCCACTTTACAGAGAAGAAAACTGAAGCATAAAGAAATTAAAGAGCTTGCCCAGCATCACATACCTAGTCCAACTATAGAGCCTATAACTTACAGGCCCCTATGCCTAACTCCGATAGTTCACTTCTGCCCACCTGTGCCTACCTCATGGGGTGCACAGAGCAGGGACGAGGGGACGTGGCTGAGGGGGTACATACTGTTGGCACGACTGGTGAGCATGGCTAAGCTGAGCCTTCTATGAAGGGTTGGCTTTAAAAGAAAGAAGCTAGGACACAGACTGGTTTCACTCCAAGCCAACAGTCTTCAAGAAGCTACTAAGGGTGGCATCTAAGTCCTTCGTGGTTTTGCCCCATCAAGGTTTGACTGCAGGCTTTTTGCAGGCTGGAGCACTTGATTTTCTTAGCTCACCAAGAAAAGAGTCCTATTTCAGGGACTGTATGATATTAACATTTAGCATATATAAACTTGGAATGTCAGTTTATTTTTTTTTTTTTATCAAGAATTATATGGTCCTGAGACGGGGTAGTTCTGTTCACTTGGCTTTCTACATGAGGGGATATACTAGTCAACTCATAATCAGATAAATAGCTCCTATTTGCTGAGTTCTTACTCTGAAATATACACATGAAGAATTATCTAAGTAAGGAAAACAAAAGAGGTAAATATCTCTAATATGCAATGACATCACACTAAGATGAACTGATATGTCTATCTCCCCAAGAAAGATGGTCTAGCCAGTGAGACAGAAATACTTGAAATAGAACAGTCACATTGCTCACTTTCATCACCGAAACAAGGCTGACCATAATGTTTCACGTCTGTTGGCCCAAACTCTGTCTCCTTTGTATGGTCACTGCCTTGGTGACTCTCTTTTCTTTTTGCATCGTGGCTGAGCAGTGTCACTTCTGATTAACACATGCTTCCCGTAGGTGTGTTAATACATTCAATCAGGTTACTGTCAAGGCTTGCCGCCCAGGGAACCATTCTGTCTCCTGAAGGTGACTTTGCAGCTCTCTGCTCTGTACAGATCTTAAAGTTCAATTCTCAGCGGACCATTGTAGTTCCCTCATCTACAGATCCTCCGGAGATGCCTCACTTCAGCCCCCGCATACAGGCAACATCAGAAAAAGATACCCAACGTATTGGTAAGCAGCGAGTTTTGCTGAAGCAGAAAACTTGTACAGGAAAACTGAAATTGGAGACTTGGGTTGGACCACGGAGCACCAAAAGCTAAAGTCATCGCTATCAAAATTCACCTCTGAAGCCTACTATGGTGCTGGATACCAAGTGTATCAAAGCCAAGGAAAAGTATGTGTCTGTCTGTCTACCTAGGTGCACACACATGCACAGAATACCTGCCCTGCGTGGCGCTTTTATTTCAGAGTGGACACTACCACATCATATGCAGGATCATAAATTCATTTATTCACTTTTAAACTCACTGTTGTCATTCACTCAATCCGCACTTATTCATTGGGTGCTTTCTACGGGTAAGGAGATCTCAGAAAGCCATCTTCTGATGTAACAGTGGCTCTCGCTCTCCTCCCCCCAGCCTTAACACAGAAGAACAGACTCAGAAGAGGAGGACATACATGCTCTGTAACCTGACCAAACTCAGCCCGTGCACCCGCAAAGAGGCACTGAACTGGGAAAGAGTATGTAAGATAAGACCATACCTCACTTCGGCTCCAAATCCAAAGCCTGGTTAGGGTTGGAGAAAGTGGAAGAGATAAGTCTGACTCTGATCTGGGATCTGAATTTTATTTTATTATTTTTTTTTTTTACTTTTTTTTTTTAATTTTTTTTTCAACGTTTATTTATTTTTGGGACAGAGAGAGACAGAGCATGAACAGGGGAGGGGCAGAGAGAGAGGGAGACACAGAATCGGAAGCAGGCTCCAGGCTCCGAGCCATCAGCCCAGAGCCTGACGCGGGGCTCGAACTCCCGGACTGTGAGATCGTGACCTGGCTGAAGTCGACGCTTAACCGACTGCGCCACCCAGGCGCCCCTGGGATCTGAATTTTAAACCTGACTGCACTATGGCTTTCAAATACCAAAGGTGCCCATAAAATTCAAGACTTGGTCAAGGTGCCAAAGGGCAGAAAAAGAACATAGTTGGAAGGAGATGCTGTAAAATAGGAAACTTAAATCTAGTCCGTAAACATTTAGAGGATTCTTTCTTGGCCCAATTCTCCCCAGCCCAGGGCCCTCACTGTCTGTGGTTTCTCCTCCACCAGCTCTCACCTGGACCCTGCAAAGGCCTCCTGCTAGGCCCATCTCCTCCCACTGTTGTCCCAATCCCGGCCGCTTGCACAGCCAGTCTGTTTTGAAAACCCTTGCGATCAAGTTCACCCCCTGCTTAAAACCTTCCATCACGTTCCCATTGATCTTAACAAAAGGCAGACCGCAAGAGCAGAGTTTATGGTTAAAGGGATATACCTGGGGGTCTGATGTGCTGGGTTTAATTCTGGCTTTAATCCTAGCTTTGGGCCAGTCAATTGCCTCAATTTCCTCAGTAAAATGGGGATAGTGGTGGAAGCATCCGCTCACGGCACAGTCACGAGGATCTAACGCACAGGTAAGTGTGAAGCTCATACCACAGTGCCTGGCTCACAGCAATCACTGTACAGGGTCCCATGTTGTCATTATCTTAGGGAGCTGGAGATCTGGAGATCTGGAGCTTAGTTAACGGGGAGTGGAGGGGTAGGTTCGTGCCTGTATCCTCGCTACCTGGCATGGAGCCTGGCACGTAGGAAGTGTTCAATAAATATTAGTTGGGTGGATGGAGGAGATAAAGTCCTCCTCCTAAACAAAGGCTTCTGGCTCGAGGCCTCGAGTACGGCTTGCACAGGACCCTGACGCCATCTGTACATCTCCCCTTCCCCAGCTCTAAAGGCCTGTGCAAGGGGCTGCGGTAACTTAGCAACCAGAGCTTCCAGAGACCGAAACTGCAGACAATGAAATCAGGCGCCTGGTCCCGCCCTGGCTGGGGAGCAGAGCGTGTGCGAACGGGAGCCTGTGCCAGACCCCATCAGGCCTGGACACCAAGGTCATGAGCAGGCCTGGCCCAAATTTACCTCGGGCTTCCTAGAAGGAGTATCTGTAATAGGTGAGATTGCTCTTTCTCCAAGTGTGGGGAAGTAAGACAGGCTCAGGAAGGTGAACGGACAGGAAGCCCTTTGGGACATTCCGAGGCCGGGGGAACAGCGAGAGAACCGGAGACCTTGGGTACCCCAGGCTCAATAGTGAGGGCAGGGAGATTTGCAGAAGGGTCCAAACAATCCATAGACCAGCCACTACGTGAGGTCCCAGGCTGGTGGTCACGGTGGTCAGAAGAGACCCCAGGATCCTTCACAAGCCACACTTAAACAGACAAGATGACCTTGCATGCTCTGGCAGGGGAGGCAAGGCCAAGCACATGAAGACAATGGGCGGGAATATGCAAAATAGGATGCTGCCCGCAGAAGGTGTGTCCCTGGGCTGGCCGGGAGGGGACAGGATTCTGGTAACCAGCCCAGAGTGTGTTCCCACTTGGCTGCAGGCTTCAATCTTTCCATCGTAAAGTGAGGAGATGGACTAGAGGAGCCCCACGGTCCCTCCAAAGCTGTTGGCCACGACTCCGTGCCAATTCCCACCCCGCCCTCCAAAAAGCATTTACTCATTTGTATTCCGTAAAAACAAGAAAAACAAGCAAAAAAGATCCCAAGTTCTGTTTCCGAGCGCTCCACTGTCCTCTGGCCAAATACATTTTGCAGGGAACTTGTTTGCAAGATATAAGCCTTGGCATATCCTGCTCCATCATCCTAACCCCCCTCCTCCCCCTTCCCAGCCTGTGGGGCCCCTACGTTCTGCTCAGCAGAGTCCGAGGGGTGTTTCAAGTCACCCAGAGTGGGGACATGAAGTGGGTAGATCTGGGAGGGGTCAAGATGCCTGGATCTAAGGACACCAGACAGGCCCTTCGCACCAAGCACCCAAAGCCGCAGTGTGTGAGAGGTGGGGGGTCAGGGAAGGTCCAGGAGGACAATCAGACCGGAGACTCTGGCAGGGTCTTCACCAATTGTGACAGGCAGGAGCCGGGAGCCGGGCTGATGCTAAGCGAAAGGGAGTAGTTCGGGCGTGACCCTTGAGCCCGGCCAACCGTTAGTGCGAGCAGAGGAGGGGCCCTTGGAGCAGTGGCAAGAAGTGGCAAGCCTGGGCGGAGCGAGGGGTGACTTGGGGAGCACAATTTAGCTAGGCTACAGCAGCAGGGCCCAGCAGGCCGAGAAACCAGAGCTGGGAAGGGACCTTATGAGGGAAATGCCTGCCAAAAGGTGGTCACCTGTAATGAGGCAATAAACGGGGTAATTACCCGGTAATTACTGGCCCTCCAAGTGTCTGGGAAACTGCGGGTGAGAGCTTGGCCAACTCAAGGCCTCACGTCTCCCTGGAGCTGGAAGCCCAGCTGAAAATTAGACAGTGTGGAGGGGCTAGGGTGAGGCTGCTTTGTGAACGTGCACTTCATCTTTTCTTTCCTCTGGCCTTTCCTGCTCCTCTGGCACAAGTTCAAGGCTGTCGGCAAGGGTCTGAGGCCTGGCTTTGTGCTGGGAAATGTGCTGCTGCAGAGATCCACCCCCACCCCACCCCCACCCCCAGCATCTATGACGACCAGAGCCAACCACACCCCACCTGCTTCACCCACAGACCTAACTGCCCACAAGAAGTCCGGGACAGACACTGAACAGAGGTCAACTCCATTGTGTTACTGCAGGCTAGCAACCTGGGGTCAAAATGCAGCTTCTTTGCACAGTCTCCTCCTTTGAGCCCTGGATCCTAACCCTATAGCTCTTTTCTTCCCATTGGCCAAGTTGGACTAGTTAACCTGTAAAGTATGGGCATGATTAAACATGCAAGTTGTCTAGAACTATTAGAGCCAATGAGCAAAATGGGTTCATTAGCTCTGGCTGAGGACACGGTAGAGGTTCAGGGAGGATGTGGAAATGAACACAAATGTTTTTTTGGTGTCTTTTTATAGATTGCATGTCACTTTGTTAGTTTAGGAGCATTAAAAATGTATAACAGAGCTTGTTCTATTCATAAAATGATCCTCTTTGGCATATTAAAATTTAAAGTATAGTTTATTCAGGCAGTAATTACACTTTTGCTAATTGAATTTACCTTTAAATATTTCAAAGTTTTGTAATAAATTGAGCTGCAAGATACCAAGCCTCAAGGTGTTTGTATTCAATGGTGTTTGAGAAATAGGCAAAACGTTGAGAACAGAAGAAATCACCAGCATCGATATCAAGTGGGAAAACTTTTTGTTTTCTCGCATTTTCTAGTACCTATAAAGACAGGAGCCTAAGTAATAAGTGACATGGTCCTTCATGTTAGAAGCCTCCTTCACGTACATTAATTTGATTTTCACAACAGAAGTAGCAAGAGGCGTTTGCATTTAAAAATAAGGGAAAGGGCATTCAGGGAAGCTGAGCAACCTGTCCAACGTCACACAGGAATAGCAGAGCTCAGGCTTGTCTTGGGAGCCCAAATCCCATGCACGCTCACTGTCAGAAAAATTCTTGACCAAATGCCCATCAAGGGACAAATGGATTGATAAAACAGGAAATATACAAACAATGGAGTTTCATTCAGCCTTAAAAAGGAATCAAACTCTAATACCTGCTACAACATGGATGAAACTTAAGAACAGTATGCTAAGTGAAATAAGCCAGATAATAAATAACAAAAAATTAAATATTGCAAGATTGCATTTACGCAAGGTACGTGCTTAGATCAGGCAAATGGAATGGGAGCTGCCAGGGCAGGGGGTGGGGTGGGCGGGTGGGGTGGATGGGGAGTTTTTATTTGATGGGGACAGAGCTTCATTTGGGATGATGAAAAAGGCAGGCACAACACTAAATTACTGCCAGTGAATCTACATTTAAAAAATGGTTAAAATGGTAACCAAGAAAAGAAAAGTTCCTTGACTGTAATTTTTGCTTCCAAGGAATCCGTTTTATTTATTCAGTCACGCCTTTCAGCACTTCCTGCTTCTTCCACACCCTCCATTTCTTTTTCGCACACGGAGAACCAAAGCTTCGCCCTGGCTACCGCAAGATTCTGTTATGAACCACCCTAAACCAATTTGATACCTTCTGTAGATAGTTGAGGGCCATGCTCTCATTCCCAGGGGGTATGTTACAATAAACAACTTTCAGGCCGGACTCTCTCTCGTGCATACAAATATTTATTAGTAAGCTGGCCTCAAGCAAAGAGTCTTCCACAATAAACAAACAAGTTCCAGCCTCTGACCTTTGGGGCCACCTGACAGCACACTGCTGGAAGATGAGGCAATTTTCTAGTGGGGGGAGGGGTTAGGCGTCGGGCTTTGAAATGCCGATTAGTGGCTATAAATAGAACTGGTTTAAAATCTTAGGGTGCTATTCCAAGGAGCATATGCTACTACTGGACTTGGTAAATTTATATACCTTTCCCATATTGGGCAGGGTGTGTTCTCGTAGAACATTCTGGCCAATGTTCCTACATACTTCAAACTCTACTTGTTTCAAAGAAAGCCATTTCTAACATCCGTTATGCTAATTAGCAAAGCCTCTGGTGTTGATAAGAGAAAAAGAGCTGAAAATCTTGCTGTAGCTGCCCAGAGAGTATGGCTTGTGCTTCAGTCTTTCAAATGTTAACTATCCAACCCTGAAATATGTATTCCAGATGAAGATTCTTCACATGGTGATTAATCGCCCCCTAGAATTTTGATCCAAAGGAGATCTGTCTGTTAGGGTTGGCAGATAAAACACATATAGCACTTGGGACATACTTACACTAGGAAATATTTGGTATTTGTCTGAAATTCACATTTAACTCTACGTTCTGCATTTTTATTTGCTAGAGTTAGCAACTCTGCTCCCACTCTATACTGTACTCGAGTATTTTGAAATAAAGTACAGAAATATAACCTACACCTTGTGCAAGAAAAAGACATTTTAATGTTTCCCTGCTTTGTGAATATTCCCAAGCCTGACTTCACACGCTGCAGGAAGCTGACTGGTCTGAGCAGAGGCATACCCACCAGCTACTTGTCTTAAAAATTCATGGAAATGAAGGGGTGTTCCTGCTCCCTCTGTGGTCCCTCACTCTCAGTCCTTTGACACCTGGGAACATAACAGCTGACATTGAGATCAGAATTCAGCAAGACCCACAAGCAAAGAAGTCCTGAATCTCTTTTCTGTATGTGTGCGAATTGGTATTGCCCCCGGATGCAGGAAAGTGTCTTATACTCTTACATGTGATACTGCACTGCTCCTTCTTGGTGGACAGGAATTACAATGATCTGATATTCTAGGTGGTTTCACATTAAAATCTCTTCCTTGCATAGAGGGATTTAGAATTCACCGGTAGAGGGTGGGTAGGGAGAGGAATAATAAAGACAGGATAATAGCACCTTAGCTGAACGATTTTAATCATTCTAAAATAAAATGAATATAATTTTTGCCCCTAAAGTGAGTTTTATTTTTCAGAGTTTTCCTAATTTTAATTTTTATTACGGGGCGGGGGGCGGGGAGAGGATGCTCAGGGCAAAAATTGAAACATTCAAGAATCTGAGGAAGGCAAAAGACAGGAGGGAGACCTGTTCTTGCTTAAAGGAGTCCTTCCAAATGCCCCAGAGAAGGGGAATGGTTTAAAAAAAAAAAAAAAAAAAAAAAAAAAAAAAAAAAAAAAAAGGCAGTGCCCCTGGATGTGGTACCTCAAGAGCTTCTGGGAAAGGTCACTGAGCAGGTCAGACCCTCCTCAGGGTGCTCTGGGAGGCCAGGCTCCCACCACCCCAGTCCCAGCAGCTGCAGCTTAATAAAAGGTATGATTGCCATGGCAACCTCAGTAACACTTTCAAATGGATGGCCAATTATTATTCACTCATTTACTGTTTATTGTAGCGATGCCAATCACAATGAACTCCAGGAGTGTATTAATGGAGATGTGATCTGAGCCTGGGGCCCCCGAGGGGAATGGCATTGTAATGCCTCATTCATTAGCATAGTGTGTTCAAGGTGGGTGGGCTCGCAGCCACTCCCTCCCGGCGCAGCCCCTGCACGTGCTCTGCACCCTCACAGGCCCAGAGGCCTGGAGGCAAGCAAGAGGTCACTCACTGCAGGACTCACTCCCCTGTAGGAAGGCCCCAACGCACACTGGCATCCTAAGACAGACAGGTGGACGTGAAGCTTGCTCAGCCCCAGCAGGTATTTTCAGCAGGAGCTTTATTATTTTCACCTTCTCTTTGGACCCTTTCCCCATTTCAAATTCTATAAGCAAATACGCTGCATTGTTAAATCCTGGCCAAGACCTGAGGTGGGGTGGGGGTGGGGGTGGGGGTGGGGGTGGGGGGGTGGGGGTGGGGGAGAAGCAGACCAGACTGTTTCCCTATCCTGATGACTTTGAAATGGAGGTTTCAGGACACTGGGAGGGGAAGGTGTAGGTAGGGCTCTTCCTCTTATGAAGACTGTCCACCCACCCCAGGGCCTGCTCCCAAGTGGAGATCACAGGAAGACAGGTTGGACGGATTATGCCAGGCATTCCCGGAAAAGGAAGAAAGAGGGCTAGCTGGGCACAGGGGAAGCAGAAGGATCTCTTAGATTTGTCAGGAGGGAGGGTCTCAGAGGGAATGGCTTATTGTGTATGCACAGAGCCCCAGCGAATACCCTTCCTATTCTCCAATCCGTTACAAGAGAAACAGAACCACCCCGCCTCCAGGTTCATGTAGGTCTGGTCATGGGGAGGTCAATGGGACCGGCAGGAACAGAAAACCAGTGCCTGCTCTGTGTATGACCCTGGCCCAAGGGAAAGGGTCTGCAAGAGTCTCTGCCAACCTGGTGGGAGGGGACCCTAAGGTCAGATTTCACTTATTTTAAAAAGTAAATAGAGTAGTAAGCCATTCCTTGCACGCTAGAGTACAGGGTAAAATCCAGACTCGCTACACTGGCTGGCAGCTTGTTACCAGGGAGACATCTACCCCGAAGCAGCCTGTTCTCCAGGGGGGCAGCTCATTCTTGCCCTGCCCGCTCGTTTCTGGGGTCCTGAGGCTTGGAGCCCCACCCTCATTCCTGCAGCACCTCCCACTCACTTTGCCAGTCGAGACCGCAGACAGACGGGGGTGGGAAGGTGTAAAATGACTCACTTGCTTTTGCTTGTCTCTGCCTCTGCCCATGCTCAGGATGTGGGGGCAGTGCAAAAGAAAAAAGAAATATCCTGACACTCGTTAAAACGAGGAGGAAGACTTTATTCAGGACTACCAGGATTGTGGAGAGAGACTCAAGTCCAAATCCAGCAAAGACAAGTAGAGATTTATAGCCAAGGAGCAGAGGGCGTCAGCAGTGGGTAGAAAATTACCAAGAGGAGACATCAAGGGTAGGGGGTTGGTTCTTGCTGAAGGCAGGCCACATGAGCATATATCAAGGGGTGGGAGGGGGGACACTCTCTGAACTGGTGTCTCAGGATCCTGGCTACAAGTGGACTCTGCAAAGGTGAGCACAGAAGCCCAAGGTCACAGCCAAGGAGAGAAGACTGTTCAAAGGAACCTGACCAAAGTTTGGGTGGCGGGGGAAGCGGGGGGGGGGGGGGGGCAGGGGTGGAGTCTTCATCCACAACCACTTGAAGGGAACTGGGGACAGGGCAGAATAACAGGAAAAGTTGGATGGACAGGGAAGCGTGAATCTTTGCTTTTGGACAAAGTCAGGCAGCACTAGCTGGGAAGAGGGTGGCTACAAAGCAGAGCTCCGGAGGCTGGGTGAGCCCAGCAGGGAGCTGTCCCCTATGCTGGGGTTTAGGCTAATGTCAGGACTCCTAGCAGCCATCCTAAGGCATTTCAGGTATCCAAGAGATTGAGGAAAGGCCTGGGGCAGAACAGAGAGGGATGCAAATCCTACCTCCACTAGTTTGCTCTCTGGTGACCTCAGATATGCTCCTTGCAAGCTCATTTTCCTCTTCAAGGAGGTGGGGGTGATGTGACCACCCTCGGGATCGATGAGAGTTCCTTGTAATGGTGTTTACAAAGGCCCAAGTGCTCAATGAAAGTGAGCTCCCCATCCTCCCCCCAGTCCCTGAGGGCCAGAGGAATGAAAGGCTCTTTCTTCCAGTCTGCAGGAAGAACTTGAAGGATTTTGTCCCTTGTCATTTACACCCCACCCTTGGGATGGTGCTTAGTTCTCTATCTGCACATGGTCAGCGTTCATCCCTCTGGATGATTCCCACCTCATCCCACCCACAGGAATTCCCAGGGAGCCAGTGTACATGCTCCAGCTGCTTCTTTCCATGGTGCTGAGGTGTGGAGAGGGCTGGGAGTGGCAGGGTGACAGAGACCTGCCACAATCACAGAGTAAGGGGGCCGTGGTGCCAAGACCAGCGACGTGACTCCTGACTCTCGGTCAAATGTTTCTGAAAGGAGGAGACCCAGGGGAGGTCTTGAGGGGGCATGCATGGGCATGGATCTCACTAAGAACAGTGCCCAGAAAGCAGACCCAGGTGGGGAGCAAATAGGGGGTTAGCTCTGACAGTGTGACTAACTCAGCTCAAGAACGTCTGGAACACTTTTTGTGCCATAGACTGAATGCATGAGACACTGGAAACACAGGGGTAAATCAGACTCAGCCAGGAATGCCAAAGAACAAATAACAACACCCTATCATACAGGGGATACGGTAGAATCAGAGACCTGTGGAAACACGGAAGAGAACTACTGATTCTGCCTGGAGGGTCAGGAGAGGCCTCCCAGAGGAACAGAGTGTTCATTTTGCTGTTCGGAAAAAGGACTAAGACCTACAGGTGCAAAGCATGGGGCGGGGCGGTGAAAACATGTGGCTGCTTAGAAAGCTGAGGTTCCAACTACAGACTGAGGTGAGCACCAGAAGACAGGGTAGGAGAGATCTGGGAGACAAGCATGAGTGAGGCAAGAGGTATGGAGATGCCAATAGTCCTACCAAGAGACAAGGCCAGTATGGATTTGAATTCTGGCTCCCTCACTCACCAGCTATGGGATGCCAGGCAGTCCTTTTAGCCTCACTGATCCCCAGGAACCCTGCTTATAAAATGGGGGTACTAGATAATACCTCCTTTGTAGTTGTGAGAATGGGTAGGCTATGAAGAGACACCCAATATGGTGGTCCTGGCTTATGTGGTAGGCAGTCAACCCACGTAGGTTCACCTTCAGGCAAAGTCACAGGAGGGATGTGTTTGAAGTGGAAGATACACAAGTGTCTACTGCATAGTAGGCACTCACATAGCTGTAGAGATAATAAATTGAATCTAGGAAACAGGTGACACAGGAGTCAAAGAAGATCCAAAGCTTCTAGGATCATCTTGTCGACAGACACTGAAGGTAGACAGGAGGGAGTTGATGTGGCTGACTCAGGAGCGCTCCCATCTGCTCTCCTAACTTCCAGTTCTTCCCACATGCTGATGGTGGCCTTGTCCCCGGTGCCGAATGCTGGAAGGGGGCTGCTCCTATCTGTGGTTCATTCCCTACACATTTTGAAAAGCCAAGATTAAAGCATATGTTCATAGGCACAGTCCTTCAGTTTTCCAGGGGTGGGCAACCATTCTGATCTCTGGGGAGAGCAATAGAAGACAGTCATGTTAAGGACCGATCATTGGACGCCTGGGTCAAATTTATCACCTAGCTTCCAGGTGCTCATCTCAGGGCCTCATTCCCTGAATCCTCACAATAAACTTGTGAGTTTGGTACTATTACCATCATCCACACTTCACTCAAGAGCAAAGTAGGTCCCAGAGAAGCTAAGGGACTTGTGCAAGATCCTATAGCTCATTAGTAGGGAAGGGAGATTCTAACCAGATTGCCTCAGTTTGAAGCCCTTGATTTTTCCACTCCCCTTTCTAACATGCCAGAGACTGAAAAGAAAGAGGAACGTGTCTGTCTGTTCCAGCTACTATAGAAAAGAGTACCACAGAATGGGTGGCTTGTAAGCAACAGAAGTTTGTTTCTTACAGTTCTGGAAACTGGACCGTGAAAGGTCAAGATGCCAGCAGATTTGGGGGCTTGTGAAGGTCTGCTTCCTGGCTCATTGACTTTTAGTGTATCCTCACACAGTGGAGGGGGCAAGGGAGCTTTCTAGGGTGCCTCTTAGAAGGGTACTTATCTCATCCAAGATGGCTCCACCCTCATGACTTAATTACTTCCCAAAGACCCTACCTTCTAATAGCTTTATTTTAAGGATTTAGATTCAATATAGGAGTCTTATGGGGACACAAACATTTAAGACACAGCAGATGGGAACGCAGGCACCAAAAGAATATCAGAGTATGACAGACTGAAGAGTAGATATAGGGGTGGAACATTTATGGTGGGTCCCATCCTTCAGCCTCAAAGGGGACAGCATCTCCCAGCCAACTCACCTTCCCCTTGAACAGTAGCTGCTGGCTGAATCCTGCACTTTCTGCCTATGTCACTCTCGACCCTGTCCTCTGAGCTCACCCCTCCAGCCAACCACCCTATTTATCCCAGTGCCCATAGGAGGCTGGCCCTCTTCAGAGAGGCTCCCACTCTCCAAGGACTCACAGTCCTAAGGAGATTGGGCCCACACGGCAGGAACTAATTCCCAAAGAAAAATAGGCTGGACTGGCCAACCCAGACAACCTAATGCAGGTCTCCCAACACCTGAATGATCTCTCAGGGCCACTGAGACTCAGAT
Source organism: Prionailurus bengalensis (assembly GCF_016509475.1). Classification (NCBI taxonomy): domain Eukaryota; kingdom Metazoa; phylum Chordata; class Mammalia; order Carnivora; family Felidae; genus Prionailurus; species Prionailurus bengalensis. Next base: position 13,103,906 of record NC_057346.1, read on the forward strand.
CCAGAAATACCCATTTACAGAGACCCCTCTTCTGTGAGGCCCTCCTGGCTGCATCATCTGGAATAATTGTTGTTGTAGGATAACCACATACTGGACATTCTACAGAGCATGTTATGTATATTTCCTCATTTAATACCCCCAGCAACCCAACGAGTAGATTCTACTGATCCCAGATCAGAGATAGAGGAACTGGGGTACAGAGAGTTTAAGTCATCTGTCCCAATGCCCACAGCTAGTAAGATACGAGACAGGGTACAGATGAACAGCCAGATGCAGAAGTACACAGGGTAAGGTGTGGAAGGGTCCCAAGTGCAAGACTTATGTCCCCATAGACTTGGGATGCACCACCTCCCACCTTGTGGATATGTTCTTCAATTTGGACCTTTCTGAACTCAACACTTGGGGGGGGGGGGTTTCACAGAGGCTCCCTACCATAGGCATGATCAATTATTAACTTCATGGCCCCTTTCCTCTCCCCTGAGGTAGGGGTAGAATGCAAAGTTCTGGCCCTCAAATCATACCTTGGTCTTTCAGAAAGCGGTCTCCATCCAGAAGCTACATAGGAGCTTCCTGCCTCCAGACATCTCCTTAACATACAAAGACATTTATATGACCCAGGGACATTGCAAAGGATTTAGAACCTCCGTGTCAGGAATCAGGGTCAAAGAGGAAATATATGTAGATCACAGAATTTGAAAATTATGAGGAGTGATGAGCTAATAGGGCATGAGGACATTGGACCAATGCCATTGCGGGAGGGGTAATTGGGTCCCTGGAAGGAGGACCTACTGAAATGGGTCCCTCAAGGCTGCCCACCCTCAAGGTAATCCCGGACAAGGCACTTAACTCCGAAAGCCTTATTTCCTTCATTAGAAGAATGGAAGTGATAGTATTTGGTGTAAGTCACCGGGTTGCATGGAGACTTAATGGGATAATGCACATGAAACACTGTATCAACTATAAAGTACCACCCAAATAGGAGGCTTTATTATAGATGAACACATGCATGCCCACACTCGTGCATCCACAGGTACCCTTTCATTCATACACACTCTTGCTTTAAGAGGAATTAGCATAATGATGCAACCCCCTGTGAAATCACATGCTGGGACTTCCCTATGCCCTCGATCCTCCCTCCGCCATTACCCACTTAGACTGAGTGGGTTCAGCAAGATTGAGGAGGGGCTGAAGAGCTTCGAGGAGAAGCAGGTGGAGTTGGAACAGACCGCTCAGCCCACACCTGCCCATTCTGCCTGCCGTTTGCTCTTGTTTGCATTTCTGTAACTCACAGCACCTGGGAACCATAGGTATAGCCCAGCCCCTGGTGGAAAAATGCTTGGCAGAGCAGGGCTAGCCTCCGAGAGGTGGTTCCCACTTGGCAGCTTATTTGGGGTACCCACTGTTCACTCATTCTTCTTCCAAGGCAACACGATTTACTGAGCACCTACTACATCTGTACAGAACTGTACTTCACACTGGGAATCCAAAGATAACCAAGTGAATCCTGCCTTTGAGACACTTACAAAGGCAGCTCCACAAGCAAGGCCAGGGGGTGTATGACAGCGAGCACACTCAGGAGTGATGGGCAGCTTTGTGTGGGAAACAGTAGACTGTCCAAGTACTACCAGACAATTTACAGATCAAGAGGTCAAAGGCAGGGAGCCAATCCCAAGAGGGCTTGATGCTACGCCGATGAACTTTGACTTCCTTCTGTGTCAATCAGAAAGGCACTAAAGGTTATTAGAAAAGGAGGGACATAGACTGGACAAGTTGCCTTTTTTTTTTTTTTTTTTTTTAGTAATTTTCCCCTCTTTTACTGCATTCCTCTTCTAAATCACCAAGTTATGTAAGTGTGCTAGAACCACTGAAAGAAAGTCAAGTTATAGAAAGAAAACCTTCAACATCTCTCCTGCCCCATTTCTATCACAACTCTATATAGGAGCTTCTCAAAGCGTGTTCCCTGGAACAGCAGCATTGGCATTGTCTGGGTGCTTGTTAGAAATGTCATCCGATTGTAGTTAATGCTGTATTGTATGTTTGAACGTTGCCAAGAGACTAGATCTTACAGGTTCTCATCACAAGAAAAAAGCTGCAACGATACCTGGTGATGGGTGTTAAGACTGACTGGTTCGTAGTAGGGCACCTGGCTGACTCAGTGGCTTAAGCATCCGACTTCAGCTCAAGTCATGACCTCACAGTTCAGGAGTTTGAGCCCTGCGATGGGCTCTCTACTGTCAGCACAGAGCTGCTTCAGATCCTTTGTCTCCCTCTTTCCGCCGCTCAGGTCTTCTCATACACACTCTCTCTCTCTCTCTCTCTCTCTCTCTCTCAAAAATAAACATTTAAAAAAAAAGACCTACTGTGGTAATCATTTTACACTATTTGTATAATTATGTTCTGCACCTAAAATTCAGGTCAGAGGTCAATTCTATCTCATTTTTTTTTAATGGGAAGAAAAAATACAATTTGCTGCAAGCCCTTCAGGTGATTCTGATGCTTACTAAGACTGAGCAACCCTGCCCCACCAAGGAATTTACTACACCCGTTTCCATGTTCATCAAGCAAATATGAACACGGACACATATGCCACCATCTATACTGTTTTTTCAAAAGTGCATCGTACCCTTTACTAAGCAAGCTGTTTCTCTCATGGTGCTAGACCTCCTACCTCCTAGCCAACAGATATGCAACGCATTCTCTAAAATGTGTGTAGAATTTTCCAGTGTGTGGACATAGTAAGATTTGCTCAACCATTTACTGTTGACTATTGATGTTATTTATTTATAATTATATGGACACATAAAATAATGTTCCAATAGTCTTCCCCATGTAAGATCCTGTATGGGTGCTTCATTTCCACTGGATTGCCCAAAGTGGAAATGCAGAATCAAGGGTTATGGCATTTACAGTTTGGATATTGCTAGCTCACTTTTCCCTAGAGTTATAGGGATACACAGTCCCCTCAGCAAAAAAGATGCTTGTTTCATCATGTCCCCACCAGCATTTGATCTTGGGGTTCTTCAGCTCTGCATTTCAGAAAGCTCACGATGGCAATTGCATGGAAAATAGATTTGATCCAACTTGGGAAAGAGCAGAATCGGGGACAAAGAGTCTAGTTGGTGAACTCCTGGATTACCCCAGGTAGGAGATCAAGGATGGAGTTAAAAAAGTGGCCAAGGTGGGGCGCCTGGGTGGTTCAGTCGGTTAAGCAGCTGACTGCAGCTCAGGTCACGATCTCATGGTTGGAGGGTTCGAGCCCTACATCAGGTTCTGTGTTGACAGCTCAGAGCCTGGAGCCTGTTTCAGATTCTGCCCCTCCCCTACTCGTGCTGTCTCCCTCTGTCTCAAAAATAAATAAACATTTAAAAAAAAAATTTTTTTTTTAAAACAAAGTGGCCAAGGGGATGGAAAGAAGGGATCAGATCTATTGTGGGCACTCCTAGTGATTCTTTTCATCTCCATAACCATCTGCTTTCCAGGTGAGGACCCTAGAGAGTTTATGGAGACACTGTGACTTGCCTACTTGCCCTATCATTGCTGAGCACTTCTTAACCCATCTAATCCCATTCTAAGGGAACCTGCCCCACCCTAAACCCTCACGGGGTTAGTACAAGACTCTACTTATTAGAAGGTGAAGGAGGGTCGGTAAAGCACCCTACAGACTGAGAAGGCACTTTAAGACCAAAAAATAAAGCAAGCCACTCCAAACCATACACATGGTTTTATTCAGAGTAACTTCCTGATGGGGGAGCAGATCAAGTGGAGATGATCCAGGTGGTACCTGGCCATTGTCTGCGTCCATTTCCCATCCCATCTTAATCACAGTCCTCGGCTTTTATGGAGCTGGGGACACGGTGAGGAGGTCACACGGTAATTATCTACAGCGGGGCCTTCTGTGCACCAGCCACCTCTACCAGTTACCTAACATGGGGTCTCCTTTGCTCCACCTTAGTAAGGGTCACAACAAGCCTTCCCACTTTCCAGTCAGGGCACACATTAACCTTCACAGGGCCTAGAGCACATAGCCCCAAGACAGGGGGTGGGGTCATTGTGGGGCAAGAACAATACGGAGGGTCAAAGATGGGGTCAGTGGGGCCAGCCCTCCTCCACTCCACCTCCAACATCTTAATAGCCCCTACCATCTACACACTTTTCTCCTGTGAGGACCCTAGAGTCAGATATGGGGAGGGGGCCTATATCCTCACAGCAGCAATGTAAGCAGCAACAGGAGATTAACCAGTACCACCACTGGCTCTCCACCATTCCTCAGTCTCCTGGGACAAGGACAGCTCTAGCTCCTCCTGCTGACAAGAGGCACAGCAGGATTGGAGGAATGACACCTCCTTGCACCCATTGCAGATATGCCCTAGTACAAAGTTAAGCCCCCACCTTTCATCAAGCCATTATTTTGGTGCTCTCGTGTACCGTCTTAGCATCTTAGTCTCCATTTTGGAGATCTGGTACACAACGATAGAGAAAAAGCACAGCCTCCATTAAGACCTAACAAGAAGGCTGTATTAGGCACCATGGAGTGGACGGGTAGAAAAATGGAGTTTCCTATTGTCTGTTGTCATCCACCAGATCCCAGCTGATTGCTTTATAGGCCAAACCAAACTATTGCATGTGCCTTGAGAAGGCCTGATTACTCCCATCTTTTCTAGTTCTCTAATGGTGTCAGAAAGCTTGTCATACCCCTGCTCCCTATAGTTTATATATGGTCTTGCATTTATTCGTCTCTGGGAACCAAAAGCTAGGTGGGCTCCCATGTGGGGTGACCCACAAAGACGGGTTTCACTACTCGGTTACGCAACCTCATCTCATCTTAGCTAGATCCAGACCTTGAAAAACATCTACACCCAAAATATATTCAGGGATGGGGGAAATACGCACTAGGAAACCGTGGGGAGGAAGTATGCAGATACGTAGGGACTGGTTTGTCCCCCAAAACCATCAACAGCTTTTATTTCTCCCCGAAACGTCCAAGGGTCTCCATAGAGAAGTGTATATTCAGCTACAGTGTTTGTTAGAGCCACTACAGTTTGTTTATTGGTGTGAGACCAATAAATGGTTAATTCCAAGTGGGGCCTTCAGTGGCCCCTTGTGCACAACCTAAAGGGCCTTGTTGACCTATCCCCTGGCCTTTAGGGGTGTGGTATCCACCTCTGAAATTCCTCCATCAACAGAGCGGCACTTGGCAACACGCCTGGCTCTTTTGAGCCTTCCTTCCAGGGAGTAACCTGCTTTACCTTAAGCAAAGCCTTCCACAGTCTTGCAAGACCCAACTGGGTTGTCAAGATTTTCTCTACCAGTTCCAGAGGACATCAGATCTTGCCACAGTTGTTTACAAGAGACACTGATGGGCCTCCTTTCTGCCATCTTACTTTGGCAGGATTCTTTGTTTTCCTGTTTCTCAACCCATTTATTTCCCTTATGATGGATTCTTTCAGTTCCACTGAAGTCAGCCACCACAGCAGCCACTGGAACAATAGGCCAATTAACCACAGAGGCAACGACAGATACTCAAGTCCCAAACCATGCCCCTAGTGCTGCCACCAAGATTCGGTCTTCCCTACCAGAGGAAAAAAATTATTTGTCTAGGTCTCTAAAATCCTAGGTGTAAATGGCCCATTTCATCCCCAGCTCACACAGTTTCGTGTAGCTCTTCCACAGAGGTCCAGCCTAAAGGACAGGAGGGAACATCCCCCTTCATTAGGGCAAATTATCTTAATGTTAACATTTATCCAATCAATCAAATTAGCTAAGCACCTGCTATTCCTACCCATGCCTTGGCATGAGATCTTTGTTGTAAGGCAGGCCAAGTAGCAACTGAGGCCAACCCCAACATCTCAAACCCATGCAACCCAATCCCATCTCCCCCAGTCTCCTCCCAGTGGAAACAGCCCCCACCTCCCCTTAAAGCAGCTGGTGAGCGGCCCCAGTTAAGCGGCGGAAACCCTGGTCATCCTCTGACTCGTGGGAACCTCCCCTTGGGCATCTCCAGGCTCATGAATGGGCCTGGACTTTGTGTGCATCAAAGGGTGTCCCTGAAAGTTTCTTTCCTCCCCTGTGATAATGTCCTCCTCATCAGAGGACCCATCATCCCAGGGGGCCCGTGCCTCGGCATCCCAGCTCTCCCGAGATACGATAGCACCTCACGCCTTTGCGTAGCAGCCCATACCCATGCATCTTCGCCATCAGACCTGCCATGACCTCCAAGCCTTGCTACTGCCTTTGGACCCTCCCGGGCACAGTGTCTGTACTAGAGGAACAACGTGCAGCCAGCACATGCCTCTCCAAAGCCATCGCTTCTCTGGTGTGTTCCAAACCTCTCCTTACTCATAACTCCCTTCCTATGGCGTCAGGAAAAGCACAGATCGATGGCCAACCCACTACTCCAAAAGCTTCTTCATTTCCCCTTCTGCATTTCCTTTTCCACACCGCTTCTGACAAGATCTTTAACAACCCCTAGGACATTCTTGGGACGTCCCTGTATTTGAGACACTCTAGAGGCCTGGCCATATCTCCCCATGTGGCAGTGGCTGGCCAGCATAGGGTTCTGCCCCACAGCACCCTGTGCCGGTTTTCAGTCTCCTGCCTGGCCAGCCCGTTGCTAGAAGGTGCAGGACGATCAGTAAAGCACCCTCCAGGCTGGCGAGGCACTTTAAGGCCAAAAAACAAAGCATACCAGTCCATACCGTTCACAGTTTTATGCTGGATGACTTACTGACAGTGAGGGATCTAGCAAACGATGATCCGGGCGTACTCGGCCACCTTACACAGCTCTTCAGGGCCCAGTCTGGCCCTTCCGCCCCAGCTTTTATGGAGCAAAGGGCGTGGTGGAGATCCACAGGGTAGTTATCTAAAGTGGGGCCTTCTGTGCACCAACCACCCCTAATAATTACCTAAAGTGAGGTCTTCTGGGCACCAGCCACCCCTAATAGTTATCTAAAGCAGAGGCGCACCTGGGTAGCTCAGTCGATTCAGCGTCCGACTTCAGCTCAGGTTATGATCTCTCCGTTTATGAGTTCAAGCCCTGCCTCGGGCTTGCTACTCTCAGCTCATAGACCGCTCTGTCCCCTCCTTTCCCTCTGTCCCTTCCCTGCTCACGCTCGCTCTCTTGAAAATAAATAAAACATTAAAAAATTAAATCTAAAGTGGGACCCTCTGTGCACCACTTTAGGAAAGGTCAGAAAGAGCCTCCTGCATTCGGGTCAGAACAGACATTTACCTCCATGGGGTGTGGAACACATGGCCCCAAGAGGGGTCCTTGCAGGGCAAGAACAAGATGCAAGGCCAAAGATGGGTTCAGTGTTGTCAGCCCTCCTGCACCGCTCTTCCAGCTGCAGATGACAGGGAGGATAGGGGACCTAAGAGACACTGATCCAGAGAGCGGCTACTGCTCTGTGGCTGGGGGGGAAAAGGATCATATTCTTCCTGGTGTTTGAGCAAAGACACAGGAAAACTGCCAGTGGTGGTTGCAGGTAGTACAGCAGAAGGTTTGCATAGAGACTGGGGAGGCATGGGTGCAATCAGTATGAAATTATAGGTGAGCAGAAATGGTGAGTAAGCAGTACAAGCCGACTGGGGAGAATACAGAGCAGGTGCACACAGAAAAGCCGATGCTGAGAGAGAAAAATCAGGCTGCCCTAGGGGGACAGAGAAGCAGTTCCCAGGGGTTGCTGCGACCCCAGACTCCCCTTCACCTGAATTCCCCACACAGCCTGGCGGCACTGAGGCCCCTCCCCTCGGCACCTGTGGCTCTCTGGCTCCACCGCCTCTCCCCCCTTTTCACACACGCTTGAGTGTCCTTCTAGGGATCTCTGCTCTGCACAACCACAGCTCAGACAAGAACAGCAAGGCCACAGAGCTCCAAAGTATTAGAGTTTCCAAGATTTTCCAAATCTTGAAGTTACTTGATTTCAAGTGACAGCTGTGCCAAAAAAAAAAAAAAAAAAAGAAGGAAAAGAAACAGAAAATACATTCACTTGTCATTTACAAAGTGCTTTCTATGTACATTATCAATTTTGATTTTATCCCAACGAGGAAACAGACGCTCAGTGACAGGGAATAGCTTCTCCAACATCACACTATTAATAGATGGGGGTGGGGGCAAGTCCCCGAGTGTCAGTCACCTGTGAGCTTTGCCATCAGGTGACCAGCTGCCCTGCTGAGATGACACCAAGACCTTGGGGACCTGTTATACTTCATGCTTCACTCCCCGACCCACATCCCCTTTGTCACCTGGCTGTGGTTCTACAACCATTTGGTCCATGCTTCAGTTGAGCGGTGTGAGTTCTAGTTCAAATGAGGATTGTGGCAAATAGACCCAAACGTCCAGCTCATGATCCACGTCTGGACCCTGCGACGCGCCCTGAGGGGGGTTACTGGGCGATTCCACCACTCAGGAGGGGTCTCTCCCACGGAGGAGTGACCTGGGGGCTAACACCGTCATACCTCTCTGGTAAGCCCTTTCCTCAACTAGATCTCCGCAAAAGCACATCTATTTTAACTTTGGAGTGAGTCATTAGCCTCCACCAAGACAGGAGCACAAATAGGTTTAAAAACTAAAAATAACTAACATTTATTGAATGTTTATTATGCTTCAGGCATCGTGCTAAATTCTTTACACACATTCATTTAAAACTCCCAATAACCCTATGAAGTAAGTATTATTATCCTCATTTCTCAGATAAGGAAACAGAAGCTAAGAGAGGTTAATTAACTTGCCCAGGGATAAGGGGCTAATACATGCCAGAACCCGGATTTGAACCCAGGCAGTCTGCCTTCACTAAGCCTGTCAGATTAGCCAGATCCTCTCACAGAGTGCGGGCCCTGAGGAAATGGATCATAAGAAGAGAGCCTGCTGGTAGGCAGAGAGGGGCTGGGGGATGCCCACAGTATTTGGTGCTCCTTGACTGGATAAGACCCAGTCTAGGGCCCTAGGGAGTCCTGAGCATCTTAGAACAGGCCAAGGGCAAACCATAAGAGACTCTTAAACACCGAGAATAAACTGAGGGTTGATGGGGGGTGGGAGAGAGGGGAAAGTGGGTGATGGGCATTGAGGAGGGCACCTGTTGGGATGAGCACTGGGTATTGTATGGAAACCAATTTGACAATAAATTTTGTATTAAAAAAAAAAAAAAAGAACAGGCCAAGGGCACGGGGTAACAGTTTTCGAGAGTAGGTAGATGATTCCAAGAGGAGGAGAAGGGAGGGAAGAAAGCGGCTTCCCGAGAGGACAGAACAACCCTTCTTTACACATTATCAGCTGGGAGCCAGGCGCCATTCCTCCCAGACTTCCGTCATCCTATAGCTGCCTCAGGCCTGGTCTAGAGGACAAATCGGTACTATGACCCCAGACAAAGCCCAGGAGCAAACTGTCCCATCTGGCCCCCACCAATGATCTCAGGTGCTTCCCAGGGGAATCCCATGGTAGAATTCCTAGTCTTCACTGAGACTTCACAGCCATACGCTGTCACCGCCTGGTTAGGGAGCAGGAGCACCAGGCTGGACCCAGAACCCCCACCCATGACTGTGGCTAAGTCAGCTTTCCTCCCTGGCCTGGAGGTTCCCCTTCCCAAAATAAAACAAAGGCATTCAGTGATAGTATGGTGATGCCTCATACTCCTTCCTGCCAGCTCAAAGTATCCCAAAGAGAGAGATCGTCAGCTCTGGAGCCAGGAAGACCTAGGTTCGAGTCCAGCCATGTCACTTAAAGTTGTGTGAGTCCGGGTGAGTCACAGACTGCTTCACACCTCACTTCCCTCAGCTGTGCAAACGGCATAGGCTGCTCCGTGTGCATCCCAGGTTCGCTCGAATAAGATCATGCCCGTGAAAACGCTTTGAACTTGGTAAAGCCCTTTGTATGTGCAAGTGCCAAGTATGAAAATCTGGGATTTGTTCCTTCCTCAGTGTCTCCTGAAGCCAATCTGCCAGCCCTACAGGGAGCAGAATCCAGAAGGATGGCACAGAGCCAGCACCACCCTCTCCCCCGCCCAAGCCCACTCAAGACCCTCACCCAGGGTGGGCATACGTCCTCTCAACATCAGAGGTGACTCTCCTTTGCCACGATCCCTGCTGGTCTCTAACAGCCCTCCTCATCCCAATGTCACCTCAGAAAGTCAGATCTGCTCCCTGGACTGTAGTCACCTCCAAGTTGAACTTGGGATCGTGAGGGTTCGTGACAGGAGGTGCCCAGCCCCGTCTGCTCTGGAAAGTAGAAAGAGCTCACCGCACCGCCACCTCACAGTCCATTTTTCAAAGTTTGACGTCAATTTGCGGCCTTAGATTGGTTTTTGTTTCTCCGTACTTTGTTTTCTTTTTTGTGATGAATGGTTATTGTCAAGCTGGCTTAGAAGAAGCGATAGGCAGGAGGTGGGGGCCGGGGCGGAGATAGCACAGTGGTGGGTTTCTTAGTTGGGTTATTGTTTACATTTCTTTTTTCAGGGAAGAAAATGGAGTGGGAGGTGGCTGAGGTCACAGCCGGGTCATCTGAGATGCATCCCCGGGGTCCTGCTGTGGCTGCCTTCTCCCTTTGTCCAGGCCAGGAGACACTGAGACCTCTGCCTCTCTCTTTTCCCCAAAAGTACATGCCTGGTCTGGGGGACAGGCGGCATGTCACGGCTGCAGCGGCTGATGCTGTCAACTGCAGATAAATACAACCAAAACAGACCCAGAAAATTATTTCCTCTTAATGGAAAAATTATCAGGCCCTGAGCAGCCTGATCTAAGGGCTTTTAGAAGTGCACAGAGAAATATACTTGAGTCTTCTCCCCGCCTCCTCTTTTCCCCACTGTCCCTCCGGGGAGGGTTCTGCAAAAACCACCTTCTCCCAGATTCTGTGCTGTGGCTTTGCCCGACTTGCAGACAATAGGATCTGAGAGATCGTGGCTTAGGATCACAGAGAGAGGTCTCTTAGGGTCTCCAGGGGTATGACCTTGAAAGGACAAAGACATCACCCTGCCTACCTCTCTCATCCCAGATAAGTAAATTGTTCAGAGACAAGTGACTTGCCCAAGGTTCGTGGCCACTTAGCCGCTGGGACAAGAAACTAAGGCTTTTGACTCCAATTTCCCTTCCCATTGCCCCAAACAGCCGGGCAATCCTTCCAGATCTCTGAAGCCCCTTGCATCATTCACTTAAACAGTCCTTCAGGCCCAGGGACATTGGATTTTAGGCAGGCCGGCGCCTTATCAGAGATGGGGCTTGTGGTACAGTACGTGGTTCGTCCACCATTCTTCCCTTCGTACTCTGCCGTGGCTCACCGTCTACAGAGTAAACATCTCCACCCGACTGGCTCGATGCTTGCATCTTGCTTTGATTAATGAAATGTTGGTAGATGTATCATGAGCAGAAGCTTAAGTGTGCTTATGCAGTTTGGCTCAGTGGTTTTTCTGCTTCTGCCATCTGCCGTGAGGCTGCTGATCCCAGAATTACAGACACGTAGAAGAGATTTGAACACAGTCCTCGGCCCGGAACAGGCCTGCCACCCTCGTCAACAAACATACCTGTGAGTGAGAAATAGAACTGCTTGTTGAAAACCTGTAGTTTTGCAGCATTATCACAGCGGAAATCTGACCGCTACAGTATGGCAACCCTCCCTAGCAAGGCAGGGCCTGGCCCAGCTTCTTCTTCTCCTGGTCGTCAGGGACCTCCTCAGGGTTACAGAGGAGCAGGAACACAGGGCCGAGAGATACTGATAACGCTGACAGGTGGCCCTCTCCTTGTGGAGCAATCTTCAAGGGCCCTCACTGGAGGGGCTGACTGCGGTAAAGTCTACATGCTTCTTTTTCTTCTAGGTGTCCCTCCTGGCAGGATACCTATTGCATGAGTCGGGAGAGGCTAAGTGCTATCTCAAACAGTCCCCAAGTCTCAGGGGCTTGAATAGTGCATGTTTATTTCCCAACCGTGTCACAATCCAAAATGGCAGCAGAGACGAGAGGAGAGGCGGACTCAGGGGCCATTTATCTAAAGTCATTCTGCCTTTGAGTTCTCCCCTGGACCCACTTCACCCAGCCAGGTGTTGGGCAAAAAGGATAGTGTGGAAGACCCCATAAGAGCTTTTAAGGGCTGCGTCTGGAAGTGGCATGCATCGATTCCAGCCGCATCTCACTGGCCAACACTCAGTGAAATGGTCCCATTCATTTGTAGAGGAGTTGGGGAGGATAGAGATGTCTGTTGAACTATGCACTGGGACCAGGAGAGGAAGCTGGTACTTGAGAGCAGCCGACCTCTGCTGCCACCATAATGTTATTCTTAGTCCACACCCAACTAGTCCCTCCTCTCTGCCCAAGACAGATTATCTTATACGAATCCCCTGTGGCTAACCTCTCACAGCCTCTTGGAATTTCTCAGGGTTTCACCTGCCACTAGAACTCTGCCTCTCTTCTCGTCTCCTCAGTTCCTGTAGCCTTGGGTCCAAACTCCCCAGCTATGCCCAGACTCTTCAGACTGACTTGTGTATGGCCTTTCTGACTGTGGTTTGTTTCTCTCCAGGACATTTCTTCTTGGACCCACCCCACTTCGTCTCCTTCTCCAGACACTACAGCCACTCTTAAATTTGACCAGCCTACTGAGATACCATATTCTGGCTATGCCAAGAGCAAGAGCTTCTGTTTAATCAGAATAGCAGAAGTTATTTTGAGTTCTTAACCAGGAGAGTCACATCCAAATGGAATTGGGGTTCTAAGAAGTCATTCAGCGACTGACTGAGGTGAACGGGTGAACTGACTAAGGGTGGATGGAAAGGGATTGAGATTGAGGAGAGGAGAGCAGTTAGGAGATGACTGTCCAGCATTCCAAAGAGAGAAATGGCAAGGGCCTGCCCTAGAACTGATGCTGTGGAATGAAAAGAGAAGGAGGCACCCAAGAGATGACGGGGAAGGTGGACTGAAGTTTGGAGGCACATTTAGCTTCAGCGATGGAGAGAGGGAGGAGGCAGGGCCACGTCCTGGGTTTCCAGCCTCCACAGCATCTCTGATTGCCTGAACCCACTTGCTGGCCTCCCTCAACCCAGCCCCACCAAGTTGCAAGGCTGCTCGGCCCTTCCAATCTACTTGGAAGGAATGTGGAGTTACATTTAATTAAAAGTATCTACACAGAAACGAGATTAATTAAGTCTCTTTTACCCAGGAGCCCTCTCTTTGTGTTCACTTAAATGAGGTTTTAAATGTTGTCTCAATGTTATATCTGGGCAAGATTTCTCCAGACAACACTTCGCGTGGTTCCGAGGCTCCCACATAGCTGGCTGGAAATTATTTAGTGATGAGAACAATCCAAGGGCAGTCTTCTCCCCCCTCAGTCAGTTGAGCTCCAGGCAGGTGGGGACCTTGGGCCACAGAAAGTCAAGTTTTATAATGAAATGGAGGGAAGTTCTCTCAGACAAGAGCTAACTCCCAAGGCCACCCCTTGATGCAGAACAGGTGGTCCAGAATGGTCTTCTGAGTCATGTTTATGGAGTACTCACCTGATCCAAGTTGTTCTGAATACAAATATGGCCTCCTGGAGCCAAGTGGCTCAGGCAGCATCACCCACAGGCAAGATGTCTCTTCCAATCAGCATTTTGTTAATATAGCTCCACATGGGAGCTGGGGGCCTGGTTGAGCCCATGGGAAGCACCCCAACCACCCTCACCATCCTTCTGCAAGCTGCTGACCTTTACCCTAGTATCTTTTCTTAAAACTAACATTCCAGAAAAGTGCATCAAGCTGGGTCATTCTCAGGAGACACTTGTGGAAAACAGGAGATGTGGAATGCACCCTGGGCATTTACTATCACGTACAGCCAAGCATGTGACCCACTACAAAGCCAGTGGTGGGACAGGATGGAGACAGGGCAGGTGCAGCCACCATCACTACCTTAGCCCCTCAGCAGGTGTTCACTAATGAGCAGCCTTGAGACCAAAGGAGGCATAGAGGGAATGAGGAGCCCTCAATTGGTCCTTGAACTTTTAGAGCCTAATTAGGGAAGAGGTCTATACACAGACTGATCATTCCTGTCTCTGGGTTCTACCATTAAAAAACAAAGTGGGGGAGGGTTCCCCCTATTGGATCAGGTGGTGCCTGTTGTAGGGAAAAATTTTGTAGGGATATTCAGTTTAAAGTATTGCCCAGACTTGGGTCATTATTAATTTAATTTGATAAGCATGTCTTAAGCACCAAAAGGAGGGTGAGGCATTGTGTCAGATGCTAACGCTAGAAGACCCAATAAGATAAAACCTCATTCTTGGTCTCTCTCAGTCCCTGGAAAAGGCGACGAGCATCCAGCATCTTGGAGGAGCTGCGTCTTTAAGTGGCATGCACTTAAGTAGCAGGATCCATGCTAGGAAAGCCTACCATCTCGCACACCATGGGAACAGAGAGGAGGACCAGAAGTCTGACCTGAGGGTAGGGGATCCTGGAGAACTTCCCAGGAAAAGTGTATCTCAAAGCCTTACAAGATGAGCAGAGATGATCCAGACAGAGAAGGATATGCTCCAATAGGTCAAAGCCCACTCTGCTTAGCCAGGGCACCTCCAGCAGCATGGTCCTCTGCAAGAACCCAGACGGGGAGGGGGCACCTGGGTGGCTCCATCGGTTAATCGTCTGACTTCGGCTCAGGTCATGGGTCTCATGGTTCGTGGGTCTGAGCCCTGCCTTGGGCTCTGTACTGCCAGCTCAGAGCCTGGAGCCTGCTTCGGATTCTGGCTCTGTCTCTCTGCCCCTCTCCCTCTCGTGCTCTGTCTCTCTCTCTCTAAAAAATAAATAAACAGAAGAAGAAGAAGAGGAACCTAGAGGAGTGGAGCACAGCTACTTGGCTTCAACCCATTTCTACCACCTACAGATGGCCAACACTCTGTGCCCGTGGCTTCCTCATTGGTAAAATAAAGGAAATGATTCAGTAGGTGTTTCAAATGGTCTCGTAGGATCAAATGAAACAATTTCTGAGACCAGCCCATGCCAGCCTCTCCAGAAATCTGAACTTCCCTCCTCACCTCTTGTTCTGACCCATAAAATGTAGTTTTGTAGTCAGGTGTGTTATTTCCAAGCAACAGAACAGATTCCTGGCAGATTTAAGCAGAAAATGAATTTATTTACAAGATGTCCAATGGTTCCCAGTTATCAGGAAGGTCATCAGAAAATGAGGCTTAGAAAATGGGCAAAGGAAAGACAGAGGGGCGCCTGGGTGGCGAGCTGGTTAAGCATCTGAGTCTTGATGTCCACTCAAGTCATGATCTCACAGTTTGTGAGTTCAAGCCCTGCCATTGGGCTCTGTGCTGATGGCACAGAGCCTACTTGGTGGTATTCTGTCTCTCTTTCTCTCTGCCCCTCCCCTGCTAGTGCACTCGCTCTCTCTCTCTCTCTTAAAATAAATAAACTTAAAAAAATTTTTTAAAGAAAGAAAATGGGTAAAGTGAAGATAGACTTTGCGGCCAGGAGCACCAGCAAAATCGGGTCACAGAATAGAACTCCTACCCCACGGATGGGACCAGCAATCTCACTAGTGGCCATCACTGGAATCACATGTCCCTGCCACCATCTGCCTCCTGGGTCGGTCAGCTGAGAGTGGGAGCGCCAGATTGGCCCAGCCTGGGGCATATGTGAGCCCTGCTTGGAAAGCAAGTAGTGGGAATTTTCCATTCCTTCAGAGGAAAGCACAGTCTGCCTCCCGCCATGACTCAAATGACGGGGAATCCCCATACGACTAGCAAAGCAGCTCGACGCTGCAGAGGCCCCACAAAGGAAAGAACAAAACAAACGTCCACCACAATCCTCCACCACCCGCGTCCTCTCCTCCACGGCAGCCTCCCTGTGGATGGACCACCAGCAGGTGTTCTCACCGTAGGGACACCCCCCAGGGGGTGACCAGACTATTAACCCCATGAGGACGGTGTTCTCCAGCTCGGAGATTCTGCAGTCACACCTGCTGCTGTCACTGTCCCCTCTTCCGCAGCTCACTCCTGAGCCCCAGCTCCCATTGATATGGTGAGCACGAGCCTCCTGTAGCTAAAGATTAATTGGTGGGGGATTGGGAGATTTCTCTTCCATAACAATGGGCTTTTCTGCTTGTACTAATAAGATGCCAATTAGGATATTTACATTTCGGGTTCAACCTGAAGTTATGCCCACTTTCCAGGAGGTGGACCAGAGGGGTGGGCTGTCCTAACTGGCTGTCAAGTGGGTGGACGTCAGGGCGGTCCTCGCTGGGTGAGGCTGAGCCCCTCCCTCCCTGGGACTCTGGGAGGAAGGCTGTTAGCTCTGGGGGAAATTCAAATGAAGCCAGGTCTCCCATCCCATTCCTTCCGTTAGGTTCCAACTCCTTGGAGCGGCTTCAGATAGCATCTTATTATATATGCCAAATGTGGTTTCAGGAAAAAAAGAAAAACTCTATTAGACATAAGAAATCAATTCTGTTTTATTTTCATTTTCTCGCCCCAATCTCCTCTTGAGACCACACCTAATGTCATCCTCCCCATCCCCGCCCCTAAGGAAAGCTCAGGACAGGGATGCCGGACACTTGGCATGGGGTCGCTGATTCTGCCTGGACGTGGCCACTTTTGTTCTCACTACAGGAAGTAGGCGCCTACATTACAGAGTACTTTCACACCAACAGTATGCTTAACACAAAGCGTTGCAGAGTCCCTGGGGGAACACAGGAGTCATGGGATGCTAGGTCCTCTGCCTGGACCATCTACAGAGAAGCCAGAGCACTTTCCAGCCTGTGCTAGAAACTTGACACAGTCAGGAGTTAAGGTGCCTATTTCACAGGCAAGTACTTCATCATGCCCTGTCCTGTTCCATTTGTTAATTGTTTCGTGCCTCCGTGTGTGGCTTCCCCAGCCAGCCTGTGCACGTCTTGGCATGGGCCACAGCTTCCACTTCTCAGCTAAGGCCAGAGTTCCAAGCAGCCCAGTGAGGGCCCAGTTAATATCAACTGGTTGGCTGAGCTCAGCATCATCCCTACCAACCTGACCCTTCTTCTGAGGGAGGGGCCCTTCCCCAAGCCGATGGATGGTGCGGTGGAGTTTGCGGTGGGGAGACCTGCGTCTGACTCCCCACAGACATGGTCTGGCTTCCCAGCTTCTGCTCTGCTGCCTGTGCGAGTGTCCTGTAGCTGCTCTTGCTGTAACAAGTGGTGCCAACTGGGTGGCTTAAGACAACAGAAATGTATTCTCTCATCATTCTGGAGGTCTGACCTTTGAAATCAACATCACTGGGCTGAAATCAAGGTGTCCCTCAGGACGGGGCAGGGGTGGGGAGGAGTCTGTGCCTTGGCTCTTCCAGCTTCTGGTGGCTTCTGGGACTCCTTGGCTTGTAGCCACATCCCTCCAATCTCAAGGCCAGCAGTCTCTCCCTGCTCTGTCTTCACATTGCTGTGCGTGTGCGTGTGTGTTTGTGCACGTGTACAATCTCCCACAGGCTCCCTCTTATAAGGACACTCACGATCGCAGCTAAGGTCCCCTTGAGAAAATGCAGGATGACTTCCCCATCTCAAAATCCTTCACGGAAGCTCATGCGCAAAGACCCTCTTTCCAAATAGGAAACATTCACAGGCTTCCAAGATTAAAAGCTGACATCTTTGCGGGGCATATCTGCCTACTACAGCCACCCCCTCCCCCCAGCCCCGTTACCTCTTCTGATCTGGAAAGTGTGTCCAAGGGTCCTAGACTTGCTTCTCTGAGTCTCAGTTATCCCTTCTGTGGCCCAGGAATGATTTTTCCCCATCCACTGACTTCACGGGGTGGTGGTGAAGACCAAAAGATAATACATAGATTGAAAGCATTTTCTAAGCCGTAAAGCCCCACACAAATGCGAGACAATATTATTGCAGTGGGAGAGTGGCAAGTTCAGCACTTGAGAAGACTATCAGGTTTTAAAACATGTGAGGGAATAGAAACCAATGTTATTCAAAAACCTCATTTACAACCCCCACCAAAGCCTCCCGCCCTCCCTACCTCCATTCTCCCTCCTGGCTGTAGGGGTGTGACAGAGGCCTGTCTTGGGGGTGGCTTTGTGGCCTGAAAACAAATCATTCTTCACAGCTTGCTCCCAAGTCCAATAAGCCAGAAGGAATTGGTAGAGAGATTTAACGATATGTATTTCAAGAAAAAGATGAAAATGTGTCTACTTTTAGGAGATGCAGTAAAAATGCATCGGCCCCACAATAAACTTTGCAGTGAAGATGCATAGAGGGAAACATATAACGCAGTCAGGGCAGTAATGTCTCATTTATAGGGAAATCCTCTCAGAGATATATTAGATTTTGCCCCCCACCCATGGCCTACAGCACAGCGTCTGCAAACTGGGGGTCTCACTCCTCCAGCTCCCTCCAGCCTCTGCAGGAGGCACATCGGCTCAAAGGCAGCCTGACCCGTGGCCTCCCTCTGATGTCCCTACAAGTCTTGCCAACTGAGTAGTTTGAAAATCAATTACACCCGGGATGGGGAGCGATGGCCCACAGACCATCACACACCCACAGCTGGCTTCTTGTTCTTATAAATAAAGCTTTATTGATTCACGGCCACACGTGTTCCATCTATGGCTGCTTTGGTGCTACAACAGAATCGGGAGGTTGTGACCGTATGGTCTGCTGAGGCCACTAGCTCACAGGTTCTTAGGCAGAACTGTCCCTAAAACTAAAACTAAAATAATAGCTAACACGTGGGAGCCTTCCTCTGTGCCAGGCACGGTGCCATGCCCATACGGACATTACCCTATGTCACCCTCACACGTGTCCCCAGGAAGCAAGTAGTACTAGTCGTGCCGGGGAGAAGACTGAGGCTCGGGGACGTTCAGCAACTTTCTCAAGGTCCCAACGGCTGGAGACCATTCGACCTGGGATTCATCCCCATGGCTGTGCAACTCTGCCGCCCTCCCTCTCGCCACCGCTTACAGCGCCAGCTTTCCAGGTGGGCACTCTCAAAACCCTCCTGCAGTCCTTGGCAGCTTCCAGTTGGGTGGGATCTTATTTTCTCCATCTGATTTCAGCACACCGCCTGCCTACCGGGTTCCCTGTGCCAAGGAAGGGAACACGGAAGGTCTTCCTGGCTTCCTCCTCCTCCCCTTCCCTCCACTGCCCACCTGCCCCTGCTCCCCATCCATCCTGGTGCAGGCTCAGGCTGGCTCTGCTGATCTCCTTCCACATTTCCATGTCCCAGCCGGGCCTGCCTGCCTGCCCCGCTCCTGGGTGAGTTTCTGCCTCTGTTCTCAAGGCTCCAGTCTGCTCCAAGGGGGCACGGGGAGAGAGGATGGGAAGCCAGGCATTTGCATTCCACTTCCCGGGGCTGTTCAGATCTTACCTGCAATTCTTCTGACAAATCCTTATCAGCGATGCCCATGGCGAAGTCTGTGGTGACTTTGTTCATTCTTATTAGCTCTGCACAGATTAGCTCTTCACAGCGCTTGGCTGGTTCATACCGATTCTTGATAAATGTTTTGACTGATTTTCCTGACTTGGGAACGGTTGGGGACTGGGGTGGGGTAGAGGTGGAGGACCGTGAGGAGAGGGGTGCTGGCGAGCCGGAAGGAGAGAAAATTGTGGACAGGATTACATCTGGGCTATGAAATATTCATCACATGCCTGCAAGAGCAGGGTCACACCGCTGCTTCTCTCGGAACAGCTTCTCCACCCAGGCAGCGCTTTGAAATGCACCAGCTCAGGCGGGCTGGGAGCACCCCCGCCCCCAACTGGCCCCACCACCCCCCTCTGCCCCAGAGGCTTCTGAGGAAAGGGGGCGGAGAGAGCTAAAAGTAGGAAGAACAAACCGGCTCACTTGGGCTTCGCTGTCTTCCTTGGTCTCTCCTTTCTCACCTGCTCATCAAGAACAGCTTTTGATGGTGGAATACTGATGTTCCAGGTAGACCTAGCTGGGTCCCTCTTCTCGCCACTCCGGGAAGTGCGCCTGAGAACTGCGGTCCGCCTTCCTCTCCTTTCCGTGAGCTCCTCCGGCACCCCCACCTTCGAGGATTTCATCACTGTGTCCTGTATTTCTCCCACTAGACAGGAGTCTGCTTCAAGACTCATCTCCCCCTCCCAAGCTCCTAGCACAGGACTGGGCACATGAGATGCTGGAAAGAAACATCTTCACTGAGCCCACTATGCTCCATTCCCTTGGCAGGGTTGGCCAGCAGATACCATCACCCAGTGCAGGCATTGCTAAATGATGTTTGTCTTCTACGTTCTCTTCCTGAACCTAGACGAGGCTTTCCAATTTTTCTTAGCACGAGCCTCCAAGCAACTACTTCCAACCCGATATAAATGACTAGGACACAGACCCCCATTTGCCATCCTGGTTCTCGGGTCTCCCCCTCTAAGTTCCTTTCCAGCAGACACCATATTTCTATTCTGAGACCCCGTAGGGACCCCGAATAAAGGACGCGTTAGGTACGTGTTTGGAGACGAAACAGATGACCATTGTCCTCCCGATGGGAATGTGCTCCTGGACCTACAAAGGAAAGGTATCTCACCACTTTCCGTAGGTATCTGCTCAAGGCTTACTCTCCAACAATCCCTTCGTGTGCCTAACCCCAATCCTTCATGCCGTAAGTAGGATACTCCTGGGCTTTTCTCTCACGGGAGATGCCATATGCTTTGAGGAGTTCAGATCTCCTTTCTCACTGCCCTTCGCCACTGCCCACAGGGTTAAAAACTCTGGAGCCCGGCCGCCTCAGTCTGGAGGAACCCAACCCATGCCAACCAGATGCCCCTCACTCCAGTCCCAGGAAGATGACCCACTGCCCACAGCAAGGAGGCCTGGAAACTCTTGAAGGCCCTCTCTTGCCACAGCTACAGTTTGCTCATTAGCCTTTTGCCAGATTTATCTTCTCTCTGGTAGCCTGCAGCGCTTTGATTTGTCCTGCTGTCACCAGGACTAATGTTGATGGCAGCACCCCCCGGGGGCGCGGGGCTCTCCAGCCTCCTGCCAGAGGCCTCGAGGAAAATGGATGAGCAACTGACCTGCAAAATAAATACCAGGCTTCCAGGTTCTGATAAAGATTAAATATTGGAGGAGTCATTTCAAATGAATATATAAAAGCAAATGGAAGAAGCCTTTTAGACACCGACAGAGTGAAATACAGGCAAACAAAGAGAGATGTCTTCGGGGAAGTTCAATGGCAGGGAAGTTGGAGGCTCAGAATGCAATCTGCCCACAAATACCCCAGCTTCAGCTTCAGGAAAGATTCCAAAACAGTCATCCCTGCTTCCCTCCCCCTTCCCCACCCAGACAGTGAAGAAGAGAAAGCGCTAAGCTCCAAAGCTGCATGCCAGCGTGATGCTGAAGTCAGCTTTGCTGACGCTGGCCCATCCAACCGAGGGAGAAGCCCCATTACTCAACACCATCTGCCTTTGGCGTGGGGCAGCCAAGAGCCAGGATTATTGGCGGGGATGGGGCTCTGAGGCCCCAGAGGAGAGAGGTACTGGGGAAGAGCAAGGTCAGGCATGGCCGAGGCAGAACGGGGAGCGGGGAGAGAAGCCAAATGTCAGCAGATAGAGCCGGTGTTCCTTGAGCCTGGGGTAGAATGAGGTTTCTGGTCAGAAAGTTGTGCAGATTGATTGCACATCCGGAAACCCCAAGTCGCCGGGATTGCACGTCTAGACTCAAAGGCTGCTTGAGCTGGACGGGAACAGGAGGGACCTTACCTCGCCTGTGCCTGCTAGGGGCTGGGCGCTGCCCCAGGCACTGCACGCTGGGGTCTCACTGCCCCCGGGACGGCCCAGGTAACGTGGGTGTAGCCCTCCATGCTTTACAGGGGAGGTCACGGCTGTGGGAATTCATGCCAAGAGGTGGGGTGCAGAGAGAAAGGGGGAGGTGCGCTGACTGAGCTCTGAGGGTGGCTTGAGCACCACGCAGATTCTTTATCTAGTTCAGCGACTCCTCACAAGCTGGGCTGTGGGTGCTACTCCCCCCATTTTTACGGACTAGGCACCTGGGATGCAGTGAGGTTGACAAGATGCAACATGAATGCAGGGGGTCCAACTGTGCCCCCAAATCCCATTCTCTCTCTAACAGGGATGATTTGTAGACAGCCTTGGGGGACGGGGAGATATATGAAGTGTCACTGAGTTTTAGGTGGAGCCGTAGAAACTGAGCCTTAAGTGGGTTTGTATGTGAAGGCCAAATGGGGATGTCAGCTCCCTTCATCCTCTTCTTCAAGCCATGGTGACAGCCCAGCCAGCCTGCAGGGCCCTGACTCCCCTGGCCTGAGGAGTCTCCAGGGAGGACTTCTCCCCAGAAGCTGGGTTGCACGGCATCCTGGCTGCACAACCCCAGGGTTGTATGCTGCTCCCACAGAGCATAACCTGCAATGACCACCATGGCTGCCCAGACCCAGTCCAGCCCCCCAGCCCCATCTTCCTGGAGGGCCCAGCTCTTCCCACAGATGGAGCATAAGGGAAAAGGGGGTGCCCAGGACAAGGGGTAAAGTGGATTTTTTCTACATTTGGGGTTCAGAGTGAGCCTGACATGGGCTGGCTTCACTTCATCTTAATAATTTAGTTCAGATCAACAGATATTGATTGACTGAGTACCTGCTCAGTGCCCCATCCCGTGCTCGCCACTGAGCATTCAAAGAGGAATAGGACAGTCCTTGCCTTCAGGAAGCCCACTCACTGCGTGGTGGGGGAGACAGACACAAACGGTCAGCATGCTCGGTAATAAAAAAAAAATGACCTCGTTGTCTCTGCGAATCAATTTTTGCTCCCCAAAGTACTCTCCTATCCATTTTCTATTCCATTCCCATAAAGTAGGTGTTGCTATTCCCATCTGGGGCCAAGAAATCCAGAGCCTAGCAAAGTTGTGAGGTCTGCCCCAGGCTACCCGGCAGCCAGCGGCAGGTCTGGGGACAGCCCTGGGGACAGGCCTCCCTGACCCTCCTCAGTTCCGCCCACTGCACCGGTCAGGCCTCTCCCTCAGGCCTCCCGCTGCCCGGTGACTTCAGGGAGCCAAGAGCTCGTTCTTGCGTCTCTGGTGGCCCCGTAGGGCTCCCGAAAGGCCGGGTCATTGGCCTGACAATCACAGAAGAGAAGGTCTATGGAGTCAGGGAAGAATGAAGTGTCCAGAACAATTCCCATCTCCTGGCCTTCGCTTCTCCCCGTATTACTGTGCAACTGTTTCCCCGGGCACCAGGGCAATTTAGCAAGTGTATTTTGCATCACTCAAGCAATTTCTGACATTAACTCTCCCTGGGCTTTCTTGGGTCACCTCTCCTGCTCTGATACCACCTGTCCTGGCTGGAGACAGCAGCAGGCGCCACCTGGGGCCAGCTGGGTCACCTGGGAGACTGACTCGCTCCAGGCCGAACTCTTAGAGCCGAGTTTCTCGGCTCTGATGGCTGGCTGGGATCTTTGATGATATCCTTTTGCATGGCCCCGGAGCACTTTTGCGGCAGACAGGATCGGGCCCATTTTACAAAGGCAGAAACTGAGTCACACTAAAGCTGCTTGACCTGCCACACAGGAAGGCTGCTGACTGATTCCCATGGCTCATTTTCCCCCGCCATTCTTCATTCCATCTCCCCCAAGAGAAAAAGCAAAACTGCTCCCATTTTCCTCTGTGCTTTGGTCCAAGGTGATATTCAAAATATTTAACATCCTCTAATGCAAGGGCATTAGCCAAGCAGAACAAAAGCCTCAGGGCCCAGCAGGGTCCTGAAAGCCCCCCATCGTGCCAGGTGGAAACCCTTTAGTGTGTACCCTTTAGTGGGGTGGGAGTGCTGGGGGAAGGGGGGATCAGGGGAGGGGCCGGAGCCAGGGGAGTGAGAACTCAAGGACCTTGAGCCCGTGAGTCTATACGTATTTCAGTGTTTGATCCTGTGCCGCCACATCGGCCCTACTTGTGAATGCTAATCCTCCAGGGCTCAATCGCCTTCACTTCTCCCCCAACCCTCCTCCTCCTCCTCTCTCCCTCTCTCTGCTCTTCTCTTCCACCCTTTCTCTCTCTTTCCTTTTCACATAAAGATGAAAGAAAGGGGAGGGTTCATTCCAATACTTTGAGATCCCTTGCACAGATGAGGACATCAGGATTTGCAGACGAACAAAAGGGAAAGTTAGGAGAGGCTGAAAATTACCGCGTGCCTATTAAAAATCAGCCAGGCTGAAGCAGTCCTGACTAGCAGACAGGGCCTGTAGCTCCAGGGAAGTGGTACTTAAGGGAATTTGCAATTAAGAGGAGCTTGGAGCCTTGCCACAGATTGCTTCCCTCATGTTTTTTTTTTTTTTAATTTAAAAAAGAATCACAAAGCAGGGACCTAAATGGAAGATGACAATAATGTAAACTGACAGATGCTAGTTTGGCAGAAAACACCAGGAAGACCAAGTTACTTACCTGTAGCATTTGTGCCTCAGCCACACGCCCAGCGCTCCATCTCAGTCTGCAAGGCAGAGTCTTGGTGGCTGTCCAGGGACAGCTGTCCAAATTCCTGAGAACCAGGCTCAGCGTCCAGGTCCCTCCAGCCCACCCTGGGTAAACATGGGCATCTGCAGGCGGGAGCCCCAGCCCCAGCGGGCAGGCCGGCTCCAGGAACCCTGCCTCTTCCAGCTGTCCTGCGGGGGGCAGGGAGCTGAGCCACCCACACCAGCCTTTCCAGGGACCTGGCAGCCCTGTCTGCCAGGAGCCACATAAATCGTTCAAGATGGCTTGGTTTCTGTTTTCAGAAGCAATTGACACAGGGGTCTGGGAAGGACAGTTTGTAGCTAAGGCCTGGGACGCTCAGGAGGAATAGGGCTGCTTCTGACGTCCGGCTTTAGGAGTAAGCAATCGCTCTGTGAGCGATTCCCCACCTGTTGGGTAACAGAATCATTTGGGGGAGCTTTATAAAAATATAGATTCTTAGGGCCCACCTTCAGATACCATGATTCGGAAGAGCCTGGGTAGGATCTGTGGATCTGTGTGTTCTTCTTTTCAAAATCCCCCACATGATTTTGATGTGGGTTTGAGAACCAGTGGTCCATGTGGTAGGATCTGGAGGTGTTCTTTCCCTAAGAGCTTCCCCACTACTGCTTGTGCTGGCTAGGGCCTCCTTCTCTGTGGGTAACACTTGGTGAGTAGAGACACAATGACATCTTAATCAGCCTTCTAGATCCTTCCCACCCTATCATCTAGCTGAAGCTGGGGATTGCTGGGGGAGGCAGGTGCGGGGGGGGGGGGGGGTGCGCGCATGCGCAAGTGCTCCGCAGCGCGGGGGGAGGGGATCGCCCACGGCAAGGGCGGGGGTGGGGTGGTGCAGGACACCGAAACAAGCAACCCCCCCATCGGTATGGGGCTCCCTGGCCTCCCCGTTATGCTTCATTGTCACTTTATTAGCCACCGCTTGGCCACCTGTCCATGACAGTCACCCTCTGGAGCATTCCTCGTCACCTCCCCGGCATCGATTTTTACATGCGGTCCTAACACAGCATCACACGGCACTTCACGGTTTACAAAGTAGTTTTCACATATGTCATTTGTATCTGCTGTGGACAGCATTTTTGTGCCCCGCCCCCTTCCCCCAGTTTGTATGTTGAAATCCTATCCTCCCCCCCCCCCCCACCACAAAGTGATGACGTCGGAGGCGGAGGCGGGGGGGGGGGGGGGGAGGGGGGGTCCTTTGGGAGGTGCTTTGGTCATGAAGGTGGAGGCCTCCTGAATGGGATTAGTACCCTAATAAAAGAGGCCCCACAGGGCTCCACACCCCTTCTGTCACACAAGAATACATCAAAAAGACTCATCTATGCACCAGGAAGTGATCCCTCAACACACTGAATCTGCCGGCACCTTGATCTTGGACTTCCAGCCTCCAGAATGGTGAGAAATAAATGTCTACTGTTTATAAACTTCTCAGTCTATGGTGTTTTGTTACAGCAGCCGGAAAGGACGAAGGCAGCATCTGGGGGGCCACTTGTATTTCCATTTCACTGGCGAGGAAGCGAGTTCAGAAAGGAAAGTGACATGTCCCAAGGTGCACGATAGGTAAGGACAAGGCAGAATGGGGCCCCCGGACGCTAAATGCTGTGTCTTTCTAAAGACGTGTATAGGCGTTCAGTGAACAGGGCTCAGGGCACCAGCACTCTGCAGGTGAGCGGGCCTGGGTCTGTCAGGGTCAGGGATAGCACCTACCCCATAGGTAATCAGAGTAGATCTTATGTCCTCTCCCAACAGGGCAAGCGTCACAGCAACATTCAGCTTTTGCCTTGTTCAGAGGAGCGGCCTCTTGTCCGGATCTATAACTTTTTTTTTTTAAGTTTATTTATTTACTTAGAGAGAAAGAGAATCCCAAGCAGGCAGAGGGCTCCATCCCACAAACCGTGAGATCATAACCTGAACTGAAATCAAGAGTCAGACGCTCACCTGAGTCACCCAGGTGCCCCAGGATCTATAACTCTAAATAAGGTTCTCAGCTTGGCTACGTGGGGGCCTGAAAACATGGGATGCACGGCGCTGACTCTCCAAGGTGATGCGTCTCGGCCCGTGGAGAGGGGAGGGTTTCAGGGCGAGGCAGGTAGCTGCCCCGTCCATTATCATGGCTGCGTCTTTCAGGAGCCAGGGCCCAGTGATGGAGCCCGAGCACATACACGTGCAAACACACACACATACATACACAGCGGCCAAGCCTCTGGATCTCAGGCACGAGGACTCTCCCCTCCCCGTAAGAGAGTGTCTGTAAGGGCAAAGATTCAGCTCCCTCCTCAGACAGGTAGATGCCCTAGGAGACTCAGGTTGCTGGCCTCCACATCCTGGGAATGGGGTCACTGTCCTGGATTGGTGGAGGAGAGTGGCTACCATATGGGGTCGCCAGCTCCACTGGGAATTGGGAGGCCCAGACTCCAACCCACCTCCATGCCTCGAGAGCTGTGGGACCTAGAAGTTGCTGCTGAACCTCTTTTAGCTATAGCTTTCTCCACTAACCCATGGTGTGGTTATACTAAACATTCTGTCAGGTCCCACACAGTGAGTCCGTGATTTCTGTGATAGGCTTTCTCTTAAAAATAACGGCTAATATTTACTGAGCCAGCCCTACGTGCCAACTGCTTTGCGCACATTATCTCATTTAAAGCTCATAATGAGAAGAAGCTTTTATTAACCCCAGTTAGTAGACAGAAAAGAAGTTCGGAGAGGTTAAGTAACTTGCTCAACATCCAATGGCTGTTCCGTGACAGAGTGAGGACTCCAGAGCCCTAGGCCTTACTTAACCACTGTTCTTCTCCTTTTTTTTTTTTTTTATCTGCTTAAGAAAAGTATTTCTTGCTCTTAGAAACAATAGTCCACTCCACAGAAATAAAATTAGCTTAGGTAAGAAGCAGGAAACTTGTAATATAATTAAACCCAATGCTACTACTATTCAAGCAGAAACATTCCTGAAATGCACAACCAGGACAACCTTGCTTTGCCTTTGTTTCGCAAGCCTCTTCTGAGTCTACAGTGGATGTCTTTTGCTTTTACTAACTGGCAGCCGTGTGGCCTTCTTTGGGGAAAAAGAACCCCAATTTCTCTCTGGGGAATCACTCCTGTCCCTGCTCTGGATGTCACTGGCTCCAGGGAGTAGGGGGGTGGCTATGTGTCATGTAACTCTGGAATGATCGGTCAATCATTTCCCTGGCTGCAGTGTGGGTTTGGGAGATGTTCCTGGGACCCTAGACAAATCCAATGAGACACAAGACATTAAAAAAAAATTGTTTTAATGAATCTGTTGAGAACTCCTTTCTCTCCCTGTGACATTGGATTTGGCTCTGGCAGGCTGTGGGCTCAGAGCTGGGAACAGTCACCTTGCCACTGCTGAAGCCCTGCCTTCAGACACTGACATAAAAGGGAACGGGGCTGGTAGGTGGAAATATCGTGCTGCCTGAATCCAGCCATTTCTGAAAATCTAGGTCTACCCTCCGGAGTTGTTGGTTACATATGCCAATAAGACTCTGTCTTGATTTAAAGCCTATTTGAGTCTTATGTCTGTCACTGGCAAACAGGAGAGTTCTAACTGATGTAAGACCAGCGTTCGAGGAGTCAAGAAGCCCAATTATCTGGCTTCAGCTCCCATCCTCATGGGAGGTGAGCCCCTTCCAAGGTGACACCTCCTTCCTGGGAAAGACTACCATGTGGCTGGCATTTCGGGGGCTCCTGGACCTCTGAACTGAGGGGTGCCCGGAGTTTCCCTGACCACAGAGGTCGCCTCTGGGACTACTGGAACGACCGAGCTGGATACAAAGGCCTGAGAGTTGGTTGTGAGAAGTAGCCTTTCGCCTCCCTCAGGTGGCGAGACACATCATCGCTGCCCCGTGCATTTGAACAAGATCTGTCCTCTCCCCGCAAGCCACTTCCCGGAAAGGTCACGCACTAGGGAACACTTCTGGACAGAAATGTTAAATAAATCAATTCATAAATATAGATTCACATTTGGCATGCCCTGAATTGTCTCCTCCGTTCCTATATTGAAGTCCTAATGCCAATACCTCGGAACGTGACTGTATTTGGAGAGAGGGCCTTGAACATGAGGTCATGCGGGTGGGTCCCAGTCCAACATGACCGGTGTCCTTATGAGGAGATTAGGACACAGACACACGCAGAGGGAGACCACGTGAGGACACGAGAGAAGGCGGCCATCTGCAAACCGAGGACAGAGGCCTCAGGAGCAACCAGCCTGCCCACACCTCGATCTCAGTCCAGCCTCCAGAATACCGTGAGAAAGTAAATTTCGGTCTTTTAAGTAACCCAGTCTGTGGCACTTTGTTGTGGCAGCCCTGACTGCAAACGAATACCGTACAGAAATTATATAAATAGTGATAGAATTATAAGACTATATACTCATATATGCATATACAGCTGTGTGTGTCTGTATCTAACTACATATGGTTGACTCCATCTATCTCTTTTGTATGCATATTCTTGCAAGACATCTCCATGGGCCCTTCAAGGTCACAGGACAAGAATACTTTCCTCCTCTGCACGCGCGGAACAGGTGCCCCTTGTCTTGGCCTGCCCACTGAATGAACATCTACTTGCCTGTGAGTTGGGCAAGTTTCTATGAGCTTTCCAAGAGAACCGGAGTCACCTCCTGCTCTGTACACACCTCTATTAAGGCACTGATCCCATCTTGCAATAATTGTCCCCTCAGGGGTTGTCTCCCTCCTGCAGCCGGCGGGTTCCTTCTCATCCTGGCAGTGCAGGCAGGGCCCGGGCTGGATGGAGAGGGTGCAGAACTCCCGGGCAGTCTGCTTGAGAAGTCACTCGTGATGGGGGGACAGGACAGGAGTGTGGGGATCTCGTGCCCCCTCCGAGGGGATTAAGGGCACAGCTCCTAGCGCTCCACCGCTTGGGGAGCCCAGCTGATTGGACAAACAAAAGCCTCAAGTTCCGGGACCGCGGAGAGAGAATTGCAGGGGCTCTCGACAGCAAATTAGGCATTTAAAGCCAAGCGCAGTGGCTTTCGGAGATTAAATGCATTATAGATTTGCTAAACGCGAGGCGAGCCAAAGAACGCGTAGATGGCTCGGGCTCCCCTTCGGGCGGCCGGGTGGGCGGGACGCGGCGGGCAGGACGCAATCACGCCGCCAGAATGCCAGGCACGCGGGCTTAATTTTTCATTTGCAATCAAGGCCACGTCCCCCCTTCTCCTAGTCCCAGAAACGCGGCCCTGCGTCGGGCTCCTTTCACGGACCGTATTGCCGAGAGAAGGGAATATTATCCGGAGATAATGGTGTTGATTATGGGACGCAGCCAGTGCCTGCCGATGAGAGTGGGGATGCTGGACTGTCCGCCCCCTGGCGCCCTGGCGGGTCCCAACGCTCCTGCAACCCGGGGGGGCTCACATCCCTTCCTTGAATGGGGGGCACAGTTAGCCTCCTTGGAAAGTCCTTTAATTCTTTCATTTTATCCTCACTCTTTTTTTTAATCCAGGAAAGCAAACAAGAAAGTTCTAGAGTGCAGGGTGTTCAGAGAAGGGGAGCAGGTGCCATAACAGGAGGTGGAACAGTGGGAGTCAGATCAGGGAAACGGGGGGGGGGGGGGGGCGTGGGGGGAGGTGGGGGGGGGGGATTCTCATCCCTGCACCTGCCACAGACTCTGCTTTGTGGGTCTGGGTAAGGCCCTGGGTAAGATCCCTCTGGACCCATTGTCTGCACCTCTGAAACAGGATTAGGACCCAGTGAGCCCTGGGATTCTGTACTTCACAGGTGGGGAAAAGTCTTTCTGCTCCTGAAGAAATATCAGAAGACAACTGGGTGATTCACACTCAGTCTCTTCTGAAAAGGAGACAAAAGAAAATTAACTGGAGTTGCAGCTTGAGGGACTCAGGTTAGACCAAAAACACCCAAATTATCACAGAGGACAGCTGTTGAAACAGGGACTTGGATACACCAGGAAGTTTCAAAACTTCCTTGTCTCTAGAACCTTAAAGAATCACAGCAGTACATTAGTCCTGGGTACACTAGGCATAGGCCTCCTGTAAGGTGGGGGATGGACCTCACTGCTCCCCGAGCTCCCTGAACCAACTTAATTATATCTACTGTTTATCAAGTTCCTTCTGCAGGCCAGACACACATCCAGGCACCCTGCGTACCTGGTTTCATGTAGCCCTCCACTCAGACCCAGCAACGGAGCGTCCTGTCCCTAAAACAAGCACACACAAGTTCGGTGACTTCGCCAAAGCCGCCGCCAGCTGGAATCGGGAGCTGAATCTGAACCCCAGGTCTGACTGCTTCCAAAAGCCTCGCTTTTTCCAAGGCACCCTTCCTCTCTTGCTAGGACAAGGCAGCAGGGAAGGTGGGTGGTGAGGGCTCTGAGGGCATTTCCGCACAACTTCAGACAGGAACCCACTGCTCACCGCTCCGTTGAAGGAGCCACATTCCTGGCCAAGGAAGGGCGCCATCTGAGCAACACATACCGAGTCCTGCAACCTCCCTCGCAGAGGTGACTGCAGAGTCCCGGGCTGGGGCTGTGGATGGGAAGGAGAGAGGCCTCGCAGGACTCCCCGCCGGCGGGCACAAGCACCCGGCCTGGGACTTCAGAGACTCAGGCTGACAGCAGCCACTTGTGATCAAATATTCCTTTTGCTTCTCTTTCGGGCTCAGAGAATTGCTGCCACAGGGCCACGTGCTTCCTGATGGTGTGGAGGAGCCGGCCATGGAGTCCTGGGAGAGAGAGGAGGGATGGTCAGCCTTGGAAGTATCGGGGCAGGGTGTGGGGGTGGGGGCAGGTGCTGGGCCTCTGAGCAGTCCCAGCACTGTCAGCGTCTCCGTGGCTGCAAAGCCATGAGCCCACGCTCTGTCACTCAGCCTCTGACACAGGAGAAGCACGCAGGGACACTGTGGCTTCCAGAGAGAAAAGCCCAAATGGTCCTGCTTCCCCCAACCCTCCAGTGCCCATAAGACACAAGGTTCAAATGCCTCTGGGTGCTGATAGGAACCCAGGCAGAGAGCCCAGAGTCGTGGCTGCAGCTGAGCCCCGAGAGACGCACTGTGCAGGGGAAACTGCCAGCTTTGCATCACCGGGTGCATGTGACCTGCTTTATCCTCAGTTTCTTCACCTGTCGACAGCAACGATGAGGACACCTGCCTCAAAGAGCGGTCAGGAAGGCTAAACGAGTCAGTGCACGGACAGCGTCTGGAACGGTGCCTGCCACAGAGCGAGCACTGTGTGAGCATCAGCTATTAGGGTTGTCACTGTCGTCCCCACTGCTACTATGAAAGCCACTGGGAAGAGATAGCAGAGGGAGCAGTACAAACACAGGAGCAGGAGAAGCAAAAAGGTCTGATTTCTTTTTCGTGTGATTTCCTCCCCCGCACCCAAGACCCAGCAGCCCGGCCCCAGCCTCCTTCCTGGACGCCACCCCCAGCCTCGCTCAGGCAAAGGCCCGGCTCCACAGCACAGGCTGCGGGGAGAAAGACTGGGTGGACGAGGGCCACCAGCCAGCCCAGGCCTTAGCACCAAAGATGTCCCCCGTCCCAGGAAGCTCCTTACTCCCGAGCAGATTCTCATCTATTGTCACCTCTGAGAAGAAGGCAGTGGGGCCACACGTTCGCGCATATATGCAGTTATTTGGCACACAGTGCACTGGGGGCTGACCGCCCTCCTCCCTCCTTCCCTCCTTCCTTCTCTCCCTTCCTCCCTCCATCCCTCTGTCCTTCCTTCTTTTCTTCCTCCTCCCTTTCTCACACCTCCCCTCCCTCCTTCCTCCCTCCCTCCCTTCTGCTCTTATTTTATTTATTTTAGCCTGGATTCTCCTCTTCCCACCCCACCCCCTTAACGTACTCTCAAGTCAGGTGCAGACACACTCGTGAAAAGGCAGAATCCAAGGTCAGATATTAAGGGATTAAGGAAGCCTGTGAAATTACCAGGGTCCGGGGTCTGGAAGGTGGCCCAGCTCAACCTTGTTTATTAATACCGAGGTTCTTGCCGGGGAGGGGAGAGGCAACATTTTTTTTCCCCAAGTCCAAACTGCCCGGGACGGCCCTGGAGCCCTTGGCTCCTGAGGTGACTGAGGGATTGGAAGGGACAGGGGCTGGCCCCCCACACCTATGGCTCAGTGTCCCCTTCCTCTCAACATGGACTTGCGTGGCCATTAATTTCATCAAGACGTTCCCGGCATGTGAGACTCCGGCTGCTTCTTGCTGCCCAGGCGTCTGTGCATGTTTGTTTAACACAGGGGGAGGAGACCAGAGAGCAAGCAAAGGCTCAGAGTTCAGGAAAGAGCGGGCTCACGTGTGCGGGTACCAGTGGGCAGGTCTGACTGACAAGATCTTTCAACAGCCCCGGCACACAGTTCTGAGAAGCCGTGAAGCCAGAGTGGCAGGGAGAACAGGGCGGGAGGAAAGGGAGGTGCTGGGAGAGGGTTCCAACAGAGGGGTCCCAGGGCTGGGGCCGTCACCCTTCCCTGCCATCCCCAGGGTCTGGGGTGTGGGCGGGGCCTCACATCGGGGACCCACACAGTCTTGGAACCTCGGTCCAATCCGTGGCAGGGAGAGGGGCCCCTCCCGACCAATGGTAGGTGCTGACGGGGCTCCCGGCCTCTGATGGAGGACACTTGGCTGTTCTTTGTACCCCTCTCCTCAGCCACCCCCTCAGGGACATGATGAGTCGTAAGGAACAGGGAGAGCACAGCTGAGCACCTCTCCCCAACAGACCTGCTCTGCATTGCAGATGGCAAGAAGGAAAGGGGTTCCGGAAAGGTGTTTCCAAGATTCCAAGTGCGATCTTTCAGTGGCTGCGTTCTCTGATCTCTGCCTCGGCTCCCTTGCACCTTTCACAAGCTGCCGCCGTGAATGGGAGGACAGGGGGCAGGGGGCTGTACCCCTCCATGGGCCAGGGACAGAGCTCTGGGCAGGAGAGAGCACTGTGCGTCGGGCCCCTGCTCTCTGCAGCCCTCTTTCTGGAGTGGAAGCCGGGCGCAGCTGCCTCCCACTACCTGTAACGTCACTCAAACTGCAGGTGCAAACCACTCCTTGCAAAGGGGTGGGGGGAGGGCTGGTTGAACGGCGGACAAGCCCCGTGGGCAGGAAGCCACTCAGAGGCCCTTCCCAGGCCCCCAGGCTGGAAAGTCAGTGGGGTCACCCCGGGATTCGAAGGAAGGGGAAGCGCCTCGCCAGTTCTCTGGACGTGGAGCCTCCGCCCATTCTTGTCCTATCACCTAACAGTCCTATCACGTAAAAACCTTCTGCTTTTCCCTGCACCCAGACAAGCGCTGAGCTCAATTAAACTTGTGGCACCAAGACGCGACTCAGGCAGCATTATTATCCCACCCCGCCCCCACTTTACAGGTGACAACACTGAGGCAGAGACGGCTTCATTAACTCGCTCCTAAGGACCGCACCCCCCTCCAACCTTAGGCTTTTAGGGAAGGATGCTTACCAACAACCAGAATTCCCTGGTACTGAAAGTTCTTCTACTAGTCTGACTTGCTTCCGTCCTCTACGAGGACAGCCCCTTTCCAGCTGTGAGGATCAGCTGAGAAACACATTGCCAAGGGGTCCCCTCTTCAGGTGAAGCAGGCGGTTCCAGACAAGGCTGCCATCTTGGAGAGAAAGTCCTCAACCCCGAAACCCAAGTGGCTGGCTATATCTGGAGCCGACTCCACTACGCGTCTGTCTTTTACTGCGTGGAAGGGGAGGGGGGCTTGGAATTACTTTAGCTATAGATCTCACAATTACTCTCCCTCTCTCTAATTTGGATGTTAATGTATTAGCTGCAGCTTTGCCTTCTAGGCTAGAAATTGTTTCCTCCCGCACCCCCCCCCCACCCTGAAATTATACATCCAGATAGAGTAGTGTTCATTAAAGTAAGATTAGGAGAGGATAATATGTGAGAGGTATGTAATCTTTTGCAAATGGTTAGTAAATTGGAACTACCCCAATTACAATCTTGTTCATCACACAGGGCTGAATGACTCTGCCTGGGACGGGAGTCTCAGCCACAACTCTGCTCAGCTCACATTTCATAAATATTGTATACACATGATATTCTCAGCCATCTGCTTCGCTGATCGCCGAGCACATTTTCTGACTTTCTGGTTGACTGCAGAGAGTGACAGGAGCAGGGCGGCCATCCTGCCTTCGCGCCTCGAAGCCCAGCTGGGCCGGCCCTCCCCAAGGGCTCTGCGACATCATGTGCCTGAGGCACGCGCCCATGCACCTCACTCAGCACCGCGCCGGGCTGGATGGGGCCCTCCTCACCGGGAAGATGCCCCCACTAATGCCTCCAAGTGGCTCCCAGGGTCTCACGGAGCCAGCACCCGGGGGCTGTGGGGCTGTACTAGCAGAGATCATCTCTAGAAGGGGCACGCAGAAGCTGACTTAGAGAACGTGCTCCATCCCTGGCCCAGGATCGTGGGGGGCCCGGATGATGTCCTGGGTCAACTGCAGGGTTCTGCCTCTGGCTGGCAGGGGCCTCACGTGGGGTGAGGCACCCTCAGTTTTCAGGGTACGCTCGGCCTCACAGCTAGGTCAGATTTTCCACCCACCCCTTTGGGTGGGCCAGAGCTGCTCCGGCGGGCCCCTTTGTTTCCCCCAAATCCCACTTCTTTCAAAGGGGCAGTGAAGTACAATGATTTAGGGTGAAGATTCTGACCTCAGAGCGGCTTGATTTAAATCCTACCCTGCTATTGGCCAGTTGTGGGATCCTTAACGAGTAGCTTAACCAATCTGTGTTGAGCTTCCCCATCTGTAAAATGGCTATAATAATAACAATACCTACCCCTTAAGGTTGTGGTGGGTCAAGACTTAGGACAGTACCTGGCATACAGCAAGTGCTTAATGAATGTTAGCTATTATTTTATTGCAGAGGTATTTGGGATCTCAGAATTCCCCACAAACAGCACATCTGTCTGAATCTGCATATATTTTGCTAAAGGTAAACTCTGTGTAGGAGAGAACCAGACAGAGAAGGGGCTGCCTCCTTGTGTTGGCAATGTGCCTGGCACCAGGTTTTACCAGTGTTATTTCATTTCCTTCTCAAAGGTCTTTGAAGCATGTATGTTTTTGTGTTCATTGTACAGACGAGGAAAGTGAGGCTCAAAGCATTTTAAAAAGATTTGCTGTTGCTGCCCTTTAAACGCCTGCAATGTACCGTTTTACAATAAAACCCCAAATCCTTAACACGACTTGTAAAATCCTCCATGATCCGGCTGTAGCCCCACTGCCTTGTTCATCCACTGCTGGTCCCTGGCACTCCCACCTTGCTGGCCCGTCCCTTTGTCCACACCACATACCATCCTGCCTCAGGGACTTTGCACATGCTTGTTTCTTCTGCCTAGGCTTGACCTCCTTGTCCGTTTTTGCTGAAATAATTCCTGTTCATCCCTCACGTCTCAACTCCCACTTCTCCAGAGAAGCCTTCCTGGGACCCCCCCCCCCCACCAGACCAGAGAAGGCCCTGCTTCCACATGCTTTGATGGCAACCCCCATGTCTCCTTCATAGCATCTCTTGCAATTGTAGCTGAATATTCCACTGTGTGCCTGTTGTTTGCTTCACTGAGGGCAAGACTCACGGGGGCACCGTCTGTGTTAGTCAGGAGAGGGCGGGCCATGCCACGGGGACATAAATCCCAAATGTCTTGTTTCTCTCTCATGCTGCGAGTCCCACGCGGGTCGATGCAGACCTCCTCCACCTGGTCACTCAGGGAAGGGGAATAGGGGAGATGCAGCACCTTGTGGCGGTCCCATAGGAAACACCCACCCTTCTCAAGGGCTGCCAGGGGGAGGAGAGAGACTGGAGAATCGTGTGCGGGCACATCTCCTCTGCTCTATGCTCTGCCCAACGGCGGCGAGGCGGGGAGATGTGGGGGGCAAGTGGGGTATTTGATCTGCCACAGAGACCTTACCCAAGGTGTTCCCTGACATGTTCCCCGCGCCTGGCACGCTGCCTGGCACATATGGGAGCTCCCCAAGGATCTGCAGAATGGATGAGGGTGGTTGTCAGGGCAGGGCAGTGAGGATCACCCAGCGAGCGGGGGAGCTAGGCCTTCAGACCACGACCCTCCTGATTTCAAAAGCTTTGGCCTTCGCACTCTGCCTTATTATCTCCCCAGTTGGACGGGATGCTTTTCTGCTCCCTACGGAGAGGACAGAGTAGCAGGCGGTCACATACTTGATAGATTTGTTTTTCCTGATGAAAGTAATGAAAGCTGCATGGCCCCCTATCAGCCTCGCCATCAGCCATCGAGCCACTCGCCAGAGACAAGGGGCAATTCACATTCAGCGAACGTTTCTTAAGTGCCTACTGTGTGCTGGGTGTACCATCTCAGCTGGTGTGCGTTGAAGCCCGGGGCTTCCTGCTTTCCGGGCAGGGGTACCGATGCTCCATGCTCGGTAGTAAAGCTGGAATCAGAGGTTGGCTGGCTCTAAGCCTCGCACCCATCCCCCCTGCAGCCAGTAGCTCCCGGAGGATAGCAAGCCAAGCGTCAGAAGCATCTGGGGTGCTTGCAGACATGCAGGCTGCCTGGCCTCCACCCCTGCAGCTTCTGATTCAAAAGATATGGGTGGGGACTGCGACTCTGCACTGGTAATGAGCTCCGGGTGATGCTACCTGTAGGGCCAGGGCTCACCGTAGGGACGCACCTGCCGGGCAGCCTGCTGCCTGGTGGCGAGGAGCGAGGTGCGCTTCCCTCGTTAACTTGGCTCAGGTGTCTCGGCTGGGGAGGTGGGGATCAGGAATGCAACACCTCGGTCGCTGCTATTTGGCACTTCTCTGCGAGACTGCCTGCCATCCAAGTGCATAAAATGAGAGGGTTGGACTGGACGAGCTCTGAGGTGCTCTGCAGATCTGACATTCTATATTCTATGATTGGATGAACTAAACCAAAGCTACAGATCCCATTTAAGTCTCTTCCTAGGCGGGAAGTGCTACAGACTAAAAATTGTGTAACAATAAATGCCTAGGGAAGTCAAGGAGTTATCGAGTAGCCACTGTGAGCTCCGTGTACTGCAGGGCTCTGGGGAATCCAGGACAAGTGTGAGATGTGACCCAGCTGCGCCAGGCACCAGCAGCCTGGCGTGCAGCGAAAACACACGCTTGAGACAATGAGAGGGAAATGTGTCAGGATGTAACCAAGTGCTAATTGGTGTGAGTCTGTTGAGGGGCTACTGGCAGGGTTTGGGAAACCCCAAGGGGGAGGTACGACTCCGGGAGCCCAGACGCTTGACAAGTACCTATAACCAACATCTGTGTAACCCCGTGGCATTTTTATCTGTGTGGGCGCCACAACCTGGGGGCGGGGCGGGAGGTGAGTGTTTTGAGGGTGAAGAAACAGACTCAGAGACTCGCCCAAAGCCAATTTTTATTATGAAGAATTGGGATTTGAACCTAGGTCTGCTGACAGCAAAGCTCGCGTCCTTCCGGGGGACTGGGCAGGAGGGACGAGACGGATGGCACACCTTGCCCAGGCCACGTGCAGGGTTCTGAGATGGAGGAGGCGGGCTGGGTGAGGCGTATGCTAACTCAGTAGTCCCAGGAAGCCTTCCCGGGGTCCCTGATTAGGCTGGCAGTAATGCACGTCATGGGATGGCTGCAAGAAGGGCTTTATATGGCTAACGTGGTCATCCGCCAATGGCCTGGGGAGCAGCCAGGGCCCAGCTAGGGCAGTGCACTGTCGCAGTGCTCCTCTGGGTTTCTACTGCCTCTCTCCAGGCGGCCATCTTTGTGTGCATTGGGAAAAAGGCATGCCTTCCAAGAAGATACAACTGGGCATCAGGTCACCGTGCTTGGCTAGCAGAGGGTGGGCTCTGGATCCCTGCCCTTGATCTGACACTCTTGTCAAACGAACGGTCTGTACAACTGTGTCTGGTAGCCTTGTCTCCCTCCCACCACACACGCACACCGGGACCGTCACCCTCTCCTTACCCAGGAAATTCACTTCCTCGGGGGAACTGGAAACCTCTGTGCTTTCAAGCCACTTCATCCCTCCTTCCCCACATGCTTTCTAGCTGAATCCCTCCTACGAGGGGCTGCTGGTGGGGCTGGAAGCGGCTGGCAGAATAAAATCCACAAGGTCAGAGAGAAAGCGCAGCCAGAAGCAGTGGCTCTCTATCTGACTTTAAGGATGGTGTAACAAAGGAGACAATGCCAGGAGGCAAGGCTTTGGAGGCATCCCCTCCCCTCATCAAACTGTTAAAATGGAATACCAAGCTCAAGTCTTTATCACCAAAAAAAAAAAAAAAAAAAGTAGCAGCAGCTGAAGAGTGCAAGCCAGGGAGGGGGGAGAGAGAAGAGAGCCACACTGAAATCAATACCGGCCAGGACAAGCATTATCCCATGTGGAACACCTGAAGCCTCTGCCTAGAAAATTTGATTGGATCTTCAGAAAAACCTATTAGTGTGTTGTCAGGACCTTCTGGTGATAACTGACCAGCTCCCGCCAATCGATGTGCTTCACTTGTGTAGCTCCTGATTTTTTAACAGCATAATTGTTTTTTTAATAACGGGCTGGCTCAGCCACTCCAGCAAGCGGGGAGTCAGAGCCAGACTCCCAACTTAAAATATAGAGAAACACGAGGCTCCAGCCACTTCTTCCTAATTGCACAATTACTTTGAGGAGCGCCACGATGGAAGAAGGTGGTGGGGCGGGGGGGGGGGGGGGGGGGGGGGGGAGGTGTGAGGCTTGTTGCAGCGAAGCCAAGTTAAGGAAAGTCACAGAAGTAATTACACAAGTCAAAATTATTTGCTAAATGAAATCCGTTCGTCACAAAGGAACCTTTATTTAGTTTTTAAAGAAAAAGGGCAAAAATTGCACCATCTCAGCACGGCAAGGATACCATAAAGCAACAGTGGAATTAGCGGTCAATTATTACAGCTTCTTAATTTTCAACCCGAGAGCTTGCAACGCATTTTATTTGGGTTTTTAAATGCACTGTAACAACAGCAGTATTTCTGCTCTTTACCACGCCTTGGATCTGAGATGTCAAAGTACTTTACAAACAAATAACTCCAAACAATTTGGGATTGAGGCTCTTTATAGATGGAGAGCAGGGCCCAGGGAGGAAGCAATTTGCCCAAGGTCACGGGCTGAATCAGAGGCACAGCTGGAAACACTACTCATGAATGCTGGCTCCTGGAGCCTGAGCTCATCACCACCAGCCTGCCTCCCTCCCACACACACCAAAACAAAACCCCAAAGCTGGAAGACAGCAACAGGGCAGAGAAGTCACCTGCCCTCCAAGGCCCAGGGTGTCCACACTGACAATTTGCTGAACCGATCGGAAGCTGGGCGCACAGGTCAGCTATCTCTGCACACTGCCGTGGCTGAAACCAAGAGAATCCGTAGCTAATGAAAGTTTACAGTGTTCTCTGCATATTTGGGACAGCCCAGCTTTCCATCTTGATTCCCCTGAATATTTGTCAGTGTCTTGCAAAGCGTCAGCCTTCCGGGCTTGATGGCTCACTCACAGTGGGACTCTGCCCACCTGGGCTGGCTCCCTCAGGAACCTGGCGCGGTGTGCTCAGTGTTGGGGTGCAGGATTCAGAAAAGGGGAGGAGAGAGAATGAGAGGGTGGGAGGAAGGAGGCAAGAAAATAAAGACAAGGTGGGGCTGATTTCAAACTTTCGCAGGCCCTGGGACCTCCTCTTACAGAGCCTCTATCCCACACTATAGCATTTCTATTAGAGTCCCCCGAATACAATTTATACGTGATTATTTGCCAGGTCAGTTTGGTTGTAGTTTACTGGTTGACAACATTATAGTTTTGTAGAGATTTAATTAAACATTTAATAATTTTAATTTTATAATTTTCTTCTCTGTATTTTGGAGTTTTTTTTGTTTTGTTTTGTTTTGTTTTTCCTCTTTCCAAGTCCCAAATACGGTCACAGGCCCTGGAAATGTTTATAAGACACAGGCACTACCCACATTGACCTTGATGGGTAAAAGAGCCCAAAGAGATAGAAGGGAGGGATGGGGGAAAACAAAGTTGACCAGGACAGCAAGAAAGCAGAATCAAAACCAAACTGAAACAAAAATTTAGCAAAGTGGACTGAGGGAGTTCTAGAAACTATAGAATTGCTGGTTAGAAAGAAGGAAGGCAGGCCTTACCAGGATATTTCCAGGAAAGAGAAAGACCACTCTAACCATAGATGAAAAAAAAAAAAAATCTCTCATTATTCAATAATTTATTGAGCACACGGCCAGATACCGCAGTTGGCTTCAGAGATACAGAGCTGGATCAGACACAGTCTCTACTCTCAAGGAATTTACCATTTTATTGAGGGAGACAGAAAGGTAAACAAACAGTTCAGATATGTGATAAGGACTCAAAAGGAGGTGAGTGTGGGAGGCTGGGCAAGTGCAGAGAAGGAATCCAGGAGAAGGACGCTTGGAGTATTCAAAGGCACAGAGGTGTGGATGGCAATGAGCTGGAGCTTGAGGAAGGCCCGGCAGGGGGTGCGGGTACCGGAGGGCCACTGGGTGAGGCTGAAAAGCCAAACCAAGTTGACTCAGCCTCTGAGGATTTGGATGGAATCTGAAGCCAAAGGTCAGCCAGGAGTGGTTTCCAACCAGTTTACTTCCGTTTGGGACTGTGATGGGGCCAGGGCACAGGCTTGGGGAAACCAGAGAAAAGGCTGTCCCCCTCTTGCGGTGGGAGGTAAGGGGCCTGTGTGAGGGAGGGGGCAGGATGAGGTTGGGTCAAGTTGGAGAAGCGTTTAGGGGGCAGAGGGGCAGGAGCTGGGAACGGGTTGGAAGTGGGGGATGAGGGAGAGACAGGGATGAGGGAGGACCCCAGGGCTCATGGCCGCTGACCCTGTTGTCTGGAAGAGGGAGAAGAAAGGAAGGGGCAGGTGTGGAGGAAAGTTTCCATTTCCCCAGAGCCCTGTGATCCCAAGGCGGGTGCCATGCTAGAGGGATCATGTCCCAATGAGGCCTCTGAAAAGCTGTGGGAAAAAGCCAGAAAAACCCTTTGAGGGGTGGGTAGAGTAGGGATGGAGACAGTCACTGGTAGATCACGAGTGTTTTAGGGAGCCCTCCTGGCCAAGACAGAAACAACCCAGAGGCCAAACACTAGACATCTGTTCTTTCAGCCTTAGAAGAGAGGGGCTTGAAGTCAATAGGGACCCCGAGAGAACACGACTGAAACCTCTAAGACCACTCTGAGCGCAGGACTGGGGCTCCTGTTGCGATTCACGGTTGAAGGGGGTTTATTGGAAGTGAGCTAATGAAAGCTCCGAGCTATCCCCAGAAGTCTGTATGGCCCCTGGCCAGCTATACAACCTACGTAATAGCTAGTGTGATGGTGGGTTTGGATTGAGACGCGGATACCTATCAATCACGGCAAATTCATTGGGTTAAACTCCCATCACCCAGAGCTGACCCTTTCCTACCGGAGGAAGTAATGAGCTAGAAATAAGTGCCATCTGAAGCTGAGTCTAAGTAAATCTGTGCTCATGGACATCTCAAGCCACAGCTTCGGTTTGAGCTTTCAAACAGATGGATACTCTAGCATGAAATTGCCAAGATTAAGAAGAGAATGCTGGTTTAATACGTGTGGCTGGGGAAATAGCCCGGGGCGGTCCGTGGAGCTGGATTCCCGAATCCTGGCCCAGGACTCGCTCAGCATTCACGGGAAGTAAACAGCCCCAGAGCGAAAGCAACTGCGTTTCTTGCCCGGTCTTTGATGTTGGCAAAGGGAAGACAAACGAGGGATCTCTGGTTTGGGGACGGCATGAATGAACCACACATGTCCATAAATAAACCAGGAGCCCTCCAAACACGCTGCTCATTTGTTCACACAAAAGCCGGGCTGGCAGCCCTCTCTCTCGCCGAGCCATGTTCACAGTCGGATCCTTAATGCATTGTGAGCGTTCAATCAAACTTTTAGTGGTGAAACTCTGGGAGCAAAAAGCCAGCTAAGCCCAAACGGTCCCTTTGCTTTTCCATCTTTTGTGGCTGCCTGGCTGTGCTCTTATGGGTTTCTGTTGTCAACAAACTCCTGGCTTGCCTGTGAGCACTCCAAATTATTGAAAATGACTACAGCTTAAGACTGGCAGGATGATTGTTAAAAACAGCCCTGGCATTAATCATAGCTTAAGAGCTTTTGGAAAATGATTCTAATTCAGAAGGGGTGG
Organism: Prionailurus bengalensis; assembly: GCF_016509475.1. Taxonomy (NCBI): domain Eukaryota; kingdom Metazoa; phylum Chordata; class Mammalia; order Carnivora; family Felidae; genus Prionailurus; species Prionailurus bengalensis. The sequence goes on from NC_057346.1 coordinate 13,146,390, forward strand.
CTTACAAAGAGGCTTGTCGAAAAGCGGAGCAGACATCAAATTCTGAAAGGCGAAAAGCCTCCTTGGTACCCACACCTGGCTCCTTCTGAAATCCAGCTGGCAGACGTCTGTGGGGGGCACAGCTCGTCCCCACCAGCTCAGCCCATCTGAGACCACCGTGGGTTTTCCGCGAGTCTCACGGCACCCCGGCCCCCTGAGCTGGGGGCCCCCGAGACGGGAAAGACTTCTCGGGAGTACCCACAGTCTTACTGGCTGTCCTTGGAATAAGGAGGAGGTGGCCGGGCGCCTCGTATTCTGTCAAGAGTTGGAACGCCTTAGACCGGTGCTGAAATAAGCTGTGTGCACAGAGGCAGCTGCGTGGGCAAACACATGGTCAGCATTTGCAAGGAGCCAGGCAGGGCAACGAGCTAATACTTCTGCCTTTTGCCTGCCTGGCACAACAAAGGAGAATGATTTTTGCCATCAGCATTCTCCCTATCACGGACTCATTGCACAATTTAGTATGATTAATGGTTTCCATTTAGGAGAAGCCGAGAACGAGAACAGTGGGGGCGCGCCAGCAACCCGGCTGGGGGTGTTCGCGGTGACAACTAGTGTGCAATTGCAAGGGCAAAGGGGACGCGGCCGGTGCCTGCCGGCCGTGCCCTCCACCTTCCCTTCCCCGCACGACTGGGGAGGCACTGTAGGGCGAAGAAGCGCATGGCTTTTGACATGCATTTGCACAAACAAGTCTGAAAACTGCCCCCTTGTGATGCACTGTCTGCTGTTTCGTCCTTGTAGCCTTGAAACGTTTGTGACCAGAAGCGACTCCCTCTTGACCGGCCAAAGGGAGCTTCGTTCCTGGAAGTTCCTACCTAAGGGCTGGGTCTGAGGCAGCGCGGTGGCGGGCGGTGCGGCGGGAGCTAGCAAACTAACCCACCACCTCTGTCTCTGGAGCCTGCAGGCTGGAAGACCTAGTCTCAGCTCCCATCTGCTGGCTCTCTGGGGAATTCTTCTTCTCCGCTCTGCAGGATCCTTTTCGTCCCACTTCTGACGGCACGGCTTCTGGTCGGATCTCACAGCTGCTGGAGGTGAGCGGTGAGACCGTGGCCGCCATAGCCAGAGACTTGTGGGTGCTGATAGAAACCAACCGGGAAAACAGAGGATTCAAGAGGGTCTGCATTTTTTTTTTTTTAAAGCAACAGCTTTTGCAACCGAAGCCAGAAAAGGGAGAAAATTCGTGATCTTGGCTGGGTCTAACGTGACTCAAGACCCTTCTCGATGCATTGGTGTCTCTGCAAGGAAATCTATTATTTTCCATAAACTGTCTTAAGCATCTCCCGGGCTACATTTCTGGCTGTGTTAAGAATCAAGCCATCAAGAACAGCTGTGAATGTTATACACTTTCAGCAGCAGCAATGGGCTTTGGCAGGAAAGTGGGAGCAAAAAAACCCAAGTAGGACATTTCAGTTGACAGTAATGGCATTTTCCCTTCCTTGTCCAAACGATAAAAGATTCATGCTCCTAATTGCAACACTATAGCTGCCCCCATCACTTTATTCTGGGAGAGGAGGTTAGAGAAAACAGGCCTAGAGAGAGGGAGAGAAAGAGAGAGAGATGGATAGTAATTTCGTCACTAGCTAACAGAGACTGATTAGTGCAGAAGACTATCTTCCACAGCAATACTTTTTAATCAGGTCTGCTGTGTCTGGGCAAACAGCTTTTGTGGATTAGCTAGACTGGAGCCTGCCAGCATCCGTTGCAAGTTTAAACGATGAAATACACAACTACAGAGAAAACAAACCAAAAAGAGTAATAAAGTCACACATTTCAATATTCAGCAACCATTAAGGGATTTAAATATTTGCTTGCTATTAAAGGCTTGCATTAGGCTCTTCCAACACCAGCTCTGGAAGACTGAAATATCAATTACAGATCAATTTTCCCCCTAAGTAAACACTAATGCAGGATAAACAGTATTAGAAGATGCAATCGTCACATTGCTGACTTCAGGATGGACTTCCTGCTGGTAACAGCAAGTTTAAGCCTGGTGATTAATTAACCTGAGAAGATAGCACTTAAGGAAGATTTAAGGCGATCATATCTGAAATATGACTGTGAGCCAGCCCACGTTTGGAGGGCAGCTGAAGTCCTGGACCTGGGGTGTGTGCTGATCTGACCCTCTCTAGGTTTCCTCACTTTCCCCGGAATCACCGCCCCACAGCTCAACACCTCGAAGGATTAGGAGGGAGTGGAAGGGCATGGGCCGTGGGTGTGCTCGTGAGAGAGAAAGCACCTGACTTTGAAGTCAGGTTCCTTGTCCGGATTAATTCCCTAGTTGAATATGCAAGACCTGAAGTGCAATTCCCGGCACCGACCAGCGGGGGCAGTAGACTTTGGAATGAAAAATACAAAAAAGAAAATTTCCTACGTAGGGGAGAGCCTGGAAACAGAGGATGGGAAGACTTGCAAAAAGAAACTTCTTGCTTTCAAGTCTCAGTTTTGGGGCGCTCACATGATCCTTGTGCCTAACACCCTCTTTCTGGCATGTGTAATGATTGGGGGGTTACTTGGGGGAATTGAATGATACGGCTCTTATCGGAGGCACATTGGACAATTTTGAAATGAACATGGACAAGGCAAGGAACGTGGCTTGAATTTTTCTAACACGCCGTACGTCACGTCACTCTGAAGGCCCTTCTCGGTATATGCTGACAATAGTGAGGCTTTGCTCAGCTATTACCAAATATGTCATTCCCTGTGGGAGAGAAGAGATATTCCGTCCCAGCAGACCATGAGGACGATGGACTGGCCGGTGCGTTCTTCACGGCCACTGGCAAGCTGCCTACGCTGACGTGCTTGTCAATGTCAAGGTCTGAAATACAGAATTGGTGACCTGTCAGACTAGGTATAGTGGGACTCAGCAACGGGGCGCTCGGCTGGCGTCCCTGGAATAAACTATTCCTTGCCGAGTGCCTACTGTGTGCCCACCGCCGTGTGACCATTGGCCTACGAGGTCTGCGGATGACAGCCAGGAGCCCTCTCTTCCTTCGCCCGGACAGTGGCTGAGGACACCCAGCTGCTTCATTTTCGAAAGATTTCCAAAGTATACGTGTATGGCTGTTGGGTACGCATTTCTCTCCCAAGGCATGTGGCTGCCAGTTTTTTATGACGAAGGGCTGTGTACTTGGTATCCTGACCAAAAAGGTCTTAAGCGAATTTTATAACGAAACAAAACGCTCTCACTCAAGCGGGCTCTCTCTACCTGTAGCATGGCGAACGGCATGGTTGCTTTAAGGTTCTGGATGTCAGAATCAAAGGAACATTTCTCCATGGAGTAAGTCCACGGGCAGTACAAGAATTACATTTCAAGCAGACAGAGGACAGTGAAAGATTGCACCAATTAACAGCCGCATATCACCTCGGGGTTCTAGTTGATGTATTTGGAGAATGCAAGCAGGCCAAAGCATTTGTGAAAACCCTCTGGAGGAAACGAGGGCCATTTTCACTCCCAGACCAAATGAAGGACCCGGCTACTTATCAGGCTCCTGCTCACATGGACTGCTTCTGGCACCTTCTCATTTGCATACCCTGTGGAACTCAACCGGCAACTGTGCAGCGAGGGGCCACCTCACGTCTACCTCCGTTCAATGGACTTCTTGGGTCCCTTCATTGTAGGTTACAGCTGAATCGGGAGCCTCATGCTACAGACGAGGGGGTGGGGCTGGGGTCACTGAACGTGCCACATGGCCTGGAATAACCAGTGGATGGTGAGGATACAGGGGTGGTTACACCTTCCAAGGCAAGCGTCAAGAGGATGTGAGGTGTCCAATAGCTCCCTTCAGTTGAGCAGTGACCACCTCTTGGTAGCCGTGGGGAACATTCTAGCCTTTCACTCCCCCATTTCCCTCTCTCCTGTATGACTGACTTTGGTGCCTTATCTGCTAAGCTCCTCCTGCTTATCTCGTGTACGTCTCCTAACAGCACTGACGGTGAGCCTTACCTTCCAGAGCAGGAGACCAAGGCCAGGTAGGCTGGGTAACTTGCCCGAGGTTTCACAGCTGGTAAGTGGCAGAGCAGGGCCTGGGGCCCGTACTCCTGATCTCTGCCCTCTATCACCTCTGTAAAAATCTATGGTGGATTAGTAGATCCCACAGCTCGTGCCTCCCCCCGGCCCCCAGAGGCCCGGACAGGCCCTGGAAATTTTGACTCCCATGCCTGGGCTGTGAGGGCGCCATAGGACCGACCCTGCCTTCCGTGTCTCACTCATCTGGCTCTCGCCACACAGGCCAGCAGGCTGGCTGGCTTACTGCCCTTGGTGCTAAACCAGGCTTTCGGGCCCAGCGGGGGCCGGCTCCTCAGGGAAGCTGGTTTGGCTCTCCAGCCCATCTCCCTTCTCCAAGAAACTCCCCCGGCACTCTTGGGGCTCCTTAACCATCTTCAGCGAGGCCCCCACGTCTGAGGACCACTTCATGCGTTCGCACAGGTGGAACGGATGCCCTGGCTAGTCTCCAGCGACTACCTTCCGCTTCTCTGCGTTTATCATGACACTGAGCACCCAGCAGATGCCAGGTAACCGTGTATCTGATTGGCTGATGTTTTACAGAGACAGGCAAGGGACCAGGCCCGGGTGGAGGAGGCTGACATGAGGGACGTGGCCTTTGGCTTTTCTGGAGCTTACCTTTTCTTCCACTGCTGAGCATTTCCCCATTACCTGCCCGAGAGAGAGAAGGAAGCTCCACCCCGCCCCCCCCCTCCACCCCGCCCCTCGCTGGGCTGATGGTGGGAAAAGGGCTGTGTGGGGCTGCTCACGTATCGTCTGTGCGTTTATGAGATCAGTCACCATGAAGTGTGGTCGTTGCTCGCTACGGCCTGCAAGGCAAGAGGACCACACACGGATCCTGCCGTCCACCCGCCCTGAGATCGCAGCGGCCTGAACAGGGACAGAGACCGGTCTCCCACAGGCGGCCAAGCCAGTCCTCCGCAGATCACACCATCTTTTTGTTAAAAGAGAGAGAGCTTGAAATGAAGAAGGCAGAATGAACTGTTAAGACACGAAATCCCAAAATAAGAGACAGGTGGAGCAGCCAACACGGGGACGTGGGTGGGGGTGGTGGGTGAAGGGGGGAGGGGCCGTCCGTCCGGCCCGCCGCCGCCGCTGCATCCCGCACACCTGCACAGATCGCTGAGTCAGCGCTGCCGGAGCACCTGGAGCACCCGGCCCACCTGTCCGCTGCGCGGGGAGAAGAGAACGAGGGCAGGGAGGGTGAGCGGAGGAGAGAGAGCGAGAGAGAGCGAGAGCGCGCGAGCAGTTCCGAGCCGGGGCGGCTGCATTTCCCAGCACCTACTGCCCGCGTTCGTTCTTTCGCGTCGCTGCGCCCGACCCTGGGGAGGAAGCCGGCCCGCGCCCGCCCCGGGCGGCGGTAAGAAGTCCAGAATGAGATGAAGGGATCACTTGGTAACATTAATTTTTTTTATTAAGAAGACAGATATTTTATAGTACTTCTTTTTTTTTTCTTTTTTTTTGTAAAAATGGTATACATGAACCAATACAAAATGCGAATGGGAACATATGGATATGAAATTTCTTACACCATAACATTGTTCATGTACACCTCGAAAACAGAACTGGCCTAAAGGGAAAAATAATACGTCGGGGTGACTAAAGAACAAGCTTATTTGGCATCAATGATACATCCTTCATTATTTTATATTCCTTTAAAAAACACAGAAAACAAGTTTGTTCTTTCTTCACTCTAAAAAAAGTGATCAACCTGTACAAAGTAATACTCAACAATACATTTCAAACAGTGCACTGTATACTTAAGAAAAAATACATAAACCAATATACAACTAAAATCCATAATTTCCTGTTTTTGCTTTATTATTATTATTATTTTTTATTTTTTTTTTTTCCAATGCGTGGGGCCTACACTTTGCAATCTACCTGAGACGGAAAAACACCAATCAGAACACATGAACCTGAGACATGTCAACATCGTAAAAGCCAGAAAGTTACATCAGGAACACTGCACTACCATACACTTTTCAAAACAAAGATGGAAGTTCCCAAAAATGAGATGCCAATTTGGTGAGCAATGGTAGTTGTTTTCTTTTTCTCCCCCCCCCTAAAAAGAACTGAAAAAAACCTTTTAACGACATGCTAAATGGTTCTCACCCTTTGATGTGGTTATACTATGGTCAGAATGGGCACTAAAGGGCTCGGGATAGAGCTGCACGTTATAAAATTCATCGAAAAAGGGATGTTCGTTGTGGCTTTTTGTCTTGGTTAAGTGCCTAGGGATGGGGGTGGGGTGGGGAGGGAAACAAAATGCTGCTCAATATGGATTTTCTTTTACATACCGGTCCGTTCCCAAAAGGCCCCCATATTGCAATGGTTCTATCAAAGTTTAAAACAAAGACAAGAAAAATCAACACACTTGCAAATAACAAAGAGTTGATACTTTTTTTTTCCCCCTTAAATAAATCAGCGTTAAGTTTTTCCACATAATGTAACAATAGTAAAAATGCACCTTGCAAAATCCAAAATTACTCACTGAAAATGTTATATAATATATATTTATATATATATAGATCTCTTTTTTTGATGCCATCTTTCCATAGGGACTGTATTCTGGAGTCTGGAGCCTTACCAACACATATGGTAAGAGTTTAGTTTTCGTCCTTTGGGACTACTTCTAGATTTCCTAGACGTTTCAGTGAAAATCCCCACATTTCTTTAAAAAAAATGTAAATGGTAACTTGACTCCTCTACCTTTTCCCAAGGCTCCCCATCTAAGATATGTTCAAGGTAACTTATTTTAGTAGCTATGCACTATGGCTGCCATCATGCGAAGATCAGTAATTTTTTGGCAGATGGTTCTTAAGGCTGAGGAAAGAGGCCAAGGCTAGTGTATGAAAGGTAAAAAGATAAAAACACTCACATTTGAGTTTTGATTAAGTAACTGAAAATCCCTACATGCTGTTTTTCCACCTCTGCTCTGACCTTTCGAGAACTAGATCGACAGCAGACCAGTGTGAGAATAATACCGGCCCTTCTTCTGTACCTCCTGCCTTTGTCAAGCCAAATCTGAAGGAATGAAAGTTTCACACGGATTCGAGTTGGAAATCCCAGCATGACAAATATCTGTAATATACAGTACATGCAGGCCACATCCTACTGTCTTCCTCACTAAACACAAAGGAAAAACAAAACAAAAACAAAAACCAAAAAAAAAAAAAAAAACCCAAAAAAACCCCCGAAAAACCAAACCCTGTCCCATCCAGTCATTCACGCACCACGCGGACTTGCTTTTTTCCTACAAATTAGTGAGAAGTATGGCCGATTGGGAAAGGTGGATGGAATCGTTTGAAACAGAAATAACCAGAGCAGGACTATCGTTCCCCCCCCCCCCTCCCGACTTCCCCTCCTGTGGCAACTCAAATTTGTCCACTTATATAAAAGGAACAGACCTCACCTGCCAGGTCTGTTTGGGGCGTTGAGAAAGGAGGAGCCCCTTCCGCCCCAAACCTTTCCGGACAGTGCGGGGTCTCTATGCTGAGCCGTCTACAGACACAGAATTAAAGACAGATTCGATCTCATTGTGACACGCCTCACTTTGCAGGTAACCCTGTACAGTAATGTAGTTCCACAGCAAACAGAACATTTTCTGAATCACAGTCTACGTTTCTAGTCTTCACTGCTCTACGTATTTGAAACATGGGTAGCAGCAAAGAGTCCTCGTTGTTTGTTCACCCAAATCTTTACGACAACAGAGTAAGAATGCATTATGGACACACTAAATTCTGAACTATGAAATCTAAACTGTGCTGGTTCTCCTTTCATGAAACTGAATCTTGAACAGAAAGCAGTTACTTCAAAAAATAGACAAAAAAGGAAAGGAAAAACAACAACAAAATACGGGGGAAAAAGATTCTAAGGAATCCCAGCAGGCAAATTCCAAAATGGGAGATTTTGGGGAAAAAAAAAAAATCCCAAAATTCTTGGGCAAAATAAATGTGCACAAAGGAAAAAAACAGAAAGAAAGAAACAGCAGGAAAAAAAATTTAAAAAGAGGAACACAACGAACAAACAAAAAAACAAGGCACAGAATTTTCTGCAATCTACCCAAACTAAATCCAAGCATCCAAGTTTGACTTGGTAGGAAGAAATGAAAATTTTAAAAAACCAACCAACCAACCAACCAAAAAAAAAAAAAAGAAAAAAAGAAAAAAAAAAGAGGTGTCAAACAGCAGAGTGTACTTTCAAAGAACATTTTTTTTTTTTACACAGCAAATCCCAAGCCTTCCCAGTCTCGCACCTTTCCACCCATTCATAAAAAAACACACGAATTTCTCGCAAGTTCCAATATCACTGTCTCTTTATCATCTAAATAGGGCCAGTTGGACACCTCATTGAAACAAAAAGGCTGATCTAGATGAAGTACTCTTTCTTTTCTTCGGAGTTGTTCTGTCCTCCTTCTGCATTGATTATAGCTGTGTCTGCGTCTGCTGCGTCATCGGCTCCTTTGGCTTCATGAGTGAAGTATGTACCTGAAAGATGAAGGGGTAAAGCACCGTGACTGTCTGATGGCCTCTGTGTAAAGTGGTACAGAGATGGCAACTTGCTTTATGGCCATCATCAGCCGAAGTGGTGTGCAGGCAGCAGAGGGGAAAAAACAATTGGAAGAAGAGAGCGAGGTGGATGAGACAAATGGGGATCCGGGGGTTCCAAAGGCACCACTCCAACTGAACCGCTGCGATATAATTCAGCAAATGAGACATTAGAGCAGTGATTATGACCAGAGAATGTCAGCAGAAGAAGACGTGAGTGGGAGCTAGAAATGCAGAGAGCTGGAGAGCCGCTGACTAGCATAAACAGTGAAGGCCAGGACCAATGACCGGCAATGTGCGCGCACATGGTTAAGGACCAAAGCAAGGAAGAGCAATTAGCCAATTAATGAATTAGGGCCCTGACGATGTTCTACTGTCGTCTCAAATCGTTTGTTTGAGCCCCCGTCTCCTGGCTGCGCGAGTCACCGCTGCCTGTCCGTCAGGGAGGCCTCGCCGGGGCGTGTACAGGCACGTTGGACCGTCTCCTGCCCGCCCCCCTTCGGAGTGAGGGGTCCGGATCGCCAAATCACTTGATACGACAACAGGCGTGAGCAAGGCTCGGGGTCTGTCTCAGGGGACGCGTGATTCTCGCTCGTGGTGTGAGTGTAGCCTGGACCCGGATTCATGGATTCGCTAATTGGCAAGGCCACGTTGCAATGACAACACACAGAACGTTCCAAAGCTGGAGACGCTCTCATCGGCAAGTCCCGACCCTTTACGGGAAAGTTGATGGAGAAAGGCAAGGCCTGCATCTCGGTATGACGTCTGGGGAGAGTTTACGCTGCCCACCTAAACCACACAGCCCCTACTCCCGTCATATATCCTCCAAGATTCTTAAAGGGGGGGGAAAAAAAAGGCTGATAACGTTTGTTGTGTTTTCAGGTTTTCGTGAGTGACCAGTGTGAGCAGACAGGTGGCCAGATGTTCCCTGCCTGCATCCCTCCTCCCTCGGCACAGGACACCCTTTGCCCCCTCGTTCTCCACAGCTGCTGAGGAGACTTGGCTCCCCCCCTCTCTGGCCTTACCCTCCTGGCTCTACCCCGCTCAACACCAAGAGGCTGGGCGTTCTCAGCCCAGCAGGCCGCCTCCGGGGCACGGGCAGAAGTACGCACAGCGCCGGGGGTCCCCAAACGGTTTATGCTGGAGACAGGCATTGTGGGTTCTGAAGGTGGTTTCCAGTACCTTGGACATCCACTGCTGTGCTCAAGGAATCCTCCCCAAACCCCAGTCCTGTGCTCACTATGCAAGTGCCTGGAGTTGATGCTCTAGGGCGGCCCCACACGCTCACAGCACAGCGCTCGAGAAAAACACCGGAGGAAGACAAGGGCTGACAGAGAAAGGGCAGAATAAATTACCAGGCGCGGGGGAGAGGGCTAGAGCAGCATGGGGCACAGAGGAGGAGCGTTGGAAAAGATGATTGCCCATCCAGGCTGCACAGTTGATACGTCTGATGATTAATGGCAATTTAAATCAATTGCACCGATGATTTAAAAAATACATATTTATGTGGCTTTTAAGGCACATCCAACCAAGGCAGGATTCTAGCCGCTGTGACCAGCTCACCCCAAGTTTGGGGCCAGGGGGACCAGAGCCCTGTCCAGCTGCTGCCCAGAAAGCAGACGGTTCCGGGCACGTTCTTGGCGCGCTTGTCGTTTGGGGGTTCACACCACACCTGGCCCACCGGCCCCTATTTTTACAATTTTTGCTCTATCCCCAATTACGGATTGCAGAATAACAAATCTAGAAAGCTTTTAGGGAAAATCGAAATCAAGACGTGCCACTCATCAACTCTCAGAGTCCTAATCAGCAGCTGCTAAGATTTCTGTTTTTCTTTTCTTTTTTTTTTTTTTTTTTCTTTTCTCCTCTCTCCCAGTTTCAGGACCCGAACAGCCTATGCGGCCACGTGACCCAAACTGCCTAGCAAGGAAAACCTTGCCGAGTCCCCAGACACAGGGGCTGTGGTGACGGGAGGCCTCCTGCCTGCCAAAGCACCTTGCTTACCTTTATGTCTGGCAAAGTAGCGCCCCAGAATGATGAGCAAGCACAGCATGGCGAACACCACCACGGCCACGACCCCGCCGATCACGGCATGATCCACCGCTCTGATGGCGCCTTCTTCACCCGCTCGAGAATCTGTCGGGATCAGAAAAGGAACAGGGATGTAGAGCTCATCGCAAGACACCAGCAGCCCTGGCCGCACTGCCTCCAGGTCAGAGGTCACCTTCCCTTACACTGGAGGAGGCAGAGAGACCGTCCAGATGGATCAAGTCACACCAAGGGAACAGACTGACCTGTCCAGTGCCGAACCGATCTGTGCTCCCCACAGGGCGAGTTCACTGTAAGCAGCAGAGAAGTGCTAGTGCGTGTGGAACCACGCTTAGGGGCCAGGGAGAGAAGAAACAGTCTGCGTCCAGTCCTGGCCTGGTCTCAGCGCTCGCCCTCTCTGTGTCCGGCTGCGGGTCCTAGTAAGGAGGCGACCTAACTACTTAAGGGTTCTCGGAATGGCACCTTCGGGCGGCAACAGGAGCTGCGGAGGGGAGGCTAAGGCAGCTTTCTGCAGGTGCCCAGCGACTTACTCCCTGCTGGGCACAGGCACAGGCACAGGCAACCCAGCTCTCAAGCCACAGCTGCCTGGAGATAAAACAAGGCTTAGAAGACTAAAGACAAGTGACATGCTTGCTACATTTAGGATGTATGAGGGAGTAAGCCTCAATCTAAAACCTAAAAACCTATCTCAAAAAAAGACAGCCGGGAATAATTGTCCATTGCCACAGACGGGTTTTATTTTATTTATTTAACACTTCACGGTGCAATTAATTTTCCTTTATAAGCATCACTCCCTCAGGATGTCTTCTTGCGACTGAGCGACGACACGTTTGGCCGGGGAACAACTCCAAAATGAACCCAGAATGAGCTATGGCGATGCGGAATGGATGTATGGCAGTGTAAACAATTTTAATTTAGGAATGTGGCTACATCACCCCTTGCCGAAACCCTAATGGCACCCGAGATTTATAAATGTAGTAAAAAACAATTATTCTCCTGTTGATTAATACATTAACATTTTGGAGTGGAAGCTAAACCATTGTCTTTTTTTTTATTGAGTCGAGTACGACACCTCCATTAAAATGATTTACTGGCTGTACCTTACAATTTAAGCACAGCAGCAACAGAAACGGTAAAAATCTTTTAACTTTACATGATTTGTGAAGTCATATGTGAAGGATTTACCATTTAAATCTTTCAGTACAAGAAGCACATGGCCTATAAATCTGTCCCCTTTGCAGTTGCTGGACGCCCGAGAGAAATGCATTTCACCAGGAAGACGGAGAGTGCAAATTCAAGTCAATTTTTAAGAAAGATTTATCTCTGTCTCTCTCCAAAGAACAGAGCAAATCTCTGAAGCCTCCACCTCTAATAATATTTGAAGTTTATCGATCAAGTGTACAGATCCGTGACAGCTAAAGGTAATGGTGCTCTTTTGAGCCGAAACCTGATACAACGCTTTCAGCAGGAGGGCATGATTTACACTTTCTATCGATATTTCCAATTCTGCTCTGAGATTAAGCACTGAAGGATGTGGGGGAAAGAACTCGTGACTGAGGGTTCCACGAGAAATGCTTTAATTAAAAGAGTTTAAATTCAGAAAAAAATGAAGCATTTAAAGCGTTTCATTAAGTTACCTTTCGAAGGACTACCAAAAAACCCCAAAACCCCAGCCCAAACAGAAATGCCGAATCAGAGGCGGCAGCGGCCGGTCGCCCAGGACGACGGGATGATGGGAGTTTAATTGGAGAAGGGAGATGGGTTGGAGGCAGAGTGCACTGCAGCCAATTAGCCCGCTCCGTGATGTGCGAGCCCCTCCAGCAACCTGTCTAATAAGCTCGACTTGAAACGTGGTGGAGAGGAATCGCCCTCCTCGGCCCCAAGTGTTACCTACTGTGGATGCAACAGCCTCTGTGTCTCGAAAATCATTTCAACGAGGCAGAACTTGGCCACGGAAACTTTTTCTTTTCCTTTAGAGACAACAGAGCTTGTCGAAGGGGAGCGCTCCCCTCCCCGGGGTGCCCCTCCAACACAGGGTACCTGCTGGGGGATATAGTGCTTCACACCCTGGAGACTCTCTCGCCCACCTGCACAGGTTCGGAGTCGCTGATGGGAAGACCAGAGTTGGGAGCTGTGTTTTCCTTAGGGAGCTGTCAAAACAGGGGATCTTGTGGGAGGGAAAACGAACTAACCTCCCATTGCCATGAGCTTCAGACGTATTGAAAAATAGAGTCTTTCAACTCATTCCACAGGTCTTAGAATTGCATGGGGAAAACAAGCGATGCTAGCCGTTGAGAAGAGGGGAGAGTTAGGGGTAAGAGGTGAAGAGAGGCTGAGAGCAGAGAGAAGCCGTCCCATGTAGGGGAACTGTTAACGTCCCATGTAACGTCCACCGTTAACAGGCTGTCTCCTCCGTCCCTGGCACGGGAACATTCTAGAAGCCAGAGAGACAGAGAATCTCTGCGATAAAGAAAAACAGAAAACCTCACGGGGAGGTATCTGCGGGATTAACTTCTTTCGCCAAAACTATTCATCTGGCCTTTGCTGCCCAGGAACTTAGAGCTAAATGTGCTGAGGGCTGCTTTTCTTCCCCCCTGCACTTTGCCCACATTCAGTACCTGGGTTCTAGCGATCTTGCCCACCCTCAAGGACATACATATTTTACAGATACTTATTTATAAGGGTAATCTCTCCAGCTATCTCCTGATACTCACTTGATAAGGAAGTTTACTACCACCAGTTAATCACCAAGACATTTTTCCTGCCTTCAATTACTGCAGACGGACACAGAAGGTAACTGATGTTTAATTTACAGGGACCACTGAGGTGTGTGAGCTCCTCACGGCCTCCTTCCACCCCACCCCACCCCGGGTTCACCGGCACCTGCCACGGCTTGGCGTCCTCCGTGAAGAGCGGAGCCCTTTCCTGCCTCCGTGCACTCCCACCTCCCGTTGCCCTGCGTGGGGTGGGCGGGAGGGTTTTCATAGTGCTGTCGATTGGCTCGAGGTGGTGGGGGAGCAGGGTGAAGGCTGGTTACCTTCTACCAGGGCAGGACTGCCTGCACCTGTGTGCCCGTGCCTCGCTCAAGGCCGGGAGCAAGGGCACGAGTTGTTACACAAAGAGGCAGCGGGCAAATGGAGGGAGTGGGGGGGGGGGGGTGGCAGGGAGGAACGACTGGCGTGGGCAGGGAGCATCAACCACCACAAGGATCACAGCTCTAACAAAGTCCGTCAGCCACCCAGCCTTTCCTGTCCTGCTCCTGAAGGAACAGCTCTGCCTATGCCTGAGAAATGACTTTTCAGTGGAACACCTGGGAGAGTATCTGTCACCATCATCCAAAGATCCTGCTCCTCTTGGGGTGCAGATCTTTTCACCCTGGTTCTATGAGCTTTCCTGGGGTGTGGGGGGGTGCATCTCCAGATTTTCGGTTCCTTTTCTGAATCGGGCAGAGAAGGAAATCAAAGAACGAGACTCCACGGATGCCTCCAGCTCCTACACTGAAAAGGAAACGTGAGTGTGGAAAGCACTTATAAACACGCCTGGTACTCGGGCGAATGGACAGGTCTTGGGCTTAGAAGGTAACGTTTCCTTGTTCTTTTAAGAAACGAAGCAACAGGTGTTACTAAGAGCGCTCATATTTCCGGGACTAAGCTTTGTCCCCATCATCCTGGAGGAGGAGCCACGTTCCTACTCGTGTATGCTCCTGGCGTCAAGGTTATTCCAGCCCTGAACCGAGTGTGTTCGGGGGAAGAATGTCGCCCCAATCCTTTCACGTGTGAGGCCAAGTAACTTTGGCCTAGTCGTCCCATAGCTCTGGATTTTAGGTATGCCCTGTCAACGCAGGGAAGAGAAGAGGTTTTGCGGGCCCCCTCCTTCCGGCCTGTACTGTCCCCTCCTGCAGGCCCGTCTATGGCTCTAAGCGTGACAGGAGTCTCTTTAAGGACAGATCCGTCATGAGCTGTTTAGTATTCTTGAGTTGGCTTTTCTTTTGGCAAAAAGCTGGGACGACTTGGCTCCAGGTGAGAGTTTACAAGCTGCCTGCGGAATGTTAAGTCGGCCACTACTGCTTGGGTCACAGCGTTGGCCACCCTGGGCTCGCATTAGCATCTTAGAAACCGTGAGGACAAAAACATTTCAAAGAAACTCCCAAGAGTGATGCCCCAAGAGCTCGGATTTCTTTACCTTGGGCCAGGTGACCTGGCCCGCTCCATTCCTCATGGGCAACATAAAGGCAGCACTCTAAAGGCGGTGGTCTGCCGAGAAAAGTGATTGCCAGCGAGGAATTTCAGTCCCCCCACCCCCTGCGCTCTAGGGGACTCCTTTTTCTCCACTTGCTTTCCTTCCTTAAATTATTGGCCAGAGCTGTCCTTAACGCAGCGCTCCGGGAGTCACGCTGCCTGTGCTAAAACAGGGCCCTGCGACACATCTCGGTTTCCATGGCTACTTCGCCACCTGGCATGGGACGCCTCACAGAAGCTGCCAAGAGAATGCCTTCACCGTGGATCCGTGATAAGCCTAGAAGGCTCCGCTGCCAGGGGCGGGGATTCACGGACAGCCAGGGAATGGCCAGTATGTCCTAGACAAGCTCCTGGCAGACGGGGACCCTGGCAGAGGACGTCACTGAGCAGAATGCTGGCTGCAGCACCACTGCTCACCTTGCAGCCCGGGGCTGGTCTCCTTGCCGAAAAGGACACCCAGGCTCCTCCCTCTGACGAGCTGAAGTCTGATCCAGTTAACACGTAACACACAGTTAATACTACGGCAGGGGACCGCTACCCGGTGTTGGCGATCCCTTCACATTTCCTAACATCCCCGGCTCAGGCTAGCTGGCACATTTAAAACCTTGGGGAGCGTGGAATACGCCTCTTCAGCGCGTATTTATTCTTCCCCATACCTCACAAGCTACCTTAGGGCTCACCTTAGAAATTAACGTTCAAAACACGGAGGAGGTTCTGATGATACTGGTCTTCCTGCTTCTATTGGACAATTCCTATGTTGGACCTTCTCCCGTTTCCCCATCTAATGAATGACTGGGGGAAAAAGTTAGGATTCTTGACTTTTTACAACAGTTCTGTTACGTGGTTTAGTTTGAGACTTTTTTTTCCTGGACTGAGGTCTTCCCGGACAAGTCAGTTTAAGTACAAACACTTGGAATCGTGTTTATAACGGAAACGTCGCCTCCAGCTTCCCGGGACCCTAGGGATTAGTCTACCTCAGAGGCCTCTTCGTGACCGTGATGTCATGTGCTCCTTCCTGCCAGGAAGACATTTAAAAAAAGCCTGATGGTGGCTTTTCCAAATCTGAGGCAAAACCGAAATCTGAGCTCACAGACAAAAGCAAAGCAAAGCAAACCCAACCCTGGTGCCTTCTGAAAAAATGGAGCCGCTCATTCCCATCACCTACGGTAGCTCCCTTCGTGGCAACAAAAATAAGTGTGCGTTTGAAAGAGCACAACTTTATTACTGAAGGGGAACAAACTGAATGGCACGCGCTGACAAAATGCCACATTATTTGCTAATCCTAATATGTTATTCTTCCTTAAGATTTGCTTTCCTCAGCACCAATTCAATTATAGATGCTACAAATCCCTCTGACATTTAATTCCCTCTTGTCAGAGAGTAGTAAATGTATACAGTACATGCACAGCTTTCCCATTAAGATGTTAATATATATTGGAGCACACTAGCCTCTATGCAACATAACCTTTCTTTTCTGTCTTCTTAGAAAGCAGAAGGGGAGGAATCAGTGTAAGGCAAGAAAACAGTGAAGATCCCATAGCGCATCCCAGGCAGCCGGTACTACCCTTCACCTGCATTTAATTCTAGCAATGGA
The DNA here is from genome assembly GCF_016509475.1 of Prionailurus bengalensis. Lineage (NCBI taxonomy): Eukaryota > Metazoa > Chordata > Mammalia > Carnivora > Felidae > Prionailurus > Prionailurus bengalensis. The sequence continues at coordinate 13,162,860 of NC_057346.1, forward strand.
ACTGCAGCTACACTAACATTTCAAAGGCACGGTGTGAAGCTACTTAAAGGAAAACTGTGGCCCGCGTCCTCCCCTGTCACCCAGAGCTCAGGATGCGTTCACTGAAATTAGAAGTACTGCTCCCAGGCTTTGGCTGTACATCGTCACTACCCAGTGATCAGGACTCGGGCTCTCCTAGGTTGTCACTGCCTAGACGATCCTCCAGGAACAGGCCCACACAGGAGACGCAGAAAAGTGAGGATCTCATCTCCTGCACAGCCCACTAGAGAGTGCGCTGGGCCCGCTGTTGGGTCTGGGGTACAAGTGGGGCTCTGTTACTTGTCTCCGTGATTTCAGGCGGGTCGATCAGGCCCTATGAGCCATCGAGCACAACCAGACACTTCACGGGGCTGTTCTGAGAGGCCGGTGTATTGCTGAATATGAAAGTGCCTCTCTGGGCCAGGGCTCGGCATATCATAGGTACTCAGCAAGCGTCTGTCAGATTTAAATCTGCTATATTGAAGCCCAAGGAGAGCGTTATCCCAGTTCTTTTAATATTACTGACTCAAGGCAAATACTTATCAAGGCTTTGGGGGAAGGGCTGTCTGCACACTCGGCACTGCTCTCAGACGGTAAGATGCCCCATAAACACTTGCTGAGTTGACTAAGCCCTCTTCCATTTTTGCAGAATGGCACACAGTGTGACTGATGGCCTAGCTGCCCTGTGTGGTCAAGGCTGAAGGCCACCTGGGCCAGGTCATGATTCAGGTGTACCATCGGAGTATGAGGATTTTAAATATTTGCTGTCAGCTAAATATGAGAACAAGTATTTTTTAGGTTGATTTTTCTCCCATCTCAAGTAACTTGATTTAGTTAATTTACCCAACACTAGAAATGCCTTAATGAACAGGAGGGGATCCTCCCCAAACATCCAGTGTCCCCAGAGACCAAGAGGCACACTCATGAGTCTGCCCCGCTCATCTCATAATAAGCACTTAGAAGTATGAGTGCCTTTTCCATTTTAAGCAACAGGAAGGCACAGAAGATGAAACCACAGTTTTCCTTAAAAGAGTATACATGTGATAAAGAGGACAGTCATAAACTATTTCAAAACATACATTTCCCACTAGAATCTCTCTCTGGAGAAAGATGCTTCTGTGGACCTCAGGCATTTGGGGGTGTGTGGAGGATGGATTAATGAATATGGTGAAGTCACCCCAAAGCAGTGTCCAACCTGTAGAACTGGAATTCACATTTTGTGTTGTAACCTGGCGACTGGCTAGTTTGGAGAAAATGTTCCTATTTGATGGCCTCCTTCCTCCCCATGAGGGAAACAGTAGCATGTTGGATTATGGGAAGATCAGCAATCTGATGACCTTCAAACCTACGTTGTGGGAAAGCCATGGACAAGCTGCCACAGACCCAATACGATTGTTTCAGCCTCCTGCCTTGTATTAAACACAATTTTAAAAATAAGGAGCTCTATGTGTTTTAACCTTTGTGACCCAAAACTTCCCTATGGCCTAGAGAACCATCTCAGTGGGAAATAGATCCCATAATTTTGGACACTCGATGCGACATCGGCACCGAAATCATCTGAGTTTAAGGACTTCTTTGAAGGAGAAAGAGCCTGACTGGATGCTGGAAGAGATCTTTCCAGGTCACTCAGCATGTGGTTCTACCCCTGATGGGCTACAGAGAGCCCGACTTTTCCCTCCTTGTTCCCTGGACCCCTGCATTAAACTGAAAGGGGTCCAAGAGGAAAAAGACTGTCATGAAGACATCATAATAAGGGAAGGGTGGATTTCACAGGGGAAGGAGAGCTGCTCTAAAACTAAAGTCTCCATTTCCTGCAGAGGCCAGAAGACCCATCTGTTCAAATTCTGACCCTGCCCCTTGAGTAAATCACTTAACTTTCGGAGCTCTCGCTTCCTCGTTTGCAAACTGAGACTAACAACCCTTCTTTGACGATTCTCCTAGGAGTCTCCTGAAAATCCTCTCATGGCTGGCTCACTCTCTCTGTCCCCATGGCCTTCCATGGTGAGCTTATGTTCTAAGCTAGCCTCCACCTCCTCCTAGCCCCAGTCACTCACTCCCAGTGTACCCACGTTTATTTCTTCCACAGCATTTGTCACTGTCTGCCATCATCTTGTGCTGTGAGCCTGGCTGCCCCACTAGAATGTCACTATAAGAGCAGGGGTCTGCGCTGTGAGATCCCCAGCAGCTCCAGCTCCTGGTTGGTCTTGTTTGCCACTGCATGCCTGGTGCCCTGCCCAGAGCCTAGAAGACGGAGAAGCTCAAACAGTTGTGCCGAACAAAGAGCGGGTGAGATATGTGGAAGTTTTCTGAGCTGGAAAGGACTGGATAAATACAGGCTAACTACTACACCTTAGATTTATGGGGCCATACCTTGAATTTGTCTACATAGCCCAGCTAGTTTTTCTTTACCATTATTGCTAGTCTACCACAGAGATGAAATCGCCTATTTGCCAAATCTGGGCCATAGCTTAGGTGGAGGCAAGGAAGGAAAGACACCTCCCCCCCCCCCCACCCCCATGTTATGTCTGTTGAGTTTTTCACACACATTTCAAGCAAGTTCAGCCAACTTTGAGGACACTCACAATGACCAGATGGTCCTGTATCCTATCTCAGAACTGATCATCTGGACTCAAGGCCTTTAGGTGCTTCCATTAGCTAAATTTAGACTGTATTTTGAGCCCATGTTTCCTTCAGAATCCTTTTAGGGGACACCTAGGGTCTTCCATAATGCCTGGCACGGATTATCAGGGCATTTAGAGACTTCCTTGCACCCACACTTTTCTACCGATCGTGAGGGAGATGTGGGATTTTTCTAGATCACTTTCTCATTTGCAGGGCAAGAGTTGAAAACATGTTTTGGGGAAGCATGACAGCTCTGGAATTTCTTGTCGGGGCCTCTGCTTCAAAAGCAGAAGACTGATGGATTGCTCTAACAGTGCCAGAGGGTCATTCCCTGGAACACCGTCTATCTACCAATGCACTCCACTAAACAGTCCCCAAAGGCCCTTCCAGTGCTGAAAGGAGGGAGGCCGCACAGACATTTTTTAGAAGTTTTAAAATAAAATAGAAGGATCAATATGCTTAAAGCTATTCTATTCCACATGGGTGGCAATAACCACCAGCTGTCACCGGGAAACAGCAGATGTAATTGATAAAACAATTGAAAACTCTTGTGGATCCATCTTCAGTAAAGTTAACACCCAAAAAAGTAAATGAGAGGGTTCAAGGTGGGACTGGATAAGCTCCCCAGGTCTGCCAATAATTAAATCACTGAGCTACACACAGGCATAATTTTTTACTGCAGGTTAAAGAGGAGGACCAGGTGGGCAACTTGCTCTGCTGGGTGAGGATGGAAAGCGGTATGTTGCTCACGAAATTGTCCTTGGTTGAGGTAGCGGTGGTGGATGGGGGAGGTGGGCAGAAGACAGACCATCATTATTTCTCAGGAAATGCAGGATAGAGCATTTATCCATAATAAGGCAAGGATGGAATTTCTCCCCAGATGGAACAGGGGATGGGTGGTAATATTCATTACCACAGTTTAGCATTAAATGCGCAACACCTACTCTCATTTATTGATGGACTGTTTAAGACGGGTGTTAACCTGTTTGTCTTGTATTATAATTGAATTCAGTCTCTAGGCTACAGAAATTTGAGAAGTTCATCCTTTCTCAATCAATATGCTCCCCTTCAGTGACCCATTTCAAGACAGCTTCATAAAAAATAATGTATTTTGTTTTAATAAATTTAAACACAATGACAGCTGCTCAATTTTTATTGGTTGTTTTTTTTTTTTTTTCCTTCAGATGTCTCTTTGCTGCCGAGGGAAGCCAAGCTCACAATCAATAGTAATTGATTAATCAGCATCCCCTTTGAACAAAGGTGCTAATCAGTTTTTGATTAGTTCATCAAACCAGATGCAAAGGCAGCCCAAGCCGGCCTGATAGATCATCAGTGTTCTACATGACTTATGGGTCCTGGGCAACACAGGACTGCAGCGTTCCTGGAGGGGGCGGGGGAGGGGGCACGTAAGTATTAATTTGACCAAATTATTAGGAGCACAAACAGTTGTTGGTTTATTGCTCCTGACTCTGGGTGATTGATAGAGCTGCAGCAAGGCCACATCTGACTTGGTGCAGAGCTGAGAGAGACCCAGAGTATTTCTGCAAATGATGATGCCTGAGGAAGGGGTAGATGGCGGATTTAGTCCCATTTTCCTAAAGAGAAGAAAAATGACTTCTGCATATCTCAGTGACCTTCATCTGACTAACAGGCCAAGAGGGATCAGGCCAATGAGAACTCCGTCCTCTTTTAGGGTCCTTGAGAAGTTCCAATCGCCAGGGCCACTGTGTCAGAGAGCTGTTTTATTTAGGGTCAGGACATGAACTGAGAGCACATTGCTTACGACCAGCATTACGTTCTATGTAAGGAGAAGGACTTAGCTCTCAAAATCGGGCTAATGTTTCTGCAACTTCTCTAAATACACCGCCAATAAGAGGCAAACATGAAACACTCCCTTGATGGGCTGGCTATCTTTCTAATCTTCTACTTATTTATCTGAATTCATTGGGACTGGGAACTTATTCATCCAACGAGTATCAATCGAGTGCCTACTACACGACAGGCATACAGCAGTGAACAAAACCAAAACGGCCTCCCGGAGCTTCCATTCTGTGGAAAAACCCGACAGCGAAGCTCACACTGGGACATGGTACATAGAAAAATAAAGGCATCCTCCCCTTTTTAAAGTTCGACAGAAGCACATAGGAGGCAATAAATCTGCATTTTGAGAGAGACTAGTGACTCTATCTTATTTTCTCACTGGGGGAAACCTGTCGTCAAGGACTGCTGCCACCTTAACAACCAACTATTCAAGGGCGCTCAAGTGAAATCTCTTCAGGAAGGAGAACTATGGAACCCTCCCAAAGGCTGGAGTAAGGGGCCACACACAGTCCTACGTCTTGGTTCCTCTATCACAGTAATAAGGAACTGGCCTTCCTTATTGACTTATTAAGAATTGACTGATCAAAATGTTTAAGAAGCTCTAGCTGGTGGGCACTGAAATCCCAGAGCATCATGGCACCTCATATAATTGTTTAGCTCTGACCATTTTGAATCTCCTTGCCACCAACCCCCCCTCCTTTTTAGGATATGCTTCTTATTCTGGATTAGTAACACCTAAATCCCTGAATCAAGCATGAAACCTACTTTTGCAAGAGCTCAGTGTGCTGTGAAAAAGGTCTGAGGTGGATAATTAGTTTACATCATGGTGTGTGACAAAACAATTGCCCCCCTTCCTCCCGCCCCCCCCACCCCATGCTTCTAAGATACCTATGACATGGCTTTTCTAGTCCATTCTACAGAAGCAGATGGTCAACATGAGCTTTTTCTTTTTTAAATAAAGATCTTCTCTCATAATCCAACATCCTGAAACTGCTTTGTGATGCAAAAAAATTTCTCTGGAACCATTCTACATCTAGAACATGAAAAATTATTTTAAGCCACTGAACATAGAGTGGCTTCAGTGCGATCCCCAAGATGACCTGACCTTCCTTACATTAACGCCGTGAGTCCCAATCCGAAATAGATGCCCCTAGCACAGGGAAGAACGGGACGTGGGGAGGAAGAAAGCGTTAATAAAAATTTGTTTTCCTTCCGTCTCAAAATCCACAATTGCTAATTAAGTGCTCAGGAAACCAAATGGGCATTTTGCAGGCTGGGACAGAGCGCCCACAGGTTGGACACCGCAGCGCCTTACCTAGTGACTAGCCCTTACCTGAGAGGTCCTCACTGTCCAGCTCTTCTGCGGAATTGGGCAACTGAGTAAGGCCTTACAAGTAAAAACAAATCGTTTTTCTTTCCATTCCTCAAGGGACATAAACAAAACACTTAAGAACTGAGGATGAATTTCTTAAAAAACATGAGCCAAATCTCTTGCTCTCTCTCTCTCTCTCTCTCTCTCTTTTTTTTGGATAGCTTGAATGCATTAATCCAGAAGGACATTTCTCCAATCGTTTCATTTTGTTATTGATACACAATCAAGGCAGAAAGATTCCTCAGTCTCCACTTTCAAAGCACATGAAACATGAAGATGAATGTTTAAAATCACTCGTTCATAACAGCGTGCAGAATGAAAAAATAAAGGCTGATTGTTAGCTGTCGATGCTCTGACACAGCTCTTAAAATACAAATATATTTAGATGTTACATACTGATGTATGTAAGTTTGATTTCACATTTTACCATAAATTGAAATCCTTTGCCAATACTGACAAATACATTTCGTTATCAATTTATGACAATCTTGGATCGCTTATTTCAAAATGGTACAGCATCTGCTGACTACAGATTGCAGGTTGTGTCTTCATCAGAAAATCTGATTTCGCAAAATGACTTCTTAAAAAGGAGAATTAAAAAAAAAAAAATCAGTGGTTCTCCCGAAAAATAAAACCCTCAAAGCTGAGAAAGCAGTCAGGTCAGGAGATAATCGGGCGGGGGGCTTGCAAGGCCTCTACGAGGCCACCACCAGCGGTGGCCGGCTGTGACAGCTCTCAGCCAGCTCTGATCTGAATTAAAGGAGGGGAAGAAGGAGGTAGATAAACAACAGGAGGCTCAGCTGGGGGACAGATTCCATTTTCTCATGCTTTACTTATGCTCCTTTAATAAAATGTTCACCGCCACCAAATGTTAGACAATCAAGGAGGCCTCTGCTTGTTCCTTAACGTTCTGTTCAAAGTCCTGGCCGATCGCTGTGGATCCTCTACTTTGCTAGTACTTGTCTAATGGGATTTGTCGTTTTGCAAGACTCTGTGTGGACCTATAAAGCTGCAAGGACTTTGGGGAGAGCAGTGGGTCTTTATTTTTCACCTTTCCCTTCTCTGAGAGCCAAGCACAGAGTATACTCTCAGCAAGCATTTGCTGAATGAATGACGTGGGAGTAATGCTCAGTGAACTACCAGCCAGAGCATGAAACAAACGCTCTGGAAACCGGCAACGTCAAACTGATCGTGCTACTTAAAAACAAAACAAAACGAAACCAGGAACAAAAAACAGGAAACAAAAAACCGAAGTAACAGAAACAATCAAGTAGAAATGGTCAGTAAAAGTTTGGATTTTGTAGGTTGTTTTATAAAGCAGTCAAATGAATATGGATGGCTAGGCTGGTGCCATGAAAGGAAGCCATCATATCAGGTCTTGAAGAAGAATTTCCATTATGAACCTTGGGTGCCAATATTCAAGGGCAGGTGCCAATTAGAAATGGGAGGGTTCGAGCCCACGGATGGTTCCCAAACTATGGATTCGGGCAACAGAAGGGAAAGCAGTGAGTAATGCAATCAATTATAGAGGCAAGTGAGCAGGGATGCTATCCATTTGTTCTGAAATCTGATTGGCTGAAAGTGTTCCTGTTGCTAATTGGCTTTATCCATTGTATAAAGACTGATGAATACAATTATTTGAATAATTGTTATAAATGGGCAACATAAAGTACTTCTCTGTAGTTAATTATGAATTTGCAGTTCTCAGAAGGCTAATCCCTCACTTCTACGTGGCCCAACGAATATCAAAGCTTTCTATATACGTGCTTGGCACCCACTGAACCATATTAAACAAGGATGTTTCAAGTAGGCAGCTTTACTGCTGAATGCTTGCTTCCTTGGGGAGGGCATTAGAAAGCTAATTTTAAAAAATAAAGACCAATATGTTTATGAAATATCATTGATATGCAAAGTTTCCCATTAAAAAGCAACAGACAGTTGATATACACCTCATTAAAGATGAAACTGTCATTTTTAATGGCATAAATTTTAAAATATACCAAATCATCTGGAATCCACTGCTCAGATTACATCCGAAAGTGGGAAGCCATTTAGGTTAGTGGCGTTAAATTTGTTTTTGCAATACTGTTGTATTTTATGAATCTATAGTGCTCTGCCATAGTTGGATAATTTTTGAATAAATATAACTGGAAGAGTTTACTGAAGCACTGAGTATATACGTGAGGACGAGCAAAATTTACCTCCTAAAATTGCTTTGACTTAGGCAGTCAGTCCTCTTTCATGTTAAAAATTACACACCTCTTCTTAAAGAAACGACGATGCGTTTCGTGAAACAGGCAATATTCTTCAAAAGGAAACTTCACAAATTAACAACATGTGGGGAATCACTTCTTGGGTTTTTCTCTTTAAACTCCCATATCGTTTGTTAAAGCCCTTACCTTGTCATTTCTAATTAAAATGTATCCAATACATTTCTTTAAACTTTGTTAAACAAATGAAAGGTTTAACTTTTGATCTATATGGAATTTTTTTTTTTTGAGCCATTAATTCCGAGTAATTCATACATGCTAATTTCATGTCTGCACTATCGGGGTCTCTTCTGTGGAGACGTGTTTTCCCTCTTCGTGGTCTATAAGGTGCTGCACATACCCGAGCCTCCTTAGCGTCCCTCTGCACGTGTTCCTTACTCCTCCTTTTTAGCAGACATCACTGGCTTCTAAAAGTGGTATAATGTGGCAATCTTTAACCAGGTGAAGGAAAACCTCAAACATTAGAAACAGCAAGAGATCCTGGAGATATTTAAATAAAGTCAAGGTCAGAGTCAAGCAAAATTTAAATGCTTGTGGGTTCAGTTCATTAGGGTTTCTTTTTCTTTTTTTTTTTTTTTCAGATAATGTCATAAAAGAATGATCAAAGAAAACCTGAAGGAAACAAAAACGTAGCCCACTGGCTCCAGTACCATTCCCAGTATGAAAAAGTAGGCGATGGTCTCTTTCTTACCTAAGTGGCAGACATCTGATCACTTGGCCATATTATGGAAACTGTTACTTCCATCACCAGCCATAAGAGTTCAGACGCCCCCGGTAGTTTTAATCTAAAAGCTCAGTCATCCTGTTCTTCCTGCTTTGTCAGCTTTTGTGGAGAGTTTGTCCCTTCTTCCCATTGGCAGAAATTTGGTTCACGCCGTTAAACAGTAGCACATTGTTTCCAAACTGCATATCAAGGCTGAAACACAATCTTCAGGTCCTGCAGCCATTCGTAAACCTCTTTAGCTTTGTTCTTGAGTAGAACGTACAATGTCTGCAGAGTCCCTTGACTGAATGACAGCCTTTGAATGCCACTGTTGTGTACTCGTACAGAGAGATGTGCAGAGAGGTGCATACACAGAAATGGTGGACATAGAGGTTGTAATAATGCGCACTGCTGGCTATTTTTCTTTAAAACGGGCTTCGGAATTTCCCCACAATTGAATAGAAAGCAATATGAGAGTTTCAAGTGCTTTTAGGATTCTCTCAAGGCTTGCACTACTAAAGAAAGAAGTCAGGGAAAGGGCGATTCAGGGGGTGCTTTCCTGAGGGCAGCGGAGTAGGGTAGGAGCATGTGTATCTAGCACGGGCCAAAGATTTTGAAACCAAAACTGAAAGTGAAAAATGACTTCAGAGGGGTTCCTGGTTTGAGTCTTGCCATAATTACGTACTGAATTAAAGACTGCTGAAAAACTTATCTGGGATATATCAATTCATGAGATCACCAGCCTCTGATGTGTCAAGAGGTGGAAAGCGAAAGGACAGGTAGACTAGAAAATAATAAAACAGGGAGGAGAGAGAGGGGAGAGAGAAAGGGAGAGAGACAAAGAGGAGAGAGAGCAAGAGAGAGAGAGCGAGAGAGCGAGAGAGAGAGAGGACCTCAAACCCAGAGGAAGCCAGCTCACTGCAGTGCAGCAAAAGCACAAGCGCTATTCCAGACCATGGACATGCTGTCACCCAGAACCTCACACAGGGGAGGTGGGTGGGGGAAGGGAGAGGGTACACGCAGGGCTGAAAAAGAACAAGGCACAAGACACTTACAGAGAAGCGCCCACATTTGAACAAACAAAAACCATCACACGCACCCACACATCAATAATCATAAGAACGACGACACCATCCGTGCTTTAAGTCACTCATGCATTTCTGCCATCAATTTCAGACCATGTGGTACCAGGATTTGGCAGAGTGTGTTTTTTTTTGTTTGTTTGCTTTTTTTTTTTTTTTTTTTTTTTTGCATTGCTTAACATGCACACATAACACAGGATTCTTCCCGTCCAGGCCTTAAGGATGAGCTCCAAAAACACAAATGCTCAAGATCCTTATTCAAAGAAAATCCCTTCGGTCACCCTAGTCTAAAAATCCCATTCTTACACTCGCTTTTATCTTTACCATCAATTAGATCCTTAAAAAACACATTGTGACTGATTGTGGTTTGGTTTCTTTTTGGAGAAAATCCATTTGATTTTGAATCATGCCCATGCACTTCTAACCTTCCAACACATGCTTATTGCAGTCAGATATTGGTAAGAACAAATGGTCAACATACATAAACAACTGGTGTACTTCATACATACTCTAGCAACACAAGCTTGAATAAAGTATTTTAATGAGTCTTCAAAGGGAAAGATTTTCGGAAATGATTTTTTCCCCCTTTTTATAAAAGAAAAGAGAAATATATAGAAAGAACTCCAGTATGGAGATTTTTAAGACAAATCAAGTGGCCACAACTGGCTGACCTAACACGTCTTGTCATTTAAGTTGCCAAGTTCTCAGACCATGACATTTTTCTAGGCCCGGATCTCTATCGTGAACATCTCAAGGTTACTCTCAAGTGAATCGAAATCAAATGGTTGCTGTGCTGAAGAAGTTGGGTTTTAGCCACAAGGCACTCAATTACAATCAGTTCCAGATCTTTATCTCTCTGGAAACCTGGTCCCCTGCTTTGTGGTTTCCATCGTATTCTACCCCCGTTGACGACTAACCTGAAGATGGGTCTTCCCTCCGCCAAGTAAAATTCTAGATATTACTGTTGCTTTCATTACAGCTTCTTGCTGTAGGCTGGAGGGTATGCTGTTCGAGATGGTGGTAGGACCTCTTGGTGAGGATGCTGTCAGGACTTTAGACAAGTCAGGAGAATGTGTTTATAAATGTATCAAACAGGCACCAACCTGGGCTATCACTTCTCTCCTTCTGCCGTTAAGGAACTGTGTGTGTGTGTGTGTGTGTGTGTGTGTGGCCATTGTTTTTTTTTTTTTTTCTCCCCAAGATTTCTTGGCTCTAGGTTGTTTCCCATGTACTGCCAGCCAGTGAACAACATCCTACTGGTGTATTGCTGGCTTGAACACTGTCCTTGAACTAATAAGGCAGTGGTTGCTTCTGTTTCCTGCCACAGGAATGCTATAAAGTCTTATTCCAAGTGTCTCTTTGTTACACCACAAAAAGAAATCACCATCACTTTCTTTCTAGACAGAAAGATCTAATCAAAAACCGTGCCCTAGACCAAGACTGGCCCCTAAGCTAACTTCTCATTTTTCAGGTCAGGGAACAGATTTCCTACTTGGAATACCTCACCCGACTCCAAGACCTACATCCATTAGATTCACATAAGTACACAGGTTTTATTGAAGGGACCTAGCAAATAGAACTCTGGAGTCTTAGGAGATAAATGATCAATATTTCTTCAAAGATCTCACACAATTCCAGAATCTTATGGTTACATTTGACCCTGGAGTCAATTATAGGAAGCTCAGAACTTAAAGCATCTTAAAAAGAAGAGAACAAAATCTCTTGAACGACATTAAAATAGCCTTAAAGCTCTGAGACTAATCGATAACAGTCAGGAAGTGCTCAATTAATGACGAAACCTACAAATAACCAAGCTTAATGGAGCACAGTGCCTGAGCCGTAGCAAGCACCATGGGGCATTACCTTAGAAAGTGGGAGCTTTATACCTAACTGACTTCTCCCGATTGTCAGTGTAACTGGCCCTTTAATTTTTCCCTTTGTGCCAACGACAGGAAAGGGCCAGGTGAGGTGGGCAGGGAGTGGGGAGGGATTTACTGCTCTTCGTACCTAAGTTCATTCTGCTTTCTTGGGATTCCTCGTCACAAAGCGCAAATACGGGGGCGATGTGCCAAGCGTCAAGGCCTGACCTTCAAGCACAGCTCACCCAGGACAGGTTTTGCTTAGAGATTTCCAACTGACAAGTCCTCAAACGTAGGTCTGTTTTAAGGAAGTCAGTCTGTGCTAGGAAGAGATGCTTTGCTAAAGGTGCATGAACAGTAAAGTGTTGGCTGATCACCTCTAGGCACTTAAATGATGCATTCCAACACTGTACAACATGCAAAGTGATTTAAATAGGCCCTTTACCAAAAAATTCCCTGGAACTCAATTATTAAAATTCTGCCCAATTTTTAACTAACGTATCTTTCTCTAAGCACAACATCACCAGGGTTGAGAGTTAAGAAATAAAGTCATATACAGATGAAACATAATTCTAATTTTCTGACTGAAGAGACACAGAAAAGTTAACGAACTTATTCCAACCTTGTAAGGTAGGATGAAGTTGTGAAAAGGATAGCCCGGTGGCCTTTTTTGTTTTTTAAACCACTTTTTGGTTAAAACCTTAACCAACTTTCTAGTTATTTTGCCTACAAGCTGCCTGTACACAAATGATTTTGTCAAGTCCTACTTAATGCTGCTAAAACTTATATATGGTGTCATTCTTGGTCCGGAGAGGGATCCTGCCAAATGCTGGTGTAAATAGCGTAAACCTTCACGCACGCATAGAGATTGAGAGCCAACTGGCACTGGTTTGCAGAGGCAAACGGGATTGGGAACATAATTAAGAGAAGAGTGATGACCTCGTGAATTTAAATGGGACTCTTCTGTTCTCACCTGTCCTTCGGCCTCAACTAGTAAGTGATCCGAACGACCCCTCTTCCAAGTGTACCTGGGATTCTAGCCTATAAATGAAGAAAGCAATTGGGTCTTTAAACCAGAGGCTGTGATTTTCAGGCAAGTATTTGTTTTTGGAGTCCCTTGTATTTTGGTGTCTGCCTGGAGTTCTATCAACAAGGGCCATGACCTGCGTCCCAGCCAGTGAGGCGGCTACCTCGCCTCTGTCACCACTGGCTGCTGAACTCACAACAGAAATGACAAGACCCGACATCCTTTCAAGCCTTAAAAAATTATAGTATATTTATGAGATCAGTCTACTTGAAACACGATTTCCCTTGAAGACTGCATTTCTCTTTTTCCCAGGCTTGCCTTGCCTCTCAGCAGCGCTGAGAAAGTAGATAAACAGTAATGTGATACCAACCGTGAACTGCGGGCTCTGTCGTCGCTGCTGTGTCTACAGACGGGAACAGAGGATTGGAGGAAGGGAGGAAACAGGAGGAACGGCATGCAAAAAAAGGGAAAATGGAAAAAAAATGGAACAGATAATATATGAGCAAGCTTTCAAAGAACATCGCGTGACAAGCAATAATAAATGAAAAGCAAAAAGCATTTGAAGTGAGTTGCACTGTTTTAAGACATGCCTTCAGCTCAAAGCTGCGAGCCAGTGAGGAAAACAGTCAATTCTTTGGTTCTGGGGGTCTTGCCGGGACACATCTACTTGCTAGTCAATAGTCAGGGGAACATGCAGAGTGAGGAGAAACACCAGTGCAAACTCTTAACGCATCAAGGCTCAGGACTGTGACAGAAGAGCCCAGTCGGAAGGCTGGCCGAACAATGGATTCATACATTCAAACATTGCCTTTGTTTTAAGCCAGCCCACGCGGGCACTCGGCTTCGTGCCTGCCAATTAGGCATCACCGCATCAATCACACTTTCAGGATCCTTGTGAGGCTGGTAGATGCCGGTAGGCGAACACATGAGCTCAAGGTTTCCATCCCGTGTGTTATTCCAGCAGGGTTCAGCGGGAAAGTTCAGTTAACTGGGAGGCCATGCGAATGAACACATTAAAGGTTTCCGGGTAAGTTTCGGTACACACCCCGCCCCCCCTGCCGCCACGACCCACCACGGATCCATTCTTCACTCTGCAGCTCTTGCCGTCGCACAGCCTATGAGCAGAAGACGGTCAGGGAAATGGCCACGTCCACACCATTTGCCAAACGCCACTTGTGATCATGTGACGTTCCACAAATTAAAGGACCCAGCCGTCCCCGTGTTCACAGTTCGGAAGCACAATCGTTGTGGTGAGCTGCCAGGAGCCCTGCCTTCACGGCGGCAGCACGAGACGGCACGTTCACTTTTTCGCTGCCAGACGCACTTGCTGGGGAAGAGGATGTGGTCTGTCTCTTCTTCTATTTCCCATGCTGTTCGAGTTTCCTCCTCCTCCTGCTAGGCTTCAAACCAGGCCGGCTGTCCTGGCTCCTCTTCACAGGAAAACTGCTCAAGGGGCTCAAGAAATTTCCTTTTTATTTTTGGCTAGAGGGATAGTGGGATAAATATCTAACAAAATGCACGATGACATTTTTTTCCAGTCTTTTTCTTTCTTTCTTTTTTTTTTTTTCTTAAACACCACTCCCATGGCCAACTCAATTCCAAAGTCAACCCATCTGGCCGCACTTCCGTGTTCAGCTCTATACCTCTCCAGTATGTTTCCTTCCACTATCCCCTTCTGGCCTGAAAAGGTCGGTGATACGGGCACAGCAGCTCATCATCTCTAGCTGGGGTGGCGTTCTTGGTTAAAACTGCAGGTAGTTAGTTACCTGTCCTTTTTTTTTTTCCTCTTTCTCTCATATAACGCAGCTACTTAAGCTGGTAATTATTTTTATGAATTCTAGAGACTCCAAAAGACTCTTCCAGACACGACACAGGCAATGTTTAAACGCACTGGGATGCCAACTTTTTTTTTTTTTTTGGTCATATGAGCCTGGTGCTTCTAGTTTGCAAATCTGACCCGTGAATTCACACCAGTGTTCCTCTTCAGTTGCATGCTTTCCTCGGGACCCTATACCATCAAAAACTTGCAGCCCTTCTAAGGAGCCAGAATTAACCAGCAGTCTGAGAAGCCACTGCAGCTTAATATAACTTATAGCTGAGTTTCTGAAGATTAGATGAAGGAAAGAAAGACATAAAATACACCGCATAAGAACACAATACTTACTTACAAGTCAAGTCTGTGTGCATAAAATAGCAGTAAAAAACAATACCAAGAATTGTACAGTTGAAACATCGCTATACCAGACTGTCATGATGCAGCTGACACATCTCCTTACTTGAAACATTCAAGTCAAGCTTTAGTTTGAGGTGTTTTCAATTTCAGGGGCAACATCAAATGCACATTTGTACAGAAACATTTATATGCAGGTTAATACATTTTATGGGCAGGCATTGGCTCCTTTTCAAAATTAAAAAAACAAAACAAAACAATAAACACTTTGGCTTATTTTTATAGCAGCATTTTCTCATACGCTTTATCTTTTAGCAGGTGAACAATTAGCATAGACTGAAAGAAAGGAGGTGGAGTAAATCCTAAAGGTTAGAGCCCTAAAAATCGTATCTCAGCATTAACCAGTGACTCCTCGATTTACTGTTTCCTACATCCCAACACTGTCCGCTTTATCACGAAATTAATCTGAGTGAACCTGGGCGTAGGCTTCTCTGTGGGTACTAGAAAATAAAGGAGAAAAGTCCACAGTGCAGCTTGCTTTCCCATTCTGGGGATGGGAAATCCATCAATTGCACCCAAACGGGGAGGAAAAAGGAATGCCGGGAGGGGGAAGGAACACCTTCGAGGACAGTTCAAAGCAAACACACGTTCACGTCAAACCACACAGTCACTGCGGCTGGAAATGGCAAAGTCATGGTCAGCAACGGAGCAGGAGAATAGAGCAGACACACAGGCTGGCCACAGAGTTCGAGCAAGGTTTGAGGGTGTGTCAGGGGGCACGCTGATTCTAATTCTCTGAGAGCACCTGGTGCGCTGTGTGAACAGAGGCGGTTTCGAGTAAAGAAGGAAAAAAAAAAAAAGCAAAAAAAAAAAAACAAACCCTTCTTCAGAAGTGACTTTGTGCTCCCTGCAGGAGAGCACTGTCACAGAATCTAATTCTCCTTCATAATTGCATTATGACTTCGTGCAGAAACCACAGACACCCTGGCTCTGAAGCAAGTGTGGCTCCGTGAGGTAGGATTTATTAGGGGCGTCTCCATCAGAAGGCTGCTGAGACGTGTGGGCCCGCCCCTGTGAATCGGCTTGTGGGGTCACTCTGTCGTCGGACAGCATTCTGAGGGTATGGGCAAAATGCGAGCGGTAACCTTCCAAAGCATGTCAGCAATGCTGCGCTTCACTTGAAAAATGACAGCTCCTAATTGTCCCAACGAAGACTTCTTTAAACTTCATTTTGCCTTTAAGAAACTAATCTCTGAGCTAGGCCCCGGGGAAAAAGAGGTCACAAAGAGTTGAGTTGGGCTCTCGGTGGCATAGGGCTATGAACCTGAAAAGGCCTTGCTGAGCTTCTGGCCCTATGTTAATTTTAATTACAAGAAGGGCAAATGTGTTGGACGCTTATTTTAAATGGTCAACAACAACAACGACAAATCCCGTGGTTTTGCAAACCCACTAAGTGTGTACGGCCTTAAGAGTCATTCTCTAGCTGCTTTATGAGTATAATCAAACAAGGTGGCCAAGGGCAGGCCCTGTGCTATTTGAAAGATGCGCATTTCACTAAATATTGACTTCTCGGTCCCCCAGCCATACACACAGTTTATGGCACCTTATCTTGAATAAATTAAACATCACCTATATTTCATGTGGCAGTGTAAGATACTTACAAAATGGAAAGGCTCTGACAATGTGTGAGATTAGAGACAGTAGCCATTTAACCAAGTAGAAAAAAAAAATTGCTGCATGAGAGGCAGCTGGGCAATATTTAGTTGAAACAGTCATGTGTAAGCTCCACTGTGGCACATTCTAATCCTTTCATATGGATTCTCTCCAACTTAGAATTGTTCATTGAGTGTGACAGACTGGGGGTTTAAAACTAATCCATAAATTAGTCCATGGTCTCAAACACAACGGGTGCCATAAATGAAAATGAAAATCCTAGAACAAAATTAAATTCACAACCTTAAATACTTTCTCTTCTCCAATTGCTCTGTAGTCCTCCTGCGTTACAATGCACAGATTCCCTGCAAGACTGCATTTTGGGGTGTGTGTGTGAGCCGGGTATACGTTAAAAAATACACAGGGTAATAACCCAGAGAACCCAATCTGCTCAAAAGCAGAGCTTAATTGTAAAGAATTTAAATTTTCCCATTTTGATTGTCATAAGCTTAAATGAAAGCATACTAAGCAGTCCAGACATATTTAATACACTTTCCCCCAGTTTATTTTCTTAACTAAAGTCAATAAGGAGCCAATGGGTTTTCTTAATTGAATTCCCCTTCAGTTTGTGTTACGGGGCTGCTTTAAATCTAGACACTAGGGCAGGCAAAGAATTCCCCTGACAATTTTATTTTCATAGTTGTGTTCTGCTGGCCAATATATATTAAATATATGGTTTTTTAAAAAATTCTTTATTTATTTCTGACTTATTTGAAATCTATTGAAAGCAAAAATACGTGCTGGAAAATTAAACTTCGAAATTTATTTTCTACCGGATTCCTGGTCAATTTTCTTTCCAACTATGTTAGGCTTTAATTAAACTCCCATTTCTGAGGGCCGGGAGAAAGGGGACAGGAACACACTGGAAGCTACAAAGGTCCAGATAGGAGAGTCACGATAAAACTCTCTTCCTTCTTAAAGTCACCCTCCACTCCTTCCATAGAACAGCTGGATGGGGAGTGGACTGGTTTTTTTGTTAAGCAATTTCAAGTTTTGTTCAGAATCGTTCACTACTGCTGCTATTCCCCTGAGATCTTTTCATTTGCAAACCAGATGTTCTGAAAATCATAGGATCTTGTACAGTGGTTTCCTCTCACAAGGAAACAACTCCTCTGCCCTGGTGTGGGTGATGGCTGGGCAGGAGGGGCAGAGAGGGGGAAGGCACAGGTGAGGAGAGGGACGGAAGGGGCACTGCAAGGGAGGTGATGGTGCAGAGGGAAGGGGCTCTAGGAATAGTCACTTCTAGTCTTCTCTGCTTACGTGCTGGAGGGCTGGTTCCTTCTAAGTCCTACCTTTCCAACCAAGACGGATCCAACCATCACTTTCTAAGCCTGAGAAACCCATGTGTTGGAGGCTAGTTTTCTGCACTGTGGATAAATAATCTCTTGGATTATTTTTAAACAAGGAACATGAAAGTATGGAAATGATGATAGAAGCTTTAGAAAAATAACCCTCAGTTCCTATCTCTCAGGCCTTTTTTTTTTTAAAAGGCAGAATCAGGTGACCTTCATCAGTAGAGTATTCTAACTCGTTTTATTCCCTCCTAAATCAGTGTGGGTCAAAAACTGGCTGGCTGGGGCGCCTGGGTGGCTCAGCAGGTTAAGCATTCAACTTCGGCTCAGGTCGTAATCTCGTAGTTCATGGGTTCAAGCCCCGTGTTGGGCTCTTTGCTGACAGCTCTGATTCTGTGTCTCCCTCTTTCTCTGGCTCTCTCTCTCTCTCAAAAGTAAATAAACATTAAAAAAATTAAAAGACAAAATTGGCTGGCTATGATGCTATTTGTAATACAGGCTTATACTTGCCAGCAAAAAAAAAGCTACACACTGGAGACAGTATGAAAAAAAAATGGCCACGCAATTTTGGGCAAAAACGTGACAAGATGGCTCATTACAAAGATGTCTCCTTCATATTTGGTAGCACCTAATAAGATTCTTATTTGGGCACCTGGATGGCTGAGTTGGTTACGCATCCGACTTCGGCTCAGGTCATGATCTCATGGCTCATGAGTTCGAGCCCCGCTTTGGGCTCTGGGCTGACAGCAGGCCTGGATCCTGCTTCGGATTCTGTCTCCCCCCCTCTCTCTGTCCCTCCCCCACTCTTGCTCTGTCTCTCTCTCTCTCAAAAATAAATAAGCATTAAAAAAAGAAAAAGATTCTTGTTACCACGCATCCTGGCCTATCAGTAACACTCAATACGCATTCAATAAATGAGGAGTGACAAACAGTCTTAATGGAGTAGATGCCAACTCTAGAAAAAAGGTAAGTTAGTAAACATTCTAGAATGAAAAGTGTGTATTTCCTAGCAATGGTGGTGTGATACATGCCTGGGACATAAATACACACAATGTACACACACACACACTGAACACAGATGCTTGAGGTAAAGTTGGGCCTTGGTGCTTAATTTCTAAAATGCCACCCTATCTTGTCCACATTCTACCCAGTCCCTGATGGCAGACGGAACTAATTGTCCTGTGATGCCCTCCTTGCTCCTCTGCCCATGCCACCGAGTCAGCCCTTACTCCACAGTACCTCCTGTAATTGACTTCTAGTGTGTACAACCTATTCCCAGTGCCATATTTTAAGGGGTTCAAGGAATTTTCTGTCTCCACAGGCACTAGCATGAAGCTGTCCACATTACGGGGGCTTGGTATTTGATGAATGAATGCCTAAAAGCAGCTAAGCATATACCCCTCGCACCACGCAAATATCCCAGAGTGAGATATATAACCCACATACCCCTAGCACAGAGTAGGAATCATTAAACCAAGACCCTGGAGAACAGCAGCGTTACATGAAGCAAGGCTCTCGACCGTAATTCTGTCTTAAGCACAGGTGTACTTCTTTCCTTCGTATGTAAGACGTGGAAAACATGTGCTATGGTGTTGGACTTCCCTCGCTTGGCATACTCTGTGAACTATGGCTGCACTCTCCTTATTGTGACTGGATACACTTTACGCACACAATGGCTGACGACATTAGACTAGGAAAGGCAAAATAACGTGAGCCTGGGGTTGGGACCCACTTTCTCCAAGGTATACTGGGTTTTGAGTGCTTAGACACCCGTAAGAAAAACCTTGCTGTTTTCTTTCCCAAGAAACACAAAACACTTCATTGGATATATACTTTTAAAAAGAGAAATACTCATTTAGAGATGACCTATTTCATGCCCGTGAAAGGATTTCTAAATGTGTTTCAGGATTTGGCCCTATAGCTATTCATCTCTTATTCTAAAGTGATTTTAGTATTTTAATTTATGACAGTCACATGTGTAGTATGACCTGCATGTTGAACTCCCCCTGGGCCTGAATTTCCTACTTAAGCTGCTAAGGGTGTTTAAAACAGTGCTGAGTGCGGTCTAAGGTACATTCCTCGTTAAGCAACTAACTCCGGATGCAACTGGGCAGAGACAGTACAACATCCACATTATCTTGGGAGGGAAACACAAAATATTTTCCTAAGTTGACTATAGGGAAAAGTTGGATCCAACTGTTGGACAGGAGCAAAATCTGTCACCCCAGGAATAGGTAATTCTATGTACATCTCATACGCGAAGTCAACTAACTTCAAAGAAAATTCAAAACAAAATAAAATAAAACAAACCACCCCCCCCCTCAGCCCCCCAGGAGGGTGGTAGGTTTTTCTTTGATTTTAATTTAGGAGGGAAATCTGCATGAAGGACTCTGACCCTGGGTAATGGTCTGGCTGTCTCTGTATTTTAACAGAGGACTCCAGGGACAAGTTAGATTATGCAGTTTGCTCTTCAATATTACAGCATATATCTTCATGAATTAAACTACGTGGACAACTTGGCATGATATTAAAAAAAAAAAGGAAACGAAAAAAAAAAGGATGTGGGGGCTTACCAATAGCAATAGTTGAAACAGAAGTATATGGTCGGAATGCCAATGTGCATGGGATGGAAGAGACAGAGAAGAAACTCAGGGCAAACCACAATGAGACTCTGGATGGCTCCCATTTCAGTTGGGTCCCTCTAATGGTTTTTTATTTAGAAAGGGATTCTAATGATACTAAAGGCCTAATAGTTGTAAGGCTGCAACAAGGTCAATGTGGCAAGTTGACATCAAATATTCCTTTCAGGACTCTAGAGCCTTCAAAAAGTCCTCCCGAGAGAAAGCTACCGCTAGATGTGAGCCTTCACACAAAGGTCAGGAGACCGACTCCACGCAGAATGCACGGGACAGAGACGCCCAGCTCTTCCCCCTCCACCACCCCGCCGGGTCTAGGACTCTAGGTGGCACCAACACATCGGATTGGGCTCACAATTTCTTGCTTTCAAGGGTCCCCAGGATGAAGCTTTAATGTGCTTTTGAGGGAGTCGGGCGACTGGGGGACTCAGTGGCAGTCTGCCTCCCTGACAAGGGGAGCAATTCGATATCCTGCTTATGGAAGGTACAAAGTAACACAGGAACACTTCCTTTCAGAGAAATCAGAAATCAACTATGCCCTTCGAGTTGAAAAATATTTTTCTATTGCATTCGTACATTTTCTTGTAATGAAACTCTGACCTGGGCAATGGGTTTCAGTTATTGCATCTGAGTGGGAGGAAAGAAATGGATGGCTATGGGCTGCCTCTTTTTCTTTCTTTCTTTCTTTCTTTCTTTCTTTCTTTCTTTCTTTCTTTTTCTTTCTTTCTTTCTTTCTTTCTTTCTTTCTCTCTCTCTCTCTTTCTTTCTCTCTCTCTCTCTCTCTCTTTCTTTCTTTCTTTCAAGCTCAGGCTTTATGTACGTTCCTGTCACTGGATTTAGCTGTTGCAGCTTTTAAGGCTAATGGGGGCTGTAATGCAGCAAACAGTGCAAGAGAGAAGAGTGCAAATTAATTTAGCTATCCATTTGTCAAGATCCAGTCTGGAAGATTTTTTAGGAACCAATCTTAATCTCAGGGATAGCCTGGACCTTTAAAATGGGACACACAATCATTCAGCTCCATAACCTTCAGTCTGTTTGAAGTAAGGAGCAAATGTTAAATTCCACAAGTGTACTTTCTGGGCAAGATAAATATATGTAACACTGCTTGTTAAGACGCAGGAAGCCCATACGATCACATCCGTTAAGGCAACGGATTCTACAATGCTGTATGAGTGGCAATTTTACTTTATTCTTGGGTATGCCAGCAAGAATCTGGGTGCTCATTACCACAGATGCCTTTTGTGTGCAGAGAGGGTTCAAGCACTAACGTTGAAAGGCTAAGGCACATCTACGAGATCATCATGCATCACGGGGAGACCCGAGGCCAGGAGCAGAGAGAGACAGAAGCAAAGACAAGCCCGTATGTAAAGGCAATTTCTATATGGACAGAAATGCAGCATTGTTTGTTTTTAAAATTTCCTCTTAACCAGAGTCTCTGTGGTTGGAACAGTGATCACAGAGAGTTGCAGCTGTTGAAGGACACAAGATTAGCTTTACTCTGGGGTGAAAAATTAAAGCTGTGAGGGGGGGGGGGGAGTAGTTCAGGGGTGCTAAGAAAGGTCTTAAAAAACAAAACAAAAACAAAACAAAAACCCAAACCAGCCTAAGCTAGCGAGAGGCTAGCCACAAATGAAAAGCATTGTTCCATGTAATGGAGAAATGGGGTATTTCTACAGAGTGAGTAAGACCTCCACTGCCTTGCAATACAGACCTGGCTAGCCACCTAGACGGAACCTTCTACAACAACGAGAGGTAATAAGGGCTGACTGATCCCTGGGCCCCTTCTGCAAAGATGAACAGACTACTTGCAAAGGACAGTGGTGGGTGGAGGTGTAATTCACACGGACATCCAAAGGGCCGTTTACGGGAAATTTCAAGGAAACCTGCCGTTAAGAGCTCCAGCCCAATTCAGTTTACAACCTGGATAAGGGGCAAGAGATCACGAAAGGTAAAAACCTAGCTCCTGGGAAGTTGATAGCCTGGCTGACCTGGAACCAGTTAGGCAGGAGCAGCTTTGCTGTGTTTAGGAATGAGACAGAAAGTGGGAGGAGTCTATGCGCCATGGGACCAAGCGGCAGAAAGAAGGACGTGGAAGAAGGGAAACAAATAGACACTGAAGGGAATTTAGGAAGCAGCCTGGGTGGAGCGGAGTTTAGAGTGAGACACAAAAACCAATTGATGGATTTTCAGAAGATTTTAAGTGAAGTGCAGGCACTGATGTTTTCATAATTAACCTTCAGAAAAACCCTCGCTAGTGGCTTTTTTTTTTTAAAGGTTCTCTTCTCTTTATCCCACTGTGAAGGTTAGAGAAAGTGAAGAAAATGAGATCAGGTGATCTATCGTCCTACTTCATGAACCTCCTCTTCCACGGAACACTCTGGATTTTTGTCACGCCTGTCTCACCGACTCCCACGAAAACCAAACACATCTCCAGAAAGTCAATGTCAAGGATGGCTGCCCGATCTCGGGTGGTAAAGAGGGCCTACACACAGAGAACGATGACTTCAACATTCAGTGGTTTAGAAGAAGTCCCGTGATACGCCTGTATCCTGGGGCACGTGGCTCAGAGACCTGGCAGTGTCTGTGGATAATGGAATGAAGCGGGAAAGCGGTCTTCTAAAGAGGTTATTATTATTATTATTTTTTTTTTCCTCGCAGAATAACTACTTTTACGTGTTCTGGAGGAGGTACCTGTAAACAGTGGTTCGGGGAGTCCTTACCTAAGGAAATCCTACACATCTAGTAGACGTGATGCAGCCATGACTTTTCCCAGCTTAGCAGGTGGGAGAAGCATCAAGGCTCCCAGACGAGCCCCCTCAAGCAGGAGGAGAGCCGCTGGGTATCAGAAAGGGATGCATCGCATACCCTCTCCCTTGGTGGTCGGCAGACACAGGAGACAGTGAAACTCATTTTGGAGAGTTTCAGACAGTCCACCAAGATAAAGCCACAGAGTTACAGCAGCTGTGGCCGCCTCTTCCGCCCCTCCAACAGTTAACGGAGGGCAGCAAGGGGTACGTGGGTGTCCAGCACGGAGAAGACAGTGACTCCCCTCTGACCTCTTGACCCAGGCAACACAAACAGGTAGGAACACTGTCAGCAGATACTCTCTGGGGCAGGAAGGAGGGCGATGCATTTAGGAACACAGCCCGCAGGGGCATGTTAAAGGGTGTGTATTTTCTTTCGTACGAACGAACGATGGAATGAAGACAAGGAGAAGATCCAAAGCCAGAATACTTACCATTTCATCAACCGTGGCTACGCCTAAGCTACCGGCATGTTCTCTAATAGCCAGGCTGCTATGTTCCCTAGCGTTTTGCTTTGAACGGGGATGCTGGAAAAGAGAATCCTCTTAGGCACGAGCTGCAAAATATCTCATCTACTGTTGAAGGCCTGGATGTTGAAGATTTTCTGAGGTCCTTAGGAGTCAACGTAAGAATAAAGTATCTAACGCCTCTGAAGTCCCCAAATAAAGGAACGGTTAAATTCCAAGGATTCAAAGGGAACTGTCAGCCTTCTTTGCATACATACCAGAAAGACAATATACATTCAGGACATTTTCAGTGGTAATGAAGGTACCGTACCTGTGATGATGGTAAGGATGGTGGTGGTGGTGGTGGTGGTGGTGGTGGTGGTGGGAGGGATAGTTGTGGGGGGATCTGGATAAAAAAAAAAAAGGAAAATCAAACCCACAGTGCTGAACACAACAATGATCAGTAATGACAAAACGAAGGCATGAGGACACGGAGATGTTTGTCTGATGACTTCCCCCTCTGCAGCCACAAGCCTCCCTTCCCCGCCTTCCCCCAAAGAGTTGTGTCCTGTGATCCTAACCCAAAACCTTAAATGGAAAAACTGAGACAAGAAGAAAAGAGATTTGCATTAATGAAGCGAACCAGGGATGAGGAGATGTGGAGAGAAGGGAGGAGAAATCAAACCAGGACACCCCCACCCCAGTCTGATTTCAAAGGTGAGGTTAAGCCAGCCCCGCCCCCGAGAGGGTACAGCGACTGTCATTTCGTGTTATACTTTCGCAGATGGGAGAAAGGAGGAGGGGTGGTGCCGTTCTAAAGGGCTCCCGTCGGCCAAGGATGAGCGTGTTCCCGCTCCCCTGCTCTCCATGACGGCTAACTTCATTATTCCCCATCAACACATCCCAGCAGGAAGGAAAACTACTTCTACACACTTGTAATAAATACAAAGAAGACAGAATGTCACCGCTAAATATCAAGTTCCAGGCATGTGAGATTTTACCGAGATTTTATTTTTTAAAAGTCAATAAATTTTACAACTTATAAATATTAATACGTTAGTTGCCTTTGCTCCCGTTGAAAGCCTGACCTAAAGCGGAAGGTGGCGATAAAACCAAAAGACCGTCTTCCATCTTGTAAACAAGGGAACGAGGTATAAACGAGGCTTGACCCTCAAAGCCAGGAATCCCATAGGGAATCCTCCGTCAGATGTTTGCTACACTGTATATTCTTGTATCAGCTCAAAAATTATTTGGGGGACAGGGGAAGGGCAAATATGAAAGAGAAAAAAGAAAATCCTAAGCACAAATGATCAAACTGAATGTGTTAAATTGTCAGCAAGACTTTGAACTAAGCAATCATTCTGCTATAATAGCGCATAAGATGATTTGAAGGCTTTTGATTTTAAATTTTATCTAAAGCACGTCAACTTTTTCTCCCTGACACATCTGGTGTCCTTTTATCTCCAAGTGAGCTCTCAGATTGTCTAATTAATACATCAAAACTTTAATTATATACTGCACCTTTATTGGCTTTGCTACAACTTCCTGAAAGTTTGTGAAAACACTATCTTGGTGCCTGGTTGTAAGGTCTGCTTAAAATGATTCCTACTACTGATCAATAATCTGGGGTTTTAATTTTCCTCGTCAACTTCTCTCACGCACACGCAATGTAGGAATGTGTTAGGGAGGGCTCAGCAGCAAAGTGTTCTGTTCTATGGGAGACTTTGCTCATTGAAGGTGGGGACACGGGCAGTGTAAAAGCAGCCTCACCCACGAGTCCAAAAAGGAATTCATTAAAAAATAAATAATACCAAATCTCATCCTCCTCCAAGAAGCAGGCTGATGATTAAATTAGTGGTTTCAAACTACCCTTGTAGACAAACAGGCAGAATGTCGTCTTGCTCCTTGGACACTTTCTTATGGAGGCCCCAGGTAAGGAAGCATTCTGTGACCTAGCAGATCTTTTGGACGCACCCACCCCTTGCTGTAGGCACTGGGACAGATACAGATGAGCGAGGTGCGCTGGCCCCCGAGCCGAGCTCTGAAGACATCCTGTGCCTTCTCCTACCCACCTCAACTGTACCCAGGGACGTGCCTGCTGCCCAGCATGGGGGCAGCTAATGCGCTTCTTCTGTTCTGGTTCAATTACGGTACTTATCACCTGAAAAGGAACATCTGTACCCGAGAGACTTCCCCTGATACACTCTAATGCTATTTCTGTACCTACCTTTCCAAGTATTGGCACAGAACGTGTGATATCCACAATGCAATCAAAGGGGACCCGGAGGCCCGGTTTTGAAATATGATTTTGAAAATACGATTACGAACGAGGGGTGGGCCAGACTAACAAGGGCAGAGACTTCAGAAAAAAGGTCACGGGTCCCTTTCATTTTGTGAAAATCACACACTTCCAATTATTTTCATCACTACTGGGGTAACTGTTGTCCTTCACATCTGGCTCAAGTGACCCGTTAACAGCGAGAACCTCATTGCTCAGATCGTTTCTAGCAATAAGAGCAACGAGAGGCCACTATTTAAGAAAATACCGAGTTGGAGCTAATGAGCTGTGTTTGACACATCGAGGCTAAAAGAACCAAACCAAATGGGACTCAGGCACTAACCAGCTAGATTCTCCAAGTATAGAAGCTACTTCCAGAGAATTAAACATTTTAAAGGCACGTTAATGCTTAGTTCATAAGGTACTTTGAAAATTACCCTGGTAGTACGAGAAATCACCTTTGAAAAGAAGAGCTACTCGCAATCTTCCCAAATTGCTAGAACATTTTATTAATAGACTAGCAACACCTCAGGTTGGTAGTCTAGCCCACCATGCCGAGCAGTGCTACTAGCTTAGACTGAGGGACGCAGGTAGCATAACGTGCCGGGGAGGTGTGTGTGTGTGTGTGTGTGTGCTCACCTAAACAGGTAGGTCGCTATGTTTCCTGGCTTTCAGTAACGCACTCTAGCCCAGAGAGTAAATTCTCAAAAACAGTCTTATGTTGGAGGGGAGCATTCTACTGGGAAGCAGTGAGAATAAGAGGAACTACGAAGAAAGACACAAATGTCCCTGAAGAATTGGCAGTCGAAGTATCGTGGCTCTGAAACATAGTTAGCAACCCTGGGAACTTGGGCAGCTTAGGCGATCTTTCTAAGCTTCATCTGCCATCTGTAAAATAGGATGAGGATCTTGTTACCTCCTGACGTTACTGTGGAGATTAGAGGTGGTCATGCACGTGAAATAGTGGGACAAAGTGGGTGCTCGACAAATGCCAGCCAGAAGCTGGTATCCAAAATTATTCAACTATATCTGCGGTCCATGAAATCCACAAAATGTTCCTTATCTTGAGATGTGGGAACAGCAGGTACATTAAATCAGAATTGCTTTCCCAAATAACTTAGACTTCTGAGTCCAGGAAGCAAACCATAGACCAGTGGGAAATTTGCCACTGGTTTTGCTCACTGTAAACCTGGGAGTGGCATCGGAGGGGACTTGCAGGAGGCTCAAACCCTCATGCAGAGAGAGCAGAAGGGGTGTGGAAGCAGAAGAGAGGGATATGCCTCCCACTCCCCTTTTGCACAAACAGACTCTGAACAGTCTGAGGACCAAGGTGGCTCCGTGGAACATCAACTGAGAATAGGGCACGTGGCACCCCCTCGCACCTAAAGGAACAGCCATCCCCTCTCCTCGGCTCTCTTAACCCCTGGATTAAGGGGTTGGATGGCAGGACTGACGCCATTACACGTGCAGACCACAGACAACATGGGTATAGTGTCCAAAAGAAAAGAAATCTCAGAAGTCTACAAATAAGGTGAGTGGATGTGATCCTGTAATTCTGCATTATGTTGAAAGAGAAAAACAAACAAACAAACAAAACCTCAAGTACAGGTTAAGGATTAAATTGCCACATCCGTGTCAATGTGTTATAAAGCATGCTTCTATGCCTTCAAAAGGAGTGACTCCTACTTTCTTCGTAAGGAAGGTGGCCAGGTTCTAGGACATAAAGGTATAAATATTCTGTGGGTATAGTTGTGTGTGTATAGGTGTAGATTCCCATATACTTACACTTGGATTATTTACCATGCTAACATGGAGAAGGAAACATACACACATATCCATAGATTTATAAGATACTGAAAATTTCATGCCTATGGTCACTCACTCCGGGTCATGTCAGTTCATGACTATGCTTCCTGGCATAAAACCAACCAAGAGACTTCAACTGGCCAGAAGAAACTCAATTTGCCATCTTAAGACTAGAGGAATGCAGTGCATTCCTCAACTAAGTTGAGAATATTCAACGTACACAAAATGGACAATAAACTATAAATGTGAAAAAGTTTAAAATGTCTGACACATAGATGTTCAATGAATATTTGCTGGGTTAGAGAACGTAATTCATGATAATATGCTTTAATAATCCTGTAAAAAGATATTCAGAAAACAGACAAATTAAAAAAAAAATGCATTCGTATCTAAAGGAGTAGCTATTGGTGGTTTATGTAGCTACCAAGGACCTTATATATATATTTTTTTCCCAAGTATTTACTGGCTTGTGACATCTTCCGGAATGTAATAGCTTCATGCTGAAAACAGGATACTTGTGTTCATCAAAGCAGGAGAAAGCCTAGCTGAGGTTTCACAGGGAAATACCACTGGGAATAAACTTTCTGAGCTAAATAGCCATTAATTGGCAAGGCTGAATTTTGCAGTCATTATTTCTAACATCATCTCCATTGCTTGTGCCTGAGGACACAGCTTTCCTACTCAGCATGACCAGGGACTGTGATCTAGCAGGAAAGCCCCGCGATTAGAGGGAGAGAAGAAAAGTCACTGCCCTCCCAGGTGGAGACACTGGGGTCCACCTCAGGCCAGGCTTCTTTAAGTTCTTGAAGAAAACACACTGGCTTTCAGTTTCAACTTGACCAAAAGCTCTGAGAGTGATTTGCAAGCAGCGGCTACATGTGAATGAATCTGGTAGAAGGAGTGTTTTATCTTTGCACGTACCGTAAACATACAGCATATAATCCGAGTGAGCTTTCCCCACTATGTTGGAAGCTTCACAGCGGTATGTACCATTATCTGTTTTGTTTAGGTTATTGATGAACAGGTTGGGCCCAGACAGGACGGCGTGTTGAGGCATTTCGTCATCGACTCTAACCCAGGTCACCATCACAGGCCTGCAGAGGAGAGAGGAAGAAGACAGGTGGCTTTAACATCTCCCACCAAGATGTCTGCGTCGGCTTCTCACCCACGCATTGAATGAGTCACATGCAGGGTGACACGATTAGAGAGGGCCCTGCTGGACATATTTTCAGTTCACAGAATTACAGCTGTGAAGTCCTCCCCCTCAACAAAATCTGTGTGGAATATACTTTTTGGTCAACATTATCAGGTGTTGAAAAACCTTCAATAGGACCACAAGCTGGAGCCTCATTATTTCCGGTTCATCTTTAAAAATCAGCAAATAAACCAATGTGCCCTATTTTTATGTCCTGCTGTGTGGTTTCACACCAATTCAGACAGGACAGAGCTCACCCGTTGTTAATCATCTCATTAATTAGGGGGAAAAATCAAATTCTTGGCTAGTGATATAACCATTAATCTGATGGTTACTAATATACCAAGACCCTTGCTTAGAAGCCAGTTGTGATCTTTAAATGGATTTGGAAGCATAAGAGACTCTTAAAAACGGAGAACAAACTGAGGGTTGATGGGGGGTGGGAGGGAGGGGTGGGTGGGTGATGGGCATTGAGGAGGGCACCTTTTGGGATGAGCACTGGGTGTTGTATGGAAACCAATTTGACAATAAACTTCATATATTGAAAAAAATTAAAAAATTAAAAAAAATGGATTTGGAGTTTTGCAAAAATAAATAGATTTTTTTTTTTTTTTTTTACATCTGAACACTGCTTTCTTTTGTCCTCTGCATTGGAAAAGCCACCTCTATTCATTCTAGAAGATGCAATCACTTCCTTTCTCCGTTACCCTTGCTCATAACCTGCCTCCTTCAACCCAGTCCACCTTTTCTGTGTGTTCCTTGGCAAAATGCCTTGCTTTGCGGGCTCTCCAAGCCCCACACACTGTTACCCTCCCCCCTCTGGGTGCACCGGCAGGCCCTGTGGCTCAAGGGTGAGGCTTCCGGGTCAGTCACTGAGGGGCACATCTCCACATGGGCTCCTTATGGCACTTTTTCAGAGGCATGTTGTACCATGTTGGGGGGGCCTGGGTGGCTCAGTTGGTTAAGCATCCGACTCAGTTCAGGTCATGATCTCATGGTTCATAAGTTTGAGCCCCTGCATTGGGCTCTGTGCTCTCAGTGTGTTGCCTGCTTTGGATCCTCTGTCTTTCTTTCTCTGCACCTTCCCCACACACTCTCTCTCTCAAAGAAATAAACATTAAAAAATAAGTAAATAAAGTATCCCATTTGTGTCCATCAGGGAAAAGCAAATTTCACAAAATGCTCCAGAGCCAAAACTGCACACACAGAGTACCTTTCAAACTCACTGACTCTAAAACTCCATTCTTCAAGACAGCTCCCTCAACCTCCTGTGAAATTGGGACCACAGGGAGGACTGTGCCTGAAACTTTCATTTTGTTTTTCTTTAAATTAAAAAAATAATAATGTTTATTTTTGAGAGAGAGAGCAAGCAGGGGAGGGGCAGAGAAAGAGGGAGATACAGTATCAGAAGCAGGCTCCAGGCTCTGAGCTGTCAGCACAGAGCCTGACGCAGGGCTTGAACTCACAGACCTCGAGATCATGATCTCAGCTGAAGTCAGACGCTGAACCGACGAAGCCACCCAGGCGCCCCTGAAACTTTCATTTTAAAGGAAGGGCACTGGAGACACGAGAACAGTGGTACCTTCCTTTCGGTCCCTGCTGCTACCTCCACGAGCGGTGACATGACAAGACCCAAGCTTAATGATGAACCAACACTCAAGTTAGCCCTGTCAAGTAGCATTCCAATTTTCAAATGGGATGTGAAGTTACAATTTTTCTTTAATTACACATGGGCTTGTCATCACAACCCAGTAAATTATTTAAAAATTAGCACTGCATATGTCCCCCCCCTTGCAGGCAATGGAAAATGGGTCTGCCCGGCCATCAGATCTAATGCCCTGCTGCTTGACAGCTGAAACAATCAGTGGGGGTAAGTGCTGAGAATATTCACAACATTTAATGGCAAGTTAAATTACCATTTTTATTGTATGCAATTTCTTGAGAAAATAAATAGGTAATATGCTGGAAGGGATAGCAGAGTCACGGGTGCTGGCTCATACGACCACACACTCGTTGCGATTTGAGAAGAGGAACAGACAAATACCCTCTCTGGCATAAATGTCCTGAAGGAAACATGTAATTTACTGTCCCCATGGCACATTCAATTGAACGCAGTACCTTCTTCTGGGGGGAAAAATACAGAAACAAAATATAGGCTAGCAAAGCCATCTCCGGTAAATGTGGTTAATGTGGCTGTATACAGTGGCAAGAGGCCTGTGAGAATTCTCTTTTTCTCCACCGGATTGTTTTGGAGGTAAGACAGGCCACGGACTAAGGCATAATCCAGTTTACAAAAAGAAAAATCTGAATCTTCTGCAGAGTTCAAAGGAGACAAAGACCACTCTGCCAAAGCTTAAAGTGTTTCAGAGCAAGTAACTTTGAAACGGCAGAGGAAAAGCGAAACAGAGCCAGGACCACCTCCTATTTCCTAAAGGTCATCTTTAAAACCCCGAAGGGTTAGTGGAGACAGAAGTAGATTCTGGTCCAGAGAGAGGGAAGCACAAAACAGGGAGGGTTGAAGCGGGAAGAGGGCGGACAGCAGCCAGCATCCCCCTGGTTCCCCTGTTCTCTTGTCATGGATCACTCCTTAGCCATCACAGGGACAGTGCTTTCCAGAGATCCTGGGGGAAGCTGTGGTGAGACGCTCAGAGCATGAGGACTGCGATCTTGATGTTGGTTAGCAAAACTCTGAGGGGGAAAAGAATCCTAGCACAGGGACGGCAGAGGGAGCTCAAAACAGAGTTTACTGTTGGGGACCACTCAGAGTTTGAGGGCTCCTAATCCCAACATTGACTTGTTCCAGCTCATGATTCCATGGATTGTTTTTTTCCCCTAAGAAACAGCTCAAAACAATCTTCACTCTCCTGGAAAGATGAGAGTCTCTCCTCTCCCCGGACGAAACTGAACGAGGTCTAAAGTGGCCCCACTGCATGGGTGTGATGAGCTACTGTGGTCCCTCTCATTCACTTGCATGCAGTTGGCAGGGAAGCAACTTCCTTGTACATTTCAGTCAAATAAGAGGGTTAGTACATTCTTTCTTTTAGGCAATGGTGTGTAATATGTTCCTTGAGAAAAGTTCTGGGACAATTCCTTACCAACAAAAATATTCCCATGAGTCACTTTTATTTGAGAGAAGGAGAAGCAAAATTAAAGGTAGGGCAAATTCATTTTCCAACGGCTGGCCCTAATCACAGCAGCTTAATTTAAGTCTGAAAACCGTCTTTCCAGCAGCTTAGACATTAACACAGAAGGTAGCAGATATATCATTAGATTGTGGGCATACTAAAAATTTATTAGGATTATTTTCTTGTGAGAGAAGATAGTTCTGGCAATCGTGTTGATGATAATAAAATAGAATTAGCTGAGATTTCAATCTTAGCTGGCATTTCATTTTTCTCCCAATCCTGACCATTAAGAACCAACCACAGATATTTATTCCCCCTTTCACTGAATATTCCTTATTTCATAAAACAAAACAAAACAAAACAAAACAAAAACTTCCATCCTTTACAGCAAGAGACAGGTGACAGGCTGGTGAGTTGCAAATGCACATCTCCGTGTTGTGACATTTACTGCTCATGACCCTCTTGCCAACCTTGGCCTTCAGAACTTACTGGGGCTTCCCGATGGCTTCACATGTTAACTCGAGCGCATCCCCTTCCCGGGTTAGGCCTTGTAGAGGATAAGTCATCTGAATATGCACTTGAGGCTTATCTGTGTGACAACAACACAAAGTATAATGTTTAGCAAATGATATCAGGCAAAAAATCAGACTTGCAAGCCGCCACAAACCCCACACCACCAGCACTCGCTCTCTCCCCATCCTCATGCCTTCACTAACATCCTCCTAATTAGTTAGTAATCCTGGCATTTGCTCAAATTAAATTGACTAATAACTCTAAGGAGTGAACCGTGAGTAGATAAGAGATTCATAAGCCAACCGCGCCACATCAAACGTTTCCTGTGAAATACATTTTGTTACATTGAAGTTTATCTCCAAACTCACTCAAGCTAAAGGAAACTCATTTGCCTTCATGCTGAGGTGAAGCCACAGATATTTGTGGTGCTCAGAATTGATACATTTTATCATATATCACATATTACTATGTGACAATATGTTGTGACAATGCATATTAATAAGTTTGCCTCTTCTATGCTCTTGATTTCAAATGGGAAAGGCAAAACTTCTGAATTCCACTCCAACGCCCTTAAGAATGAAGAACTGGGAGGTTCTGGTGGTCCCAGGGAAACTCTTTGATGTCTCAAGGTATACATGTGAGAAGGAAGGAAACTGACAGGTGCTGAGAGCCTACTATGGTGGGAACCATCATTGGTGGTGGAATAAGCCAGTTTTAGGGATGAGAACACTGGTACCCAGAGGATGAAGTAGCTAGACCAGGGTCCTACGGATGACTTAACGAGAGACAGCCCTGCGAATGTTGGGATTGCTGGTTCAAAACTACATTTCCCAATGGCCATCCAAAATTAAAACCAAGTACAGCATCCTAAGGCAGTCAAGGACTCCAGTAAGTGACACAAGTATTCTTATATCGATTAGCTACTGAAAAACTGTGTTTGGACCTTGTAGGGGTATGGGTAGGAGCCATGAATGACAGGAGCTGTGGGGCACAGGGAGGGAACCAAAAGGGGTTGGGATTAACTTAGATATATTACACAGATATATTTACCAACAAAACCTGAATGGAATCGGGAGGCTGTTTTTTTTTTTTGTTTGTTTGTTTTTTTCTGTGCTGAACTAACAAGCTATTAATCCCTAAATCAGTTTTCTCATTTAATTCTGTGGCTTTGTAAATGTTTATTTTTGGAAATGTACCCAAGAGTAATAAATGTGAGAGGGCAAGACATCACTTGGCTGAAAGGTCAAAACAATTTCCATAACTTTACTTTCTCAGACAATCATACCACCTAAACAACAGCTCCTTGGCCTTTTACAAGCAGTGCTTAGCTCATTAACATTCATCCTATGGACTGAGAGAGAAATCAGAAATATGGCAGGGCTCAACTGATCTGGGCCCATATGCAGCTAACAAAGCTGCATGAGGGAGTCCTCTCTGGGGTGGTTGCTTTCCAGACGCATTTGTACAGTCTCGTTCCCATCACAGATCTTTCTCTTATGTCTCTGGAACCCATGTGGCATTGCAAACCTTTTAAGAGAGGCTTCTTGTATACCACTGCGCCCTGCACGCTGTGAACTGGTAATGCTCTCTGGGAAGCTAAGTCACCTGCCGGAGAATAGAAGTTAGCAGCCCTCAAAGCTCCAGCAGACCCTCACAAGTAACACGGCTGTATCCTTGGACTTGTTGGCAAAGGCAATGTTTGGGAGCAAAATGGTGTGGAGGTTTCTGGGGTACTGGTAACTGGGTTGGGAAAGCAGTCACTCGAGAAAGGCAGAAATACTCAGGATAAACAGGATGACCTTGAATGGGGACTGGCTGCTGGGCAAAGGCAAGAGCTCCTGGGCACCGTTCTACAGACTACAGCTTACACTAAATACAACAATTGGGTGACATATGTGGGCCTATTATTTTTGGTGGCATAACACATAAACACAGAGCTGGCTGGTGAAGTTTATCGAAAACACAAAATACAAAAATAAATAAACAAACAAACAAACAAACAAATAAATAAATAAAGGGGGAAACACAGACAGCTGAAGACCTGCTTCCTTATATTTCACATTCAGAAACAGCACCACTTAATGGGGTTCCTGGTTAGGAAACCTCTTGTCATTCTTCCCCAAGAAACATTCTGGGCAAGACTAAATTTAAAGCCCCAAATCTGGAGGCGCCTGGGTGGCTCAGTCGGTTAAGCATCCGACTTCGGCTCAGGTCATGATCTCGCGGTTGGTGACTTTGAGCCTGCGTTGGGCTCTGAGCTGACAGCTCAGGGCCTGGAGCCTGTTTCAGATTCTGTGTCTTCCTCTCTCTGTGACCCTCCCCCGTTCATGCTCTGTCTCTCTCTGTCTCAAAAATAAATAAACATTAAAAAAAAAAAATTTAAAGCCCCAAATCTGGGCTGACATGTAGCATTTGCTTATAGGTTAATCTCTGATCTATGGAAGGACTACATTTTCCACGCGCTGCTGACTCCCACCCATTAATTAAGAAGCAGGATGCCTGCTGGCCTATGTGGAAGGTTTTTTTGTTTTTTGTTTTTTTCCCCTTGTGTAATTTACAAGCAAACAGAGAGGGTATGTTTTTCTGCACAGTGCGCCAAGGGTCTTATGTGCTCAACTTCCATTAATAATAAAGGGAGTGTTGAAAATCTAATGCAGTTTTGCCTCTTTTCAGTACCACTGACTTTTAGTTAAATGCTTTTTTATGTTATTATGGCTGTTTCCCAGTTGCCTACTACTCACAGAAATTAGGAAGAACAAGCTAAGGATTTGCGATACCTGGAACTTATATATATATATTATATATATATATAATATACATGCTATATATATATTATATATATATAATATACATGTTATATATATTATATATATAATATACATATCATATATATATTATATATATATATATTTTTAAATAACATACTAAACCATAGAAAATACACCTTCAACTTTGATAACTGATTTTCCCAATTTACTCCTCAGGTTTTTTGGAGAAACATCTACCATCTACTTATGGGGACAGCTGCCACAGTTACCTTAACAGCTAGCTGAAAAGGTAAACATTTATCTTGTTTGTATTATACAGAAAAAATGTCGTCCTCTGTTGACACATGCAGTATTTATAGGCATATTATCTGACTGTGGGGCAGCTGAACTACTTTCACACCCAGCCGACGTACCAAAGAGAGAGAGTCTGTGAGCCAAGATCTGTGTCCTTCTTTTGCCCTGAAAGAGGAACTCAGGTGTGCTCAACAGTTGGACTGGAAACCCTGGGATTCCACTGGTACCTCTGGAACTCAGGGATGCTACAATTTCCCAGGAAGATCCAGAGTATAAAGTGAGTATGTCAAAATACCGAACAATCCAGATTGCTGACTGACTAGCCCAAAGCTCATCATTTACACTTTAATTATGTTCATAAATCAAATGTTATAACCCACCAAACCTATTCTGAGACAGACCCAGACTCCAAGATTTATTTTTAAGTAATGAGGTAAGGCCAAGTACGTTTTCTGGGTGATCACTTTACGCCTCGGTTGGTGTTCTAAGGCACAAGGCTACCAGCCAGACGACACTTTCTGCCCAAGTGCAATAACTACCCAGAAATGTATCGCGCAGAATGGCCTAATGTCATTATAAAATGGAACTGCTATATAAAAATAAGAAAAATAGTTAGGTCTGTGCACTTATGGAACGTTAGAGTTATGGAGATGGCATCACCAACAGCCAATCAATTAGGTCGAGTGATCTGAGGTTTTCATAATACACTGTAATTTTTTAAAACCCTATAAAAGACATTTAGCAAGACTCTTACAGCAGGCAGGATTTGTTCATTAGTCAAAGTTGCACAGAGGGTTAAATACCAGGAGGCTTTAGGTCACACTACAGTAGCAACCAATTAAAAAAATAATATTAGAAAGACATTCCAATTTGATGAGGCTTTCTTTAAATGTGCTTTGCTCTCTCCATAAAGGGAAAAAAATATATAAAAGGAAACTCTTAAAGAGGTTAGAACGGCTTGCTGGCAGATTACAATTGATTTCATGCCAGTCTGACCTTGCACCACATTCTATGATCTTTCCAGAAGATGAAACTCGAGACTCTATAACCTGTATATCACTTTCTTATGTAAATGAAAAGTCTTCGTCTCCTCTCTATATCACAACACCAATGTATCGGGTTTCGAAATTTATTAATTAACAAAAAAAAAAGGTACTCTGCAGTTTCCTTTTGCCTGGGAGGTCATCCTTCCCATGTACCAGTCAGGAGTAGAGCTGAGGCGGGAGGAAGACGCCCCTGATATCCCAGCATGAGACTTATTACCACGCGGGGCTCCCGACACTCTCTCCCGCTAAGAATTTCTACTTCAGGTGATGTGGGCATCCAATGTCCTTGGGCGCTCTGACTGCAACCAGGTCCCAGGGCTTGGGTGTAAATTTGCTCCTGCAACTACATTCAGGATACAGGCCCCTCATGGCCCTTCCTTAGCTTTCGTCCAATATTCTGAATATCCATCAGAGGGGGACTGAGGATGCCTGTGGAGCAAATGCGGATGGTTCCAGGGCCTAGCAGGGAGAGCTCAAGGGCAGTGAGGGCCCAGATGTATCAGAAGTTTGGGTCACCACCTGCGTGTTCGGCTGGGGAAGCATCAACCCAAGAGTCTTTGTCAATCATGGAGGATTACCGCAGTTTGGAGGAGCACGGCGATGCAAAGATTACCCTGAGATTTGGTGAGTATTAGGGGTTTTTTGAGCTCAAGGCGAGACTCGGCCCCCACGGTAGGGCTGCTTGGATGGCTGCAAGAGGGCGGCTTAGCCCTGAAGGAAGACAGCTTCTGGTAGCGTGAGGTGATCGGGCCTGGTTAGGGAACAGTCACAGCGAGCTTTCAGAGGACCTCGCATCTTGCAAAAGGTTTGCTTTCTAATGTCATGATACGTTCATGAATAATTTTCACTGCCATTTATTTGGTCTGTTTGCAAAAGGTGAAGGACCTCCCGCTGCTACATCTGTAATAGAATCGGGGCGCCGCAACTGCACCTGCGGAGGACAGAGCCATGGTCTGACAGAGTCAAACCTGGTGGGGGGCGGGACCGGAGAGCACGCGCCCCACCCCCCCCCCCCCCCCCCCCACCGCGGCAGGAATGCGGTTCCTTCCCGTTGCAACTTGCAAGTCGTTCCGTGGATACCGAAATTACTGTTTACCCAACAGAATCAAATTTTATACGGCGACGTTTGCGACAGAAGGTGGTGTCCAGAGCTTGCAAAGCGGGCTGCACACTCGCACAGTACTCCTCCCCGTCTTGGAGAAATCTTTAAAATTTGGGAAGTGAACCCTGAGCAAGAAAAGTCTTGGAGCGTGATTTTCTCCCAAAGAAGGTCAGCTCCGTAAGAAGAAAAGTGTTCGTTCGCTCTTTTGTATCCCTGGTACCTAGTACGTTGCCAGAGCAGTAGGCATTCGATACTTGTTTACCAAGCTGATGGAAGAATAAGAACGTGGAGAAATCTACCACGCAGCATGAACTCCTAGTCCAAGCTCTGCTACTCACTAAAAAGAGAAAATCAATTTGTGAATACATGCTAACCCTGTTACAAGATAAACTGGGCCCATTAAAATTTTTGAGGGCTTATGTGAGCATACGTTGATTCGAATAGGGCAACACCAAACTAAACATGCTCTAGCCACAGAGCCTAGGGAGAAGGTTTTTTACAGAGAAGACAGGGAAACAAAGCAAAGGACATTATTTGATTGTTCGTGGCTTAAGCAGTTGCCTTATTTGGGGAAAGCCTAGTTAGCGGTTCCTGAATGGTTGTGGTTTCAGTTTCATTTCTTTGGAGTATGGGGACTTTGGCTCTAGTTTAGGGTTGACCCCATAGGCTACCCAAAGCATTAGAGCCACCCCAGTCTTGTTTAATCACTTCGACAGCCCTCAGCACAAATTATTATTGTATTATGCTTTCGAAGGTCAATCCAGCTCCCCAAATGTGAGATTCAGCTCAGGTGTTCTGATTTGCTGCCTCCATTTCACTACACATATATTTAGCATTTCTGGCATAGCTCAAGCTGGTATCTTAAGGGAAATCATAAAGGATGCTGTTTGACCACTGGCTTTAGATTTTCAGAGTTTTAACTCCACAACCATTTATCCTTCCCCAGAATCGAAATTTGACCTTGAGTTAAAAACCATTAGGAGCACACATTAGATGACTACTTTCACTGTGTAAGTGTTCGATGCCCACAAGCCCCAGGGACACGTCTTCCCCCAAATACGTCAGGTCAGACAGAGAGATGGTGGAGGACAGTCCTTTGTAAGAGGCCTCTGCCTACCGAGCGTGCCTGCAGAAGAAGGTAGGGGTGATGGCTTTCTTCCTTGAAGGATCATGTCATCCAAGTCTTGCTCATAATGCATTTGGCCTGACATTTACTCTTTTTTTTTAATGTTGGTCCCTCAGCCTCCTGCCCCCTCTGGTGCCGCAGAACGCTCCGTGAACAAGCTACAGAGTTAATAATAACGGGAATTTGGCCCCGCCACTGCTCTGTGACAATGCAAAAAATGACAGCTTAAACATTCGTTTGAATCAGGGGGGTCTCTGTGAGGAATAATAAATACCAGAATAACTTCCCTGAAACTCAATTCACTGCTTTAAAAAAAAAAAAATAAAAGAAAGGGAGAGTGGGAGGAAGAAGGTATTCTGTTAAAAGAGGAGACTGGAGATCAGAGAGAAACCGGCCCAATCGGGAAATGCCAGCTATTAGGCCGTGAAGAATACAATCTGGGAACAGAAATGAGGGGGGGAGGACTGATACAGGAGCCGCTCTTGGAAACTATGTCTTATTCTCCACTCCGAGCAGGAAAGATTTTCCTATTTCCAGGTTTTTCTCCCTCCTTCACTGCAGGGCACTGTCGATACCAGAGAAACATTTATTTTGGCACAGATAAAGAACAGGTTTTGATCATCCCCTCAATGCCCAATTTTCCCCCAATCAAGGGAATGAAAGAAGAAATCTAGCCTTCCCTGGATCTTGGATGAACAGGAATATGGATTTACAAACTATCTGCCTATAGGGAGTCAATAAAACTCATTTTGAAAATGATGCCTACGTACCCGATGAACCATCAGATGATAATCAGAGGAGGGAAGTTATTCAAACATCCATTTCTATAGTCTTTGTTTTCATTCTCCCTTTCAAAACTCATCTCAATTTCTTTCTCTCTCTTCTTCTTCTTCTTCTTTTTTAAAAATATGTACACACACAAAACCCTTACAAGATGAGGATTTTTGCAAAACATTTTAAAGAGCAAGGCTGTGATGGGAGAAAGCAAAGGACACACGGCAGCGATTCAAGAGAGCGGATTCACCTCAGTCCAGAGTGAGGCTTTTCCCGCTTTGCACGGCAATCTGAATTCCATACCGAGGGTCACAGATCCTCTTTGAATTGCCAGCTTACGTCGCTATGTGTTGCCACCTTGATGCTATTTAAACAGTTTTCTTTTAACGCTCAGACAGTGAACTGTTCTCCTTTAAACAGGCTTTTATTTGACAAGAGTACGTTCCTGCAGATCTGAAGCTCCACTAACCGTGCCACAATTGTGCCATGCTCCGCTATAATCAACCGTGTTGTACATTTGAGCAACGCTACGTACACAGACACGCGGAAGGAAAAAAAACGCGCAGAAAGAATTTAGGGTCATATAGCTCAGAACATTAAAAGGCAAAACTGTTCTCTGCCTCACATCTAAGGCAGGAGAGCTTTGAATGCCAGCTTCCGTGCATAATTATTTTCTGTTTTAAACATTTAACTGCGTGCTGCTGCTGTATCCTTGCTGAGGCTCACAATGAAAGCTACAAAACTAAGAGCCCTACTGTATGTTCGTCATTCCCGGCAACGTTCCTATGAGAAAACCTTATTAATGAGCTTGCAAACGAGCACCCAACAGGGAAATGTCACAAACAAGAGTGGCTAATGCCCCAGAAAATCAAATAACTGAACACTTGGCTGATTGTGGTGCCTTTCATATTTATAATAAAAAAGAGGGGGGGGGCTTTAATTCACTAATTCTGAAGGGGTCAACACCTTGCTGAACAAAACAACTCATTTATTTATGTTCAGAAATCTCCAGATGATAAATTACATTGATGTTAATCACTTCAATGCATACTACACAATTAATATCTGTACTCACCACAAACTTAAAGATTATTAAAAGTATGACAGCATACACATCTGGCTGATTTTTCACATAATTGGGCACACCAATTTCTCCTGGTACCACAAATAAGGGTCCTAACAAACAAACACTGCAAGACTCTGTGTTCAATTAATTAGGACTTAAATCCACAAGACGAAAGCGATTCCAAGTTGCAGCTCGAGCCTGGTCTTCTGTACAATATGGTAGCACTCTATCTCACCCCTCCTCCTTTCCCCACCATACTTAGGGTAAGCTATCTAGTGACATACAATGTAGGTGTTCATTATTTCCTTTTTTAAAAGTAATTTCTTTGTTTTTTTTTAACGTTTATTTATTTTTGAGACAGAGAGAGAGCATGAACGGGTGAGGGTCAGAGAGAGAGGGAGACACAGAATCCGAAGCAGGCTCCAGGCTCTGAGCTGTCAGCACAGAGCTCGACGCGGGGCTCGAACCCACGGACTGCGAGATCACGACCTGAGCTGAAGTCGGACGCTTAACCGACTGAGCCACCCAGGCGCCCCTAAGAGTAATTTCTTAAAAGAACATAATTTATATAGAATTCAAATCCATTATCTGCCATTTAACCCTGTTCATATCCTGACTAATACCCATTTGTCTTTGATGAGGTAGAAAAGGTTTCCATAAGGCTTCATGTAACAAAATGGGTCAGGACTGAACCAAGTGGGTATATTTAATACCAACTCCATTAGGTCACATTTCCCCAGCAAGGTAGTCCTATTTACCCAGAAAACAGCAATGCTTAATCTGAGGTTCATGGACAAGCTCAGTATTTCATGGTAATAACCTAATGCTTATAACTGTTATCATCAGGAATTGTTTTAGGTAGCAAAGAAAAGGACATTAAAAAATAATAGCTATATATTTGCTGTGATGTTTATTAAACAAAATACATATAGCAAATAAAAATCCTAACTTGATAGATATTTTTACACAGGTCTTTGTTAGGGAAAAGTGATAGAGTAACTTAAAGGCAAATTCTTTATTATTATTATTATTATTATTATTATTTACTTGTTTA
Source organism: Prionailurus bengalensis (assembly GCF_016509475.1). NCBI lineage: Eukaryota > Metazoa > Chordata > Mammalia > Carnivora > Felidae > Prionailurus > Prionailurus bengalensis. The sequence continues at coordinate 13,204,842 of NC_057346.1, forward strand.
TTTTTTCTTTTTTTAAATTTAACATTTATTTATTTTTGAGAGACAGAGAGAGAAAGAGCATGAGCAAGGGAGGGGCAGAGAGCGAGGGAGACACAGAGGCTGAAGCAGGCTCCAGGCTCTGAGCTGTCAGCACAGAGCCTGATGCAGGACTTGAACCCACGAACTGGGAGATCATGACCTAAGCCAAAGTCGGATGCTCAACCGACTGAGCCACCCAGGCATCCCATTTTTTTATTAATTTTTAAATGCTTATTTTTTAGAGAGAGAGCGAGCGAGTGCATGGGAGGGGCAAAGAGCGAGAGGGACAGAGTACCTGAAGCAGGCTCTGAGCAGTCAGCGCACAGCCTGACGCAGGGCTGGCATTCACAGTGAGATCATGATCTGAGCCAAAGTCAGACGCTTAACCAACTGAGCCACGCAGTTGCCCCTTAAAGACAAATTCTAAATGAGGTAAAGGCACAGATGACCTGTGGATATGGGAAGAAAACTGGTCCTTGAATCAATGAAGTTAGGATAAGTCTTTAGGATAAATGGACTCCTTAAATTGTAAGCAAAACGTGGTGAATATGTAATTTTGTTCCTCTTTTCCAGGTCTACGGGATTTGTATTTGTATTTATTTATTTATTTATTATTTTAATGTTTATTTATTTTTGAGAGGGGGGAGAGGCAGAGAGAGAGGGAGACAGAGAATCCGAAGCAGGCTCCAGGCTCTGAGCTGTCAGCACAGAGCCTGACGCGGGGCTCAAGCTCACGGACCATGAGATCATGACCTGAGCTGAAGTTGGCCACTTAACCTGCTGGGCCTCCCAGACGCCCCAAGGTTTAGGGGACCTTTAAAGGGCTTTTAAGAAGGTTAAGAGCTGCTGACTTTAAGGGTTTGGGCCAATTAAAAAGTGAGGGTCTAATGTAACTCCTCATAGAAGATCTCAAATAATTCCACATGCATGCAGACTGGCTGCTGAATCTCATGTACTTAAGTATCTCTTCTTTTCTCACTGCCATCAAGACACGGGGCTGCCTGTCTGCAGAGAGAGATGGGGTTAAACCACCAAGTGCTGGCCAATGACTGACAGAGCTTTAGCGCCCAATGACTGAGTGCCTTAGGCATTTGAGGCAGGAGGCTTTTGCGTTATCGCACAGCTGCTGGTGTTCAGGAGAGGAAAGCTGGTAGGAAATGAGGTAGAGAATTCCAGTCGTGTTTGAAGGAGCTACTTAAGGAATTCCTAGCTGACTCTGCCAAGTAGTCAGTAACGCTCCAGGAATGGAGGGTAGTGAACTGTCAGGTGACTTTCTTGAGCACAGAGTCTTATTTAAGATGCCAAACCAGACTCTAAATTCCCATTCAGATCAATATAATGGTTGATAACTCTTAACCTTCTTTTATGCAAAAAGCCTTTCTCTTTATATACATTCTGTAAAGGGAAGTATCAACAGTAAAATGCCTGTGTGGTTCACTTTGGATAATAATAATAACAACAATAATAATAATAATAATAAACCCAGCCTCCTATACGAGGGTGCCATGTTAGAATTCACAAGCGATAGACAGGCGTGTCTTCATTTTTGGAAGGCACTGGTCACTTCCCTCTGGTGGAGGGCCCGCGGTACTCTGTAAGACTGAAGTCAGTCAAATGGATTCAGAGAGGGAGCTCTATTCCTTTTCCTAGAAGGACAAACCTCTCTTGAATCTACAGGACACGGAAGACAAAGACACTCTGGGGACCCGGAAAGAGTTTAGGGGTGGGGACTGGGTGAACTTCTAGTCAGGTTTCACAAAGGAGTTAATGTATTATTAAAGCTAATGGGCCCCTACAAGGAAAGTTAATGGATATTAAGTTTGCTTAAATGAATTACATATTAACAAAGTCACAAGATATCTACTATCTGCCAATTTAGATAATATCTGATCATTTCTGTTTTCCCATTATAGGGACATTACACCACAATAGTTTTAGTGATATGAAAATTATAAGCATGATGCCCATAATGAAGCTACATAATGAAGGAGATGAGATGAATTAACAAGAAAAACCTGCATTATGTAATGTTAAATTGAGCCCAACTCACAGAGCAGGAAAAGGTTGAGAATGAGATCGGTGTCTTAGGAGCAACTTTTTATACCTTTTCCCGGCCCCTGTTTGGCTCGGGCAATTCAAACATGTGATGGAGACCGTAGTGGGCTGAACTGTGGCCCCCAAAAGATAGGCCCAGGTCCTAACCCCGGAGCCTGCGAATGCGACCTTACTTGGAAAAAGAGGTCTTTGCGGATGTAATCAAGTTCAGGATCGTGAGATGGGACCATTCTGGATTAGCAGGGTGGGCACTAACTCCCACAGCAAGTGTCCTTACAAGAGACATGCAGAGAAGAGAAGGCTGTGTCGAGGCAATGCAAGAGACTGGAAAGAGGCAGCCACAGATCAGGGAATATTGGGGCCCCCAGAAACCAGAAAAGACAAGGAAGCCTTTTCTCCTGGAGCCTTTTGAGGGAGTGTGGCCCTGTCAACCGTTCGATTTTAGATACCTGCCCTCTAGAACCATGAGAAAATAGATGTGTTGTTCTAAGCCACCAAGTTTGCGGTAATTTATTAGAGTGGCTCTAGCAAACGAACGGATGGATTCACAGGTGGTAATGCTTTGCGTCTATCAGACCACCCCCCCCCCCCCCCGTCACTCCGTTTCCAACCAAACTCTTAACAGCATTTCCACGATGTACATTCACATATCACCTGCAAGTTTTTCACAGGCCTCTCAGTTACAGAAGCTCCCTGATAAAAAAAAAAAAAAAGTGAGAAGTTGGCCACTTGGTCGCAACTTTGCTGCAAGGATGGTTTTGTGCAGAAAACATTTTGGCAAGCGGAAGAGTACAGAGGGAAAACAAGGGGAGCATCCGGAGTTCATCGGGCACGGTGAGGAGACAACCCCACTCACCACGATCTAGCTGCTATTGACGAAGCTACTGAGATGGTGGCACTGATCTCAAAGAGTTCCACTTTTAAACTCATTGCTACACTTTAAGCTGAAAATGGAAGAGAATGTGCAATGTAAAACGACATGCTGATGCAGAATGGGAATAAAAGCCCCTCTATAAAAAAAAAAAAAAAAAAAAAAAGAAAGAAAATTCAGTACTTCTGATGGGGCCAAGAAAGTGGGAGGGATCACCTTAGGCTGTAAAGTTCACAAAGGAATGATTACAGTCAATATTCACAAAAGGCAATTAATTAAGTCATGTGGTAGAACAGATTGGGATCATCTTAAAGTTTTGCATTTGGGTTAAACGCAGTATTTTGAAAATCCTCATTGGCACTCGATAATATGGCAGCGTTTCAGGAAAATAATCCTTTGATTATTTTACTACTAAGACAACAAGATATAAACTCTACACTATATAAAACATATGTATTCAATAAATGGCTTCTGAAATGTTTCCAGGCAACTGCTCCTCTGCGTTCTCGGTATAAAATACTCGGGTACCGCTGCGGTTTGAACCTGTGTGTCCCGCCCTCCCCAAACCCGGCTGTCGAAGTCGCAATGCCCGCTGTTGAGGCTCTGAGGAGGCGGGGCCTTTGGGACGCGCGTGCGCGCTCAGGTCCTGAGGGTGGAGCCTCACGCACGGGATCAGTGTCCTCGGACCTTGGAAAGCAGCCCCCAGCTAGGGCTCTAGCCGCTTCCGCCCCACGAGGACGCAGCGAGAAGGCGGTGGCTGAGAGCCAGGAAAAGGGCTTTCTCCTGAACAGAACCATGCTGGCTGGCCTTCATCTTGGACTTTCAGGCCTCCAGGGCTGTGAGAGAGAAATCACCGCTGCTTATAAGGCACGCCTTCTCTGGTGCCTGGTTAAGGCAGCCCCGAGCGCACTGGCAGGTACTCACACTGTACTTCCAGGTACCGCTGCGTCTGCAAGTTTCCGGTCACGGCAGGGTGCTCTACCTGGCAGATCACTGGGACCCCATCATCCTCCTTGTGAACCTTCAGCATCAGCTGGCTCGTCACAGTGTACATGTCTGACCACTCCTCCACCTCCGATTTGCCTGGGGGACACAGGATACACCGAGACCTCAGTCGAGTGAATTTCTATCACCCCGATTTTATATATTCCCCACTGCTCGCCTGCCCCACCATCGCCATTTTAACAAAGGGGATGGAAGTCACCTGGGGCAGGGTAAGCTGTGGGTAGATCACGGATAAAATGATAACTTCCTACTTTTCAACCTTGCAGGATAGTAGGTAAGATGTATTGCAACCCCACATAATACATACTATTTTAATTTAACTGTATCACATATGCGTCTTCTAGCTTAAAACCTCCCACCAAAAGGCAGCTGAAAGTTGAACCACCGTGCCATCTGACTGCTGACGGCGTTTTGGAGGAGGAAAAGAGAAGCGCTTTTCACCCCTACAACCATCTGAACTTGAAACGTCTAGTAGGCTGTCGTGCGGTTTAAAAATTCCAGGACATCATCCAAATCTCCTAAGTAATTCAATCAGGAATAGAGATATAAACAAGCCCCTCTGCCCACCCCATCAGCAACAATTAGGAGGGAAAGTAACTAAATGGATTTACATAATTGAAATTGTAATTGAAATGTTTCAACTCTGAGACTTTTGGAAGACCACAGAAAATGTAGTGGCGGTGGGTAGAGCAAAGTCAGATACAGGCTTCGGGCCAGATGGGAGACATGTCCAAGAACACCCAGAAAAGGAGGGAGGAGGCTTCCGGATGGGATGAATAGGCCAACGTGGCCCCTTTCCTGAACTCAGCACTCCCCGGGACATAGCGCACCATTAACTTTCTTTTAATGTTTTGTATTTATTGGTACACATTTAATGGCTCAATTCACTTAGAAAAGCAGAGGGGAAATGAGAAACTCCTTCCTTCCAAAACCCTACCTAGGAAATAGGAGATTAAAACAGAGCAAGCTTTTTGAAACTTAAGCCGTTATATATAGATTTATCTCTTTCTAGATATAGATTTTTATATCCCCTTTCTAAAAGGGCTTATTCTTTTCTTCCTGGCACTCCTGATTTATTTAACAAGCACATACAGAGCACTTACCTTGTCCCAGATACCAGCTACAAGCTTTACAAACATTCACTCATTTCATCTTCCTAAGAATCCCATAAAATCTGTAATATTAATATCCCCATTTTAGCAGAAACTGCGGCACACAGCTAGCATTTCTGTCCAATGACCAGAGGAGGTTAGCCCCCGGAGACTACTTGGAAAGGGATAAGAATGCCGACATGTACCTACAACTCAGGATGACTGACACTTAAGGGTCAAATAGGGGACGGGCTGTGGCCACGGCGATGACGAAGGTGGCAGATGTTTGCAGGATCTGCCTGTGCTGCTGTCACAAACTGGGAACTTGGCAAAAGAACGGGCTGGTGAAACGGGCAACTGAAGCACAGGTGCCATGAGAGAAGGGGGGCCTGCAGATTCACAGTGAAGATAAAATTCTTAGTCCACTTGGCAGAGCCGTCCCTGCAGGAAAGCACATGGTCCGTGAGCGGACAGTGCGGTGAGGCATGTTAGAATGACCTGGAGTTCAGCATGAAGGCTGTTAGACTTTTTTTTTTTTTAATGTGTAACATGAGAAATTGGGGTTCTGACCCACCCTGGGTCACAGGGTAAATGAGAACCTGAGTTCAGTGACCCCTCTAACACCTCTTCCCGGTCTAAAGAGTTCTGGTGTATAAGTCTAGTTCTTTCTGAGCGTTGGAGTAAATATCCAGGAACACGTATCACCACAAACCCTCAAACCACGTAAGGAGGATATGCATTAGATTCAATAAAGTGCCCTTAGGCTTTGGCTTCAGATGCATTTAGCAATTGATTATAAACCACACTTATATGGATATTTCTGTTTTAGGGGCATGTTTTGCATTTATCTTGCATTTCCACAAAGGTAGATGCCCTTGCAGGAATCAGGTGCCCACCAACAGGGGCAGCCCGCGCCTCACCTTTTAGCTCCTTGTTCCCTTTGAACCACCTGATAGTCGTGGCTGGTTTGCTGGCCATGGCGGTGCAGTTGACTTCGATCTCCTCGCCTTCCACGGCGGTGTCTTTCTGGATATCGATCATCAGATTGCGTGGTGGGACTACAAATTAAACATGTGCGCTTTTTAAACACAGAATCCATTTCTGCACATGGCCTTCTTTTCATTAGAAACTAGCACCACTGCTAACAAAAAGAGGAGACAAATAACGGACGTTCCTGATGGGAATTTAAAACAAACCACTACCAGAGGGGAAAAAAGAAGTACAAAGCCATTATCAAACAAGGTGAATCATATCATGCACGAGTTGTGAGTTTAGAATTTCTCTCCTAAAGTCACCTTATAAAAAATGCCCATTCTCCCATTCCCCTAACTTTTCAATGACCAAGCTGTAACAATGTAGGTATCAGATGAGCTGTCAATCGGTTATTAGAAAATTGAACAGGAAGTAGATACAAACGTAAGATGAGTAAACTCTATTGAAATTATCATCCTTATCTGGAAGGATGTGAAAGGACTGCTTCTCCTTGAACTGAACCCTTGGATTTCAATCTTCATATAAAAGATTCCAAAGACAACCAGCTTTGGAATCAAAGACCTGGAGTCCCTTAAAACAATCACTCACCATAAATATACGTAGAAAAGTTGTGCCTCGGACCCAGTTGCATTCAGTTAAAAATATTCATAGAGCACCAGAATGCAATCATGACCTCCAATGGATGGCATGGTAAAAAACCAGTGGCTATGAAGAGGCAGTAATATAGGAAATGCCAGTTAATTTGCATTTTCCCACGTCATTTTCCCACGTTCTGAAATCTCATGCTCCAGATTTTAGACAGCAGAGGTGAACAAGACTATTAAGTGCTTACAAGTCAACTTTATACATGAGAATTAAAGCCACTCTTTTTAAAACACACTAGAGCATATGGAATAAGATGGTCAGGATAAAATATTTTAGGGCTACAATGCTGAATATCAAGTCCAGAGTATGTAAGATGATGGGGATGGTGAAGAAACTACGTTATCTTGTTTGGAGCTGAGTTGGCAGTGAAACTTTGCATAAGGTGCGACCTTACCTCAAGACTGAGCTTCTTGAAATAAAAATCAGTAAGAATACTGAATTCAGGAGAGTGAATCTAAGACTATGTGCCCTGACCACCATGAATAAGCAAAGACAGTTCTGAGACTTATGATTAATAAGTTTCTCAACTCAGAAGAGAAACAAGAAATTAAATATGTATAAACATGCCATCCCGATGATCAAGTTGAATAATAAATCTCTGATACCGCTTCCATAAATTATGGGATTAAACCACGTATTTGGGATTTCCAACTGTTCCAGCCCAATGTAAAATTCTGTGTACGGGAAGACTTTTACACTGAACTGAAGCCCTTAAAATTCCTACCGAGAACGACAGAAAAGGAAACAGACATGTTGCGTATGTTTCTCAGCAAGACAGTGTGTAGGGGGTGTGTGTGGAGGGGTAACTATTAGAGCAAAACCAGGCCTCTTCTTTGTTCCCCGTGTAAAAGGAAAAGAACACATTTGCTCAACTGGATGTGTCGCCCAAGTGATATGGCCCAAGTGGGTAGTTAAACGTGGCCAAAAACTACCCTTGCTTACGCTAATAGATAAATACATAAATAAATACGTAAATACATAAATAAATAAATAATAAGCAGAAAGAGAGAGAGTCTAACATCCAATTTGGAATTGCACATCTGCCAGCATTTTAAGAGACACAGAAAAGCAGTTACAAAAGTAAATGGGACGACTTCAGCTAGCTATTTCCTTAACAGAGATATTCTTGCCAGATGACAATCAGGACAGTTAATGGATTTTCATCACGCACCTAGATGGTTGATAGAGAATACACAGAGACTGGATGTTTAGGACCAACAAATACTATCCAATTCTAAGTGCAGTATCATAGGGATATTGAAACAAAATGCTATTGTTAGAGCAAATGTCAGAGGAGAAGGCTGCCCAAGCCTAGAGAAAATAAGATCTCGGTGAGCTAGGAGGAACAAAGGTAAGAGGCGCTAAGATAAAACGCCAAAGAGTAAAAGACGCGGGAAAGTCCCCCTACAGATGGAGGAATCAAAGTCGAATGAGAATTCTTGTCAAGGTTCAGACAAAACTAAAAGTGATTTCTGATGTTGCCATACGCGATGATTCCCAATGAGAAACTAACTGAAGAGATATTCCTCAGTTTAAGGAAATTCAAACTGAGTAGCGGAGACTCAAGGAAAGCGGTTCTCTTCGGCCACGACAAAGAGGGCGGATAGATAGCGTTCTCTTTCCTAGAAGTTACTACAGAATGGAGTCAGCTGCATTCCAGCTTGTGTGCACAACTTTGTGGAGGAAACCCTTAAGGCTCGCTCTGTGGTAACCTGGGGATCTTGATGGGAAGAGACCCAGGAGTAGTTAAAAAGGCTGCGGCACGTACTGCTGTCAAGTCTCAATGACACCCAGCCTCCAACACAGGCTTTGTCGGGTATTTGCTTTCTGTGTGTTCCTGAGTATCTTTCCTCCACACTCTCCTTGTTCATGCTGAGCCTGAAGACAGCTTTAGCTCCGCTCATCACAGGCTTCTCCTAACCGTCACTAGGTGTTCTTCAGCGGTATTCTCTCTGCAAGATGGAGACGGTCATGGAGACGATGGCGTGCTCTTTCCACATTACCAGTAATGTCTGCTGGTTCAAAAGAAGGAGCTGGAAAAGGGCAGGTATAAATGAGGCCAGAGGAATACTTACCAATGCCTCTTAGATTTTCTTTGGAGGTTGAGAGTCTGACCAGCAGCAAAGAGACCCTCATCTGGATTACTAGTGTTTGACATGGTCCCTGCTAACTCTTCCTCTTCCGCAGCAGATATACCGTGAAGTTCCCTAACCCTTCAGGGTGATGCAGCGCTGTCTCCTAGGGTTATCTTCCTGAAGAGCTGACGTCACCTAACTTTGTGGCTAAGGTACACATATGGAAAATTTCCCAAGTCTGGGAAAACAGGACCAGTGCAGAAGAATAAAGGACTCGTTTAGTGTGGAGAAGAGCATCCTGAGAGAGTGGAGTGATTTTTTTTTTCCAAGTCCACAATGTTCTTAAGATTGTGGCCAGGATTTCTGACTTTACGAATATGAGAAGAAGAAAACAGTCAAGTACAGTGGGAGTCGTGTGGTTTACAAACATAAAATCAAATATGATCATATGAGTCCTAATGGTTTATTGATATCAGTAATAGAGGTGACTTCTCTCTGATTTTTTTTTTCAAAAGCAAGAAAGCTTTGGAAAATATAAATGAGGCAATTTAAGGGTTTCTGAAAAAATGGTGCAGGGCAAGAAAAACTTAAAGTTTATTTTGGTCTGTTAATTGTCCCCCGTTCTCCCTTTAACTCCATAACGTCTACTCTAATACAAAAGTGGTTAGTAAAGTATAAAAATCCATTTATACAAAAAATGAATTAAAACTGCTACTAACCAGAGAATACACTTATACATGCTCCGCTAAACAGACACATTTAGTAAAAACTGCCTGCAGCCATTAATGAAAATAACCAAAGATGTATGTAAGGAGGTGCATACAGATGAAAACCTGAATGAAAATCACAGAAGGGAAATACTAGAAAATAGCAAAGAAATGTCAAGGTTCTTCTTAGCTAACCTCAAATCTATAAGAGTGCTCATTATAAACATCAACGCCTACAACATTAAAAAAAAAAATCCGCAATATCAAGATGAGTCACACGTTAATTACAACAAAAGAGGAGTCTTAAAGCTGATCAGTATGTGAAATCTCACTCCCAAACCCTTTTAAATAATTAGGTTCTTCTGTTCCTGGAATCTTAAGAGTGAACACTAATCTTAAAAGGACAGGACTGTAATAATATTAGCTACTATTATCAGTAACTATATTTATCTTAAAGCGGTGTATTCTATTTCTCGGGCCACTGTTTCCCTGAATACTGGTATAAAGAGAGTCCTGTACTACGAAAGGAACCAACTCACACAAGTGTAAGAAGTGAGTGGATATCCTACAAGGCACCCAAATGCATGCAGAGTATCATTGGAGGGTTTTCAGTTTTTACACGGATAACATAAATATGCATCATAGTAACCAACAAAGAACCACCTCTGAGCTCTTAGAATTATGCTGAAGGTTTTCCTGAATGCTTCCAACAACTAATAGGCACATGCACTAAAAGCAGTGTCTTCCACTCAACGAGAAGGTAGACAGCCGTGTGAGTACCTATATGGAGTCCTTTTCAGAGAAGCATGGATAGAAACAAAGACGCTAATAGATCACTCTTCATTCATTCGAATATCTGAAAATTCTAAACCTTAGAAAAAAGGTTTGAATAGATGAGTACCAGTGAAAATTGTCAGATTTTGGAATATGAAAGACTCAAACACTGATGACAACAATTTCACTCCGTCAAAGAATCCTACAGTCAATTCAATGGTAAGAATATTAAATGAACACATAATATCTGCAGCGAGAGCATCAACTAGTGTTACTTTCAAGTATGTTTAAGTTAATGCTTCCACACAATATAAGCAGGAGCCTATTACCTCTAGAATAATCAGACCTCCAGAAGGATTATAGGCATAAATGCCTCTCAAAAGTCTAGTGCCGTTGTGCTGACTCCGAACCACTGGGCATATTCAGTCAAACGGGCCCGATCCAGTGGGTCTGAGAACAAATGTACCAGATACTGGAAACTGACAGGCAGTCACTGCTTGCCTGTGGCCAGCTATGCTCCTGAAAACAAAAGATGTGCACCTTTGGGGAAAAATCTTGAAACGGCAGCATTTGGGATTTTATTAAGAACAACCTAGGCCAGAAGGCACAAAGGATGTGAGCCAGAACAGTGGGGTCTGTTTCAAGGTCTGTGATTCTAGATTCTTACCCGTGTGCTTTGTGAGTGGGGCAAGATGGCTAGTCTCTGTTATTATCATTTCTCTCTGTGAGATAGTCGTGTTTAAAGGTATACGTAGAAAAATATCCTGAAAACTCAAAATGCTGCAAGTTCATTCCCTTCTGTTGCTGTTACTCTTGTGGAAAGGCCAGAAACGATGACGGGTCGATGGGCGGATGGTCAGTTTGGAGTCTGTGCAGCCAATGACTTACTCCAAAAAGCCAACAGTGTTTTCAAATACTTCTGAACAATGAGGTGGACAGAACACTTCAAGTGCATGTATGTGATTTCGCACAATACGAAAACAGTCATCCTTCCATGCTTATTTCTACAGGTCTCATACGGGTTAAGGCTAGAATTAAAGACAGACATGTACCTCTGAAAGCCGTTAAAGCCATCCACCGTTAAACACAGACCACGTTAGAAACTGCATGACCTGACATGAAACGTGACTTCCTGAAATCAGTGTTCCTCTTACCGAGAACATGTATGTAAGTGCTAGGAACATGTTTTAGTTTAATGGATAAAAAAAAAAAAATGTATTTTCCCGTCTACAGCTGTGTTTAAACAAAGTAACGGGGCAGCAGCTCCACGCGTAAATCCATAAATACATATATGTTCACACACACCAAGCAAAAACGTCCTTCATGTTTATCTTTCCTTCTAATCTTCATATCATTACACCGAAAACCTGCACTCTGCCGCCTCAAATAGACTTTGATTCATGATCTTTCTGAAGGTGTAAATCAGAGATCTTGCCTCATGTTAGAGCGAACGTCCTTGAAAACTCAGTTTCAAAAATCCACATCAGCTGGTATTATGCCCTGGTATACAGCTTTGTCTAAAAAAGGTGACTAACTCAGGCCATCTTCAACACAGGGATATCTGCTGACTGTATCAAAATATAAATAGGGAAACGTAGCTACTGGGAATTTCCAGAAAGTCACAATCTGGTGATCATAACTGAAGACATTCAACTCACTAGAGGTGTTCTTAGCAGCCTGTCAACAGTCCTTGCTTATTATCAGCCTTCTCTCCCTAGAAACTCTTAATTCTTTTATGTCCAACGGTTGCAATTTGTGGCAAAGTGTGTGTTCATGGGGTATGATTTTTACAGCATAATCTAGAGCATAAGCAATACACAAGGCAGTGAGGAAAGCCAAAGATAAGGAGATCAACAATACTAAATGAGATGTAAGTCAGAAGAAAGAATCATTAAGCGGGTTTTATAACCGCGCTCTGCCACGGGGTAGAGATGTGGTAGCCCATCTCCTCCTTCCCTGAACAGAAGAAAAAAAAAAAATCCCGGTAGTTAGAAGCAACGACATTTCATGTGGTGAGTGACTCATCGGAGGGCTCTAAATTCTCTTGATCTTTGCTTCTGAAGCTTGAGGGTTCAAGCCCAAGAACACATGGAATCTATAAAGACCGCTGATTGCCATTCCTTAGAGTGTTTGGTAAAAGAGGCTGTTTTTTAAAGTCAGCAAGATGGGTGGTGATTCTTCCTAAAACAGGCTTGAACAGCAACAACATTAACCATTAACCTTTTCCTTGTTGCTGGAAGCCATCGGTAGTAAGGGCCACCCCACTCGGTTTCCCGGGACGCGCCCCACGCGTCTCTTACCCAGCACTGTGATTGTGGTGTAACTTTCCTGGGGGGGGTCAGTGTAGAGCTGGCAAAAGTATCTTCCTTCATCCGAAATCGAGACATTTGTCAGCGACACTTTCAGTTCACTGCTAGAAAAATTCAGCAACTGAAACCTGCTGTCCTTCAGAGCTGCGAGACAAAACACAGAGGCAGTGATTAGGAGGAAGCGGAGGGACCATCCATTTTCCTTACCTCGGGGAGGAGGAAGTCAGGTGACTGGAAAGGCCGCTACAGAGTAGAAAAATCGAGTAAGTCTTTGTGCACCTGTTGGGTACTTCTTCATGCTTCCTGAATTACTGTTTTGGGCTTCAACGATAACTGCACGTAGACAAATAACCTTGTCCGAAAGGAAAGTGACACACATGGGGCCTGCGGGTGTAAGAGCACGCGCAAACACACGGACGTGCGGGCACGCGCCCACACCCACGCACACGCACATGTGCTCCTTGCTGTCAGTTTTAGCACGTGCTCATAAATCGTATCAGATTTTCCATTGGAGTTCGGCAAAGTGAAAACAGAAGGAAGGGCAGGCTGTGAGGATCCTCTGGACGTCCAGGGACTAGGATGTACTCCCCTTGAAAAGGAGTGCTTCCAAATTATGAAACCCCCCAAAAATCATTATTAGTAATTTGAAAAACAACATGGAAGCAATTTAAAAACATCTGACAACAAAACAATCCCATTTGCATTTAACTTGGATGCATCTTTGTATCTGGTATGGTTGGAGGTGAAGCTTCCCGAAGCCCACGACCCAGGGCCTCCCAAAGCCTCAGGCCCCGCCTGCAGTTTTCCAGCTTCAGCTTCAGCTTCACAACAGCAAACAGAGGAGGATAAAGTAGGAAATCAGAGTCACCACAAAAGTAACGTTTGTGGGCTTTTCATTCATTTCAAACATTCACCTTTAAAGTCCTTCTACTAATTTTGGCAAAGGCTAGATTCATTTATAATGACCAAAGTTCACTTTAAGAATGACTAGCTCCTCTCCTTTGACCTTCCTTCACCCTCTTAGATGCTCCTTGGGTTTATCAACTCTTTCCACACTTCCTGAATGTTCTGGGGCGTTGGGGAGGAGGGGGACAAGTAGATGGGAAGGGACGTTCCTCTACATGTGCTTTGATGAGGTACCGATGTTCTCAAAGAGCAGCTTTTTGAAAGACCTGACCCTTGGTCTTGCTAAGCTCAGACATCCATCTGAACCATTTCTAGGATATACAATTGAGTTTCAATGATTAGCTTCTGTGATATCATATTCGGTAAGGTTCCAGCACATGGTAACCTCCATCTACCAGAGGCTATGGTGATAGGAGAGTTTGGTTTTGTCTCCATAGGCACAGATTGCCTTGGAAACTTCAATCTTCAAACCAAACAGATTGCCCTTCAGAATGCTATATTTTCTTTGCCTTACCCTATTTGAGTTGTTGTGTCCGGGACTCAATTGCAATTCACCTTGAATTACTACAATCAATTCCTATTGCAAAGTAAGACCGCTTTACTTTTAAAAGGGACCATTCAAGGTTTCTATTAAGTAGAAAGATTATGATTGCATGTCTCTTCTTCCCTCTGAAGAATTGACTAAACTTTAAGCATCTAACATTAAATTTAGAAAAGGAGGCCTTGGCAATCTCTTTATCAAGACAACATGTAGGAAAAAAAAAGTTGCCATCTAATACTATTGAGATGGAAACTTACGCCTGAAGTCCCTGAAATAAATGGTCTGCCTGTTGGGATTCAGCAGCTGGATCACAGAGTCGTCACTCTTATTGACTTGGCAGCTGATGGTCGCAACTTCTCCCTCGATCACTGTCACGTCTTTCGTAAACAAATTCTGTCCATCGCCTTAAAAAAAAAAAAAAAAAAAGGAGAAAAGAATTTCCATCGATTAAAATTTGGCTCATGGCTCAGTTAAAACGAGAAGCAAGAAGTGTGTTAGAAAATGGACTCCAGAAGCAACACTGGTGTGGCTCCCTCACTCATCCCAGAGAGATCCAGGGGCCAAATGCAACTAAGCCTGGAGTCAACGCGCTCTCAAAAGTGGGGATGCCAACGTTCCAGCTTCCGCTATGTTATACCAGTTAAGGAGTGTGTTGGAGAGGTACAGAAAGGTCAGAGAATTCACTTCTCTAAGAAGCTGCAGCTGTCACAAATGGAGTGGGGGAGAAACATATACTCAACCTCAGCTCACACGCCCTTGAGCTAAGCTCTTTGGTCGCCTCACAGAAAACTCAAGGGACCACTTAATAGAAGTAGGGGAGGAGGGCTCAGTAAATAACTTTCTCTTGTTAGTGGCTGTCGACATTCCCAAGGTGTAGGCAGGTCAGTTGTTTACTGAGTGGGAGTGAGGACCTACCCAGCTAGGACTCTCTGGAATCTCCATCAAATCCTGGGAGAGCTTAGAGTTCAGTCTGTTACTCTGCTCTCGGAAACTAACACCTTGCAGACTCACCGAAAGCCCCAGGCAGTCCCAAACCATGCCCCTTCTGCAGCTTGCCCATCTAGCCACTCAGAACATCTCTTTCAGAACACATCAAAAAGTTAAGGGTTACAGATCCACTGACACGGGCTTCTCTCCAGATCTGCTCTAGTTTGTTGCTTCTAAGATTAGTGACAGTGGCCAGCGTGCCTCATGAATGTCCCACAGGATCCACAGCACAGGTAGGAGGAGAGCAGAATTCAATTCAATAGCAAAAGATGAAGCAACTGTTGAATGTCCAATTCTGCACCTGGAATAGCAGACGATATAGAAATACAGGACCCCGTCCCAGCCTTTCAGAGGCTGCAATGTCGGCGGGGGGGGGGGGGGGGGGGGGGGGGGGGGGGGGGGGGGGGGGGGCAATGGATACCTAATCTTCACTTACGGAACAAAAAATGCAGAATGGGCAATGGGTATGTACAAAGGTCGGTCGGGAAGATTGCTTTTTGGCTGGATGATCTCAAGTAAGTTATTTCAAGTCCCCGAGCCAGTGTCTCATCTGCAAAATGGGGACAGTAATTCAAAGCCCTCTCCCAGAGCCGCTGGAAGGATTGAGGAAGGTAGTAAATATAAAGCGTTTAGCACTGTGTCTAGCTTCTTATAAAGCTGAATAAATGAGAGCTGCCCTCCTCATCACCATCATTTCTGTAGTTGTCAAATCCAAACATTTATTAGGCGACTCCACGTGCTGGGGGTAGTGTGCGTGCAAGAACGAAGGCTCACACTCCCTCCTCTCAAGCTCTCGAGGTAATTACGGATCAGGGTGGTTTATTCACTCCTCCCGCCAAAATACAAAACAAAACAAAACAACAACCCCAAAACAACGTTGTCACATTTAGAGACAAAGGTCAAAATAAATCCTATTGCAAAAGAGAGAGAGAGAGGGCGCGAGAGCGCGCATAAGTAGCGATGCGATCGTTGTACATGGAGGATATCCACCTGCTATCGTATTTCTGCTGAAGGATCCTTGTTTGCCAGGACACAGCGAGGAAGTGTGAGAAGGGTGTGAGATGGCATTAGGCCAAATCCACCTAGAAGCAGACCAGCCTCTGACAGAGGATTAGAAAGGAGAGGACTAGGGGTTAAGGACAAAATTATTAGAGCCGCAGATAAAACAAGAATTCTTGGTGCTCGAGGAGTAAACCGAATTAACCTAGGCGTGCGAACGCAGGCCCCCAGGGCTGGCAGTGAGCGGAGAGGGTAAATATTCCCTAGCTTGATCCAGCACTGAAAGCTTAGTGGGCTGAACAATGTTACAGAGTAACAACAAAAAGAAGACGTGATCAAAAAAACCAAAACCCAAACCACAAAGGAACGCTTATTTTTTTCCTCTGTGGATTACTGGGACAGACACGGAATTCAGAAGCCAGCTGGAGGGAGCGGTGTAGTCCCAGATTTGAGAAAAGAACAAGGAAAAGGGAATTCCTGCCTGATAATCAAGCAAGCTTTTCAAGGTGGCTTTGCTGGCCCTGGAAAGAGTATGTACAGAAAGGACAACATGCTAATTTCCTCGGGGTAACCCAATCCAGTAAGAAAATTAAGGAGACGTGAAACCGCACAATTCCAAAGCTGTGTCGGTCTTAAGTCATGGGAGTTGCCTTGAGGAGATTAGAATACCAAATGGGGTCCACTGGGGTCTACTGGGCCATGGGCAGAGATTTCCTCTACCTAAAGAAATCTATTGCTAACATAAATAAGAATCTTCACTTTACAGGAGGAACCTAAAGAAAGGCTAGCTGGTGATAGGCCTTAATCCCCTCAACATAAATCAAGGCCTTACACTTCCTCACCACTACCTTGTAGGTACTGGAATTTATTAAAGTCAGTGGCAGTTCCACTGGACCCTAATAAAACAGTTACTGTGGAACTAACTATACCATTTAATTTCAGTCTTTCCTCGGCATGCTAGTATATGCTTTCTGAATAGCGTCTACATCCACGTTAAGGCTCTCAAACATTTGCACAGGAGACGGGGACAAAGAGAAGTTGACCGTGATGTTGTGTGTTAAGCAATTAAGGTCATAAAACGGAATCAGAGGAGTTTTGTCTGTTAAAAAGTCTGAACGTTCTTTTTTTTTTCTTTTTAACTTTTATTTATCTATTTATTTGAGAAAGGGGAGGGGGGGCAGAGAGGGAGAGAGAGAATCCCAAGCAGGCTCCGCGAGGGGCGTGGGGCTCCAACTCACAAACCATGAAGACAGTGACCTGAGCCGAAATCAAGAGTCACTCGCTTAACCCACTGAGCCACCCAGGCTCCCCAAAAAGCCTGAACATTCTTAATTATTACTCAGAGTTAAGTAACGTAAGACAGATCCCTTTACTGTGTTGTCACTGAGTAAATCATTCAGGTAGAGTTTTTGCCCTTGTGTGTGCGGGCAGAGAATGTGCTCTGCAAATCCACGGTGGTACCATCATCATTACTGTGTTATTTTTTGTAACTGCTAAAGCCAACCTAAAATCCAATGTCTCCGAAAATGACGGATCCTAGCTATGTTAACATGGTCATAACACTAATGTTAAAAAAATTATAAGCGATAGTGAAATATTTTGCTCAAAGAGATCAAAGCGCCTTGGCTGACGGTGCCCAAGAACGTCACTGCAAAAATCACCAATAAATTGTACGGATCAGCTGGACAGCAGTTATATTAAATAGAACTCCATACTTTGAGGTGCCTTAAGATGGCCGCAACGGGGTAATAATGACCTATTTATTTGAGGCAAAGAAAGTGAATGGCAGTGATGAGAATATATGTATGTCAGTACTCTTAACTGCCTGAAGCCTTTATGTAAAAATAATTTCTGCTCACAGCCTCAGATATTTCTTCCAAACAGAAGGGTGCACTGTGACTTGATAAATTTCCCCTTGAAACAGATATCATGACAATTAGGTTGTTGCAAAACACAACTTGATCTGGAGTAGAAGGGTACACGCAGGCAACATAGGTGCCTTTCTTAAAATAATCCACTTAAAAAAAAAAAAACCTTGCTGATTTTCTAAAACTCAATTAGCAGATGTACTGTCAAGGCAGAAACAGCACATGTTCTGGGCAAAAGAAATCAAGTAAGTACAAAATACTGTCGCCATTAAATAAGGGTGTTAACAGCAAGGTAATTTATTTTAAGGGCGGAACAATGTCTGACATGTATAGACATTTTTGACTGCTAATTCGTGTACACGGGTGAGGTTTAGGAGACAGAATCAAAGTGGATTTTAATTTATACCAATAATAGTATTCCCTATAACTTCTCTATTTGCTACCCCACCCCCACCCCCAATTTCTAAAAACACAACACTGGCACTGGAGAAGCCTGTTCACTCATGAGCAAGTTTCCCGTAGTAAACTAGAAGTTGCTAGGACATTTATTTACAAGACAGACAAAGCACATTGTCTAAGAAAAGAAAAAAAATTTTTTTGATTAGTAAAGACCATTTCAGCAGGGTTGGTTAGGGCTGGAGGGAGGGTGGGGGTGCCGTTGGCTTATAAATCCCTTATTCAAGTGGCTTAACTCATGGATTCTTTCCTGAAACCTCATTTTGCTAGAAGCTCTATTTAAATGGTGTTACACCACACACTAGCATTGACTGGATTCTACTCCATCCACAATATGGCCACCTGAAGGGGGTGACGGAGCAAATCTCAAAGCCAGAAGCCCAGATGAGAAACGGGGAAGGGAGCACACGTCTACACAGTGCTAGGCACTGTGCTGGTTGCTCTGCACACGTTTCCCTCTCAAACTCCTGGAGTTCTCAATACCCCCACGTCAGAGACTAAGAACCTGAGACCCAGAAACATTCAAACAAGTCTCCTAGCGTAATTCAGCTCAGTGTCGGAGCTGGTGTTTGAACCCAGTTCCGTCAGCTTCTCTGGACCCATACGGTTTGTAGTTTTTAGCCAGCCAACATCGGGATCGGCTGCCAAGGTTCTACTGGCTCAGCCTTGGAAAATTTACTTGTTTTTAAAGAGGGTTATTTCCCTACGAGCAACTTCTGATATATTTTTTTTTATTTCCATAATTTACCCAGAACACAATTACACACTTCAAGATGAGAGAGAAACTGTCCTGAATGTAAAACACCTTGTTTACTACCGCTTCTCTCTTTTCAGCACTCAGCACACTTTGCCCCTGGAGAATGCCTTTATTACCGGTGCGTGGCGGGCATTGGCCAGCACCGAGAGCTCGCCCCCGCGGCCTGGCTGTTGATCAAGAAAGCACTTCATTTACACCGGGGGAGTCTCTCCAGTCAAGTCTATAATAAAAGGGCAAGTCATAGTTAGAACAGAATTTGGTTTATACTATGGCAACTATGTAAACTCTTACTGACACTGAGGAACGCCGAGCACTCTTAGGTGGGAAGATAGTTTGCCCAGAGAAAGAGCAAATAGAGTCCCCTGACCGACTCCTTCAGTAGCAAAATCGTATCAGGGAAACCTTTTTAATCCCCCCACCTCTGCTATATGTTAGACTGAACCTCACATTAAATCAGCACAGTCAGGTTGTCTATCAAAATAGGCAAAAGTCAAACCAAAAATACAGATTGTTTAAAAAAAAAAAAAAGTCCTGCCAATGATCAACGTAGCCGTTAACTTCAAGGAGCCCTCACAGTTCTGGAAATTTTGCACTAATTAAAGGCTCAGGACGATGAATTCTTCTCCTCTAAGAGGTATCTAAGTTTAGACTTTCCAAAGAGTCAAAAAACTTGTTTATGAGAACTTTATATTTTATTAGTCTGTGAGCCCTCTGTGTCTTTAAAACATTTTTTTTCCAATGTTTATTTTATTTTTGAGAGAGAGAGAGACACACACACACACACACACACAGCGTGAGCAGGGGAGGGGCAGAGAGAGACACAGAATCTGAAGCAGACTCTAGGCTCTGAGCTGTCAGCACAGAGTCCAATGCGGGGCTCGAACTCACGAACCACGAGATCATGACCTGAGCCGAAGTTGGACGCTCAACTGACTGAGCCACCCAGGCATCTGGAGCCCTCTGTGCCTTAAAGTTTCAAATGGCTTTCCTCCATTCTCCTTTCTATGAGATCCCCATTTTTATAACCATGTTAAAGTATGTGCCCAACCCTTACCTCTACCCAAACAAAACCATCACCAACAGAGGCCTGGTGATTCGTGGGACGCTTCTGAGAGCTAGCACTAGAAATCAGTACATTTCAGGAAAAGAAAATTAAGATTCTGTTGAAACCCAGAGGGAAAAAAAATCTTTCCAAATGCGTATGTTCCCCCAAGTCAACGTAAACACAGTGTTCAAGACAAATCATTAACAAAGCCATTAAGATTTGATTTCTATCTAAGCAATTATTGTCAGCATATTTTGTACATTTCCTTTAAAAGACTCAATCCTATCTTTCAATTCATTAAACTGTTCCTTGCATTTACAGCGTTTTATATCAAATCAGAAACCTATTTGAATTAATAAGAATTACAGTAAAAGTAATTTGAAAATAAATTATTTGAAGTTCAAGCCACGAAGGCTCTTGATGAAAGAGTTTAGTCCCATTTAAACATTACAGGAACGTTTTCAGTCATCCAAAGTGTAGACGAGAGACAGTGAGAACCAGTGTCCAAAAGGAGGAGTCCATCAGCATGCACCAAGGTTAAGGGCAAGACCACTTCAACATAAATATAATTCTTTATTTCAGAGAGAGGTGATGCTTCAACCTTTGTGGATACTTGAATATTTATTTAAAATCAAAAGCATTCAATCTGTCTGCTGTTTACAAAGCTTCTCTTAACCTTTTTGATCCCCGTCCATGTTCTGCTATCCCAAACAGTGAAGTTGAAATATGTCGATTGTCTGTTCCAAGGACTGCTACTCCTGGTCAAAGTAATTACGAATGCGAACTGCACGGCTCATAAGCCTGGAGTTCGAATAAACCGAGTCCACAAATAACTGCAACATCGACCAAAACATTTCATTTGTGTCCCCTTCTTCTTCACAGAATGCTTATGAAATCAAAGGTCAACAGAACTGAAAGGAACAGGGGGATCGATGCTCTCATTTCATGGATGAAGATACTGAGGCCCGGCCAAAAGCAGAGGCCACATCTCCTAACGGGTCACCAAGGTATTTCTGTTCTTGGCTATTTCTGAATAACATTTATGGATTTGTTTCTAATTACAGAAGTGATAGGTGCTCAAGGTTTTTTGTTTGTTTGTTTGTTTTGTTTTTTTAAGCTTTGTTTTACAGGTAGCATCTAGAATGCTATATATCCTATGGTATGGAGATGGTCAGGATCTCATTAAAAATCTCCTACAATAGAATTAGTGTCATGTCACTTGAGCTTCTGGAAGGAAAAATACACCAAATTTAATCTAATCTCCTTTTATAATCAGTTAAAAAAAGGTGAGGCAAATTTTTGAACGGCAAGCTAAAGAGTAATCTTCCTCAGTGCTGGTTTTTTCTTCAATTAAAATTGTTGATTTCCCCTGAATACAAAACAAAAAAATATCATCTGACACCACATTAAACTATTCATGAATATTCTGTATACACATTCTTGTTTAGTTGACTAATGGCAAATTAACGCTCTCTATTTTAGCTTAAACACATACTATAGGTATGTTTGATTAGCATTGAATTCCAAAAGCTGATTACTATGCATGCTTTGATTATGTAATTACATAATAGAGTATAATGGCTCCTTTGGAGTCATTATGATCTATATGGCAAATATGTTTCAGTTTTGCTATAGTTTAAATACACGTTGAGATGACAGCTCGTAACAAGGCTCCACTTTTCAGTCTTATCAGCTAAATGGGCATTTCCCCATTCATCGTAACATCTCCTTGACACCAATTAAGGCCTATTGTGTCAGGCTGCATGCACTCTGAGAAATTCCCTTTGTTTTCTTGGCATTCAAAAAAGGACATTAATTTAAAAAGCTGTATTAAGCAAAAGGCCTGGTTTAAAAAAAAAAAAAAAAAAGGCTGAAATTCCATCCTTCATCCACCCTTTGAAAGGTCTGCAGGGAATCACATCTGGTTCATCAATCACTGTTCAGAAAACCACAAGGGGGTTAAAGATGGAATTTCACCTTTAACTCCAAAATGCACATAATGGGAGATCAGCCAAGAATATTGATGCTGGTGGCCATGGCTGGCCACAACGCGTTCAGCTCAGGGTCTAACTAAACATCAACCACACCAAGTTATACAAAGGTCCAGTTCTGCAAATCCCTTGTATTTTGAAGCTGCTTTTGGAAGGGGTAGCTATGAAACAGCACAGCCAGATTTTACCTCCACGGTTCCCAAGGCTAATTTTTGATGGATCCAAGGCCAACAAAATTTACCTGGTAAAAAGATTTTGGATAATTCCGCCATCAACTTAGAAACCGGAGCCATCGGGTTTTAAAAGAGGACAAAACGTTATTTTAAAGCATTACGTTAAGTTCCCCCTGTCCCCATGAAATCCTTTAATCTTGTACTACCTCATTTGCAAGAATTGCTGTTTCTGCTCTTTGCTTCCAAGAGAGCGATCCCCGATCCATGCGGAACCAAAGGCGCCCCGAGTCTTAACTTTAAATCAAGCTGTTTTTACCTTTGTGTCTATTGGTTTTCAACATTAGGGCTGAAGAGCTGAGGTCAAGCACAGTCCAACTGGTATTTACATATAGGAGGAGAATCTCTTGTGTGAAAGGAAACATTGATTAGAGGTGTGAAAACTCTTTCCAAGGAAGACAGGGACAAAAGAAAGTACTTACAGTGTCTGTGCCTGTGCTATTTCAATTGTAACCATCACATTAGCTGCCTTCCTGCTACAAGACTCTGAGCTCAATAGGACTTTTTAATCAGAGCCCCCAGCACTAAAGGGGCCAAGCAATGATGACTCTTAAGGTCTAAGCTGCCGTATCCCATAAAATGGAGAGGTGCAATCCCCTCTATGATGATGTTTATCGGCAGTCCTAGCCATCCACTAAGGACTAGAACCAGCTTTCTCACTAAATTTCGCTTATCAAGGAAACGAAGGGCAATCAAAGAAATGAACGTACAAATAAACTATAAAACAGAGTAATGATCACTGAATTGTTTGGCTCTTTACACTGAAAGGTGAAAATCCTAGACTTGTTTTCGCCACGACTTCCTTTTCATAGCCGGGCAGGTTTTGTAGCTTTTGGCTGATGGCATCTGTTTTTGGAGGGAGGAGAGCCCAACCCTGAAGAAAAACTCCCCCCCCCCCCCCCCCCCCCCCCGCCGGCGGACAGGTTTTACGAGAATTAAAAGAAGAACCCTCGACGTCGAAAAGTCACTTTTATTTCCTGGTTAGGACGGCAATGAAGTCACCCTGTGGGAAGAGGCCTTCTAAGCCTGCTAAATCTGCTTAGAGGCTCTTGGGAGAAAGGGGGCTCTTAAAAATGTTCATGAAAAAATAACGACCGCCATCCAACTTGGACTTTGGAGGAGAACGATCTGAAGACAGAGGCTTCTTACAAAACTAATTGTGTTGGCAAAGCAAGTAGTTTCTTCTCAATGGATTTGATTCTGTGATGCTCGTTTATGGCAAAAGAAGAAAAAAAATGAACAGTTTTAGACTGAGCTGCTCCACAGCAATTCAAAGCTGGGTGGTGTTCCAGCATTTCAAAACAGATTATTTCTCTTAGACAAAATGTGAAGGCTAACTGTTGATCTTGTGCCTCAACCGCTCTGCTAATGAACTGATAATATGATATTCTATTCCCTGGGATAGATCAAATGGCGACTTTGCAGAGGGAGAGCTGGGCGTGCGAAATTCTGCTGTCTGTGCGCATGGGCTATTGGGGAAGAAAATCATATTCCACCAGGGAGGGATCCTGGAGACAGAAGCTGGTAGCTGACAAAACGCAGGCTCTCACACCCTCCAACAGGGTGGTCTTGGGTCCACACCAGCTCAGGCCTGGGATGACGGGAATCGACAATCTTAACTCACATACAGAGCTATCTACTTTTCCCAAACCACAGGCTACTCATAACTAAAGGTGAAGATTTACATGATTAAAACTCAAAATACATACTGAAATTTTTGGAAACCCACAAAGGAAGATGTAAACATTAGGTTATATTATTCCTAAAAAGACTCAAGGCAACTTGGACTTCTCTCTTACCCCAGAAGACCTATTAACAGCCCAACCATTTGTAACATACACTGCAACGGCCTCCAGTGAGCTCTCACCCTGCAAGGAAATACGATGTTGCCTCTTTTTCTAACCAAAGGAAAAATCTAGCATTTCAAGGCCATGTGGATGGCCTACTCTACTGTGGTTACTTTTACGTAAGTGATATTTGTCAATGCCCCTAAGTCACAAGCTGATTAGAGATGCAGCCTGTCTGTGACAGTTGCGGTTACTAACTGCTCCTCTGTAAAGTACTTTAAATTGAATTTCCTTAGGACTCCAACCTCAAGTCTCAATGAAGAGGGCCCACGTACTTCGCTTATTTTTTATGCTCTGATTTTAAGCACCTAATTTAATATCATTTTCCCTTTGATAAGAGGTACCATGATTAAACTTGGGTCAGTTTTTGCTTGAACTCACTAAAAGCGGATTCTTCTTTTTTTCTTCCCATTTGCCTCCAGGACGTCAGAAGACTAACAATAAGTATAAGATATTTAAAATCACAAGGCTATAACATGTAACAATAATTATTATACACAGGGAAGAAGAGGGAAGTGACGGCTTTCCTCCAAGTCTAGAGGCAAGAGAAACAAATTATTTCTTTTCCACAGTGTTCATTATTATTTAAAAAAAAATTTTAATATCCTGAAAGCTCCCACTATTTCCTGAGGGGGTATTATTTTAATCATCGGCCTGGTAACAATACCTAATATATTTTTTAAATGTTTTCTATGTGCCAGGCGCTATGCTTCTTTACATTTTCTCATTTATCCCTCGCAATAATCGATATGGGGTTCATTTTATTTTAGCATCCTCCCCATTATACAGACGAGGAAACAGATTTCGGGAGGTTAATTGAGTGGTTGGAACCGATATCCGAACCCGTGCCTATTTAACTCTAGATCTGGTGCTATTAACAATTACACGATATTAGTGAGGCTTTATGATGCCAAAAGAACAGAGGGGAACTACTGGAAGAATCTACTGTATCTCATTTCTGTGATTTAGGAATAAAACTAAAGTAATACTCTAAGCACATAAGGGAAGCTTAGCAGCAATCAGTGCGTTCTAATATCACAACACTCATAAAATGAGCTCTACGTGCTCTATACCCACAGCCTAAACACTGGCCCTTCGGTATTTAGCGGAAAGACGCCTGTTCTGCCAAAGGGTCCGAATTCAAAGACAGCTCAACTGCACCTTCAAGCATTTACAGTATCTGCTTCGAGGGTGTTCATTAGTATTGACAAGCTACGTGACTGAAATTTGGCTGCAACAGCAAGCCTCTCTCTACATCTCCTCGTTCATTTTCCCTGCCAACAAGAGCCATTGAAAATCTTCCAAATTTAAAGCTTAGAGCCGACAGGACAAGCGAGTGAGGATATCAGTTGGAACACATCAGATATGGACTTAGAGTGAATGTCAGCTTCAACTGACATTACTACAGAAACAGAAAACGAGGACATGGGAGGCGATGGAGGTTTCATATTCTCATTCTAGAGAGTACGCCGAGTGTGTGTAATATGGTTTGTGCAAGAAACAGCTGTAAACCCATGATAATCATCGTGCTGAATAATGCTGCGACATTCAACTTACTCACATCTCCTACCAGGAAGCCAAGTAGCTTCGGACTATTATATGAACTGACAATTTCTTAGCTGGAAAATCGGGGTCCGTGACTAAGGCCCTTATTGGTAAGTTATTCCCTGTATCCTCTGTCAGTCATAAAGCAAGTGGTGGTATTTTTCACCTCTGGGCTCTTGAGTTGCTGGTCGCAGCTGCGTCTGGAGGGGGCATGCGAGTGAGAAAGCTCCTGTGATGTCAGGGTCTGAAGAACGGACTGTCCATGGAGAGTGGCCAAAGGAATTCCAGATTCTACTTTTCGTGACTGTTGAGACCCTCCTCCCCCCACCCCGCAAAGCCTGTGTCAGATACGCACTGTAACCATCTACACTGGTGCCATCATAAAAAATGACTTGATGAGCATCATCTGAGTGTGGGTTGCTGGTTAATCGGTGAAATTAGAGACAAGTGACAAGGACGCGTGCCTGGTCTTTCCCTCGTAAGTGGGTACTGGAGGAGAAATGAGACCATCAGGACTTGGAGAACAGGAGTTTGTGCTGTGGTTTGAAGCCTACTGGCGGGACAACTGGGAGCAACTCTGAAAGTCTAAATCTGTTTTTAGATTTAGAAAGGGTAAACAGTATCTTTCTCCGGGGTTGTTGGAAGAATCGAGGGAGGAAACGCATGTCACGGTTATTTTTTTTGTAAGCTCCAAAAAATGCTAAGTAAGTGACAGAATCTTCTTCACCAACTTCTTCATTAGCATCATCACTAACTCCATGAGGCCTCTGTCTATATATCCAACAATTCTGACAATTGTCCAGAATTCACTGCAATTTTTCCCATGTCAGAGCTCTAGCGATTATTCTTTTCATTTTAAGGCTAACTTAAAAAAAAAAAAACAACACAGAGCAAATTAAAAACATCTTCATCACTTACGTTAAAGGGCAAACTAAAGCTGTCCCAAGAAAAGTATAAGGCAGACAGCACGTGCAGGCAGAGGGCTGGATATCTGAAATTAGGTTCAGTTTACAGCATTAAACACATGACTTGTATTTGGGTTTCCCCCATTTCACTGTAGGACCGCGCGTAGTTCTGAGGACAATCCTGTGTCCTCAGGATGTGAAGGGTCACCGGTGTCAGGTTACACAGCATCCTCAGTGGGAAACCTGGCTGCCATCCTGAGGGATTAGAACATTGCACAGAAGTGACCCTTCTGTAGCACTGGATCTCTAAATGCCACAATTAAAGTGAAATGAGGGACGCCTGGGTGACTCTGTCGGCTGAACATCCGACTTTGGCTCAGGGCATGATCTCCTGGTTTGTGGGTGTGAGCCTTGCGTCAGGCTTCGCGCTAACAGAGTGGGGCCTGCCTGGGATTCTCTCTCCCTCTCTCTGTCCCTCCCCTGCGCGCACGCTCTCTCTCTCTCTCAAAAATAAGCATAAAAATATTAAAAACAAACAAAATGGAACAAAAGCAATTTCCACAGAGCTTGTTGACCTCCCCACTTTCTTGTCCTGTGCTTCCATCCAGGGAAGACCCCAGGAGTTAACGGAATGTGTAGGATTACCAGGCCTTTCTCTGAATAATCTCAGCCACTGAGGCCTGTGTGTGTGTCCTCTGTCGCTTCCCTCCAGTGCTGGCTGTCACTTCTCGCAGACGATTCTTTCCTTTATCATTAAGTGCAAGAGCTTTGCGAAAGCTACTGGCGTTGAGATCTTTCCTGCTTATTAATGAGTCCCTGGGTGTGTCCAGGGTATCTGAGGTCTTTAGAAACCTAACCTTCAACTAAGTGCTGTGCTACTAAGCGTGAGGGGGTGTGATTTTTTTCCCCCTTCGTGTGACACTGGAGGAAAGAAAAGTGCATAGACAAAATAATATTTGGTTTAGTTCGACAATTACACTTTGACACTAATAGACGTTCTTAGGGAAAAATAGACCTTTGGATGTAAGAAGCAAATCAATAAAGAAATTGGGGACTGACACTAGGTATTGACATTAATTTCTTATATTATCATTACTTGATCCAAACTACCCATTACTATTCTATTTATAAAAGCAGGGAAGCTGACCGTGGAGGAATCCCTACCCGTCCTGCAGGATCCAGCTCAAAGTCATTAGCTTTCTCTGTGGAACCCCGATGTCTCCCCAGGTTTCTAGGCTTCTGGCTCATGGTGCCTTGTACTTGCCCTGGTCTCTGCACTCACTACGCTGAGACTCTGTGGGCTGTCTCCTCTTTTTGATGCTGATCTGGGTTCAAATGTTGGTGCCAGACTCTGGAGAGGCTCCTTTAGCCCCCTAAACCTCAGGTTTCTCACATGTAGTACAGGCAGACAAGTATCTCTCTCCCTAGGTTATTCTGAGAACCAGATGAGACCAGCAGCCTGTTTGTGCTCAGGAGACTTGGCACACGGGCCGTGTGCCCCCCAGCCTAGGTTCCTTCTTCACCTTTGTGTTTCCAAAGCATCACACAGTGTCGGCTTACACAGCGATCGTTTGGTGCAAGCTTTCGAATGAAGCTCCTAAGTGGAAGGGCTGTTTTAAGACCTTCACAGGTCCCGGACACTCTCATTTTAGGAGAGAAATAAAAATAGATTAAGGTGTACCATGCCCCACCTTAAGTATAGTTTTGAATAAAAAATTGCAAGTGATTTCTGTCATTGTGCTTTTGGAATGATAATTCCAACTGCATATTTCGTTCTGAAGCCAACAGTTCTCTTTGGCACGGCTCAAACGTTTTCACAAGGCTCTTGGA
This sequence comes from Prionailurus bengalensis, assembly GCF_016509475.1. NCBI lineage: Eukaryota > Metazoa > Chordata > Mammalia > Carnivora > Felidae > Prionailurus > Prionailurus bengalensis. Next base: position 13,233,292 of record NC_057346.1, read on the forward strand.
AAGACATGGGCCCTAGTATTGTGTCTCTAGTGCTCGACGGAGAAAGAACCCGGCTTCAAGAAGTTCCCGATGTTGAGGGAGACAGACACATGTACGCACAATGACAACACGAAGTGGTATTCTAACGTGCTGTGGGAGCCTGGAGGAGGCCGAGGGGGGACGACTCCTTCGGGGTGGGGGTACGGGTCCTCGAGTGGGCAACAGGAGACATTTCAAAGAAGGACCATGACATGTTTAGAAGAAAGGGAAGAGTGTAGCGCGCTCTGAAACGTGAGAGGAAGGGACGCTTTCTGGAAAGGTCATTAGGTCCAGGTATTGAAGGGCATGGTATGCCAGGCCAGGGAATTTGCACTTTATCTTGTAATTAATAGGGGGCTAGTAAGCAATTTTAATCCAGGAGGTGATATGATCACACCTGCGTTTTGAAAGATAATGCCTAGGAGGAGAGGGAGGGAAGACTGCAGGTAGGGAAAGGGCCTGAGCCAAGATCAGTTAAGAGACTCCTGCCAGAGTGCTCACAGCTGATAAGAGCCCGTCAGGAAGTACGGGAGAGGACAGCAGAGCCCAGGGTGGAGGAGAAAGAGCAAGGAGATGAGAATGTTCGAGGTGAGTGAGGCACATGGGCTTTCGCATCAGCAGGTTTTCCATTCTGCAGAGGGGAATGACTGTTCCTTTGTCACCTCAACGGAACCCCAGTGCGTGGTCAGGAAAGACCAGCAGCGAGCTAACTTTATAAAGGAGTTAGAAGGCAAGTGCACACACATTCTCATGACTTCTGCTATTCGCTGCTGAGATGGGTTTTGGTAGCGCTCACTGGTACCAGAAACATAATCAGGGAACCTGTGTCCCGCACTCCCACCCCCATTAGAGCCCCGCTATTCAGCGTGGGAACAGCGGCAGTTTTGTAAATCTCAGGGATGTTATTAAAATACAGAATCTCAAAGTCATATCGGACCTCCTGGGTCAGAATCTGCATTTTAACAACAGACTCCGATCATTCATATGCAGGGTCTGAGGAGCTCGGGCCTAGAGCCCAGGAATTCTAATTGCTCCCTGACATCGTGTGCACAAACAGGAGACTGCTGGCTTACCCAAGGAAGACCTTAGAACAGGGTGTGTTCCTCTAACAACCTGTTTCAAGGAAACTGGTGCATCAGTGAGTCATGGGATAAAGAAGGTCATGAAGCACTACCAAGTGATTCTCCAGGGACAAATGTGGCTTCAGCAACTTTTTTTTTTAATGTTCATTTATTTTTGAGACAGAGAGAGACAGAGCATGAGCATGGGAGGGGCAGAGAGAGAGAGAGAGGGAGACACAGAATCCGAAGCAGGCTCCAGGCCACGAGCTGTCGGCACAGAGCCTGACGTGGGGATTGAACCCACAAACTGTAAGGTCATGACCTGAGCTGAAGTCGGACACTTAACCGACTGAGCTACCCAGGCACCCCTTTTTGTTTTGTTTTTAATGTTTATTTACTTTTAAGAGAAAGAGAGACAGAGTGTGAGCAGGGGAGGGGCAGAGAGGGAGGGAGACGCAGAATCCGAAGCAGGCTCCAGGCTGTGAGCCATCAGCATAGAGCCCAATGCGGGGCTCGAACTCATGAACCGCGAGATCACAACCTGAGCTGAAGTCGGATGCTCAACCGACTGAGCCACCCAGGGGCTCCTCAGCAACTTCGTATTTAAAAACAGATTTTGAAACGTTCAAGTTCGCGCAAAGATAAATTGATGCGGATCATTCTCAAAGTCAACGGGAACTAGAATCTAGTATTCTTCCTTGAGTTTCACAGAGGAACCGTTACACAAACGAAAAATCCTCTCCCACAACAGCTACCCGACTGCAACCAAAGCCAACACATTATCGTGCATTCCGCTGCAAAAACTGTTGTAGCCGGCAAGCTCCCACCTAGTGGGTCTGTCAGTTCACACGCGGGACCTGCTTCATTTTCACTTCTCCGGTTTTACTGTTACTGTACGTTCTGTGCCAGTGCGTGTTGAGCCGGTGGTGACAAAACAACAAATAGGGAAATAAAGCAAGTGGTCCACAATGAAAACCGCAAAGAGGCTGCTGAGGTTGCGACAAAAGTGATGAAATCCAACTACGTGATTGGAAGGGAGGGGAGAAAAAAGCTCTCCTACCCATTACGGCGGGCCTTTTCACTCTGCGTCTGTAGACAAAATTTGCTGCAAAAATACAGGTAATGACATAAACAGAAGCTTAAGAGAAACAGTAAAAGCCTTAAGCTGGAGGCGGAAAAGAAGCGGGCGCAGAAAGAGCCTCGTAGAACGCTCAGGGGAAGAAGAGGTAAGCAAGTGTCACTTCCCTGTGGCCTCTTAATGAACATCCACGCATCAGCCCGGAATGCGCCCTGCCACCCGGACCAGGCTGATGGCATCCTTAGCAGCTGCTCTGAACACTCACCTTGAAAAGCTTGGGGGAGTTGCTTCCTAACATTCTGAGGCTTTACGTTCCCAGAATTTCAAACCCGTGTGTAGGTTTCCAAATAAGCCTTTATAATTTTTTTTTTTTTTTTTTTTTTTTGGGGTTGGGGGAAGGAGGGTGGGGCAGCACAATGGTCCTTGCCACGTCTTATAGCTTCTGTTCTTTCTATTTCTTAACATAGGGCAATCGCAACTGGCTGGCACTTCATTCCCCCGACAGATTTGTTCTCGTCTGAAGGCTTTCGGCATTTTTACCACCGGCGCGCCCAGATGCCTTTACTGCGGTGGAAGCAGATCTCTGAACGGTTTTCTGCTGGGTTACTAAAGTGCAGTTTCAGAGAGAATAATGTTCTGAATTTGGGGCTCTTAAAAAAGTCGTTAGGTTTATGGGCAGTCATGCTTGTCACATTTAGAGTGTGAATTACGTACTTCATGGAAACACAGTTAAACCCCCACAGTTGTGCGCAGCCATAATTTCTGCAGAGAAAAGACCAACAATCGGGCAACTTTATTACTACTACTTTTCATGGATAAGATGCCAAAATCAACCCTCTCAACATTATAAGGTAGTTTTTCTTTTTAAAAAAGTTTTTTTTTTTTAAATAAAGAAAAAGAAAAAAAGAAAACCCCTAATGGGCTACTTGCTGTTCTGTTCACTTTTTAGATTTGTCAATTTTTGAGTGACTGCCAGCACCAGGGACGCTTTGTAGCACCTTGTACTTGGGATATAATAAAAACATGAAATGATTAAAAATACTGTGAGTGTAACTGCAGAAGGGACTATATATTCTGGGCCCCAAGGAAGGCCGTTTCTTTACAGAATCAGACAGACTCCATTTATGTTATTAAATTGTAGCACTATTCACTGTCCAGGCTGGAAGCTTCCCGACATGTCAAAAGCACTAATATGTCCAAAGCACATATGAGAACATTAACCTTTAGAATGCTGGTGTCCTCTTGCCTTATAAATCAGGACTGCGGGAATTCTATCTCCTGTTCTAGGACATCAGTTACAGGTCACAAATGTTTATCGGTCAAAAAACTGATTCTTTTTACCACTAATTTCCCTATGAATACTAATGATTAAAAAAACGATGAGGGTTGTAGAGTTCATAAACAGAATGATTCGTATACATGGTACAACTAAATAATGCAAACAATAAAAGCACCAATGAAATGCTGCTGCTTTGAACCCTAGCTCTGTGCCAGGCACTGTGGTGGTAGTTTTTTGGTTTTGTGTTTTTAAAGGAAAGGTTTTTATTTTGTTATTTTAATATTTTATTCCTTTATTTTCAGAGAGAGAGAGAGAGAGAGAGAGAGAGAATGTGAATGGAGGAGGGACAGAGAGAGACACACAGAATCTGAAGCAGGCTCCAGGCTCTGAGCTGTCAGCACAGAGCCCGACGTGGGGCTCGAACCCACAAACCGCTAAATCATGACCTGAGCGGAAGTCAGACGCTAAACTGACCGAGCCACCCAGGCACCCCACTGTGGTGGTGGTTTTGCACACATCTGCTCAACTTTTTTTGGAACGCATCAGAATTACCCAGAGGGCTCACTTGCTGCCCTCCCCCACCCCCCCAGGGTTTCTAATTTGGCAGGGCTGGGGTAGGGCCCGAGAATTTGCATTTCTTTCAAGTTCACAGGTGCCCGATGCTGCTGATCCAAGGACCACACTCTGAGGACTGGCACACATAATCTCACTGAATCCTTCCCCCAGGGCCCTTTCACAGATGAGGAAACTGAGGCTCAGAGAGAGGTGCTACACCGCTTGCTAGCTGTATAGATGTGGACAAGATACTGAACTTCTCCAGGTCTCTAGGGGGATGACCATTCCCATGAGAACTTTCCTCGTGGCCACATCTTGTCCTTTCCATCTACGTGTCAGCCCCCCGACTTTATCCGAACGTTAACCCGTGTCCCCTTTCTGCTGCCCATTCCTAGTGCTGTATCGCCTCCGATCTGTGATCTGCCAAAAGTGTTGTGATTACACGTCATGCCTGTCTTTCTATTACTCCGATATTGATAGATACAATTCTGTGGTGATGTATTGCCTGCCCTTTCAAAGGTTACTGCCAGCAGATGCTAGGGATCAATACGGTTCTTATCTGTCACAAACCACAAGAAAAGCATGGTAAACAAGGTTCAATGAAAGGCCTGTGAACAGGTCAAAGAGACAACTCGGAGGTGCACCGCCTCACCAGCTTCGTTGCCCTACAGCCTCTCCGCAAGCTGGCTTTGGATCTCAACTCTCTGTTTAAGATTTGGGTCATGTAACATGGCGGTGCTCAGAACCAGGCCCTGGGTCCAAAACCAGCCCTGGTTTTAGTCTGGCTCGTCACGGACACTGGGACACGAGGCCAAGAGGCCACAACTCTACTTTTGTTACACATGCCACCAAGATCAGTGAGATATCTGAGCTCTCTGGAGGCAAGGGCTCAATGAATCCAAGGAGGTATCGTAGGTTCCCTTATACTTTTTTGTTGCCTCCATCCATCTTTCAATAGGCAAGGTCCCAGCTTGGGGGAAAATGAAGGTAAAAAGGCGCATCTTTTTTTTATTTCTTAAGTTATTTTATTTATTTTTGAGAGACAGTTGGGGAGGGGCAGAGAGAGAGGGAAACAGAATCCAGTGCAGCCTCTGCACTATCAGCACAGAGCCCAACGCGGGGCTCGAACCCACAAACCTCGAGATCGTGCCCCGAGCTCAACTGACGGAGCCACCCAGGCACCCCACATCTTTTTTATTTTTTAGATGCTGATAGCTCTCTACATAAGAAAACCACATGATAGTTATAGATGCCCTAGAAATCTGTTTTGGTTTTATTTTACTTTTTAATCTTTAAGAACATGCAAGTCAACTTTCTGATTTTCTTTTCCTCCCAAGGGAAGAGGCGCTTTATCAGAAGAAAACAGGCCTAGGGCCCCCCCTCTTCCCCCCACCCCCAACCTGTTAGAGGCCTGCCCCTTTAAGATGGAGTACAGCCCAAGTGGAGGAAAGGAGCGTTTCCTCAAAGGGCTCCAGGCAGGGATTTTGCCAGGCCAAGGGCCCCGCTGCTCTTCTGCGCAGTTACCTCCCTCTCCCACTCCTGGCTCGACGCCTTTCCTCCTCATTTCACCTTGGTTCCAGACTCCCACTTGCTCAGTCCTACCTCAAGCTCTGGCACCTTAGTCAATTAACTTGCTTCTCCATCAGTCTGGCCCATCCTCAGGATGACAGCTCGTCTTTACCCTCTTCTTTGAAAGTGCTTGGACTGACTTCTCTGGCTCGGTCTTAGCACAGCCTCTAATGACCCACGTGCACAGAAGAAGCCTGGGCGAACAGGGCTCAGCACGCTAACAACTCTGCCTTCCCCGGTTTGCAGCCTGAGCTCGCCGTCTCAGGAAGCTGCCAATGCGGCCAGAGGGTCTCCATCTTTGCGCCTCGTGGCCCCTGGGTGGCCTAGGTCAGACCTACGTTTTCAGGGTGACGATGGCTATGGTTGCTGACAGCGGGTCAAATGGCCGCATGAGGATGGCTGACACTGACAGATGGCCGTGCTCGTCCCCCACGTTGAAATCAATTTTAAGAAAAAGATTGCCAAATGCTTTTATTGACACTATCGGTATCTTGTAGGAACTGGCAATGTACAATTCATCCACTTGCTACCCAGGCCAGGTAGTTTCCAGCACTTAGAGGGATGTGTAAGCTGCGAGAGAGCACCCACCAGGTGGGCCCAGGGTCCCGAGGTCGTACCTATCGTGGGCACGAGGTTTCTCCTTCATAAAAACCACCGAATATGTTACTTAGAAGCAAACTGAGAAAGAGTGCACAAAAATGAAGCTATTACGAAGTGATGATTTTTGCCTTTGCCTAGCTTTCCTGAGCTCTGGAAGGATTCTCATTTTACTGAAAGCATTTGTTATTCAACGACTGCATTAGGAGTCCTGGGACCTCTACACCAGCGATTTTAAGAATTAATACCCTTCTCAAATTTTAACTTTCATGCTAATTATTAAATCATACATTCTGATGGAAGTAAAAGTAAAACAAAAAAGTGTAAGTAAGAAAATCCCATAACTCTGAGATAATTATCACTGATATTTTAGTGTGTCCCTTTTTCTCGCTCTATATGGAACGTGTGTGTCTAAAATTCTTAATTACTGTGTTAGAGTACATCATAGATGCAGCCCAGAAAAGTCGTTTAGAAACAATCTGAATATATATGAAGTGACATGTCTAAGTTTTACGATTTAAAAAAATGCTTCAATGAAAATCCTTCTGCATAAATATTGGTTCTGATTTCAGCGTATTTTGAGCACATCTTCATAACATCAAAAATTTCATGTACTTCTATGTTTTTACTATTCAATTTAAAGAACCAGCCATCTATCTACTCCGTGCTACGTATTTTTTGTTGCTAAACATAACTCAAGATAATGACTCCAACCTAAAGGAATCTGAAGATCCTTTGACCCCCTAACAAACTCTGTGGCATCCCTTAGGATCTGAGGCACATAAAACAGATGATTTTATTCTTACTTTTAAGGCATTCAGAATCTAAAATAATGAAATCACCTTCAAAATTTAAGTCACGGGTATGCGATTCCTATAGAAAACACTGAACACACTTGTAATGAAGGATTAAACGATGGGTGTACCCCTATTACGAAGGGCCATCAGGGAACCTTCACGGTGTCTCACAACTGGGTTATGTGCCAGCCCCGTGTGCTTCCCTAGCACCCCACTCGGCTCATTTCCACACTCGTGCCCACTGCCACATGCCCCACGAAGCTGTGCCACTAAGAGAAGCAGGTGATCAGCAACTATTTCCTCGGAATCAGGCGCTGTACCAAGCTAGGCAAAGGAAGGGCGCCCACTTCTCTCTTTTGCCACTATATCCTCCGCATTCCCCACATCTGGCATCTGGCAACAAATATTTGTGGAGTGAATGAATGAGTAATAAGAGAATTAACCTTACAACTTCATTACCTCAAGCTTCCCTGTGCTCTTGAGATGTTTGTTTGTTTGTTTGAAGTAACGTTTTGACATGCTTTAAGACTTCTAGAAAAGTGGCAACAATAATACAGTGAGTTCTCATATACTTCCCCTAACGTCAACACCTTACTTATCAGAGCTAAGAAATTAACATTGTATGACGCTACTGATATACTACTGCATCTGCTGGACAGTCTCAGGAAGCACTGGTCAGAAGGTCCAGTAGAATGCCCCTCCGGTCAGGTTTCATGTTCTCTCCTGAGGGGCTGAGATCATGGCTTTAGGGAAGAATACGGCAGAGGTGATGGGCCCTCCTCCCATCAGTACCGGGGGATACAGAGGTACGTGATGTAAACCCTGTGCCCGTGGCAAAGGTGATGCAGGCCGGGCTTCTCCACCGGGAAATGACTACTTTTCCCCTTCCATTTGGTAGGATCAGAGCCACTCAGGTCCAGCCCACACTCACGGGAAAGAGGGGTATTCAGCTGCACCTCCCAGAGGGAGAGGGTCAAAGAATTTGTGAACACACGTGCATGTTAAAACCAGCAGAGCAATTAATAAATATTTGCGGGAAGATACTTTGAGGCCATGTGACCATCCTATTTTTCTCCTTAAACTTTCACTCATTCGCTTGAGCATTCACTGGTGGATCCTGCCTGCAGTAATTACTACTGTGGTGTTCAAGTGGCAATTTTTTGTTTCTCTCGCTCCTTTCATTGAAGTTCTTCTGTGTAGAGTTTTCCCTTTTCTCCTATTTCCTCCGCCATTTATTTAGATTAGTACGGACTCAAATGGATGTTTATTTTATTCTTCACTTTATAATCCAATACTAGTGTTATTAATATTAGTGTTCCAATTGCCTCACCTTTGGCCACTGGGCGCTCATTCTGTTATCCCCAGCATGACAGTTAGGGGGAACTTAAGACGAAGCTATCAGGAACCAATGGAAACAGCCAAGCCAGGAAAAGGACAGAAGAGAAAATGAGCCAATGGAATGACATTTTAGAAACAGATTTCCGAAAAAGATAAAGAGGGAGAAAGTCCATTGTTTCAAAGCAAGGACAAGAACAGCAGAAGATCTGGGGATCTGCTCTAGTCTGTGTCTATACATCTCTTTTCCAATCCCAGCGTGACAGTTTACATTCTCCTAAGGCAGCTGGGTGGTGAGGGCACAGTAGCAAGAGGGGCAAGATGAGATACAGAGTCAAATTCTAACAGACTTAGATGCTCCCTGCAGACCGCTGCCTCCACCCCGTATGTTTAAATACTACTCAATTAGGATCAACATTCATTTTTTATTGATGCTCTTCTGAGACAATGGCTCTTTTATCTGTGTTTTATCTTCCAGCTACATTAAGACCAAGGACACTCTCACAGAAGATCTAAAGGAGGAGACCCTGATGAATTGGGAGTTTAAAATACAAATGGAACTTCCTTTGTCAGTCTTGACTTGTTTTATTAACATCTGAAGGTTGATTTATAGCAGATTAGCAGGCGGGAGAGGACTGTTTGTCCAATCACTTTACTTAACACACACAATTAGAAAAAACAAACATTCAAAAATGGCTCCCTTCTATGAGCTAATAGATGGCACCTTCAGTTCTAGAACAGTCACTGCCATCGGTCATGTACCGTAGTGACCAAGGACAGGTAGACCTCAAGACCACGGAACACACTCAGCGCAAAATGCAGGTGAGAGACCTAGTTTTCCAGGAACACAAGGAAGTATATCTATGGTAATGATGGCAGGGTCAGGAGGACTGAGGCTCAAATCCTGTTGCCACTTGTACGAGCTCTGTGACCTTGAGTACATTATGTAACCTAAGCCTCCACTTTGCCATCAACAAAAGTAGAAATATTAAAACCCATTGCAGAAGACTGACATGAAGGTTAAACCAAACGGGGCACCTGGGTGGGTCAGTCAGTTAAGCGTCTGACTTCGGCTCAGGTCATGATCTCACAGTTCATGGGTTCGAGCCCTGCATGAGGCTCCGTGCTGACAGCTCAGAGCCTGGAGCCTGCTTTGGATTCTGTGTCTCCTCCTCTCTCTGCCCCTCCCACACTCGTGCTCTGGCTCTCTGTCTCTCAATGATAAATAAAGGTTAAAAAATTTTTTTTAAAACGATGTGAAAGCAGTCATTGATCTAGGCAAGAATTCCAAGTAGAAGAAAGAGTAAGCCTGCAAGTGGAAATAAGATTGTTGTTTTCAAAAAGAAAAAAAAAAAAAGAATGACTAGACAAGAGTGAGCAAGGTGGAGAGTGGTAGGAGAGGAAGTCAGAGATACAGGAAGATTCGGGATTATGTTAAGACCTTGTAGAACACACTACAGCTTGACTTTCCCCTGAATATGAGAAGGAATACAAGTTTCAAGCAAGAAGCATGGCATAATTTGGGCTTTTCCTCTGCTGTGAGGATACGACAGCAATTAGAAAGGTAAAATATTGGTCTACATGCAAGATGATAGTTTGAATCAGAGTAGTAAGTGAAGAAAATGGTAGGATCTGGACATATTTTTAAAAAAAGAGTAACGAGGGGCTCCTGGGTGGCTCAGTCTGTTAAGCATCCGACTTCGGCTGAGGTTATGATCTCACGGTTCACAGGTTCGAGCTCTGCATCAGGCTCTGTACTGACAGCTCAGAGCCCGGAGCCTGTTTGGATTCTGTGTCTCCCTCTCTCTCTGCCCCTCCCCTGCTCACACTCTGTCTCTGCTGTCTCTCTCAAAAATAAACAAACATTTAAAAAAAGCAAAAAAAAAAAAAAACAAAACAAACAAACAAAAAAGAAAAGCAAAAAACAAAAGGACACATGTGCCTTGGGCCTGACTTGATAAACACTGGCCGGTATCTGATAATGACGATGAGGCCCTCTCACTGTCCTCGTTTCCACACCTAAAAGCGAGGATGAGCTGGAAGTAGGGTGTTCGCAGTCACCAAAGCGAAACACCGTGGGGGTATGTGAGTGGTCATATTTTTTCATCTCTTTGGAAGGAAATGCATGCATGCAAATCATTATGTTAGTAATGAAAAGTCAGTCAGCATTAAGGAAAACTTCAGGCATTCATTCGACCGTGTTTGCACTTGAAACACGCATAATGCCGCCGGCCACACTCCACTCCCCACCCCCTTCCTGAGTATGCTTCTACCCGTGTTCACCCATTAAAACCAAGGAAGCCACACATCCTCCTGTTTTTAAAAGTTCAACACCGATACTGAAAGTGACTGGTTCCTCATAAGAAAAATGAGTTTAACCTCAAAGAGGGGAGGAACCTGCGTGTTTTGTTCATGGTTTCTTTTCTAGGGCCCAGAACAGTGCCTGGCTCTCAATCTTCCTGGGCTTCTGGTGTCTTAGGTATAAAGTGGGTCATGCCAAATCCGGGCACCTTGGCTGGAACATCCCTGCTGTTGTATTTTTTAAAACTCCTGCATGTTCATCGCTTCTCCCAGCTGCCCGAGCCCTGTCTCTGTCAAGACAATGGTTTTCTGTATGTATTTTGGGTATTCTTACAGGGCCCAGCACTCATAACTTTGTAACGTGGTGGGAAAGGATTCTCCACCTGTGTCATTTGCACACACACGCCTCCTACAGCAGCCTGCCTTTCCAGATGTATTTGGTCAGTCAAAAACATGACTTAGAGTGGGAACCATCAACAACAAAAAAATAGGTGCTGTAAACATTTTAATTGAAAACATTTAGGGGCGCCTGGGTGGCTCGGTCGGTTGGGCGTCCGACTTCGGCTCAGGTCATGATCTCACGGTCCGTGAGTTTGAGCCCCGCGTTGGGCTCTGTGCTGACAGCTTGGAGCCTGGAGCCTGTTTCAGATTCTGTGTCTCCCTCTCTCTCTGCTCCTCCCCAGTTCATGCTCTGTCTCTCTCTGTCTCAAAAATAAATAAAAGTTAAAAAAAAAATTAAAAAAAAAAGAAAACATTTAGCTATACATTCGTTGGCTAATCTCTTGGTGTCAAGTTGGAACATTTTCTTTGAGGCGGTCTGAGGACCCATGAAGTTGAATCTCGGTGAGCATATTAACTAGTAAGACGGTGGTCCTCAAATCATGGTCTCTTGACTGCAGTGTCCCATCAGGAGGAACACTTGTTAGCAATGCAAATTCTCAGGCCCCCCTCCAGACCTACTGAACCAGTAACTCTAGGGCTGGGGTCCAGCAATCAGCTTCCACACACTCACAGGGGGACCTGACGTCTCAAAGTTTGAGATGAGTTTGGCAGGTGGGGAGCCAACATTCCAGCGTGCCATGAGCATCAGCCAGTCGGATCTGCAGAGGGACCGGCACGCCCCAGTTGTTCCAGTGAATCGGTCGCTGTACTTTACATCAAAGTAACATTGAGGCAGCTATGCCCCAGCATTAGGCAGCCATTCTTCAGAGTGACTTTGACAGAGGCCGCTCGCAGCAGCAGCAAAATGGAACGTTTTCGCATCGTAACTAACATTTACAACCCTCAATTTTTCTAGTCATCAGCGGGGATCTCCGCACAGGGCTCGCTGGGTTACTCTACGCTGCCTATGGCCTCCGCTGATGATCTCCAGGAGAGCCGAGAAGCAGCCGGTCACGGTGAATGCTAGGTCTGTATCCCATCAGCCACGGAAACCCCGGTGCGGGTGGTGGGCTCCCACCCCCATCGGCCACGCGGGACTGGGCCACGGAGAGGCTTGCTACTTCCCCAAGGAGCAAGCCGAGACATGCGCCGTGTGCCATCTTTTCTCTATTTACTGACTTAATGCTCGCTCCTTCTTTTATTACCAGCTAATTTATAGCCACACGAGTATAAACATTTCCTGGGTTCTTTTATCATTCACAACGTTGTTCTGTCAGTAATACTATCTGTCATTCTTTGTAGTTCGGTAAGCTCTCTCAAACCCAAGATATCTATATTTCTAAATGGAATCTGAGATGAATTTTGATAAACATGTATTCTGTATCTTAATAAAAAAGGGATTCCCCCCCCCAACTACCTGAATATATAAATGTTTAAAAAGTTTCTGAAACCTGCCTTTGCATTAGGTGAAAATTCAATGTCAAAATAATATTAAAAATACACAAAACTGTAGGAAATTGTTTTAACCATGATGTGATAAATAATAAATCAGGATGCAAGTTCCTCTGTGATTATGGGTTTCCTCCATTCTTTAAGCTTCTCGCCTGTTCCACATCAGTGGATCGACAGCCCTTTAGTTTAACAATTATGCACACAGGCAATCTTGTTAGGACTTGATAGAATGCTGTCACTGTCTTTGTCCCTGCCATGCAAAGATGCTACAGTCAAAGTTATGATGCACCAAGCTGCTGTGCACTGAGGCAATGCGCCCAAAGAAGAAAGTTCCAAGCAAAGTTCCAACGGATTGAATGGAAGGTTACGTGCTTGGGGGCGAACGTAGGAGACAGAACCCAAATATTTCTCTGTTTGTAGGTGATTCTCCATAATTACAGCCGAGACCGACTTTCAGCTCATTTGGCTGGCTAGTACATCATGCCCCCTTTTGGAAGCGGATGCATTTCAGGTGCGGAGCCTTCTCCAAAAGCCAAAAGCTTCATTTTTAGCAGTGCAGTCTCCGAGGAGGCCAGCCAGCCTGCTATCTCCTTGAGGGATATTTACTTACATATTCAGTTCAAATTTACAGTGCCTGGCTTGCGAACGAAATGCCACTTAAGAAGAGAATGCCATACCATTGTGGGAGATAAATCAAACAAGCACTTCCTATTTTAGCACACGCTGGAAATCACACATTTCTAAAGCAGTATGTAGGTTATCTGCACAACAGAAACACGTTCCACCCCTTTCAGTGCATTTCCCTGGCTACTACACAAACTAACCTAAAATTGCTTTCTTCGGCAAAAGTCTCCTTACCGAAGAAACCAATTAACCCCTCTGTTGCCTTTGAAGAATATGATGCCGCTAAGGCAATGGAGCTATGGGGGAAAGTTTAACCTTTGGGAAGGACACTTGCAACCGGAGGAAGATCTGGGAACAGGCCCCCCTGGAGGTCAGGATCGTATTTATGACGCGGTCAACCGGTTGAATTCAGACCTCCGGGGAACAAAAACGAAGTGAGGTTGGTCCTGTTAGCAAAAGGATTATTTACTTGTGAGACTATATCGTTAACACATACCAAACTCAGAGAAGTGGTTTCACACAGCTGCTCCCTACTGCTGCTGATTTCACTGAATCATCTCAGTAAGTCTTTACCAAGAATTGTTTTTCCAGTAGTGTTGATGGGTTTGCATTGAATCATTCACACCACTGGCCTTGCAGCGACAGCCCACACGTTTGTGAGGCAGCTGGCTCGGGGCAGCGGGGGGAAGAGGCTGTACCGGGAGTTATTAGCTGGAGATGGCTGTTAACAATTTGGAGGCATTCCGTGTCCTTAGAAGACATTCTTGATTTTTACACTCGAGCGTCTCTGGTCTGGCCACCGTACTAAAATATTTGCAGATGTGGGGATATGTATTTCAGCTTGGGAGGTGGAAAAGTTGCTGGAAAATGCTGGAGGCTTATTCTCAGTCCATCCTCTTCGTGCAAAGGAAAAAATAAAAAAAATCCTTACCACCAGGAACACAAGCCGCTCTCTATGAGCTCTCTCGAGCAATCTCTTCGGTGAGTCCTATAGTTACCTATAAAAGGTAGGAAATGGGCCACAGAAGACCTGAGGCTCCAGGCTGAGTAAAAAGGAAGGAAGGAAGGAAGGAAGGAAGGAAGGAAGGAAGGAAGGAAGGAAGGAAGGAAGGAAGGAAGGAAGGAAGGAAGGAAGGAAGGAAGGAAGGAAGGAAGGAAGGAAGGAAGGAAGGAAGGAAGGAAGGAAGGAAGGAAGGAAGGAAGGAAGGAAGGAAGGAAGGAAGGAAGGAAGGAAGGAAGGAAGGAAGGAAGGAAGGAAGGAAGGAAGGAAGGAAGGAAGGAAGGAAGGAAGGAAGGAAGGAAGGAAGGAAGGAAGGAAGGAAGGAAGGAAGGAAGGAAGGAAGGAAGGAAGGAAGAAAAAAAGCCACAGGTCTGCAAGGAGGGAAGGACCCCCGGCCCCCAGCTCAGTGCTCTGGAAGTGCTATTGAGGGTAACCAGAGCAGGGCCCAGCACTGCCTCCATTTATTGTCTGCAGATTTTCTTCTCTGCTTTCTTGATGAAACTGTCAATCTTCATAATGGTGTTAGCAATCACAGGGATGTGCTGCGAAGCGGCTTTAAAGGCATCTGATAAAGAGAAAACCTGTGCTCTCCCGGTCCTGAGCCCCTCTTTAGAGTCAGTTACCGGTGATAAGGTTGGGCATTCTGACTTGTACGGAGTACGAGAAATTTGACTTGGCAAGTCAAACTGCCACCACCTCGACGGAGCAAGTGAGACCACAGAGCCGTACCCTTCAGTCCCTCACACGGGACCACCTGACATCACAACGCTGCCTCGTTCTGGTTGGCCGCACTGAGCAACGGAGGTAAAAACGCTCAGGCGTCAGGTAGGGACCTATAACGTTTTGTTTTGATTTTTAAATGTTTATTTATGGGGGAGGAGGGGCAGAGAGGAAGGGAGACAGAATCCTAGGCAGGCTCCAGGCTCTGAGCTGTCAGCACAGAGCCTGACTCGGGGCTCAAACTCACGATCCGTGAGATCATGACCTGAGCCGAAGCCGGACGCCCCAGCCACTTAACCGACTGAGCCACCCAGGCGCCCCAAGGACCGACACTGTTGGACTCCTCAGATCAAATCATCTCTCGATTCTAGAATGGCTTCTAGAACTGGAGTCTCCATGTATGAACATCTGGTGCAACTTCAGCGTGTCAACTGCGTACCTTTGACATGCTGGTGCTTGAGCAAATCCAAACCAGCCCCGGGACCCACACTTTGCTCCTGTGCAATGAGACAGGGCAGGTTACAGACCCCAAGGGGTCAACGAGAGCTCCCCAACTCTCTCAGTTCCCCCCAGACCACGGTCAGAAACAACGCACAGACCCGAGAGGAGAGCCTGCCGTTGCTTCTCAGGGCAGTCCTACCCCAGCAGCTCACCCAAGCCAAGTGGGCAAATTGTCAAACTTCAGCAAGCTTCAACGGCTTCTTTGTAGGCCCTCCATTTCTGTTATTCAGGTCTCCTAAATTGCAAACCATTCAAGGGCAAAGTGAGGTTTATGCTCCCAATTAGTTGTTCTTGAAAACTAAGAGCTGTACTACACGTTAAAAAAGGAAAATTGCTTAGTACATACTCTGTGGGGGCCTCCAAACGGCAGGTGGTTCCACACACCATATGTGATCCAACATCTAAAGGCACCGAGGGGAGTAGAGGGCAGAGCCGCGGCCTCAACTCTGACTCCAAACCAAAGAAGCCAAGAAATTCAGATTCAGAATTGCAAAGTGGCGTGAGATTCTGTAAACGATAATACCTATCAAGGCATGTGACGAAGGATCTGTCACCAGCCCAGCATGCTCCCTTTCCCCTCTGCAAAAGTGGACCTGCCCTGAGCCATGCCCAGTGGTGCACATTTGGATAGGAGCCCCAAGAAGGAAATTTAGGTCCCTCTGGATTTTATGAGGCTTCTAAGGAACAACTTCTCTGCTCCAGTATCTTAGAAAGTTGACTGTGCCAAAATAGGTCATTTGTCAAGCAGTTATGTGCTGTATTTTTCCTGCTGGAAAATGATGCCTTCTGTGAGGCAGGTTTAGGCAACGAGGAGAATTTTTGTAAAAGTGTGAAGCAGTCTACTCCCACTATTCCCTTCTCCTCAAATACGCCCCAAAAGGGACATGCATTTAAGCAGCACGGCAGGCTGGCATGACCAAAATGACAGTGCTCTTTCCAATTTATACTTCTCAAAGAGAATAAGCAGACACGCAATAACAAAAGCCTTTAGTCTAGATTTCATATCAGACACTTTGATGAATAGTAGCCTAAAGGGCAACATATTTATAAGTTTTAAGTCTCTCCTGCAACACAAACTGTCCTGATTTATCCCTATGATAAAGGCAGTTCGGAGAGCTACTTTCACATATTTATTATTTTACAGAGGGGGAAAAAATGTTGATTCAGCCCTCAATCTGCCACTGTTGGAGTTATAAACGTTGGTAAGAGACCAATGCTGATGTCTATAAATATTAATCTATTAGCCATAAGTTCTGGGCCTCCCTCCCTTTCCTTCCAGAACATTTCCCCCTTCTTCCTGCTCCATCTACAGGATTTGCTTTATTGGTTTAAATCTCAAAGGGACTGAAAAGGGTAGCCTCTTTGAAGCCCATTACTGACGGGTAGCTGATGGCCAGCAAAGCTCCAAATCAGTGTTTATTAAAGTAAAGCTTTACGGACATATGTCCATACCCTCTTTTACCCACAGATAAAAACAGGCGCTCTTATCTGCCTGTATATACTCCCTGCTCTTAGCCCTACTCGCAGTAAAAACTTCAGTATGGAGTACTAGCTAAAATTATTAAATTCTCTTATTTAAGACATAATCCTCCCTACTCAGACTCTTGAATCAAAAAAAAAAAATCGTAACAAAACAAAACCTCCCACTTTCTCTAAAATCCTATTTGCTCGGTTTAAGTCATAGTTAATAAATCATTTTTGGGATACAACTCAAGTCACTGCTTACTTCAGCTACCTGTGAACCACTGGGAGTTTATTCATTAGCAGGTACGAAAAACATCTGAACACAACCACCAGATTGTGTTTGTCTACAGTGTCAAAGTGAACTGTTCATTAGCATTTGTGAGAAACGATCAAGTCACCAAAGGGTATTAAGCCAACCTGGATGAGGGATAGAGGCTTAGGGACTGATGTGTTAATTCACTCTCCTGGATTAAACACACCAGAGACGGGTCCTTAGTACAGTTTCGTCTTCATTGGGCTAAGCATCAGGTCGGAAATGGACGCCCTCCCAGGAAGCCAAGGGCCAAGATATATTATTATAGCTGCTGCCAAATAATTAAATTGACGTTCTTCTGCATGTAAGATTTTGGGCTAAGTACAGTCAGCTCCTTACTCTACATTGCTGAGTATTTGTATCCGTTATAGGTGAACACGGGTTACAATCTTTCCTATTCTAAGAAGCACTTCTTGGAGATGGAGACTCTTAAGAGAGACTCTACCATACAAAGAGATGAAGGAATTTCAAGGCAGTTTTCAGAAGCTCCACTAATACCATTCTTGGCTGTATTTGAAACAGGCTTGGTAGAAACACTCTATGTGGGGGTGGGCTTGGCTGCCAAAGACCCGCTGGGATGTGGTATTCCATGTGGGTATGCATCTTTAATTAGTCTCAATAGATTCTGTATGTATTCAACATTAATCTATACCACCTGTCCCAGACTAAAAGCATGAAAATAGTTCTTCCCGACCACTCTCTCCCAGAGCAAGACTCTGTTCCTTCTTCCAGGAAATTCTGAAGGCTCTGTGGAAGGTCTTAAATGTTGGTTTAACATCACTTCTTCTATTATAGATTTTTTTTAAAGGAACTTGCAAAGACCACTGCTCTGTGATTTTGTTAAAGGCAAAAGAAAGCAGTTCAAAGATACGTTATTAAAAATCCTGACCTGAGACACAAGTGTGAGCCTCGCACTTGCATTTTAATTGTAGACCGTGCGTTTCTCATTTCTATTAAGCCTCCTAGCCAAAGGATTATGTTCAGCCGCAACATTTCTCCAACTGTTGTATCCGCTCAGAAATCAATTAGCTATTTAAGCTCACTCACTATAAACCTTTTTTTTTTTTTTCCTTATCAAATAGTTTACTTGGGTTTCATATCTGTCCGGGTGCATACAAACAAACGGTGCTCATATTTTAACATACAGGAAAAACACAACACAAATTAACTTCGAAAGCCCTTAGAATGAAATAGAACTTCTACAAGGACTAGATCATTAGGAGTTGAGACTAAAACAATGTATACATCTTTGGACTCTCCAGTGTTTCGCGAAGCTTACATTTTCAAAAGGATCCGATGCTAGCCGTGTGAAGAGGACAGACTTCACGATGTTCACAAATAACTCAATAATTACTTTTCACAAGTATAGGGCCGCAAAAACAAGAACGTTCTGCTTTATGTCCTGACGAAAGAAAGCAACATCACAAAGTAGAAACGATGGACAGGCAGACAGAACGATTTTAACTTCTGCTTCATTGGTAAGCGGGTCAGAGGCCTCCAACGTCAGGGTGGCGGGGTCAATACAGAGCTGGAAAGATAAACCACTTCTACAGCAGGCCGGTTTCCCAGAAAGCTACTCAGTCTTCAACTCATGAACATGGTAGGTATCCTAGCAAGAGACTAAAAGCTGTGTTTCTGACATGAGGACTACAGAATGAAGCTGTTTTGCTCTATCAAGTCACCTACGTCATGAACGAGCACTCGAAAAGGTCTAAATGGCTAACGCTTTGCTACATGTCAGAATACAAAAAAGTACAGAATCAAAAAACAAACAAAAATCAAATAAACCTTTGCTTGACCACAACCACCAAGCTTGGAGCGTCACTGCTGTCTAAATAAAGTATGTCTATACCACTGTGGTGGTCCGCCATTTTGCTATCACAGCGAATTTGGAAATGTCTCTTAAATTGTTCCTCATTAACTGAGCATATTATTTAATTCTGTGCTAAATTTCACAATAGCTCTTTTAACTAGAAACGAGAAACAAGAAGTCATACCAGATATCAGCTTGATAATTAAATGAGTTCACCAGTGTTTCAAAGACGGAGGGAAAAATGAAACCCACTGATCTTTGTTACTAGAAGCATCATGATTTTTATCACATACTTACCCAAAGAACTAGGTACCTTAAATGCCAGATACAAAAATAAACTGTGTTTGGTTTTTAATTAAGTCTTTATCTTTGTGTAAAAAAATAAATTTAGGCCTGGGGGTTTAGATTGTCATTTTACACACAAGTAAATGGTGAATGCCTTTCTACATGCAAAGCCATTAGATATAATTATGCAATGGGTAAAGCGTATATCACACTATAAATGTCATTTGGTTTTACAGTTATAAACTCATCAACATTTATCAAAACATCGCCTGGAGAAAGAATGAGATGGCTACAGCTAGTGACAAATTCAATGCCATCTTAGAAAATACATGACAAAGAAGTGTCATAGTCAAACACACACTGACATAGTAAAGTGGTGATCTCCATGTCCATGTAATAGAAATTCTGTTTTCTCCAGAAAAGTCCCCCAAGCACCATACATTGCAGTGGGGTTTCGAGGTCTATTTTCCTCTGTGAAAATCACACCCCTACCCCATGCTTCTGAACGTTGACATAAGGTGTGTGTAATTCTAGCCAACTTCTGCAGGTAGAGGAACGTGAGAATTCATCTAGATGAGCTTTAGGGTTTGATTTCAATTGCTTATTCAACCACAAACCTAGTGCTTCTTAGTTAGTAATCTCTTAATGGAGTCCTGTTCAAATGGAAACCCAGGGACTATCCCTGCTAGGTCCCCTTTAGACAACAGGGGTTTGTTTCATATTTCTTGCTCTGAATCGCGGAATGGCCCAGGTGCTTAAGCACAAACACCAGGCTGCGCCAGCACACTGTGTTAACAGTTCTCCTTTCTGAGTGCCATTTCACTCTCCCCATCAATCCGGTAGTTATCGCCCAGGGAGATTTGTCCCTTGAAAAACAAAATGGCTGGGCTTAAAAAAGTCTACTTCTTCTCCTGTCCCCATTTCAGTTTCACACAACTTGTTAATATAAAATCTTGACAATGGTCCAGGGTAATAATGCCATTGGCAGTGTTTCTGTTGGAGCCCCTCCCGTCCTTTGTAGTTCGGTGCCTAAAAACTGGGGGAGTGAACAATGACGAGAGCAACAAAAGCTGGAAGGGAAAATAACCAGCCCTTGAATACGTAATAAAGAAGGAAGATCCATGGGAGGAGATTTTGGTTTCTGTAGACCTCAAGGTGTTATTATACCTTTCCTTGTGGGCTAGATGCTTCGGACGTCTGTAAAGAGCAGTATTTCCTGGGTGGGGAGCTTCCCTGGGACCCAGCAAGCGTAGGAGGAGCACAGACCTTGTGTCTTCTTCCCATATTGGGATTCGGAACCTGTCTTGACTCTTCCCACAGGCCCTGTTCCTCTGCAACCCCCTCTGGAGAATTTGACTCAAGGTACCACCTCCCCTCCCCACCAGCGTCCTTTTCAGCTGAGCAAACAGAGGTACTGTTTCCCCTTCAGGCACGATCACATTCCAACCATTCTAAATGGTCTCCACCCACCATTCTCTAAACCAGCTCAAGAGGATCAAGAATTAGCAGGAAAACACTTGGGGGAAAGCTGGTTCTTTCAGTTCCACAATAGCCCTTTCCCACCATGTGTCACTGCCCAGAACCAGGTCCACTAACAGCTGCCACATCAGCCCCACATGGTTGCAGAGATATGATGACGTCTAAGTGCCTTAAGAGCAACCTTCTCTCTCCCCCGCTTCCTGCTCAGCCTTCGCAGCCTGATTAATTCCAACCCATTTTTCAGATCTCTGCTCAAACACCATATCCTTTATGAGGCCCGAGACAACTCCACCGTCTCCGGGGAGGCTCAGGACCCCTTTCAGGAGCCCACCGCATCCTGTGCTTCCCCATCCCGGGATGCATAAGCTCTTAAATTGCTTTACAACATGACCTTAGGAAACAGATGCTTTAGGCGTTTCCCCTCTATATAAGATAGAGAGAAAAATCTCTGTCAATCAAATTTGTATAGTATATAGGACTGAAGATAAAAGGCATACGCAGTTCTCTGATAGCAAAGAGACATATGGATTCAAGATATTATAACTGTTTGCTCCTTGATCCTACTCTTGTATTCTGCAAGTAGCTTATTAAATAAGAGTGAAGCAAAACTGAAAATAAAGGTGTTTCTAAAGGGATTTCAGAGAGGGTTGGAGCGGAAGGAGTAAGAATGCATTTTAGTTAAAGGTTCATGTTAACTTTTTAAGAGGACTCGGGGAGCCTTAATAAGGAGACAAGTAAGAATGCATTAGAAGACAGTGGTGCATTCACTCTTTAACGGTCTACATTTCTGGTTTTCCACTAACAGAGAAGTATTTTTTCTTTAAATTCAAGCTGATCCCATTATCACCAATTTTCAATTTACCAGTCTTTTCAAACAGCCACAGAACATCCAGAAAAGTATCCATTCTATGACTCAGGTTCGCAGAAGCTTAGTTAGGACCATTATTTGTATTTAATTTCAAGCTTGCCAACTCATAGCTTCAGAAGGAGGGAAGGAGAAAACAGGTTATTTAAAATTGATGTGTTTTATCATTACCCATCATTAAAAAATGATGCTGTTGTACCATTTCAGAAGTAGCAGGCAGTGAATATTTAATGCTTACGCTAGTATTTATTAATTTCGCATTTCTACAGTTCTTTATAGAATGCCTATTTTAAATGACTGTGATTTATATTTTTAACAGACTCTCTGGCATTTAATTTCTACTCGCAAAGCATTTGTATTTGTGCTTAAAAAACTACTCAGTACCACCTATAAATCGAGGAACTGTTTAAAACAATAGGCACCATCAGGATTAGGAGGGAAACAAGTCACCAGTGTAAGCATTTGTTAGAGACAGCATATGCGGGCATATTCAGCGATGATATGCCACTCACCTATGTCTCTGTAGAACACACTTAGACCGCTAAACCAGAGCCAAGCCAAGGAGGCTTGGTGGAGACGGACGGAAAAATATACGTGAGGATATGCACATACATCCACACGATGAAAAAATAAAGTATTACATATAAAGTTATACACAGCCCCGGCGATATGGAGAGCAGCAACACACACGTTAGTTTTGTGTGCTCATTATGTCGTAAACATCTGGAGGGCAAGAACTGTCTTTTGCGTGGAAATTTCATTTTTTTCATGCATCTAATAACAGACTCCATTTTTATTGACAACTATATTTCCTTCATAATTGGTTGTTGATTGGAATCCTGCAAAAAGCTCTGTGTGTGCAAACGAGCCACTACTACCCTGTATGCTCAAATCATCCCTAGACTAAGCCAGCATTCTGCTTCTCCCATTCTCCTGTCCCCATACTGTCATCTGTGTCCCGCTCCTTCCCTGCACTAAGCATCCTACGAGCTCTGCAGAAGCGGACAAAGAAAAGTCGATCTGTGCCGAACGCTAATAAAGACCACATTTTCTCAACAAGATTGCATCCAGTAAATTGCGAGCCTGAGGGCAAAGTACAGAATGGGGGAGGCTTGTCAGCAAGGGAGCATCTCACAGGGGTAGCCAATAGCCGGCCTGAGTAGACAAGAACATATTGCTGACCAGCAACACCATGCCCACCACAAAGTCGGCCACAGAAATATCTTTTGCTGTGACAAGTTTTTGTTTTACCTCTTAGTATTGTATACAGCCCTGACCCCCTGAAAGCTCCCACTCAGCCACCAGGCTCTAATGCTGTTACAGAGACTCAATGAAAGCTTGGCCTGACAAAATCCGCCTGGCGCACAGCTCCCTGAAATGCATGCTAAAGACTGAGGTGTGCTTTCTTCTTTAATTTAGTAACACAGAACGTGCGGAACACCATCATTAGCAATGACAACAGCAACGACGTTCCCATGGTCCGCTGGGATCACGGTGACCATTCCCCACAATGTCAAGACTGAAGCAGAACTTAACTAGTAGGGAGGCTAGTTATAGTCACCCCATTACGTCCCTTCTGATGACAGACATTAATTAAAGCGATACAATTACACAGGGTCACATTGGTAAAGAAGGGAGACTCAGAGACCCTTGTACACTTCATAAAGTCTCTGCTCCAAATGGGTTTTACACACCATCCCCATGCCTGGGTCACAGGGAGAAGGCTTCTATTAATGGCATTTAATTTTTTGCTCCATAGTCAAATGACACGGATTGTACATTTACTGCGGACAAATGCAGTAAATATTGAAACTACAAAAAAGAATAAACTACATTTCCCTTACTCAAAGACCTTAGGGTTTAGCTGTAGAGACAGGATAGACAAATAAAATGGAGCAGAGAACAAAGCCACTGAGTGAAGGGTGTGGACACTAAGCTCCATGGAGCCCCCTTTCCTCTTGCTGGCCAAACGCAGTATTCCTTCCCTTCATCAGTTTCTTTCCTCTGCTAGCACGCTTACAGCACTCCTGTCTCTCTACCTAGCCTGCAATTCTCAACCCTCCCCAGTCATGTGCTCGTGCCCCATTCCAGAGCCACTTGTCTGCGTGATAAACCCCTCCCTACCATGCCCTGTGGATTGCCATGAAGCCTCGCCTGATTATGTTGTGCAGAAGTGATCTTTTCTGCCTCTTTGAGTTCCAGGTGCACAGTTATAAATGAAAATAATATCTGCTTCCTGAGCTAAAATGCAGAAAAATATGTAAACCACTTAGAACAGTAACCAGCACATAGTAAATGCTCAGTAAATGTTAGCTATATTTATTATCGATCACAGTTTAATATATGTGGGAGAGATAAGCAAGTTTAAGAAAAAGAGTTTGTCTTTCAGACTCAGGATTTAGTAGGATGGATAGGACAGGTCTTCATATAACTAGGATAAAGGATAGGATGTGATAAAGATCATACAAATGTTTCAGAAAGGAGTAGGGGTTAAGATGGGAGAAGGAAAGCCTAACTTCAAGATTACTATGGAGGGCTCTGAAAGTCAGGGAAAGAAATATGGACTTTAGCCTCAGGATGCTGAAAAGATTGAAGGCAGCTAACCGTCTAGAGTGTGGAGGGAACGGAGTAAAGAGGTATCACGTACCACACTATACAGCAGGAAGAAGAATTCTACAGAAGGTTTGTAAGATGGATTGAATGATGTGTGTGTGTGTGTGTGTGTGTGTGTGTGTGTGTGTGTGTGTATGATGGGGGTGAGAGATAAGGGGACCATACAAGAGAAGGGACCAGCGAAGGGCTTACCAGACCATTGCCAAGCAAGCGATGTTGGCCTGAGCCTGAAGGAACAGCACTCATAGGTAGGAAAGATCAGATCCTAGAATACAAAGAAGGAGGAGGAGTTTGTACCCCCCGACCCATCTCTGGTGGTGTGGAGGAAGGGTGGAAGGAACGAAGGGAGATGCCAAGAGTGAACCTGGAGGACCCGGACTCCGCCACAAAGAGAAGGCTAGAGGGTGTGGGCAGGGAAGAGCCGATGATGCACTCAAACAGCTGAATGATGGGGAGCTCGACATTTTCAATGCGAGCTCAAGGGCAGAGAAAGCAGCAGAGGTGGAAGCATCTGAATCCAGAAGACAGCTGCAGCAGGCCCTCAGAGATCGCTGGAGAGAGAGGAGGCAAAGTCCCAGGATCCGGCAAGGCAGTGTCTAAGAATGTCGTTCCTTCCAAACCTGCCTCCCGCTAGGTCCTTGTGGGCACACTCTTAAGAACCAAAAATCAGAAAATTAGACGCATTAGCACTTGTTTCTAATGACAGTATCTTTAAAGAGATGTTCCGAGGTTGCAAAAAAAAACGGAGTTTGGGTGCAGTTGATACCCACCAATGGGTTATCAAGTGAAATTAGACAAATATAATGTTTTTAATCCCTCAAGTCAATATTTCACAAAGACTGCCTGACTGAGAAGTGTCAGGCTAAAAATGGAAAAATCTCGTGTTTGGCCTTGATTTTCTCCTGAATGTCGGGAGATCTACTTTATGCTAAAACTGCTTTTCCTTTCTAAATGAAAACAGTTAAGAGCCCAGGGATTTATACCAGGGATTCTGTATTAAATAATGCTGAAAGAATTTTGCTTTTTTTTTTTTTTTTTTTTCCCAACTTCTAGGAGAAGACTGAACTCTTCCCTATGCTTTTAAAGAAGGAAACATTTAAGGGCCTGGGTAAATGTTATGACTCTCCAGATTTTATTCTTCTGTCCAGTAGCAGTAATGAAATCTTTCCTCTATGGTAAACATTATCCCAAACAAAAGCCCTTTGGCAAGAATGGGGAGGGAACCAATTTATGAAAATACATGTAATTTTTCACACAATCCCAATATATTGAGCACATATTTTGCCACAGGCACCAAATTCAGTTTAATTAGGACAATATTCCTTCCTACTTCTGAAATATTTAAGCTCCTACCCAGCTCACTGTGCTGCAATGTTCCCCTGCCCCCAAATGAAATTATGACAAGCCAGGACCCTAGGACGAGGATGTGACTTGCATAACTGCGCAGCCACGCAAAACTAAGCCCTCTTCTCCTAAAAGGGCAACAGACTTGGCCGCACTGCGTGCTGATATCAGGCCACTGGATTTAATCCAGTTAAACAGAAGCCTCAATTAGTAAGACATTTGCTATCCAGTTAAGGATGTGAATCCTGAGTTCACAACCTCTTAGTCGATCTTATTTCTGTGTTTTAAAAGTTATCAAGTGAGAAGGAGCACAGACAGTGTGGTGTATGCAGGGGAGGCACCAGTAGTGGGATTATCCCAGACAAATACACCACCTTTCCCGGGGGGCTGTCAGAAGACCAGAGACTCCTCGTTTGCAGCCGGCTGTTGCATTCTTCCAGGGCTTGCTGTGGGTAGATGTAAATGTAGCCACATAATAGAATGGCCTTTTTCCCCCCCACTAAAATGGAATCCGTGCAGTTTTCTTTCTAGAGGGGTTATAAAAATAAGCTTTTTATTGCTTGCATCTCCAAATTGCTTTATTCGGCATAGTGATGAAAAATGCTGAAATGTATATATAACATGGCCACCAGATAAGAAAGCAGGGAACGAAAAAGAACAGGGGATTAATTATCAGTCCTACAGAATGAACTTTACTCTGATAAGGTAAGATAGTCCCTGTAGGCACAGAAGATGAAAAAATTATAGCATGCCTAATACACAGTTATTCATACTGTATACAAATCAAAGCAGGCCTCACACGGCAGCCATGGCTGAGTTCTTCGCGGATCCACAGCGTACCGCCATCATCAGAGTGAGGCAAGGCCGTTGGCTCCGGGTGTGTGGCAACACTGGTGACCAGGCCAGCAGACGAGAGGACGTCAGAAAGGTACATTTTCTATCAAGATGTGGCTTTATCAACAAGTTTGCTCATCTGCCTAGGAATGTGGTCTCTCAGTGATTAATGATGGGGAATTCTACCATGACAAGTAACTTATCCTTAATGTGTCCTGCTCAAAAACAGGCAGCAAAGAGCCGCACATCTCCCGAGACAGTTTGTCAATTTCAGCTCCTCAACGGAATAGAAATAAGAGCTCACTAATGACAACTGTGAGGGCCATGGCCTCTCTGGCCTCGACCTAATGTTAGCTATAAATGGATCGGACTCCCAGAAGACTGGGAAGGCCACCCAAGTACAACACAGAATGTATTTTTCTCCATTAGGGAAAAGGGCTGAGAGAGAACCAGGCTGGGTCTTTTTGCCTGAGCCTCCCTAAAGCCATGGGTCACGGAAGATGCTTGACCACAGTTATGCCAAGCCATTCCAAAAAGGCCTACCAAATCTCTGCAGAGCACAGGGGCCAGGCTTTCTTGAAGTACAGGGAAGGTCCAAGAACTCCTAATAAAAATAAATAAATAACAGGAGCATTAATTTAGCTAACATTGAGAGTTTGGCTCTAGGGAATTATTCCCCTCAAGATCTGAGCTTAAAGAGCATATCAAGAGAAATGCTATTTTTACCTCTCAGAGGGAAATGGTTTTTTTTTTAAAGGGGGGCAAAGATATTTTCAAAACAATTCTCAATTTTTTTCCCAATTTTCTATTATAAATTATGCATAAACTTACTTCGAAGTCATTGGAGCTCTTGAAAATCACTGTCATCCAGCTTAAGATACTGATAGCCACTGCCGGTTTCATCTGTCAAATAATGAAACTTGTTCTTCAAGGAAGTTATTTAGTTCTATGAGAGTTTAAAATGAGTCTGCTAAAAAAAAGATGGATCTTCAGATCAAGAGCCGATAGGGAGTACAAGGTACACCTTAAGTGGAAATACATAAGCTGCCTAAAACTACAGCAGTTTTCAATGAAAAAAAAAGCTTATGTCCTACTATAAAAAAAAGAATTTGCTTTTCAGCTAAACAACTGATGTGCAAAAGGGAAGTGAAAAGTTATAATGCCGTATGTAATAGCTAACTGAAGAGGGGGAAAAAAAAAACCCGTCACTGACATTTAATCATAGAGTTAAAGAACTGGTTCACTTTCCAGGTGTACTTCTATTTACCATACATTGCGAACGGGCTTTACAAAGTACTGTGTGTATCAAAGACATACAGATCATCTGTCTGGGAGTTTTAATGAAACTGTGTAGTGTATCTGGATCCAGGAAGTTCCTTCTAGTTCTTCTCCTAACTCTCGTGTTTTGGTAGGCTCTTAGTAAAAATAAGAATTGATAAAGAAGCTGTTGCTGGTTATTGTGCGCCAAGTACTACTGGATCGTTTATTCTCTCAAGCTACCCTCACAGTATTCCTATGGGAAGGTTCAGTGATTAACCTCATTTTACACAGGAGGACACTGAGAGGTTAGGTAACCTGTCTAAGGAGCACAGCCTGATTGGTGCTTAAGCGAGGGTGCAAACCCAGTGCCATGTACTGGATGGCTGGAACCCTTACGTTCCAGCATCTTATTTCATATGTACTTTCTCAAGTGTGATGACCTGGATACATGACCATGAAGAGACTTCAGAACTTAACCTCAGTGTTCAAATACGAATCACGATGCTAGAGGCGTCTTAAGTTCTACTGAGGGCGCTGTCGTTAGCAATCTGGGTTAACAATCACCACTGAGCTCCTATTATAACACTGGGAAAAACACAGCTTAGAATGCCCATGGGCTTTGTTCTCTCATTCATTTCTAGGAAAATGTTGGTTATTTGCCCTCTTGGGAGTTGTGAGGGGAAGACCAAGGGTTCTCCTAGGGATTGTTACAGCTGACAAATGACCAAGGTAACTCTCCATGGAGGCTGCCTTTGGGTTTCTGGCCAACATATCTTCGTACACCAATCTCCTCAACAGGTAAAGGTAGCAGACACAAGAGGGCTATGGATGAGGGGACATCGGGGGTTGGCAATGATTTACAGGGGGAAAGAAGGGTCTACAGATGAGGATCCACTGATACTAAAATGGCAAGTGAAACGACGTGGGGGTAAGAAAGAAGAATCCAGGGCTTAGAGTAACATAAGGTCTTCCACAGAGCTCAGAAATTACTGGCCTTTAACGCACACTGAGGCAAATGGCCCCATGAATTCATCTTTTGCTGCTCTGTGGGCTGAATTATACTCCACACGATATACTAAAGACAGCCATGAACAGCTTTTATAGCTTTGATAAATGGCTTTTTAGTTTAGTTTGCATTATGAGAACAAAACAAGTGGTCGTGAATCATAACATTTTATGGGTCTGCTGCTTCCTATAGTTTTCTAAAATTAAGCCTCTAAATTATACTCCACCCTCATTAGGAAAAACGTCCCAGAAAAAGGAAACCATCTCAGAGGCAATGGTGGACCTGTGCGAGGACAGCCTGAAGTAGGAATAACTAGATGGGCGCTGAGGCACAGAGGTGGGTGGTAGACAGAAGACGTGTTGCTACCCAGGAACCGAGTGGCAGAAGACAGTGACTGTGGTCAGCTGGAGCTCACTACCCAGAAGCAAACAAGCAAGCCAACCATTTCCCAAATCCGTGTGCCAGAATGCAGACACAAGAAACCATTCCTGCACAAAGCCAAAAGGGGAGGGGGAAAGGAAGAGGTTCTAAGCAAATCAGCAAGTGTTTACTGAGTATTTGCCATCAACTGAGTGTTGTGCGAGACCCTATAGAGTTTTAAAAGGCAGCATAAAAAAGAAAATAAAGGCCGTTTCCCTCAAGGTAGTTACCATCCAGCTAGGGAGATAAAAGAACAGAGAAGAATTCAAAGCAGCGTAAAATTAAATGCCAATTTCTCCAGAAGCGACTACAGCTACACTATGGATATTTTGGGCAAGGTGAGATCTGTGAGGACAAGTGGGCAAGATCTGGGCCAGGCGCCCTGTCTGAGCTCCCAGTCTTAGCACCCAGGGCCAGGGCACTGGGCACCCCAGTCTTAGCACCTACCAGGCTGCTGAAAAGACCTGACCTTGCCTGCATCCCCTGCTGTGTAAGGTCTTTGAGAGCAGAGGCCATGCCTACCTTGATCTGTGTGGCATCTCCAATATGGTGTGCTCAATCGATACTTCTGGAATTGGACTGAATGCAATCCAGGGAGAAAGAGTGAGGAAAAGTCCTAAGGGGCTTGGGTCTTAGGATGATGAAATTATTGAGACTTAAAGAGGCATTTCAGGCAGGGGGACCCGCAGGAACCAGGGTGGAGGCTTACAAGCCTCCTGCTGTGTGTATGTAGCACGTATGAAGAAAAGGTAAAGAAGACCATGGCTGGACGGGTGAGCACTTTAGGGTGAGGACTTTCTGCTCCTAGAAATGGGTCATTTATGGCCCAGAGAGGATTTCTTATGATACTGTTACTAACAGAAACAGATGTGAAGTATTTAAAAAATTTTAAATTTATTTCTGAGAAAGAGAGAGAGAAAGAGGGGGGGAGGGGCAGGGGGGGGGCAGAGAATCTGAAGCAGGCTCCGCACTGTCAGTGCAAAGCCCCATGTGGGGCTCAAAGCCACGAACCATGAAGTCATGCCCTGAGCTGAAGTCAGACGCTCAGTCAACAGAGCCACCCAGGTGCCCCAAATGTGTCGTATTTTAATACCACTACTGCCAGTGTTGGCCATTGCCAGAAGAAACCAGTCCCGTTTCCAGCACCACAGAGGGGGACAATAGCTGGCCAGTCCTTTGCTAGAATAATGCTCCCTCCCTCCATTTCTCTTCATTAGATTTTAATGTCAGTTTCACTGTTCCAGTTTACCAATTATTTAAAGGTTATAGTCAGTCAGACAAGGTTTGTTTAAAAAAAGGCGGGGGGTGGGGGGTGGGTGGGTAGATAGTGTTCAAAAAGAATAACGCACATTCATGCAAGTTTAGAATCTGCCACCAACCACAATTCTAAATGCTCAGTTTTCTCCTGTCTCCTCCTTACCATTACTACACCCCAACATCCAAAACACATGGTCACTCTGATAGACTTAAGAAGAAAAGAAAAGAAAAGAAAAGAAAAGAAAAGAAAAGAAAAGAGAAAAGGAAAGAAAAGGAAAGGAAAGAAATGAAAAGAAAAATTTTCTAGTGTTTTTAAGGTAGGTTTAGGCGGTATATTAAAGTCAAGGTTATGTATTACTTCCTGCTTTAGTGTTTTCCTGTTTCTTTTTAAAGGCATTTAGCTCAATAACCACCACTCTCCTCTTTCCAATGTTGAAGTGGCTAACACAGGATTTTTCTAAGCTTGTTCCTATTAAATGAACTGGCCAGTCTTTACTTCCTAGTTAAATGGACTCTTTCCAAGAATGCCATGGAAGACCAAGAATCCAACTGGTTCAGTGGCTCAGTCCAATGAAGCATTCACCCTCAGCCTCTGACAGCTCAATCTCACTCAATGCTTCCTGACAGTATGAAGGATTGCTAATTTCTTACGCTCTCACTGGTGGTTCTTAAATGCTCACCAATGAACCAAATGTTGATCAGTCAATGCCAAGGAATCAGAAACCAAAGTGCCAACTCCCTGATTTATACAGTCCAAAGACTCAGGTTTAAAATCAGATCAAACACCTTAGAATTTACTAAACTGTTTTAATAGATGCACTCACAGTGAAAACATTTGTGAATGCGATTTATAACTGAAAGGAGAAAGGCTATTATAGCTCAGGATATCTAACATTTGTTGGGCACTTACTCCGACAGAAACCGTTCAAAGTACTTCAGATGCATTAACTCATACGTCGTTGGCAAAAACTCACTGAAGGAGTATGCTTATCCCAATTTTACAAATGAGGAAACTGAGGCAAAGAGTTTACTAACTTGTCCAAGGTCACCCAACTAGTAAGTGTCAAAGCCTGGCACCTTTGATAGAGGTTGGCAGGTACAGTGTCTGGGACGTAAGGCAGTATAGTGAAGGGAATCGGTAGATTTGGACTGGAAGTTTGAAGAAAAATTAACATTCATTAAAGAACTATTGTGTTTCTACATATTTCACTCAATCCTGAAAAGAATACAAAGTGGGTATTGGGAGCCTCATTTTGATAGACGAGGAAGCAGAGATAACCTGGTAATTTGTCCGAGAGCCCGTGGGAGGCCATGGCAGAGCGCCCTGGAGCTGCCTTCCTGGGGGGACCGTGAGTCCCCAGGGCCAGCCTGGAGCCTGAAACCTTGACACTCAGTATGTGCTTTCACTTAGTGTTTTCATCTATAAAATTATCAAAGACATGGTTGTTGTGAGGAGAAAAGGAAAGGTTTAGGGAAAAGCCCAGGTTTAGGGAGGTATGACTGACGAATACATATTGTATGTATTTAGGTTGTACCATGCAATTCTGTAAAAAGGTGTAGACCGTGATTTCATGTACCTATACACTGTCAAACAATGACCACAGTCAAGTTAATCAACACCTCCATCACCTTCCATAGTTACTGAAACGATTCCTAAGAAAGCATCATGAACCCTCTAAAGCCACAGACAGACCTAAGTTGTAAAAGCACAGACAGTAATGGGCACAATCAGCTCTCAGTTCTTCTAAAGGCAGTGGTATTTGAGACGTGTAGAATGTAGGTTTGTTTTTTTAACTAGTGACCCGAAAATTGCTACTAGCCCTATGCCCACTGAAGTTTGTTTTGCATGTAGGGCAAACATGTATCACCTATTGTAATTGATATTCAACAAGGGTAACATAATGCCACCTGATAATCCTCCTTTTCACACACACACACACACACACACACGCACACACACATGCGCACACACACACACAGAGAAACAAAGAGAGTTTCATTTTCTTTAGGCCACTAAACACCTATTAACCATTTTGTTAAAGCCCAGGGCATTCAGCTTATATACTAAACTCATTACTGTATGCATTTTAAAAGGAATTTAAATGCACTGACCTGACAATGGACACAATAATGAAACAAAACTCTCATTACCATGCTCTAAATAATACAAAAAAAAAAAATTAAACCTCAGGAATATTTTAATGTTAAGATAAATGCCGCTTCAAACCCAGTCTGTGGCTGCTTAGGATTTCTAGTTTGAAACGAAACCTAACCGGGGTAAAACATACATTCTGGTAGTTCAATTTGTTGCATGTTCTGGATAGCGCCTGTCTTTATAGAACTACCTTTCTCCCCAATTAAGGAACAATTTTGCCAATCAGTTTTCCTGGCGACTGAGCCTCACAAAAGAGAGAGGAAGGGGAAGACGCAGTGGGGTCAGGGAGGTCACGGTACCTCCTGTCACATCACTACTGATTAAAGAGACTCTGAAAGAACAGAAGGAAAGTGCATTTCAAGAACAACAGAACCTTTCAGCGAAAGTACGATAGTACGCTCGCCTAATTGAAAAGCAACTCGAAGCTGTTATTTTTATGCCCCAAAATGCTGAATCATTCTCCAAACAATTTCGCAAAATCAATAAAAGAGAAGTAGTTCTCTGACGACCCCTTATCCTCACCGTCTCCTGTTTGAAACAATGCCTTTCCTTTTCTCTCCTGTTTAGATTTAGGGCCAAGCATCTAAAGAGAAGCAAGAACACGTTGCGTTCTCTCAATTAAGAATGGCATGCTATACAAGGAAAGGGCCTCACACATATTGCAGCCAAGTTTTTCTCCTGAAGTTTCTACACTGATAATCTCCAGCGCTGATAACAAGGTTCTGGGAGATGTGACTAACACCTGCCTCCATAGGGTTTGTTAGATTATTAGTTGCTGTTTTCCCACTGAAAGGTATGATGGAAGGAAGGAAGGGAGAAGGAAAAAGGCAAGTCCAGGTGCCTGGTTTAAAATCAGAAAAACAGGGCAGTCCTTTGAGATTCCGTGATCTGACCACACAGATACACTGCGCAGCACTGGAGATGTCTGGTCACACGCCCGGGAGAAGTGTTCAAACACAGAGAATTGTACTGAAACGATGTCGCGCTAGAGCCAGCCTGGGCGTGTGTGGGACAGCAAAGACGGGTGTGGAGTGCAGGGACACCGGGAGTGGCCTCTCGGATTTGGCTACAGAGAGATGCTGAATTACAAACTGCTACCAAACACAAATCTCAATGATCTTCGTAGGTCGATTAAAGAAACAATCTGGAGAATGGGTGATCTAACCATTCCTCTTGGGGTCTATGACATCTATCAAGGCAGATTTAGTCGCTCAATATGTATTTACTGAGACCCCAACAAGGGATGGCAGTGGACACATCCAGATCCCTGTCTTCACGGAGCTTACATTCTAAAGAGGGGAGTCAGGCTATAAAAACATAGTAACACATGTCAGGTGATGATCGGCACTTTGAAAAACACAACAGAGGTTGGGGGCAGGTGGAAAGTACCGTGCGCGGGAGGCCGGCGTTTTATGCAGGGTGGTCCGCAAACCCTGTGTGATGAAGGGACACGATCAGAATGTGGAGCGCATGGCGGAGAGTGTGAAATGGGGATCTGGGAGGATGTGTCTGTTGGCTCCTGGCAAACGGAGCAATAAAACGGGCTCTCCAGGGAGAATGGGCTTGGAGCATTCCAGAAACAGCGAGGGAAGTCAGCTTGGTCAGAGGTAAGAGATGACAACAGACAGAGCAAGGCTCGGCTTCCGGGAATTCACACTTAGGACCAAATCGAACAATACCTCCCCCTTCCAGAATACCAGGAGAAAATTTACATTTTACAGCAAATATTTCAGATGAACTACTTACTGGTTTTGCTACTTGAAGAATTTGATGATGGTTTGTTTTATATAATTGACAATCAGAAACCTGTTTCTATATAACCTAGAGTTTTGAGCTAGTTTATGCTAAAAGAGCACACTAAAGACAAAACAAGTAAGAATTACGCTGGGGTGTAACTTGTGACCCCTCCCTGACGTACCTTCCTCCATTTCCCTCCCGCTACCCCCACTCTCCTCAGGAAGTTGGGTGCGATGTCCCCTGAGTTCCCGCACACTCTCATGCGTTCCTGGATCATGGCACTCATCATGCTGCCCTGTCAGCGTCTGACACTTGTCTCCTTCCTCTCGAGATGAAAAGGGCTTTATTTACTTCACTACAATGGCCTCTCACTGCCCAAGAAGTTTGTGGAATGGAGGAATGAAAAGTTGGATAGGCACTCGGCTTCCCCATCTTGACCTTATTCTGGAACTGCACCCTGGAGGTTGATGGCTCAGACAGGCTCGACCCCACTGGCCTCCCTCCCTGTGGGGCCTGGGCCTGTTTATCTCACACCATCCCCGGCTCAGGATGAACAATCTGCCTCCTGTGCTTAAAAATGTCTTTTGGGGCTGGCTGTTCTCAGGGAAGAATGGAGAAATCTGAAGAAGGTGAAACATTTCTGGAGATGAGAGATAAAAGTATTCCTTTTTTACATATTTGCCTCCTCAGTAACTGTTTACCTGAGCAGCACTGTATGCTAGAACCCTCCAGGAGCACCACCTGTGTACTAGAACCCTCCGGGAGCAGCCCTGTGTACTAGAACCCTCCGGGAGCAGCACTTTATACTAGAAGTCCGATGTGCTAAGAAGTCACTCAGCTAATTCCCCTGCTTTCTCTAAAACATTTCAGAAGTTGGGCACACTGTGCAGGAGGAATGAATTTTTTCCACCTCATTTGTGATTTTGAGTAGGAAATTAAAACCTGTACACAGGAAAAGAAAGAAGGCCTGATGTATTTGATCAGGGTGCTTTATGAGGAATTTATTATCAGGTAGGAATATCAAATGAGAAACAGAAACAGCACAGAAGCCCAATAAAACACCAGCATTTGACAAAATAAAACAGACGCTGATGGGCTGGTGCTATTGATGGCGGAGGGGATAAGGAAAATAAAAAGAGGAAATTAGAACAAATAAGATGGATGATGTAATTAAGAACTGAAAACAAGCAGAGAGGACGAGAAATTTGAGCTTGCTGGCTCTGGAAAGTGAGCCATTTCAGCCTTTTTAAAAAATACAAAGTGAGGTATGTTTAGATTCCACACAGATCCTAAAAACAACTCTATATTTAAATATCCAAACCTCAAATTGGGTCCACGGTAGGTTGAGGGTTTGCACTGACTGGTGTCCTGTCTTTGGCAACCCAAACCAGCTCGGATCGCCTTCAGCAGCCTGACATTCACCGTACTTTCCCCCCACTCCTTGTTCTCCTCCAGCTGCCTTCAAGATAGCATGGGGCCCAACAGGAAAGGATCGCTATAGCAACCTGGGAAGCTCTT
This sequence comes from Prionailurus bengalensis, assembly GCF_016509475.1. Classification (NCBI taxonomy): domain Eukaryota; kingdom Metazoa; phylum Chordata; class Mammalia; order Carnivora; family Felidae; genus Prionailurus; species Prionailurus bengalensis. The sequence goes on from NC_057346.1 coordinate 13,268,923, forward strand.
TTTATCTGAATGGAAGAGGTTCTGCAGAGCCGGGCAGGAAGATCCAAAGGGGAGAGCCGTGAGGAGTGCCCACTCTCAAACCTTCCTAGAGATTCTTAACTGGAGGATGTGTGTTCCAGAAAATGATTAATGCTTTGAGAAAAAAAAAAATGTTCTAATTGAACGTACAGTAATTCCGAATTTTCTTTTTGTGTGACAGATAAGATATAATCATTGAATTTCTTTCTCCAGAGGCTTTGTAGGAAAAAACCCTTTGTGGAAGCAATATCTTTGGTGTCTGAAAGATAGTCTTTTTATATGAAACAAATTCTGCATTGGGTTACTAAAAGCATCCACCTGCTTATCAATCTAAAAGCTGCATCTTTAAAGGTCACAAGTGAAGGAAAATCAGATAGACTCATTCTAATTCCTAGCAAACGGGAGCTCATTTCTCACCAATCCACCCTGCAGCGCTCAGTAGCATGACCTTTCACTTACAAAGAGAACAGCAGATTTCTGTCTCTCATGTGCTATCCTTCCTTCCTCTTCAGGAATTAAATGCAGTTTTGATATTATCATTACACACTTCCATAATATTCCACTGAAAGGACCTATAAATTAGCATCACTTAGCCAGAATGCCCAGCCAAATCTCTCTCACCATCACTTGGGCCCGAAAGGGAATATTAATTAATAATACAAAACAGTTGTGGGGGGAACAACAGTTGAGTATATACAGCACTACAGAGTCCCAAGTAGTCTTCTAAAACCTGTGATCTGCAGCAGTGAGTGAATAAAACAAATTAAAAATGAATATTTGATTGCACGTTCCTCTTTAAATTTGGCCTGACAAATATAGCTGGGAAAATAATTCTAAGAGCCTACGGGGCAGCCTTTCCTTGGCATCTCCGAGAATACAGGCATCTGAGGGACACGAGAAAGCGACTGGTAGACGGGGAACCTATGGAAAACACACCAGGAGAAGAATTTCCCGTCTGAGGGCCATTAGGACCAGGGGCTTGTCTTCGTTCCTTACCACCCGCTGAAACAACAGCTGGCGGGGTCGGTGACCTGGTGTGATGGCAAACACACTTATTTCCCGACAGTCGCTGACAGCCTCGCTCCAGTCTGAAGTCCAAAGATTCCAAATACACGCGTGCACACCAAAGCCAGAGTACCCGAACGGAACGCAGGCTGTCCTGTTTACAGAAAATGGCAGGCGACTGTGGGACTGTATAATTTTCAGAAGAAATCCTTTTTGTCACTTCATGCAGTAATTTCAAGCAATCTAAATTTAATTACAATTAAGTGTATGAAGTTCCTTAATAATATGCAAGGGATAATGGGAACCAAAAAGGAGTCAATTTCATTTCTGCATGCCTCCGTTTCCCTAACATGAAAGATCAGGACGACATCACAGCCCCGTCCAAGGCCAATTTAAATTCTGTGTGGAAGCCAGAACAAATCAGATGCTTAATACATTTTATATTAGTAATAATTAATAATTCAGAGACGACAAAGTTTCTTCTGAAATAATAATAATCTACACTTGTATAGCGCATTATGGTGTACTGAGTACATTAGCACATTTGATCCTCCCAGGAACCTCTGTGTTAGGCAGGAAAGACGTTACAGTGTCCATTTGGTAGATGAGGAAAATGAAACCGGGCCGCGGCTCAGCAAATGTCACAACGGGGCAGCTAGAACTCAAACCCCGGTCCGATCTCGACATCCAGTGTCACTTCCACTATCCTGAAACGGGATTAACATTTGGTCAGAAATATTGTTTTCTTTTTGTACATGTAGAGTCAATATTGATATTCCAATTGAGGAGAGGAAAGGACACCCCTTGCTATTTGCATATTGTAATAGCCTTTGGGATAATTACTGGATAGATCTTTTGAAAAAAGCGGGCACATGTTTACCCTACTTCACAGCTTTTAGAAAAGTAGGATACATGACATTTACCAAATGCTGCAGAACAATTAGCTGTCATTTAAACAACAGCAAAGAAATAACATTTAAAAAGAAAAATAAGCAGAAAACCAAAAATTTCAGTGACTTCTTGAGAGCTAAAAGGTAAACGACAACTACGCTGTCCTACAGAGACCCGACACAATCCTATAAAGATCTCAGGGTTTCTTATTCCACAGCGACAAAAACGGACTTGTACCTGAAGTTTCCACTCGATAGTCTCATCTACTCCAGACCCATTCCCTTGCAACAAACAAATAAACGTTACAGTGTACCGCTCTGGAGGCAGTGTGGCTGAATGAGACAACCATCCTCGTCTTTGTCTTTTTTGTTGCTTAATAATATTATTACTGGCTACGATTAATTCTGTTATCATGCTGCTTACGCTAAGAAACAGCCCAGGATTTTGCAGATTTTGATTCGTAATCAACATATTGTAATTTAAGACCTAATTTCAGGCAGTAGAACAGAACGAAAAGCAGACCTCCTCTCTTCTAAACCATTAGACCAGTCGTTCTTCAGAAATTAATGTTTCAGATGAGACCCTAGGATGAAGAGAGGGAAGTAAGAAAATCAAGATAGCACATCTTAAGTGACTTCACAAGCACCAAGGAGAGATCCAAGTGTCGAAAGTGGCAAGGGTTTCCCAATGTCCGCCGTGGTTCACAGTACCAGGTGGAGAGGAGTGTCCTGGCAGAACAGGTCATAACAGGACAGTGCTCATAATGGCCTGTGGCAAGGACCATGATCAGAGCCAGCCTGCCTCTTCTGATGAAACGTCTAGGTGGCCCCCATCTATCCCATGGAAGGCTTCTGAGGGGGAATCCGAACTGCCCTCTCAAGTCACACAGCTGCAAGAAGAGGGGGCCTCGGTTGTACCCGCAGGGAAATCCATCCATCTCTCCATTGGGGTTAGCAACCCTCACTGCTTCCACCACCTCCCCAAATGCTCCTTCCTTCAGCTCTTCTGGTTTTACTGCAACCAAACTACAGAAGCTACTCTCTTGAAACAACTTCTTAGACACTCTATCCAACAGCCCGCTCTCATCTACCTCCAGCTCCTCCGGTGTTTGACAATGTGCTGACCTCATTGTCACCCCCAAACTCTCCCCTTCAACTTGGGAAGCCCCCATTATCCTGGCCAACGTTTCTGGCTCTTGTACCCTGCCTCCAATTTCTCTTCCTGCCCACTAAATGTGGTTATTCCTCTGAAGGTCCTTGTAAATAATAAAGTGGAGAGTGGGGGGGGGGGGGTCTCAGGTGGTTGTAGAACTTTGAATAAATACTTGTGATAAAGCTCCCAACTCCTGCATAGAATTTTACCACCTTAATGAGACATAATGCTTGTTACCTAATAATTTGCTTAGATGCATTTTATTGAAAATTTGCCACCAATCCAACTGTTAATTGTACACAGAAACTCCCAAATCGCTCTCCAACATTCAAACACACTTCTACTTGATGTCCATACTGACAACAGAGTCCAGGACATTTCCACCTGGATCAATGAACATTCAATAAGTCCACAACAAAATAGATCACACCGATCCATGCAGCTGCCCCTCCTCCTGGCCCTCTGTCACTGTTACAGGCATCTTCCGTAGTCATTTTGCCTCCTCTCATTTGCCATCAATTGCCCTGACTTTGCACGTTCTACATCCCAGCGGTCTATCAATTCCCCACTGTGTCTGCCCCGGTTAAAACTCTCAATGCCCCCTTATACATTGTCTCTGCACTGCAATCTCATGTCTTCAGTCCCTCCTTTCTGCAATCCATTCGTACTTCCACTCTTTCCCCTTCTGAAACGTCTTCAATGAGTTGGTTGCTCTCTACCGAAGACAATGCAAAGTCCCTAATGGGATACTGAAATCTCTGAAGGATCGACTATAATCCATTCTTCCATATCATGATTACTCTCCCAGGTTTCAAACTAGCCTACAACACTCCATTCTCAACATGACCTGGCGTTTCCTGCTCCCATGCTTTGTCTCATGCCGGTCCCACCTTTGACTATTATATTCTTACCTATCACAACTCTTTTCCGTTTGCCAATGCCCAGTTTAAGGGCATCTTTTCATAAAGCCAGTTTCGATCAGCCCACCTACAAGTGAGTTCTTCCTCCGCTGGAGTATCGTACTACTGAGAATTTTCTTATAGAGATCGCTATGTGTTTTTCTTACAATTAATCTATACATAGCTCATCTCTTTTTAGAGGAGGAACAGGAGCTCACTAGTGAATCACACACCCAACCCTACACATAATGGGTTTGTCTTAATAAGTATTTGACAGATGAATTAATGAATAAATCAGTGAATTAAATTCCTGACTTCCTACTGCCAATTTTTTTGGAGCAAATCAAGTGTTTAGCAGATTGCAGCGTCTAGGTAGAGCACACTCCTTTTGTACCCAATGGATACGATGCTTCGAGTACTCCTGAAGCATCCTCCCCTCCTTGCCATATAGTATTTGGCTTTGAAGAATAAATTAGCACAAGGGCTTCACGGGATATGCAACAGAAAATTAACTTCTCATAAAATGGTTTAGTCCAAGTTTATTAGAAGGCTCTCAGTTTTCCTGGTTTGCTTTGCAGAAAATTTTCTGTTAACTGTGATCAGAAGAAGTAGAAAGCAGAGCTGCATTGACAGAACTGCCTGGGATCAGAGAAACCCGGATGATGCAATTAAAAGGTGGACAGACAGGTAGACAGATGTTCAGCTGCATGATCAGGAACAAGATTGTATAAAAAGGCTTCTTTGATCATTAGAGATACTGCTGTAATGAAGCCCTGGATACCTACTCGGTGTTTCTGCCGGCTCTCATCTCCAGCAGGTGTCTTATAGAAAAAATAAGGCAAACACAAACAGGTCCACTGCCAGCTAGTCAAAGCTGCTTGGCATTTTTTTCCTGTTGATTAAGCCACAAATAAAATCGTACGTGTTGCGCTTCGAACACGGGCAGCGTAGGCAGTTCGCGAATCTTTATAGAACACGTCTTTCTGAAATATTTCAGCATCCGTTACTCTGCTGAGATCAAGGAACTAATATATATTCAATAGAGTATCCCTATGTGATCCAAAACATCCCCAAGGGCCAGAACATGACACAAACGGTAAGCACCGAAATGGATTTAAAAGTCAAACAAACTATAGAATGGTAAATTTGGAAAATGAAGGTAAATTGTGAACAAGCAGGCAGGACACTGGGGCTTAAGAATAACTAGGTCTTGGCTATTTAGAAGAATGGAGAGCTGCACTAATGTGGATCGGCCAAAGTGGCAGAGCTAAATGTCATTCATATTTGCCTCTGGAATGCACTGCATGGTACCTTAGAAGTAAGGCTGGCTTCTCATTTCATTTCTGCATAGTTTAAAATGAGAGTAGATTCCCTGATCACACACCAGCTGACAGGGATGTAGGTGGTAATTAGGGATTCTCTGGGGAGTAATAGTTGCTGTGAATAATCCGCATAGTAGAGACTTGAGCACAGATCTCAGCCCTGCTACTGACACCCTTCTGCGTTAGGCATACCAATTCTCCCCTTGTCTTGGGTTCCTCCTGCCACCCGGAGACATTCGTAACACTCGTGACTTGTAGGGGACGGATTTTAGGAGTATAAGATGCCAGGGTATTGCTCTCCTCTCTTTAGAAGAAACTATATGCATGGCTCGTGATAGCATCATTTCTCACATAATCTGTGGACTGGACTGATTCGGGCTCTGGAGTTAGAGGGTGGGGGCGGGGGGAAGGGAACAAGGCAGAGAAAGCACAGGCGAGGAAGAGATCCAGTCACTAGACCTCCTTTTATGGCTCGGAGAGAAGGTGGATGCCCCAGTAAATCATACTTTCAAAGACAGATGGTCCCCTGTAACCACACTTTCCCTTCCGGAGCCATCACCCCATCCCAAACACGACTTGAGCTCCACGCACCCGCGGATCACTGATGCTGTTACAACTCCGAAAGACCTGATTGCACTCTACCAGCATGGTGGGGTCTTTGAGGACAAAATGGAAAGCCAACGTTTTAAGTTACAGGTTGGAAAATCAGCTCACACGTGCGTGCTTTCCCATTTCCTTCTCTTCATTTTACGGTTACCAAGCCCATTCTCAACACACTTTCATTGGTGCTCAGGTGCGCTCCTCAGTCAGAGGCCCCCTGGGCACTAGGTGGCCCCTGGCAGCCTTTTGCACCACCACTTGAAATCTCAGTATTAGGACCCGATCTGTGATGTTACCTGAACACTGTCAGGTCAGACTCTCTCAGAATACTAATATTAAGAAGATCACCATGACATCTGCCTACTGTAGGTAACAATGATCAACCGTAAAGGTAATCTTAAATTGGGTTCTCTTTCAAGATATCACTAACTCAAATTGCTTTTGTCATAGTTCTTTTCAAAAAAATATTTTCAATTTAGAACTGGAAGGAAACATGAAAGAGTAGGCTTGACTGCCCGTGAAGTTCACTGCTATTGCAGTGCTAAATGGGCACAGGCTGGGAAGACAAATGAAATAAGACAAATGCACTCTCCCTTATGCTCAAGTACGGTATTTAATACAGTTGAACACTGCATTTATTTTTACCTTTGACAGGTCCACAAATGGCCACTTACTTTATCTGCAGATGGGATATTCTCAAAAATACATATTTTTTTCCTGCCCCACAGGAGAACAATTTCCATCCCCGCAGGGGTCATTAGCAGCAAAAATTGGTGACCACTATGTCTATGTACTCTCCCCTCCAGCCTTCAACCATCATGAAAAATTAAACACCAGTAACTGTTAATGAATTCCAGAAACAATAGCTGAAAACAAGGGAGAATGGCAAGCCGAGACACCAGTATGTATCATCATGGAAAAGTGTTTAAAAGGTATTTCCTCTAAGTTAGGAGATATTTATACAGTATATAGAATCTCCAAGTTGGACTGCTTTATTATTTTGAAATTCATCCTTACATTCCTGCAGAGTTTTACAGTTTGACCTATTTGTCTTAAGGTTGGACTGCATTATACATTCTTAAGAAGCAGAAGCAAGACAGAGATGGCCCTGAAAATCACCATCAACATTGTAATCAGTCTCTTTGATAGAGGTGATACGGAGCACTGACACTGCAGCCGCCATTTTCCCTTAAAATGGTATTCTCGTTCATTTGAAGACAGAAGCAGAGGCCCCTGCCTTGAATTTGCAATGTTTAAAATTGGGAGAAATACACTATTTGATTCAATGTTCAAACATTAACAAAGTACACTCAAGGAATCTAAATCAGAAAAAAGGAAAGAAAACTTAGTTTGTAGTAATCTTCCCATGAAGGCATCCAATATTCCTTTCTGATTGAAAACTGTGATTTCAGATTAGCTACTCTAAATGCATCATAAAAGGCAAATGCAAGATTTTTCACTTGCCCCAGTCTAAATAAGGCTACATATATGGAAGAAAAATATTAAAGTAATTTTAAGAGGACCTACCTAAATACATACAACTCATAGTACTATTAGCTGCTCAATGATAATCATGGATAATATGCCTAGAGACAAGTTGTTGCAACATAAGAATTTTCAGGGGCGGGGCTCCCTCAGCTAAGCTAAAGCGTGGCAATAACTCCTACCTTCTTTATCAACAATGCAGTTACTGACAGAAGAAAATATTTTTCTGGCTTTTAGGCTTTTAATACTCATATCCTCACTTTGAAAATGGACCCTGTCATCTGTCCTCAGACAGGAATGCCTCCTCCGACATGGAGGAAGGTCTAAGATGCTGTTCTGAGAAGGATCAAATTAAGGGATCAAACAATCCAAGATAGGATTTCATGTTAATATCTGGCTTCCTTCCCTTTTTTTTTTCCATACCAATTCAAGGTGGATTCTTAAGCACATGTAAGTACAGCACACAGAAGAAGTGCTATCTAAATTCTGCCCTGAGAAAGAACTCTTGAAACAGAATTTTCACAAGTCACATTCCTGAACGTGTATAAAGGGAATGCTCCTATCTTTTACAATTTATCTCAACAGCCTAGATCTACTAAGATTACGCTGGAAACAAAACTATGAGAAGGGAAGGGAATAAGGAAGGAGAACACATATGGTGGCCTCCTCAGTTTCTCATGATCATCATTGATCACGGTCATCCTGAAAAGGTGAATACATTATTTAAAACCGTTAAACATGTGTGTAGGCTCTGGTCATGAAATCACATTCATCCTCATCGAGCTCAATGGAAGGTGGCATGTCCCAGACTGTATAAGTTTTGGGAGGGGAGCCTCTCTATCCATCTCTGAAGCCTTAGCTTCCCCCTGAACAAAGCCTTTTGCCCTCCCCACCCCCCACCTCCACACAGACCTTTAGCATTTCCTTTATCGCTCATGGTTTTCTTTTGCACTTCAAGGGATTTACAGTGAATGATGGCAGCAGAATCCCCAGTCTAAAGCAAAATTCTGTATTGATATTTAGGATGATTTCAGCATCAGCACATTAGAGCAAAAGCATGGATGAAAGATTCTGGTTATTATTCCCAAAGCTGACTCACCCTCACAGAAGAGCCCAAAGCCACCGAAAAGGGTTTTAGTTTTGAAAAGAGAAATAGGATAGCGTGAGCTGACCGTGGCTAATGGAAAAGCCCAGCTGTGGTTTCTATGTGTAGCTGTAGGACACAGCCTGGGGGTGGGGGGTGGGGAGGGACAGGGGGACCAACAATAATGAAATGTGGGTGTTGGGAAGTTTAGTCCAGAAAGTGTTAATGGTTTCTGGCTGAACCAAGATGTTCAACTCAATCATCTTACCAGGCTTACTGAAATCAAAACAAAGTGAAACCAACAAACGAACGAAAACCCTCCTCTCTACTGGGGTCTTTCAAGAGTGCGTCACATGAAAATGTATGTGATCCTTTCCAAGACCCAACATCCCGTTATCATTTGAAAGTCACATGTAGACCTTTGTGCTTACTGAGACTATAGCCCCAAGCCACTTTTTGTGAGTGGTGATACAGAAGAGTGCATAAAATCTCAAATTCTAGAACTAACCCACTCCTGGCCTCACTGCTAATTAGGTGCGCAACCTTGACCAAGTTACTTAATTTATTTAAAAAAAATTTTTTTTAATGTTTATTTGTTTTTTGAGACAAAGAGACAGGGTGAGAGTAGGGGAGGGTCAGAGAGAGAGGAAGACACAGAATCCGAAGCAGCCTCCAGGCTCTGAGCTGTCAGCACACAGCCTGATGCGGGGCTTGAACCCATGAAATGTGAGATCATGACCTAAGCTGAAGTCGGACGCTTAACCGACGGAACCACCCAGGCGCCCCAAGTTACTTTTGAAAGTTACTCACTTTCCTCATCAGAAAAAAAAAATATTAGTACATATCCCATAACATTAAAGGATTAAGTCATAAATGCATTCAAAATGGTTATCACACATGAGGGACTTTTTGGGGGGAGGGAGTGGGAGGTAGGTGATGGAACTCTTAGGTCTTGACTACATTAATTCATTTGTTAAAGCGTACAGAACTGTGGACAAAAAGCAAAAGGGAAGTTTTACTGTATGATAATTTTTAAACAAAATTAAAAATATTTATGTATGTATGTGTTTCAATTGCACTGGGGAAAGAATTCAGTAAACACAAAAACAAGGCAGTGCCTAGCACAGCATAAGCACTTTATAATGCTCATTACCGAGGTGGATTTTGTGGCTGTAGTTATTAGCAAGGCGGGTGGAAGACATGTAACCAAGGTGGCAAGAGCCGGGGGGCCACTGGGAGACCCAAGTGGGGTTCTCCTGGGAAGGCAGATGGATGGAAGGTCCAACAGGGAGGAAATGGCACCCTGCCAATCCGTCACTGGGTTCCAGCTGGGAGCCAGCTGGGTGAGTGGGGGAATGCTGCTCCCAGGTTAGCAAGAAGACACATTACCAGTTGCAATTACAAGATGCCAGAAGAAAAAAGAAGAGAAAAGAAAAAAAAAAAAAAAAGAGCAGCTATTTCTGCTGCTAGACATGAAAACAAACCAACTGAGAAAAGTGCTTTGATGAGTGGAATATATCTGCTGGGTGTGTGGGCTGGTTTCTACCTCATCCTCCAAAAGGGAGGGGATGAATAATCCCGCAGGTTCAGACGCAAATGGACGTGGTACAGAAAAGCCAGCCAAGTATACGTTCTATTCTTAATAATCTTAAGTTCCGTTCTCCTTTTCAGTGTAAAGGCTCCGCATACAAAGTTGGAAAGAGAATTTCTTTTTTTTAAGGAGGCAAAAGATACGGAAAAAACTCAATATCAGATACCAGTATACATGTCAACACTGAGATTTTCTATGCTTGCGTTTTAAAAAATGATGTTTTTGCTCAAGAGCCAGTAAGACATTGGACGCCACAGACCATATTATGTGTTGACGCTCCCCGATGGGCAAGCACAGGAAAGGAAAGCACTTATCTGGCTGTAAAAATATGTTTCCCTCTCAATATGCAAGTCTGTTTTTCTTCCTGCAATAAACTACATTTGTCTGATGTGGTATCTGATAGTTTTATAGTGTTTGTTCACATACTCACTAATTTGCAAGATTGGGTAATTTGCAATGGGTCTCATAGGTCATTAGTGCAAATTAACAGCATTCTGCAGAAGATAAAGCAAGAAAAACGGATACTTTGTCATACTGTACAGTTGAGCATCGTATTTCAATTTAGGAATGTGACACCTTGTATTCATTCTTCCACAGTAGAAAAAAAAAATGGATTTCTCCACTGCCACCCCTTGGTGGGGAAAGGGGGAAGCATTCTTCCAAGAGATTTTAACCCACCTCTTTAATCTCTAGGTCGTGGTATATTTTGAAAATATACAACCACATTAACATCCCTGCCTGGCACTCATCCACCCTAAACAGTTTACTATTTATATTTGAACCTGAGAAGAAGGCACAAAGGCCTCCTTCCTACACAGTCCCCTAGGCCTTCTTTTTGGCATGGGAAGCACACACATTTTTGCAAAATTACTCAATGTATACGGCTGAATTCTATGGTTTTCATTAAGAATTCAAGAGACGAAAACCGTCGGCTTCCATAGGAAGGTGACCAAATCTACAGGGATATTATGTACAAATAGTCCGGTTAGAATAATAAACGCTGCATGTGCTTTATAACGTTAGGCGTGTGCAACATGGATTCGTTTGTGATCGGACTCTTGGATTTCTGAAAACGGATCCTCGCTTGCTTTGAGATAAACTTAAGTAAATAATGTTTGCCATCAACTCTAAATGAAGAATGACAGTTAAATTTTATAATCGTCTTCACAGCTTCAGGACTTACTTTATATTTTCTCAGGCTCATGACCCACAGGTTGCCATAGCAACTAGGAAATCCTACCTTATCAAGCGCTTACATTTACATTTCTTGCAGCAGCTTCCCTTTATGAATTAAATCCATCATGGTTTTCTATTCTCAAAATAAAAAGTTCTTAGGATTATCTTGCAGAAACAAGGATCAAATGCTTTGATAGAAATACACTATGCAAAAGTTAATTCAATGGCGGTTTTCTTCAGGAGGAGATAGAACTATGGCATAATAAACAGCTTATGTCCAAACTTCTAGGCTTCAAAGACAACTTAAACAGAGACATTGTGCTAAAGATGACACATCGACTACCGAGGCATTTCATCTCTGAATTATCAAAGAAAAGATCTGATTGGATATCATACTTCAAACAGGTATTCAGACAGACCAAGAATTAAAACCGCCTAAGATAAAACCTTGCTACATGCACATATAAATATTAATAAAACGGATAACAAACGAATATATTTAAATTCACAACTCAAATAAGGAAAACGAAACAAGTGACAAGCTTCACCTTACTAAGTCCCTATCTTCCCCAGTCCGCTTTTGTCCTTGTTTTTGCCAGTAGTCCAGTTACGTGGCCATGGGAGATGCCTGCCTTTTTGTTTACGACTGTGCACAATAATTACGCACGTGGTGGGAAAAACCCACCAACCCGCCGTCTCTGCCCTGAGACGGAGAGGAAAGGAATAACCACTCCTGTTACTCAGTGCTGCAATCTGGAGCTGCAGGGCCCTGTGTCTCACCACGCAAGACACAGACACGTAGAGAGGAGCCGCCGAAGCTCAGATGGTGACATGAGAACTCATTCAACTAACTGAGAAGCCAACTTCTGAGAGACGCACTGGGATCCAAATCGCTCGCAGCCCTCAAGTCACTGCTTGACAAACGCTTAATGGAGATGATGTCGAGATAGACAAAAATTAGATCCTCGCCTCACCTGCCATCCAACCCCCAGAAGGGCCAGAAGATTATCTAGACTCCCCCTCACGGGTTCCTTCCAGCTCAGACAAGTCTCTGATTATGGATACAGACCTCAATCCAGGTTTGCATGATCAGAACGCACTTTTCCTCTTACTGGTTTCAACGTATGTCATTCCAATCCTGTCCTCGAAATTCCACTCATTCTGTGTTTGCAGCCCTCTGCTTCCTCCAGTCAGCTTTTGCTTTTTTGTCCTTTTGGTGTCTGCTTCTTATCCACACTTTGATTCTCAATCTTTTCTCTCCTCTCTAGCTCGGAGAGTCACAGCACAATGAGATAAAGGATAAATAGCGCATTGGCTGGCCACAATGGGAGAGGGATTCTATCAAGTTTTAGTAAAACCTAGGTTTTACTTCCTTCCACCACCCCTGGGCTCCCCTCCCTTTTGTATTTTCTGCAGCTAATAGGGACCTGGTATCTTGACTGCAGATTTTTTTTTTTTTTTTTTAGGATGGGCAACAACCCAATTCTAAAGCTTACGAAGAGGTGAAGCATTGAGGGTGACCTTAGTAGTTTATTAGTGACTCATGTTAGAGCTGGAAACAGACTGGTCATTCATATCAGGATATTCAGTTCTGATCAAATTCTGTTACAAAAAAAAAAAATTAAAGTATATGCAACGGAAACTTTCAGGCAGTGTAATATCTGATTTCAATTATATACAATTCTGATGCAGTTTTCTATGTATCAAACCACTTCAAGCAATATTTAACCTCACAACTTTACGATATATTGGGGAGGGGGGAAAACAGAGACACATACATACACGTATACATCACCTACTAAGATCAATAGTTATCCACTTGCTTTAGCAGTACACCATTTTAAAAGATTCCCAGAGTCACGGAGACAGAACAGACACTAGGAAAACATTTGTGTACTGAATACAGTTCAGAAGAACTGAACTGTTGTACGTTTTCTAGACTTCCAAGTCATTGAGAATTAAGATTATCTTAAATAAATTATCGAGCAAGAGGAACCACCACAGGATTATCTTCCCTAACCAATTTAGAAGTAAACCAAAACTTTATTATTTTTAATATTTATTTATTTTTGAGATGGAGAGAGACAGTAGCATGAGCATGGGAGGGGCAGAGAGAGAGGGAGACACAGAATCTGAAGCAGGCTCCAGGCTCTGGAGAGCCCGATGCAGGGCTCAAACTCACGAACCACAAGATCATGACCTGTGCCGAAGTCAGACGCTTTACAGACTGAGCCACCCAGGCGCCCCTAAACCAAAGCTTTAAAACAGGAGACATTTCTGGGAAGCTCTTTGATGAGTACAACTCTACTGTACTGTAATGAAATTCACAAAGATGAATCAATAGCCAATATACAGACAAGCAAGAGTTTTAATTTGGGTAATGTACTTTTTATTCATTACTGGGCCTCAGTAAAACCTGCTATCCAACTTATGGATGCAGCACTTAATTACTCGTGCTTCACTCTTCAAAAGGAGAAGTATTTAAGTTGTCCATCAGTACATCATGTAGAATAGCACCCAAGATGCCCTGAGTGAATGACAGAGAGTCAGAATGTGAGAGCTGGCATCATGCTGTTGGATTAAGACAGCTAAAGTATTCAGGCCAAACACTCATTAGAAGATTATTTATAACATGTATTTTAAATGCTCTCATTTCTGTTAATCTGGATTTTCATACTTGAGGACAAATTTAATTTCCCACACTGCAGACATATTTGTTATAGGTACGCCTCCAACCCATTTAAAGTGTTTTGCTGGTCATGCGTGCTTGTTAAAAACATCAAGCAGAGGTAAGCACGTATGATAACTAGAGCCTAAATAATTTTTTGACAACGTAATTTTCTTTGCAAAAAGCAACTTAAAAAGGGAAGATGTCCCAGGTGGCCAGATTCTGCAAATCAGAAAATAAGTTCCTCATATGGCCCTACCTTCTATCAGTAGGAAGACCAAAAAAGCAGTTGCTCTGTTTCCAATGAGACAAGACGATGAGAAAATATAAACAAAGAATAAGGTCTGAAAAACATTTTTAAGTGGGTTTTCAACTATTCAAGCCAAAAAAAAAAAAATGCTGAGGCCCAATTACTCACATCACCTAATGCCAAGGTTGACACTGACCTGTTGACCTTCAATGACCTATTGACCTTCGTGTTCGTCAACAACTTAAGATCGAGGAGGTGCTAAGCACCCAGGTTCTTCCTGTTCTAAGTGCCACACCCAAGTCTTCAAGTGTAAGGTGAGCCTTTAATCTCGGAGGTGAAAACTTCCAAGAAAAACCACTGGAATTTATAGATTTAAAATTTTAAATGTAGATTACCCTTCAAAAATAGTTGTCTTGAAAGGCCACATACTTCTTCAAGAAATGCTGCTGTCACTTCCACACAGTCTGAACCACTCCTTTGACCGTTCCTTTCCATGACAGCCATTAGGTCACACTCTCTAGGGTTTTATAGCTACACCTCTGTTTTCCTTTTTTAAAAGCCGTAACTACAAGGCTCACCTTAATAATGTGATTCCAAATGACTTTGGGCTGGTTTTAAATAAATCATCCCAAAGGATAAAGACCTGCTACTGCTGAGAAGATTCAAATAATCCAAACAAAATTCACAGAAATAGAAAAAAGGTTTTACTCAATGGCAACCTTAACGAAATACGTCTGTGTGACATTCTAAAGTGATCACTGTAAAAAACACAAAGTGTGTGTGTGTGTGCATGTATTTTTAAACCTACGATAAGGTTTTTATTCTTAACGGGTGAAAGTTTTAAGTATCACAAGGTTTCAATACTCTGGAGCAAAACATTATATTATCAGCTGAAGAAATCCAACTCTCTGCTCTAGAAGTAACTTTTGGGAAACCTGGGGTTGAAATTCAGATATAAGAAGGGTTAAAGTCATAGACAACAGTCGATGCACTCTTTATATACGGGAAGCGTAACCACCGTTCATTCTAAATCTGTGTTTTCACTTACTAAACATATTACAAAGAAATGAAGACCACGAAAGGTAATTTGCATTCAATACAAAGCTGACCTTTGGGGCTCCTATGGAAAACATTAGATTCTTAGGGTGAATTCACTAACCTAATCTATTCCACTTTTCATGCCTGGATTTTCTTATAGCAAAGTGCTGCTGTCCATGGCCCCAAAAGCTTTTTCGTAGTTTGCGCTTTTTTTTTTTTCATTTTACTAACTCTCATAAACTAGAACTGCTACACATAACATAAATGCTAACACATCAAAGTCTTCCTTTTTGAATGAATTTCATATATTCATTCATTCTTCTATTTATTCAATCAATAGATACTGAGGCGCTGTGCCAGATATAAATATGATTTACCCTCACTCTTCACTTTATCTATATAGACAATGAGCATTCAATTAAGCTACATGTTATATAAAAGGTAGAGATTTGCTTCCACAACCTGGCAAGAAACGTTTAAGCAAGGCGTAAACTGTATTCAGAATTCAGAATTAAATCAGAAATACTCTGCTGAAACCAGTAATTTTGGGTTTCAATTTTCTTTTATCTTCTTTATTCTTACACCAGCTATAAATCATATCAGTACCCATTCATTCTTCTAAGACATGAGAACATTTAAGTGAACGTTCTGTTTATTCTTTCTCTAAACCAGTGACTAAATTTAAATAAAATGTTCTCGGGGTTAAAGAAACATGCCATTTCTTTTAAAGTTGTCAACCCTCTAAAAAGTTAAAAAAGGAAAACCGAAAGAAGGACTGTCAATACATCATTTTAAACATACTAATAGATTAGCTTTAACCCATAAGCTTTTCAGTATACAACCTAAGAATTCTGTCAACTGAAAAAATATAAAATAAAATAAAATAAAAGAGTAGGTGAATGCGGGGGCATCATGAAATCACGGTGCTTTTGAAACAGTTCATTTTCTTTGAGCTAGACAGTTATGCCAATTTAATCAACCAGAGAAGTTTAATAAAGAACTTCAATCAGTCCTTTTTTTTTTTTTTTTTTTTTTTTTACTTTTCGTCAATTAAGAAACAGGAATTCGGTGCTTATAAATTATGTAGAAGTGAAATGGCAGATCAGGAATTCCAAACTCCCCTTGAAGTGCAGCCGTGAGCCATGCAGCCAACAGAGCAGGCACCGCGGACCACGGGCGGAAGCTGGCTCTCCCCACCGAAGTGTGACGTGAGGCCAGCCCCTCAGTCTCTCTGTACTTCCATATTCTCATCTGTAAATGGGGATAAAGACAGTATCTACCTCCAATTATTGCTTTGAGGTTTACTGAGGCTTTCTCGGCCCATGGTGTGGCGCTCAATTTTAATGATACTGTGGAGAATCATCCCTGGCTGTAAATTTATACGTATAGTTAAAGAAGGGAAATAGAGGCCGATACACTTGCTTTTTGTGGTGACAGCATTAATGGAGGATGGGATGCTTAAAACAAAACAAAAACACCCCAAACTGATCAATTCAATCCTTGAGACACCTTAAATTTCTTGACTATCTAAAAGTTTATTTAAAAAAAAATTTTAAGGGGCACCTGGGTGGCTCAGTCGGTTGAGTGTCCGACTTCAGCCCAGGTCACGATCTCGCGATCCGTGAGTTCGAGCCCCGCGTCAGGCTCTGGGCTGATGGCTCAGAGCCTGGAGCCTGCTTCCAATTCTGTGTCTCCCTCTCTCTCTGCCCCTCCCCCATTCATGCTCTGTCTCTCTCTGTCTCAAGAATAAATAAACGTTAAAAAAAATTAAAAAAAAAAAAATTTTAAGTTTATCTGAAGCAGCACCTGAGATGCCAGCACAACTCCAACGCAGGGCTCGATCTCATGACCAGAACTGAAATCAAGAGTTGGACGCTTAACCGAATGAGCCACCCAGGCGCCCCTAACTGTTTATTTTAAATTCCTTTAAGGAGAAAAATAAGAGAGGAGAATCATATGCGCACACAGGGGAAAGACAAAAGAGGAGAGATTCGAAATGAAAAAGCCAAGATTTATGCCGCAGGAAATCCATGGCCAGCCGAAAATGCCAAGACAAAAGGGGGAAATCCCAATGTATCTGGACCCATAAGGAAGCTTTCCATATGATCACAGTTTCTTTCTTAAATTACACTGATGACAGTGTTCTAAAAGTGTTATAGTACCTTCCCTCTTAAACAGGGTAAAATGAAAAGAATTTTACCTTTATTGCTGATTCAGGTCACACTGGCATCCTTCTCAATGTTCTCAATGAAGTACTTGATCAATGATAAGCTGCTTGAGGCTACTTGATTCCATTTCTCTGATCCGCCCCACCCCTACCCCACCCCCACTCTGTACCTCTCAAACTTCAAGTTTTCTGTCTCCAGTGTGTGTGTGTTGGGGGGGGAGGTTTGGAGAACAAATAACGAAGAAAAAATTTTGTACAAGTTCCACAGGACTATAGAATTAAGAAGCAATTTGGTTATGGTAAAACCCTGGGGGCTTTTGAGCAATCTGCCTCAATTTTAAAGCAAATACTTTGACGTATTTTGTAGCAGCTCCAGAGGCCTTTCTCGTAGCCTTCAGGTATGTTCTAGATAGCTGAGGTCTGCTACACGGTCCCCAGATAAGTGAGGTGGCACTGTGGCGGCCACATCACCAGATCCTAGAAAAAAGAGACAACACTCCCTTCAATAAAAGAGGGGAAGGGAGATTCCTTGAACACATTTCAGTTTCTGACCCAGAAATCCACTCTTTAAAATGAAAGAAAAGGAATACTGTAGGTAACACAAAAGTCTGCGGCATCTTATCATTTCACTGTGCTTTGAGCAAGCTTTCAGAATCATCTGATAGCAGGGGATTCTATTAGTTACAAGCATTATACGCTGGAAAAACAAACAAGTGCCACTTTACATGGTTGAACCAATTCATGATATGACACCTCTATAAAGCAGGGAGAAAGATGATCTTATTATATCCTGTTTTCCAGGGCTGTGTAGAACTACACCTAACTTTCCCCAAGCCCTGTTCAGGTGATGGGAGGATACCGCCCGATGACTTCCGTGGCACCAGTTTTATTTAAAAGCCTAGTTGAGGTAAAACAACAACAAAGAGGTAATAGACATTTTAAATATTTAATCAAGGAGGACCTCTGAGGAAAAGAACAAACCATAATCGTCATCATGACCCTCAACGCTAACATTTGTGGGGACCTTACTGTCCATGAGCCAATGGGCTAACGCCTCTTGTTCTGCCCTCACGGTGGCGCTGGCGAGGACAGTCCCATTCTACTTGGCTTCCCCAGATGAGCAAAGACGGCTGGTGAGGTCAGAACCGTCTCACAGGAGAAAACCCCACCTTCGCTCACGAAAAGCTTTTGTGTTTACGGTGAGGTAAACAAAACAGCTTCATCATTTTAGACCCATATCCTTGGTGTATATTTTCTCTTGCTTTTTTAAATTTTTTTTTTAACGTTTATTTATTTTTGAGACAGAGAGAGACAGAGCATGAACGGGGGAGGGGCAGAGAGAGAGGAAGACACAGAATCGGACGCAGGCTCCAGGCTCTGGGCCATCAGCCCAGAGCCCAACACGGGGCTTGAACTCACGGACCGTGAGATCGTGACCTGAGCTGAAGTCGGACGCTTAACCGACTGAGCCACCCAGGAGCCCCTCTTGCTTTTTTAAAAAACAAAGTTCATTTATTCATTTTTGAGAGAGGGAGAGAAAGAGAAAGAAAGCAAGGGTAGGGCAGAGAGAGAGGGAGACAGAGAATCCCAAGCAGGCTCCTCGCTATCAGCACAGAGCTGGACGTGGGGCTCAAACTCACGAACTGTGAGACCATGACCTGAGCCGAAATCAAGAGTCAGATGTTTAACCAACTGAACCACCCAGGTGCCCCTTCTCTTGCTTGCTGAGAAGAGATTAAGTAATCAGATGGGCAGAGAAAGGCCAACGGAAAGATGCCCTATATCCAGAAAACATAACAGTTTTCCCAAACTCGACGGAAGGTCTTCAGATTAGTTTCCACCTGCGGGCACAGGGAAAATATTTTCCTGCTTTAAGATACTTTTCCGTCCTTTAATTCGTTCATCAACCATTGATGCAGATGTGCCGTGCAAACTTCAATCGAACATGTTCCCTACCTGCAAGAACCTCATGGTCTAGAATGGAGGACAGAAATGTAAACACTGAATTATACAACGATGCGACAAAACAGTGACAGCCCCGTGAGGGGCTGTGACAAGTGAGCTAGGCAAGGTGGTGATTGGTTAATTATCAGGAAAAAATATATGGATTTGTTTCTTTCTCCGATGCTGCTTCATTTAAATGTTAAGACTCTGGCTTTTGGCTAAGTCCAATTTAAAATGCCCTAGACATTAAGTGCACTCATAAGACATTGACGACAGATTAACAGCACTTCTTGGTAGGTGTGTTTGCTCCCCACCATCTTTAGCAAGTAATTCTACACTCAAGCATCTCATGTTTTGATCACTGGAGGGTAGGATGCTACATAAATATACTGCTGAAATGTACTAATCCATTAAGAGTAGCCTCAAAATAGTTGAAATCATAGGACTGTGAGATTACAGTCAATCACATTCAGAAAACACTTCAAAAAATATCTACTCCTCCTTTTTCCATACCAATACTAGAGTAACAAGATTTATCAATGAATAGTGTATTTAAAACAAAACTGCCCTCTACATAAAATAAAGAGCATACACTGACCCTGGCTTAGACTACATCTAATTTATTTCTTGCCCCTCCCTCACCAGAAGTGAAACCAAAGGTAATTTGTGTCTGCACAAAACCAAAATTGCTTGGCTGTGCTAATACTCACAAAGTCTGATGACTGTTGCCTAAATCCTATCTTAATAACAACACTAACTGTGCAATAAGAACTCTGACATGCTCTTGCTTGTGGTGAAGTAGCAAGGAGATAAACCCAACCTCCACACGGGTTCAGATGTCTCAAAGATCTTGACATTGCTCTTCCTAAAGCATCAGGAAATGTTGGGAGTATAATTTCTCTAAACAGTGTGAGCAGAAAATCAGACATTGCCTCTAAAATTGAATCAAGGTAGGGGAAAGTATGTAGGTCCTTGGAGGAAATAGACTAGAGAAGCCAAAAGAAATAATATTGGCCGCAATTTCTCATGTCAACGCAAGAACGGTCTCTGAACAAAGATCCTGAATGGAAACCCAATTTTACATTAAGCAGTGACCATGTATACAATAATATTTGCAGACAATAGTGATTATGCTTTCTCGGTTTTCCTGAATAATGATTAGCATGTCAGCAGTATGGACAATAGCTTCCCAAACGAACAAAAGGGAATTACAAACCTACCAAAATGTCCCTATGCTACCATGCTTCCCAGAGACAAAAAAAAAAACAAAGAAAGAAAGAAAGAAAGAAAGAAAGAGGAAATGAAGCAAGCATTTCCAAATGTTGGAAAACAACAAGTATTTGTCAGATTTACATTATGATTTCAAAGTATAAAAACACATGTGTACAAACTACTGAGCTCTTGATATCACCATAAGGAGGAGGTGAGCTAGATGTTCTGCTAGTTATTACAATCATCTTTAAAAACAGCTTGGGCATTAAGACACTAAAGGGGGAAATGATCATTGTAGATGGTATTGGCTATTGTCTAAAGTCTAAGGTTAACTGTGGGACTTTGCAAAACAAAGGTGATAGGCAGCTGATTGGTTAGGGAAAGCCTATGATGTCACAGACTGTGAACTTCTTCCATGCAGCCGGGCACCGGGCACCAGGCTGGCCTGCCACTCTGCATCTCCAACCCCTTCCTACACCTAGTCGAGCAGATGACTAAGCTCTTTCCAGTGTGAGAGGTTAACATGTGCCATTTCTAGCCTGGGGCCGGAAGATCAGGCTGCTCCTCCTCCATGCTTTCTCTTTCCGCCTTCCAAGAGGCTGAAATCACAGGACCACCATGACTCCAGAAGCTCCACGTGGAAAGTAGCAGAGCCACCATTAGCCTATGTCCCTGGATGGCTGGGTGGAGCCAGGCTATCCACAGACCTGGAACATCCACCCTAGACTATTAAGTAGGAGGAATTTCTAACTATGCAACTCATTGCAAATTTTAAGCTTTCTATCCTCACCTACACAGTCTCAGAGAATTGCTAATAAAGATGCAAGAGTATCGGTAACAATACTATGCATAATGTTCTCAATGGACCCATCGTGGAGTGCCCAGTTCATCTGGCCGGTCAACCAAGTGAGTCCACTGGACCCAGGATACCCCTGTACAAATACCACCACTACCTCAGTTGATCTTGGACTTGTAAGCATGGGGAAGGGCAGGAGTAGGCGCCATTCTCCTCGGGATTCCCTAATCAAAACTCACTGGTAAATACTGTGTAAAGGTAAGTGGCTGAACACTGGGGAGGAAAGAATGGTCAGGAACCACTAAGTAATTAAGCTAATGAGCCCAGATCCCTATTATGCATCAACGTAGTCACTTCTCCTTCTCATCCCCAGTAAATTATTTCTTCTGTGAATGTAAAAAGTTCACACACACAAAATAATTGCCCCTGCCCTTCAACTTCAAAGGACATGCCTCACTATAATTGATGTAAGTGAGCCTTACTAATTTCTAAGAAACATGAACTGGGTAGACAAGTAAGTACTCAGAATGAAGAGTCGAAGACTATAGTATGATCATGTGGAACGTGTTCGTTCCCCACTCATTAATGAAAGATTTCTTTTAAGCGCCTCTCAGGTACCCTGCTGGATGCCACAGATATGATAGTAAACTCAGGGCACATAATTCCTGTGCTCGGGAACCACTGACAGAATTCCTGGAGCCAGCTTGTACGGCAGACACAGGGCCAGGGGAAGAGGAACCGTACCGTAAACGCCCACCAAGCAGTCACCCACAGATCCTACCAGAATCGCCAAAACACAGATTGTCAAGAGGAGTTCGTCTCATAGACAAAGTGACCGTACAGAAACAAATAACTCTCCAGCCAAATCAATTGTGACCGTGACATATTGGTATCTAGAGCAAATGGTCACTTTGAGTGAGAACTTGTTTTGTAAATTAGGGGAGGAAGTTCACGAAACGTTCAAAAATTCCAAGCAAGCCACTGGGATGTAAATTGTGACCAGGTTCTTAGCTGACACGTTCAACAGTTTAATTTGGGTACGGCTCTCAGCAGTGCTGGGCATATGTGAGAGAAACAGATGCCCTGAATCATTTCAGAGTACATTCCTGTCAGAACTGTCCTTTGTGACACTAAAATCAATTTCTTCTGCCTTTACTAACAGTTCTACCCAAAGAAAAAGGGGGGAGAGGGAGGGGGGAGAAAAGCATTCTCTTAATCGAATGTCTTCCCACTGAGACAAAATTAAACCCAAATCTATTAAACATTCCAAATTTATGTTCGATTTTTATAATTAGTGTTGCTTTGGTAGAAAGGCTGGTGATAGGACAGGATGGGACACGATCCATTTGTGCTGAGAACTCCCAAGTTTTTGATGTGTCCTGGGGAAAGGAGGGAAACCCCCAAGAGTTGTTACGTAACAAAGTAAGACTCCAACTTGTGTCCAAACTCGCCCAGAAAAGCGCACGAGAATGGATTCTCTTTTACTTGGGAATTTCACCTACTCACCCAAACTCAGAAAATGTCTTCACACCTTCTCTCCTTGCAGACGGTCAAATTCACGTGGCTACCTCTCCTTAGACTCTGTAGGGCATCTCTGAATATACTTTACGACAAGGGCCTGGAGAGTTGGCTTGGAAACTCAATTAAACTCAAGGCTCATGTTTAGCCAAAAAAATAAATACTAAATCAAAACACCACCAAACAAAAATGGGAACATACATCGGGCGTCTAAACGTTGCGATGTGTCACCTCTCCCCTGAAGGAGGAAAAAGTTCCCCAGTTCCCTACCTCGAGCCACTCCAATTAAAGACGATTGTTTTTTTTTCTTTCCTATCTTAGGTATCTTGACCTACCATAAAAGCCTATAACACTCTAGCTAAAAGCAGAATAAGTAATAACACAACGTCATGCGATTTTCACTAGGTTTGGAGGATGTTTTCTAGCACGTCTCTCTTCACCTGCTTCCCAATATTGATTTAATGCAAAGCCATTACCAGCTCCTCCGGCACATAGGCATTCATAAAGAGAATGCCTGGAAAGTCACCTCCCACCAGAACCCGAATAATTTTGCCAACTGTGGCCATGCCTGAGAATAACCTTAATCTCCCAAAGGAACTCATCATTTACTGGACTGAGATTCCCTTGACAGCCAAGGAGGGAAGAAGGAAGAGGCAGAGGTTTGGACCACGGTGTGTCCTCATTCTGAGATAGAATGCCCATCCCTTCCGCCTGGCACCTTCTCTTGCTAGAGCCAAGAGGAGACACAGGCATCAAGAAGAGCATTGAGCAAATGAGGAGGATCTTACCCAGACAGGTGGAACCACAGACTCATCATGAAAGTGCTTTATGCTGCCAAGAACGGCCATTTTGAGCTGACACCCAGAGAACTGCCATGTCCCTTTAGTGAGGATACCTGGTTGGCCTTGATAAAACGACACAAACTCCAATATCTAGCTTAGGGCCCTGGAAGAGAAGATTTAGCATACTGGACATGAAGAAAAGCCATGCCGAAGGTTCCGTGGAAGTATCATACTAACATCGTTTATAAGAACAAAACTGACTGTATGGCAAGATAAAGCACAAGAAAATGCCACATGCTGTACCGACTTCCCAGGCAGCAAAGTTAATGAGTTGCAGATCACGAGCACCTCGATGTAAAACCACAGTGTGTGCATGTTATGAAATTACTCTACAAAAGATTGCTTAAGCAAATTTACAATGAAAAACAACATCAAAACACCAAGGAGGTGGAATGAATATAAACATGAAACACACTTAAACACCTAGGATGTCTTATTTTAAGGAGGAAAAAAAAAAAAAAGATCCTCAACCTTCAACAATGACTTTTTCAAGCTACAAAAGCAAGATCAAATAAGCGTCCGGGTTGTCTTCATAACAATATATATTTTACACAGGCCAATAAGCCCAACCACAGAAAATTGATCTTCAATTGCCCCTGCAGCCATGCAGACAGCACGCGGAAATCCATCCGTGGGCACTCTTCAAAGGGTCCAAGTGAATACACAACACCTGGAGATGAACAAGAAAAATTTAAATGGGGCCCGTGGGTCTCTAAAGAGCAGTTTCTAACTGGCCCATAAGCTAATAAGAGTGGATATAAACTGTGAACAACCAGTGCCCTACCAGGAGGAACATTTATCACACTAACATGCCTGTAAAGTGGAAAGGGTTCATCCACATGCTCTCTGCAGTTTCCATTAGAATGTTAATTGTTCAAACTGAAGAAAAGGAGACATAAGGAATGGCTTTCACCATCACATGTTAAGTTTATTTTTGTTCCTCTGACCAGTTCCCAAGGGGCAGGAGGCTAATGACTGTTCTTCATCATCAACCGCAAAGGATATTTACATCCATCCTGTAACCATGACAGCTGTGTCACTAATTCCCTAACTGCCTCCACAACATGAACCAATCATCTGGCATGAAGCTGCAAGATGGAGTGCCCTGCGGTCATTATTCACCAAGCACTTTCATTAACAAACTGCCCTTAATTACAGTGGTAATTGCAAAATTATTTCATAGCAGCAATTATTTTTCTCAGCCAATCCAGGCTATTTAAGTAGGACACTGCCTATGAAAATGGCAAAAGGCCAAGTAATCTATGACCAAAGATATGTTTTAATTGTACTACAAACTTAGTTTCAAAATATTGCATCAGAGGGCTTTGAAATTGTATTACACATCCCATTACGCACTCCACACACACACTCTCACAAATAAAGCTACCCTTCTCTACTTTGTAGTTTGAAAGCAAAATGCATTTATAACATTCACAGGAAGTACCTAAACTAATGCTATTGTCTAGCAAACTAAAAATAAGGAATTTGTAGATCTACACCTATACTTTGAGAATTGCTGAACACACTAACCCATCCATTAGGGACATCATCGCCAACCCCCCACCCAACACCCATTCCTTTCATGTAAGAGCCCTTTGTTCTTTCATATTTATACACTTAGATACCCAGCTATGAGAAGGAGTGCTGGTATACCTATCTGTTGGCTTTAGAAAACAAGGCACAGGCAGGTTTCCAGAAATCACACCTTGATCATCAAGATTACAGACTGAAATACATCTCTGCTTGGTTTCCCTGTGTTCCAACTTGAGACTTCTTCGGCATTTATCCCGAAGAAGAAACCGAAGTCACAGTGTCCTATTTGGAGTTTTCCAGGAAGTCACTGAACAAGAAATGTGTGATTTGGAGTGATGAGGGAGATGTGGTTGAATCAAGATACAACTGTTAATACTGCAGTCAGACGACATGAAAACTTGAATACTATTCTAAGGAGTCTGAGTGTTATCTGGTAGATAGCAAAGACCTCTGGGAGGCAAAGGATGAAGACTGACTGAATTCAAAGAGTGGCAATGCATATAGAGCAACAGGGTTGAGAAACTCACAGTGTTGCAGGTAGAATTATACTTGGTGACTGTTGGGTACAGACAATAGTAAAAGAACTACTCATAGATTACTCTGAGGTTTCCAGCTTGGAAGAATAGGTAGATGATGAGCTAGGGAATGCAATGGAGATCTGTAATACATTTGAACATTTTAAGTTTCAATCATCTATAGGATATCACCTAGAAATATTTAGGGAAGGAGCTAGAAAGAATAGTTAACATTTATTGGCTTAGTTTTTATAGGCTAGGCATGGTGCTAAATGCATTAGATATATAAGCTCAAGTGACACTCAAAACAGTAAGATCTATGGATTACATCCTATTTTTACAACCATTTTTATTTTTTATTTTTTTTTCAACGTTTATTTATTTTTGGGACAGAGAGAGACAGAGCATGAACGGGGGAGGGGCAGAGAGAGAGGGAGACACAGAATCGGAAACAGGCTCCAGGCTCCCAGCCATCAGCCCAGAGCCTGACGCGGGGCTCGAACTCACAGACTGCGAGATCGTGACCTGGCTGAAGTCGGACGCTCAACCGACTGCGCCACCCAGGCGCCCCTACAACCATTTTTAAAGACAAGGAAACTGAGGCTCAATGGTATGAAAAACCGCCCAGGGTCATTATGGCAGAAAATGCTAGTTACTTAGCGAATATTCACTCTTCCCTTTGCCTTTTGTGACAGAATCCTCCCCCCCGCCCCAGCTGTCCATGGTAAAGATAACATTTCCTACCTCCTTCACATCCAGGTCATGTGCTATAACTGGAAGTGCTGTGTGGGATGGAAACAACAACAACAACAACAACAACAACAACAACAACCGGTTCTGCTGAGAGGAGCTCTTGTCTTTCCTGGTGTCCAAGAGGCAGCTGCACTAGCTAAACCTCCAGCAGTCATCTTGCACTATGACCTCCAGGGCAAAAGTCACCAACTAGAGACAGTGAAGCAGAAATAAAGATGCAGGCTAAGTTCCTGAAGATTTGGATGGAGGCTCTGAATGGACTGCCTGTCTCTGGGACTTCTTGGAGGTGAAAATAAGCTAGTGTTTAAACCACTATTTTGAGGGGGGGGGCTCTCTTAGAGTCAAATGGAATTCCTAAACGATACAGTCACACAGGTAATAAGGAGGAGTCAGGATTTGAAAGCCTTCATCCTGATTCCAATTTTTATCCTCCTAACAAAAGGGCTAGATGGATCAGGAGAGGTTGAGGCTACAAGTGCAGACTGTCAATTATGGGTGCACGCACATCTCGACAGTTCCGTTACTTCGGCTAAGACAAAAAAGGCAAAATACTCAGCATCATTGTAAAATGAAAGTTCTATCATTAGGTAAATAATCTGATGATAGGGAATTAACACCTTACCAGTTTCAGAGAATTAAAATAAATAATTCTAACATCCCTCAAATCATCAGGCACAATTTTATCTTTCCGTTGGGGTCGCATTTTGGGGTCCCGTGGAATATTTTTATTAGACAGTGCTACGGAAGAATTGATGGGGCGCCTGGGTGGCTCAGTTGGTTGAGCCTCCAACTCGCGATTTCGGCTCAGGTCTTGATTCCAGGGTTGTGGGATCAAGCCCCGTGTTGGGCTCTGTGCCAAGCATGGAGGCTGCTTGAGGTTCTCTCTATCTCTCCCGCTATCCCTCTACCCCGCCAGCTCCCTTAAAAATAAATAAACAAATAAGTAAATAAATATAAATAATTGGCAAGTTACCTATGTACTGAGTAAGTAAGAAATAATCTAGTTCCTTATTTTCTAAATTTTAATTAGATGAACATCAACTTCTGTAAAGAAACAAAACACCAATGATTTTGCAACAAGGTTAGGTTTCCACATAAAAATAATCTGCAATTTCTCCTCTCAAAATCATTAATAATTTATAGGCTACGATCAGTTATTATGTTACATTTCCTGCACAGGCAGATGTTTATAGATATTTCCCTATATTACACATTGGTGAAGAATTGCAAAATTAGCGTTTGCACCTTCCCCAACAGAGTATCTGAAAGGATGATGTAGTTAGGGATTTGTGATGACAATACCCTTCCAAGTCAAAGGAAATAGTTTCTTTACCTAATTTAGGAAAAAACCTTCAACATAAAATATACGCATTCCCAGAGAGAAATTATATTCTCTTGTTTAATTATTACTTTTGAGGTTCATGATTTAACTAGAATTCCAAATCTAGTCTTTGTGGCAAAGAGAAGAGACAAATGGATTATTCTATCTCAAGCCATATTTTAAAATATCCACATAGTTCATGCTTTTAACAACAGTACAGCCAGTAAGTGAATGTATTTCATTTTGATGATTTCATATATTGCATTAATGAGAAAGATTGAGGCATATTATCTTAGGATCTAAAATATTGTGTAATTACAAGTTTTATGCCAGCTTTCAAGTAATTTAGTTTTTCAAAGATAGTAAAGGGAAAAGAATCTGAGCTAGACAGACAGCCTCTCCCTTAACAATGGGAGAAAGTAATTCAACTTAACAATTTTGGTTTTCTCCCTGAAGAGCTGTGTGATCAGTGAGAAGCACTGGATTAATTCCATACTCTCTCTGCTTATATATGTTTTTAACATCCTCTGGAGTAAATACGCTCGCAAGAAGCACACAGCACGCGGGAGAAAATGTATACTGTGTAGGACACTCTCTGGGCTCTCCGTGGTGACTAAAAGCAAACATAATAAAACAATCTGCCATAAATCCTGTGCTTCTCCATTTACCTATTCTTCTCGGAGCACTTTAAAACATGCAAATCATATTCCAATGCATGCTTAATGTTTGACCCAGATTACACAAAAGAATGCCAGGGCAATAAAAATCTTCATGCGCTCTGGTTGCAAATGTTCAAGGGTAAAGACAGGCAGTAAACTACTACCACCATAACGCCGTGGATTCTTCTTCCTAATACCCTAGTTCCAATAGCTGCTAACTACCAAAACTTGCTGTGGTATTCAGGTCCTACAGTAAATCGTCCTCCACGATTTCCTGACTACGTTAGCACCACATGTTTGTCTTCCTAGTAATTTCGCAACAGAGGTGTGACACTCCAGGCAAAGCATTCCATAGGGTTAGAGCACTGCTTGAGGGAGCCAGAGGAATGCAATCATCACCCACAAATGCACCATCTGCTGTGGCTTACTGCTTAATTAAACGAAAACTGGTAGGTTCTTAATTCTCACAGCTCATAAAAATAAAGGTCACAACAGAGTATTAGCATCATGCATCATCCGCATAACATACAGTTGCTAAAGTATATTTTGCCAACCTGTCACTCAAAAGAAAAAAGAAATACACCATCTAGCTGACGCCCAAGCATGGCAAGATCCCATCACTCTGATAGCAGATCAGTGACAGTACAGCTGAACTGTCAGCCTGAGGGAAAAGAAGGTTCAGATTTTGGTCTTTGTTCTTTACCTCTCTCCTATAGCACTTGCCAAAAAAATTCTTCCATACGTTACAATAAGACCACTCACGGGTTTGTCTGATGGATCACTCATTCATGTCTTCAACAATTTATCAAGGGTTTCCGCATGCAAGACATTTTGCTTAGTATTCTGGAAGATGCAAAGATGAATCAGACACAAATTTTAAGTACGTATAGCTCCTGATGATCCCACTGGGTGTGTGTGTGTGTGTGTGTGTGTGTGTGTGTGTGTAGTGTGTATATAATAGTTTTATTGATATAAAATTCATATATCATGCAATTCACCCACTTTAAAGTGTGCAATTCAATTGCTTTTTAGTATCTCCACTGAGTTGTACAAATATCACCACTACCTAATTTCAGAACACTGTCTTCATTCCAAAAGAAATTTCATACCCATTAGTAGCCACTCCTGTTCTCATCCCCCAGCTGCTGGCAGACCACTGATCTACTTTCTGTCTCTCTAGTTTTGCCTCTACTGGACATTTCATATAAACGGAATCAAATAACACGCGGCCTTTGAGCTGCTTCTACTTAGCATGGTTTCAGTGTTTATGTCACAGCATGTATCAGTGCCTCATCCTTTTTTGCTGAATCAAGTATTGTAGAGTGGGGATACACTGCATGATTTTTCAGCTAATGGACATTTGAGTCGTTTCCATTTTCTGGTTATTAGGAGTAATGCTGCTATAAACATTCACGGACATGTCTGTGTGTGGATTTAATTCTCTTGGGTATATAGCCAGGAGGGGAACTGCTGTGTCAGATGTAGCTCTATGTTTAACTTTTGGAGAAACTGCCAGGATGCACGCTTTTGCACTGTCGGTTGGGCTAATACGTTACCACAAGCAAGGTACGAAGATTCCAACTTCTCCATATCTTTGTCAACACTTATTATTGTCTGTTTTTTACTTTAGTCATTCTCACGGATGTGTAGTAGTAGTATCTTACTGTGGTTTTCAGTTGAATTCCTCTAATGAAGTTGAGCATCTTTTCATGTGCTTTAGTGGCCATTTGGAAAGAGGCACTCTATGTTCTGGGCAACTCTGAATCAGCCATTTGGTAGAAATACATAAAGTGCTCTATTTGCAATCTTCCAGCACCTATGTGTGACATTTCCCAAACCACTAATATATTTTCTCTAAGGTCTCTCTGATGTTGAAATCCAAACACCAGCACAAATGTCCCAACACAGACAGTCTTGATGATTCTATAGTGTAATTTTCCTGGGGAGTCGGGTCGAGTGGTGAGTGAGGAGAGAAAATCTCCCTTGACTAGTTCGTTCGTTCTAGCCCATTTCCCACATCTACTGGAAGTCAGCTAATAAGAATTTCTGAAGAAAGTAAGTGACTTGGGAGTTAGTGTTCCAGGACAGGGAGTAGGGAGCCATGCAGAGAACCCAGCAGAATGCACAAACACGGAGCTCGGGAGAAGGTCGGGATTAGAGATGTCACGGGAGAAGAAAGAGCCGCAGTCCGTTCATACGGTAAAGAGAAAAGCTCTACATTGTTCTTAACGCCTTTTGAGCCGACTCACTCTAGTTTGAAACAATTGAGAACTTAATTCAGTGATATAGTTATGAGATGCTGATGAATGAAAATATCTCATCTTCCTTACTGCACCTGTACAAGTGATCACGTGTCTCCCTTCAGGCTTCTCTGAACTGAATCATGCACTCTCAACTTTCTTCGCTCTGGGTTTGTTTTTTTTTTTTTTTTTTTTTAACTTCCTAACGTTTCTCTCCAAATAAGGCGACTAAAACCAAAATAAATGAACAACACCAACAATAAAGATGTTGATTCGGATACCATGGTGTACAGAAGAAGGCAAAACGGGGAAGGAGTCACTAGCACTCTCGCATACAATATACTCCAGGCCCTCAATCGATAACTCTGTTCTCTCTCGTTGGTGTGTCTGTGGAGAAGGTGCATGACAGCAGAAATAGACGGAGACCTTAAAAAGCAATTAAGGGTGAGGAGTTTCCTGCCAAACGGCAAGTACAGATGTAACCTGCTTCCCCCACAGAGCTTAGCTTCATTTCATGGCCAAGAAAAAGGTTGATAAATACTCTATGATGAACAAGTGATCAAATTTATAAAAACTAAAGATGAGGAATGACCAATGGGAGAACACAGGTGCTACGGAGAGGCTGAACCGGTTTCCGCGCTTCCTGCTTCCTGTAGGTGGCACCAAACTCCTTGAAGAGGAAACAGAAAGCAAAGTTAAAAGGCTGGTGTGTGACTACAAGGAAGCGCTGAAGAATTCGCTCCTGAGCTGCCAATTTATCATTCGAGGCAGCTTTTCCGCACTGGTATCGGCAAGCTTTAAATTTCAGAAGTGATTCACCTGTACCACGCTATTTATGAGCTTCTTTTCTTTCCCTCTAAGTGCCCAGCCTCACATTAACAGTATGACCAGCTTCACTGCTCAGCTCAACTGTGTCCATCACTGCTGGAATGGAAGGTTCGTTACAGCATCTATTAAAAGGATTTTCAAAGGTAAAATAGCATTTTAAGGCCATTAGGACCCCTTAAGTTAAGATCGACAGGAAGAACTGTTACAGAACTGTTATTTACAACCATCAACCAGAAAGAACATGGTTTCTGGTGCCCACAACAGCCACAGGTAACCGACAATAACTTGGATTACCTTCTCAGAAATCTCTCACACACCTACAAGCTCCGGATCTCTCAGGCTTTGGGGCCAAAGAGGGACTCTTACAGGAACACATCTCAGACGTGCATCTCCTGGTGGCCCTGCTCTGGGAGGCAGTCTTGGATCAGATCAGATCAGAGTCCTCCATAAGGGTCCCTGCCAAAAAGCAGCAGGGTCCTGGAGGGGAGGAAGGGTGTGGGGGAGGGGGGACGTGGGGAGCCCAGCGGGTCGGTCAAATTGGAATAAAAGGAGGATGAACGGAAGGGTGTGTCTCTGAAGGAAGACGCAAGCAAGTGAGAATTAGAGATTTTGTCCCAGGTTTTCACCATCATTCTCAAGACCCGATTTTTCTAACAAACATTTCCTGCCAACCTTCTGAAATTTTTAAACAACGGCAGCCAAGACTGACTTCCATTCGGCACAATTACATAAGACCAAGCAGTGCATTGCTCTCATTTTTGGAGCTTTGTTTTAAGCTCCCTCATTAATCTTTCAGTCTTTTCCCATCTCTGCTTGACTATAACTGCCCTGAATTTATCCAAGCCTGCAGTATGCCAGGCTCACTGGTGTCTAAATCACCGAGAGCTGAATACACATTCTACTCATGGGACTCCACACTTCCATCAGAAAGAACCAATCACAGCTTAGGAGAGGTAAACCTCTTTTTAATTGTATTCTATGATACTAACAGGCATTCATTACACATGGACCTTAAAACAAGATTTGCTCTTGGCTGCTCATAATTGTATTTCTACAGCAGTTTAAACCGTTGGCACCTGCAATTGCTAGCAGGCCTGAGCTAAGAATTTCTATTATCCCAGTTTTAAGGGTTACATTTAAAATAAAACTCAGAGGGGCAAAACATTACATATACACATATTTACACAAATTAAATACTATGCACAAGTCAATACCTTCTGCACACAAAACTACATTAAACTCAATTAGCCCTAAGCAAAACTACAGGAAGCAGGTTTTCTGTGAACCAACAGAGCTGTTGTATATAATAAAGAATATAAAAGCTGCTGGATTAGAGTTCCGCAGCACTGTCAATAAATGCTTTTAAAAGAGCATTATCGATACTTATTTCTAAATTAATTAACATAAATGAAATTAACCTAAAACAAGCCAACCCAGGAAATTCATATACAAATATCCTCACACTTTTGGGTTGTAATAAAGAAGAACTTTTTAAGCATGTATATGTCATCTGGGGCTTTTCCAGAAGGATATTCCTAACTATGAGCCATGCAATAGTCACCAAACTAAAGGACAATGTCCTTCTTGTTATGGTTTCCTACTTGATTATGACCAAAATTAAATTATACAAATATTTCACTAAATATCTTCTCAAACCTTATAAATATTAATATGAACTCAATCTCCTATGTGCTCAGCATTTAAAAATCCATTTAAAAATCTTGGAAACTAATTTAAGATTTCCATCTAGAATACAAATTAGCAAGTCCTCCTCCTAGCTCTGTTTTGCTCAGCACCCATATCTGCACATTTAGTACTGAATGTCAGTTGGTAGCACTTAAAGATGATGAATATTAAAAGCATGCTTCTGCCCGCTAACATATTAGAACTTGGCAACCATTGAATTTGTCATAAGCTATGTTTTCAGTGAACAAACTACTGCCTTTAAAACACCAAAGCATTCTGTAAATTCCCAAATTGTGAAAAGGGTACGCAGAGGGTGAAATTTTATTATTAAATGCATCAGCTTGAGAGGAATGCATAAAATTAAAATCTTTTTTTAAAACTTACCACCCTCCAGTACCACTTGGCTATACTTTCTAAAATATTTACTTGAGGACTGCATCTGAACAATGACTAATAATGCCAGCAAGTATTAATTGAGCAAGCATTCTGTGTGGGCACCGAGCTAAGCATTTGACACACGTGCGTCCGTGCTATTTTTAAATACATGCTATTTGATCTGCATGCCATCTTTTACACGTACAATTCTATTTGTATGCACACACGCTCTCTTCACATACACACGACATCAAATTTTCTACCCCATGAGGTAAGCTATTGTTATCCCCAGGGAGGCTGGAAGATTTACTTGCCATCCTGCAAAACTTATTATGAGGAAACATATTTTTCTAGAAGTTATTTCTAAATTGGCCAAGCCACAAGAAGGCTAACGTAAAAGACCGTTCATAACTGCTTACGCCATTATTTTCACTAAAAATTAGTATTTTTATTTTTCACTAAAAATTCAAATGCATGGAATTAAAGCAACAAGAAATAAGGGACACATCTCCAAATGCAAGGAAAGCAGGATGTAGGCTTTTAGTGGGGGAAAAATAAAGGAATGAGATAAGAAAGTGCTTAATGGGGAAAAAAATAAGTTTGCCCTGAAGAGAGGCTAATTATTTCAAAAGGGGGAAAGTGGGGGGGGGGGGAACCACATGGGAAAAAATCTGAATGTAAAAAATGAAGTTGTAGGTTTGTGGAAAAGGAATCTTTGGAAAGGAATTTTAATGTGTAGTCAAGCTAGCTAAGATTAGAATAAATCTAATTAAGTTAAATGAATTTTAATATCAAAAATAAGCTGGTGTAAAATTAGAATGTGGTTTTCTGTTAAAATTTAGGACAAAATTTTCTT
Organism: Prionailurus bengalensis; assembly: GCF_016509475.1. NCBI lineage: Eukaryota > Metazoa > Chordata > Mammalia > Carnivora > Felidae > Prionailurus > Prionailurus bengalensis. The sequence goes on from NC_057346.1 coordinate 13,303,347, forward strand.
GAACCATCGGTCTGCTCTTGATAAGAGATTATAAAAGGTTTATCTTTATGTTTTAAAGTAACCTGCCTATAAAAACAAAGAATTTGTGTCTTGTCAAAATGATTCCGTCTTCATCAGGTCTTGGATTACTTAAGAAAAAACCGAGTTTTCTTTATTAAAAGCACCAAGTTTTTTTGTTCTGTTTTTCTTAAGTAACTATTTACCCTTCTATATTTGCCTGCAAACTCTCTATCACTGTGGTTAAATAGATAACCAAGTATTGTTTCACAGTGACCTATGATCCTATCTGATCAAGGATTTTAAAACCTCTTTCAGGTTTCTGATAAAGTTCCCCAAACCAAATTCTAAATAGGCTTTTTGACCTTAAAATGAACTTTGGGATTTTCCAGAGGGTCCCTGGACCATCTCAAAAGATGTGTTCTCTCTCCTTAAAACAAAAAGATGTTAAACTAATTAGGCTTATTTGAGGAGTTCAATTACATGGAAAATATTGTCAGATGAAAGGTCATACTAAGCCTTCTTTGTGTTGTACTGAGGCATACGTTGTAAGTATTCCACAAGTTGCATGAAATCCCTAGAAATCGAATACATCCTCATATAATGTTATCAGTCAGAATTCTAGTTATTATCGCAAAATGTGTCCCAGAAACAAGCAAATTTCCTTGTTAACTGCACTGTAATGAACTCCCATCAGATGTTTCATCATGGCCATTTTTAAGATTTTTTTCATTTGTAAATCATTATTGTTCTACAGATGCTTTGTGAGTGTTTCAGCAAAAGCATTTCATCTTCCACCAGACTCATGGAAAGTACTATAAAATACAGGTTCCTGTTAATTTTAAAATAAAAAAAAAAAAAAACCTCCCACTGAACTGGGTAAGAACTTTCTGAACTAATGGAAAAGCTAGATTCAAGTAAAACCAGTATTAATTACACGGAACCGAATAAACGGAGGATGATTATGATGGTTTCATGATTTTTTTAAAAACATTAATTTTTTTAATGTTTTGTTTTTCCAGATTTAAGGAAGCCTTTTTCTCTGTTCTCTTAAACTACCTATGACTTAGAGAAATTTGGTAAAATATGCCTTTGTAAACAAAGATGGAACCTTTATCTTTCTCTCCCTGCCTGATCCCTCTAGAATTCAGAAACTCTCAATGTGTATTCTTAATTTTCATGGCAATAGAGGTATTTACATAACTAAGAATCTGTTCTCCTTGTAACAGGATACAATTGAAAACACTGCTTATAATACCAAGGCTCTGACTAGTATGTCATAGTTTAGAGATGTACAAAGACTCAGATATGACCATACAGCTTTAAGGAACGAAGGTTGACTTGATGAAGCCAAAAAAGAGCCTTGGAAAAATAGGCCTGGTACCTGGTTCCCAGCGGCATTACCAGGTGAGTAAAGATGGTCACTACCTGGCAGGCACAAGAACCCCAGGATATATTGGAGACCCCAAGAAAAAAAGAATTAACTCAAACATATAAGTATTAAAGGTGAGGAACCAGACTTGGCTTCCTAGCCTTGAAATGCTTTTAAAAGTCTAATCAGAGACCCCTTATAAAAAGTTTCAGCAAAGTAGATTAAAAGATTCTATATGGCCACTCACTAGTCTTGTTTACTGAGACTAGACTTATTTTGCAAACAAATTTGTCTTACTCTGATTACCTCTGGTAAAAATGGGGGTAACTGTATGAAGCAAAAAATCTGCAACCTGCCTTTGTGGCTATCAGATTTTAGTCCTGTTCATTGTCTTGCAGGTTGTGTTTTCTACTTGTACACTGAACTAGATTCCTGAATTCTAGTTTCGTCCAGCATCTGGTGAGAACTCTCCAAACTAACACTTCCCGTTTTTCTCCCACCTTTCTGACTTGGAATCACTGAAAATGAAAACTACCTTTTTCCCAAAGCCACGCAAGCTGCAGTTAAACTTAATATAAACTTCATGAGAATCACCACAACCACTCATAGTCAATCAGTCTTCATGACTTGCTGTACCCGCCACTCAGAAAGATCACCAGAGACATTCACACTGCAAACCAGGAAAATCCATCCGAATGCCAGCACCTGCCCTCATTCTACCTGAAGACGCTTTGAGCTAAACATCTACACAAATCTCAGAACTCAAGCTGTTTACAGTTTGCTCCATTCATTACCATTGTTTTTCTTTTGTTTCCCTAGAAATGCCTCCTATTTAACCATCAAAACCCTAGAGGAGAAAGCAGGAAAAGACCTCTCTGACCTCAGCTGCAGCAATTTCTTACTTGACACATCCCCAAAGGCAAGGGAATTAAAAGCAAAAATGAACTACTGGGACCTTATGAAGATAAAAAGCTTCTGCACAGCAAAGGAAACAACCAACAAAACTAAAAGGCAACCAACGGAATGGGAAAAGATATTTGCAAATGACGTATCGGACAAAGGGCTAGTATCCAAAATCTATAAAGAGCTCACCAAACTCCACACCCGAAAAACAAATAACCCAGTGAAGAAATGGGCAGAAAACATGAATAGACACTTCTCTAAAGAAGACATCCGGATGGCCAACAGGCACATGAAAAGATGCTCAACGTCGCTCCTCATCAGGGAAATACAAATCAAAACCACACTCAGATATCATCACCTCACGCCAGTCAGAGTGGCCAAAGTGAACAAATCAGGAGACTACAGACGCTGGAGAGGACGTGGAGAAACGGGAACCCTCTTGCATTGTTGGTGGGAATGCAAATTGGTGCAGCCGCTCTGGAAAACAGTGTGGAGGTTCCTCAAAAAATTAAAAATAGACCTATCCTATGACCCAGCAATAGCACTGCTAGGAATTTACCCAGGGGATACAGGAGTACTGATGCATAGGGGCACTTGTACCCCAATGTTTATAGCAGCACTCTCAACAATAGCCAAATTATGGAAAGAGCCTAAATGTCCATCAACTGATGAATGGAAAAATAAATTGTGGTTTATATACACAATGGAATACTACGTGGCAATGAGAACGAAATATGGCCCTTTGTAGCAACATGGATGGAACTGGAGAGTGTGATGCTAAGTGAAATAAGCCATACAGAGAAAGACAGATACCATATGGTTTCACTCTTATGTGGATCCTGAGAAACTTAACAGAAACCCATGGGGGAGGGGAAGGGGAAAAAAAAAAAGAGGTGAGAGTGGAAAAGAGCCAAAGCATAAGAGACTCTTAAAAACGGGGAACAAACTGAGGGTTGATGGGGGGTGGGAGGGAGGGGAGGGTGGGTGATGGGTATTGAGGAGGGCACCTTTTGGGATGAGCACTGGGTGTTGTATGGAAACCAATTTGACAATAAACTTCATATATTGAAAAAAAAATGCCTCCTATTTAATACCTAGGTGTTTATGTATAGGCCTAACTTTGGGAGACTACCTGGATTACTGCCACCTGAAACGAGTCACAACTGTTCTCAGGACTAAGAGATAGGTTCAATGACATATGAAGCAATCTACTGTTCAGCTACTAGCCTGATTCTATTCTCCACAGCCATCAGCTCAGCTTTTAATATATGAAACTTCCAGGGAAGCTTCAGAGGAAAGTGATGGGGATCAGGGCAGGCTGTCCCCAAATATGCCACTTTGGCATACTGATTACTTTGCATTGAAGTTACTTAAGAAACAGCCAGTTCACGAAGGATACTCTGACCCTCCTCTGTCCTCCTGAAAGCAGGAAATGAATCTCGTGTATTAAAGGTACCCTCTCTATACAAAAGGTAAAAAGACATCCTTATCACCAGAGATAGTAAATTCAGGGCTGGAAAAGCTATATAAATAAACCCTGTTAGTCTGCTAATTTACTACTCCAGGCCCAAACCTCTTTGGTGAATTCTTCCCAAGTTCATTGTTGCTTTGTTTGAAAGGTATAAAAGCTGCCTGCTGTGGTCACTTCTTTGAGAGCCCTATTTCCATGAGTTCCCATACAAACAAAATTAAAATTGAGGTTTTTGTTGTTGTTGTTGTTGTTCCTCCTGTTAATCTGTCTTGGGTCACAATTAATTATCAGGCCAAAGAACAGAAAAGGGAAGAAAGGAAAAGTTTTCCTCCCCTATGAAGCATCAGCACATCAAAGTTAGAACAGGAACCCCAATCCAGGTCTATGGCCAATCCCCTCTACACTACTCTGCAGCCCATTCTCTGGCATATAAAGCCTCCGGAAGGGCTGGCATTTGCTGGACACTGCTCGTTCTACTGGGACCAGGGCTTTAATACCTACTTATTTTACATGGGTGTTAAGAAAGCCTTCTCATATACAAATCTTGTTTCTGCAAGAAGTCATTCATCCAGAAGACTAAACAAAACTGCACCTTTGACTGGAAAACAGAAGAGATTATTAATTTAATGAGAAACAGATTGTTAGGATCACTTGATTTAGCATATGGAAAGCCAGCTAGTTTACTCTGTCAAATGTCTACACAACGTACCTGACCTGTTCCTAGACTGGAAGGCGGGAATGTAATGGTGACTAGAACTGGACTGTGCAGCCAGGGTTCACAGTGCTACCTACTCCCAGCCATGTGACGAAGCCTTAATATTCTTAATATCCCATTCTGTAAAAGGAAGATGTCAGGACCTAGTTCACAGATCACAGAGGAGATGAAATGAAATGGCACATATAGGGTGTCGGACATAGAGTACTCAATAAAAGTCAGCTGTTGTCTTTCTTTGGGGTGTCAGATTTTATCAAAATATCTTTACCACTTGCCTTGAATGCTACATGGCCGTTTAATTTATCTATTAAGAACTGTCTTCCACTCGGTGAGTATTTTTTTTCTACTCAATTTTATGCCATCAGCTCCACGGCTCTCCAAATCATTCTAAATTATCCTTCTGTTTCCCTGGGCTTCGCGAGATTCAAATTCTTTTTCAAAATTATATACTAAGATCTTCTTTTGGGGCTGATTTTTCTAGCTGCTTAATCACTTCTGTTGACCTCTGATTTTCTACCAGATTGGCCGAATCTTTCTGATATGATGACATCTAGAACAATCTGAATTAACCTTTTGAGAGCCTAAAAATTAGGACTTATTTAAATTCTGATTTCTGCCTTCCCCAGCACTTATCAACATGTTCATTACTGCATGCTAATCTCAACACTTCTTCCGTGTCTTACTTTATGACAGATGTTTTGTCCAGATTTCAGAGTACACTTTTTTTTTTAATCTCCCTCTCTTATTGTGAGGGAGAAACAGTGCAATTACTTCTAAAGTTGTTGTCTGCATGAAATTACACTTTCCAACTATATACTTAGTTAATTTTTATAGGTTTTCATTCACCCTTTCAAGAAATATTTCTCTGGACCATATTAGGTCTTTGCAATGACAAAAGGCTACTAATTTAGGTGCCAGGTTCTGTTGTTCACCAACGTCACACAAGTTGTCTGAAAGGAATAGTTAAGATTCTTAAGAGCCAAATTAATTAGGTATTATTTAGAAATATATATATTTCCATTTCTAAAATAAATCTCTCCAGAAAATGAGATAAATGGAATCTACACACAAAGGAAAGAAATATGGAACTACTGCTTTTTTTTTTTCCCTATAGCTACATAGATTATGATTAGTTTCAGAGGAAATTATGGGATTATGATTTTTTTAAATTCTTTTTTCTGTACTGATTTTCACAGGCATCCTGTTTCTTCTACTAAACTTTTAATCTAAAAACACTCTGTATCTACCCTCAGTGCAACCTCAAAAGATTAGTCTCCTTTTAATGAAAAACTAATAAATTGGCAGTTTTGCTTCCCTTGTTTTATCTACCAGTTTTCCACTTTGTTAAATTAAAAAAAAAATTCAAATGAGTAAATTTTAAAGATCTCACTGGCTTTTATTAATCAGTTCATGAACTGGGCAGCATCCTGCCTAGAAAGTAGAGAGGAGCTCCAAAGGGCTGCAGAAAAGCAAAGGTTTTTAAAGGTAGACAGACAGTGGGAAACAAGAGAAATTATTAGCAAAGAATCCATTGTTTTAGGCAAGGTCAAACTGAAGGGGTTTATCAGTAAATTTCCTACAGCTGGCCAAGAAATTCTCATGTTGACTGATACAGGTTACATTTCTGGGAGGTTGGAACTATAGTTAGGTTACATATTAAGTCTTGGGGGCTGTGGTTTTCTTTTTAGCAAATTAAAGAAGAAAAAAAAATCAGAAAATTGTTTGGTGTTGATTTGTAAATAAAAACTCTGCCTGGAATGTTGTATGGTATACCAACACCTAAGATCAGGAATCTCAGATCCGAAAAATGTCCCTCCAATAATTATCACACTTGGTCCATCTGTTTTGTTCTGTCTGCCTCAATAATCTCATTTCTGGGTTGGATCAGTATCTTTCTAGGCTTCTATGTTGCGTTTTGGGCATTTTCCTGAAATTTATTCTCTATCACTGGCTGGGTTTTCTAAGTAAAGTCTGCTTTTATTATTTACAATGACGATTTATTTTACTTATTATAGTTTTCATTTCATTACACCCGTTCTAAAATTCTCATTTGCTTCATGCAACCTCTTTCTGTATTTCATTGAGTTTACAAAGCAGAGCTTTGCTTACAGTTGGTTTCATAAAGCAAATCTGTTTAGGATTTTGCTGCAGATTCCTACAACCTCTTTGCCTCAGCACGGTTGATTCTGCCCTCATTATGCATCTATAATAGGTGGTTTGGTTCCTTTTTCACACCCTTGAGCTTGGTTTGTTGACCTTGGTCTTCCATGCTTACCACACTTGAGGTCTGCTTTAAAGCCCTTACCAGTAATTGAGTCTCATTAACGATTTGACAGATCTCTTCCTTGCTTACCATGTACTAGCAATTGCACGAGATGCTGGTGATTCAATGAAAAGGAATCCACCTCCACCCCAACTCTTCTGTGGAACTTCCTATTGGGGGAGACAAACAAAACCCACACTAATGACAAGAAAGGGGGCCAAAGGATGATTGGTAGCAGGCCCAGATCCTGGTGCCTGGCTTCTAAGCAGCCAACGTCACAGACCAAGCCAGAACCTGGGTGGGAGCGAGGAACCTGTTCGGTAAGAGCAGACCCCATCCACCACCCTGCACCACAAACACACACAAAACGACAACAACAAAAACTCTGAATAAATCAGGGGAGGAGCAGGTATTTGCCAAATCAACAAAAGAGGTTAGCAGCACTGGAGAGGAACAAAAGGGAAAACAGGCCAGTAAAAGGAGAGCAAGATTCCTCCACTAGAGGCAGAAAATGGCTGGGTGGGGGGAGGTGGGGAGTGGGGAAGTTTTTTTGTGGGGGGCATCATGTCAGGATGGGGGTCGTTGAAGAAGGGGCAACTCTTAATCTGGTTTCAACCACAGGGAAAAATAAAAATTCCTTCCAAAAACTACAATGGGCTCAATGCCTGATATTCATTGTCGTTACTTCTGGGGATTTGTTTCCTTTTCAGAAAATTTCATGGGTATTTTAAAGGAAATAAGGAAGACATTGTTCACAGCACTTCCAGTCACTTTGCTACATTCTTGGAAGTCCGTGGTTCAATCTCAAATGAACGGTCTCACTAGCATTATGTTCAGTTATTTATGCACTCTAAACAATGGGTGTTTTTAGGCAAGATTTCCAAGCCCATCCAACTAAACAAAAGAGCCTCCCCTACAACACACAGACACACATTTCCATCCCGAAAGCCCTGCAGGCGTATCTGTGAAGCTTGCCATCATAAGACTCATTTAATTTGAAATTAAATTAAGGGCCCAAAAGGTACGCACATTGTTTAGGTTATTCCAACTAATGTCCTAAACTTGTGATTTCAACGGTTCTCCATCCAACTGATGACTCCTACTACAATAAAGAATTCATGAACCATGGAACCAACTGACAAAAATAAATAAATATCACTCACAGCTTAAAAGAAAGAGCATTTGCATAGTCCAATTCCTAACTCACAGAGAGTAAATATCTGGGGGAAATTCTCATCAAGATTTTTATCAAGTCTGTAACCTGTAAGGAAAAAACTGGGGTGCAAAGGCTGGTTTTCCAATAAAAGCACGCAAAGTTAGGAAGTGCCACCCAATGTCTGAGCTACACGGTTGGTACACAAATATTCACACAGGCAAAGCTAGCTAAAATGATATGATGAAACCAAAAAGAAATACCAATCTATTTTTCCTCAGCACAGTGGTAAGGTTCCCCGTGGGAGGGGTGGGGGGGGGCGTTATTTGATAGATTCCTTTATTCTATATGCATTTACTGATCCAATTTCCCCAGTTTTTGTAAAGTTTTCTAACAATGCCCAGCTGCCTGAAAACAGGAGGGGAGAAACAGATGATAGGGAAAGAACCTGGCTGGAAATTACCAAAGAACACCAGGAGGAAATCTATAGGAAATTGGTATTTCTGAGCCACCTTATTATTCCTGAGCTGGGTACACAAGCAGGATATACAAGGGAGGACCAGCCTCCTCTCTCCCCATCTCCCCACAAAGGAAAACAAGAACAGAACAAGGGATGGCACCAAAAAAGAGAGAAAACAGCAGGCTCCGGAGAAAAGGCAGAGAGGGGCAGGAGAAGTTAAGATTTCAAAGAGGAGACTAATAGAGTTTGAAATATTGAAAGTGGAGCAGATCTATTAGGTGTGGCAAGCGTGTGCGTGGCTGAAGTGGAATGAAGATGAAGGTCATCTTACTTGAGGGAGGAGAACTGTGAGATCCGGATATTAGCAAAGTCATCAAAAAGACTGAAGCAAAGTCTTATACTTCAGTAAGACCCTGTGTTGAATCGTGGAGGAAAACATGAGACTTCTCTTGAGGCAACTGTGGCTCCGGAATGGTTACTGTGGAGGTGAGGTGGGGCCGGGACAATGGAGAGGGACTTAAAGTTGAGTTGGCCTTTACACATGCTTGGTAAAGTGTCAGTGTCCACATCTAAGAATGGGAGAGACTAGACAGCCAGTTAGGGAGCACCTTCAAGCCATCCTTGGCCTGATGCCCCCGCTGATTTGAAGGTAGACTGTAGTGGCATCTGATTTGTATAGATTTCATGAATTGAAGGTCATCCTGAAATAAGGGGAGTAATCTGAGTGTAATCAAAGTCAAGAAATATATTTAACCCCTACTTCTCAGGAACGGAGAGAATTTTTTAGTAAGTGATGTTCCTTGGCCATTCTGGGATTTCCCTGGGCTCCCAAAGACCATCATTCTAGGTAGCCAAACACTGGCTGACATCTTCTCACCGTTCTGTACCTAGCACTCGTAGAGAAAGAAAACTTTTTCCTTCGTACCTGGCTGGGTTCTTTTGGCTGGCCTACTAATTAAGCTGACCTAAAGCAGGTTTACAGGAGAGAATTTTAATTTCATACCTAAGGGAGCCCCAAAGACATGAAACTTCTTCACAGGAAATTGAGGTATATATGCCATTCTGAGCTAAGGACAGAGGGGAAGGGGAGAGGGGTCTGGGGCTCCATCAGGGAGGGAGACCATTCACAGGAATGTAGGAAGAGCAAATGTTTGGTAAACAAAAGCTGTTCACTGCCGCAGAGACAGGGACACGCGAGGGCTCTGTACAAATGGCCACGCGGCACCCCCAGCTCACCACACCCGGCCCCCAGTCTTTGTAGTTGTCTTTGCTGATGCCTTTCTTCCTGCACCAGGCACTCTATGGAATTCTGAGAAGCAATTAAAAGTGGGGCAAGAAGCTCCCTGTGGGTCCCCCCCCCAGATCCCCAACTGTCAAATATCCACATGTCAAAGCGGCACACTCCAGGGTGAACCCCATCACCCTCTCCACGTGTCATCCTGCACACTGAGCACTGTCACTCACCTCACCAGTCCCGGACTAGCACCCACTTCAGATTGCTTACTGGTCTTTCCCTCTGGATGTCCCACTAGTGTTTCCAAATTAACGTGGCTAACGCCACGTTTATAATGTCCCTGCTTCCCCCTGCTTTTCTATACACTTAGTCAACCAAGCCAGTAAGTCATCTTCAAAAACTTACTTTTTTCTCCCTTACCTTCCCCCTCCCTCCTCCCTCCAACACCAACTGGTAACCAAATCCAAAGAATTTCAACTCCTTTTGAAATTCCACTGGCTCTTCCCCAAGCTGACTGCCATAAACTTAGACCATCTTTTCTCATCTGATCCTCCAAATGGCCTCCTACCTAGACTCCCACTCCCCTGAAACATCCCCTCTGCTATCACCAGGGCAGTCTAAGTAATGATCTGATCACATCACTTCCTGAGCTAAAACCTTCAATGGCTCCCTGTGCTTACAGAATGAAACTCAGAAGGACTTCAGCTCCAAGTCATGCTCTTCTTTAAAAAATAAAAATAAAAATAAATAAAAATAAAAAGAGAGCAAGTGAGCGAGCAAGACAGAAAGACAATACCTGCCATGCCTCCCTCCAAACTGTTAGGAGAACCAAATAAAAACGTATATAGAAGCACTCTGAAGACTATATATAAAGCAGCATCCGTGCTTCTTAGCCTTTACGGGGTCACAGTCCCTTTCGAGAGTCTGATAAAAGCTCTAGAGTTTTCTCCAAAACACAAACACACACATCTCCCTACATGCAATATTTGGCAACCAGTTTCAGAGCATCCATGATGCTCAATGACAATCCAGATTAAGAATTTACTTAGGTATTTATTATTTTCACGTCGGTACACAGAACGAGAGTCAGCATCATCTAGATAGCATTTCCAGCCTCACAAACAAGCAAGTGGCTCTCCTGTGGGCAGTCTGATTATTCATGCAGATGTCTAAAATATTCATCATCAGGGTCACTGGGCACCTCGTGAATATAGGCAGAAAATTAGTACAGTAGTTAGAGTACAGGGCTCAGTCATTTCATCTGAGCGCAGCTGTCCCTCCACACACAACTGTTTGAAAAGAACAGGTTATTTTGAAAACAATCAGCTGAATTGAGTTAAAACAACAACCACAAACTGGCCAGTGGGCATTCCTCTAACTGAATGAAAATGAAGCAAGGTTCCTTCCTTTTCACATAGTTCATCGATGCAAAAACAGACCCGCTGAAGCTATTCCATAGCATAAATGTCCATTATTCATGAGTCTGTTTTCTGCAGCTGCATCTTTCACCAACCGGCTTAGGCTCTATTTGTCTATATGTCTTTCTACATGTTTGTGCATATTTACAGTATGTATTTTAGTTCTCGGGGAGCTGGGATGTAGGGAACGATGCTTACTCCGCACATTTGCAAAGAACACATCACACAGAATCTCGCCAGGATGTCGCATCTAAGGGCAGCAAATCCAAATTCGTCACCATAGTGTGGGACTAAAATCTTCTCCATTTTACTGACCAATAATGGGACCTTAATTACAGGTGATGAGGGTGTGCCACTGAAGTATAAATACCACCATACACATTTACCGGCATTTAGAATAGTAAACACCTACTCCACAGCCTACAACATCACATACAAGGGGGCTCTGTGTACGAGGAAACATACATTGTGACCACAAAAACGAAATGTGTTCTTAGTGTAAGAACGTAAGCCTAAAACCAATGGTAGCCTTTAAAAATAACCACATTGTTGGCTGTTCTTTGCGTACCTTGTGAAAATTAGTGTTTGGGCACACATATCTTAAAACATCCCTTGGAAACAGGAACTTAGGTCTTTTCTTTTGACGCATTTCCAAAAAGCAGTCATTCTAAATCAGTCCAAGGGCCTTAAAGCTGAGCTCTTCAAAAACACCTGCATTTCCCTATTTTGTCACGAGATGGCAATATCACGCACTGGTAAACCATAAAATCATTAAGTCTTAATGTATCCCTTTGGAAGTGAAGTGCTCAAACTTCATGATGTCAGGACCTTTTAAAACTTTTTTCTTTAATGCTTATTTTTGAGAGAGAGAAATAGAGAGACAGAAAGAGAGAGAGAGAGAGAGAGAGAGAGAGAGAGAGAGAGAGAAAATCCCAAGCAGGCTCCCCACTGTCAGCACAGAGTCCTAAGTGGGGCTCCATTTCACCAATGGTGAGATCATGACCTAAGCCGAGATCAAAACCCAGATGCTTAACCGACTGAGCCACCCAGATGCCCCATGGACCCTTTAAAATTCTTAAGATTAATGAGGACCCCAAAGAGGTTCTGTTTACATGGGTTACATCTGTCAATTTTTATATTCTAAATTAAAATAGAAAATCTTTAATATTTTAGGTAATCCACTTAAACTAATAATAAATCCATTACATGTTAACCTAAATAGCATATTTTTGCGAAAAAACTACATTTTCCAAAGCAAAAAGATTAGAGAGAGATTTCTACAAATCTCTTCAATGTCTGGCTTAACAAAAGACCCCTGGATTCTTCTGCTTCTTCATTCAATCTGTCGTGACAACATTGTTCTGATTGAAGTACATGAAGAAAATCCAGCCTCATGCAGACGTGTAGTTGGAAAGGGAAAATAGTCTTTTAAGAGTCTTCTCAGATAACTATGGATATTCTTCTTTGATACTATACCAAAACTCAACAAGATGTGGTTTCTTTATGCTAAGTTAGAAAGTGGAATTGGAAGCCATATAAAAAAACCTTCATACTCTGCTATGTGAAAATCCACTGATCTATCTTGCGGTTGGAATGCATTTTTACCCATGCCTAAGTTTTCTTTGCTTTTTTGACATCATGCATTGGTCATTTGGAAAACAGTTCAATCTGTCCAAAACTGTTTGGAAACAGTTCAATGTGGAGATCTTCCACATGTGGACACATCTCATTATGACAAAAGTAAATAAATTACATTCATTAGTATCACCACAAACCTCATCAGAAAAACCTTTAAGTATCAAGGAAGCTGTTAAGTTCACAGTGGAGGCCACGTTTTCTAAAATCCTTCTTTTCACTTAAAATAATTTGATCTTAGAGGTGCCCGGGGGGCTCCGTCGGTGAAGTGTCCGACTTTCGCTCAGTTCATGATCTCGCGGTTGGTGAGTTCGAGCCCCACATCGGGCTCTGTGCTGACAGCTCAGAGCCTGGAGCCTGCTTTGGATCCTCCGTCCCCTATCTCTCTGTCCCTCCCCTGTTCACACTCTGTTTCCCTCTCTCTCAAAAATAAACATTAAAATTTTTTTAAATTAAATAGTTTGATAATTAAAAACAAACACTGTCCTGTGTCTCTCTTAAAATGACACGCTCACTTTGATTTTCAAAAAAAAAAATGCTTACCTCCCAAGTCTCAATAGGCAGTTTGTTAATCATTCTGTCACGTAAAAATGCCGTTCCGTGAAACGTTCAAACAGTTCTGCTTGTAACTCAATGTCACAGGGACTCTTCTTTGAGACCGTCATACTCTGGTTAGCAGGGAAGTACTCTATATGTACCTCCCCTCTCATCACACAGACTATTCAAATGGCATGTACTCAGCTCAAGACTGAATAAATGTAATAACTTCTACTGCTCCATCAGGGCCTTTTCCAAGTACGTGGAATACGATTTCCAGGGCAGCTTGGTGCCAACCAACTTGATTCAGGCTAAGGTGCCAGGAATTTTACCCACTGCTTTCAGCGGAAACAACACACTGAAAAAGGCAAATGACATTAGTACTAATGAGAAGAGTTTCCGTTTCATGGATTTCCTGAAAGGATCTTAGGAGATCCCCAGGGACCCATGGACAGCAGTTTGAGAATAACATTTCAGAGTTTATACAAGACTTCCCAATATATTTTATTCAGTCCTAAGTACCTGGGAAATATGTCGGTTAAGCATCCTGACTAGCCCCATCTTATAGAAAGCAACACCCCAGAATATGAAATTATTTACCCAAGATCACACAAGCCAGAAAATGGCACAGAGGAAATTCACCTTGGGGTTTTTTGTTCAGTCTGTATTTTTTCCACTATATTACATCGCACAGAAAATTGAAATGGGTTTATGTCAGCATTTAAAAATAAAACTGAGTGGCAAATTTGGAGGAAAAGGAGAAGACGGGATTCCTGGTACAGAAAAACCTTCATCACTAAAACACTTGGGGGTAAGGCCCTATTTAATTTTCTCATTAACTCTTCAATTATACATAGTTTTTTGGCTTCTGTCCTTCTCAAAAATTTAAAATACAGTCATTGGGACCAAAAGGAACCAAAACATGAACTCAGCAGACACCCAACTGAAGTCCTTTCCTGATGTGTCTGTTCACAATTTAGTCCTTTTATATAGCAGGACTACTAGAGATCTCCAAACCATAATTAGAAGCACTACCATTTCACAGGGGTAAGGTTAAAAATCGGGGTCGGAGGATTTTTCCAACTTTCTCTTAAGAAGCGGAGCACTCACTGCTGTCATCACACAGCCCACTTCGGATCCTCTGTCCCCCTCTGTCTGCCGCTCCCCTGCTCTCTCTCTCTCAAAAATAAAAATAAAAATAAATGGGGCACCCAACAGTTAACATTTTACATGGCATCTCAATATGGGGAAAAAAATGGGAAGTTCTTCTACCCGGTTGGAGCACTGTGTTGCTATTATTGTTACCCTTAAGGATTCACTACATGCTTGAATTTCTTTTTTAGGTTTTTATTTTTTATTTTATTTTTTTTAGAAATGTCTAGACCCAACGTGGGGCTTGAACTCACGACCCCAAGATCAAGAGTCGCACACTCCTCCGACTGAGCCTGCCAGGCAGCCCACGTGTTTGAATCTCTAAGGGGTTTACATATATTTTCCATCTCACTTCATCCTCAAAATTTCAACGTGCCACCTTCACGTTATCACCATTTTACAGATGAGGCAGTTGAGGTTCGGAGAATTAATTAACATGTCCACTAATACACCTAGTCAGTGGCTAAGTGTAAAACCAAGGCTGTCTAAACTCGGCTGGCTCCACGTGGAAGCTCTTAGCTCCTGCCTTTTTTCAGGGGTTTCCAGGGCCAGCCGCTTTGAAATGCACCTGCACCTATACCCTTGATGGTGTCCTGCAGTCAGTTACCTTCCTACTGAGACTTAGTTGGTAGCATCAGTCCTTAATACATAAGTTAATTTGGTGCGCTGTGGACATTAAACCTCACAGCTAACAAATTTCATTCCTTCCATATAATTGTTTATCTTTCTAGCTTACCAGTTTGCTATTCAATTACTTCTCAACACCGACTCTCTTCTGAGGTCCTACCTTTCACACCTCTACTGAGAAGTCTTCCCGCAGGACTGGAGGCGGGTGCTCTGTCTCCTTATTCTCAGCTCCCTTGGGTCTTTTCTATTGTTCTTTCTTAATGCGGCTTAGCCTTTCCTATGCATTCAGTATATCCCCCCAACTAAGCGGTAATTTTTTTTGCCTTCTTTGTATTCCCCACAACTTGTATCAAAACAGTCCATATAAATTAAATGCCCACAAATGTTGTTCAAAACACTCTATGGAGTTGGGATAACGATTTATTAAAAATCTATTTCTTAAGGAACTTGTTACAGATAAACATGTTATAAGAGGGTCATACTGGTGCTTCCAGTAATAAATCAGCTCAGGGATAACCAGAGAAAAAATAATTACCATTACTGAACTGAGGTTGAACTTGAGAGAGTCCCGCTTCAAGAGACTGGCTGGGAATAACCTAAGCACACAGCTGATGGCATACCCACTGGCCACGAGGGGACTGTAGTATCTCGGGGTATAAAACACAGGTCTGGAAGAACGGTTCTTCTCAAGTAGCATATGACTACATTGGGAGAAAGCTCACACTTGTGCAAATGCTGGAGGGGGGAGGAGGAAGAGAAAGAGGAAGAAGAACACGAACACCACCATCACTGCCGCCAACACACGTACAGTGTTACTATTAGCCAGATGCTATTCTAAGCACTTGATGTAGATGTAGGTTAATTCATTCCACACTCACAAAAACCCTAAGAGGTAGGAGCCACCGTTAACTGCATTTTATAGATGAGAAAATTAAGTCACAGAAAAATTTAAGCAATTGCCTAAGGTCACACAGCTAGTAAGTAGTAGAGCTCGGACGCAATAAATTCATTCAAACTAGTTAAATATTTGCCTAACACTCAATTACCTAATGTTTATGTCTCAAATTTTAGAGAAATTACCATTTGGAGAAAGATTTAAAGAACCGCTAAGATCTAGGCACACACATGTGTACTCTATTTAACTTTGAATGTACTGTCCTTTTAACGAATGTTATAAATCCTTGAACCCAACAAGCTTTCAACTATCCTAATCACTTAAGCCCTGTGAGGGCTCCCAGGGACCAGTGGCAGCTGCTCACGAGCAGGAACCATACTGGGCAGGAACCACGCTCTCCGCCTGCTGCCATAATCGGTCCCAGCATCCCAACGCTGGTCTATGGCATGGCTCAACCCTCCTTAAATACCACTCAGTTACATCTCACTCTGCTTCCTCTCCAAATATCCTGACTCCCCAATCTTTTCTGGCATAAAACTGACAGAGGGGGAAGTGATATACGCTTCATAAAATCCTGGACCTTCTATTTTCAGGTGGTTTGTTCCATCTTTCTGACCATCTCAGGAGGCTGTGATTAAAAGAGCAAACAGACCTAATCATGCCCTTTGTCACACCTGCTTCACCAAGGCTGCCCTTACCTTTTTGCCTCCTGCCTAATTTTCCTTCGGAATTTAGTTTTCATTTTTAACACTGTCCAATTATTCGGTGACGTATGGCCATACAAGCAGCCATCTAATACCAGAATACAAGGACATGAAGGAAAGAACATTAGACCCAAAGTTAATTACTAGTTGGGCAACTTTCATTTGGCAAGTCTCTTAACCATCAACTAAGAGAACGAATTTCCTTTCAATCTACCACACAGAATAGGTGCATCACAGCTTTTATTGGAGAGCTCAGACACTGAGTCCTCTTTAGTCCGCTACCTCTCCAATCTAACAAGAGACATAATATTTTAATTAAATTAAAAAGAAGTACAGAAAAAAGTGCTGATCCCAGTATTTTAAGTTGTATCTGTATTCCCAACAAGATCACCAAACTACCTAAGATCACATTTAAAGATCAGCCTACTAGGTCTGTTCTACCATCCCAAACCAGGGCATCCAAATGATAAAAATCGGATTCCAAGTTACCCAGCTGCCATAAAAAAGTCCCGTTCCAGTGTGCCTGCTGAATGCTAGCTGACTTCACACATGATTCTTCCCTGGGTCCACTCAGATGGGATCTTTCTGCCTCCTCCATGACTGAACAATTCTTCTGAGCATAGTGACTACTTAAGATTCATATCTGACCTACCTGAAATGTTTATTAAATAAAAACAAAGACAAAAGAACATATAGGCCTATGGTTGCAATTCTGCTTTAATGGCATCTGGGTCATGTCTACGATTATCTTATTGTATCTTTGGTCACAAATGTAAGCCCCGCTGTTCTGACAATCCCTTTTATGACATGTCTTTCTAGGAACTCTTGAACACCTACAATTGGCTGTACTAAAAAGAGTTTTTAATGATGAGGCTAATATAGTTGTTCAAATGTAATAGGATTTTAGGATGGAGTTGTGGAATGGAAAAAAATTGTAATACATATAGTATCTTGGGATCTATTGAAAATCAAATTTCCCATAGTCTGAAAGTCACAGAACAAAATAAAATTGTAGTCCATGCCAATAGAAGAAAACAGTGGTATAAAGTCTGTAAAATGTAATTTATTTCAAAATTGACATTAATGTGAGTCGCCATGCCTACTTAAGAACTGATAACATATCAGTACTTTCAAGAAAAAAAATAATAACACTAGCTCAAATAGAAAAAGAAAAGCCCAAAGTTATCAGCTCTAGAACTGGTGGAGACATCCACAGATTCCCAAGTACTTTCTAGATGTATACCCTCCTTGGTCAAAGTCATAATCATTTACTCACTCAACAAATATTTCTTGAGTATTTGTGGCTAGGCACCAGGTATATTTTAGTGAGCAGGACAGGCTCATATTCTGATCAATTAAGAGGCCTCCTGCTGAGCTATCACAAAGCAAAAATAAATAAAAGCTAGTAAATGATCAGTAATGACAACCAACTAGCTTTAATTAATAAGCTCTGAAAGCCTGAAATGGGGTATTTATTCCACCTGCGGAAGATTTAGAGTTAAGGAGAATATAAAATAAACCGGCAAGATAACCTCTATATAAACAAAGCTCTCCACCGAGGAATGTGAGAACTAGAAAATTCTTTGTTTTGCAATTTTCAGTTTGAGTAAGATAACAAAGTTTACAAAGAAACACTGTGCTTTTTGCTCAGGAGATAAAACATTAATCTAACTGTTGACCTAGAAATAACATGAAATTATAAATTTGTCACATGAACGCTTTAAGGGAACAAGCAACCTAAGTAGCTCACAGCAATAGTTAGTGGTGGATTCGGTACGACTGTATTTACCAGTGTGAGGCAGAGAATTCTAGGAGGAGCCTTTCTTCCCACTATTTTTGACTTATTTTGAATAGAAATTAAGTAGCAGAACTCCTTTACCTTCTGAAGTTCAAGTCTGACACCTGCCGAAATGACTGTCAACTCTTATATATGTAACTTAAGTCTCACAGCAACGCAAAATTACCAACACAAACTTAGTAAATTGGGTTGCACGTTATGATACAAACTGGATCAGAATACGATTTGCTTCTTGCTTGTCAACATAAATGCCTTAATATCTAATCCGATGTTCTAGACTGAAATTTTATGAATTCATAAAAAAAGGCATAGCCAATATATAAGATCCCCAGTTACACCCATCTACAAAGCAAAAATAAATTATGCCAGCCATTTGTCATAACTGTCACTGAAAACTAAGTAACAACCGAAAGGCTTTAACTCACCTTAAGAATTGTGACTACGTTCAAATGTCTATACTGGCAAAGCCTTAATATCAAACTATAATAAGAGATTAACATTTCTTCAGAGAAGTCAGATTACAGTAATCATACAGAACCTAGAAACAGAGTTCCAATTTGATGCACGAGACGGTTGCGTGTGTATTCTGGCCTGAATCAGTCTTAAGTAATACATGATGTAGTATCATGTTTCTAAGAGAATCTAGGAAATCCAAAAAATTCTCTGTCTCCTGAAGGAGACTAAGGGAAGATAAAGAGAATCTAGGTGAAGAAAAGTGAGTAGAGAGGAGATAAGCTCCTTACTAGTGTCTAAGTCTTCTAGCCAATGGCTAGTACACGTGCTCAACCCCTACAGGCCCGAAGACAGAAATGACCACATGGCAGGCCATCCTATGCTAAGAATAACCTTCCCTATCCCTGCCTCTCAAAATAGTAGGCATCCTCAATATTAATTCTCCTCTTAATTCTCACACTAGATTATAAGGTCATTACAGATAGAGAATATCCATCCTTGAATATAACCTGCTATGCCTAGGCTGGTAAATTGTACCTACAGTGAGCTCCATGAAAGCGTCATTTTTTTAAGTAAGGAAAACTTTATTAAAGACTTTCATTAAAGACATTTCAGCAAGTTAAGAGGAGGCACAGTAATTCCACTTCTAAGAATTTACCCTAAGGAAACATTCCCAAAGACACACAAAGGCTTGTGTGTATGGATGTTCTTTATGGCTTTATGCATAACTATAATGATTATGATGGTAATGATAAAAACAATTATCATATGTTGTGTCCCTACTTTAAGTCAAGCACTATGAAAGCACTTTGTCTTACCTTACTTACTTCTCAGAGCTGCCCTGGAAGGTAGATACTATTATCTAAGCTCAGAGAAAGGAAGATCATTCCAAGGTCAAACAACTAGTGAAAGATGGGGCTAGAATGTGAACCCAAAAGGTCTGGCTCCAAAGTCTATGCTCTTAGATGGAACTTGCCATGTACCAAAGCTTGCCCTAAACACTTCACCTTCCCAGCCCCAGGTAACCTGCATAGGAACCCTCTGAGGTAAGCACCACGGTCACCCCCATTTTACAGAGAAGGAAACTGGGACACAGAGGTTAAGAAACGGACCAAAAATCCCCTAAGTAAGAAATGGTAAACCTTGGATTTAAACCGAGGCAGTCAGGCTACCTTTGACTGTTTTTTTTTTTTTTTTTCCCTTCTTAAAGAGCAAACGACTAGAAATGACCTAAATATTCAAGACTGGTTTAAATATATTTATGAATATGTGGTCGAGGCAGCAAAATGAAAAGGGCAAAAAGCTGGGAACTGTCAGTGTCTCCATTTCTCCAAATTATTCCATCAGATTATGCACATCAATTATCCTTTATTTTTATACATAAAGTTCACATCTGTATCCTATATATTCTAAAGAAGCTAGCGTAGAATAACAAAGAAACCACTTAGAAGAAAAGTCACAAGGGCTGCCTGGGTGGCTCGGTCGGTTAAACGTCCAACTTTGGCTCAGGTCATGATCTCGCGGTTCGTGAGTTTGCGCCCGGCGCCCGGCTCTGTGCTGACAGCTCGGAGCCTAGAGCCTGCTTCGGATTCTGTGTCTCCATCTTTCTCTCTCTGCTTCTCCCATGCTCACACACTGTATCTCTCTCAAAAATAAATAAAGATTAAAGATTTAAAAATAAATAAATAAAAATAAAAATGAAATGAAATGAAATGAAATAAAATAAAATAAAATAAAATAAGCAAAAAGCTTCAGTGGAGTTTTGATAAAATTTAAATGTTGTCCAGATCAAAGCACCCTAAATACTCACCTGCTTCCGAATGTTTACCATGCCAAATTCACTTCTCGGTCTCCTTCTGGCAAGGTGGCTCAAGATGTAAACACATCCACACTCATGGATCCACTCAAGCTGATCTCTACTAAGGGACCCCCAGTCCTCCCCCCAGGTCTTCTCCTGCTTCCAACCCCAACCAAACTGCAAGAGCAAAACCAACTATCACATGTACGTAAATCCTCTCCGGTCCAATCTCTAGCACTGATCTCAATCCCAAACTTCAATACCATGGCTCTGTTTACTGGGCATTTCTCCTTCACTAGGTAACTTTTCTGAGTCAGTTCAGCCAGGCTTATGTATCACATACTCATCCAACACCCTGACTGTCTGACTTTAGTTTGTCACTAATTCCTAGTACGTCTCCAATCGCATTGTAGATTACGACTACAGGGGCCACATATGCACAGAACAGGTGCCACTGTCCTCCATCCTTTCATGCGTGAGAGACACCACTAAGTGACCACAGGATGCCTCCCGCTGAACCCAGACACGACTTGACAATCCTGCTCGTCCCAGTCTTCCAGCTCCACCTCGCCCCCCCCCCCCACTGTCCAGAGTTGGGGTGTAAAAGGAAACCAAACCCCACCACTGTTGTCACATTTTGTTAACCACGACTTCTCCAGCCACTCTGACACAAACCATTTCTCATATGACAACCGGATGTCTCTATTCCACCCTTTGCACGGCCTCTCTCCAGCTCAGTCACCCTCAATGGTTTCCCATTACGCGTCTGCAGGTTAAAAAAAAATGTATGCCCCTTTGTCAGGGGTATAAGAGCCTCTACAATTTGGCCCGCATCTTCCTGTCCAGTCCTCTCACAATCCTTCCACACAGCTTTTCAGGTATTTTTCAGTTTAGCATTCTTTCACCAAAATCTTAGACAAAATTGTCACAAAATCTTAGACAAAATCCCAATAAATTAAGCTGACACAAACAGCACCATCTGGGTGGAAACAGGCTCAGGAGGGTCAGCTGCAGTATCCTCTACTCTGGGGCCCCTGGCTCCTCAGTAGGGGCTGAGGCGCTTCTGTAGAATCACAGGGAAGGACCCACGGCCACCGTGCATACCACAGAACATAGGAATCGAAATCCGATCCCTGACCAGCAATGGGTTATAAGCTTTTTGGAGACTACAAAACCAACCAGGGGAAGAACTAATCAAAAGAGCCCAAACACTTAAATCCAGGGTCCCGCGATACACACAGACATCCCCCCTCCTCATACATAAATTTAACATGATTTTCCTCTGCTCTGAAAATGTCAGTGCTCAGCAAGGGACAGGACAAGGTTAACAGAATCTGACAGAAAGGACTGGATGGAGTTGAAAGCTGAAGGCCTGCGAGTTTATCTACACAAGCAACACGAGTTCGCCTGGCATATTCCCAACTCAGCCCATTGCCCTCCAGCTGCATAATAGCAATAATTTTTTTAAACACCCTCATTCTGTCCTACCACGTTTCATAGCGTGGAAGGCCCAGCTGGACGGTGTGTAGGATTTTGTCAAGCTGTCTTTAATCTTTTAGCTCTACCTCCCTTCCTAACAACTGAGCAGGCAAGTACTTAAGTTGCTGATGTTTACATCCTGCATGTTTTATTGTTCGTTTCCAGGAAGCACTTTTGCTGATGGAGGCCAGGGGCCCGGTGCCATTTTGTCAGAGCCTAACCATGGAGCCCCTTACCCAACCACCAACCCTCTTGCTCCCCCCCAGATGTTCGAGCATTTCTTTACTCGAGTATTTTTGTTTGCATTTCAATTTGATGTTTGCTTTTTTTTAATTCTAAGTTCAAAAGGAAAATGTGCACGCAGCTAACGGTTTCTCTGAAAACACAAGCTGAAATCATCTTCACTAGGTTTTCCGGATGTCTCTTCTTGTATCACGTATGCCTAACCACTCAGTTAGATCATCTGCTGATCGTTGCCATTGAAACCAGACAACCTCTGATGGACCCTTCTGTTCATGTGAATCCTGTTTTTTTTTGTTTTTTTTTTTTTTTAAGTTGCACTTGCCAGAGATCCTCAGTTTGCAAGCTGTACGGGGCACGTCAGACGTAGTCCTCATCAAATATCCACGTGTGGTTTAGCAGTATCCTGACAGGCTTTTCATCCCACATTGACATACTTTGCCACCTGCTACATGGCTTGACTTGTATTTAAAAGTTATGGGCTTAGGGGGTGTGAATGAATGTCGACATTAGAATAAGCAAAACAAAATTAGATTAACCTACAGGGGTAAAATTTTATAATACATTACAAAACCAACTCTAGA
Organism: Prionailurus bengalensis; assembly: GCF_016509475.1. Lineage (NCBI taxonomy): Eukaryota > Metazoa > Chordata > Mammalia > Carnivora > Felidae > Prionailurus > Prionailurus bengalensis. Next base: position 13,326,235 of record NC_057346.1, read on the forward strand.
TAATTTTAGGAACCTATTGTTGGGAGACGTTTCATAAAGCTGTTTTTCTGTTAAGGTGAATAATAGAGAACTGACCAGCATTCTTTTTGGAACTCAACTTTTCCCTGGGTTCTTTGGGATAAGTATATGTCAGGGAGAGACTAGACTGGGCCAAACAGAGATGGGCGGCCCCAGAATACACGGGATGTGTGAGAGCTTGCCCCATACTTCAGTCATTAGCTTTTTGTTGTGTTTGTTGTTAAATGGTGCCAGTTTCGAACAGGGACCATTACTAGCCCCCAACTGCTAACAAACTGCCTGATTTAATTTCTACCCAATCAGATTAAGTATAGCCCCACTAAAGAATAATACCATACATTGTCAAGAAAGAAACATCTATTGATTTATTTAAAAAGTCAAAGATGGGGCGACTGGGTGGCTCAGTGCGCTAGGCGTCTGACTTCGGCTCAGGTCATGATCTCACGGCTCGTGAGTTCGAGCCATGTCAGGCAGGCTCTGTGCTGACAGCTCAGAGTCTGGAGCCTGCTTCGGATTCTGTGTCTCCCTCTCTCTCTGCCCCTCCCCAGCTCACACTGTGTGTGTGTCTCTCTCTCAAAACAAATAAACATTAAAAAAACTTTTTTTAAGTCAAAGACAGAATGAAATGGACAAAATGAGCATACAAACATACCTCTTCCATGGAACACCAATGAACTAGGACAAGGATACAGCGGAATAAAATGATCCTCACTGCCAGTACAACTGCCCAGGACAGACTGCTATTAACGACGGAAACTTCTTTTGCATTGTCAAGTCAAAGGTCAGGATTAACCTCAGTGACAGACTTCCTATGCAAAGGATGTCCAGCTTACTCATCGTGTGGCAGGTCCCTAGCCCCGCACTGTCCTTCTTGCTGTCCATCTCAGTGCACTTCCTCCCCATTACGCTCACCCATTCAATAACTTCAAGAGACCGACCCGAAGAGGAGAGCAGGTGTGCACAACGTTGTTGTCATCTCCCGACCTGGAGTTATTAGCACCTCCCGTCACTCAGTCTGGCAGGTCCATTTTAACATCAGCATCGCGCGCGCGCGCGCGCGCACACACACACACACACACACACACACACACACACACACACTGCATCCTTGAGAAAGGAGACCATTTCAGACTTTTTGGCGAACTATTACTTAGATACTAGAACATTTATTTCATGTCATTATAAAATTAAACTTTACCTCTGGGTCTTTAAAAGGCTAATAGTTCAACTTCCCTTTTTGACATGCAAGATGATAAGATTCTCCTGACATGAAAATACGAAAGGGCAATTCTCCTAGGCTGCTGAGTACAGCAGATTATTTTTTTTCAACTATATAAAAACACGTACAATAAAATATTTAAAACCACACCATGTTCCTCATGTAAAGAAAATATAATGCCCTCACTTCACTGCCTTGGTATAGCAGTTTCACATCTCTGTTCTGCACATCCAAAGTGGATTTTAGAATAATTCATGCTGCTGCCAACCATATATCACAGCTCAGCTCTCGCCCCCAGTATCGTCCATTACACACAACTCTGGCCTGTTTGAAGAGACAGGAAAACATTTGACAAAGTGGTGCATGAAAAAATAAGGTTAATATAATGCTCTGCTTCCTTTTACGCAATTATATGTATTTTTGAGGAGATTCTTCAGGAATGTATTCAAGAAGAATGGAGCATTCATTTTCGGAAGTTAATTACATATTATTAAGTTCCAACTATCATGGGAAATCAGTTCCAGCACTTAGGGTGTGCTTGAGGATAGAAAAAACAAACCACACCGAGATTTATTCGTTAAGGGTAAGGTAGGTCATTCTAAAACCACATGTGTCTGTCATGCCTGGTAGGTAAACTCTACCAGAATAAAGTTGGTAAGAGTGAAAAGATTACTATTAAAAGTTTTCTAAGTTTGCTAATAAAGATGGTAAATTACTGGGCTGAAATCTTGTCATTTGTTAATCAAATTTAATAGTAATTTCTTCCTGCAGACACATGCAGAAGACAAATTATCAATTTCTGTAAATCATAATTAGTTCAGAGGCAGATTCCAATTCTCCTAAAGATTAGCTCAGTGTAGTTTAAATTAAAGGCACTCAGTTACCATACAAATTGTAGCAAACCTTAGCCTTCACGGAGACGCTTGAAATCTCAGGTTATGACCACTTGAAGGTTTGTGGTAATAACTCAAAATGCTTTTGCTTTGTTATATTCGCTGATGCCAGTTTTCACTGAGTGCGCAGGCAAGAGACTGTGGAGAGAAGCGCTAAACACAGTTCTCACCTATTCTGTTTTTTCCCCACGTAGATGGCTTTGCTGCCACTGAGGCTGAGGGCCCCTTCCAATCTTTAATTTTCTTTAAGAGTGGATAAGTGCCGTGAGCAAAACCGCTCACCACTGCTCTTGAGGTGCTTATTTAAAAAGAAATAAAACATGATTAATTTCAAGTGCTTTACAATTAAAAATATATGACAGGAGGGTCATCTGGGCAATTTAACTACACCAGGAAGGGTCACAGGCCTCTGAAGTTTGAGAAACCCTGAGCTAGACTCAATGCATGTATTTATTGTCACTGGTAGCATATTAGATTATTAAAAGGGACATGCTAATGTGACATTTTACTATTACAAAGGAAACTCAGTACTAAAATTAGAGCATAAATCAGGCAGATATGCTTCCAGACATGCAATCAACTCTGTCTTCCACTCATCTTCCTTTACGCATCAAGGGGTTATATTAAATTTCATTTTGTATTTATTTGTTAACTATATGTGTCGCTCCTTCCTAAGTTCCATGTGAGCAACAGAAATCTAGCTGCATCCTGGTAAAACAGATTAAGCTTAATGCAGATAAAGCAAGACGATTAGGGTGTCAGAAAAATATACTTTAAAAATCAAGACTAAAATATAAACCTATTAGTTTTGAATATTTATCCAGATTACATTTCATATGCAAGACTCTCTTCCGTAGAGCTCTACTTTATTGCAGAAAAGCACCTATACCCATAAAATAGCAAGATCTGTCTTCGAAAAAGAACACGACGACCCAACCGATTCTGTTCCCAAAACAATGGCTAGTTTGGGGGTGTAAACGGCAGACAACATAAAGTAAATCACTGTCATGAAATAATAATTAGCACTGTAAAAATAACCCCCGCTGCCTCCGCTGACTAATGCACAACTCCCTTTCGAGCCCATATTTCAAGTCTGAAAGTCACCAAATGAAATTAGCACTTTCATTCCAAAGGCAGATTCTGTTGGTATTTTTTGCCTGGAAGGAAAGGGAAACCATTTCATACTGTCTCACTAATCCAAAATAGCAAAAACTTGTCATCTCTGTTGCTTAAAGGGAAAGCTGTTTGAGGGCTTGGCAGAGACGATCACAGTTCAATTCCATGGCCTTCTCTGCCCCCTCCCCCACCCACCCCGCTCGCTGTTCTAGATCCCCCCGCCAGCAAAGGGACGAATGATGCTTATTTCATCCAGACTGTACTTGTCTGTGGAACTGTGGAGCTGGGCAGTTGGGGGACTGAGATTCCTCCATTATAAGGCCAAGGTCATGCGCCTGACACCCACGTGGACCAATTAGTTTTAATCCGTTTCACTGTCTCACCAGCTCTAAGGTTAGGGATCCCACCACAAATGTATGCTATTGGTCAGAGGGTGATAGAGGAAGTGCCCGAAAATGATTCAGTGGATACCCAGCAAGGAAGGAAGGGAGAGAAAGAAGAGGGGAAGGAGGGAGAGAAGGAGGGAGAAAACCAGGCTGAAAGGAGCCTTGTAAAAATCTTAGAAGCGCATTGTCTTAATGTCAGAGAGCCTATGACCACTGTCTTTTTATGGAAAAGGACAACACATTCGGGTCATATATATTTAAACATCAAACAGGAACACACAGCGATTAAGAAAATGGCTAGCTAGCTAATTTATTCTGCGTCTGTCCTACACTAACTTTCAAAAAATTAACTAAATCTATATAAAATTAAACAATGCTTTATGAATTAAACACTATATTTCATGCCTTAAAAGAACTCAGCATATTACCAATTAGCATTTTCTTTGTTTTGAATTCATTGAATTTATATCATCCTTCAACACTGTTTAGCTAAGGCAAACAAAAACAAGAAAATCACATTATTCTTTCTAAGCCATATAAAAGTGATCTGGAAAGTCACGTTTAAAATCGCTATCATGGATTAGCTTAAGGCAATTATTTTACTTGCCGAATTCTTTTACGAGAAGTTAAAAAAAAAAAAAATCAAGCTTCTTGCCTAACAAGAAAAATGAAATCCCATTAGTTGTGTCTCCAGTGGATATTAACATTCCTTTTGTTTAGAAAGGTTAATATCCCCCAAATAAAGGAGCATACAGTGCCTGTTAAAATAATTACATCATGACATTTTAGAAAGGTTGGCAGATAGACGTGGTTGGAAGCAAAGAAACAAACAAAAGTAAAAGCGAGTACTGTTTAAATTATCCATGACTTCGACAAAAAAAGGGAAAGCACTGGAAATCCCACCATGTTTGCAATTTCCTGCCGGCTTGTCTGGTCTCTGGGATTTGGCTTTTCTCCCTCTTCTTCAATAGCTTTCCGTCACAGAAACTTAGGAAGATGTACCTTCATGCTCTAAATCAGAAGGTCTATTATCTGAAAAGGAAACTACAAATCTGACAACAGAAGTACTTCACAACAGATTGGTGGTTGATGGTATGAAGGGCCAACATCAAACCCAAGTCTTTCATGGCCATTTGGGAGTCCCACAGTGGGACTCAGACAGTATTAGGTGTCATTACAGAACGGCTTTTCTTGGGGCACCTGGGTGACTCAGTCGGTTGGGTGTCCGACTTCAGCTCAGGTCATGATCTCGCGGTCCATGAGTTTGAGCCCCACGTGAGGCTCTGTTCTGACAGCTCAGAGCCTGGAGTCTGCTTCCGATTCTCTGTCTCCCTCTCTCTGGACCTCTCCCACTCACACTCTGTCTCACTCTCTCTCTCAAAAATAAATAAACATAAAAAAAAAAAAAAAAAGAAAAAGAACGGCTTTTCTATCCTGGACACGCGGCTCTAAAGGCTCAGTATCTGTAAGATGGAAACCAGTGAACAATTAAAGTTTTTGAATTCATTCCTATAAGACCTAAAAGAAAACACTTCCAACTTCCCACAAACAAAATATGGCACGATTTCCTGCAAACAAAATATGGCACTCTGATCCTGATGCTTGAGGCAGAGAGAAGCAATTCTCCCCCAAAGAGAAACAAATCGTTAATCTCCCAAAACTTCAGATACAGCAAACTTTTTTTTAAATCAAAAGTAGGTGCAAGAGTAATATAAAACCTTATCAGCTCTCTCTCTGATTCTCTAGGGCATAAACACTCCTGTGCAGCTCAGGGCCAGGGACCTCAGGGAAACAGGCAGTGACAGGCAACACAAAGAGGAAGAAAGACCAAGGCTTCCCCACCATCACTGAAACCATACAAAGCGTCCTTGGTTCACGATAGCTCAGCCTCTGGACAGCGGGTCAGGGAATCTAATTGAACAAGTACTTTAAGAGGCTTTATTAATACTCCCAAAAGTCCTAGAATGCTTTACATCAGGAATTCCCTTGAACATCAACAACAAACTGTTCATATGCAGTGATGAAAAGGCCACTGCCTTAAGAGGCTAAGAAACAATCTAATGAAAACAAATGCATGCCCCCCAAGTTACCATAACAAAATTTCCAAAATAATATAAATCTGCTAACGAGAATCCAGTGCAACATACCAGCGGACAGTCTCACAGCAAACCTGTGAAGGAAAGGCTGTCCCAGCTCTATACAAAGAGTAGCCATCCCTACAGTATTGGGCTCCCCAGCACTGACTGAGGCTCCCAGTCAGTGCAAGAGGCTCTCTTGCAAATACAGCGCCCTGCACTTCAGAAGCAACCCCCCCGCACACTGGTTGAATGAACGACTGAATGAATGCTTTATATGAAACATGTCCAAAATCGAAACCACTAGCCACATGTAGCTACTGAGCGTTTGGAATGTGACTGCGATTGTAAAACTGAAGTTTTAATTTTACTAATTAGGTTTAAATGTAAACAGCCACATGCTGCTATTTATACTTAAGTTTAATTCTATAATAGACCATTTGTTCAGCTAAGGGAATGCCAAGTCTGTTATGTATCTTCTTTGTGAAATCAACTCCCAATAATTTTCTATCAGTTCACAAGTCAAAGGTCGGTACCTACTCAATGCGTCATATGGGTGATGAAAGTATTCTGAGGGTTTTGCAACTTGTAAACCTCATCTTGTCCACAGTTCCCCGTGGGCATACGTATGCGGGAGGTGGTGAGGGAGGACGGGGGCAATAGGAGGTATTCTCATATTCTCCTTCAAAGTCATCGTTCTCAAATAATCTGCAAGGAACCTTTCACATAATTCACTCAACAAGTATTACCGGACATCTACTATAGTGACAATACACAGATACAGTACTACAAAAACACATTCGCTACATACAACGCTTTTATAGGTAGTATATACCCAATAAATGTGGGATAGATGGATGAACGGATGGACAGACCAATAGACAAATGCCGAGGCCTTATTCTCCAGATATTTAGAATCCAGAAAAGACCCAGTAAAACTTTATCATTTCCCCCTCACAAGCCTGCCTCAGGTTTCCTCTATCAGTAGCATCCACTCAAACCGAAACCTTCAAGTCTTTGAACCACGTCGCTTTTGCCTCCTCTCTGTTCCTCAGACCCTTCTCCATACACTCTTGGTCCTTATGATCTGCTCCAATGGGGGCCCATTGCCTTTGGACCTCTTAACAGTCTCAGTGCTGATCTCTCTTCTTCCAGCATTGCCTCATTATGATCCACCTTCCACAAAATTCCCAGGGTGACTTTCCTAAAATGCAAATCTGAACTGGGCACCCTTCTGGTTAAAATCCTATAGTGTGTTGTTCCTCTTAGTAGATAAAACACAAATTCCTCACTAGGGTACACCACCAAGGTTACAACACCTTGGCCAGTAACAATCTTTATGGCCTCATCAGTCACCTGCACTTTTTTTTTTTTTTGGAAACAATAAATTCCTTTAAGTGTGCTGTTTATATGTTTTCAGACTTGAATTTTTTTAAGCCTTACACTGTATATCTCCAGCACTGAGTACAGTACTGCATAGGCATTAGGTATTGAATAGATGCTTACTGAACTAACTAAAATATAAGAAAAAAAGAGAACTAAAGACAGAAGTTTGCAAGTTATGTTTACCATATAATACAAATGGATTATGTATCAATGATAAAAATGAATACACACAACTCAACTCTTTCAGGTGGGAAAGAGTGAATTTGGAAGATATTCTGAGGGGCATATGAGTGATAGTAAATTTTAAGAGAATTATCACAAACATTATCAATTATCATCTCAGGTACTGTAGCAGGAGTCGGGAGAATGGAACTTTTACCCCATTCTCTCCATGCCATCACCTTTGCCCACTGCCTTCCCAGATACCACCCAACTCATCTCCAAGAAAGGTATCATTTTGACCTATCATGAGGGCACAGAGTCCACGGCAACTGGGGGGTTACAAGTGGGCAGGACCACTGAGCGCTGGAAGTTCAGCACCTGTTCTTAGCACTCTCAAATTTTTGCTTCTCAGTTTCAGTCCTTAGTATGGTTGGCCAAAAGGCACTAAGGTCCCAAGATTTAGGACAGATAGAATTGAAAGCATCCCTTGGGTTCAGGCCTAAAAGCCAAGGTCCGATCCAGTTTCCATGAGAGGTCTGTGCTGCACATTGCAGTCTCAAATGCTGGCCTTGGGTGGCCTATTCTTGCCTACGCTGGGAAGAGAGGGTCCTAAGTGGGGAGAGGTGATTGGCAGGTTAGCCTGAAGTCCTTGCAGATCTCATTCCAAGTCCTAATAACTAAGAAGAACAGAGTATTCGATTTGTAAGCATATAGAGTAAGTGAAGGGAAATGGGAGAGCCAGCTGGAAAAAACCAGGTCCAGGTGACATGGATTACCAACCTAAGTCAATTTTACTCTTTAGATCCAAAGCAGTGGTGGGTTTTGCTTGTTTTAAACCACAGACACAACAGAAAAAGCCTAGTGTCTAACAGAGTAAATAATTACTAAGTATTTAATCCAGCAGCAATATCCAAGCTGACCCGGAAGCAACACAAAGAATGAAAAATGTCAGGGAAAACAGTGAAGAGGCTATTACCATAATCTAGTGTGAAGAAAAACATATTTATTTTTTTTTAAATATAATTTATTGTCAAGTTAGCTAACATACAGTGTATACAGCGTGCTCTTGTCTTTGGGAGTAGATGCCCATGATTCATCGCTTACATACAACATCCAGGGCTCATCCCAACAAGTGCCCCCCTCAATGCCCATCACCCCTTCCCCCTCCCCACCCCCGCTTCCCCTGTCAACCCTCAGTCTGTTGGCTGTATTTAAGGAAATTTAAGAAGAATTTTAAAAAATATTGAAGAGGGTTAGCTGGTAAAAAGATAAAAGAAGTTTATCATTCACTGAGGACCCACCATGTGCCATCATTATGCTAGTCATTGGAATTAGGCTTCTCGATTCCATAAATTAAGCATGATCATTCCTGCTTTCAAATTAAGTTACAAGGCACAGAGAATGTGTAACTTAGCCAAGGTCACATGGCTGGTAAGAGACAGGCAAGCTCGAATCTGTCTGTGGTCAAGGACCAAGCAAGCTCTTTCCACCCACACAAGACCGATTGCCAAGACCGGGAAATCAACTGATGAAGCAGGGCAAGCACAAGAAATACGGGGAGGTTTCTGAGCCTTGGGGATGGACCCTTTTAAGTGACCCAACAATTTCTAAAGCCAAGTGTGTCAAAGTACTGGAGACAAAAATTTCAATGTGACATCATCTCTGCCTTTAAGAGATTTGCAAGTAGCCAGAAAAATCACAACATAAAATAACTTAAGCCCTAAATACCACTGGGAGGTCACGAGATAAAGCAAGTTTATGTGCATACAAAATTTCCCTGGAAACTGTAGGACTACAATAACTGGAAGTTTTCAAGTAATACTGAAATTAAGGATAACCACCTCAGAGTCTCCAGAGGGTTCCTTGATATCATTACAAAGAAGGACTCTCCACAAATTAGTGATCATTAGCTTAATTATAAGATATTATGCATTCCTTTTATGCACCACCAATACACTGTAGGGAAGATTTCCCTAAACATCTCTAATGTATCCACCAATGCCAGTTAAGGGAAATTCTATCTGTGCCCATTTCCCCTGTAGTTGAACAAAAGCACTCCTATACATCTTACAGAAATTTAATTTGCTAGAATGACACTAATGCAAATGATCCAACTCCAAAACCCAAAAACTTTCCACATTTTCAATCCAAAACACAAAGATAAGGAAATAATTTCAAAGTCATCTCGAGAGAAATCAAGTTATAGAGAAACTACCTAGAAATCAAGAACTAGATAGATTTCGTTCAACATCAAATCTCACACACACGAGCACCCACACACTCAGAAAACAGGTTGATCGCTAAATTAATCTCTTATACTTTATGGGTTTTTTTAACTCTTTTCCTGAGTTCTGTAACTCACATGGGAGAAGTACTTACTATGCCCATTTCATGAAATAAGAAACAAGAGCATAGGGTCAACCAAGTTGACCCAAATAACCTATGATTTTGGCAGAGTTGACAAATATCAAAGTATTAATGATTCTGGTACTTCTGAGATCCCCAAATGCAAAACCAGAGGCAGAGAGGACAAATCCCCTTCACCAACGTAGAAAGCATTTATTCATGTTACCCACTTACTTTCAACGCCTAACACAGGCCCTGGCACGTAATGTGGGCTTGATGAATTGCTTTCAAATGAATAAACAAACGAATAAGGGAATGTCAGTGGATGAGGAGTCTGGTGACCTCACTGTATTTTCCATTTCCCTACAAGAGATTTTTTTTTAATGGGGCTATAAAACATCCCAAGGTTTTTTTTTTGGGGGGGGGGGTGTGCGGGGAATGGTGTTTTAAGTAGCACTTACAGGGCAAGGAGTAGTCTGCATAAATCCCAGTGTGGCCTCTACCTGGTAGCATATGAGAAATAACACCACCATTCGGGAATCAGTTCTACTTAGTTATAGAAATCTGGCAGAGTTGTTTTTGTTTTTTTAAGTTTAATGCACTATCATTAAAACACTCATACACACACACACACACACACACACACACACCTGAAGATAAATGTGGTAACAGCTTTAAAAAAATACCTCAATTATCTTCAAGGTATGTATTTTCAGAAATGCAACCATTCTTTGTATTTCTACAATTCTTACAAAACGGGGGAAAGGGTATTCCAACTCTGTTGTCAAAGTACAACGCAAACATTTTTAGAATCCCTTTTTGGTATTTTCATGCCAGCCCACAAAAATCAACTGGCTTTTAGAGGAATCTAATAACACAACTAGGAAGAAAACTTCAATGTGTGCTCTCTTCCTCCCCTCCTGGCACAGAGTCTCACAGGTGACAATGAAGGAGTGTTCCTCGAGCCCTCCGGGAACCCCGGCTAGACCCCGGCTAGATTCGCCAGCAGAAAACCCAAGCTCCCCCGAAGGGGTTTTCTTCTGCTTGCCTATCCCACATTGCATTCGGGTTGCAGACAGGACAAACATAGCCACGTGTAATACGACCACTTTGCTCTATTAATACTGCGAAAATAAACAAAAGAAAAAGGATTTTCCTGTAAGAAGACCTTTCAGCACTGAGTTCATTCCCTCATTTATAAATGTTTACCGAGTTCCTGCTGTGTTAAAGGTGAGGTGCTAGGAACTGAGTCTTCTATTCTTGCCAATTTCCCCACCACGGCTTCATAAAAATCCACATAAACCATAAAGAAATGCCAAAGGGTCCAAGCGCAGAGGTGATCACGGACTTTAAATCAGACGGCTTTGACTTTAGCTCTCTCTCATTAGTCAGTGGTCTAAGGCATGTGACTTACCTGTTCTACACTCCATTACCTGTTGCATAAAATGGGGTAATAGGATGGTCTCTCTCAAAAACAGATGTTGCGAAGCTTAATAAAATAATGTATTTTTAGATAGGGCTGATCACAGAGCATATGCTAAGTGATAGCTGTCCGTGGTTAACACGACATAAAGGTCTACGCATTCATTCATCCTACTTCAGTGAGTACTTAGCAGAGATCTCTCACGGGTTAGGCATAAAGAACTCAAGAACCAAACAGAAAGAGCCAGGTTTCCTTGGAGCTTGCGGGCTGGTATAACAGATTCTAAACAATTACTTGCTCGTCATGTGGGTAAGGGTTGCAAAAATGTCTATTTTTCTCTAGCAGCTTTATTGGGATATAATCAACCCACAATAAACTATATATGAAGGGCACAGCCTAGTAAGATCTGACAGGTATATAATGCCCTGATGCCACCACCACAACCAAGATAACAAGCGTATCCACCATCCGCCAGATTTCCTTGTGCCCATCTGTGATCCCTCCCCCTCCTGTCTCCCCTCCTCCCACCACTCTCAGTCACTGATCCACTTTTTCTCACTGTAGTTTATTTTGCATTTTTCTAGAATTCTACACAAAAGGAAGCATACAGTAGGTATTCTTTTTATCTGCCTTATTTCACTCAGAATTCACTCAGATTCCTTCCTGTTACGTCAGTAATTTTAAAACACACTGGACAATAGCATCATCTCATCTAGCCCAACACACGAACCTGTACCCTTTGCTTCAATTACCATCCCTCCCACTAACAAACTCTAAGTACAAATAAATCTAGAATTAGCCACTTTTCTAAGAGTCTGCTTCCCAAATGCAGCATGCTAAGTCCCATTTCCCCGTTAGTCAATGCTTCACATACCCTTTGAATATTTCATACTGACCACTATTATTATTGTCAGTACAGAAAGATAAATGTTTTGTGCTTCTCACATCAAGCAAACAAAACTAAGATGAGTAATCTTGAATCTATCATCAAAGCAGACTCTCGGGATAGCTTTGTATACATATATGCATTACCATTTTTTTAAAATACTACAAAATGAGAGGCGCATCTGTGTGGCTTGTGATAAGATGGTGGGAATTTTTGAGAAACTGTTCTACAGATGTTCCAGCATCTAAAATAGTGTTCCTATGAAGACTGACAATTTTCCAGCTGAGTGGTCAAGTACACTGCTCAAAGGCATGAGCTTCTGGTAGAGACCCAGTGCAGATGGCAAGCAAGCAATTCCCTTTACCACACTATTAGGTAACTTCAGGATATGAAAATTGGATTAAAAATGCTCTCATTTCAATATCAAATTTCTTCTATTTCTAACTAGTACAGTAGCTCAAGAGGAGACAACAGATATCAAGCACCAAGGACAAAGGCTGGCACATAGTAGGTACTCAACAAAGCACAGCCATTGGAATAGCATGCCCGGTAGAGGACCAGCCCAAGACACATATACGACATGGTCACATCATCAACTTCTTAAAGAAACGTGCCTGTCCTTGACTACAGTGAATCTAACATTTTCAGTCATTCATCAAAACTGCCCATCTCCTATGTATTGAGGCCCAGGCTCGTTGGCTAACAAACACTTAACTGTTTACTATATGTACCAAGTACTGAACATGACTCTTTTAAGGATGAGATGGACCTGACTCTGTCTTTGTTGAAGGCTCTAAGTTTCTTTAGTTTAACTATAAAAATGGTACATGCAAACACACACACACACACACACACACACACACACACACACAGAGGCTTCGTACTGTTCCAAATTCATCTCCTCGTAGGGTTACATTTGAGACCCTTGAAAATAAGGTGAACAGGAAAATGTGACATTACACAAGCTTCACCCAACGTCCCTCAACTGTCCTCACAAGAGCCTTGATAGATCAATTCCTAGGGGTCCTTCACTCAAACCAATTTTGAGAGCCTTGAATAACAACCACAGTAACGGCCACCAGGCATTCATTGTGCACCTACTGTGTGCCAGGCACTGCTATGTCGAATTCTACAGGCAACTGTCTAAGAATATTAATCACATAAACGAGGGCATAAATAAGCCTTTCTCTGGCAACAAAATATACCTGTTATTCTGACTTTTGCTTAAGTCACGTATCTAAACGCTGACACTGATAGTGTATTTCTTACTGAAGACTCAAAAGCAGGCAAATCATGTAAGCACAACCACAATACAAGCGAGCCACTTGAAAACAACGCGTACTTCGTGCTGTGTGGCTGCACCCTAACCAACAACGTACAGCGAAACAAAATTAGATCGCCGATAAAAGGTTTACGTTCTTAGGTGTAGATGAAATGGAGCATTTGCCAAAACCTGCTAACGCTGCTTACGTGACCATTAATGGCAACAGGGACTGTACCTGAATAGCATCAAAAGGGGGACTTGAGAGAAAACCATAAACACGCACATTCCAGACGACATTCTAGAAGCAAATGCTGACACCCAAAAGGCATGCAGGTTAAGCGGCTGCAGCAGAATGAAAACATTTCAAAGCCAGATACATTTCCTGTTGAAAATTCCTTACATTCCATGACTAAATCCTAAAGGCTGCGGAGCCGCGTGGCGGTCTCCAATTGTGCTGACGCACAGAAAGACCGGTGTTGTCAGCAGAGGCCCCAGACGGGCACAGTTGCAGTCTTCAGGCAAAATGAAAGCGTCTGGGAGGCAATTCACACGTTTTCAAAGAAAGCTGAGGACTGTGACCTTGAGCCCCTCCTAGAGGTGCTCTTACTTTAAAGTCTTACGGGGCCCCTGCAGCCTCCTCAAAAGATCCAACACGAATTTATTTTTTTAAGATCGCGATTCTGCAGTAAGATGAAGCTGCCTTGATACATCTGCGGTCCTCCTGGAGATCACTAATATTTACTGGGTACAAATGTACTCGGCATTCAAAGTACTCAAACTACGTCGTAACCTGTAACTTACGTTTCGACTCCCGAATCCCTAGAACATCTAAAGGGTCTACACCGAACTGAGAACGCCCTGCTTCGTGGATCTTGAATTCTGCTAAAAAGGTGTGGTGGGGCTGGGGTGAGAATCTGCTCACGACACAGGAAACAAAAAGGCACCTGAGCGAGTGAAACCTTCACACGGCACACAACACTGAGCCACCATTAATACCTACTCGCTGCCTCTGCAATCTCATTAACAAATAATCCTTTTTACACTACAGCTACTCTACTGCCAGGTTTTTGGACGTTCGATGCTGGGTATCTCGGTAATTCTCTTGCCAGAGGTAAGTCAGGAGGATTAAAATGAACCGGTAGTGTTGCAGTGAATCGGCAGCCCACAAAGGAAACCAAAACGTATAACCCAGATTCTACCGATGACAACCCCGGCTCTCACTTGAAACGTTTTAAGAATCCCAGAGTAGATCCGAACACTACTGCCTCTGAATACATTGAGTGGCAGGTGTGGTGCCTCGTTGAAGTGGACCCCAAATGGTGTATGTAGCCATCATTTATGATTGCTTATGATTCTTTGCCCTATTTTGCATCTGACGGAGAGGGAAACAATTCAGAGAACCGAACTGACGTCAAGGAAAATTCACACCGTACCTTCAGATTGCACACGTGTGTGGGCTTACATGCACCCGTACCCACACACGCACTCACAAGACAGCAACTCTGCCCCAAGTCAGACACCCAAACCTCATCCCTCTATATTCTGAACAATTTTAAAAACTCTGCTGTTTCGGTGTAGGTGTAGGTAGTTTGTCTCATTTAAATCGTGGAGTAATATTATTCAAAAACAAGTTCCAACAATGGCTTGTAACAAACTCTTCACTGAGGTTAATGATGCCTACACCTATGGCATACTGATGAGGGAGAATTGCCCAAGAAGCACTCGGTATAAAATAGAATACAGTCAAGTGCCAACACACGGCCAGTCCCCTTTGCCCTGTCTTGTACCACTGAGAATTAACTAGATGAGCCATTTCGAATGTTGAGGCTCCAAAGAATGCACCTTGATAGCAGAAAACTGACAGGTTTTGTATTTTACCTTTTCAACCTGACAAGGTTTGCTGTTTTCTATCTTATCTTCAGGAGAAAAAAGAGCTAAGCACAATTCCCACAGGACTCAGGAGCACGGAGACCTAGTCAACAAAAATAGTTTTAATTAACAGATAAATGTGTGGTTTCGTGGGTAGGAAATTTACTTAAAACCGTTTCAGGGAAATGCCTGGAGAATAATCGTGTAAACAGATTATTAGGATTTTTTGAAAAAAATATCTCTCTAATACAGTCTTCCATATCTAGGCAGATCTTGGCAGAGACAGATGGCCTAAGCCTCTATTTAACAATGAATGATTAAAAGCCAAGGAAAAGAGGCAAGACACTACTTAATCCTTCACAAAGAGACGTCAACAAAGCTATGAGGTCATGGAGTATTTTTATGTTTATAACCCCAAAGGAAGTACTCCTCATTGTTGCAAACGTGTACCCCCAGTAACATCACTTTTGCAAAGCCAACGCAGATACTGCTTTTATTAGATGTCTACACAGGTTTTTTTTACCCAGAAAATGGAGTCCAGCTGTTCTTTCACTCTGCAGTCAAGCACCTACTCGGTGTTAGGTGACACACGCAGGGGTAAAGCTGTCATGATGTGTTAAGGCATCTGAACTTCATGTTTATCTCATTCACGGGTTTCTTCAAGTCCCTACCAAGAGAAAAATCGGACAGGCGCGTCCCATCCAGATACATCTTCCCTTAAGGATTAATCGTACAAGCCTCCGGCTGACCCTTTTGCCTCTTGTCACTACACTCTAAGTTCCCTTGGCTCCACAGAGCAAACCTGGCAGCCGTTCCATGATCAGCAGGATATGGCCTAGCTGTGCCAAAATACCGCATGCATTCAAGCACCAGTGACCTTAAATGGAGGTCATTATTACCATCTCCCACCGTTTTTTTGACAGTTGGCTGCTGTTCTCCGAATGTCAGCTAGAACCCACTAAATTCTACTGAATTGTTCAACTTGTGGGCCAAGGTTGATTAGGGGTGCTGCAGGTAATGACATACCCATGTTTTAAAAAAAAAAGAAGAAGAAAAAATTCTTGTGCGAAATGTGGTAAGAGGGATTCAGAAACCCAGGACAGTGATAGATTTGTTTATTTGCCAAGTCTGTTATAGGGCAATTTTCCCTTTTAAGCAGCAATCTGGATGACTAAGTTAAGAATAAGATGAATGCATGCAAAAGCACAATAGAGGAGGTTTAAGATAAACAGAAATTTGTTTCCTTAGATTCAAGGTCCACTGATCATTGCATCAGTTCAACTAGGAAAGGCTGAAGAATGTACTTTGTTCCCTAATGGGAAAGGCTAAGATTGCTGGACTATTCGGTCCCAGTGCTTTCACTGGAGCCTGAACCAAATGATCTTGGGATTGCTTCTTATAAATTTGAATATACCCATGATCCTTCTCAGTGAAATTTCAGAGACGTTCATTCTTAGTCTGGCAGTGAGTGTCTCTCAGCCTCAAAATCTACAGCTCCTGAAATATTTGCTTCTTATAAACTCTTTTTCGAAGGCCAAGTTTTCCTTTCAAAAGTGTTCCTAACATTTACATTATATCCACCATTAAGTCTCGTTTATACTTGAAATCCTCCCAATTAGCATACGTTCTTGGATCCTCCCTTTACTCGTTCTTTTCCTTTCTAAGCAAACATTTGCTTAAATCAACTCCTTCCTTGTATTCCCAATGGAAATACCTGGACTTGGTCTGGTAGAAGCAGACATCTATCACGGCCATAAATGTCACTATTTAAAAAGTCCCCCATGCATTTTTCACGGCAGAGCAGAATACAAAGCAATGCGGAGGAGGGGGAAAAACAAACAAATGAACAAAAAACCTTTTTACTTAATCTGTCTGGTAGGAGCCAGATCCACCCTGGTAATATCCCACCCCCGGCACAGTTCACGGGCATCTACGATGCTCCTAGATCAGTCAGTACTACACTTAAGTCCCTGACAATTTCCCATCTCCGATTCTATTTTACATTTGGCAGTGGGTCACTCTTCTACTCTTGAAAATTTTCAAGAGCATCGCAACCCCATCAATTAATATACTACATACATAATCAATGCCCAAAGTAGTAAAATAACCACTTCAGACTTTACGATGTCAATGTGGCCATGTACCCCACTTAATAACAGTTTCATTAGTATTTACTTCACTATATCCGGCCTCTACTTTGGAAAAGAGAAAGGCATACAATGGTAAAACATAAATTCTTTATCAGTTTTCAACTAAAGCAATTTGTAGATGGTTACAGAAAAACTTGGCGGGCTTGATCTCCATTCCCTCTGTAAGACACGCTGGCATGGTCAGGATATTCTGAATAGTCATACATGCGGACGTCCCCAGTATGCCCATGCAGCACTGGTCTCACCAACTGGGTTGCATGCTTACCAAGCGTTTCTTGGGTTTGTTCCCAAACCTGTTCATTCCAGTTTTATGTATTAGTGCAGTTTCAAAATGTAATGAAACAGTATGTAAACAGAAGATACCACGTAAGTCAATGAAGTGGGAGTACAAAAAAGAAAGCGATTTATCGTTTCTACTGAAATTCAGCAGAATGTTTGAAAGGACTTCATAAAGATGAGTCGTTTAAAAATTACCACTGAACGCGGGGGTGGGGGGTGCCTGAGTGGCTCGGTCGGTTAAGTGTCCAACTCTTGATCTTGGCTCAAGTCATGATCTCATAGTTCGTGAGATCGAGCCCTACGTCGGGCTCTGTGCTGACAGTGTAGAGCCTGCTTGGGATTCTCTGTCTCCCTCTCTCTCTGCCCCTTCCCCACTCGCTTTCTCTGTCAAAATAAATAAATAAACAAATACACAAATCAATCAATCAATGAAAATGATCACTGAATCAGAGGTAGGTTGATTGAAGAGTTTGAGTGGGGGTGAGGGGGAGGGGGAGCGGGATGGGATAGTTTTTAGTAAAAGTTGAGAAAGGTTCTACATGGAGATGGCAGGACAATGTCTTTAATTCTTCCTCCAATTTAAACAGACATGGATTGGCAAATCACACAGGTTGTGTGGTGGGTATAACTAGAAAAGAAAATGCCTTGACCTAACATCAGATATGGGCAAAGGAAAAAATATGTAGGTGACAGATGCAGATATAACTGTTAAAATTAAGAGTTCAAAGTATGTATTACAATTAGAAGTCTGATTAGTCAACTACTAGTGCCAAACTGGACAGGAAGCTTTCTGTAACTTTTCATCACCTCCTATAAGCTCAGGTGCCCTGAATACAGCCAAAAAAAAAACCAAAAAAACAAAAAAACATAGTTTCTTTGTTTTGTTTTGGGGACCCCGGTTTATGCATATTTTCAAAATATCCAACCAAAAATGCTAACATGCTCATGTTGCTAATCTTGCTTAAACCCAGAAGCAATTTCGAGGACTTGCGTATTTAGAAATTCAGTCTCAGTAATAGAGGATCTCACCCAAGTGCCCCACCCACAGTCACAGTTAGCATGGGCACAGCCATCTACTCATCTGGCATTTGTGAGAATACTGGTTTATCCAGGAGGGCTGCTACGGGCCAAGCAGCAGGATTAATCCACACACTGTGTGGTCCTATTTTCATCCAGATTAATGGCTCCTTTTTGCTAGGGCACATTTATTTCTGTCACTAGGGTCACATGTTATCACATAGCCCTCCACAGATAGCACCAGCATATTCTACACCCTGCACTGATCATGTAATGCATGCGCATTTGGAATCATCAGAAGCAAACATCACATTTCTCTGCAGCATAAAAACAGGCGAACAAAAAGACTTGCTAAGCAAATTGCCTGTCTCAGTGCCTCCTTGATAGGAAAAGTCAGGAACCTACTTAAATATTTATTTTTAATTCCTCTGGCTAGGATTCCGACATGCAAAAATACAAAATGCATAACTTTTTACTGTCAAGTGATGTCCAAAGCAACAGGCAGTGCATTTTACATGCAGGTCTTCTGTACCACATTTTGTAAGGCAGTAAAGAGGGTTAGTCTTCTGGTCCCTAGGAGTTCACATCCCCTGGGACATCTTGAAAAAAGTCCCTTTCTATATGCAGCTAGTTTCTAATCGCTTTCTTCCTTCCACTCATGACGACAGGCAAAGAAATCAGCCTTTTTGTTACCAAGTCCGTGTGATGTAAACAACTGGCAATGGAGTCGATAAGGAGAACTAGCATCCCAAGAAACGATTTACGCCCAGATTTCTTAGAACACGCGCTGTCTTCCAAATAGGTCAAAATAATTTACAAAAAAGCGAAAAATGAAGAAAGAAAAAGCTTCCTTACGGTATCCGATGAGTAACACAGAGGAAATTAGAAATATATAATTTGACTTACCCAAGGTCACAGTAAGACAATGACACACAAAAAAGGTAGACCTAAATTGCCTTCACCTCCAAAGTAATCTTTCTACATTATTTCACCAGGAATTAATGTGAAATGGTCTGAAAAGAGCTGAGCACTTTCAAACTATTTTACATGCAGTCAATCCTTGCTCCGAGTTAGCTAGCATCCAGGCAGGTGAAATTTGGGAAACCTCACACCTTGGGTGGGCCATGCCACGCTCCTCTCTATGCTGCAGAAAGCAAAAGTCAACAACATGCCTCAGGGCTGTTAAGAGGTATTTTGCACATGACATTCTGAATACCGTTAAAGATGAAAGCTGACAGACAAGAGTTGCTGGCTAGACAATACGTCTTCCTTGAGAAAAGCATCCGGTCCCCACACGGAGCAAAGTTAATGTACAAAGTACGGACCTATAAATCAAGAGCCCTCTTCAGTATGTTCTGTTTAAGTGACAATTTCAGTTTTCTCTTCATTCTAATTATGAAACTAATGCATATTCAGCACAGAAAATGAAAGAGGAAAGAATTAAGGAGAAAAGGGTTCACAGGAATCCCACTGCCCAGAGTCAATCACTGCTAACATTTTCCTTCATTCCACATTATTGTTATTTTTCTGTGCCGTTCTAGTACATCAATATATGCACGCGTTTTATATTTTTAACATTATTTTAAGGGGGTTATTCAGCAGCCTTTGGATTTTATTTTCATCACTTCAGTAAATTTAAGGGAATCCTCCTCTGGGAACTCTAAGAGTGTCTTCAAAAAAAACTAACTATAAGATCATCTCTAGAAGTAAAGATTTC
The DNA here is from genome assembly GCF_016509475.1 of Prionailurus bengalensis. Taxonomy (NCBI): domain Eukaryota; kingdom Metazoa; phylum Chordata; class Mammalia; order Carnivora; family Felidae; genus Prionailurus; species Prionailurus bengalensis. The sequence continues at coordinate 13,346,441 of NC_057346.1, forward strand.
CTGTGTCCAAATTTAAGTGACTCCTAAATAAAGGAAAGTCTCCCATTTTCCACGAGATGATCCCTTCAAACAACAAGGCTCTGCCGTTTGTTTTTTTAATTTTTTTTAATGTTTTATTTATTTTTCAGAGACAGACAGAGACAGAGTACGAGCGGTGGCGGGGAGCAGGCGGGGAGAGAGGCAGACAGAATCCATGAAGCAGGCTCCAGGCTCTGAGCTGTCAGCACAGAGCTTGATGTGGGGCTCGAACTTGTGAACCACGAGATTGTGACCTGAGCTGAAGTCTGATGCTTAACCGACTGAGCCACCCAGGAGCCCATGTTTGGATTTTTGTTGTTGTTGTTGTTGTTTTAAACACAATTTGCCCCTATTCTGGACTGACCCAGAGATGGCTAAGCGCCTAGGTGTATTTCCTTCAATTAGTGATATGTACATGTTCAAAAGCACACGGACTGTTACAGAGCATGTTTAATTTGGAAAAGTGCTTTGTTTCCTCTCACATTTCATTAAGCGCTCCCCAGGCACCTGAGTGTCTTCATTATAACCGGAGCCAGTTTTGTAGGGATACCTGAGCGAATCACGTTCCCTGGGAGATTACTTCCGACCCGGCACTTAACATTCATATAGGACACAGCTGCCATGAAAACCGATTCACGAAGCAAGTGGGACAGCTCTTACACATCCTACAGGCATGTACTGGGGACCCCCATAATGAAGACACGTGTGACACTGTTTTAGCTGCTCTTTAAAAGGCTTATTTACAATAAGATCCAGCACTTGCAATCGTGAGGTCATCCCTACATTACTAAATCTCTGAGATTTTTTTTTTCCTGACTCTGCCAAGTGACTTTTTGAAGCCTCCTAAGCAAGCATTCATGAAGGCCATTCTGATGTTCAAAGCAGTCGAGAGGTTGATCTGTATGAAATAGGAGAGCCTTTGTAAGATTTGGAATATACTGAATCATGCATTTGAAAGATAATTTGGGGAGGAAGAAGTCCTAATATCAGGGGCACATATAGTGACATGGGCTTGTTGGTGTTTTTGTTTTCCTGTCTGTCCCTTGGTTACCGTGGCACTAAGACTGCAAATGCTATAAAAACCACATTCGGGTGTAAACAAATCTGTAGAATGACCTTTAATACAGTGCTTTCCAACAGAACTCTGCAGTGATGGAAATGCTCTTATCTACTCTCTCCAATATTGTGGCCAATGGCCACACGTGGCTGTTGAGCCCTGGTGCTGTGGCAAATGCAACTGAAGACCTGCATTTTTAGCTTCCGTTAACTTTCTTTTTTAAAAAAACATTTTTTTAACATGTATTCATTTTTGAGGGACAGAGAGAGACAGAGCGCGAGTGAGGGGAGGGCAGAAAGAGAAGGAGACACAGAACCGGAAGCAGGCTCCAAGCTCTGAGCTGTCAGCACACAGCCCGATGCGGGGCTTGAACTCACAAACTGGAGATTATGACCTGACCGAAGTCAGACACTTAACCGACAGAGCCACCCAGGCGCCCCTAGCTTCTGTTAAGTTTCAGTAGCCGCAGGTGGCTGGGGGCTCCCCGGTTTGCCAGCAGCACCAGAGGGCTGCGCCAGGCCTTCCTTCCAGCTCCCGGGCACCTAGAAGAGTGAGCAAAACCTGGTGTTTACTTTGTGCGGGGGAAGCAGTCATAATGTGTTAAAGTGAATCCTAAGAAGGAAGGCCTCTCTTCCTTAATAAGGGGATCAGGCGATCCCCACAAGGAGCAGACTGTCCTTTGTAAAGGCCTCCAATAACCCAGTCTCCCTGCAAAGCTGCCACTAAAAGATAATTTCCACCGTTCAAGCATGTATTTCCTATGGCACCTTTGCAACCCTTGGGCAAACCTGCAAAACGTTAGAGAGGCTATTATTTTATTCTTCAACTGCTCTAGTATTCTATGGGAGTGGTTCACTAGTTGTTCGGAGCAAGTAATACAACCCGGACACGTAAGATTTTATAACCCCACTTGCTACAGGAAACCTGGCAGAAGATGCATTAGTTAACACAGAGTCACAATTTTATTTTTCAATTAATCTTTAAAACTGGGAAGAAAGAAATCACTCTCAGATGTTCGGAGAAAAGACAGTTAAGTCACAGAGTAAATTAAAACATAACATCCCGGCGCCACATAAAATTCTGAACAAATTTAATGGCATCCTGGCATCCTGGAATCTCTGACAAAAAAGGTACATTTGCATTTATACAACATTAACAACTGAAATAAAATCAAACCGCCTCGCTCACGGAAGATTTTTGATTTCATTAATATCCTTACAGATTTCACCTGTCCGCAAGCATTGATTAGCCAGGAAAAAACAGCACTGTGTCTGATCAGGCTTCCGACTCCAATATTAATTGAAGCCAAAAGCACAAGCAAAAATCGAGCCACAATACATTATTCTGAAATGCTGCCACAGGAAAAAAGGCACAGTGCTGATTCCATCCACTTCCATTTTCTTTGCAACAAATCTGTCATTTAAGACTAAGATGTTAAGATATGACTTATCCTTGCTGAAGTCGTCTCCCTAAAAATGCAGATCTTCCAGCAGGCTTCGTAGCCCTGATCTCTTCCTACAAGTCGTGCCTGATTCGAGCAGATAATTTTGCTCTCTTTAATCCAGTGGAACTGAGTAAGTTCTCGGTGCTTCAAAAAGAAATTATAGGAACAAAAATTCTCTCACCAGAAAAGTACAGGTAAGATTCTAGTCTATTTATTCATGGGGAAAGTGTTCCTCAGGTTGCCATGGAGCCTCCTCGAGTAGTAAGGAAGACATCAGAGCAGATGTGTGGTGCAGGGGCCTCAATCACAAACTGCACACGTTATACAGAGCACGATTCAGGCTCACAGAACACTACACTTCACGGAGGGCTGCTGCTGCTGACCACATGTTTGTTATCTCCCACAAAATCCACGCGTCGAAACCCTAATCCCTCACTGGAAGAATATTTCAAGATGGGGCTTTGGGGAGGTAACAAGGGTTAGCGATGTCAATAAGGGTGAGAATCTCATGAGGCAATTAGTGCCCTTAATAAGAGACATCAGAGAGCTCATCCTCTCTCTGGGCACAAAGAGGTCATGTGAACACACTGCGGGAGGGCACCCACCTACAAGCCAAGAGAAGAGGTCTCAGAACGAAGGCTACATCGCTGGCACCTTCACCCTGGACTTCCCGGACTCCAGAATTGTGAGAAATAAATTTCTGATTTTTAAGCCCCCACAGTCTGTGGTATATGGTTCCAGCAGCCCACGCTGACTAATAGAGCTGCACCTCCGAGTTCGATTTTGTAGTTGGCAGCCCTGAGCCCTCTATACCCACCTATGAAAGCAAGAGCCGGAAACACCAGAGCGAATGCCCAGTGTCACCACAACGCGGCCATTAAGGAATTCAAAAGTACTGGCTATTTAATCTACACTTAAAATAAATATTTCTAGGGGCACCTGGGTGGCTCAGTCAATTAAGCATCGGACTTCAGCTCAGGTCATGATCTCACAGTCTGTGAGTTTGAGTCCTGCATTGGGCTCTGTGCCAAGCTCAGAGCGTGGAGCCTGCTTCGGATTCTGTGTCTCCCTGTCTCTCTGCCCCTTCCCCGCTCATGCTGTTTCTATCTCTCGAAAATAAATAAACGTTAAAAAAACAAAATTATAAAAAATAAATAAATAAATATTATAAATAAATGAATGAATGAATGAATGAATGAATAAACAAATAAATAATAAAGATTTCCACTACTTGCCAATGTGGAGTAACCAGGATCAGATTCACCCTACCACGTGAAACAACAAAAACGGAAACAAAGTAAGAGAAACCAGGGATGTCACAGCACTGGATGTGAGGCAACAAAGGATAGCAATTCCTAAGAGTCGTGAAACAGATGAGGTGAGGCCTACTACTGCCCCGAACCTACTTTTGGGACAGTTTCCAAGACACAGCCTGGGGAGGAGAAACAGGTGGAACCCAGAGAGACCAAGGCACCTAGAGTTTTCAGGACCAAGAACCAAGGAGGAGAGAGGTATATATAGGAGTACCCTATATATCTGCAGAGGGCCCATCTCAAGCATTCAACAGAGCATTAATTCATACGTAAGTGTCAACAACTACCTGGGACTGGGGGAAGAAAACACCATCTGAAATGTTAAAGGAAGCAATGAGTAATACACACCATGCTACGAATAGTGTCTATTCCCACCAGACAGAATGAAAACCTCATAATTTCCAGAGATTACTCAGAAAGGTATTTCTTTGGTAGTGGGAATAGTCAGCCCTAGACGAAACACTGTTCCAACACTACCCAACAAATCTTAAAAGCAGAACCAAAAGTATCAAACTATTTCCAACTAACAGGACTTCATACCAGAACAAACCTCAAGAATATGTACAAAAGTATCAAACTCCAAAGAAGAATTTCACAATGTGTAGCATCTAATCAAAGATTAGTAGGCATGCAAAGAAGCAGAAAAAAAATAAGACCCATATTAAGAAAAAAAATCAAAACTCACGCAGACTGACACAAATGATAGAATTAACAAAAAGATTAAAAGAACATAACTGTATTCTACATATTCAAAATAGAAATATGGAAGATCTATTTTTTAAAGCCCAAATGGAACGTCTAGAGGTAGACTTCAACATGTGAAATGAAAAATACACTGAATAAGATTTAACAGCTGACTGGACATTCCAGAAGAAAAGATTACCTTTGAAGACAAAACAGCCCAAAATGAAACAGAGACAAAAATGGAAATAAAAACAAAATCGTTAAGCTGTGGGGCAACCAGAGATGCGAGGTCAGTGAATTCTAACCATAAAAACATAAAGAAAACTACATCCAATCATAGCATTATAAAATTGTTCAAAACTAGATAAAGAGAAAAACTTAAAAGAGGCCAGAGAAAAATATGTTCTAATGAGAGAAAAAAGATAAGGATAGCATAGGATTTCTTGTTAGCAATACTGCAAGCAAAAAGGCATTGGAAAAACATCTTTAAAGCTTATAAATAAAATATATGTCAACCTAGAATTAAATATCCAGTGAAACTCACTTTCAAAAATAAAAGCAAACTAAGATAAATATGTGAAAAAAAAATTTTGGCCTACAAAAGCTGAAAGAATTCATCTAATAAATCTGCATTACAAGAAATGTTTAAAAAGTTGCCAGAGAAAAGGAAAAGGATATTAGATGGAAATATAGGTCTAAAGAAAGTACACCAAAAGTGGTAACTACACAGGCAAATGTGTAAGAATATTCTATTATTTAAAAGATATCTTTAAATATTTATTTAAATTGTTTCTAAAAGCTGAGGCATCTGGGTGAGTCAGTCATTGAGCAACTGACTCTTGATTTCGGCTGAGATCGTGATCTCATGGTTTGTGAGATCAAGCCCCACGTCAGGCTCTGTGCTCTCAAAGCACAGAGCTTGCTTGGGATTCTCTCTCTTTCTTTCTCTCTCTCTCTCTCTCTCCCCGCCTCCCTTCCTCAAAATAAATTTTAAAAAATAATAAAAAATAAAAGCTAATGAGTCAACCAAAGAAAAATAAATGTTGTGGAGTTTATAACATATGTAAAAATCAGATGTATGACCAAAGTAGCACATAGGCTAGGAAAGAAAAAGAGAAGCATAGGATGGGAGGACTTTATACTCCACATGAAGTGGTATAATATCACTTGCAGAGTAACTTTGACAAGTTAAAGATGTATGCTATAAACCCTAAAACAATCATAAAAATGTTTTTAAAAAGAATTGTAACTAATAAACCAACAGAGGAGACAAACTGGAAATATACAAAGTACTTAACTCACACAAAGGGCAGAAAAAGAAAAACAGATATGACAAAACAAACAGGAAGATGAATCGACCTAAGCATGTCAATAACCATATTAAAAGTAAATGGTCTAAACAACCCAATTAAAAGGCAGAGATTGCCAGATAGGATAAATTTGAAAAGCCAAGCCCTAATTATACACTTCCACAAGAGAAGCACTTTGAATATAAAGACACAAATAAATTAAAAGTAAAAAGACAGAAAAATAGATACCATGCCAACATTAAACCTAGTATAAATACTTCCCATTAGCATTGTTCTTCTAAAGTCTGATATACATCAAGTGTAAAACTCTGCCAATGAATCCAGATGATATTAGACAAGAAAAGTATGAAAACTGTTTGCTTCAAGTTTAGTTTTATATGTTTTACAAAATCATCAGTGAACATATAATTCATTGTTACAAATGTCTTAGTAGGATCATACATTTTTCACAGAAATCAGTGCCAGGAAAATGTCTGCATTCAATGTGAATTCATGTGCTTTCTTTAATCAGATAAGTATTATATGAGCCAAAGTTTTCCTTTATGTCTTGGCTAACAGTCAGAGCTCAATGCTCAACCTATTGCCAAACTCTAAAAATAAATCCATCCCGGTCACTTAACAGGGTCCACACTCCCTTCTTCTCATTGGTTTTTGACCTCTCCTAAAATTATTTCACTTGCACTGTAATATTAGAAGCTACTTTGAATATTTTTAAGAGTTGTCTTTTATAACAGAAAGAATATCAGGAATCAAACATGAGTGTTTGCCCTACCGCATATAAGATGTGTGAATTTAAATCAGAGAGGTTGAGTAACTGCTCCTAAGTTCCATTTTATACTATAAAGTGAGAATAACAGTGGTTACTTTGCTTCCCTCTCAATATTTAAAAAAATGTGTAGTATACAAACTTAAAAACATAAAATAAGGTTAAGTTAGTATTAAAGTTAAAGGATTATAAAAATTGATGTGGATTAATTTTTTTAATGAAAACTTGATCATTCTCAAGTTAACAAAAATCCATGAACACTTAGATGCACCTATGGGGCGGAGCACCTGTGTAGCTCAGTCAGTTAAGCGTCCGACTTTGGCTCAGGTCATGATCTCATGGCTCATGACTTCGAGCCCCGCATCAGGCTCTGTGCTGACTGGAGCCTGCTTCAGATTCTGTGCCTCCTACTCTCTCTGCCCCTCCTCTGCTCATGCTCTGTCTCTCTTTCTGCCATCCATTTGCTAAAAGTAAAAAAAAAAAAAAAAAAGTTAGATGGACCTATGTAGAACTAAAGTCTGTTGTAAGAGAGCAATAAATTGAACTGCCAGAGTTAGATTCCAGAACTCTGAATGCAGAAGCAAGAACAAGTGAAACACTGGCACTCACTCTCAATTGAGCATGGATGATAAAAGGCATCACCCAAACCAGGCCTGGATCTGCAGAAGTATTAAAGATGGGCCCCCAAAGCCTTGTGAATTCAGGTATGTGTGTGTTACTCCTTTGATTGTCAATTAACATTTCTGCATAAGAGGAAAGAAAAGGAACATGGGTACAAGGACATAAACTGCTCTGATATTTTATCAAATGCAGAATTGCCCTTAAGCAAATCTACTCCGGTACCAGGCATTCTGCTCGAAGCTGTGAGGATTCTCCCTCTGGCCTCGGGCAGAGCCTTAGTTGTGAGGTTCACCTGAATTTTAGCATTCCAAGTGGTCAAAGGAACCCGCAGCCTAGCTCTCACAGGGGCGAAAGAACTAGTCTTTTCCTGAGTAGAGAGCAGTGAGCTACACAACAACAACAACAAAAGAATTCAGATGGTACATAGGTAGCTCGTCAAGAATATGGTCAACCCGAAAAGACAAGGGGGTAGAGCTGAGTGTCTGCAAGAAAATAGTTCAGAAAATAGATGAGTGGTTTCACACTTTTGGTGAGCATCCGAATCACCTGTGGAACTTAAAAATGCAGGTATCTACCAGCGACTATACCAGTGCGTCTCTGACATAATCCCACTTTGAGAACTCCCAATATTAGTGTCATTAGGAACCAGAATTTTGGGCATAAAAATGAACGAAAATACAACTGCATGACTTAAGTAAAGGCCGGATTTAAAGTAAAGATTACATACACTGAGTTTGAATTGGAAGAGACAAGATGAAGTCATTATGCATTTTATCTTTTAAGACAACAAAATTGTATCTCCGAGCTCTGTACGTTAAAAAGATCTAAAAACAATGATCTATCCAAAAGCAGTAAGCATCCCCTAGTGACCAGATTATGGTTTCTAAATAACATTTCCCATTAAAAGGAACAAGCTCCTAGGAGAAACAGTTTATTCTAGGTCTGAGAAAGAAAAACAAATGTTATAAAACAAACCTGGAAAATCTGACACCAGGAAAGAAGGATGTTAATAAAGATTCCAGAATCATGTTAAAAGGTGCCAAGAACCAACATGAAGAGGCTCTTGTGGCAAAAACAGGATCACATGAGCAACAACAGAATAATAAATAATTGTAAAGGACTGAAGGGTAACTATGTTCAAAGCTATGATCTCACAATACTAAAAGAAAATAAAACCTCCATGATGGCTTTTTAAGGGTGCCAGAGAAGCAACTATTCTGAAAGTTAGTAAATAGAGGTAAAGAATCAATCCTATTATTTTGCCCTTCCTGTATCTACTGCATCTTGGGGTAAACAACGAGGGGAAGTTTCTCTTTATGAAGGAATGGGAGACTAGGATCATCACCACTTTGCAGCCCTTATTTAAAAGAATAGGGGCGCCTGGGTGAATCAGTCCATTGAGTGTATGACTCTTGATCTCGGCTGAGGTCACCATCTCCCGGTCCTGAGATCAAGCCCTGTGTCCTCAGGCTCCAAGATGAGTGTGGAGCCTGCTTAGGATTCTCTCCCTCTCTCTCTGACCCTCCCCCATTCTCACATGCACTCTCTCTCCCTCTGTCTTTCAAAATAAATAAATAAAATTTAAAAAGGCTCAATAGAAGCAATGATCTTCAAATAGTCACTAACCTCACACACACAGGAAGGTACAGACATCATGTGCCAACCTATGAGGCATTCTTGCCTTTCAGGCAACCATCCTCCCCCCACCCCCCCCCAAAAAAAGAAAGTCACACCTGTATCAGACAGACTTCTAGTTTGATTTACAGGAGAGCAAGAGATAAAGAAACACGTTAACCACCACCATAAGGCTATAATAAGCCAGATCAGACTGTAGGAAACTCTACAGAACATATGGTCCAGGTTCTTCAACAAACTTGAAGGGAGAAACAAGAAGGGGGGAAGGAGAAGCTCTAGGTTAACAGAGACTTGACCTATTTATCATCCAAAATCAAGGTGACTTTATTCAGCTCTTGAGTCAAACAGACAAAAAAGTTTGGCTCTTGAGTCAAGCAAACAAAAAGTTTGGTAAAAATAAGACAATTATAGACTTTGAATACTGGCTGGGTAAAGAATTACAGTTAATTTATTTATGGAAATAAAAAAGTATTATATAAATAAATAAATGTATGTATATTAGATAAATAGACTATGAAAATAGCATCTTAAAAAAAAAAAAAAAGTCCTACCTTTTAGAGAACTACACTGAACTCTTCACGAACGAGATGATACAATGTTGACAATTTGCTTTAAAATGACCCACTGGTGGGGGTGAGGGGGAGAGGAATGGGTGAGGTTACAGATGAAATAACACTGGCCATGAGTTAGTTACTGAAATTGAGTGATGGGAACATGAGGTCCAATACACTCTTCCCTCTGCTTCTGTGTGTTTGACATTTTCCATATAAGTTTAAAACTGTCACAAGCAAAAACAAAAAATACAAGATTATGGCATTAAAGTTCACATCTGGGTCATCTCTGAGGAAGAGAGAATGTTGACAGGGCATGAGGGAGATCTGGGTATTGGCAAAATTCTCTCTCTCGACCTAAGTAATGGTTACTCAGGTGTTTATTTTGTGATAATTACTGAATTGTGCATTTATGCCTTGTGCTACTTTCTGGTGTTCTACTTAAAACAAAAGTTAAGATTAGTCTGAAGAAACCTAGACTACACAAACACAGGAAATGTACTCGACATAACGGAAGTATTTAATACCTTGTAATGCATAATACATAGTGTTTGAGAAATTTATGGACATTGATCAAAAAGAAAATGACAATGTGTTGTGAATGTTGTGTTGTAGCCTTTAATCTTATGGGAACTCATCATAAGACTCAGACCCATAACAGAATCAGGACATACATATTAAATGCAGAGAATATGCTAATAGCAAATACTTACGAAGCATCTATTGTATTAGTTGAGTTAAAAGGTGTTTGTAAATTCTCTTAACTATTCTTTCAAATAAGATAGTCTTTCAACTTTCACTCATCATGTTAAATTCATTTTTACGGATCGACTAGCCAGTATACGTTTATTGGTATACTATATGGTATAAAGATGAAATTACGGTCTTGTACATAGAGATGAAAGCAAAGTAAATAAACATGTAATTTACTTTGAAAAAGCCAAAGTGAGTTGAGAGGCCATGTTTCTGAATGGTTGCAAAGCAAGATCTTTGGTATCGGTCAGTCAGAAATCCTTGCTCACCTGACCAGTTCTATGATAGCAAATACACTCTCTTTTGGTGCCTCAGTTTCCTCATTTGTAAACACAGTAGCAGTATGATCACTTCCGGCTACCCTGAGGATTAAATGAGATAGAACTCTTAGCTCAGTGCCCGGCATACGGTGCCTGCTCATTAAATATTACCATGTAGTTATGACTATTATAATTTTAAAAGGATCCGTCCTGTAAAACGATAAAAGAATCTACCTCTCCTTTGGTACTTTCAAAATGCTCCCTTAAAAGAAACAGGATCGGGGCACCTGGGTGGCTCAGTCGGTTGAGCGTCCGACTTCGGCTCAGGTCATGATCTCGCGTTCCATGAGTTCGAGCCCCGTGTCGGGCTCTGTGCTGACAGCTCAGAGCCTGGAGCCTGTTTCCGATTCTGTGTCTCCCTCTCTCTCTGACCCTCCCCCGTTCATGCTCTGTCTCTCTCTGTCTCAAAAATAAATAAACGTTTAAAAAAAATTTAAAAAGAAACAGGATGAAGAAACGATAAAATAGAGAATGCTGCTGATAAGGTTTCTGGGAGGAAAAAAACCATTTTATTTCAACTAAGACAAAAAAATGAAAGGGGTCTATGACACAGAACAACCGGATGGCTAAGAATTCAAAAGCAAGATGCTGGGTAAGTTAAAAATCAAAACCTAATTGTTGTAATGGTTTCAAGCTGGGAAAAAAAAAAATACAACCGCTTTCAGACTTGAAAGTTTACAAGCCAAGGCACACTTAGAAGAAATTATTCAACAACCCTAAACCACTGGTTGAGAGAATCAGGTCAGGCGGTACAAAACCCCATGGGAAACCCACCTGAACCAGATAGCCATGAAAAGTACATTGGCTCTTGTCTGAAGCAGGTACCACTTAGCTGGGTGTCAGGAAATCGTCCTAGTCGCTAGGGGTCCCGTCGGGTCATCCCCGATGACACTGGTGGCCCTGGTCTCCCTCCGAGGCTCCAGAGTCTCTCATAGCCCACAGGACTTTTAAGGTCCTTAAATATGTGGTATATTTTGACAACAGCATGTTTTATAAGTCATTTGTCATCAGCAAACTTTAGACAAGGTTAATGAAAGTTCTGTCACTTTAATGTCTAGCCGGCTTTAAATTACAAATGTCATGCGCCACGACTAAAGAAAGGGCACCGCAATAATACCATAAACCATCATCTCCAGGGACATACAGGTAATTGCATAGCTCATTAAAAAACTGTTTTAATTATTAATTGACCGTGTCAGAGTTGTCCTTTGAAGTCAATTTTAATTTTTTTTTTCCTTGCAAGCATTATGATTTCAAGCTGACCTACAGAACTTTGTGTACACCTAAAAAACTGCCAGCAGAGGTTGCTAAGAAAGCTCTTCTGATACTCAGAATTACTTTCCAAGTCATTTGCAAATAATTTGCTTATTGAGGGGACGGAGAGCGCCAAACATTTTTGGAGAGGTGTGGTCTATTCCGTTCTCTTTATAGAGGCCATGGAACAAAATAATAATAATAATAATAATAATAATAATAATAATAATAAATTTGCAGTGGAAAGAGCAAGCACTCATCATTTTAACTTTTTGTCCACGAGGATGCAAACAGTGACTGCAAGTTTTTGCAGAAGACCACAGGGCAATCTGCTCAGGATTCAGTTGAACTTATGAATGGGACAGCTTGTTAAGTTTCTTATATAATAAGTAACTCTATAAATAAGCTGTTTGCAATCTTCAAAGCTCAACGGTCCTCAATCACAATGGGCGACAAGAATTCCGATACCTAACTCTATCCCTCAAGTTGCTCCATTCAAGAGAGAAACTATTCGTCCTACTTTATTTTTTCCACAAGAATCCAGAAGGTGATTTAGAGATAAGATGATGTCCATTCCTGCAAAAGATGCCAATGGCATCTAGAATAAAATGACTAATTCTATATTTATAAAGAGACAAGCATCCGTAATGTCAAACGACAGAGTTCTCACTGATTTATTAGCAAATTGAACTTTCACTGGAAGAGAAAAGAATTTCTCAAAATGGGGATCTTATAAATTAATCCAGTCCTTCCTGAAAACCATTTTAAAAAGACCATGCCAACCTCAAGTTCGAATGATTCGTTGTCTCGTAAAAATCTGGGGTGAACGGGTCTGATAGCAAATTTCTGGAACAAGAATCCACCTACAACACAACCTGAAAATCTGACACAGGTTTTAGATGGTTAGGGCACAGACACGAAGCCAAGCTCAGGCTATTTCCATCGACACAAACACTGACAGTAAGTTTGTCCACCAAGTTTACGGGGCCAACAACTTATAACTCAAGCCCAGGATCAATTTGTGGACTCGGCTGTTGTTAATGACCGTGCAGGGAGAGTAACAGCAGAAAACTGACAGCGACATCAGGACTCAAAGATCATCTCCCAGAATGTGAAAATGAGGAAAGTCAATTCTGCTGTACTGTCTGCACCTTGAGAATTAAACAGCAACGACCAAGCAATAACAGGAATCATTCTCGTTGGAGGCTGGTGCACCTGATTCTTTTCTGCCACATCAAGCAGAGGTTGGCAAAAGCACGAAAGGAAGAACCCATTCTACCCACATTCCCCGCATTATGGAAAACTGAGCAAAGATACAGAGCAAATCGCCTAAGTGAATACACATTCAAACATTTAACTAAACTACAAATACACTAGGAAATGGGGCCGGATGGCACAGGGGTCAGCAAACTAAGGCTCACGAATAAAATCCAGTCCGCTGCCTGCTCTTCTGTGACCCCTGAGCTAAGAATCGTTTCACTCTCTGTTTTTCTTTTTTAAAGTAAGCTCTACGCCCACCATGGGGCTTGAACTCATGACCCTGAGATCAAGAGTTGCACACTCTATTGCCCCTCGTTTTCACATTTTTAAGCGGTGGGGGTAAAAAAAAAAAAAATTTTTTTTTCAAGAATAATATATCACAACTCATGAAAGTTCTATGAAATTCACATTTCGGTGTCCATAAATAAAGTTTTATTGGAACACAGCCATGTTTGTTCGTTTACATATCGTGTGTGGCAGCTTTCACGCTACAACGGCAGAGTTGAGGGGTTGTGAAAGATACCGTATGGCCCGCGACGCCTGACATATTTACTAACTTGCCCTTTACAGAAAAACTTTGCCAACCTCCGTTATAATGAAATGGAACCGAAAATCCTAACCAATCTTTGATGGTGTATCAAGCAAGCTAGCCCGATCCCCATTCCTTCGAGCAATCCTGATGTTTAATAATTTACAGATTTTCCCTCAAAGAGGAGATTTTACAGTGAATGATAAATATCTCCAGCTAGAGGGTACAGCAGGAGTGTCTCCAAATTGATGATAAAGTTCTGTCTCTGGTACACACATATGAGTGCAATACAATGTACAATATTCTAATTAAATTGAGGAATGGCTGCACAAGCCATGTTTCTATTAGCCAGGTCTTATTTGATTTAGCAGCAGTAATGAACGCTGAATCAGGTTAGGGTTGTTAAGCTTATCTGGCTTTGCCAATCTACTGAAATTAGGATAATAAAACTGCAGATATGTAATATTGAAGACATTTAAAAAGAAAACTCGTTTATCCTCAATTAAAATATCCACAATACGGACAATAAACTTATTACTCCTCCCTCCAGAAAGGTTAGGTTGAAGAAAATAGCACATTATAAAGAATTCAGTCCGGCATGGGGACGGGGGAGTTACATTTTAGAAGATCAAAAATAGCCTCGCTTTCTTGTGATACCAACAGCTCACACATTTTGGGGGGGGGGGGGGGTGGAGCGGGGAACAACAGGCAAAACACAGAAGCTTAAAATATTCTCCGACAAAATGCTGCACTAGATTTTTGGCTTCAATGAAGCTAAAATTCTCTACGTGGAGTAGGGACCGGGTGGTGATCCAGCTTCCTAAAATGAGCAAACCCCGTATGCGGGCATGTTACAGGATCTGCTTGTTTGAGTCCCTGGGGGAAAAATGCGGTCACCACCTCTGATCAACTTTCCTTCGTGAGACCAAAATAAAAGTTACGACTCATTTCATTTTCTTGATTTCACGAGTTTATTGACATCAACACACAGAAATCAACTCTAGACTGAAACTATCAATCATCTCGGTATGTCATAAAACACGTTATCTTTAATAGTATTTGTTTTAGGTACCAATTAATTTTACGAGGCAATAAGAAAAGGGCAGCCCCTTCCTCCCCCTTCCATATATCTAGACAAACAGATAGAGGCCAAATCAATGGGCTGAAAACAGTGTATTTGAAGTCAGCTAGGAAGATGCGCTAGTTCCAACCGTCAAGACATGGATTCCCATGTCTCAGCAGCACCCTCCCATTCAAAACCAGAGCAGCCAGACTATCCCCAGAAAGGCAAACACGCAGTTCCTCTATTTCCCCATTTCCCCTAACTTACCATCCATAAACTGGATATACTAAATAAATCAGACAAGAGCCAAGAAGAGTACCATCCGAGAGGGGGGGAAAAAAAAGTACAAAATGCTTGGTTCACAGCCAAAGAGAAGTTTCACAAAACTACACCAGCGCTGACGTTGATCTCCAGCAACTCGCAACCCGCACATGCCAGTCCTGATGATTCTCTTAAAAGGGCTCTCTTCAAAATATTAAACCATCCATCAGTGTAAGTGATCCCATTAAACAATCTCTGGGTATGCCATCCAGCTGAGTGAAAAGAAAACCCTAATGATTATCTGAAATGGGAACCAAATGATTTAAAGGGAAATCTAAAATATTTTCTGAGTTTATCAAAAGGCAAATAGTAATTTTAAAGCTTTTTTTCTACTTTCCACCACCAAAATAAGTAAGCAAGCATTTAGATGAGTCTTGGAAGACTTTGGTTGCCTAAACCCTCCCAGTTTTTATCAGAGTTAACAGAGAGTGAGATTGCATAATTGGCAGTAATTAAGCAAAGGTTACAGAATCACACATGTGTGCCGACAAAGGGATTCAAGCATCCGCCTTGGATAAGGATGGGGAACTGGATCGGACTGCATCCAAGCTTTAGCTCCAAAGTGATTCATTCAGGCCACATAAAGTAACGACTACAGAGACACTAGCTCGGACTTCAACGAGGAGCTTACTATTTGCCTTAAACTTTAATGATACTTTTAAAAGAACCACAAATGAGCACATACCCCTCAGAAGGGCAGAGATGTTTCCCTTTCACACAAGCCCTTTTAGAAGACAGGTAATAACTTTCAAAACCATGCAAAATACAATTCCAGGGGAAAATCACAAACTATAAATATCATTCAGAACTAACTCTTTTAACCCACAGAGGAGTAACAATGGGAAAGCTGAGGAGACACAAGGTTCATGGAATCTGCACCATGTACTAAAATCAGACTTTGGAATCTGATGGACCTGCTTCCTATCTCGGTTCTAATTTTCACGAAGCTATTTGATCTTGGGAATGTCACTGAGCCTGTCTTCTTATTTGCAAAATGGGGACATCTTACTCATTGGGTTGTTAAAAAGATGCAGTGGGAAAACCTACATAAACTATTGAAAACAGTACTTGGCCCATTTCCTCCCCTACACAATTCAATATTCACTGAATCTGAGAACGTGCAAAGCAACGCTAAGACACTGTCTCTCAAGTGTGATCCATGAAATGATTTTAAGTGGTACATAAATAAAATAGTTTCAGTTCTAATGTTTGAGATTTTAACCTAAGCATATTAAAAGAAAATACAGCCCAACAAACCTTAATTTCACGGCAAATACCAATCTGGATGAGGTTGGGCTTAAAAAAAAAAATCAACTTGGAAATATAATGTCAATAATAATAATGGCAACATAAAGATATGACAAAAAGTCATACAAGAAACAAACACTGTTTTTGAAATATATATATACATTAGAAAGGATTTCTGTCTTCAACAAGTGTACGATGTGAGGACTGGGCAGGATCACACATGAGGTAACCAATTAAGTACCCCACATATTTCAAGTTCAGAGTTATTCAAAAAGAATGGTGTTGAAAGTCCCTCTCTTCTTGGCTCTTTTAACATGTATCACATATAAAAGCTCTTTAAAAATAAATGAGTTGAACAATTGTCATGCTGTGTTGCAACATAAGCTGATTTGGAAGTCCTTGTACAGTAGCATGTTGGGGATTTGTATGTTAAATCTTCTCTTTGAATTATCCGGGAAATCATTATTTTCTCACCTCTATTTTCTCTACAGAACACTGAGAAAAACAAAGGTTTCTGCTGGTTTAAACAGCCAAATCGCTCAACACCCTTGGAACAACACAGGGAACAATCTACTTAGAACTGTAAGATCCGAGAACACCAAACAGGTTTGGATTTCAGCAAGTATCATCCTTAGAGACCATACATGCTATAGGAGTAAGCTAAATTTGCATTTGAAAACAGTGAAACACACCAAGGGTCCTTTTCAAGGAAAAAGGGTAGCAAAATAAGAAAAAGAAAGGGACTTTATGAGTATTCCCAAGGAGAACCACAGGTTCCTGAAAAGCTCACACAACAGGCAGGACCTTGAAATTCTCACCAATCTTCAAACCAAACAGAACAAACTGTCTTATCATCATCTCATAGTGCATGTGATATAATAACTTTTGCTTCTTAATCTCTACTGAAGTGGTCTTCCTGCAAGATTCCTCTACAACATTTTAACAGTAAACCTCCATGTCAAAACTTATCTACACACAGTATTAGCGTGAAAAAAAAAAAAAAAAGGC
Source organism: Prionailurus bengalensis (assembly GCF_016509475.1). NCBI lineage: Eukaryota > Metazoa > Chordata > Mammalia > Carnivora > Felidae > Prionailurus > Prionailurus bengalensis. The sequence continues at coordinate 13,363,596 of NC_057346.1, forward strand.
GGGGGTGGGGGAGGTGGGCAGTGGTTAATAAAAAAATAAAAAGCTACAGGCAACTGAAGCCATGCTGAAAGGGATCTAATACCCAGGGAGGATATAGTTCTATGGTGGAAATGTACAAAAGGGGAATATTCCATGCAGGAGGAAACACATAAAACAGAATAAGTAAAAAAAAGACAGCTAGCAGTGACATTCTCTGAAATAGAAGATTTGCTTCTATAGTTTGGACCATACAAGGTGAGAGCATGTTAATGACTAATTAGGACCCTATATTAGCTAACAGGCAAGAAGAATAAAGCTACCGCATATCACAAAATCGCTCTGTCATATTGACATTCATTCTACCTGTCGCTAATGCATGGATTTTCTTAGAAGCTTTATGATCCAGCGGTCTTGGAACCATGGCTACAGCAGTGCCCACCTGCATCTCTGGCTAAGTACAGCCGCACAGAAGAACAGACAGAGGTGGTGAAATTAACAAATTATGTTTCTTCACAACTTGCTTGTAAGTATACATACTGTAAAAAAAAAAGGCTATAAAACTAGGTTTGGGATTGGATAGAATTTCTTAGATAAGAAGTTCTGAAATATATTTGTAAGAACTGCTTCCTTTAGGGGCACCTGGGTGGCTCAGTCGGTTAAGCGTCCGACTTTAGCTCAGGTCATGATCTCGAGGTTCTCGAGTTCGAGTTCCACGTCGGGCTCTGTGCTGACAGCTCCCTCTCCCTCTGTCCCTCCCCTACTCATGCTCTGTCTCTGTCTCTCAAAAATAAATAAACGTTAAATAAAATTTTTTTTTAAAGAAAGGAATTGTTTCTTTTGAAAGCAGTATTTCAGTTCAAACAGCTAATCTTTATTCTGGCTCTTCTGTTTTCTGCTATTTCAGTTAACCATCCTTGATCACCTTTCAATACTAAGAACAAACAGCAAGAAACTGAAAAGAAATCAGGAGCTCAACGGACTCCAAGGATTCTAGAGAGTTCTTGGAAAAAAAAAATGCAACTGATCTTCATCTGTGTAGAGAAACACAAATCCCAGGGTCATTGCCACTAAATCGGCAGACCAGCGTGATGAGTGCTGCCGTCAATATGGCTATTCTACCTTGACTTTTGAATGTCAAAAATAATATGGACAGAATTGACTAAGCAGTCTCCGAGGTACTGCCTTTAAAATTTTTAACTTTATGGCCATTAAATATTGAACAGATAATTGGATTTATCCCCTTCAGTGCTTTATGGATGTACAAAGTACCTACCTTCTCCTGTTTTATTCAAATTAATGGTGCTCTTTTAAAGTGTCTGCCCTGAGCGTGTGCTATAGCACACTATAGCCAACTCATTAAAAAGGATGCTTCAGCTTCTGCTCGCCGACTCTTTTCCCCCTTTGCAGTGAGAGGGCAAAAACCACACTGAAACCCACCTCAACAGTTAAGGGCAAATCTTTTGCGAGTCACCCTGAAACCCAGATTCTTCGCTCCCTAAACTCAAGTACACGGTGTGATTTGGCAGTCGGCTAGCTGTTATCGTGGGAAACCACAACACAGAATCCGTATCTTCACTTTTTAATTAAAACATTTACAAACGCTTCTTTGCAACTGGGTAGCTTACTCTTACATTTTTAAATCAAGTCTGGAGAACACAGGCATGCCAGTATCTCTCCAGAGGATTAGCCAAATGAAACCTCGGCTTGTGTATTGGGCAGGGGGAAAAAATACACCCATGGACAGGCTGTGCAATTCACACTACTGATAAGGGACTTCTATCAAATATGACTAACACCTACAAACGTACAATCGGGAAATAACTCTGGTAGAGGTGGTAGTGGAAAGGGGTTAATGGAAATAATGTTTTCATTTTAAACAATATAAATCCACAACTGGCATATTCCATTGGCCCATGACCTCTCCTTACCCAATCCTTGTTCAAGTCATTTGCTAGTGTAATTGAAACCTTCTTTGAGAGTCTTTAGATTTCATTTCAGGTTTGGGGGACAATGCAACTAAAAGACATTTACCATCCATCTTTCTTAACATTCCTAATCTAAATAGAAGACCCAAATCCAAGACTGTGCTTTTGATGGATCACTCGCCTCCCTATACAGTAGAGCTTAAAGAGATCTCATTATTGCTTTCAGAACACTTACAGAAAACATACATTCATACTCATTTTCGTTTTTACCACCCAGCTGAACAGCATATGTTTATTTTCAAAAATGTGTTTTTAAAGGAACAGATAGGTTTTCAATTAAATAATTTGAAAAAGAAAAAAAAAAATAAAAACAACAGACACAAGTAAATGAAGCTGGGGGGTGGGGGGGAAGCTCCACCAGACAATTTAAAAAATATTAAATGTGGAAATAAGACTTGTTGCTCCTGAGCACAACGATAAAGATTCTGCAAAGCTTTCCCTACATGTGAGTCCCTTTAACACCGGTCCCCATCTATTAATTTCTCTTAGAGTGGAAACAGGCTTAAAGAAATACTTCCATCTCACTATGCAGTACCCTTAATGGGACTCTACTAGGGAAACACCCCTCCAACGGTCACCTCAACTCAGAATAATGGTTTCTAAGTTTGTCTTGGAATGCATAGGGAGGTCTATCTAACATGAAGCCAAATTGTTTTTACCACTTATATCTAGGAAAATTTGATGAACTTAAGGAAAAAAAAAACCCACACAACGTCAGCTTGGTACACATCAGATTAGGAGCAGTCTGAATCAGGAAGATTTCACATCTGGGTGGCCCGGGGGACTCAGTCAGTTAGGTGTCCCACTCTTGATTTTGGGTCAGGCCATGATCTCATGCTTCATGGGCTCGAGCCCTGCGATGGACCCTGCACTGACCGCGTGGAGCCTGCCTGGGATTCACTCTCACATGCACGTTCTCTCTCTCTCTCTCAAAAATAAATGTTAAAAAAAAAAAAGATTTCACATCTGCTCCTCAGAAAATCCTTCCCAAACACACACAGATAAAAGCCTTAACGTCAACGTTCAAACTGGCTTCTCAGAGCAGTTAAGAAGCTAAACAAAGACCCTCTCCTTTCAGACCCACTTCTACACTCTGACTTACAAGTACAGTAACAGGTCAGTGTCAAAACTACAAATGAAGTTTGCTGAGAGTACCACCCCCCTGCCCCAGACACTAATTCTAAAGCACCTTTGGTATCCAAGCTGCTTTTTTTTTTTAATGTTCATTTATTTTTGAGAGAGAGAGAGAGAGAGAGAGAGAGAGACAGAGACAGAGAGACAGCACAAGTGGGGGAGAGGCAGAGAGAGAGAGAGACACAGAATATGAAGCAGGCTCTAGGCTCCGATCTGTCAGCACAGAGCTCAACACGGGGCTCAAATCCACGAACCACGAGATCATGACCTGAACCAAAGTTGGACGGTTAACCAAATGAGCCACCCAGGTGCCCCTAAGCTGCTTTATTTCTGTGCACTGGGATTTTTCCTACTTAAGAACAGGATATAGAAGCAGACACATGCAGATATTAAGATTACATGGTTACCTCCAACAGAATTACCTGCTGGAATGGAAAGAGCAATTGACAAGTCTGTCGTGCCCCTAATTCTACAAATCAAGGTCTGTCCTGGAACACCATATCCCCTGAAGCCGTGTGGCAGTTCACTAAGCCATGCAGGATTAACTGTTGGGCATCTGTCATTCCACAAAACCTAACTAGAAGTTTGAACAAGAAGATAAAAGAGTATCTCACAGGCAAGGTCTGCAAATTCCAAAGATTTGAAGAAAGCCCATAAATTTCATCACCCAATGTGGGAGGAACACGCTAATATCCCATGTGGAGCTGGAGTATATGTCCACTATACATATTAAATATATATTTAGGCCTTCTTGTTTTAATGAAGACACATTCAGTCAGGAGCCTAACTCTTGAAAAACGTGCATGGCTTAATATGCTTACCACCTGAAGATGTGTTCGGAGTTCAAGGGAAATTAAAAACTAGTGAAAAGTAGCATGAGTAGGCTTACAAAGGAGTCAGAAGAAGAAAAAAGCCAGGCAGGTAGCACTAGTGTATGGAATCAGAGAACTTCATCCCCAAGATACACAGACAAAGGGGCTAAGAAAATGTCACAAAATATCTGGCACTTGCCCCTTCTGTGAACCAAGTGTTTCTTATTTTCTGCTATACAAACCACTCAGGCTGCCTGCAAGAATCAAGAGGGGCTTTTGTTCTCTTTGAATTCCTGAAAAGTAGATGTAATTTAAAAAAAAAAAAAAAAGTAAGAATAAACGCTCTTAAACTTTAAGAGAATTAACCACACCTCCTTTAATTCAAGGACCAACTTCCTGTATGGATACACACCGCACTACACCTTTATGTAGAGTTTGGAATTGGAGAAGCATGTTCGTGCCTTATGTATTTAAAAATTAATATTAAACAAACAAGAGTGGAGAAAAAAATAAAGACCTAAAAATCAAAAGCACACTGAAGCAAATTAAGACAAATGCACTTCAAATTAATCACACAACCACGGTGAAGGGAAAGGAGAAAAAGGATAATACAAGTATGACCTCGGGATTTTAGTATATACTCTCTATGCTAAAAAGGCATAGAGGGAAAACAGCAAACACGTCCGGAACCTTTTTTAGGTTTTCTGTAGTCATGTGGGTAAGACAATTCTGAAGCTATTTTTAGATGTGTTCTAAGACTGAGTAAATGAGTAAATGTGTTAGAAGCCAAGATTTTCACTGTAGAAGGAAAATTAAATATAGAATGGAGATAAGCACCCAGTGGGAATGGTGTGGCCTTGGAAGTACCAGTGGGAATCCATGATTTCTAAACTACAGCATGTGTGCACGCCTGTGTATAGGGTTTTTCCCAATTCCTACAATGGCACGCAAGTGAATCTGCTCCATTGGTAAGTAGCACACGGAGCACCCCAATACGGGTTTCTAAAACCATGCTCTGAAAGAAGCCAGAAACTGCTACAGAAATGGTTGATTATAGGGATAAAGCAGAGAAGGTACGAAACAAGCCCAGAAAGTATTAGCAGAAAAAAAGCTGGTGCTCAGAAAAATGAGAGCATGTCAAAAGAACATGGAAGACAATTTCAAAGGGGCTCCCACTGGTTAAATCTAGGGGAATTGGAGCATAAAAATATTTAAGAAAAGTAGTAAGTAATAAAACATTAAAACCAGTCTGAGTCAATACCATTGATAGAAAGATAGACGATGGATGGACAGATGGATGGAAGGAAGTGTTCCCCTTTACACGGAAATATAAACTACTGATGGGTAAATGTTGATGCTATGGTTGCAAAATCATAGAAAAAACTGGCTTCGTGAAAGAAGGGGCAATAGAAGTGAAATCCAAGGAGAATTTTTTTTAAGTTTATTTATTTTGAGAGGGAGAGAGCATGTAAGAGGAGAGGGGCAGAAAGAGAGAGAGAGAGAGGGAGAGAGAGAGAGAATCCCACGCAGGCCCCGTGCTGTCAGTGCAGAGCCCGATGTGGGGCTCGATCCCATGAACGATGAGATCATGACCTGAGCCAAAATCAAGAGTCATATGCTTACCTGACTAAGACACTCAGGTGACCCAAGGAGAAATTTTTGAAAAGAGATTTGCATGCATGATCTTAAAGTGTGTCTGTCCCCACAGACTGCTTATTGGTTTCACGGGAAAAATAGTAACTATACATTGAAAAAAAAAATCAGACAACACCTTGAACAGATAAGTAAACCATCCATCACCAATGAAGGGCAGGGCACTGAGGGCCTCTGGACATAATTCCTTGAAAAGAGCCATGTCACTTAAGTACTATTCCAGCTAAGAATATAAAACCTTAATCTCATCAGGAAGAAACATCAAACCCAAATGAGGACCTTTTATTTAAAAAAAAAAAAAAAAGGGGGGGGGGAGGAGGGATATACATATACATATATATATATATATATATATATATATATATTTTTATGTCAATGTCCTCTAAGAAAGACAGTCTGAAAAACTGTTCCCCCATTAAAGATGACATAAAACCTAAATGCAGTATGTGGTCCTAGAATGGATGTTTGTCTTGCAGGGGAGGTTCAAAAGGATATTCTTGAATCGACTCACAAAACAAAAGTATGAATCGAAGATTAAAGCCTTACAGCAATGTTAAATTTTCTGAAGTTAGCAAATGTATCATAGTTATTTAAGAAAATGTTCTTATTCTTTGGAAATAATACTCTTAAGTATCTGGACACAAAGAACACACCAACAGGATGTATGTAATTTACTCTCAAATGGTTCAAGGAAAAAATGCAGACAGAAAGATGGAGAACAAGGGGCAAAAAAGTGTTCATAAACATACATGATAAAATGTCATTTAAATAAGTGGAGCAAAAGGTCACTAAGAGGTGAATCTCTATAAAAAGGCATATGGGTTTCTTTGTAGTATTCCTGCAACTTTTCAGAAAATCAGAAACTTTTTCAAAAAGTGAAAGAAATAAGAGAGTTGCTCTCTCCCACACAACCCAGTAAATTGAAAATGATAGTTTCTAATCTCATAACCCTATTTCTGTTAATATCACCTGCATGTGGAGAAAGTGTTATACAAAGACGTGTCACAGCACTACTTATAAAAACAAACAATTTAAAAACAATTTTTTAACATGTGTTCATTTTTGAGACAGAGAGAGAGAGGGGGAGGGAGGGAGGGGGATAGAGAGGGAGGGAGACACAGAATCTGAAGCAGGCTCCAGCCTCTGAGCTGTCGGCATAGAGCCCAATATGGGGCTCGAACTCACGAACCACAAGATCATGACCTGAGCTAAAGTCAGATGCTTAACGGACTAAGCCACCCAGGTGCCCCCCAAAACCAAACAATTTTAATTTTAAAGCGCATGTACTTCTGCCAAAAAAAAAAAAAAAAGGATACTGATTAAATTAGGGTATATAAATTCACAAGAACACTATGCAACCTTTAAACGTGTACATACGAGTTTATAATAACAATTGAAAACACATATTAAGTGAAAACAGAATTAAAGATATACACAGGATGATCACATGTTGGTCAAAGAGGCAGATAAAAAGGAAAAACAAACACAGAAAAAAAGACTAGAAACAAATCCAAGAAAATGCCAACACTGGTCATCTGTCCCCTAGAGATGGCTCAATAGATAATTTCTTTCCCTTCCGCTTTCTGTAGACTTCAAATATATAATGCTTATGCAACAGTGTCATGATAAAAGTAAGCTTTATTCTTAGAATAACAACTTAATAGAAGTGCATAGAAATAAATTTAACTGACATAAGATCTTCAGGGACACCTGCTGTATAAAGAAAATGATACTTACTGCGGATGCTCAGCTATCCAAATCTAATTTGAACTACTTCTGGTCCCAAAGATGGGAAATGAAAAAGAGAGAGGGGAAGTCATGCTATAAGACTGTCTTTGGTAGAACTTATTTAAAGTTGTAAATCCACACATTCATGAGCCATTGGTGCCCCCATCCTCATTATTCTGAGCCATCTGAGGATGGGGAGATCACTTAATAACCATCCCTCCGCACCTTGCCTCACCCCACCTCGAAGGAGGGGAAAAGAAGAGCAAGACACTGACAAGGACGGAGTGTGATGGGGGTTTCATCTCTCAGCACTGGGCTCTGTTGGGCTCAAAAGTCACGCTGCTTTCCACTCCCACTCGGGTGCCGGGGAGCAGATATTCAGGCTGAAATCCTGCAGTTCAGCCCCAGTCAGTGACTAGTATTCTACAGGTGGGACTGGACCAGCCCGAGAACCCTGTCTAGAGAACTGGTCTCTGCATATACGGTTCACTGTAGTAATCATAAAGAGAGAGGGGAGGGCGGGGCAGAGGGAGGAAGGAAGGAAGTGGGGCAGGTGACAGAGTTTTTAGAAGTAGGTGACAATGACGAGATCTAAATGTTTGGGTAACTCAAAGAAAGGTTGGAAGGAAAACTGAAGCAGCACCCCAATTCATTTTCTAACAGCATGTGCGGCTCCCACAGTCACTGCCAAAACGTCAGGCTATTTTTTTAAAGGGGTTATTAAGAGCACTGCATATGGCAACAAAGAGGAAGTCCCTTGATTAAACAATTACAGCTCACTTCCTGTTTAAGATTGACACATGTGCAAGCATTTAACTGTGTTTACTTCTCAGTATAACCAGGTTTGAGTCACCTTAAACTTCAACCAGATCTCATAATTCAGCCAATGAAATAATTCAAAAAAATTTTTTCCAACTTGATTTGGATGAAAAAGTCAAAACATTTCATTTAAAACCTATGTGAGGCACATTCCAAAGAAAACACTCATTGCTCCTTCAGATTTCAAATCGAATCAATGTAATGACTGCCCATCGCAAAGCAATAGAAATGCAAAAAAAGAAAATCAGTTCTACAATGGACGATTACCCCAAGTTCCGGTCATGTTTTATGAATTGTCTCCAAACTTGTGAAAGAAATCAATGTTCATTAGTTTCTAGAATCGCAAACCTATCTGCACTAAACCATAAAAAATGAATACAAGTAGACCTACAATTTAAAGACTCCATCAGTTGGAATGAACCAAAATATAGAACTTCTCTATGCTCTCCAGGTTCCTTTGCAAGACAGAGCCACTCCCGAAGAGGGCTGACTGGTTTACCACTGTTTCATCGTCTCTGCAGGCATCTTCTTTATCCGCAAAAGTTACAACGGCCTTTTCAGACATGAGTGATGAATAACAAAACATTCAAAAATATGAGTGGCCTTGGAGCATAGCTCCACAAAGCAACTGCAGTGGTTATGCCAGGGCATAAATAACACCCAGCAACATTATCAAATTCTAAAATAAAGAACAAGAAGGTGGGAGAAATAAGTAGAGAAGAAGCCAAAAGAGAGAGAGAGAGAGAGAGAGAGAGAGAGAGAGAGAGAGAGAATTATGGGGAGAGGGACAATTTCAACATATAAATAAATGCATACATATATACATACATAGTTTCAACATATAAACGATGAGAAGTGGAAACTCACTCACTCCTAGGACTTTCCTCCAGGTCTTCCCCCACAACACTGAACAGCAGGGCTTAGTATAGAATCGATTACATTATTTCCACCTAGCGGTGAACAAATATCATTCCAGTTTTACCTCTTGCCTCTTCTACCCTCAACTCACATTAACAGAACTTCTGGTCAGATGTGCACATCTGACTCAGGTCATGAAGTCAGAGCCCTGGTGCGGGGGCTGGAGGGGCCTGACTTCAGGCTGAACTCCTACTGATGCATGCAGGCAGGAAGACTTACTTCCCAAATCCTCCAGCCATGTAAATGGAGAGTTCCTGACCCTGGTGATTTCTGTTGGCTATCCCCAAAACAGACAGAATCTGCACGTCACAGAATTCAACCTGATTTATTTAAAAAGACCAAACGGACCCAGTGACAATGTCACTGCTAAGAATACTTCTGCAAAAAAGCATTAATCTAAGTCTTGCTCCAATGCCCAATCCTGACCATCCTCCATTTGAAACGGATGGCTCTCTCTAGCAGCCCCCACCTCTCTCGCCCTGCTAGGTTTTCTCCATAGTTGTTCTCACCCTCAAAACACTATGAAAGTTTTTGCTTGAAAAGTTCTACGGAGGGTGGCGTATTTGTCTGTTTAGTTTAGTTCACTAATACCCCCAGTGCCTGGCACATGACACATAAAAGACATTCAATAAATGCCCATTACATGGATGAATCCTTCATTAAGCTACTAAATGATTTCTTAAAGCTCTTCTTATTCAAGCAGAAAAGGCAAAAATTAGGCAGGGAATCTTTAAAGGGTTATAATCAGACAGATAAAGGGTTATTATGTTTACTATAAAAAGCCTATTTACACTGATTAAAGAGCACACACACATTCTTAAGTGCTGACTCAGAAACCAGCAAGGAATCTAAACAGTAACCACTAAAAAGAACAGTAAAGGGTTAATAAACATTTGGAGAAAAATTCACCAACATCAAACACTAACACAAAACAGTATGTTTTCCTTCTGAGTAACCAGCAAAGATTCTTAAAACTACGATTCCCCAACACAATGACAGTGCAGTAAAGTGGTCATTCCCAGACGGCAGCAGTGAGATGAAAACAACCATTCCAGACAGCAATTTGGAAATAGGACTTTAAAACTAAAAAATGTCCATATCTCTGACCCAGGCATTTTAACTGTGAAACCTCATTCCAAAGAAATACTTAAGTATAGACAAAGATCAAAGATATTCATCAAAGCATTATTTATAACAGCAAAATTCTGGAAACAGTCTAGAGGATTCACAATGGAGAAACCAATCAGTCAATTATGGTACATCCACTAAACCAACTACCATACAGTCTTTAAAATGTATGCTTGAAGAATTGTTATAAAGACTCAAGAGTGAATAAATACAATGTCAAATAAATAAAAGCAAGCTAAATCTTTTCTGAACCATGCAGGGCAATATAAAAGGCAGGCAGAAGATAGTATCAAAAGTATTTATCTCTGTGTGGTAGGATTATAGGTGAATTTTGTTCTCCGAACTATACTTTTATGGATTTTCTTATTTATTAAAATATACATGTTCTAACTTTATAGCAGAAAAAAATTTAATGGAAGAAAGGTTCGTGGAAGAGTTGGGATAAAATATGCTTTCAAGAGTTGTCATTATTAGCCGGAAGAAGAATAAAGTCTTAGAAAAAAAGGGGGCAGACGTTAGCGGTATTTGAAAAGACACAGAACTAGCATTTTTAAGAAATCGAACACCCCTAAACCCTTTTAAATAAAAAACAGCAAAGAGCAAACCACAGCTCGGAGTAACCTCTATAAGGTCCTTTCATCCCAAAATTATATTCTTTTTCTTTTAATGTTCATTTATTTTTGTGAGAGAAAGAGAGTGCGCGAGCAACTGGGGGAGGGGCAGAGAGAGAGGGAGACACAGACTCTGAAGCAGTGTCCAGGCTCTGAGCTGTCAACATAGAGCCCGACAGACACAGGGCTAGAACCCACGAACTGTGAGATTATGGCCTGAGCCAAAGTCGGACTCTTCCCGATTGAGCCACCAAGGCGCCTCCCAAAATTATATTCTGAAGATTTTTCTTCTAAAATTCAAATGAAATTTGACAGGGAACTTAGTAAGTTTTATTTCCTAACTCAAACAGCTACGAAAGAGGAACAAGCCCGAAAAGAGAAAACACAAGGTATCTATGGCATTTGCACCATCCTCTGCCATGAATATAAACTAAAATTATTGATAATAAATGGACTTTTCAGTAAATCGGCCAAATATAGACTCTCTGATCACAGTGATAAATCATCTGCTAGGCAAAGGTGAAACTTACCAAAGGGGAAAAAAAAACAAAAAACCACCACCTCTATCTTTATGGATGGTCAGAAGGAAAGAATTACTACCCAGGCTGTTATAGAAGCCCTTTTTTCTTAATCTATACAGGTGGAGTAAGCATTTAGACTATTTTAAAGCAAATTCAAACATTTAAAACAGAGACGACAATTGTGCTTATGTGCTCACAGATACAGATCTACAGACCTAACATCTGCACGTGCTCTTTGGAAATCTACAAGACTGTGTCAAAAGAAATAAGAACATCCTTTGCAGTCATCTGACAGCACTGCTTCATGAAATTACATCAGATCTCTGTCCAAACCAAGTTTCGGGGCTATCCATAGATGCAGTAAAAAAGAATGTGAAGGAAAGGTAAGGAAATTCAAGCAAACCTATTACTTTTCTTTTAAGCTCAAATATATTTCTCAAGGCTAAACATCACAAGCAAGATGCTTGGATACCAACACTTTACTTTATAACCTTTGCTTTGTATCTAGATCCAGAGGGAAAATCGTGTTTACAAGAACCACGAGACACGTGAAAAGCAATAACCAAGATAAATGAAAAAAATGCCGGGTTAGGTGTTAGTCAGAACTTTATTGCAAAGGTACTTTGTTTTATGAGATGAAGAAATCTACTTTTCCTCCTCTCTAGCGTTACATATTGAAAAAGCGAAAACATGATTAAACTATTCTTTTAATGTCATCTCATCGTTTAGAAAGAGCTAAAGGAAAACAATTTGCATGCAGGCTGAGCACGAGAGTGCATCGTGTGGAACCCAATGTCAAAAACTAAAGTTCAATTTCCAGTGCTAATCAAGGATCTAAAATGGGAACTCTGTTCTTTTCCCTACTAGCTACGTGAATTTGGTTTTTTTGTTTGTTTCTTTTTTAGTTTCATAGTCTTGATTCGGCACTTGTAAAATTTGAATCCTTTTTGTTTTTTAAAAGACAGAAGTATCAGGGCACCTGGGTGGCTCAGTCAGTTGAGCATCCAACTTCAGCTCAGGTCACGATCTCACGGTTCATGAGTTCGAGCCCCACAATGGGCTCGATGCTGTCAACAAGGAGCCTGCTTTGGATCCTCTGTTCCCCTCTTTCTCTGCCCCTCCAGGTTCGTTCTCTCAATCTCTCTCTCTCTCTCTCTCTCTCTCTCTCTCTCTCTCTCTCTCTCCCTCTCTCTCCCTCTCTCAAAAATAAGTAAACCTCAGAAAAGAAAACACAAAAGTAGCATGGCAAAGAAAACATCAGAGGCAATTAGTGCTCATCCGCTGTTCTTATTCTGGAAGAAAAGGAAAAAACAGTGGGTCAGAAGTTTGGGATTCTTTTAACAGTGCGTGCTTGTGCAAGAGGAAGCGAGAGAGTACCAGGGAGATTCGGCATAAAATCGGGAGCGGCAAAGCAGGTCTATAAAAACCAAACACATCTGTGATATTTGGACCTGCCCTTGCTCTTCCATTTATCAGCCATCGCTACAGATAAAGCAGTAGGTTGCCAAACTCCCCCAAATAGGTATTAGAATCATCTGGAGAACTTTCAAAAATCCCAAAGCCCAGGCCACACCCCAAACAATCAGAAAACGAAACCAGGAACCAGAGGTTTTGAAGCTCCTTAGGTTTGGGAACCACGGACTCCAAGTATAGAAATAAGATAAATCCTTCTACCTCCCCTTTGAGATTTACCATAGATGTGATTCCAGGAAATTTATTAAAAAAAAAAAAAAAAAGAAGGGAAGGAAGGAAGGAAGGAAGGAAGGAAGGAAGGGAAAAAGGAAGGAACACAACACCAATGCATTAATCTCTTTTTTTTTTTTAAAGAAAATCATTTGCACACATACTCACTGTTGCCCCTGAAGCTGGCTCAACACAGCACTGAGAAAATCATTACCAAGGTACATGGCATGTTATGCTGACACGGGTTTATACTGCACAGCCTCATTCCTGTAAGGATGCAGATCTGGGTGACAGCAGAAGGGAGAGAGGCTTATCACAAACTCAAAGAGAGGCTACACAGATTCCAAGGTGACTACCCCAGCTTCCTAGTGACAAATTGGCAACAATTAGAAAGAGATGTCTGAAGAATGTGAACTTGCTGGGCCTGGCCTACCTTAGTTTTTCTCCTAATCGGAGAGATTAAAAGCCTCTGTTAAATTCAAAGAGGGAGAAGGAGGGAAAGAAGAAAATCCTAAACCCTGCAATTCCAGTAAAAATTAAAAAAAAAAAAAAAGACTCCTTGCACAGGTTCAACACAGTCTAGAAGGTTTTACTCATTGCATAACATTTGCTTTCCCCAAGCTCCTTCTATCCCCTGTATCTTTAAAAAAAAAAAAAAAAAAGTTGAAGTTACATGTGTTCTGTTTGCACTATTGGTTCACGCGATCCAAAGAGTTCATCGTGTACAGAGCACCACCTGTGTACTTAGCTTAAATCTGTGGAAATCTTTCATCCCCAGGAAAGAGTATAGATTATTTTTATGCCATCCAAATGGGAGAATGTCCCAGATAGCAGATGATGAAGGGGCCCCAGAGGGACCATAACGCTAACACGCTTACGAGCACTACAAAATTTGGCTTCCAAGCCGCCTCTCCGTTTGGCAATGCTTCCAGCTAGCTCCGTGAATAGTAAAGACGTAGTCGCTACCAGTGTGGTGGAAGAGAAGGGCGGAAGGCAAGAAGCATGTCCTTGCACATGTGACAGCATCGGATTTAAGAGACGAGAAATTCTCTTAGGAGAAGACCAGGAAAATGAGCGTCTCGACTGACATGCTACAAACAGGGTTGTGCTCCGCCACCGTAGCATAGGATTAAAAACACAAATCTTGACCACTCTTCAAAGACCTAAAGGTCCAGCTGCGTAACATTTTTTTCCCGAGTGCCGGCTCTTGGCATTTTGGTGATTTCTGCGACATTTACAAAGGGCCAGCCTTCGACAAAGTATTCCTCTTAACTTCTTTCTTGTCTTTTTTTTTCTTTTTTCTTTTCTTTTTTTTCTTTCTTTCTTTCTTTCTTTCTTTCTTTCTTTCTTTCTTTCTTTCTTTCTTTCTTCCTTCCTTCCTTCCTTCCTTCCTTCCTTCCTTCCTTCCTTCCTTCCTTTTTAATAGCACATAAAGGTGAAGGGAATACTTCTTTGCAGAACAGATATGCTAGAGATGAACCTGAGTTGCTCTCTTTCATCCTAAGTTTTCCTCTGTCTCTATCCTGCCGTGAAGTCATGATACATCTGTGACAGAAAAACTCCCATGGTAACACACTGACATCATAAACACCATATTAAGACTTGGCTGCAAAAGCCAAAGGAGATGATGGGCTGGGAAGGAAGAAGCTATAATTCAAACAAATCTCTTCCATAATCGCTATGGGAACACTAAACATTACTAGCCAAGCAAATTGCTTTTTGTAGAAGTGTTCTCTTTTTTGAAGTTTGCCCCAGTGTGAAAGTCCCTCTGTAAGTCAGAACCTTAGCATTATTTTAATGTACTGTTCTGTATTTAATAATCTCGGGCTTCAGACATTAGTCTGTTACCATGGGAATGACAGCAGCACAAATGCAGGATTACGGCTATCAAGCAGGAGAAAAGAAATTATGAATAAGCCTCGTTACGTTCAATAATTAGCAGCTACATGGAAAAAAACAAAACCATGAATTTAGGTTGGTGCATTTATCTCAGTGTTTGAATACAACTCCGAGTGTGTTATTGCTTTAAAATGAGATTCTAACAAACTGCCAAAAAAATCCTTGACTAGCAGTTGCTACTCAGTGTTGTGATTTTAAAAACTCATCCTGTCCGTCCCTTACTTCTGTTTTAATTCTTGCCCTGCAGAAGACTGGGAACCGGTGGGTAATACACAACATCCCAAGATGGATTCTGGTACCTCGAGCCAGCATTTCTGGGGGAAAAGCACGACGATACTGAACATCACCGGCTCCTCTGCCTTAGTGAACTGCAAAAGGAACTGTTTCCAGGAAGACAGTGTTACCCTCTCCCACCATGGAACGTCTCCGTGTCCAGATGGTTGCCGTAGAATGGTCTTGTTGAGCACAAGGCTTGAAGTCTTTCTTCTAAAGTGACAGTAAGGGACTCTGTACTCTTATTACTTTTACCACAATGACTAAGCATTTCATACAGTTAGAACTCTTCTTAGCAAAGCCCGCAACTTTACTAACTAGGAAAGGTAAGCAAGATGGTGAATATATATTTTGAGATATCAAAAGACTGCTAAAGCAGGTCTCCTCTGAACCAAAGACTGCACTCAGATATAAAAGCATGTACGAGAGCAGTGCCCTGGCATTTAGTCTCCCCTCAATACTGCCAGACCCCTGGCATCCTGTGGAATCCAGCTCACTCTAGGAAGAGTGGCAATTTTCACATTACCCCATCTAAATCAGGTGGCAAGTCCAAAATCTTCATCTATTCTTCAACCAGTGGACATTTGATGGCTCCTTGGAACTTTGAGACTCCTCAGCTCCCCTCTTCCATGAGGCTTCTGCATTCTAAGGCAATGGCACGACACATCACTGGGGGAAAGTAATTTTAGAACGTGCCATCCAAATCAACTGGTCGTGAATAGGCTCTGATTAAAATATAAAGAGCTTTTAAAATAATTTAAAATGATTCACTGGAACTAATTTAGAGATATTTTAATCTCTGAATGTGCAATGAACTGTAGTCTCCCTTGGCCCCAGCCTCTCCTTAGAGACGGACATTTCTAGTTAGGACTTTGCCACTGGGTAAGAGGCACCTAAGCCGTGCGAACTACACTGCCCATGCCTGCATTTCCCTCTGCCTTTCTGATTTATCTTTTTCCAGCTCGGGCCCCATTCCCTTCCACTTGCCAAACCAGACTATGTGTATACTTCCCCTTCTTGGTGAGCACTGCTCATCTGTTTACGAGGCTAGATAGCCAGATGATTTTGCACACAACAACGTGACAATTATTTAAAAATCACATGAGATCAAAGGACCTCAGCTTACATTTTTTAGTCATCTGTTTGAATTCCACTTTAGATTAAACCAAGGAGTATTTTCCCAACATAATGTACCAACGTATTCATGGAGATTCTACTAAAGCCACTTGTGAACCAACACCCAAGTTGCACTTAACTAGGATTTGCTACCGTGACTATGAAGTTCAAGGGGGGATCTGCTGCTGTGGAAAAGGGCCTTCTTAGACCCCACTACAGGTTTCTTCACAAAATCCTTTGGCGCCTGATCTCCAAGATTTCCTGAATCTCAGCCAAAGACACCAGATAAGAGGCGGAGAGCAGGTGTCTATGGTGTTGCTTTCTAGACCTTGCTGTTTCTTTCTGGTTAAAGAGTTTCAGTTGAAAAGATGAAATGAGGGGAAGGTCTAGATGTTGGAATGGTCTGATAAAGCACAGAACTCCCTGACTGAATCTTCCCAGCAATCTGAGGAAGGGGGTATTATTGTACCCACTTAAGAAATAAAGAAACAGAGATCTCCAACAATTAGGAATGGGAGAGTGGAATCCAAACCCAACACAACCCCAAAACCCAAGTTATTTTTGACTACACGGAAATCCAGTCTTCCCCCAAACAGGAACCATGTCTTTTGGTCTTCTGTGCGACCTCAGAGGTGACACACACAAAGAGCTCTTGACAAAACCTGTAGAAGAGCATCTACAGGAAACCGCCTAGTGTCTTTTGTCAAAAGGTAACCCTCTTGCTCACCCCAAACCAGAGAGCACAAGTCAACCATAACTTACTACCACAGCATCAGAGACGAGGGATGGAGCCTTAAACATCCATCCATTCTGAAGGTGATGTATCCAAGCATAAGATGATCACTTACCTAAAAGCAAGAGGAGAGAAAACATTGTAAATAGACACCTCTTAGACACTTTATCTACAGAAATATTAAAATAGACTTTCATTTTGTAATCAACGTATTTTGAGCACAGAAGTATAAGAAGAGCGATCTCTTCACATCTCTTAATTTTTCAAGGCTATCGTGCGTTTTTTGTTACCGATGATTTAAAGTTCGGTCTTTTTCCCACTTTACCCTAGAAGACTTGGTTTTTTGAGATGCTCTAACATCTTTGAAAGGCTGGTGAGTCCTCTTCTCCAGGAAGTGAAGTAGAGACACCTCTTTCATATAATAGCTTCAGTGGGTTCAAAGTCCTCTTGCAGTTTACCCCACTGACCCTGTGTGACAAACATCTGATAGAAGACTGGACTGTGGAAGAGCCCTTGATCTTAAACATGCATCAAATGGCTTCAGAATCCCCCATAAATTCTAAACTCCTGAAAACGTGGGGTGCCTGGGTGGCTCGGTCGGTTAAGCTTCCGACTCTTGGTTTTGGCTCTGGTCATGATCTCGTGGCTCCTGAGTTCGAGCCCCACGTTGGTGCAGAGCCTGCTTGGGATTCTCTCTCTCTCCCCCCTCTCCTGTTCTCTCTCTCTCTCAAAAATAAATAAATAATAAAATAAGTAAATTCCTAAAACTGTACGTGATATATGTACAAAACAAACACAAATACAAAAGGCAAATACAAAAGGTATATTCTTTAACATACATGACACATAAAAAAAATTGGGCAGGGGCACCTGGGTGGCTCAGTCAATTGAGTGTCCGGCTTTGGCTCAGGTCATGATCTTGTGGTTTGTGAGTTCAAGCCCTGAGTCAGGCTCTGTGCTGACAGCTCAGAGCCTGGAGCCTGCTTCAGATTCTGTGTCTCCCTCTCTCTGCCCCTCCCCCAATCATGCTCTGTCTCTCTCTCTCTCTCTCAAAAATAAGTAAATTAAAAAAAAAAAATTGGTCAAGATCAGGTGGCAAAAAGAAGTCTGTAGCAAAGAAATGACAACTACTTGGATGCTAACTAGATGTGTTATAAAATTCAAACTTTAAATAAATTAAAAACCAAACAAACCAAAGAATTACCAGGAAAACCTATAAAAAGGTGAGGATATCTGTCCGTGTGTGTGTGTGTGTGTGTGTGTGTGCGCGCGCGCGTATGTGTGTATGTTGTATGTTGCGGTGGGGAGCTCTAACAGATAACATGTTAGAATCCTTCGATAAAAATAGTGTGGTTTTGTTGCATACATAAACAAACAAATGGAACAAAACAAAAAGCTGAGAAACTCACCCAAGTACACTTGGAAAATTACTACATGATAAGTTAACATCTCAAATCCATGGAAAAAAAGATGAATTTTTTTAATAAATGGTTGTTTGGAACTGGATGCCCATGGAAAAAATTAAACTGCATCCATATCCCACATTATATGCACTCCAAGTGGATCCTATTTCTAAATTGAAAAATAAAATCACAATTATTGGATATAGAATATAAGAATTTGAGTGAACGAATCCCATTGTAAAAGGAGAGTGAGGAAAGGCAGTTTTCCAGAAAGAAAAACTGAATTTGTCTACGTAAAAACTTATTTAAAAGTAAAAATATTTTGCATAGGAAAAAGTGCCATCAGCAAAAGACAAATGACCTGCTTGAAAAAGATATTTGCAATGGATTACAAAGAAATAATATGCTTTAGATACAAAGGGCTCCTTTAAAAAAAAAAAAAAAATTCTACCAAAAGAGCAACATCCCCAAAGAAAAACAGGTAAAAGAGCAGAGAATATACACAGAATGAGTGAAAATGGCTCCAAACATGTGAACAGATGTTCAACATTACTCCTAATAAGAGACATGCATTCATTTCTCACTGATCAGACTGGCAAAAATCCAGACGTTTGACAACATACTCCATTTGTGAGGCCAAGGGGAAACAGCACCTTTGTGTGCTGCTGTGGGAAGGCACATGGTACGAACCCCTTATGAAGGGGATTTGGTAGATTCTAGCAGAGATGCAGATTTGTGAATCAGTATAGAGGCAGAAGAAGAAAATCAGTGAAGGGGAAAAAAAAAATGGACTCTTCAATAAATGGTACCGATGGAATTCCAGAAAATAAACGTAGGAAGAGCGATGGAAACCGGAAATCACGTGGCAAACACCAAAAACAAGAAAGGAGGCTAACATTACAAAGGGAAACAGTAATTTCAACGTGGACAAATGTGGTACATACCACCTTAGCCTCCTGTGGTAGATGTTAATATCTGGGGAAACTGGATGAAAGGTCTATGGGAATTTATCTTGGCAAGTGTTCCGTAATTCTGAAATTTTTAAAGTTTACATTGCTTTCAAAAACTAAATAAAAAGCAGGGGTGCCTGGCTGGCTCAATCGATGGAGTGTGTGACTCTGGATCTCGGGATCATGAGCTGAAGCCCCATGTTGGGCATAGAGCTTACTGTAAAAAAAAAAAAAAATTCAATAATAAACATTTCTTAAAAAGAAATGTTCTCTTTTTAAAACGGCGTTGAGGGGCGCCTGGGTGGTGCAGTCGGTTAAGCGTCCGACTTCAGCCAGGTCACGATCTCGCGGTCCGGGAGTTCGAGCCCCGCGTCAGGCTCTGGGCTGATGGCTCAGAGCCTGGAGCCTGTTTCTGATTCTGTGTCTCCCTCTCTCTCTGCCCCTCCCCCGTTCATGCTCTGTCTCTCTCTGCCCCCAAAATAAATAAACGTTGTAAAAAAAAAATTTTTTTTTTAAATAAATAAATAAATAAAAAACAACGGCGTTGAGACAATGAGATATCCACATGGAAAAAAACGAAAACGAGACCCTCACTTCATGCCATACACAAAAATTTGGTAAGTTAACTAAAAGTAAAAAATGAAACTCTGAAACTTTGAAAAAAAATTTGCATGACCTTGAGCCCACCTACATTAAAATTAACAACTTTTGTACAAAAGATAGCATAAAGCAAAAAAGGCAAGGCATATACTTGAAATGCACATATCCGACAAGGCAAAAGATTAGTATTCAGAATATAAAGAATTTCTGCATATCAAAAAGAAAGACAAAACAATCCAATAGAAAAACAGACAAAAGATCTGATCAGGCGACTGACAGAAGAAAACCCAAATGGCCAATAAATATAAAATGATTCTCAACCTCACGAGTGAGGGAAATACAAATGAAACCAAGAAGGTATCTTTTCGCTGCCATCAAATTGGCAAAAATTTCGTTGTCTGGCACCACCAGTGTGGGAGACAGGAAGCTACTGGAGCGTGCACAAAGCGCCTATGAGAGCGTCCGCGGGTGCAGTCACAATCGTCGGCGGGGGAGACGTCCAAAGCACCTCCACTTCTGGTTATGACCCTAGAGAAATTCCTCCACGAGTTCAAAAGCTGAAGACGTAGATATGGACAGGAATAGTGGTGGGAGCACTGAGGATCAGAGTCAAATGCTGAAAATGACCTACAAGCTCGTCAGAAGGCGAATAAATGAATCGACAGTGGTATAGCCACCAACCCAATAGAGTAATACACAGTAGTAACTACAGCCACCAGCGTCGAAATGACTGAATCCTACAAATATAGGGTGAAGGTAAAAAGCAAATTTCAGAATGTGGCAACATGATGATATCTGTATCATTACGCTTAATAATTTATTAAAACCATGCAAAACTACCGCACGTTACTTAGGGACACGTGTTTATAGGAAAAGGACTAAGCAGATATGGAGGTGATAAACACTGAATTCAGGATTCTGGTTTAACCCTTGGAAGGAGCACAGCAAATGATGGGAGGGAGAAGCAAGTAACAGTTTGTGCATATAATAAAGCTCTACGATGTGATCAGACAACGTGGCAAAACTAGGTGTGGTTGTTTCCTGTGGTATTTTCTACAAGCTTTTCCATGAATGCAAAATGCATTAACTTCAAAAAGAATATGCGTAATAAAATACAGATCTTCACTATCAAGTGATTCTTCAGGTGGATTTTGCTGAACTTTGAAGAGTTTTTGCAGTTTTTTTCACTAAGGTATTTCTTTTTTCTGGATTGTTATAGTGGTATAAAAACACACTGGGTATCTTTAGATTCCACATTCTAAGAATAAGGCTGCCTTCTATTTCCTTAAAAATACCCAAATACTACCTCCCCTCATTATTCATGTATTCAGTTGTTTCCTTAAGTATTTCTAGTCGGAAAAATTTTAACCAAGTCCCTCTGGAGTATGCTAACCCCTAGAATATATTTAAGATGTTAAGATATTTAAAGAGGTCTGATTTAAAAAAAAAAAAAAAAACAGATCATTTATGATGCTTTAATGAAGATTAAATAACCAAATAAAATTGCATTTTCCATAATAAATGTCAGGTTATACATTACTATGCTATTTGTATGTTGAAAGTGATATATAATGGTGAAATACCGCACAGTTGAGGAAGCATGATAAAAATTTAATAATCTAGTGTCGGGTTTATATACAAGAAAGGCATTTTCCCACATCACACTCAGTATTAAGTGCTATGGCTCCCAAGTCCCCCCACAAGCAACCTTAATGTGTCCCCACCTCCAAGGTCAACACACGCTAGCCTTAGAAATGCTGCAGAGGTTTGGATGCAGGCTAAAAAGACCAGGTTCACCTATTTGCTTCACTTTTCCAAGAAGATGAGCTCCACTGGCTAATAATGTTAACAACAAGGACAAGAACCTAACTTCATTTCTCCCACATACTAATTTCACGAAGGGAAAAACTTCAGTTCGATGGCTCCCCAACCTTGGCTTACTGACTTTCAAGTCACAGCACGCAGTGGCTCAATGACAATCTGTGGCCACTGTAAGGAGAAAGGGCAGGTATCAGGCACAGGCCAGCCACACCTCAGCGTAGAAAGGCTGGAGCATTCAATTTCACTCAAGGCTGCCTAAATGGCTACGTGTGCCCCACCCAAAAAATCTGACGGTCAATATTATCCCAATGTCAGTTTCAAAAACCCATCCCAAGGCCGTAACGTTTATTTCAAGTGACCGGCTGTAGTCTAAAGCCAGAGTGTTAGTTTTTGTATATTAAATAACCATCAGCAACTTTAAATGGTAAACAGGCCTCTTAACTATCAAATTTCTAGAAATGTAGTGTTCTCCCGGCTCTGAGGGCTTGGGGGGGGGGGGGGGGGATGGGGATAACTTGCCTGTGGGTTCAGAAACTGAATGAGAAGTTTCAGCCTGAAGTCCATTTTCAAACAGAGCCCTTGAAAAAAACTTGGAAGAAGGTGGTAAACGTTGGTATTGACACCTTATAAACAAAAGCCACACTGTTCAATGGGAATAAGCATGAAGCAATGACATCTCCTTAAAAAAATTATAACAACAGTCCGATCTGGTACTAACTTTCCTCTGCCTGGAGAAACTGTGTCAATTTTAGTTCCTTAAACAAGAGATATTTTTCCCCAGCACAACAGCTCATTTCTTTCTACTACAGCTAGCTGGCTGTCCCTGATCAGCTGAAATCCCCACACAGCTCAAGCTCTGGGACTGAAACCAAAAGGAATAAATCAATGAAGGCCTGGATTCCGATCCTACGAGGCAGGCCAGCACTCTTTTAAGATGAGGAGCAGCCAAAAGCTGTGGGGAAGTTCACAACTGCATTGGTCCGTGATCTAAAATTACAGTACAGAGCAAGTCTCTGCCCCCATCTAATCCTAGGAAACCTCCTTTAATCCTTTTACTATGCCATATTGCATCACAAAGGTGCCATACAGCTCCTCCTTCCAGCACACAGCGTTCAGAACCAACTCGACTCCAAGGAAATTAGTTAAGACATCGCTCTTGCCTGGAAGGGTTCCTAAAGAGTCACAACCCTGACATACAAGAAGTCTATGTTACTTCATCACCCAGAGGCTGGGGGGCAGGGGGCGATGCTGGCCACAAAATACTTATTCCAACAGAAAAGTTCCATCTTGATGCCGTTCCAGAAAGACAACACTGGCAGGAACCTCAAGATTTTGTGCTGTCTGCTGCTCCTAAAATGAAATAGATTTTAGGGGCGCCTGGATGGCTCAGTCGGTTGAGCGTCTGACTTTGGCTCCGGTCATCATCTTGCGGTCTGTGGGTTCGAGCCCCGCATCGGGCTCTGTGCTGACAGCTCAGAGCCTGGAGTCTGCTTTGGATTCTGTGTCTCCCTCTCCCTCTCTCTCTCTCTCTCTCTCTCTCTCTGCCCCTCCCCCGCTCACGCTCTGTCTCTCTCTGTGTCAAAAATAAATAAACATTATAAAAAAAGAATTAAAAAAAAAAGAAATAGATTTTAGTTCTAATCCAGTAACATGAAACAAACCAAAAGCAGACAGACCGGCAAATATGAACTCTAGATGCACAGCATCACACACTGTCAGTTCAAAGGGGGCAAAAGGTGGCCCAGGAAGTTGTAAAGTGTATGAAGAGATGAACAACAAACATTTAAAAAAAAAAAAATCCTGATCTAGTGAACAGGCATAAAGGAGTTCACCTGAGCAGGAGGCTTCAAAGGCTAGATAAGGAAGGACAAAGCAAAAGGCTTACGTGGAAAACTCATCAACAAGCCAAGAATATAATAAAGCAAAACTAAACTTCAATTTCTGCAGGAATACTGGCATCTCGGCACTCAAAGCCGGTGCCGTAACCCCTCTTTGTACACAAAGGAAATGTGAAATCCTGAAATCCGCACAGCAGGTAGTCACTGGAGCCAACTACCAGGTAGGGCTAATCCCCAAAACGAGATTTCCTAAGAAATCGTATTCTCCGCTTTATCCCTTTTTTTGTTTTTTGGGGGGTTTTCCTCTTGTTTGGTCTTTCTCTTCTTTCATGGTTAAATATTAGCATACCAAAGAAACGAATCTTGAAAAACCATCTTCATTCACTCACTGCATCAAGTCCTCTTGAACCCAAGGGGCCCACCAAGATAAAGGGCCGTGGAATTATGGGTTTTTAATGAAGCAGCAGCCCGACTAAGTAACTGGGGAAGAGTAAGCAAGAGGTGCCGGAAACGGACCTGGTGGCAACATAAATCCACGCAAAATGCGCACGGTCTTAGGGAACCCACCTCCTTCACCCCTCAGGCACAGTCTTCCTGGAGGGGGGGGATGCTTCCATATGCTTTAAAAAAAAAAAAAAAAGATCCACTTTGCCAGCTCCCAGATCTATAGCGTTAGGGCAGGGATAAATTTCAAGCTGGCAAAAGTCCAACTCCAACAGTTGCAGCTGTAGTAGCCGCCTTGTTTACAAAGCAATTCAGGAAGCTTTTAGAGGGCAGAGTGCACCAGACAGAAGGGGGTCTGTAAGCAAAACATGGATGGATCCCAGTGCATTCAGAGCAGACAACACATCTGTTCCCAGGTCCCCCTTGGAAACCTGCCGAATGCGGGATCCAAGTCAACTTTTAATGCTCATGTGTTTTGTTTTATGTGTTTTGTTGTTTTCAGGAGAGCATATCTACGTAAAGCACTCGAATCAAAATGATATGCTAGTAGTTACCGAGCCCCTGGGCCATCCCCCAACATTCTAACCGAAACACTGAGAATAACATGCCACACAAGGTTTTGAGCGGACTCCAATCAACTGCGACCTGGACTACTTTGCTCATTAAGGACACCATGCAGAAGCATGCCTTCTGTTGCCATTTTAAGCCTCTTAGAAACTGTGCTCCTTCGCTTGTCTCTGATGAGGTCTGTGTCCAGCAGAATTATCTGAGGACAGGGTACGTCCCAGAATCAACCTCCGTTAGCCTAGCTGCTTTCCTTGTATCCAGATTTCAGTACTCTCGCTTGTTTCTGCCAGCCCCCTTTAGTCCTTTATGATGCTCTGTCCTCGCCATTTTTCTGGCAGTTTAATTCAAAATTCCTCTCTAAGAAAGAAAAACACAGCCAAGTAGTAACGGAGGTAGGGAGGAGCACGGGCAAGAGCAACAGAAGAAATGCTGACCAGGAAGCACAGACCACATGCTGCCTGTTTTCGGAGTATCACAAAAACCTGTAATGACGAGGACACGGGTGAGAATATGATGGGCACAGATGGGAGCCAATAAAGCAGAAAGGTGTTCTTTGATGCTTAAAATGGGTTAAGGCTAAAATTTGGCCAAGAGGGAAAGTAACCAAGACATATAAAAGATGGGAGAGGAAAAGGGTATTTAAAAGAGGTTAGGGGCGCCTGGCTCGTGACTCTTGATCTCGGGGTTGTGAGTTGGAGCCTCACGCTGGGTATAGAGATTACTTAAAGTCTTTAAATAAAGAAAAGAGGAGCTTAACAGGAAGCCTAAAATGTTTGATCAATTAAAATTACAAGTATATATAAAGTCTGTGCATTCCCAAGTGTGGCTGGCATAGCACAGTGTTCGCACGCTCAGGACGGTGACGCCACAGCAAACCTTTCTTCCGCGAGTTCTCCGGGTAGAAGAGCTGAGCCACAGTAAAAGACAATCCAGGTGTTCCCATGACCATAAACATGCTTCTCCCGTACTCAAATGAAAAAGCATATACCCTGACGACAAACCACTGCAGATTTACAATGGGAGTAAATGCTAAGCATAAAATCCTAACTGTGGCTCTGTGCATGCGGCACATATACAATAAATCAGCATAGAGCCCAGCCCTGGCATACCTCTCACTGTGTAATTACACATTAATTACACGTTTAATCGTACATATTAATATCACCTGGTTTATAATTACAATGCAGTCATGTACACCTAATAAAGGAAAACCAGAATATTTGCATAAGACTGGAAATGAAAAATAGAAGGGCTACCCTAACGAGATGGGGATAGGAATGCGTATCTGTGA
Source organism: Prionailurus bengalensis (assembly GCF_016509475.1). Classification (NCBI taxonomy): domain Eukaryota; kingdom Metazoa; phylum Chordata; class Mammalia; order Carnivora; family Felidae; genus Prionailurus; species Prionailurus bengalensis. Next base: position 13,389,502 of record NC_057346.1, read on the forward strand.
CAAACTGTGTCAAGAAGAATAGAAAGTGATTCTCCTTCCTGAACATTATTTCAGGCCCATTTAACACAATCTGTACCACTCAATGAATGTGCAGTGTCCTACAGACATCAAATCAGATTTGGATAATGTTCCTGACTTCAGATAAAATTTCATTACTATATTTAGTTATGGAATGATAGGAAATGCTTACATTTGAAACCCAATAAAAACTGAGTAGGCTAAGAACGAGGAGAGTCTCACTCCCATCTCCCATGTGATATTTAAACAGCAAACCAATCCTACCCATGGTGGCCCCTTACAGTCTGAATTAATTTCACCCTTAAGATAAACAATTAGGAAAAACTGCAACGCCTTCCGGTCAAAGGAAGTAAAGACGGTAGAAATTCTAGTTTAGAAAAAAGTGCTTTACAGAAGGAAAGTTAACCATCAGTCACTTGTCGCCTGGAATTTTATATAGACCCTCACTGGCAAACCAGCCCTTCTTCGGTTGAAGTTTTAGTTCTCTAAATAGAACCAGAGTCTGATTAAAAACAAAACAAAACAAAAATCACAAAGTCAATTAAAACATAGCAAATGCTCTGAACTAAAATAACAACTTAAGACTGTAATTAAATCTCTTCATTCTCAACATTGTCTGATTTTTATGAGGCACTTCCTTACCAGACTGAAAAAGTTTTTGTGAGCTACATGACAGACTTCAACATTTTTTTTAATGTAAAGCGTGGAAATATTCTAGCTTCCCTTTTTTAAAAACATAATGCTGTTCTGCTTTCATAAACAGCTTTATGAAGCAAACTTCACTGTTTTAGAAAATCATAGTGAAGCTGCTTTTCGAAAAGTGACTCACAATCTCAGGTCTGCACAAGGAGAATAATGCGGTCTTCCAACGGATTCTACAGTGAGGCAGTCAGCATGCCAGGGACACAGACCTCCTGTGAGTCATTAGCTGTCACGAAAAGAGAAGCAAAATCTAGTTGCTGAAATTCATCTTGCATCAGGGCTGGCCTTTAGCGCAAACTGACTGCCAGTAGGTGAGGTTCCCACCTGCACAACAGCGTTTACCACGAACGTATTCAGAGCCGATTCGAAACTGTAGGTATTTTACAAGCAGCGAGAGTCCTTACCCATTAGAAATAGCTAATAAACAGCCATGCACCATAATGGAAGAAGGCAATGTTTTCCACCAGAAATGATATCATTTATCTTTTCCAAAATTTTATTCACACCTCAATTACTGCTCATCTGTCACCATCGCTCCTAAAACCCGAAGCAAGTAATCAACAAACGATAAATTCTCCCTGAACTTCCACTGTGTTAACACACAAGAAATTAAAAACTACTGGGTTGCCTGGGTGGCTCAGTAGGTTAAGCATCCAGCCCTTGATTTCGGCTCAGGTCATGATCTCACAGGTTTGGGAGTTTGAGTCCTGCATCAGGCTCTGCCATGGTGGAGTGGAGCCTGTTTGGGATTCTCTCTCCCTCTCTCTCTCTCTCTGCCCTTCCCTCCCTCTCTCTCTCTCTTTCACTCTCACCCTCTCTCTCTCGTGTGCGCGCGTGCTCTCTCCCTCAAAATAAATAAAAAGAAATTTTTTTTTTAATTTTTTTTTCAACGTTTATTTATTTTTGGGACAGAGACAGAGCATGAACAGGGGAGGGGCAGAGAGAGAGGGAGACACAGAATCAGAAACAGGCTCCAGGCTCTGAGCCATCATCAGCCCAGAGCCCGACGCGGGGCTCGAACTCCCGGACCGCGAGATCGTGACCTGGCTGAAGCCGGACGCTTAACCGACTGCGCCACCCAGGCGCCCCTAGAAATTTTTTTAAAAGCAGTAATCACCCCCTCTTAATAAAAAAAGAAAGAAAGAAATTAAGAACTACCATCTCATTCAGCTATTCACTTCTTGTCGCTTTAAGGTTTCTCGGTAAAAAACTAAAGAAATGCCTGGGTTGAGTGGCCCATGGTGGGACAGGGTGGGGGTTGAGAGGACAGCAGTGGAAAGACCGCATGTGCGCAGGCAACACCGAATGTTTGCCGAAAGCATTATCATTCGACAGTAAATTTTTCTTTCAGCAAAATATTTAGGGAATTATTACTTTGCAAATAACAAAACATGAGACCTCCAATCTCAGCCCAACTTAAACCAATTTTTGTCAGGTTTCCTCCTCTGCCAAGACCCTCTAATCTTAATCATCTAAATGAGCAAATCACAACTGGTCACATTTACTGAGCGCTTACTATGGGCCAGGTCCTGTTCTAGACACTTTGCCGTTATCAACCATGCGATTCTCAAAACAGCTCAAAGAGGAAGATGCTATAATTATGTATCTCCACTATCCAGACAGGGAATGTGTGGCACAGTGAGATCACATAACCCAAACATGATCACATGGCTAGCAAATGGCAGAGCCGCCACAGGATCCCAGGCGGTCTGGCTCCAGAACTCAGCTATCACCCACTAAGCCAAAATTCATCTCAAGCTGACATCCACCATCATTATCCTATCACACTCAGGAGTGATCCTGTATGGAAATACTACACACACATGCGCACACAGTATAGAGCTGTTAATCCATTACATAATGCGGCATTGAAATGAAATCTGCAGGGCGCCTGGATGGCTCAGTCGGTTAAGCGTCTCTTGATTTCGGCTCAAGTCATGATCACAACGTTTTGTGGGTTCGAGCCCCGCGTCGGGCTCTGCATAGACAGTGTGGAGCCGGCTTGGGATTCCCTCTCTCTCTGGCCCTCCCATGCATGCTTTCTCTCTCTCTCTCAAAATAAATAAACTTTTAAAAAAAGAAATGAAGAGGGCGTCTGGGTGGCTCAGTCTGTTGAGTGCCCGACTTCGGCTCAGGTCACGATCTCGTGGTTCGTGAGTTCAAGCCCCACGTCGGGCTCTGTGCTGACAGCTCAGAGCCTGGAGCCTGCTTTGGATTCTGTGTCTCCTCTCTCTCTGCCCCTAACCCACTCACATTCTGTCTCTGTCTCTCTCAAAAACAAATAAACATTAAAAAAAAAAATTAAAAAATAAATAAATAAAAATGAAAAAAGAAATGAAGTCCTCATCTAGAACCATTTGCTTATTTGGTGGGGGGGGACCTTGATTATACTTAACCTGATGGGACTTTTTTCTTCATGATAGTATGTGACTATAGGGAACAGAAAATGAAAACACTCAACACTTCTGTGCAAAGGGCATCTTTATGATATTTAACAGTATAATGTTTTTATTATTTCGGGGAGATCTGGTTATCTTAATATTCATCATTTGAACCCCCATAATTAGGAAGAAGGGAAAAGTCATCATAAAAGAAAAAAAAAATCAAATCAACCACTTATAAAATCAGTCTCTACCCAATAAACACGAGTCTCTCTCTAGCCATATAATTCTAGGTCTCTGGAAGATTCTACACTGCATATACAAAGACGCTGCAACATAAAATGGTAACTCTTACCAAAGATGCAGAAGTTCAGGAAGGCAATGAAAGGGACAATAAAGACTGCTTGAATCACAAGCAAAATCACGAGCCAATGAGCATCTGGCAAAGTTAGACCCAATCACAGCCAGGAGGGAAAAGGCAAGGATGAAATAGGAATTTACGTGGAAGGAAGGACATTGTGGCATTCTGCAACTTTCTCATAAAAAACCACATGGCGAAAACAACAACAACAAAACAATCAGCACTTGATTCTCTGTTCATTCTCAGAATTTCAGAGGTGCAATTATAGCTTCAACGTTGTTAAATGTAAAATAAACTATTCCTAATTTTTGGTTGCACTTACTAGGATAAATTTCAATCAAAGCTCTTTATCTCTATTTACTATAAAATTCTGATACCTGCTTTAAGTGAATTCATTTCAGTGACCTTTTCCAGGCATCAATTACCCTCTAATAAGGAGGATTTCCCGAACGACAGCTGCATTTTAAAAGGAACTCCGTTTCAGACTTGGATGAAGTAGAACTCGCCTATCTTCTAGCAAAGTGGTCTAAATGAGGGTGAAGTTTTGAGTCTGAAAAACCGGTTTCAAATCCGGGTTCAACTGCACAGTGGCTGCAGCGGTCTGGGGAAACCCTCTTAACCTGTCTCAGACAGTTTTCCCACTGGAGAGTGGAATATTCCCTGCCTTACGGGGCGCAGAAGAAAAACCGAGACCGCACGGTGAGAGCAATTTTTAATCTGTAAACAACTAAGCAAATGTTAGTTACTCTTCCATTCATCCCCCCTCTTCCATGCTTTGACAGTTGACTGCACCAAGCATTCATCATTCACATGTTACGTATCGATTGAGTCTTGATCATACCTGTTGGATGCTGTGGAAAGTAGCTCAGGTCGGCTGGAGTTATGAATTTTCAGAGGTTTCAAGAGAAGACGCGTGGGGGGGGGGGGAAATCAGCACACAAGGCAAAGAAGCAACATGACATTCGAGTTGTAAAAACAAGAAGCAATGGAAACGTCCTAAGAATTTGCGCCCAACTAGCATAATTAGGGGAAGCTTGCTGGAAGAAGCAGCAAGAAAGATAGATAAGGCTGGGTGATCTTGGGTTTAAGAAACCTTACATCCACCTCCTTACATTTGCTTCCTCCCACTCCTTTTGTGTCCCTGTGAAGGGACCCCCCGCCCCAAAACACACATGCTGGCGACAGAGCAGTATGGGGCTCATGAAGACCTTCAATTCATTATTATCTCCTGCACCACCCGCCAGGCCTCTCGTGCAGCTCAAAACAGTGCAGGAGCATCGCTCTTTGGCTGATAATGCCAAGTCACACCATTAATACACAACTCCACTGAAGACACGGACAGAAAATTTTAGCTCCAGGTCATGCGTTTATGAAGAGATAATCAAAGACACATTTTCGTGAAAAGCAGGAATCATATTCAAAGCTGCGCATCTTTGGCCAATTGTCCTCGGCTTTCCTGTATTAAATCTCCCGAGTGAAAAAATACGAAACAATGTATTTCTATTTTTGCCCATCAGAATCGCTAAACCCTGATATGAAGAGAACTGCTCAGATTGTAAACATGGAAGGAATAAATCTGCTGGGTAACAGTAAACTCAAGTAGCACAAATCACATCTAACATTCTTGTAGACTCTCCTTATCAGTATTTAAGCAGCAGAGACAGAACCAACCACCACAGATAAAGCACACCACACTGTTTAAATTCAGCTGGTGTTCTGGTGTCCTGGTATTCTGTCCTATACAAACCTAGATGCGTATTTTCAGATTCAACATACGGCCACAGTACTAACTTGTTGGGTCTCCTGTCAGAGACCGCAGTCACTGCCCCCCCCCCCTTTATGCTGGTTAATTATAAGGATCACAGACACCCACAGGAAAAAAAAAAACACTAGTAGATTTTGTACTTGCTGTCTTAACAACTCAGGCAAACATCGTGATGGGTGGGACCAGCTAAAACCAAAGAAATTTTGAACCGTTCTATATAATATTCTGGCTTTTACCAAACTATTCAAATAATTACTGCCTAGACTGAGTCTTATCAAACACTGGGCCTTCAGCTGAGCATGAAAGCAGAGAGGAGAAGGGAGAAAGTTTCTAAAATAGAGCAAAAGCATTTTCCGTGAATTGAGAGGCTTTTGAGATGGACATTTATTCAATATAAACAGATTTTATGTTAATTTGATATGTAAGTGTAGGTACATTTATAGAAACACAGGAGAGAAGGAAACGTTTAAGGGGAAATGTGGTCCAATACATGTCTTTCTTTAGCCATCCAGGGGAAAATAGATTTCAACTCACTTGAAAACCGTCTGGCTGGAAACTACACAATTTCCCCCCAGTTAACTCATTAAACTGTTACATCACCTTGACAGTCAATTCCTACAAAGTTAAATGCAAATCAAAACATTTTTAATTGAATCATGCAATACATGACTACGCCAGCCCACTGTTTATGAGAAACTTGCGAAGTAATTCATTACTGGGCTGGAGTAACCACCTCACCCCCCACAGACCGAACTCTGATGTTTCACGCAGCAAGTCTTAAAGCAGAGGGCGCCTGTCATGAAAAGTTGCTGCATTCATACTTACCGACCTCAAATTATAGCAGGGATCTGACGCTTTCACACCTAGTTCAGAAGTGGGTAAGAAGCAAGGCACCTGGGTAGCTCCGTCGGTTAAGCATCCGACTTCGGCTCAGGTCAGGTCCATGGGTTCCAGCCCCGTGCTGGGCTCGGTGCTGACAGAGCCTGGAGCCTGCTTCAATTTCAGTCTCCCTCTCTCTCTGTCCCTCCCCCATTCGCTTCCCTCCCCACCTCAAAAATAAACATTAAAAAATTTTAAAAACAGAAGTGGGTAAGAAGCAATATTGAAGAGAGGTGGAGGAATTCAACTTGATGTGAAGAAGAATGTGCTCCCCATCCTCTCCTAGCCTTCCCATGTTAAAAGAAAAAAAAAAAAAAAAGTCTGCCTTCAACAAAGTAAGACTGAATGAGGAAACTAAGAAAAACATTCGCCCTTACCCATCCTGGAATGCAAAGGTCACTTGTGGCCCAATGGTTGTGCTCTGTGTATCCTAGTAACACACAGAAGAAAACGAAACTTCCTTAGTAATATAGCTCAAGGGCATAAGAGGACTGGAAGACTCCAGTGGTTTATATTATTAGCCTTAACAAGAAGGGGCAGTCCGCTGCTTCATGTGATCTATTTACAGTCAAGATGGCTATATTTAGAAAAACTCTACAGTCCATGAGAACTGAGAGATGAATATCAAACTACTCCCCTTCCGGGCCCCCAAAAAATTCTATTAGCCTCCGGAAAGCACGAGCCATTGGGAGTTTGCTTTAGCTAAAATCCACAGCAGAATCTGAACCAGAATTATTATTCCATATTATATACTTAAAAAAATCCTGGAGCAAATTGCATTCGGTGCAACACTTTAAATTGTTCCATATTCGAGATCAGAGTTGATACATACTAATGTCCAAGAGCCTTATAGCCCAAACCCCCATGTTTATCACTACCTGCAAAATTAAATTAAGCATACCACATTAAGCAACCAACCAAATTCTATCTCCATTAAACCCAAGCCAAGAGTGAGGCCTTGACAATAGGACTGAAGAGATTAGGGCTTAATTTAAACAGAGTGACTACAATAAAACAATTCCAATGTGAGACTTCACAGGAGCAAGTACTTAAAGCACCTCAAGACAAATATTTACATAAACTATACAACATCATAATCTACTAAAGATAAAAGATTCAGAAGCCTATTAAATCACAATCTAGAATATAAATATTACAGAAAGGAAGAAAAGGAGACTGCACTGTTAACTGGTCTTCTAAATGAATGCACAAGGAAGATTCTTTTGAAGTCAAGAGACAAGATCAATAAGGGGTGAAAATGTAAATGTATTAACAAAAAGCAAAATGGGTCTCTAATTTTGCTATGGTCTGTTCCTGACAGCATATTCCGCTTCCCAGACAGACCTCTTTGAAGTTTTTATACTTAGAATTCCCTCCCCCTTTTATTCCATCCTTAGAAGGTCACACTCACTCACCTTTCGCTCTTCTCCCGTTCCTAAATAATTTCCAACCATTCTCCTCCTCCCTCACAGACCATCCCCGTTTTGATCTCCCGCTCTCTTTGCTCACAAGTGTCCAATCCCTCGAAAATACAGAGGCACTCAAGCAATTTTAAACAGCATTTCTATCCTTTCCCCAATCCCAGTGTAAGGTACATGTGTGCCGGGGACTCGCTCTGATCCTTACCACCTTGCCTTTAAGAAACACCACCATAAACAGACCTAGTCCTTTTGAATTTTCAAAACTCAGGACTATCTGTAATAATTATTACAAGTTATAATCGTCAGAGTTTCCCAGTTTCCAAAAATCTCCCAGTTAATGAAAGCTATGTTTTCAGGTTCATAAAGGCAATACCCCATCTGGTCTTTTAAAGTAGGAAATTCACTGAAGCCTCAAGAGAATTAAGAACTCTTTGACCATCAACCTGAAAATGAGCCCCTGAGATTCAATAATCTGATTAGTTAAACTGGGTGAATACATGGACAGAATGGACCTTGAGTGGGAAGATCCAGATCTGGGAACAGATGCTAGAATCAGGCAGTGGCTTCTATCCAAATCCAAAGTCAGTCACTTGGCTCTTCTGTAGAGATTAGTCAAAGGAACACATTTTTGTCCTTAGCCACTTTCATCTCAAATGTGCCCAAGCCCCAAATGATGTTTATCTGCCTAATGAGTTGTCTTCTTGATCAATGAATTCAGTTTGAGACTTCCCGTGACCTTGTCCAGAAATTCTCCCCCTCTCCAGTGTTACTTTGGGATGCTGTTGAGAGTATTTTTCAACAGGTGTGTGTGTGTGTGTGTGTGTGTGTGTATCAAAATCACCGGAACTTAAAAAAAAAATGCCTAAGGTCCCATACAACTACTGACTTAAGATTCTCCAGGGAGAAGCCCCTAAGCAGGTACACTGTATAAGCTCCTTAGCTCTTTAAGCTCCTCTGAAAGATCTACCTACCATTGGTATCTACCATTGGTTAGGCACCACTGACTTGGAATTTAGACAATGGGTATAAGAGAACAGGGAAAGGCACGGCCACACAAGATCACCACGTAAACAAGGAGACAAGCCAGGGCAGAGAACTCGGATGGTTGGGACCATCCCCTGCTCCTCTGCTGGTTGAAGGCTGTCAGCCAGGCTCTGGCCCCATGGGCAAAGGAAACATCCAACAGACCTGGCAGTCCTCTGGAATAGTCAACAGGTGGCTCCAGGGGGTATGGACTTCGAAAGTTGCCATTATACCACTAGAGCTGGCATCCTGGGGTGTCACAGGTGTATTGATAATTGACTCAGTCTGTTTTGTTTACAATTTCCTGCCCAACGAATTGCATGTTTCTGCAGATGTCTGACAAATTCAGGACATTTAATTCCTCAGCTGCCACCGTCCTGCTGTTTCCACCCTCCTCATCCATTGGTTACGATGGTGTCCAAAGACACATTCACCAGCATTAGGAAAGGTCATTAAAAAGCTCTTACAACCATCTGTACCCAGATGGACAGGTCTCCAAGCCAAAACGGGAGAGGTTCCCCCTCACAGGAGGCCCAGAGGACCGGACTCCAAACGGTGCCACAGTTGGTTTTTTAATTATTGTTTGTGGGTCCTGAATTATTTACATTTGAGCTGTAAATCTTAATGACCCATGCCGTGTTCTTCTTGGCTTACCGATGATGAGCAAAGCCAAAGCAGTTTCATTTACCTGATTCAATGTTGCTGTAGGATGGGGGCCAAAGAAAAGCGCATCTTCCTAAATTGTCTTACACGGGTTCTTGGAACAAGTCATTCTTGCCTTGGATCCTTGTCTAGGTCATTTGCCATACACTTACCAGTTAATCCGCCTCTGCTCTTCACAGTCTTTATCAACCACGGCACATTTTCTATGCAAATGACTCAACTTGTGCAGAAATGTTTAAAAATCCCGTGTTCGCTGAATTTTGCACTGCACGCACACACAAAAAACTGGTTTTGTTAAATCACACTGCAGGGATTTTTTCACAGTGTGCCTATAACGTGTTACAGATACTTCATATGGTGACGCCAACTTCCAGAGCAAAGGGTCCAAAGACCTTAATGCATCCTCCCTGGCGAAGTTTGGCAAGATCTTTGCAACTGAAACCGGAAACCTAGAAAGAGAGTCAAACGGCTTTACTAAAACAATCCTGCCTGTGCAAATCACATCAATCCACCGTCTCAGCTAGCCTCAACCACATGAACAAGGGAAGAAAGGATTCCTTTGCTCACACCTGATGACAAAACCGGAGATCTCTGTCCTGAGCGATGACCTTCAAAGCAGCAGGAAAAGGGAAGTGGGAATTCCCGCCCTCCAACCTCTACCCCTCCAAGGGGAGCGTCTCGGCCACACCTTTTCCACAGTGACTGCAGACAGAACTTCCACGCTGTTTCTGCCTGCCCTTCACGAGAAGCAGACGTGCTCACCAGCGGTGCCAAACTGTTAGACTCATCAAGTTTATGAACACTGCATACAAAATGCAAACATTTTCTTTCATTTGGGCAAACATTGGCACAGGAAACTTTCTTTCCAATGTTAACAGCAGGGAGCTTAAATAAAAGTTCAGTTTCTAGAAGGGTGGGGGAGAGAAAAAGCTAATTCTAAAAATATGTCATCAGCAGCAATGCCATTGCCAGAGAAAATTGTACATGTTTCCCTCAAGCACGGTTCACTCAAATGAACTTGACAGCTTCAGAGATCACTTAAAAGAAAGAAGATTTGTTGCATGAGGCCTGCCAGATACAAAAGGGATCGTGTCTCAACAGATAAGACTTGATAGATCCCCATCTTAAATATTTCTGTGCAGTGATTAGGTGAACTCAAAATTAGCGCTTTGTCACACATCCACACACGGGCTTGTGCCCTAAGGGTATTCTGCCACCCGTTCACGGGAATCCTTCCTGGAATCTGGCAATTAACTTTAAAATCTTGCTACTGTCGTTAGTTCCCTAGAAGATGAATTAAAGGACATCTGGGCATGCAAGTAAGATCACACAGCTCAACTTAAACAGCGTTTCCCCCCTGTCCACAAAGTGTGTCCAGGCAAAAGATAAACTATTTTAACTGGGTTACAAATTACAGGCGTTCAGTGCCACCTCTCAATTCCACCAAATGCCAGAAAACGCCGCTCTTGGGCAGGCTTATTTCCTCAAAGGGAACCATTCAGGAGACTTTTCCATTCAAACGTAATATTCAAGTTACTGAAAACCCCGTAAAAATCAGGAGCGAATATGCTCGTTTGACCCAAAGCTGCGGCTCTCAAACACCTGATTAAAAGGAAAAGCAGGCAGGCATTACAACTCCCCAGAAAGCCACAAAAATAAAAGGCTCCATCTTCTTGAAGACGATCTCCAATTATGAAACTATACTGGTTTGAAGACCTGCCCAGTGCGGCCGCGAGTTGCAATATACCAATCAAAAGGCTCTCCCCTCCCAACGGGGACAACATGGCAGCTAAGCTAGGCCGTCAGGTGTAGAAGCTGAACACATCTATTCGCCTTCTCACCCTCTTAGCCATAACCTAGATTTCTGGATCCTGGTGGAAACTGAATAGACCCTTTTACAAGTGCAACTCCTCAGAACAGCACTGAGAGTTCGCTTTGCCCTTCCAGGAGATGAGAGCAAAACCATAGGCTGATCTTTAATATTAAATATTTAATGTGTTTTTAACACAGCCTTTAGATTTGATTCCAGACTTAATGCACCTGTCAGGAAACTGACTGCTACGGTTTTATTGCAACGATACATTTTTCTGACATTCAGAAACAGATTTTCTAAAGATTCTGTACCCCGGAAAATTCCAGGCAAAGTTCAGTTTAACCATTTTTGAGACGCACGCTTGGAAAAACATTTTCTTCCGGAGCCAAAGACTGAAAACAGGTTTCTAAACACACTAAAACATAAACCTAGGAAATGCTACAAGCACTTTTGTTTTCATATCTGCTCACTTCCACAATGGCAAAGATGAAAGCCAAGCCTCAGTGACAATGGGGCAGAGTTAACTATGTTTGGATTTACGTAGCCATCCATCTCCAACATTCAAGGGAACCCCAAAGGAGGGCAACTGGAACATCAGCTTGATGCTGGGAAGCCTACATTTCCATTAAATGGTGAAATTACAGAGTACGCATAAATGATACGACCATATGTGGAAACTCCAGTCCCCACACCCCACCCTGAAAGAAAACCCTCCGTTGTGTGCTTTAACGCCCCTCTTTAGGGACTCCACTTGCACCTGGATAAAAATTTAAATACCCATCACTTCAGAAGGAATAGAAAAAAGCACACTAACAAAAATCAGAACTTTATTTTCTTGTTGCTATGCAACAAAGAGGGGTAAGGGGCGAGAGGGCACATCATTTCGATTAATACATTATGAGCATTTCCAAGAGGGGAAATGATTTTTAAAAACACACAGCCATCTATCCTTTTTTTTTTTTAATTAGAAAGAGAATCTTTATCTTTGTATCAGTTCTTATTCTACCCAGAGTATGACAGCAAGCTCACTTTGAACATTATTAACTAATATTGATTTAAGTGAAGGGGACCTCTTGAAATTTTTACTCATCTGAAATGCAGAACACATACATATTTTACCAAAAGGTTTACTATGCATATTAATCTTTTATGCATTTTATTCCTCCAAGCGTGAAAAGAAACAAGTTGAAGTAATAGAGGTTGCCAGGTGTTGGTGGCACCCATTCCACTGTAATGACAGCCATGACTTAAGGTTTTGTCTCGCTCTACCCTTCATATGAATTGCAAAATCTTCAGGTTGCCACAGCAACTCTATATACCGACAGGTAAGCTTCAGGAAGCATCCCGGTCATCGTTCCCATCTTGTTTGCTTTGCATCTGAACGCTCTCAACTCTGCTGCAGGGGAGCACCAGGGGACGGCTCCCCTTACAGAGTTATTCTAGCGCACTGTCCGGTCGCGGCGATTAATCATTCCTGCTTCTTGAGCTGACATATCGAGGTGGGGAAACGACATCCTAAATGAGCAGATCTGATTACCTGGGAAAGCAATTCTTCAAGATAGCACAGCTAACTAATAGCTCCATCTGCTACACATAAACACGTTCCAGAGCCCCCGAAGTAATGTCAGAATACAACTCACAGAGTTGGGCCCTGTACGCCAGGTTTCTGTACGTCCCCGCAGCTGTTTGACGAACACCAAAAGTACTTGAACTTCTCTTCATCTCTGGGATAACTGGCGCCGTATCATGTTAGGATCGTGGGCCACTCAGAAGAGTTATGTTCTAGCAGGCCTTCTCAGTCTGTTTTGTTTTTTGTTTCTTTTTAAACGCGTGTGAAATAAAACTTCAGCAGGAAGCTAACCTGAAAGGTACGCCAAGAGCTGGTAGGACGGGCCAATGGTAAAACCAGCTTTTCTAAAACGCAGACCAACGACGGCAAAAGCCCAGTGATACGCTAAAGAGGATCTTCTATTTCCACCACATTATTTCACAGTATGTAGTACAAAAGACCCGCAGCTTGTTTTAAAGTGATTAAATAAAAATAGAACCTTTCGGAATCGTGACAGTGCATCACAGCTCTGTAAATTAAACTTAAGAAGGCTGCGGCTAGGACTCATGGATAAGCTTAGCAGACAGTTAAATACAATTTGGCTACGAGAAACCTAGCTGCACCAAGCTATTATAGACCAAACTATAAATGGCTCTCTGGATTTTTTTTTCCCCAGAAATCTAAACAACCAGCTGCTTAATTCACCCTACACACTGTTTGCTCTTTTATTATTAATAGATCTTCGCTAATATAAATCAAATTCTAACATCTCAATGTTGGGTGCTTAAGGACACTGCAAGTTTCTATTTTCCTGACCAAAGTATTGGCATTTTACAGTAGCTGAATTTAACAGTGCTTCTGTATCAAATGGGAACAGGCGCCCGTTCTTTCCACATTAGCTGTGATTTTAATAACATGCCAAGCAAAACAGGCTAGCGTAATAAGTTTCATTGCACCCACTTCAACAACAGATAAGCACCTCATTTTCATACAGTTTCCACTTGTTGCTAGGTAACCACACCATAACGAGACATCTCTCGGCATTATGCAGAATGCATCCTCTTTGCCCAAATCTGATGTGCTCTGGGCATTAAATACTCTTATTTTAACCACACCTATCACTCAAACAGTTTAAGCTCTGGCTTGGATGGCAACATAGGCTTGGGGGGTTGGTGCTCCTAAGGGGGTTTGGACGTGCAGAGATCCTAAAAGATATACTACAATAATACGTTCCTCTCTTCCCCAGAGCAAATGTGCTGCATTGCCCAATGAATGGAAAGCCTGACACTTCATAGATCAAGTAAACCCTCTCAAAAGATGTCCATACGATGCCCTCTTAACAGTAGACAATGTCAATTAAAAACTTCCTTACTGCTTTACGCGACCATGAAGGGAACTTTGTAAGCAGGGGTCTGCGTGGACCCAGGCTTCACCTGCGGGCTTCAAACAGAAACCTTTAACTAGGCGCATCTAGGCCAAAGCGGGAACCCCATCTGTCAGCCAAACAAACCAGCTTTCTGCCGGAGAAAGGGGAGGCTCTGCGGGAACAGATGCGGCCCGACCTAAGACACTGAAGGACTCCGGCAACAAGGAGGCAGGAAGGCCACCTGCAGGAAAGGCAACAGACACTGACATTTTAAAAAGAAAATAAATCTTAGCGAGCAGCACACGGCATCTTCCAACCATGAATTTTCCTTGGAGCTTCAGGAATATTTGATCCTACATGATTAGTGGAGGCCAGAAAAAGGTTAGATCACCTCAACTTACCAAGGGGCCCAAATGGTCCCTCTCACCCAGGATATAAAATTGAAGGAAGCTATTGGCATTCCTCTCTTCTTCGCTTTATCATGTTCGCAAATACTGTATGTGTGCGTGTGTGTGTGTGTGTGTGTGTGCTCATGTGCGTGTATTGTTGTGTTTTGTTTACAAATTGAACCCTGCATTGAGCAAGTCTATGGGCACCATTTTCCCAATGGCATTTGCTCACTTCGTGTGTGTCACATTTTGGTGAGTCTCATAACATTCTGAACTTTTTCACCACTAGTGTTATTTGTTAGGGTGATGTGTGATCAGTGACTAGGACTTGCTAAAGGCACAAGTGACAGTCACTGGTATTAAGTATGTACGTTCTAAACCATGCTGCTGTGCTTACATAGTGTAGACTTAACTTTTACATGCACCAGGAAACCCAAAACTTCCTATGACTCGCCTTACTGCGGTGGTCTGGAACCACCCCCACAGGACCTCTGAGGTGTGCTTGTCAATTAGGAGCAGTACCCCAAGACACAGAGCCAGATTCTGACCTCCAGCCTCTTCCTGAACCAGACCCTTGTTGGCTACAGTTTCAACGCCCCCAAAGTACGGCTGCCTGCTCTCTTCAGAGGCAGTGGGGAGGTGGGACTCAGGGCAGCTCCACCATGAAGCTTGGCTTGCTAAGCAATCCTTTTTCCCTTCTTGTTTTCACCCCTGTACTCTGAGAAGCAGGTGTTCAAGGAGTTTTGCCTCCAGGTCCTCCCCAGGTGCACCTGGTGAGGAAGCATCTGGCAGAAGGATCACCCCTTTACTCTACGTCGGTGAGGACGAGGTCCTGGCAGGCTCTGCTGCACCGGGTTTAGTTTCACCCCAGGACACCCCTTCTCTCACCTCCCCCCACCTTTTTCCTTCGGCTCCCTCTGGGTCTCTCCACAGCTTACGTGCGTGGTTTGGCCAATTTTAGTTCTTTGAGTCGGAATGGCAGGACTAGGTCACTTACATTCACAGAGACAGATTAAGATGAAACCAGAAGAGAAATCCAACGCATAAGCCAAGAGCCAGGAAAACACTGCTGTGTCTCCCAAGACATGTATCTTAACAAACTTCACTTAATCTGTTCTGGAAGTCCATGAAGGCTGCGGGCAGAGGGCATGGGAACACCTGAGGGCATAATGAGACCATCTTGAGTTCTTTTCCACATAAGAATGTTACTTGGTCTGCCCGGTTCACATAAAAAAAAAAAAAAATCACTTAGTGACTCCAAGTTTAAAATGACCAGTAGCCAGATGGAAGAGGTATCAATTAAAATTCAAAGCATGCATACTCAATGGTCCAACAATGCCATTCTTTGGCACATATCCTAAAGAAACTCTAGGAAATGCGCACACGGAGGCATGTAGAGTCATCTTCATTGAAGTATGATTTACAGTTAAAAAAAAAACTCTGTAAATGCCCCACACTATCTAGGGGAATGGCTAAAATGGCCAGGCTTCTAAGACACTGCCGGTCAAAGACGAATAGAGTATAACACCACATGTGCTATCCCATTGAGTTTCTAAGGATTTTCTGTTTACATCTTCGACTGGATAAGTAGATAGATGGGTAGCTGAAAAAGGACAGAAGTTAGCTAGGACGGAGGAGAGCCATCAGTGATGATTTCACCCCTTTCTAAAACATTCTTTAATAGGAAATATATTCCTAAATATATATTTGATATACATTCATATTAAGTATTACTTGTCTAATTACACATTAAACAAAAAAAGTACATTTATATATAGCAAACTGGAAGCTCAATTAAAGGCGATAATGTCAAGGACTGAAGGAAATACGTCAGAGCTGTCCAAATATTATCAAAGGACTAGCAGATGTACTTGTCCTATGCCCTCTGAAGGAGTCAGTTTTGGAAAGCATTCCAAGACAAGTGTGCAAATACTTACAGGGGGAAAAAAAAAAAAAACAGTTCTCAGTGGATTGTGACTTTACGTAAATTTTAAATATCTAGGTATTTAGTCTTTTATTTCAGCTAAATATCTAGGTATTTATGGATTCCTTTAGAAAAGAGCCAACTTACCAATATAACTAGCCTACTGCCACATGGCAATACATCCATTAAATGGAAAAAAATAAAATAATTCTTGTAACGCCTTCAGGATAATTGGCCATGGGAGAAAATATATAAATGGGACTCATTTATGTAACAGTGAATCCATTAAGAATGGCAAGAGTCCTTGCATCTGGTGAATTTTTTTTAATAGTTTGGAATTGTGCCTGGAAGTCATCAGATTTGTTGCTAGTGAACCCCCATCTGTCATAGCCTGAATCTGAACTATATATAGCTCTTATTCCCCAAATCAATATGTTGTGTGTTCATGTAATCTAGTATCCAGTCTAGAAGCTTTGCAATTGTTTCTAAGCTCCTAAATTCTTATTTTCACTATTTCTTTCTTCATTATGATTCTTAATATACAACAGACAGAATGTAGAGATGTCATTTTAGACACTCCTCTCACCAAAGCTGAGCTGTGGAAGAAAAACAAACACAGACAGAAGAGTGTGTGAGGGCACGAGTGGAAAGCCAGGAAGGAGAAGATCATAAAACATTGCAATTAAGAGGTTACTGCCTCAAAGGATTTCACAGGAACAGGTCTTGGACAAGGCAGTTTGAGTAATATCTCATCTCTGAGCCCAGGTATTCAGCAAACCCAACTCTCCAGAGTGTCAGAGAACCCACAGGGGAGCATCTAAGTCACTGAAATGTCACAGACCCACTTAAGTCCCACTTATGGATGACATTTAACTATTAAATGGAGGACAAAGGGCCATCACCATTTACTCTAATATACTTTTCATACATGTCTAATCTTACCTTGTTTTCCAGCCTAAAACAGGATCAAAACATGTATCAAAAAGGAAAAAAGTGGTGCGAGCCAAAGGGGACAAGAAATATTAAAATTTTTTATTTGAAATTTAAATTTGAAAAAGTTTTTAAAAATTTAGAACTCAAAAAGCAGAGCAATTTCTTCAAGTGTGGAATAGGTAAAACCATCAATCCATATTAATGGTCTTGAAGCAAAATATGTTTGTATTCTAAAAGATCCCAAGTCACTTATTTATGCAAAATGGAATTCAATATATTAGGGTTTTTTTTTTTTTACTGTTTATTTAATTTGAGAGAGACAGACAGAGAGAGCAAGGGCTTGCACATGAGCAGAGGAAGAGCAGAGAGAGGAGACAGAGAATCCCAAGCAAGCTCTGTGCTGATAGCACAGAGCCCGATGCAGGGGCTGATCCCATGCACTGTGAAATCATGATCCGAGCCAAAATCAAGAGTCAGACACTTAACTGCCTGAGCCACCCAGGCACCCCTCAATATACTAGGTTTTTTAAAAAGCAGAGAATCATGTATTATATTTTGAAACAATTTTCATCAAATGGAATGCACTAAGTTTGTTGAGCTCTACTCAGTTAATCACGCCATGAGATTACCAAAAAAAAGTGATTTTTGATTATTCTAAACAGTGTCCGAAACAAGGATATCCATGAGGGCAAGGACTTGATATGGCTTCTTCCCTGCTCAATCCCCAATGCCTAGCAATGCCTGGCACTCTGTATTTCCTGAGAGGATGAATGTATGAATGAGCTGAGAGCTTGGAGAAGTTTATGAAATCAGCAGGTTGGGGGGAAAAACGGACTCACGATTTCTCTAAAGTCACAAGCCTTTAGTACAAAATAAATTAAAATCAAAACCAGAAACACCCACGCATACCTATCAGGGTCACCTTTATCACTTCTAAAGAGCATGATTAATGAAATGCCATGAAGAAGAAGGTAATACAAAACAAATTTAGAAAGAAGAAATAAGTTGATGTCTTTTTAAAAACAAACACACAAACAAACAGAAAGGTTTAATTTTTAAGTAACATCTACCCCCAACGTGAGGCTCGAACTCACAACCCCGAGATCAAGAGTTGCAAGCTCCACCCACTGAGTCAGCCAGGTGCCCCAAGTTGACGTCTTTAATTGCACGACTTATTCATAAGCCTCCAGAGCTCCCACACTGCTTTTCACGCCATCATTCCTCTCCTGCTGATGGCTGACGATGGACTGACTACACAGGCACACCTATCCTATAGAGATCTCCAAAGTTGGGCATTTAGAGACCCTGACAGTCTTTGTTTACTGAAGACTTACCTCAAAACTTCATTTACTTTGAAAGGCTTTCTTCCTATAATGTGTTTCAAAAATAAATTCCATCAACATTAAATCACATCTTCTTGAATTATAAACCTATCAAGCCAAGGGAATTAGCCTTAAACTGCCAACCAACATCAAAGCAAAGGACTGGAGCCTTTGGTGGAGAACCGCCTACCTGATTTATAGCTCTGTCCCTTGCTTTCAGAGTCATGCTAAGCAGAAAACAAAGGGGTTATCAAATTTCAGTAATTAATATGAGTAAACAGGAGTTGAGCTAACAAAAGCAATTACTTGGAATTTTAGCACTATTATCTCAACATTTCATGTTTTGCCTATTTCAATGGAAAGCAGAGATGAAAATGAATGCCTCAGGAGCGGAGATGTGGTCATTTCATTCAAAAGTTACCATCCACCTGTGTAGCACAGTTGACAGCTAATTTAATACTCTCCTCTAGATAAAATAAATTACTCCCGACTTCAGTTTATGAAGAAAAGACTCCCTAGTATTTTAACTCATTTTTGATCGAAGAAAAATCATTTAAATTTTCTGAATTAGAATCGGTAGGGAAGGCAGGAGGCAGTAAATGTTTGTAGCTGACAGTGTCTTTACGATTTGTTGACGTTGCTGGAAATATTTTCCTTTGACATTGTCTTCTGGCTTGGGTCTGCCTCTTTTTGCACTTCCTTTTGGAATCATAACTGAGTATTTCCGCCACCTTAATTATATGAAAAGGGAAAGGAGGGGTAAGAACTGCAATTTCCCTTCTCAAAGACACAAACAAGTACCCGAAAACTGGGAAAACAGATTGACAACTACTGTTGTCAACTGAAAACTACAAGTTTTATCTGGAAGTAAAATAAGGATTCATTTCGTATTGTTTAATGTATCACTACATGGCCTCTGATTCTGTCATCCTTGGACCATCCTTCTTCCTCACGGCCCACATCCAATCCATCATCAAGCCTATAGATGTGACCTCCCAAAATACTACTCAAGCCTGCCCACTTCCTTTCTTGCCCCTACACCACCCGAATACAAGCCGCCACCACCTCTTGTCCAGACAGTAGCCTCCTCAACTATCTGTACCCACTTGCAACCACTCATACTCCTCTGCATTGTAGCTACCTTGGTCTTTTCCAGAAAGTTAGGATGTTATCCCTCACTACCTGTTCGGAACCCCTCAAAGGCTTCCCATACCTCTTAAGTAAAGCCCAATCCCTCCCAGAGCCTGCAGGGCCCTAGACAGGCCGGCGGCTACCCAGCTCCTTTCTGTGTCCAGCCATAATGGCGTTCCTTCAATTTCTTCAATGCACCTGCTTCCCTCTGGAAAGCTCTTCCCGCCCTTTATAGCCTGGTTAACTTGACACCAACCCTTCAGAGCACAGTTCAATAATCACTTCCTCGGTGAAGCTTTCCCTGGCCATCCAGAGGAGATCTGATTCTCCTGGTATCTCTTAGTATAGGATTTCGCTGCACCCTATAGTTTTCTCCTCCATGACACTTGGACCATGTTATAAATGCACATTTATGCGATCGCTTGGTTAATACATAATTATTTTAAATATATTTAGTAATTGCTCCTTGCCTGGAAGGGGCATGAGAGCAGAGGCCAAGTCTGCTTTTGCGCTCACCGCTGTCCCCTTCCCGTCCCACACCAGGACCTGGCACATGGTAATTAAATTTTTAGAGAATCTTGAATTAATGGATGCATGCATTATAATTATCCATTTGGGATCTGCCTTCCTTAGTGGACTGTGAGGTCAGAGAGATACTGCCTTTTTCCCTCTTGGCATCCTCAGCAACTAGCCTAGAGCCTGGCACATGGTAGACTGTCGATCAATAAGTGTTTAATGAATGCCTGAGAATAGCAAACAGATGTTTTTAAAATATAAAGGAGTAGCTCTGTCCAATGATCAAGAATTCCAATATCTGTATTGCTCAAGAGAATCAATTACCCAAACTTCCTGTGATGTTGTTCCAGGAGAAGGGATTCTGCTGACACGAGTAAGGTGGCCCTGACAGCCTGAGAGTATTACACATCCACCTACTTAAAAGTGCTCCCTTTAGACAAATGCAACATGCTCAGCTCACCCATCACAAGTGAAAATCTGTCCATGCAAATTTTTATTTAAGCAGGAGTCTATCTGTTCAGGAGGAGAAAGCAATCAACACCTGTGCACTCGTGAGAGTCGGATTCCCTACCTGGGAGCCCCACAGCGCAGTTCCTCAAATGGTCAAGGCACAGCTTCCTGGTCCAAAACAGGGGAACAGAAAGGACAAACAACATTCCCATTCACGGTTACCAACCTCCAGCCTGCCAAGTTCAAGGTCCCTTTAAAGGGTTCTCTAAGTCCAATAGGTGTATTCAGATAATGCAGCCATCTATCTGTCCGGGTGTTTGGGGGAGACAGAAGCACAGACCCCAAACCATTGCAACACCAGGAGACTCATCTGTTGACTGCCGTACGGGGGCTTTTCTTCTTTTGCAAAGCCATGTAGATAATATTTCAACAATAACCACACATTTCTCCCTGTGGTATAGACACATACAAAATGCATTAGGAAAAATGCCAATAACTGAAATGCTTTTCTCAGTAGCTCTATTCAAGTGAGTGTCTCACAGGTGCCACAGAAGTGCACAGCTTTCTGAATCTGGTTCCAAAGGGAGCTCAAAGTCAATAAGCCTCCTCAGCTATCATCCAGCAGGACTAAATCACTCCAAGGGCAAACCTTTCTGAGTTATGTGACCATTTCTTTTGCAGAGTTTTACCGAAAACGGCATGCCATAAACCAATTTAATTCAAGGTAACCCAAGCTGCTGGATGAAAAGGAGCCCAAGAAATGAACAGAAGGAAGAAAACGCAAACGTTTCAAATTACAGAACCTTCAGTCATGCCGAGAAATGAGCACAAATTAACAAACCAAGAAGGTTTCCCAGGCCCTGTAAGGTATCATTCCAAACACAATCCCCGTTCCCCGTTATAGAAAAAAACCTGTCATTACGGTGGGGGTTTTGCCTTTGAGAGGGGTCTGGCTGAAATCCTTAGCCGACCAGAGCTACGCTACGCAAACACGCTGCTTGGTTCAATGATGTTCAGAGGACATTCTAGGATGCCTTTTATGTTGTTGTCTCACGAGCCGTGGACAGGAGGACAAGGGAATTCTCCACTCAGAAAATACTCAATTATTTTAATAGGATTACATTTTAGATTGACAATGTTTAAAATGGGGGCCCTGAATTTATTAGCCTGCCAGCACTTCAAATAAGTAATTTTAATGCTAGGATCTTTTAAGTTTAAGTAAATGACTGGCAGTGAGTCAAAAAAATTTCCTCCAGCTTTCTAAAACACAACACTCCAGCTATCAAATGGAAGTTCATGAACTCAGTAGTAAGGACCTTCACACTGGGTTCTCCACGTCTATGATTTGCCACATTTTTAAATACATGAGTTTCTCTGAACTTTTATTTTTTATGACTCCTCTTTGATTTCCAAAAATCATACTCTGGCTTGACAAGATATTGGTTGATTGCAAGGTTCAAGTGAACCTGTGACAAAAGTACCCTATTCTTTAGTCCCTAATGCCTTATTATGACTTCCCCTTTCACCCCACCCGTCCCTCCTCTGCTGCAGATAAATCATTAACTGCATAGAGGACCTACCACATGCAAGATCCTGGATTAAGCGCTCTAAAATCAGCCAAGTGATTTGCATTTCTCTATTCTGCCCAGCCTGGGTTGGGATCCAAGCTCCACTATTTCCTGCTACCTCCCACAAGTTTCTGAACCGTCCAAGCCTGGTTTTCTCATCTGCCAAATGGAGAGAATAGTTCTCCGGTCACAGAAATCTTAGGAGGATTAAGTGAGATATCTGTCAACAACACTGAATAGTGTTGATGTACAGCAAGGATTCGCTCGCTATTATCCCTTACTGTTACTGGTTTTCACCCACATTCCCACTTGAAGCCACCAAATCCCTACCCCAGTCCCAACTTTAATGGACTGAACCACACTCTGTAAGAGATTTTCTAAAAAGGTGAGCTCTGATTAGAGAATGGTCATGGATGTTTCACTTTTTCATAGTTGCTACCAAACTCCATCGTAATATGGTAAAGCTTCCGGTTAACGAATAACCTGGGCTGGGAGGCACCCACAGCCAAGGGTCTGGAGCAGGGGTTGGCAAACTGTGGCCTGTGGGCCAAATCGAGCCAGAGAGCTAAGAACGGTTTTACATTTTTCAATGGTTGACGAAAGAGTAATATTTCATGACATATGAAAAGTGTCTGAAATACAGATTTCAGTTTCCATAATAAAGGTTTATTGGAACACAGCCATACTCTCTACCTCGTGTATTTCCCATACCTGTTTTCACATTACAACAGCAGAGTAGAGTTGTGGCAGAAATAATACATGCTTTAGGCCTGTGGGACATACCATCTGATCCTGTACAGAAGTGGTGAACATTTAAGAAATCTGCAGAACCTTCTGAAAACCATACCTGGTACTGCTTGAGTATCTCCACAAAGATGCTCCAAGACAGGGCTTAGACTAACCTCTACCATGGTCATGGGGGCTCTGAACTTGACAAAGGAATGTTCTACTGTTCATCTGACTCACTGACCCTCTCCACCCATTAAGTTAGAAAAAAGTTTATACGTATGTACACACTCCTATAGAAATGCTCACTTTGTGCGCGTGAGACGATACAAAGCGGGCAAGACAGTCCTACATTTGTTTCTCCTGATTCTGAAATCCCGCATAGCTTTTAATTTGGGTAGATTTCGCTACAGCTTCTTCCAAAAATGCTCCTTGCATCATAAGTCACCTTCTTGAGCTTCATTGCTGCTTTGCTCTCAGGTAATAATTGCGCTTTTCATACTCACTCCCCACCCACTTGTTGAATTTTGTTTCGGGGCGGGGCGGCGACCCAACTGGCTTTCTTGTCTTAACTCTCTGGCTCCAAGTCTCAAGTTCCTTGGTCAAGTACTCAGGGACTCGTAGGGGGCTTAACTACAGCTGAGGTAATAACCATGACAATGAATGTAATTGGTTAGCTCTGCCCGGGGAGCCCAAGGCTTGGACTTGATTCTCAGTGGACCCTTTAGCTTCTCTGTCCCATGAGTTGGCACTTTATGCTCTTGGATCCTCATTTTCTTAGCTGGCTCTTTTGATAACCATGCACACATAGCCATCTTCCTGTGCACCCCAGTGGTGGGAGAGCCAGTGCCTCTCTGTAGGAGGACTTGATTATTAAGGTTCCGGAACAGAGGGACCAGCTGACTCGTCACTCGATCCCTTCTGCCGCTACGGTACAGCGTGGAATGCGATGGCAGCACACTTGATTTCTGAGGAGGGAAGAAAGGCCCTCTTTCAGTGGTCACTCAATAAATTAAAGAGCCGTTATAAAAGGTACCCGAGTCCGATCTGACCTTTGTTCTCTTCACTTTACTATCAGCTTCAATGCTCTGAATAGCACGGGCATCAAAGATATGAAAGAACAATGGAATCCAAGTTATTCTTCTGGCAAGGGAGAAAAAGGTCCGTTGGAGAAAGCTGCTGGGCAGCACGGAGAATTCCATGTCCTAATACACCACAAAACCTGGCACAGTAGTAAGTTCTAGAAGAACTGACAACCTCAGATGGAATGTTTCTTCCCAGGTGGAGAGTTCTACCCCACAAGACAGGGTAATGCTTAAGACACCCAAGACCTGCCCCAGAGGTACGATGGAAAACTCCGGCACGCTGTCAAACCACCATTCTGACCTTGTTCAATCTGTTCATGACTTGAGAAAGAAAGCCTTTTCCTTTGTCCCTTTCCTGTTTGGGGGGAACCGGAGGAAGAAAGCTAGGTTCAGATAGGCAAGCCTGAGGGGGAGGCCCAATGCTCTCCGGACTTAAGATGCTAACACCATGTTAAATTCCACGGTCATGCCACGTCTGCCAAAATCTGCCAGTTTTTCGTCCTCTGGCTTCTTCTGAATATTTCTGCAAAAACAAATCTTGACTACAGAATGCTGTCCTAACTGCGTCCAAAAACTGGTGGATAACCAGCAGTTTCGTGGAAGAGACAAGTGGAGGAAACAGGAACATAGCAATACTGCAATTCCACATCCCTGGAATCCCTCTTCACCAGAAAATATTTAAGTCCCAAATCCTAATCAGACCCAAATAAAAACTTCAGAGTTGGAACACAGAGGAGCTTAAAAAAAAAAAAAAAAAAAAAAAAAAAAAAAAAAGAACACGCTTTTTGCCAGCTTGCTTTTCCTCAAAACCATTTTCCTGCCACGGATTTTATCTCTTACCATAAAGACAATACTTGTAACCAGAAGTTACTTGTAGACAGTACACCCAACTCATCATCAGGGCGAAGAAAAGGAGGGCGTTTGGGGCAATTTCCCTACTCTCCATCAGAAGAAATATGTCACAGAAAGGAAAAACCAGAAGAATCTCGACTAAATGCACAGCCCCCAGGCTCCATGTGAAAGAAAACAGGACTACAGAACATCGGGGGCTGGGTGATGGCGGGGTGGGGGCGGGGAGTGTGCCTGGACCCTGAGCAAATGCATTTAGCATATTAGTTGTCCTAGAAAGTCAGAGGGATTGGCAGAGCACATTTCTGTTTTGACATCTGGCCCATAACAAAATTACTATTGATCTGTTGTGAGCTCCCAGCAAAACAGTATAACCTAGTCTCAGAACAAAGCATCATACACTAAATAACAGGCAATAATCATCCTTTATTTGTGCCTTTGGTCCAAAATCACCTCTTTGCTGGTGTTCTGCTTGGTCCATTTTAGGATGAGCTTCCTATTCCTAAATAGAGGGGTCCAGACTTTTTTTTTTTTTTTTTTTTTTTAACACCAGTACAGGATTTACCAGTACAGGAATTCTACCAGTACAGGATTAATCCTGTCTTTCAGTAGCCCGGTGGCAGCAACAGCATAATGCTGACATCTACCTTGAGCACACACTTCAGTTTGTTGTGGATTCTAGAAACTGACAGGACAAGCATTATTTTCCAACATCTGTTCTACAGGCAGTAGGGGGGAAAAAAAATAAAAACAACGATGAAACAAATCAGATAGAACTGTTTGTGGAGGTTTGGGAGGGGTAAAAAAAAAAAAACAGAAGAAAAACAAACCATCTGCCTTATGTCTAATATATTTTCACAGCTCTAAAAAAAAATTATAGATCAGTGCCACTCACAAGTGACACTAGTTTCATTAAAATGATCATTGAGGATTTTCAGTGGGCTATATTTTTCATTGATGCTACGACACCATTAGAGTTTGTTCCAAGGCACCACACTCCTTTTACAGCCTGGTTTTAGCTGGATGCTGACTATTTGTTGTCCAGACTGGTAAACCCCCTCCTCGTTTCAAGCCTGGGCCATATGCACCCCCAAAATACATCACTGCCTTCTTTTTAGAACAGAGCTGTATTAACCAAGAAGCTATCTGATGGTTTCTTTTACCTGCATCAGTCAAAAGAAGACAAATAATATAGATCAAGTGCACCTGTGCTCTGGACGGCATTGATTTGTTGCATGTGTGGTTAAATCCTGTCAAGCAGTATTAAAGGTGAAGCATTATCATCAGAGCACCTACTCCGAGAGGCATCCAGGGAGTTATCCGTGGACCTTCTACCTGCCCCGCACAGCAGCGACGAAAAAGACTTCTCAAACCCATCCTCTATGAGCCCCCAGCCCTTCCAGCAGGGGACCCAGTAAAAGGATTTCATAATGAAAGGTTAACCGGGTGTTCATTGCCACTAAAGAGGAAACTGGCCAAGAGGTAAAGGAACGAGGTGGAAGATACGTATCTACTGGGGGCTCAAGGAAGACCACGTTCCCAAAGGTTTGGTGCCATGGCCATTTTACAGCGGCTCATCTAGGATGGTTTAGGTAGTCTAGAGGTGGACCGGATAGCTGCTCTCTTCTAGAAACTGCTCATTACTTCAAACGTCTTTGCCTCCTCCGTCCTACCCTTACTGGCCCGTGGATCACGGATCCGCGTAGATGAATACACTGAGAGGCACTACACATCTCTATTCGTGGTCTCCGAGGATGTGGTAGGCTGACAGACTGCAGCTTGAAAGGCCCAATTCTTTTAAGTTTTGCAGAGATGTCCACGTGCTGACCTCAGCAATATTAAAGGCATACGATTATTATGCAAAGTCACGAATGTACACTCATTTCAGAGTTATCTAGGGGAAATTGTCAGATCAACTTTAGTGACAAAGCACAGCCAAGTGGTGTTTTGAGAGGGGGAATCCATAACACTCCAGTAGCACAGAAGGTCTTTTAATAATATCTGCACTGAGAACATGAACAATTGCTCATTTTTTCCCGGTTTATTTCTTCCCATCAAACCACGGGAGTAGGGTTCTGAATTTCTAAAGCAAATCACACTTTTAATAAATTCTGTTATGCCTTTATTACAGGCTAGTAATTTAAAAAAAAAAAATCTGTTCCCTCTGTTAACAGCTCCACAAATTCAGCTGCACAAGTGGCAAAAGCTAGGAAATACAGCGACTATGTATCCTGGTTTTGCCAAGGCGGGTCTGATTTCAAATACTCTACCCCTTTGGAACCCATAAATCATGGAAATGTCTCAGAACTCCACCCATTTTAATGTCCAAGCTATATTTTCAAGATTCCCATCGACACGTGGTCTCGGCAAAATAATGTCTGCATGAACTTTTTTCTCTTCCCCATAATCTCTTGTGCTCTAATTTTGGTTCAGAATATGTAGTCACTGTACCAATATGCTAAGCAGCAAACACTTCACCTCCTGACAGAGCTTCTCCCTATCCTACCACACATAATACACACTCATTGTTTACCTAGATTCTCATAGACCCTCAGCTCTTGGAGGGCAGGGATTCGATCTGTCTTGTTAACCATCAGTTCCCAGTGGTGCCTAGCACATGACAGGTGCTCAACAAATACTTGCTAAAATCGTGAATGAAAAATAAATCAAATACAAAGAAATTATACCCTCCACCCAGGAAAATCTCAAGATAAGAAGTGCAATGGGATCCTTTACTACTGCAGAAACATGAACTGTGCCTCCTCACACCCGAGGATCCATGTATCTGACACTATGCAGACGGCAAAGGGGAATCTGGAGGAAACGCCACCCACTCCAGAGACAGCACTAAGTTCAGAGGGACCGGGAGGTCACAATTTGAATGACGACCCTATTGACTCGGGTTCTAGAAGTCTTCCTCCAGAGCTTCTGAGAAAACTGTGGACACTAAGTGTCCCTTTGGCTTTCACTCTTCTAGTATAATAACCAAGTCAGGTTTACAGGATTTGGGGATTCAGGATTTTGGCAGTCACTGTTCTTAAAAATGTGGAATAGGAGCAGACCTGTCTTCTCTTCTGGAAAGAGAAGAATCAAACAAACGGCTAGGCCTCCAGGGAATTTAGTTGCCGCTTTCTCGGTTCTGTCCCTGTAGGCTTAACTCACGTACATACATGCTGGCTGAGGGTATCTCCCATTGCAGGAGGAGGGTAGGATGCGTCATACCTCCCAGAAGGATAGAACACACCAATCAAAGTAAGGGCATGTGCCTCGGTGCCTTGAAGGTTTGACCACCAACTATAAAAATGGATGAAGTTTAGAGATGTGGAATATGCCCTTAGACAAAAACAACATCAAAAAAGCGAGAAAGCTGTCTGATTTCTACCACAACATTTAATCATTTTGACTCCTACATCGAACTGCAAGAACACTAGAGAGACAGTTAAGCTCACTGCTTGGGAACAGTGGGTGGATTTGCATCAGGACATTCAAGAGCAGGCGGGGGATTTTTTTTTTTTTTTTTTTTTTTGAGTGAGAGAAATTGCTCGTTTTGGTATGGAATTTCTTCACATGATCAAATTTTACATGAAGTGAGCAAGATACAGACCCTCATTCACACCAACCACCTGGATGCTACAGGCTAATATTTTCAGAAAGAAATA
Organism: Prionailurus bengalensis; assembly: GCF_016509475.1. Taxonomy (NCBI): domain Eukaryota; kingdom Metazoa; phylum Chordata; class Mammalia; order Carnivora; family Felidae; genus Prionailurus; species Prionailurus bengalensis. The sequence goes on from NC_057346.1 coordinate 13,417,995, forward strand.
CGGGCTCTGAAATCAATGAAAAGCCCTGCTAGGTCACCTTCAGCATCCCTCTCGTTATTTTATAATCCCCAAATTATGTAAAACCACATGTGGCAACTCTGGAAGTCCTGAGAGTTTCAACTGATCTTAAGTTCAATGAACAACTTATAATCGAGCGCCTAAAAAGCCACACCTATAGGAACAAACAAGAAACGTGATCGTTCCCTCTACCCTAAGCTGATGGTAATAGGTTACTGAATGTGTATTGTTCCTAAGAGTTGGGCATGGCACTAGGAACCCCAAATTCTGTGATACATTAGGATCCGAACACTGCCTTCACAGAATTCAATCCACATGAAGCCAGGTGAACAGGCAGGAAAACTATAACAAAGGGTATGGGAAATACAGGCAGGTGAGAGGCATGTGCTAAGTGGGGAGGGAGAGGAGAGGAGGTGCAAGGTGGGTGGGGAGTGGCGCACAACACGGAGAGATCACAGAAGCCTACCTGGGACCAGGTGGAGGAGCAAGGTCAGGAATGGTCCGACAGAGCAACTGACTTCTGAATTGAATGATTCGGTGATTAGGATGTCAAAGGAGAGTCAGGGCAGAGCAGAGGACAAAGGCATAGAGATGTTAAAGCATTTGATATATAAGGGAAGCCAAAACAAAACTGCAGTTGTGGATGCCACACTAAATAGACAGTGACGAGCAAGGATTAGACTCTGGGGTGTAAGTCAAGGGACCCATGAGTGGACATCACAGAGGATGATATATGACAAATCATTCCGTTACAGCTACTTAAAAGCAAAAAGGCCTACTTCTCAGCTATGTGTTGGACACAGTCTGTGGTCTTCCAACCCTGAAATTCTGTGAGTCACTAATTCCAAATCCCAGCACCCTGCACACCACCCCCCAAAAAAAAGCCACAAGATAAGTTCAGTTACATACAAGAGACTAGATAGAATATGACCACGTCTCCATCAGTGCAGGTACATTAGTCAAATCCAAGAGCTCCCCTTCCCACTGGAAGAGCTAATGTAGCCTTAACAACAGGCACCTACCACAGGCAATGATTTATGACAGATCAGCAATCACGCATATTTGTTTCATTGGATTTACTCCTCCTAGAACTAGCAGGGAAAAAAAGAAAGTAGGAGAACACTTTCAAACTGCTACCTGCTTTGCCGTTTGCCAATCTACACTAAGATGCTAATATTCCCAATAAACAGGCTTGTCTAAAAGTAACTTCATATCACAGCAGCTCTTACAAAAGGCCATTTGCTTCTTCTGAAGCAGGAGGCTACTGGCATTAACAAGGATAAGTGCAGCTGTTTAGTCCAGCACCCCTGAGGACAGGATACATGATCTAACACCTTTTACTTAACAAGGTTCCAAGCCAAAAGAGTACTTTCATCAGCATGTTTATACGCTTACTTGCATATTCTAATGCTAACAGTACCAGATGACAGTTTCAGAAGCAGATACAAGAGGGGATCATTTCTCCTCCAAGCATATGCCAAGGCATACATCCGAAGAAAATGTTGCCTTATTGTTCCTCGTACACTCCAGGACCTCTTTTACTGAGAACCAAGTTTAACTACTCTGATGCCAAAGTCAAGTAGATAAAACATTCTCTGGCTCAGAGCCAAAGGCTCCCAGGATTTACTAATTACGTGAATGAAGGGAAGAGATTTGAAGACCAAGAGAAAGAACAAATCTGCATGTAGAGATGCATTTAATAGGCCTCATCCACTAACCAGCTTCTCCAAAAGCCCAACACCGTGGCCTTCTGACCATCGCCCCCACTGCCACTTATTATATTAATTATGCATCAAAAATAATTGAGGTTTTGATAATTGTGCAACCTGAGCACAAAGCCCCAAAGCAGCATAACTTGGAATCTTCTCCAAAGCCCTTTGGGTTTGGAAGCTACCAGGCAATGGTTCTGGTCCCAGCTATGCCTCTCTCTCTGGAGTTCTTAATATCTGGCAAATCATCAGTAACCTTCGATCTCAATTTCTCTCACCTGTAAAATTCAACGATTACACGTGCCACATGCAAAATTTTTCTAGATGGAATAAAAATGATTAAACACGTGGTTATAAAGGGTTTTAGTGTCCTCAGAAGATAATATATCTCAATACTGAAGAATTATAAATATCCCCAAAAGGTGGGGGGGGAAGCATTTAATCAGGCTTTTAAAAAATATATTTTTGCATGTCTAGTATGTACCAAGCATTGTGCTAAGTTTGTGGAAGCCACGATAAAATAGCCAAATCATAATATGCCCAGAGTCCCTACATTTCAGATTACTGGGGAACATGGTCATGAGATCCATTAAGTTATAACCTATTCCGCCCTATTCCGCGCTACAGTAAAAGAATAGACAGAATGTTATAGGAGCACAGAAGGGAGTACCAATTTTTCTGTATCATATCTAGGTATGAGACGCGGTAGTTGGCTGCGTTTTACATACGTATTCTCTTTCTTACAAGTCACATTCTAATATCCAAATGAACACAGTTGGTAGCCAACACTGGGTCCATTAACATAACTCCAGGTGGAATTAAAGAAACATCGCTCCGTGCAATTCCAGTAATGAAAAACATAAAAGATGAAAATGAGTATAGCTGCCAGCCAAAATCAAACATAAATCCCAACCAACACTTCATGATAAAAACAAAATTCATTTGCAAAAATGCATTCAAGAAGAAATCAGTAAAGAGTTAATACAGCCTTCTACAAACTTAAGAGAAAAATATCTCTATAAAAACATACATGTAATAAGGCTACAGATCATTGGTTAGCTGCCAGAAAAATGATGGAATATGGTATAGTTTACTTATTTCTTTTTAATGGCTCCAACATTCCACCTGAAAAATTGGTCCCGGAGCTGTATAATTGGGGATAAAAATTAAATGACAGTTTCCATTTGTCATGATGAAAGCTGATCACTTGTGTTTTTTCATTTATCCACGCTGCCTAAAGTGGTTCCTAAAGTCTACCAAGCCAATCTTTTCCCTAACAGTGAAAATAATGCTGTTACTAAAATAAAGGGAGAAATGGAATAAGCTGTTGGCATCTGAACACACATTTCATTCAGGTTCCCTACTTCTTGGGTCTCTACCTCGAAAGAGTCTCAAGGGGGAAGCCAGATGACAACTTCTGGGGTCCCATTAACATGATCTGAGAATAAGCCATTGATGGGTTCCATTGTTTTAACTTATCAATACTATGCAATTACTACTATTTCACATTGTCAGTAGAAAATCAACTCCTCTTCATCTTCCTCCTACGTAAAAGGCTGCTTAAATGGCAAAGATAGGGCCAGTAAGCAGATTAGGGCCCCAGAGGGAGACACTCACCCTGGATCCTATTAAGGAAGGAGGGAGTCCATGGAGCCAAGTGTTGTCACTGGGGTTATGTTTTGGGGGACAGGGATGTGGAGGGCGAGGGGGGTCTAAGTATGAGGCATGGTAGAGGACCACGGGGGACTACAAGAGATCAGCGTGACAAAGACACTTCTAATCTTAAAACACGAAGTTACATGAGTTTGGCCTTTGCTCATTCTGATCTCAGAGCTTATTTGGAAAGAGGAAGGCAGTCTCTCACAAATGTATTTAAAAGCTTAAAAATAGATTGATGTCCCACTGCCTTGAACTCTACACCTTCCCTTTCATTCTCAAAGGGGCTGGTTTGAGTTTGATTGGATTTTCGACAGCGACCTCTGAGGACACGATTCAAAACGAGAGTGGAACCAAGTAAGACCAAATAGGAGTAAAAGAGCACTAGCTTTAGAGCCGGACCTCGGCGACTGCTCCTCTCAATGGCTGCGTGACATCCCAGCAAGTAATTCAGCCTGCCAGTGTCTCAGTTTCTCGTGCAAACATTGGAGATTATAACAGGATTAGGAATATTCAAGGAATGCGTAAATCGTCTGGAATAATGACTCGCGCATAGCGAATCCCTAGTAATGTTACTACTATTACTATGAGGCCGTGTAATTGCAGTTAAAAAAAAAAAAAAAAAAAAGAACCATGTAGTCGGACACAGAAATACTAACCAGAAACTTAATAAAATTGTAAAGGTACTGCTTCCAGACAGAAGAACATGTGCAATCAAGCTTAGAAAACTCCAGGGTGATTATTCATATGAAAGTATTCACTTTATAAAGACTCAGCTTAGAAAGCACTCCTCGTGGTGGTAAGCATTTCAGTTCAAAATGGTGCGACTACCGAATGCCTATCAGAGATCAAGAACCACAAGCGGTTCAAGACTGACCAAGAGAGCACCCCTGCCCTCAAGGAACTTACAACTTTATACCGTTTACAGAGCACCTACTATGTGCCGGTGGCTGTGCAAAATGCACCACGTGCTTTACTGCTCTTGATGCAAGGAGCCAGCCCTTGTCCTTCCCATCCCACAAAGTCAAAAGCTAGGACACAGGAAAATGAGTTACCGGCTACGCTGTTATGAAACAGCTGAGATTTGACGCCAAGAATGTTAACCCTTGTGGGTCTGACTTCAAAGCCCGATTCCCGCTAGCACATCACACAGTCTTCCGTTTACTTGTAATTCATCAACTACTTGCTGGGGATGGGGTCAGGCAAGTGAAAGCTCACATGTTTGGAACTGGTGCCAAAAGATGTTAAACTAGAAACAGCCACCGAGTGTTTCTGAGATGAGAGGAGCTTTGGAAAGGCCATCCCCCTTTGTAGATTAAGGGATGGATGAAAGAACTAAGCCCCAGAGAGGCTAAGTAACTCACCCGAAGTCAAAACAGAGTTTCATGACTCAGATTTTTGTAAAAGAGGTGTCATTTTCGTACTGGTTTACGCTGTAACTTGTCAAACTACTATCCAAAATGAGGTAAACGGGAGAAGCCTAACAGGACCCCAGAGGCTCCAAAAGAGTCGGGCTGGAAATCCAGACTCAACCAAGAAGCAGCCAAGAGCAGGGTGTCCTGGAAAGGAAGTCTTGGGGGGGGGGAGGGGGGGAGAAAAGGAAATCAGAATCAAAGAGCCATCATCAACCTCTGCCCCTACCCTCCAGAAAGCCCAGGCGGAGACCCCTGGGATGTGTCAACCGGCCAAAGGGGTATAGAGCTAGAACTCCGATAAACGGCTCAACTCAGATATAGGTACAAAGAGGCTTTGGGGACTCCACCAAAATAGGTACGATCTATTCCGTTAAGTCTCAAAATCAGGTAAGTATGGTAAAGGCAAACAGGTCGTTATCCACATAGCTCCTCTTATTCTTATCCTCTTATAGTGGAAAGTATACTATAGGACGACTACACTGTGATCTAGGTTACAAGGTCTGGACAAGGGTATTCGGTGCCAGTGTTAGTTTCTAGCTGGACTGTTGGTGTCTATATTTCAAAGAGGCCAGTGGAAAGCATGGGGGCCTTAAAACCTACAAATCTGATTTTGAAATATGGATCTGTCATTTATTAGCTATCTGGCCCTAAACAAGTCATTTAATCTCTGAGCTTAAGTCACTTTCTTCACCTGTAAAAAGAGAAACAATCCCCAGTTCTGGTCTCTCCAGGACTGAATAAGAGAACTAAATTCTCTTGCTGGTTAGTGGTTTATTGCCTCTCAATTTCAAATTCACCCTTGATGCCTGCTCTGTGAAAATGGATCTGGACCCTTTAAATATTTTCCCCTTAACCCAAGGGCATAATGTCTGGCTTTGTCAGTAGAGGGCGCTAGAGGGACACTGCAGAAGGAACAGAGCTGCTCCAACAACCGTCCCCTGAAGTGCGGGGATTCCCCAGTTCCCAGGTCCTACAGACCAAGGCGACTTGGTCCTGCACAGGCTTGAAGCTTCGCCAACACCCTCCCCAGGCAATGTTGTGCCAGAACGCCCCAAGGAGACACCTTCCCCTGAATGGTTTTCCCCAGCATCCTAGAGGGATCTGGATCTCAGTCCGGATCTCAGCCTGGGGTAGGAGGAGGGGGGCTGTCCTTTGGATGCCCTAGCTGAGCTACCCCAGTGCCCTGGCTGCTGCTTATATTCTTTAACTGCTCTTTCTATATTCTTTACGTTTCACTTTGCTTCTCACTAGCAAATCCCTTGTTGCCCCAAACCCCCGTTAAGGTGAATAAATGAGCTTTCCTGTTCAAACTACCGTGTGGCTTCTCTCTTGACTGGACCCAGATTAACAGAGTTTCCTCGACTAGTGTTGGATATACAGCACTGCATATCCTAACTGTAAACGCTGGGTTCTTCTCAGCCCCATTCTTAAAAGACAATCCTTTCCTTCCCTTTCTCATTCTGCTTTGACCAGAACATGAACTTACTGCACTGCAAAAATCCCTATATAATGTAAGTGGAGTAATGAATAAGAAAAGAACGCCCCAACAGTTTCCACCAAATTTCTGATTAGAGACAATGAAGGCTGCCGCACAATTAAGCATCCTCTTGTTCAGCGTGCAGCTTACAAAATTCTTTCTGCAACTTCCTTGATTGACCTAAAAAACAATGTGACAAAGTGTGAAAATGCCTTCTTTTTACTTGCCAAGGATATTCCCCAAATGATTGAAAGAATCAAATGCATTAGCATATGAAACTTTAAAAAAATGTTAGTAGCCATTTTATTTCCTCATTTCTCAAGTAAGTAAACCATAATATTTTCAGGGGGGAAAAAAATCCTAGAACACGGGGAAGGTTACCTATCCTAGACTAACTGAGGAATATTTTGGGGACAAGGGTGAGATCACCACTCCCAGGGAAAGAATGAAACACAGTGAGTTGAGTAGCAACATTACAAAGCCAACATGTATTTCCTCACTTTGTAAATGTACCTGCTTAATCCTTGGGTAAGGAATATAAAAACGCATTATTCAAGATGTCATGTATTGTTGGCACATATCGTGAAATAAAATTATAACAAAAATATAGAAGATCTCAGACGTATTAAGTTCCTGTCTTCAAATTCTTTATTTCCAATCCTCACAATTATTCTTCCTCTAAAAGGAAAGCTGACACAATCCCATGTCATCTGTATTTTTACTGCTGTCTCAAAGTCTCACCTAATTATCAATTTAACAAGGAGCAGAGACCAAGGAAGCAAAAAAAAAAAAAAAAAAAAATCTCATCTGTTAGGCAGGCACCTTGTCCAATTTCAAGAGCCAACCCCCATCTTAAAACACCCCAAAATAGATACTGTAAGCCACCACAGGACCCCAACATAAAGCAAGGCTCCTCATTAAAAGTTGGAACGGACCCTGCCAGGGATGCCTGCAGGGATGCTCAACAAAAGCAGTTACATACCCCATGCCTCTTCTGACCTAGATTAAATTACTGACAAAACGGACAGACTACCCAAAACTGTGAGCAACGCAGCCTGCCAATGAAAATAATGATTATGCTTGGGTACAGCGCACATGCTTTCTGCTCAGCTGGTCAGCGTTTTCAGTTCAGGGGGCTCGATGGTCTTACCAGCCCACCCCTTCCCTGCCAAAACCAATAAGTTACCTTCATTTCTTAAGCCCCCTCAGGGCATTGAATTACTATCCATTTTGCACTTAAGGTCAGTCTTGTAAAACTGTTTCATCCCCCTGGAAAAGCCCTAATCAGAAACAGCCCCTACTTAAAACTCAGATGGAAGAAAATTCAAGATTAGGTGTGCTTCGTGTAATTTTCCACTGTCAGTCTCTCGTATTTGCATTCTTAAAAGTTGCAACCACTGCCTGAGATGGCCAAGTGCATTTCCTGGCAATGTCATCACTTAACGTTCTCGCTGTTTTAGACGAAAACATGTATTTCCCTAAGCCATGGTGTAACAGAGCAATATTTCAAAACGGCTTAACTTTATAGTTCTGAACATTCTAGTGAGTTCAACAATCTTGTATATTACAGTGAAACGAACACATACACACAACCCCTGAAGTGTGCATTGTGTTGGATTTTTTTCATCTTATACCAGGGAGAACATGATTCTGCCAGATCTCTCTAGAGCAAAACAAAACCTGTTCAGAAAACGAACAAACCTTGGCCCTTTTTTTCACTCGTCCATTCATTCATTCATTCATTCAACTCATTTGTTTATGGAATAACCTCCCACTCTGAAAAGCTGTTAAAAACTCTGGGTAGAAAGGAAGCCCTTTTTACCCCCACCCTGTGTGTTTCCACACTACGTGGGAATCCGGTGCTGTCACTCTTTTTGGACCTAGCAAATTCAACCACCAAAAATTATGGTCCTCTGCCCTAAGGAGGGGTCTGACAGGTGCCAGTTTCAAAAGATAACTTTCAGGCCTTAATGGAAGATGCTGCCAAGAGTACCATTCCAATAAAATACCGGTCCCCAAAGGCCCATCTTTCTGTCTGTTTCTTTCTTTTTTTTTTTTAATTTTTTTTTCAACGTTTTTATTTATTTTTGGGACAGAGAGAGACAAAGCATGAACAGGGGAGGGGCAGAGAGAGAGGGAGACACAGAATCGGAAACAGGCTCCAGGCTCCGAGCCATCAGCCCAGAGCCCGACGCGGGGCTCGAACTCACGGACCGCGAGATCGTGACCTGGCTGAAGTCGGACGCTTAACCGACTGCGCCACCCAGGCGCCCCCTGTCTGTTTCTTTCTACCCATATTCAAGTTTGGGTTCCCAGGCACACTCCATCCCGCTAATATGCCACCCACAATTCTTAACCATCCAGAGTTTTTTATTCCTGGTTCTAGACTGTGCTTCCACTCTAGTAATACGGGAGGAGGTAACCGGCTAAATGCATCTTTGATGTTGATGTGATCTTTCCAGTTACTGAATGTCTCATTGAATTTTACACTATACAACTCCAAATGCAGAAAGCAGACGATTCATTTTGCTAACTGTTGTTCAGTATAGATAGCCAGCCCCATAACTATACACTTTGATTTGGTACATGAGAAAACGTATTTTTCATTACATCCCTTATCCTCCTAATGACATTTCCAAACAGGATTTTAAGAACTGTGAAGCAGAAATAAAATTATGCTCAAGTTCCAAATTGATCTCATGGAATGGAAAATGGCCATCATTGCCAGTGCGTATTAACGGGACTCAAAGCTAGCAAGTTTCCAGTTCAGAAAAATTTCTCAAGTAATGATCATCTTTCAAATGCCCCTGACATTACCAATCACAACAGAAATTCTTTGATGGACCTAAACAGGCTGACGAGGTGCTTCCCACCCCCCTGTCCTCCCCCCCCCACCCCCCTGGCCGCTGCCTCTCCTCCCCACACCAGCTCCTTTGTGCCGCACCCAGCCTTCACCAGCAGCTCTGGTGTGCTTCCTTCCTTTTCAATAATGAATCAGGGCTAACATTTCAGTTATCTGGATTTACACAAAAACCGAAAGGAGCCATGAAATTGCTTCTGTAAAGCACGTTCTGTGGTGACTTTTAAATAGCTTTAAGAATAATTTGGAAATAAAAATACTGCTGTAGCAAGTTTTATGTCTTCTGCACACATATGCCGGAGCAATTTCTTTCTCCCAGAGATAGAAGGGAGGACAATGTCTAAACTTCGTAATACACAGCCAATTATGTCCCCCTGTCATCTCACTTGTATTAATTATCTGCCTTCCCTAAGTTATCAAGACCTAAGAGAACACTAACAGCCGCTTATTTCACATTATGGCCGTTCCACTACAGAAAGGGTGGTAATTTATCTCTGCGCCTTTGTGCATTCACACAGGTATGTAAAAATTCAGCACAATCCCAGGCTTTCACCACTTGCAGCCAGTTAGAGAGAGAGGTCAGTTACTCACAGCCACACGGCTCCAGTTCCCCTCCCTACTGCCCTGCATTTGCTGAGGGTCCACCGGAGGTGCAGTCTGTGTTGGGATTTAAATGCTGATTTGCAGCCAAACCCTCAACTGCAGTGAGTTATATGAAAACGAAAACATTATCGGATTATTCATAGAGCAGCAATAACTATTATTTATTCAAATGTCCCCTACAGACCACTGACCGTTATGAAATATCCACTGGATTCAGCTTAAGACACCAGCAATCCCAACAAAGAGGCTCTTCTTGAAGGGGCCATACCTTGACCCTGAAAGTGCAGGAAGCACCCAGGTCCTGGATGATTTAGGCAGAAGACAGGGGTTCCTAACTGGAGGCAGGGGGCACTTCTTTCCTAACTACAGGGAAACAGTCAGAGGAGTACACGTGAACAAAGGACCAGTACGTCGGTTACAGTCTGGAAAACATTAAAAGCCAGTCCCCTCAAGAGAGTCCTGGGAAGAGAGGACAGGAGTGCATCCAGTGCTAGAAGAGAACAAAAAGTTTCCCAAAATAGCCTCAAGGCAGGAAGCCGGTTGTGAAGGGGGGGGGGGGGGGATACTTCCAATAGTGAAAGGTGTCAACTTTCTTAACCCTGTTAATTTCTTATGTAACTTTTGAGGTTCAAAGGTTTTCTGGGGAAAATCCTCCCCAAAGACAAGCTGACTTACACAGGGAATAGAGCGAAAAGCTCGGCTTTTGATGCTGTCTTGTCTAGGTGACCCAAGGTTTCCTCCAATTACGTGAGCCAGATTTCCCTTCTAATCCCCTTGGCCAGAAGCTAGGAAATCCAGCTGAATTCTAGCTCTCACGAACTGTACTCTAACCTGGAAACTAGAGGTGAAAGTCAAGTGCTTTATCTGCTCAGATGAGCAGCTTCCCTCCAGATCAGGAGCATTTTAATGAAAGGAGACTTAAGTGAATTGTTGACATAAGCATTACATGTTGTCATTTAATATCAACAGTATGTTTGATTTGTACACAGTTATGAAATGTCATTCGGACCAGAGAGTTATATTGAGGTTTACCACATTATAGGAATGGATTTCCAGAGGGAAGTGAACTGATCTGTCTCAAAATAAAATGTGTTTACATTAACACTTGGGGGAAACAGAGAGCCCTGCAAACATAGATGGAGAGATAAAAAGAAGATCGGTGCAAAACTCAACTTGGACAAACAATAGAATGAAAAACAATTTCTGGGCTCGGTGCATATGTAATCTTTCACTGGATCTTCCAAAAGATCAAGAAAAATGCAAAGTGTAAGTTTATATGGTAAAGAAATAGCCCTACTGGGAAATATTATACTTCAGTCTCCAAATTAATTTTTAAAAAATTTTAATGTTTATTTATTTTTGAGAGAGAGAGAGAGAGAGAGAGAGAGAGAAAGAGAGAGAGAGACAGAGAGAGACCATAAGCAGGGGAGGGGCAGAGAGAGAGGGAGAAATAGAATCCGAAGCAGGCTCCAAGCTCCGAGCTGTCAGCACAAAGCCCGATGTGGGCTTGAACTCACGAACCGTGAGATCACGACCTGAGCTGAAGTCAGACACTAAACCAACTGAGACACCCAGGTGCCCCTCCAAAATAATTTTTAAGGGGGAGGAAGATGGGAGGGATGAACATGGAGATAGAAGAAAGGATTCAGGAGGTAGCCTCACCTTCTTAAAGGTAAAAAAAAAACAAAAACAAAAACAAAAAAAAACCCAAACCTATAAGCATCTAACATTTGAATGATAAAATCACATTAATTAGTTGGATTAATTTTATCTAATTACTTGGTAATTAGAGGAAGAGGCACTCATCGTGGGGTACAGGCTTTGAACGGTTTCTTCCCAGAGGTGATGAGGAGTTACACCAAAAACTTACTTTCTTCTCAAGGATCTAAGTCAAAGAGGCAAGCTCTCATGACCATTAAAATAAGTATCCACTTCTCCCAAGCTGCAGCCTAAAAGATGAAGTTTAAACACTAGAATTCCTTAGCCCCAAGATTAACCAATTGAGCTAAACAAATACAGGCATATTCCAAAACGGATCACCTTAGATAGCCTCCTAGATCTAAAAGGCACTCCACCCAACTTTTATTTCTTTAAATGACTACGTAAGCTTAGCATTTTGATAGGAAAATGAAGATGGAACAGAAGTAGGTGTCCTTTATTGGTCACTTCTAGAATGCTCTTTAAGAAAAAAAAAAGACCTTGTGTCTCCAGGGACTTGGAAACAAAACTGACCCAGGTGTCTCTCCTAGAGTCCAAGTCTTCCAGTTCTAAGCAATTAAAGTTAACTCAAAGGAAAACCTGAAGGAAGCTCTCACAGAAAACAAACAAAAACAAAACAAAACAAAAAAACCACCAGGAAAGCAAACAAAACAAAACAAACCTGCGCGATGAGCCTTTGTTTACAACAGATCTTAATTCTTTATCCTTCACTTGAGGAAGCTGTAAGGTCTTTGGCACCTGGCTAAAAATAGCAGAAGTAAAGCAGGTGACAAAGATGAATGGCTCCCAGAGACACAATTCAAAGCAGAGGAATTTAAGAAAAACTTCAGCCGTGTGTGCAAGAGATACTTTCCTGCCAGGTAAATCAAGGTGGAAGCAGACTGCCCCTCCTGCAGCAGCAGACCAATCTGCCAGGCTGACATTTCTCTTCAGTGTTTCATGTTCACTTCTGGGCTATATTTTAAAAAATATTTTCAAACCCTAAGAAGCTAGTTTTGCCACAGGGTCAAGGGAAAGAGTTGCAGTGTAACCTCATAAAATGGAAAGACACTACATCATAGCCCCTTTCAAATTCCTTGAAAGCTCCTGGCAAAATGACAAACCAAAAAGCACATTACAGTCCAGGAGGAGATGGGACGCATGGTGCACGCCTGCCATTCCGGATCCGAGGTCGGTGGGGATCTAGTTGCCCACTGTCGAGGCCACACCTCCTCCCTGTGAGGCTGAGAAGGCTGGATCCTTCCTCAAGTTTATTTCAGGTTGGGCACCGCAGGAGACGGTCAGAGACCATTCCTTTAAGCAAATCTCCTAAAGATGCGCCTCTTATGGTACTTAAATTGTATGTCCGCCCACCCCGCCGCCTTCGGAGGGACAAGTCTTGCACCCTATTTTCTGGTATTTCAGGAAGAAACCATTTCCCTGCCCCTCCCAGCTTTCTTGCTGGCTCATCCTTTAAGAAGGCACGCAAAACAAAAACTTTCAACTCCTTAGAGTTGAAGTGGAGAGAGTTTCAGACCTTCCTTCCATCCCATGGAGCTGGCATAACTTCTCCAACTGGCCAAGAATGGAAAGGGCTCCAGAAGGGAGGAGAAGTCAGCTCTCTCCACGCTTCCTTTTTCAGACTCTTTATTAATATCCCTCCTGCACCTCATCAGCTACCAACTCTAGGTTCTTCCATTTTTTTCACAATTGCAAAATCAAAACACAAATTCAGAAAGTCTCATTCATACACAAAGCTCCAAAACTCATGAGCAACCGCCCATGAAAAATTCAATCATTTCTTTCCTAATCTTTAATGCATTTTGAAAATACGGAGGGTGGGGGGAGGAAGGTGTATGCAGGAAGGGAGGAGTATTTCTAACAGAAGCACTTCAAAGAAAAAACTGGGGGGAAAAAAACAAAATATCAAGACGGGGACTGGGGGGAAACTCCCACATGTACTCTAAGATCTGAAAATATGAGCAAAAGCCCTGGAATGTTCAATGACTCAACTGTGGAAAAGGTTCCAACAGAGTCCAGAACCTTAAGAAAACCTTTCAGTATTCAAGGAAAGCCACATTAGTTCTGTGACCAGCACGGCCAACACTCCTACCAAAGCAGCCTCTTCCTTAACTGAAGAGAACAACTTTAAATTATCTTCCCTGCAAAACCAAAAGAAAACCGTCTTTTCAAATGCTCTTCCTCCTGAGAGGAAAGAACCTGTTAATTTGTTGTGTGCCCAACATGGTGAAATATTTTACAGATCGCTAACGCATTAGCATTTCTCTCCATTCACAGCAACTCCGTATCCAAAGATCAAGTTGACACAGCATTCACACTCTGCATGCTTATTTGGAAATGCCAATAACTGGCAGGGTCCAAAAGCAACCTCAGGGTTCAGGCTAAGTATTTGGTAAGAAGCGGAGCCACGCTTCTGCCTTTCGTGTCGAACATCCTGTAGATGGAACAGTGGCACACATCCTGGACAGCAAACAGAACGAAGGTGGTTGGGAAGGGGAGGGGTGGTTTCTTGGTCATGCATTCGCTTTTAAAAATCAATGCTGGCAGGGGCGCCTGGGTGGCTCAGTCGGTTAAGCGCCGACTTCAGCTCAGGTCACCATCTCGCAGCCCGCGAGTTCGAGCCCCGCGTTGGGCTCTGGGCTGATGGCTCAGAGCCTGGAGCCTGCTTCCGATTCTGTGTCTCCCTCTCTCTCTGCCCCTCCCCCATTCATGCTCTGTCTCTCTCTGTCTCAAAAATAAATAAAACGTTAAAAAAAAAATTTAAAAATCAATGCTGGCAGAAGAGCTACAGTCCTAACAGTTTCGGCAAAAACCTAACACGTTTGAGTCAAGTCTAGTGAAGCAGATGTGGGCCCTTAGAGAGAACACTTCCCCCCAAAGATGCACTATTGTCACTAATGGAGAAGAATAGTTGGAACTGGGTGGCAAATCTGTGCAAGCGGGGATCTGCCCATTCTGTAAGATAGTACAAAACATATTGATGCAAAATGGAACCTTCACTTAAAATCAGGAGGTGAAAATTTGACTCTTCAATGTTATGGCAGGAGGGACACAACTACACTTTTTTTTTTTTAATTACAAGGTCACAAGCCATATTATACATACAGAGGCCAAGGCATAACCTCAATTTGACTTCGTGTAAGTTTATCTTAAATCAGAGGAGTTTGAGCGAAAATGTTTAAGCAAAAAGAAAATTCTTAAGGTCTCATTAAACTACCATTAAAGGCTTAGCCCTTGTGTATATAGATAAGACATACGATCCACTGCATGTTACAGTGGGAAGAGCAATGCACAGGAAACGCAAAAACCTGAGCTTTGATCCTGGTCCTCCCACTATCTATGATTTTGGATAAATCACTCAAATCCCTTATAAAGTAGGGATGGTAATCCCAGTCTGCCTCACAGGGTTTTTTGCAAGGATCAAATGAAATAACACGCGTCACGTGTGTTTTAAACCTCAAAAACACCCCATCAATTTACTATTTCCAATTACAGTCATGTTAAAATTAGGCACACTGGAACATCAGTTAGCCAAACAACCAAAGGACTTGCGCGTTTCCAAATCTACTGCTCTTCTCCTACTGTTCCCTCTGCTTAAAACACTTTGCCGCCCTGTAAGGACAGGAACCTCGGTCTTATCCACCTCGGAATTTTCTCAAAGTTGGCACAGTGCCTCGCACAGACTTCATTGTCTACTCACACATACTCAGTGTCTACTAATGCAAGCTACTAAAAGGGCTTTTGCATACATTTCCCTAACCCCCTCCTCGATCCTACGAGGTGGGCTGCAGAAGAGGAAATCCGCTCAGAGAGGTCAAGTAACTCTACAAAGTTCAAGGCAGAGGCACGTACATGCCAGGATCAGCATCTAAGCCCTGGTCTTTCAGTCCCCAACTGTTCTTTCCTCTCTGCTGCTCTCCTCTTCACATTGTAGGTGCTCAACAAATTGAATTTGATAGAAGTCTTCATTTTAACCATAATGTTACATTAAAAAGATGTAACTTGAAATAAGCATTTGCGTGTAAACTAAAATTTCAAACTAGACTTCTAAAATCCACAGGCTTCACCTACACAGGAGCTCCCCAAAAAAATGTGTCTAGGATTTGCAGACAGATCAAAACACAATGGAGAAATTCCAAAATTTCTGAGTAAAGAGGTAGGAGAAGAAATCTGGAACCTTTGGTCTTGCCAGAAAAATCCTTAAATAATTCAGCTCCCGTTTGTTTAAATAATTAAGCAATTGCAACTTTATTTAAAGAGCACTTACATGAATCTAAATGTCTAGGCTGCCAGGAAAGTGGAACAGACTTTAAAAACCTCCCCCCCAAATCTCCTCTCTGAGACGAAAACCAGCCTAAGGAGTTTCAGCCTGATAGGTAATTGTTTTGTAAAATTAAAAGCCACAGAATATTGGAGTTTAGAATGGAAAATGTCATCTCAACCGTAACACTAATAAAAACAGCTAATGAATAAGCGCATTCTGGCAAGAATATATAAAAACTGCAAAGCCCAGTGTGGACAGTGCAGAATACAGAAGGAATCCATGTGAAGAAACATCAAATGAAGGATTATCCTTATTTGTGAAGAATCCATTCCAGCAAGAAATTGAACTAGAGACCTTCTGCATCCAAGAACAGCAGGACTACCTGTGGCACTCGCAGAGAATAGTTCTGGGCGCACATTCCAATTCCCCTCGAAGTCTTAGCCGAGAAAGCCACAATCCGGTGTTCGGGGGGCACTAACGGCACCCCTTCCGAGTCTCCGGAGAGTCTCCAAACCACGTCAAGCTCCAACCTTCAAAAGCATAAACGCTTATGTGCAGTGAGTAACAACAGGACTAAAATTAAGGGCATTAGAACAGTGGGCGATGCTTTCCAGTATGTTCTACAGCAAAGAGCAAAAAGGGGCAAGGCCTTCACAGTGAGACGCAACCGGGATCAAGGCCCAGCTTTGTTACCTGTGTGATCTCCAGACCCGAAAATAAAGTAATCCATCCAAGACTCGCTTTCCTCATCAGTGAAATGGGGATAATCACAGACACGAGTCAGGTTGTGGAATTCCGCGAGACAGTGAATATGTAAAACACCTGGCAGACAGGGTGTGTTCACAAATGTCAGCTCTAACAACCACATGATGATACACCCTGCCCTGTCCGCGCACGCATTTCTTGCAAGTTAGAAAACCAGTCCCTAGCCTTCGCCTCCAATCCCACATAAGGTCCCTTTTGTCCCCATCCGCACTTAGCACTGCTCTCATTTATAGGGGTTTGGTAAACCCACACGTCTTCAGGAACACTGCTTCTGAAACTCACAACCTCAGGAACATCCCACCAGACATCTCTCCCTTTACCAGATCCTCCGGAAGAAGATGAAAGGCCAGCCCAGATATCAAACTCAATTGCTATTTCCACATTTACAGATTTCTAAGTTAAGGCCTACGTACTCAAAGATCTAATAGATTTTTTTTAATTAATCAAAGCCCTTCAAAGTTAAGGCAGAGCAGATACCAGCCCCCCTTTCAACTTCATCTTCGCGGATGACGCATAGCAAGACTCCACAATTCAGTTAATCACTCATCATGTAAACAAAGAAACCTCTCGAGAGCCAAAGAGCAACATGTGCATGGATTCAGGATGCAGAGGGTTTTTTTTCAACAGGAACAATGCAATCTATTCAGTAGAGAAGAGCACACCGCGCCAATTAAATATGTTGGGTTCCATAATTATAACTGCAATAATGAATGGAAAGGAGTGTTATTGCTGCACAATGCACGTCTGTATCCCAGTCGGCAATTTGTCTCTGGTCTGATCCCTTTAGATTCTTCCTCTGATTAGATCTTACTGCAGATTACTCTCTACTACAAATGTATCTATTGCGTTGACTCCCCCCACTCCCCACCCAACATAAGGTTTAGCTTTAACAGAGAAATTTAAGCACCTCCCTCCCCCAAAATAAGTATGTTGTCTGGTCACAGTTTTGTATTTTCTAAAACATTTGTAACTACCAGGTCGCAATTAACATTTTCCCTAGTAAAACGAAAAGCTAGGAATAAGATTTTCAGACCCGCCTTTCTCTCCCCAAAAGAGACACAGAGCTCTCCTCCCCACCCACCCTCACCATCCCCAACAGCGAGAGGCAGGCTGAGCAGGCAGGGTCTTCCCTCCTGGAAAGTCCAGTGGAATGGAGGGCGTAGACCAGCTGTGAACCTGAAGAGACTAAATTGGAAAGACTTTCACACACAAAGTTAATTCAGAATGGCTTAGTCACTGGTTGCAACCATCTCGGAAATCTGAAGAATTTCATTCTGGACCATATGTGCATACGGTTTCTCTTATCCTCACGCTTATGCTTCAGTGGGTTCAATAAATTTTAGAAATAAATTACCTCCCAGTACTTCACCATAACAGTCAGACTTCCTGGCCTTTCCACACTCAGGCCAGACTTTCTGTGTGTATGTGTATAATTTGTTTAACCTTCTATTAAACCCTCTACTGATTTCCCACAAATAGGATTTAAATTTTGGAACCGTACATGTACTTAGATGCTTTGGTACCTGCAAAGCAGCACCCGAACCACTGGCACCTTTTTTCCTCCCCTCCCGTTGGCAGGTAGGCTCACAAAGAAGATTCTGTTTCTAGAGAAAGCTCCCAGCAAAGCTCGGGCTTTTTAAGCATCTCAATCTTATCTCCTGGCACCAAACGCTAGGGCCCAGCCAGTCTGCACAGGGTTAAGAAGGCCACACACCCGCTCCTGTTCTTTTCATCGAGGCGCACTCCCCAGTGCAAACCTCTTCCCGTTGGCCACGGGTATTGGTTTGTCACAACTGTAAACGGCTCTTAAGATCAGTCCCAAAGGCCAGGCTTTGCAGGTGCAGCAAGTGTGTCACACAATACGATATTTACAAATAGCCCGAAACAACACGACTCCGCCGCACGCAGCTTGACTGGGAAGTTTGACAAAATCCTCTCCCACAAGGAACCAAGTGCTGTAGGAAACACGTCTCAGGGTCTGCAAGCCACGCATTAACTTGGCACTGGGTTTTCAGAGTTCCCCCTAAAGATCTTCAGATGCACTACACGCAGTCTTTTTTAAAGGGACAATAAACGGTGAGCACAGAATGGTAACAGCAGTAATGAAACTGTTTGAGTAATTAACATGGTCAGGCTTCGTCCCATCCTCTCCCGTCTCTGCTCTTTCAACACTGCTGCTGTGTTTCTGGCCAGGATGACTGAAGGGGAAAGCCACCGGATACTGCCCACACACCAGAAAGAAAAAGAGCACATCACTTCTATCGACATTTGGTCACTGGCTATTCCCCATTTTTCTTTCACCGAAACCCTTATACAGCCACAGTCTGGTTGCTTTCAAGTATATGGATTAATTTATTTCAGGTTCCGAGCCTATGAATTTAGGCTAATTTGCATGGCTAAGTAGAAACGCTCCGAACACAATTAGACAAGAGATCTTTAGTAGGAACAGATCTTTAGTAACTCTGGGTTAGAGACTGCTAACCTAAAAGAGGATTTCAGTGTGGGAGTTCATTAATTCATTCAATAAATATTTATCGGACCCCTAACATGTAAACGGCACAGTGCTAGGCGGCATATAAAATTAATGTAGCTACATATATATAATAAAGCTCCTATTCTGGCCATATTTATAGTTTGGTACGATGAAATGGAAACAAGTAACTAATCAAAATGGAATATTATACATCTAAAGAATAAGGAGTTCAGATGAAGCCAAGGGGATCGAGGAAGGCGTCATCTTCACATAGAAATGTAAAGGGTGAACAGTATCTCAATACAAGGAGAGATAAATGATAAATATTCTTAGGGGTAAGCAGCTGCCAGCCACGGATGGCAAAGTGAGACAAAGACTGGCAGGGGGAGCAGTTGGTGAGCCCAGCAGGCCAAAGAAATGTGCTTTTAGAGCACTGAAGATCTGGAGCCAGGTAGGGACAAGACCAGCATTAAGGAAGATAAATCGGTCTGCAGTACATGGGACAGACAGGGTCTGTATGGACAAAAGCCACAAGGGAATAAATAGCTGACCCTGAACCGTGGCAATGGGAAGTCCGATGTAAGAAAGGTTTTATCAGAAAGGTCAAGAGAACCTGGGGACAAGTGACGCCTGAGGCACGGAAGGAAGATGAAGAGGTCTGCGGACACTCAGGCGTGGGGCTGCCTATAAGGACGGACTGCTAGGAAAGGAAAGAGGGCGTGGACAAGGACAAACCCGGCTTAGGACCTGGCGTGGGTGCTGGTTGCAGGCACAGCCTTTCTAATTAGGGGTTCTGTCTTTTTTGGTGTATATGTATTATCTGTTTGAGAACAGAGATGGGGAATCCGGAGAGAAAGTCCTGTCTCAGACAAGAGAAGGTTTGGGGAATAGTGGGACTCTAAGGGGTGGCAATAACAGCAGGCAGTTGGCAATGTAGTTCAGGCTTTAAAAAAAAGGGGGGGGGGGGGCAGCAGGAAAGAGCAGCCCTTGAAGCCGTGGGAGTGAATGAGGTCAAGAATGCCAAAGCGGGCGCCCATGGAAATGAGAGAAGAAAGCATCTGAGGACAAGACACGGGGGAAACATTTAACCGAAAAAGAGCCTGCACGAGTGCCACCCAAAAAAAGCCACCCCCCACTAAAAGGCAGGAGCAGTGCTGCAGAAGCAATGGAGTTTTTAAAAGGAAACAAGTTAATGGTGCCACAGACGGTAAAGAGCACACTTAACCAAGGGCCCCGGTGGTGTTGCTCGGTGACCTTGAGGAGTACCTCCGCGCAGCACGGGGACAGGGGGCGAAATTGAGGGTCTGATCCCCAACGGCAGATCGCTTCAGCGGGGCAAATCCGCGGCAGGAGAGCAGCAAGGCAGGCAGAAGTTACACTCACTGGAGAGCAACGGCCTCGCACGTGACCTTGCGTGACATCCAGCAGCCAAACGTGGGCCCCTCGGGTTATCCGCCAGCCGTCCTGCTCCGCGCCCCGTCACCCGCGCCGCTGCGCTCCCGGGATTTAGGTCTGCGCGCCCCAGCGACCAGCGCTGAGCAAGGTGGGCTGGCGCCATCCGCGGCCTCTGCTGATCCGCTGCGTCTCATCTACTACTGAATGAAAACGCAGAACACCAGAGCAGAGACCCGGGAGCCTATTAAATATTCTACAATTTCTTTTTGGTGTGGAGGAGGAGGAGGGAGGAAAGAAAGGAAGTCAGAAAACCATCATTGTGGTGGGAAATAGCTGAGTATCAACAAGGTAAGGGGTGTAATCTAACAAGACTTAATTGTTCTGTCCCAGCACAGCCTGGGAGTCTATTTGCTGGACTTGAAGGCAGGAAAGGCTTAAGGAAGGCCCTTCAAGGTTGTATATCGGTCAACAGAACTAGCACCTATATCGACCTTTTTTCAAGGGTTCACACGTAAGAGGCAGTGGGGTAGAGGATAAAAAGGGCAGAAAAGAGGAAGGGGAAAGAGGCAGGGACATCACTCTGCTCTGCAGCGGGGCGGGGTGGGGGGTAGTGAGATATGACCTGACCTACAAAAGCCCAAGGTAACCTGTAAGATAGGCACTTAAGACAGCGGGCAGGAGTAGATTTCAGAGCGCTAACCCTGTAAGGCTTATTAAAACATGGATCCTTCCAGAAAAATGCACACAGAACACGGCATGCAATTTGGGAGACTCACAAACGTGACTGAAGGCGATCCATGGGTCTCCCCAGGG
Source organism: Prionailurus bengalensis (assembly GCF_016509475.1). Classification (NCBI taxonomy): domain Eukaryota; kingdom Metazoa; phylum Chordata; class Mammalia; order Carnivora; family Felidae; genus Prionailurus; species Prionailurus bengalensis. Next base: position 13,439,162 of record NC_057346.1, read on the forward strand.
GAGATCACAGACTCTGTGTGGTTAGCCCCTCTGCTTTATCTCACCAGCTTGTTTTTCTAGTTCCTACAACTTCTGACCACAACCACTGGAATAAGTGTATTCCTACCTCCATTCACTATCACCTCTCCTACAGGAAAAAATCGCAGAGGCTAACTCCCAATATCCACATTAGCTACAATATTTGTATTTTCTGGTCTCAGGTAATCACTTCACATGTCATTAGCCATCTCCAAATAAAAAAAACAAAAAAAAATTCCAAGCCAAAACTGATGCCCGTGTCAGAATTACTTTTCACCTACACACAGCGGCCAAACTTTAAAAGAGAATGGGGTATATGTGTACATTCATGTTTCAGAATCCTATTATAGGAAAGTTAATACAGATCTGCTTCCCTTCCTTTGTAAAATTCCAGGCACCTGACATTTCGCTGCCATTGGGTGTTCTCTGAAAGGTTATGTTTTTTATAATGGAAAAATTCTCACTGACCCACTGGGGTTTCTACTTCCTCACTCATCAATTAAAATCATCAGCAAATTTCAGCTTGCTTTAGTGAAGTACAGGTAAGTGTTTTAATGCTCCCAGCCTACAACAGGAGAGGACATCGTTGAAAGGCCACGTCCACCTGGTCATTTACCAATCTACACCTGAAGCTTGAAAACAAAAAGCTTTCAGGGGGGGGAAGCCAAATTTTCTACAGAAATACTCAATTTTCCAGCTCCCAGGTGCGCGTTAATTCTTTCCCCTCGGGCCCATTACCACTTGTAAGAAATGCTGCCTTATCTTCGGAGATGAATCCTCTTCCATTCAGACTTTCTGCAGCCTTGTTTGCCGGGGTCTGCTGATGGGGACGGGGGAGGCACTCTGCATCTACCCCCTTTTCCTTTACGTTGAATCAATTAGCAATGTTAAATATTTAACACATTAGTCTTATTTCACTGAACAAAACAAGGCGCAAGCAGCCTGGGTAGTGGCAGCACAAGATAGGGAATGGACCGGACGTGGAGAAAATCGAATGAAGGGAAAAGCATGTTTTCGGTGAATGTGTATTTTAAAATATATAAAAATCTATTCACAATTCACTGAAGATGGATTGCTTGTTTCTTTCCTTTTCCTGACAGGTCCTGAATCTTTATAGAGAACATTAAATTAAAGTGTATAATGGGTTTATGTAGCGTAGTGCACATTGGAGACATTAGTCACGTCCCTGAAGCATTTTTCTCGTTTTCTAGCCTGACTTAAACCCCATTTCCCCATTGATGAGGGAAGTCCACACGAACCCACAAACCACATCTGCACTCTGGTGTGCCTTTTTCCACATTCGGTGTTGTCAACAGAGGCTGCTGACCTGCACTCAAAATCATCCCAGATTATTACATTTCCAGAACAGTTTACAGGAAACACTGAAAAGCTAATAGGGTCATTCTATGGAGAAATGATTTTGGTCTCTCCCCCCCCCCCGCCCCCACCCCCGCCCCCCGCCTCTAAAACACTGTGGCATTAAGTGGCAGAGGGAAAAAAACACAAAAACTCGGAGCTGTCCCACAGAACCCTGAATAGATGAGTTAGACAATTTCTACTCAAGCACACAGGCCAAATCCGAGCGTGATACAGCTAGAAGCTTAGAAGCAACACCAGGTCACTTGGGGATGTCGTTGGTGTGGTCAGGCACATTCTGTGCGAGTATCAGCATACTTTATCAATCTCCTAATCTAGTATGATGCTTTAAAGTGATTACAGGGAGGCACTCCTGTCTATCTAGCGCGGAGTTTACAATGTTACAACATCGGGCTGCCCCATGGAAATGCTCTTTAAGAGCTCCACAAACTGTACAACTGCTTAGCAGGGCAAATCCAACGCTAATGAGGAAATGGAAAAGAACCGGTGATTTTTGCCATGTAGCCAGATTTCATTAGCATTATACAAACCCCTGCGTCATACTATTTTTTTTTTTACTGTGAAATGATTACAGCCCTTGATCTCTGTCTGTCTGGGAACACGACCACCCCAGCCCACGGTGTCAAGGCCTGAAGGAAAAAGGCATTTTGATGGGGTTCAAAGAGAAAAATAAGATTCCTATGGCAAGCTTCCACAATAATCTACTGTTTGAATCTGGCGGTAGTCTCATCCTACCCTTAAGCGAGTACCTTTTAGTGGTTCTAGACAGCTATATTCTGAATGACAGGAGAGGTATTTATAAAACTTAAAATCAGCGGAAAGAAGAGGTCTGGTTAATGCCTTGGCATATGAAGCCCACAGACTTCCCATAGGGATCTCAAGGAGGAAATAAATTTACTTTGGTTACAACAGCTAACATTGACAGAGCCCTTACCAAGTGTCTTATACTGCAATAAGCATTTTACAGATATAAACAGACAGAGATATATATTCTCACACCCTCACAAGGGAGAGATTAGAACAGAATCTCTGCAGATTAGAATGATGTCTAACAGATAAGAAAACTAGGGCTCAGACAGGTTAAGTTACCTGCACAAAGTCACACAGCTGGTATGGAAAAAGCTAAATCTTAATCCTGAAGGGTCTTATTCTAGAATCTACTCTCTGAATTTGAAGTCCTTAGATTCCCCCCCCCCCCGCCGCCCCACCCAAGTGGTCAATTTTGATCAAACAGTCTCTATAACATTTTATAGGAAAGAAAAGTAGAACTGATGTTGTTTACGTTTCAAGGGGTGAATTTAAAATGCATTTGCCTGGGTTGTCCTTGGTGTTTTGATGAGCACATTAGCATTAATTCCAGAATAGATTTCTGCTGGAATGGGTACCAAGTAATTTACTGCCTCCCAGTTCAGAGTGGGCAGCAAACCTGATTTCCATGTACCCAATCCATAATGCATTATGGGACTCCAGCAATACAACCAGGATTTTCAGAGATGTTCACTTAACCATACAGGTAATTAATAATTGATAGGTTATTTACTTTCTGGTCAAAACACTTAGAGCTACAAATGCTATGGAAAAGCCTCCAGCACTTCCCCCACCTTGGGCCACCCTAGCACCCGCAAGGCCTCCAAGCACCCTAGGTCTACAAAGGTTCTTGGTCCACCAGAGTGAACGAAGGCAGAGCTAGTTTGACATTTCCTGCTGACTGTGATTAGAACATCTTTTAATGAAGCTCACTTCAAATCATTTTAAATCCATTTGCTCATGTCAACATCAATGTACTCAGCATTATCTACCAATTAGTAAACCGGAAAATATTCTTTAGATAATCTGAAATCTCGGTAAAATATTCAGCATGCCATTCATTTACTATAAACTGCCCTGTAAAAACAAATTAGCAAAACCAGCTGTCACAGGACAACATAAACATCCATTAATACAGCCCGACTACTTCAGTCTCCGGCGAGATTTTTAAGGAAAGACAAAACGCGGTAAAGATGTAAATCAACAAGAATTTCCAATGCTTAGAGCACGCCTTCATGCCAGCACGCTGCACCAATATTCAAGTGTGCATTTGCCTCCCCTACGCGTGAGATCCAACTGGGACTGGGAAGAAAGGGGTTAAATGAAACATTCTTGACAGTTCTTTTACTCAGGAGCTCAAGGCTTTGTGCTGCAGTAAGTCTAGAAAGCCAGAAGAGTTCTAACATATGTCATGCTTCATAAAGATCAGAAATGTCAAAGAGCGTGAAAGCTGACCAAAGAGGAATGTGATTATGAATATGCAAAGGAGCAATCAATTCAATCGCAAGACCCCGATTTTGCACGACTCACTTCTACAACACCGCAGAAAGAATGCACCTTCCAAACTTACAGGAAGCCGGGGAGTAAGTACATCACTTAGCAGCCAACATTGACTCGTCCTTTCCACAAATCAGCCTGACAAAATTCTATAATTTAAATATGGCAATATTTCAATAGCCACCTTCCACTTAGGACTCTTTCAGTATTTTTCATTTTAATGCATTGGTTATAAATAAACTGCGGCAGCACCTGTTAAGAGGGATTAAAAACGCTTTTATATTATGAGAGACCGGGTGAGAGCTTGCTCTCTGATGAACACACTCGTGATACGCGGAAGACGTCTGTAGTCAAAGAGCAGTCTTCTTCAACAATGATTTCGATTTCAGAATCTAAATTAGGCCTCAGTCACTGATGACTACTTCGACCTTCTAAACGATATGGAACACTTCAGAGTGGGTACCTAACACAAAGGCTGCCGATCACGGAATGGAATGTGCTGGAAGGCGCAAACCCAACTGATTGAAGGTAGAAAGGCTGGAGGACACACAGGCCTGCGCTTTCCTTCGGAGAGCCATGACCCCAAAATGATGGATGGAAGCACCGGAACCAGTACCAAAGATGCCCAGGTCCACAAAGTGTTTCCTAAATGTTCCCCAGGCCACTCAACTTGCTAGGACCTTGCCATGATGAGTTTTACTAAGCATATCAAGGCATAAAGGGAAACACTCTAAAATGGGGAACTTGTCCCCAAGCCCCTCCTCAAAGGCTGTGAGGCATGGAAAAAAAGGAGCCATTAATAGGGCCAGTTGGATCAATACCATTGTAATCTTAAAGCTTTTTTCAAAATGATGAAAGCAAGCTAAGATATTCTCATTTGTTCAAGAGTGAATGTGTTTACAGGCATGGTAGGGTTTGCTTCTAACTCTGCAGCAAGCCGAGGCTAAAACATCAGGACCCTTAAACAAAAGGGGAAAAAAATTTTTCTTTAAATCACAAACCAAGTCACATCTATGCATCCTCTGGAGAGAAATCATAAACTTAAGTTTACACTTCTCTTCTTGACATTAATTATTAAGAAAAGCTTTTCATCTTGATTATAGCCATTAATAAATTAAAAGTGAATATATTTCTATAAGTATTTCATTTCATAACCAGGTGCTACACTCAGCCTGTGGGTTTCATATACAAAGAGACTCATTAAGAGCATTCTGCATATGGTATCCATAAGAAAGTAGAAACTAAGAATTTGCAACCCGCAAAATTCGCTACTTCCAATATTTACCAGAATTCACCATTTTTCCAAGTACGGCAAAACGGGTGCATGCTCACTGAAAAAAAAAAATTAAGCTAAAACACAAGAAAATAAAATTCCAGGGGCGCCTGGGTGGCGCAGTCGGTTAAGCGTCCGACTTCAGCCAGGTCACGATATCGCGGTCCGTGAGTTCGAGCCCCGCGTCAGGCTCTGGGCTGATGGCTCGGAGCCTGGAGCCTGTTTCCGATTCTGTGTCTCCCTCTCTCTCTGCCCCACCCCCGTTCATGCTCTGTCTCTCTCTGTCCCAAAAATAAATAAATGTTGAAAAAAAAAAATTTAAAAAAAAAAAAAAAAAAGAAAAGAAAAATTCCAAATAAGACTGTAAAGCACCACATTATGTGAGATGGGACGGGACTGAGAAAGAAAGGCTCCGGGACAGCCAGATGGAGGGCTTTCGCTACAATAACGAGGGTTCGCCCAGAACAGGTGATTTGCCAAATCCAGAAGAACAGATAAAACTTCATGAGAGGATATCTGTTTCACTCGTGAAAAGACTAAAATTTCTAAAGAAAGCAAGTAATAACTTAGTTGTCCTGGAAATGGCCAACGTACCTTATGTCTTAGCAGTGTGTGGCTCTTTCAGAAAGGCAAAAAAGAATCTGCTGGTGGCAGGGGGTGGGGTGGTAGACTCCTCATTATAGTTCTCTTGTGGGTTTTGGATTTTGAATTTTTAAAAAGAAGTCAGATGCTCCAAATTTTCATTTATCCCAGGGTTAGTAAATAAACCTAAGTCTACAGGAAAATCCAGACAAGGGCATGACATCTACCTGAAATGCAAAATACAGATTCTACCCTATTAGAGGCTGGCTTAAGAGTTAAACAGTTCTGCCAGAACAAACGCTTACGTAAGCTCAGATTTCCATTTCCATAATCAGAGTTATGTCTAACTACAATCACCTACCTTTCCTACAAGGCACCTCGACCACTCCATTATAATAATAATAGCTAACACTTACACAGTGCTTCTTCCTATGTCCTGGGGACTATCCTAGTGATTTTATATATACTAACCAATTTTAATTCAACAATTCTATACGGTGGACGCTACTATCCTGTTTTATAAACTGGGTACTGAGGCCCAGACAAGGTCAATGACTTGCCTGAGGTCACAAAGGACGTAGCAGGGCCAGGACTGGAACCCCAAGTGGGCTGAAGTCAGGTGTGGTAGACATGGCTTGAAACCAAGTCGTCTCTTAACCCTGTAAGTGGAGCTGTTAATCACGACCGTATTATCCTCGATTTCCAGAGCTTCTGTTTTACCTTCCGATTCTGTAACTTTGGATAAGTTACCAGTCTGCCCATCTATTTCCCAATCAGCAAAATTTCATAATGCTGCTTCATAGGATACTGGGAGACACGATACAATGCGAGTTAAGGCACTTTGTAAACTCCAGCATTTGTCTGAAATGTTAGCTGCCATTATAACGATTAAACTTTTCATAATGTCATCTTCTCGCCTCCACATTAGACCACTGGACAGGTCCATTAATTAGATGTGTTAAGAATAAAAACTAAATAAAGAACCAAGTGCCAGAGTAGTTTGAAATTGTCTTCAAGTAGTACTGATTAAACTAGCCATTGACAATGAAACAACATTCTTGGTAGGGCATTGTGTCAAAAAGCCCATTTAGCTGGCCTAATTTATTCCACTGGAAAAAAAAACCCATAAAAACCTTACAGATACTCTTAGAAAGTAAGCTCTCGTCCATTAAAAGTACAGTTGAATGGGAAAATTTTAAGAAATGCAATACATTTGTCAAAAAGTCAAGTAATATTTCTTGCCATTCATTAACAATTATAAAGCACTAAAACTTCAAAGCCTGTACAAATTAGGGTGCCCGCACAGAAAAGAACCGTGAAATACTATATATCACTCAATACATTTACTAGGTGCCTAATATGCAGACACTGGAACTGCTCCGATGCAGTGTTTAAAAAACAAAAGCCCTGTGCTAGTAGAGTTAATAATAAAAGGTACCATTTAGAGAGCCCCTAATGTAGGGCAGGGATTGTGCAAGGATATTACCTACCAAACCTTAATCCCTGAGATCCAACAATAGGCAATGGGCTCCTAATTTTTCAAATGTAAGGCCAAACATGTGCATGGATTACTGTCAGGAAGTAAAGGACCCAGACGTCCAAAGCGGCCTCACTGTCTGCAGTGCAAGCTCCCTTTCCTCGCATCATCCAAAGTGTCTCAGACTTTAACCAGAACACCTCTAACACCCAGTGGAGAGGGAATTCATGCACCAGGTATCTTGAGACCCAGCCAGAGTACAGAGCGTGGCTAGCCCGAAGAATTTTACGCCCGTTTTACATTCTGTTCTATGGGGTAATTTATGGGCTTTATTTTTAAGTTTTGTCCTCAAATCTTCTAGTGAAATGGACATACCCAAAACTGGGACCAAGTAGATCCTATGCTAGTGTCAGGGAATGCATTACACCATCCTACCCGTTGAAAAGATGGAACGCACATATGGCAAATCAACCAAACCCCTTACAGAGGGGCCTGATCAACAAAGAGACAGGAGCACAGTATAAGATGAACACCTGTTACTCAGAGAGTAAACTGAGCCTTTCTCAAGGAAGAGAATTTTGAACCTGATACTTCAAGCGAAGAATTAGAAATGGCTATAAAAGAGAAACAGGCATTCAAATCAAAGGGGAAAAAAATGACAGATGCAAAGAAATTGAGGGAGCGAAGAAACCCGGTAAGGCTACCCAGCGTTTCGGAATGGGTATGTAGACCTGGGTGTCCGTAGGGCAGCGACTGCCAAGCAAGAAAGCACCTGAAGGACTTGTTAAACGCACATCACTGCCCTTCCCCGACCCCACCAAAAGTTCCCAATTCCCCAGGTCTGGAGTGGGGCCTGAGGATTTCCATTTCTGAGCATTCTCCAGCGATGCTGCTGCTGCTGGCCTGGGCACCAGGCTGGCTGTGTTTCCGGGGAATCAGAGGGAGGAGAGAGCATGCCCGCTTGCAGTGTGCTGGAGGGCTGCAAAGAGCAATGGCCACTGAGTCATGCATGCCCTGGCTTAGGATCTGCAGAGGTCCTGGCTGAGATGGGGAGCATTCTGCACGGAATGAGTAGTGAACCGGGTAATGAAACAAGATTTGGCCTGGCGTGCAGGGGGTGCACGTACAGGAGCTGGTAAGGCACTGAGCTAAGCAGATGGCTGTAAATCAAGGAAAGAGGAAGAGAGAACAAGGGGCCATGGAAGGCACAGTGAGGAGAGGAGCTGGGTCCAAACCAACTACATAGAAAACAATCAGCAGAAATTGGCTATGGACTGGCCAGGGAGAAAGAGGTCAAAAATGACTCTGAGTTCCAAAGAGTAAGTCTACCTTACAGAGGATGGAGGGGAAATTGAGAACGGCCGCTGATTTGTAAGGGTGAGGAGAAACAGTTTGTGTCTAGGTTTCTCGTATCAAAAGGCCATCCTGGAAGCTGTAATCCTAGGGTTACGTAGACAGCAGAGCCCACAGAGGGAAAGGAAGTATAACAGAACTTTCCAGTAGATCTGGGTTTTAGAGTCCTTGGTCTTTAGAAGAAGGGGAATAAATACATGGGTTCTCAGAAGGAAAAGCATATATAAGAATAGAGTGCCACCTTAAAAGTCATCACAAGAGGGACGGACGCCTGGGTGGCTCGGTCGGTTATGATCTCACAGTTCATGATATCACAATTTGTGGTTTTGAGCCCTGCATCCGGCTCTGTGCTGACAGCTCAGAGCCTGGAGCCTGCTTCAGATTCTGTCTCCCTCGCTCTCTGCCCCTCCCCTGCTCACGCTCTGTCTCTTATCGCTCCCTCAAAAATAAATAAACATAAAAAACAAAAGTCATCACAAGAAAAAAAAAAGTGTCGTAGCCATGCACGGTGACAGATTTACCAAGATGTCACAATGCATACCAATATCAAATCATTATGTCGTACACTCGGAACTAATAAGGTGAGAGGTCAATTTTACCTCAGTTAAAAAAGGGAACTGAGTGCCTACGCTACAGTCATTAGAGAGGACTCTCAAAGTAAATGCTTCCATCACTAAATACATCTAGGTACATGTGTATGACTAGTTATGAACCTATCGAAGTACAAGCTTAGTTTTTAAAAATCAGAAGTTAAATATGGCATTCTTCAAAATCCCCCAGTTTGCCAATATTGGAGTGTTCATTGATTATTCGCTGCCACATTAGTGTCACTCTCTCACCTCTCACCAAGTTCCCCGCAGAAGCCATCTGGATGCAAGTCTGTGTTCTCACATTCACAAATCCTAAACATTCTTTTCTTACCATATAAGGAACACATTTCTAGTGCTATTGCTCTCTTTAAAATAAAGGAACACGACCTACAGCTATCCTGGAGCAGAAAAGATTGTTGTACCTTGTTAAAGATACTGATAACATTGTCTGATAATTAATAGCCTGAGTGCAGGGGTGGGGATGGGGCAGGGGGCCCGGCAGTGGGGGGGGGGGGGGGGGGGGGGGGGGGGACTCTGATTTCAGATTTCAGATAACTCTATGAGATCCACTTGTCACACCTTCCAAAGACATTTCCACGAACATTTTCAAGAGAAATAACTAACATGAGGACATGTTAGCGCTAAGTGTCACGTGGGTTTGAGCATCAGAGAGAGCACTGGTCTGAGTGCTCCATCAATCGGGTGCTGGCTGAATTACCTCAGGCAAGGTGCTTAATTTGATTACGACTCAGTTTCCTCATCAGTCATCTGAGGTTTAAAACGAATCTACCTCAGCTGACCAAAAAGACCAATTAAACAGAAAGAAGTCCAAAAATAGAGCCACGCAAACATGGCCAATTGATGTTCGACAAAGGTACTGAGGTAATTCCAGAGAGAGAGGATAGTCCCTTCAATAAATGGCTCTAAAACATTCCTATGCAACAGGGATAAACTGTATGCCAGCTACCTTCTACAGAGTTCACTCAGAATGAATCACAGACCTACATGCAAGATGCAAAGCTATCAAACTTTTTTTTAATGTTTATTTTTGAGAAAGAGAGCGCACACACACGGGAGGAGTAGAGAGGGAGGGAGACAGAGAAACCGAAGCAGGCTCCTCGCTAACAGCACAGAGTCCACACAGAGCCCGACGCGGGGCTCGAACCCATGAACCGTGAGAACATAACCTGAGCCGAAGTCCAACGCTTAACCAGCTGAGACACCCATGTCCCCCAAACTATAAAACTTGTAGAAGAAAACCAGCCAGAATCTTCATTACCTTGAGTCAGGCAGTAATTTCTCACTTACTTCATTGAAAAGCATATTCCATCAGAGGCTAAATTAATAGACTTTACAAGAATTAAAAACTCAGGGAAGGCCGCTATTAAGAGAGCAAAGACAAGCTAGGAACGGGAGAGACAATGCAAAGCACACATCAGACAAAGGCTTATCCTCAGCCCCAGGACTCGTAGCACTCAAGAGTGGGGAAGAAAACCATTTTTTTAAAGGGACAAAATATATGAACAGAAAACACTTTACTTAAGACACCCAGACAGCATATAAGCACACGAAAAGGTGCACAACACTAGTCATTAGGGACATACAAAATAAAGCCACTGTTAGAAGGTGCAGGACGGTCAGTAAGGCATCCTCCAGCCTGGGAAGGCACTCTAAGACCGAAAAGCAAAGCATGCCTCTCCATTCCCTTTACAGAGTCTCTTTCAGGGTAACTTAGCGCCGGAGGATGGATCCAGGCAGACGGGCAGCCATTCTCTGCAGGTATTCTCGGCCCAGTCTGAACCTTAGTCCCCAGCTTTTATGGAGCAAGGGGCATGGTGGTGAGGTCACAGGGTAGTTATCGAAAGTGGGGGCCTTCTGGGCACCACCTTAGGGAAGATCAGAACAAGCCTTCCCGCATTCCAGTCAGAGCATACGTTAACCTCTGTGGGACCTGGAACACACAGCCCCGAGGGAGGTCATTGTGGGGCAAGAACAAGACGGAGGGCCAAAGGTAGGGTCAGTAGTGTCAGCCCTCCTACAGCCATCATGAAATACCACCATACCTCTATAAGATATGTAGCTGTATACTATACACATTTAGGGCTAAAATTAAGCACACACGCACGGACAATATTAAGTGCTGACAAGGCTACAGAGCAAACGGTATTCTTATGCACTGCGGCAGGAATGAAAAATGGTACCCCCACTCCAGAAATGAGTTTGGCAGTCTAAGAGTTAAACAGGTACATCCCGTATGACTGGCAATCCTACCTCTAGGCATCATATTCAAGAGAAATGAAAACAGATGTTCACAAAAAAACACTTGCACGCAAATATTTATAGCCACGTTTCTCAGATTGCTCCAAACTAGAAAGAGCCTTAAGGTCCTTTGACAGATGAATGGATAAACTGGTATATCCACACAATACAAAGAGATGACCTACCAACACACGTGACGACATTGATGAATTCCAGATACAATGTGTTAAATGAAAGAAGCCAGATTCAAAAGATTGCGTCCAGTACGATTCCATCTACGACATGGTAAAAAAGATACAAAACCACAGGAATGGAGGACAGACCGGTAGCTACTTGTTTCGGACTTTTGTGAATTAAAAGTTAGGTAGACTAAAGTCCATTCCCTAAGCTTACACTAAAGGGCTTAGATGAACAAATGTAACGCTAGGGGTGCCTGGGTGGCCCAGTCGGTTGAGCGTCAAACTCACAGGTTCAGCTCAGGTCATGACCTCAGGGTTCATGAGTTCCAGCCTCGCATCAGGCTCTGACAGCACGGAACCTGCTTGGGATTCTCTCTCTCCCTCTCTCTGCCCCTCCCTCTCTCATGCTGTTTCTGTCTCTCTCAAAATAAATAATAAGCTTTAAAAAGAAACAAATAAATGAATATAACGCTAAAGGAAGTAGACGTCCTATCCTCCTAAGAAGAAATGCAGACATACAGCATAATAAATCACAGAACTCCAAGAATCAACTCAAAAGATGTCAAAGAATACTTAAAAATTTTTTTTTCACCGTAATCTTGGCAAATGTACTAAACCCTGTGCATAAAGAACAAAATAAAAGCAAGCCATATGACTTTTTTAAGCAGCCAAGTCTTCTGGATATAAAATGTTGAATTTGTCTCCCTCTCTTTTTTAAATAATCCTGGGGTGCCTGGGTGGCTCACTCGGTTAAGCAGCTGACTTCGGCTCAGGTCACGATCTCGCGGTCCGTGAGTTCAAGCCCCACGTTGGGCTCTGTGCTGACAGCTCACAGACTAAAGCCTGCTTTGGATTCTGTGTCTCCCTCTCTCTCAGCCTCTCCCCCACTCATGCTCTGTCTCTCAAAAATAAATATTTTTTAAAAATCAAATTAAATAAACTTTACACCCAAAGGGGGTTGGAACTCACGACACCCAGATCAAGAGTCACAGGCTCTTCCACCTGAGCCAGCCAGACGCCCTGTAAACATGTGAATTTTTAATAACAAATCCTTTACATTCTCCCTTTGTGTCCCTACAAAATTTTATATTTACCTTCAAAATGAAAGGTTTATTTTACAAATTATTTAATTGAATTCCATACACCTCCCTTAAAGTCAAATTAAACCATCAATATTTTTAAATGTTTATTTTTGAGAGAGAGAGAGAAAGAGAGAGCACATGCACAAGCAGGGGAGGAGTAGAGAGAGAGGAGGACAGAGGATGTGCGTTAACAGCACACAGCCCGATGCTGGGCCTGACTCAAGAACCCTGAGATCACGACCTGAGCCGAAGTCAGACCCTTAACCAACTGAGCCACCCAGGTGCCCCAACCATGAAAATATTTTTAAGAGCAGAGGAAAGGTTTGGCTACAAAAGGTCAGCATGAGTGGGTGTAGGCAAGTGAGGGAACGGTATCCTGAGTGGCAGTCATACACCATGGAGTAGTGACACGACTATGCATTCATCAGAAGTTATAGAACCGTACCCTCAAAAGAGCAAATTTTAGGGGGCGCCTGGGTGGCCCGTCGGTTAAGCGTCTGACTTCAGCTCAGGTCAGATCTCACACTCCGTGAGTTCAAGCCCCGCATCAGGCTCTGTGCTGACAGCTCAGAGCCTGGAGCCTGCTTCAGATTCTGTGTCTCCCTCTCTCTGACCCTCCCCCATTCACGCTCTGTCTCTCTCTGTCTCAAAAATAAACATTAAAATTAATAATAATAAAAAAAGAGCAAATTTTAGCTTATGTAAATTTGACAACAAATTCCTAAAAGCGTCAATTAAACAAAGTATCCCTAGAAACACTACCTATTCATAGAATAGTTGTGAGAACTTACCAAGATGATGGATTTAATGTGCTCAGAGTAAGCACTCGGTACATCTTAAAATTATTATGGTATTGCCATGGTCACAGTATTCAGTATGCAATTCACATTCAAATCACATCAATTCATTTATCAAGGATCAATTCTGTCCTGGCACAGAGCTGGCTTCTGTAGTAAATACAGACGTATATTTATGTCCACACTCTCAAGAGCCTCAAGAAGGTAACTTATGTACTGGTCACACAATCTAAAAAGCAAGTTTAAAATTCAGTTAAAATTACTTAGGGACAAAGTCAACACTAAACTATCAACAATAAAAGATGACCAAGGCCAGATAATCCAAGATCATTTCCATGTAGTTTTAAGTGTACTGGCTGACCAGTGATTTGTTTGCCTTTCCTTTTCACAGAGGCAGAATTACCTCACCTTTGAGGCTTGGCCAGAGAGCCTGAGGCCAACATTACAATGGATTCCTAATCTCTAGGCATGCATCAGTAGATTGCAGTCATGGGGGGGGGGGGGGGGGATGGCCAGGGGCAGGCTGGGTGATAGAAGGCACCCTAACCCTAGAATTAAACACTCTGTGGGCATGATCCACACAGAGTAAATGCAGACTTTATTAGCACCACTGAATACTCAGACTACTCAACATTTACACGATAAAAGAGTCAGGATGATAAAGACTTCCTGGTTTAAAATGCCCCTGGAAGTAAGAGGGCTTAGAAATCAACAACTGGGGGCACCTGAGTGGCTCAGTGGGTTGAGTATCCGACTCTTGGTTTCGGCTCAGGTCGTGATCTCACAAGTCAAGAGTTCGAGCCGCACATCGGGCTCTGTGCTGACAGCGTGGAGCCTGCTTGGGATTCTCTACCTCCCTCTCTCTCTGCCCCTACCCCACTTGCTCGCTTGCACGCTGTCTCTCTCAAAAACAAATAAACAAACATTTTTTAAAAATCAACAATTGTATATACCTCATATTGCGGTAGCTTCACTTGGGCATCCTACTATGCTGGTGAACCATGGCACATACACCACAACTAAAAGTTAACACACTCACTTCTACAGAAAATGACAGGCGACACTCTAAAAATAAATATAACATCCAAGCCTTTTGGCAGTCTTAATCTGCCATCATTTCTATCAATGATTTTCAAATGGCGGGTTTTAAAGTAAATTTAAGGGGCCCCGCCCAGCATTTCTTTAAATCAAAGACTGGAAATGAAAGGACTGAATGGTATAGGATACAATAGAGTAGGATTAGAGACAAAAATGAATGGATACATTAAGATGCACAGGATACAGAGGGTGGGTTTGGGTTGATAGAAAAGGGAAAGGAAGGAAAATATGAAAGCATACTGCAGAAAACCAAACAAATAAACAAAGGCATACTAAACATACTAATTTAGTGTGCATAAGTCATGGGCAAATAATATTTTGAAAAAGACTGCCTTGAATCTTAACGCATGCAACCCTCTTATCTAAAACCTCTTCTGGGGTGCCTGGGTGGCTCAGTCGGTTAAGTGTCCGACTTCGGCTGAGGTCATGATCTCGCAGTTCATGAGTTTGAGCCCCACATCGGGCTCTGTGCTGACAGCTCGGAGCCTGGATCCTGCTTTGGATTCTGTGTGTGTCTCTCTCTCTGCCCCTCCCCTGCTCACGCCCTGTCTCTCTTTCTCAAAAATAAATAAACATTAAAAAAAAATTCTTTTTAATAAAACCTCTTCAAAAGCATGTTTTCATACTGTTCCCAAGGATAAGAATCCAATGGTTACTTCCAAAAAAAGGAATTCCCTGTCTAGCTTTTGTAACCAAGGCAGGAGAGAAAACAAAAAATGTAAGCCTGTTTTCTGAATTTGTACTAAGTCACCAGATGCATAAAGTACATCCACAGTGCCAGGACTGTGACCTAAGATCAACCTCACTATATAGCTTTGGCAGATATCACCTCTGTATTGAAACAGTCAACCTCAAGGCAAGGGTCTGAAATCGTGACTCTTTTCTGCTCCGCTCTGTGTGCTAACAAACTAAGCTTATACACTGAAAATGGCCATAAACAGCGGGCCCATGTGTATGGTCTTCGTAATCCTATTTGCATTGATGACTCCTCTCTAAAAAGACAAACTGACTGTACTTCTTCAGGCCGCTGAGCCTCTTCTCCAGATTGCTAGCTGTTGCGGTTGGTTTCGGGGGGACTGGGACACCGCCTCTCCATACACACACACACACACACACACACACACACACACACACACCGTACACATTCGATACAAGAGTAAGGATCTAGCAAATCACAACCAGATGAAATCCTTAGGACCACAAATTCCATTCCTAAATTTCCTCGTATGAAGTGTTTATATAATTTTTAAAATAAGAGAAATCCAGTATTGGGGCCACCAAAAATTCTTTTAACAAAGAGCAAAATATCCATCAAAGCATAATTCGTAGCAAATGAGTAGCTGAAACAAACAGGTTACCTTGCAAAGCGATAATCGAAACAAAAAGGTATGCTGGAAAACAACTGAACTGTGGGAAAATAAAACGGCTGGTAGATATCCAGGAAAGAGTTAAAAACCTGTCAGTATAGGGGCGCCTGGGTGGCGCAGTCGGTTAAGCGTCCGACTTCAGCCAGGTCACGATCTCGCGGTCCGTGAGTTCGAGCCCCGCATCGGGCTCTGGGCTGATGGCTTAGAGCCTGGAGCCTGTTTCCGATTCTGTGTCTCCCTCTCTCTCTGCCCCTCCCCCGTTCATGCTCTGTCTCTCTCTGTCGCAAAAATAAATAAACGTTGAAAAAAAAAATTAAAAAAAAAAAAAAAAAAAAACCTGTCAGTATAAAGGGTTTGAGAGACATAAACACTTCTTCAAAGTCCAGGGTATCTACACAAAAATAAACAGTAAATACAGAGTTTCTCCAAAGACTAATATATTTACATGCAACGTCTATTTCTTGCTCTTTTTTTAATGCACTACCCACTGCAACTGATTTTCTTTAGACCTTTCAAATGGCAGGCTTTGTATCTTTTCTTTTTCTGTAATTACAAAGGTAACCCATATTCATTATGTAAGTTTCAAACCATATACAAATATAACTTAGAAAGTAAAAGTCCTTCACAATCCCGCTCTCCAGAGATAACCATTGTTAATTGCTTTGTGTATTCTTCAAATTTGGAATGAATATACTAACTAGATGATATGCATTACAGATATATTATACATAAAATGTAATGTTTTTTAAAAATTTTTCTTAAGTTTATTTATTTATGAGAGAGACAGCATGAGTGGGGGAGGGGCAGAGAGAGAGGGAGACACAGAATCCAAAGCAGGCTCCAGGCTCCCAGCCGTCAGCACAGAGCCTGATGCAGGGCTCGAACCCACACACCGTGAGATCACGACCTGAGCCGAAGTCGGACGCTTAACTGACTGAGCCACCCAGGGGCCCTGCTAATAGAATGTAAGTTTTTTAACAGAAAGAGGATTGTTTTACATATACAGGATTCTGCAAGTTGCATTTCTTCAACTTCCTGATATATATCTTGAAAATCTTCTCCTGTCAGCAGACCTAGATCTACATCACTCTTTTTAATGGCTACAAAGTATTATTATATGCACAGACCATAATTTATGTCACCAGTCTCTCACAGATAGACTTTTGGGTTGTTTCCAATTGTTTTGCTATTAAAAACAATGCAGCGGTTACATCCCTTCTGTGTATATGTTTAAAGTATTTCTGTAAGCTGAATTCCATAAAACAGGCTTTTGTTTGGGGTCATAGAATAAACTAAGCTTTTTTTTTTTTTTCAATTATCCACTTAACTTTAATTCATACTACCAACAATCTTCAAGGTAGCAGTTGCTGTAATTGCTTAATTATTTTGATTTTCATCTTTAATACGTTTTTTGAAAATAATTTATTCTACTCAAAATTAATTGCATAGGTATTAAATCAAAAGGTATGCTTTAACACATGCCTGATCACTTATTGGAAAATATGCATTGTCTGGGTGCCTGAGTGGCTCAGTTGGTTGAGTGTCCGAGACTCTTGATTTAGGCTCAGGTGATGATCCCAGAGCCCTGGGATCGAGCCCCCGGGGCCCATGTTCAGCATGGAGCCTACTTACTAAGATTCTCTCTCTCCCTCTGCCCCTCTTCACACTTGCACTCTCTCTCTCTCTCTAAAATAAAAATTAAAAACAAAGAATATATGCATTGTCCATACTCTGCCTAAAAATATTCCAGTTTTAAGAAATTTCATGTATCCCAAAAATCATTCAGAAACTCTTAAATCCCACATTAGAACCTGGAAGTTCTTGGACTCAAATAGATTCACTGTAATCACAGGTTTCTGTTTCCTGTTAGTCTTCCAAAAGAAGGAAAAAAAAATGCAAGGATCCCCATCACACATGCAGCTTTGAAATCCAACCCCCAAAACCTACAAAACTGTCACTCCTAAATGAGTGCATAAGAAGCTCAAATACAAGAAGTCATGACATTCAGAGTCTGATTTCCAGTAAATCACCCAGGACACATTTCATGGCAAACAAAATACTTGCTGAGAAATACAGTTGCCAAGGCAACCATCACTGACCTTTTATGTTTTATTTATCAATAGTATTGCTGAATTATTCCCATTCTTGAAAACAAAGGGGAAAAATGCATTATAAACAATGATAATTAATTAAGGGTCCCCGGCTCCACAATAAATCACTCCTGCCAAATCTGTGTTTACCCAACAGACGTGCTGTTATCACTTTCGAGTTCTTGTCTAGCCTAAGGATGGAGACGGCAGGTCCCAAAAAGGCATTCACAAGATACTGATATTAAACTTGATATTCTACATGGAAAGAACAGGAGAGTCAGTTCTCAGCAGACATGTGGACACATAAGGGAATTCTGTGCTATATCACAATGCCTGGCACTTAGTAGGTACTTACTCTCAAAATATGGACTAAATGAAATTTAGAGTGAATACATGCAGGACTGAATACATCACCTATCTTTCAAATTAGTTTAAAAGACTAGAAATCCAAGCATTTCACCATTTAGGATCTGCCTTTTTAGAAGCCCCAAATATTCTCATCAACCAAATAGCATCTCCATTTAGAAAAGGAAAAAAAAACAAAACAAACAAACAAACAAAACCTATTTTTTTTAGCATCCTAGCATATGGTCATACCTGCCTGAACCTGACAGAAAGAAGGGAAAGAAAGCTGGCAGAAAAAGAAAATAGTATAGAATTCCTAGTGTCCAAAATAGGATATTAAGAGCATTTATAATGAACTGGATTTATTCATAATCCTTTATCAAGGAGGCAGCAGGGTACAGGAAAGAGAGCCCTGGGCTGCAAGTCAGAGGCCTGGAGCTTGGTCCTGGCCGTGGATTTATTGAGTACATCACTTCAATTTTCTGAGCCTCAGTTTCCTCGTTTACAAGATAAGAAGGTTAGTCTGTGTGACCTCTCAAGTCCCTTTAGCTCTAAATGTCCGTGACATACTCACCTGCCTTCCCTCTAAAAGGGAAAAAAGATATCAAGGGCACCTCAGTGGCGAAGCATCTACCTTGGAAAGAGGAGCACTCAGTCCCGAGCAAGGCCAGTGGGCAACCGAGAGGACTGCGGTCACCTTGGCCGAGGCATTTCAACACCCCCCCCCCCCATTCTCCATCCACCCTTGGCAGGCACAGCCTGGGCCGCAGCTTTCCCAGGGAGATGCTCCCACACACCATCTAACTTACACCCACCCTTGCTCCCATTCCTCGATCTCAGAAGAAAACGTGGTCTCTTCTCCCTCCCCGCAACAAGCAAATGCCTACTCCTGGCCTTCATCATGGCGCCTGCTTCCTCAGCCATCAGCTCTTGCTTCTTTATCGTCTGTCTCCCTCGGCATTAACTCTTCTTCTTGATATAAATATTTTCAAGTCTCTCTGTTTTAAATATATATATCTTTTTAATCCCCCTCAATCCTACATCTCCTTATTTCCACTTCCTTCTGCCTTGCCCTACCTTCACCAGCTAAGTCTCTTAAAACACTTGTCGGGACTCCTGCCTCCGAGCCTGCACTCCCCACGGCTCACTCCACCCACTGCCATCTGGTTTCCACTCACCACTGCACTGGGCTCCCCTGCAAATGCCTAAGAGCTAGGTCCGTGAATGGCCTCCTTTATCTAATCTTACGTCCCTCTAGCTTTTGACAGTGCTTCTCCTCCCTTTCTTAGAAGGCTCTTCTCTCTTGGATGCCAAGACAAAGCCTTCCTGGTTTTCCTCAAAAGCTGACAGTTCCTTCTTCGTTCCTTTCACTGATTCATCTTCTGCCTTCCTATAACTGTCGGCGTTCCCTGAAGTTCTGTCCTTAGCCCCTCTCCTCCTTGTTCCCAGTGTATATACGTTCTTCTTAGGACAGCTTGTCCGTGACCATGGCTCCAAATGAATGCGGAGAGCTCAGCCAGACATCTGCACACGGGTATGCCACAGACCGCTCCAAAGCTGAGCAGTTGACCTTCACCCCAGCACTGCCTGGGAGTCTCAACTCCCTGGCTTGGTTACTGGGCTTATCACCACTTAGATGACCCAGCCAGAACTTGATCATTAACCTAGATTCCTCCTTCTCAGTCCCACATTCAGTCATGAAATTCTATCCACATCAATATATCCTGAAGCGTACTTCCTCCCAAACTGCTTAGCAAGTCCCTGATTCGAGGCCCTTATAAACCTCAGCTTTCAGCTTCTTCCATGGCTCCTTCCTAACCGTCTCCTCTCTGTAACCCCCTGCCACTGCATTCCACACCCAGCCTATCTCATCCTCACCATCCCACCTCTCCCTCCACCTACTCCAGGCAACTCACCCTGGGATAAAGCCCAAACTCCTCACTACCAAGTTGGTCCTCCTCCTTCCGACTCCCACGTACCTTCTCCAGCTGCTCCCTCAAGGGTTTTTTCCCCAAGCCATGCCAAGCTATCCCCAGAATTCCCCATGCTTTTTATGCTTCTGTACCTGTCTGTATATTATCTCTCTACCTGGACAAACTCCTAATACCATCTCCATGGCTCTCTCGTACCTATCTTTCAGACCCATCTCAAGGGCCCCTGAAAGTCTTTTCTGACTCCAAGTCTCCATACTGCATTAGGCACTCTTCTACGCTTTCTGTAGCATTCCCAAACTATGTCTGTTATTGGTCTTAGCATACAGCATTGTTATTTTTATGGTATCCTTCATCTGAATCTAAAATAGAAGTCCCTGCAGGGAAGAGACACTACACAATTCATCTTTGTAAATCGAGCACTTATCACAGAGACCTGGCACAGGTGATAGGTGATAGGTGATAGGGAGACCTAGCACAGAGTAGGTCACACACACACAACACACACACACACAGAGATATGCATGCAATGTTTACTCAAAAGATATTAAAAAACCAAGGACAAAATTTATAGTCATATTAATTTTAATCTTGGATAAATACGCCCTGACAAGGTTCTCTATATTCACTGTGGCACAGAGAGTCTTCCTGAGTTGAGTACCAGGGCAATTTCATTTGCCACTAGAAGTAGAGGGAGGAAGACCTTACGACCTTGGTTACTCTTATAAAATGATCATTTTATAAGAAATATTTGCTAGGCACCAGACATCACAGACTCTTCCAAAGGGCTCTTTTGAGGAGTTTACAGTCCTATAGAATCTACAGAATATATTTCAAGGAGTCTGTAGTGAGGTGCTGGTTTAAGGGCATTCCTGGGCATCAATATCCTTTTAAAATGTAGTAAAACAAATAGGACCACACATGAAAATTTTGTTTTCAAATGGAATGGTCATTCCTCATGTTAAGTTTTGAAAGTTAACTCAAATGTCCTTCTGCTTCTTCTCAGTTTTGTTAGTTATTAAGCTTCAAATCACTGTCATTGGGCAAGCGGTGAACATGCAATAATTATTTCACATTTTTCTTTCCCCTTCTCTATCATCTTTAAATCCACAATATCTCCATCCAACTGATGTCAGTAAATCCAGTCTGTCCGAACTTTTCTCTCAAACTCTTAGAACTGTTTGAATGAGGTGTTGAGCAGCTGTCAGTTATGGATTTGAAAATAAAAAAGAGCCTGAAAATTGTACGTTCAGTATAAAAAGATTAGGTGAAGCAATTCAGAATGTTTAAGAACTTTAAATCAAGTTTAAAAGCAGTTACTATGGCCAGACCTCATGAAGCTCCGCTTAAGAGTCGCATTAACCTGGCAGTCAAAACTATTTAAAATGAATAATGTTTTTTTCACATTTCACTCATTTTCAGCATCCAAAAAAAAAAAAAAAGAAAAGAAAAAAAAAAAGATAACAGTGTGAATTGGCATACAGCAATACAGTCATGTAAGAGTAACCTTCAAGATTTAGAGTCCTAAGGACAAAGATAGAGCTATTAATCTGTGGACCAGATGAGCTCTACCCCTCTGAGGACAAAAGGGATAATTCCTCAAATAAAGAAAGGACAATTAGGATATTCCAGAAGCTTTCAGACATGAACAGCAAGAGAAAAGTCGAGAAAAAATGTGCACTTTGGATGCCCACAAAAGCTGAGTCCAAGACTCAATACGAACCTGTTGACTTTGGGGTGAATGTCAATGTCTTACAATGCCCCTTCTAATGCCCTCTCTTACCACTATGGGTGAGCATAAGAATTCAGCTTTCTAATTCTGAGTCTAGAGCCCTGCTGTCCAAAATGGTAGCTACTACTCACAGGAGGCTCTTTTGATTTGAATTAATTCAAATGAAATATGGTTAAAAACCCAGCTCTTCAGGTGCAGTAGCCACATTTCAGTGCTCAAGAGTCACACGTGGCATCCGGCTACACTGGACAGCGCAACAGACGATATTTTCATCGTCCCAGAAAGTTCTATCGAGCAGCACTGGAGAGCATGGCTAGAGGAAAGATCTTCAGATGCTAAACTAGCCAGCTCCAGTCTCAGAGCTCCCCGGCTAAACTACAGATAGGACAAGAGGAGTCATCTCCTCGAGGTAATATGCAAAAAACTTCCACAAGGATGGATCTTTCACACAGAAGAGTTCAGGCACTACAGACCACAACTCAGCAGGCTGCCATATTAGGCCGGAGCTACACTCTCTCTACTCAACTGCAAATCAAAATGCTCCCACACATCAATTTAATTTGTGACCCCCTGCTGGCTAATATGTGCTAAGGAACCACGCACAGTCTTTCTGGACTTTACACAGCGTGTTGAAAACGAGGGTGGCAAACATTAATCTACCTAAAGAAAAGGAGCTGCCGTTAAGCTGACCTAGATTCTTCCTGCCATCCTGGAAGTGCTCCCTGTGCTGCACTAGGATTTGTTTTTGTTGTCTGGGTCTGATTGTTAAAGAAGCACACTTCCAGAAAAACAGCATCCCTCTAGCCCTCCCTGCTCCCGCCTGCCAAAGCTGTCACTCACTATGTGAAATGCAAGGACAGTTGTGAAGTTCATTAATTTGCTCTTTATTCAACACCACAACCTCAAGAATCTTAATTAAACATTTTAACTAATATGGACAGGCTGAACAGGCTCTCCACAGTTCCCTATACCGTGATTAAAGGCACAATTTGCTGTACTACAAATTGTACACTGAGAACTGAACTCACTGTAGTACATTCTAGTCCAAAACATGGAACCTGGCTCCAGTGTGGCCACATCCTAGCTGTGTGACTGGCTAAGTTATTACCTAATTTCATTCTTATGTAACCTCCTCCCCAGAGCTCATTCCCTTCCAATGAACCTTCCCTCTCCCCCCTTCATGATCTTCAGCTATTTAGATAACGGACTTCCACCCCACATCAACCCTGCCTATCTCACACCTACAATATTCTCCTGCCCTCTGACTAGTCTTTCCCGGGGTTCATCACACTTCCTTATCCTGTCCCTGAAAAACACACCTTCTTATTAAGGTTCTACCTCTAGGATCTGCCATTCGCTCGTCTCCGGAACCTCACTCACTGTCAGGCAAACATCAGTATTGCAACATGGGTGTGTCACCTAAGTAAGTGCATCAACGCACAATGTAGAACGTCAGTTACCAACTCTTTACAGATGACTTTCAAATCTGTATCTCTAGCTCTGCTCTCAATTTCTCTTCTAAACCCGAGGATCACATTTCAAACTACCTTGTAAGTATTTCCATGTTCTTTTAGTAGCTCAAGTTTAATATATCCCCAGACCAAGCTCACTGTCTTCCCTCATTAAACCCATCATATGACATTTTTATTTCTGTGTATTGGAATAGCTGTTCCCTTAAGCTACTCAAGTTCGAAATCAAAGCACATCTTCCCTTCTAGTTTTTATTTTCTCTCACCCCCATTTCTAGTCAGCCATCGAATCCAGTCAATCCCACCTCCATTCCTCCTTGACTGCCCTAGTTCAAGTTTTCATTAAGTCTTACTTGAATATTACACCACTAAGTGATCTCTCATTTCTTTTTTTTTTTAATGTTTGTTTATTTATATCTGAGAGAGAGAGAGAGAGAGAGAGAGAGAGAGAGAGAGAGAAAATGAGCAAGGGAGGGGCAGAAAGAAAGGGAGACAGAGGACCCAAAGCACATGTGTGGCTCTCAAGCCATGAGATTGTGACCTGAGCTGAAGTTGGATGCTTAGCCGAATGAGCCACCCAGGCACACCTCCTCCCCACCTCTCATTTCCAATCTAAGCACAGACCATTGCCAGATTCACATTCCTAGAGCATCAATTTGATGTTACTTCACTCCCCAAAAACTCTTCAACAGTTCCAAATGACCCCCTGAATTAAATCTAAATTTGCCATTCAAAGTTCTTCCACAATCTATCACCAGCTCTCTTTCCTTAAGCCCACCTCACACTCCGTTTTAGCTTTCCTACCTGTAAACCTTGATTCACGTGATTCTCCCTCAAGCCGGAATCTCCTTTCCTCTCACCTCTTTTGTCCCCAAGTTTTCAGCACTTGGTTTCAGAACTGCACTCCAACCCCCTGCCAGCTCCCTCCATTATGTACCCCGATGGAAAGACAGAGAGGACGAGAGGACGGGGGTCTGAAATCTCAGGTCCTTATCCAGTTCTCTGCTGTGGCCACGCTCACACCTTCTGGGGCCCCACAAAGACTAGGAAGAGAGGAAAGAGGAGACAACCGAGCATTCCTTGTTAATGCCCACGGCTTTGGCCCCACCCCTGATGGGCTCTCCAGTCAACTGGGTGTCATTCTCTCCAGCCTTGTTTTGAACCAAAAGGACTCATTCTGTTTAGGCTAGTGGTCTCCAAATCTTTTTCGAAAAGCACCATTTCAAAGAGAATCCTTTGGTGATCCAAAGCATAAATGTGGAACTTCTCTCACTGAAATGGTAGAGTGCTTTGGGAGCTAGCACCAGGTAAGTATTATGAAATGAATCAGCTCTGATCACTTATTCCATTATAAGGAGATTATATATTCATTTTTTTTTTAAGTCTATCCTTTTCTTTCTCCTTTAGTTCACGAAAAGTTCAGGTCACAATCTTCAAGGTGATGACCTCATTTAAAAAAAAAATCCTAAAACCTTGAAAAATATTCTATTAAAGCAGAACTCTGTATGTGTTCACCTTATGAAACAGGGATAAAAAGATATAATCATGGGTAAATTAATATGAAAATGGGAGATCAATTTTGGTTAAAAAAGAGGTGAAGGGAAATTCTACTACTACTTTAGCCTGAAATTCTAACTTTCTAGGCCTGATTCATACAGCAGCATGAATGGAATGGAACGCTTGAGGAATAACATTTCAAGAGGAAAAGAAAACTGAACGGGATAGTTATTTAAAGAATCATCAACTTGTTTTCATGCAAATGACCAGAATAATGAAATAAGCAATCCTGCCAACAGGACCTAGAAGCAATTGCTTTTAAATAGAGGATGCTTGAAGCATTAACCACCTAATTCTAGAAGAAATTGATTAACTAATCTCTTCTTTTTCGTGAGTTAATACCAATCATATACTATACGTTAACGCACCGACAAAATTTGTATTTCAAAGATATAATTTTTCTTGAATATTGTTATCAAATCATTCACTTGACACTAGGTCATGCTGATAAAGATATATTTACCAAGATTAATGGTGGAAAGGAAGGGTTTAATGACAGCAACTTGAAGGATTCCTTAAGAAGGCAATCCCTGAAAAGATGTCTACCAAAAAGGCGGGGGGGGGGGGGGGGGGGGGGAGAGAAGAATGTCACATGCTAGAAATCAAGGCAGATAGGTGATCCCGGTCGAAACCTCAACTAATTGCAATGGTCCACCCACAATGCCTCAGAAATGCCAGCCGTGTAACCTGAGACAACACAGAGCTATACAGCTACAAGGGTAGCATCGATAAAATGCTATGATTCTCCATAACTCAAAGCATTTAAAGCACCAAACACAGACTAGGCTGGATGCCTGCCTCAGGCGGGGAGAAAAGAAGTCTAAATGAATGGATGTGAATATGAAGGAACACTTTAGAAATAGGCCATAAAAAACAAGTTATGATGGGTCCTCCGCCCCCTCCAGGACTGTCAGGAAGTTAGAGTTATTGAACAGACATCACTTATGACACTGAGAAAAAAGGCTGGCTACCCCCTCCCACTAAAAACGCCTTTACAAGGTCACAGATAGATCAGTGTCATAAATGCATTTAAAAAATATTACAGCAATAAACTCTGGTTAGAGTGGGTTCCACCTCTATGTTCACAGGAAAGAACAAACTCCAAACTTCTCTTAAATTAAAAGGTGATGTTAGCACACTCTCTCCTCCTCGGCCTGCATATGAAATCTCTCCCATCTTCCATGTGAGGCCCACAGGAAACCTTTCTGTTTAAAACTAGATCTATCATAGGCAAATACGCTTAATTTTGCCACACGTTAGCACCAACGACAGAGCCACGCCAACAGCGGAAGCATCTTCAAAAGACAGACGGCCTCACCCAACCCATTTTTTGTGAAACCCAGCAACAAGCCATTTCTCACGCTTGATCCGACTACTGAGATCTATTTTTTGATCCTGGAGCCACTGACTCCACATATATCTTTATTACTGTACAAGAAAAACTGTTGCCCTGAGGTTTAAATTTCCCTAAGTTCGCCATGCCTCTCCTGAGAATATATCTCACTTTTAAGACAAGACTCTCATGAAAACTGAGGTGAGGAGAAGCAGAAGGCCTCAGAGGTAAGTTTCTTGGTTTGTGGCCTCAACTATAAAGTGCCAGTATGGCAGCACAATGACTCAAAGTCCAGCCATCCCCGGACTGTGAAGTGATTCAATAAATGGAAAGAGGTTCTCTTATCTGGACTGGTAGTCTATCTAAACCTCTCCAACAATTGCCCAACAACCAGGTATGAACAAACACACTAGAAGTCAGTCCTTCAGGCTATGAAAAAGTCAGGCATGTTGATAGCTCTTCATCCATTATGAGAGAACAAACAACTTGTAAGAATTCTCCTTCTCAAAGCTGATAATAAGGTAACCACTAAACTACATTCGTTAACCCAAAGGCCTTAGTGCAAATTATATACTCCAGCTACCAGTATCCATAACAAAGGAGGAAAGATAAGCTGTATATATATTGGAAATCACACAGTAGAGGAAGAAAAAAAGTACATGAACAAAAAACCTGTGGAGTGATCATCTTTATACTGGTCTCCAAGACTGAATGAATATCATTCTCTGTTCACATTTATGCTGAAAGAGCTAGAAATGGTTTAACAGACCATGCATACCTAATTTCCAACCCATTCACAGCCTCAACAAATGTTTATTGAGCACATAGTACATACAGGTAAGGCATTGTGCTCCATGCTGTTGAGGATGCGAAGATGAATAAGAAGTAGTCGCTCCTACGGAAGTACAGAAAAACACATACCCCCGGGCACATGTCAACTTATAATAAGGTAGGAAGTGTTCAATGTCACAGCATGGCTAGAGAAGTTGTAAAGGAAGCTGAAAAAAAAAATTACATTCAGGCTGGAAATCGCGTAAGATTTGAAAAGAAACACTGGATTGGATCTTCGCGCTGACATGGAAGCCCAGAGAGTGGAACATTTCTGTTGGTGGAAACCACTGGACAAATACAAAATGCACAGGTGTATGTAGAGAGAGAATTCAGGGCAATTCGAGAAACACGTTTAACAGGAAGGAAGAAGCTAAGTCAGATAAAGCCCTTTAGGGAAGGGCTGAAGAAGGACACACAGAAAAGGCACATAATCCACCTGAAAGGTCGCAGTTAAGTTTCCTTGAGGAATCGGTGCTCGAAGTGGCTCTCAACAGCCATGTCAGAATCAGCCGTATAGACAAGAGTGTTTCGGTAGATGGCAGAAGACATAAAAAAGGGAAAGGCCTGACAGCATGGCACATCCGGGACACGTTTACTTCGCTAAAGTAAACAACATGGGGGGTAGACCTTGAGCAAGACCTAGCGAGACGAACGCGGTGAGTGAGGCTGACACAAAATGAGCTGGAGAGAAAGACAGAAAGTGAAGAAAGGCACTGTAGGCCAGGCTGTAAGAGCATCAGCTTTATCGTCAAGGTGCCAAGAAGACATTTAAAGCATGATTTTAAGCATGAAAGCGATCATCTAAGGTGTGTTTTACCAAGATCTGCCTAAACACCAGTGTTAGGGATGCACTACAAGGGACGAGACTAGGGGTAAATGGGCCAGTTAAGGGGCTCTTCCATCAGCATATAACTACTTCCTCGTCTGTCAAACAAGGATGAGGGTAAAGTCAGACACTGGTGGTGAAACAGAGGGCATGCAAGAGAGAAGCAAGACTTGGTAAGTTACAGACAGGCAGGGGACAGCAAAGGAGGGACTACTCTAAGAGGTCTTCCAGATTTATTTAACCCATTGGGTAGATGGCGGTACCCTGCGTCAAGACAGGGAATACAGGACAGAGGGAGGTTCGGGGAGGAAAGAAGCTGAGCTCAGTGTTAGACATCTTGAATTAAAAAAAAAAAAATAGTTAAGTGTTCAAAAGTACAGGTTTTGAAGACACAACTGGTTCTGCCACTTTATTACTTAAGCCTCTTGGACAAGGGACCTATCATCCTCTCTGCTCCTCATCTGTAAAATGCGGCAAGAGACAGAACTACTCCTAGGGTGGAAACACTAAATGAATGACAGCTTCTGTTTGTCATTAATATTTTTTGAGCTAAGTATCTGTGGACTGAGACGTCCAGTAGGCAGTTTTAGAACACGGGCTGAGGTTGCGGTGCGAAAGGCTATGAATTTTACAGTACGTATGCCACAACTGGAAAAACAAGACAAAACAGGGTGGGAAGAAGGAGAGGGCATCGAGGCTTGAGATACAGATTTGCCAATTTACTGGATGAAAAGAAGAGTCAAGAAAGACTGATGAGAAGCCAGGTTATTAAACATCACAGACACGCACTGCATTATAGGGAAAGGGGCAGTCCCTATTTCCCTGCAAGTAATCTGGTGAATTAAATGAAAAAACAGGTACAGAATTCTCCCAACGACCCAAGAAGAACTATTACCCTGGAAGGATGAAATGGAAGAGACATGAAAATAAGGTTAAAAAAAAACAAAAAAAGGCTTCTAAGTAACATAAAACCAAATGGCGGGAAATCATCAAAATAAACATGAGAGCCGAGGATTTTCCTAATAAGGAAAAAGGGTATAGGCAGATGTTAACAAAGACCGTGGAAAGGTATTTTCAAAAGACAACTCTACCTATTATTTTTGCAAAAGGAAAACCTGGAAGGATCTATGAAAAAAGAATGAAATTGGCTCTTACGGGAAGGTAAGTGGGAATGGGCCGGAAAATACATGCAAGGGAGTAAGGCTTACACAGTTTTGATTTTTGAGCCATGTTAATGATTCACATGTTCAAAATATATCATTCAATCAACAGGTTTAGGAAAAAAAAAAAACATGAAATTGAATATAAACAGAAACAAATGACCCTAAGTATATATTTATAGATCTAATTGATCACACACGCACACGCGCGCGCACACAGACACAGACACACACACACACACACACACACACAGAAGGAACTAATTTGTGACCTTGTAGATACAGTACTTTGTCTATCCTCTGTGGGATTTATATTAAAGGCAAAAAGAATGGCAAATATTATTGAACTTTATTTGGTAGGTTTGTTGTCTACAGTGGTCTTGACAGAGTCATTTCAAAACTTTTTTGTATTAATTCTAAGACACTGGCATGGCTGGGAACCAAGGTTCTCACCACGGGAAAAGAAAGATACAAGTGAGGAACAGGACAAGGAGAAAAAGAACATTGGGGTACTATACTCGAATTGATATAGACAAATAGATAATGTGTGTGTGTGTATGTGTATATATATATATATATATATATAGTATAAAGTTATAAATAAGTATATACTTATTGTGGAATATACTTATATTTATTCAATATAAATTAATATAAATAAAATATACTTAATATACGTAAATGTTTTTAATATTATTTAAATTATTAAATGTATATTATAATAGATAATAAATGTATTATTTATTTTTACATACTATATACGCTATTTTACATACTATTTTATATACTATAAAAATATACACATATATATCCTAGTTCTATCCACTGAAGCGTGAAGTCAAGAGAAACTAGCCCACCGCCTTGGAACTGAAATACCACTCCTCTGCTAAAAGGAGCCAAGACTTCTTGGAGAAATAGCTGATTCCAGGCCTAGGGCAGGGAAAATACAACATGAGCTTAGACATTTTCTTACAACATAAAATTAAAAAAGCACTTAAAAATTAAAGGAGATATATCAAAAGGAAACAGCCAGACTGAGGGGGTTCCCACCCGCCAAATGTGAGGGTAATGAAATATACTACACTGAATTTTCTTTTTTAAATCTATGAGTCCACTGTGATTTTCAAAAAAGAGGAGAGGTGGGGGAACGGTAAGTTCTTCTTTAAACAAGAATGCTTCTACTTGATACAGAGAAATGACAGAATTAGAAAAATTACCATTTTGTAACCACCAACGTGATATTTGATTCAGACAAGGTTTATCACTTCTGCCAAAACCACTAAGTGAAGTATTGTTCGAGATTTTCAGGATTTTCAGTCTCAAAAATATCCCCCAAATTACTTACTACCAAGGGATAAAAATGGAGAAATCTCTAAGTCCACCTAAACTAAGTAACTAAACTGCTATCATCAACCAAGGGATCAAACTTACCATCACCACATATAGGACAAACTGAGGCAGGGCTATAAGAACGTGTCACCATCAGCTATGCAGTGTTCTTGACTGTGACTATAATCTGAATCAGACAATGAGGAAATGATCCATCTGTGGAACTGTGAGACATTCTACAAAACATCAGCTCTGGAATGAACAAAATACCAATGCCATCAGAGACACACACACCCACCCCCAACTCCTTAAAAAAAAAAAAAAAAACCCTAAAAAGGTGGAAGGCAAAAGATGCCTTAGATTCTAAAGACAAAGAAACGCATATGTAGACTATCAATGGAACAAATGGGGAAATTTGAATATAGACTAGGTATTACATAATATTATGGAATCAGTGTTAAATTCCTTGAGCGTAATAAGGCACTGAAGCTACATAGGAAAATGCCTTTATTCTCGGGAGTTGGAGCTCCATGCTGAAGTATCAGTTCAGAAAAAAACAGGAAAAGAGATAGGTGAGTATGCACAATTCAGAGAGCTAGGTAAAGCAAACAGACAAAATGTTAACACTTGATGAATCTAGGTAAGGGGTTTACAAGCATTCATGATACTTTCCTTTTAACTTTCCTGTGGTTTTAACATTTTTCCAAAATGAAAGTTAAGAAAAAATAAACTACAACCCTCTGGAAGACAGGGACCAGCATACTCAACTATAAATGTGCCTAACACAATGCTTGGTATAAAAGCAGGTAACTCAGGCCACCTGGGTGGTTCAGTCAGTTAAGCATCCGACTTCGGCTCAGGTCATGATCTTGGGGTTTGTGAGTTCAAGCCCCACGACGGGCTCTGTGCTGACAGCTGGGAGCCCGGAGCTTGCTTCGGATTCTGTGTCTCCCTCTCTCCCTGTCTCTCCCCTGCTTGTGTTCTCTCTCTCACACAAATAAATAAACATTTAAAAACAAATTTTAATAAACAAATAAAAGCAGATACTTATTTTAAAAAGAATGTTTAAATTCCCATTTTTCTACCAAATGACTTATGGGTTAGTTACAGAAAATACCAAGTTATTGATTTAAATGTAGAATATAAAATATAAGAGGCTGAGTAAAATTAAAAATTCCTGTCTGTGTTTAAAAGCCCCAAAATTTGAGGGGCTCCTGTATGGTTCAGTCAGTTAAGCGTCCTACTCTTAATTCCCGCTCAGATCATGATCCCAGAGTTGTGGGATTGAGCCCTGCGTCAGGCTGAGTGTAGCACCTGCTGAAGATTCTCTCTCTCTCTCTGTCTCTGTCTCTCTCTCCCTCGCTCCCTCCCTCTGCCCCCCTTCCCCTGGGTGCTCTCTCTTGTGCACGCGCCTGCACATGCACGCAAATTTAAAAAAAAATTTTTTTTGAGATTATAATCACTGCCAGTTTCTCCAAGGAGACTGGATGATTCCATTTACTTCCAAAGAACGTTCGGCTCCAGATGGGACCTTGCTGCCACTTCGTTCTTCAGTTTCACCTTAAAGAGAGTTGAGTACATCCTGAATCAATTCTTTCAGCCTGGTATTTTTCAGTATTGCCAAACACGTAAGGGATTTACAGTAGTAGCCGTAGCCAGACATAACCCCTAGCCCCTATCCATGAGTAGTGACTGTTTTAATAAAAGCCAGACATGGGGGCGCCTGGGTGGCTCAGTTGGTTAAGCGTCCAACTCTTGGTTTCGGCTCAGGTCACGATCTCACCATTCACAGGTTCCAGCCCTGAGTCGGACTCTGTGCTGTCAGCGTGGAGCCTGCTTGGGATTCTCTCTCTTTCCCTCCCTCCGCACCTCTCCTGCTCGCTCATTCTCTCAAAATAAGTAAATATTTCTTTAAAAAGTCATATGTATAAAATACGTCTTTCTCAGGTGCATTCATATACAGGTTATTTTATTTTTTAACACCCTATAAACTAGGCTGCTTTTGCTGTTTTTCACTCATGACTAAAGCACTAGGTTTTAGTATTCTGTAACCTAAACTGGGTACACTGTTTGCCAATCTGGCCCAGAGATGGGAGAGATTTGCTTCAGAAAAGGAAAAAAAGCAGCGACTAACATTCATGTGATTACTAACAAAACGAAAAGAAAGCAGACAGAGGTCTCTTCACAATGATGTGTGCTCACACAAGATACACACAAGGAAAAGTGAAGTTCAGTGTCATTTAAGCTAATCTGTACTTGAACCTTTTAAGAGATAAAACCATTTGAGCGGTAATTTAGTACTAAATTAACTTGGGGTTTTTTTTCTTCCTATCTCTTAAGTTTTCATTGTTTAAGGAAAGGTTTCTGTAAGAGGAATGAAGCCATGCTCCTTTGCTATTCAGAAGAGTGAATCAAGCTGGTGACTTCTCGG
Source organism: Prionailurus bengalensis (assembly GCF_016509475.1). NCBI lineage: Eukaryota > Metazoa > Chordata > Mammalia > Carnivora > Felidae > Prionailurus > Prionailurus bengalensis. Next base: position 13,471,952 of record NC_057346.1, read on the forward strand.
CTGGGTAGCTTGGCTTATCACAGGCATATTCAGCAAAGAGCCAAACACAGAGCACATTTGGACATACAACCTTTTCCCAACACTATCCGCAAACACTCCATGATAAACAAGTGTTTTCATATCACTGAATTATCATGGTATAGAACCTTCTACCAGCAACCTCTGAACGCTGCAAAGGAAGGATGCCGGACAAGGAAAAAAAAAAATCAGGGAAAAACAGTGGCAGATAATATTACCAGATAAAGGCTTTGAAAAAAATCCTTAAGATAATGAGATTAGCAGCTCCTGACTGGCTCATTCAGTTGAGCATGCGACTCTTGATTTCAGCTCAGGTCACGATCCCAGGGTTGGGGGATCGAGCCCCACATTAGGTTCCATGCTGAGAGTGGAGCCTGCCTGGGATTCTCTTTCTCTCTCCTTCTGCCCCCTCCCCGGTTTATGCATGCTCCCTCTGTCTCTCTCCCTCTCTCTCTCTCTCTCTAAAAAATAAGATATAATAGAAATGTTTTTAAATATAATATATAATGAGATTAGCAGTTAGATTGAAAAACAAAGGTTTCATTTTTTTTCTTAAGCGAGTGACAGCGTACAGGTCTATGTGATCAACTAAAATGCGACCATTCTGATGCTAGAGATGACAGAGCTTAGATAGGCAGGACTGCCCCCAAAGTCAAAGCTATTTAAAAGGCCCGGGTTTTAGCACACTGTCCTTCTGGCTCCCCAGGTAGGTACTTCTTAGTAACCAGACATTGTGAACATGAGCACCAAACACTCTTCTAAGGTGGTATATCTCTTGGATCATCTTCAGAGGGGTACATTTCATTGATGCCAAGTGCACTGCTCCCTGGCACTCTGACCCTTCTGAAGTCTTCCCACTCCTAAAGACTGGACTTTTTGTCTGAAAGTCTTACTTTGCCAGCGTGTAATTTGTTAGGTCAATTACACCATTTTCGTGCTGTTAGTAAGTGCCCATATTCGAACGTGAATCACCAAACCGGCTCAATGCACCGTCAGCACACCGTTGTTTAAAATTGTCGCTCAGATAATGGCCAAAGTATCTGCACACCTCAGCTTACGGTAGAGAAACGTACTCACATATATACCTACAAAGCAGAAAAAGAAAGGACTGTGTCGGGGTACAGATAAGCACATGTTAGTTAAACCAGAAGCTGCGAAGGGAAGATGTTTATAAGCAAGAGAGGCGAGGAGAATCAGCAGAGCCCATACCTGTAAACCAAAACAGTTGAGTGAAAAGCAGGTAAGAGCACAGTTTCATGCAAAGACAACTAGCTGAAGGCTGGCAGCAAAACCACACTTTCTTCCTTGGTTCAACAGAGAAGCACCTGTCTTCCAGTCCCATCAGGAAAGGGCTAGAAAAGTAACAAGAAATGAGGGCAATTAGAGGACTGAGAAAGCAGTTAAGGAAGGAACAAGAAAGAGAAAGACAGAACAAGGTGGATTGTGAATCCGACGTGAGAAGCAAGAATTTGAGATTAGGTTTTCTGGAAGGGCAGTGTCATGACCATGTCCAGAAAAGAATCACAACACGGGTAGGTGGACTGATGTCCTGACTGGCGGAGGCTGGAGTCAGGGGAATTGGCTGGGAAGCTTCTGCTGATAAAACATGGTTTAGAGAGGACGTGGAGGCTTCCGGAGAAAGAATGTCGTGGAGGAACAATCAGCCCCATTTTATTTCAGTCCAAGAGTGAAAACCAAGGAGGGGGGGAGAGAAAAAAAAAAAAAAAGACTCCAAATTTCAGGGCCCTGGAGACCAGGACGGCTGTGGTGTCATTTGCAATAATGACACTTTGAGAAAAGTTGATACCTACGACAGGAAAGATGAAAGGTTCCGCTTCTGACATGGTAACTTCTACGTTCGTCCTAGCCAAGTGGCGAGCGGTACGATACAGACAATGGGAGAGATGGGGCGGGTGAACCCTTTTTAGGCAGATTCCTCCTTGCCCCCCTTCCGGGAACCTCACAACTTAATTCCAATTTGACACTGCGGTCCAGGACTGGATGGCTGGAGAGCGAGCGCCTACCTTACCAAGGAAGACTGCCAAGGGCAAGATACTTATTCTAGGCATTTTTAAAAGCCCATGTCACTGGTATACCATCTTCAAACACCAAATAGCATTTAACTATATATCACGGTGCTTTCATTTCAAGACTATTTAACATTGCTGAAATATCTAGATCAAAATGTTGGGTCAAATGACTATATTCCAGCAAGATATCTACTAAGAGAACAAATTTTCCCCACCCACCCCACATCTCTCTTAAGATAATCACCCCATTCAAGACACCTGTCAGTCATAGCAGACTTTTCTTAGTGCTGCTTCCTCTCAACCTTGCCGCCAAGGTGCTCTTTTGAGTAATAATAAAGGCCACACGTCACTTTTGCCGGGCATGTATATAAATACCTCCAGCTCCCTTTCTTCTAACCCTAGTTCAAGGCCAACTGCACCAAAGCTTTTGAGAACCAGCACTGGAAGAGCTTCAAAGAGAAACTGCCCATTAACCACAACAGCAGCTGCTGGCTAGAGCCTGCAATTTAAATCTCTGAAAAAGAAACTGTGGCTTCTGAAATTTAAACAAGGAGGTGCCACTTGTAATTACAAACATTCCAGTGGGTCCCTTCCTTCATTGATGGTTTCCAAACAAAGGCTTTTTATTCAATTTTGGTGGCGCTCCCCAATCCGCGAATGTAGGCATTCCTTTGAGCTTTTCTTGTGCGGTGGCCAACTCAGAAGAGGGGTGTGGGAGGCAGGTTTCACCTGGCCAGGAATGCTCAGACCCCTCAAAACCATCTCATGTGTAATTACTTGTTTGGCTGGAAACCAAAAAACCAAATGCTTCAGATTTATAGTCCACATTAAATACATTTGAGCAAGAACCTCTTAACACGCACACACGCCCTCACATTTCACGAACCTTGGAAAATGGAACCAACCTATTTTCCCCTAAACCAAAGAAGTTCATAAATTAACACTAAAGCGTTCCAACAGTTGTAGCTGAAATTACGAAATTCCTATTTTAAATCAACGGGGCAAATATTGAGAAGGACAAATAGTAACCTTTTCTCTCCTACCCCCATCCTGCAAAAACAAGGTACTTACAGCTTGCTGTCTGCGTTTCCCACACCAAAGAAGGCATTTTGTGATCACTTTGGTTACAGAACACAGGCTGAAATTAGCATTTAGCCAGTTCAAGATGAGAAAAGACATTTTTTTTTTCTTTTAAGTCATATATTCACAAAATGCAAAGGCATTTCTACCACGGAGGCATTTAAAGATAAATACATGAATGAGGTATCTCACAGCCATCAAACTAAAATAGCCCTGCCTACAGAAGCCCTCGGATGGAGAGTATTCATTATGAGAACAACTGGAAATGGCCAATCTCTCCATGGGTGCTTTCCATAGCCTGCCACAGTCGAGAGATTAGCTACAATTATGGCATATTTACACAACCGTATTTACACAACAATAAAACTCATCTTATCCGATCCAAACAAAACCTTGCTCAAAATAAACCAAACCACACGAAAAGGTCTCCTTGCAGACAGTAATCTGCGCTCTGGCTTCTCTTGTTTCTGCCTCAGCTTTTCCCACTAGTATAAGCCTTCCCTCTACCTTGGCAAAGCACAGGCAGGGCCAAAATTCTGTATACCAGTTGAGAAGCTGTACATTCAGTTCATGAGACTGTGATTATGAGAGCTGGGGAAAAGGTGACTGTATCTTAGGATAATCTTTCTAAAGTAAATGATGGAAGAAATGATAGGATGTCCAAGATTTGTTTAAACGACTCTGGGGAGTGGAGGAAGAAGCGTACAGAGGACAGACTGACCACTGGTGGATAATTTACTGAACTGGGTGACTTCCACACGGGGTTAATTATGGCATTCTCTCTACTCTTGCATGTATTTGGAAATCTCCATAATAAAATGGAAAAATAAACAAAACATGAGCAACGTAAAAAAAAAAAAAGTCATCCTGCAAACACAGTTTTTTTTGTTTTTTTTTGTTTTTTGCTTTGCTTTAAAAAAAGTTGTCCTGGGGCACCTGGGTGGCTCAGTCGGTTGAGCGTCCAACTTCAGCTCGGGTCGTGATCTCACGGTTCGTGGGTTTGAGCCCTGTGTCGGGCTCTGTGCTGATAGCTCAGAGACTGGAGCCTGCTTCGGATTCTGTGTCTCCCTCTCTCTCTGCCCCTCCCCCACTCACGCTCTGTCTCTGCCTCTCAAAAATAAAGAAAACTAACAAAAAAATTTTTTTTTAATTTAAAAAAAAATGTTAAAAAAAAGTTGTCCTCAGCTCTCTCTCTGCTTAAAAGAAAAGGGACAAATACCCGGTAAGAAAATCAAGCAGTGTTCTTGTTCTTGACTTAAGGATCCTTCCTTTTTTCCTTCGTTACATGGAACCAGTTCTACTGTTACTATTAATCCTTGAAAAGACAAATCAAGAGTTTAAAAATCAAAAGCTGCGGCTTCTGAAGCCCAGTTCTCACACATCTGACTTACTGCAGTGACACAAATCCAGGAGCTCTCCCCTATGAAGGTGCTTTGGACGACATTCATGTTGTAACTGCCAAATAAAGTCCACAGATTTCAGAATCATTTGTCAATACCAAAGACAACCTTACCAAGAACTGGTCCTTTTATCTCAGAGGTCACTCCTCTGATCCAGGGGTTTATTACCTAGAACAACAATTAATCTTGCTGTCTTCTCAATATAAACTAGCCTTAGCCAAGATACAGTTCTACCCATGATCCACATCCCTCACTGGGGTATCCCTGCTGGGAGGTGGAACAGAAGGTTTGCTGACTTGACATCAAGGGGCCTGCTCCCAGGGGGCCGGGCTGGGTAACTGACTTATCCTCAGTTCCACGGTCAGCAGGGTCCTTCTCTGTGGGCTTTGGCTGCCTCGCTGTAAAATTATGAGATTTCACCAGACGATTTTTAACATCCTTCCCTTTGCAAAAATTCCATGATTATAAGAATCTCTAGTTCCTCAACAGGTAATAAGAAAAAGCAGCTTTGGTGTTATGTTCCATTTTCTATTAAATACATGGCAAGGTGAACATGAATATTGTATTGGGTGAGTGTCTGTATACATGCATATATACGTACACATGCATGTATAGATATACATATCTGTATGAGTGTGCATACACACTGACTGATACCATTAGGCGCTTATATGGGACTAATTGCTCCCAACTCAAAGCAGCAAATTTTCAATTCTGCAACAGATGTCGCTGTGTGATTTCTCCTTTCTGTGCTGGATTTTCAGTGAAAAATGCCCAGCGTAATGGTCAGTACTATTCTTCACAAGAAAGAGATACAGCATTTGAATCCTTAGGATTTATTTCTTATAAATTTTCTTCACATGCTGGTAAATTTCCATTCCAATGACACCATAGATTAGTTTGGCCCAATTTAAGAGATCTCCCCACATAAAAACAGGCCTTTTGTCAAACACACACACACACACACACACACACACACACACACGCATACGCACACACACACCCATTTTTAAAATGTAAAAGCTAAGCGGCCAATTAGGTATTAAAATGTCACTTACAAAAACCCAGAGAATGAGACAGTTTATATTCACAGCAATACTATCCAGTTTTTAAAGCCTGAAAATCATTTAGCAATGCAGGCCAAGGAATTATAAAAATTCACGTAGGTACGAGGCGAAAATGCCTGGGTGCGGGCAAAAGCCACCAAAAACTCCAAGAGCACCATTAATGATATTGAAGACTGGGGATTTCAATGTTTACGGCATTTCTTTAAAAATAAATTTTAGTCAAGACTAACATTAGAGTTTGCAAGATATCTTACCGATCTGACATTCTCTCTCAAACCACTTCTTGACACATGTCAAAAAAAAAGTGACACCTCTTTCCCTTCAACCAGTAAGTCCTCCAATGACCAGGAGTCTCAACAGGTAGCTAGCACAATCTTCTGCGGAAATTCAGAGCTGGGAAAAAGCATTTCAAAATCTCTCTTTTAGACCCGGGAACCTGTTACCTTCTGGGCTTTTAGAGGGAGTGGAGCAACACGAGCAGTCAGGGAGTCCAGGCCCAACTCGGTAAGAATATGAAGTCAGGAAGTGAGGGAGGAAGCGAAAGTGTCCTGCTTGTAAGGCTTCTTCCCTGTCCCACTCCCCTTCACCAGGAGGGCCATTGGGGAAAACTGCATAAAGCATGTACAACATCCATATGAATAAAGCTCTTTGTTCCAGGGAACTGCCTGCTCTTTTATTCCCCCCTTTTTCCGTATTTGTTCATTTCAAAAGATTGCTCAATGGGCCTCTTGTTCCTCCAAAATGTCCCAGGCAAATAATGCAAGCTTGTCTCGTCACACAAGTCACTAAATGAAGCCTTGTGCGTCTCCAGTGACACACTGTAAATATAAAGTGGCATTAATGAGGGATATTTTATCAAAGCTATCACAGACAAGTGCAAGTCCCTCCTGTGGCTATTCAATTTGATGCAGGGAAAGGCAACAATAGCAGGGCGGCACTTCTGTAAAGTCCCCATCCCCGGTATACAAGCCCCAACAGGCCAGGACAGGCAAAACTCAGCCCCTGGGCTTCCGGCACCATCACAAACCTCCACCCATCAGCCATCCTCTCTAATGCTAAAAAAAGGTAAGAGGAGGGTAGTCAGCCACTGGTTCACTTGGGACGAGAAGCAGCAGCATGCATGCACCTAAAACGTAACAGGCGTGATTTACACTGAGGAGTGAGTTTCCACAACCCCATTTTAGCTGCATTTCATTAACATCCATTGACTCCAAACATCACAGGAGAGATGGGAGATCTTTTCCAGGGGATAGATGGATCCAGTTGCAGGGGAAGACAGAACCAGGATCTACTACTGCCCAATGGCCCCCGATAGCTCTCCCAGCGAGGGTGTAAATGAAACACGCCTAATGAAGTTACAAGGCAACACCAACAGGTTTCTCTAACCTGACAGTGGTACCTGCAGGCCTCTGAGAAAGCTTAACGGGAGAGGACTAAGGAAGCAAAGTCCCCAGTGCCCACCTAAAGTCTACTCTGGATGCCCAGGACCTGGGGGCTGGGCCAAGACCCCTTCCCAAACCCATCACCGAAAAAGGCGTAAGAGGAAAAGCAGATTGAAAGAAAGTCATCTCATCCCCTCACTACAAATCAAACCCAATTACTTTCTAATTTGAACACAATCTGATAACCAGCGTACAAACAGGGATGCACACAAGAGCAAGAAGCTGCTTCCATGGTAACTGGCAACAGAATTTTCTTGTAGCTTTGACATGCACGGTTGAGTTCCAGACCGCTCCTTTCTGAGTCTGCAGACATCCCTCGCTGGGAAGGCAACTTCTTACCGCGAGATAGTTACAAATATAGTACTGTCGCTACTACCCGGTACCGTCAATGAGCAGGCTGGGGACAGGAGGTATAATCTAATCCTACTCCGCTGCCGAGCGGCATTGCACGGCTCCCATTTTTAGTTAAATGGCAATATCCCCGACCAGCGCTTCCCCCCCCCCTCCTTTTTTGCAGCCAATACAAGTCTATTGTTGCCTCTATTATGCGCCAGTTACCGAGCCTTTACTCACGCTCACGTTTAACTGACACTGGCGCTTTTTACAATGCAGCAGCACGAGGGATCTCTTTCAGGAACATTTTATTGAACCCATCCAGTCAGAGACATCGCCCGAAATGAAGTTGTAACCACACCGGCATAGGCTGAACCCAATTATCTCGTAACTCATAAATTAAGAATTCACAGAGGGAAAACACATAAACAACATCCGGAGACAAGCAGAGGCATGGAAGCAAAAATCCTCAGCTCTGGAACCGAGCAGCTGCCAGATTCCCACCCGTATACATCCCCGATAGGTTCCCCAAGCCCAGCGCCCTTGCGAGCCTGTTTCGGGGGAAAGCAACCAACCCGGCATCCCCAAATGCAAAGCCAGCACCCCAGACATCCCCATTTCCTACAGCGTGTCTCCTGCGGTGTTTACGTAACTGTGTGTCCTCTAGCGTGTAAACAAAAGGCACAGCCCAAGCGGAGAGGCGCCCGGGAAAGGCACGGTGGCCCCAGCGCTGCGCCCGCCGCGGCCGGGGGCTCCGCAGGTGGGGGCTGAGCTCTCGGTGTCCTCCGCCACTTGTTGCTCGCGGGTCCTGCAGCTCCCAAGCTGCAAGGAGGGGCTTTGCAGGCGCGGAGCCCTGCTGCATCCCCTCCCGCACCCCAGCCCCCCGCCTCGGCCCCGTGCCTCTCGGTCCCGCTCACAGCCCGGAGCCCGCAGCCCGCGACCGGGGGCGCGGGGACGCCGCGCGGCAGTCGAGCGCGGCGGTGGCGGGAAGGGGAGGCAGGGTGCAGCGCGGCCAGCCTTTCCGCTGGGGAAGAGCTCCGGCTCCCTTTTGTTAGCAAAAGCAAACACTGCCCTCTTCTTTCCCGACCGCGCCAACGCGCCCGGCACACGGGCAGTCACACATCGTGCTCCTGTCGAGTGCTCGGCGTCTTCGGGGAAGGCGTCGGGCGTGCAGAGCCGCCCCTGGGCAAATTCCCAAGACAGCTCCGCACGCAGGGGGCGCCCGGAGGCCCGCAGGGTGCCCGCCTGGCCGCAGAGGCCGCGAACCTCCCTCCACCACCCCAGGGCTGCCGAAAAGGGCCGGCAGCATGGGAACCCGGCGTCCCCACTCGCGGCGGAGGACGCCGTGGCCCAGGCGGGCTGCGGGCTCCCGGCTCCTTCCCGCAGAGGCGGCGACAGCAACCTCCCCCCGCCCCGCTCCGCGGGGCCGGGCCTGAGGAACTTTCCCTGCCTGGAGCTGGGCCCGGGAGCCCCGCAGCCGGGCGGCGGGAGCGGGGGGAGGGGGGGCGGAGGGCAGCGATCTGGCTGGAGGGAGACACGAGGGGCGCGCGGTTCGGAGGACGGTGGAGAAAGGCAGAGCGCGGGGACAGCAGGAGTGACCAGACAAGTCTGGGGATGTCCTGTAGATCGGTGAGAAATCACGCCGGAGGCGGCTGCTAGTCAGCCATGGGGAGGTCTAGGGGATAGAGAATTAGGAGGCCCGCTGGAAAGGTGGGGGCGAATGGGCAGCTATGGGACGGGAGGACCTGCAAGTTACGGGGACAACAACGAGTTTGGGAGGGTCCGGAAGGTTGGGGGGTACCTTCCATCCATCCCCTTCTCCCACATTCTCTGGCCCCCGGGCCCCCCATTCTCACTCCACTCCGCACCCCGCGCCAAGCCGGGGAGAAAAGGTGTGGGTGCAGCCATCCCTGAGGGCTCCAATTCCCACCCAGCTGGGCAAGGGAGAAGGGGATCACCGATCCCCTCTGCCCCTTCCATCTCAGCCCTGAGTTTCCTCTCCACACTCCCTCGGATTCGGATTTAGGAAGTGGGGGAAGGTTGTCATGGAAACGTTTCCCCCTTCCACGACTATGGCTACTGGGGTGCCTTAGGAGATTTAGAGGGCCAACCGGCCGGTGCCCACACCTACCTGTGGGGATCAGTGCCGCGGCGGAGAGGAGCAACAGCAGAAGCCGGAGTCGGAGCCCGGGAGGCGCCGCCGCCGCCGCCACCGCCGCCACCGCCGCCGCACACTGGGATCCGCTCGGCAGCACAGCACTCGCCATGTCGGGCACCTGCCTCAGACTGGCGGCGGTGGCTTCCTCCGGAGCCCGAGCGGACAACTAATGAGATGCTAATGACATGCACCGGGGGCGGAGTCCGGACCGACCAATCACAGCGCCGCTAGCCCAACCCGGCTCTCGGAGGACTCGCCCCCTCCCCCATCCCGCCCCCTGGCGCTGGCGTTCGGCGGCGCGCCCGCGCCACCTAGGGGCGGGGCCAAGGGGAGGGGCGTATGCAAATATGTTTATGTTAAAATTCGTTTTCGCTTCCCCGGGATCAAGGAAAAAGTGTTCTCCTGGGCTCCCGGCGTGTGGGGGCTCGGGCTCCAGGGGGCGGGTCTCGCTTCCCGTACACCTATATTAGGAACGTATACAGCAATGGCTGTAGCCGACCGACGACTGGAGAATCTCCCTAGGAGGCTCCCCTGCGCGGTACACCGAGTGCATCTGGCCTGGAAACCACACGTTGCAAATTTCCGTCACTCACCTTGCACCGAAGGAATAGATCTTTGGGAAACGGGGGCTGTTCGGGAGTGGAGAGTGAGAATGCAGGTCCCCGGATTGACAAAACAATCTGGGAGAAGTGCATGCGTGCTTTGCACGTCCGGCGGAGCGGGAGAGCCCGCTCAACAACCTAGCGGTAGACTAGGGCATAGTTGGGAGAAAGGAGCCCTAGTCGGGCTCTGGGATTTTCGACTCGGTATCTTTGCGGTAGATTTTCAGGAAAGGTGGGTCGAGGAGGGCCGCCTCAGGCTCCCCAGCTTGCTGAAGGTCTCCTTCCTGGCTTTTATACTTAGCATATTTAATACATTTGACACATATGCAATAATATATATTTACGACTGTACACATTCAACAAAAAAATCTTTTCTGTCAAGGCTTCGGGGTGGAGGGCGGAGGCGGGGGGTGTGAGGATAGGGTCTGCCATCTTCCTCCTTCGAGGCTCAAACCCACTCCCTCCTCTATGCCCCCAGTCCCTGCTAAGGCGGCTGGGGACCAACAGGTGCTCCGAGCTTCCCGTGTCTCTGGGAGAGGCTCTCCCGGCTGAAAGGATTTGCTTCTCCGGACTCGCTCTCTCTCCCCGAAATTGCCTCTGCTTTCTTTTCAACCAGGCAGCCGGCTCTCTTGTTTGTCTGCTTTTTAATTACTTATTTTCTTCCCCTCTAGAAGATCGTATGCGCTCTGACCCTCTGTTGCTCAAGCATCAAATTGAAGGACGAGCCATATTAAGTGTAAAGGTTTATAATAATTTAAGTATTCATAGAATGCAGAACAATAAGATGTAGGAAATACAATTTGCATAATAAATATCAATATCACAACAGCTAAAACAAACCATGACAAATTATCTGTGGCTAAATGACCAAGAGATTACTGAATGTAAATTGCTAAGTCTGAGCTGTAGTCCAGAGGAGCTGCGCGAAATGACTTGCCTGGCCCTCTGTCCTCATCTTTCTAAAAAATAATAATAAATAAATAAATAAATAAATAAATAAATAAATAAACAATACATATCAAAAAGGAAGTCAAGATCTGCCAATCCACCAAATAAGTTACACTTAAAAACAGCCTCCCATTATCCATTATGCATAAACTAATTTCAAGACTACCCTGTCTTCACAGCCCTGGATATTCTGCTCAGTAATTACAGGCTCCGATGCATGAACTACAGGCAGTTCTCAGGAAGTCAGCAAAGCTCCAGCAGACAAATAGTGCTACCTGAGGCAGGAAACCATCACCACATGGTCACCAGGATAATGCCCAGTCTGCGAAGTCCTACCTATTCTTATCACTTCCAGAAGTACAGCTACCTGAACAGACCAAAGGCAGAGTCCCACCAAAATCAGGAAAAAAAATTTGAGGCTATGTATATGTTAAAGTGATGTGTAAATTATAAAGTAAGATCCTCTATGCCAGGAACTCTAGCCCCCTAGCTCAGAGTAATATTTATATTTGCCACTATTATTATTATCATTATTATTATTATTATTACTACTACTACTCTTGAAATTAGTGAGTTTTTATTAAGTAGTTTGCATACATAATCTCATTTAATACTTAGAATGATCCCCATGGCACATAGTATTATCTCCCATTTTATATTTTTTAAAACATAGTGAGAAAGATGGAGCAATTGCCCCAAGGTCAAAATCTCTAAGGTGCAGACAGAGCTTATGCAATTAACCACTATGCTATACTGTGCTCAATAAATATTTGTTAAGTGAATGAATAAACATCACATCACAATGCATGAATAATAAGCATAGGATAGCTACATTTTTAACATAAGGCAAAAATATGCCAGCAACTGAGAAGCATTTTTTTTAAATAACAAGATTGCATTACACTCCTAAGGAAAAGCATTCCTTATGAGGCTGAATCTCCAAGAGAATCTAGTTAGGCCCCAAGCCTCCCACACTAGGAACACAGTATGGGGACATTGGAAGATGTGCAGTGTTTTCATCTCCCTTCATTCTCTTGGCACATCAAATGAACACCTACTCAAATTTCCAATTGGCAAAGAACAATATGGGACATTTCTGTAGGAAATGCTAATGCTGTGTGACTTACCTCACCAGAGAAATGCAAATAGCTTTAGAAATTCCACCCAAAAAACGCCACCTGTGTCACAAGTTTAAGGAACTTGTACGTCCAACTTCCCAGGTCATCGGACGTCTTTAAGCACTGGTCTGCCTGGAAAGAACCAGAGCTGAAAATTTGGGATGAGGCTGTTGCTACCCTAAACACTAGCCACACTCCTCTCCCCCCCTCAGCTCTTTCACACTGAAGATCTCGCCAAGCGATTTAACATATGGAACATGTGAAGAACGTATCAAATTCCCGCAGCCGCTAAGTAGAAGTTATGACTACTCTGGCTTTCTCATAGTAAAACTCGTCATTTTCTGCTTCGTGGACCAGAACTCCTCGCCAACTACAAGTTCCAACGTTTTTTCCCCTTGCTACATGGATTTAACCAATTTTGAAAGCCAGATGGTGTTTTTGCCATTTATAACTGATAATCAATTGTTTTGTGAATTTAATTTTTCAAGAAAGAACTGAAATACTTATCAGAATTACAATCTGGGGACTTCTTGTGTTAGAATAAAATTGCCAGAAGCACTGAGAGCCTAGTCCTTTTTTTTTTTTCTGAAAAAACTTTAAAGAGCGAGAGAGAACGAGACCTGATATCATTTGCCTTCACTAAAACAGTTGAGAAATATGGAAAAGCATATATGAAAAATAAACATTAGTGGGAGACTCATGTGCTGTGGAATAATCAGTAAGGACTAGTGACGTTTTGCTTTTTAAAATGCTAATTGTTTGAGTATCCACGTAGGAAAAGCAATAAAGGCAAATTATTAGGAAAACTAAAACAATGTTTAGAGTCAGCATTTGCCCTGCGACTGGATTATTTGAGTATCCACAGGAAAGTCGCTTAATCAGTTTATGGAATGAATGTTTTTGTGTCTGTTTCCTCATTCCCTCCACACCAGGTCAAATTCATATGTTGAAACCCTAACCCTTACTATGATAATATTTGTAGGCAGAGTCTTTGGGAGGTAATTAGGTCTAGATGAGGTTTGGGTTAGATGGATCCCATCCTCATGTTTTAGGAGTCGATACCAGAGCTCTCTCTCCACATACAGGCACGAAGGAAAGACCATGTGAGCACACATCAAGAAGGCAACTAGCTACCTGCAAACCAGGAAGAGGGCTCTCACTGGAACCTAACAATACTGGCACTGATCTTGAACTTCCAGCCTCCAGAACTGTGAGAAAATAAATGCCTGTTATTTAAGCCAGCCGGTCTCTGGTATTTTGTTATAGCAGCCAGAGCAGACTAAAATAATCCCTAAGCCTCAGCTTCCATTGTCAAAAGGTATATTAAAATTACAATAAATGTCAGCTTTTAATAGAAAGTCTTCCATAAATTAATGTTAGAATATTGGACTGGATAGAGTCTTGGTCTATCTAGTAAGCAGCTCATCTGTACTTAGATTAAGACTAAGCAGCTCATCTTTGGGGGCATCAGTCTATGAATCTTTATGAAATATAAAGCCCCCTAAATCCATACTCCTAAATGAGTAATTAACCACTTTACCCACAGGTTTATTCTTCTAGAATCGTAGAGTTGACAGTAAACTTGCATATCGAGAGTAGAGTATCAGTTTGAAGGAAAGATATGTGGACTTATAAACTCCACATAAACTGGGTCAAGGAGCAGCCCCAATGCAAGCAGAAGGGAAATTTGCCTTGGAGACCCAAGTCACAGCTGCAAGCAGATATCTAAGAATATATCTGGGTATTTGTGGTGGATCCAAATATATATTCAATAAAAGAAAAAAATGTATAGAGCACCCCGATGGAACATTTTTTTTTTTTAATGTTTATTTATTTTTGAGACAGAACACACAGGCTGAGGCTGAGGAAGGGAAGAGAGATGGAGACAGAGGGTCCGAAGCAGGCCCTGCACTGTCAGCGCAGAGCTGGTTGCAGGGCTGGAACTCACAAACTATGAGATCTTGATCAGAGCCGAAGTTGGATACCTAACTACGTGAGCCACTCAGGTGCCCTGGGACAGCCCTTGCCAAGTTCTGGGAATATAAAGGTTAATGACAAACTACCTACTGGCAAGGAACTCAGAGTATATTAGGGAAGACGGAAGACGGATTTGTCATATATGTTATACGTGATAAGTGTTTTTATAATTAGGCACACGCGGTCCTGTGTGAACAGATAAGGGAGGCACCTAACTATCCCCAAGGGGCAGTTGTGAATATCTATAGAGCAGGGGAAAATTCACACAGAGGAATGCTCAGGAACTGAGTCTTGGAAGTTGAACGAGACTCTACAGGATGGACAGGGAAACTATTGAGGGCCAGGGAAGGTATGAGTAGGGGAAAGGTCATTTGCAAGGCCCAGAAGCTTAGGAGAGCATGGCGTATATTTGGGAAATGACAAACAGAATGGCTGGTTCCCAGGCTACTGACAAATAAGTGCCAAGAGAAAAAGCTGGAAACAATGTACAACCAGGGAATGCCTTGACTGACATGCTAAAAAAGTTTCAGTTGCTGATTCTAGGTAACGGGAACCAATTCAACTAGTAAGAATTCATGGTCAGGATACATACTAGAAAGATTATTCTAGTGGTCTCATGGTAGAGAAATCTTAAAATGACTCCTAGGTTCGTACTTTCAGCATGTGAGAAGATGTTGGTACCGTTCCTGCAAGACAGATATCGGGGAATGGAATGGGCCTATCTGAGTGTTTACTGTTATTTCTGGGATGGGCAATGGGAAGAAGATGATGATCTCACTTTGGAGGTGTCTATGAAATATTCAGCCAGGCAATAAAAAACCATCAAAAATGCTGATCAGAGCTGGGAGTTAAGAGAGCATATAGGTGGAAGTTGAAGTCATGGACTTGGTAGCAGAGGGAGGGGAGGTGGGCACCTAGAGAGAATATATTGAAGGACATTCTAAAAATAAGCCAGGAAAAATACCACACATGTACCCTAACCCCTAACCCTAAGCCTAACCAAACCTCAGCCCTAGATCTGAGAAAGTAGCTCCCTGAACACACAATAAGAAAAACTGGGAAGCAACCTCGTTGTTTTGGAGAGACCCCAAACATTTAAGAATTAATAGAATTTCTGAAAATGGTGTGAAGGTAGAGATAAAAAAAATAAAATAAAATGAAAATAAGCCAGGAGTACAACTATGATGAACACGAATTATTTAAGAAGTTGGTAGAGCTTGAAAAGGAGGGACATGGGGATAGGGACAGAAGAAAAAGAGGAGAGCTCAACAGGGAAGAGACAGCGATTCACCATGTCAATTGCTACAAAGAGGTCAAATAAATACATTTCATAAAAACTATGAAGGGGCACCTGGGTGGTTCAGTTGGTTAAGCATCCGATTTCAGCTCAGGTCACGATTTCGCGGTCCATGAGATCGAGCCCCATGTTGGTTGGGTTCTGTGCTGACAGCTCAAAGCCTGGAACCTGCTTTGGATTCTGTCTCCTTCTCTCTCTGCCCCTCTCCTGCTCTCTCTCTCTCTCTCTCTCTCTCTCTCACACACACACTCTTTCTCAAAAATAAACAAATATTAAAAATTTTTTAAAAATAAAAATAAATAAAAACTATGACGACTTGCCATTCGAGATAAAATGCTGAGGACCAGAATGTGCCTGGCCTCTAACTGAGTATAAATGGTCTGATTCAAGTTTGACAAAACAAGGAAAAAAGACATGTGCTAATTTTGCTTATCTTGCCAGTAGGGCAGGAAGATGTGATTTGCTAGTGATTTTCTAATATGGAAGAAACAGCTTTAGAGTTTTTCCATTTGACATTCAATTTCATTGACACTGACAGACAGCCTTAGGTTGGATAGAGGAATTGTTGGGACAGAGGCAACTCAACTAATTATCACATACAGACCTTAGTTTTTATTTTTGAACTAAAATATGATTGGTCATGAAGCTGTAAAAGTTTTTCCCACACTTTAAAAGTCATATTTTCCTGATATGATATCGTAATTGTCAGATCTAGCTTTGTGATAATTCCATAGCCGTACAGCACAACTTCCCAGGCAGCAGGATTTGAGCAAGATCCATTAAAAAACAGATATTGATATCTATAGATTTTCATAAGGCTGCAAATATAAAATAGCCATATTATGAATATGAGATTGTATCACTTGCGTTGCTAAAAGATGGCAATGGTAATATAACTTTTTGTAATATGGGTTGTAAACAGGACAAGTCCTGAATAGAAATTGTCTTGAAAATCCATCTTGCAGTCCCAAACAGGTGTAAATTTGGGGAGGATGGTCCCAAAAGCCCATCCTCAGGGTCTTATGAGGGCCCTGACTGAGTGTTCATGTTTGTCCTTAGGGTTTCAAACGATACTCCAATTCCTCACCCATGTTTTGAATTGGATATTCTACATTTGTTTTCTTCTCTTTTCGGGAAAAGAGGGAAACTTAGAAGCTGGAGGGCTAGCTAGAGATCTAGTTAGCCAACAGGCCCACGTTTATTCATTCTTCAAACTCTCAACTTAAGTCAACCCATTGTGTGACTGATAGCAAACACCAAACCCTAAATTTCCAAAGAAACACATGTAGTTTAGCAATGTACCTCACATTAAAGTCAACGCCTGCCTAAATCCCATTTAGCTCTTTGAAAATGCAGGGGTTTGTCAAAGGGTTCCAGAAGAGGAATATTTATTCTACTCTTTTGCAGATTTATATGGGTTTACTTATTTTTCTTTTTTAAAAGTTGTTTCAGCTCTCCAAGAATACCCTTCTGTCAGCTAGCAGGAACCCCACGTGGGGCTTTGAATATCTTCTTTTACCTGTCCCTAGACTGTGAAGAACTCAAGTTCAGTTTGTTTAAAGACCGTGTTTTGAAGAAAAGCGAGGCTTAATTTCAGTCTTTCATGTTCGTTGACAGCATTGTCACTCGCTAAGCTATTTCTCTAAGACTTTCGTTACAGTACTAATATCTCTCTATATATTTTATTTATGTGGCTTGGTCTGTGATGAATAACACATTTATGCAAAAATCTCAATATATCCACAAGATGCCAATACACAGAGCGGCAAACTCTTCCTGTGCTGCAGTTAATAAAATGCAGTAAATAGCATATAGTTTCAGAGGCAATTAGTACAGTTCATGACTTCAATTACAAAAAAAAAAAAAGCCCTTATGATTTCTAATAATTGTTATTTATCTTTCATCTAAAGTGTTCCTCTTGTCGGTGTCAGCTTTGGCCCAGAAATAGCATTGCCGGTGGGGAAAGCATACAGCCACAGCTCGCCCCGAAAGGATGAGGAGGAGAAACAGAAGATCAGGACCCTTGAGCCTACTACTTCTCTTGAAGAGCTACTCCATGGGACTATGGATTGATCTTGTTCTGCTGTGCTATCCACTCGCGCCCTCCCACCGAAGTCAATTACCCGGCTTCTCAGTTCATAGAGCCAACCTGAGGAGAACATTTTGCTGGCTAACGCAGAGGAGGAGAAAATCTCATAAAGTCAATCCAAACTTAGGAAAGGATACCAGGTCCAAGTTCGCAAGGTCTCTGGCATATTAGTCTCCTGCAGAGGCACTGTGGAAATCAAGAGCATCTTCACCTCAGATGCCACCAACTCACTTCATCTGATTCCATTCTTGGGTGGACGTGAAACAAGCCCAGAGAAGGGAGGGTCCCCAGTCCTTTGCCCAGCCCTCCATCTCCAGGCAATGCCGGTGGGTCCATGTTCTGCTCCCAAAGGATCTCTCAAGACAGCTAACACTCCAGAGACCCTAGAAACCTCATACCTGATACTTAAAGTACTCTGTCCCCTCTTCTCAAATTTACAAGGCAACCATCACCCTTGTGTTCGGGGAAGCCATGTTATGTGGGTACATGACATATGCTCAGCATCTACTGCAAAGAGAATTTCTGATTTACAATTTACAAAATGATCTCTTCCACCCTCTGGGTTTGCACTGTGGCTCATCCAGGGGCTTTTACTCAATATGTGTTCTGTTAGGAAGATGACAGAGAAAAAAATAAAAAGTCTTGCGCTAATAAAACAGTCTTTTGATTTAGAACAAATCCTATTGAGGACCTAAGGACATGTCATCACGGTACCATCACTTCTTCATTATCTGATTCTTCTCCCAATTGGCATCCCTGACAGAGAGCCATATTCTCTCAAAACCAATGATACGGGGGTATTTGGAATAAACAGAAGAGCTCCTAGTCCGTGAATATCTCAGATTGCTATGGATTGTGACTTTTAAAGCCAGTTCCTAGGAACTCAGCCTTTTTATCTTCAAATGTTCAAAATTAATTTGCCGAACCATACAGATGGGCTCTCTCCTCTCACTAAACCTGTCTTTAAAATCACTGAGGTTTAGGCTGCACTTTCCAGGTGGAAGCAGAGGGGAGGTTTTTTCTAGTGTTTCCTCCTTCTTGTTTTTTAACTATGTCATTGATTTATTTATTTTGAATAATTGAGAAAAGAGATCTGTTTTGCAGAGGGCAAGAGGGCTGTAGCTAATGCACAAACATCGAGTATACAAAAGTAGCTCAACTCAATTATCTGGGGTCTGGGGAGACTCCAACCTACCCATTTCTGTTTCTCAGAAGCAGGCTAAAAAATCACCCAAATGGAACTGGTTTGCTGAATCAGGTTACAATGGCCAATTCCATATTCTCATTATTTTCAAAAGATTGCTCCTCTGCTTCGAAAGGCATCGCAAATAAACACGAAAAAGAGAAGAGAAAACTCACCTTCTCCCTGGAAAAAGCTCAACCTTAAGGATACGGTAGCGCTCTTGCTCCCTGGTGTTTCCACAAAGCCCCAAACTCAGAATCACTGAAAGGACATGGGGACAACAACCTAGAAGCCACATTAGGGAAACTCTACTCACTGCTAAATAGTCTTTCTATTTAAGGTATTTACAGGAATTTTTAGGGCTCTTACCCCCCGTAACATGTATCATTTTCAGACACTTTGTATTTCAGTTAAACCCTCTACTCTTGAAGGAAGTGTCATTTTCCTGAAGGTGAGTTGCCCATCCTGTTGACGTTTGTTTATTAAGGTCAAAAGGCAAAAGGGAGAACAGGAGGCACTATGTGCCAGGATTGGGCTAGTTTGCTTTCCATGCAAATGTCTTCTTTTTTAGAAGCTCTCCTTTTTTTTCCCCCCTCCACGGATAAGCATATCACACAAAGGCCCTTCTGGCAGAAAAAAAACTGAAATAGACTTATTTTGATCCTAAAAAGGGCTAAGGGGACATTATTTAAATTTTTGCTCAGGTGATCAGATCATCAAATTACTTCACTGGTAACAGGAATACTACAGAGAAAATCTGTATTCAAATGCTTTATTACTATTTTTCTTTGGTACATTTGAAATGCATTTTGGAAACCATCAATAAAATGAAAAGGCAACCTACCGGATGGGAGAAGATATTTGCTAATCATACTCCAGTAAAGGGTGAATATGGAAAATATATAAAGCATTTATATGACTGAACAACAACAACAACAAAACAATTAAAAAAATGGGCAGAGGACTTGGGTAGACATTTCTCCAAAGAAGCCATACAGATGGCCAACAGACACATGAAAAGATGCTCAAGCTCACTCATCATCAGGGAAATGCAAATCAAAATCACAACGAGATAGCACCTCACACCTATCAGATTGGCTAGTATCAAAAAGACGAAAAAGAAAAAAACAAGCGTTAGCAAGGATGTGGAGAAAAGGGAACCCTCATGTACTGTTGGTGGGAACGTAAATTGGTGCGGCCACTGTGGCAAACCAGTATGGAGACTCCTCAAAAAATTAAAACTAGAACTACCATATGACCCAGCGATTGCACATCTGGCTATTTATCCAAAGAAAATAAAAGCGCCAATTCAAAGAGATAAAAGCACCCTTACATTCATCGTAGCATTATTTGCAATAGTCAAGATATGGAAGCAACCTAAGTGTCCATCAACAGATGAATGGATAAAGAAGAGGTGGCATGTGTATACAATGGAATATTACTCAGTTATAAAAAAAGAATGAAATCTTGCCATTGGTGACAACATGGATGAACCCAGAGGGTATTATGCTGAGTGAAATAAGTCAGACAGAGAAAGACAAATACCGTATGATTTCACTTACGTGTGGAATCTAAAAAACAAAATGAACACACAAAACGAAATAGAAACTGACACATAGATACGGGAAATAAACTGTGGATTACAAGAAGGAGGAAGGATGGGAGTGGGTGGGTGAAATACGTGAAGGGGATTAAGAGGTACAAGCTCCAATTATAAAACAAATAAATCATGGGTAGGCAATGTAAGCATAGGGAATGTGGTCGATAAGATGGTAATAACTTTGTGTGGTTGCAGATGGTAACTAGACTTATCATGAGGATCATTTTATAATGTATAAACATATCGAATCACTAGGATGTACACCTGAAACTAATCGGATATTGTATGCCAGTTATTTTAGTAAAAAAAAATGCATTTTGACAAAGGTATACAAATTTTAATCAGAGCTGAGAAGTATGGAATAAAAGAGAAGCATCAATATTTCCCTCAAGGTTTAAGATAGTTTTTCCTAATATCTCTCTCCAGGAAGCTCAAATGTTGAATGGACCTGCCTTCATCTTCCTTTACAATTGCTTTCCTGGGTATTTTAAAATTAATCAGTCAAGCAAATATTTATTGACCAATATACTATGTTCGGCACTAAGAAAGATACAAAGCCATACAAGACATGATCTCTTGTCTCAAAGAATTTATAATTGAGTTAAAAAGGCAAGATCTGTGAAAAGTTAACTAGTAGCTCAAGGCAGTATGTGGGAAGCATCTAATACGTAGGGGGGAAAGCTAGGCAAATATATTAAAATCTGTTAAATCATTCCTTATTGTACAGATATAGGTACTTCGAGAATCAGTTTGTGTCCCTTATGCAAGTAAAACTAAAAGAGTTTATATAACATAATTGACTATAAATACAACCAAATTTCAAAAAGCGTTAGTACATTTACACATCCAAATGATACGCCTGCTAATATTGGTGCTGTTCCCCTGACTTGCCAAACTGAGGGGGGAACATAATCAGAAACTGGATGCAAAATTTGCATATAATTTCAGTTCCTATAACAAGGCTCCTTCTCCCTTCCTGCTCTGTTCTCACTTCTTTGTTGCCACTCAAGAGCCTGAAGGACACGGTAGTAGGCCGATTAATGGCCCCCCAAATAGCCAAGTCCATCCAGTCTCCAGAAGTTGTGAAAGTTCCTTATATGGAAAAGTGGTCTTTGCTGCAGACGAATTAAGGCAAGGGTCTTGAGATGGGAGATTATCCAGGTGGGCCTTAACTGCAGTCACAATTACCTTCATAAGATCGAGCTAGAGGAGGATCTGACATACACACAGAAGAGGCGATGTGAAGAAGGAACGGAGGGAGGTTTAAAGATGCCAGCCTTGAAGATCAGAGTAATGCTACTGTGAGCCACGGACCGGCAGCATCAACCAGAAGTGGGAAGAGGCAAGGAGCGCATTCTCCCGGGAGCTTGTGGAGGCACTGCAGCTCTACCAACACCTTAATTGGGCCCAGTGATACCGATTTTGGACTTCTGGCTTCCACAACTGTGGGAGAATACATTTCTCTTGTTCTAAGTTGGGTGGTGATTTGATACAGCAGCCTGGAGAAACTAATACAGACACTAATGTTTATTTGAGTGTTACCATGGGCCAGTTACTCCACATAAGACATCTCATCTAATTCTTGCGAAGACTGAGTATCATTATGATTATATGGCTGAGAAAATTGCAGCTCAGAAAGGTGAAGTAATGCTCACAGATCTAGCGGATTGAAGCCCACACACTCTCTGCGAGGCCATATTTTCTCAGTGCCTTTCTTTTCCTTTGATTGGCAGTCATTCCTGCGTCAGGCTACGATAACCCAGCCTGGTATGAAATGTAACAAGCTTCAACGTGCACACATGTAGATTTCTTTTGCTTTTGTCTGCTTTGCAGTTTCTGTTTTAATCCAACGCGCACACTCACATCCTGACATTAGTTTCGAACAAAACAAAACACAACACAACACAACACGCGTTGCCTTTTTGCTGTGGAGCCTGCCAGTGATTTGGGTCTGGGAGTCACCCTGTGGAACAGGCCTTTATGGCTTAGCCCCTACCTGGCTGGGAGAGGCGCATCTCGGCCCCAGACTGAAAAGAATCCCCCTCCCCCCCCCCATACTGTTGCAAACACATGTATCTGATGGTGACAGTGTGCTGCTAGCTAACCTTTCAGCAAAGGGGGCTTTGTAATAGAGAAGAGGGGCCGACGCGGTGAGGGAGGGAGTTAATTTTGTCTCTGTTTCCTCTTCCTTCCTTTGATGGCTGCCCTGGTCTTTGAAGTTGGGTAAATACACAGCATGGTGGGAGGGGATGCCAGCTGCCCAGACACCACTGGCAGAAGACTGAAGAGCTGTCGCCTTCCCTCCCCAGCCTGGGAGGTGTGCCCTATTGCAACACTTCTTCCCCAGGGGGATTGCACGTGGGGAGCTGTCAAATAACAAGTCCCAGCCCGTATACCGGTTGTGAGGCCTTAAGTGAGATCCGTCCTGGACGCAGGATTCTGACTCCCGCGTTGTCCCCTCTTCAGCTCATCATCTGTGATGTCAGAAAAAATAGCAAGAAAGGCCCTCTGTCTCTTTCCTCTTGCCTCCCTTCCCCTCTTCTGTGTCCCACCTTCTTTGCAAACTCGCTTTGGAGTTTAAGGGGCCGCCTTCTGTTTTCTTCTTTCCTTTCTATTAGAATGTAAACTTCTAGATGGCCTATTCACACTGGAAACATTCATCAAGCACTTACAGTATACAATGTGATGTACTAGTGAGCCAGACAAACTGCACAGAGAGGGCAACAAGCGAGCAGCAAAGGGCTGTGAGGAGAACGCACCTCGTTTTTCCCGCAGGAGAAGCACAGCACGCCTTTCAGAGGATAGCTTCCTGCCGAAGCCGACGCATCTGGATGCCAAGGAAAGCGTCCTCCAAACTGTGACAGAACAAAGCCAAACAACCAGGAGACAGTTCAACCCTACTGACCAAGTGACCGGGAACTACCAACCCTGAAGGTGGAAGAGTCGAGGCAAAACAAAATCAAATGCAATGAGGAAGCTTCTGAAAAGGAGGAAGGTGGAGACACCGGAGGTCAAGTCAAGACTGCGTGAAGGGTTGGGAAGGAGGAGCCGCGCTCAGCAATCCACAGAATAGGAGAAAAAGAAATGAGTAAAAAGCATGTCCTCTCACAAAGAAAACTGTAACCAACCATGAACAAGCTCGGGTAGAAACTTTTGGGGTCTGTTACTGGATCTTATTAGGTACCACTCTTCTCTCCTTGGGGACTCAACAAAAATCTGATCGTTTCTAAGAATCTTCCAAGTGTAAGGAAACAAGATAAATATTGCCATTATGTCTATTGAAAGTGATAATAATTCAAATTTGTGGAACACTTAGCCAGATACACACAAGGGTTGGTGCTAAGTGCTGTATGGAATGGAATGTTCTCTGGAAGAGGGAGCTACTCTTCTTATCTGCATTTCTTTACCTACAGATAAGAAAACTGTGGGTTGGAGATATTAAGTAGTTAACCCAAGGTAACCGTTAGTAAGTGTTGGAGCAGTTAGAAATCAGTTGGGAACTTGGACCTAAATATGTCTAATCCTGAAGTCCATATTACATTGTCAAATATATGGTAAATAATATGGATGTACACACACACAGGTGCACACACATACATGTACCCTCATTAGCACCATTCTTATAGCTCTTTGGTTGTCTTCAGATCCCTGATGTCACGCCTTCAATTTCTTTCTGCTACTCTTTCTCGAAACGTTGGTCAATTGTCCCTGGAGACGGTGGCGCTTATCATGCCCTCCATAATATAAAAAATAGCTACTCACCTGTAATTCTTTGTTTCCTGGACTGTTCTTCTTAACACACCTTTATCCTCCATGAGGCTTTATTTTAACGCTCAGTATAATACTCATTCTCTCTTCCCTCAAGGCAAATTCACAATTTTTTCTCAGTCAGTAAGGGTCAACATGAGAATACAAAATAAATGCAAGGAGCCAAGCTGTATCTTTCTCCATAGGGCAGTGAAGAGCCCAGTGAATGAATGTACTGTAGTTTGGTGCCTTTAGACTCATTGGTTGAGAGTATGCCCTCCCTGAGTTAGCTCAATAGTACTTAGTGGCTCTCAGTTTTAAACAGGCATCAGAATCACCTGGAGGGCTTGTTAAAACACAGATTACTGGACCCCACCCAGAGGTTCTTTTTTCTTTATCTTTTTTTTTAAGTAGCCTTCATGCCCAGCGTGGGGCCCAATGCCAGGCTTGAACTTAGGACCCTGAGATCAAGATCCTGAGATCAAGACCTGAGCTGAGATCAAGAGTAGAACGCTTGACCGACTGAGCCACTCAGAGTAGCTGATTCGGTAGCCTTGGGTGGGGCTCTAGAATCTACATATCTAACAAGTTCCTAGATGCTGCTGATGCTGAACTGGGTGCCACATTTTGAAAGCCACTGGGGTCCAGGCACCTGGGTGGTTCAGTCGGTTAAGCATCTGATTTTGTCTCAGATCATGATCTCACGGTTCATGAGTTCAAGCCCCGGGTCGGGCTCTGTGCTGACAGCTCAGAGCCTGGAGCCTGCTTCGGAGTCTGTGTCTCCCTTGCTCTCTGCCCCTCCCCTGCTCACGCTCTGTCTCTGTCTCTCTCTCCTAAAAATAAATAAAACATTTTAAAAGAAAGAGAAGACCACCGGGGTCAAGAAATGGATTAATAAACCTAGTAACAATTTTTTTTTAATGTTTATTTATTTCTGAGACAGAGAGAGACAGACCATGAGCAGGGGAGGGGCAGAGAGAGAGGAAGACACAGAATCTGAAGCAGGCTCCAGGCTCTGAGCTGTGAGCACGGAGCCTGAGGCAGGGCTCAAACTCAGGAACTGTGAGATCATGACCTGAACTGAAGTCAGATGCTTAACCAGCTGAGCCACCCAGGTGCCCCTAATACACCCATTTTAGAACAAAATAACATTATAATCAATTCGGATTTCATGGGACAGTGCTAAACGGATATATACATAAATAATCTCACAGTATATATGTGTGTGTGTGTGTGTGTGTGTGTGCATGTGTGTGTAAACAGATACATGTATATACAACTGTCCAAAGCATGTTCATTCAGATCACTTCTTTTCAGCCACATGACTTTCCCAAGAAGTAACATAACCCCGTGTGTCTAAGACAGTGGCCTCTAAGTCTGGACAGGCCTTAGTTCAAATACCCAATCTTCCAATTACTAGCTGTGCTACTTTGGGTAACCCACAGTGAGCTAAGACTCATCTCTAAAATTGAAAAAGATGAGTGTGTACTTCGTGGTGTCGTCGTGAGGACTGAGATAACACAGGAGAGGCGCTTCACGCACTTGACACTTGACAAATGGTCCGCGAACACAGGTGCCATCGTTCCGGTCCCACGGCTCAGGTACTAGAAGCATAAGGGACTTGCCGAGGGACCCCAACCTGCTGGGGGCAGAGCTGAGCCTCTGGATTGCCAGGTGCAGATTCCCGTTTAGGTGATCTCAGCACGTTGCAGATTCTGCAGGCAGCTTTGGGGACGGTAGTACCTCGGTTAATGAAGCCTCGGGGAATGGAGTCCTTTTATTCCGCATTTTAAAAGCAAACAAAAAACGCTTCATAAATCATTTGAAGAAAAGCTGCGTGTATTCACAGCTGCCCACGACAAAAATACCTCTGAGCCCAGCTTCTGTTTGTCCCTTCCCGGGTGAATGTAAATAGGGCTCATCCTGGGCAAATCTGTAAAGGCGAAGATTCCTTTATTCCGCCTCCGTGGCAAATGTCAGGCATTCTCTGTCCTCCTTTTCCTTCTCAAAATAGGCAAGGGCCTGCGATCAGTCACTTAGTCTTATTGGCAGATGGACTTCAGCGTGAGTAAGTTGTAATACACCATCACATTTATAGTTCGAGTCTTTCATATTTAACTATGGGAATCAAAACTTTTCGTCACGAACCTAAATTTCAGGCGTTAGCTGGCAGACGGAGAGAAATGAGGGAAGAGAGCCCTGGGATATCTTCTGTTTCCCTGGGACCCTAAAGAGAAGTGTGTGCTGGGAACAGTCAAACTCTCTCCCCCGGCAGCTTGCTGGGAGTGGGATAGGAGGGGTGCAGTGGGAGCCTCCCGAATCTCCCGTGCCCATCACCCACGCCCCACCAAGTTCCCCAAGTAAACACATCGGTAATAGCAGTTTGGGGGGGGGGGAGTGCGGCACCTGGGTGCTTAGTCGGTTAAGCGTCCAACCTCTGATTTCAGCTGAGGTCATGATGGAACCCTGTGTTGGGCTCCGTGCTGACGGTGCGGAGCCTTCTTGGGATTCTCTCTCACTCTCTCTGTCCCTCCCCCATTTATGTGTGCATGTGTGCATACACGCTCTCTCTCTCTTGAAATATTGCCATCCCTATATTTCTTCACAGAAATTCTGAAACGGTCACTGTCCCAGACTCTCTCTCTGCCACATCCCTCCCTTGTTTTTTTTAATTTTTTTTTTTTTTTAAATCTGAGAAAGAGAGAGAGAGCATGAGTGAGGGAAGGGCAGAGAGAGGGAGACAGAGAATCTGAATCTGTGCCTTCAGCACAGAGCCTGATGCGGGGCTTGAACTCACCAACTGTGAGATCATGACCGGAGCCAAAGTAGGACGCTTAACGCACCCAGGTGCCCCTCCCCTGTTTTTCACACCTAACCACGGATTAGGCTCCTGCCTCCAGCTTGGAACAAATTACTTAGCTTTCCTGAGTCTTAGGTGCCTCACTTTTGAAGTAGAAATAAGGACTCCTTCATTGGGAACAGTCTGAGTGACGGGGGATACTGTAGATAAGGCTCCTAGGACAGAGCCTCCAGCTGGTGGACACTTAATAAATGCCTATTCATTTTTTTTTGCCAATCTGTCATTTGCTTGGCCATTAAAATACACATATGGGCATCTACTATGAGCCAGGAACTAAGCCGGCCCCTGGAAACACAACGACGGGCAAGGCAGTGTTCTCTTCCCGAGATAGCTGATCTAGTTAGGTGGTTCTCAATCCTGATTTGCATCACTGGTGGAAGGAGCTTTCCCCGGACCCCACCCCGGATCTTCTCACTTGGCATCTCTGGGAAGGAAAATGTATTAAAAGCTCCTCTGATGTTGGCGAGGCAGAGCCAATGTTGAGAACCGCTCAGGTGGGTCCGTCTCTCCTCTCCCTTCCCCCAATCCTCCCCACAACGTTAAAGCTGGTTCCTCCTCTTCCTTCCCTTTGCCTCAGTCAGCACACTGTAGGTTTTCTGACACACCCTTTGTTATTTTAGTTACGATTCTGTATTTTAGTTAGTATTTACTTTTGTTTTGGATCTTTGTTTTCCTGCATCCTGGCACACATCCTTCTATTCCCTCCATATTTCTCTATCTGGTCATAATGTTTACGACAGAGAAGTTCGTCATTGAGATGGGTCTTTTTTGTTAATAATGGTTATGCCTGTAGACCAAAGCATGTGGTCTGGGTGACGGCTACTGTTTTTCTAGAGCCTTCTTAGCGACTTGCTGCCTGCCTTCAGGCCCCACCACAATGACTGGCTTCCTTCCGTTCATATTAATTAATGTAACAAATTGTGGTAGTTGAGAGTTCAAATTTCCCATCTACATCAGGATAGTTACTGGTTGGCAAAATGATATCTTCAGACGCCAGAGGCCTTATGATTACTAAGTTCATACCAAGTGCTGTAATTATTAGGATGATTTATCACTCAAAAAACCCTCAATAGTACAACCAAGTCCTTCAAAGAGCCATCCAATTTAGCTCAGAATCAATACCAAATGTTATCCAAAAGTCAAGTTCTGTTGTAAGACACTAGACCCATGACTGATCGATAGGCAGATAGACAGATACGCAGGCTATAGGTTGGTCAGTTATAATTCTAAGCTGCCAGTTTAGGGGGAAAAAAAGAAAAGGAAAAGAGAGGAAGAAAAAGGTTAAAATCCCAAGATTGGATGGAATGAGCTGAAGTGTTTTCAAATGGATTTGAGAAACTGAACTGTTCCCAGGCGGAAAGATAAAATGTAAAGCTGCAGCAGTCAGTCTGGCTTTCTGGCTCGCCTAACCTTTTTACTGCCGGATAATGAGGAATCAGCTATAATTTAGACACAGTATTCTTTTCACAGATTATATTGAGGTTTAGAGGGTGGGGGAGAGGAAGGGGAAAGGAGAGAGACTCACTTTATAGCCATGCATCATCATCCCTCTTGGGCAGAAGAGACAAGTAGGCCCTCCCCAGGAGGCACGTCGGGGGAGCAGTGCCCTCTGTGTGTGTTGTTGTGACGAATTTCAAATCAAGAGCGTTCTTGAATTGGATTTATTACAATTGGAAGAAGAGAAATTGTAATCTTTATGAGCCAACGACATGGAGCCTTATAATAAGGGAATGAGGGATCATTTCAAATTTAAAGCAAATTAGATTACTGGGGTCAAATTCTTTAGCAGAAACATCGTGCCTTCAGAGCACTGCACATGTATTTGATACCCCTCCCCCCTCCGCCCAGGTTTTGCGTCAACATTGAAGTGTGTTTTAAAAACATATTTAATACTCATATGCAGTGAAAGTACCTTAAAAAGTCAAATAATGAATGGACGGGAGAAGAGGAATCTACCAAAAGAATTCACTGATTTATACACCAGAGCTCGCTGTCATTCACTTCCAGACCTGTAAGGAACCTCACCAAGTCCCTAAGTAGAAGCACACACACGCCATTCAGGAAAGGGTGTCACAGTTACAAATTTTTCATGCAAGGAGATTTTCGAGTTTATTCTTTTTTCTTCATGTTTATTTTTGAGAGAAAGCAAGACAGAGCATGAGTGGGAGAGGGGCAGAAAGAGAGGGAGACACAGAATCTGAAGTAGGATCCAGGCTCTGAGAGGTCAGCACAGAGCCCGATGGAAGGCTCGGACTCACAAACTGGAGATCCTGACCTGAGCCAAAGTCAGATGCTTAACTGACTGAGCCACCAGGCACCCCTTTCTTTCTTTTTTTTTTTCTTTTATTATTTATTTATTTATTTTTATTTATTTATTTATTTATTTATTTTGAGAGAGAGAGGGAGAACATGAGCAGAGGAGGGGCAGAGGGAGCAGGAGAGAGAGAATCTGAAGCAGGCTCCACGCTCAGTGCAGAGACCGATGCGGAGTTGAGGGTCAATCTGTCGACTGTGAGACCGTGACCTGAGCGGAAACCAAGCATCAGACGCTCGGCCGACGGAACCACCCAGGTGCCCCATCTAGCTCTTTCAATTGCTTTTTCTAGTATTCTGTCTCTGAGCAAGACCAATACATTCTCATGTCTTTCCGAGCACTTGCCTTACGATTTAAGATCTTGCCTCTAACCTGTCCTTTGTGTTTACCCCCAGTCCTTCAAAAACGCCCACCACCCACATTGTTCTGATCTAGGACATTGCCCATAATTAAGTTTCACTGCCAACCAAAGATCTTTCCCGTGATATCATTTTGGAAATGTGTAGATCGGCCCCTGTGCATAGTATGTGCAGTATGCCTCCATCTTGCCGTTCTGTCAATTCCCCACCAAAGCAGAAGCCAGCGTGGCTCCCCTCCTCCAACCCTGAGTCTTGCCACAATTCCAACCTTCTTGGGATCTATCTACTTCTTTTTCCACTTTCCATTCCTTACGTCTCTCAAGAAATTGGCAAAGTAATAAAAAGATTCTAGCTCTAATCCAGCTGCGGTCTGTGATTCATTGAAAACTAAAATAAAGAATTTGAACCCCAATTCTGGTCAGGGAATTAATAGGGTTTGGGAGAACACAGATGAAAATAAATAGATGACACTTTCCATTCTCCCGCAGTTTTGGTGCTAGAACAATGGGTGGCTGGAAGTTCAAAGCTTTTCCTCTTCTAGCCCTGTCAAGTCTGGGAATGTAAACAATGATATTTGCCTTCTATCCAATGGTCTCAACACACCTTGTTAACACATCTGAATAATTACCCCCATTGCAGAGGCAGTGAGTGAGAGACAATAATTAGGCATCGGGCCAAGCTGTTCTCAGCCGTGGTGGCTGGAATTAGAGTCAAGGCTTGTGCGCACCCCCCAGACTATTTACTTTTCAGCCAATTCAGCCCAGAGGGACCTCCCTGGCCCCTTTCACTAGCATCTCCCTTGAAACACTAATGGGCCAAGAAGACCCACAGTCGGCTGTGGAATGGTAATTTTTCTGCTCCTAAGAAAGGTCTCTCTGGAGATCCCTTGTGCCAAGTGGAGGTTTAGATGATCCAAACATTTAAGTGCATATTGACTGCAGTCAGATACTGTACCCTGACCCGCATCACAAGCTCTGGACTGTATTTCTCTGGAATACTAGCTTTTTATGTATTAACCTTCCACCAGCTCCCCATGGAACAGAGCACAGGCCAAAATCAAAGGCCTCGACAGGGGTCAAAGTTTTACCTATTAAGCTGTGTGGGAGCTTGACCTTGAATACTGAGTTTTGCATTAACTTAATATTGCTACAGATTCTTTAAAGAATTTAAATAATTGGGTAACCATTTTGTTTAATTCACTCTTGTTTTGTCATTCCTCTTTTTTAAAAAAAGACTGGGGAGGGGAGGAGGAGCCAGCAGAAGTGCAGATTCCTGTCTTGATCCAACTTGTGAGGTTAGGATTTGCTCACATCCAGCTCACGTTGCGGGAGGGCTTCTAAGGGGTGCAGACTCTCCCGTGTAAGGAAGAAAGGAGGTTTCAGGAGGGAGGGAAGCAAGAGAGGGTGTTAAGGTGTCATAGACCAGAAACCCTTGAGCTGTAAGAGACATTAGAAAATCATCTGGTTCAGCCATCTGCATTTAGATAAGGAAAAAACATGAGAATTTTCTCCTATTGGGAGGAAACTGGGATCCAGGTTAGGTAACTGGTCAAATGACTTACCCAAGGTCATGCATCTAGTGAGTGTCAGAAGCAGCCCCATTCCCCGGTACCCTGCCTATAAGTACAGTGCTGGCAACAGAGAGCTCACCTCATCCACAGAATGGCTGTAAATATATGTTCCTTCATCGAAAAGGATGCACCTTCAGCCAGATGGCTAGAGTTACAAAATTAATACTATTTTTTCCCCCAAAACCTCTTTTTAAAATGGAAACCGGAATAGCACAATGAAAGGTCTGTCCAAGAAACATGAGATGCACATGGGATAGGATGCTGTCAAGGACAGGCTGGCAGGAGGCCCTCAGGAAGCCTCATGGACTTCAAAACAAATTATTATAGTGATTTCAATCAGCAGATGGGATTCCGCAAACAATAACATTTACAAGGTAATCTCCATTCTAAGTACGCAATTGCCATTTCCCAAGAGCCAGTTGGTAGAAAAGGGTTTAGCCATCCCAGGGCAGATGCACCTGCTTCTGAATATCTTCCCTACCTTCAATTAGCTTTTGGTTCAACATATGCATAAAACACATTCTCGCGCTTACCTAACCCCCCCCCCCCACACGCACACGTATGCACATGTGAACACACAGGGCTCCTCAACTGGCCACAGGATAGCTCATCTATAGGATCTTAATACATGTAAGTTTCAGACTTGTTCTCCAATAGTAAAGAGCAAAACAGTGCAGGGCAGCGGTGTTCCTGTATCAAAGAACAAAGTTGAAACTCCCATACAATTATGTTTGATCACAGTAGAAGGTGAAATCATTAGATATTAGCGAGGTGCAGTGGAATAAAAATGATGTGTTAGCGGGGGTTCATTACACTGTATTTTCAGAGCCAGGAAGATCAATGCGTTCATGCATCATGAATTAGGCTCCGGCTTTAGCCTTCCCTGCTCTCCGGAAACCCAACATGATCTATCACCAGCCATACATCACCGTTTCAGGATTGCACATTAACGAGAAAGCTGCAGTTTCCGCCTGTCAAGCTGACCAGCTGCCTCTTTCTCTGCAGAAGGGGGAATATTTCTGGTTCAGGATTTTACTTTTAAAACAAAAAGGGGCTTAAAAGGTCAGTGTCAGCTGGACAGTCACATGGTCTGATCTTTGTGTTGTCCCAGGGCTCTGACTGATGGTATTGCTTTTCATGGCCTCTGACCAACCTGGATCCAAGCCTGAGGGGGCTCATCATTATCACTTTAGATGTTAGATGAGGACACAGCCTTGGGACACACCTAGGGTCTCCTGGGGTGTGCCCTCTGTCCCCCCAGGGTTTGCTGGACACCACTGGATATATCTAGAAGTTTTAAAGGGAGACTTGTACGTTGAATGCCCACTACCCTTCTATCTTTCCCACCCCCCGCCTCTTCCCTTAATAGAGACTCTTTCACCACCCAGCAGTTTGCATTCACACTTTCCCTTCATTTATTCTCAGTCCACCTCACTTCCCCCCTGCCTGACCCCACACCTGCTAGTGCGGCCCCTCTTCCCTGCTGGCGTTCAGATACCCGCAGACAGTTCTGATCGCTGCTTTTAATCGGCGTTTAGCTGGTCTGTCCGTATTTAGTTCTTTTAATCTCTCCTCATCATTCAATCCCTCCAGCCTCTTCATCATCTTTTTTTTTTCTTTTCTTTCTTTTTTTTTTTTTTTTTGGTGTGTTGCTCTTTCCTGAGTTTTATCCAATTTGTCTACATCATCCTTCGGGCTGTGACATGCCCACCGGCCCTGAACTCCATCACTGCAGGAAGAGTGGCTGGAAGGGCTTGCATCCACCCTCCTCTTCTCCCCCCAGCACGTGCTCAGGTCTATTCCTCACCAACAGAAGAAGCAGAGGTTTGGGGGTGGGGGGGGCGGAAATTTGGGCTGGGTGAGACCTGCCCCTTCCCTGTCTGGCTCATAAAGGCAATAGAAGAGGTGATGTAAGAATAAAAGAGATTGGATGAAGTTAAGTCCATGGAAGAACTTCCCAATGACCACTCCTTGGGGAGCAGAAGAGACCGTGGCCTCGTCTGCCTGGGCTCTGGGAAAAGGAGGTGGTCTCAGGAGGCCCCACTGTCCTCCTATTTCTAGCCAATAGGGCTTGTGGTGAGTTTCAAGGTTGATGGCTTGGTGTCTGTGATCACCTTTAGGCAGCCACCCCCCACCCCTAGATAATATAGGACCTATGATGAGACTAAGCATGCAGGAAGGGGTCTCCAGCTTCATATCTGAACATGAGTAAGAGCTGGCTGGAGGTTTTAGAGGGCCTCAGTTTGGGGAATTACAAGTTTATAAGGAACGCTGAACTCAGCAGCAGGAGTTATGGACCACAGACATGGTTTAAATGAAGACATTTACTGATGGAGGCATGGAGCAAGATTGTAGCTCGAGGTGACTCATCCCAGAACCACTGGAGGGCCATTTCTAGGGAAGAGAGTTCCATCAGGGCTGCTCAGGAGAGGGCAGATTTTTTTTTTCAATTGGATGGATAAAAGGAAGTGCCTCTATATTGGTGGGAGGCTTCCTATTCATTAGGAATTTAGAGTCTATTCTTTGATTCCATTCAGGCTTCTTCTCAGATGTCATTTCCTAGAAACACCTTCCTCGAAAGCACCACGTAAGGTACTACCCTACTTAGCTTTCTGCCCACTTTCCTGAATATACTGTGTTCCATTCGTTTAGCACCATATTGTCCGAGTCCCCCACCAGAGTGTCAGAAATCCCAGAGAACAGGGACTTCCTCTAAGCAGCAATGGCGGTGCCGGACACGGGTCCCATGTTTGACAGTGGACCAACTAACTGCCTCTTCATTTTTGCGTTGCTTCCACCAGACATATGAAGTGTATGGATCCCAGTAAGGACTCATAGGATCTGGTGAGCTTTGATTCTCCAGGGATCTCCAATCAGAGCCCCGCTGAGTTCAGGGCAGACAGAATGAGCTGAGAAAACCTGTCCCCTCCACACTGTTTCCTTCTTAACAGCTGGAAGTGAGAGAAAAAGAAAATGTCAATTGTAGAAAGAAGGAGGTAGAAGGCTCAATCCCCCTGCCTCCCACAGGCTGCCATCAAACCTGTTTATCCTGTTTTGCTTTTAAAAGCCCTGTACCAAGGAGATCTCCGTCCCTGGCTCTTTCCGCCATGAAAACAGAGTTACTGTGTCTTTCAACTACCACCCTGGTTTTATGAATGGTTTAAAGCTCAGCAAGAGACAGGGGAAGAGTTTCTGACTCTCTCGGAACGGGTACTTCCCTACTTCATGCCTAACTCTGAAGACTAGTGAGATCCTGATTGATCTCCACTCCCCTGATGCTAGTAATCTGTTCATATGCTCTGAAAACCTACAACCAGGGTTCCTGAGACTTGTGTACGTATGCTAAAAATCCACTTCACAAATTTTACAGTTGCTCTGTATCTCTAGTCATACAATTATACTTCTTTGTTTTCTTTCTTATTCCCCACCAACCATTGGAAACTCCCTTGAGAACAAGACACTTTGCTGATTAGTTCACTGCACCTTGGACTCTATGGCTGGCACATAATAGGTGCTCAGCAAATACTTGTTGAAGGAAGGAAGGAATATAATCCTAGAGTGTCTGGTCTCCTTAGATCTGTAGCTCCTAACCCTGGATATGCATTAGAATTATCCTAGTCATTTAAAAAATCTTCCATATCTGGATCCCATCCCAGATAATTTAAGTCAGGATCTGTGGAGATACGGTCTAGGAGTCAGTACATAAGGCTCGTGTGATTGTGGAGAATGGCAAATTCAAAATCAGCAGCGTGGGCCAGGAGAGCTGATGGTGCAGATGAAGTCTGAAGGCAGTCTTCCGGATAATTCCTCAGAATCTGTATTTTTTTTTTTTTAAAGCTCCAGGTGACTCCAATGCGAGCAAGAATAGAGAACTACCACTCTATCCGCGTTTGTTTGTAGCTGATCTGGCTTTGCTGGGACTATGTTTGTGTTTCAGATATGGCATTGGATAGAACTGTCATACCCCGAGATTCTGTGGCCATGGCTCATTACTCAGAATGCGATGAAGGAGATGAGATGGTACCAGGACCTACTCCTTTAGAACGTGCGATGGGGGAGCTGACCCACTTGCGAGAATTCCTGAATAATGGTCTTTTCAATTGCAGTGCGGACATGAGGTCAACACCAGACATCTGTGGAAAAGTTATGAAGCTACCCACCAGGAGGGAAAAGAATGCGGCAAAAGTGAATTGGGGTGGGTGTGTTTAGAAGTTCAGACAGATTGCCAGTGAGCATCAGTAAGGTCTCTCTACAGAGTATCAGGGCCCCAGAAAATGGGATGGAGTTTAAGTCAGAATCACTGACCTTGTGTGGTTAGAGAGGAACCGAGTTGTACAAATCAGAAAGCAGAGCCTTCTAGAACAACAGGAGATTGGTGAGGCTGGTGGGCTAGGAACTCAGGGTGGAGATGAAAACAGAGACCTCCGTAACAGAATAAGGTGCTTCTAGGGAGCTGAAACTCACAGAGACAGCTGGAAGCATATGGCTCTGTGGTTGGCGTTAGGGAATGGGAACCTGAGTCATAACATAAAGGGACACCCAGCGCCAAAGTCATCAGATGGCTGGAAGGAGAAGATGTAAGCTACTTAAACAATTCCTACCATGTCGATTCTGTCCATGGATGCCTAGCAGATTACCTGGCAAATAAGAGGTTTTCAGTGAATGAGAATGGAAGAAGCTAGAACAGGCTTGATTCTGCAAGCAGGTTAGCGTTATTAGTAGACCTAGTTGTTGATTTTTTTTCTTGAAACGGCTTTGTTGATATATAATTCACCACCCCATAGACTTCATCCATTTGAAGTGTACAATTCGATGGGTTTAGGTATATTACATCATTAATTTTTAAAATTGTGGTAAAATATAGATAACATAAAATGTGTCATTTTAACCATTTATGTGCACGCGTCAGGGGCATTAATTACATTCACGATGTACAATCCATCACCCCCATCCATTTTCAAAATATTTCATCACCCCAAACAGAAACTCTATAACCATTAAGTAATCACCGCCAGCCCCCGATATAACCTCGAATCTACTCTCTGTCTGTATGAATTTGCTTATTCTACATATTTTATGTAAATGGAATCACATAGTATTTGGCTTATCTCACTTAGGAGACTTAGTTTTTAGGAGTGGAAAGGGTGGAGGTACCACAGGGAAAAGGGGTGAAATTTGAAAAGTACTTTTTTCATACTGGTGGTGGTAATGACCTTCCTGCCAGTTCTGTTCCTAACATCTTGTTTTGTCTGCTTTGCTAAGGCTCCGAGAGTTACCATCAGCCCCTTTCAACCTTGCCTACCCACCACCCCAATCACCTCGGACACAACTGGATTTTCTCCTCAGAGCTGTTTTTCTAGCTAGCAATAGAGCAAATATTAAGAAGCTGTTGCCGCTTACCAATTAAAGACATATTTCCATAATAATTAGTGGAAGGGATGCTTTGAAACCTGGGAAAGAGTGTTGAAGTCATTCTCCTTCTGAGGGACGGCCAGTGCATTATCAACCCAGAGGGAGGGTTTCTCTCTGCTCAGATAGGCAGCTCATTTCAGGTGGCTTCTTCTAGAAGGTTCTGCTGCAAGGGCCCCTTCCCTCAACTCTCTGTCTCTGGGTCTTCTCCCTGCTGTTTTCTCTTGCCCCCCACCCCCACCCCCTCAGCTCTTTCTCTTAGGATAGAAGCCAAATTCCCTTAGTGCCACTGGGGGCTCGGCTGAACCGCTGGTATTCACAAGGGACCCTTTGAGGCAGACGTGTGCTGGTAGTTGCTGAGGGCTCAACAGAGAGGAGGGGACATCATAGATAGGTATCATTTGCAGCAGAAGGTCAGGGTCCTTCATAGCAGAAAGGTGTTCCTGTTCAGTCTGGGCAGGTAGGCAGAGACATACTCCCTGTGGGAACAGACTGGAAGCCTCTCGATGCTCTAGATCAGGAGAGCCAAGGACTTGTGCTAGAGAGGAGGATGGGGAGGAAAGAGGGATGAGAGTTGCAGTTGGGGAAAGAAAGGAGAACGAGGCGGGGGGACGGAGAACCGAGAGACAGCTTTGCCTGGGAAACACCCACTGACCTTACGGCCGAAACCACATTTGTTGCTCGAGCACAAAACTAGAATTCCACAAAACTTGATCGCAAGTTTTAGTCGGGGCCTCTTGGTTCAGGTATCTAGCTTGAAGAGTATCTGGTGGATTTAACTACAGACGCACCTCAAACAACACATCATACTTAATGTGGCTCTCTTTGGCCAAACAGTTTCTCTTCCTGCTTGAATTCTGTTTTCATCTTCTTGGTTCTGCATCTTTGACTATGTCCCCTGCTACTACAGACAGTTCACCAGTCTATGGAAATTTTGAATGGTTTCTTTCTTTTATACTAATTGTAAAAAAAAAAAAAAAAAAAAAAAAAAATTCTCCGTTTCTCTGGCAGGGATTTCTTAAAGTTTTTTCCTCTGAATACAGAATCCCCATTAACTGTATTTCTGTAGCCCTAGCTACTGCTGTTTATAATAGCTACTACATAGGTCTATGCAATACTGAACGATTTGTGTATTCATCCTCTGAATTTTCTGTGAAACTACCTATAACCCCAAGAACATTATCTTTTTATAGACCATAGCTTTAGTCTGTCTCTGCTTTTTGTGCTGAGTTAATGTGAGGCACTGGCGGGAGTTTTATGCTTCCTGACATTTTTGGGAGGTGGGGATGGAGTAGTAAAGGAGTAACTCCTCGTGTTAGTAATAACCAGGCAAGTTTTCCCCACCATATAGAACTCGTTGACCATGTATTATACTTTGTGTTACTTCATGTCCAGGTGCTTTTTACTGAACAATGTCATCTTCACAGCCATGTGAACATGTCAACATTTATGTGCAGGAAGAACACAGCATTAAATGAGTCAGTTGCTCATTCCAATTGGAGATTTTATTTTTAATTCCATAAACTGGGCATCAGAACAAGCAGTCCAAATGTTCCAGAAGAGGCATTTAGACTCTCTTAAGTGGTAGGGCTGCATTCCGCCAGTTGGAAAACTTTGTTCACAGAGAGAAATGGACATTTTCTGCCTCGTGCTGCCTTTTTGTCATCCGAAATGAGACTCAGTCTGGTGTACACTGAGCCTCTTCTCGGGATCCTGTGGAATGGCTTTGGTGATGGTAGCGCTAAGTAGGCTATGTATTAGCTTGGATAAGTAAGACTTGCCGCTATAATAGAAAACCCCCCAGATGTCAGAGGGTCACCAAACAGAGGCTTATGACTCACACTATACTTCAGTGAAGCTGTTCCTAGCCCAGTGGCTTTCTACGTGACCATGGGGGACTAAGCTTCCTTCCATCTTGTGGTCCACCCATCTTTAGATTTTCACACTTGTCCTCACTCAACTGGAAGAAGGGAACAGAGGTCGGGGATTATGGGGGAGAAGACCTATGGGCCAGACCTGTAAGTACAGAACCTCTCTGCAGCCTACACGTCTGTGTTTCGAAGTCATTCCTCTGGTGATACCTCCCTCTCAGGGAGTCTGGGAAATGTGCCTAGGGGTGAAAGGAATTGCGACTTGATGAGTAGATACAGCAGTCTCTGTCACAGGCTGGGGCAGCCCCTTGGCTTTCACTGCTTCCCCCCGGTTGCCCATATGCATGCCCCTGCTTCCAATTTCTCTGCAGTAAGGACAGGATAGCAGTGAACACGTCCCCTCTGCCGCTTAAATCTTACCATGCTCCTCAAGAGTATCTGTTATGTGCTAGGCGCTGTGCCAAGAGGTGTAGAGGTGAGAAACCGTGTCCCTGAATGGGAGGCTTTAGAAACAACTTGGTGAAAATGGAAAACACCTCCTCCTAAAACATTACCAGGGAGGTTTCCTAAGAAGAGCCAGTAGCGAGGGGCACCTGGGTGGCTCAGTCAGTTGAGCGTCCAACTTCGGCTCGGGTCATGATCTCATGGTTCGTGAATCTCGCTGCTGTCGGCGTCGACCCTGCTTTGGGTCCTCTGTCTCCCTTGCTCTCCGCCCCTCCCCTGCTCATGTTCTCTCTCTCTCTCTCTCAAAAATAAATAAAACATTAAGAAAAAAGAGAAAAGCCAGTAGTGAAAGAGAGATTTTTCCAGAATACACTCCCCTTCTTACAACCCTTCAATTGGCATTTTCCATCCACCTGCCCACCTTCCCACTCTACTACTGACAAAATGAAAAATCTAAATTTCCAAAGCTAATGGATGGGATCCTTCCTGATCTGGCCTCTGCTCACTTACATCCCTCCCTCCTCTCTCCTGAACACTCCAGCCAGCCTGCATCCCCATCGCTCCCAGGAGGCAACTGCTTCCTCTTCATTCAGGGCATCGAGCACACCCCTCTGTTCCTTCCCCTGGGCTTTCTCCCGGTGCCGGCTGGATCCTTTTCTGATTTAGGTCT
Source organism: Prionailurus bengalensis (assembly GCF_016509475.1). Taxonomy (NCBI): domain Eukaryota; kingdom Metazoa; phylum Chordata; class Mammalia; order Carnivora; family Felidae; genus Prionailurus; species Prionailurus bengalensis. The sequence continues at coordinate 13,511,538 of NC_057346.1, forward strand.
GAACCTGGAGGTCATTTCTTCTGGGAAGCCTGCCATGACCTTGCCCCCCTCCACAAGTCTGAGAGAGGTGCTCCTTCTAGGAACCCGTATTTTCCCGGTGACAGTTCTTAGTGTTTGCCTTTTTCCTATCTGTGTCTCCAAGCACAGTTCCCACCTTGCTCCTCAGCACCTGCTGCAGCGCCTGGCCCACGGGAGAGGCTCAGGCAGAAGGTGAAGCGCGGCTAGGGCCGAGCCTCCACAGTTGCATCTCTAAGTGCCCGTCATTGTGCCTGCCGCACCTGTAATTTATACCCACGGGGAAATCAGTGAATTTCCATCACTAACCCAGATTTTCTGTTCTGTCATCGTTGCTGCTTTTTGTTTTTATTTTTGCTTTTCCTGAAACATCACACGTCAAGTGGCCACCGCCCCCCTGAGCCCAGAGTGGCCTGGCATGATGAGCTGTTCCTGGGCCTCTCGCTCAGGACTCCACGTGCTGGTACAAGCCACACGGTGACTGGCCACGGGGATGCGCGACAAGGCAGTTCTTCCCGGTGAGTCAGGGCTTCTGTCCCCAGCTTCTGTAGGTCCTCACAAACATACCTGGCCGGTCCAAACTGCAACCTGCCAGGAAGGAGGCAGCCCTCGCTTAATAGGAGTAGGGAGGGGGTCCTTCGCAGGGATGAGCATTCCTGATCCATCAGGCTTGCTGGGGCCCAGGATCTCCGGGAGACATGGAACAGGGTTTTCTTTCATGAAAGAAAGAAACTGCACTATGACTGCAGATCCGTGGGTCACTGCACTGATTCCTTCCCACACACACCCATTCATTCGTTCATTCGTTCAGTACTGGTTGGGCCTACGTGTTCCAGACCCCGAGGTTACAGAGGAGAACAAGACAGGAAAAACCCTTGCTGTCTTCCAACGAGGAAGAGAGAAGCTAAAGAAATAACACAGAAAAGAAAAATAAGAAAACGATATCTGGAACTATTGCAGATAGTGAGAAGTGCTTTCTCGGTCTTCATGGAGAAGCCATATTCTGGCTGCAGAGGAAGAACACACGGTCCTGTTCTGGGCCCAGTGATACCTCTTCTCGCTGTTGATGAGGCCCCCTCACCCTCTAAGGGCATCCAGATACTCTGACAGCTCCACATTCCCATGCATCTCCCTCTCCGACTCCTGGCAAGAATCTGTAGCTGCTCTCGCAGGCCCGTGTCAGGTCATTCCTCACCCTTCCTGAACCTGCGAGCAAGAAGGCAGCCCAGAAACAGTGGGGCAGAACCGGGCATCACTTGTGTTCTGTCTGGCGGGCATTACCTGTGCCCACACTTCACACCCGTCCCCTCCCTGAGCCCAATGCACTTGGCTGCCAGATTGGCGGGCTCGGCTCTACCCAGGCCCCGAGATCAATTCTGACTTCGGGCTGGAAGAATTCAAGCTGCTGTCATCTGAATGTTGATTCGCTCTTATCACCCTGGCTGCTTGCTTGTTGTCCCTAATCTTGTGACTCCTTCTGACAAGTGGATAGTCTGACATACACCTCTGCCCCTTGGTCCCTGGCTTTGGTTATTTTGCTGGCACTCAGGCCCTCAGAGGTTGAGGATAGTCCTTGCTTAAGTGTCCTGGCCTTGCTTAAGTCTTCCTGTCCCCCTGAGAACTGTGCCTTGCCCTTTGACCTTGGTACCTGCCAACAGACCTCCCCGGAGGTGGCTTCCTGCCTCCTGGGACTTCTGATTGCTGCCTGTATTTGACTTCTTTCCTATGTGCATGTCTGTGCCCATCCACCCAGCAGGTGACACACAATATTTCCCATGGATTCCCCAAAGCTAACTTTTTGTTTTACTTTCATGTGGTCTTTTACTGTATCTATCAAATTCTGTGTTCCCTCTACTGGATTGGCCGTTCAGTACCCCCCATAGTGTTGCCCCACCTGTGCAGATGAGCCTAATCCTAGATCTCAGAACCCCTGCTGTCTTTCCCGTCCAAATGCAGTTAATCAGTCCGTGTCCAGCTGTGTTCTAAGATATGACTCTGCCTTCCCCTTGGGACACACCATCCTTCTTCCATCTTTTAGTTTCCTCCAAGAGGTCTCAGTTGGGTAATCAAGGGGTAATCAGGGCATCAGATAGCCAGGGTGCAGAGAGAGGGGTTGATGGAGTCCTTTTAGCTATAGTTGAAAAAAAATTCAACAGAAGGCCAGGGCAGCTGTAGGCGAGACACGGCAGCCTTGCTAAGTAGGGATCTCAAATCCCTGTGGTCTGAGGACAGATGTCCCATAAACCCATGTGCAGCCTAATTTATATTGGATGGTTGGTTCTGCCATGGGAAGGTTATCTTGCTTATGCTGGAAGCAAGGGTGCCCGGTGGGATTCTCCTCTCTAAATCCCTCCCCGTGCCCAGGAGGGGAGTCCCAAACCTTCCCTCCAAGGGACACTGTTGAAATCCAGCATTTGCCAGCCTTGTCTTCATAGTCCTGACATGGTAACTCTTCCTCCTTCTTCACTTGATATGCCTGGCCCCAGGTTTTGCCCTCCTGGTTTCCTATTTGTTCCAGGCATGCCTCCAGCTTAGGTGCCTCATTTTGCCTGCTTCCAGCTAGCTGTTGCTGTTTTGTTTGTTTGTTTGTTTGTTTGTTTTCTTTTCCTTTCTCTTTTTCCTGTCTTACAGCATTCATTCTAAATCCTTATTCCCAAGGACCTTACAGTCTAGAAAGAAGACAGTGACACACACGGTTACTGGATACAGTTGTGGTAAATGTTTCCCAGGGAAACTTGAAAACTTGATGGAGACATGACCAACCTCATCTGGTGGGTTGAGAATGCTTTCTGTAAGAAGAGACTTTGCAAGCAAGGGAAGAGGCTCTGGGGTGGGAGTCAGGCGTGGGGAGACAGGGAGGGCATCAAGAGCGTTTTAGGCTCAGTGCAAGAGCACGGACAGAGGGCATCTTTCCTCTTGGCTTAGCATTTCCCATACTGTCTGCCCAGGCACCAGCCGCCTGGCTTCCTTGGCTCGAGAACCATCTCTTTTGCCCTGTGTCGAGGGAGCCCTGTGGGTACATTCTGGAACTCCTGGGATTCCTCCCCGTCTTGACTTTGGCTCTGAGGGGGTTAGAATGAGTTGTAGGAAATGCATTTAGAGGATTCCACATCTTCATTCTGCACAATGGGCTGAACTGGATGAGAGTGAGGGTTTGCAGCCTCAGGGAGTCTCTCCAAGGCTTTCTTCAAGCCCCCTCATCCCTGACTCCGTGGGCCCAACCTTCTCTCTGCCACATGCTCCTGAGGTGAGGCCCTGAACCTAGTGCCGTGCCCGGCTCCCGGAAAGCATAGCACAAGTGTTGGCTTATTGGATTAGATACGATCTGGGTCAGTGTAAACAGGGAGAGGAAGAGAAACAGAAGAGAGGAAGCCAAGGAAGATGACTGTGAGGGGAGAAGTTATCTAATTTAAACTTGAAAATTATCTATGAATAGACTGGACAATGTATTCAAATCTCAGTCTTACATAATTTAATCCTACGTAGATGCCGCTGTGGTCTTCCTTGCCATCTTGTGTGCCTGGATGCATAGAGCATCCTGGAGAAGCCAAGCAGAGCTCTTTGAGGTAAGACATTAATAAAGGCAAGAGATTTGATAGTTTTGAGGTGAAAGGCAGCAGCAATGGGACACCTGGGTGGCTCAGTCGGTTGAGCATCAGACTCTCGATTTTGGCTCAGGTCACCATCTCACATTCCGTAGGTTCGAGCCCCACATCGGGCTCTGTGCAGACAGAGAGCAGCCTGCTTGGGATTCTCTCTCTCCCTCTATCTCTCTGGCCCTCCCCCACTTACTTTCTCTCTCTCTCTCTCTCTCAAAAATAAATAAACATTAAAAAAAAAAAAAGAAAAAGAAAGGCAACAGCACTCATTTAACACAAAGTGGGCCCTCCCCCGTGGAGACCACTCTCTTTATACATTTCTCAATACTTCCAGTCAGATTACATGCACTGCTTTTTTGGTTATCAGAAATATCCAATTGATAGAAATGCCTAATATCGGGGCAAAACTGTAATTTCTCCTATTGCTCTGGGTCATGCCTTCTGAGATCTCTTGGAATACATCTGATTCCTTTTCCCAAAGACTTCCACTCAAATGATCGTATTTCCCACTGTCTTCTGGAACTATACCCTTCTGGCTCAGCTCTTCTCAGGCACTGGGACTGCAGGAAAACACTCAGAGGGCCCCGGAACTACACGCTGTGGCTCCTATGCTGCCCTCAAAGCCCCATCACTAGGTCATGACTGCTTACAGGGACAGACTCAGCCCTCTGGTCCAGCTCCTGTGACTGGGGTCGTGTTTCTTCTCTAACGCCTAGATTTCTGCTTCAGCTTCCTTCCCGGGACCCAATACCATGGACTGGGACCTTGTCTTCCCTCACAAAGCCTTCCTAGGACTGGAGCCAAACCCCAGTCCCTATGGATGAGTCTCCAGTATTTGATGCCAAGTGCTTGTCCTTGGCCCCTTGCCTGCTGCCAGACTCTGCTGGTCCTTTCTGGCCCTGCCATTGACATTAACTTGTTTCACGACCTCTGTTTCCTTGTTTCCAAGCCTGTGAATTGAATGAATTGGAGTATATTGGTGGTTATACAAACTGGCCACCTCTTGGAAACACATGGGGGAAATTTACAGAGCACCACTACCCAGGATAAACACCTGGAAGAAGCAAGCCAGGCTCCTAGGATGTAAAGTGTAAGAAAGGATCACACACGGGGGTCCGCCACCACTTGCATGACCCTGAGAGTCATCTCTGCTCACATTTTGTGTCCCAGGACTCTGGATTACCTCATCCTAGTTCCTGTCCTGTACCACGGCCAACCCCCAGAAATTCTGATCTATTTGGTCCAGGAAGAGAACCAGGATAAATATTGGTATTTAAGAAAACAACCATAGAGAGGCAGGGGTTTAATAAGTGCAACCAGAGTTGAGAATCACTGCACCAAATGATCTTGCCAGTGTCTCTCACCCAGATTTGTACCCCGGGACCCTGAGACTCTTAGCGGTACTTCCCTACCAGGGCTTGATGCTGGGACTTGGCTACTTACTTGTGATGAACCGACTGTCTCCTGACAGGTCTCTTTCACTTTCAGATCCCAGCCAGGCTCAGTCTAGCCCATCTTCCTCCTACCTGAGCTTTGTTCTGGCCAACTCTTGTTGTTTCCAGGCAAAGCCTCCTGTAGAGAACCGAAGGTTTCAAATCCACCAGCCTGTGAACTCTCCTTTGGACATGTGCCAGGTGCCTGTGCACCTTTTACAAGACGTGATTTGAAGAGTTTGGCTACTGTAGTATCTGCTATGCTCCTTTTCATTCATTCGACAGGAATGCACTGCATACCTATTGTGTGTCCCGCCCTGGGTTATTTTCTGGGGACAAAGATATACAGATACATTTCGTGCCAAGAGTAGTTGATGGTTGATCAGCCTTTCCTGAAGCATACTCTCACTGTTAACGGGCATCACACAAAAACAAAACACAAGACATTTCCTGGTAAAATACTTTAGGAAGGCCTATTAATACAACACTTCTCTGCACCTATCATATGCTGACACGGACTGTGCGTCTCGAGAGGGCGAACCCAGTATAAAGTGATTCCCAAATACATATGACCACCAAGCTCCCGTTTAACATGCAGAATCTTCCAGAAGACGCTTTGGAAAATGCTGTCACAGATCTCAGAGTGCTAAATCTGGAATCAACATTCGATCTAGACATAAGAACTCTACTCATGTGACCCAAGGTTGCATTCACTCTCTGAGCAACCACATCACTCTGTTGACTCATCACAAGCTGGAGGCTGGCTAAATTGCTTTGGGTTGTTTCTCACACAACCATCCTTAAGCAGGTTTTTCCCCTTCAGAATCTGGGCTATCGCTATTTTTGGAAGCTGAGCATAGGACCTATCAAGTTTAGCTTTGCGGGTTTTGGCTCATGGTTAAAGACTGTTGAGATCTTTTTAAATCTGAAGGCTGTCCTCCAACGTATCAGTTAGTTTTCCCAGCTATCTGGTGTCTACAACTTAAGTAGGAAGGCCTCCCTCCAAGCTTCTGAAGAACATGCTGAATGAGACAGATCCCTGTATCACACCACTGGAGACTTGCCTCAGAATTGGCTCTGATCTTTGAGTCAACACTATTTGGGTTTAAATCCACCTACTTCAGCCACCACTGAGCCCACGACCCTCCATCTGAGTCAAAGGATAACATGAGGGGCTTTGGGAAACACTCTACGGAAATCCAAATTCCCCTGGCCTACCAGTCTGCTAATACTTCCAAAAGGAATAAGGCTAATTTATCACAAGCAACTCTTTCAAAGAGGATAGCATTTTTAATTTTTGTGATTATAAAAGTAACCTAGGATCATGTTAGAAAATAGAGAAAAAAACCCTAGTATTAAAAATAAAATTGGAAAGCCTGGGTAGCTCAGTTGGTTTATTGTGAGGACCCTCGACTTCGGCTCAGGGCCCTGCATTGGGTTCTATGCTGGGTGTGGAGACTGCTTAGGAATCTCTTTCTCCCTCTCTCTCTACCCTTCCCCTGCTTGCACTCTATCTCTCAAAAATAAATAAGTGAATAAATAAAATTAGAGGCCTCCAACATCTAACCACCCAGAGATAATCTTGGTTAACTTCTGCTATGTATCCTTCCAGCCTTTTATTATGCACATAGATGGATCTATTCAAGAATATTTATCGGGCACCTTCCATGTGCCAAACATTGTTCTAAGGATAGCAGTAGACAAAGGAGCAAATCCCCTCCCTGCAAGAATCCTTGTCTATGTGAAGCTTACATTCTAGTAGAGGTTTATCAACAAATGAATGAGTAAATAAATGATATTTAAACACGATCTTTGTTAAAAGATGCTTTCAAAAATATCCTTTTTTTTTTTTCTCCCAAGTTGACATTGTATTGGAATAGCAGCTATAGCTGGAATTACTTTGTGTTAATGGACCCAAGCGAGTTTCTGATGATTTTTGTTTTCCTTATAAATGTTACCAATGTTCTTTTTTTATTATTAATTTTTTTTTTACATTTATCTATTTTTGAGAGACGGAGAGAGACAGAGCACAAGTGGGGGAGGGGCAGAGAGAGAAGGAAGGAGACACAGAATCTGAAGCAGGCTCCAGGCTCCGAGCCATCAGCCCAGAGCCCGAAGTGGGGCTCGAACCCATGGACCGAGAGATCATGACCTAAGCCAAAGTCAGACGCTCAACCGACTGAGCCACCCAGGCACTCCCCAATGTTCTCTTTAATAGTGGGATCTAGAATGTGGGGAGGGTGGGGCAAGGGGTGGGTGGTGATATGAAGTTCAGCAGTTATGGTTTCCAGAATGCAGCTCTGACCTCTCTCTGAAATTTGGGATGAACATGCTTATCTGCGGTCACTTGGCACCTCTTCTTCCTCGCTCTTTATCCAAGATTACAGACTGTACTGCCCCAGTCCCACCTGTCCTGGAGGCAATTTGTTCAGACTTGAACTCGTCCACGGGCACCTGTTTACTATCCGTCTATCCATCTGAACTCTACTTGAGTTCACGCTGCCCTTCCCAAACAGGAGTTAGTCTCCTTGGTGGAGAAGGCGGAAGTTAAAAAGAGTTGATAAGTGCTCTCTCTCTGTTGTCTCTTACTCTGGAGTCATCTGCCCAGAGTTGTCGCTCGCCCTTCCCTTTCTCTTGCACTGAGCATGCAGGGGGAGGATTATGGAGGAGTCTGGAGGAAAGCTCTTTTAATTTTCATTAGTCTCAATAACTCCCTTTAAAGAAAAACTCCTGATAGTATTCTTGCAGGAATGAGATGCTGTGTTGCCCTTCTGTATTTGCCTGCTCCTTCATTTTACAAATAAGGAAACTGAGGTTTATGTTCGGCAAAGGGCATTGCATAAATCTGATCCCAAACTGGAATTGTACCATTCATGTGAGTCAACCTTGTGGTACCTGAGAAAAAAGAAAAAAAGAAGTCTTGCAAGAAACGGATCACTAGGGGAGGAAAAGGACCTCAGGAGAAATTTAATTGAGAACCTTTCTCATGGGGAGAGGACAATGGATTTCACTGAATGAGCCCCAGATTGTAGCAAGTTTTCCCTGGTTGCAGACATCCCACCGGGACCATTCTGGTCTGTTCCGCTTGGGGGAATGGCAAAGCCCGTCCCCTTTGCCTTCAGCTTTGGGCCCCCACATAGGAAGGCAAGCAGCTGGTTCTTCTCCATATGTGGCCTCCCCAGCCTGACACCGCATTAACTGAAACCCTTCCTCGGGGGAGCCGACTGACATCTCTCTTTGATTGGCTGTTGACAGTCATGCTGGGGCTTCTAAGCAGCTCCTTGTTAACCTTGAAAGATGACTATTTTAGCTTTTTTTTGGAGTCTCTGTCACCACCTGCAGACAGAAGCAGATGATTTAAGAGATGAGCAAGTAGGAATTTTGTGACCTTCAAGCAGAGATATCCCCAGAATCAGTGGACACCGTCTAATCGCTACCTGACTTGTCTGTCTTTATGTCCTGGCCCTATCCTCAGCTCATTGTGTTAGATAAGAGGTTTCACATTACCCTTTGAAGGGCTGGGATTACTGAGCAAACTCAGAGGCATCTACAACACTGGTCTCTGTAAACACTTTACAAATGCTGTGTTAGTTGCAGACCTGGGTAGATGCCATTTTGGCATAGCAGGTGCCATCTTTTAGGGCAAAGGGTGGGAAGGGTCGATACAGCTAACATAAAAAATCAAGTGAATTTAGTCTATTTAAATGTGCAGATAAATAAAGCAATTTCACTTGTGCGTTTTCTAAACCAAGACCAAGAAACATAAAATACCCTGTAATAAATAAGAAAATATAAATTCTGGTTTTATTTTATAGCCAGGAGGGTTAGAAGAAGGCCAAGAGGAGAAAAGATGGGGCTGGGGGTGGGGGGAGAAAGCCTGGAGACTTGTGCAGGATCGGGGGAGAAGAAAAGGGGCTGGCCAAATATCCACTATCTCTGAGGGGGGCTGCCTCCCTGACCGTCTCTCCGAGATCTGAGATCAAATCCACCGCTGTTAATACCCGAAGGGGGTTCTTTACTCTTAAACGTTGTTAAGAGTAGCACCAAGGACAGTCAGGTCAGGACTTACTGTGTAGAACGAGCAATATGGTCTATTTATAAACTGCTCTACCTGGTATACCAGTGGAAGTGTGTTTCATTCCTGTGCCACATGCCCTTAGACATTTTGTCCTGGTCCTCTCAGAGCCCTCTTCTCTGGTCCTGCTGGATCAGCACTGGCCACAGGTTCTTCTCCCTCGGCCTCTCCTGTCAGTGGAATCTGGACCCGTCCCTTCCTTGTAGCAAAGCTGATAAGCCAACCACGGAATTGTGGTTGGCCTCCAACTGTTCGCTCCAGAGTATACAGATGTCTCCCTGCATTCTCCTCCTTAAGCTATTTCTGCTTCTATTTCCTACCATGCATATTCATGCAAATGCAGGAATTTCAGGAGGTGCAATTCTCTTCCAACGTAAGCCTGTTCCACGAATGCCTTCTGCACCAAAACACGTCTGCAAAATGTCTGTGGAAGTCTCTCCCAGCTGTTGAAGAAGGGGTTTTACATCTTCCATGAGTTTAGGCAGGAAAAGAGCAAGTGTTGGGTGAAAAGCTGCTTGGAAGGTTAACCCCCTTCATTAGCAGCTCTTCCCTCTGTGGTCACATCCTGTGTCCAGCCATCACATGACCTTCAGCCACAGAAGCTGGGGCTGAAGGTTGTTTTATTTTTATTTTATTTATCTTTTATTTTAAGGGTTGTTTTCTTTTAATTGGCTACTATTTCCTTCTCATTATGCGTAGCCTATGCTTTTATACCTTCCCCTGATCCCTGATCTTATTCACTGCCCTCCATTGTTCATTCTATCACCGGTAGAATGTTTTCCATCGTGTGTCTTCCATCGTGATGATTTGACCCAGGGCTTTGGACTTCGGTTTCTTTTCTGCGGAAAGCCTCAGCTACATGCTATAGCCTGGATCACTGTGGCCTCTCCATCTAGCTCTCATCAATACGCTGAGGCCAAGATCATCCCAATACTTCCAAGTTCCAGGATTATAAGTAACACCCCCAGGACCACCCAACCCAGAGAGTTGGCTCTAACTGTATCCCTTCACTCCCTTCTTGGCATTTATGTCCCACTGGTAGCACAGCCAGTCTCTCTCCATGAACCACAAGTGCTTGGGGCTGGGTTAACACCATGAACCAAACCATCCTCTCTCCTTCTGTCCCTCCTTTTGCGAAAACCAACTGCCCAACATTTACCAACATCGTTCCCAGCTTTGACTCCTTTGAGCTGCTGAGAGTGAAGGCTTCTCTACACAGTGGAGCTATGTATGCAGTCATATTCATCTCAATCTCCACGAGGCTGGCGGGTCCCAGGGTGCGAGCCAGAGGAGAGATGTAATTACCAAAACTTAGAGGGGTTCCATACAGAATGAAATCATGAGGATTCTGAGGTCTGGCTAAATAATCTGGTTCCCTTAGCCAGTGTAAAACAGTCCTGGATCAATGCTCCCCAACTTTAAGGTTTACACACCCCCTGGAGATCTTGTTAACACGCAGATTCTGATCGAGCAGGTTGGTGGAAACAAGCCTCTATGTGATGCCAATCCCACAGATCCTACCAGGCTGTGGACCATGCTTTGAGTCGTAAGGGTCTGAGATTCCTCTCCCGCAGGGTTCTCAACTTGTTCCCGTGATTCCTCTTAGCTACCTGAGAACCACCATTTGTAAAATGAGAATACGGAGCTGTCTGATTGCTAGCCCCTCACGGTGCAAATATGTAGAGCTCTGTATAACGTGCTATATCCCGCTCAGCTCAAATGTCACCTCTTCTCTCATATCCTCCTCAATTCTCTGGTGGAAGTTCACAGTCTGAGTTCCCTGCATGCTTCAATGCAATTCAGTTTAGAACAGTTCAATTCAGTATAATTCAGAAGCCTTCACGGAACATTTTTGATGAGTTAAGCAGCGAGTTTCCTTTTTTAAGAGTCAACACGTGAGGATACCATTAACAAAAGTAGGTTTGGTTAAGGAAATGGAAGGGTAAACTTGGAGAAGAGATAACCAAGTCCCCCCCACAAAAAACAAGTTCATTTTATTTTGTTCCAGAAACTTTCTTGATAACCAAATTTATATATAATATGTGCCATGTGCCGGTCATATGCAGAGGTGAAAACACAGCACTACACGGCATCTTCTTGAACTAGACCATGTGTATTGGGAACTCAGCCCCAGCGTTCACCAGCTGTGTGATCTTGAACAAGTCACTTAACTTCTCTGTGCTTTGGTTTCCTAATCCTTAAGATGGGCATAATAACAGTATCTACTTCAGAGGGTTACTGTGTCTCTAGGAGAATTAAAATGAATTCATATTTGTAAAGCACTTAAAATATTATTGGTATATGACATTTTAAAGAAATTGTGGTCAACGAATACATGTTCTGGAGGTGTCACTCAAGAAAAGTCTGGGTAGAAGACGTACATTTAGGAGCTGTCAGTATGTAGGGGTTTTCAGGGCCTAGGAGCAAAAGATACTTTCCAGGGAGAGGGTAAACTGCAGCACGAATGGCGAAGAGGGAAACAATGGATCTTTAGGGAGTATCGTTACTTAGGGGTGAACAGAGGAAGAGGATGTGGTGAAAGAGACTGGGGAGTGGCCTCAGAAGTAAAGACGACCCAGGAGAAAGTCAAATCAGAAGCCCAAAGCAGAGAATTTCAAGAAAGGTGTGGTGGTCAACAATGACCAATGCCATAGCAGTACCGAATAAGATAAGGGATAAATCCAAGCCATTTGTTCAGATGGCCAATCAAGCATGTTTCAGGCTACATATAATTCTTACTCACATCTGCCTTCACCCACTAAGCCGAGAGTCCTTAACGTAAGGGACTGAGTTTATTATGCAGCCTTGTATACCCAGGGGCTAGCACATGCCTCCAGCATAGGAGGGCTTGCTCAGTGCTGTTGAAATATTGTTTTTCTTGCTAGACTGTCTAATGACTCCTGTTCCTTGGTGGGCCACATCACCCTGCTTGTCTACTGAATAATGGGACAATAAACAAAGGCCAGAGGGGTGCCTGGTTGGCTCAGTCAGAGGACCGGATGGCTCTTGATCTCGGGGGTGTGAGTTTGAGCCCCACGTTGGGTGTAGAGATTACTTAAATAAATATTAAAAACACCACCAACAACAAAAACAAAGGCAAGAGGATCTCCACCCCTCTCCTGCCCTTTCTTCTTGAAGGCCCTAAGGGAAGGGCGAGGCCAGTCTTTCTGAGTTCTGGGCATCCTTTTCACAGGAACTTGGGTCATTGTAGAAGTTAAGATGAGGTCATAGTAGGTCTGCGGTCTGGGAGAGCTGGCCGGTGAAAACCTCAGGCAAGATCATCTTCTCGGTGTGCATAGCATCGCCAGGCAGTGAGAACAGCTCTTGCTCTTAGCCGGATATGCCCTAGCAAGGTCCTACAGCTTGTGTGCTGTCTTGTGGTCTGTAGCCTCCAACACTCTCTGGTGATAGCCGTCTTTGCTCCTGGGAGACCACACGTTGATGCTGCTGAGGGAGAAATTCCTCTATCGGGTGGCAGGTTGGGCTAGTTGACTTTCTAGGCACCTTCCATCTTCAAGATTCTGGGAGCCAAGGCAACCATAGAAGGTGATCGGGAGAACAGAGCCCAAGAACTTCTCTGGGTGGAGGCAGATGATGGCAGAGCAGGGAGTCCTTGGTAGATGGGACTATGCTGGATGTTTAGGCTTCCACCGGGTTATAGGATTGAGACTGGCAGGGCGGAGGATGGTGAGCCCAAGGAAGGAGGGGGGAAGTGTGTGGGTTGTAGGACTGCAGAGCCCCCTGCTGAGAAACTGAAGTCCCTTAGGCTCCCAGGTAAGAGGGAGGAAGTAAAGGGGGGGGCGGAGGGGGAAGATCTGACTCATGCTAGTGTTGACAAATAGGCTGGATTCCTTTAACTCCGCTGGACTTTGCCCTTTCAGGATGTACAGCCAGCGTCAGCACACTGCTAATGGGGCTTTGAGAGTCTCCTTTTGATGAGCGCGTCCCAGAAAGCAGGTATTAGCCATTTCTGCTGGGGAGGCAATGAAGGCATTTGCAGCTGAAATCGGCTTTCCTGGATGCCCTAATAAAGCAGAGACTTTCAAAGCCCCATTAGCAGTGTGCTGACTGCAGCTTTACATCTGTACTAGCCCAGTTCAGGAGGGGAGCTTTGGACACTCATATCCCAAACCCTAATGAATGAACTGCCTTCAGACCAAAGGCAAGCTCCTTTTCCATCAATAGGCTGTGAGCTACTTAGAGTAGAGAAGTTTCTCACTATCTCGGGGGCCCAGTATGGTGCCTGGCACAAAACAGACTCTCAATAAACCCTTAGGAATTGCTAAATGTCTTTGTGTGTGTGTTGGGGGGGGGCGTGTCTTCTGCTAAAGGGACTTGGAGCGTCACATTGTGGACAGCTTCAGGCATGGCATTGGCCCTTGGTGAACTCTCAGTATGTTTATGAGCTGGATGAATGACAGGTGGGGGAAGGGGGAAGAGAAGAGACAGTGTGAAAGATAAGGAAAAGTGGCTCTTTCCCATGTCCTCCACCTGCCAGTTCCTAAACTCTATTTCTCTCTCAGCCAGGAGTCACCGAACTTCTCTGTAAGTAGCAGACCCCACAGCCTCCATGTCACCCTGGAGTGAAGCCAGAGGACCTTTCTCTTGTTAAGCCTCAAAGGTGGGAAGTGGCATGGGGACAGGAGGTGGCCCTCGTTGCCAGGCTCTTTTACAGGTTGTGTGTGCCAAGGAACTAACATTGACAGGGTGATCTTGCTTCTGGGTGAGGTCGCTGAGCCTCTCAGAAGTTCCGTGCCTTGTCCAGATTCACACAGATGTAAATGACGGAGCCAGAATTCAAATCCAAAATCAGGCTGCCTGCTAAGCTCGTTGTCCATCAACATCTTCGTCCTCCACAGTCCAAAGTCAGTTCCTGGGGAATCGGGTGGGTGGCCCCATGCAGCTTCCCTGTTAGCCACCAGCTTCTACCCGACCAGACAGTGTTTCTCTGGATGGGTCTGCCCACCACACCTCTCACCTCTTTCTGAATGCATGTGGTTTCAGGCGAGACCTTCCAAGATGGCCCTGGGAAGGGAAATAAATAATACATACATAGGTGGAATGACAGAGGTAAATAGACAAATATCTCATTGGCCAGAGCCGCCTGCCCTTGTATGTTTATCCTGGGTGTTTGTTTGACTCCTCCCGCGCCGGGTCTTAGGAAGGTCTGTGAGCCGCTGGCATGTGACTGGGGCTCTTTGCCCTGTCGTTCTGCCATTTGAATATTTCCAGTCAGGATTTAGTCACTGCACATCTTTGAGAGTCCTCTAATCAGAGAAATTAACTCTCATCAGACACAGGAATTAATCTTTGTTAGTGTTGTTGTCAGTCTAACTTCGCCTTCCTTGGTGCCAGACGCGGAGGGCATGCCTTAGGAGGGAGTGGCCACCATGCCTGCCGAAGGCCTCAGAGGGGGCCCATAGGGCTTCGCCTCAGGAATGGAAGCTGGCCTCTCCTTCCACCCGAGTTGAGAGGTACGTGGGACCCCTGATAGTTTCTGTGCTGGTGTACCGCACGGGGCAGTGCCGGGTGCAGGCTTTAAAAGCCACTGAGTGACTAGCATGTATGAATGATGTCATGGCGGGCGGGGAAAGGCAGTCCTTTGGGAAGGATGCCAGATCAAAGTGGCGACTTAGATGTTGGCACATGATGGGGGGCAAGGAGTTCTTTAACAGTCACTAGTTTGTTAAAAATACACATATGTGTGTATATCTTCAACAACCTTCAATGGGTGTGTGTGTGATGGGGTGAGGTGGGGGAGCAAAGGGTGTGGGGACAGACACCCAACAGCATTTGTGAAAAGTTTGGAGCCCACATCAAGGCTCACAGAATTTTACCAACCTCAGGCCTAGAAAACATATAAATATCAAAGAATATCAGATTGCTGCAGAGTAAATAAACATGATGTTAATACCATCTTCCGTAATATATATTTCATGTCCTCTCATTTGCTCATGAAAAATATATTACGGAGAATTGTCTGTTAACATCACACTTACTCACACGGCAACACTTGGTTTTGTTAATGTCAAGCTATCCGTATACTCGTCGCTCGTCATCATTTGTTGTCATGTACATTCTACAGCAGGTTTTTTTCTCAAGCGACACCATCCTCTTGCTCATGTACTTCTTTTTTTGTGGTTAGAAAGCCTGAAGGTCTTTGTTCCTGAGTGTTTCTGAGTGCTAGCCCGGGAATCAGGAGAGATGCCTTCCCTCTTGCTTCGTCATAGTGTCCTCTGTGCCCTTGGAAAAGTCACTTCCCTCTGCAACCCCACCTGTAAACTGTGGTTCTTAGACAAGATCTTTCGTGAGCCTTTGAGGAGCTTGTGAGAAAGTCGAGCAGGGGAATGGCCTTAGCTCTCTGTGGTGGAGAAGAAAGGGGATCGGCGTTTTTTTGTTGGGGTTTGTTTTGTTTTTAACAATTTGGGGCACAGTGGCCCGAATTTATGCCACTTCCAAGGCCACATGTCAGAGCCACAGGAGTATCCCACCTGGATAGGGCTCTCTGTTTCACACTCTCCATTTCTTGGATGATTGCTTTCTCTGCTACTGGGATTTAAAAAAAAAAAAAACCTTCAAGACAAGTCACTTTCTCATTGGCCTGTGACATGCTACATGAACCATCTATATTACGGATGCAACCACGGATGCCGCCAACGTTGATTCATACCTTGGTGACCTCATGGATCACTGACAGCCAGGCCACCTGGCAGGCTGCCTGGAAGTCACCGGGGCCTGTCGGAAGCCCCAGCTGCACCTCCATTTTGCAGGTGCCCACAGGCCTGGTGGCTACCCTTGGGCTTCCAGCCTACTCTTGTCAGCCTAAGGAACAATCGCATCCTTAAATCAAAAGTCAGGAATTCTAGGAGGAGCGGTGTGGCTCACAGAACTGAGTGGTCACTTGCAGAAGCACAATGAGATAACAAAGTCTCTTTCAGACACCTTTTCATAATCCAAAGCCCTAGGTAGCCGAGAAACAATGCACCCGGCCCGCCTGAGTTCTCGCTATCTTGTTGACAGAAGCATTCACTGCGAGGCTTCCTGGGCATCCTATTATGGGGGAAAGGAGGGCTCTGACCACTTCTGCATAGTGTAGATTAATCTGCGGGCTGCATGACACCTTCACTTTGTGGTCTTTGTCTCCTCTGGTGTCACGAGGGAGGGTGAGTTGTTCTCGCTGGTTTTGGACACTTGCTTTTTAATCTTTTTTGCTGCCTTTGATTTTTACTTTTGGCTCCAGGGAGGACGGGTTGTCATGGATAGAGCCTTGTGCCTTGTTTAGCATGCTGTGTGATGGAGGAGTGTAACTCTGAACGCTTACCAATGGGTTCACGGCCAAGGTTATCACATCTCCCTTCTTGGCCTTCATGCTCAAATGATCTCATCCGATCAAACAAGGAACAGAACTGCAAAACACTCCCCCCCTCCCCAAAACATAACCTCCTCCACTACCACCACATTCCTAACCTCCCCTTGCCCAAGTAGAGTTGCAGGAGACTGGAGACGGATTAAAGGAAAAGGTTGCGTAATAGAGGTCAATGTCATTTTCTGAGAACACTGGTCTTTAGACATCACTTAGCATTAGAAAAACTCACTATTTCTCAAACTTGCAAATTAACCCCCCTATTTAGAGCTTGGGTCTTAAAAAAAAATCTTTTTTTTTTTAATGTTTATTTATTGTTGAGAGAGAGAGAGAGAGAGAGAGAGAGAGTGGGGGCGGGGCAGAGAGAGAGGGCGACACGGAATCTGAAGAAGGCTCCAGGCTCTGAGCTGTCAGCACAGAGCCCGACGCGGAGCTCGAACTCACAAAGATCATGACCTAAGCTGAAGTCGGATGCTTAACTGACTGAGCCACACAGGTGCCCCTAGAGCCTGGGGCTTAAAATAACGCTACACACTTAAAATATACTAGTAATGGAACTAAATTTAAAATACAATTTCTCTCCTTTCCTATGTTCTGTGAGAGTCAGTGAGCAATGCTATAGAGAAAAAATAGTGGTTTTGAAATTGGATTGGAATTTGTCTGCATTCCCACCATCTCTACATCCCCATGTGCCCCATTTACAAGTGGTAAAGTGGGGGTGATAATACCTTCTGTGTTCTTATTGTGAGGTTTCCAGGGTGTAAAGAGCGCGGCACACAGTAGGTGTTCAGTAAACACGAGGGCTACTTATATGGGATAAATAGTTTCAGAGCAATGTGGCTAGCCCTCTCTGTCCAGATGGGCCAAGGATAGACAATCGAGGTGAGTGACACATTTGATCTGTGAGTGGCAAGGAGGGCAGATTTTCCTCCCTGGGGCTCCCTGTGATTTGTCAGGGGGATGCCTGACTGCCTTGCTGTAGGTAAAGAAATCAGCCTTTCTGTATTTTTCTAGGTAGAGGGGGATAGTGGTGGCTTGGGTCCTGCGTGTGAGATTTATCTGGCTTGAAAAAAGACCACTGGCCACCATCCCTTATCAAAACCCCTTCGGGCCAGATACATTTCCAAATTCAGAATTTTTTAGGTTTTTAGAAAAGCAATAGGGTACAGTGACAATATGTTATGTAACACCCCCAGCAGACTCTGGGGCAGTCACTGGTAAGGAAAAACCATTCAGATTTGTGCAGCAAATACTCATCCTAAGTGGGATAAATGAGGTCTACAAAGAAACCCAGGGCAGTCCGGGTCAGGTTTTACTGCCAAGCGAGTTATGAAAAATCTTTCAGTAGTCAGAGCTTTTTGGATTTCAAAACTGCAGATTGCTGATTTATAATAATACTAGAGGAGATGATAAGTAATAACAACAGTTGCATTTAATAAGTGTTTTTCTTGTGCCAGGGACTCCAAGTGCCTTATGCATATTTTCTTATTTTGTTCTCTAATGACAGTCCTGCGCAGTTGGTTTCATTATCTTCCTTTTAGCGATGAGGAGAGTAAGGCTCAGAGATACTAAGAAACTTGCCCCAGGTCACACAGCCCGGAAATGACAACTCTAGAATCTGAACCTAAGACCAGCAGATTGCAGAGCTCACGTGAATGAATGTTTTCCTTGCATGGTAGAGGTGGCCTTACCCTGGAGTCTGGAGAATTTGTCTTACAGATGATGGAGTATTTGCAAGGGTATTTGAGCCAGGCTGGAAGTGTCTTAAGTCGGCTAGTGGCTGAGAGGTATGAAGGGAAGAGGGGTGAAGGGAGTGTGGATGGCACAGATGCGGCTGTTTTAGAATTGGCAAGCAGGCTACACGAATGCTCGCCCAGCCCAGACAGCCATTGACCTTGGTCAGGTTTCCTACACTTGAGGAAAAGCTTCCTTCAGCTTCGAGAGGCTTTACTTGGAACTCAGCTGTCCCGAAAGGGTAAGCGACCTGCCTCAGGCTCAGACCAGGCCTCCTCTCTGTGTGTGACCTCTATTGTGTGGGTAGAGTACTACAGCCAGGGAAAAAAAAGTCCTAATGAGCCTTAATGTGGGAGGAAATGGCCATCCTAAAAATAACGCCAGGCCCTGTGGAGTAATGACATCATTAGCCAACTCCAGCCTTGAGGGATTCTAAGCACTTTTGACTAGACATTTTACTTTAGCGCGAGATGTATCAAGTAGATCTGTTATGCTTGTCAGCCCAAGCAAGGGTTGCGAGGCAAGAACTAAGTGAAAGGCGCCCGTGAAGGGCCGTGACACTTCCTTTAATCACATTTTACATAATTGGAATAGTTGCTATTTCAGAATCTTTGGCTGGGCAGCCTTCATGACCACAACAAAACAGACCTGAGAAGAGAAGAAATTCTACGGTCTGGAGAAGACCTGACATGTCCACTTAATTCTGAGTCTCGGGGAGGAGAAGGGGCCCTGGGAACCTGACCGACCGAAAGCTGTGGAGAAAGACAGAAGGAGATGTGACGGAGAATTCCTGCCCCCCAGGACTGACTTTCTCTTTTCTCCTCCCCCTGGTCCTTGGCCTCACGGGACGGTGCATGAAATAGCCCTCCCTCCACGTAGCCTCCTCTACTAGACTGTGAACCCCGTCAGGTCAGATTGGGCCCATCCAGACCTTCACTCCCAGCGCTCGGCAAGGCACGTGGCAGAGAGTATAACTCTTAGTAAAAATTTGTTCAATTAGATCAAACGACTGCGAATTCATTTAATCAATGGTGGGGGATTATTTTGCATATCTCTGTTTGTTCACTTGTAACAGGCTGTCATTCATATACGCCAACCCCCAGAAGAGAAGAGAGGGCCAGCCCCGCTCCCAGAAGGCATAGCTGTGAAGTGCGCTTTGGGCTCGGAGCATCCTAGGCTCCTGTCCTGTAAGTAACGACGAAGAACCTTCGTGTCTCCCATCTTCACGGAACAGATGACATTAAACCTGACCGTGTTTCCAAGGCAAATCAGTCCACTGTCAAAACCCAGACCTGAGGGTTCCCCCCTTTCGCATTTCACCAGTCCTGCGGTGAGCACGGCCATGGGCTCGCCGTGGGCTCACCTCCCCGGGGGGTGCGGGAAAGGTGAAGTATGACCACTCTCTGCGTCTGGCCACGTGCCTGTTTCTCCCCAGAACAAAATGTCTGTTTCCGCGGCTTCCCTCTCTCCTCCCTCCCTCCTGTGTCCTCCTTTCCCACTTGCAGTCCTGCTCGGCTTTCCCTCTCTTTGCTCTGGCCCCCTGGGGCCTGTCATAATTAGAAAAGGAGGAAGGAGGGGAGCCATCGGAGCCCATCAGGGCTTTTGAGGGAGCTGGGACTGCGTGCTGGGGACCTGGGGCTGCAGAGGTTTCATTGGCTTTCTTCTTTTCTACCCACGGTACCTGTCAACACAGGAGGGCCCTGCGGAAGGTCAAGGAGGGTGCGGTGCCAGAAATCCATGGCTCCGCGTGGAGATACGCGTGTGGAAAAGTGTGTGTGAGTGTGTGCAGAAAGATGTGTACGACTGTGGTGTGGATTTACGGCGTGCTGTGCCTCTCCTTCGGATGGGGGAGCCATGCAGCAAGGGGGTTTGTGTTGTTGGAAACCACAATCCGCGTCAACTTGGGGAGTCCACATTCTCTAGCGACTCTCTTTGTACTCTCCCGTTTCCCGTCCTCACCTTGCCCCTCCCCAGGTCCTCTGTTCTACCTTCATAATGAAAGGAATGGGGCACTTGCAGTAAGTGGGAAGAGCCGTCCCAGGGCTTTTCGGCCTGTCCCCCAACACCAGGTCTTGGCATGAGCCGAGTGTGCTCCTGCTCTGTGTGGTCACACACAGGACACGGATGCGGGGCTCCCGGCTCCTGCTGGGCCACAGCCTCGCTCCTGTGCTGGCATTTTCCTGGGCGATGCTGAAGGGATCATCAATCTGTCTCCTTGCTGCTTTTCTGCCCAGCCCAGGGGACGACTCTGGCCTATAAATCAGCTCAGGACTGAGTGGGAGAATCAAGGAAGGGATAGGGTAAGGAGGAAAAAAGCTACTCAGAAAGGAGATAGACCTGATGCGAGGCCTGCAAAGTCAGGGCAGGAAGGAGGGCTGATCTTTTGAGGAAATAACACGAAGAGAAAAAAGTGCACCAACGTGGCAGGGCCAGATCTGGGACAAAGGAGATCTAGAATCTGGTCTTCAAGATGTTATTCTAAGCTTCTCGCTTCAGCTAATCTCTCTGGGCTACAACGAGGCCATCTGTTAAGGTGGGATCTCACCATGCCCTCACTCAGCATTGTGCATTCCTGGGAACTAGAGCATGTGCGGAGAAACAAAACAAATTCGTACGTGCAAATTATTCAAACCTTACGTATTTGCTCATGCAAGTTAATTAATAAAAAGTACCCATGGTGAAGATTTCTAAACAGCGCTGTAAGTACAGGGAGGCAGGAGGGCCAGTGGGAAGAGCATGGGCCTGGAAGCCAGCCTGTTTCTGATTGTCTGAGTCTCTGGATACCAATCCACTAACCCTTGGCCAACAGCTCTGTTCTCTCTTCAAGATCAGTTTGAACTCCAAACTTGCATGACGAAGCTATGTACCACCACTGTGATATGTAACACCCACATTTTTCTCGTGACTCTGCCACATCCTGGCAATGGTTGACGGGCGCCATGGCTTGGAGGAAAAAGGTGGGGTCCATCCCTTTGGATGTCAGCTCTAGCCCAATGCTCTCCAGGCATGTGCTTGACTATCCCTTCTGGGGCAAAGTCTGCCTCGGGGGCTTTTATATTTGGAGAGGCAGTTTGGTAGCTTGAATAGCTCAGGCTCTGGAAACAGACTTGCTTTTAAAAGCTTCCTCTCCCATGTGGCCCCCAGGGGAGATCTTTAGCCGATCTGAGGCCCTGTTACCACATCTGGATCACAATACCCGCCTTGTTCATTCTTTGTGAGCTTTAACATAGTGCATAGAGAACACGGAGCATAGTTCCTGGAGCATAGAGGCACTCAATGAATGGTAATTATTCCTATGATTGGACCATTGAAGCCGAAGCCTGGGAAGGAGAGAAGAATGGGAATGAATCTATCCTTCAGGCTGATGTCTCCCAGACCAGGGAAAGCGTGTGTGCACACGTGTGTGTGTGTGCACACACGTCTGGCTCTGTGCATATGTATGTGTGAGAGCAAGTGTACAGGTGTGTGTAAGAATGTGGGAGGATATGTGCACATGTGTGTACGTGCACACACACAGGTGAATGTGCACACATATGTGGCTGTGTGTGCGCGTGTGGATGCGGATGTGTGTGTTGGGGTTAAATACTTAGCAGTTCTCCAAGTGGACTTTACCTTTGTACATGCTCCTCTCTCGTCCTGGAATGTCCTTGTCTCCTCCCACACCTCCTGAAGGCCTACTAATTTATCGAGATGCCACTCCGATCATCACCTCCTTGTAGCCATCCCTGAGCTTTCTGGGAAGACTTGGTCATTCTGTCCTGGCTTGCTTCTGCCTTTACCTGGGGAAGCAGCAGCAGGTGGAGGAGTTACCGAATGGGCTCTAGGCTCACATACCGCAGATGTGAATTTCAGCTCTTCAACTTGTAGCTAAGTGATCTCAGAGGAGTTACCTGACCTTGACCTTTGGAAGCCCCAGCTTCCTTATCTGTAACCTGGAAATAATAGTAGTATCTTCCTCATAGGCCTGATAGGAGGATTAAACAATATAATGCATTTAGAGCGTTTCGCACCAATATAACGGTACGGAATAAGCACTCGGTCCACATCAGGTATCACCATTACTCCTACTATTGTATTTGCTATGCGGTATTGTAATACTAGAATGTTTTATTTCCATATGCGTTTCCTCAAACCTTTGAATTCTGTGAGGGCAGGGACTCTTCCTCTGGCACCTACCGGTAACCTGATACCCAGTAACAACCTAGTAAATGTAAAGGAAAGAAAACTATTACTTCTCTCCTTCCTTCCTTATTCCTTATTTGTCCCATCCCAGGCTTCTCTGGACTCCCACTCGTGTTACCATCAGAAGGCAGGCTTGGGGGCTAGAGTGTAGCCTCATCCCCAAACAAAAGACATTCTCAATCAACACACAAAGGTCCATGCTGTGTCTATACTTAGCAGGCATTCTGCTCGCACATGTATTACATCACCAAGGCTATTTTTTCCGGCTGTTGTCTTCAACAGGGCTCAATTGAAACGCTAGAAAGCCCCTTCTGGCCCATCAGTGAGCTCGAGGCCGAAACCCTGGCAGGACAACACCCTACTGTTGCCGCTCCATAGAAAGCCCCCTCAGCCACCCTGGTCTACTCATCCCTCAAACATGCAACACCAAACCAAATTGCACCCAGTCACAGACAAGTGACCCCCAGATGCCACAGTGTGAAATGCATACAAATGAGGCATTGTATAGAATGCAGGCTGGCAGTCTCCCTAACTTGTTATCCGGCCTTAGTGTTCTCCCATCCCTCCATCTTTCAAAGGGATCTTCAGGGAAACACGAGCCTTCTCAGTTTCTAAGGTGGTCTTCACGGAGGCAGGACCTTGCATCCAAGAGACGGGAACTAAATCATGCTCTCTTAGGTCCAGGATTGTGCCTGGATGACCCCCAGGGTACCCAGAAGCTGGCGAATCAGAGCATTTCCTGTGCTTCTACTACTTGTCCACAGGCCAACACTTCTGCTCCGAGGCGCTGCTCTGGAATTTTTTCTCAATCTGTCATTTTCTGGGCTGCCTGTCTGGCACGACCTTTAAATCCCTTGCAGTTGGGACTACTGCCTTGAAAATTCAACACGGATGGAATCTCTAGGATGGAATCTTATTTGCCTTCTTTCCTGCGTCTGGTTCCACCCCTCCACATTCCTCTGCTCAATGCAAGAACCTTGCTCCCTATAGATGTGCGTGCTTTATCCCTTCCCTTTGGCCTCACTCAATCTCTGGTCTCTAGAATCCCTCAGACATTCATCTGCTTTGGCCTGGTTTTGTGTGAACAGACATATATATGCACACTAGACTCTTTGGGTCCTCCCCAAGGTCCCAGCCAGCAAGGACCAGCCAGCTGCTCTCAGAGCACCGGCAACTCCCTGAAGCAGTGTAAAAGCTGAGTGGCTAGGAGCCCCACCATTCCCTTATAGGATAGGTTATGGTGCCTTTCCTGGGCAGGAGGTCTGGCCGAGTATGCATGTGTGTGCACACACGCGAGTGGGAAAGAAAGAGAGGGCAATTCAGTCCTTGAGGCATTGGAAGTGAGGTGCTTAGAGAACATTCACAGACAGGTTTCTAGTAGACACCTGAAGTAAGAAGGGAGAATTCAAGGGAGAAGTCTGGACTGCAGACTCAGACCTGGAATCAGCAAGACACGTGAGATCACTGCATCCACGTGTCTGCCGGGAAGATCACGAAGGATGAGAGTGGATGGGAGCTGAGGCCCGAGGTCTGAAGATGCCTGGTGTTCATGGGCTAGGCAGCAGGAAAGGAGCTGCCGTGGGATTTGAGAAGTAGCTGGGAACACAGAAATAGAATTTGAGAAGAGGGGCTTCCCCAAAGCCAAGACGGAAGAGAATTCTAAGAAAGAGGAATGGTCAGTAAGGTATGGCCGAAAAGTGACTATGGGGTTTAGTCATGGGACGGCCCTGGCGATTCTTGAAAGAGCGGTTTCAGGGATCTTGGGGCAAAAGCCAACTGAAGTGGGCTGTGGAGTGAATGAGGGGTAAGAAGTGAGGATGCTTTGGAAAAGCTGACCCAGAAGGCAGGAGGTGCGACCATGGTAGCCAAAGAGGAACACAGACTGCAGGGCGGGCCAGCTTGATTTTCTTTTTAATGGAAGAGGCTTGAGTAGTTTTGACTCTTGAGGGGAGTGGACCGAGGCAGTCAAATATAATGTTAAAGGTAATGGTTAGAGAGGGGGAAAGGGATGGAGAGAAATTCCTGATGAGGCAGCAGGACACAGACTGCTGAGCACAGGTGGGGAGATAATCCTTCGACAGGAGAGGGACCCTCTGTGCCTTTGGATTGGATCTAGCAACCAACTATTAGACAAGGAGCATGGCCAGGAGGACGTCAGGTGGTGCACCGGTGGCCTACAATCGAACATTTGGCAGAGATAATCCACACAGACAAATTAGAGTTGCCTGAACTTGAAATCTCTAAAATAATGAAACTCTCCAAGTGGCATGTCACGGGCTCTGACCCACATTGGCAGTGACCCTGAAATGGGGCAGGAGGGAGGGCAGGTGACCCTGAAATGCTACCGCATGGCACCTGCCTCGTGCTAATGGAAGATGTAAATCTTTCCAGGAGGAGAGGCCTACCCTGGGAGGCACTGCTCTCCCAAAGGGAGTGCCGGGCAGGGGCTTCCCTCTGGGGACGGATGGCGAGGTTCCTCCGATGGGGCCTCTCCTTGCCTGCTGCCATTTTTCTTCATTATTTCTGCTATGTCACCCGTCATGTTGTCAGTTTCCTTTCAGAACGGCGATAAATGGCGCCTCTCATGTGGTGTCCTTAGGGGACACCTGTTATTTATTTCGATGATGGGCAAGATGCCACAGCTAATTAAGAAAAATTGTGGGCTGCCCACAGCCAACCCGTAGTTCCTTGTCAGCTCAGCCCCACAGTCCTTCACCCCACATTGGGGCCATTTCCCCACCAAGAGCTTGCAGGGGACAAAGACAAGGAATAATGACATCACTCCCTCCCACTACCCCTAGAGAGAGTTCCGTACCTGTCTTCCTGCTGAGGTACAGGAGGAGTCATAGGCCTATGCTGGCCCCTCTGCAAAGCCTCAGGCCTCCAGGGGGCTCGAGCCAGTCCTTCCCTGCTGTCCACCCTGAGAAACCTAGAGACTCCACCAGCAACGTTTTCTCCCTCATGACTTGGCAGGGAAGGAAAGGGCACTTTCTGTGGCCAGGGCCTCCTGGCCACAATGACCCACATAACTGAAATGACACCTTGTGTGTGCCTGGATTACCTGAGTCACCCTCATCTGTTTCTCAGAACATAAGACATTGCTGCCCCACCCACGTGAGTCTCATTTCTTCTGAATTCTCCAGATTTCTGGGCCCTGCTGAAAGAGGCAGGTGTATGGGCAGGGAAGATCGCACTCAAGAGTGGCAGCTCTTGCCCTCTAGGGCCAGAAAGGCAAGAAAGGGGCTCAGGTTGAAGTGGGAAGGTTATGTGGGGGTTGAGAGGTATCAGAAGGGGGTGTGGAGGGACGTGGATGGAACTTTCTGTGAAGACTTTAAAGGGGGGTGGCGCACATCCTGGGGGGTTTGAGTGGAGGCTCACTCACCGACCAGGGAATTGCCTGGATACTTCCTGTGCTCTCCGGCCCCTGTGTATTTCGGAATTCTTGGCAGAAATTTTCATTTCACTTCTGGTGCTCGAGTCACCTCTGTGACTTGTGGACTCTCTATGGTCTTGACGAAAGAGACCAAGTGTCGCTGGGACTTAAGAGCAAGGCAGGGGTGACAGGTAGGACTGTTGTTGGAAAAGGCTGGCTGGAGGTTGGGTCCAAGTCCAGAGCAAAGGCGCCGGGCGCTGTCTGTGCCCCAAACGGGAGCCAGAAGAAACCTGAGCCTCAGGCCTGGACCCGCAATATCAAGCTCATTGTGCCTTCTCCGTCCACGGGGTTTGCTGGGCTTCCAGCCTTCCTGCTGGTCAGGCTATCAGAACACTGCCCGAGAAGAAATTACATTGTATTCCGAGACTCTGATAACTTCGAGCAGGCTGTTTTCTTCACACTGGGACCCAGTACAGCCCCCCACCCTCTTCCATCTCTTCTTGGATTTCGGGTTGTGCTTGCTTTAGCGCAGAGCCCTGGAGACAAAGGCCCCTCCTGTGTGTGACTCCCTCCTCCTGCTCACCCTCTGTGGCCGCTCCCTGCCCCCGCCCAGCCCTGACACGCTCCAAAGGGACAAGACCAGCAGCCCACAGAGATGTGATCCGGGGTGGCATTGCAAGGACCGGACCGCTTCAGGAATTGCAAATGTGTCCAATTAGAACCAGCAGGGCTAATCTGAGCACAGGTTGCTACAATACAGAAGGAAACAACAATTTTCCGGGTTTCTCTGACTCCCCAGGTCCCGGAAAGAAAACAGTCACTTGGAGAAAGGGAACAAAGAAGAAAAGGGGAAGGAAGACACACACAGATGCGTGGGTTTGGACGCCGTTCTGCCCTGCCCAGGCCAGCAGCCATTCGCTGGCTGTTTCCTGCACGCACATGCCAACACCCAGTCTCAACTTCACCAAGACTCCTGGTCAGATGCAACTTGTAGAAACCACTGGGAACCCCTGAGAAGACCCTTACATTCTAGATCTAGACCTAATCCTAGAGAGGAGGGTTAACCCCTCCCAAGTCCAGACTAACAGTGGGTCAAGAGCCCCACAGGCAGTGAGGAATGCTGTTGTGGAATGAGCAAAGGGGCCCTTATCATTCCTGGAGGTGCAAGCCTTTTGAAACCTTCAGATGCTGTGTTTTGTATTTTTCATCGGCAACTGTGCCTCTGAGAACTCACCAGCTCCCGTAAGGTCAACTGTTAGGCTAACAGGTTTGGTATAAAAACGAAGGAAGGGGAATATGCTGAAGTCAGAACACAGCAACAGAAACCTCTTGGAAACTCTAGGAAGCCGAGACTCAGCCAGTGGGTTTGAGATTGTGACTATTATCAGGAAGAGTGAACCGCCAAACTAATGCGCAATGCTGGGGCTGGGCTGGGGGATAGCGGCAGGGACCTTGGTCAGCACCACCAAGCTCCCCTGGATGGCAGAGTCAGCCCCTTGTGTAACCACAGCGTGGCTGGTCTCCGCTGTTGTCTGAGGTCTCAGGAGTCCGGTTTGACAGCTTTTCTAAATCTCCATGATTCTGGAAAATATTTCTCCGCGATCAGGATTCTGTACCTTCTCTCTGAAAGAATACTCTATTCTTGTCTCAATTCAGTTTATTTAGTGAGAACTGGGTCTTAACGTGTGTCTAAAAGTTCACCGGGCAGATGTTTGTTTTTGTTTTTGTTTTTTTTTCCTTGCATTCATCAGCAAGCATGTACGGGTGGTTCAGACTGTCCAACGACTGTGCAGGTACCGCATTTACAAAGATGAGGTCCCTGACTTCAAGGAAGATACGGTTTAATGTGGGACACAGACATAAAAATAATTAACTATGATAGAAGGCTGAATGAAATAAGGCCGAAAGAGCAGCATCTGAAATGACTTGGGCCTGGAAATTCAGGTTGAGTCTCAGCTGAGGTCTGGCTACCTGGGAAGTGTGGCCATTGGCCTCTGTTTGTTCTGAATGAACTCAGTATCACTCAACATTCAATTCCTTCCTCTGAATATCTGCTTTATTCCTCCTGCCAAGAATAACTTGATGTGGTCGTCTTTCAACCAAATGATGGTAATGATCATTTCTGAATGCCCAGTGCCTGACAAGTATCTTTAGGTCTTGTAAGAGTCACTGTATTAATAAGTGGAGGATCTGGATTTACACCCCAGGATGACTCTTCCTTTTTTTTCAATGTTTATTTATTGATTTTTGAGGGTAGGGGAGAGAACACGAGTCGGGGAGGGGAAGAGAGAGGGAGACAAAATCCTAAGCAGGCTCTGAGTGCTGTCAGCACATAGCCCAACATGGGGCTCGAACTCACAAACTGAGATCACAACCTGAGCCGAAACCAAGAGGCAGACGTTCAACCAATTGAGCTACCCAGGTGGCCCCAGGATGTCTCACTCTTCCGTGCTCTTACTTTTGTATCCATTTTAGGCTTGAATTCAACTGCTCAAAAACCATTTTGGAATGAGACGGGTATAAATAATTAAAAAAAAAAATCTTCCTTGATTCTTTTAATAATCTTAAGAGTTTGATCACAATATTCACTTCTTGGGAAGTAGACAGACTTAACCTTGCTTGAAATCAAGATAGCAACACCAGACAATTCCATAGTGCTTTAAATTTTTCAAAGACCTTGCCTTGCATCTACATTATAGCATTTCTTCCAATTAACCACTTACATACACAGCCAGATGGCACCAACATTAGTTACCCTAAATATAGTATCTATTCAAGTAACATTGAATAATGGCTAACTCTAATTCATGACAGGCACTTTCCTGAGTGCTTACATATATTAATTTATGAGAACCTATAAGGAGTCATAACTGTGATGACCAATTCAAAGACGAGAAAACTAAGACACAGAGCGTTAAGTACCTTGCCATGAATCACAGAACCAGTATACGCAGAGCGGGGACTTGAACTCAGGTAGTGTATCTTTTAGGTATTATGCTGTACTAAGGAGAACTCCTTCAGCAATTTCTTGAGCGAGGCTTCCAGCTATAAGGGGACAGCTTTTCATCCCAGTTCCCAGCTAGCTGAAGTTTGTCCAAAGCTTGTATGTTTGACTTATTTCTTAGGGGTTTTCAGGGGCAAGCTGTTTTAAGTCTTCGGTGGTGATCAGGAGGCTTTAGGCAAAAAAGCTGAGACATAAAGTTGTGTAAGAGCATGGCATTTGGGGGCAACAGTGCTCTGTAGGAATGGCTGCAGGTGCAAAGGCTAGAATAATGTAGATGAGTATGAAAGTGACTCGGAACCCCAGTGTGTGCAGGGCCTCCCACTCAACGTGAAGGAACGACCACGGAGCACGGAAAGCAGTGTGGGTCTGCCGTAGGGTTGAAAGAAGGGGACGGGCACCATTGTGGCGGTTCGCTCCTGGTCTGCACCAGAATCTGCAATTATTCATGTGTCGGTATGAGGGATGAAGTAGGAGGGAGAGCTGGCTGCTCTCAGGAAGCTTTTGCAATGGTTCAAATAAAAGACGAAGACATGAGGTTGTGGCCATTGCCAAGCTAAGACAGTGGCAAGGAGAATAGAGAAGATGGGACAGACCGGAGGGCTATTTGAGGACAAGTGGACAAGACTTTGTAACTGGGTTTGAAGAGACAGAGAGAAAGAGAGGATGTGCTCATTCCTGAAGTTTCTGTCTTGGCTAACTTGGGAGATGGTGACACTATTAACTGAGAGAGGGATTACAGGGGTAACCGGTTTTTATGAGGGAGATAATCAGTTTGGTTCTGGAAATTTTGCTCTTGAAGTGCTCTGGGGAAATCTAGTTGTAGCCACCCTATAGGTACTTAGAAATAGTGTTTCTTATAAATCAATAACAAAGAGGACATCTTTATAGAGTAAAATGTACAAAGACAACAAAAATGTAATTTTCCAAAAAATAAGATATGCAAGGAGACAATAAACAAATAGAAAAATAAAGAAACACTCTCGAAATGATGAGAAAAAAATAGGCGAGATTAAAAACAATGGTGTTTATCTATTCTTGGCAAGGGTTTGGGGAAACATACTCTCACCCTCTGCTGGTGGGAATATACGTTGGTACAATCTTATTTGAGGGTACCTTGATAATATCTTTGAACAGCCTTAAAGATATTTGTATGTTTTTCCCAGAACTTTAGCCACAAGGATGCTACATTGCTGTGTTCTTTATGGTAGTGAAAAATGTTGAAACAAGGCTAATGGAAGAGACTGGAA
Organism: Prionailurus bengalensis; assembly: GCF_016509475.1. Classification (NCBI taxonomy): domain Eukaryota; kingdom Metazoa; phylum Chordata; class Mammalia; order Carnivora; family Felidae; genus Prionailurus; species Prionailurus bengalensis. The sequence goes on from NC_057346.1 coordinate 13,541,563, forward strand.
GAAAAGTTTGAAAAAATGTAATACAGTTGTACTGTGGAAGGCTGTACAGCCATTCAATAATGTAGAATTATAATGATTTTACTTTTATTTTTAATGCTTATTTATTTTTGAGAGATACAGAGTGTGAACAGGAGAGGGACAGAGAGAGAGGCAGACACAGAATCTGAAGCAGGCTCCAGGCTCTGAGCTATCAGCACAGAGCCCGAAACGGGACTTGAACTCATGAACTGAGAGATCATGACCTGAGCCGAAGTCAGAGGCTTAACTGACTGAGTCACGCAGGTGCCCCATTACAAACAAAAATTAAACAAAGAGAATTAGCAAGTCATTATGTAAAGTGTAATCACAATTTTTGGAAAAAATACACTTTACACCCAAAGTGGAGTATTTTGCACAGAAAAAGTCAATGGAGATAGGTATATGTCAGAATATCAGTAGTGATTATCTCTGGAAGTTTGAATTTCAGGTTTTTCCATGTTGTCTTCTTTTCCCATACCTGCATTTCCTAATCTTCTGCAGAAACCGCGTGTTCTTTGTGCAATTTCAAAAAGTAACTGAAGATCTGAAGTATTGGATGATGGAGATTATATTTACAAAATGAATGGATCTGAAGGTTAGGCAGAGGTGAGTAGTGAGGAAAAGATATCAGGAGTCACCGGCTCGCTAGTGAGGGTGGATGAAATCAACCAGGAAGAGCAGGTAGATACACAAAGAGTTCTGGAAAATGACGACCTTTTTGGAGTCCGTGAAGGAGCCTGATACGGGGTGATGGAGAAACTATGGCAGCACCAGTCAGTAGTGTCCTGTGACAAAGAGCCAAGTGAGAGAGGTGCTTTAAAGAAAGAAGTAGCAATTTGGTTACGTGCAGCACAGAATTCAGGCAGCTGATGGGCTGAGGAGTGGTTCCTGGGCATAAAAATGAGCTGGTCCGAGAGATCTCGACGCGTGACGTTCAGGAGAGGCGAGGAGGCAGAGGCCAATGGTTCCAGGCTGGGTGGTGAATGCACAGCAGGGAATAGAGAAGACGTGTGGGGATGGCTCTCCGGGGGACTTTAGTGGGTAGGAAGACAAGAGAAGTCTTGTGGGTAAGAAGACAGTAGATCTGAGGGAAGCCGAGCCAAATAATTAGAGGAGACTTGGGCATGTTTTCAGGCTGAGTTAAAGAAGCTGTTACTGGAGAAGAAATTGAAGAGATGAAGAAAAGTGGGGAGAACTAATGTGAAGGAAATACAAGAGGAAGGAGTAAAGAGCACGTGTGGTTGGACTGGCCTTGGGCTGATGGGGGGTCTGTCCTGAAGAGAGGAAGATCATCTCTCTCCTTGGGGTGGGAGGGAAGGCGACCTGATACTGGGCTGAGCTGCCCACATCTGCTCTTCAGGTCTGTAGGCTTTATCCTTCCCAGTGCTGAGCATCCCTCCTGCTCTGAGAATGGCCTCAATTGAAAACACTTGCCTCATCCAAGGCTACAGCCTGTTTTGGGGGGCCTCCCACATACCGTGAAGGTCCAGCTCCATCCTTCCAACCCAAACAGTGCTGAGGGCCATTTCTGCTCCAGAGCTCTCTCCGGGGTCAGCTGAGACCTTGTCGTGACTGCACCACAGCCCCGTTTCTCCCTGTGCTCAATCTTGATCACACCCCTCCCCACGCAGGTATCATTCCAGAGAGCACCCCCTAATGAACAATCTGAATGTTGAGCTCCTTCTCAGAGTGTACTTCCCAGGGAGCCCAGCCAGTGACAGAGAGTGTAAACTTAAATGGGGGTGTATATCAATTTGGGAAAGAAAAATTTCATACCTGTCATGTTCAATTTTCTTCTTTAAAATTGGAGGCAAGGTCATTTCTTAAGAGTAAGGAATGAATGTTATTCATTGCAATGTTGTAGTGTTAAAGGGAAAATTAAAAATAACAAGTATGCAGCAATTAAGTGAATGGCTGAGTAAATGCTGATACATTTGGACAAAATACATGATTATTAAGAATGCAGCGTATCGACATAGAAAAATTGTGGCTTAGTTGGAATAAGGAGACTCAAATCCCGGGAAGAGGTTTGCAAAATGGTTCACAAGAGCCACCATGGAAACAGGAAAGGGAGCTTACTGGAGCATGATAAAAGGAATGCAAATAGCCTGATGGTTCCAATCAGCTAGTTATGTGATTCTTCCCAATAATGTTGACATGGAAGCAGTGGTGAAGAAGACAAAGCTAAATTAATATGGTAAGAAAAGCAGTCCTGTTCAAGAGAGATTGTGTAGTTGAGGTGATTCACAGCCTAGACTCTGGAATCGAAATCATGGGTTCAAATCCTGATGTGACCACTTAAGAATTCAGGGCAGGGCTGGCGTCTTGGGTGGATGACAGGTGCTGTTGGTAGGGTCCTGCACTCAAGAGGTCCTACACCTGGTTAAAAGCTCTGCTGACACTGTCTTGAAATTCTTAATAATTTTATCTGCAAATTATGTTTTGTTAAATCTGATGGGACAACGGACTCTGCATGTGAGCAGAGGAAATCTGCACCTGTGCCTGGCCCTCAGTCCTTGCCTCATTTGCAGGTAGCATTCCGGAAGCTGTGTGGCTTTTATAGCATGCTTAATTTGTACTCACTCTGAGTCTTGTTGGACTCTCGTGCATCAGGGACCCACCGACTTCCATGCTCATGTTTCATAGCAACTTGTATATGACTGGGCAAGTAGGGCACTGACGGCACCAACCAGGCCACCTTTGCCTTTTACCAAGAACTTGCTCTGGACACAGGGGCAATGGCGTTCTAAGAAAGCCAACCAAGGAGGGCTATCATATCCTTTCTCACACCCTTACTTTCCTGCATTAGTCAACCACTTCTGCTGCAAATCCTGCCATCCGAGGAAGGGGAAAGATAGGGCAACACAGAGCTCCCTTTCCTCTGTCTTTCCTCACTCACTAGTAAGCTGAGGATGAGCACTGACAGAAAGCGTGCATAACACGATGTGTGCGTATTGCATTTCCACTGCTCTAGTAAAAGTACAAATGCATATCCAAGCCATGAAGTACCATAGTTCTGTATATGAGTTAAATGCTCTTATATTTGCATTTAAGACTGGCACTTCGGGGTGCCTGGGTGGCTCAGTCAGTTAAGCGTCTGACTTTGGCTCACATCATGATCTCACAGTTTGTAAGTCTGAACCCCGCGTCAGGCTCTGTGCTGACAGCTCAGTTCCTGGAGCCTGCTTCAGACGCTGTGTCTCTCTGTCTCTCTGCCCCTCCCCTGCTTGCACTCTGTCTCTGTCTCTCTCTCAAAAATAAAAAGACATTAAAAATTTTTTTTAAAAATAAAGACTGGCATTGCACAATATAAAGATTGGCTGTAAAACTTGTGTTAATTAATTTAAAATTTTAACCTTACTTAGAAGGATGATTTCTCCTATTATGTGTCACAAGTAACAAAATATTTTTAATCTTTTTGTAAAGTTTATTTATTTATTTATAAAAGAGAGAGGAGGGGGGCACAGAGAGAAAGAGGGAGAGAGAGAATCCCAAGCAGTCTCCACGCTGTAAGCGCAGAGCCTGACAGGGGGCTTGATCTCACCAACTGTAAGATCATGACCTGAGCAGATATCAAGAGTCAGATGCTTAACCGACTGAGCCATCCAGGTACCTCAGTAATAACATACTTTTAAAGAGAAAAGCTTCATCTATTTGTACCTTTACGGATATCTCCCCCATCCCCACACCCAATGTTTGAACAAGGGGCCGTGCATTTTTGTTTTGCACTGGGCCCTGCAAATTATGTAGGTGGCTGTGGCTGGGAGGTCTTGGGCAAGTCACTCAACTTCATTTTCTTTATCTATAAACTGATTTAAAAAAATGAAGAAAGTTAGTACACATACAGAGCTTTCAGTAGGGCCTAGCATAGGTAACCCCATGTATTTGCTAGTCTTAGTAGAGAAATAGCTCCAGGGCTAAATCTGGAGGGGTAAAGAAAGGAAACCCTGGTCAGGAAAAGACGGGAAGAATGTTAAGAGTGGAGGTCTTGAGGAGGGTAGGATCTATGCTAAAGGAGATGAAAAGAGAAGAAGTTGGGTTTGGAAAGTGGGCTTTTTGAATTTGGCAATGGAACAGTTTTCCGTGATGACAAGTTCTGGAGTGTTGCCCCGGTGGTGGGTCACTTAAATGGAATGGAGGCTAAATCTGTTGAAGGAAAAGGAAATCACAAAACTTTGAGGTTAAGTTACTGGATGAGTCATCCACTCGAACACTAAAGCCATTTGGGATGACGACACAGATTCAGGTGGGGAGAAGATTTATGAGCCAGGGGTCAAAGATCTACAGGAATCCGTGAGAGTGATTGAGGTCAGGAAATGGTTGCATTGGGAAGAAGGTAGTGCGGTTGGATGTGCTCAGAAGCCTCAAGAGAGGAGGACAGTTGAACACAGCTATCTGTTCCAACGTGAGGCTAGGCTCCAAAAGGCCGAAAACAAGAGCAGCTAAAATATAATACAGGAAGGACCAAAAGCATATATTCAATCCTAAAGGCAAGTAGGTTGAATCCAGAGATTAATAGGGAAAACACTAAGATTTGACTGGAAGGTAACAGGATCACAGACACAGACGTGAGCCAAAAATGAGAGAACAGCAAAGCAGAGAAAGGAACAGAATACAGAGAGTCAGGGAATCCGTACGGAGAGGTCCAATAATCGGATGAGGCCCATCAGACTAATAAGGGATCCAGTTACATGCCTGCTGGCTCCTGCTGCAGACAGTCTTAAGCAGCTCCTGGGAACCCGTATGAGCTGTTGAAAGCCCATCTTACCCCTGCCCACAGAGGGTAATCACTGCTGCTAAGTTCTCTGGAGGCAAGCAACCTGCCATCTACCAGTGGGTTGGTGAGCGCGTGATATAAACACATGCTCAGAACAGACCCCCGAGGTTGCCAGTGTCTGCCACGTTTTTAGGGCACCCTCATATTTGGTTAAAAAAAAATCACCTGGGCTTTTCTGGTCTCAAGAGGTGGAGGTGAGGTACCCTCAGTCTGGTCCTCACATGCCCTCTGTGATCCTAGCCCAGGCGACACAGGTGAGCTGACGCTGTCTGTGCTGGCTTAGTCACTGGAGGCCTTCATGGAGGCTCCCAAAGCCATGACCAGGGTGCTCAGTCCTCACAGGCACCCAGGCAGCTTTCCCCGCCCAACATCTCCCTCCTCAGAGGTGCTGTGTTCCCTGGGGCTCAGGTGTCTGCCACTCTGGAAACCATAAGCCCCCTCCTTCTCTTCCTTTCCCTTCCTGAGGATCCAGTCATCCGCTCCAGGGTCAGAGGCAGGCCCTCCTGCTTGGCCAGCCCTCTCCTTTACAAACCCTGAACCGTAAAGCCACCAAGATCCTCCCCTATAAGACAAATCCTATTTAATCACTTGATTGTCCCCGAGTTTTAACAGAAAAGATGGCACCTGCCTTTGTGCTATGAAACAGAGGTAAACCATATTAACCGAGGGAAGAAATTTAGACCACACGTACACAAAGGCCTGTGGAAGGGATAGAAAGAGGGGTGGAGAGGAGGGAAGGAAATACCTTTCGTGCCTTTATGTTGAGCCTACTGCAGAGAACAAGACGTAGGTAATTTCTGAGACGGTTATTCTGCTCCATTAAAGCCTTAATAAACTGCCCTGCTGTATGCAAATTCCACGGGATTGAACACGGTCTTTGGTGGATTGAGGGAGGGGAGCAGGATGAAGACCTGCAACTCGTTAGGCGTCCCAGAGACCAGCCACGGTAGCCGGGAGAAGGAGGCTGAGACTCAGACAGGGACTGACCGGACCTTGGGTGTCTACTCCCCCGGAGGAGGCAGGTTCTCACTGTGCCCAGTGACCTTCTGCTTCCTTCATCTCCCCAGAAAATGACATTAAACCCAGCTGGCTCCAAGCTCAGGCATACAAATGGATATCAGAACGCATGTGCCTGAGGTTTGGGGTGATAAAGAAAATGTATTTCTGAGCCAAACACAATAAGCAAAGTGCACAAGCCTTCCCGGGGATTACTTATTAGCCGAGGGAAAAGGGAGTTGGGGGAGGGGGTGGGAGCGGGGGTGAGGCTGGGAGTCCTGCAACCACAGAATCCGGGTGGATCCTGGTCTTTCACTCCCATTTCTGATAACAGGATGGAAAAGTTAGAACACCTTTATTATTATTATTATTATTATTATTATTATTATTATTATTAATGGGAAAACAGCCGTCTTGGGTCTCTCATTCCCAGTTAACACTCACCACATCACCTGAGCTCTTAACTCAGTGCCAGGGTCAGGGAGAGACTCTGAAAACAATAGCAGCTGCTGTGTTTTGCCCAGAAGCCACATCTTTTTTATTTTTTCCTTTTGTGCTTTCTCTGTTTCACCTCATTCATTTCCAGAAGTGGTAGCAGGACCATGCTTTTTGTTTTCTGTGTGTGTGTGTGTGTGTGTGTGTGTGTGTGTCTTACAACCCTGGCGAGGGGCATTAGTATGGAAATCAATATTTGCTTCAAATGTGAAATTTACAGGAAGGGCCTGAGGGAGGAGAACGAAGTTGAGGCAGATAGCTGGAAGGCTCAGGAAAAGGGACTTCTTGGAGAATGGCCAGCCGGCACAGAGGGAGAAGGCCACCCCGGAGGGAGGGGCCGCTCCTCTGGCAGCACAGGACCTGACTGGGAGTGGCTCCGTGGAAGGTCTGGTGCAGGGGCTGACAGGCAGGAGGGGAAGGTCAGGAGGAGCCTCGCAGGTGGGCTGGGTAGGTCTAAAGGATGACCTCTGAGAAAAGGTGGAGGCGGTCATCCTGGGCCCACATCCCAAGGGGTGAATTCAGACTGGCACCAGGCCGGCCCTGATGTCCAAACAGGACTTTGCAGGCGGTAGAGATTCTAGAAATCTGTCAGGAGGCCGAGCTCTGCTTCAGGAAGGTTTCTGTAGTTTGCCACAGAACCTTCTGCAGTGGCTCAGGTATAGGGAGGGGAACAGTCCCTGAGAGGGCCAGAGAGAGCCAGCTAGGGCTGGGTAAGATGATGGGAACTTGACCAAGTGGACAAGGGTGCAGAGTAACCAGGAAACCAGGCCAGGAGCCCATTGCGCTGCCTGGGCCATCACCAGTAGGGCCAGCTAAAGCTTGGGGAGCACACAGCAGACCCAGGCCCACCAGATACTGGGTTTAGGACAGCAAAAGTTAGACTTGTGCCTGCTGGTATGAATGGAGCTCTCACGTGCCCCACACAGAAGCCAGCTTCCACTCAGAGCCCAGCAGAGTCAGCCTGCACATTAAAGGTCCTCCGGGCCTATAACTGTATGGAACTGAAACCTGGCAGGACCTGGCAGACCAGGAGAAAGACCAAGACAGGGATAATCAACACTCAGTGGTTCTCCGAATGAAGAAATGGCAGGGACCCAGTGTGCCTCTGCAGGGGGAGAAGAAGGGTACGACGTAAAGCAGCAGCAATCCAGGGCTTGGCTACTGGCCGGGGGTGACCGAGAAATCCTCAGAAAATCACTGCCCTTGCTATGCCTCAGTTTCCTCACCTGAGAGAAATCGTATTTCATAGATACGAAGCTCATCTACATCTTAGGTTTGTGAGAAATGCTCTAAATATTTCTTGAAATCAACTTGAATCCAATTCTGACTTCCCATTCTACCGGGCAAGTTGGAAATTCCGTCATTTGACACATACCTTTTGACTTTCACTCAAACCAAGTACTGTTCCGGGCACAGAATATATGGGCAAAGGGGATAGGATTCTTGCTTTCAAGGAGTTTACATTCTGTAGGGGATGGCAGGTAGAGGGAGGGGTGTGTGTGTGTGTGTGTGTGTAGGGAGACAGACAGCAGCCATGTAAACAAATGAATCAACCAATGAGTATGATGATTTCAGGAAGAGGTAAATGTTGTGTTTTAGTGGAGCCCATTAATGACATAGTCATCCTAGCCTGAGTTCTGCACCACTGAGAGCAGACGTATGAGTCAGACGTGGAGGCCCAACACCAGCTTTATGGCTCATCAAAGGGAGGTTGGAGGATGTGGCTCAGGACCATAGCAACAATGGGCTTCATGGTGCTAGACGCCGGGATTAGACAGACTCACACGCCCAGCCCCAGCAGCGATGGTCAATCACAGGCCTCCCCACACTGGGGCAAAGCCTTTACCACTGAGTCCAGGGAAGACTGGCGTTCAGCACCCACCCCCCACCCCCCTGCATGATGCAGATCCCCCCTGAAAAGGTAGTAGCTGAGCCGTGTAGTCTCGGCAACTTCTCCAAACAATCAGATAAGGCACACCCGCCTTGCAGAGAAGTGAGTAGAGGCTGGGGAGAGACTGGCCCTGTCATCCTGCCCAATGGAAGGATCATCCACGTGGAAGGACACACCAGCAGTGTTCCCTCCTAAATCTATAAAGAAAAAGTACAAAATCAGAGGCTGGAAAGTAAGGGATGGGGAGGCGGGCACACTGGGATTACTTCCACCAGTGTGGTTAGGAAAGGTTCTCTGAGGTGACATTTGACCAGGGATCCAAGTATGGGAAAGAGCTACCACGTGAGTATTTGGGGAAAGAGCACTCAAGATGCAGAGTATGGCTCGTGTGTTCAAGGAACAGAAAGCAAGCCAATGTCTCTGGAGTGAGGCACAAAGCAGGGAGTGATAGAGTCAGAATGATGGGTGGGGTCTGGGTCACAGGAACCCCCTGGGTCCAGGTGACGACTGGATTGTTATTCCAATCACCAACAGTAGCCCCTGGAATGCTCCACATGGGCAAGAACCCAGAGCCAGGGAATGGGCCATCCTGGAGGAGAGCACGCATCTCTTGATTCCTCATCCAACGCTCTTTCTGAGATTACGTGCCCTGTCTTCCCAGGGAGGGAAGTTCCTTGTCCCAAGTTCCTCGGTCTCAGGGAAGATCAAAGGGCAGCGCCCGGAGGCAGCACTTGGGAATGTTGCGGGTGCGGTGTGCAGGAATGAGCTAGAACAGCAGCCACAAACCTTCAGTCTTTGCCCAGCTGCTACAGGCTGCAGCCAGGTGAAGAGATACCAGAATCGAAAGGAGCCCCAGAGAGGAAAAGCCCCAACCTCCCCCTTTCCATGGGAGCCAGCCTGGTCCAGCACGGCCAGGCAGCCCCGTCAGCTAGGGGTACACCCTGGGGTCCTGGGGTCCTGATTGAGAGTTCTTTCCGCTGCACCGTGTGAAAGTAATGCCCTCACTTTCCTCACACAGATTGCATCTTCTTAAAGGCAAATGAGAGGCCGCAGAAGCATTCCTGGAGCATCTATCACGTTCAAAGACTTTCTGTGTCCCGACTCCACGTCCAGTGCCTCGTTTCTTTTTCTCTCTCTGTGTCACCCTCTGTCCCTCCCTTTCTCCCTCTTGCAAATACTTCTCGAGAGCCTTCCAAGTGTCGAGCTCCCTCTGGGGTCTGGAGCCTCCCTGATACTCGATGTCCCCGTCTACAAACAGGCCAGTTGTGATGGCCCGCCGCACCCCCATCACCGGTTGGTTGTAAGAATTAATGGGGTGACAAATGCACACTCTAAGGCTTTGCTAAGCCGGAGGGCACGTTTTATCATTAGCTGATGGAAGGTAAGGAATCTCCTGGCTGGCCATAACAATGCAACCCTCACTGCCTTGCCAGATGTCTCCCCCTCCTCACCCGCCCTCCATCTCCCTACCCTGTAGCTTCCCCTTCCCGGGCCTCTGAGCCTCTGTTTTCTCTCCTCCCCCTGCCTCCACTATCGGGAGGGGGGTGGGGGGAGGGGGAGACTCAGCAGGACACAGCAGCTGGTATTCTGCCAAGTGCCTGCTTTTCTGACCTAATTATCTCAATGGGCTTGCCTGGGGCACAGGAGGTCAGGGCACATATGAGAGGTCAAACCCCAGACCTCCAGGTCCACTGGGAGTGGGCGTTCCCTTGGCAGCCTCCCAGCCCCATCACTGGTCCCCACCAACAAGGCATTGTAAGTCTAGGAAGGCCAGAGGGGAAAACAGTAGCCCAGGGGCTATACATCAGGGTTTCTCAACCTCCTCTAATTTGGGCCAGATTATTGTTCGTTCTGGAGATGAGACTGTCCTGAGTGCCGTAGGATGTTGAGCCATCTCCCTGACCATTAGATGCCCAGAGCACCCCCCACAGTCGTGATGACCAAAAATGTCTCTAGATATTGCCAGATGTCCCCTGGGGTGGACGTAATTGCCTCCAGTGAACACCCACTGGTCCAGAGTATCGCAGATTCACCTATAATAATCTGTGACGTAAACACCAGCTCAACTCTTCCATTACTTTAGTGTTAACCTGTGTGTTTATTTTTAAAATTTGCTCTTAAGCATTCTCTCTGTGAATGTGTGTAGCAGTACATGACTAGGAGAGTCTTTCCTGATGTAAAGTGGATCTGGGAGCACCTGGATGGCTCAATGGGTTAAGCAGCCAACTTTGGCTCAGATCATGATCTCATGGTTCGTGCGTTTGAACCCCACATCAGGCTCTCTGTTGTCAGCACAGAGCCTGATTTGGATCATCTGTCCCCCTCTATCTCTGCCTCTCCCTCACTTGTGCGTGTGTACTCTCTCTCTCAAAAATAAATAAACATTAAAAAAAAATAAAGTGGATCTGTTACAATGCGGTTGGTGTATGAGTGAACAATTTAAACATAATGCAAAAATTGCATTGCTTCTGTGTGATTTTGTCCTTGGAAGCACAGGGTGAACACAGAAAGCCAAACCCAGCTGATCTGAGACACAGAGGAATACAGAAGACATGTGTGTGCACATCAAACATTGGACAGGAGTGTGAGACAGAGAGAGGAGAGGAGAGAGGCATTCCTTCGGGGCATTACAGAGACTAATGCTCCTTTTACAATCAGTCTCCTTCCCTTTTCCTCTCTTTTTCCAGAAGAAGGAGACTGGGAAGGCTCAGGTTGATGGAAGTAGGGGAGGGTACCAGGTGGAGTTGAGTTTGAGAACAGAGAAAGTCTCTGGACTGTTAGGGAACCAGAGACAAGTGATGGAGGAAACAGTAGTGAGTGAAACTGGATGGCTTGAACTAATGGGTGGAGATCAGGAGATAGTCAGGTCAACGTGACAAGGATCTTGTACCAATCAGGGGAACAATGGAGTGGACTGATAGGGATGGAGTGAGTTCCTCACTCCTGGATGAACTTGAGAGAGGGAGGAAGACCAAGGTAGGAGTATTGACTCCAAGACCCGCATGGTTTTTCATGTTTTTTCCAGACTTTAGGATTCCGTCGTTTTGTGAAAGCTGCTGTAGGTGATGACCATTTTGAACAGGGAGTGAGCCCCGGTGTTTGAGGAGGATCCATCTGGAAGGGCCTGAGAGGTCCTCTAGAGGAGGAAGAGGTTTTGGGAAGGCTTGCAGAGGTGAGATCTCAGGGCTGATACCTTGTCACAAAGTAACGAGGGCCTAAATGTATGTGCCGAGATGGAGACTAGGGAGGCTGAGGAAGGGGGGACTGACAGGGTTGGGGACTGATCAGGTTTGGGGCAACATGAAGAAGCAACAGGTAGAAATTCTGAAGCTACAAACGTGAATGACTAAAATGACTGCCAGCCACAGGGGAAGATAATGAGTCTGGTTTTATGCTATGCTATTTTTGAGATGGGACATGCTGTCATCTGCTTGATGATAGGTTTTACGTAGCAACCATCATTGCATCTCAAGAGCTATCTGGCACACTGCCAGGCACAGAGGAGGCACCCGAGGATGATTTCTTGACCGTTTGTAGGAAGAGTCCTGGTACAAAATGCAGTCTGGATACCCAGATCTCGACGTAGGTATAGTACAGAGAGCTCATCAAAAAAGTATACACCCCATCTCTGCTGACTCCTCCAGTAGCATAAACAAGCTTATGCGACACTGAGACCAGGTTAATGTGGAGGTGTGGACAAACGCAAGCGGTATTTGCGGTTTCTCAAGATACTCACAGCTCGTATTACACAAAAGCAGCACTCACAGGGTCTAGACAGATTGAATGCTAAGTGACACTGAGGTTGTCCAAATACAAATGTCCAGAAGGCAGTTGGAGACACTCAAGTGGAGCTAAGGAAAGAGGTCAGGGCTGGAGCTTGAAATACAGGAAACACCACACTCCAAGGAGAGTCCAGGGCTATACCTGGCCGCAGGTAGGCCCAGGTAGGGAGGTGAGAGGGGAAGGGGGGAAGGTGACCAGGGAAGGAGCAGTGCACTGCTGAGGAGGCCCCAGGTGGAAGGAGACAGTGTCCAGGGGGCAGAGTTAGTGCTGTAGGCCAGGGAGCAGCGCTCTGAAGAATGTGACCTGGCATTCAGGTAGGGCTGTAGGTAGCAGCAGCAGATGCAGTTCTGAGTGGGGGGGACAGAATCTGTATTGCAAGACGGCACAGATCTGTGGGCGAAAAGGAGAGGGAAGGAGGGGTACAGAGTGACGATTCTGCCTGTGAATGGAAGGTGACATTTAGAGGTATGTGGTTAAAATAAGCAGTCCAGCCTGTAAGGCCTCAAAGATACAGAAAAAGGCCGTCTACGATGATGTCTTAAAGGAGGCCGGGTTGGAACTGAGCCCTAAAACAAGCGAGGCCAGGCAGGGCAGAGCCCAGGGAAGCACGTGTCCATCCGCCCCAAGGTGAAATCCGTTTTTTGGAAACTGATTTTGAAAGGCAACTGAACCAAACACGGTTCAAGCCAGGAAGGTGTGTTTCGAGCGGCCCTGGGTGCCATTTACTCCAGGGTCCTCTGAAAGTTAGAAGAAAGTGAAGTAATCAGGAACAACCACCAGTTTCCACATGCAGATTTTTGAGATGGTGAGAACCTGGCTATGGGGTCAGAGAGACCCATCTCCCAATGCCTTGAGCTCCTGCACCTGTGAAATGTGCTTGGCCGTGCCTCTCTCAAAGGGCTGCTGCAGGGATTAATGACATATATAGGGAACACCAGTGACCACCGCAGGGTAACCACTCGGCTATTGTTATTAAAATGATTATCAGACCACCTGGCTATGTGGTATCTTTTGTGAGGGACAAAACCTGAGTTAAGTCGCTAAGCAAGGTTGCTCAGTTCCAATGGAGGGGAGATGAGATTCAAAGCTCATTCTTCCCTGTGACAGAGCCAGTCTTCTTTGTTTTCCTTCCTCCTCTGCCTTTAACATTTGGGGACATCGAATGTTCCCTCTCACATTTGTTAACTACTTTAAAAAAATTCTTTTAATGTTTATTTATTTTTGAGAGAGACAGAGACAGAGCATGAGCAGGGGAGGGGCAGAGAGAGAGGGAGACACAGAATCCGAAGCAGGCTCCAAGCTCTGAGCTGTCCGCACAGAACCTGATGTGGGGCTCGAACTCATGAGCCATGAGATCATGACCTGAGGTAAAGTCGGACGCTTAACCGACTGAACCACCAGGCGTCCCTGGTAACTACTTTTAATGGGTCGCTGTGCATAATCCTAACTGTGCATGTCTCTGCGTGTGTGTGAGCATTTGTTTAGTGACGTGTGGTGGAGGCAGGGTGGAGAGAAGCGTTCGAAGATAAATAAGGCAACAATTCTGTCCTTGAAGTGCCCAAGGTCCAGGCTAGTGGGGAAGGCACTATGTAGACAGGTAATTAAAATAAAATGTGATAAGCACCAGAACAGACTATAAACAGAATGCTGTGCTGGCCCAGAAGTGAGAGAAGCCATCCCTGGAAAAGCTGGGAAAGGCTTCACAGAAGAGGTGATGTTCATCTCGCGTCCTGAAGAACAAACCGGTATTTGTCAGGTGGACAGCAAGGGGAAGGCATTGCGATAACACCTGGCAAAGGCTGGGGTTCCCGTGGCAGCATTAGCATGGTGTGTTCCAGAAGAGGAGAGACCCGGAGACTCAGGGTTTAGGTACTTGTCAAAGGGAGTGGAAGACGAGGCTGAAACATAGGGTAGGATTGTCAAGGGACTGTTTTTGAGGCCAAGGGACTTGGGTTTTATTTTTGGTTGATGGCGTGCCAGGGAAGTCTTTGGTAGGGAAATGAGCAGATTTAGTCTTTTTTTCCTCTATTTTTCTTCTTCTTCTTTTTTTTTTTTTTGGTAACAGTTCTATTGAGATATAATTCACATACCATGCAATTTACCTATTTATAGTGTACAGCCATCACCACAATCCATTTTAGAACATTTTCATCACCCCAGTGGAAACCTCGTACCCTTTGGCACAAACATCCACCCTACCCTCGACATACCCTCAATCTCCTCCCAGCCCTAGGCAACCACCAATCTACTTTTTGTCTTTAGAGCTCTGCCTGGTCCTATAATACGTAGCCTTTTGTAACTGGCTTCTTTCGTTACTGTAATGTTTTCAAGAATCCTTTCCATGCTGCTGAAGAACGTTCTTATGGATGGATAGACTGCATTTTAGTTATTCATTCGTCAGCCGATAGACATTCGAGTTGTTTCCAACCTTTGACTATTGTGAACCACACTGCTAGGCACATTCACATACAAGTTTGAGTGTGGACATATGTCTTCATTCTTCTTGGCCATATCCCTAAGAGCGGAATTTCTGGGGCATAGGACAACTCTGTATTTACTGTTTTGAACCTTTTCCAAAACAGCAGTTTGAAAAAGGTCACAGGGAGAGATCTATTAGAAGGGTTTCACAGTGCCCCCCATGAGAGATGATGGCAGAATTGGCTGCTTATCTGGCTGTTACTGCCTTGAACTTCCTGACTCAGTGTCTTCTGAATGACAGATGGGAAGATGAGCATTCTACTGTGTTGAAGACACCTTCACGTCCCTTACATGGGTGGCAGCATATGCCTTAGGGTCTCTTGTAAACCAGCAGCAAAGGCTTTCCACCTGAGAAGAATAATATTTCTGGTGTTTACTGGTGAGCCTCACAGGTTAAAAGATGGTCTCCAGAACATTCCTAGTTCAGCTATGGGACCAGGGATCGAGGCACCATGCTTTGTCTTCACAGGGAGGGGGTCAAGATAGACAGCAAACTTTTTGGAACAGGGAGTGAGATGAGGTAATAATGATCAACCGTTTGGAGAGCAGGACATTGAGTTCCTTCTGATGGGATGGAATCCAATGGGTAAAATTCCCTGGGCCAGTCTAGAAGAGACTCCAAACCAACACAACCTTTGAACACACGACGCTTGGCTAACAAAGGCACTTCCGGACCCGAGAGCCTGATGAATGTCACTTTCCATTTAAGTATCCACTACCAATGTTCTCCAAGGCTCTGAGTTAGTCTCAGCCTCTCCTCTGTGCAGTGGCCATGTAACACTTTTCTCTTTTCCTGGGACAGGTAAAGCTCACCTACAGATTCATGTCTCATTGTGTGGCAGAGGCCCTGGAGACCCTTCGCAGCATCATGAAATCTCAGCTGAGAATTCATTCATTCCACTGACATTTATCTATCCTGGGCCATGTGCTGAGCTCTGCCCTGAGTATTCAGGTATACTGAACAAGACAAAGTTCTTGCCTTCAGAGAACTTTCAGTCTAGACAGAACCTCTACAAAGGGACCGTGTGTGTGCATGCGTGTGTGAGGATGTGCAGACACAGACTTTGAATACAGTACAATTACTTGCCTTTGAGTTGGTCAGAATGACACTCTTGATAAGCAGTAACTCCTATTAGCATCAGATGGTTATGGGTCGAGAGTCAACTTTGCTCTAAAACAAAATGGAACGGCATGTTTGTGTGTGTGTGTGTGTGTGTGTGTGTGTGTGTGTGTGCGCGCGTGTGTTTCCTCCAGACATGAAAATCCAGAGAGTCTCAAGTCCCCTCCCTTCAAGCCCCCCTTGACCCCCCCCCCCCCCCGCCACCAAAATGTCTAGTCGGCTACAGGACAAAGGGGGAGGAAATTGTGGGTCAGCAAAACCCAAAGTTTATACAAATAAAGCACACACCAATGCAATAAAGTGTGTAAGACAAAGACTTCCCTCTAAAAGCAGGAGCTAGAAAGTGCAGGGGATCACACAAAAAAACAAGGAAGCGATGCTTCTCTCCCAATTATTGTGCACTCTCTGCTGTATTTTGTTGACCTCGCTGATTTCAATCAGCTTTCAGCACATCCAGCCTTCACCTGCTATGAATCAAAACCTGGAGGGCTCTCTGTTCTCCGTGCTCAGAAAAAAACCCTTTGATAAGGTTGTTATGGATGCAAGGCAGAGCGGGTTGGGCTGGGTGCTTTTCTTAGACTGGCATTACACATTTATGATGCAAACCAATGAAGAGGCAAAGGCTTAGAGTGCAGGGTCTGGAGAGGGGACCAGTCACAGTTGCTGACAGGGCGGGATTTGACTTAGGGAGACTTGGGCACTCGCCCCCGTTTGTCTTACCCTGTTGGCACAAAAGGCTCATCAAGGAAGGGCAGGTGTTGGGAGGATGTCACAAGAGGTCCCGTTTGAGGAGCTTAGCACTGTGAAGCTCCGTCATTATGTCTGGGATCCTGTGAACTGACTTGCCTTTGAGGAAGGTGAGTGGACTGATGGTTCTGAACACTGCGAGCCTCTTTGGCAAAACGTAATCTCCATGAAGGCAGGTTTTTCTTTTCTTTTTCTTGTTTTGGTTTTGGTTTGTATTTTCAGTCTGCTCTGTTCACTGGTCTGTTCCATTTCTAGAAATGTGCCTGGTACACAGTAGGCAGTAAATATTTGCAGAAGGAAACGATGCGAGGCACCCTCTTTTTCAGAGGCGCCGGGTCGTGGGTGCATATAATGCAAAGCCATCTCTTCTCAGCTCTGCTGAAATTAGGGACTATTCTGGGCTCCAGGCTGCTATAGTGACTGGCTGATGGGGGGTGGGTGGGGAGTATGATAGTCAGTCTCGGAGACAGATGGTGGAGGAGAATCAGGTGGTTCAATTAGCTTGTACTAAAAAATACAGATGCTCAAATACATAGCACCCACCCCGTAACCCTCTACTGTTTCCAAGGGAAAGAACGGAACTCTCCTTTACTTTCTCCCACAATTAAGCCCCCAAGCATGATTTTTAAAGATGCCTTTTATTCTTCAAGGCTACCCGTAACAATTATTTTTTCCTACTTGGACGCTATCTTGTGTAACCTTGGTATTAACCTTTAGGATATAAATTTCCTCTTTTGCAAATTGGGGTTCATAAAATTGATCCCACGAAGGGGATGAGAAGAGTAAATGAGCAAATGTATGTAAAGTCACTAGCATATACAGTGTGCTCACATGAATGCTAACCAAGACCACCATGGCCACAGCTACTATGGCTACAACTGATGACTGCTTCTAGGTACAAATACGAGTGTGGGATCAGCCTCTGTGATTGAGGCCTGAGGTCTGAAGACGAAGACGGAAGGAGGAGATGGTTACTGCTCATGGCTGGGACCGCCTCCCAATAACAGATTCCCTATCAAGCCCTTCTTCAGGTCCAGACTAGACAAGAGCCAGTCTTGGTGTCCCTCGCTGGGGGTGCCCGCAGCCTGGGCTTCTCTCACTCTTCTCCAGTAAAACTGTTGGCTTCTCCTTAGATACAACGCTCACCACTCTCCTGTTTCCTCTACGGTAGGGTCCCCTTGCAACTTCGGCCACATAGGGTCCCTTTGCCACTTTTTGCACATAGGGTGGTCATTTATTTCAAACTAGATATTGGGTCACATAATATGATGAAAGAGCTGGGGTTACTATCAGGTGGAAAACTCAATGTAAATGCCTCAAGGAGAGGCAGTAGAATGAGATGCTTAAAAATGCAGACGGTGGGGGTGCCTGGGTGGCTCAGTCAGTTAGATGCCCGACTCTTGATTTCAGCTCAGGTCGTGATCTCATGGTTAGTGAGTTCGAGACCCACGCTGGGCACCATGCTGACAGCTTGGAGCCTGCTAGTGACTCTCCTTCTCTCTGCCCCTCCCCTGCTCACTCTCACTCTCAAAATAAATAAACATTAAAAAAAATGCAGACTGTGCTGAACTGTGGCTTAGCAGGCAGGTGGCAGAGTTATGCTGTCTGGGTCCACATCTCCCACTCAACCCCTCACCAGCTGGGCAATGTGAAGTATCACTGTGGGTTAGGTTCCTCGCCTTGAAAACAGGGATGATGATTCATTCAACAAATATTTATTGGTCACCTCTGTGTGCCAGGTACTATTAATAATAGCATCTACTTCATGGGTAATTGTAAGGCTTCGATGAGATAGTGAACGAATAACACTCAGAACAGAGTCTGCTTATAGAGCACATGGAAAAATATTAGCTAGCATTATTATTTCTTATGGTTTAGATGCCAAAATTGTGGAACTCCAGTACCTGTCATTGGTTCTTTTTTGTTAAAAAAAAAAAATTCTGAACTGTATACCTAGTGGACCTGTCCACAACATGCTTTTTTTTTTAACCTAGCACCTTGAAGATACCCAGTAATTATTTGTGGCTTGGCTCTTCCATTGTTCTATCTCTAATATTTTCTTAACTCCTCCCCACAGAGTCATTCTCTCTCCAGTTTTAGGTAAAATCTGATTGTCACGGCAGCAATGACAACACCACCTTGTAAGTATGCTGCCCTGAAATCTCACCATCTTCAAAATGCTTTTGAGATATGGTACCCCACTGGCTCCAATGGCTAGAGGCCCATGGCTGCTTGGAGTGTGTCTGAAGATGATGTTAAGCCCTTGTGACCTTACATTACCATGTTCTGTTTCAAGTTGAGGAGGGTGATGACTGACCCTGCATCACTGCCAATAGAAATAGGCTCTTTGCTGAGAAGAGAAGAGAAGAGTTCTTAAGAACCCCAGCCACCCACCTGTTGTAGACAGAGACACTGTAGTAGACTGAATGCCTTTGGAGTTCAGACAAAGGTTTGGTTCCAGGACTACCACTCAATAGAAAAAGGGCCAAGTGGGAATACTGCCCTCCATTTTCTCTGAGAGAGCATGGGGCAAAGATACATATTCCAAAGAGTTGTATGAGCATTACACACATAGGAAAATATGTGCATACTTTCAATGAATTTTGCTTCACCTTCCTCTTCTTGCCCCCACAACCTGGCCATCCCAGTGCACCTCCCTGATAAGCTCTGGGCTTGATCATCACCCCCTCACCTGCACCATGCCCTGGGCTGTTGCAGAATGTGCGTGTGTGTGTGTGTGTGTGTGTGTGTGTGTGTATGCGTGTGTGTGTGTGTGTGTGTGTTAGTGGAAGGGGTTGGGGAGAGACGACACGGAGCCTGGCTCCTTCTCTGATCTGTCCTGCGGGAGGAACCTAGCACAGCAGCCCCACGTGGCTCACATAATACCGTAAGTAAAACACAAACAAAGCAGGGGTTGTTCTGCTTGTCAGCCTCCGAGACCATATGGAGCTGAGACATGATTGTATTACCTCTGCTATACTGCAGTCGAGCTAAACAGAAAAGCCATAATAAACTATTCTGGGGAGGTCCCCGAGCTCCGTGCACAGAGCACAAACAGATAAACAAGAGGGTGGCTGGTTTGTTTCATTTTTTTTTCTTTTTCTTTCTTTTTTTTTTTTTTTAAAGAAGGAGCACTAGAGAAAAACAAGGGGAGGGAGTGAGAGAAAAATGGAGGGAGAAGAAAAGGGAAAACAGAGCAAGGGAGAAAGTAGAAGAGAGAGCTATGCTACAGGACCACTTCAGTGGCATTGCATCTGTAGGGCTTTGCTTCTGAAAGGATTTATGCCCTTTGCGGATTCTATGGTTTCACCTAGGTAGTTGATAGAATCTGATGGTAATTTTTGGCTTCTCCGTGGTATATATCTCTGCTTGAGCAGAAATTGGGAGCATGGAGAAGAGAAGGTACAAAATGGCCTTGAGGAATATGTGGGGTAGCTTCTAATCCCCTCATTTCTCCCCATCTCTCCCCTCCTGTGCCCCTCACCCTCATGATTCCAGTCCAGACAGGTGAGTAGGACTCACATCTTTTGACACTGATCAGACCCTTCTCTTATCTTCAATAGGGTTGTGTCCAAGTGCTCAGGGAGTCTGTGTGTGTGTGTGTGTGTGTGTGTGTGTGTGTGTGTGTATTTGAGAGAGAGAGAGAGAGAGAGAGAGAGAGAGAGAGAGAGAGAGAGAGAACAGGGTGTGGGGGTGGGTGGGCAGAAGGGTATGTGGTTCAGATAGAAGCTACATTACCCCTGCGGTTGGGCAGTCTATATGCCCAATGGAAGTCTTTCCAGACCTCGAGGGAAAGGTAGAGAAAATAAATAAATCAGGGAGAAAAAAAAAAAAAACCCACAGACACCAGATGTTGTTTCTGAACAAAGCCTTACAGTAGGAAAGAAGGATTCCCAAAGTGGCAACAAACTCACATGGAAATGTCTGCGAGGTTAAGGAAAAAAAAAATCTCTGTTTGCATGCTGTTTATTCCAGGTGTGAAGAGCAAATACCAACACTTGGAGAACCATTGTCTGTTTTGAAAGTGTTTGCAAGTGTACAGTTCAAAAACGATGTTGGGGCGCCTGGGTGGCGCAGTCGGTTAAGCGTCCGACTTCAGCCAGGTCACGATCTCGCGGTCCGTGAGTTCGAGCCCCGTGTCAGGCTCTGGGCTGATGGCTCAGAGCCTGGAGCCTGTTTCTGATTCTGTGTCTCCCTCTCTCTCTGCCCCTCCCCCGTTCATGCTCTGTCTCTCTCTGTCCCAAAAATAAATAAATGTTGAAAAAAAAACCGATGCAACCGCCAATGGTAACTACATCCATGTGGCATCTACCTCCTGCTTAAACACTGCAGCCACTCTTTAGAATACTTGACTTCTTAGAAGCTATATAAAATGGTAGATAAGGGAATGAGTTTTTTGATGCAGACAAAGTTGAGCTCAAACTCACTCATCTGAGGAAGGGCCTTTGGGTATCTAGGGCAGGAAAATGGCAAAAGCAAAGTCCTGGAGAAACAGTCCTGTCCTTAGCTCAAGAGGAAAGGTCCAGACTGAAATGGGAGAATGGAGGACTGTGGGGAAAAAAAGAATCAACTGTCTGATTGAGTCTTAAAGTACTATTTATTTTTTACAACGATGTAAGCAGTTGGATATAAATGTTTTGAAAATTATTGCTAGGTGATCAGTTGGAGCATTTGGGTAGAGAAAAGAGAAAGTGGTTCACGCAAAACACCAAATTAAAAAAAAATCAAGCAATTACAAACTCCAGGAAAAACAATGTATGAGAAATGACACATAATTATGGCAAACTGCCTGTCTCAGCAGTGAATAATACTTATGTAGTCATAAAAGTATAAACACAGAGTATTAATTTAACCCCAAATTGTGATATAATTATAAAAGAAGGATGGGGGGAGAGAGTAGGAAGAAGGTGATGGAATATTAGAGAGCAAACACCTCACCTGCAATAAAAGGAATTTAGTAGCTAGGAACTGTCTAAAATGGATAAGTCAAGAAATAGCAATATAAATATGTTGTTTAAAAGCTGGAGATAAATGCCAGTAGAAATTACTAAGAGTTGAGAGAGGTTGCCTCTATGGGATGGAGGGGGTGAGAAGGAATAGATCAGAAGACTGTTATTGTATCATTGAGTCTTCCAGTGATACATATATATATATATATGTATATATATATATATCTCGTAATATCACTATATATAGTGATATATATATATATATATTTGTAAATATGTACATAGATTACTTGGATAAATGACTTTAAAGGATAATTATCATTGTACTTGGTACATAATAAATTCTTAAGAAGTGTTAGCCATTATTATAGCAGTGGAATGGATATGAAAGAGTTATTTTGTCCATTATCTTGCCTTTAGCCAGTACAATACTTACATTCCCTGACAGGGCTGGCCATATCACAAGGTACCAGTGGCTCTGTCAGCATCAGCTGGTTGTGACATTGGCCAAGATGCTACCCCATAGCCCATACTGACCTCAGCAATGTATGATGGCAGGGGTAATCGTGGATACAACGGCCAAGTTGCTACATTAGTATTTTTGTCCTTGTAGAAGGCTCAATAATAGCACCCCCTGCACTCCCCCCCCCCCCACAATATGACCATGTTCTAATCCCTGGGACATGTGAATGTTAGCTTATATGGCAAAAGGGACTCTGCAGATGTGATTAAATTAAGGATTTTGGGATGGAGAGATTATCTTGGATTAGATTCATGGGCTCAATGTAATCACAATACTCCTCATAGGAGGGAAGCAAGAGGAGTCCAAATCAGAGGCAGGACAGAAGAACTGAAATGATGAGCTTTCAACACAGAGGAAGAAGCCACAGGCCACAGGGGCAGCCACTGGAATCTGAAAATGTCAGGGAAAAGGATTCTCCCCTCAGACCTGACGAAAGGAGCCAGTCCTGCTCACATCTTGACTTTAGCCCAATGAAACTGATTTCAGACTTCTGGCCTTCAGGACAGCAAGAGAATAAACATGTGTTGTTTTAAGCCACTAAGTTTGTGGCAATTTGTTAGAGCTGCAAGAGGAAACCAACGGAATCCCAAACCATAAAAAGGTCCCTCCCGTTCTCTTCAGCCTCCACCATCCCCTGCAGTAGACACCAAGTCTGATAACCTGAGAAACATAAAAATGCATTTCCATTAAGGTGTTATGAGTTGTTGTATACCTTTCAGAGAAATTTTACATCTTGCAAAAAGATTCCAGGGAGAGAGTTTCAAGGACAGAAATTATTTCCACTCTTATTTGTATTTCTAGTATCGGGCGCAGTGCTTGGCTAATACATGATTGCCGAAAGAATGAGTGAGGTGAGGGGCTAAATATAGAGATGGGTAAACAACTGAATAGGGACCCTACACTCAAAGAAAGACTCCATCACCCCTCATTAGTCAGAGATATTTAATACTCCTTACTGTTAAGAAATTCTTCTTACTTCCTAATTGAGATTCCCCCAAGCTGAATCTTAAGTGCTGTCTTTTTTATCCTCAGTGGATTTAGTGAACATCTGGTCATCAACCAACATCTATTAAGCCACTCTTAGGTTTTTGTTTTCATTTTCGTTTTGTTTTGTGTTCAGGGCAAAACATCCCGAGTCATTGAACTATTCAGACCAGTCTTCTCTTTGTCATGGTCAGAGCAGGCCAGGTTCCATATTGGGATTTGCTTTGGGCACCCGACCAAATGGAACTATGATGGGGTGGAGCTTCTGGCATGTTCTAGCTCTCTCATCTTGGCACACATGTGATTAGGGGACTACAGACAGAGGGACTCCCCTGTTTTCGTTGTCAGCAGTGTGCTTAGAGAAAGAGGAACAATCTAAGACACAGTAGAGATACAGTTAAATAAACTTCAAGGATGGCCTTGAACGGAAACATCACACGTGAAGCCTACCAATGTTATAAAGTTGGAGTTTCCACCTAACTCTTAGCCTCTGGGGAGGGAAGGCATTGTTCACGGAATGGCTCTGAGTGTGGTACCCGTGATTCCCCTGGCACCCACCACTCCCTGAGTCACTGCTCAGTACCAGCAATCTGGGCTCCTAGAGCTGAGGCCCAAGGCAATTCTTTACAACAATGAAGACTCTCCCCTTTTGCACAGTTCTCTGCCCAGGGTGACGCGCTCCCACATATTTTATATCCCTGGCATATTGCAATAACAGTGTGGCCGGTGTTATGATCAGGCCCATTTTCCAAATGAGGAAACGGGAGGTCAGAAGGGCTCCTTGATTTATGTAAGGTCACACAATTAGTAAATTTTAGAAACAGGTTCCAGTTTGGGGGCTGCTGATGCCAACCTATGACTGCTTTCTGCTCAACTTCTTCCTTTCCCTACTTCCCCCTTTTTTACTACAAGGAAGGTTCAGCCTGCTTTGCTAACGACACTCAGAAATACAGAGTTTTCAATCCATAATAGTGATAGCTTCAAGGACGGAATGTAAAAACAGTACCAGCCTAGAGGAAGTCCTCCCCAGCCGCTGACTCTTCTTTCATCAGCAGGAATGTGAGCAGTATTATTATGACCATCAAAATACCTTTATTAATATGTTGATGTCTATTGCTTCATACCTACACAGACACGATTTTAGTTTTGAGGAACTTCATCCTTTCCACTCCAGAGCTTTGCTCATCCTGGAATACTCCAGACCAGAGAATCCTCTCTCCATATCTCACTGGTCCAGCTCAAATGCCTCCTTTTCCACAGAGCCTTCCCTGACTACCCAGGCTCTCCATATTCCAGAGGCACATACTTCTAGTTTGGTTCTTGTCTGACAATGCTTTCTATTATAGTTGTGAACTGTATGGCTTCCCCACTATAATGTCAGCTCTTGGATAACAGAGACGATGACTTACTCATTTTTGAGGGGGGCAATATAGCAGTTAAAGGCTCTGTGTTCTAGCCTGAGCTCTGTCATTGGCTAAACTCTGCAGCCTTTTGAAATTACATCTCTGGGTCTCAACTTCCTCTTTTGTCAAAAGACAAAGAGCCCCCTAAAATTATATACAAACTTTCATATCTATGTGCAATTTCTTTAGAGATAATCCAAAATATTCATCAGATTATTAATGGGGTCTGGGATCCAAGAAAATTTACAAACCAATAGATCAAAGAATTACAGGGTTTCCTTCTGGCTCTGACATTCTAAGAATTTGTTCTTAAAAAAGCCATCAATCCATGGAGCAGAACAGAGAGCCCGGAAACAGAACTACACTTATGTAGTCATTTGATTTTTGACAGAAGTACAAAAGCCATCTAACAGAAAAGAAAGTCTTTCAATAATATTTACTGAAACAACTGGTTATTGATATGAAAAAAGTTTACCCTGACCATTGCCTCATACCACATACCGAAATTAATTCAAGCTAGATCATAGACCTGAATGTAAAAGTTAACACTGTAAAGCTTCTAGAAAAAAACTTAAGAAATCTTCATGACTTGGGGCACCTCGGTGGCTCAGTCGGTTAAGCGTCCGACTTCGGCTCAGGTCATCGTGTCGCGGTTTGTGAGTTCGAGCCCCGCATCGGGCTGCTGACAGCTCAGAGCCTAGAGCCTGCTTCTGATTCTGTGTCTCCCTCTCTCTCTGCCCCTCCCCTGCTCACGCTCTGTCTCTCTCTGTCTTTCAATAATAAATAAACGTTAAAAAAAAAAAATCTTCGTGACTTGGGAGTAGGTAAAGTTATCTCAGGATACAGACAGGAACAGCCATAAAACAAAAAAATTTTAAATTAGATTTTATCAAAATAGAAAACTGTTGCTCACCAAAAGACACTATTTAGAAAACAAATATGCAAACCACAGACTGAGAGGAAATATTTGCAAAATATATCTGACAAAAAACAAGTATTCCAGATATATAAAGAACTGCTACAACAATGAAAAGACAAACAACATAATCAAAAAAATGGGCAAAAGACTTGAACAGATACTTGACTAAAAACAATTTACAAAAGGCCAATAAGCACATGGATAAAAAAAGGTCAGCAATGAGATGCCACTACACCCACTGGAATGTCTAAAATTAGAAAGACCAACATCACAGGTCATCAAAGATGAGAAGCAACTCTAATTCCCACACATTGATGGTGGCAGCATACAACCACGTGGAAAAAAAGAGTTTGCAGGGTTTTTTTTTTCTCTCTAAAATTAAACCTACGCTTACCTTATGACCAGCAATGCAACTCCTAGTTATCTATCCACAAGAAATAAAAATGTGTATCTACAGAGACTTGTAGAAGAACATTCATAGCACCGTTATTGATTACAGCCCCCAAGCTGGAGACAGAGCAAGCCCAGATGTCCATCTACAGGAGGGTGGATACATCGGGAGGAGACGACGCAGCAATGAAAAGGAACCAATTACTGATACATGCATCAACACAGATGAATCTCAAAAATACCTTGCCTTACATTGTGAAAGAAACGTTCCATAAGAATACACTGTGTGTTATTCCATCCATATGAATTAAAAAAATATATTTTTAGTGTTTATTTAGTTTTGAGAGAGAGAGAGAGAGAGAGAGAGAGAGAGAGAGAGAGAGAGAACGAGCAGGTTAGGGGCTGAGAGAAAGGGAGACACAGAATCTGAAGCAGGCTCCGGGCTCTGAGCTGTCCGTGCAGAACCTGATGTGGGGCTCAAACCCATGAACAGTGAGATCATGACGTGAGCCAAAGTTGGACACTTAACTGCCTGAGCCACCCAGGTGCCCCCATAAGAACTGCATTAATAGGCAAAACTAATACACAATGAAAAGCGAGGAGCCAAGAGGGTTAAACAGCATGGAAGTGGTTTTTTTGTGTCTTGCATCCATGAAATACAGCCAGATCAACACTAAACTACCCTGCACACCTAGAAAACTGATCCGAGGATTAACACAACAATCTGCACAACCTGAACCACAGACGCCACCAGAAACATGGCACAGAGAGGTGAATTGGGGGAGAACAGAAGCCGCAGAGGGCAGGGAGCTGTTTCTGTTTGCGGAGAGAGGACGGGATGGTGGGGAGAATATGGGAAAAGCACCCCCAAAAAAGCAGCTGGAGAGAAAGTGGAAAAGTAGAAAGAGCTGCAGGGACTGAACTAAAAAGGGAGAAAGGAGAGGGTTTAAATTCCGTTAAGACTCTATAAACAGGGGGAGTGCAGAGTCTGAAACGCCGCGGCTCCATACCTGGTGGTGCTCTGGTGAGACGGGCGAATCCCCAGGAGCAGAGTGAAGTCCGGGCGTGTTCGGGCCACATGGAGACAGGTAGTTCCCCTGCTGGGAGGACTCCCCACAGGCAAAGGTCCAGTGGATCCTGGAGAACAACCACATTCGTTGGTGCTGGAACAAGGTCGTTGTGGGTGAAGCCTTGTGCCGGATGGGTGTTGTGATTTTCCAGAAACCCTGAAATGATGCTGCTACACAATCGCGTCAACTTTTTCCGAGGGGGGGGGGGGGGGTGCTGGCACCGGCCGCAGTCTCTGGGCGGCAGCAGCAGCAGTGCAGGCCTGCAAACGATCCTGGGTGTGGCCGGCAGCCGGCACCCGGCCAGAGCTCGATGAGACCCTCCAGCAGAGGGGCATAACGGGTCAAAGCCGTAGTCCCTCAGAAGCGAGGGGTCGGAAACACAGCCGCATCTGAAATAAAACTCAGGAGGCAGGAGCCGCCTGGCAACCTGACGGCTTGGTCGCGGACAGTATAAAAGCGGGGAGTGGATGGAAGCTGGAGACAAAGGACGGGTGTGCAACTGCTGATCGGAGAGAACAGAATTCAGATACCAGAGACCGGGTAGCTGGGTGACACCATTTTCAACATTCCTGCGCATGCGCATACGCACCTACCAGCACCACAACAATGTACCCCTGTAAGCTGAGTAGCGCCATCTAGTGGAGGACGGAACCATGACAATAAGCCCCGCCCAAACGGGCCAACCTCGATCTTCAGGAGCACAAGTCTCTCTGCCTGGTTAGTTGACAGACTATAAACTGCTTCATAGGTTGACTGCTAGGGGAAAACGATATAATTTCAATCATATTTCAGTCTGCTTGCTGGTCCATTTATTCAATTTTCTTTTTTTTCTTTTTCTTTTCTTTTTCTTGATTACAGAAAGAGAAAAATTCATTATTATTTTTGATTTTTATTAAAATATTTTTCTTTAATTTTTTTCTACTACATTTTTTTACTGTTTTGTAAAATTTTCAAATTCTATTTGACCTCCATCATTTCATTTTATTCTATTTCATTGTATTCATTTTTTCAAATTTTCAAAAGTTTTCCTTTTTTTTCCTTTTTCCCCTTTTTTCTCTAACCTATGAAGCCCCTTTCAACACCCAGACTAAAACACACCTAGGATCTAGCATCATTTATTCGATTTGTGTGGATTTGTGCGTGTGTGTTTGCTTTTAATTTTTTAATTTTAATTTTTTTAATTTTAACTTTTTACATCATTAATTCCTTTTCTCCCTTCAAAATGATGAAACAAAGTAATTCACCCCGAAAGAAAGAGCAGGAAGAAATGACAGCCAAGGACTTAACCAACACAGATATAAGCAAGATGTCTGAACCAGAATTTAGAATCAGGATAATAAGAATACTAGCTGGAGCTGAAAATAGATTGGAATCCTTTTCTGTGGAGACAAAAGAAGTAAAAGCTAGTCAAGATGAAATAAAAAGTGATATAACTGAGCTGCAATCTCAAATGGATTCCATGGCTGCAAGGATGGATGAGGCAGAACACAGAATCAGCAGTATAGAGGACAAACTTATGGAGAATAATGAAGCAGGAAAAAAAGAGGGAGGTTAAGGCAAAAGAGCACGATTTAAGAATTAGAGAAATCAGTGACTCATTAAAAAGGAACACCATCAGAATCATAGGGGTCCCAGAAGAGGTAGAGAGAGAAATAGGGGTAGAAGGGTTATGTCAGCAAATCATAGCAGAAAACCTTCTTAACCTGGGGAAAGACACAGACATCAAAATCCAGGAAGCACAGAGGACTCCCATTACATTCAACAAAGATCGACCATCAACAAGGCATATCATGGTCAAATTCACAAAATACTCAGGCAAGGAGAGAATCATGAAAGCAGCAAGGGGAAAAAAAAGTCCTTTACCTATAAGGGAAGACAGATCAGGTTTGCAGCAGACCTATCCACAGAAACTTGGCAGGCCAGAAAGGAGTGGCAGGATATATTCAATGTGCTGAATCACAAAAATATGGGCCAAGAATTCTTTATACAGCAAGGCTGTCATTCAAAATAGAAGGAGAGATTAAAAGTTTCCCAGACAAACAAAAATTAAAGGAGTTTGTGATCACTAAACCAGCCCTGCAAGACATTTTAAGGGGGACTCTCTGAGGGAGAGAAAAGACGAAATAAATAAATAAGTAAAGACCAAAAGCAACAAAGACTAGAAAAGACCAGGCAACATCACCAGAAACTCCAACTCTACAAGCAACATAATGGCAATAAATTCATATCTTTCAGTACTCACTCTAAACGTCAATGGACTCAATGCTCCAATCAAAAGACATAGGGTAACAGAATGGATTAGAAAACAAGATCCATCTATATGCTGTTTACAAGAGACCCACTTTAGACCTAAAGACAGCTTCAGATTGAAAGTAAGGCAATGGAGAACCATCTATCGTGCTAATGGTCGATAAAAGAAAGCTGGAGTAGCCATACTTATATCAGACAATCTAGACTTTAAAAGAAAGACTATATCAAGAGATGAAGAAGGGCATTATATCATAATTAAAGGGTCTATCCACCAATAAGACCTAACAATTGTAAACATTTATGCTCCAAATGTGATCGTACCCAAATATATAAATCAATTAATCACAAACATAAAGAAACTCATTGATAATAATACCATAAGAGTAGGGGACTTCAACATCCCACTCACAGCAATGGGCACATCAACTAAATGGAAAATCAATAAGGAAACTGGCTTTAAGTGACACATTGGACCAGAAGGACTTAACAGATAGAGTCATACCACTTCATCCTAAAGCAGTGGAATATACATTCTTTTCCAGTGCACATGGAATGTTCTCCAGAACAGATCACATACTGGGACACAAATCAGCCCTCAACAAATACAAAAAGATCAAGACCATACCGTGCATATTTTCAGACCACAATGCTATGAAACTTGAAAGCAACCACAAGAAAAATTTTGGAAAGGTAACAAATACTTGAAGACTAAGAACATCCTACTAAAGAATGAATGGGCTAACCAAGAAGTTAAAGAAGAAATTAAAGGGGCACCTGGGTGGCTCAGTTGGTTAGGCAGCCGACTTCGGCTCAGGTCATGATCTCGCGGTCTGTGAGTTCGAGCCCCGCGTCCTGCTCTGTGCTGACAGCTCAGAGCCTGGAGCCTGTTTCAGATTCTGTGTCTCCCTCTCTCTGACCCTCCCCCGTTCATGCTCTGTCTCTGTCTCAAAAATAAATAAACGTTAAAAAAAAAATTAAAAAAAAAAAAAGAAGAAATTAAAGAGTACATGGAAGCCAATGAAAATGATAACACCACAACCCAAAACTTCTGGGACACAGAAAGGCAGTCATGAAAGTATATAGCATTCCAGGCTTTCCTAAAGAAGGAAGAAAGGTCTCAGATACACAACCTAACCTTACACCTTAAAGAGCTGGAAAAGAATAAAAAATAAAACCCAAACCAGCAGAATACAGGAAACAATAAAGATTCGATCAGAAATCAATGCTATCAAAACAAACAAACAAACAAACAAACAAAAGTAGAACAGATCAATGAAACCAGAAGCCAGTTCTTTGAAAGAATTAACAAAATTGATAAACCCCTAGCCAGTTGGATCAAAAAGAAAAGGGAAAGGACCCAAAGAAATAAAATCAAGAATTAAAGAGGACAGATCACAACCAACACTGAAGAAATAAAAACAGTAATAAGAGAATATTATGAGCAATTATACACCAATAAATGGGCAATCTGGAAGAAATGGAAAAATTCCTAGAAACATATATACTACCATAACTGAAACAGGAAGAAACAGAAAACTTGAACAGACCCATAAACTGTAAGGAAATCGAATTAGTAATCAAAAATCTCCCAAAAACCGAGTCCAGGGCCAGATGGCTTTCCAGGGGAATTCTACCAAATATTTAAGGAAGAGTTAACACCAATTCTCTTGAGGCTGTTCCAAAAAATAGAAATGTAAGGAAAACTCCCAAACTCTTTCTATGAAGCCAGCATTACCTTGATTCCAAAACCAGACAAAGACCCCACTAAAAAGGAGAACCATAGACCAATTTCCCTGATGAACACAGATGCAAAAACCTCAACAAGATACTAGCCAACCGGATCCAACCATACATTAAAAAAATTACTCACCACAATCAAGTCAGTCAGATCTATACCTGGGATGCAGGGCTGGTTCAATATCCGCAAAACAATCAATGTGATTCATCACATCAATAAAAGAAAGGACAATAACCACATGAACCTCTCGATAGATGCAGAGAAAGCATTGGACACAATATAGCATCCTTTCTTGATAAAAACCCTCAAGAAAGTAGGGATAGAAGGATCATACCTCGAGATCATAAAAGCCATATATGAACGACCCAACGCTAATATCATCCTCAATGGGGAAAAACTGAGAGCTTTCCTCCTAAGGTCAGGAACAAGACAGGGATGTCCACTCTCGCCACTGTTATTCAACACAGAATTGGAAATCTTAGCCTCAGCAATCAGGCAAAACAAAGAAATAAAAGGCATCCAAATCAGCCAGGAGGAGGTCAAACTTTCCCTCTTCGCAGATGACATGATACTCTATATGGAAAACCCAAAATATTCTACCAAAAAACTGCTATAACTGTTCCATGAGTTCAGCAAAGTGGCAGGATATTAAATCAACACACAGAAATCCGTTGCATTCCTATACACCAACAATGAAGTAACAGAAAGAGCAATCAAGGAATTGATATCATTGACAATTGCATCAAAAAACATAAAATACCTAGGAATAAGTCTAACCAAAGAGGTGAAAAATCTATATACTGAAAATTATAGAAAGCTTATGAAAGAAAATGAAGAAGACACAAAAACATGGAAAAATATTCCATGTTCATGGATAGGAAGAACAAATATTGTTAAAATGTCAATACTACATATTCAACGCAAAGCAATCTACATATTCAATGCAATCCCTATGTTATTTTGATAGGGATAACACCAGCATTCTTCACAGAGCTAGAACAAACAATCCTAAAATTTGTATGGAACCAGAAAAGACCCAAAATAGCCAAAGCAATCTTGAAAAAGAAAACAAAAGCAGGAGGCATCACAATCCCAGACTTCAAGCTATACTACAAAGCTGTAATCAAGACAGTATGGTACTGGCACAAAAACAGACACTCAGATCAATGGAACAGAACAGAGAACCCAGAAATGGACCCACAAACCTATGGCCAATTAATCTTTAACAAAGCAGAAAAGAATATCCAGTGGAATAAAGACAGTCTCTTCAGCAAGTGGTGCTGGGAAAACTGGACAGTGATACGCAGAAGAATGAACCTGGACCACTTTCTTTCACCATACACAAAAATAAACTCAATATGGATGAAAGACCT
Source organism: Prionailurus bengalensis (assembly GCF_016509475.1). Taxonomy (NCBI): domain Eukaryota; kingdom Metazoa; phylum Chordata; class Mammalia; order Carnivora; family Felidae; genus Prionailurus; species Prionailurus bengalensis. Next base: position 13,573,467 of record NC_057346.1, read on the forward strand.
AAATGTAAGACAGGAAGCCATCAAAATCCTAGAGGATAAAGCAGGCTACAACCTCTTTGACCTTGGCCACAGCAACTTCTTACTCGACATGTCTCTGGAGGCAAGGGAAACAAAAGCAAAATTGAATTAATGAACTCATCAAAATAAAAAGCTTCTGCACAGCGAAGGAAACAATCAGCAAAGCTAAAAGAAAACTGACAGAATGGGAGATGATATTTGCAAATGACATATCAGATAAAGGGTTAGTATCCAGAATCTATAAAGAACTTATCAAACCCAACACCCCCCCAAAAAAAAAAAAAACAAATAATCCAGTGAAGAAATGGGCAAAAGACATGAATAGATGCTTTTCCAAAGAAGACATCCAGATGGCCAACTGACACATGAAAACATGCTCAACATCACTCATCATCAGGGTTATACAAATCAAAACCATAATGAGATACAACCTCACACCTCTCAGAATGGCTAACATTAACAACTCAGGCAACAGCAGATGTTGGCAAGGATGCAGAGAAAGAGGATCTCTTTTGCACTGCTGGTGGGAATGCAAACTGGTGCAGCCACTCTGGAAAACAGTATGGAGGTTCCTCAAAAAATCAAAAATAGAACTACCCTACGACCCAGCAATTGCACTACTAGGTATTTATCCTAAGGGAAAAAGGTATGCTGTTTTGAAGGGACACGTGCACCCCCATGTTTTATAGCAACACTATCAACAATAGCCAAAGTATGGAAAAGGCCCAAATGTCCTTCTATGGATGAATGGATAAACAAGATGTGGTATATATACACAATGGGGTATTACTCAGCAATCAAGAAGAATGAAATCTTGCCATTTGCAACTACATGGATAGAACGAGAGGGTATTATGCTAAGCTAAATTAGTCAGTCAGAGAAAGACAAATATATGAGTTCACTCATATGAGGACTTTAAGACACAGAACAGATGAACACATGGGAAGGGAAGCAAAAATAATATAAAAACAGGAAGGGGGACAAAATATAAGAGACTCTTAACTATGGAGAACAAACAGAGGGTTACTGGAGGGATTGTGGGAGGGGGTTGGGCTAAAAGGGTAAGGGGCATTAAGGAATCTACTCCTGAAATCATTGTTGCACTGTATGCTAACTAACTGGGATTTAAATTAAAAATAAATAAATAAATTTATTAATTAATTTAAAAAGACAATGAAAAGAGCATAACAGTGGTAGGATGGGTGGGGGGCTTCATTGGGAGGGGCATGAGGAAACTTTCTGGGGTGATGGTTATGTTCTGTTCGGATAGGGTTTTGGGCTAGACAGGTGTATGCATTTACCAAAACTCATGGAATTATGCACTTAAGATTTGTGCATTTCATGGTAGGTAAATTTTACTTCGTCAGAAAAGAACCATAAACAAATATTGAACTCTAACGATATACATGCTGAGGTGTTTAAGGGTGAAGTGCACTGATGACTGCAATTTACTTTGAAATGCATCCAGAAACATCGGCTAGATTGATGGAAGATACAAGAGGTGGCTAGACAGACAGGTACATGACGAAAAAACAGCAAAATGTTAACTGTAGTGTCTAAGTTGTGGGTATATGGGTGTTCACGATGTAATTCTGTCAGCTCTTCTGCTAGGTTTGAAAATTTTCATAATAAAATCTTAGAGGGAAGAAAAATCTATCAATCGCAAAGCCCCCCCCCCCCCCCCGCCAACCAACTACTCAATTAACTGATGTCAGCTCATGATGCAGTGCGTCCCCAACTTTATTCATTTGGATACTCCCTGCACTATTATTTATTTAATAATTTACCTGAACATGACCCACTTTTAAAACGTATAGTCTACGTTCGCCTCATCCCAAGTAATATCTGTGAAAGATGTGTGACGTATCCGTTCTATCTTTCATAAGACACACAATGCACATTCATATTAACGTGTAAATGTTAACCTAGAAATGTTTGCTCACATGCCAAGTGTAAAATTATCACGCTTACCCCCCAAGTGTGCATACCACACTTTAGGAGTTCTGATCCTGGCTGCATCCTTTGGGGGAATTAGAAGTGGAGCATGTGGTCTCTGACCTCAGAGAGCTTGAGCGACGAGCCCCATAAATCTGCAGGAGGAGAGGACAGACTCAGTGCAGATGGGAGCAACATCCTGGGCTGGACACAAATAGTCTGCGGCGACCCTCACCCCATGGAAGGCAAGGACAAAAATCACTGGTGACACACGGGTCAATGGCCTGTCTCCTTGCTCAAGACAAGTGGGGAAGAGACCCTTTGAAGCCTCAGCAGCAGACACTCAATTGGATAGACCCTCAGGTTTGCAGCTTTGCCACAGGCTTTGAAGAGAAAGAGAAAACCCACACACAATCCAGCCACCTGGTCCCCCGCCCCCCCTGCCCCCCCCCCCCCCCCCCCGCCCGGTGGCTCCCACCCACCCTCCACCTATTCCACCCTCTCAATTGTCAATTAAAATAAACAGCCTTGTATTCCGAGGCCTGGCTTCAATCTATCTTGGCCGGTAGGCTGCGCATAGATTTGTGGCAGTGCCCGAAAGTCCTTGCTCAACCTTTTTAATATCTGAACAAAGCAATCAAACCCGATAAGATCTAGCGAAGGCAAGATCACTCTTCTGTCCCTGGGATAGAAGCTTATTAGTCTGTGGCCCACATCATCAGAGTTATTGTGCCATGTTAAATTTATTGGTACTATCTCACCTCATTAAATACTTAAACAGACCTGACAGGACAGAAAAACGGGCTTTTTAATTTTTTCCCCCCTATCCGAAGGGAGCTGGTGTTTCCCATGTCCCAGTTCACCTCTGCTACAGCTGTTGGCAAAGAAAAAAGAAAGCAGGGCAGTGAATGGAAGGTGTGGGCTGGCTGTTTCGGGATTCCTGGGATCCTGCCACCCCCAGCTTGGTTTGGCTAGAGGTGAGTTAAAGCCCCCCTGAAGTACATGGGGGTGTTTCAGTGGTGTTGACATGAAGAAGAGGCCATGGTATTCATTCTCTTTGCTGCCTTGCTCAGACCTGGTCTTGGCTTTACATTTTCTAGGAGGAGACTTTCGGTCATTTGGCAGGGATAATGCCCAGAAACAAAGGTCAGGATGACCGAGGAGAGGAAGCAGGGTGTGTGTGTGTGTGTGTGTGGGGGGGGTGGCAGGTAAGCTCTCAGTGGATCCTCCAGCGCTGGGACCTGTGGTCTTTATTTAGCAAATAGCCCTCTATCCAGGGCTGGCTGGTGGCCAAGGCCAGGATTTCCCCAGGTTCAGAGGGAGAGAACTTGGCAGGCTGGCGAAGCCTTGCAGGGACCCACTAGCCTGAAGGTGTCAAGCAAGTGACAACTGACGAGAAGGGGGTGTCAAAGAATGCTCAAGGGTTCCCATGCCTTTCCCCAGCACCCCCCCCCCCCCGCCCCCTGGGGTGTGTCTGTGCATGTGTTGGGGGACGGGGTGTTTCAAGTGGAAATCCAAGACCCAGAGAGTGCTTGCAACCTAGCAAATATTCCTTAAACAGCTTCATCCAGAGGTTGAACATTTTTCCTCATTTATCAAGCCAATTGCCTTCTCAGCCAAGGTGATTTGGGACACAGCCTCCGTGCACCCCCTTCCTCTCCTCATATCTCTGCCTGCAGAGAAGGTCTCTTTTCTCCAGCTGTTTCCCTCTCCCAGCACTGGTCCTTGTTTGCACCTTGTTAATAAGGTGGGCAAGGGGCCAGGAAGTAGCTCCCGGGCGCCTTCCGTTCCTAATGCCCTAAATGGCCATGACACCGCGCTTAATTTCCGTTTTAGTGCAACTGCTGGCGGGACATCAGCAGGCCGAGGCTTGGGTCCTGTGACAGTATCTTCAACTGTGGCCATCAGCCTCCCTGTAATTAGATGCCACTTGGAGCCCAATGCCCCGCAGTGCCAGAGCTCAGTGGACTTACATAACTGTCCCCCTGTTCAGAGCACAAGGCTCTTTACAGACTCTGAGCCTCCCGGCGTTAAAACAGCTGTAATCCCTTGCCCACCCTGGGAGGGAAGGCAGGCCATGACCAGATGGGTTATCTATGTTATCAGCTTAGAATAGCGTGGGGCACGTAAAACCCAAGGCTGGTGCCGAAAACCTAGATGGTTGACATTTACCAACTGGGGAGCGTTGCTTTTTATCTTTTTTTTGGAATGTTCCACGGTAGACTTGGGGAAGTGAGATGGTCAGAAACCATGGGTGCCTTCTGTTGCATTCAGTGCACATACAAAAAAAAAAAAAAAAAGTTCAGTGGGAAACGTTGTGGACGAGCTGCGGTGGTAATTAAAGCATGGCAGCCATGACGAGGTTTGCGGGGCGATCGGAAGGCTGCCTGGGCGTGTGGATATAAGGCCCAGTTTGGTCTGAACCAAATGCTGGTTGAGGCAGAGGGGATGATGGGAAGGGGGGAGGAGGTGATTAATTACCACCGGGGTGGCAGTATGTCTTCATTTAGAAGCTGCAGCCTCAATTATCTTTAATTACTTCCCCTGTGGCCTTAAATCAAGGGCTGGTCCAGAATGGGGGTCAGTTGCTGAGGTACATGTCCTGCACAGGCTGGCAAAAGGTGGAACCGGGGGCTGACGAGTCACTATGGGGCATGCATGGCGCTGTTTCAGGTCGGCCTTCCCTCAGGGACTGAAGGGCAGAACCGATAATAATTAAAATTGGAACCAAGCATACCTCGGATAGACAGAGCATCTTCAGAGGAGTCCAGTATCTCTCCTGATCCATTGGTTTCGTCTCTTGTCTTCACTGACTCAACTGGGGAGGTCAGGAGCGGTGAGTGGGGACCCACGGATGGGCAAAAGAAGCCAGCCGCTCGCATCCGGATACCAGGTGAGAGGCCAAGGTTCCCCGGGTTTACCTGGGTGCTCTCTTCTAAGGCAGGGCTCCCAAACACAGTGGATAGGGACCACATCAGGTGCGGGTTAAAAAACACGGATTTGCACACTGGATGTTTGGAGTTGGAGTCTTCCGGAGTGCGGCAAGGCTATGGGTCTTATGAACACGCTCTCCAGGCGCTCCTTAGGTGGCTGGTATCTGGGAACCCTGCACGCGGCTTGCCTTCCGGCTTCCTTTCTACGTAGGGTGGGGCCGACCCCTTACGTCGTCGGGGAGGGCTCTTCATCCCTGGCCCCTCCCCTCATTCTTCCAGTTCAGACTTGTCAGAGTGGGAGACTGTATTTTCAAAATCCAGGACTTGTTTGAAAGGCAGTAGGAAAGAGAATGAAAACACGAACGGAGATGCAGTGTGCTTTGTTGGAACATCCGTCTGCTCCTCTGGGTGGGGGTGGGGGTGGGCAGAAGACGAGGTGACGTCAGGCAGGGCCGCTCCTCTCCCTTCCCTGGGATGAGTCTCCTCATCTGTAAGGTGGGGGGGCGGGGCAAGATGGTCGCTCAGACCCTTTCCCTCTCTGACACTCGATTTTCTCTAGTCTTCAGGCCAAACTTCTTCCCCCTGCCCCCACATGGTGTGATGTCACGGAAGGAAGTCGTCTGCTTCCAGGCAGGGAAAAGAGTTCAGGCACCCTAGGTGTCACTCACACATAGCCTGTTGCTCTCTCTCCCACCTCGGTCTCCCGCTCTTCCCCCTCCCTGTCTCCCTGTCTCCCTGTTAGACACAAATGGAGTCTTGAAGGATGTTACCCTATCCTCTACCCAATAAAACTCGCTCTGGGCCATTCAGGACCTCTGGCTCATTTTCTGCTTTCACGCGTCCTTTCTTCCCAGGCCAGGGAATTTCTTTTGGCTTCCTACTCATATTTGACCCCCAGGTGGCCCTTCTCAATTTGTTGAATATAAATTATGCTCTCAGAGACAAATATTTCTTCCTTTCTTGTTCTTTATATTCTTACTGCCCTCGTATCAAAATGCAGGACACTGTCTCTTAATGGGATCTTAGGTATCGAGTTCTCAGCTCCCTCAAGTTATTAGGAACAGTTAATTGGCAAGTAGCCGTGTCTTTTAGGCTGGTTTACCAGTGCCAGTGGAATTTATGAATCATATCCCAGGGAGAAGTCTAGAATGACTCCAGGGTATTTGGCCTTAAACAACAAAGTTGCTATTTACAAATGACCATCGATTGACATTTGCTGTAGCTTAATGAAGCACGGTCTTTGGGAGAAAAGCGAGAGCTCTGGACATAACTAGGTTTGAATTCAATTCAAGAAATGTATACTGATGGCCGCCATGTTGCCACCAAGGTCCTGGATACTGGAGATGGTGGGAAATACCAAGAGGAAGAAGACATAGACAAGTCCCCAGGGGAGCTCAACCTCGTAGAAGGGCACACCCCGTGACATCTGTCAGAAGTGATGTGCTGGAAGGTAGTTTTATCTGAAACACACTGAGGAGGAAAGCACAGTTGAAAGAACCTTCAAAAGTTGCAATGCTCTAAAATTTAACCCTGCCCTGTGGCTGGGTTATGCAGTGTCGGCTTTGAACTCAATATATTGGAAAATATTTCTTTCCCTTGTTTAAAATTTTTGTTTCTGCTACCTAGTATTCATGCACAAAGGGTAGGGGTCTTTCCAGTATTTTTATGAGGGCCTAGCTCGATGCAGACCTTTCGTGAGTCAGGCCCTTGATAGTAAAAAAAACAAAACAAAACAAAAAAACAACAAAAACCCCTCCCCCCCACCTTTTTTTTAGGATACCTTGTCAATAGACAAAGATAAAGAGGTTTGTGTTCAGGAGCAGGAGGTTAAGAAATCTGAGTTCATGCTAAATTCACTGATTTCCTAATTCATTTCCTGATTCAAGTATTGGTTCTTTGATATAGTGGCTGATAGGCTAATGATTAATTCATTTATTTATTCAATAAACACCAATGGATTTCCTTATCTAAGTTCTTATCCAAGAAAATCAAGCCGAATGTTTTTCTTCTTCCTAGTTTCTCTTTTCTTGGTTTCCTTCCAGAGCAATTAAGAGGAGGTCGAGAGCATCGAGGGGGAAAGATGTTGAATTGGACTCCTCTAGGACACACACCCTTTACAACGCCGGTCCCTAGGGACAGAGGGGGCCTTGACCAAGGAGAGAGACTGCAGAGTCTTCTCGGGAGCTGGCTTCCTCTCCTTCCCTTTGTCTTCGTCTTTTCTAGCCCTGTTGCTCTTCCCTCGATCCTTTGTTCCCCAAGGTTTTCGGCCTTGGGGTGGGTGGCCTGGTGGGATGAGTGTGCCCTGTGGGTCCCTCAGACCCGCCATCCTGTCTCCTTCCCCAACAATCCAGGGAGTTAGAGGCAGCTGGTGCTCCTGTCTCCTGAGAGCCTTTTTAATATTATTTCATTTCTTTTAACCTTTATTAAGACAAACATTGGGCAGAGAACACTCTATACTCCCACAAGAGACACTCACCATTTCGATATTAAAAAAAAACAAAACAAAACAAAACCTAAACCCATCCAACCTGAGGCCCGGAGGAAAGAGAGAGGAGAGAGGAAAAAAAAAAAAAAAGAAAAAAGAAAAAGAAAAAGAATATCCTAGAGATATTTTTACCTTCAAAGATCCATCACTCATTACTGCATATCACAGACACGTCTACAATCTCATTTTCTCACAATTCTCCGTGAAATAAGTGTAAATGGAAAATAATACCCCATTTTGAAAGTTCAACAAAATGTCTTTATCCACCAAATGTAGCCCCAGCTGTCTCATTTTCAGAAACAAAGCCTGATTTTAAATAGCAGCTCACCACCCAAATAAACACCGCAGCTCTCTCCAGCTCCCGCGGCTGCCACGCGACGGCGGGCTCACCCCTCTCCCGGGCCCCTGGGGGTGTGTTGCTGTGGAGCCCAGATCCCCCTCCCCGCTCCACTGCAGTAGGTCTTGGGGCTCCCTCCCTCTGAGGAGGGAGAACGCGCAGAATTCCGTAAGCATCCAGAGCCATCTCTCCCTCACCTGTTGGGGAGAGAGTTACCTGGGTCACCTGTCCCCTCTGCGTCCCATCCCACTCCAGACCGCGACCCAAGCGCGGGGAGAGGAGCTATGGACACGGTTCCTCCAGCACCTGATCTCCACTTTGATCGACTAATGATGTGTCATGGTAGATTTGCTTCCCCCTTGCGAATGGAAAGCTGTTTAGAAGCACAAAGAACGGGGGAGGCTCAGACTCGAAGGCTTGAACCAGCTCTATGGCACTGAGCACATACTTGAGACCCTCTGGTCCCGGGTTTTCTCCGGGCTCACATCTCCTACCGCTTAGACATCCCGGCTCCCGCTCCTCCCCTTCCTCCCTTTCCTCCACCTCAGTGAAAAGCAGTGCTATCCGTCCAGTTGCTCAGGTTGAAGAAAACACAAATGTGACTCCTCGCTTTCGCTTCCACCGCGCGTCTGAGCGGACACCTGTTGGCTTCACCTTCACCTACAGCCGGACCGGGATCTGTTCTCTCCACCACTGTAGGCAGTACTCTGCTTTCACCCTTGCCGGGGGTCAGTGGCAGAACGGGGGCAGAAACACAGACTCTGGAGCCAAAGCCGGGCTCCGGGGGCCCAGCAAGTTACCTAGAACCCTCTCTACCTTTTGCTCCCTGTCTGCCAAATGGGAACAGCACTAGGCTCTACCTCCTAGGGTTGCTGTGAAGCCTGGCTGAGTTAAGAGGCACAAAGAACTTGACACGGGACTACTAAGAAGAAAAGTGCTACGTAAGTATTGGCTATTACTGTTTCCGTTGTTCTTAACACAGCAACAGAAGGATCACGGTGTACATCAGGCGGCTTCAGTCCTCTGGTCAAACCTTTCCAAGTTATCTCCTTCAGGAGAAAATCCAAAGTCCCTTCATATGAGGCCCCGTGTGAGCTGACCTCCTTCTCCTCTCCTGTTGGTGTTCCACGCCCGCCACATGGAACCTGCGATTTCCAGCACACGTGAGTTCATTCCTCATCTGACTTCGGCTCAGATCACGATCTCGCAGTCCCTGTGTGGGAGCCCCGCATCGGGCTCTGTGCTGACAGCTCAGAGCCCGGAGCCTCCTCAGATTCTGTGTCTCCTTGTCTCTGCTCTTACCCAGCTTGTGCTCTGTCTCTCTCTGTCTCTGTCTCTCTCTCTCTCAAAATAGTAAATAAACATTAAAAAACCCAACAAAACACAAATGCTACCTCCTCAGTGTTCAGACCCCTCCTCCTTGGAGTCAGCCTGACTACTCCATTTAGAATTAAACCCGAATACCCCCCATTCCTTTTTCTGTGTTCTATTTTTCTCCCTCACACTTACCACTACCGAATATATGCTGTTGTGTCTATTTATTTCGTTTACTCTCTGTCTCTTTCCATTAGACTGTAAGCCCCATGAGTGCAGGGCATTCTTTCTGCTGGTTCACTGACAGGTTCCCAACACTAGAATAGCACTTGGTGCATAATGAATACTCAATAAATATTTGTTCAATGGATGAATATAAATACAGGTAAACTTGACACTCTAGATCTCTCCCTTTAGGTTAATGTTCTTGGAGTGTTTAATGTACTGCCTTACCCGTGGAGCAGAGAGGTTTGAAATAATACCATCTAGAAGAGGTTAAGTGGGGGCACCTGAGTGGCTCAGTCAGTTAAGCATCCAACTTCAGCTCAGGTCATGATCTCACGGTTCATGGGTTTGAGCCCCGCATCGGGCTCTGTGCTGACAGCTCGGAGCTTGGAGCCTGCTTCAGATTCTGTGTCACCCTCTCTCTCTCTGCCCCTCTTCCACTCACGCTCTGTCTGTCTCTCTCTCAAAAGTAAATAAACATTAAAAAAAAAGAGTAGCTTTAAAAAATATATATATAGAAGAGTTTAAGTGACTTTCTAAGAGCCACAGGAAAACCCGTGGAGAGCCAGTTCTGGACGCTAAGTCTTGTGACACTGACTTCAGACACTTTCCCTCCTCTCTGTGCCTCCCACTGACACTGGATTTGACCTACATGCATTTGCTGAGTGGATGGATGGATGGATGGATGGATGAACAAATACACTCACCCACTGCTGGGAAGTACCAAGAGATGTTAAAACTAGCCTGGTCTGAGGAGAAGCCTGGAGTTGACTTTGACAGTGTGAGGCTGACAGGGATCCCAGCCAGGTAGGAAGGGCCCATCAGTGCTTACGTTTGGCCATGAATCACCCCCACTGATTCAGGAGCCAGGAGGCCTGTCAGTGGAACCTTGGATGGAATTGATGCATCAAGGTGTCACTCTCTCCAAGTTGTTTATCGAAAGTGACACTGAGGGAGATTGACAGGTAGTCACTGGACAAATAGGCAGATCACAGGCTCACAGGAATGCCTGGCAGCCCCTGTTGCATGAAAAACTTGAGGCAAGACCCTGGAGATGCCTCTGTAGGGCTTGGCCAGCAGGCCCGTGGTGGCAGGTGGGCACGAGCAGCATTTCACAACACAGTGACCTTACCTCGGGACCTCATGGGTTGTTTAGGGTGGGGACGTCCTTATTTTTTTCTTCAGCTTCATTTCTTTTTGCTCTTTTGCCTTCTCAGAGACTGGCTGGACACCCCACATCAACCCTTATGAGGTCCCCATGAAGGGAACCCACAGGCTGCACAGAGAATGTGGGTTGGCCGGGACCCATTATAACTTCTCAGACCTGCACCTATCTACTCCCCACTGCTTTCAACACAGGAATGATGGCTGATGGTTACCGAGCACTTCCTTCATGTGAAGCCCTTAACAGGCTTAGTTTATCTGACCTTCACAACAGCCAAATGAGGTAGCGATTATTGTCCCCATATTATAGTTGAGGAAATGAGACCTTCAAGGTTAAATTGCCTGTTTGGGTCTTATGGCCAGATGGTGGCTGAACCACCATTGCACTCCAGGTATCTGTGACTTGAGGCCTCACTCTGAGCCCCTGAACATCCCTCCATGGACCTTCAAAACCAGGCCCTCACCCTCCCGCTCAGCCGGGTTTTCAAAGCCCCTCACCGCCAAGCACCTCTCCATCACTTTCCATTTTCCCAACGCAGAGGTTGTGCTTAACCAAACCCATATTCCTTCTAATTCCCATTCTTGTGACTTTCTCAAAGGTCTTTTTGTCTTTGTTCCTCAGCTGCATGTATTGCCTGGCCCAGTCAGGGTTAAATAAATATTTGTCACATAAAGGGAGTGACTTGGTTAGACCCCGTCGCTCTGTCTTTTTACCTGTTTCCTCCACACTGAATCTGTCTCCATAGCTATTCAATCCACATGTCTCCCTACCTTCAAAGCCAAATGTAAAAACTAGACATTCTTCTGCTGGTTATGAGTTAACCTTAGTGCAAAACTTAAGGGGGGATTTGACAGAGTATTGTAAATGCCATGAAATCTGTTAATTCTTTTGACTTGAGAATTTTACTTTTAGAAATTTATCCTAAAGAAACAGCCACACATGTCCATAAAGAGGTAAGTACCAGGATGTTCACTGCAGCATTGTTTAAGGGGGCACAAAACTGAAAATTCCTGGAATAGCCAGTAGTGGAGGACTGTTAAAAAAAAATTACACATTCTCTTTTATATTCATACAAGAGAATACTTAGTAGTCATTAAAAGTAATGAAGATATATATATCTATTGACATAGGAAATTAAGTGAAAAAAGTAGGTTATGAAATAGTACACCCAGAATAATTTGATTTTTATTAAAATTGTATGAGTATAAATATATGCATCAAAAAATGTCTAGAAGGACATATATCAACCTGTTAGACAGTGGTTATCTTCACGTGGGGGTTATGGGTGATTTTTTTTTCATCTTTTGACTTCTCCATTTTCCAATTTTCTCTAAAGCACATGTTTGAAAAGAAAGAAAAATGGGCATTCTCTGAGAAATAGTGCTAATTACTCTTACCTCCCCAGTTAGCCCCAGGTCTGGTGGCCCTTCTGCCTGGTAGTGTCCCTGTATGTATGCTGCCCTGGGTTGACAGTAAAGATCCAGCATGTTCTCTTGGGCGATGATTTTCATGCCCCTTATGAGCTCCTTGAAGGCTGGAGTCCCCTCTTGAATAGGTGGCTGTTGTTTTGCAGATTTTACTACAGGACACAGCACATTGGGGCGCTTAATTATTTTCTTTCTATCGGTTATTCCTATGAGGTAGACAATGAGGAGTGGAATTCACCCAGGCCTTGGGGACGAAGGGGGATGAAGCCATTTCCCCAGGGCTGGGCAGAGGCCCAAATGAGCCCATGAAGCCAAAGGCAATAAATAATCCAGGGACCTGTGAGGTCAGGGCCCTGGCCTCCTCTGGCAGGCCACCCTGACCTGCATAATGGGCCATAGGCAGTTATGATTCATGCAGACGCTGGCTGGGCTCCTGCCAGCCTGGCCTGAGGAGGCTCCACAGTTGGAACTGGATAGGCCTGAAAATATGGCCCCCCAGGGACTGCCCGGGCCACGCTCTAGGGAGCTGGGCGGGCCAGAGGCCTGGAGGGGGTTCTGAGAATCGGGAAATGGAGACACATGGCTGCCTCGGCCTTCTTCTGTCTGTGCAGCTGGAGCCCCAGGGAGAAATCTACAGCCATTACCCAACCAGACAGAGCAAAAAGAAATGAGTTTAAAGTACCAGAAGGAGGACTAGGATAATAATAATGTAGTGAGTGGCTTGGGCAGCAACTGTTGCAATAATATTACCTCCCATTTGCGCAGGACTTTACTGTGCACAAAATGCTTTGCCATATATTATCATATTTGACCCTCACAACAATCCTGCGAAATAGGCAGCCTTCACCTGGATTTGCAAGGGAGGAGGGTGGAACTCAGAGGAATTCATTTGCCAAAAGTTGCACGGCCAGTTAGGAAGCCTGTCTTCCAAGTTCACTGCGCAGAAGGAGATCTACCTGAGCGAACGAGAACACTAGGCAGCTCGGCACTAAAGGACCACCACGGGTTTAGGAACAGAGGCCTCCTTAAGAAGTTTGAATGAAATTTAGAAAGAATCTGGCTGGGGAAAATGAAATGACCCCCGAGAGCCCCAAGTTCATGCCAGGATAGCTGGGAAGGCGGAAAGGCCATGGCCACGAACATGGAGTGTGGTACTCATGCCTTCGAACATTTACTCTGGTAGCACAGGGATGATGGTGACTCTGCTCCTACTTTTAGACACCAGCGGATGAAGGTGATGGGACCAAAAATGAAATGCTCTGCCCAGGCTTCAGACCAGTCCCCATGGTGAGTATGTGAGCTCCAAGGCTATAAAACAGGGATGTCAGCAATGAGGGGAGAGAGAGAGTCAGACTGGTACTTGAGAGATCGCTAGAAATCAGGAAGAAAAATGTCTCTGAGTTTGGCCCTGTGAGCTCCATGCAGTAAAGGCAGGAGACATCAGCCAGCCAGGGGAAAGCCAGCCAGGAAAACAGCTGCTCTGCGCATTCTGCGTGTGGAGAAGATCCATTCCAGAGGCCCGTCTCACTGTCGGAAAGGGCTCCAAAAGCAGCATACCCAGTGGACTTTTTCCTCGCCTCCTCTTAAAGGTGCTGTTATTCCTTCACTTCTTCCCAGGTGGGGTGGGGAGAGCCAAGGCCCCTACCCCCCTCAGAATTATTCTCTGATGTGGCTCCATGGGCCTCTCCTCTTGGGTGTTGTGAGCCTGGGAAATGCAGCCCCGGCACGCCCCAGCCCTGGCCTATGTCATCTTGGCCTCAGGAACTAAGGAGAACGGCCCTCTGTGCTCAGGACGACTTTGCTTCAAGGAGCTTCCGTTGTTGGGATCCAGTTAGGGAGACAGAAACCATGCTAGGCACTTCAACAGAAATGGTTGTACTCAGGAGACAGGTTCAATGGAAGCAGGTTATTCAGGTCTGGGTGAACAAAGGGAAGAGCTTAGGGCCAACAGAACCTAGAAGTTCCCAGGAGGGGCCCTGCAGAGCTGGGATCTAGACCTTAAAGGAGGGGGTGCTGCTGATACACATAGAGCTTGATGGAGGGGCCCCAAGGCCCAGAGCCCTGAGTTAAGGTTGTGACCCACTGCTGTTGGTGTCTGGAGTTGAGAGAAGGGGCTCTACAGAGCTGGGACTCCGGGGCACTGCCTAGCAGGCCTGGGGTCTTGGAGGGGGTGTGGTGAGCCTGGTTCTGGGAGGGCCGAAAAAAGCTGGAGACTAGAAACAAGCTTGAGTTATCAGGCCACAGTGACAGAAATAGCAAGGGAATGGGTAGGAGCAAACTTCCCCTCCCCTTCCCCAGCTCTCCAGTCTCCGTCTAGCTCCCCCTACTGGAAGGACCAGACAGGAGCCGGCTGGCCTAGGAGAAACGCCAAGTCGCAGAGTCCCAACTCGGCATCACTAAGCAAAACATAAAGAGGTGACTTTGGAGCTTAATAACTGGCATGGAGCCTTATTCCCAGGGGATATATTAACGGAGGAAGATTTTCCAGACAGACACAAGGAACTGCAGAAGGTAGTTTGGACTCTCCTATTGCCCATGTGCACGGCCATGGCACATGGGCCATGAGTCACCACGTCTGATCTCCCAGTTCTTAGATTTCACTGATAGGTCCTAGGGACTTTATACATTGTATTAGAAAAAACAAAAACAAAAACAAAAAAAACCCAACAAACCTGGGGTGGGCATGTCTTCATCTTATCTCTTTTAGGATTATCTTGATCCTTTGCCCCTTACCCCAGACCAAACAAAGCCCACTTCCAAGGCATTGGAAAAAAAGAGAGATTCAAGTGTCAAACAATAATAGCAAGATATTATCAATGTAGGCCTGTGATTGTGTCATATAAAAAATAAAATACACACCAGTTAATCAAAGCACTACAGACACTTTTAAGTAATCCCACTTTGGCTTTGCATAACTCCATATACCGCCGGCAGCCCTCTTGTCTACCACCAGAGACCATAATATACATCAAAAATTCTCCTTTAAATTTATTTTCAGTAAAGATTGGTCTTTTGAACTGCGGCAGTGGAGGCTTAAGGGTACAAAATCTCTCTCGCCTTTTTCTCTCTCTTTTTCTGTCTCCCCTGTCTTTCTCTTTGGTGGGGCGGTGACTCCAGGGTGGGGGATGAGAGCGGCAGTGGGTTCTGCACATCTTGTCGAACCTTCTGTCCTTTGCATGGATCAGTTCCTCTCATCTGCCACTTGATTAAGACATTAAAGCAGGAAGGTGAAGGAAGGTTGAGCTGCAGCAAAGGGGAGTGAGAAACAATTCCTTCCATTCTCCATTCGCCTGGGACAAAGTCTCCAACTGCCAGCCCCCAAAAGGTGCTGGGCCAGCCCAGCTGCAAGGATG
This sequence comes from Prionailurus bengalensis, assembly GCF_016509475.1. Lineage (NCBI taxonomy): Eukaryota > Metazoa > Chordata > Mammalia > Carnivora > Felidae > Prionailurus > Prionailurus bengalensis. Next base: position 13,588,659 of record NC_057346.1, read on the forward strand.
CAGCCTCAGTGCTTTCCCAGAACCTCAGATTCTGTGGAATGCACAGCACTGAGTACGTAGGGGTACTTACGCACGCGCACGCCAGTACTGAACCCTGCCTTCCTGCCCTCACCGACGGGATGGCAAATAGGACGGGTTTCTCAACTAACACAGGGACCATGGCGGGTCATGTTGTTGCAGTACGTTTTAGTGGCTAAGCCCTGGTCCTAGCTTTGAACTGGAATGTATTACTTGATAGCTGTATGACGGTTTTTGTTTTTGTTTTTGTTTTTTTTTTTTAATTTTTTTTTTTTCAATGTTTATTTATTTTTGGGACAGAGAGAGACAGAGCATGAACGGGGGAGGGGCAGAGAGAGAGGGAGACACAGAATCGGAAACAGGCTCCAGGCTCTGAGCCATCAGCCCAGAGCCCGACGCGGGGCTCGAACTCACGGACCGCGAGATCGTGACCTGGCTGAAGTTGGACGCTTAGCCGACTGCGCCACCCAGGGGCCCCTGTTTTTGTTTTTATTGTGGTGAAATATACATAACATAAAATTTACCATTTCAAGCGTATGGCTCAGTGGCCTCAACTCTTCGTACAATGTTGTGTGACCATCCCCACCATCCGTTTTCAGAACTCTTTCCTGTTCCCAAACTGAAACTCTCTGTTAAACACTAACTCCCCATTCGCCTCTCCCCACCCAGCCCCTGGCAACTACCATTCTGTTTTCTGCCTCTAGAATTTGACTATTCTAGGTACCTAGACCAGGGGCATCGTTGTGACCATTTCTCCTTTGTGACCAGCTTAATTCACTTCGCATAGTGCCTTCAAGGTTCACCCATGCTGTAGCACATGTCCCTAATGGCAACTTGTCTTCTAAGTAAGTACGCTGAGCGTCGTCAGCTCATACACTGCTTCCTTGTCCTGCCTCAGAGGAAGAGTGGGTTAAGGGAGGCCACTGGGGGAAGATGAGAATATCTTCACAGACTCTCAGAGCCGGAAGGGATCTTAAATATCATCCGGCTCTACCTCCCAGCATTGGAGGGCAATCTTAGTTCCATCTCGCGGTGGAAAGGTAGGCTGAGAAGAAGAGTAATCCTCCATATTTTTAGAAGTAATTTACCTCCCCCTCCCGCCCCCCATTATCTTACTCAATCATAACAACAGCTCTAATGCAAGTCCATGTACATCTTATTTTCTCCATTTCACTGACAGTGACACCAGAGCCTAGGGGGCAGAATGAATTTGCTCCTGACCCATTGTGTCGAGGCTCTTGTTTCCAGTCTCCCATCCTTTCTATGCCCCACTGCCTCCATGGTAATCCAGGTTGCAGACCTGTTTATATTTAATTCCTTATCCAAGATTCCCTTAGCTCTTTCCTTTCTTCTTGGTGTTATCAGCTATTTTGAACCTCTTAGATCACGTCTTAGGAAAGGAAAGGGGCTGGTTAGGAACTGTCAGGTATGAGCTGAGATGAAGAGAAGAGCTCAGAGCAAAGGGGCCCATTGCACTTGAAAAGATTCCACAGCCTCATCAAGGCCGCCATTTTGTAAGTCAGGAGATGCCCTCCAGCATCTGGTCTGAGTCTCTTCCACAATCATCATTTTCTCCCCTTTTGTCCCGAGATCAGTGGCAACAGAGAGGAGCTGCTATTGTCATTTGTGCTGTAAGAGATAGACAGACTTCTCGCTCAGCCTCCTTTGCCCTTGGCCAAAGCTCCCAATCCGGAGAGCTTCCACAGGGAGCAGAGGAATCCACAGAGAGGGATTTTTCTCCTCACCTCTAATGGTGGCCACTGCTGGGGTGTGAGTGCTCAAGGTGCTGTGAGCATCATCCCAAGGGCTTTCTCCCCAGGGGTCTCACAAGTGTTGGCTGAAATTTAAGAAGCACAAGCTGTCTTCCATCTGCCAGCTCAGTGGTCTGGTGTCCCCAGATGGTGCAGGGTGGGTGGGGGCAAAGGGCAAGGGGAAGTATGTCGACTGGAACATCAGAAGAGTATAAATATGAACTGTTCTGTTGGCTGTCCATGCCTTTCTTTTGATCTGAAAGGACCGCAACCCTACAGTAAACACTCCAGCCTGACGTAGATAAGCTCCAGCCTTCTAAGGCCTCTTCTGCCAGCCCCCTGGATCCCTGAGACTGAAAACACAGGTACATTCCCTGAAAAGGGGCCACAGCTGGGAACTCTACAGGACATCCCCCAGGGAAGCAATGGTGTGAGCAGCTAAGTGGGGTTGGGGTGGGGTAGACAATGGAGGCAAATATTCCCGAATCTGCTTCTCTGGGGAGAGGAAAGCTTAGGGAAAATGGCGGCTTCTAGGCAGTCTAGGTGGGAGCAGGGGAGGCGGTCTTATTTGGGCACGAGCAGCCACAAGACTCTCTGGAAGCACAGGTCTGAGCCCCTGAAGCTTTCTTTTCAGTTGCTCCAGCTGCACATTCCTGAAAAGCCAGCACTTGGGAGAAGCATCTCCCAACTCAGACATGAGTCACGCCAGCTTATTTTAAGGCCTGACCCCTTCCCGAGAAGGGAATCCGGCATGGAAAGCCACGTGCTGGAAGGCGACCATGGACCCAGGCCAAGGGAAACAGAGCCCCCCTACAGCTCCCGACAAGCTCCTTCCCAGAAGCCCAGTGTGAGCGCAGGCCAGGAACAGCTGTCCACACTGACGCCCACGCCCTCGCGGGGGGAAGGAACACTGGGACGTGCAGAGCCACAGCTCTTGTGCCCATTGAGAGGCCATTGAGGGCTGGGGGAAAGGGCAGGCACACGAGGCCCTGTTTTTCCCTCTTCCTGGTGCTGCAGCCTTGTTTTTAAGTTCACACCAAATTGTCCTGAGAGGCTCCTGCTGTCCTTTGGGGATAAATGGACAGAGGGAGTCCAGAAGCTCAGGCTCACTTGGCCAAATGTAGTTAAGTCCTTTAATAATTCATATCCCCATTTCCATACACAGCCCCACTTAAAGAGAGATCCCAGGGAAACCTAAAAGCTTTTCTGATTGCACGGCCTCATCCAGCATCTTCATAAAAGGTCCTCAACTGGCCTCTCAGCATTGACGACATCAACGCTTATGAAGAAAAACTAATAGTTCCAGCTGGTAGTCATTGAAAAGTCACTTAATATTTTTCAGCGCAAGGAGCTATACTTAATGGGACACAATGTTTTTTTCCCTAAGCAGTTGGAAAAAAACCCTTGACATCATATTAATAATGTCAAGTTTTATTGGCTCTCTCATTTGACATGATATTAAACTTTTCAGACTCTATCTCGACTGAGGTACAAGGTTGTTAAAATGCCGACAGATTGGAGCCCTACAAAATGTGGCATGGGAGAAACGCCTCTCCAGGTGAGCGGAGAGGGGAGGGAAGGAGTGAGACGTGGGGCTCAGCGGGCAAGTCGTACTTAGTGGAAAACCTCTTAGAACCTCACCCCCCTTCCCCACTGTCTTCTTTCTAACACCGACTGATGTAGGCACCTCAGGGCAAGATGGGGTCTCAGAGCTATATGGCATGGGGCCACTTATCCTCTGTGAGTCTGATTCTCTGGATAGAATAAAGTGAAAACATCCATGTTAAGACACAGAACTGTCCGTGGAGAAGTACAAGCCCAGCTTTGCTTGGACAGGAGACTGCTGGCTTCCTACTCATAACAGGGGAGAGAAATAATGGCTGACACTCATGGGCCACCCCATGGCAGACGCTGGTCTAAGCGCTCTCCCACATTAACCTGTCTTGGCTTTCCACAACAGCTGTCTGAGTTAGATGAAATTGTTATCAGCATTACTCCTTTTTTTTAGTTTTAGAGAAGGGAAGAGAGAGTGTGAGTGAAGGAGAGGGGCAGAGGGAGAAAGAAAGAATCTTAAGTAGGCTGCACACTCAGTGCGGAACCCGATGGCGGGGCTTGATCCTGTGAACCGTGAGGTCATGATCTGAGACAAAATCAAGAACCACCCAGGCGCCCCATCATTACCTCCATTTTTTTTTTTAATTTTTTTTTTTTAACGTTTATTTATTTTTGGGACAGAGAGAGACAGAGCATGAACGGGGGAGGGGCAGAGAGAGAGGGAGACACAGAATCGGAAACAGGCTCCAGGCTCTGAGCCATCAGCCCAGAGCCTGACGCGGGGCTCGAACTCACGGACCGCGAGATCGTGACCTGGCTGAAGTCGGACGCTTAACCGACTGCGCCACCCAGGCGCCCCATTATCTCCATTTTTAAGCAACACAACTGAAGGAAATATTTGCCCAAATCTCATGGCTAATAAGTAACACGTCCAGGAATCCCATCCAAGTGGGCTGTGCCTGGGCACCTCTGTGCTTACCACTCTTGGGTGCAGTGGCACACACTCTGGAGCGGGTCACATCCGTAAAAGCTGAGGACCCCAGCCAGGCCCTTGGACCTCTCTCTAGCCCCAGCACCCTCCTCTTCCCACCGTGTCACTGTGGGTGCCCGACACGACAGCAAGCGACTTTCCGGCAGGCATAGAGCCTTGACTTTGCCTGTCAGGCACAACACCATAAATAACGTATTTAAGCAAAGAACACCCCAGCAACCCTATAATGCACGTCTAAAGCCATCTTGATGTTGGAGAGATACAGGAATACTTTTATGCTTTGTTTAAAGAAATTGTTTCCAGCATATTTGTAGCGAAATCACTCCAAAGAGTTTATTTTGGATGATTGATTTATAGGAATCCAGCTCACACGCCCAGAGGATGACACTTAAATCATATCTTCTTTTCATTTATAATAAGGAACAAAATGATCATATTTTGACAAGCCTGATCATTTTGGGGGCTGAGCAGGTGTCCTCGGTGGGCTCAGTCTACCGCTCGCGGAACTGAGAGAATATTATTACGTCTCATTAAAATCAGCCGCAGCCGCTCCGGCTGGCTGCCCCAAAGAAAACAAAGCCACTGGCAATTTATCCCGGAGTAGTCTAACCTGCTGGTTTTTAAGGAGAGCACAACTGGAAGGATCTGTAGTTGTGATTGTCACAGCCCGTCTCTGTCGGGTTTGAAATTAGAGCAGCTCTGTGAAGCAGAGCCCCTTCCTCCCCCGCAAAGTTGTGACCTGCCCCCTCGTAAGCCTTTCCGTGTCCTCCCCTCCTCCTGCCCTTCCCTCGATGCTGCTGCAGGCTCTGACCTTCTGGCCCTCTGACCTCACAGAGGCCTCGCTGCTTTCCCAGACCCAGGGGGAGTTTTAACCGCCCAGGCGGTGGTGAGGGTGACACGTGCCGTTTTGGTGCCTGTAACGGGGTCGGTTCTGTATAACCTCTGTTTGTTTCCAGATTCACAGCTGGGACGGAAGGTGCCTGCAGAACACCCCAGCTCCACGCTGCTGGTGTCCCTATATTTGTGCTCAGCTCCCCCCCCCCCCCCCACTTGGGGTCCTGCTGAGTGACTCCTGCCATCCCGGGGACGGGGAGGGGGAGGAACGGGGGAGGATTGTGCCCTCCTCTTACTCTCCTGCAATCCGTGGCAGGCCCCTTCTTCTGGTCTCCCCCTCGGCCCAGGGCCTGGCCCTCACTACTCCCACTTCTTGGGGAGAAGACAGTTCAGTCGGTGGCAACCACACAGTGAGAAGACCAGGAAAGTTCTCCTGGAACAAAACCTCACCAAGTTCTCAGGGTCCGTGGCAGTCTGTGTAAGAGCAGTCCAGCGAAAGATCTTCCTTCTCTCATCTCCCTCTTTCATCTTCCCTAATCCCCTCCCCTCGACTTATCTTTCTTTTTCCCTCTGCCCCCAGCACCCCCCCCTTCCTCTTTCTACTCACCATCAAGAACAGCCAATTTAGCGGGCGGCCATACGGCTCCAGCAAAGTCCCCAGGATCAGCGGCCGTAGGGAATGGCACTGCCGGAAGGGAAAATCCAAGATGAAATGAGCATTTGGATCTTGCTGAAACGGAAGCTTAGCACCCTCTGTGCAATGTTCATTGTGCTACACTGTCACCCTGTTCTCTACACTCTCCGCTGAGCTACACCGGAGCCCGGAATCCTAGTGTCTTTGAACTGCTGTGCACTCTGACATTGACCTATCCCCGAGCCTGCAGATGGCCCAGGCAGGGCTGCCCTCTGGTCTGGCTCAGGTACAGCTGTGGGCCAGATGAGCCTGAAACACCAATCATATTCCTTTGACAAGACACTACAAGCAGTGGGTCATGATTCCCGCTCTGTGTCGAGTGCTCGATACCAGAACCAAATGCTCAAAATCCTACTCGAGCTACTGGCTTCTATTCGATCGTTTTAAAATGGGAATCGTTGACCTTGGGCAAGTCATTAGACTGCTCTGAGCTTCGGGGTCTCACACTTAAGACATGGAGCTCACAGTGGCTTCCTTAAGGGGACGAGGCAGAACTGAACTAGCTCCTACATGTAAAAGTGCTTTGTAAACTGTAAAATGCTGAATCAACATCAAAGCAGTTAAGGAGGGCTTTTAATTTTTTTTCTTTTTCAACGTTTACTTATTTTTGGGACAGAGAGAGACAGAGCATGAATGGGGGAGGGGCAGAGAGAGAGGGAGACACAGAATCGGAAACAGGCTCCAGGCTCTGAGCCATCAGCTCAGAGCCTGACGCGGGGCTCGAACTCACGGACCGCGAGATCGTGACCTGGCTGAAGTCGGACGCTTAACCGACTGCGCCACCCAGGCGCCCCGGAGGGCTTTTAATTGTACTGGGTATGTATGATGTGCTGGCCATTATGTTGTGTGTGCTTGCTCATTTAATCTTCACAGACATCCCGGGGAGGCTGATAACGCTCTTTTATCCCCTTGCTTACCAAGACGGGGGCTCAGGGAGGTTAAGGGAAGTCCACGGCTCATGCGTGGCAGAGCCGGGATTCCAACCCAGATCCGTCTCCAGAGGCCCCGCTCTTACGATCATAAGGTGCTGCTAGCATTCCTATTATCATCCTCATAACTATCTTGCTCTTCCTGACCTCTCTGCAGGGACCCATTCCAGACTGAGGAGCAGGCTACTCTCCTCGCTTTGAGCACAAAGCTAAATGTTGATTTGCCACGTCTCAAATAGTCTCCCTTCCCCAGAAAGCCCCTGGATGGGAGACAGTTAGATGCCCTGGGGATCTTGGCTATTCCATTTGTACCGTTTTTCCATGCACCTGAAGGAGTGGGCCAGTTTCTGTTTGCAAGGAGGGCCGGGAAGGGTTGACTCCAGCGTGGGGTTCCTGGAACAGAGGTGCTATTGGTGCCTCCCCTGCCCTCGCCCCCTGTGGACGCTAGGGCCAATATTTTACCCTTTTCCTCTGGAACGCATCTATGGAACTATTCTTTTGGCAGGAGTAAGCCACTGTCTCTAAGAGCCAGCACAGAACTTCAGGAAAGCTAAGTGTAGAGAAGAGGCTGTATGTGCAACCCCTTTGATGGAGCCAATGAGAGATCTTTCCAGAGGATTATAGTGACACGACACTTAGCCCTCTTCACGGGCACGAGTTAGGAATAATTACCCAGGGCAGACTCGCTCAAAGAGGCAGTAAGCTGGCTAAGGCTCTTAGAAGGCAGGCCTGATGACATTGTTATGTATCCGTCCCAAGGCTCAGGACGCTGCAGGGTCGGGTATTAGCTGATTATCTGATTCTGTCAGCAGAGAGCTTTCAGCGAGTCCAAAAAACCAGCCCCCAGATTTCCTCAGGGAAACACTAAGCTTAGACACCTGCAGTGGGGTCCTCGCGTGGAGCTCTGCCCCTGGAAAGCCTTCTCGGTACTTACCGTATCCATGTGGACGTGGGGGCAGAAGTGCCAAAATGTCTTCTGAGCTTCCCGTGTTCCTAGAGATGAGGTGACGGGCATCTGTGGCTTCCGTCCCTCCTGGGCATGAGAGGGAGATTCTTTCTTCTATGAGAACCATTAACGCCTTCGGTCTGATACTGGTTTCAGCTGTCAAAAAGTTTCCACCTGTAGCTTGGCTGGGGGCTGTTGAAGGGGTGACTGAATGGTTGACCAGGACGGAGATGAGGAAGAGCCATTTCTGTGACAGAGCTCAGGGTCTGGGGCAGAAGATGGCCAGAAATGCCTATTCTTTCTGCTCGGGAGAGGCTCAAGTGGCAGAAGGAGGGAGTAACCTTAGCCATAAAGAACTTTCTTGGTCCTGAAGGTAATCCTCACATGCCTTCTATACTTGTGAGATAATAACCACGTTTATTATTTACTTTACTTACCATTTTAAGAACGTTCTTGTATTATCTCATTTAATCCCGCCAACTACCCGATGACAGAGGTATGATCATGAGTTTCCCATTTTATGGCGGAGAAAGCTGAGGTTCAGGTAAGTTAAATCAGGTATCAGAGGTCCACAGCTAGAAAGGGATAAAGCCAGAATTTAGAGCCAGGTGTTTTGATGCCGAAGTCTGCACTCTGGGGCTTTCCAGCCGCCCCCCTGATTCCTATTAACAAATGCTGGAGACGGCTCTCACTGGTGGGGCTGGACACGCACCCAGGAGGCAAAGGGGTGGGGGTGGGGACGTTGTGGGTTTGCCAATCTCCAAAGAGTGTGGCGACTCTTGTTGATGTGGCTCCCTCCCTCCCTCCTGGACACTGTTTCTCCTGCCCCAGCCCCTCCCTTGAGCTGGGGGAGGGAAGTGAGGATGAGAAAGCCTTGCCAGGGACAGAGTCTGGCCCAGGGTACCTCTGCACCCAGGGTACCAAAGCAGCCTGACTCGCACCTGTTGAGTTAGGTCACTGGCTCCCAAGGCGGGCCAAGGGGTCAGTCACCTTTTCCATCCACCCTCTGGCCTGATTTGAGTAATCTTGCACAGGCGGTGGCCGCTGACCCCGCAGCTCTGGCCCCGGTGGGTCCCCTCGGCAGCTTGGTGGGGTTTTATCTGGCCCACTAGGCCTTGTCAGTTTCAAGAGCCCCCTGACCTTTTAATAAACATTTCCTATGTTATCACAATATTCCCTAATTCATTCCCTTCTGTCCCCCGAAAATCTAAATCCTATTTAAGTTAATACCCTTCATTTTCATTTATAAAGACAGATACAAAATAATTATTTCCTATCTCCTCGCTTCCTTATCTCCCGTCCTAATAATGCCTTCGGCGGACGCACGTTTCCCGTCAGTTCAAACAGTTTGTTTGGTTTTTTTTGTTCTTTAAGGAAGAAAAATAAAATGTGTTCTCGGGCTTTGTCTCCTCTCTTCAGCCTTCCTTGGCGCCCTTCCCCTTCTTGTCCCTCTGTGTGTCTCCTCCCTCCCGCTGCCAGGCCCTTGCCCAGCCTGGCTCCTGTCATTTTCCTCATGGGGTTGCCTCCCATCTGAATTTCATCAGCGCCCCCCGAGCCTGCCTTGGAGCTCAAGTCCGCCCCCCACCCCCCCTACCCCGCCTCCGCCAGTAAAACTGGTTTGGATGAGCAGACGCGGTCTCAAAAAGAAACACTCTTTGGTTTCCTCTCATAGAAACCAGTGAGCAGAGAATTCACGGTTCTCTTCCCCCGGCTTCTCTTTGAAGTGTTTGATTGTAAAGAGAAGGGATGGAAGGGGATGGGGAGACAGTGGTAGGCATAAGGATCCAGGTTTAAGCGGCGACTCTGAAATGAGGGACCCAGACTTCAGGGACCCGCTCCGTCCCTCGCCATGCGGGTTGGGGCAAGAGTGACTGTTATTTTGGGCTGTTCTGTACCCGAGTCAGTCCTTCTCTCCTCTCTTTTACTTTGGGATGGTAAAACTCAACACATAGATTTCATCTGGGGTTTAGGAGAAAGTCATTAATGGAAGCCGACTGATTTTCAGGGGATCCGTTCTGTTCTCAGAAAAGGATTATTCAGACCCAACCGTTGGCACTTACTGAGCGCCTCCCCTGTGCCAGCCACATACATGATCTCATTTATTGCTCAGGACAACCCTGGAGCCTAGCTGCCATTGCTTCTCGATTTTACCCGTGAGGCAGCTGAGGCTCAGAAACACTGAGGAACTCGCTCACGTCACTTGGGCAGCAAAGGCAGAACTGGGTTCCGCACCCAGATCCGCCTGACTCCACGGCCTGTGCTCCCAGCATGTGCGTCTTCCTTCAGGCCCCGCGATCGCTAACACCCAGACCTTCACCAGGAAGAACTTCTGTTACTCTTCCGGCTTTAAAGCCTTTGTCAAGGCCAAGAAGGCACTCTGAAGAGCTCTTTTGTAGGCATCCAACGGACAAGCCCTGGGCTCTTTTATCGTTCGTGAGGAATGCAGGTGATGAGGCTCAGAGAGAAAACCGCAGGAGGAAAGTGTCTGAAGAGATCAAGGGCCGTTGGACGGGCAGCTCAGACTTTCTCTAAATCAGGTCCCTTCTTGGTGTAGTCAAGGAAAACTGAGGCCTGGGAGGGGGGCAGATCTGGCCTCTGCCTTCACTGGGCTCAGCAGCTGAAGGCGTGCTGATCTAGCGACAGCTCCAGGGCGCTCTGCTTCACCTTCTGGAGGGACACACGCAAGCCATGTGGGGATCAGTGGAGGGAGGCCAGGGAAGGGGGAACCTTGTGTAAGCCTCAAACTGGGGGTAAAGAAGGAGCTTAGGGAGGCCGGCAACGGCCAGAGGGTTCTGGATAAAGAAGGAGCAGTCACAAGATTAACACGCCTAGAAACCCAAACTCCAACAGGGGCAAGTGCCCCTGAGACCTCGACTCCTCAGAGGGGTGTCCATAAGTGGCTGACCAGCCAGTGCTGTCTTGTGATTCCTTGGAAGGTCCTGGCCTGGGGGACCAGTGACCTGGTCGCCCATGTTACTGCGCTCAGTATCATGCATAGGAACCTTACAAAACATTGTCAGCATAGTCTTTGTGCAGATAGGGCCAGAGGGCAGGAAGGATGATGGTCTCCTGGCTGGAGACTGGTTACAGAGCAGTGTTCATCAGACAACTGTTGCCTAGGATTGGGTACCTGAACCCAAAACCTAGTTAGCTGAGATAACATCTTCCAGTTGACGTGTGAAAGGTGATGAGGCCCTCCTCTCTCCTCGTCCTGCCATACTGCCATTAGAACCATTCTCTTGGGGGCGCCTGGGTGGCGCAGTTGGTTAAGCGTCCGACTTCAGCCAGGTCACGATCTCGCGGTCCGTGAGTTCGAGCCCCGCGTCGGGCTCTGGGCTGATGGCTCAGAGCCTGGAGCTTGTTTCCGATTCTGTGTCTCCCTCTCTCTCTGCCCCTCCCCCGTTCATGCTCTGTCTCTCTCTGTCCCAAAAATAAGTAAATGTTGACAAAAAAATTTTTAAAAATAAAAAAAAGAACCATTCTCTTGCCCCAGGAAGTACTTCTAAAAATGTACATGTGCAAGGAGCCAGGACAAGCATAATAAACCACTTGTACAACTGGTTTGCAATGGGGCCATGTGGGAACGGAGCTCTCTCTCTCTCTCTCTCTGAGTTGCTAGTGAGGGGCAAGATGGTGGATGTGGACATCTTCTGAACATAAGTTGTGTTACTGTGGGGTCAGGAGGGGAAGAATGGAAGAAGGCTTGGGGCAGGGAGGGGCAATCTTGAAACGTGGCTTCCTGGATGCAAAAGGAGCTTGACTAATCTCACACCGTTCCTGACAGTGCTCTGTGGGGAGGGAGATGTGGCACGGTCTGGAGGAAAGGACCCACAGGCTGGGGGGTTGCCCGAGCTGGGTTCTGGTCCCGGAGCTGCCTCTCTGAGCTTCTGTTTCTGTTCCCATAAAATGAGGGCGTGTGGCTATCGGTGCTTCCCACGCTCCACTTTATTCAAGTACTATTTTCATGAGTTTTGTCAGCTCTTCAGGTATTTTTCTTTCAATCGGCTTGCTTGAAAAAGGTGCCCTCACTCTAGACAGACCATGCTCAAGATGTGGGTTTGGCGTGCAACTCATATTTGTTTCCTACTGTACATCACAATAGACTTAACTATGAATTCTCTTCAAGGCTCATCTGCGGATCACCTCGTATCGCCTTTTGCACCTCGCTCTGAGGGGCTCTGGGCCAAGCGATGGCAGGCTCCTTCCATCTCCGCCGAAGCCTGTGATGCATTCCTCAGGGGAACACCTTCCTTTTTTTCCCTCCATGAATGGAGAACAATGTTCGCAGAAGTTCCGAGTCCCCATTGGGAGAGAGAAAAGATCTGCGCGTTTCACGGATGCTGAAGCCAGATTCTGAGACGGATGACAAAGTCATCGCTAATTGCGGCCAATTACTCTACCCGGTGGTATTGGTAAGGAAAATGACTTCAAGCCCCAGAGTTGTCTAGGAAAGAATTACCATACTGGTAAATAATTTTGACTCAAGTAATTTTTAATGCCAAAATTTGCTACGAGTACTTAGAGAATTAAAACAAAACAAAACAAAAAAAACCCAACACAACACGCAATGTCTCCATTAGAGCTTAGTAAGACAGTTTTGTAATTAATAACCCACAAGTCACACCTGTAATTTGGGGTATGAAGAAGAAACATTAACTATGTTGTTTTTTTTTTTCTTTTTCTGAAGGGCAGAATTATTCGCTCACAGCTTCCTGAGAGAACCCACTGGAAGGTGTCTTAGGTTACTCTAATTTATCCCTCATTGAAAGGAACAAAAAGTCAGTAAGGTGGACGGCACACTGTGTATCTCCAAACGGGCTTGTGATTTCCTTCCGTGTCTTTTCCGGGCCTCTCTTTGCTCCCTGTGCCTCAGTTTTATCATCTGTAAAATGAATATGAAACGCAATGGCCCGAGGACTGTTATGCTCAAGCACTGTGTATCTATAAATATATATATAGGCTGTAAACTGCTGCTGCATCTTTAAGCAAATACTGACACCAAATTGCTTGGAATAATTCTATTAATTTATCAGTGTATTTATTCCCATTCATTAAGTCCCTATTAAACACAATCATTCATCACTCAGTCTATCTATCCATCTACCCATTGATCTACATTTTCAACGACTATCCAGCAAACGTCATTTACATGTTACATCCTGAGGCAGATATAAAAGAGGCATAAGAGAGAGCTCCCACCCTTGGAGCCCCTGGAATCTATTTCTCAAAAAGAAATTGACAGATGATAGTTAACTAACAATACAACCTCCCAGGAGCTAAAGATATCGTGGGTGATGCAGAGGAAAAAAAATTCCAAGAAGTAAGGGTTTTTAAGAATTCAGAGAAGGAGAGAGAGAGAGAGATCTTTGTAGGGGGGTGGATCCAGAGAAGTGTTTGAGAAGCAGGGGAGACTTGGGCAGGGTATTTAAGGATGAGCTGCACTGGGGTCGGCAGAGAAGAGGCGTAAAGGGTAATTTTAGGTAGCCAGCTCTGCCACCCGCTTGCCGTGAGACTTCTGGCAAATCTCTTAACCTCTCTGGTCTCCCACATTTTCCTCTGTAACATGGAGGATTGGACTGGTTGCTCCAAAGTGTTATGATCCCGTGAAATTCTGGACAGGGGGAAGAGCGCGGGTGATTTCCGTACAAAGGCAGGGGAAAAGCTTAATGACCTTCGGAAGACCTTGTCTGATTTGCCCAGAGTGACTGTTCTGTGTCAGAAAGAACAGCCGCTGTTTGAACTGAGGGCTGTAGCCTGGAGGTCTGATCCGAATTCCCTTTCCCTGGACTGGAAGAAACACAGTCTCACTATCTTGCCAACAACTGCCTGTGGCAAATTCAGTACCCTGCTTGATGCAGCATTTGGAGGAAATTTTTCCATGAAAACAAAAGTTTTTGCTTAATTATTCAGCACACTCATGCGTTTAAAAATACTGTCCACTCTCTAACTAGCTGTCTTTTTAACAAAGCTTCTTGGCTTCCGAAGAGCCAGCCTCCATTGTCTAAAGCTTCCTTATAAAGAACTCGGGGCCAGGCGTAATCCCAGCTGTCCCTGGGCTTAGCGAGAAGCTTCCCCAGGCAGAATGAGGTGTCTAAAGTGCCTTCCTGCAGAGATATGAACAAGGCACATCCAAGCTCCCTAGGGGCTGGTATAGGCAGAGTGTGGATGGGGGGAGAGACAATAAGACAAGGTCATTTGGCCCAAGGGTGGATGGTGAGTTTTAGGGAATCAGAGAAGTCTTTCTCCACTCTATCTCTTGTTTGAATTTTATTTATCCATTCATCTTATAGCCATCTAATATATTCATTGCCTACTCTGTGCCCCACACTGTTGTAGCTCCTGAAACCCCTGCATACAGAGAAGAGTTAGTGTGGGACAATTTTCAGGGAAAATGGGGAAATTTTCTAATGGCTTGGAGGAAGCCTTTTAATTTTTGCCTTGCCCAAGTTTAACATCTTTGATTTCTTGGAACCTTTCAAACTGCATGGCGTTTGGGGGAGGTTCGCTCAACTGATGGAAGTTACCTACCTTGAGGAGGGGGTCAGACCTCAGCTCCAGTGGGCAGGATCATGTCTGTTTCATATGCAGTTCAGCCCAACACTAAATCAGCAGAATCACAGTGACCAAAAGGTTTGGATGATGAAAATGCCATTTATCAAAACAGCAGCCCGCTGAGATGCCAAGTTATAGCATTTAATGTAGTCACCAGCCTACGTGTGTCCCCTTAATATTCTAGCCTGCTTCCCCAGCCTCCTTGCTAAAGATGCCAGGAACAGCAACATCAAAAGAGAGAGTGCCTGAAGTTGGAATCGTGAGTCATTCTAGAGTGAAGCCAGACGGCTGGAAGGGATTGCCACTTGCCTGTGACCCTGCCAGAGGGTCTTTTCACCACTACTCACTTTCTGGGGAGCTGCCTTCTTTCCATCAGGGATCGATGGATGTGTGGGTTGGATGGTGTGGTGGTGGTGGGGTTGAGGAATGGGATTGGCAGCCATCTCCAACCTCGGACCACAGAAGGTAGTTCCAGCTTACTAATCATTTGATTTCTGTCACCGGAATAGAAGACAGTGAGAGAAAACTAGCATTACGAAGGCATTTAGGTTGACATGTGATAGGACTTCCTATTATGAAGGTCCCAAAAGAGACTGAGGACTCATTAAATTAGCCATGACGCTTGGTTTCTTCTGTTAACCTGGGATAAGAGTACCTAGCTTGAAGACATTTGTGATGATGGGATTGAAAGAGATAATGTATATGAAGTCACCTAACACAGTGGTTGGTTCCTAATACATACTTAGTATCTGTTGCTTGAATCTGAACCTGAACCCTAGAGAGGAAACAAAGTCTTCTCCAAGAAGGTGGCCTCTAAGCTGGACTATATAAACTCTTCAGAATATTTTGGCCAAGAGGATGCTGTCTTTCAATGATTCCCCTCATGGACAGTCCATCTTGAAAATAGATCTTTTGATGTTGACTTTAAAAATGAAATGATTATCTTGAGCCCCTTTTGGAAACATAAAAAACACAGTGAAGAGATCCCGCCTTCCTCAGATTCCATGATTTGCCCATAGCAAGAGCCAGGAGGTCTCATGGGCCATTGGTACTGAGCCCTGGACATGAGCTATGGTTCCTAAGCAGGCGGGAGAAAATAAAAGTCCAGTATTTTGTCAATAAGTGTCTCAACTCTGTATTGCTAAGCTTATTCTCTCCAATTCCCCATTCCTTTCTTACATCAAAAGGTGAGAGGGCAGAGATTTGCCATCCCCACTAAGGACAAAATAGTAGAGAACAGGCTGAAAGCAAGGATCTAAGGTAGATGTTGGCAAGAACTTCCAAATAGAAGAGAAGGCATTAAAATTGGAATGGCTAGCCAGGGCCAGCCCTAGATTCTTTTCCAGGCATCTCCAAGAATGGAAGAGGCTACCAACTACCGTCTACTGAATACAGGTGCATCATAAGATCACCTTGTAAGATTTCTTCCAGGTTCCACTAGAAACTAGGCTGGGAAGCAGCTGTCATGCTTAAGAAGCTACTGAATGTGGTCAGGGTCAGAAGCGGTCCCTGAAAAGACTACTTTTCTCTTCTGCTGCCATTTGGTAAAGGAAGGCACTGGGCTGGGAGATTCATTTGACAAGAAGGGTCAGGAAAATGGCAGTTGTTGATCTCAGGTGGCCAGAAAACCTCGCAGTGAAAGTAAACAGAAGCGGAGATAGATCAAGGGGTGAGGGGTCACCTTATTAGGAGGCTTAGAGGCCAGCTGCCTTCTGGAGTGTCTGGAGGGATGGACGCATGTGTGATTGGCCTCAGTCTCGGGATGGGGAGGTGGGGTGAGGGACAAAGGACAAGAGCCGCAGGTTGGAGGAAGGAGACCCCAGTAAGAATGAGAAAGGGGCCTTCCTAACCCAGACGCTATTTCTGCTGGAAGTGTGGGTACTGCTAGCTTTGGGCAGGTACGCTTTGTGCTGCAATTGTGCCAAATGGAGTTGAGTGGTTGGCTAAAAAAAAAAAAACTTCCACTGACTCATTTGCATGTGGTTTGCATCTCATTTGCATACTATTCATTTAATGTCATATGCACACACTTCCCAGCTCCTTCCTCTTCTCCTCTCCAACCCCCAACCAAGCTCCTTCATCTCATTGTTTTCTCAATACCTCTGTCCCCCAAGTTTTGCTTCCCAATTTGTGCTCTTCTTCCTTCAAAGTAGTAAAAAGAACAGGGGCTTTGGGGTTGGGTAGATCTGTACTCTAATCCAGCCTCTTCTCTATTCATCTGTTGTTTGAGCGTCAGCAAATCTGTAATCTCTCTTGCTCTCGTCTGTAAAATGGGAACAGTACCACCAACATCACCGAGTTGTTGCAGAGACTAGATTAAGTCCGCAAAAGAGCATGTGGCCCGAGAGGAGGAACTCAATGAGGACTGGACTGCCGGTCCAGCTCTGTGTTGATGGCTCCCAGGTCAACTCGGGAAAACTTTGCACCCCTGGAGGCCCTACTTGCTGTTTTCCTTGGAACTGATGGGTAAGTCAGTTGTTTCTTCAAATTCACCTCTCTCTTGGTCATGTGTCCAAGCTGCATTTAGATCTGGGACAAGGGGAGGAGAAACAGCATGGGCACCAGTATTCCTTTCTGGCATTTTCCAGTGTCTTCTGATTTTGGGTTTTTCTCATTCATCTTCCCCAGCACCAAAAGCCTGGTGATGGCCTGGATACTAATCCCCGGGCAGGCTTGCTTCCTCGGCAGCTTCTTTCCCAGGCCTCACATCAGCCTGATCCCCAAAGCCTGGGGGCATATCCTCAAATCCCTGGCTCTACCAGTGTCCCTGATTGGGCCACCTGTCCCGGCCTTCCGAAGATGTCTGGGTCAGCTTCTGAGAACCCCTTGCCTCTTTGCCCAAACAGCATCCTGGCTTCTCTCCAGGCACTGGCTTCAGGGTTTATATTTTGAGAGAGGCACAGAGAGGAGAAAACTGTTAAATCTCCACTCCGCATCCTGAGCAGTCATTTCTGTGAAACACTGCTCCCACCTCCTCATCACCTTGTCAGCCATTTTTGCTTTCTCTTTTTCCCTAAAGCGAGCGTGAGAGGCCGCACTGAAAAATGTTAAGAATGGCCAACGCTCGAGTGGCACTTACTGTGTGCGAAGCACTGTTCCAAGGACTCTACGTGCATGATCTCTTTCAACCCTCACGGCAACCCCATGGACTAGCTACTATTATCATCCCCATTTCACAGATGACGGGAAGAAGTTAAACAACCTGTCTGAGGCCTCAGGCTACAGAGGGTGGAGCCAAGATTCTAACCGGGCAGCCAGGTCCAAAGCCCATTCTCTTGGCTATTTTTCATAGCGGCTCAACATAGGGAATATGTGTGTACGATGGAAAGCAATTATTCTTGATGCTTTCCAAATTTGGGATCAGAAAGAGCAGGCCTTTGTTGTACTAAGCAGGGTTAGCTGAGGCATCAGGCAGGACTACCTGTTTCAAAGAATCCACAGCAGGGCCAACACAATTGTATGCATGGGACCACCTCACAGCAAATGGTGGCTCTCTCGGGGTCTGCAAAAACCGTGTGCCTCCCAGCATGGAGGTGTTTAGTGAGTGAGAAGTTGGGCTAGAGAGAGGATGAAGGACTGCTGAAAGGTGGCCAGAGAATCAATCAATCAATCAATCAATCAATGGGTTGATCGGTATTTGTTGAAGGCTCTCTGGAAGGTCACCTCCTTTCCAGGTTCAGGAGATCATAAAGACTCATTGTTTGCACAACCAGGATGGAGGCCACCGTTTTTGCGTTGTCATCTCGTTTGCCCTGACGTGTGGTCTGGACCTTTGTCCACATTTGCTCAGGTCCAAGAGCACCGCCCCTGTGCTGGGACCGCCCCACAAGCTCTGTACTCACTCCAAGCTTACTGGAGCTCCTCCCCAGGGGGTCTGCCCAGCCCCCTGTCCCTGATCAACTTCTTCCCCAAAGCTCCTTCCAAGGGCTCCTCTGAACCCTGTCCGGTTCGTTCCTAGGATGGTTGACTATCGGTTCTTTCTGACCCCATCGGCTGGTCATAAGTTTACAGGGAGTCATGCATTCACTTAGCCATTGGTTCACATTTTCTACAAACAGTTATTAATAATCTCACATGTGACAAGCCCTGTGCTGGGGCCCAGGGATATAAGGATCAAAGAGTTCTGTATGCTCCAGTTCCCAAAGGCCTTCTGGTAGTGGGGGAGACAGAAAACTCCGGAACCGGTTGTAGCATATTCCCAGATCCATCCTGGCTTAGGGTGGTGAGCTAGAAAGTCTGTCCCTTGGTGAGGGTGCCTCACCTCCCCTGTATTTTTAGTATGGCTGGCTGCATTTGCCATCCATCATACCAATTAATTAATTAATTAATTGCATTTTATTTTATATTCTGGGAGTTTGGGTGTTTTGAAGGCAAAAATGCAAATGTATGCAAATCAGCACACAAATTTATGCAAAGACAACATGGAAATGCGTCCCCAGATTTCCTGGGAAAAAAATCTGGAGGCCTCAGCCAGTCCCTCAGCAGTCTGCCTGTCCCCAGGCCTGTCCTATCTTCCCTTTTGTTTGGGTTTTTAATCTGCGCTGGGCTCCCCGCCTGGCCACTCTGAGGTCAGTAATACAGGTGGGCAGGCGGCGGCCTGGCCAGCCATTATCCCGAAACCTCTCAGCTTCCCAAGCCACCAGAAAACTCCCTCACTCCCTGTAATCGGCTTTCATTTGAAACAATCAAGAGATTTCCTACCACTTTCCCCTATGACCAGGTCTCATAAAACACCCAGATGCTGAGTTTCAGGTTTGGAGCCTGGCTTGGCTAAGGGACTTTAATGGAAGAGGTTGGCAATGTCTGCTTGTTATTATTGAAAAATAAATCCAAACCGTTTTATGGACCATCTTCTGTGCTCACAGCTTCGGTTCCCCCGGAGAGCTGGGAACCGATGTGGAGGCTAGGAGAGGTGAGGGTCGGGCAGGCTGTGGGAGACTCAGTGGCTGTGCAAGGTGAGGCTGTCCAGCAGGTGTCACAGTGATAAACAGCCTGTCTCCTGCCTGGGACAGGAAACCTCATGGACGCAGTGTGCTGGGAGGAGGGGCTGTGAGGACAGAGGCTGGCCAGGACAGCACGAGAGGAGGATCAGCCTCGTCAACCGGGCAGAACGTCAGCGGGTAGTCTGGCTCTGCAGCCGGGGAGCAATGGGAGCCTGAGGAAGCAGGCTCCGGGCAGCCAGCACTGGAAAGGACGGCGGGAGGGAAAGGGGCGGCCTGAGGGATGAGCAAGCGGGCGGCTCCCTGCTCACATCCCTAGCTCTCACCGAGACCGCGAAGACGGCGCATGATGGCCAGGTCTTGGCTTAGGCACACGCCAGCCCACGTGCCATCAACTTCCCGAGCATGGCCAGACCCTCATGAAGACGTGTCTGCTGAAGACCGCCTGGGGGATTTGATTTAGGCTGAATGTGAAAGTTTCCAGAGGGTGGGCGTTATGAGACACCGGCACAGATGACGAAAGACGGGGATAGATGGGAAAACACTTCCTTTGGAGAACCTTCGAAACAAACTCCGCACCCATTTGTTGTGTGGGAGAGGAGGCACAGCTCTGTCTGGAGGCAGGGGGATGGAGCGGGTGACTTTTCAGAGTCCAAGGAGACTCCGGATAGATGGACCCAAGCGCACGGCGTCATCCTGCCTGCCCACGGGTGGCCTTATGCCAACAGACACACTTAGTGTTTCTCCCTCCGCCCCCCTCCTTCCGAAGACAGCCTCCACAGATCAGTGGGTCAAACCATCCCCTCCAGTATGAACTGGAGCTCTGTTTCGTTCGGCCACTCGTGCCCTCTCCCTTCTCTGTGTGGACACAGAGCCGCTCCCGTCTCCGGGGGAGCTTCCCTCCGGGCAGCCTCGTTGCCATTCTGGCCAGAGCCTAGAGCTCAGACCTCTGGAGGGGCACAGGGCAGCATTCTGGCAAGCAAGCATGTCAGAGCAGCTCTGGCGTTTCCCTAGAACAATTCAAATTGCTTTTTTTACACCTCACTGCACTATGCCAACCCTGATTCACATTATTTGTGCACTCGCTAAGTGTACATTATCTGATCCGTCACCCTGTAAAACGCTGCAAGAGAAATCCGTGGCTCCTGTCTGCTGCTGACTGTGGGTCAGGCACAGAAGTCTCTGTACAAATATTTTTGCAAAATGGGAAGGAAGGAATAAACCCAATGCCACCAACAACAATAGCCACCATGGCTGTGGGCTGGGAGAGAACGTCCATGCCTCCTGCCCCAGTAACTCAGACTCTCCTGGAAAAGACAGCTCAACCAGAAAGCTCCGGCACCGTTCCTTCCCGTGGCCTCCTTTGGGCGTCACATTAGTTAACAGGAAGAGACAACCAGGAGGGGAAATAAGTCTTTGAACCTAGCTATGCAGATTTCCTCTGACTGGAGCTAACAGTCTGGGGAGAGCTGAAGGCAAGGGGTAGGTTGGAAGGGGGGCGCATGCGAGGAAGGGCAAGAGGGACGCTAGTCTCTGCCTTGTGACTAGCTCAGCCTCTCTGGTGGTGCATATGGCTCCCTGTCCCTCTCAGCCCAAGGTACTTTAAAAATTGATCAAAGACCCTGGAATCCTTTCATTTGGGGTCATCTGGGAGCTTCGCAATCTGGCTGTCAGGGTCCCCACCAATCCCTGGAGATAGCTTATTTCTAGAAAACCCAAGTGTTATTAGAAAATAAATGGATTCCTACTTTTGACCGGGCCATGGCACCCTTCTCTCTCCTATAATCTGGGTAAATGGAACACGGTTTTGTTCCTAGGGATCCCTCCCGCTCTGTCCGGAACGGTCACTGGAACTTTGACAATTCATCCCGTGGAAGATGAGGGTCTTCTTTCTAAGTGGGAACAGCTAGGATCTTCTACGGCTTGGATAACAAATTTGAATGTGGATCCCTCTCCGTCGGAAGAGAGGACTGGAGGCGCACCTTCTATCCAGGACAAATGACTCTCCGCGAGAGTCCAGGTTTCCCCACACCGTCTGAGCGCCGAGTTTAACTCACCGCATGCGTATGGAGGGCATACACAGGGCGCGTGAGCCATTCCCAGGGCCCGTGGGATGGAGGAGGAAGCAGAACAAGAGAAAGACCCGGTCCCTGCCCTGGGGTTGCTTATGATCTGGTTGGATTGACAAATAGCTATCTTTCCCAGCTGTTCCTGATTTGGCTCCAGCCCCGGGGCTCCTGAAGGGCTTTGTGCAGCAGTAAAGCCCAGGGGTCGTCCAGCTGAGAACCACATTTCCTTTCTTTTGGCAGGAGCCAGCAGCTTCCACAAGGGAGCTCACATCTCGGTTGAAAACAAGAAATCTGATGCCTCACTGACAACTCATTTTCTCAACCTTCATTCTGGGGAAAGGCAACTTTGCGCTCCAGCTGCCATATTGTAGCCGCAACCCCTGATGCACCATCAATTAAAAACAGCAATAATTATGCATGGGAAAAAAGCCACAGATAATAGGCTTCCATTAGATTAAGTAGTTATATGAATAAAAAAAAAATAAAACCTATACTTCGGCTAATTAAACCCACTCACCATCTGATTAAGATGTGTTGTGAGACCATGGAAAAGTACCAACCACTAACTGTAAGTAATCCGGTACAGATGGGAATTAATAGTATATTCCCTGGCATAGAGATAATGGATCTCCATAGAGGTTAATCAGAATCATTAATAAGCATTGACAGGATGGACGGTACCAAACAGCTGGTGGCTAATGTCGGGGTCAGGGCAGGCCACGCTCCTGGTAAAAATGGCTTCTCAGTTCTGCCCCCTCCCCCTACTGAGATCAGCTGCTGAGGAGGGATAGATGTGCTGACCTCTTGAGATGTCTTCAGGTTGGAGGGTCTATTACAGTTCTAAACCTGCTGTCTGGGCTCAAGGGGGTAGAAGAGGAATTGTGACCCATCTGAGAGCCTGGGGTCAGGACTCAGCTGCCCAGCCTTTCAGGGAGGGGTCTCTGTGCCAGACCGTGGGGCGTCAAGGGTAACTGGGGACCGAAGCAGTGGGTTCCCCCAGAAGAGCATCATGCCACTTGGGAGAGCCGTGCTCTTCTGGGGTGGGGCTTGGGGTAGCCTGGGAAGCAGGCCCACAGCCGCGCAAAGGCGCCGGGGCGCGTCTTGGCCGATACAGCCCAAGGCTGCTGTTTTGGGGGCTGAGAACAAGGGCAAACCCCAGAAATGGCGCATAGGAGAAGCGGCTGTGGGGAGAGAGGGCAGCGTGTATGCTGCACGGGGCCTGCAGTGAGGAGCCGGGGGACAGGAGTCGGCTGGTGAGACCTGTCTCAGACACACTGTGTCCAATGCCCATTTAGCCGCTACTCTGGAGCCATCCCTGTCCTTCGGAGCAGCTGTGAGGAGAGCGCCCGGGCCTTGCCTTCTAATTACCACTAATTGAGTAAATGCTGAGATGATCTCTCTCTCCCTTCCCCTCCACTCCCTCCCCCCACAAAGGCAAGGGAGAGATACAGAGAGGTCAGAAAGAGACTCTTCCAAATGGAGACGGGCAAAGGATGACACAGCTTGAATACCAAGCAGCCACCGCCCCAGTGGAGGGGGGGGAGAAGCGGGCCTTCCGAGAATGCAGCCAGCTCCTGGGGGCCCCTGAGAGAGGAGAGGGAAGAAATGGGGCTGGGGTGGGGGCTGAGGGCTGGGGGCTCAACTCACTCTCCCAGCCTGGCTTCCCCTCTCCTCCCCTGCGGAGTAGCAGCGTCTTGTGTAGGCGGAAAGTGCTGCGATTGGTCTTCTGGAAGAGTCTTGCTCCTTAGGAGCTCTGGATCCTTCAACTCCTGGGTCTGTGTTTACCAGGTCGGTTCTTCTGCGGTCTGGAAGGGAGGGTGGGGGCCTACACCTGCTCAGGCTCTGTGAGGGGTCAAACAGGCACTGTGATCACTAATGGAGAGCCTCGGGGCAAAAACAGTAGTTACTTTTCCCTTCCCTCAGGCTGTGGTGGGGAGCCTTGTCTGTGCCTGAAGCAGGCCCAGAAGCTCAGGATTTTAAGTCTGTGGTAATAAGTTAGTTTCCAAACAGGTTTTGTGTTTGTCTTCATTTTTATTTTTAATAGGGATCACTTGTTGATCTTCCCTGTAGCTTTGCAAAGCTGGGAGGTGAAAGGCTAATGGCCAAGCCCATTTTACAGAAGGAAAAACTGAGGCCATGAGTGAAGCGGCTGGGTACCTGTTCCTTTCTACTTCAGAGCCGAGGCAAGAACCCAAAGTGTTCTGAAGTTCCAGGCAATCCACTAACAATCCAGAACGTTCAGGAAAATGTTGCTTTCGCTTTAAGTTATGCAAGGAAATTATGCTTGGTTTAAAAAAAAAAATTCAAATAGTACAGAAGGGTTTAAAGTAAAAAGTAAAAGTCCCCAAGCCCACTCTTTCATCTCCTAGGTCCCACTAGTTATTTTTTGAGAAATTTCCCCTGCAAGATAAACAAGCATGTTTATCTACATATTTCCCTCTTTTCCACAAATTAAAAAGAATACTTTAACAGTGTAGCACAACTTTATTTTTCCATTTGTCTATTCTGTTTTATTGCTTTACAGTGTTCAAAGCACCTTTATTGTCACATTAATCCATCAAAGTGAGTGGGATAGGCGTCATCGTCCCCAGTTTTGAGACAAGACAACAGATTCAGAGATTAAGTCACCTGCCTACTGTTAGGTGGCTGTTTATTGTCGAGGGTAGAATCGAACCTGGCCACAGTAGCAGCGGTGGCGAAGACGCATACGGGACTTCAAAACAACGATAGCCAACACTCACATAGCCCTTAGCGGGTGCCAGAGACTTCCGCACACGCACCGTATGTCTCATCTTGTTGAATCCCCACGACGCTACGAGATGCGCGCTGTGATTACTAGCCTCAGTTCCCAGATGAGGAAACCAAGTCGCAGAGAGCTTAGGTAACTTGGCCAGGATCACACCTCCGGGAGCTAGTGGTGCGGGGGTTCAGTCCCCAAAGTTTGCTCCCAGAGTCTGTGTTGTTCACGTCTACACCACGCTGTCACTTACTCTGTACCAGGCGCTGCTAGATGCTCTTTACTTATGGAAGCTCATTTAATGCTCACGACAACCTTGTGCCAATTATCAGTAGCAACGTGGGACCATAGGGCATCTTTACCAAAGTTCCAAGCTCAGAAATAAGGCATCTCCCAATAGCGTGGGAAACTTCGGGGGCTATATGCCTACCTGGAAACCAAATACATCAACCAGTGGCCCAAAGGAGCAACCAAGCAAATCTTAGCTAGGGACACTCATAATTATACCAACTATCATTGACTGAGGGCTTACTCTGCCCCAGGTCTGATCGTCACCCTCATATTACAGATGAAAAATCTAAGGTTCAGAGAGGTTAAGTAACTTTCCCAAGGCCACACAGTAAGTGGAAGAGCCAAGATGGGACCCAGACCTATCTGATCCTGAAGTCTGACTTTGTTTCTTCCCAGCCTATATCTTGTTTTCTAGAGTGACTGGGGCGTTAATATCCTCTTTCCTTAACATTCCAAAGTTTGGGGTAGCCCCAGCTCCCTGCCTGGGGAGAGGTATCAGCCCATGGCCACAGCCTCTTCTATACCAAAGAACAAAGGCTGCTGGGGCACCTGGGTGGCTCAGGGGTTAAGCATCCCGACTCTGGGTCAGGTCATGATCTCGTGGTTCGTGAGTTGGAGCCCCGCGTCGGGCTCTGTGCTGGCAGGTCGGACCCTGGATCCTGCTTCAGATTCTGTGCCTTCCCCGCTTTCCGCCCCTCCCCCACTCACACTCTGTCTCTCTCTGTTTTCCATGAATCTGTTGATGGACAGACAGGTGAGGTTTTAAGCACCACGATAACGTAGTTTTCTTCTCCTTCCACATGCACGCGTGCAGGCATCGCCCATCCACTCACGTGTTTATGCATTCAGCAGAGGCACTTGTGGAACATCTACAGTGCACCAGGATCGTTGACAAGCCCTGTAGATTTTGAGAAGTCGAACACTGTGCCTGCTCTCCAAATGGTCACGGATTTAGCAAGCAGCTAGCTCTTTAAGAAGGGCACAGGGAGGGCTGCCTGGACGAGGAGGGGTTGGTTTCCCTGGTGGGAGAGGCAGGATTGTGTATCAGGAAAGGCTTCACAGAGGAGGCAACCTTCTAGCTGTGTCTTGAAGGATGAGTAGGTGATAGGCAGGCGGAGAGGCTGGGAGGACACTGCAGGTGGGGGGCAGCCCATGGGCGAGGGAGCGGCATGGGGTGAATGGGTGGGAGAGCGTGGGGCCTCCGGTTGCAGAAGGTGCCAGTGACTGGGGGGTGGGAGCTGGGCAGGGGAAGAAGGCGCAGAGATAGACAGGGCTTCGGGGGCAGGAGGGGGCAGTATGGGGTCTTGTTCACCATACAAAGGGCTTTAGGGTGTTATAAAAGAGGCGAGCCTGGAAAAGCCTCACCGGGAAGCTTTCGGGAAAGGAGGAGTTTAGTCCGTGTTCGGTGTTCTACATGGGACGGCATGGTGTTTCAGGAGGTAGGGTGTCGGGCAAGATGATTGCCAAGGTTATTATACCACTTGAACTTGGTGATTCAAAGATGCAGGATCCGTGGCCCAGGGAGAATTAACTGGGTCCCCAGCTTGGGTCCACGGGAGGAGATGTCAGAGGTCCTAGTGATATTCGGTGGGGGCTGGTATCGGCTCTCAACCGCTAGAGTATCCACATGCTCCAAAAACCACAAGCTCAAAAGGGGTGCCTGGGTGGCTCAGTCGGTTGAGCATCCGACTGCGGCTCAGGTCGTGATCTCACAGTCCGTGAGTTTGAGCCCTGCATCAGGCTCTGTGCTGACAGCTCAGAGCCTGGAGCCCCTTTCAGATTCTGTGTCTCCCTCTCTCTCTGCCCCTCCCCTGCTCATGCTCTGTCTGTCTCTGTCTCAAAAAAATAAATGAAAACATTAAAAAAAAAAAATGTCCAGACACTTGAGGCCAAAGTAGCTAAGGAAGTGAACTCTAACACTTATCTAGGGGGAAGCAGGGACCCCACTGAGTCTCAAACATCACCAAACTCAACGATTAGGAGCAAGCTGGGACTATCTGAAACTCATCTAAGGGAAGGGAAGGAGACCTGATTTCAGATCCTGGTTTTTCTAATCACCAGCTGTGTGGCCTGGAAAAAATTGCTTGATTTTTCAGAACCTGTTTGCCCATCTGTAAAAGAGACACAGCATCCCCTTGGCTTATTTTGCAGTAAAAATACAGGAACGATCCCAAATAAATGAGGGTGCAGGTGATTCCATGTGTGAGGGGGCACTCCCACACTTTGAGCCCCCTGGTCTGGTGCTGACACCGTGCTAGAAATGATGGGCAGGGGGTGGCTTGCAGAGCAGAAGAGGGAGAGACACGAAGGAATGCTCCGGGGGCACAGACATGGCTGAGAAATCCCCAACGCGTGGCTGTCGGCAGCAGAAATTTACTGGAGGTTTGCTCACGGATATCCTGCTGAGGGAGCTGGGCTCAGACCTCATGACAGGTGACTGTCTGGGACCTGTCTCTGCGGGCAGAAGTAGCACAGAGGCTTACTGCCATGCCAGGTGATCCCAGGAGCAGAGAATCAGATCCGGATTCAGGAAGGGAAGCTGGAGTAAGAGTCCTAGCCCTGCCACCAAATGGTCTATGCAACCTCTGCGTCCAGGGCTCCTCATCTGTGAGTCTCAAGTGATACCTGCTTTACTGGGTGGGCATTAAATGTCCAAGTGCGCTTTAAAACTAGACAGAGCTGAAGAAATGGCTGCTTAAATGGCCACTTCCTGCACCGCCCTTCCCCATCCAGGCAGCTAAAAGATGATGCTGTCTTCACAGAAAACTTGCAGCTGTTCTCACCAGTTCTGGGTCCATGGGGCCCGCCCATCTGCCCAAAGACACTTTGCTGTTCGCCAGCCTTGGCCGCCCAGCTCGCCTGTAAAAGCTAAGAATACGTTATAAAACTGCCGTAAGGTTTTATGAGCCCTCTTTCCTTCCCAGGGACCGATCTCGGTGCTGTGAATCACACCGGAGCCTGCGCGTGGGGCTCAGAGTGTGGGGCCGGCAAGAGGAGGGTGTGCAGATGGTGCGGGGACAAGTGGCTTCGGGGGGTATTTGGAGCAGCAGGAATGTGCTGCCTCACATGGGCTCCAGCTCTGCGTGACCTTGGAGGAGTCTCCTGCCACCTTGGTTGGGCCATTCAGTCTAGCCCAAGAGAGGAAGAAAAAAGAAAAAGGGGTGGGGGGGGGCACGGGTGGGAAAGAGAGTGGCACAACACAAAAATTTGGAGTCAAACGGGTACGTGTCTCACCTCCTCCATTTTCTAGTGTATGACCGGGCAGGTCACTTAACCTGTCTCATCCTTAATTTTGTCATCTGTCCAATGGGGATAATGACAGTAAGAAGCTTTGAGGGTTGTTCAGTTGAGATAAGTGGCCCAGAGGGATCGATATGTGTCAAATATTATTATTTTTCGCACAGTGTTTAGCAAGTAGTGAGTGTCCAATAAATCTTTTTGGAACGGATAAGTGAAGAATGAATAAGCACAGGCACAAAACAGAACCGCTGAAGTAGAGGAACACGAGAAAAAAGGAAAAAAGGCGTAGCCTAAATCACCTGCTTGAAACCCTTCACCTGCTGCAGGTTCCGTCTTCCTCACCCACAAATGGATGGTCTGGGATGAATTGGACTTCAAGGCCTCTCTCAGCTTGCCTGTTGGAAGACTCTTGATGCTTTCCTTAAGTCCCTCCTTTGCCCATTACGTATCGAGCCGTCTCCCATGTGCTAAGTAGCGTCCTAGTTACTGTGAACAAAACACGGGAAATCCTTGCCCCTTTGACACTTGCTGTCTATTGCCAGCAGAGGTGAAGCCCACACAGAATGTGAAGAATAACCAGGTTATACAATAAGCTAGACGTCATTAAGCGCTAAGGAGAACTGAGGAGGGGGGTGAGGGGATGGCGAAAATGCTGGAGGGGGTATTACAGTGCCAAGTGGGGGGCGGGGGGGTCAGGGGAGGTCTCCGTTGACATGACCCCTTTGGGGCAAAAACTTAAAGCAAATGAAGGAGTGAGTTGTGTTCATATCTGGGAAAGTCCAGGCCGGTGCAAAGGCCCTGGGGCAGGAGACTGTCTGGCATGGCAGAAGAACAGCCCCATCCTCGCTGCAAAAGAGAACAGGGGCACCTGGGTGGCTCAGTCAGTTAAGCGTCCGACTTCGGCTCAGGTCATGATCTTGCAGTTTGTGGGTTCGAGCCCCGTGTCGGGTTCTGTGCTGACAGCTCTGGGCCTGGAGCCTGCTTCAGATTCTGTGTCTCCCTCTCTCTCTGCTCCTCCCTGCTCACACTCTGTCTCTCCCTCAACAATATATAAAGATTAAAAAAAAATTAAAAAAAAGAAAAAGAGAGAATACAAAATGCATCCCCTTAGTTGACCAGGAGACAATTCCAGCTGTGGTCCACCACCCTTCGTCCCAACCTGTGTCCCCCATTCCTCCTGTCCCTAGTCCCTCTGTGTCCTGTCCTGGCCGAGGCTCTCCTGCCTGAGAACAGATGGTGTTGAGGAAATTTCTTTTTAAATGGAGTCACTTAGACACGATCAACTTCTTGGCTGGGTAGCAGTGAAACACCCAACCTTTGGTTGGGCAGGAAGGACGGACAAGTAGTTGCTCAGTCATGCATCTTAAGCTGGGAGAACGAAGCAGGTGAGGAGGGTGGCCAGGGGAGGTGGCAGGTGCTGGGCGAAAGTGAGGAAGGTGAGCCACTCTGGCAGAGCTAAGGCGCACAGCCGGCTCCCACTTAATTCTGCCTTGGAGGAGGAGGAGTCAGGACCAGGAGTCAGGACACCAGGTTCCAGCCGTGACCCCACCACCAGCAAGTTGTGAAACCTCAGTCAAGGCAGTTCACTCTCAGCCTCCGAGTCCTCTCCGCTATGGTTTGAGGCTGTTGAATGTGGAGACATCTGATGTTCTCCAAGTGGAGCAGCTCTGTGCCTCTCCCACAAGACCTTAAACTGCTAGCAGGGTAAGTCCAACTCATCTTTACTCCTCAGCATCCGTATCTTAGGGACCACGCTTGACGAATAAACGGAGGGTTTGGTCTCAGGGGAAAGGGGCTTCCTTACAGACCAGGGCTTTATAAGAGTCAGCCGACGCTTGAGTCCTTTGCATGTTCTGGTCTCCCAAGCCTGCTTGACTGCAGACTGACCCCTCAGCCCCCGGGCCCTTCTATCGAAAGGCAGTTGATGGGAAAAACTCAATTTGTTTGCTTTTCATTCACTTTTCTCAAATGGGCTGTGCGTAGGGGGAGAGGATCCTGGGAGCTGGTTGCATGGGTGGCCCGGGGTCAGCCTCAGAGAGGCCCTCTTCATCTCTTCTCTTCCGCACTCTTCCTCAGTTCAAAGCCATGCCTCTGTGAACACCTGCCAGCCCCCAGTCCCAGGAATCCCCAGCCTTGCTCCGGTCTCACTTGGAGCCCGGTCACCCTAATAAAGGGAACCTATGTTTCCGCATGCATCCCCACGCGCCTCCAGAGCGAGGCCCTGCTGGCTGATGCAAGGCCTAGTAATTGCCCTGAGATTGATCTGTGGATGGTAATTCTGAAGCAGCCATCCGTGCTCCGTGGGGGAGCGAGTGGTGAGGATGGGGTGATTACAGAGGGATGGCCGTGACTGCCAAAGAGTCTCGGGGAACTTGCAGTGGCCCTCAGCTCTGCATGGCACTCCCAGGGTTCTTGGGGACCTCCGAAACTCTTCCCCGGCTCGGGGCAGCAGAGAGGCTGGGGAACAAGAGGAAGGGTCTCCCTCCTTCTCCGGACTGGTTGACAAGGTGGAGGCGGGGAAGGTTACAAGAAGTGGGCTCTCCGTCCACGACCTGCCAGTGCCTTTTCCCATCAAGGAGCGGGGACACTGTTGGTGACCTGACAGTGATATTTCAGGCTGGTGTGCCAAGTCTAGTCCCTTCCCGTGGGAAAATAGCTCCGGATGACTGGGCACCATCCGAGTGGAGAGAGTACCTGCGCCATTGACTTGAAAACACAGTGAGGGTATCGAATCGCTATGTCGTACACCTGAAACTAATGTAACATTGTGTGTCAACTATACTGCAATTAAAAAAAAAGATTAAAAGAAAAAAATTACAACACCTTCTACTTATCTTGTGTGTATCCACAATGTCGCGAGGCTGTTTCCTTTTCCTGATTTACAGGTTCCTGGTCTGACACCAAAAAAAAAAAAAAAAAAAAAAAAAAAGGGAACGCAAAGAAGAAATGAAACCTAGCTTCAACACCTTATTTACATGTCCTCAGTCCCAGGAGGACTTGGTGTCCCCAAGAAAGGCTGGAAGATTCGGTGTGAAGACAGTGGCCTGGGGCCTTAGGTGTTCCAATGACAGCTTGTGAGGCTTCTGGGGAGTTCTCTACGTTGTCTGAGTCTTGGTTAGCCCATTGGAAAGTGGGGATTCCCACAGAACAGGGTAGGTGAGAGAATTATGTGAGGAAGCAGATGGGGAAACGCTTTGTAAACCATAAAGCACTCGTGAAAGTTAGCTATTGCCGCTGTGTTCACTTTTAGCAGGTACCAATGAGAAGCATTTCCAATCAAGATTTATAGTACAAACAACAATTTTCGGCCTGAGTCACTGAAACCCGCCAGTAATTTCTGTCCCAAAAAGGCAATGAGGGTCTCAAGGGTTTGGAGAGCTAGCTCCCCACTCCCCTGCAGGTGCCCACCCGCAGCCATCCCTCCACACCTGCCAGCTCCAAGACCTTGGACAAGGGACCTAATCTCTATGGGTCTCATCTTTCTTAAGCCTTGTTAGCTCTGACATAATTCACTGGAAGGCACACTCTTGTTATCTTCTGTGACGTCTCCCCACCCCTCCATTTCTTCCCCATCCTGCCCTAAACTTTTTCTCCTCCTCTCTGGGGATGGACTTTCGCCTTCCAGAATCTTCTCTGTGCTCCCCCCACCATCCACAAGACCCCTTTTCTCTTTGGGCTTTCCAGGTTTTGGCAACAGAGATATCTGTGTCCCTCCCCAAGGGATGTCCCTGAGAATTCTTTAAGTGGCTGGGAAAGGAAAAGGATTTCATGTATTTTTGGTACCAGAGATAATCAGATAATCGTGCAATTAGCAGTAATTTTATCGCTCCTGTAATTTCCTTTTAACAAGAGCCCCCTCTAAAAAAAATAAAAGGGATTTCTTCCTCCCCCCTCCCCGCCCCCACCTCGTGTTGTTTTGTCTGGAGTGTCTGTCATCAGGAATTTGGTCAGACACCCACGCGCTCAGCGAGGAAGCCAGGGAGAGGGGAGAGATGCGGGAGGCAGACCGCCTGGGGGAGAGATTCCGCGGTGGGGGCAGCTCTCCTCGGCTCCCCGCCGGGCACAGGCTGTCGGAGGGCATCCAGCGGGAGGAGGCTACTGCGGTCCGCAGAGGCCGTCTCTGGTCTCTAGTCCCCGTGCCTGCGCGCCCCCCTCCCCCACGCGATGCCCCCCGGGCGGCTGGGAAAGGACTCTGGGGCAGACTCCGGAGGCTGGGAGGGTGCGGCCGGGCTTACGCGGGACTCTTGAGCGGGAGGGAGGCGGTCCCGTTCCACGTTGCTGCCGGGGTGCAGCGGGCAGCGCTCCAGGGCCCAGCGGTCCGTCCCCCCCAGCCCCCCTCCCTCCTCGAGGGTCGGGGCACAGAGGAGGCAGACACCCCTGAGGCCTTGTGCCAGGTAATTACCAAGCAAATTCCGGGCGATCTCCTCCCCTCCCCCGCGGCAGTGCCTGCTGCGCGTTCCCTGATTCGGGCCCCGGCTGCGCCACCAGCGCAGGTAACCTGCGGGGCCGCGTAATTGCTCTGGAGTTGCCCGGGACTGCGCAAGGTAAGCCCTCGCCGCGCGCGCCTCCCGGCCCTGGGTGCGCACCGCGCGCGGGCCCCCAAACGTCCCCGGCCGGCAGGATGCTGGGCCTGCGAGAGCGGGGGTGTCTGCGGGGCGCCCTGCGCGGCCAGGTCCGGCGAGCTCGGGCTGCGCGGAGCCGAGACGGCAGCTTTGCGTTACTGGGGCCCGGCTGGGAGAAGCTGGTGGGGACAGGAGCGACTTGGGGCAGGAGAGGGGCCACCTCGCCACGGCCCCGAGGAAGAGGCCTTGGGGGGACATGGGATCCTCCTGTCCCTTGCCTCCGGTGGAGAGGCGCCTCATTGATGAGCCTTGTCATCATCCTTCAAGTGTAATTTTTTTAAATTGCAAAAATCTTACAGAGCTATTAACCTCAAAAGAGTTTAACATATGGCAGACCGAGTCTCCCTCTTACCCTAATTATAAGGCTTGCAGTAATGGGGCTGTCTTTTAAGTTACAGCTGCTGCGCTTTTGGCTTTCGCTAACATTACATCCTATTAAAGAGCTACATTAAATGCATGCAAATTGCCAGAGCGACCGCGCTCTCCCGACCAATGAGGGGGACGGATTGCAGCCCAGGCGGCGATATCGAGGGTCAGACTCACCCTGCTGCGAGCGCCATATGATCTATCAATCAAACGCCTCTCATTAATTAACTAATTCATTAAATATCTTTATATATGAAGGCCCGGCCAGGCGGAACATTGTGTTGACAGGGACGTCCCGTCAGCACTTAGCCCGGAGTGCTCCCCTCCCCTCCCTCACAAATCACCAGATGACCAAGAGAGGTCAACTCCCCCGGGGTCTGCAGGGAACAGAAGCAACCACAGGGCGGGTGCCCACCCCTGGGGACACCCTCCTGGGTCCTCCTTGTGTGTGATGCCTCTCTGTCCCGTCCACTCCTCCTCCCTGTGCACCTGTCCTGCACTCACTGTGGTAGGGTGGTGATGAGCTGCCTATGGGCCTGGTGCCTCATCTTCCCGGATACCCTGGAGGGCCAGGACTGTACTGGATCTCGCGCATCTGGTATCCCCAGCGCCTGGCACAGAGCCTACCCCGTGGTAGATGCTCCCGGTGTTTGGGGAATGGAGGAAGCCATGACGTCAGGGAGCGCTTTCCTCTCTCCAGTATGGCCAGCGCCAACGAGGCCCTCCCTGGCAAGGCTCTTCCCATAGACTGGTCACTCCAGGGAGGAGAGGACAGTGATATGAGCAGATGGCATCTGTACAGAGGGATGGGGGAGGAGGGATGGCTTAATGGTAGTAGTGGAGGAGGGGCAGGGATGGGGGCGGGAGGAAAGAAAGAAACTTCTGAAGTACAAAGCTGGTAAGCCATGTAGCCACAAAACTCTGAAGCAAACTCTTCTGAGAAGAATAAAGTGATGCCATTCTGAGAACAGAGATGTTTTAGAATGGATGGTGGGCTTCCTTAGTTCTTTATACACACATACATGTATGTATGTGTATACACTCATTTGTTGCCTAGACATACATCTATATGCATAGGTATTTTTGTGGAGCACCTGTTCTAGAACCACTCCTTTCCTGTATTGTCGGATTCAACACTCACGACTTGGCCAGGCGGTTATTTTTACTTCCAGGCTATAGAAGAAGAAACAAGAGACCCAGAGCACGCAAGTAACTTATCCAAGGTCAAGTGGCAGAGCTGGATCCAGCACCAGTGCCCACTGCCCATCAGCATGTGAAACAAATGACACGCGCGAGATCAGTGAATGTGCTACTCTCCTGCTGTTCCCCTTTGTCCGCACACAGTTGTCTTTGTCTCTTGGCTTTGCAGCAGCCTCTGCACCACCGCTTTCTCTGCTGGGCTGGTAGGTTTTGCTCTATGTTTGGAAAGATGGATACACAGCACACCCCGTGACTGAGGCTCTTGACCGGCTTGGAGTGATTTTCCATATGGGGCACCTCGGGCAGACAGAGCCAGCTGCCTTATAGTGGTGTGTCTGCAAAGACCCGTGCCCTGAGCGGCTGGGCACAAGGAATGGGGATGGGATGGGTACCTCCCAGCTGGCTCCCTGGAGAACACTCCTCTTCCCAGGCTCTGGCCCCTGTCACAAAGGGCAGTGACAGGGGCGCCTGGGTGGCGCAGTTGGTTAAGCGTCCGACTTCAGCCAGGTCACGATCTCGCGGTCCGTGAGTTCGAGCCCCGCGTCGGGCTCTGGGCTGATGGCTCAGAGCCTGGAGCCTGTTTCTGATTCTGTGTCTCCCTCTCTCTCTGCCCCTCCCCCGTTCATGCTCTGTCTCTCTCTGTCCCAAAAATAAATAAACGTTGAAAAAAAAATTAAAAAAAAAAAAAAAACAAAGGGCAGTGACAGGTGAGGGCTGCAGGACAAAATCAGGAGGGTCTAGGCAGTGAGCCTTAGCTCCTGCTATTCAGCTCATGCAAGTTCCCAATCCACCCCAGTTAAATGAGGTGTGCAGGCTAACTTCCAAAGCCTAGGAATTCCCGGGGGAAACACACACCCAGATCTTTCTATGCTCCCTCTCTCCCTGCCTCTCTCCAGCTCACTCACTCTCTTGCCCTTCTGAGACATGGGGCTAATGGACTTTGGCTGTTAGCACCTGTGATGTTGGGCACCAACCTCACCATGGGCCTCTATAGCTTCCTCTGGCCCCCTTGGATCCCAAGAATAGTTTTAGAATGGGGCATGCTGTGCTAATGGGGGTTAATGGTAACCTCGGAATCAATTTTCCCTCCCAGAAGAAAATTCTCCTGGCTTAGGCTGCACAGACTGTAATAGTGAAAATGGCTCTAGATTTGAAAAATTGGCACGTTGTAGTCCAACAAGGCAATTTTTCAATTGTTCCATGCCACTGTGCACCTCTGGATGCTATGCTGTTTGTGTCCTGAAGCTATAGGATGGGGAACACTTTTCCGCCAAAAAACAGCTCTGAGGTGGCCTTTTCTTCTCCCACCCCAGCCTGAATTTGTTTTTTTGTTCACTTGCCCAAAATCCTTGGAGCTTTGTCCTTTAGCTTAGCAGCTGCCAGAGCTATTGGGCAGGGAAAGAGCATTATGGCTTCTTTGCAGAACCTCACTCCCCAGGCCAAATGGCCCCGGGGCAGAGGATTTTCTGAAGAAGGCGGGTCGGTTCTCGGGGCTGCAAGGAAAGGCCATGCCTCAGGAGCACGGCTCCCACCCAGCTTTCCCTGGCTAGCGTCAAAGCTGGGCCTTTCTTGGGCTCAGTGATGAGAACCCAGAAGAGGAAATGTCTGAGATCACTATGCAGGACACTTGATTTTGATGAGCTGTGTTACCTCTATTATAAAATGCAAATCATTTTGTCTTGTTTTCATAAACATTAAAATGCAAAGCAAGGCATCTGAGAATAAAAATATATGATATGTATTTCAAATAATAGACCCACAGAATGGGAGAACTGCAAGGCAGTTTACCAACTACTTAGTAAATGTCCTCACTGTACAGATGGGGAGATGGAGGTTGCCCAAGGTCACACATCTGGTTGGTGGAGAACTCGCTGTCACTGTGTGGTGCTCCAGGCTTGTTGGGTAATGAGCCAAGTGGCCAGGGAAAGCCATTGTCCAATTTCTCTGCTCCCGTGGCCATAGCTCACTTCTTTCGGATCATTTGCCCTTCCGCGAGTCCTCTTTAGGGGGGGCTTATTTGGCGACCCAAGATCACGCCTGTGTAGTGTGTTGACATGGAACACGGAGCAAAGCTAAACTGGGGCTTGGCCTGCTAACTGGTCTTCCTGCTGCCAGCTCCCCTCCCACCTGCTCCCCACAATACGTCCTGTGATCTCCGCCACGCGTGGGGCTGGCATCGTCCCCTTACCCCTCGCTGCAGTCCGGGCTCCTTCCCACGGCTCCCCCTGGGACTCCTGACCTGACTTGAGCAGCATCTCGCCACGTTCGCCTTCTCGCCTGCACTGCCTTGTCTCTGCACCTCACACCCGGGTGTCCCCTCACACGGACATGTCTTCACTTCCTTAAGTGCATCCTGCCTTCCCTCACCTTTGCAGCCCCCGTTTGCCTTTGCACATTCAATGATCCCCTCCTCCCAGAGGGACACACCTCCCTACTTCCCCAGCCCCCCATTGTCACCTCCCTTCACCTGGCCAGCTCCAGAATATCCTTCAGGCTTGAGCTCTTCACTGAGCCCCCCAGTCTCTATCAGGTGCTTTCCTATGAGCCCCTAAAGCTCACCTTACTCCCCCCCCCCCCCCCCGGTGCCGTCACTTACTACCCTGTATTGGGATCGCAGTTTGCATCTCCCATTAGAACGTGGGGGACTGTGCCATGGTCAGGGATTAGGCCCAGCACCCTGAAGACGGCCTGGCTCAGGGCGGGTACTCTTGAGTAGCTGAACGACATCTGTAAAAATGATGCCACTACTATGATAACAAATAACAGCGGCTAATATCTAGTGAGTGCTTTCATGTGCCAGAAACTATGCTAAGGGCTTTCTGCCTATCCTCTAATTACGTCGCTTTTTGTATGAGGCAAGAGACAAGGGTTCTAATTCGGGCTCTGCCGCCAGCCGACCGTGTGACTTTCCACAATTACTGTGGTTTTGTCATCTTCGGAATAAAGGAGAGAGGAAGGGGGCAGACCAGACTTAACTTCTCCGTTCCTTTTCCCGGGCAAAGAGGGAGCCAAGAGTCAGTCTACGCGGGCCTAGGGGACTCAGCCCTCAGGATTCACAGAACCAGCAGACAGAGGGTCGACTTTCTAGTCTGGGAGCAGAAGGAGAGGGACAGGGCTGAGAGGCTGGGAAGGGCAGCAGGTTGCCCTCCCATGCTGCGGTAGAGCTTCCAAATAGAGAAGCCCGCTGCTAGCTGAGTCATTAACGCTGGTCTCCTCGCCGTCACCTCGGGCATTGTCTGATTTAAGTGTAATAGCTTGTTTGGTGGATTTTGCCTTCTATAGAAATGCCCCCAAGAGTGAAGTGCTTCATTCAGCCGGGAGAGCACAGGCCTTTGTGCACTGATGGCCCGGCCTCGGCCGAACGTGTTTGGAGTTGGTTATCAAAGGGGAGGATAAATTAGAGCTCAGGGCTGAAAGGAGAGGAAGAGGGGGCCCTTTCATGAGCAGGGCCGAGCACTTAGGCAGCTGACTTGGGGCTGGGAAACCCCAGGACTAACCCTCTTGCCTTTTGGCAATGGGAGTGCCATGGGCAGGCCTGGCTGTCCCCTGGCAGAGCCCAAACGCCGAGATCCAACCAAGCCCTGGGGTGGGAGGAGGGGATGGGAAGTGAGGTTCCTAAAAGAACAGCCTCAGTCCTGGAGGACACCCCACATTCCCCCTTGTCTCATGTGCCCTTTTAGCCCCATTTAGATAGTTGCACACAAGCCTTAAGCTCCCTTCTGGATTTATTGAAATCACATTCCGATGCCGCTGAGGGCTCCCGGGGGCCTCTTTAGTCTTGTGGGCCCCGTTCAGGGGCTTGGGCCCTTCTCTTTATTGACGGATCCCCAGCTGCCTCCCTCTCAGCCTCCAGTACACGTGAACGAACTGGTTCTCAGGACGGTTTTATGGAGTGCATTGCTCAGCCAGGAGCGTGGAGCTCCCCAGATGAGAGCTCCCGGGCACCTGTCCCTCTCCATGGACTTGGCTTCTGATGTCCAGATTCAGAGGCCACGCTGGGGACAGCTGTCAGCTGAGTCACGGGCAGGGAGGCCTTAATGGTAAATTCCACTGTGCGCCCAGGTTTTTCCTGCAAGGATGCCACCCACGGGTTTCCAGTGGATCCTCCCCCCACCCCTCACCACAGATGCCTCCCTCTGGTTTTCAGTGGATCCCCCCACCCCCCTGCCCCCCATCAGTGACAGCTTCTTGCTGTTTGGGATCTAGAGCCACAAGTTTATTTCTCAAGAAACCAGAGACCTGACTTTTGTTTGCCCGCTGGCGACCACACCTGAGGCACCTGTCATTTTCCAGCTGGAAGGAACCTGAGCCGCCAAGTGGCAGACCTGTTTGGAGCTGGCAGATCTTTTAAGGGATCGTCTGAAAGTGGTGATCCCTCACCCCAGCAAAACAAATAGAACACTCGCGCATGCAAAAATTTGCCTGCCATTTTGGGGGGTGCATATCCTCCGAATCTACGTATACATCCCGCCCTGGCTGCACACATTTGAATCATCGGGAAACTTTTTTATAAAAATTGTGAGGTCTGGGCCATACACACAGAGACTCTGACTTAAGTGGTCCAGGGTGGGGTCTGGGCATTAGTATTTTTTTCTAAAACACTCTAGGATATGCCGATGCTGCCAGGATTGAGTATCATTGCCCTAGGGCCTCTGAGACCCCCTTCCTCAGATTAAGAACCCTGGCTGTGGACAGTCGATGCTTGTACAGAAAGATGCATAGGAAGGCACACGCTGGGACAGTCACAGGGAGTGGGTTATACACCATGAGCAGATTTATTATTTTGCCCACTGTGTTTAAAATCCTTTCCTTCTTTCCTCACCCCTTGAGGGGTGCTTCCTTGGTGTTCACTTAAAATAATTTAAGCACACCACAGTGGGAAGGGAGCCTGGTTGCCTTGATGTGTTTCTGTCATTTCAAGGAGCTCAATAAAAATTTAGTTTCGGTGTTCGCTCGCTCAATGCAACTTCCACATGGAGGTCTTATGTTGCAAACCAGATTTCTCTTTTCATCTGGTCACCCCCCGGGGAAATTGTGTATTTGAAATTCAAACAATATTTGGGCCAAAAGAATTTCTCATTATAGGCGGCAGGGAAGGCCAATGAGAGGAAAGCACAGAGAAATGATTGAGTGACATTTCCATTTGCTGGTTTGACTTTTCCACCAGTGGTAGCTGTGCTGTGGGGCCGCCAGAAAACTTCAGCTTCCTGGTGTGGACTGGAAATGCCAGACCCCTGGAAAAAATGATTTGGAGGGGAACGACGTGAGTGGGCTAGAAGTGGGTTTGAAGAGTCCCTGGGACCTCAAGCTGACATCCTCGGCAACAGTAAGCATCCGATAGGAAAGAATTCTGAGTTTTGCATAAAGTTCCGTGAAGAAAGAGGCTCCTTGAGTCCTAGAATCTCAAGGTGAAGGGAACTCAGGAACCGTATGGATCTTCTTTTGGTAGACATCCATAGAGGATGTCCCCTCTATGACATCCTGATACCAGTCACTCATTTGAAGTAACTGACACGAAATAACATGTATTGAACACCAACAATGACTGACACTTGGCAAGGCGTGTGGGGAGTTTCAGAGACTGACAGGTAGTACTTGCCCTAAAGCCACATACAGTTTCCCAAGGATCCAAACAGCCCAAATGGCAGGGAGACATGGTAAAAGCCGTGAGGTCAGGAAGCAGAGGGGAAGAACCGTAACCTTGGCTGAGACTCCATTAGGAGTCAGGCACTTGCCCCAGGTGACTTTTTTGAATCATTACAACAGTGTTTGAAAGTGAGGACTATTCGCATCACTCTCTTTTTACAGACAAGGAAACTGATGCGCAGAGGGGTGCACTCGCTTTCTTACTGCAGTGACAGAGCCAATGATGAGAACGAGCGTTTTTTTAACCTGGGATGTCCTAGGCTGATGCTTTTCTTAAGAGGGGGGTCCAAAAAGGCAGAGTGGCTTTAGGCTGGGGTGGGGCACAGGCAGGGAGGGATTCAGGCAGGCAGAAATGGCTGAGAGAGATGTGCTGATTGATACTCAGGCTGGACAGTGCTGGGGCGGAGGCAGGGGGGGGTGGAGAATTAACACCTTGGGCTGGAATGCAGTAGGAGGGACAGAGTTGGGAGGTGGGCTGGCGCAGACCTTTGAAGGCGTGGAAGCTAAGGGGTTAGGAGTTTTGGTGGGATAGATGGTGGGAAGTCCCTAAAAGTTTCTGAAGAGAGAGGGAGTATGCTGTGATCATTGCTACCCTTGATTTAAGATTAACAGTGGAGATTTCAAATCCTGGTGCTATCATTTCCTAGCTATGGAATTTGGGCAGATTACCTAATCTCTCTGTGCCTCTGTTCCCTCATCTGTAACATGGGAATGCTACATAGTAGTTACTGGAAAGACGGAATTGTCGTAAGGCTCAAAGAGGTAGACTGTGCCAAGTGCTTGGAATAATGCCTGGCACACGGGAAGCTCTTTGTGAATGTTAGATATGATTTTCACCCTTTGGGAATATAATTCTGATAATGACTTGTAGAGGAGGGTGGGGAGAGGGGAGAGACAGTAGGGTCGGATTTTAGCTAGGAGGCCATTGCAATAGTCCAGGTAAGAGAGTCTACGGGTTTCACCTTGAGGGTACGGAATGGAGCTGCAGGGGGGAGAGAAACAGGAGGGTGGGGTGGGGGCTGGTCAGGCTCACTCTGCTTGAGGCGCTCTCGGCAGCGGGGAGAATAGCAGTGCCAGGGCACAAGTCAGGGCCCTGGAGGAGATGCCGGCCAGATGCCGGAAAGATGAGAAATTTGGCCTAATCCTGTGGTAGCCTTGGGGGGCAGTCTGCCCTTGCCCCGGGCTCCATTCCACCTGGCAATTCTGCCCCTGTGCATCCCTGGGTCCTGGGAATCCCTGTCCCCGTGCTGCTTTTGAGTCCTGTGTTCCTGTCTCTTCCGAGCCCTTCCTGAGCTCCCCACATGCCCTCTACTGCTGCTTCCCCGGACACTGAGGGCAGGGGGATCCTGGGTCCCTGTCTGAGCAGGCCATGTTTCCTCTGCTGCCTTGGGGTGACTGGCTGTGAGGGATGGGCGGGCAGAATCCCCAGGGTGTGTGGCTAGGAGGCAGAGGGAAGGATTGGGGGATGGTAGTAGGTAGCTGTAGAGAGCAAGTGTGCCACGGGACGAGGAAATCAGTGAGTGACCAGCTTTCCAGCTTTTACAGGCTTCCTGCAGCCATGAGAATCCCTCAATGTGCACCCAGTGTCCCCCCTGCCCCCCCCCCCCCCCGCGCCACGCCTGGCTGATAACGTCCACGTGGCATCGTGAGGGGTGGCGGGTACCAGCTCACTGCCTGGATAGGGTGCTGAGGGAGGCCGGGTGGCTCTGCCGGAGCCCCTCCGCCAGCCCCACATCTTCCGTTCGATCCCATGCTCCCGCCACCACGATCGCCGTGGATCCGAATGGTTCCCTGCCTTACGCATCAGGCACTGGGACAAAACGAGGCTTGCAAGTGAAAGGGGGAGTCTTCTAGCAACATTACCAACCTGCTGTCAACCAGGCGCTCTGCCTCTGAACAGCAGACTCCAGACAGGCTGCCGTGCGTCAGGCCGGGGCCGGCCTGGGCTTGGCAGGGGGTCTCGTGGACAGGCAGAGTCAATTACCCGGAAAGGTTCCACTTAACTTCCCCTGCTGTTTGCAGACCCTGCCCAGGCCTCTACAGCCCCACCGGCCTCGGCCGAAGCTCCATCGGCCTGTGCTGGAGCCAGGCGCCTGACAGCCCCGATCTCAGACATGCCTGGTGCCGCCAATTCCGGGGGGCCGGACTCTGCCCCTCGTCAGCTCTGGGGATGCCTGTTCTGGTCCTGGCCCCGTGGACTTCCATGTCTGCCCTGCAGGCCACGTGGGATCGCGAGTGGAAGGGACGTCGAGAGCCTGCCTCCTGTCCATGTCCACTTTCCTCCCTCTTGCAAGCCTCCCAGATGTCCTCATCCTCCCTGGTCACCTGTCCCGGTACAGTGGGTGGTTACGATCCGGACTCTGGAGTCAGCTAGACATGGGTTTGGAGCCTGGATGAGCCACATAGTGCTGTGTGACCTGGCATGATGATTTGGACTTCAGTGTCACCGTCTGTTAAATGAAAGTACTGATAAGAACGTATCTGTCATGGGATCTAAGAAGACACTGGGTATTAAGTACCTGAAGTGCCCGGCACAGGATAAATGCTCAGTTAATATTCTTCCCCCCCTCCCCCACCGCCCCTCCTCTCTCCTCTTTCTCTCTCCTCCTCCGCTTCCCCCTTCTCCTTTTCCTATTTATTTATTTAAGATCCTCCCTTATTAGGAAGTTGACTGTTCGGTTCCTCCTTTCTGCTATAGAAACCTGAATTGATAGAACACCCAGCTTCTAGTCTCGCCTTATCTATCAAATATCTCCATGCAGAATTTAGTCTACAGCTCCAAAACATATCATGGTGTTAGGCCATGTTTCCCCCAGTTGGTTAATGCACAGGTCGAGGACTTTGGGTTATCGCTTTACCAACAAAGTTTCATATTTCACGACGTTTCCTCTCTGCACACCAGCCCCCCCACCCCACCACCCCCCTCCCGCCGCCCCAAATCAGCCCAATCATCTCCAAGGTGTTCACTATTGGTCGGAAACATTCAACAGATCCAGTAGAGGGCTCAGCAGGTATAATGTGGTAATGGGATTTCAGCTTCAAACGTGTGCCCAATGGCAGGAAAGCAGAGCCCTCAGTCATTGGGTCATTAAGTCATTCAGTGAACATGGAGGGGCTACTGTGTGCCTGGGAGCTGAGGGTTTAAAAGCAAAAAAGACGCAGCCCAGGCCCTCCATAAGGGAGCGGTCCGGAAGCACACGGGTAATCACAACAGAACACCCTACCTGCTAAGACGGAGGTAGAATAATGTGGCTGAAGAAGAGGGGCCGGAGGGGCTTGTGGGCCTGAACGGGAAGTCACGCCGTGCACGTCAAGTAGGATTTAGTTGAGGAGACATGGAAACCTTAAGTGTCCCTCCAGCTGTTTAGGGAGCAGTGGTACCTACGGATGGAAGCGACTGACTGACTCCAGTCCTGTCCCCAGAGAGCTTTCCCAGTGTGGACTCCTCTTGCAACCTCTTCACAGGGCTCTCTGCCTGAGGACGCTACCCCTGACGACTCAGCCATAGCCGGCACAGGGGGCTCCCTCGGCGTGCATCTTAGGTGTGGGCCGGTGTCCCCCACCCCTCCCCCTGCTCTGGAGGTGGGTCGTGAGGTGGGACTGGTAGATTCTGGGAGCAGTGTCTGCACCCTGGCACCACACTAATTGTGCTAGACAGAGCTGTTTAAATACCACCAGACAGAATATTACTCAAATTAAAATGAGGCCTTAAATGTCATTATTTGTGTCATTATTAATAGCCCCTAATTGTGTTCTCTAATCATCATGAAATTATGTTAGTATTAATATTCACGTCAAAGCTGCCTAGGGAACTTGGAAGATTTTAGAAAAAATTATACCATATGTCAGTTCCCATGAATGTGAAGTAAATGCTGGTTTGAGTGCTTAGTTCAGGCTGGAGATGAGATAGTGGCCTCAACAGACGGGGATCACGGTAGCCCCTGATTGCCAAGGTCCCCTTCGTGCCCGCTGCCCGAGTGACTGGCTCCAGGCCCCCTCCGCCCGGGAAGGCCCTTGGAGGCATCGGTAGGACCTATCCTCAAGGATACTCCGCGGGCCTCGTGCCGGCCGCTCTGGCTGGCGAGGGGAGCGGAGTCTGCTCAGCCTGCAGAGTGTTTGCTGCCCCAGGAGAGACACTTCTCCTTCTCTCCTGGAGTTTTCAGACCTGCCTGCGTCTAGACACCATAATAAAAACCATGTGGCCGCCCCGCCTGTCCTCACTCTCCACCTACTCATGGACCCCACTCAGTGTATTTTGGATTCTGCCCAAACTGCCCTTCGTGGCTCAGGGAAGTAAAGTAGTGCAAAAGGACTAAGTCTGACTTTCCCAGGGAGATTGACTGTATATAATACCACAAAGAAAGAACTTTCAGGAAAACTGCTCAGAGACTCAGCATTTGAAAGCAGCGTGTAGAGTGTCCATAAAATCTGGAAACAGCTGAATCTATCTATGTCCTCAAGGATGTCTTTGTACTCTGAGGAATAAAATAGCACCATCCGTTTTTCCACATTTTATGGACAACCTGTACTTTGCCCCCTGCTGACTTTGCTGGGGCTTCTTTGGGGGGGGGCAGGGGGGGGACACTGCCTCCCAGTATAAGGATGGTCCTCCCTTTGGATGCTTTCTTTTCTTACCAGAGGCATCAGGACCGAGAGCCTCAGTCGGGGATGAGCTGAATTGTGCCTCTCCTCACGTCACATGGGACTCTCGTTCTGCACCCCCCTCCGATTGACACTAGGT
The DNA here is from genome assembly GCF_016509475.1 of Prionailurus bengalensis. Taxonomy (NCBI): domain Eukaryota; kingdom Metazoa; phylum Chordata; class Mammalia; order Carnivora; family Felidae; genus Prionailurus; species Prionailurus bengalensis. Next base: position 13,632,780 of record NC_057346.1, read on the forward strand.
ATAAGAGGTGGGGTGGTGACAAGGCAGGCGATATTGCCAATTAGAGTTTCCCTCCCTGTGGGGATGTGTGGGGCGAGTGCCCTGGGACCCCCAGAGGCATCAGCCTCCCGCTGACATCACTCACTGGCTCCTCTTCATCATTTCTACAACATTCCTTTAGGCTGCCTGCTCAATGCCTCAGTCATCCACTAATGGAGTCCACGTGACCACGATGTGTCAGACAAATCTGGGGCAACCGCCTCACTCTCTTCCCAGAGCCCTTGGAATTCTCTGCAACTGAGAATATTCAAATGCCTTTCTTGGTGAAACAGCAGGTTTCCAACCCCCCAAATATTATGACTTGAGTTAAATATAACCCCGAGCATGAAAATAATGGCACAACACCGGGCTCGGAGAAGCCACGGAGGGAGCGGCTCACGCACAGTCACACTTTCTGTCACCCCGGGGGGTGGCGGGGCGTCCACGGAACCCATGGCCACTCAGGCAGACAGCCCACAAAAGCACGCACGGGGCTCAGTGCGTTCTGGGCTGGGGAACAGCTCCGTTAGCCTGGCTGGGCCTTAGCTCTGTTGGTTGCTGGACATACTCTCTCTTTTTCTAATCAGACATGACGTGGGGAGGAACCAGACAAGGGTGGGGAGGACCAGTCTTAGCTGCGTGTGGAAAGGGAGACTTGCCAACTTTGTCAGACACGCAGGGAGGACCAAGGTGTGAGTGGGACCCCCAGGCAGCATCAGCTGGGGCTCAGCCTGCCGCTGCTAAGCCAGAGGGGAGACAATGTGCGCCTCCCCGCCCTCCGGCGCTGGACTGCCTCGTAAGATCATCCAGAAGGAGGGGAGGTGGGGCACGTGTATGTCTGGGACCCGGCGCCAGGTTCTCCAGCCTCCCTTGGTTTCTCTCGTAACCGCACGCAGAAGTGTTCGGTGAGAGCTCAGGGGAGGATAGATAAGCACAAGGCCTTCTGAAAAATCAGACTCTCTGAATTCCAAACCCAATGATTGCAGTAATTGTTGGCCCAGGGCTGGATTTGAACCAGTGAACCTAGAATAGAAAAGTCGAACGGGCCCCCCTCTCGGGGCCGTGCTACCAGCAGTTACCCAGTAACATGGCCACGTGGCCACTCCTCCTTGCTCTGCGTCGGGCCCAACAGCAGATAGCTCAGGCCGGTCCCAGGGAGCAGATTGATGGGCATCTCCTTTGTAGTCCGAATGCCTCATCTGTGTGGGCAGACCCACAGCATTTGTAACTGCTTCCTTCGGTCCCCATAAGGCAAGCAGGGTGGATAGGATTACCCTCCACTTTACAGATGAGAAAACTGAGTCTCAGCACAGCACAGGTATGAGCCAAAGGCCACAGGGCTTCCAAGCGACAGAAGTGGAGTTGACCCCAGGTGTTCTGATCGCCGGCGCTACGTTTCAAATGAGGCACATCACTCTTCGTCCCGCACCCCGCCCCCTCAAAGCAGTGTGGGGATCCTGAAGAAAGTCAAGGGGCTGGCTCGCTAGACCATGAATTCTACAAAGACAGCAGCAACAATGTTATTAAGCTCTCTGGCCTTCCTCAATCTTTTCTTTTTTCTAGCTCTATCTCAGGCGTGCATGAGAGAAGTCCAGAGTGATGTGCGGGAAGGTGCGAAAGGAAGGTGGTGAGAAGGACTTTGTCTTCTCAGGGTCTTTGCTTTTGTTCTCTGTGGTCGCTTCCTGAAAGACAAGCCAGCGGAAAGAGCCCCGTGTTCCTCCTGGACCTGAAAACAAAACCACAAAAGCACCTCCTCTCCCTGCTTTCCCCCATCCCCACATCCTGAGATGCCTTATTTGAGAGAGGACTCCACTAAGGGGATTCCTACTTCTCCTGGTTGCTGTCATGAGGGTCTTAGGCAGAGACAGGAACCATGGCAGGATCCCTCCCCTGCCTGGACTCACACCCGGAGCTGCCCACCTGCTTCCTGCATGAGGAAGTAGACATCAAGCCGTTCTAGGGGTACACAGAAACATGTGACTGCCCCCCTCTTCCATCCAGAGACCCACTGTCCAGCTTTCCACCTCTGTGCCCCCTAATCCAGCCTCCGCCCCCATCTTCCGCTCTACAAGTTCCCCTGCTAGAAGTTGACAAAGCTGACTGGCTGCTTAATGTGCTACAGGTGTTGTTGCTAGGCAACCACCCCACTCCGTAGCTCAGACTCTGTCAGCCCAGATCAAACCCCTGGTAGCACTTAACCCCGTAACTGCTTAACGCAGATGCTAATTACCCAGGCCCACCGAACAGCAGATTTAACACTGTTTATTTATTTACCAAGGATCAGGAGGCTGGGTTCTCAGTACCTTCTGTCCCTCAGCCAAGCCTCCTCACCACTGAGCCTTAGGTCAGGCTGCCCGGAGCAAGATGTGGAGGCCTTTTGCTTGTAAGTGTCCAGCCTCTCTCCCGGCCAGAGAATGGAGCATTGGCCGTGTCTCTCCACTGGAGTAGACCCTCCCTCAGTCAGCCAAATGCCTTGACTCCTCTCTGGTCTCCAGGGAAGACCAGATCCTCTCTGGTCTCCAGGGAAGGCAGGCTTGTTCCTGCATTTTTAACTACTTCCGGGTTAACCCTCTTAATCCAGAACCTCACAGTCAGCAGCGAAGGTCATTTCTTTGAAGGTGGTACTCAGTCGAGCAGGGCACGGCCACCAATTTTTGACACGTCTTCTAACACTAGCACTTTTATGCAATCCTGTCCTTGGACCTCCCTTCCGCAGATAGAATAACTCATGGCCCTTGAGCTTGACCAGGAATTACAGGAAGCTCTGGACATATGTAGATAGAAACTTGTACCAAGACATAGACCAAACTCTAACAGAACAGATCTGTTCTGGACTTGGCCTCCCTGTCTCAGACTGGGATCGCCTGCCCAGCCCACAGGAGGACCTTAACAATGACTGGCCGGTGCACAAACACAACCAAGTTTCTAATTGTTCTTTTCTCACCCACAGAGTAGGGTTGGCAGCAATGAGATGGACCATTAAGTGCCAGAGCAAACTCCCCTGTCCCTTCTTCCTACCTTTTCCTCATGAGACTGAACTCTGCCTCTAAGCCAAATTGTAGGAGATTCCGACGCGGTGCTGAACCTCTTCCCTGATGGCGAGGTGCCACACAAGTGTAGCCCTGATTGTGAGGGGCAGGTCTAGGCCTGCTGGGCCATACAAGTGGAGAGTTCCATGCATTCCTGAAAGGCAGCTTCTCCAGAGCACACTGGCACCTCCCCATGCATGATGCCAGAACACCAGAAGGAGTTCCAAAGGGTCCCTAACTGCTGCTCACCTTGTCTAGGGTCCACCACCTCTGTCCAGGGTTGGAGGAGCGGACAGAACTTACTTCTATTGCTCACTTATGTTTGTTATTTAGCGATAAAATATTTCTAACGCGTAGCCCCACTGTGACGTAGGTATCATGCTCCCCGCGGATGGAATACGTCAGGCGCTGTGCTAGTGCTAATGTATTTAGCCTTTACTGTGCTCTAGCATACAGACCTGACTCTCCATGTGAAAAATTGAGGTTCAGGGAGGTGAAATAGCTGACTCAAGTTTGCACGACTAGCGAGCGGCACGGCGGGCGCTCTAAATCACACTATCTCCTTTGGAAACCACAGGTGGGAGAGGTTAAGTGACTTGCCTGAGACCCCCCCACCCCAGCCAGGGAGTGATGGACAGAGACTTGAATTCTCATTGCTCTGACTTTAAAGCTCTTTTCATATTTTGACCTCTACCTCACACCATTTTTAAGGGTTGTCCCTCCAGTTTCTGTGTTGGATGGTGCCTCCTTAGAGGTGAAAAGTCCATGTGTCCAGCATGGAGGAGAAGTGGGCTCCAGGGAGCAGTGTGGATTGCATCCTGAAAAGGTCATATCCTGAAGTAAGATCTCTTGTCCGTCTCTTTCCTGTTGCCTCAGACGGATCGCATTAGAGAGAGTGAGAGGAAGAGAGAGAGAGGGCAGAGAGGAGAGATGGGGAGGGGAGGGGAAGAAGGGGGAGAAGGAAGGGAGGGAGGAAGAGAAAGAGAAAGACACACAGAGAGAAAGATGGAGAGGAAAAGAAGGGGGAGGAGGAGGGGGAAGAGGAAGGGAGGGAGACAGAGAGAGAGGGGGACACAGGGAAAGGGAGAAGATAGGAAGAAAGAGGAGGGGAAGAAGAGAAAAGAGAGAGAGGGAAACACACGCACGCACAAGTGTGCACACACGTACAGGGGCGTGCGTATGCGTGTGGGCTCGCACACGTACACACATGCAGGCTTGTGCCTGAAGCCCTGTGGCCCCCTGCTTCCCTCCCGCATCTCGAGTCAGTGATGCCTTGGCTTTGGGCTAAGCCACTGTTGCCAGCTGGTGGCATTAAGAGTTGGGAGTGCCAGTTGGGTCACAGGTGACAAGATTGGGAACATCATCATGGCCCTGGCTCCCTCCCAGTAGACCCAATGGTCATGGAAAGCCCCACTTGGGGAGTTAAATGGGGACAAAAAGGGATGGTACATTATGGGTCCCAGTTGGGAGAGGGGTTGATGGGCTCGCCTCATGAGTTTAACACTTTCATGCAAGTGGTTTCTCCATAAAGTATTAATAATGTTCCTATAATTGATACTTCAGGGCAATAACCTCTGACAAAATGGCCCTGATTAGCAGATAATTGAGTGTGTTGGATTGTGTCCTGAGAGAGCTGAACGCCAGGCAAGGCCCATTAGCCCATCATAATGACCCCTTTTGTCAGGTATTAGTGTCATTAAGAGCCTGCTCTCTGAAATCAGTCCCTTTATTTAACTCTTTTCCCTAATTATATGGATCATTTTACAAATCAAAGCAAATGTTTGCATACAGCCCCGGTCACGCAGTGGAGTGAGGTGCTGGAGGAAGAGGCCAGGAATCTCTGAGTGGAGAGTCCTTGGTGAGGAGGACACTTGTAGTCAATGGGAGTTTCCAGAACAGATGAGCACCCTAGGAAAGCATCCCACCAGGGCCTGGCGCACCTCACTGGCTCAGGTGCTTACGCGGGGGAACATCTGGATAGGGGGTCCCTTGCCAAGAGAGCTTGCAAGCCACACATAGGTCAGCAGCTGTGTACCGGAATCCATCTTGGCAAAACCATCCTGGCCTCCTAGACTCCAAATAGCCGGTTCCTTGACACGGGGGGCACTCGAATGGAACAGGTCAGCACCTGAGTCCAGCCACAGGGCACACAGAAGACACAGAACCCCTGGGTCAATCATCGGGTTATGCTCAGGGCTGACTCCCACCTCTGTCAGGAAGCAGGAGCCTCTGGGAGTGGCCAGAGAGGATAAGTGAGGTCCGAATCCTCCAGATCAGGGAAAATGTGGCCACGGTAGCCACGTGTCCATACTTAGACCTGGCAGCTAGGTAAGCAGCCAGTGCTTCTGGGACTCCCGGGGACTTAGAGTATGATCAGCCCCCAGGCCACACACACAGAAGTTGACACAACGGGAAACTCAGGGGACAGAAAGCGGCTCCTGACCTGTTCTCCCTAGCGCCTTCTCACTCATTAAAAAGTACAGACAGTTTCCCATTTATGTGAATCTGCTCACTGCCTGACACCTTCCCCACCCTCCCAGCTCTGTACAAAGCTTTTTATCCCAGGGCAGGTTCGGTGTGGGTGAATCAGAAAGAGGTCTCGGTGTGAAGCATGAATTGCTTAGAGACGAGGGACTGATGGGTTGTTGGCAGCTAAGAAGGGTGCATTTTTATATAGACCAGAGATGAAGCCAAAAGGATATCATCTAATACAGGAAGGGCCCAGAGGTTGCTGAGCTGGGGATAATTTATTTATTTGGGAAAGTGATGGGTGAATCTCCCCAAAAGAGTGAAAGTCCTGCCGTGGGTCCCGGGGTGGACTATACTTCCTACGCCTACCCCCTCTCAATGCTCCTGGAGTTTGCTTTCCCTTGTTTTAATCACGGAGGAGCTTGTGCTCTCGTGATTTGCGTTGGGCCTGGTGAATTTCCCAGCATTGGCCTTGGGTGGAGAGCTGCCAGCCGTGCAGAGAAACTGCCAGGGTTTCTGCCGAGGAAGCAGAATTTTGGTGGTAGAGTGTGACATTCTCTTCTCAAAAATAATACCTTTCATTTAAGATAGGAGAGAAGGTTTGACATCCCGTGAAAATATGATTTTCAGCCCGGTTCTGCTTGGGGCAGACTTTTTCTTCGGGGCCTCATTGCTGAAGCAGGGCACAGGAGCCACTAAGCTGCAGGTGGGGAGCTGTGGTCCGAGGGTCACCACAGACATGTCCTCTAAGAGTGGGGTTGGGCATGAAGGAACCCTACCTTCTGGCTCTGGCTCTCCTGGGGGACCAGTTGTGGAACGTTGTTCCCAGAGAACAAAGCGTGTACCTTACTGACCTGAATATGGACTGAAAACAGAGTGATATTATGTGCATGTAGACAATTAACAATGGTTAATTGTCTACATTACGGCAATTTCTAAGTAGTAACTTAGAACGTAAACAGACATTTCTTAACCACTCTACTGCCTAGTCCCTGAAGTTGGTGCTGGATGTACAGGGCATGGAACCTGCCCTCAAGGACCTTAGACAGTCCGGTGTGTATGGTGGTGGGAGTGGGGGACAGGCACCAACACTGAGTTCGATCCATCGTAATAGAAATGTGGGCTAGGTGTTAAACAGGCAAGCATGGCAGAAAAGAACAAACAACCTGCGGTTGGAAGAGAAGGGGAAGGCTTTTCTGAAGGTGTAATACTAAAGCTGAGATTTCAGAGTTTGTCAGATAAAAAAAAAAAAAAAAAGAAAATGAACGAAAGCATCCCAACAAAGAACTGCTACATGTATTAGGGATTCTAGTGTAATAATCATAATACCTAATCTTACAGAGCAATTACTATATGCCAAAACACTTTGTATAATTTATCTCATTTAATCCTTGCAGCAACCCTATGATAGGTGTTATTGATACCCCCACTTTATAGCCGAGGAAATGGAGATTTTGAGGGAATTTACAGAGATTAAATACGCTGCTGGGACCACGCGAGGTTTTAAGTGTTGGGAATCAACTTTGAACCCAGACTTCTGAAGACAGAGCAGAAGCTCTTTTTCATGCGTCATCCTGACTCCCTACACATTGTACAAATGTCACCAGTTTAATCCTCACCATGACCCCGAGGAACAGGCATCCTTCTCCTCATTTTCTGGTGAGAAAATTGGGGCTGCAAGATAGTTAGGGATCTGCAGTGTGAAGAGGTAAAAGAGGCAGCATGTATCGGGGAATCTTTTGGAGGTAACTTGTGGTTTCCTACTGGTCCTCGGTCCCACAAGCCTGGCCCTTCACAACAATGCCTCGGAGCCTCGCCTTCCTTGTGGTTAAAACATAAAGTGTGGGGTGAGAGGTGGAAGGAGGTGAGCTTGGTGGTGGGCAGGATAACGGTCCTCCAAAGGTACCCTCATCCCAATCCCTGGAACCTGTGCGTATACAAGGTTACATGACAAAAGGGTTACTTGTGGAATGACGGTTGCTGATCAGTTGACCCTGAGATGAGAAATGCCCTTGGTTTGTCTAGATGGGCCCGGTGAAATTATAAGGGTCCTTATAAGTGCAAAGGGGAAGCAGAAGAAAAAAACTAGTGAGGAAGCAGTTTGAGAAGGATTCAACTGATGTAGCTGGCTTTGAGGATGGGGAAATGGGGCCATGGACCAAATAATCAGGTGTCCTCTAGAAGCTGGAAAAGGCTAGGAAATAGATTCTCCCTTAAAACTTCCAGCGAGCAATGTAGCTCTCCAACATCTTGATTTTAGACTAGCGAGACTCATTTTGGACTTCTGAACTCCGAACTGTAAGATAATAAATTTGTGTTGTTTTAAGCCACGACATTTGGGGCAACTGGTTTTAGTAGCAGTAGAGTCGGGAAGCAGGGTGGGTCAGCCCTAGGAAGGCCCTGCACACTGGACTCACTGGGTTCAGTTAATTGATTAATCCAAAACGAATAAGGCTGCCGCACCTGGGTGGCTCAGTCGGTTAAGCGTCTGACTCTTGATTTCGGCTCAGGTCATGATCTCAGGATTCATGAGATCGAGTCCCATGTCAGGTTTTGTACTGACAGTGAGGATCCTTCTTGGGATTCTGTCTTTCCCTCTCTCTCTGCTCCTTCCCTACTCATGTGGACTCTCTCTCTCTCAAAATAAATAAATAAACGTTTTTAAAAAATGAATAAGGAGGGACGCCTGGGTGGCTCAGTCGGTTGAGTGTCCAACTTCGGCTCAGGTCATGATCTCACAGTTCGTGGGTTCGAGCCCCGCATCAGGCTCTGTGCTGACCGCTTGCTCAGAGCCTGGAGCCTGCTTCAGATTCTGTGTCTCCTACTCTCTCTGCCTCTCCCCCATTCACGCTTTGTCTCACCCTGTTTCTCAAAAATAAGTGTAAAAAAAAATTAAAAAAAAAAAGAATAAGGAGACCTCAATTCTGCTGAGTCTGTCTGGGACCCAGAGTGGTTCAGCCTTAAGAGATGCTACCCAAGAGCCCTCAGAAGTGGGCACAGTCAGCCCATTCTAGGTTGTCAAGATTGTATATTCTGTGTAGAACAAACTTTGTAGAACAAGCAAAAGAGCATTGTCACTTGGTCCTATCCACATTGGCAAGGAGCAAGGGGATGGAGAGATGGTAAACCAGTCCTTTTGCAGAGGCTTTATCTGCTGCTCAGTGAAGGCATATGGGCAAAGGGTCATCTTTTCATTATTTTCATTAACAATTATTATTGGGGTTTTTTTGGCTTTAATGATTATTGACTGGTGACATGTTATATACCAGATACTGTGTGTAGGAGATACAGCGGTGAGCAAGCAAATACTCCACCATAGTTGTCATGGAGCTTATGGCTCTGTGGGAGTCAGATATTCAACAAAACGTCAAAATAGATATATAATTATAAATTGTTGTGAGTGCTGCAAAACAAAAGAGTAGGGCGTGATGAGACAATACACAAGAGGCCCTCGTTTAGATTGGGGGCTTCCTGAACGATCTCCTGGGAGGTGGCATTTAGGCTGAGAGCCACACATAAGAAGGACTTTTCTGGGGTGAAGAGTATGAAAGGGGCATTTCAGGGAATGGGCACAGTATGTTTGAAGGCCTGCATCTGGTAAGAGCAAGCACCTTCAAGGACCTCAAAGAAGACCTGTGTAGCTAGAATATGTACATGAGGGGGGCGGGGCATGCAACAGGAGGTTGATGGAGAGGCAGGCAGGGGCTAGGTTGTAGTGGGCATTTTTGTGGCCCCTCTTAGGACCTTGGACACAACCCTCAGCAAGGGGGACAAACACTGAGCAGTGGGTATTGGGGGGGGGTGAGGAATGGCATGATCTGATTTGCATTTTGGAGAATGTTCTAGAAGACGATAAGAGAGGCAATCTGGAGAATGGAAGGGGGCCATGGCAGTCATCTAGGCAAGAGATGGCAGTGTCTTTGGCAAGAGTGGCCCAGGCCAGTGATAGCTGAGTAGATCTGACGTTATTTTGAAGATAGACTCGTTTAGACCTGGTGACAGGTTGGATATGGAAGTAAAGAGAGGGGGCAGGAATCATTCCCAGATTTCTGGCAGAAGTGGCTAAAAGGATGGAGGTAGAACTTGTTGAAATGAGACAGGGTGGGGGAGGTGAGAGGTTGTGAAGAGTGAGAACTCCAAGGGTTTTGTTTTGAATATGTTAAATTTAAGAAGCAGTTGATAACCTTTCGAAAGATGTCAAGTGAGCAGTTACCTAGACAAGATTGGAGCTCAAAAATGAGGGCGAGGTCTGGGCTGAAGAGATACATTTGGGAAGTCTCCGTGCGCAGATACTAAAGCCGTGGGAACGGATGGGTAGGGCGTGCAACCAGATGAAAGACTAAGACTGAGGCTGGAGAAGCTCCAACATTTCAAGGGCACTATTGCATACATAGCTATCTCAGCAAAGATGCCATTTGCTCCCCAGTATCTCCCTTCCCCCTTGCAGTTAGGAGGGGCCACATTTCCATTTCTGTGGAAATGACGAGGGAACACCCATGTATGATTGTTCTGTCTTTCCCTTTCCTTCCTGCAGCTACAAGATGGCGGGGCCTTTTATGGTCTGGGTCTCTGAGTGACGGTGGGGAGCTGGTTCCCTGCAGAGATGTCTCGGATACACAGTACAAGAAGGAAATAATGGCTTGTTATACTAAGCTGCTGAGATCTTGAGCTTGTTTATTATTGCAGCTTATTCTATCCTACTCTTATTAATACAGTCAGGTAAAGACACAGCATAATGTAGTGACTAGCAGCATAGATCACGACCCAAAATGTCAGTTTGAATCTTGTCTTTCGCCAAGATGTCTAGCTAAGTAAGCTAGGGGGAGGGTTGCTCAATGGGCCTTTGTCTTCTCATCTAGAATATAGGGAAAATAGCATCTGCATCGTAGGACTGTTTTGAGAATTAAAGCAGTTAACGATACAAAGCGCTTAGAATTGTATAAATAATAAGGAATCAATAATGTTCATTCAAGAAGGAGGAAGCTGCAAAAGGAGCAGCAAGAGGGCTAGGGAAAATGTAGACCAGGACCAGGAGAATGTGACGTCACACAGACGAAAAGGAGAGTGCCTTCAGAGAGCGGGAGGGGTCAACTGGTCGATGCTACCGAAGAGAGTCAAGAAGGATGAAGACACCAGAGGGTGTGCATGAGATTTAGTTGACCTGGAGGCCATTGGTGGTCTTAGCAAGAGCAGCTTTAGAAATGGGTAGGGTGTGTGTGGCGGTGGGCTGTGGAAGACGCAGTGGAGCAGGCTGATGGAAGAAAATGGAAAATGCTTCTGTATACAACCCTTTGGGGGCATCTTGATTGGGAAGAGACTAAGCATAGAGATGGGGGGTAGAGGTGGGTGTAGGGCCTGTGAGGGTTTTGACTTTAAGATGAGAGCTTCTAGAGCATAGTGGAATAGTGATGGGCAAGTTGAAAGGGGAAGTTGAAAATCTGACAGTGAGGGGACAGAGTCAATGCAGTGAGCACTCGAAGGGTTTGGAGCTCATAGCACAGGTAGAAGGACTGGCCTCTCCCTCCACTGGGATGGGAGGGAGGTGGGGAGGATGGGTGCAGGTGCAGGGGAGGTGTGGGGTTTGGAGGGGGGAAGAAGGGCAGGACTCTTCTGGAAGGAGTAGACGCTCACTAGTTGAGAATCCTTGCTCCTACAGTGCTTGCATGGTGGGTGGGAGGCTCCAGATGAGAAGTGGGGAGTGGTCCTCAGGAGGAAGGCGGAACAGGAGCTCTGCAGCCCATGTAAGGTGGGCTTCCACTTGGAAGTGCTTGCCAAAAATCTGGGTCTGAACCTTATCCAGGAACTCAAACCCGAGATCCTTCTCTCATCAGTAGGAAGAGCTTAGACATGGTCTCTGAAAGGACACTGTTCGATCTGGGGCTCTTCCGTGGTGTTTGGTCCTCAGTTTACATTTTTAAACAGGTCTCCCACTTCTGCTCCATACCAGCTCTCCTTCCCCACCCAGCGATTCTGTTCAGCATCTCCTGAGCTCTTTTCTGGGCCTTTCTGACCAGACCTCGTGCCTCATGGGGTTTTGGAATGTCTTCTGTGCCCATCTCCTCTCAGCTAAACCCAGATCCTTCTAAGCTAAACTCAAGTCCCACGACTTTAGTGAAGCCTCTCCATCCCTTCATCCCACAGCAACACTTCCCCACCCCCGATTTCTATAGTCAGTCTATCTCCTCCAGGTGTAACAGTCATGGGCATCACCCCCAGGGCTACGTGCTTGCTCCACACGAACAGATGCCCTGGAGTTGTTCAGTTCGCACCCCATTAGCCACTGCCATGCCCTGGATGTGTCTCCTCCAAAAAGTATGGAGGACGGGAATCTTGCCTCACACATCTGTGAGTCTTCTGTGATGTCTCTTCCATAATGTGGTTCACTAAATACTGCTCGACAGATCTGCTACAGTCTGCGGGTGTGACAGAAACTCAAAGGCGAGGCTGCCAAGGCTTCACCTGGATTTGTCCTCTAAATGGCAGCATTTTCCTTAAGCTCTGAGCCTGGACTGCAGCATCATCCACTGGAGACAGGAGCAACTCCATCCACACCTCCCCCACCCCAGAGGAGTGGGCTAGGAGAGGACTCTTGTCTCCAGGATCCATGGTGACCTTGGGCAGAAAGGCCTGGGGTGATGAGAGAGGTTCTCTCAGTGCTAATACGTTCTAGTGTGTTGGTCAGGGCTTGCTAAGTGCCAGCAAAGAACGGTAATGGGCAGGCAGATCGAGGCAGAGAAGAAACACGTTTGTGCGGAGTCAGCAGCAGGACGTGGGTCCCCTGAGCTGTCAGGCTGAGCTCTCCTCCTCTCTGCTGGTTTCCCATCCTCGATGCTCCCTAGGAGTGCTGTGTGGGTGTGCGGTTTAAAATAACACCGAGTGTCTTGGGTTTGTTCAGCTTTGAATGCAGTGCACTGGAAATATGTAGCAAGCATGTCCACCTGGAGCTTGTCTGGGGCCTGGAGTCATCTCCAGTTGAATAGGAAGAGGCAAGTGAGCTGGGGTGGGGGAGCTATCTGGCTCTTCCCTAGCTCAGCCCTCACCTTGAGAGAACCTCAAGGTCACCCGATGCAAGCAGCACTGCGGGAGACAGGCTAATGCTAGGGACACAACCAAGTCAGGCAAGAAGCTGAATACTGACTAAGAGACATCATGTCCATCACACCTCCCCTTTGCTTAAATTTCTGCCCTAGCCATTGCCACCCTCCTCCTTCCTCGCTACCCAGAGCCATTGTTCTCCAGAGGTGGAATCCTGTTAAAAGAGAAATAGCAATTGCCGTAGCAAGGGAAGAGGTCCTCAATGGTGAGGAGAAAGAGGAAGAAAGCACAGAGTAGGTGCTCAGTGACTTTGCCGAACTGAATTGGAAAGGGCACAAAGTGTGGGCTCCAATGAGAGTGGTGCTGGACGCTTGCTGTCTGGAGGCGGTTCCTTAAGAAAAGAGCCAAAGGAATTACTGATTGGGAATTGCAAAACTCCCCTGTCAGTTCATTCAAAGAGAATTTTTCTCCAGCTGAGACCCCACTTGGAGTGAGAAGGGCCAGCTCAGCAAGGTTACCGGCCCTGTCTCTTCCTGGCCCATTCCCCCGCTGATGGCTTCATAGCCTGCCTCTCCACGAGGCCGCCTTCCCACCCCGCAAGCTCCCGGCTCCCCCTGTGCCCCAGTAGGTCAGCAGGCTGTCTCTTACATTTTTGTCTGTTTCAGCTAACAGGCCTTGGACAAGCAGGGTCTCTGCCTCCCAGGAAGACCGCCGTGTCCTCCTCAGAGGGTCAGGAATGCATAAATTAGAATCAGCTCTGGGGACAGTGGGGACAGTCACGGGGCGTGGCTGGTAGGGAACCACTCATATTTGGGATGAGGAGGAAAGTGCATTTGAATCACAGATGGAAATTGCTTATGTTTCTGTCCTGGTCCTTCACATACTTGAAAGGAACAGAGACTTCTGAACTCAACTTTTCTGAGAGGGTGCTCCTGGTGAACTAGCTCCCAGAGTCTGAGAACCAGAGTTCACTGGAAGCTTGGGATTCAGCTGCCCCTCTCCATGGTGAGGGGCCTTGGGGTGGGTTGGGGAAATTCTCTGGGGATTCACAGCCCAGGCTTTTCCTTGATTTTCTCCCCCTGCTGGTCTGGGAGCTAGAAATGTATTTTGACAATGGGCATTCTTGGTATTCTGACTATCAGGGGTGCTTTGTGGGTTCCCCGACTCCCCTATTCCATCAGCAGCCTAAAGAATAAAGCCTACAGCAGAGGAGACATGAGAGTGAAGGAAAGGAAGGTAGATGGGTGTGTCAGAGCGAGGCCAGGAGTGCCTGTTTTCTCTGTTCCTCCCACAAATGACCTCATTCATTATGGAAAAGGTTTAACTGATATTGAGTTATAACATGCAAGAAGAAACGGCCCAATCGATACCTCTCTGGAGCACCTGGGGTGGTGGACTGCTGGGGGTGGGGTGGGGAGGAAGCGGAGAGGAAGGAGGGAGAGTATTTAGAAAAGGATCTGGCTTCAGAAGTGGCTCTGGAGCATCTGTGCTTCTGTTAACCATGCAACATGCATATCTAATCCCAATTAACTTCTGCCACCATCTTTAATCTCAGCTTCTCTGTTCACACCAATGACAAGACGTTAGCTGCAGGCAAAGAGGCTGGGAAGACCTCCCATTACCTAGGTGGGAAGAACCAGATGGGCCCTGCATGCTGGGGCATTTGTGGTGGTGGTGGTGGTGGAACAGGCAGAAGCAGTCGTTGGGTTATTACCCAAGGTCTTGCCCTGGCCACCAGCTCTTCCTAATTTAAGCTTACGTGGGTGGACTGGGGAGAATCTTGGTCCTCTGTCCTCGGGCCTTGTATAGGGACTCTTAATGTTTCTGGAAGTGGAACCCTTTTACAAACACTGTTTATGTACCAGAAAGTCGTAATAGCATTGAGTCTTAATGGGCTGCCTACGAAAGCCAACATAGAAGCTTGGGTGATGTCCAAAGGCTACTTGTCTGGGCCTCAGTTGCCTGTGCTGAACAAAGAGAGGATTTCATTGGATGATCTACCGCTGTACTGTCTGACAGGGCAGCCACTAGCATCGCGTGGCTATTCGGATTTAAATTAATGGAAGTAAAATTAAATTAAAAATTCAGCCTCAGTCACATTAGCCACTTTTCAAATGCTCAAAAGTCCCATGTCACTACTGGCTACTGTATCCGATAGCATAGATACAGAACATCTCCGTCACTGCAAACGTTTCTATTGGGCAGCGCTCATGTCTAAGGTGTCTATTCTGCCATTGCGTTAGTCTGTACTTGTCTGTTATCAAGAGGCCTGCAGAATTAGCTCCTTTGCCTCCCCGAGTTTCCTTTCTCACCAGCTGCCATCATCTGCCACCACATACACAACACACGTGCACACACATGCGCACCCACATCGCTCTCTTCCATCAGGGCAGTGTTGAAAAAATCTGATAGCCTGACTTAAGAACAAACTGACTAATTGGGGTTTGCTCCTGACTTTCCGTTAAATGTTATGGACTTTATACGGTCATTCACTGTATATACATTTCCTGAATGTCCACTACGTGCCAGGCATTGTTTGGAGCACGAGTGGAGTGCAGAGTTTGGGGAGGATACTTTATTACATGCAATGCCTTTGGCGTTAGAGGAGGCACCATCACCATGAGCATCAGTGATCCCCTTTGTTGTCTACATGCTAGCTGTGCAAAGAGAGCTCTGCAGAGGTGGCCTTGCCCTTGAAGGGCTGGCATTGCACAAACAAGTCTCTGACTGTATAAATACTTGATATAAGCAAGTAGGAGGCTTGTGTAGTGTGACCGGTACTTGACTGGCGGGATGGACAGTGTATGATGGGGGCAGAGGAGAGGAAGTCACACCCTCCCGGGCCTCAGCTTCCCCATGTGAATGGAGGGGCAGGGCCTGTTGATCTTTGAGGCCTCCCCGGTCGCTAAGATGCCCTCTTTCAGGGGTCTCGATGTCTGAGAGCTCTTTAGGGGAAAAAGCTTACTACATGCAAATTTCAGGTTGCACAGGTTTTTCTGGATTTCCCAACAGCGTTGCCCTTTACTTCTTTTAAATCCTGCGGAGGCCTGGAGGCACCTTCCCTCCCCTGTACCCCTCCCACCTCCCGGGTCGCACAGCCCCAGCCTACTTCTTGTCATATTTCCTACTGGATCGGGTGTTTAATTAAAATCATAATTAAAATTGATCTCCTCATTAGCATGCACCTGCTCTGCCTCTCACATCCTCGCGTTCCATTATCCACTGAAGATGTCAGGACTGACAGGCGAGAGCCAGACCCCAGGCCGGCCCTGCCTGATGGGGTTGGCTGATGACAACATCTGGACAGAGAGGACTTTGGTGGAGAAGCTGCATCTGCAGCAAAACAACATACAATTAGCGCCAGGTGGGCTCTCTGGGGAGAGGCCGGGCTGTGTGATGGCCCGCAGGCAGCGGGCTAAATCTAGCGGTCCTATGGGAAGGACACCTCCCGTGTGCACTTTCCTAGCCCTCCAGCCCCGTGCAGGTGCTCACACACAAGTACACGCACTCACATGTGCACCTGCAACGGTGATCTGGGACAAGCCAACAAAGTCCTTGCCCGGGAGGATCCGGGGGACGAAAGAAGAGGGGGCCTCTGATGTCCCTGGGGTGAGACCTGATTGTGCCCTCAGGGAGCCTCCAGCAGGGCTGTGTTTTGAGTGCCATGGTGACATTCCTCCAAGGGGCGCTACTGACAGCCAGGGAGACTACCGCAAACCAGGAGAAGGGCAGCGGGCCCGAGGGTCTCAGCTCGCAGAGATGCACAGAGAGATGCAGGGGTGGCAGGTCTGAGTGTGCAAAGCAGGGGGATGAACCCCGAGGGGCCCAGGGGGAGAAAGCCAACAGGGCATAAACTCACCGTCATTTCAGAGTGCCGGAATGTAAGCTCTACAAGAGTAGGCAATCTCCTTTATTTTTTAATTTTTATTTTTAACCGTGGTTAAAAACGCACAGAAAATATCAGAAAAGGTACCGTCGCAACCATTTCCGAGCGTATAGTTTCGTAGTGTTTGATGTACTCACGCTGTTGGGCAGTCAATCTCCAGGGCTTCTCATCGTGCAAAACTGACACTCTTATGCATTAAACAACCACTCCCCGTGCCCCCCTCCCCAGCCCCCGGGCTGGCCCTGTTCTAGTTTCTTTTACATGAAGTTGACGACTCTAGGTACCTCACATACCTTCAACTGTACCGTACTTGTCTTTCTGTGACCGGCTTATTCCCCTCAGTGTAATGTCCTCAAGGCTCATCCACAGTGTCACGTGGATGAGAATCTCCTTCCTTTTTAAGACCGAATAATATTCCGTCGTGTGTACGTATAGACCACATCTTGGTCATCCATTCATCTGTAGGTAAATGGACACTTGAGCTGTTTCCACCTCTTGGATGTTGTGTTAATGCTGCTGTGAGCACTCAGGTGCAAGTATCTCTTCGAGATCCTGCGTTCAATTCTTCTGGGGATATATGCAGAAATAGAGTCGCTGGATCCTATGGTCCTTCTATGTTTAAGTTGTGAGGAACAGCCATACCATTTTCTGCAAAAGTAGCACCATTTTCCATTCCCACCAGCAGGGCACAAGGGTACCAATTTTTCCACGTCCTCACCAATTCTTAGTTTCTGGTTTTTTGTTTGTTTTGAATAATAGCCATCCAAATGCGTCTGAGGTGATATCTCATTATGGTTTTAATTTGCGTTTCCCTAATTAGTGATGTTGAGCATCTTTTCATGTGCTTATCGGCCATTTGTATATCCTCTTTGAAGAAATATCTGTTCAAATTCTTTGCCCATTTTTTAATCGGATGATTTTGTTGTTGTTGTCGAGAGGGCAGGGCATCTTGTCTGTCTGTTGACTGCTGTACTCCTGGCACCTAAAACAGAACCTGGCACATAGTATGTGCTCAGTTTACTTATTGAGCACTTGTTGGATTCATGAGTGCCTTTCACTCCCAGAAATCACTAAATGAAATAAGATTCTTCCACAAGGGCCGTGAGGCTATGGATGGGATATGAAATGTGATGTCTCGCTTGCTATATACCTTTTTGTAAATCCCGTGCAAGTTCTTTGTTAAAGCCTAGGTCAAATTGAGCTCATACCAAAGGGAGTTTTGGCAAAGGTGAAGGGAATTTAAGCTTGGGGGCTAGACCTCGATTCACATCCCAGAGCTCTGCCTCTTACCAGGCTATACGGCCCCGGGCAATTTACCTCTCTCAGCCTCAGTTTGCAAATATACAAAGTGGGATTCAGAACACCTACCCAATGGGGTGGTCACTGGGAAGAAATGAGGTAATAAGTCCCAGTAACTCATGATCCCCTCTCTTGCTTTTCTTCCTTGTTATTCTAAAACTCTGATGATGGCATCCTGCAAGTGGCCACGCCAGGACTTACATTGTCCCTTGTATTAGGCACACCTGCCGAGCACTTTCTGTATGTGATACTGCACTTGGGAGTGAGGAGGCTTGGAGATATGGAAGGTGGGGGCCCTGCGCCTGAAACAGGCCAGGATGCCAGGGTGAGGCGAGGCCAGAGTGAGGAGGGCAGCTTTAGCTTGCGGCTGCAGCTGCCCTAAGCTGGCTTTGCTGGAAGAGGGGGCCCTGACAGGCTGAGAGAGTTCCCAGAAGTGGGAGGCATGGCCTGAATGTCAGGCCCCTGTGTTTGCACCTCCTCCAGCCGGGTGGAGGCCACTGAGAGGGCCTGAGCAGGGCCGAGCAAGGTGAGGGCTGGTGAGGACCGGCTGGGCTGCAGAAGTGCGCGTGGAGAACATCCGAGGAAGCAGAGCCTCCTTGCCCGTGCGTAAGTTCTTCCTCTCGGCTACTCCAATTCCTTCCGCTGGAATTTGAGTTTGTTTTCTCCTCTGCAGTCTTTGGGGGAAGGAGAGAAATGCTAATGACTCTCCTCCATTACCCAGCATTGATTTGTGGGAGGCAGGCTCGGCCACCGCCTCGTCTTCCTTTCCCTGTGTGCATCCCTCTGGATGTACTAACAAGGGCTTAACCAGAGATGAATAAGCGCCAAGCAGCGTTAGCTTACAGCGCTTCTCCAAAATTCCTCCTCCCTCTCCTATCCCGTTTTCCTCTCCTCCCCTCTCCTCTACCTCGCCAGTCTCAGTCCTTGGGGGCTCAGGGCACAGGTCACCCTCCTGGGGGAGACAGTCCCCCCAGTCCTGCCTAGGTGGGCTCACCTCTGCTCCTCCCTGGGAGCCGCCAGCAGACAGCCCGGGAGCCCTGGGAAGTCAGGTCAAACGCAGACGATGCAGGAGCAAGAGCCGAGGGGAGGCGGGGTGTCCACCAGGGAGGTGATTAGCTCCACGGAGCCTCTAATAATAATCTGCGAGGCTAACAAACAGCACGGAGGAGGAGGCGAGGGCAGGCTGTGTGCCGGCTGTCTCTGTCCTTGTTAAGGTTAGACGAGGAGGGAGCCCTTGTTAATTGCAGACTTATCCTGATTACTACCAGCTCTCAGCCAGCAAGCAGCAGGAGGCAAAGCCAAGGCTTAGCGGGGAGACTGGGAGCATCTCGAGGCTGGTGGGGTAGGCTTTCCTCTGGACCCTGGGGACCCAACTGGTGAGAAAACCCCGGATTCACAAACTCAGTTCGTGTGTCGGTCAGCATGGACTGGCTGGCATGTGTTCCACGGAACGTTCAAAGTGGAGCTGAATTTCATTTTTTGAAAGCTATGAGACGAGCCAACAAAGATGACTCTCCATCGATTCCATCAGAAGACTCCCCACCACGACACACATACACACACTTCAACACACACACTCACACCCTCAGACTCACGCACACTTGGTTCTGAGCCCTCCCGTGTCAGACACCCTATAAATATCCATTGCGCTGAATTGAACTCGAATTTGTACCTAGAAGGAAGGGATGAGGCTGTCCTCACTCTGGCTTCCCTGGCTCCTTTGCTGCTCGACGCTCGAGCCTGTAGCTGGCTGGAAAGGAGGAGAACACAGGGTGACGTGGGAGGGCCTACCTCAGCTAGGGGGTGGGCGAGGCCTCGGGGAGCCAGCTGGCTCACCATGAGGGGCAGCAGCCAAGGCAAAAGATAGGCCAGGCTGGGAGCCAGGGGCCGGGAGAACATGGACAGGACACCAAACCCAGCCTTCACGCAAATTCAGGGCTGGATCATGGCCAGAGCAAGAGCCCTGGTTAGCCTCACACAGAACATGACCAGCCCAGGCCCCGCGGACAGAAGCCCAAAAGACTGAGCAGCGGGGGTGGGGTGTGAGCAGGTAGGCTTGCCAAACATCGGTACAGGCAAATCTGAAAAATGCAGTTCTCTGAGGCTAGCCTCTGACAGAGAGTGAGTGAATCTTACCCCCATGGATTATAGCTTAAAGACCTCAAAGGGGCTCCTAGAAATTTAAGAAGCTTTATGGAGGATGCTGCAGAAAAGGGTTGGGTGGAAGCTGGTCTTCTGCAGAAATCACCTTGTCTAACTGCCTCTTATGGCTGGACGGTGCACGGGGACAGCAACCACACATGGGGTTCCGAACTACCTCGTCTTCTGCAACTGCTTAGAATTTTCCTTAATCCCCCCTCTCCGTGGGCAGCCCACCCTTCTCTGCAGACCTCACTGCTGCTGCAGTGGCCAGGAACCCACCTCTTCTCTTGGCTTCTGAACCTGACTTTATCTCCAGTATCTGCTCTGTGGTAGCAGGACTTGTAGCAGTTCCATTGACTAATAATGATAAAAATGAATGAATGCATGAATGAATGAATGAACGAAAATTATTAGGTTCTTAATATATGCCAGGGCCTGGAACTAAGTGCTTTAAAATGCATGATTTCTTGTAATCCTAACAATCTCATGAAGGATGATTTAATAATTTCATAAAGATCTGAGATATGAATGGGGAAACTGAGGCTCAGAGAGTTTGCACAACTGGCTCAAGGTCACTCAGGTGGCAAGGTGCTGAGCTGGGCCGGAGACTGGAGCACGTGTCCTTTCTACTGCGGAGAGAACTAGGGAGCAGGGAAGGCTCAGTGCCGGCTCCCTCTCCTGCTGTCCGAAGGGTCTTAGGGGGCCCAGCCCGCATCGATTATCCCCTCACTTCTGCCTTCAGTCCCACCTCCAGCCTGCGATGGCCAGAGCCCGGTTTTTCGCCTTGGGGCAAAGTACTGTCCCTCAATGGGTACCCAAAGACCCACCACTGGTGATCATACGTGGCTTTTGTCTGTTTCTTATGAAACTAATGAATACAGACGTTGGAGGGAGTCACTTTCATCCCTTGGTCCCCCTTGTTTTGGGGGAAAAAAGGTTTCAGCATCTCAGAAAGCATCTTCTGCACGGATATCAGAATGGAGCACTGGGTCCTTCTCTACAATTGGCCGCCAAGGCGAGAGGTCCCAGGCAGGAGAGTGTCTGGGAATTCAGTCCTCAGGAGTCTCTCTCTCGGGGCTCCAGGCCCTGTCCTCTGGGACCCAAGTCCCTTTACTACTTCTCTTGTCATCTCCCAGCCTCTTGCCCTGCTGGCCCTGCCCTGAGATCATGAGTCATCGTTGGCCCAGAGCTGGTGAGGACGGGGAGAGGCCATCAGGCTGGGTACTTCCCCACAGCGCCCTCCTGTTCTGCTTGCCCTTGATGGCTTTGGTTATGGCTTATTGAACACTCGGTGCTGTTCTGAGTGCCTTCTTGCTATCGATTCGTTTAATCCTCACATTAATCTGTAGGGCGCGCAGGGTGCCCATTTTACTGATGGGCGACTGGAGGCCTGGCAAGATCAGCCCCTCGGCCGGGGGCACGGCTTGGTAATGCTGAAGACGGTGCAGGAGCCTCCAGAACCTTGTGCACAGCTCAGACTCCTCCTTCTTGGTACTGGATGCTGCGGACATTTAGGAGCAATTTTTTTTTTTTTTTTTTTTTTTTGGCAAGCTGGCCTAGGAAACTTTCTACTATGAATAGCAGTGCACCACACGCTCACGTTCCAAGGAGCTGAGTGACGTACTAATGAGTATAGCCGTGTCCTGCCTGCTCTTTTGTGCCCCCCTCAGAATTTGAACAAAAGACACGCTCCATGGGTGTTGGGTGGGTGGTTGATTGATCGATTTTTTTTTTTTTTTACCTGCAGGAATCTCCACTGGCTTCCATAGCTGCTGAGGTTGGAAAAGGGAGGGAGGGAGGAGGCGTGGTGGTCCGTGTGAATGGGTCCCCCATGTGGGCAGCGCAGTCCTGGGGCACTTGGGTAGATTTTTGAGGCAGACACAGTGGGTGTCTGTGACGGTGCTGGGCAGATGTGTTCCTACCTCCCTCTCCCAGTGGGCGGGCCATTCCTCCCCTTCAGCCTGGGAAGCTGGCCTCCCAGGGAGCAGGCCTGAAGGAGGAGGTGAATTGGACTCTACTTAAGGAGGATAATCCTCGGGGCCAGCTGGGCTGGCTTCTCTCGGGCTCCCAAGTGTTGGAGCCTCATTGAGCTCCCAGGCCCAGAGATAGTAAGGGAGAAGCAGAGGAGGAGGCTTGACTCGGGTCCCCACCCACCTTGCTTCCTGTCCAGGAACTCTGCCCGCTAGACCCCCGTCTGGGGCTGCCACGCGGTATGGGGGGGGGGGCAGGGGAAAGCAGGGGGCGCCCTGGCAGGAGGGGGCAAGAAGATGTAATGTATTGAGCCAAGCACACTCAGGGAAATAAAGGATCTATTTTTTTTCCATTTGTTCTCAGCAAACATTTGTCATTTAATTTCTTCCTAATTACACAATTACGTAATTATGTAGTATTAGTAAAATAAAGCCTAAAGACGTTTGAGTAAAGAATTACTTAAGTAAATAATGTCTGACTGAAGTAATTATTTCCCGGGTTTTCTTTTTTAAAGTAGGACTGGATGAAATGAGCTCAGGCATTGTTGTGGAGCTGAGTGGGGGTGGGGGTGCACAGCCAGGGGCCAGCGACAGGCTCCCCTTGTCCCCCTGCCGTTTAGTCCCCAGTACCTTGGCACCTTCCTCTCTCTGAAGACGGGGCTCCGATGGCAAATTCCAACTCTGGGACTGGCTGCGTGGCTTGGGAACTGGATTGTGTTTTGAGCCTCCTTGGGCCTGTCAGAAGGGATAGGTCCAGTGGGAGAACATGGTGAGGAAAGAGCTCAGGGTAGAAGTTAAGTTCTCACTGACTGAGGGCTGTGCCTTGGCCTTGCTAGGTTTCCAAAGAGGCAGCTTCGGGTGAGGCCCCCAGGTCCATAAAGAGACCAGCCGCAGGATGAGGGACTAGGTCCTGTGATGTGCTGGGTGGTAACGTGGCGGGAGACATGGAGGGAGCATCTCAGGGCTGCAAAGCTACCTGGAGACCTCATCTGAGAGGCCACAGTCGGCCCTGGGTGTTTCCTCCTTGGCCTGGAGTGTTGTAGGCAGTGCAGGCTGATTCAGGGTTGGTATTCAGGCCCCTCAAGCCCTGGCGGACTGGGCGAGTCCTTTGGTAGACGTGGACCTGTGTGATGTGCTTGAGGGGAAGAACCAGTCGTCCCAGAAGAGCTGCCCAGGCCTGGGACTCAGCGGCTGCACTGCCTCCCGGAGCCCTGGGAAGACGAGGGGCCATCTCTCAAGCACAGGAATCTATTCCCCCACCCAACCCCCCGCACTTGAGAGTTTGATGAAGGACTGACTCGGCAGCTTCTCACAGAAGGTGATTCCTGGGGAACCAGGCCAACCTGTGCCCCCCTGCATCGTTTCCCTATTTCCGTCTTCACGGTGCACAGAGCTTGCTCGTCCTTCAGAAGCGGTTCGTCCATTCCTTTGATCCGGAAGGCCCCGGACAGGCTAAATCCTTGACTTCTCAGCTCCCGCCTTTGGATAGTAGAACCACAGTATTCCTCCCTTGGAGCCGGTTTTGAGTTTCCTGAGGCCTTGTGGTTTCCTGCTGAATCCCTCGGAAGCTGAGGTACAAGTCACGGAGCCTCCGGATCCACGGCGGCAGCGGGCGCCAGGCAGGATTGCTTGTCACGCTTCTCTGGCTGCTGCAAGCCTCTGAGAGCTCAGACAGCAGCTTGGAAACGAAGCAGGGAAGACCACTCAGCCTCCTCATCGGGGCCGTGGCCTAGCGCCTTGGACTGGCAGCTCACCCAGACCAGCATCCTTTGAGAACACCACAGAAACTTCTGGAAAGTGACTGGAGCCCTGGGCAACAGTATTAGAAAGGAATGCCTACACAGTCCTTCAGATCAAAGACCCTGAGGCCAGTTAAAAACATCAGTGTTTCTTGAGTGGCTTATCTGTTAGCTGAGCAGCAAAAGTTTGGCAATATTTGGTAAAATTGAAGATACATTTCCCTACAATCCAGCTCCACTCTAGGCATGTGCTCTGGAGAAACTTCTATAAGTGTGTAAAGGGACATATACCAGAGGAATCATAGCAGCACTGTTTATGATGGGGGGGGGGGGGAAGAAAAGGAAAGAAAGAAACAACCTAAATTTCCACCAAAGGGAAAATGAATACATTGTAGAATATTCATCCAATGGAATTCTTTCCAGTAGTAAAAGTAAATGAAGGAGAGCTACATGTATCAACACGGATGATCCTATAAAACACCACAGAGCTAAAAAAGCAAGCTGCATAGGAAAATATACGCTGTGATACCACTTATAAAAGCTGTAAACTATGCGAAACCGTACTATGTACTGTTTATGAATAATACATAGGAATATAAACACCAAATTCAAGATGGCCAAATTCAAGAGAGTGGGAATATGGGGGTGAGAACGAAGGTTGTGAGGAAGGGGATATGGTACAGGGGTATCCAGTTATACTGATCATGTTTTATTTATTAGGCTAGGAGGTAGGCACAAGGGTATTTATCATACTATTCTTTAACATTTTTGAACGTTTGAAATATTTTAAGAAATGTATTACTAAGAAATAAAAATGTGAAAATCCAAACAACAACCAGGGATCCTTTGGGCTTCCCCAGAAGTGCCAGAATGTGGGGCATGTGAGTGCATGTGTGTGAGTCTGAGACGGTGACAAGGGGTGACAGTTGGGGTAATGGGGGGTGGAGAAGACCTCAAATAGAACAGACCACAGCTGGCTCCCAGAAAGTTTTCTGGCTTGAATACTTATTCAATAAAGTTCTTCTCTTCACACAATATTTGCCTACCTAACAAGCTAAATATTCATTGAGTAATTAGCCAGTTCAAATTTGTAGTATGAAAAGACAATTCCTTCTAATTATAGGGATGTCAGTTAAAAGATGCCACACTAGGATGTCATTCACTGCCAAGAGAGCCTTAATAAAATTCTCACTGTGATTTAGATTCAAAAAGGTAAAAAAACAAAGCAAAAAAAAAAACACCATTATTTTTGATAATTAAATATTTACCGGAGCTGAGAAAATAAGTCACACTAATGTTTCAGCCTAATCAAAAGCTCTTTTTAAAAAAGTCCCAGTAGGGGCGCCTGGGTGGCGCAGTCAGTTAAGCGTCCGACTTCAGCCAGGTCACGATCTCGAGGTCCGGGAGTTCGAGCCCCGCGTCAGGCTCTGGGCTGATGGCTCTGATGGCTCGGAGCCTGGAGACTGTTTCCGATTCTGTGTCTCCCTCTCTCTCTGCCCCTCCCCCGTTCATGCTCTGTCTCTCTCTGTCCCAAAAATAAATAAAAACGTTGAAAGAAAAAAAAAATTAAAAAAAAAAAAAGTCCCAGTAACGATAGTGTTGCTCTCACAGCTCTCCTGCCAAATTCAAAGACTTCTGGGCTAACCCCAGGACCATGGCCAACTTTCCTGGAGGTCAGCAGTATGGCTCTGACCCTTCCTAACTTCACCCTCGGGCAGTCTTTACACATCCTAGAGGCATTATTTAATTTACAGTCACTCTTCTGCTTTGTAATTTTTTTTAATGTTAATTTATTTATTTTGAGAGAGGGAGGGAGGGAGGGAGGGAGGGAGGGAGGGAGAGAGAGAGAGAGAATGTGTGTAGGAGGGGCAGAGGGAGAGGGAGAGGGAGAGCCCAATGCAGGGCTCAATCCCACCACCCTGGGATCATGACCCCTCAACCAACTGAGCCACCCAGGTGCCCCTTTATAATTGTAAATAGTTCCACTGTTGCCCCATCCCCCTGGCCAGCTGGATTCTAAGCATCGTGACTACAGAGCTACAGAGCTCTTTTTAGGGGGCTGAGGTAAGGACAGGGGAGGAGGTATGTCGTCGGTGATCGGGTTCTCTCTGGAAGGGAAGCTGAGTAGCTGCTTCACTACCATGTTAGTTGGTGTGGTAGAAACCAGACTTGAGGTGCAGCTCTGATGCTCCCTAACTATGACTGCTGGGTGAGTTACTTACCCTCTGTCACTCTCAGTTTTGCTTCTGTACAAGGGGGATACTACATAACTACCTTACAGAATGGTTGGAAAGATCCAAGGAGGTAATAACTGTGAAAATGATTCGTAGATTGTAATTTGCCACACAAGTATAAAGCATTAGGCAAAATAGAAATATCGTCATAGATGGCAATGACATGTGCCAGAAACGGGGACATTAAGGTAATGTAAACCCATCTCTTCTTACACTACATTCGTGGGCATTGTCTACTTTATGTCTGAGACCTGCTACCCCTCCCTCTACAGGCCGTGCAGGTCTGGGAGCCACTCTGGTGCCCCACCCCCCACCAGCTCCTGGCCTTTCTCAGGACATGCTCCTGTGACCACAGCTGCTTGGTCCAGGGATAGTACTTGACCCAGGCTGGGCCAATCTGAGAACAGCAAGAACTGAGGAAACTAGTCAGCCATCTCTGCTTAAAGACGCTGCAAACAGGGGCACCTGGATGGCTCAGTTGGTCAAGTATCCGACTCTTGACTTAGGCTCAGGTCATGATCCCGGGATTGTGGGATGGAGCTCCATTGAACCGTTGAGCATGGAGCCCGCCCAAGATTGTCTCTCTCTCTCTGTCCCTATCCCTCCCTCTCTAAAATAAACATTTAAAAAGAAAAGATGCTATAAATAGGAACATCCTAACTGCAGTCTATCTGTTGAGATTAGACTTTGCTGCATTTAACTGAACCTCCCCACCCCATATCCATGCCACGGTGAAAAAAACTAAACAAAAAACTGGGTAACTAAAACAAACATATATACCCCTCTTATGTAAAGAAGTTCAGAGGTAGGCAGTACAGGGCCAGCCAGAGATCTCCAAGGTCAGGCTCCTCCCATCTTTCTGCTTCTCTGCCCTCATCACAGTGTCCCTCCTCCAAATCATCTCTGATGCCAATAAAGGTGAAGGGATTTTAATGATCTTATTTGCATACCAGGCAGTAGGAAAGACTAAAGGGAGGGGAAAAAAGCTGCCCCTCCCTTTTTAGAACTAACTCTTCTGCTTACGGCTCATTGGCCAGAACTTAGTCACATGGCCAAAGCCTAGCTGCAAACATAGCTGGGAAAGGTAGTCTTTTAGCTGGGATCCGACGCTGCCCAATAAGACTGTGGTTCTGTCACCAGGGAAGAAAGGGAAAATGTATGTCGGGCTACGCGACTGGTAATCTCTGCCCCTTGGAGTAATTCATCACATGGACGAAGTCGGTCTGTTGTAACATTGCTGCATTTCTCACGGTTTGATTATTCAATCTTAGCTCTGATTATAGGAAATATTCAGGATCCTTTTAATAAATTCCTTCTTTTCTTCCTTTTATTAAAAAAGTGTCAGTCACAACTGTAAGGGTCCTGAAATTCCTCTCCTTTAAGACCACTTCATAGCTCCCCGCCTCGGTGGATCTGGGAAATGGACTTGACTGGTACTCAGTGATGTTTTTCTGAGCCCTCAGGGTGCCCACAGTGTCACCCTAGACCTGGGGTGGGGGGGACGCTCACAGACCTTGGAGGCCTATTGGTTACTTTAATTAGAGCACTCCTGTGTGGGGTCATTTGCCAAACATTGTGGTGCTTTGTCCTTTGTCCTTGGAGCTACTCTCTGCTTCTGTAGGTCCTAATTCCAAGACTCTCTGGCTCTCTCCTTGGCTCTGGGTCCCGGAACATTGCAAAGAAGTGGGAATTGGTTTCTGCCTCCTCGTTTCTTCCAGTGTTGTCAGAAATCACTTCTGCTTCCCTTCTCCGTGCAGAAGTGCTGGAACAGAACTTGAGCTCCAGTGACTCAACCTATAAACTGCTTCCTCTCCTCCTGCCTGGCAGGAGCCCAGGAGAGGCCTCTGGGTCGTCAGTCTGCCTGGTAACGCAAGGGCTCAGCACACCCTCTCAGTTTGGCAAAGAGCAAGGTGGGAATAAGGCGGCGGGGGGGGGGGGGGGAGGCTTTCGTTGGCATTTCTCTGGAGACTCACGGTATACCACGGTTCTGGTGGCCTGGGGGTTCAGTTGACTTTGAAAGAGCCTGGAGGTGTGCTAAGGGAGGACTCTAGGCCTCCTGAATATGATTATTATTTTTTAAGCCAGTGACTAACTAGAAACAGGGCCCACCTCACCCCACCCCCTACATCCTATCTCGGGGAGACTGGAGGTGGAGCTCAGAGCTGGTCACGGGATTTGCAAGGGCAGGTCATTGTGGTTAGTTGATGGACATTTGAGAATGCATTTTGTGCTGAGTCGATGGGTAAAAAATACTTCTCTATGAGCTGATTTTATTGCTGCAATGAACCTCATCTCTGTGAGTCAGAAGGTCATCCTCCGTAGCTATCACGTGGCTGTGAATCAGAGGAAAGAGGAATCGACAGGCCTCCAGAAGTAATTTTAGACACCTCTTGCCTCTGTTCCATTAAACCCAATTGCCTAGTAGCTAACAATTATTGAGCACTTATGATCTGCAAATGCGACGCTAAGGGCATTATTTTATGTGACCCTCACAACAGCTCTCTGACTTCAGCAATGTTTAACAGTCCAGTTTAGCAGATGGAAAAACTGAGGCCCAGAGTCATTCACCAAGTAGGCAGACCTGGGATTCAAATTCAGCCTTGGTTTGATTCCCAGGCCTATCTGACTCTCCAAGCTTGACAATTTTCACGAGCTTCTGCAATGTTTCCTAACGGTTCCCGGTGTGCCTAGAGCTTCGAGTTTCTAGATGCCAATGCATTCTGGAGGTTGCCATAACCATCTCCTGGAAGACCCATTTTATGTCTCCCTTACTATTAGTTTCCAGAAGTGTGTTACCATCCAGAGTTAACACTGAGCAATCCAATGGCACTGTCATGGGAGCCACATATGCATTTCACATATTTTAGCAGGCACGTTTAAAAAAAGAAAAAGGAAGAGGTACCACTGTAATTCATGCTGTTTGCACGAAATATTTAAATAATCACATTACAGTGGTTTATAGGGACACAGACAGGAAAAATCCTTCAGACTGAATCAATCCACTGATACCTACATGATCAGAGGTGTGTTAATTTTAGAAATGATGCATTTTTCCAATACGTATACCACAGTACAACAATAATACTTTACGGGTGGTTAAAGTGAATGTGGTTCAAATAAATAAATAAATAAATAAATAAATAAATAAATAAATGCCTATCTAATGCAAAAATATTTTACATTGCTTCTGCTTTTTATTTTAAATTAGATAATATTTTAAAAATTCAGTATTGGCCACATTTTAAGTGCACGATTGCCACGTGTGACTGGTGGCTACTGCTTTGGGCAGTGCATGCCTAGCATCTCTCACTGAAATTCTCTGTGATGCAAATGCACTTAACGCATTCTGGACCCAGAGAAGACAGATCAGGGTGAAGGGGGATCTCCGTACAGAAGAGAACTTAGAGAATGAGATTGGACCGGCATGGGGGCCTATGGGAATGGGAAACCATTGTCAATTTTGGACACAATATCATGGGAATGAATGGGAATCATGGGAATTAAGACAATTAACGTGGAAACACTGAGCAGAATGGGTTGTGGGGACACAGACGAGAGGCAGGAAGATTATGGGGAGAGGAGGTGGTGAATGAAGCTAGTGGACACAAGAGTAGCCAGGGAAGGAAAACAATATGTCTGAGAAACATGGAGAGTTACAATGAGTCAGTGGTTGGCTGCACAAAGGGAACCAAAGGAACGGAAGAGTTGAAATGGCCCCGAGGTTTTAGCCTCAGACAATAGAAAATGATAATAGCACTGATAGAAACAGAGAAGTGAGGAGGGGAAGTGAGCCGTGCTGGTGGGGCGCGGGGGCGGGGGACAGTGAGCTCAGCTTTGTTCCGACCCAGTCTGTCATGGGTTCTTCTCCTGTCTCTCCCTCCTTACTTCTCCTCATCCTTCCTTCTCTCTCTTTCTCTTCTCTTTCTTCCCTTTATCCCCTCCTTTTCCCATCCCATTCTTCTCTTGAAGTAGCTTGAGCACCTGTAATGTGCTGCAGGCAAATGAGCTTCCAGGGCATTTCCTAGGCCTGAGGAAGAACCACTGAGAGGGATGGCAGGTACTTCTTCATGGAAAACATCCCCTTTTGCCACACCTGGCATAACCATGGCGTGGGGAGCATAGGAGGCAGAATGAAATGAGGGTAAACCTTCATGCTTCTTAAGCGTGAAGCATGGGGCAGGCACACGTCCAAACATCTGTGACTAGCATCTCACTTAAGAGCATTCTTTCCCCTCTGACAGGCGAGGAGAATGGGGCCCAGATGGATGAAGTAAACTGCCTAAGGAAACCCAGTTGTGATGTGGTGGGGGGGGCAGGATGTCACCCCTACCGTGTGTGTTAAATACCCACTGTAAGTTGGATAAAAGGTGGCAATCACCTTCCCTGTGTTACAGGTTGGTGTTTGTGTGCCCTGAGAAATCCACCTGTTGAAGCTCTAACCCCCAAGTGTGATGCTATTTAGAGAAGGGGCCTTTGGGAGGTGATTAGGTTGAGATGAGGTCAAGAGGGTGAGCCCCTCCTGATGGGATTCCTGCCTTTGTGAGAAGACAAAGATGGAGAGATCTTGCTCTGTCCACCACATGCACCAGAGAAAGGCCATGTGACCACACAGAGAGAAGGAAGCCTTTTATAAGCCAAGAAGCGGATTCTCACTAGGAACCAAATCTACCTACACCTCGATCTTAGACTCCCAGCCTCCAAAATTATGAGACATTAACGTCTGTTGGTTGGGCCCCCCAGTCTGTGGTATTGTGTTAGAGTAGACCGAGCTAAGAAGTCCTGCTTCAGGGGTGCCTCGCCTCTCCAGATCTTTCGAAAGGGTAAGCTCTTCGCAGAATGGGTGGCTCCTGTGAAGTCCCTGGGTGGCTTTTTCCTTCCACAGGTGGGGTTTGTGACCAACAGGCCAGGAAGTGTGGGTGGAAGCAAAGGAATGACCCTCCTCCTTCTGGTGGAAGAAGAAGTAAGACGGGGGCGGATATACTCCTCAAGTAGCTTTTCTCACTGTTAATCAAGTAACTGCTCACAGGGATCTGTTTTTTCTGCTCTAAATGCTGTGTTTCGACGGTGTTGTTCTAATATAGTCACCCACCTCCAAAAACATACCGGGGAGGGGGGCGGGGGGAAGGCCTTCAAATGAAACAGGAGCCGAGGGGGAAGCAATGGAGGGAGGAGGAGATGGGAAATATCACACTGCTCCCGTACAGCAGCTCAAGGGATTTACTCTGGGTTTTCAGAGCCAAGTGAATATTGCTTATTCATGTGCAATCTAATCCTCCACACGGCCCAGAGGCTGAGGGCATCAGGGATGACCCGGTTGCACAGGGGCGAGGAGGGGCTGCTGAATCGGTCCCCGAGCGTGAGTGCCGTGGGTCTGACCAGGTGTCACGCGCCCTGGCAGGGCCAGGGTTGGAAGAGGTCGTCCCTCGAATGGCTTGCGTGGGTGCAGGCACAATGGCAGGGAGGAAGTGTGGGCTGGAGGTGAGACTGGGGATCAGACACGGGATCCCCGGTCCGCAGAGGGAGTGGTGCAGCGTGTGTGGCTCAGACATCCAGGGGACAGATACGCCAGGGGCCCCTCCACCGTACCCCCCCTTGGAAAGACAGAAGAGCCACAGATTGATGCACACTCCCAGGCAGAGGATGTCTTAATAACCCACTCAGTGGGTGATGGATCATCAGAGGAGGAGAAGCAGAGCTACGGCTTGGCCACCCCGAAGCTCTGACTTGATAACATGTGATAATTCACTTAGGGGCACCGGGAAGAAGCTTTCCCAACTGCGGCTAACCAGTGTTGAAGACCTGAAAACAGCCACTTGGGACTGCTTTTATGTTCAGCTGTCGGCTTAGAAGCAAATGTCTAAGAGAACCTGGACGCGGATCAAACAAATGTGCTGGGAACCGCACGCAATGCACAGATCTGCTATTCTACCCTGCTGAGGGCCTGTGTGCCTGGCCTGCTCCCCTCCAGCCACCCAGGAAGACAGAGTCAGAGCAGGGAGGACCTGTCTTAAATCTCTGATAGGGCCCCCACTGCAGCTGGCCTGGGTCTCGGGGACAATTCCAGCACAGACACATCATGGAGTGGTAGGCAGTCCTCTTTGCAGCCTACACTGACCGGGTGAGGAAGATAAAAAAAAGGCCCTTTCTTGACCAGTGGAAACAAAGGGGCTGGTGGCCAGAGGCCTGCTCTCTGGCCACAGGGCCTTTGACAGTCTAGGAGTGGAGAGCCGGGCTACAAGAGACCCCTGCTTTCTATGGGGCAAAGAAGAGCTCCCAAGAGCACAGAGGGAAGAAGATAGCTTCCCAACCAGTCCATCTGTTCTTTCTTTTCTCTACCTCCTGCCAAGAAAATAACCTACAGCAGTTTTGTTTAAACCAAACACCAATTGGCTTCATGGTGGGGGTGGGGTAGGGCTGGAATACTATGGAAACCTTTCGCAGAACAAGTGTAATAAGAATCATAGAAACACCAGCAGATTATGTCTGCCACGCACCAGGCACTGTGCTAAATACTTGGTGAACGCGATCACACCCCCTCCTCCTCCAGGAGTTCCTAGTGTTGACACAGGCCTCCTCTGACCTCACATATACTCATAACCACATTCCCCCGGAATGAAGTATCTGGGACCTCTTTCTTACCAAAAAGAAACCCAGGCAATCTCTGAGCAGGTGTCTTACCGTGGGTTGGCTCCAGGTGAATGACCACTTTATTGCTGCTGATACTGGTTGGCTCAGGGCAGGTGCGGATGAAAAGCAGTAAAGCAACCGAACAGGGTGAAAGGTGAGGAGATACCTGACAAGGACTTTCGAAACCATAGCGACACTATGTAGTTCATCAACACTGGTTTGTCCTTATAAGGTTTTTTTTTTCCAAGGTGGCAGAAGGACATAAGGGAGGTAAATATTCTTAGCCTCCATTTTACGTGTGAAGCAACTGAGGTTAAGAGAGGTGGAGTGATGGACCCAAAGTCACATAGCAAGTTGAGTTGTAGAGTCAAGATTTGAACCTGGGTCTGTCTGGCTCCATAACCACACATGTCTCCTGCTAGACCAAATCCTAGCCTAGGGTTAGGGGAGGCTGTGGTGGTGGTGGGGGGTGGGGGGAAGCATCAACAACTCTGTCTTGAATGCAAAGGAGACATCCAGACCTGCTGAGTCCACACCCTCTGAGAGAGATTGCATGGGGGGATACGTAAGAATAGCAATGGTTTCATTGCTCTAATGGAAAACACTTTTACAGTTTTGGAGGATCATGTCCTAAATCGATGGCTCTTTTCCTTGGTGAAAAGTTACTGTAGACTCTCAGAGATAGAAAGGATGCTGGAGAACATCTAATTTCATCCCCTCTATCTAGAGAAGAAAGAAAAGAGGCTTACACAGAGGAACCAGGCTGTTCATGGGTCACACAGCTAGGGAAAGACATGATGGAGCCTACCTAGAATTGTGCAGTACTGACTCTTAGGCCAAGCCTTTCCCATTGCTTTGTGAACTTATATCTTTGGGTTCTTCCCACCATGAAGGACACAACTCACCCTAATCTTAGTCGGAAGGTGAAACTTTCACAATATATTTTTCTACTCTCTTCCTCCTCTGTCCCTTCCTCGCACCCAGCTAACTGGACAGATGGTTTCGCACCAGCACAATCTACCTGAGGCCAGGAAGGGGGTGTGCATTTTCTCAACTCCTAGAATGGGGAGATATTGGTGTTAGTTTAAAAAAAATGTATCTTCGAGATTTACATAAAAGTACAATAATGAAGATAGTGTTTTACAGATCCACCAACTAAACACAGTACAGGCTAGAATCACATATTCAATCACCCCCCACACATATCCAATCACCTATTTATGATAAAGATAATCTTGCAATGTCATAGGGGAAAGGATGGACTTCCTCATTAAGTGGTGCTAAGTCAATTGGATATTCTTACTTGGGGGGATAAGAGGGGGAAGGAATTTTAATTCCTAACTTATGTGAAACAGACACATTTTAGTTCCAAATGAAAAAGGTAAAGTGATAAAAGCTTTTGGAAAAAAAGCCATAGGAGGGCATCTTCAGGAGGCAGGCTTGATAAAGATTTCTTAGACAGGACATAAAAACCCTAAGCATAAGCGGGGGGGGGGGGGGGATTGATTAATTGAACTGCATTAAAATTAATTACTTCAATTAATCAAAACACAAGTCAAGAAAGCAAAAAGGCAAGCCACAGAATTGGAAAAGATATTTGCAAAACATATATCTATCAAAGGACTCATATCTGGAATATGTGAAGAACCCTGCCAATCAATAAAAAAAGGCAGACAACTCAATTTAAAAAAATGGGCAGAAGACTTGAAATGGACTTTCTGAAAAGAAGCTTTCCAAGGGACCAATAAACATAAGAAAAGGTGTTTGGGAACAGCATGGAAGTTTTTTCTATGTCTCGTGTCCATGAAATACAGCCACACCAAAACTAAACCATCCTGCACATCTAGAAAACTGATCTGAGGATTAACACAACAATCTGCACAACCTGAACCACAGAACTCAGCAGGTATGTGGCACGGAGAGATGAACTGAGGGAGAACAGAAGCCGCAGAGGGCAGGAAGCTGTTTCTGTTTGCAGAGAGAGGACGGAGACTCGGGGGGGGGGGCGCGGTATACGGGAAAAGCACCCCCACAAAAGCAGCTGGAGACAAAGTGGAAAAGTGGAAACAGCCGCAGGGACTGAACCAAAAAGGGAGAAAGGAGAGGGTTTAAATTCCATTAGGACTAAAAACAGGGAGCGCAGAGGCTGAAACGGCGCAGCTCGATACCTGGTGGTGCTCTGGTGGGAAGGGCGAATCCCCAGGAGCAGAGCGGAGTCCAGGGTTCTTCAGGCCACACGGAGAGAGGCAGTTCCCCCACTGGGAGGACATCAGGTAGAGGCTGTGTGGGTCCTCCAAAGGCAAGGCCCCAGTGGACCAGGGAGAACCACATTCGCTGGTGCTGGAACAAGGTCGTTAAGGGTGAAGCCTGGTGCCAGGTGTGTGTTGTGATTTTCCATAATTCCAGAAACACTGCTGCTACACAATAGTGTCAACTTTTCCTGGGGCAGGCTGGCACCTGGCCGCAGTCTCTGGGCATCGGCAGCAGCCCGGTCCTGCAAACATTCCTGAATGTGGCCGGCACCCGGTCAGTGCTCAGTGAGATCGTCCATTAGAAGGGCAGAACCGGTCAAAGCCGCAGTCCCTCAGAAGTAAGGGGTTGGGGAAAACAGCCGCATCTGAGAAGGAACTTGGGAGAGAGATGCTGCCTGGGGCTCAGTCATGGACAGTGTGGAAGTGGGGAGCGGACGGAAGCCGAAGGACAGGTGGGCAATTGCTGGTGGGGGAGAATAGAGTTCTGATACTAGAGACTGGGTAGCTGGGTGATGCCATCTTCACTGCTCCCACGCATGCGCATAAGCACCTATAAGCGCCACAACAATCCACCCCAGTAAACTCACCAGCGCCATCTAGTGGAGAATGGAGTCGTTACACTAAGCCCCGCCCAACTGGGCCAACCTCCTTCTTCAGGAACACAAATCCCTCCGCGTGCTTAGTTTATGGACTATAAAGCGATTCATACTTTGACTTCAGGGGAAAACGAAGTAATTTCATATTTCAGTCTGTTCACCAGTCCACCTATTCAGTTTTCTTTCTTTCTTTTTCCTTTTTTCTTTTTTCCTCTTTTTTGTTTCTTTTCTTTTTCTTGAATACAGAAAGAAAAAAAAATCATTTTTATCTTCAATTTTTATTAAAACTATTTTTATTTATTTTTTTCTACTATAGTTTTTACTCTACTGTCAATTTTTTCAAATTCTATTTTACTTCCATCATTTCATGTTAGTCTACTTTAGTATATCCATATTTTGAAATTTTCAAACGATTTCCTTTTTTTTCTCTCCTCTTTCTTCTCTAATCTATCAAGCCCCTTTCAACACCCAGACCAAAACACACCTAGGATCTAGCATCATTTATTTGATTTCCTGGTGTGTGCTTGTTTTTAATTTTGATATTTTTTTTATTTCAATTTTTAATTTTAATTTTTTCTACCTCATTAATTCCTTTTCTTCCTTCAAAATGACAAAATGAAGGAATTCACCCCAAAAGAAAGAGCAGGAAGAAACGACAGCCAGGGACTTAACCAACACAGATACAAGCAAGATGTCTGAACCAGAATTTAAAATCATGAAAATAAGAATACTAGCTGGAGTCAAAAACAGATTAGAATCCCTTTCTTCAAAGATAAAAGAAGTAAAAGTTAGTCAAGATGAAATAAAAAATGATATAACTGAGCTGCAATCTTGAATGGAGGCTATGGCTACAAGGATGGATGAGGCAGAACAGAGAATCAGTAATATGGCGGACAAACTTATGGAGAATAATGAAGCAGGAAAAAAAGAGGGAGGTTAAGGCAAAAGAGCACGATTTAAGAATTAGAGAAATCAGTGACTCATTAAAAAGGAACAACATCAGAATCATAGGGGTCCCAGAAGAAGAAGAGAGAGAAATAGAGGTAGAAGTATTATGTCAGCAAATCATAGCAGAAAACTGTCCTAACCTGGGGAAAGACACAGACATCAAAATCCAGGAAGCACAGAGGAACTCCCATTAGATTCAACAAAAACCAACCATCAACAAGGCACATCATAGTCAAATTCACAAAATACTCAGGCAAGGGGAGAGTCATGAAAGTAGCAAGCAAAAAAAGTGCTTTACCTACAAGGCCAGGTTTGCAGCAGACCTATATCCACAGAAATTTGGCAGGCCAGAAAGGAGTGGCAGGATATATTCAATGTGCTGAGTCACAAAAATATGGGCCAAGAATTCTTTATCCAGCAATGCTGCCATTCAAAATGGAGGGATAAAAAGTTTCCCAGACAAACAAAAATTAAAGGATCTTGTGACCACTAAACCAGCCCTACAAGAAATTTTAAGGAGACGCTCTGGGGGGAGAAAAGATGAAATAAATAAATAAATAAATAAATAAATAAATAAATAAATAAATACCAAAGGCAACAAAGACTAGAAAGGACCAGAGAACACCACCAGAAACTCCAACTCTACAAGCAACATAATGGCAATAAATTCATATCTTTCAGTACTCACTCTAAACGTCAATGGACTCAATGCTCCAATCAAAAGACATAGGATAACATAATGGATAAGAAAACAAGATCCATCTATATGCTGTTTACAAGAGACCCACTTTAAACGTAAAGACACCTTCAGATTGAAAGTAGGTGATGGAGAACCATCGATCATGTTAATGGTCAACAAATAAAGCCAGAGTAGCCATACTAATATCAAACAATCTAGAATTTAAAATAAAGACTATAGCAAGGATGAAGAAGGGCATTATATCATAATTAAAGGGTCTATCCACCAAGAAGACCTAACAATTGTAAACATTTATGTGCCAAATGTGATAGCACCCAAATATATAAATCAGTTAATCATAAAGAAACTCATTGATAGTAATACCATAATAGTAGGAGATTTCAACACCCCACTTAAAGCAATGGACAGATCAACTAATCAAGAAATCAACAAGGAAACAATGGCTTTGAATGACACACAGGATCAGATGGACTTAACAGATATATTCAGAACATTTCATCCTAAAGCAGCGGAATATACATTCTTCTCCAGTGCACATGGAATGTTCTCTAGAATAGACTACATACTGGGACACAAATCATCCGTCAACAAGTACAAAAAGACTGAGATCATATCGTGCAAAGTTTTAGACCACAACACTATGAAACTACAAGGAACAATTTGGAAAGGTAACAAATACCTGGAGACTAAAGAACATCTTATGAAAGAATGAATGGGCTAGCCAAGAAGTTAAAGAGGAAATTTAAAAGTTCATGGAAGCCAATGAAAATGATAACACCACAACCCAAAACCTCTGGGATGCAGGAAAGGCGGTCATAAGAGGAACGTATATAGCAATCCAGGTCTTCTTAAAGAAGGAAGAAAGATCTTAGATACACAACCGAACCTTATGCCTTAAAGAGCTGGAAAAAGAACATCAAATAAACCCAAAACCAGCAGAAGACAGGAAATAATAAAGATTAGACCAGAAATTAATGCTATCGAAAAAAAACGAAACAAAAAAAAAACCCCAGTAGAACAGATCAATGAAACCAGAAGCCGGGTCTTTGAAAGAATTAACAAAACAGATAAACCACTAGCCAGTTGGATCAAAATGAAAAAGGAAAGGACCCAAAGAAATAAAATCAAGAATGAAAGAGGAGAGATCACAACCAACACAGCAGAAATAAAAACAATAATAAGAGAACATTATCAGCAATTATATGCCAATAAAATGGGCAATCTGGAAGAAATGGACAAATTGCTAGAAACATATACACTACCAAAACTGAAACAGGAAGAAATAGAAAATTTGAACAGACCCATAGCCAGTAAGGAAATCAAATTAGTAATCAAAAATCTCCCAATAAACAAGAGTCCAGGGCCAGATGACTTTCCAGGGAAATTCTTCCAAACATTTAAGGAAGAGTTAACACCGATTCTCTTGAAGCTGTCCCAAAAATTAGAAATGGAAGGAAAACTTCCAAACTCTTTCTATGAAGCCAGCATTACCTTCATTCCAAAACCAGACAGAGACCCACTAAAAAGGAGAATCATAGACCAATTTCCCTGATGAACATAGATGCGAAAATCCTCAGCGAGATATTAGCCAACCGGATCCAACAATACAGTAAAAAAATTATTCACCAAGTTGGATTTATACCTGGGATGCAGGGCTATTAAATATCCATGAAACAATCAATGTGATTCATCACATCAATAAAAGAAAGGACAAGAACCATATGATCCTCTCAATAGATGCAGAGAAAGCATTGAGCAAAATACAGCATGCTTTCTTGATAAAAACCTTCAAGAAAGTAGGGATAGAAGGATCATACCTCAAGATCATAAAAGCCATATATGAACGACCCAACACTAATATCATCCTCAGTGGGGAAAAACTGAGAGCTTTCCCCCTAAGGTCAGGAACAAGACAGGAATGTCCACTATTGCCACTGTTATTCAACATAGTATTGGAAGTCTTAGTCTCAGCAATCAGACAACACAAAGAAACAAAAGGCATCCAAATCGTCCAGGAGGAGTTCAAACTCTCACTCTTCACATGATTCTCTATATGGAAAACCCAAAAGATTCCACCAAAAAACTGCTAGAACTGATTCATGAATTCAGCAAAGTGGCAGGATATAAAATCAACGCACAGAAATCAGTTGCATTCCTATACACCAACAATGAAGCAACAGAAAGAGAAATCAAGGAATCAATGCCATTGACAATTGCACCAAAACCCATAAAATATGGAGGAATAAATCTAATCAAACGGGTGAAAAATCTATACACTGAAAACTATAGAAAGCTTATGAAAGAAATTGAAGAAGACACAAAAAAATGGAAAAAGATTCCATGCTCCTGGATAGGAAGAACAAATATTGTTAAAATGTCAATATTACCCAAAGCAATCTACATATTCAATGCAATCCCTATCAAAGTAACACCAGCATTCTTCACAGAGCTAGAACATACAATCCTAAAATTTGTATGGAACTAAAAAAGTCCAAAGATAGCCAAAGCAATCTTGAAAAAGAAAACCAAAGCAGGAGGCATCACAATCCCGGACATCAAGCTATACTACAAAGCTGTAATCATCAAGACAGTATGGTACTGGCACAAAAACAGACACTCAGATCAGTGGAACAGAATAGAGAACCCAGAAATGGACCCACAAACATACGGTCACCTAATCTTTGACAAAGCAAGAAAGAATATCCAGTGGAATAAAGACAGTCTCTTCAGCAAGTGGTGCTGGGAAAACTGGACAGCGACATACAGAAGAATGAACCCAGACCACTTTCTTACACCATACACAAAAAGAAACTCGAAATGGATGAAAGACCTAACTGTTAGATGGGAAGCCTTCAAAATCCTCAAGGAGAAAGCAGGAAAAAACTTCTTTGGTCTTGGCCTCAGCGACTTCTTACTCAACATGTCTCTGGAGGCAAGGGAAACAAAAGCAAAATTGAACTAATGAACTCATCAAAATAAAAAGCTTCTGCACAGTGAAGGAAACAATCAGCAAAACTAAAAGGCAACCGACAGAATGGGAGATGATATTTGCAAATGACATATCAGATAAAGGGTTAGTATCCAGAATCTGTAAAGAACTTATCAAACTCAACACCCAAAAAACAAATCATCCAGTGAAGAAATGGGCAAAAGACATGAATAGACACTTCTCCAAAGAAGACATCCAGATGGCCGACACATGAAAACATGCTCCATATCACTCATCATCGGGGAAATACAAACCAAAACCACACTGAGATACCACCTTACACCTGTCAGAATGGCTAACATGAACAACTCAGGCAACAACAGATGTGGGTGAGGATGTGGACAAAGAGGATCTCTTTTGAATTGTTGCTGGGAATGCAAGCTGGTACACCCACTCTGGAAAGCAGTATGGAGGTTCCTCAAAAAATCAAAAATAGAACTACCCTACGACCCAGCAATTGCACTGCTAGGTATTTATCCAAGGGATACAGCATCCATTGAAGGGGCACATGCACCCCAATGTTTATAGCAGCGCTATCAGCAATAGCCAAAGTATGGAAAGGGCCCAAATGCCCATTGACGGATGAATGGATAAAGAAGATGTGGTATATAGATACAATGGAGTGTTACTCGGCAATCAAAAAGAATGAAATCTTGCCATTTGCAACTATGTGGATGGGATTAGAGACTATTATGTTAAATGAAATTAGTCATTCAGAGAAAGACAAATATCATATGACTTCATTCATAGGAGGACTTTAAGACACAGAACAAATGAACACATGAGAAGGGAAGCAAAAATAATATAAAAACAGGGACGGGGACAAAACATAAGAGACTCTTAAATATGGAGAACAAACAGAGGATTATGGGAGGGGTTGTGGGAGGGGAGATGGGCTAAATGGGTAAAGGGCATTAAGGAATCTACTCCTGAAATCACTGTTGCACTATATGCTAACTAATTTGGATGTAAATTAAAAAAATAAAATGAACAAAAAAATCAAATAAATAAAAATTTAAAAAAAGGAAAGGTGTTCAACTCTTTTGGTCATCGGGGCATGTGAGTTCAAACCACAGGGAAACAGCACTACACTTTCAGCAGAATGCTTATAACAAACAACCAAACAAAAAAGACAGACAATAGCAAGTATTGGGGAGGATGTGGAACTGTCAGAACTCTCAAACACTACTGGCAGGCGAGTGAACAGGAATCACTTTGGAAAACAGTTTGGTAGGACCTACTAACACAGAAGTTACGTTATCTTCTGGCTAGCTGGAAGACTTATGTGCGTTTCCCCAAAGACACACACAAACGGTTTAGAGCAGGGCGTCTAAGTGCTGAAAACAATCCAAGTATTTATGAACAATGGAATGGATGAATAAATCCAGTATCTGCACACTCTGGGATCCTACACAGAAGGGAGAGAATGAAGGGTAGTCAGTGCACAGCACGGATGAATCTCACAAACACAACGGCGAATGAAAGAAACCAGACACCACAGGGAACGTATTGTACGATTCCATTTATATAAGAGCCAGAAGCAGGTAAAACTCATCTACAGTGTGACAATGCAGGATAGTGGTTACCCTTGAAGGGGGATAGTGACTGGAAAGGGGTGAAGGGGACCTGCCGGGGAAGTGTGTGGGGGGAGGGAAGCATTCTGTTTTTCGGTCCAGCGTCTGAGCACGTAGATGTGTACATTCAGTGAAGATTCATTGACTTGTACGTTTATGTTCAATTACAATAAACCATCGTCAATTGTTCTCTTACAAAATGAAGAGAGGTGAGGAGAAAGTAAGTAACAACTGTCTGTACCTCTTTCAGGCCCGCCATCATGCCAGATTTCACTGGCACTAACTCAGGTAACCTCCCAATCATCCTAGCCCTTGGGTGTTATGTCCTCTGTTTTGCCAATGAGAAGCCTGAGATACAGGAAGGGTAATTGCCCAAGGTCATGTCATCAATAAGTGCTGGAACCAGATTTAACCTAGGGTTCGAATCCAGGTATGTCTATGCCCAGAGCTCCATCTCCTTTCCTCGGCATCCTGGTGCTTTCAAGGAATGAGCTCTCATGTTGGAGTCTGGGAACCTGGTTTTGAATCCTAGCAGTCACTCCCCCAGTGTATGACCTTGAGTGAATCACCGAATCTAGCCAGTTCCTGATGTTTTCATCTGTAGTTTGGGGAGTTGCAGGGGGCCAGTGCAGGGGTGGAGAAGGTGGTGCTGGGGCAGGGCTGGGGTAGTGAACATAAAAGCACTAACAGAGCCCTGGATTCAGCACCTGCAGGATATTTACTGCTTCTTCTAGACCTTGCAAGGCATGTGTGCCCTTCCCAGCAGGGGTGTGGAGCTCAAAGCAAAATTCACCATGCCCCTCTCCCTGGTGTTGCCGTTCTAGTGAAGTCTGATGAAAATGATCATCAAGGGCGGGTTTGGTGGGGGGAAAGGAGCAATGTGCAGCCCAAGGGTGTGTGCGGAAGTGGGCAACAGGCCCTGCTCTGGTGTTGGGGGAGTTTATAGGCAGAACTTAGGTAAATACGTTTTCCATTTACTGCTCTGACACCAGCTGGCTGAGCGGAGTCCATTTTCTCTCCTTGAAGGAGAGGGTGGGAATGTGAAGAAGGAGCCCCCCACACATGTTGGAATCACTCCCTCAAACACAGCGGGTCCTACAATCTCCTTTACAACAGAACTGAGTTCAACTTTTTTTTTTTTAAATACTCCTCTAAGAATAGTCAGGAAAATGGATGGAAAGTAAATAGCATCTGTATTTGTTCAACATGATGTCACCTGTCCCCAGGTTTCCTGTGTCTGCTGAGGAATTGGGAGCTTTGGGGTAGGAGGGGGTGGGGACCTGAGTTTAGGTGATGCCCTTCAGGGCAGGACATGCAGATG
Organism: Prionailurus bengalensis; assembly: GCF_016509475.1. NCBI lineage: Eukaryota > Metazoa > Chordata > Mammalia > Carnivora > Felidae > Prionailurus > Prionailurus bengalensis. Next base: position 13,675,608 of record NC_057346.1, read on the forward strand.
GGATTTTATAGGAACGTATGGTCACGGTCACGTTCTATACGCGAGGCACATGAAAAAAGAGGTGCCAGTTACTTGCCTTGCCAAGGTTAACGTGCAAGAGCTGTCCTTCATGTCCACGGCTGAAAAACTTTCTTCCCCTTCTAAAGGCTCAGGCATCACGGAGGGGTGGGTGGGGGCGAGTGAGTTTTCGCAGGAGGGAATGGTGGGGGGCCCTGAGTAGGAACGCGCCCCCTGCCTGGATGCCCCCACCTTACCCCCTGAAACTCACCAAAGTCTTCATTTCTCTGTTGCTAAATTGCACACATTGATCTGATGTGTACAAAGTTGCAAAGCAAGTTGGCAGGAGCGCTGGAGTGTATCAGGTCTACCAGGGAATAAATATACTTGGGTTTTTAGTTTAAATGAGTTGAGAGCTAGGAAATGGCTTGACAGCCGTGGGGAGCCCAAGCGTCTGTTCCCCAGCAAACAAGTCCCTCTATAAGTCAGAGCTGTCAGTCAACACTGCCCCATGGGTACCTGGCCCTGGGGACAGGTGTCCCCACCCACACTGCTGGCCTGTCACTGTGGAGAAGAGGCGTGTGTGGGAAGAAGGCTAAAGTGGCTGGCTGTTGGGAGGGGAATGTTGAACACCGTTTCCACCTCTGGCCATTCAAGGTCTTGTCCTTGATGCTGGTGCCTTTCCAAGGGGAAGGGGAGGGGCTGGTGCCTCAGAACAGAGGGGGGGGGGAGGCCCTTTACACCACAGCAGCCTGGGGACAGCCTGTCCTGCTACCTTTTCTAATATTAATATCTTGATTAATTCCAGACCAATTGTTCTCTTTTTTCACCTTATTTCCTAGCCTTTGCAAACCACCTCCTCCTAAGAGTGACTTTGATTGAAGTTTGAAGTTTTCAGGTTCAGCTGTTTTTTTAGTTACTTGTTATTAGACAATGTTGCAATTTCCCCCCCAGTAAGGAGGAAAAGGGCCTCTCCTCCCTCCCCTCTTCTCCACCTCTTCCCTCTCCACTTCTCCTGGTGGGTCATAACTTAAAACAGGCCTGCGTGATACAGTTATTTATTCTTGTCCATCCTTCCCTCAACTCGATCTTGGGCTGAGGCCAAAACTTGGGGGAAACAAAGAAGCAGCCATCCGGAGAGTCTCTTTCCAAGCATAAGTGTTTGTTCGTGTGACCACTGCCCTCTTGGGGGCGGGGGTTGCTAGCGGGGAGATGGGGGGGCCGGGGCGTGCTCAGCACCCTCCACTGCACGGACCGCCCTATAACCCATGGCCCAGCAAGGAGCAGGTATGAAGGGCCCCTTGTGCTGGAGACAGTCCAGAGGGAGCCTCCTTAGCAGGGAATTGCCTCCTCCCAGGGTTGGCCTTGCTGAAATTTACAGCTCAGCTCAATACAGCCATTGTGCGGCTCTGAGGGAAGCCATGGGGGTGGATTCGGCCTGGGGATCCTGGGGACCAGGAACCATGCAAGGCAGGAGGCCCCTACTGCGGGAGGCACAGGCAGAGAGGTCGGTGCCTCTCCCTCCCCCACCACCTGCCGCCCCCCACCAGCTTCCTGGCTGTGTGACTTTTCAGAAGGAGGCCGGGTTACCAGCACAGGCTGAGAAGCTGGGCTCCAGGGAGGTGGGGAGGCCCCTGGAAGGGAGTGTTTGCTTAGAACGGATGGGTGCAGCGGCCTGCTAAGGGGTACTTTCTCCCACATCAGCCCCCCTTCACCCAGAGGTCAAGCCAGAGGCTCTTCCCAACCCACTGATGCTGAGGCTTCCCCCTCCCCCCACTTTATGTTGCTGCTATCTTGACACACACACACACACACACACGCACGCACGCACATGCACACCAGCAACTCAAAAGCCTAATGAAAAAATGATTAGTTTCAGAAAGCTGGGGAGATCAGAGCATAGGCCCCAAACCTAATCTGGAATTTCTCAGCAGGGCGAAGGAAAGCCAGGAAGCCCAGAGCGGAGACCACTCCAGCTCACCTGACTGATGCACGGCCTTCAGCCCTCCTCATCCTGGCTCCTGTCCTTCTGAGAGCAGGGCTGGAGCCGGCAGGCACCGCCTGGAGCAAAGTAGCTGTAAGCTAGGCCAGGGCTGAGCTAGGGGAGGTTGGGCGGGAGGCACAGGGGAAGGAGGTCTGCTGGAGACAAGGCCCGAGACTGTCCTGCAGAGGGGGAGAGTCAAGTTTAGGTGTAGGGAGGGATAGAAGGCTCAGTCCTAGCCCCAGGGGTCGGCTTGCAGTGGGGCTTCAAGACCTCTGCTCAGAGTGACCCTTGGCATGGGGGTGGGGAGAGGCCCCCAGACGGAGGCCAACAGGTTCAGAGAAGCGCTGGGAGGCCCAGAGCTGGCAGGAACTCAGCCCCTCTTTTGTCTTGCCGTTATCAACACATATTGGCCTCCAGACTCAACGAGACTCAAATTAATCAGCCGTGCCTCAAAATTTAAAGGGAAAAACTGCCAGCGGTCCCACTGATTCATGAGTCCCGCCCTGGGCAGCTCAGCAGCTGCCCAAGGGGAAGTGACAGGGCATTCCCATCTGGGGGTTCAGGCAGAAGTGGCCTGTGCGTGTAAGTGCTGTTTCCTGTGGCCGATTTTGGTGTTGTAAGGGGTATATTTGTTAAATTCTAGTCGATATCCAAGGGGCCCTGTGTTTACTCCATTAGGAAACCAGATAGAGCTAATCAATGTTAGAAGGACTCTAGTTAACTCCTGAGGGAAGGCAAAATATAAACAGCAGCATTCAAATCGATGTAACGCCCCCCCACCCCCCCCCCCCCAACCCCACTGCATTTGGTTAGGGTGGCTGCCTGCAGGCCTGTGTGGCAGGCTTGGGCTGTGAAGGGGAGGCAGACTCCTCTCTGGAGGACAGGAGTGAACAGAGGGCCTCCAGGACCTCAGGGTCTGGCTGCCTTGTGAACGGGTCTAAGTTCCACAGTAGCTGTGGGCCTTGGGCAAATCAGTTGGCCTCTCTGGCCCTCAGTCTCTTCTTCAGAAGGGCAATCACTAATACCGAGATGCACTTAATAGCTCATCAAAGGCTTTTATTTTCTTACTTGATATTCATCACCTTTTGAGGTGGGGATCCTTATCATTATTTCCATTTCACAGAAAAAGAAAATGCGACTCAGAAATTCAAAGACTTCTGGGGCCCCTGGGTGGCTCAGTCGGTTAAGTGGCTGCCTTCAGCTCAGGTCATGACCTCACGGCTTGTGAGTTCGAGCCACGCGTAGGGCTCTGTGCTGACAGCTCAGAGCCTGCCACCTGCTTCGGATTCTGTGTGCCCCTCTTTCTCGGCCCTTCCCCCACTCACACTCTGTCTCTCTTTCTCAAATATAAATAAACATAAAAAAAAAAAAAGAAATTAAAACACTTGACGAATCATGAGATCATGACCCGAGCCTAAGTCGGATGCTCAATTGACTGAGCCACCCAGACCGCTGCTTGTGCTCTGTCTCTGTCTCTCTCTCAAAAACAAATAAACATTAAAAAATAATAATAAAAAAAAAGAAATTAAATGATGCAGGTAGCACACTGGGGTCTTCATTTCAAGTCCTGTGACTTCTAGCCCCATACACTTTCCTCTAGGCCCCACCACTTTTGTTGAAGGACCTTCTATTGCTTCCTATGATCCGCATAACTGTGTGAGATAGTTGCTATTGTTACTACCTATTCACCAATTAAGAAGTAAAATCCCAAGGTTCAAGAAGTAAGAGACTGGTCCAAGGCCCATAGATTGTCCCAGTCCCAACCACGGCTTGTTCAGGGGAGGAATTTGGAAGAGCTGGCATCTAATGTCTTTTCCAGGTGAACCATGCTGTCATACTTGAGTGTTCTTTCCCCATCCCACCCTCTTAGAGAATTCCTTTCTTCCATACCACCATCGTCCTAGATCAAAGTCCAGTGCCAGACCAAAGAGACGTGGGGAGCAGACATGGAGAGGCTGGGCTTGGGGTGGCCCTGAGAGTGGTCACATTCTCTCCATCATGCTTTTCTGCTGCCCCCCTCCCACCCTCCCCAGCTGAGGAATATTCTTTCCTGGTCTGGGGATGGTCCTTCAGGAGCAGCCATTCCCACAGCAGTCCCTTTAGGGGACCACCTGCAGAGATGGTCATAGAGCTCAACTACCAGCTCCCTGGAGCCTTTGCTGGCCATCAGATCCCAGGGCTGTGTGACCTTTATTAGCCCCCACCCACCCCCCCCAAGGCTGGGGTTACATATTTCACCAGCAGCCAAAGACCGCTTCCCGGGGTGAGTTCACCATAGAGTTAAACTCTGACTATTTCTATTTTAGCTACTCCTGAGCTTGAGTCCCTTGAGTTACCTGTGGAGTGGTGACTAGTTCGATCCAAGTCTCAGGGGAGACGGACTCCACGATTTAGGAGAGAAGATTTCTCTCCCTCCTTTGGAAAGAGGGGCGGTCAATACATAGCTCCTTCTCCAACACCATTTTTTTTCTGTCCATTTTGTGCCTTGCTCAGGGACACCAGAAGAGTTAGCTAGGGCTCTCTGATTATTATTTAAATTTGTGTAATTTTCTTATTTTATAGAGAGAGAAAGAGAGAGAGCGTGCGCGCAGGTGAGAGGGGCAGAGGGAGAAAGAGGGAATCTTAAGCAGGCTCCACACTCAGCATGGAACCTGACACAGGGCTCCATCCCAAGACCCTGGGATCATGACCTGAGCGGAAATCAAGAGTTGGACTGAGCCACCTAGGTGCTCTTCTCTGATTACTATTAAGAGTGATTTCTTACTTCTGTAGATTGTTGCACAGTTTAGAGATAGCGTTCCCCCACGCCACCTCGTCTACTCTTTGCAATCAGTGTGGGGTGTGAGATTACCTTGATTCCTACACTACAGTTGGAGAAGTCAGAACTTAGAAAGTCCAAGTGACTCGTCCGAGGTCATGAATTAGAACAAAGTGGAGCAGAGCCTTCCCAACTCTTGGTCTGGAGCTTTCCTTGATTCGTCAAGCTGTCCTTTGAGACATTCTATAAAGGTGACTCTTGGAATGCAACATTCTTGGGGACCGTGGTGTCCTGGTGGTCCACCTCTATTTCATGAAAGAACCGGCTGTGGCCTGTGAGGTGAAGGGTCTTGGGACTGCAGGAGGCATTGGGTTCTACTCCCAGGATGTAGGGCAAGGCTTCTCACGCAGGAGGCTCCCATAAATGTTTGATGTATAAATGAATGAATGAATAATTGAACAACCGGATCTCAGCTTTCCCGAGTCCTAGTCAAACATGCCTTCCCATATACCTATCTCATCCCTGCACGTTCATTGATCGGCAAATCTAAAAAGCAGTTTTCAGCCTTAAGAAAAAAACACGGGTGGGCCCCCTCCGTCGGGAGCAAACACGAGAAGCCGTGTGGGAGGGGGGCGAGGAGAGACTTTCCAGGTGAAGAAACCAAGGCAGGGGCCTCGCTTGGTGCTGTGGTGGAAGGACGCCCAGCAGAGGAGGTGCCCTTGATGCTTCCCTGACTTCCTGATCCCCGGGGAGGAAGCGGCCTGCACCAATCCCATCCTTTCTGCAGGGCCCGGTGGACACGTCGTGTTTGGCACCCAGCCAGAGCCCATGCTTCAGAACCGAGGAGGGCCACTAAGCAGGAAATGTGGCCGCCTCGTTCACAACCTCTCCTGAATTTCATTTGTGGCAAACCACTCTTCATAAACCCCAGAACTGCCCATCGTCACCAGGGTGAGGCAAGCAATGCCTGCTGAGAGGGAAAAACAATTAGAAATACAATTAATGTTATAAAAGCTGGTCATAAATATTTGAGTTCTCTCTCTGGAGAGGAGGGACAAGATGACAGCTCACAATTCCTTGTATTGACAAAAGAGGAAACAGTCCATGAAACTGGTCATTTGCCTGGGTATTTTTATCTATCAGATCCCAGAGTCGGAACAAGGGAAGCATGAATGATTGGATTAGCTGTCCAGCCTTTATGTGCTTTTGCAGCATCAGCAATATGCAATTGCTGCAACCCTCAGACAGACGTGGGCATGCATGCACGCACACACACACACACGCACACACACACACACTCCAACGTGGGGTGGACACACTCCCATGCGGCTAGGCAGGCATGACCCTGGGCTCAGATGCTGCCATCCCACAGCAGAGGAGGATGAACTCCTCTACCTGGGCCAGATGTAGAAAACCATGAATATCCTCCCTCCAGAGCTCTTCCTCCTCGTTCTTGGAGAATGACAGAGCCAAAGCCATCATATAGCAGCTCGTCTCCCTCTCAAGGGCCCATGCCCCTCGTGATGCCCTTTGCATTGGTATCCTTTGCGCCTTGGCCTTGCCTTCCAAGCGTCCATTTGGTTGTTCCTTGGGTGGTCTTGGCTTCACGACGTGCTCAATGCGGCAAGGCCTGTTCAGTTGGCAGCCCCCAACCCCTCCAGTGCCTGGGTCCTCTCTTCCCACTCTCCGCAACTCCTGGGTACCTCCGTGCCCCTGGTGGGGCTGGGAGGGGGTAAGCAGGGCAGAGGGTGAGCATGGGAGTTGCAAGTACCCTGTGCTGTTTGGGACAAAGGTCCCCCCTCCGCAGGCATATGCAACCACCTGGAACCTATGCCCACCAGCAGGAAGCAGAGCTCCCTTGCTCCCCTTGCTGGGGGCACCATGCCAGCATGGCAGATGGGCGTGTTGTCAGCTGCCAAGGGACCTCAGATAGGATCCAAATAGGTCTGCATTTTTGGAGGGCAGGACATGCTCTCCTCTGCTCCCCTTAGTAAATGCAAGACCAGCTGATGAAACCATCTCTCTACGTATTGCCTCGGTTCCCGTGTGCGAGCATTTCCCTCACCCCCATTATTGCCTCTCGGCTAATAGGGAGGATGAGAAGACGGGCAGGGCACGCGCTGGCCTCTCCCAGCATTCACCAACACCTCCATATGTTCTGAGGGCGGGCACCTCTGGACTGAGAAGCACGAGATCCCCAAATCTGCTTGCTGGAGCTTTTCTTTCGCTTTTCTGGCAGATGATCGCACGGCATCAGCTTGATTACCTGAAAGTGGTAGGAAGCCCACTGCCTCGTGGGCAGCTCCTCTTTTGCCGGACAGTTTTATTCCGTAATACAAAATCTGCATCCAGATTAATTCCAGCTCTGCCCTGGAGCAGCCGAGAACAAATATGCCTTCTCTTCCTGTATGACAGCTCTTCAAATATTTTAAACCAAGGCTCACATCCCCGAAGAGCCTCTGCTTCTCTTGGCTAAGTATTTCCTGTCCCTTCAATTCCTACAGTCATACCTGGAGTGACATAGGACCCAGATGGCTTGTTTGGATTGGGTAGTGGATTGTTAAAAAAAAATAGGTGCTGAATTCAGATACACTCGAGACTGAGTCACCTTTGTTCAGTGAAGTCCCCCCGTCTTAGCTGTTGTCTGCTGCCATTCAGTTGTCTACACATTTGGATTAAATGGCATTTACTGAACTGTAACTATGTGATGAGGGATCTGCCTTTATTAAAAATGGATATTTGTATTTTAGAAATGAGAAAACCGGTACACAGAGATGACCTAGCTTCTGTTGGGTCATACAGCTGGTCTATGACAAAGCAAGGGTACGAATCTATTATGGTTTTTGTTTGGTTGAACGTCAACCAGGCTTCCATAACTGGAGACTGAGCAGGGTGCTGGAAATGCATGTGATGTGCACACATGAGTCTGTATTTCCATGGTGTAAGGCTAACCAACATCTGTCAACAGACTACCCCTAGAGTAGGGCTGTGGACAGGGGCAGGAGTAATGGAAGGGGCCTTTTACTCTGCTCTCTGGATTCTTCTGTTGTTTGAATGTCCTTAAGGATACAACATACCTAAGTAATTCTCATGTATGTGAAATACAAATAAAATGCTTATGATTTAGATGGTAGCTTCAAGTTGGATACAATCCAATGGGTGAGTTAAAATATACTTAAGAATAAAGAAAAGTCCCAAATGTGAGAGATGACGTGGACTGGTGGCCACGAGCATGGCCACCTAGAGCTCCAGAACCTGGATGCCAATCAGGGTGGTAGCCATTACTTGCTCTGTGACCTTGGACAAGTCAGTCAGTCTCTTTATTCCTTTATTTCCTCAACTGTAAAATGGGAATACTAATTTTTAGTACATATCTTTTAGGTTATGTTTGTCAAGAATAATGAGTCCTTTGATTTTTTTTTTTTTTTGATTGAGGTATAATTTACATCAGTGCAATGAACCCTTTCCAGTATAGATTTATGAGTTTTGACAAATGCATAAAGCCATGTAACCACTCCCACAGTAAAGATATTGAACAATTCCATCAACCCCACCCCCACCCCCCAAATTCCCATGTCCCTTGTCATTTAACCACTCCCCACCTGCAGCCCCTGGCAACCGCTGATCTGTTTTTTGTTCTGACAATTTGCCTTCCTGGAATAACTTATAAATATAATTATATCACATATAGCCTTTTGAGTCTGGCTTCTTCACTTAGCATAATATATTTGAGATTCATCCGTGTTGTTCACGTAATTCATTCTTTTTTATTGCTGAGTAGGATTCCATTGCATATAAACTACAGTTTGTATATCTGTTCACTAGAGGAAGAACACTGGCATTGTTTCTGGTTTTGGGTGATTATGAAAAACGTTTCTATAACATTCACATACAGGTTTTGTGTGCACATAAGTTCTTTTCATATGGTAAATACTTACACTGGAATTGCTAGGTCATATGACAAGTACATATTTAACTTGATAGGAAACAGCCGTGCTGTTTTCCAAAATGGCCATATCGTGTCACATTCCCACCCACAAAAAAGAGAGTTCTGGGGGTCCCACATCCTCCCCAGGGCTTGGTATTGCCAGGTGTTTATTTATTTAGTTCTAATTTCAGCCATTCTAATAGGTCTTAAGTGATATCTCATTGTATTTTAATTCGTGTTTCTCCAATGACTAAAAATATTGAATATTTTTTTCATGTGATCGTCTGCCATCTGTGTATCTTTTTCGGTGAAATGTCTGTTGCTCATTTTTTTAATGGGTGATTTGTTTTCTTATTGTTGAGTTTTAAACGTTCTTTATGTATTCTAGATTGAAGTCCTGTGTCAGATATGCGTTTTGGAAATATTTTCTCCTAGTCTGTGACTTGTCTTTTAGGTTTCTTGATAGTGTCTTCGAAAGAGAAGCTTTTAGCGTGGATAAAATCCAGTTTGCCAATTTTTCTTCTATGCATAATGACTTTGGTGTTACCTAGAGTCAAAATAGTTTTCTCTCATAATTTCTTCTAAAGGTTTCATAGATGTAGGTTTTGCATATAGGTCTACGTTCCTTTTTGGGTTGCATTTTGTATATGGTGTGAGGTAAGGTCAAGGCCTCTCACACTTCCAAGGCCTCTTGGACTTCTTGGATCCTTCACCTTCCCCTCGGCCAGGGTGTTTGTATTCTTTAAAGACCTTTCACGTAATGCCTGTGCTGATATTTACATCCCTGCTTAACTAGGCTGGCCTCTGCTGCCCTGGGCATTTCTTAGACTCAAGCAGGATGGAGATGCAATCTTTCCAAGCTATTCGATAGCTGTTTTCCCCTCACAGCATAAAGCACGCTAAGAGCTGGAAGCTGCTTAGTGTGCAGGCTGCCTGGGGGTTGGGATACGTCCAGTGAAAGATGTTCTGGGCCTTCCTAGTCGTATATAACTCATGGATTAGAGCCTTGACTGATGGTTGGTCATGGTATATACTGGCAAGAAGCAGGACAATTCAGCTGTCCTTGGGCCCTGGGCCCCTGGTTAAAACCCATCTGTAGAGAGCTGCTGATCAACCAACACTGAGGTTCTGCGAGGTGGATGGTAGGGTAGGGGAGTTGAATGTAATCAGATCTCTGACAAAATGTGGGCCAATGGGAGCAAACACAAGAGCCTCTTGGCAGTCGCCAGTTTTCACTCTCCCCTTTGCTGATCATAAAGACAAAAGCCAGTCCTAGGGCACCCGAGAAAATGGGTGTGGTCCACTATCCCCTCGGTTCTGTCCACCTATCTCACCAGCTTGCCCCTTTCCATTCCTGTGTGCCAGCATCTCAAGCAGGGGAACAGAGGAAATGAACAAAGTAGTTCAGGCTGGTGTGCGAGACAAAGCTCCAAGGCCTTGAAGTGTGAACTCAGCAAGGGCCCCATATGTTCATGTTTCTACTCAAGACACCAAGTTTAGATGCCTAAACTTGGGATGGAAGAAAATAGAATCATGGGAGCCCTCAGCCTGAAGAGATTCCTAGAAAATCACTTTGTCCCCAGCCTCCTGCCTCTGACCAGAAACTCACATAAGTGGTCCAGGGTAGGAGAGCCCAAAAGAGATAGTGCAATCTCCCTTGGTTATTATCTGCAGCATTAACCTTGACTTAGGCACTTTGGTATTGGTTCTGGTCTCTGGGCAGACGGTATCTATAAAGGAGGGTGCTAGCTGGTCAGCAGAGGCAGGCTGTGGAATCAGGAAGAGACCTGATGGGCATGGTGCGAATGAGAAATGGGAAATCCAAGTGCTTCCGCTCTTTAACACCCCAGCGATCCGAAATAGTGCAAGTACACGCTCTGGGGCAGCTCAGGGGTTCTGCTGTTTCCTTGGTCAAATGCTAGCATTGTCCTGGGCTGCTGCTGCTTCTTTGTAAAATAGGGGAAGTAAACCACTGCCACCATAACTCATTTTTGTGAGTGCCTACTGTTTGTAACTTTCTTTGTATGCATTTTATTAATTATTATTATTATTATTATTATTTGAGAGAGAGAGAGAGAGAGAGAGGGAGAGAGAGAGAGAGAGAGAAAGAGAATCTCAAGCAGGCTGCACGCTCAGTACAGAGCCCGGCGCGGGGCTCAATCCCACGATTCTGAGATCATGACCTGAGCCAAAATTAAGAGTCAGACACTCAACCGACTGAGCCACCCCGGCTCCCCTTTATATGCATTTTCTGCTTCAATTCTCACAACAGCCTGAGGGAAATATTCTTATCATCCCATTTTACAGATGCGGAAACAAAGGCACAGTGAGGTTAAGTCGTGCCCAAAGTCCTACTTGTACAGAATCCCCCCTGAAACGGTTAGATTATATAAGCCAAGGTCCCATCCACCGCTTCTCTGTTTTGCAGGCGATCGGTGCGCACCATGCAAGTATGGAGCTCAGGCTGGCGAACGGGCACTCCAGTTACTTAACCTCATGGGGTTCCGCAAAGGGCACAGATTCACAGGGAGTTAGGGGCACCGGGTTCTCCATCTGGAATTTGCTCAAAGTGGCCACCTGATCCAGCAACTAGACCCACCCGCTCTGGCCCCTCATTTTCTTTATGCTAACAGGAGGGCTCCGAGGAGATGATTTCTCAGGTCCCGTCACGTGCTTACCTTTATGATTTTATGATTCTTATTTATTTATTTTCTTATTCTGCACCTTCAGATTCATGAAGGGATGTTAGACCGGGGCCAAGTTCCTGGAGACAGGCTCCACACTGGTCCTGAGAGAAGAAGCAGAAGATTTCAGCGCGAGGGACAGAATTTAAAAGGACGACTTCCCCATTTCTTCCTGCTCCTCTGGATCTTATACATCTTTCAACACTCAGCTCAAGGCCCATGTGGCCTGGGAGGCCTTCCAGTACCAGCTTGGTAAACGCACTCTTTTGTAAATATAATCTGTGTGTGCTGCACAGTTTGAGACGTATTAATTAATTTATTAATGTACTTACTTATATCTGCCTTGTGCCAGAGCGGACTTGTGGTGGCTTACACGGATATGAAAAATGGAATGAGATGATATACAGGAGAAGCCAGTGGGAACGGGAGATAAAAAAAAACAAAGGAATATCCCTGGGGATCAGGAATGAGGCTAGTAGACGGACGCAGAGCTCCCAGCCCTAAACACGTACGGCTGGCTTCAAATCTAGGGTATCTGGAAGCCAATGTGAGCAAAGTAAATAGATCAGTCTCACAATTCATAGTGCCTGCACGATGGGAGAAAAAAAGAAGGAAGGAAGGAAGGAAGGAAGGAAGGAAGGAAGGAAGGAAGGAAGGGAGGGAGGAGGAAAAAAAGGAGGGAGAGAGGGAAGGAGAAAAGGAGGGATAGTAGGAAGGATGGTAGGGGAAAGAAAGAAGTTTCTTTTAAGTTTATTTATTTTGAGGGAGAGAGAGAGAGAGAGAGACAGAGAGAGGGAGAGTAGGGGAGGGGCAGAGAGAGAGAGAGAATCCCAAGCAGGCTCTGCATTGTCAGGGTAGAGGTCGACTTGGGGTTTGAACTCATGAACTGTGACACCATGACCTGAACCAAAATCAGGAATCGGATGCTTAACCGACGGAGCCACCCAGACGTCCCAGGAAAGAATATTGTTTTAGGAGAAACCCAACTCTCCCCGTGCCCTGTGGGCACGGGGCTTTCCTGGGCACCTTACTGTATGTAACCGGGGAGGGGCAACATGCTCAACAGTACCTTTCCGGTAGCCGCAACTCCTCACGTCTTTAGGCCGCCCCCAGTAGCAATGTCCCTCAACACAGACCACACTTCGACTCAGGAAAATGGAACCAGAAGGACTTGGTCCAGTAGCCGGCTCTCTGGGGGCTCTGCCTTAATCCCGTGACTGTTAATATTTCTGGAGGGACGGATGGACTGCATACCCTTCAGGCAATTGTGCGTACGCTTTCCTTCTCTCAGCTGGGTTTCTGATGGACATTGCACGGCAGTGAGTTCGAGACTATATTCCCTGCCAAATACCTGAAGTGCAGCTCTCGGGCTGCCAATTAAATACGGCCCCATATGCCTTACAAACACACGAGCAGTTGGAATCTGCCAGCCCTAGGGGAGGGTTGTCATTCTCTTATGAAAATCGATGCGCCTACCCGGGACCTGGACTTGATCAGAGGGCCACCCCCTTGGTTCTGAGCTAAGCTGAAGGAGTCTGCAGGGTGTTTAGATCCCCTCCTAGACCAGAAGTGTCTGTGCCATAGGGCAGAGAGATTTCTCCGAGAATGGAGACCTTCGGATTCCACCATCAAATGCCTAAAACAAGAAGCGTGGTCTATATGATTTCCAAGTCCCCTTGCAGTAGAAACATTTATAATTCCAGAAGGAAAATGCTTCATGGGAGGAGGGCTGTTAAACACTAGAAAATTCTACCACAGGAGCGGTGAAATTGCCTGCCTCAGAGAGGCAGAAACCCATGCTGTCTGGGGTAAATTTGAACAGATCTGCCTGGAGGCAGGGGGCTGGACAGGATGGCCTCTGGAATGCTTATCAAAATGTCCCAGGTGGTGAGTATTCAGCTGGCTTATCTGTCTCCTAAGTGTGCACGCCCTGGCTTCAGTTATTTGTGTTCTCTGGGCACACACTCCCTCCTCGTGTGGAGACACTCGCATGCACGCCCATCAGTGTTGATCCGACCCTCCCCAGCTAGCAGCCATGGTGCAGGGAGCCCCCTCTGCAGAGTCTTTCCTGGGAAATGCATTAGGGCTACACAGCATTCCCCTCATAAAAATACAACAAACAGCCCTGCCAGGGGTCCGCAGAATAATGACTGTAACCCAGTGGCATTCTTGGAAAGGGCTCTTCAGAAGCAAAGCCGAGAAGACTTAACAGAAATCTTTGGGGGTAATTAGGTTTCTGGAGTGCACAAACCTCTTAAGTCATCAAGAGTCAGAGAGGATTTGGTCTGTAAATCCTACATTGGGCCAGGCTGGGCCCCGGCGCTTCCCCCACTGCCCCTGCCTTCCCCCTCGTCAGTGGGCTATTGGCCACAAGGAGCCCCGCTTTCCTGTAGGTGTGCTACGGGCATCCCTGTGGGGACCCACCCTGACCCACATGAGAAAACAGTTGTTGCCGAGAGGAGAGGCACAGGGAGGCTGAGGCAGAGTGTTGGTCTCGTGCCCAGGGTGGGGCCCCACAGACCAGATGGATGGATTTTTGTCCGGAGGGCACACGGGTGAGGGGTTCATGGTCCCAGACGGAGGGTTGGGATGTCTGAACAATTTCTTTTGTCAAGGATGGAAAAGAGAACTTCCCACCTACTTCCTTCCAGTTCCCCGAAGTCCCTTTCCCCACCCCCACGGGCATGTGGGTCTCGAGAGTGGTTGAGAGCCTGGCGGGCTACAGCGGGGTGCAGAGTGTGGACAGGAGGAGGGATCAGGCCAGGCTGGCCTGCCTGCTTTTCCCAGTAGGTCCTCGGGCCCTGCCCTACAACCCTTCCCCAGCTCCTCTTAGGTGCAGAGAGAAGAGGGACCCTCCTTCCTTCTCCTGGGCTCAGCCCCCCACCCCTTCCCCTGGGGGCGCTCTGTGGGTGGCTGGGCTAAAAGCAGATCCTTACCTGCACTGCCTGGGAGCTGGGTCAGGGGGCAGGGAGGGAATGAAAAGCAATCTGGGAGTTCTTGGGCCTCAGTGGCGCGCACACCTTCAGGGCATTTAGGGAAAGTAGATTAAGAAATCTTTTTCCAGATAAGAGAGGCCTGTAAAGAGGCCAAAGAAAGGGAAAACCACCCCCCTTTGATCACAGGGGATTGTAATTACTCAGATATTGATTGGGATAATAAGTTTGCCAAAACTCCAGAGAAGGAGAGATATTCCCCCAGGTATTTTGCTTTTGCAGCATTTGCTGAGCTCCTCTGTGAAGTTAAAGTCAATTTGGAGGCCTGGGCCTGGCCCCGAAGTCCCCAGAATGGGAGTCGGAGACCTTTTCCTCCTGTGGAGAGTGGTGCTCATGCCCAGGTGTGCCTCCCTCCCTCCCCGGAGGTGTCCCCACCGTCAATATCCGCAAGACCATCGCTGTTATTCATGACCCTTGGGGCTCCTTGGGGTTAAGTGGCATCAGGAACTGAAGCTGGCCTCAAAAAGAGAGTAAGCCCTCAGCCTGGACTCCAGAATCGTCTTTAGTAGTTTTCTTTCTTTCTCTGCTGCAAGCCTTCTCTGTCGATGTCCCCTGCAGTAAACCCCTGCGCGTGCGTGCACACGCACCCGCCCACGCCACACACCCACACACGTGTTTGTCCACGCCCACCTACACTATCAACGCAAGTCTTCCCTGCACAGTGTCCACATGTCCACACCCAGCATGCCCCGTGTGGGATCAAGAGCTCTGGCTCTTGAGGGTCTTTGGGGTCAGACGAACCTGAACTCAAGGCCTGCAATCCTGAGCAAGTCCCTTTACCTTCTGGGGTGGCGGAGTTATCTGCAGAATGGGGATCATGGCACAAGGACGCCATCTTGCCTGGTTGTTGAGAAGGGCAAATGAAGAGATGTAAAACATTTGGCACAGCACCTGCCTGGTCAGAAGCACCCAATGAAAATCCCCGTTATTGCTATTGTGATGCTCCACCCACTCTCTGGCATTTTGCAGGAATAATTGCTTATGTAGAATTTTCTCCCATCACACCTGCAAGCCAAGGCTCTTCTCAGTCTTCTGGGCCCGGCCCAGACTCCAACTTTGCCCCATCCTGGGCACCACCCTTTCGCTCCCACCGTGGATGTCTGTACCTGGTAGGGCTATCCCCGCGGCCAGCTTTGAGTTCTGAGTTTGAAATTGAGGAGGGCAGGGGCTATGGCTTACCTCTTTACATCTCCCCTGCTTCAAGCCCAGAGCTCCACACTAAACACACCTGATATATGTAGGTGCAATACATCTTGGTTGGTTTTTTATAATACTAGGTGCCATTTAGTGAGCAATTACTACGTGCCTGCCTCTTTTCATGATCACGATGGATCGTCATAGCAACCCTACAAAATATTACTACTTCCATTGTATAGACGTGGAAAGTAAGGCTCTGGACAGATGAAATCACTGAGTGGTCACACAGCTGATGTGCGGCTAAGCCCGGCTCCAGGTGGAGCCCATAGTTATACAGGACTAGGCAGACCGAGCACAGCTTTCCCGGGAGGTATCCCAACCCCCCAGGCAGCCTGCACACTAAGCAGCTTCCAGCTCTTAGCGTGCTTCGTGCTGTGAGGGGAAACAGCTACCGAATAGCTTGAAAAGATTGCAACTCCATCCTGCTTGAGTCTAAGAAATGCCCAGGGCAGCAGAGGCCAGCCTAGTTAAGCAGGGATGTAAATATTAGCACAGGCATTACGTGAAAGGTCTTTAAAGAATACAAACAGCCTGGCCGAGGGGAAGGTGGAGGATCCAAGGAGTCCCACAGCAGCCACCGTGTTGGAGGCACTTTGCGGGATATGGTGTGATGAAGTGCCGGGACGTCTTGTCAAGGAAGGACTCCTCAAATAGGTCCAGGCTGACAGAAGGCAGGGGAGAAGGTTGGTTCCAACAGAAAATAAGTGGGGAACAGAGACAGAGGGAACAGTGGGTGCCTGGCAGGGGAGCTACGGAAGACAGGAAGGACAGAGATGAATGGACACGTCAGCAGGAAAGACTGATTTTGCTGCTGATGGTGGTGATGATATTGATTGACGGGGTGCCCAACACCGTGTGACGCAGGAAGGGATCAAGCAGCCTCGCCTCAGCGGCGTAAACGTGCTTTTCCTAGTGGGAAAGGTTGTTTCAGAATGCAGTCTCACTCCTCTCTCTCTTTCTAGACTGCCAATACCCAAGAGGACCCCCAACCCCCTCTGATTCCTTCAATGAGCATTTATTCCATGCCTGCTCCAGGTTTGCTAGAAGGATGGGCCCTGCAGAGACACATGGAACTTGGGACTCCTGGAGGAATCCACAGTCTAGTGAGGAACAGGGCACGTATTGACTCTGATGCAGTGGGATGTGGGTCATTAGAGAGTACAGTAAAACCCTGGTTTGAGAGCATAATTCCTTCCGGAAACATGCTTGTAATCCAAAGCACTTGCATATCAAAGCGAATTTCCCCATAAGAAATAATGGAAACTCAGACAATTCGTTCCACAACCCCAAAATATTCATGTACAAATGATTATAATACGGTAATATAATCCCGTATATTCAAGTGTTCTGGGAAATGGGAGGAAGGTGTAGGGAGGAGGCAGTATTGGGGCTGCGGAGACTTTTAAGGATGGGAGGATTCGGGTCGGTGGGGTGTGGTGGGGACACTGAGCAGAGGCCATGGTTTCATAGATGTTTGGGGGGCATGAGAGCGTATGGTGTATCCATGATGGGCCTAATGGAGAGCCCAGTGTGTCTAGGGGCGGGATATATGAGCAGTTGCAACAGATAAGGTCTGAAAGATACGGTGGGACAAAATTGTGAGAAAGCTTTGAAGGACATGTTGTTGAATCAATCAACAGATTTATTTATTGAACATCTGCTATGTGCCAAGTACGGAATCTGTCACTGGGACTATAATGGCAAGCATACCAGAGTCGATCTCTGTCTCCTACATAGGATGGCCATATGTCCCCATTTCCTTCTTGTCCTGGAATAATTACTACTAAAGCCTCCCTTTACTTTCAGAAACACACATTGTGTGGTCATTCTGTCTAGAGAGCTTCAGCCTAGCGCAGAAAGCAGACAGATCTAGAACTCCAGATTGTGCTGGGTGGTGTGAATGCCACGTGCAGGTGCCCTGACAGCAGCCTCCAGAGGAATCTGGACTTTGCTCAGGCAACACGAAGACATAGAAAGTTTTTAAGGTGGAGATCTCTGTTTCGGAAGTCATGGGATTTCTCGTGTTGAGATATCCCTCTCTCTCTCTGTATTTTTTTCTCTTCCAGTTATTAACAATAAAAAATTGAAAAAAAAACCACTTTTCATCATATAGCATCCCACACTGCAAATGAGGCTCATGGATGTATTTCTCATGGGGGGTGGGGAGGGAGCAGGTGCAGTAGAAAGGCAAAACAAGGGAGTCTGCTCTCCGACCTTGCTCTCGCCTCAATCCAGCGGCCCGATTATACGCAGGCTCCTTCACCAGGCTGGTCTCGCCTTCCTCCTCTTTAAGAAGGGGATGGTCTTTCCTGCTTCCAAGGGGGTTTGGGAGAATTAGAAGTCATGTGAGTAATGACGTCCTAGGATGCACACGGTGGGCATCCTAAAAGCGGTACTGTTCTAGATTTTCTGAGCGTATGATTAAGAAAAGGTGCTGTGCCTGGTAGAGAAATGCATTTGATTGAAAACACAGGAAACTGCGGGCAGAGTGGACAACGGAAAGAAGGGAAAAGGCCCACGGAGCTTCAGCCACTAGAAGGAAATTGGGTTGAAAAACAAACACCTCAATTGTAACATACGTCCCTCTCTCGCGGGGATCTAAATAACGCCGGAGCAGGGCTGTGCCTGTGTAAGGGCAAGAGGTATAAGGGAACTCTCTATACTTTCCCCTCAATTTTGCCGTGAACCTAAAACCACCCTAAAAAATAAAGTCTCGGGGCCCCTGGGTGCCTCAGTCAGTTGAGCGCTGACTTTTGGTATCGGCTCAGGTCATGATCTCACAGTTCATGGATTCGAGCCCTGAGTCAGGCTCCACACTGATAGCTCGGAGTCTGTGTGGGATTCTCTCTCCCTCTCTGTCTGCCTCTCCCCTGCTTGTGCTCTCTCTCTCTCTCAAAATAAATAAGTAAACTTAAAAAGAAATAAATTCTTAATGGAATTCACAGACAAAACAAACACATACCCACCCTTTTCAGTTAGACCCTTC
This sequence comes from Prionailurus bengalensis, assembly GCF_016509475.1. Taxonomy (NCBI): domain Eukaryota; kingdom Metazoa; phylum Chordata; class Mammalia; order Carnivora; family Felidae; genus Prionailurus; species Prionailurus bengalensis. The sequence goes on from NC_057346.1 coordinate 13,694,135, forward strand.
ATGGCCCTTAAGCACCAGAATCTGCTTGCCTGGCAGGCAAAGAGTGGGGGGAGAGGCTTCTCACAGAGCAGATTCCGAAAACCCAAGGTGTCCTCCAAAGCCAGGACAGGACAGTGGCTGCCTGGGAGATCAGACAGTGAGGCCTGAACAGGAACTTCCTGGGCTTCATCTTTTTCCCAGCTCTTCCTCATCCCTCTGGTTTTCACAGAACTCCCTCTGTGGGGGAGATGGTGGCTCCTGAGAGAGGCGACACTGTCCCAAGGCCCGAGACCCGGGACAGGGCGGGCCAGCTGGGTTGAACGCAGGAGCCCCGGGCCTGTGCGTGAGGGCGAGGTAGCTGAGAACACGTCAACCATCTCCATGCAAATCTGGCTGGTATCTTGACTGGGTGGCCAGACTCCTAGGGTCTGCGTCTCATTTCCTTTCTGCTTTGCCTCCGCTGTTGTTCTGTGATTTATCTGCTGGGGCTGCCATAACAAACTACCAGAGGCTGGGCAGCTTCAGTTGCAGAAATTTATTTTTGCCTCATCTTGGAGGCTGGAGTCTGAGATCAAGGTGTCAGTAGGGTTATTTCTTCTGAGGCTTCTCTCCTTGGCTTGCAGATGGCTGTCTTCTCCCTGTGTCTGCAGGCGGCCTCCTCTCTGTGCACGTCTGTGTCCTAATCTCTTTTGATAAGGACACCAGCCATATTGGATTACCGTCCACCCCAGCGACCTCATTTAACCTTCAATTACCTCTTTAAAGACCCAAATCTCTAAATACAGTCACATTCTGAGCTACTGGAGGGTTAAGACTTCAACATATGAAATTGGGGGAGGGGAGGAAACCCAGTTCAGTCTAGAACATACAACTAGGCAAGTTACCCCTTTGGTCTTAGCTCCTTGGGAGAGAAGAAAAGTGGGTGGGTTGGCCTACTGGGCCTCCTCTCTTGGAGAGGAGTGGAACTGAGAACCTGGTGGCTTTTGGAAGCAGGTGCAAATCCCTTTCTGAAGACTCTTGGCTTTCTTTCCCCTGAGCCACTGGGTAATCCTCCGCTGGTGTTGGGGTTCCTGAACCCCTACCTCTTGCCTCCTCAAGCCTGCCTTTGGGATGGATCTGCGTTCTGTGTCTGGCTGAGAAATAGGGGTCTTTTCTGAGATGACTCTTCACCTGGGATTGTCAACATGCATTTGTCTTTTGCAGAAGTCCCTTTAGCAGAAAAGAGCTCTAAGCTGCTGAAGATCCCATGCAGAAAGTTCCCCTTCTGTGAGATCAGAGGGCCGAGGAATTTACTGTGCTTTCTTTCCTTTTACCCCTTCTTTCCTCTGCAGGGGAAGGCAGGAGACCACACCTGTGTTTGTAATATCACAGACATGCTGGGATCCACAAATGTGTCATTAGCCCACCGGGTTGGCACGGAACAGCTGCATCTGAAGGTGATTTAACACAGGTAGAACCCTACTTACGGGTGGGCAGGGTTCCAAAGATTTGCTTGGAAGTTGGTTACCATGAGGTGGGAATGTTTTTTGTCTCACAGAAAAAGTGTTAAATGTAGGGGGAGGTTTTCAGGGAACTCCGTGAAAATCTATTAACTCACACATAACTAAAGTACTAAATATGACCATTTCTGTCCCCAGCACCTAAATGCCACATTCACCAGCAATTCACTGGGAAAATACACTGTGAGTTCCAATTCCGTGTATCCGTATGAATGCTTCTCCCTTATTCATGCAGCTTTTCCGACAGTGGCCCTGTGGGAAGGGGACTTTTAGGGGAGGGAAAGAAGGGTGATATTGGGCCAGATACTTCTGGATGCCACTAAAGCAACATATCAAGAGTGCAAAATATTCACATTTTTAAAAGCATGCACACATAATTGATCACATTCCACCTCATAGCATAGTAACCTTGTAATGTAAGGGTTATGAAGTCTGTTCTAAGGCAATGGAGTATGGGGCCCAGAGACGTCAAGTGAACCCTTCAGGGTCACACAGCAGAGACAGTTGCAGATTTCAAGAGTGTAACGCTTCTCACATCTGCATCCGATGTGTGGGTCGGCACCTCTCCAGCTCATCTCTGCTGGAGAATACAGGCCCGGGGTTTTGATGAGTCTGGCAATCGCTGAATGATACACCTTGGCAGGGAGCATAGGCTTGCTCTTCTCCAGGAGTGACCATGACCCTGGAAAAGGCTGGGATGGGGCAGCTCATGCTGCTTTGTGAGGGCCAGGCAGAGGTTTGGAGTTGGTGACAGCCAGTGCAGATTGCAGAGATTTTAGGATAAATGGTGATTTTCCTCCTTGGTGATTTCCCAAGGCTACTGAGGCCTGACAATTCTGGCAGGGAAACCAAATTTAAATGAGTCCCTTTTCAAGTCCGCCTGAGGGGTAGGCATTAGTCAGAGAACTAACAACCTCGCCTGACTGTTTCCTGTGTTCTGCACCCCGGAGTAGGAGCTCACGAGGAAACACGGCCATTGCTCCAAAGGTACTTTGTACGTGGACAGGAGAAGACAAACACACACAAGCCTTGCACACGTTGACAAAGGAAATGTACAAGTCCATGTAAATTCCTCTCCTCTGAGAACGTAACTGCGTCTGGTCATCAGAGTTGGGGCAGGTTCACTCAGATGAGGCTTCTGAGCTGGCCACAAGAAACCCTACGGGATGTGAGGACTGGAAAGGTGTCTAGATATTCAGTCCAACCCACATATTTTCAGACAAAAAGCTGAGACTCGGGAAGGCTAATGATTGGCTTGAGGATCTAAGACAATGAACAAGAGAGTCAGGATCAGAATCCAGGTGCCCCCATTCTGTGTCTAGTTACTCTTATAATTGGGGGAAGAACCAACTGAAAAAGGTGTCAGAGGGACGGAGCAGGGAGAGAGGATTTTACAGACCAGCATTCATATTGAGCAGAAGCGAGAAATTGGAGAATAAGGTGATGGGGGTCATGTGACCCAAGACCTTGAAGGCTGAGTGGACTAAATCTGGATGTTCCAGCCCCCACCCCCCATGATTGGCAATAAGGACCTGGAGGATAGACTCCCTCTAGCTATCTTCCAGGGCTTTCTTCTGCTGATATTATTTGTAAAATGGATTATTCTGCAAAGACTCCACCTTAAATCAAAAACTGTTGGCTTTTAGAGTTCACCCAGGATGTTAATCTGGGTCAGAAATTCTGTACTCCATGTTCCACACTGGAAGGTAAGGCATCGAATCTGAGACCTTGAGTGCTCTGCACATGGAGTCTCTTGTTTGTTTGTTTTTTTAAATATTTTTTAATGTTTATTTATTTTGAGAGAGAGAGCATGCACATGTGTGAGTGAGAGGAGAGAGAGGGAGAGAGAGAATCCCAAGCAGGCTCTGCTGTCAGCACAGAACCCGATGCAGGGACTCCATCTCACCAACCATGAGGTCATGACCTGAGCCGAAATCAAGAGCCGGACGCTTAACTGACTGAGCCACCCAGGGGTCCCTGGAGTCCCCTTGTTTTGCAGCTCAGCCAGGCATAAGGACTTTGGCTGCACAGAATTGAATTCCTGTTGGCCAGGTCTCAGCTTTCCCCACGTATCTCGGGGAGGACCCCATAGGGCTCCTTAAAGAAGCAGCCTTGTGTATGTGGATGCTGGATGGGGACAGAGCGGAAGGGAGAGGGCAAGGAGCCTGCGGAGGAGTCCAACAGGATGCAAGGCTCGCAGCTGATCCCCTGCTTGCTGCCATTGGTCTGTTGGTATTGCAGAAACATGGCTCCAGCACCAGGGGAGAATGTAAGGGTCAAGAACTGCAAATTGTAAACCACAGTGAAGTGAGATGAATCAATCTGCAGTGACCTAATAGACAGGAGGAAAGCCTGCTAACAGGAGGCTTAGAAAAGGCTCCCAGGATGTACAGGGCCGCGGGAGATCATGACCAGGCAGCTCTGTCCACTCAGACAACCAGGCCTGGGCAGCTTTGGTCACGTGGTTGTCAGGGTGGAACCAGGCCACCTGGGACCAGGCAGCGTCTCCCCTGTGCCGCATCCTATCCTCAAGTTCAGGGTGGAAGATGGTTCCAGGGAGCAAGCCTGCCTATTCTGCAGTCACGGACACTAGAGAGGAAAACAACGCTTTTGTTTCCATGGATGTCATTCTTTTATGACTTACAATACACGTCTGTTATCAGAAATACAGAAAATCTATAGAAGAAAGTAGGATGTCATTCACGGGCACACCACCAAAGATTGTTACTATTAATATATCAGGGAATTTCCTTCCAGGCTTTTTTCCCCCCCATGTACACACAGTTTAAAATGCAATTGGAATTATATTTACATTCTTATAATCCTTTGTCATGTAAGATTATATCAAGAGCCTATTCCCATGCTGTTAAATATTTTTCCATAATATGTTCTGAAAAACTTTCATAGCGTATTTAATTCTGTGTGTGTGCGTACATATAGTTAATCAATTATGGTTGGATGTTCAAATTGTTTGGTAATTTGTACCACTGTGAACACTACTACAAATGAATATCTTTTCATCGTCATGATACTTGGCCACGATCCTGATGATTTCCTTAGGTCACTTTCCCAGAAGTGGAATCCGTGCTTCAAGGGCTCTTGTTACACATTGGCTAACACCCCCCCCCCACCTGGAATGCTCTACCAATTTGCATTCCCATTCATCAGTGGCTATGACAGTGCCCGTTTTACTGCCCATTTGCCAATAAGTATGAGTTATTATATTCTTTTAAGTGGAAGGTCATCTTTCCAGAAGCATGCTCAGCTTACTGACAGCACGAACCCCAAGCATGGAAGCTAACTTCTTTGTGTTTGTGGGCAGAGCTCAGTCAACCCACGAGTGGGGAGAGTCAGAAAACCTAAGAAGACAGAGGCTGAAGCTGATCCTCAGGCAGCCATGGGTGCTAGGGAGGGAGAGGGGGGACCCGTGGATGGGGTGAGACTTGCTCCATCCTTCTCCAAAACTTGAAGTGTATTGAACTGCCGTGCAAAACCCTTCCTCCCAGAGCTCCTGCCCAGGAACGCTCCCTGGCTGATGAGGAAATGAGAGAACAAAGCACGCCAACACAAAGGCGGGCTTAGTGCTCTGGAAGGCCAGCGATGTGCAAAGCCCCTGACGCTAAGCAGAAATGAAAACGTTAATGGTGAGACATCCAAAGAAAATGTATTCCATATGTACAGGCCGGCTGGCGGCAAAGGAATACAAATGCACTTGGAGATTAGCTGGGGAGAGCAAGGGCAGCAGCAGATAACTTTGGACTTGCTTTCCAGCACCTTAGGTCAGTGTTCGCTGAAGGTACTTGGGGGGTGCCGAATTGGACCATTTTCCTGACTCCAGGAGCAGATAAACTTATCGGTACTGCAACGTATTTTAAATAATCACAAGAGCCGTAATTTATTGGGCAAGCCCAGTGCCTACTCTACACTCAAGCTACTCGCTTTCGTGCGACTCATTTCGTCACCGGAACAGCTCTGTGGAGGAGAAGCCATGCCTGTGTCCCAGGTGAGAAAATGGATGCACCACGAGATGAAGTGACTTGCCTAATGCATCAGAGTGGCAGAGCCTGGACCTTAAATCGGGCCTATGTGGTCCCCTGCCTGTGTTCTTTCCATGGCTATGCCTGAGCAGGGCTTGATCTCCAGGAGTGGAGATGGGGCGGGGAGCCCTGGCAGTCCAGGAGCCTGGGAGACGAGGCCTTGGAGCCCTTCTGAGGACTCGCTGGCCCGCCTGATAGAAGTCAATGGCCTTTTCATTCTGTCTGCCACACATTGCTAGTGGTGACCAGAAGATGGGCATCCTGAGGGTGAATATGGCCAACGGGCTTTAACATGTCCTTCTTGTGGCTGGTGAGCCAGGGCCGCTGGGGGCAGGACATTGCCAGAGAGCGCCTTGGTGATGGGTGGGTGGCTGTTGTTATGACCTATATTTTCCTGCTGTGGAAAGCCACACACACAGAATCTCCGGAAGACAGGCCCTCAAAGACATGGCCCCATGTCCATGGCAGGGCTACAGCTTTCTGGTCATCAGACTCCAGGCTGTGCTGGGAGAATTGCTTTATCTGCACCTGACTTGAGACCTCCGGCTTGCCTTACGCATGCATTCCATGGGAAACAGGGAATGAAGTAGATGTAGAAGGAACCAGAAGGAGTTACTCCTAAGGACTCTCTGGGAGGCCCGGAAAACTGGCTAGTGCCCATCCACCCCTAACTTCCCGGCTCATTAGGGCCTCCTCAGACTCCCCCAGTTGTCCCACTGCAACGTACGTTCTGCTGACCAAGAAGAATTCTTCCTGCTGACTTGCTCTTTTGCTGGAAAAACACTGGACAGACAAGAATAGGATTTTTTTTTTCTATTTAAAAAACAAAACAAGACAAAAACCAAAGCACAGAGCTTTTAAGTAAAGTGCTGGGGGATTGACTGTTCAGGGAAAAAATGGGGAATGACTATTATCTCACTGAGAAACTCCGGGTTTGCTAGTCTAGTGTGGAATCTGTCTCAGGCACAAGGTGACCTATCGGTGGTTTTGCTCAGTCTTGGTACCCAGATTCTGAGGCTCCAAGGTATGATGTGCCCTACAGGGTAATAACGTTACTAGCGTTTGCTAAGCCCTTCTATGTGTGAGCCAGAGGTATTCAGTGCTAGGCACGTCACCCCGATTAATTCTCTACATATTGCCCCGAGGTATCATACCTGTTCTGCAGATGGGGACACTGAGGTTTAGAGAGGCATGGTATTTGGTCATGATTGTGCTTATTCAGGGCCAGAGCTGGGATTCAAACCAAGCAAGGCCAGAGTACATGCCCTCAACCACTTCCTTCTGTTATTCTGCTTCCCGGGGATTAAGGGTTTCTACTCCAGGAAAGAATATATAATTTTCTTTTTCTTGGTCCTTCAGTATTGCAAATAAATACTCATGACAAGGCCTCCGGGAGGGGCTTTCAAGTCAGCTCCATATGATTAAAAAGGATCAATAGGGCCCAACCAAATAGTCTATTTGTTCTCTTGACTGTCCCTGAGTGGGACAGGTGGTCCAAGGTATGGCACTGATTTGTCTGCTGTCTGTCCCTGCTGACATCACTCTGTGTTCTTGATGAATAAACAGCTTCCAGAGAGCCTCGAATGAGTAGTGTCCACCCTCCCCCCACCCCCCGGTCTAACTGTGAGTAGATTTGAGAGGAAAATCCCTGTTTGGCTGAAGTAGGAGGAATCATAAAAACACACTGGGCTTTAGAAATGTAAATATCTGCACAGTTAGATGGATGAGGGCGATGGAGAGATGCCAGAGGAAGGCTGGGTGTGAGAATCTGGCAGGCAGAGACGGATGTGAAGAAACACGGGGAGTGAGAGAAAAGCAAAAGGCAAAAAGCCACATGCATGGGTGGAGAGGGAAGCTCTGGGGTGGCCACGAGACCGGGAAGCCGCAATTCAGAGAGGGAGACGGGAGCCCCGTTGGTCTCTGTGAGTGGGCAGGTGAGGGGGGCGTGGCCCCTGGGGGCAACCCACGGGTGGGATGCATCCGATAGAAAAAGAAGCTTTGCTTCCTGCATGCCCAAGGCTGCTTGGAGAGGAATAGAGAAGACGCGTGGATGTAGAACGCTGGTTCCCAAGGTGGGGTTCCTGGGCCAGCGGCAACTACATTGCCTGGGAACAGGTTAGTAATGCAAACTTCAGGCCCTACATCAGACCCTCTGAATCAGAAATTCTGTGGCCCAGTCTAACATTGTGTGTTCAGCAAGCCCTCCAGGTGATTCTGATGCATGCTGGAGGTTGAGAACCACTGGTGCAGAGGGATGGCGAGAATGAGGAGGGGAGATCAGGAGTATGCAGAGGTCTCGCTCAAATTCAAGTGTCATGGGAGAAAAGACAAAAAACAACAGTTTTATTCTACTGGAAAAGTGCACGGCGCATGGGGATCATGGAGGGTCATAAGAGGAGAGGGAGACAGTGTGGTGAGCTAGCGTCAGTCATTCCTGGAGCAAGGTGGGACATGGAGGAAGGCAGAGCAGCCAGCAGAAGGCTCGGGGGCCAACCCAGAAACAAAACAGCCTGTTAAGAGCCCGTGACTGGTCTTAATGTTGTTGGAACTCTACCTGTCAAGTTTCCATCAACTTGTAGAAGAGCATGGGTGCACGCGGGAGGCACCCGGGGAAGGGATGCTGCAGAGAACTAGGGCTCCAGTGGACTTAGGGAGTGGTGCCCACTCTCATTTCCTTGTTACCATGGCAGGAATGCAACCAATGGCTAGCATGCCCAGAGAGCCTTTTGTTTGGATGACCTTTTCGTCTTTGCTCACCAAGGGAGGCTCTGATTCTTCCTCCCCTAGATGGGAAGCTCTTAAGAATCAGGGGCCGAGTGACTGTAGTTCCTCTGTACAGAGTCATGTGCCCTTGAACACAGGGCTCAGGTGCTGACAAGGGCAGGAGAAGCCTGAGCTGGGTAGGAAGGTGGGCCACGTGGCCTCAGTCTTGGTCTCTGTTTCTACATAATGGGTTGATTTTATTTTATTTTTATTTTACTTCCTTGTTCACTCTTGTATTGGAAAGAGATGGATGGGCTGAGAACTGGAGACATTTCTCTCTGAACCCTGGCATTTGAGTTGTCTTATTTAAGGCTGGTGCCCAACTGAGCTGCACTCCTAGACAAGGCAGGACCCCCCACCATCCCAGACCTCAGCAGCAGAGAAGGCACAGGCTTCACGAAGTCTCTTGTACTTATTTCTACACAAACCTTATAATGATCCAGGGAGACTGTTGCCTGGGTAAATAATCATTACTGTACCTACAGTTTTGAAAATGTTCATATTGGGCCGTTTTAATATAGATTCAAATCTGCTCTGGAGATTTTACTGTAAGAAAAGGCATTTTTATGTGCCTTTCCCTTTGGATTAGCTGGCAGACCACCCGGAGGCCTCTTAAGGACCACACTTGGAGACCCACTGTGTTAGCAGACAGCACGGGTGGAGGGAAATGGCTGCTGTTCCTGTTAATAGATCAGGAGGAACTAGCTAATGAATTTGAGGAGGGAAACACACACACACACACACACACACACACAACACCCAGTTGAAAGCAATATCCATTAGCGTAGCACACTCAACACAACCATGAATTATTGTGTTGATTGGAGGAGACAAGCCATAAATTTCTCCTATTAAAGTTCTTGACTCACAGTATCAGGCAGAGACTAATGACTTAAAAATAATATGTGCAAATGTCATCAGAATACAGATGACCTGGGTGGTAGCCCCAGCGGGGAACGCCGGTCTGAGGTCTTGCACAAAGCAGAGCGTTCATTTAGGAGGTGGGGCAGGATGCATCATGTCTTGTATGCAATGGCAATGTTCTATTTTTAAACAAAAACAGGTACTCCAGAGACACCTATAGGGACTGTATTTCCTCTGCGAGACAGTTTTGAGATTAAGGCTAAGGCACCAGGAAGGGAAACTCAGGGAGACCCCCCAGGGGAGGGTTCTGGTTCCCATCTGCTCTGAGTTGGGATCATCTGCAGGAAAGGTTCCAAGCAGGCAAAACCCAGGGAGGAAGGCACTGAGCACATCTGGACACCTGCTGAGTCTTGGCTTCCCTGCTTCGCTTCTTCTGGGGGAAGATCTATCTCCTTCTCTTTCTCCAGCTTCATTCTCTGTGGCCTCTTCATCTACTTTGGAAGCCTTCGACCAGGCTCTGAAGACTATCTTCTCTGCCTGTCTTTTTTGACTGTTTTTTTCTTCCTTCTCAATAAATAAGTTCATTGATCAAATCACCTATTCTTTATCATTCAGGCAGTCCTTTAAAGGCCACCTGCTCGGCCTCCCTATATTAGCAGCAAGAGGCAGTCACTTCCCCTCACCGCCCCCCACCCCTGCCTGTCCTAACACCGCATCCAGGGCCTCCCTCCTTCCCACTCACCCTCCAGCCGAGCCACTGCAGTGCTCATCCCCAGGCAGGAACCAACTTAACAGCAGAGTCCTACTATTTGTGTCTTTGTAGAAATTAATGTTAACTACACAATAGCGTCTATACATTCTTCCTGCCAGCATGGGCTTGATTTTTCTTTTTTAATAATTTTTTTAATGTTTATTTATTTTTGAGAGAGAGAGAGAGAGAGAGACCGTGAGAGCAGGGGAGGGGCAGAGAGAGAGGGTGACACAGAATCCGAAGCAGGCTCCAGGCTCTGAGCTGTCAGCACAGAGCCCGATGTGGGGCTCCAACTCACAAACCGTGAGATCATGACCTGAGTTGAAGTCAGACGCTTAACTGACTGAGCCACAGAGCCACCCCATGGGCTTGGCTTTTCTAATGGGAATATTCGCCTCTGTGTTTCTTGCCTCGGTCTACTCTTGGCTCTGTTCCACCTTTGCCCTGGCATCTTAACCACCCACAAACTAGTGACTCAGGAAGGGCCGTTAGCCGATGTGTAACTAAGCGACGGTATGGGGGCATCCTCCCTATTCTGTTCGGGAGAAATGGGTGAACACAGCCTCTAGGGATTTGGGGCCCCTGCTGGAGAACACCCAGGCCTTGATGAAGCCCATACTTGTATTGGCAAAGCAGCCCAGCTATCTGGCTCTGGCACTGGGCCTGGCTCTCTGAATTCCAACCTTGCCATCTTTACCCCTCCTGCCATGACACCCTGCAAAGGGCAGTAGCAAGCTTCCCTCGGAGGAGCATCATCAAACTTGATTCAAGCGAAAGTGTTTTCTATGAAGATCATGCCAAGCTTACACTCACCTATGCTTGCTATAGATGCCTGAGCGCCCGGAGGAGGAGGCCAGGCTTTAATCCCACGCCATCTCCATAGAGATGGGGCCTGACTTGGATCCTGACGCGGGAGGGTCTCTCCTTCCACTCGGTACACTCTGTGCTCTGAGGCCTCTTGCGGGGCGCACGGAGCATCTAGAAACAGTCCTGGGAGGTTCTTTCCGTGAGATCATTTTTCTCTTTTTCTTCTTTCCCCACCCCCTCCCCACTTTTTTATTTTTTATTAACGAAGATGAAAGTAAATGTGAACCCGAAACAATAAGGCATGGAAAATCACAGAAATAACTTAATTAAGTTTTTAAAGATTTCCATGCTTGAATAAATTAGCCTTCCTGCAAATGTCACAACACTCAGAAAAAAAAAAAATTGTAATCAATGGAGCACAATGCTTCCTTGCTCTTTATTTAAACGAAAGCTCCATTGGTGCGTTTCTTTTACCCCTGCTCCTCCCCACAGCTGCTGCTCCCCGGGCCCCCTGGCTTCAGGCAAGGGCACCAGACTCCCCAGCGTGCACGTCAGCATATTCTGGCTGCTGCAGGGCAGGAGGGGAGGACTGTGTGGCTGCAGAGGGTGGGGGAACAGAGCAGGGAGATTTTCCTAGGCCAGACTGGGAATTGTGGTTCTGCCTCTCCTTTGACAGGTAGCAAAATCGAATCTCTCTTTGAGGTTGGGGGGGGGGGTCTCCTAGTCTTGGGCTAAAGCCGGGGGTTCGGGAGATCTTTCCTTCAGAGCCAGGATGGGAATCTGGTGAGGTTCAGACCCCCCCCCCCCCACAGGGCAGGGGGAGGGTAGAGGCTAGGGCCCTATCACCCCCTCCAGTGCTGACCCCCCACTCCCAGTCTTTTCCTCTTAGCCAGGGCGGGACCAAGATCGTGGGGAGGCAGGGCAACAGAATGAGAGGGTAGTAGGAAAAGGGGGTGCCAGGTGCCCTGCCTGCAGCCACGCACACACACAGATTTGCACCTCAAGAAGAGGGCAGATTGCTAGGGTTAATGAGACCGTGATGCACACTGCCTTGCTCGGACTTGAGGAGTGAGTGATGTCATGCCGGCTGCCCGGCCCTGCTATAATGCAGCTGTCAGGGCCCCATGGGGAAAACTTGGGGAGAAATACGAGAAGCCTAAAAAGCAGCAAAAGGCCCAGTCAAGTGAAGGGAAATGGAATTACAGTAATGCTGAAAGCAGGCACGCTGGAGAATTAAAACACTTTGTTTTGGAACCCGATTCTACTCAACCTGGGTTATTCCATTATTTATTGTTTGCATCTCCAGTAATGGGAGAGAGTAATGGGCAAAGCAATCAGCCACGGCAGAAACTGTTTTAATTATCGGGCACATTTGGGGCCACCCTGGATCTAGCCCCGGTGTGCCCCCCAGCACTGGCCGGAGTGAGGAGGAAACGGGATGTTCGGCGCTTAATTCGATTAGTCGGATCCATTTGCCATAATAACCCTGAGACGGGCTGTGTGATGATCCTTCAGGCTTACCATGGGGGACGCCGGCCCACTTCCCAAGGACAGTCCATGACTCCAAACAGTTGTGTTTGATGAGACTTGGGGTGCGCGCTCATGGATCCCGCAGCAACTCACACGGGCCGGCGCCGCTGGGTTCCGAGTGAGGGTGGTGACAGGCCCTCGGGAGGCCCGGTGGGGCCGAGGACACGGACGACTCCCTGCGTTTTTACCACTCTTTACCTTTTGGCAGTCTGGGAGTTTGGGAAGGTCGGGGAGTGATAATAAGGCAATGCTGGTTTCTGATAGTTGCAATGCATCAAACATCGCGATAAGCATGTTTCGCGTCTCTTTGTTTGATCTGCACAATTACCCTACTCAGCAGGGTAACCATGCATCATGGTTTGTCCAGGAGCATTCTGATTTATGCCTGTTGTCCCCGAGTAGTTGTGAAGGGTGCTCCTTTTTTCACTCTCGGGAGGGCCCTTCCTCATAGGGACAGCAAGTACTCCCCAGGTTTTGTAGGTGAGGTGCTGAGGCCTCAGAGCTTTGCCTGAGTCCTTGCAGCCGCTAAGTGGCCGATGGCGTTTTGTACTGGCTTCTCAGACTCAGGGCTGGTGGAGAAGAGGAAAGGCAGGGAAACGAGGTGGGAGGGGAGATTGTGGGGACACTGGCTCTCCTCTGATAGTACAATCTAATTTGTCTTTAGGGGCTGAGGGGCTCCTCGTGGTGGGTCAGGGGCACCCAGCTTGAGGAAGCAGTTCAAAGACGCCTGGTTAACGCAGGGCCGTCGAAGAAGAGGGGCTGCCCTTTTAACTCCCAGCCCCAGGGTAGCCTTGTTCTCAATGCAGAGGCCTGGGGAACCCGGGTCGGGACTCAGTGCAGATCTTTGCCACGAGGTGACCCATAGACACCTGGCTCTTCTTCAAGTTCGGCTGTCTGGGCAAAGAGCCAGGAATCTGAGCCTCTGGGTCCAGTCCTTGAACTCTGATCTGAAGTCACGAGAAGCGACAGTAAGAAAATCACCCTCCAGTCGGCTCAGTACACCACCTGTAACATACAGGCCGGTCCAGTTTGCTGGGGAAAAGGCTCCATTAACCAGGCTGCTGTTTGTTGAGAGGCTGTGAAAGTCGGCACCTGAAAATGCAAATTGTTATTACCCTGCAAACAGTTGATATAAAGGGGCTGGTCTGGAATGTCTTGCTTCCTTAATTAGAGCTGGCCTTTCTTTTCCTGCAAATTTGGGGACTCTCCTGTTATTAATGACCTTTTTGGATCCATGCCCAGGACTTAGAGATATTGTCTTCGGATCCAGGTAATGAGGCCGCTACTGATCCTGAACAAATGGGGGAAGTTATTTAATAATTACTCTGTACTGTCCGTGAGTGACCTTTCATTCGTCGGGATGACAGGCATCTGTTTATCATCACCCCCACGTGGAGGATTTTGATTTTTCGGGATTAGTTCTCCTGGATGGGATCCATTTTGCTCTCTGCCTTTCTGAAAAAGTTTGCTGTGTAGAAAGGTAGCACATGCTACAACTCGTGACGGGGCAGTGGTTGAGGCGATGGGGTGAATGATGAGCTCCCGGGGCTGACAGACCTGTGCGTGGATGAGGTAGGTCAGTGGTTTCTGGAGGCAAAAGCCTTGGAAAGCAGAAGTTTGAGAGGACATGAAATGCAGATCCCCATGCAAACTAGTGAGAGGAGGTATGGAGAGACCAGGCCCTTTTTCCTTTCTGCACTTAGAGTGGAGGAGTTCTCATGCCCAATTCCAGTGTGTGTGTGTGTGTGTGTGTGTGTGTGGTGGGGAGGGGGAGGCAGGGAGGTGTCTTCCCACACCTCCAAGAAGTTAACTCAGTCCTGACCTACCTACCTGGAGGGAGCATCAGATCCCACAGGTTTGGGGCTCTGTCCCACAAGATGTCCCCCCTCCCCCACCCCTTCAGATGCCAATTCCAAGTCCAGGTTGTCACCTGTGACTCTGACAGACCAGCCACAGATTGGAGATTCCAATGACCCCCTCCTTGGGTTTGATTAATTTGCTAGAGTGACTCACAGAGCTCCGAGAAACTGGTTTATTATAGAAGAATATAATTCAGGAACAGCCAGATGGAAGAGATACCTAGAACAAGGCATGGGGAAAGGCCATGAAGCTTCCAGTCACTCTGAGCACCTCCTCTCCCCAGATTTCACGTGTTCACAAACTTGTAAGCTCTCTGAACCCAGCCTTTGGGGTTTCTATGAAGGCTTCATTTCATAGGCTTGATCGATGAAATCACTGGCTATTGGCAACTGAACTCAATCTCCAGCCCTCCCCCCTCCCTGGAGGTATGTGGGTGGGTGTATGGGGGGAAGAGAAACTGAAAGTTCCAACCCTCTGATCTTCTGGCTCTTTCCCCTGGGAACCAGCCCCCATCCTTAGGTGACTCTGGGGCTGAGCAAAAGTCACCTCATTAACTTAACAAAACCCCCAAGGGGTTTAGGAGCTCTGTGCTAGAAAGACCCTTTCTTATTATGAATCACAATCTCATACCGCCCAATGGGGGAGATGGCCCCTGTGCCAGGGAGAGGTGTGGTGGGTGGCTCCAGCGTGGAGAACCCAACACCTTCATGAAGCATGTTCTGTGGAGAAAGGAACAGGGAGGTTCAGAGTCCTCCCAGGGAGGATTTCCTCTCCTCCTGAGTCTTGAGGGGCCTCCGGAGGGCTGGGTTGGGGCCACCACAGAAAGAGGAATGACAAGGGCTGAAGACTGGGGAAGGTAGACAGATTAGTATGACCAGCACAGAAAGACCCTATCAAGTCTAGATAGTGTCTAGCCCTTCACCTCATTTCTCTATTCCTTTAAAAATATCCTTGCTAAATGGTCACCTCGCCCCTCCTTACACTTCTCCATGGGGACCTCACTCAATCTCCTAAGGCTTCCACTCCATTTTCAACCATATATATGTATATGTGTGTATGTATATGTGCGGGCATACATATATATACATATATACATATACATATACATATACATATACATATACATATACATATATATATACATATATATATATTTAATTGAGATTAAAATATGCAGGCATCTGCGTGGCTCAGTCCGTTAAGCATCCACCTCTTGATTTGGGCTCAGGTCATGATCTCACGGTTCATTCGATGGAGCCCCACGTTGGGCTCTGAGCTGACAGCATGGAGCCTGCTTGAGATTCTTTCTCTCCCTCTCAAAATAAATAAACTTTAATAAAAAAAAATGCATTCTATGACTTTTGCCCGTTGACCTTTGTTCCCATTTTTGGGTACTGATTTGGGTGGTTTTTCTTCCTTCGGACTGTCCTTCAGGCTTTGGAAAAACCTTGCCCCCCACTGTGCCTTCTTGGATAAGCATCCAGTTTCTTCATGTTCTTCCTGAGCTCCAAGACCCTTCCATGTCCCCTTGCCACCCTAGTCACCCCTTTGATCAAGGTTTGTTTCACATAATTCTGAACCTGAGAATTGCAGAGGATACTTGTCTCCTTTGACCACCACAGGGTGGAGCAGGTCTATCTCCTTTCTTCCAAAAAATATTGTTTTATTGATGCAACCTCAGAAAGGGAATTTTTTTTAAAGAGAGTACAGTTGGTAGAAGACTTTGCCATCCCTCCTGAAGAGTAGACTGAAAAGCCCACAGAGAAACACGATGTCCCACGAGGCTGGTGAGCATTTCGTGGCCGGGGAGCAGGGGTGCAAGAGCAGGTGGCTCCGGGGGTCCCACGTAGGTTCGGCCACTTGCCACTGACAACATCCACAGGCAGAGAAACCAGCAATGGTGAAACAAGAAAGGGATTTATCTCAGCGAGTCCAACGCCGGGAAGGCAGAAGACTAGGGTCTCGAAGACCGTCTAAAAGTGCCAAAAATACTTCCAGGTTCAGAGAAGGAAAATGTGGGACAAGGTTGGTGGGTACATGCAGGTGGGCAGTGAAGGTCAAGTAGGTCATTGTCTTGGGGTCGGTCGGGCGAGGTCTTGCTGGCGTCAGGGTGGTCTTTGCGGCTCGAGGGGTAGTTTCAGTTCCCATCAGAGGAGGCTTTGCCCTTAAGAGATGAAGTGGAAAGAAGAATCTCATCAATTAGAAAGTACGGGCCAACGTCAAATGGCAGTAGCTGAAGCCCTCTTTTGGTTGCACGGGGAGGAAGCAGGCTGTGCGGGCGGTAGGAGCACTTCTTCCTCTTGGATGAGCAGGGAGACCAGAGCTGGGGTGGGGCCGCAGGGGTGAGTGGGAGGGCAGCTTCGGGGAGAGGACTCTGGGAGTCATTCTGAACCTTCTCATGCTGACCTGGGACCTGGGCAGGTCATCAGGAGGAGAAGGCTCTGTACTTTCCGACTGAGCTGGTTCCCCTTGTTCGCATCCCCCAGAGTGACCTGGATCCCCACCCCCTATAACATGCATCACACGGACAACCACTTGTTCAGCTTCTGACTTCCCCCTAGGCTTTGGGGGCCGAGTCCACACATGTGTTTCTCACGATCCTTTGTCCACAGTGCCTAGTACGGAGGAGGAAGCGGAAGGGGCATTTCACAAAAATGCAACAGGAAAAAAAAATCATAAAAACATAAAAGAGTTAGGGCTCAAGAGAACTTTAGAGATCACCCATGGTTTATTGAAGAAAGAAGACTTTCTTCCTTCATCCTCACGCATCAAATTCCCTCACTCTTCCTTTCCTTCTGTAACCCAGCTCTACAAAGCAATTCTCTCGCATCCTTAACTCCCTGTTCCTATCTCCCTCCACCGCGCTCACCTGGAAAACCCCAACAGTTTGCTTGCTGTACACCTTCTCGGAAGCAGCTCAGCGTTGCCCGAGAAAATCTGCCTCCCCTTGAAATAGATCAATGGGCCTCCAAGGGACTCACCCCTGATCCCGCCCAGCATTGATCTCCCGCAGTGTGGGTTTGGGGATCTGTAGGTCCTGTCAGGGGCTGCTTTATTTCTGGTGCCCACTTTGGAGGGTTATTTTCTTGCAGACATCCACGTTGGTGACTTTTCTGCCCAGCCACTCTCTAGACTTGGGCTGGGTAGTATCTTAGGGACTGGCTGATGTTTTTACCCTTCAGTGTGAAACCTTCCTTTTCCATAGAACCACTACTTATAACAGATGAGATGGAGCCACCCTTGCTGAAAAGGTGCTGAGGGCCAGGATACTCCCTCGGGGGCCCTGCACGGCTACCTCCACTACCTCCGAAGCTGCTCTCATGCTTTAGGACTCCAGCAGAGTCCTTTTGAAATCACTGAGTTAGCCTAAGACACTTGTTGTCGAGGTGAGGGGACAGAGGTCCAGAGAGGTCAGATGGTTTGCCTGAGGTCACGCAACAGACCCGGGTCCGGAATGTTGACTCTGCTCTTCCTGCCAGAGCATGAGAGTCCTGCTCTCATGATTATGCTTTGTGGCCTCCCTAGCCCGACTCTGGCTCATGGCGACCTGAGCTGTGACCATGGTCGCCTCCTGTTGGGAACCCAGAAGACCAGTATCCCTGGCGGCAGACGGGCCTTTCCTGGTGCCACACTCCCGGGCACACAGAGGCACTGCCGATCCTTGGGACCCCGTCCTTCTGTCCTTCCGAGGGATTGAAGCCCAAAGCCTCTTACAAAACTGTCTTCTGAGGGCCCCTTGGCTGTCCTGTTTGTAAAACCATTCACAGTCAGCCTTTGCCTTTCATTTCCTTAATCTTAAATTGCATCAAAAAGGGAGAGATTAGAGGTAAAACCTCAATAAAAGACTGAACAAAAGCCTGCTCCCACATCGGATTCTCACACCTAGCTTTGCCTTTGCCCCTCCCTCCCTCTCGTCTGACAGACTGAGTGTATGAACCTCTATTTAAAAAAAAAAAAAAAAAAAAAAAACTAGATTAAAACACGATTTAGAAAAGGCCCACAAGTTTGAAGTCACCTCTGGTTCATACATTAAACATCAAATGTACATTAACTGTGAATTATGGTCATGAAAAGTAAATCCTTTAATGCCGTTTTCTGTGTTCCACTGCCGAAGCTTAGCATTAATGGCCTCTTTGCAGCTCTGTCAATGGGTGGACTTATTTCGCAGCTCTTACCACCATGGAGGCTTCCCTCTCCGTGCACCTGGAAACACACGGCCGTGGGAAAACATGGCAGAGAAGTGGAAGCCCGGAAACAGAGCGAGCTGGGTGGCATGCGAGCCATTTGTCCCCGATGGCTGCATCTTGTGTGGGGCACCGCTGGAGCTCCTTTATGACCCTCCCGGGCTCGGCTCAGTTCTGTTTGCAACATTAAGTTCTGAGGGGGCTGTCACTGTGAGGAAGGTGTCTAACTGGTATCTGATCAGGCTATTGATGAAATCCTGGCCGTGGAGAAGCAGAGTTGCACACAAAGCATTTCTCCTCCCGAAGAAAAGGCAAGTTCAGAAGCCGGGTCTGGGGAAAGCCCTCCTGGGATAGGCGACCACCCCTGGGTCTTGGGTGGAAGCCATGCCCTTGTATTGCTGAGTCAGCTGATCTTCTCTGTGGAACCAGGATGAGCTAACCAGGCAAAGATCATGTGTATATATATCCCAAATACTCATAGAAGAAGGACCCTTTCCCTGAAAAACTGTAGGAGCTCTCCCACAGTGCAGCAAAGAGGCAAACTTTGTAAAGGCTTTGCTACAATCTGATCTAAAGCCCGGGAGGCCAGAAACATGCCTGACTTGTGGACAAGCCTTAGCAGGCTTCAAGACAAAATGAGGAAAGTCAGAATGAATTGCTTCTTTTCCAACCCAGGTTAAGTAAGACACAAGGTGAGATATAGTGGAGATAATGCTGAAAAATGGTTTTAAAAGGCATCAGATTGCATTTCAGTGTTTATGCACCTTTAAAGTTTGCACTAAATTGCACAAGTTATTTAAATACATTCTTTAATATTTATGCTTTGTTGTTTTAATAAAGACTTCTATTTTTAAATAAAAATGCATAATTAAGCGGGACAGAATATTTTCTTCTTTGATGTGCTTAATCACGCCTCTGGGAAGCTTAAGTTGTTCCAATTATAAAGTCCAGACACTACTATCTACAATGTAGTAGCCTGCACTCAGTAGGTCCTCACTAAATATTTAATGATCAGCTATTATATGGCTGACACTGTGTTAAGGTCTGGAGATACAAAGGAGAGAGGGGGAAAAGACATGGTTCCTACTATCATGGTGCTCACAATACAATGAGAGTGTCAGATATTAGTTATTCAAATGATTGCATGCTTACAAGATAATAGTATCAGGAGAAATGGGAGTGCTCTCTGATGAAAGCTCATACCCTTCAACGCTTGTCCTAAGCAGGTGGAGAGGTGGAGAGCTCAGGGGGGCTTCCCTGAGGATGTGATAGGATAAAGCAGGAGATCGTTGGGTAAAGAGAGAGGCAAAGGAATCCCAAGTAGAGCGAGTGGTATGAACAAGCCTAGTGGTGGGAGGCAGCATGGCGTACCTTGGGGAGCTCCAAGAAGGCAAGGACGATTGGTGTGGCCGCCGTGCAGGCCGTGGTGTGGAAGAACGTATACAGCTGGGCCAACAATGTGTGAGTCAGGAGCAGAAATCCAGCCCTGCTGCATTTGCCATGCCAGAACCCGGATGAGAAGCTGCATCAGCACAGAGGTAAGGGCCCCTTTTCCCAACTGGGCTGCCCAGAAGGGGCACCTTTATCTAATTCCCTGCAAGGTACCCCGAACGCTAATACGACCATGGTGGCTGGACCACAGCAAGGGAGGGGAAAAGTGCGACCGGATAAGGCTGGAAAGGCAGCCAGGGCCAGACCTGCAGGCCTGGTAGCACCTGTTAAGGATACGGGCCTTCGTCCTCAGAACAATGAGAAGCTAATGAAGGGTTTTGAGTGTGTATGTGTGTGATGAGCAGATTTGCATTTTGAAAAGATCACTTTGGTTGCAGTGTGGAAAACCAATTAGAGGGGCACTGGAGTGGAAGTGGGGTATGATTTTGGGAAGAAGATCATGAGTTTGGTCTTGTACTACTGAATTCGATGTGTCTTCCAAGCATCATAGTGGAGATATCCAGTGGGCAGTGGCCTCAGACAGACTGCATGCGGAATACTTGCTTGGTAGTTGTCATGACCCCCAGGAGTTAGCCACTGGGCATGTAGTAACTCAAGCCACGGGTCAATAGGGAAAGAGAAGAAAGCTAACTACAGGCAGGGTGGGGACTAAACCAGTGGAGCCCATACCAGTGGTAAGGCTGGCTCTCAAGTGATGATGTCCCATGGTCCAAATCAGCATCCCAGAGGATAAGGATAAGCTGGTCGATTCAGCTCAGCACGGGGAGACACCAGACAAGGTGATGGTCATAGTAAGATTAGTGGTGACACACTGTTTCTCCTGGTGCAGGTGGCAATAGCACTCTGGACATTGCAGCTACCATCCGGGCCAAGGACTAGGGGGAGGGTGGGTGTTAAGGTAAAATTCAGTTTATTTGAAAAAAGGACTGGTGTAGGACAGATAAGCTGAAAAATTCGAAAATAGAGATTTAGGGCAGGGTGATAGTTCCAGAAGGGGAACAGAGTGCAGATTTAGAACTGGACAGAATCCAGCCATGCTCACCAGGAAGACAGGGTGAGCAGCGGTGGAGAAGATTCATCTCAGCGGGCCTTGTAAAGCTTCATGGGGTTTAGTTGTGCGCCCACTGGGTGCCCAGCTTGAGGAAGCAAGACCCATTCATTACAGACCCTCAACTGCAGGTGGGACTGGACCCCTAATAAACGTCTGGGCTCAGTCAGGACAGGCTGAGGGACAGGGCAGGTTGGAGTCTGCAGGTGAAGGTTTTCAGTACCTACAGGTGCGTGGGCTGGGAGTGGCAGGGGCTCACAGTGATAGGATCAGGAGCTTTGTGAATATATACCCATAAAGTGTGGTGACACCATTTCCTCTCTCTTGTAGGTCATGTGCTAGATGGCCTAGTAGTTCTGTCAGTTCTGCATGGAGGGGAAACGGTGTGTGTGTGTGTGTGTGTGTGTGTGTGTGTGTGTGTATACATGTGCATGCATGCATACACTTTCTGCTCCTTGCCAGGCTGGGATAAATTTTGCAGGGGTAAAGAAAGACTAAGCATCACCTAGTTCAGAAAAGACAAGGTCAAGAAGTAGAATCTTAAGTAGTCATTCATTCGGTCCAGGTCCTTATCAGCTGGCAGGACTTAAACTATACTTATTACTATTAATAATAATGCCAGGCACTCTTCTAAATATTTTATATGAATCAACTAATTTAATTACCACAATAACCTCGCCATACCCCTGGGAGGTCAGTTATTATTAACCACACTTTACAGATAAGGAAACTGACGCAGAGCTTGGAGGTTAAGCCACTTGCCCAAGGTCACATAACCAGTAAGTGTTCGAACCAAGAGTCAAATCCAGACAGTCTACTCCAGGCCTTCATGCTTAATGTCTGTATCATACTGAACACAATGAGAAAACCTACAGGTTCTGAAGGGCTGTCTTATAGAAGTGGTTTAAAAATCCTCTAAATTCTGGCTTCTAGAACTCAGTGGGATCGACTCTGTCTTCCC